>NC_067250.2:83151556-85651556 GCF_019359855.2 Lolium perenne | reverse complement strand
CCCCGAGATTTTGCTTGAATCGTAGGGTCAAGGAAAATCTCCACTGTTTATTTTTATTCGACAGCTTCGACTTTTCTATATTTTTTCTCATAAACATCTATATTGTACAGGGATGATGGTAGTTGGGGCTAGTTCATCTGACGGATCAGGTACTAGTTAACTGCTCTAGTGGCAATCCGCAAAAACCTACTTCAAGATCACGTCCCTGGACATGACCTCGGGATACCGGTGTAAACTTCGACAGGTGCCGCTTAAGGTCTTACCATTCTGTCGAGTCCCAGTAAAATTTATCGGGTACCTAACGCGTCCGTTAGGATTTTTCTTCGTATCTGATGATACGGATAAAAGTAGCAGAGCGCAGTCTTCGGCGATGCCACGCCCAGCAGAACGGATCTGGGGTCTTACCTTCGCAAATTTGCGGCATTCAGAAATTGATCGCAACTTTGGCGTTCTGAGAATATATTGTCGAGTGCTTTTTCGGCTGTTGGAATGGCACATTTTATCGAGTCAAAAATTACTTATATTGCCCTCCCGATGGGAGTATATGTAGAGTTAATTATAACTCGAAATATACTCTTTTGCTCTTCTATCTTTCTTTTTCTCTTTCTTTCTTTCTTTTTTATAATTTCATCGGGCACGCGAGCAGCGTTCCCGATGGGAGTAGCCCCCGAGGCTACAGCCAAGGACTTGTACTTGGGTGTAGGCTCCACGCCTTATGCCGCTATATTTTCTTTTATATCCCGAAGTTTTATAATTTCTCGGGTGCGCGAACAGCGCTCCCGATGGGAGTAGCCCCCGAGGCTATGAACAAATATTTGTATTTGGTCATAGGCTCACGCCATTTCTATCTTGTCCTTCTGGATCTTTTCCTTTTTTCCAAAGTAGCCCCCGAGCATTTGATCAAAAACTTGTATTTGATCAAAGGCTCAGCATTATTTTTCCGTGTCGCCTTTTATGAAGCTGTTGAGTCGAACTTTTTCTTCTGCCAAGGTGACGTTATTGCTGACGATAGCCACGATTGCTAGTCAGAAATTTGCGACAAGTCTTTCCCCGCTGCCATGCGGGCCCAATTGATCCACTATCTTGACACGTCGTGCAAGTGAGGGACACACGTCCTCCGCTTTTTCTGGCGCACACACCGTAACTTCCCCAATGTTGAATTACATTTTTACCCTTGTTGCCACGTGGCTATCATCTGTCACACATTTTCCTTATCCAACGGTTCGTCGTTTCACCGCACCCCTATATAAGATTGTCTTCTTCCTCCTTGAGCACTTCCGCTCGCGCCGTCCTCCTTCTCTCATCTGCAAATTTCCTCCTGAGCCCCACAGCCTCCTAAGCTCCTCACCTCCAAGCTGCAAACCCTGCGCCATTGTTGATGCCACCATGTCGATTGACAAGGCACAGCACGCCGGAGTCCTCCATGGCCGCCGTGGATCTTGGGGCGGCGGAGTGGGAAAGATCGAAGATTTCCACTCAAGACATCAACATGCTGAAAAAGCTGGGGATCAGCAAGAAGCCCAAGGCACTGTGCTTCCCCAGTGAAGAGAGCTACCCAACCCCTCCAATGGGGTACCGGGTAAGTTTTGTCGACCACCTCATCCACGGTCTGTCCGCCCCCATTCATCCTTTTCTCCGCGGATTGCTTTTTATCTACGGTCTGCAACTCCACCATCTCACGCCAAATTCAATCCTCCATATCTCCATTTTCATCACTCTCTGCGAGGCCTTCCTTGGCGTCCAGCCTAACTGGGCGCTATGGAAGCGCATTTTCTTCTGCCGCCGTAATGGCTCGCCCAATGTCGCCTATAATATAGGCGGCGTTGTAATTTCTGTTCGCCCCACTGTCGACTAGTTCGACGTCAAGCTTCCTGACTCAGTTCAAGGATGGCGCAAGAAGTGGTTGTACATTCAGGAGGAGAATCATGGATGTGCGGAGGACAACATCCCTCCTTTTGATGGCGCCGAGAAAATCTTTCGCCGCCGCTCCTGGGACGCGGAGGCCACCGAAGAGGAAAAGGCGTCGACAGAAACCTTGATGGCTCGCATCGACGAGTTGCAAAATACTCGCGGCAAAGAATTATCGGGTATCCAAATCACTGCATACTTTCTTAGGACTAGAGTGCAGCCACTTCAGGCTCGCAAATATCCTCTCTGGAAATATGCTGGCGACAAGGACGCAGATCGGCTGTCGGTGGATTTGGAGGTCAAGGACTTAGAAAAACTTGTCCGAAAAATCTCGTCTCTCAGCAAAAAAGATCCTGTCCCTTCTTCTTGTCGTGTAAAACCATTTAGCGCCGCCAATCCACTTCCCAAGGTAATCTTTGTCAATTGTCTTGTTATTGCTTTACTGTCTTTGTTGTAACTCCATTTCTGATATCTTCCCCTATTTTTATTTTTATTTTGTACAGAACCATCCAGACCTTGTCTCGCTTCCTCCTCTTCCTGAAGGTGGGGAAGTCGAAGAAAGGGCCATTGTCACTGATGACAACCAGGAGGCCCCCTCTTTTGTGAATGAACCCGTGGATTCTCTAAAATCTGCGGGGTCTTCCGAAAAAGATGGTGCTTCCGAAGGTACTGCATCAGCACAATCTCCTCCTCCTGCTATTTCTCCAAAGAACAAAAGGAAGAGGAATGATGTCGAAGATTCCGGCACCTCCAAAGCCGAAGAAGTTGATCCTTCACGTCAGAAGGCAACTTATGATCCATATCTCGCCTCCCTCGTCAGCTCGTAAGTCACCTTGATTTCCCCTTGTTTCTGTACTCGAAGATTTTTGTCTCATCTTGCTTTTTATGCTGTCGATCTTTTAATCGCAGTGATGATGAGGAAGAAGTACCAACTCGTGACATGGCTCCTCGAACGAGCACGTCACATACCTTACTTGTTTCGGAGACGCCAATTGAGGGAGAAGAATCCTCGCCTCTGATGCGTGTGGTTGGCACGTCCGTTGGGAACCCCAAGAGGAAGGTGTGATGCGCACAGCGGCAAGTTTCCCTCAGTAAGAAACCAAGGTTTAATCAGACCAGTAGGAGTCAAGAAGCACGTTGAAGGTTGATGGCGGCGAGATGTAGTGCGGCGCAACACCAGTGATTCCGGCGCCAACGTGGAACCTGCACAACACAACCAAAGTACTTTGCCCCAACGAAACAGTGAGGTTGTCAATCTCACCGGCTTGCTGTAACAAAGAGTTAACCGTATTGTGTGGAAGATGATTGTTTGCAGAAAACAGTAGAACAAGTATTGCAGTAGATTGTATTTCAGTAAAGAGAATTGGACCGGGGTCCACAGTTCACTAGAGGTGTCTCTCCCATAAGACGAACAGCATGTTGGGTGAACAAATTACAGTTGGGCAATTGACAAATAAAGAGAGCATGACCATGCACATACATATCATGATGAGTATAGTGAGATTTAATTGGGCATTACGACAAAGTACATAGACCGTCATCCAACTGCATCTATGCCTAAAAAGTCCACCTTCAGGTTATCATCCGAACCCCCTCCAGTATTAAGTTGCTAACAACAGACAATTGCATTAAGTATTGCGCGTAATGTAACTAGTGACTACATCCTTGAACATAGCACTAATGTTTTATCCCTAGTGGCAACAGCACATCCATAACCTTAGAGGTTCTTGTCACCCCTCCAGATTCACGGAGACATGAACCCACTATCGAGCATAAATACTCCCTCTTGGAGTTACTAGCATCAACTTGGCCAGAGCATCTACTAATAACGGAGAGCATGCAAGATCATAAACAACACATAGATATAACTTTGATAATCAACATAACAAGTATTCTCTATTCATCGGATCCCAACAAACGCAACATATAGAATTACAGATAGATGATCTTGATCATGTTAGGCAGCTCACAAGATCCGACAATGATAGCACAATGGGGAGAAGACAACCATCTAGCTACTGCTATGGACCCATAGTCCAGGGGTAGACTACTCACACATCACACCGGAGGCGACCATGGCAGCGTAGAGTCCTCCGGGAGATGATTCCCCTCTCCGGCAGGGTGCCGGAGGCGATCTCCTGGATCCCCCGAGATGGGATCGGCGGTGGCGGCGTCTCTGGAAGGTTTTCCGTATCGTGGCTCTCGGTACGGGGGGTTTCGTCACGGAGACTTTTTATAGGCGGAAGGGCAGGTCAAGAGGCGGCACGGGGGCCCCACACCACAGGGCCGCGCGGCCAAGGGGGGGGCCGCGCCGCCCTATGGTGTGGCCCCTCCGTGGCCCCTCTTCGTCTCTCCTTCGGACTTCTGGAAGCTTCGTGAGAAAATAGGCCCCTGGGCTTTGATTTCGTCCAATTCCGAGAATATTTCCTTACTAGGATTTCTGAAACCAAAAACAGCAGAAAACAAAGAATCGGCACTTCGGCATCTTGTTAATAGGTTAGTTCAGAAAATGCACGAATATGACATAAAGTGTGCATTAAACCTGTAGATAACATCAATTATGTGGCATGGAACATAAGAAATTATCGATACGTCGAGACGTATCAGCATCCCCAAGCTTAGTTCTGCTCGTCCCGAGCAGGTAAAACGATAACACAGATAATTTCTGGAGTGACATGCCATCATAATCTTGATCATACTATTTGTAAAGCATATGTAGTGAATGCAGCGATCGAAACAATGTATATGACATGAGTTAACAAGTGAATCATATAGCAAAGACTTTTCATGAATAGCACTTCAAGACAAGCATCAATAAGTCTTGCATAAGAGTTAACTCATAAAGCAATAATTCAAAGTAGAGATATTGAAGCAACACAAAAGAAGATTAAGTTTCAGCGGTTGCTTTCAACTTGTAACATGTATATCTCATGGATATTGTCAACATAGAGTAATATAATAAGTGCAATAAGCAAATATGTAGGAATCAATGCACAGTTCACACAAGTGTTTGCTTCTTGAGGTGGAGAGAAATAGGTGAACTGACTCAACATTGAAAGTAAAAGAATGGTCCTCCATAGAGGAAAAGCATCGTTTGCTATATTTGTGCTAGAGCTTTGATTTTGAAAACATGAAACAATTTTGTCAACGGTAGTAATAAAGCATATGCATCATGTAAATTATATCTTATAAGTTGCAAGCCTCATGCATAGTGTACTAATAGTGCCCGCACCTTGTCCTAATTAGCTTGGACTACCGGATCATCACAATGCATTGTTTTTACCAAGTGTCACAATGGGGTACCTCTATGCCGCCTGTACAAAGGTCTAAGGAGAAAACTCGCATTGGATTTCTCGCTATTGATTATTCTTCAACTTAGACATCCATACCGGGACAACATAGACAACAGATAATGGACTCCTCTTTTATGCATAAGCATATACCAACAATTAATAATTTTCTCATTTGAGATTTGAGGATTGTTGTCCAAAACTGAAACTTCCACCATGGAGCATGGCTTTAGTTAGCGGCCCGATGTTCTTCTCTAACATATGCATGCTTAACCATATGGTGGTAGATCTCTCTTACTTCAGACAAGACGGACATGCATAGCAACTCACATGAAATTCAACAATAAAAAGTTGATGGCGTCCCCAGTGAACATGGTTATCGCACAACAAGCAACTTAATAAGAGATAAAGTGCATAATTACATATTCAATACCACAATAGTTTTTAAGCTATTTGTCCCATGGGCTATATATTGCAAAGGTGAATGATGGAATTTTAAAGGTAGCACTCAAGCAATTTACTTTGGAATGGCGGAAAAATACCATGTAGTATAGGTAGGTATGGTGGACACAAATGGCATAGTGGTTGGCTCAAGTATTTGGATGCATGAGAAGTATTCCCTCTCGATACAAGGTTTAGGCTAGCAAGGCTTATTTGAAACAAACACAAGGATGAACCGGTGCAGCAAAACTCACATAAAAGACATATTGAAAACATTATAAGACTCTACACCGTCTTCCTTGTTGTTCAAACTCAATACTAGAAATTATCTAGACCTTAGAGAAACCAAATATGCAAACCAAATTTTAGCATGCTCTATGTATTTCTTCATTAATGGGTGCAAAGCATATGATGCAAGAGCTTAATCATGAGCACAATAATTGCCAAGTATCACATTACCCAAGACATTTATAGCAATTACTACATGTATCATTTTCCAATTCCAACCATATAACAATTTAACGAAGGAGAAACTTCGCCATGAGTACTATGAGTAGAAACCAAGGACATACTTGTCCATATGCTACAGCGGAGCGTGTCTCTCTCCCATAAAGTGAATGCTAGGATCCATTTTATTCAAACAAAACAAAAACAAAAACAAACCGACGCTCCAAGAAAAAGCACATAAGATGTGATGGAATAAAAATATAGTTTCAGGGAGGAACCTGATAATGTTGTCGATGAAGAAGGGGATGCCTTGGGCATCCCCAAGCTTAGACGCTTGAGTCTTCTTAGAATATGCAGGGGTGAACCACCGGGTGCATCCCCAAGCTTAGAGCTTTCACTCTCCTTGATCATGTTGCATCATACTCCTCTCTTGATCCTTGAAAACTTCCTCCACACCAAACTCGAAACAACTCATTAGAGGGTTAGTGCACAATATAAATTGACATATTCAGAGGTGACACAATCATTCTTAACACTTCTGGACATTGCATAATGCTACTGGACATTAATGGATCAAAGAAATTCATCCAACATAGCGAAAGAGGCAATGCGAAATAAAAGGCAGAATCTGTCAAAACAGAACAGTTCGTATTGACGAATTTTAAAATGGCACCAGACTTGCTCAAATGAAAATGCTCAAATTGAATGAAAGTTGCGTACATATCTGAGGATCATGCACGTAAATTGGCTTAATTTTCTGAGCTACCTACAGGGAGGTGGACTCAGATTCGTGACAGCAAGGAAATCTGGAACTGTGCAGTAATCCAAATCTAGTACTTACTTTTCTATCAACGGCTTAACTTGGCACAACAAAACACAAAACTAAGATAAGGAAAGGTTGCTACAGTAGTAAACAACTTCCAAGACACAAAATAAAAACAAAGTACTGTAGGTAAAAACATGGGTTGTCTCCCATAAGCGCTTTTCTTTAACGCCTTTCAGCTAGGCGCAGAAAGTGTGTATCAAGTATTATCAAGAGACGAAGTGTCAACATCATAATTTGTTCTCATAATAGAGTCAAAAGGTACCTTCATTCTCTTTCTAGGGAAGTGTTCCATACCTTTCTTGAGAGGAAATTGATATTTTATATTACCTTCCTTCATATCAATAACAGCACCAACAGTTCGAAGAAAAGGTCTTCCCAATATAATGGGACAAGATGCATTGCATTCAATATCCAAGACAACAAAATCAACGGGAACAAGGTTATTGTTAACGGTAATGCGAACATTATCAACTTTACCCAAAGGTTTCTTTGTAGAATGATCAGCAAGATTAACATCCAAATAACAATTTTTTAGCGGTGGCAAGTCAAGCATATTATAAATTTTCTTAGGCATAACAGAAATACTTGCACCAAGATCACATAAAGCATTACAATCAAAATCTTTAACCTTCATCTTAATGATGGGCTCCCAACCATCCTCTAGCTTTTTAGGAATAGAGGCTTCGCGCTCTAGTTTCTCTTCTCTAGCTTTTATAAGAGCATTTGTAATATGATGTGTAAAAGCCAAATTTATAGCACTAGCATTAGGACTTTTAGCAAGTTTTTGCAAGAACTTTATAACTTCAGAGATGTGGCAATCATCAAAATTCAAACCATTATAATCTAAAGCAATGGGATCATCATCCCCAATGTTGGAAATTTTTTTAGCAGCTTTATCAAAGGCAGTTTCAGCAGTTTTAGCAGTTTCAGGCAGTTTTTCGCGCTTTGCATTAGAAGTGGAAACATTGCTAACACCAATTATTTTATTAGTATGAGTAGGAGGTGCAGCAACATGTGTATCATTAGCATTACTAGTGGTGGTAATAGTCCAAACTTTAGCTATATTCTTCTCTTTAGCTAGTTTTTCATTTTCTTCTCTATCCCACCTAGCACGCAGTTCAGCCATTAATCTTATATTCTCATTAATTCTAACTTGAATGGCATTTGCTGTAGTAACAATTTTATTATGATGATTCTCATTAGGCAAAACTTTTGATTTTAAAAGATCAACATCAGCAGCAAGACTATCGACTTTAGAAGCAAGTATATCAATTTTCCCAAGCTTTTCTTCAACAGATTTGTTAAAAGCAGTTTGTGTACTAATAAATTCTTTAAGCATGGCTTCAAGTCCAGGGGGTGAACTCCTATTATTGTTGTAAGAATTCCCATAAGAATTACCATAGCCGTTGCCATTATTATAAGGATATGGTCTATAGTTGTTACTAGAATTGTTCCGGTAAGCATTGTTGTTGAAATTATTATTTTTAATGAAGTTTACATCAACATGTTCTTCTTGTGCAACCAATGAAGCTAATGGAACATTATTAGGATCAATATTAGTCCTATCATTCACAAGCATAGACATAATAGCATCAATCTTATCACTCAAGGAAGAGGTTTCTTCGACAGAATTTACCTTCTTACCTTGTGGAGCTCTTTCCGTGTGCCATTCAGAGTAATTGATCATCATATTATCAAGAAGCTTTGTTGCTTCACCAAGAGTGATGGACATAAAGGTACCTCCAGCAGCTGAATCCAATAAATTCCGCGAAGAAAAATTTAGTCCTGCATAGAAGGTTTGGATGATCATCCAAGTAGTCAGTCCATGGGTTGGGCAATTTTTAACCAAAGATTTCATTCTTTCCCAAGCTTGAGCAACATGTTCAGTATCTAATTGTTTAAAATTCATTATGCTACTCCTCAAAGATATAATTTTAACAGGGGGATAATATCTACCAATAAAAGCATCCTTGCATTTAGTCCATGAATCAATACTATTCTTAGGCAGAGATAGCAACCAATCTTTAGCTCTTCCTCTTAATGAGAAAGGGAACAATTTTAGTTTAATAATATCACCATCTACATCTTTATATTTTTGCATTTCACATAATTCAACAAAATTATTTAGATGGGCAGCAGCATCATCAGAACTAACACCAGAAAATTGCTCTCGCATAACAAGATTCAGAAAGCAGGTTTAATTTCAAAGAATTCTGCTGTAGTAGCAGGTGGAGCAATAGGTGTGCATAAGAAATCATTATTATTTGTGGTTGTGAAGTCACACAACTTAGTGTTTTCAGCGTTGGCCATTTTAGCAACAGTAAATAAAACAAACTAGATAAAGTAAATGCAAGTAAACTAATTTTTTTGTGTTTTAGATATAGCAAACAAGATAGCAAATAAAGTAAAACTAGCAACTAATTTTTTGTATTTTGATTTAGTGCAGCAAACAAAGTAGTAAATAAAACTAAGCAAGACAAAAACAAAGTAAAGAGATTGAGAAGTGGAGACTCCCCTTGCAGCGTGTCTTGATCTCCCGGCAACGGCGCCTAAATTTGCTTGATGCGTGTGGTTGGCACGTCCGTTGGGAACCCCAAGAGGAAGGTGTGATGCGCACAGCGGCAAGTTTCCCTCAGTAAGAAACCAAGGTTTAATCGGACCAGTAGGAGTCAAGAAGCACGTTGAAGGTTGATGGCGGCGAGATGTAGTGCGGCGCAACACCGGTGATTCCGGCGCCAACGTGGAACCTGCACAACACAACCAAAGTACTTTGCCCCAACGAAACAGTGAGGTTGTCAATCTCACCGGCTTGCTGTAACAAAGAGTTAACCGTATTGTGTGGAAGATGATTGTTTGCAGAAAACAGTAGAACAAGTATTGCAGTAGATTGTATTTCAGTAAAGAGAATTGGACCGGGGTCCACAGTTCACTAGAGGTGTCTCTCCCATAAGACGAACAGCATGTTGGGTGAACAAATTACAGTTGGGCAATTGACAAATAAAGAGAGCATGACCATGCACATACATATCATGATGAGTATAGTGAGATTTAATTGGGCATTACGACAAAGTACATAGACCGTCATCCAACTGCATCTATGCCTAAAAAGTCCACCTTCAGGTTATCATCCGAACCCCCTCCAGTATTAAGTTGCTAACAACAGACAATTGCATTAAGTATTGCGCGTAATGTAACTAGTGACTACATCCTTGAACATAGCACTAATATTTTATCCCTAGTGGCAACAGCACATCCATAACCTTAGAGGTTCTTGTCACCCCTCAGTTCACGGAGACATGAACCCACTATCGAGCATAAATACTCCCTCTTGGAGTTACTAGCATCAACTTGGCCAGAGCATCTACTAATAACGGAGAGCATGCAAGATCATAAACAACACATAGATATAACTTTGATAATCAACATAACAAGTATTCTCTATTCATCGGATCCCAACAAACGCAACATATAGAATTACAGATAGATGATCTTGATCATGTTAGGCAGCTCACAAGATCCGACAATGATAGCACAATGGGGAGAAGACAACCATCTAGCTACTGCTATGGACCCATAGTCCAGGGGTAGACTACTCACACATCACACCGGAGGCGACCATGGCGGCGTAGAGTCCTCCGGGAGATGATTCCCCTCTCCGGCAGGGTGCCGGAGGCGATCTCCTGGATCCCCCGAGATGGGATCGGCGGCGGCGGCGTCTCTGGAAGGTTTTCCGTATCGTGGCTCTCGGTACTGGGGGTTTCGTCACGGAGACTTTTTATAGGCGGAAGGGCAGGTCAAGAGGCGGCACGGGGGCCCCACACCACAGGGCCGCGCGGCCAAGGGGGGGCCGCGCCGCCCTATGGTGTGGCCCCTCCGTGGCCCCTCTTCGTCTCTCCTTCGGACTTCTGGAAGCTTCGTGAGAAAATAGGCCCCTGGGCTTTGATTTCGTCCAATTCCGAGAATATTTCCTTACTAGGATTTCTGAAACCAAAAACAGCAGAAAACAGCAACTGGCACTTCGGCATCTTGTTAATAGGTTAGTTCCAGAAAATGCACGAATATGACATAAAGTGTGCATAAAACATGTAGATAACATCAATAATGTGGCATGGAACATAAGAAATTATCGATATGTCGGAGACGTATCAGCCTCCTCAACAAAACGTCGTCACCACCACTCCTCCTTCAAGCCCCCTTGCTCCTTCGCCAAAAAGGACAAGGGTTGAAACAATCATTGAGCCTGCCCCTCAATTGGGTAGCTCTTCTCATTCGCTCTTAGATGATGTAAGTTTTTGACTTTCCTGCCAGTATCTGTATTTCCTCTGTTTACTTCTTTTGTGCCTTCATATTTTTCTCGTACTGATATTTTCTTTCTCTGTTCTTCTTTGACAGCTCATGATCAAAGAGCTTGTTCGCATTGGATCCCAATTCATTGGGTACCGTGAATATGCCAGCAGGACTGAAGGTAACAACTTTTTTGCTGCCATTGTTTCTAATCTTCTTGCTCCTATTTTTGTCGCAATTTTGACGGTTCTTCTTTTTTTTTTGACAGAGAAACTTGCGGAGGCCAACAAGCTTGCCGACACTCTTGCTCAGAAGCTGGAGCAAAGTGAAATGGCTCGCAAGAAAGCCGAATTTGATGCTAGCCAAGCCAAAGCAGAGGCTGATGAGGCCAAAGCAAAAGCTGCTAGTGTCGAAGAACTGCAGAAGAAACTTGAGGATGCTGAAGCTGCTTTAAACGAGCACAAAGCCGCCTAGGACACTCGTGAAAAGGGAATCCTCAAGCGCTTGAACACGCAAAATCGTCGCTTCCTCGGTAACTTTGTTCATCCCTTCTATTTTTCTTAGGACTTGCTTTCTTTTGTTTTTACTTGCTGTCAACTAACATATATTTTCTATGGCAGGTCAAACAAGCCATGATTTTGACCTTGAGAATCCCACCAATGATCCTCTGCTTGACTGATGTCTACTTCCCCCTCCTTTTCCTGTAGACAGTGTTGGGCCTCCAAGAGCAGAGGTTTGTAGAACAGCAGCAAGTTTTCCCTTAAGTGGATCACCCAAGGTTTATCGAACTCAGGGAGGAAGAGGTCAAAGATATCCCTCTCATGCAACCCTGCAACCACAAAGCAAGAAGTCTCTTGTGTCCCCAACACACCTAATAGGTGCACTAGTTCGGTGAAGAGATAGTGAAATACAGGTGGTATAAATAAGTATGAGCAGTAGCAACAGTGCCAGAAAATAGCTTGCTGGCGTGTAGTTGATGGTGGTAGTATTGCAGCAGTAGTAACACAGTGAAACAGTAAACAAGCAGTAGTAACGCAGCAGTATTTAGGAACAAGGCCTAGGGATTACACCTTCACTAGTGGACACTCTCAACATTGATCACATAACAGAATAGATAAATGCATACTCTACACTTTTGTTGGATGATGAACACATTGCGTAGGATTACACGAACCCTCAATGCCGGAGTTAACAAGCTCCACAATTAATGTTCATATTTTAGTAACCTTATAGTGTAAGATAGATCAAAAGACTAAACCAAGTACTAACATAGCATGCACACTGTCACCTTCATGCATATGTAGGAGGAATAGATCACATCAATACTATCATAGCAATAGTTAACTTCGCAATCTACAAGAGATCATGATCATAGCATAAACCAAGTACTAACACGGATGCACACACTGTCACCATTACACCGTGCAGGAGGAATAAAACTACTTTAATAACATTGCTAGAGTAGCACATAGATAAATTGTGATACAAATACATTGCAATCATAAAGAGATATAAATAAGCACCTCACTATGCCATTCATCAGTGAATAAGTATTCTGTGAAATATAGCCTAAGAGACCCACACGGTGCACACACTGTCACCTTTACACACGTGGGACAAGGAGTCTCCGGAGATCACATAAGTAAAACTCACTTGACTAGCATAATGACATCTAGATTACAAGCATCATCATATGAATCTCAATCATGTAAGGCAGCTCATGAGATTATTGTATTGAAGTACATAGGAGAGAGATGAACCACATAGCTACCGGTACAGCCCCGAGCCTCGATGGAGAACTACTCCCTCCTCATGGGAGCAGCAGCGGTGATGAAGATGGCGGTGGAGATGGCAGCGGTGTCGATGGAGAAGCCTTCCGGGGGCACTTCCCCGCTCCGGCAGCGTGCCGGAACAGAGACTCCTGTCCCCCAGATCTTGGCTTCGCGATGGCGGCGGCTCTGGAAGGTTTCTGTGGGTTTCATCGAACGTATCAGGGTTTTCGATCCAGGGGCTTTATATAGGCGAAGAGGCGGCGCAGGAGGGTCGAAGGGGCGACGACACCATAGGGCGGCGCGGCCAGGGCCTGGGCCGCGCCGGCCTATGGTCTGGGGGCCCAGTGCCCCCCCTCTGGTCCTTCCCGGGTGTTCTGGATGCTTCCGGTGAAAATAGGAACTTGGGCGTTGATTTCGTCCGATTCCGAGAATATTTCGTTACTAGGATTTCTGAAACCAAAAACAGCAGAAAACAGGAACTGGCACTTCGGCATCTTGTTAATAGGTTAGTTCCAGAAAATGCACGAATGTGACATAAAGTGTGCATAAAACATGTAGATATCATCAATAATGTGGCATGGAACATAAGAAATTATCGATACGTCGGAGACGTATCAGCATCCCCAAGCTTAGTTCTGCTCGTCCCGAGCAGGTAAAACGATAACACAGATAATTTCTGGAGTGACATGCCATCATAACCTTGATCATACTATTTGTAAAGCATATGTAGTGAATGCAGCGATCAAAACAATGTATATGACATGAATAAACAAGTGAACCATAAAGCAAAGACTTTCATGAATAGCACTTCAAGACAAGCATCAATAAGTCTTGCATAAGAGTTAACTCATAAAGCAATAATTCAAAGTAAAGGCATTGAAGCAACACAAAGGAAGATTAAGTTTCAGCGGTTGCTTTCAACTCATAACATGTATATCTCATGGATATTGTCAACATAGAGTAATATAATAAGTGCAATATGCAAATATGTAGAAATCAATGCACAGTTCACACAAGTGTTTGCTTCTTGAGGTGGAGAGAAATAGGTGAACTGACTCAACAATAAAAGTAAAAGAATGGTCCTCCATAGAGGAAAAGCATCGATTGCTATATTTGTGCTAGAGCTTTTATTTTGAAAACATGAAACAATTTTGTCAACGGTAGTAATAAAGCATATGTATCATGTAAATTATATCTTACAAGTTGCAAGCCTCATGCATAGTATACTAATAGTGCCCGCACCTTGTCCTAATTAGCTTGGACTACCGGATCATCGCAATACACATGTTTTAACCAAGTGTCACAATGGGGTACCTCCATGCCGCCTGTACAAAGGTCTAAGGAGAAAGCTCGCATCGGATTTCTCGCTATTGATTATTCTCAACTTAGACATCCATACCGGGACAACATAGACAACAGATAATGGACTCCTCTTTTATGCATAAACATGTGGCAACAATTATTTTTCTCATATGAGATTGAGGATATATGTCCAAAACTGAAACTTCCACCATGGATCATGGCTTTAGTTAGCGGCCCAATGTTCTTCTCTAACAATATGCATGCTTAACCATAAGGTGGTAGATCGCTCTAACTTCAGACAAGACGAACATGCATAGCAACTCACATGAAATTCAACAAAGAGTAGTTGATGACGTCCCCAGAAACATGGTTATCGCACAACAAGCAACTTAATAAGAGATAAAGTGCATAAGTACATATTCAATACCACAATAGTTTTTAAGCTATTTGTCCCATGAGCTATATATTGTAAAGGTGAATGATGGAATTTTAAATGTAGCACTCAAGCAATTTACTTTGGAATGGCGGAGAAATACCATGTAGTAGGTAGGTATGGTGGACACAAATGGCATAGTGGTTGGCTCAAGGATTTTGGATGCATGAGAAGTATTCCCTCTCGATACAAGGTTTAGGCTAGCAAGGTTATTTGAAACAAACACAAGGATGAACGGTGCAGCAAAACTCACATAAAAGACATATTGTAAACATTATAAGAATCTACACCGTCTTCCTTGTTGTTCAAACTCAATACTAGAAATTATCTAGACCTTAGAGAGACCAAATATGCAAACCAAATTTTAGCATGCTCTATGTATTTCTTCATTAATGGGTGCAAAGTATATGATGCAAGAGCTTAAACATGAGCACAACAATTGCCAAGTATCACATTATCCAAGACATTTTAGCAATTTACTACATGTATCATTTTCCAATTCCAACCATATAACAATTTAACGAAGAGGAAACTTCGCCATGAATACTATGAGTAAAGCCTAAGAACACATGTGTTCATATGAACCAGCGGAGCGTGTCTCTCTCCCACACAAGCATTTATTCAAACAAAAACAAAAACGAAAGCAAACAGACGCTCCAAGTAAAGTACATAAGATGTGACCGAATAAAAATATAGTTTCAAGAGAAGGAACCTGATAATTTGTCGATGAAGAAGGGGATGCCTTGGGCATCCCCAAGCTTAGATGCTTGAGTCTTCTTGAAATATGCAGGGGTGAACCACCGGGGCATCCCCAAGCTTAGAGCTTTCACTCTCCTTGATCATAGTATATCATCCTCCTCTCTTGATCCTTGAAAACTTCCTCCACACCAAACTTAGAACAACTCATTAGAGGGTTAGTGCACAATCAAAATATACATGTTCAGAGGTGACATAATCATTCTTAACACTTCTGGACATTGCACAAAGCTACTGAAAGTCAATGGAATCGAAATATCCATCGTACATAACAAAACAGGCAATGCGAAATAAAAGGCAGAATCTGTCAAAACAGAAAAGTTCGTATTGACGAATTTTATTGAGGCACCAGACTTGCTCAAATGAAAATGCTCAAATTGAATGAAAGTTGCATACATATCTGGGGATCACTCACGTAAATTGGCATAATTTTATGAGTTACCTACAGAGAATTTTGCCCAGATTCGTGACAGCAAAGAAATCTGTTTCTGCGCAGTAATCCAAATCTAGTATGAACCTTACTATCAACGACTTTACTTGGCACAACAAAACACAAAACTAAGATAAGGAGAGGTTGCTACAGTAGTAAACAACTTCCAAGACACAAATATTAAAAAAAATACTGTAGCAAAATAACACATGGGTTATCTCCCAAGAAGTTCTTTCTTTATAGCCATTAAGATGGGCTCAGCAGTTTTAATGATGCACTCGCAAGAAATAGTATTTGAAGCAAAAGAGAGCATCAAGAGGCAAATCCAAAACACATTTAAGTCTAACATGCTTCCTATGCATAGGAATCTTGTAAATAAACAAGTTCATGAAGAGCAAAGTAACAAGCATAGGAAGATAGAACAAGTGTAGCTTCAAAAATTTCAGCACATAGAGAGGTATTTTAGTAACATGAAAATTTCTACAACCATATTTTCCTCTCTCATAATAACTTTCAGTAGCATCATGAGCAAACTCAACAATATAACTATCACATAATGCATTCTTATCATGAGTCTCATGCATAAAATTATTACTCTCCACATAAGCATAGTCAATTTTATTAGTTGTAGCGGTAGCAAATTCAACAAAGTAGCTATCATTATTATTCTCATCATCAAATATAGGAGGCATATTGTAATCATAATCAAATTTATCCTCCATAACAGGTGGTAACAAAAGACTACTATCATTATAATCATCATAAATAGGAGGCAAAGTATCATCAAAGTAAATTTTCTCCTCAATGCTTGGGGGACTAAAAAGATCATGAAAACCAGCTTCCCCAAGCTTAGAACTTTCTATATCATTATCAACAATGGTGTTCAAAGCATTCATACTAATATTACTACCAGCATGCAAATAAGATTCCATAGGTTTTTTAATTTTCGCATCAAACAATCCATGTTTTAAATCAGGAAATAGAATAAGAAGCTCATTCTTGTCCATTATGCCAAACTAGTGTAAACAAGAAACAAAAAGTTGCAATTGCAGGATCTAAAGGAAATAGCTTTGAGTACTTACGGCGCCGGGAAATAGCTTAGTAGCCGAGGTCCGGAGTGTGAGTACCTTTTTACCTTTCCTCCCCGGCAACGGCGCCAGAAAATAGCTTGATGTCTACTTCCCCCTCCTTTTCCTGTAGACAGTGTTGGGCCTCCAAGAGCAGAGGTTTGTAGAACAGCAGCAAGTTTTCCCTTAAGTGGATCACCCAAGGTTTATCGAACTCAGGGAGGAAGAGGTCAAAGATATCCCTCTCATGCAACCCTGCAACCACAAAGCAAGAAGTCTCTTGTGTCCCCAACACACCTAATAGGTGCACTAGTTCGGCGAAGAGATAGTGAAATACAGGTGGTATAAATAAGTATGAGCAGTAGCAACAGTGCCAGAAAATAGCTTGCTGGCGTGTAGTTGATGGTGGTAGTATTGCAGCAGTAGTAACACAGTGAAACAGTAAACAAGCAGTAGTAACGCAGCAGTATTTAGGAACAAGGCCTAGGGATTACACCTTCACTAGTGGACACTCTCAACATTGATCACATAACAGAATAGATAAATGCATACTCTACACTTTTGTTGGATGATGAACACATTGCGTAGGATTACATGAACCCTCAATGCCGGAGTTAACAAGCTCCACAATTAATGTTCATATTTTAGTAACCTTATAGTGTAAGATAGATCAAAAGACTAAACCAAGTACTAACATAGCATGCACACTGTCACCTTCATGCATATGTAGGAGGAATAGATCACATCAATACTATCATAGCAATAGTTAACTTCGCAATCTACAAGAGATCATGATCATAGCATAAACCAAGTACTAACACGGATGCACACACTGTCACCGTTACACCGTGCAGGAGGAATAAAACTACTTTAATAACATTGCTAGAGTAGCACATAGATAAATTGTGATACAAATACATTGCAATCATAAAGAGATATAAATAAGCACCTCACTATGCCATTCATCAGTGAATAAGTATTCTGTGAAATATAGCCTAAGAGACCCACACGGTGCACACACTGTCACCTTTACACACGTGGGACAAGGAGTCTCCGGAGATCACATAAGTAAAACTCACTTGACTAGCATAATGACATCTAGATTACAAGCATCATCATATGAATCTCAATCATGTAAGGCAGCTCATGAGATTATTGTATTGAAGTACATAGGAGAGAGATGGACCACATAGCTACCGGTACAGCCCCGAGCCTCGATGGAGAACTACTCCCTCCTCATGGGAGCAGCAGCGGTGATGAAGATGGCGGTGGAGATGGCAGCGGTGTCGACGGAGAAGCCTTCCGGGGGCACTTCCCCGCTCCGGCAGCGTGCCGGAACAGAGACTCCTGTCCCCCAGATCTTGGCTTCGCGATGGCGGCGGCTCTGGAAGGTTTCTGTGGGTTTCGTCGAACGTATCAGGGTTTTCGATCCAGGGGCTTTATATAGGCGAAGAGGCGGCGCAGGAGGGTCGAAGGGGCGACGACACCATAGGGCGGCGCGGCCAGGGCCTGGGCCGCGCCGGCCTATGGTCTGGGGGCCCAGTGCCCCCCCTCTGGTCCTTCCCGGGTGTTCTGGATGCTTCCGGTGAAAATAGGAACTTGGGCGTTGATTTCGTCCGATTCCGAGAATATTTCGCTACTAGGATTTCTGAAACCAAAAACAGCAGAAAACCGGAACTGGCACTTCGGCATCTTGTTAATAGGTTAGTTCCAGAAAATGCACGAATGTGACATAAAGTGTGCATAAAACATGTAGATATCATCAATAATGTGGCATGGAACATAAGAAATTATCGATACGTCGGAGACGTATCATTGATGCACTGTCTTATCTGGAGTTTCATGGCCAAGAAATTCGCGAAGGCGTGGTGAATGCTGACGCAGGATTGTCGAAGTTGTTCCCCTACTTCTTCCCGAAGAAAGAGGAGCCTAAGACTTTCCTTGCCCTTGCCAAGGACTTCAATCCACCGGAGGATCTTGGACTGAAGATGCGCCAGGAGAACATGAAGGTTGCTGTCGAGAACACTATTGCCTTGGTCGCTGATAGCCAACAAACTGTTGACTGGATGAAGGTTGGCGACACCGAGCAGATAGAACAGACAAAATGGAGGTCGTTGATCAAGGCAGCCAAGCCCAACACGAAGAAAATCCTGGCCTATCTCGGGATCAAGCCATCTTCAACTCCTAGTTCATCAAGGCCGGAGGTCTAGTTGAATGCCTTTGCTTTTTCTTTCCTTTGCTTTCTCTATTTCTTTTGCTGTTGTCGCCATTTTAGCCTTGGCGACAATTATCCTGTTAGTCCCTTTGGAGAACTTCTTTTGTAATGTCCGTGTAAACTTTCTAGAAATCAATGAAATTCCTCTTGGTACTATCATTGATCCTGGGACTTTCTTTTCCAGTTAATATTTGATAATTATTCGACCAACCCTTGCTCTGCCGATGCTTCACTTGCTTCTTCCTTCTCGAAGAAAATACTAGTCGATGATAATCCCCTCGAAGGTTCTTCAAGCAAACATCTGTCGGAAGATTTGCAAGAACTTCGACAACAACTTCAATCCATGAAGAAACAGACTCTGGCAATGATGGAACAATCTCGGAAAGCATCTGAAAAAGAAAAACTTGCTCTCCAACAAGCCAAAGAAGCTATGGCTGCCAAGGATGCTGCTGTGTTGGAAGCTAAGGCAGCCGCTACTCGAGAAAATAGCATGCTTGAGCTGATGTCTGAAGCTAGCACAGATATGTTAGGTATGTTTTTCCAACCTCGTACTGCCTCTTTTTTGCTTTACTGTGCCTCCCCTTAAATTTCTTGCCTTGTCGCTTAATAGGCTCGGTTCTTGATGCTGCCGCCGAAGATCAAAGAGTGAACGAGAGAACGAATCTTCTCGTCAATCTTTCCCTTAACCATGGGTGTCTGTTCTAGGCCACTCCTGAACGGACCCAACAAATTGTCAGGTTCCAAGATCGTGCTTGCCAGGTGCGCGAATTTCTCAGTTTTTGCACGACAACGTTAACCCTTGTTTACAAGACTTTGTTTCCTCGAAATGAGGTTCCCAAAACTCTTCCTGAATTGCTGGAGATATTCAGAGATGCTCCCCGCATTCATAATTTTGTGCGAGCTCAATTGACTGCTGGAGCAAGGTTCGCCATGATTATGATAAATATTTGCCATCCCAAATTAGACCTGACGAAGATTGTTGCTGATTGCCTGGCCAAGAAATCGCGGCGAAAAAATGATATTGACACAATCAATGAGATGGTAACTCCTGTGGCCGAGTCGATGATAGATGAGCTTCTTCGGATGGACTCAGAATTCTTCGTCAAGGGGTCCTATGCCGAACACAAGACAACCAGAGGCTTGTCCATAGATAGTATTTTAGGCTTTGACTGATTTGTACTATATTGCAAAACATTGTGTCTGTATTTTTTTTGGTTTCTTTTTTATTTCCAAAGAGATTTGTTGTATATTGCAAAGTGCTCTATATTGTTGGAGCCCCCGAGCCTTCTGGCTAGGGTTTGTACTGTTTTTGCCATCTCGAAGATTTTTCCTCTTGTCGTAAGAAAATGTCTTTATTTTTTTCCCTTGATGAGTTGCAAGCCCCCGAGTATCTTAGTGTCGAAGTTCTATATTTTTGTTGCGAGGTTCTTGGACCAAAGCAATAAGATTCTGACGCGTACACTATCTTTATAATTGTTAGCTTCCGATGTTTATATTTGGCGAGGTGTTAGTGTACCAAGGTGAAATATTTCGGTAAGTCTAGTTTGTCTATATTGTACGTATTTTGATACTTGAAGGCGTTGAGCCCCCGAGCGTGTCGAAGAATAAGAAGTATATCTCCACTATCTTTATTATATTGCAGCACCGTGAGCCCGCCTCATTAAAAACCTTTCCGGCCCCACTCGGTGCCCCGAAAAGGAAAAGAGTGCGTCTGAAAACTCGCGGGCGTTTCAGTACATTGTATTTTTACAGAGAAGGACTATATTTCAGTTCTAGGTGTAGAACCGCCTGAGCTGCGCCACGTTCCAGGGGTTTTTCTCGGGAGCCCCTGTCTTCTTGTCCTTGATCCTGTATGCGCCTCCGTTGATGACTTCCGTGACAACGTACGGCCCCAACCATGGTGATTCGAGCTTCTCAGTATTTTTTTGATTTAACCGCAAGACCAAATCCCCGACCTGAAAAGATCTTGGCCTTAACCGTCGACTGTGGTAGTTTTTGAGGTCTTTCTGGTATTTGGTGACTCGTGAAAGTACTTCATCTCGAGCTTCGTCGAGTGCGTCCATATCATCCTCCCGAGCTTTTTGTGATGTTTCTTCGTCATACTCTGTTACTCTTGGAGAATCATGCTCTATTTCAATTGGTAATACTGCTTCGGCTCCGTGTACGAGAAAAAACGGAGTTTCTTGTGTCGCCGTATTTGGTGTTGTTCGGATGCTCCACAAAACACTTGGCAATTCCTCTGGCCAAGTATGTCGAGCTTTTTCAAGCGGTCCTAGCAGGCGCTTTTTGAGGCCATTGCAGATGATTCTATTGGCTTTCTCGACTTGACCATTGGTTTGTGGGTGCCCAACTGACGCAAAGTGCAATTTAATGCCTACTTCTGCGCAGTACTCCTTGAATTCCTTGGACGTAAAGTTTGAACCATTATCTGTAACAATGCTATGAGGCACTCCAAACCGAAAAACGAGGTCTTTCACGAACTTTATTGCTGATGCTGCATCTGGTGAATTTATTGGCTTCGCTTCTACCCACTTGGTGAATTTGTCAACAGCGACTAGCAGGTACTCATATCCTCCTGGCGAAGCTTTGTGCAACTTGCCCACCATATCAAGTCCCCATTGGGCAAAGGGCCACGACAATGGTATTGGTGTTAACTCTGCCGCTGGAGAGTGAGGTTTTGCGGCAAATCTTTGACACGCGTCGCAGGTTCGTACTATTTCCTTGGCATCCTCGATTGCTGTCAACCAATAAAATCCTGCCCGAAAAACCTTGGCTGCAATAGCTCGACTACTTGCGTGGTGGCCACATATTCCTTCGTGTACATCCTTCAGAATTATTCTTCCTTCTTCGGGAGTGACACACCTTTGCAGGATGCCTGAAATACTTCGCTTGTATAATTCCCCTTTGATCACTGTGAAAGCTTTGGATCGTCGAATAACTCGCCTTGCCTCAATTGGATCGTCGGGTATTTCTTTCCTGAGGATATATGATATATATGCTTGCATCCAAGGAACTTCTACCATCATCACAAGCTCTTGGTCCTCTTCGTCCTCCGTGGTTTCTTTGAGGAGCACCGAAGTTTTTTCTTCCTTTGCTTTTTTCTGCACCTTTTTCGGCTTCGTGGATCTCTCCGCTATTTCTTCCCAAAATACTCCTGGAGGGATTGGGAGGCACTGCGACCCGATGTTTGCGAGAACATCGGCTTCATCATTGCTCAATCTACTGATGTGATTTACCTTGCACCCATCAAATAGCTTCTCGAGCTCATTGTATACCTCCTTGTATGCCATCATGCTATCATTGACTGCGTCACATTGGTTCATAACTTGTTGAGCCACCAATTGTGAGTCGCCAAAGATTTTTAGTCGAGTTGCACCGCAAGCTTTCGCCATCTTCATCCCGTGTATGAGGGCTTCATATTCTGCTTCATTGTTGGATGCGTTAGGGAACGTCATCCAAAGGACGTATTTTAACTTGTCGCCTTCAGGTGATATAAGTACTACTCCTGCGCCAGCTCCTTCTACTCTCTTGGACCCATCGAAGTTCATGGTCCAAGTTCTCGACAAATCTGGGGGTCCCGTGTTTTGTAGCTCCATCCACTCTGCAATGAAATCTGGCAGAACTTAAGACTTGATTGCCTTTCTTTTTTCATACGTGATGTCCCGAGGGGAAAGTTCTATTCCCCAAAGGGAGACACGCCCTGTAGCTTCTGGATTGTTCAGTATATTTGAAAGAGGTGCTTCGTTGACTACTATTATCGGGTGTGCCGAAAAATAGTGGCGCAACTTCCTTGCCGTTGCAATTACTCCATATGCTAGTTTCTGGTACTGCGGGTACCGTTGTTTGGAAGGCGATAAAACTTCACTGATGAAATATACTGGCCTTTGCACTCCATGGAGTTTTCCTTCTTCTTCTCTTTCAACAACTAGCACCGTGCTAACCACTTGGGGCGTGGCTGCAATATACAGCAGGAGAGGTTCCTTTTCCTTCGGCGCCACCAGGATTGGTGGTGTCGAGATTGTGCGCTTCAGATCCTCGAAAGCTCTGTCGGCCTCTTCGTTCCACTGGAATTTCCCCCCTTGCTTTATCAGAGCGTAAAATGGTAACGCTTTTTCTCCCAGCCTGGCGACGAATCTGCTCAAAGCTGCGACTCGCCCAGTTAGCTGCTGTATTTCTTTCAACTTTGTTGGCTTCCTCATTGTTACGATAGCTTGTATTTTGTCGGGATTTGCTTCAATCCCTCTTGCTGAAACTAGAAACCCCAGAAGTTCTCCTGCTGGTACACCGAAAGAACACTTCGTCGGGTTCAGCTTGAGGCAGAATTTGTCGAGGTTGTCAAAGGTTTCCTTGAGATCCTCGATCAGCGTTGCCCCCTTTTTTGACGTTATGACGACATCGTCGATGTATACTTGCACGTTTTTCCCAATCTGTGTCGCCAAACACTTCTGCATCATCCTCTGATATGTTGCTCCCGCGTTTTTCAGACCAAAAGGCATTGTTCTGTAGCAAAACACGCCATAAGGTGTGATGAACGCTGTTTTTTACTTCATCTTCTTCTTTCAATCTGATCTGGTTATAACCAGAATATGCGTCCAGAAAGGAAAGACGTTCACATCCAGCCGTGGAGTCGATAATTTGATCGATCCTCGGGAGGGGAAAGTGATCCTTTGGACAATGTTTATTGAGACGCACATGCGAAGGACCTTAGTGTTTTTCTTCGGCACCAACACAGGATTTGCTACCCATGTGGCTTCTGTGTGCAACTCCTTGATAAAACCAGCTTCTCGTAGTCGATCGATTTCTGACAGCATGGCCTTGCGGTTTGGTTCCGAAAAACGCCGCAGAGGTTGTTTGATTGGTCTCGCTAGTGGATCCAAGTTTAGGTGGTGCTCGGCAAGTTCCCTGGGTACTCCTGGCATGTCAGCTGGACACCATGCGAAGATTTTCCATTTCTCACGGAGGAACTCGACGAGCGCGCTTTCCTATGCGAGGTCCATGTCGTTTGCGATGGACGTCGTCTTTTTCGGGTCTGTCGGGTGAATCTGCACCTCCTTAGAATTTTTCTCGGTATTGAAAGTTGATTCTTTATTTGGCCTTCCAACGTCTTGCAGCACGTCGTAGTCAGTCATACTCCTTGACGCCAAATACTCGGCTTGCATCCCGAAAGTTTCTGATATCCGATGAAAATCCTTATCGCACTTGTCGGCTAAGGCGAAACTTCCTTTGACTGTGATTAGTCCCTTAGGTCCAGGCATCCTCCACAACAGGTATGTATAATGTGGTACCGCCATAAATCTAGCATATGCTGGTCGTCCCAACAGAGCGTGGTACTGCGACGGAAAATCCACAACTTCAAATTCCAGCTTCTCGATTCTATAATTCTCTCGGGTTCCAAACTGAATGTCGAGATTAATCTTCCCCAAAGGATAACTTGGTTTCTCCGGTGTGATACCATGGAACCTCGTGTCTGTTGGCTTCAAGTTTGCTAGGGATATGTTCATCTTCCTCAATGTATCTGCATACATAAGGTTTAAGCTGCTGCCGCCATCTATGAACACTCGAGAGACATCAAATCCCGCAATAACTGCTGGTAAGATAAGTGCTGACTGCCCTGGTCGAGGAACTTGCTGCGGATGATCTGCTATGGTGAAGCCAATATCTTGCCCTGACCAATTAAGATACTCGACTGTTGGTGGAGGCATTTTTTCTGCCATGAACACCTGTCGCGAGATTACTTTCTGAGCCCTATTGGATGGCCTTCCCTTCTGAATCATCGACACCGCTCCGTTGGAGTTAGGATCAACGTAAGGTGGTGGTGGTGGTGCTGCCGCTATTCTTAGCTGATGTCGATTGTCTTCTGTAATCGCGGGAGGAGGTGGCAAGTGAATCTCGCTCCTGGGTTCTCGAGGATTTCTCTGTGCTGCTCGAGCGTTAGCATGCTCTGCCCACCTTAACATTGCCTGGAAATTGCGACAATCTTTCTGCAGATGTCCTGACTGTCTTTTTCCGTTGCTGTCGAGGAAAAAGTGCATCTGACACGGCCCATTCATCATCTCTTCAGGAGACACGAAAGGCCTCGGGAACGTAGGCCCGCTATTTTGCCTATTGTTTCGAGAATCGTCTCTATTATCGCTTCGCTACTCATTGCTTCTCTGATAATCGTCTCTGTTGTTTCCTCCTGTGTTTGCCCGAAAGCCTGCCGAAATTTGTCCTGGAGCATCATAGTTCGGGTACTGCCGAGGAAATCGTCGCCTCGGTTGATAATTTCGACCACGGTCCTCCTCTGGCGACCTGTGCCGTTTGTTGTGGACATCATCTTCTCCATCTGCCCATCTGTTTGCTATTTCCATTAACGCGGATACTGTCTTTGGGTTGGTCCTCCCCAAGTCCTCGACAAAATCTCCACGCCTGATTCCTGCGACAAACGCATCTATCGCTCTCTCGTCAGATATATTTTCTGCCGAGTTTTTGATGATGTTCCACCTTTGGATATATTTTCTCATTGGCTCGTCTGGCTTTTGTCGACATGCTCTCAACTCCTCTAATGACGCAGGTTTTTTGCACGTGGACCTGAAGTTCTTGACGAACACGTCCTCGAAGCTTTCCTAACTGTCGATAGATCCTAGAGGGAGTTTCTTTATCCAGGACCGTGCGGCTCCACTCAAATGCACCTGGATGCTTTGCATAGCTGTTGCCCTGGTTCCTCCTGTGAGTTTCACCGTCTCGAGATAATCAACTAGCCAATCTTCTGGATCTTGAAGGCCGTCGAATTTTTTGAAATTATCAGGCAACTTGAATCCCGAAGGTACTCGAGTTTTCCGCACTCTCCTCGTGAAGCACGGCAAACCACACATATCCTCGTCGTTTAACTCTGGGGACTGCTGATGTTCTCTTCTGCTTTGTCGCGCTCTGTCGACCCTTGCTTGTGCTGCCGTATCTCTTGCTCCACTTGGTCCTTCAGGAGCTGCTGCTGCTGCTGCCGCAGGTCGTGGACTATTTTGCCTTGCTGTTCCTTCGGGAGGTGTTGATACAAACGCCGTCCCCATGGCTCCAACTCCTGCTATCGCCATGTTGTACAGTGTTTCCCTTGGATCTCCTGGAGGTGGTTTAGATGCGAGGATAAAAGCATGTGTCGCCATATACCCAGCCTCTGGTGTCTTAGGGATGATGTTTCCTCTTGTGTCTATCGACATAAAGGACATGTTGAGGTTTTGGACCAGGTGCTCTCTTTCTGCTTCGGGTATGTGTTGTAACCTTGATCTTGCTCTGTTCCGAGCCTCCCTGTGGCTATCACCCGAAGTTCTAGATTGTCGACTCAGCTCTGCCCTTCTCCTGCTGGATGCAGAAGCTGCCTCCTTTCTTCTGTTTAACTCAGCTGTCTATTTTTCCAATTCTCTTGCAGCTCGTGCGAGCCTATATTGATATGCTTGTAATTCCTCTGGCGTGGCTGTGGTGGCCATTGGTTCTGAGCCGTCCATAGCTCTTGCGGCTCTATCCCATGCTGCTTGCGGGAGTCGAACTCTGTATCGCGGCTGTGGCCCGACGTATTTATTGCCCAAGCCTCGTCGCAGATCGGAGGGATCGACGTATGGATTTCCCAGATCGTCGAAAGCCTCAGATGTTTCTTCTTGGTCATTGCTTGGCTCTCCAATGACATAAATCTGATGATACTTTGTATTCAGATCTATGTTGGGTTTGGTGACACCATCGTTGAGATTGGTGAAGACCTTGCCCACTGTAGTAGATTTGTCGATGAAGTTGTAACTGTCGACACTGTTTGAGCCATCGCTTATATATGAGTCCGCAGATGACTCAAACGACATGTCACTGAAGATCTTGGCGAGTTTCTCTCTTGCCCTAATGCTGATGTAGCGTGACGACGAAGTTTCTTCTTCTCCTGATTCGGTTGACGATGTATAGCTTGAAAAATCGGAATCGATCGCCGACGATCCCGACGAAATCGGAATTTCGACACGATACGATCCTTCCTTCTCGACGCGAAAGCGAAACCTTCCGAACGTCATCTCCATAGGCTCCGCCAGATACGCATATGCATCCAAACGGGAGGGTGGGTGAGGAACAAAATCGACAGGACCAGCAGCGATCTGTTTACCTCGATCCATTGCGTTGCTTGCGGTTGACGATGTCGAAGATCTTGAACGTGCCATCAAGATCAGATCCTTACGCCTCTAGTCCCCACATACGGCGCCAATTGACAAGGTATTAACTTGTCAATGCCTACGGATTGTAGACTAGGGTTTAGTTGGAAGTAGAGGGCAAGTAGATCTCGAAGGTTTCAGCCGAAAAGTACTCGACGATTATGAAAACTAGGGTTTGTAAACAATGATTTTATGATCTCTGCGTCCCTCGACTCCCCCTTATATAGGAGGCGGAGCCGAGGGATTCGTGCTGTACAAGTTACAAAGTCCGGGAAGGTTTCTAACTCATCCCGCAAGATTACAAATAAGACTTTCTATTACAACTCTAGCTTTCCTTAATAATATCTTGGGCTTCCGAATCTTCTTATTCTTCGGGTAGTGGGCCTTCAGTAAACCCCGGGTACTATCTTCGGCAGGCCCATTGGGGATGCCTATGTCAGCAAGTGAACGTCTACCGCAGCAACAAGAGCCTCATCTTGTAGGCTTTGGAATCTCTTCAAGGGTGAGACTCGATACCCCCTCGTTGCTACCGTCTTCTAGATTGCATCTTGGCTTGGATTGCGTGTTCGCGGTAGGAATTTTTTTTGTTTTCTATGCATCGTTATCCTACACCCGGTACTCATAGAAGGTAGCTCTTGAGGTCGGCGAATGCCAACACCCATCCTTCCTATGGTATCCGGGGGAATTGCATCTCCTTTCTCACAAGAAGCACTTCGCTCCTCCAAAGATCTATCATCTTCATCGAATGTCACATCACAAGATTCTACAACACGTCCACTTGACTTGTTGAAGACTCTATATGCGTGAGAATCCGTAGCATAGCCAACGAAAATTCCTTCTTGAGCTCTTGAATCAAACTTGGATAGGCGCGTGTCTTTGACAAGTATGTAGCATTTGCATCCGAAGACCTTGAAGTATGACACATTAGGCTTGTTGCCGGTGAGGATGTCATATGGTGTCTTCTCAAGACCTTTGCGAAAGTAGAGGCGATTAGTAGCATGGCATGCGGTAGATATAGCTTCCGCCCAAAAATTGTAGTTGGACTTGTATTCCATCATCATGGTTCGAGCGGCTTCGATCAAGGTTCGATTCTTCCTTTCGGCGACCCCATTTTGTTGGGGAGTATATGGCGTGGAGTATTGGTGTTGGATTCCTTCTTCGTCGAGGAAGTCATCCAATGTGTAGTTCTTGAACTCCGTTCCATTGTCCCTCCTTATTGCGAGGATCTTGTTGTCGTACTTGCGTTGAACTTGGTTGGCAAACTCCATCATGGTCCGTTGAGTCTCACTCTTGTACTTGAAGAAGAATACCCAACAATAGCGTGAATAGTCATCAACGATGACGAGGCAATACTTCTTTCCTCCAAGACTTTCATGAGATGGTGGACCAAAGAGATCAACATGTAGGAGCTCCAAGCATTTTGTGGTAGAGATGATAGTCTTGGCCTTGTGAGGAGCTCCATGCATTTTTCCTTGTACGCAAACCCTACAAACACGATCCTTGCAAAAAGAGACATCTTCTTTTAGTCCGAGAATGTGGCCACCCTTGTGGAGACTTTGCAAAGTCCTCATGTTGACATGGGCTAGTTGGCGATGCCATAACCAACCCTTGTCACCTTTGGCGAATAGGCAAAGAGCGGAAGACGTTGTCTTTCCGGAGAAATCGACAACATACAAACCGTTCTCTACATCCAACAAAAGCTACATTGAGTGTCTTGCTCCACAAGAGGACCACCATATGTTCATCAAAGAATGTGCATAAACCCATACGAGCAATTTGATGAACGGAGAGTAAGTTGTAACCAAGGGTCTCGACAAGGAGGACATTCACAAGTGAGATGTCGGGTGTTACCACCACCTTGCCAAGACCCAATACCTTAGAGCACGTGTTGCCGCCATACGATACGATAGAGAGAGAAGGCACGAGGTCGACAACAATATCCTTGCTTCCGGTCATATGACTTGTGGCTCCACTATCAACCACCCATTTAGCACCACCGGAAGCATAGTCCTACAAGGAATTAAGTCTTGGATTTAGGTACCCATTTTTCAATGGGTCCTAGCATGTTAGTAACAAGGGGTTTGGGAACCCAAATAGTACAATCAACATTGTCCTTTTGAGGACCAATAAAGCGAGCACGAATATGTCCATAGTAATCAACAAAAAGAACATGAGAAGGGTTGTTAGAGCCGGCGAAACCCGTCGAGGTGGAGTTGGGTACTCCATCCCTTCTTGAGATAGCATTGCTCTCTTCAAGGTTGGTCTCCATGTTCTCCATGTTCTTCTTCTTCTTCTTGGTCCTCCTCTTCCTCTTTCTCTTTGGCTTGGTAGCCACTCCTCCTTCATTGCACGAGCCCTCTTTGGCTCCATCTTTAGCTTCAATGATTCCTTCCAAGTACTTGGCTTGAACTTGGAGTCTATCAACCTTGGCCTTCAAGCGATTGACTTCATCTTCATGCTCCGGGTGTGGATGGCAAATATCAAACACTTGGACCTCCTTTGCCTTGTTCACCCGGAAGTGCTCCATCAAAGCTTCTTCTTGGAGAGCGTTCATCTTCATGAGCATGCGCTTGTCATTCTCCATCTTGGAAAGGTCACTTTCATGAGTGCAACATGCACGGTCCTTGCTCAAAGGAAAGTACTCCTTCAATGTTTCCTCTTGCATGGAATTGACTTCCATGAGCTTGGCTTCCCTTCTCTTCAACGCGGCAATTTCCTCCTCATGATCACAACACGTGTCCTTCTCCTTGCTCATGCGGAGACATTCCACCAAAGACTCTTCTTGCTTGCTACTCAAACTCAATAGCTTGGCCTTGGTGATCTCAAGAGCGGCAATTTCTTCTTCATGGTTGCAACATGAGGTCTTCTCTTTGAACAAGCGGTAATATTCATCCAAGGCTTCTTCTTGAAGAGCATTGACTTCCAAGAGAAGAGCATTGTGCCTCCTCAAGGAAGTAACTTGATCCACAAGCTCATCATGACAAAGATTGGGGTCTTCATCATCTTTCCCTTTGTTGGCTTCCTCGAGCGAGAGCATCTTCTTCTTGAGGTCACCAACCAACTCAAGAGCATGGTCTCGATCCTTGGTGAGTCGTGAAACAATAGCTTCATTCTTGTCTTCAAGGACGATGACACTAGCTACAAGAGACATACGAAGATTCCGTTCATCATCAAGCTCCTCCTTGAGATTGGCAAGCTCAAAGGCCGCTTCCCTTTCCAACTTCTCCCTCTTCTCAATAAGATCTTGTGCCGCACCAAGTTGGGCTAAGAGAGCCCCAACATGAATCATGGTATCCCCCTTCATGTTAGTGAGAAAAGAATCCAAAGAATCCAAACCCATAATCTCACGTTTAACGGTGAGAATAGTGACATCATCAATATATAAGGCATTAGTCGAAGATGATGGTTTGGAAGGGGATTTTACCTCCGTGGTACCTTTGCCATAAGGCAACGAGAATTGTTGGTGACGAGGTTCTCATTAGGAGAGTCGAAGAGGGAGATAGAGGGAGTGGAAATGGCGATGGCGGCCACTCCCTCTCCTTCCTTGTTGGAGCGCTTGTCCTCATGCTCTCCATCTTCATCGGAGGAGTACTCTTCTCGAATGATGAAGGCTCTAGGATTCTTGTTGGAGGAGACCTTGTCGTCATCGGACCTTGGGGAGAACTTGGAGAATCCTTTGGAGAGAGACTTGTGCTTATCCTTTGGGATAAGCCTTCCACCATGATCTTCTCTTCTCTTAAACATACAATCCGCGACAAAGTGATTCTTGTCGCCGCAATTGTAGCATGGTCTTCCCTTTGTCCCCTCCCTTGGGCTCTTGGAGAATCTTCTTGGAGAGTCACGTGATCTTCTTGGTCTTGTGCTTCAGGACATGTTTCCATCCCAAAATTTCTTGGCGGCGAGAGCCATGTGCTCATGATAGTTGATCTTGAGATCATCCGAACCCCACTCAACGGGATCCTCATCGCTTTCACTAGCTTCATGCACCTTCATCTTCAATGCAAGGTTGGGCTTGCGGGAGTTGTGGGCGCGAGCAACAAGATCCTCCGCATTCTTCTTGGAAATGTCCAAAGTGATGACTTCGCTAAGGACTTCATCGGATGTCATAGCACGGAAGGAGGCGTTTTTGCGGATGGCCGTCAACTTCACTTCCTCATAGGGGAGGAGAGCGTTGTAGAACTTGCGCTTGATCCAATGGTCATCCACGAACGTTGCTCCAAGATCTTGCATTTGCACGGCAAGAGCGATGAGGCGCCGATACATTTCTTCGGGGTCTCTCCTTCAATCATGACGAAGTTGTCGGCCATGTTGTTCACTTCATCAAAACGAGAGCTTTGGATGCTTGCATTTCCGAGGAAGAGCTTCTCAAGTTTGTCCCATGCTTCCTTGGCGGTCTTGAGCGAGCGGATGTGAGCACGGTCCTTGGGCGTGATGGCCATGTGAATCATGTTGATGGCGGTGGCGTTGAGTTGGTCATCCACCACATCTCTTGTTGTCAATTTCTTGGGATCTCGTGGTGAATAGCCCTCCTCAATGATACGCCAAAGCTCGGTAGAAGCGCTGCGCACATGAGAACGCATTAAGAATTGCCAATTCTCAAAGTTGTTTGACTCAAGAGACGGTGGTGAACCATGTGACAAGATATGCGGCATAGGTATTGGAACGTTTATGGTGTAATCATTTGGTGGTGGCATCGCATGATAACCCCCTAGACGTTTCGCAACCGGTGTGTCATCATCCTTCCCTTTTGTTGAAGTGCCGGTATCCCCAAGCCCTTCCTTTTGTGGATCTTTTGTCGCTTCCGCGACAAAATCAACAAGAGGAAGGGGTTAGCTTTTGGTGGCGGATCTTCGGCACTTGCTTTTGGTGGAGGGTTTGGTTTTTGTACAACCAACTCCATCATCATCGCCTTCATTTGGGCAACGATGGATGACTCCAATTTCTTGAGGTCATCCAACGTAGCCGTCGTGGAATCGATGGGCGATGATGGAGCGGGTGGCACAAGGGAAGGTGACCCATTCTTATCCGCCTCTTGTTCGGCCATTTCTTAGGCGGTAAAGCCCGAGCAAGAAAACCTTGCTCTGATACCACTTGAATGGATCGTAGCGAACAAGAGGGGGGGGGGGTGAATGGCGCTACGGCAAGTTTTAGTCTTTTTCAATTTTTATGCAACGGAAGGTAAAGGTGAGAACTTTAGCAATAGGGGTGATCCTACAATGAACAACGGACAAGAGCAACAAGTAAAGGAATCAACAAGATAACGAGAGTGAGGAGCGAGACAACCGGGGGGGCGCGAGGCGAGTCGAGGTTTGTTTCCCGCAGTTCCTTCCACAACAGGAAGTACGTCTGCGTTGAGGAGGTGCTAGTCTCACACAAGAGACTAGACGGCCACACCACGAAGGAAGGCCTCACCTTCTTCCTCGAGAGAGCTCCACGGAGGTGCTCTCCCTCTTCCACTAAGGCACCGGTCGAGGCGGTGATTCCTTCACAAGGTTGGGGCGAGCTCCACACACAAGGATGCTCCCAACACCCTATGGATCTAGTACATCACCAAGCTAGACTCCATAGCTGCACATCTCCAATGCTCCACCATAGGAACCCATCTCCAATGCTCCACCATAGGAACTCTTCCAATGCTCCACCAAAGGAACTCTCCAATGCTCCACCAAAGGAACTCTTCCAATGCTCCACAAAAGGAACTCTTCTCCAAGATCCACTAAAGGAACCCTACCACCAAGATCCACTAAGGAATAGCTAGTATTGGTGAAATCTCTCTTGGTAGAACTATAGATCGGGGTCTCCTCCACCTATCCTCAAAGTTTGGGCAAGATTGGTTGGATGGGGAAGGAGATCCTCAAGGATTAAGCTCAGCAACAATGGAGGAGAGAGAGGGGGAAGAGATAGAATCGTGTTGGGGAAGAAGGGTCCCTTAAATAGGCACCTCCAAATCCAACCGTTATGTACAGATTTGGCCTAAGCGGTACTACCGCTTCTGGGAAGCGGTACTACCGCTCTGAGTTCGAAATAACCCCAGATCTGGTCAAAGGACGCAGAGCGGTACTACCGCACGAGGTACCGCTTGAGGTACCGCGATAGGATCCAAACCTTACTGGATCCAAAGCGGTACCAGAGCGGTACCAGGGCGGTACGACCGTAACTCGGTTACGGTACCTAAGCGGTACCGTGAGCGGTACTACCGCTCGTGAGCGGTACTACCGCCCCAGGTACTGCAGGGGTACCGCAACGTGTTCTGGGGGACGAAATCAGCGCAAACTCGGAGAGGTACCGAGGTCGGTACCTATAGGGGTAGCGGTACTACCGCCATAGGTACCGGTAGTACCGGCCTGGCTAAATCTGGTTTTCTTCCCTTTTTCTCTCCAACCATGTCACCTCGCTAAACACACACAAAACCAGAAAACCTATCAACTACGCTTCAGTCTTCCGATCTTGACGCGTCCGGCGAGGTCACCGTGCTCTTGCAAATCTAACAATGGTACTCAAGGCACACGGTGAGATTACTCAAGTGTTGTCATCAAACACACAAAACTTGGGGTGTGAATTTTGCTCTTACAATAGTATTACGTAGTAGTATCATATTCTATTGTTTTGTAGAATCTCAATGCAAAATTATGTAAATATGTATTTGAATCATTTATTTAGTTCTACATGCTATGATAATGTATCTACCTATGATTTCACTACAACCTCTCACATCATTAATTGTAGTGACACATCAGCATCTTGCATGCATATTGTGCATGATACTTATTATGATACCTCATTGTGGGTAGTCTAATACCCAGCCTAGTTACTTGTTTTTGGACTTTTGACCCCCGTGGTCCACCTATTGGAGCTGACATGGCAAGAAAAGCACATCGTGGCAAGTTGGTTGCGCTGCACCTACCTAGACTGAGCCAGGATCACCTCTTCTTCTCGCTCCCCAAACTAACACTTTCAAGTTGTCAGAACCGTGATTCTGAATTGAATCAGAACCTCTATGGTAGGATTGTAAACCGTAGGATATTAACTTTTAGGATTGTAAACTCTTAGATTCTACTTAGCCGAATCGTTCCACTCAATGTGGATCGTAAATTAAGTAGAATCGCATAGTATAATCATGAATCTAACAACTATGCTCCCAACCGCCTCTCGATCTCATGAACAACCCCCCCTCCCCCCACCAGTGATCAAATGGCCCCTCCAAAACAGTCGAACTAGCGATAAAATGGTTTTTGCCCTCCTAATTTCTTTCACTATCCACGAATTTTTCATGTCGCCGGTTTGACTTCCCCGCTGCCGACACGACCATGTCGCACCACCTCCGCATATTCGCCCTGCCCGTTCACCGTCCCTTTTTGAGCTCCCCCCCCGTCACACACATTGAGCATGCCCGCATTGAGCTTGACATGTACCCGTTGCCCAAATCGACCACCATGTCACTCTCCCGCCGCCCTCTCCAAGCCAAGTTGGCGTCCTCCTCCGCCTTCAGCCAGACAGCCTGTCATGTTGTCGGTGAGCACTGACTGATCGAGGACAACCACGCCGACGAGGTCACGCCCTACCGAATCCTTGGTCCAGACCACCGGCATTCCCCTTTTATTGTGTTAGGCTAATAGTAGTTTACCGTCTCTTAACCAACTCCTATTACAGTATAAGCTAAACGAGCATTTCATCCCATCGCTCAAATCATTGGAACCAAAGAAAGCAAGAGATCATCCTAATCTGGACAATCCCATCCCATACATATTTTTTCCACCAACCAAACTCACGCCTAAGTCACTGGACGCTGATCCAATAGCCCTAAGAAATATAAACACTACGGGAAAACAGGGCGTTGCCGTGCGGCACTTTGCACGATAAAAACGTCTATATGCACGACAAAGGTTTTTTTGTGCGTGCACGCACGGCAAAATCTGCCCGGCAAAGCGTCCGCCGGCAATGCCAACGTTGCCGTGCGCATGGCCGTTTTGCACGGCAAAGGCCTTTGCCGTGCGTGCTTGTCTTTGCCATGCATGCATCTCTTTTCCGTGCGGTACAGCGTTGCCGTGCGTGCAGCGCTTTGCCGTGCGGCCCAGCGTTGCCGTGCGGCCTATTGTGTGAAGGTACCTTCATCACAACATCCCATCCATGTAGACGTTTTGTCGGGTTTTTGCACGTGTACGGGTGATAGAATACTTGAAAAGCCTGGGTAGCCAAGATGTACACATCCTCTCCCTTATAAATAGAGTTCCTTTCAACTTCGACCAACCCAATTTCAGGATCCCGTCTCACCCGACGTGGGTCAAACCAATGACATTTGAAGACGACGGGATTTAGCCCTTTGTGAAACCCGTAATTCAGCTTGTATATACCCTCGACTGTTCCATAGTAATGGAGCCCATCATCACCTTGACATACCACCCCGCTATTTATTGTCTTCGCGTTGGGCCGGCTTGTTGTGTATTTATGGGTCTGGAAGCGATACCCGTTCACGTCATAGGAGTTGAACGCTTCGACGGAATGGTCAAAACCCCTAGCAATTTTTCTTAGCTCTGACTTCATCTCTTTGTCAGTTTTTGCCTACAAGTTTAGCACGAGAAGTTTAGAACGAGAAATGAGATCTTCCCTTTCCAACTTCTCCCTCTTCTCAATAAGATCTTGTGCCGCACCAAGTTGGGCTAAGAGAGCCCCAACATGAATCTTGGTACCCCCCTTCATGTTAGTGAGAAAAGAATCCAAAGAATCCAAACCCATAATCTCACGTTTAACGGTGAGACTAGTGGCATCATCAATATATAAGGCATTAGTCGAAGATGATGGTTTGGAAGGGGATTTTACCTCCGTGGATACCTTTGCCATAAGGCAACGAGCATTGTTGGTGACGAGGTTCTCATTAGGAGAGTCGAAGAGGGAGATAGAGGAAGTGGAAATGGCGATGGCGGCCACTCCCTCTCCTTCCTTGTTGGAGCGCTTGTCCTCATGCTCTCCATCTTCATCGGAGGAGTACTCTTCTCGAATGATGAAGGCTCTAGGATTCTTGTTGGAGGAGACCTTGTCGTCATCGGACCTTGGGGAGAACTTGGAGAATCCTTTGGAGAGAGACTTGTGCTTATCCTTTGGGATAAGCCTTCCACCATGATCTTCTCTTTTCTCAAACATACAATCCGCGACAAAGTGATTCTTGTCGCCGCAATTGTAGCATGTTCTTCCCTTTGTCCCCTCCCTTGGGCTCTTGGAGAATCTTCTTGGAGAGTCACGTGATCTTCTTGGTCTTGTGCTTCGGGACATGTTTCCATCCCAAAATTTCTTGGCGGCGAGAGCCATGTGCTCATGATAGTTGATCTTGAGATCATCCGAACCCCACTCAACGGGATCCTCATCGCTTTCACTAGCTTCATGCACCTTCATCTTCAATGCAAGGTTGGGCTTGCGGGAGTTGTGGGCGCGAGCAACAAGATCCTCCGCATTCTTCTTGGAAATGTCCAAAGCGATGACTTCGCTAAGGACTTCATCGGATGTAATAGCACGGAAGGAGGCATTTTGGTGGATGGCCGTCAACTTCACTTCCTCATAGGGGAGGAGAGCGTTGTAGAACTTGCGCTTGATCCAATGGTCATCCACGAACGTTGCTCCAAGATCTTGCATTTGCACGGCAAGAGCGATGAGGCGCCGATACATTTCTTCGGGGGTCTTTCCTTCAATCATGACGAAGTTGTCGGCCATGTTGTTCACTTCATCAAAACGGGAGCTTTGGATGCTTGCATTTCCGAGGAAGAGCTTCTCAAGTTTGTCCCATGCTTCCTTGGCGGTCTTGAGCGAGCGGATGTGAGTGCGGTCCTTGGGCGTGATGGCCATGTGAATCATGTTGATGGCGGTGGCGTTGAGTTGGTCATCCACCACATCTCTTCTTGTCAATTTCTTCGGATCTCGTGGTGAATTGCCCTCCTCAATGATACGCCAAAGCTCGGTAGAAGCGCTGCGCACATGAGAACGCATTAAGAATTGCCAATTCTCAAAGTTGTTTGACTCAAGAGACGGTGGTGAACCATGTGACAAGATATGCGGCATAGGTATTGGAACGTTTATGGTGTAATCATTTGGTGGTGGCATCGCATGATAACCCCCTAGACGTTCCGCAACCGGTGTGTCATCATCCTTCCCTTTTGTTGAAGTGCCGGTATCCCCAAGCCCTTCCTTTTGTGGATCTTTTGTCGCTTCCGCGACAAAATCAACAAGAGGAAGGGGTTAGCTTTTGGTGGCGGATCTTCGGCACTTGCTTTTGGTGGAGGGTTTGGTTTTTGTACAACTGTTGACCTCCAAAACCCACCGACGAGTAACGACGGGCAACACGAAGAGCCGAGAGGCTCCCAGGACTGCTGGAGGGCCCTGGTCCCTCGAGATCGACGGCCCGCAAAGCTCCGGCACGCACTTCCAATGCTGGTGCAAGGGCGTGCCACCTGACCTATACCTGGTCAGGAAGGTGATGGATTGCTTCGACTAGTTTCCTGCATGGCATACACGTAAACATTAAATACGAGCCTCGATCGGCTCTCAGGTTGCCCTATGAATCGGCTCAAGGAGCCGATCCACCCATGATTCGTATGAGATCTACGATAACATGGTGGTCCTGCTTGATCAATATTATGTTAAAACGATCTACGACGATCTAGGGTTTTCACCACATAACCGGAACGTCCTATACGTGATTGAGCCTGGCAGCCACGAAAGGTGATAATAAACCAGCCCTAGACAAGGCCTAAAAACCAACGCGGAGTTAATTCCCGGAACATCTTATTTAGGACTAGCAAACTATACCCTACGTGCTACTGGATCCTTCAACCCGTTTATAAGGCCTAACTATGTAGATATTAAACTAATCCTTGAAGAACAAGGAGCAACCGTAACGGATCGAATCTACTAAACAATGATTAAGCAGGGTGCCACCCTTGCACCTAAGATCGGTACAAATGTGGCTAGATATCCCATATCCATGATAACGGTGTTGCTCGCCATCAAAAAGGCTTCAGTACGAGCAACACATGGACAACAGATAAACAAGATTCTGCCTAGATCGCAAGATGCGATCTAGGCAGCATAGCGCTTACCCGGAAGAAACCCTCGAAACAAGGGGTGGCGATGCGCCTAGATTGGTTTTGTTGTGAACGTGTTCGTCTTCCTTCTCAATAACCCTAGATACATATTTATAGTCCGTAGACTTTCTAACGTGGGAATAATCCCAACCGTGTACGAGCTAAACTCTACCTTTTAATCCTAACCGACACGTATCCTACTATATTTACAGATACACGAGCAGTTTAGCCCAAACTCTCTATACAAGGCCGATTCATGAATATTTTCTACGTATATGTGTTAGGCCCATCTCAATCACGGCCCACCTCTGATCCGGTTAAATTCTGGTGATAACACATGCCCCCTGGTTTTGGTAATGATAATTCCAAAACCACTCTGCTTTTCTTCGTCGGGTCATGTCGTGGCAGAACAGAACCGTCGCAGTATCCTTCATCATGATGCCCTGCCTTCTCTGCACGATTTGACAGATTTGGCACCATGTCCTCGGAAACCGTCACAACATTATGATGTCTACGGGAGCTTCTATTCTTGTAGACAGTGTTGGGCCTCCAAGAGCAGAGGTTTCTAGAACAGCAGCAAGTTTCCCTTAAGTGGATCACCCAAGGTTTATCGTTCTCAGGGAGGAAGAGGTCAAAGATATCCCTCTCATGCAACCCTTCAACCACAAAGCAAGAAGTCTCTTGTGTCCCCAACACACCTAATAGGTGCACTAGTTCGGCGAAGAGATAGTGAAATACAGGTGGTATGAATAAGTATGAGCAGTAGAAACGGCACCAGAAAAGTGCTTGCTGGCGTGTAGTTGATGGTGATGATATTGCGGACAGTACAGATGCAGTAGAACAGTAAACAAGCAGCGATAGCAGTATTTAGGAACAAGGCCTAGGGATCATACTTTCACTAGTGGACACTCTCAACATTGATCACATAACAGAATAAATAGATAGATGCTAGACTCTACACTCTCTTGTTGGATGATGAACACCACTAACTGTGTAGGATTACACGAACCCTCAATGCCGGAGTTAACAAGCTCCACAATATTCGATGTTCATATTTAAATAACCTTAGAGTGGTCGACAGATCAACATAACCAAACCAAGTACTAACATAGCATGCACACTGTCACCTTCACGCTACGAAAGGAGGCATAGATCACATCAGTACCATCATAGCAATAGTTAACTTCATAATCTACAAGAGATCACAATCATAGCCTACGCCAAGTACTAACACGATGCACACACTGTCACCATTACACCGTGCAGGAGGAATAAACTACTTTAATAACATCACTAGAGTAGCACATAGATAAATTGTGATACAAAACACATTGCAATCATAAAGAGATATAAATAAGCACTTCACTATGCCATTCATAACAGTGAATAAGTATTCTGTGAAATATAGCCTAAGAGACCCACACGGTGCACACACTGTCACCTTTACACACGTGGGACAAGGAGTCTCTAGAGATCACATAAGTAAAATCCACTTGACTAGCATAATGACATCTAGATTACAAGCATCATCATATGAATCTCAATCATGTAAGGCAGCTCATGAGATTATTGTATTGAAGTACATAGGAGAGAGATGAACCACATAGCTACCGGTACAGCCCCGAGCCTCGATGGAGAACTACTCCCTCCTCATGGGAGACAGCAGCGGTGATGAAGACGGCGGTGGTGTCGATGGAGGAGCCTTCCGGGGGCACTTCCCCGTCCCGGCGGCGTGCCGGAACAGAGACTCCTGTCCCCCAGATCTTGGCTTCGCGATGGCGGCAGCTCTGGATGGTTTCTCGTACCGTGGTTTTTTCCGTCTCGAAGATTTAGGTCAGGGACCTTTAAATAGGCGAAGAGGCGGAGTCAGAGGGGCGACGAGGCGATGACACAATAGGGGGGCGCGGCCCAGGCCCTGGCCACGCCACCCTGTCATCTGGGGCCCCTGTGGCCCCCCTCTGGCGGCTCTCGGGTGTTCTGGATGTTTCCGGGGATTCTAAGATGCTGGGCGTTGATTTCGTCCAATTCCGAGAATATTTCCTTAATAGGATTTCTGAAACCAAAAACAGCAGAAAACAGGAACTGGCACTTCGGCATCTCGTCAATAGGTTAGTTCCGGAAAACGCATAAATATGACATAAAGTATGCATAAAACATGTAGATTCATCAATAATGTGGCATGGAACATAAGAAATTATCGATACGTCGGAGACGTATCACATTACATCTCCACTAACCCTTTTATTTAACCGCGTTGAGCAACTCGCTTCTTCATCCCCCGGCTCAGTACTAGCCATCGAAAAACCCTCCTCTACCATGGACTCATCCTCCTCCTCTGCTTCATCGGCTCTCTCCTTCCAATCTTCTTCCTCGAGTGAGCCGATGCCAGAGCACAACCAGGGGTATGAGCATGAGTGGGACTTCGACTTCGTGCCAGATGGCCCACCCGAGGCCCTCGTCGGGTCAGATGGTGACTTGCCCCTGACTGATGGGGAGGACGACCTCCGGTTCCTCATTGACGGAGAGCTGGAGGCGGAGAGTGAGGATGACCTCCTCTCCTGGGGTAACTTCTCCTCCTCCGACGCAGAGGAAGAAGAAGAGGACGAGGAGGACGATGCCTCCTCCAACGCAGAGGGGGAAGAGGAGGACGACACCTCCTCCGACGAGCCGCCGGCAAAGCGATTCCGCGGCTGGGCCTGGTCAGATGATGACGAAGACGACGATGATGAGGAGGAAGAAGCCCCTGTTGAGGGTTATGGCAGCAGCGACGAAGGGCTCGCCGGAAGCAGCGCCGATGGCAGCTACGACGGTGACGACGAGGCCAGCGATAGCCCTTAGAATAGGAACTACTAGTATAGGATTAGTAGTAGTTCTTGAGCAATCGGCTCTTCTTTTGTTCTTCCTTCCTTGAGCAATCGGCTCATCATTGTAAAAAACCCCCTTTTATCAATGAAGAAGTACTTCCAATTTATTTTGCCGATGGTCAAAGTTGGTCAACTCTCAAAGAGCCGATGGCATCGCATCGGCCTTTACCATAAAACGCTAGTAAGGCCAACTCAGTTGCCTATTCAAACGGTCACCTGCAACCTTCATCTGAGAGGGTAAACTCAGATCCCCAAATCGCCGCCCGAACAGATCCAACTCCCGGCCACACGAATCTCAGATTTCACCCGCGCCAGACCTACTCCACAGCGCATCCAATGGCGGAATCATCCAACGCCAATGCTATGGTCTCCGGTTTGAAGGTAATCCTCAACCGCTCCTCGCCATCCGAGTAAATGTTAGGATTTAACAGCAAACACCTGAATTAATGACCTATTTCGTTATTAATTTTAGGTTTCAGACATCCTGCTGCCGCATCCCTCTCTCACAAATTCTCTGTGTCTTGGCCCTCGTTCTTCCGAGAGTCCCACTCATCTAATTTCATGCGAGGCCAACAGAATTCCCTTCGTAAACCAGAATTTAGATTTGACTTCCTGGGCCGACTGCCTACGAGCCTGGCCTAATCCTCCCGAGGGTTGGGTGGCATGGTACAGTATAGTATCCAAAACTCACCATGCCACATGGGAAACTATAGGGATAGCCGATGCCTTGTCATTGTCATTGTCTCCCCTTGAGAAACACGAAAACCTTCTGAAAACCATCGGCTACTTCTGGTCTGATGCACTGAATTGCTTCATGTTTGGCCATGGTCCCATGACACCAACTTTGCTGGACGTGGCCATGATCACAGGACTAGATATTGCATCCCCAAGCCCCTCTGCTTTTATGTTGCCAAAGGTTCCTTTCACCCTTTCTTCCAAAACAGAGTGTACCAGCTGGGGTGCCTATCTTAGGCGTTACATGAAAACCAAAGGGCCTGTGACCGAGAAAGAGCACACAGCCTTCCTGAACTTCTGGTTAGAACACTTCATATTCTGTGGCCCATCACTCGCCCCAACCAAGAATTACCTGTCCCTGGCCTATGAACTTGCCAAAGGCACCCAGCTTGGCATCGGCAAACTATTCCTTGGAGAGGTCTATCGATCTCTCCAACTGATGTCTGTCAAACTGTTTTCCCAAAAGACAGTTAAAACAGGAGGCCCCTGGTGGTTTATTCAGTTATGGGCTCAACTGTACTTCCGAAACCAGGTCCCAAACTCCCCACCTCTGGCCACTTGCACCTTCCTAGATGCTAATGGGAAGCAGATCCGATGCACCAGCTATGGCCAAGCTTTATATAGCCTTCCAGGTAGCAGGCTGATCCCTAAGGAAGCGTCAGTGTGGTTCAGAATTTTCTTCCAAGGCCTGGACAGTCCCCTGTTCTTTCCTTACACTGAAGCTGAAAATTTTGAGAATCCAGTTTCCTTCAGGTTGGACAGTTTTGCCGATGACCCCAGCACTCGGCACTTGTACTCCATCATGATCCGTCCTTGCTTCCTCCCAATCGGCATGAGTACCTCCAACAGGATCATCAAACCCGGTTATGAATCTTATCAACCGGTGGTAGTGGCCCAGCAGTTTGGTCTTGGGCAAGTGGCTCCACACTTCTTCCTACACCACTTGACAGAAAGCAGAGCTGAGCTGCCTGATATCCTTACTGGCCAGAGGTGCTATTCCTTCTTTGATGCTCTAGCCATTCCAATCCCTCACAACCTTCGCTTTACCACCACTACCGATTGGTTTGAGACTTGGTGGTCAATGTGGAAGACCCACGCCTTCAGGAGAGCTCTAGGGCCATTGCTGAAGCAACTTGATGCTGAATACGACATTCCTGCAGAACAGGTGCCACCACTTACAATTTTTTTTTGCAGTGGCTCACAATGATTGTCTGTAACCTAGCTCTATTTCCTCGCAGCAACAAGATGGTCCAGAACCTGTGCATGCTGACGGCTCCTCCTTCAAATTCCTTCCACCAGCTCCAGTGGTTCTCTTCTGCAAGAGCTCACCACCCCTGAAGAAGGTTATGATGCAGAGCCAGCCGATTTCACCGAAATCGGCTCCCAAGAGCAAAGCATCCCCAGGGACAACTGCCCCCCGAGCCTCAATCCAGGCGAGGAAAGCAGTGAGGAAAGTAGCTGCCAGGAAGACCCTGAAGCGCCAAGCCCCCATTCCCGCTCAAGAAAGCTTGCATGTAAGCTGATCTATGCCTTGACTAATTTCATTTGTCCTTCTAGGCTTCTGCAACATGCTTGTTTTTCTTTTACAGACCTCCACCGAGGAGAACTCCAGCGAGGAGACCCAGTCCAGTCGAAGGGACTCGAGCTCAGGTAATTCAGGGAGAACCACCACACAGAGCCAGACAAACTTGCCATCGTCGGCCTCCAAGAAAAGGTCAGCTCCCGAACCTGCTGCTTTTCAAGCTCCGATTAGAGCAGGGCTACGCACGAAGAGCCAATGTGTCAAAAGGGCTCGCAAAGAACCGCGAGCTTCTTCACCAAGCCAGGAGGTTTCAGATGTAATTATCTCCCCCGGTTCATATTTCATACTATCCCATCGCTACTCGGATCGGCTAACCATTTCCTTTGTAGACTGATGGCACCTCTAGTGGGGACGTTGAAGAGATACCGATGCCATCCGCCACCCTAGATTTAGCACCTTCAAAGAGCGTGACTGACAAGGTGGCCAACCTAACCAAGCCCACAGAAAAGCCGATCACCATAACATCGGCTGCCCCTCCGGTCTTAGGAGAGGTATACCTCATTCCCTTGGCTCTACCTTTTCCTTTTGCTGCATACTGACGATGTTCGTGTTTGACTGTCAGGGTTATGACCTCTCAAGCTTGCTGACGTTCGACCCTGAATCCATCGAACCAGCTACTTCCAGGGCAGGTGACGAGCCAAGACCTAGCACGACCCATGGTCAACTCCAGCGTCTCAAGGCTTTGCTCTCCTCCCCAGTTGAGACATTGGTTGAAAACTCTGAGGAAGTAAAGGGGATTCTTGAAGACATTCAGCCCCATCTCCCAGTGACACTGCAGGTGAAACTCTGGCCGGCTGTGACCCTGTCGGCCTTCAGGTCAAGGGTGCAGTTGGCTCGTCAGAGAATTGACCTTCGCCACACCCAGCTACCGTTGAAAGCCGATATTGCAGCCAAGTGTCAATGGCTCAATGAGAAAAAGGCTGCCTTGGACGCCAAAACTGACACCTCTGTCAGCAGTGCCGAACTCGAGACCCTGCGTAAGGACCTGGAGGACCTTGAAGAGAGGGTCAGGGTGACCAAGCAGCTCATCCAAGACAAGGAAGCTCTTATTGCCCGCTCTCGAGAGGAAGCAAAAGGCCTCACAGCTGAACTGAAGACTGATCTAGCTAAAATTCGTGCTCTGGACAGTCAGCTGGTGATGGGCAAAGACGAGGATGACAAGGCTGAGATCGCTGAGGTGGATCGTATACGCGCTGACGCCCTTCATGCCCTCAACGTATTCCTTCAGTAGAGCCTTTCCATGTAACTGATAAATGCTTCATTGAACTTGTACCTCTAGAGTCGATGGCTATGCATCGGCTTTTTTATTCTGAAGTCGATGTCTGTGCATCGGCTGTACCTGTATACTGTTGTCTCGCATATTTTCTCAAGTCGATGTCTGTGCATCGGCTGCGATTTGTATGTATATTTTTTTACTGGCCGATTTTTTGTGCATCGGCCCCCGATTTTTGTGCATTGGCCCCCGATTTTTCACAGTTCATGGGTTATGTGCTCCCCGAGCCGAATCTCTCAAGTAATTGAAGATATCGGCTCTCGAGTCATCCTGTCTGTATCATCTGTTCATGGCTTGATGAATCCGGCGGTCAACATTTTCTCGACCTCCTTCTTGACTTCTTCTAGGATATCGGCCTTCATCTGACGTGCACGTTGCTGGAACGGCCGAAATCCTTTCTTGAGAGGGAGCCGATGCTCAATGATGCTCCTGTCTAACCCAGGCATCTCCGTGTAATCCCATGCAAAGCAATCTGGGCATTCTTTTAGTAGAGGTATCATCTGGCTCCTGAGATGTGGATCTAGCTTTTTGCTGATAAAAGTTGGTCGTGGCTTATCCCCAGGACCAATGTCAACCTCTTCTAGTTCATCAGCCGATGTAAACCCATATCCTAGCTTTCCGTCGCCTGCTAGATCAATGTTGAACACAGGCAAAACGTATGGCGAGGATAGTATGGGCCGATTGCTGGAATCGGCCCCCATTTTCATTGCATTGCTCAAGGAAGGTTTACATCTTGTTCGTGCTTTACTGTGACTACGCGACATGCTTGAGAATAGATCTTTACTTTTTATTTTTTGGGGCCGATCGCAGGGATCGGCCTTGCCACGTATGTCCACTGCCTTTGCTCTTACTATACTGCCAGGCCGGTGGATAAGACCAGCCTCACCCCGTTTTTTGTCACGTCGATGAACTCGCAGCCGTCCAAACTGATTCCGGAGAGTGGCTCTTGGCCTCCCGTTTCCCAAATGTTCATGCCAGCCATTGATATTTCGGCTGAATCATCTGCATGGACGACCTCCACTTCATCTCCATCCCACTGTATCAAGCATTGGTGCATCGTGGATGGAATGCAACAGTTAGCGTGGATCCAATCTCTCCCTAGCAGGACAGCGTAGGTGCTTTTGCTGTCGACGATGAAGAATGACGTAGGGATGGTCTTTCGGCCTACAATTAAATCCACGTTCAGAACGCCTTGTGTTTCTGATGCTTGGCCGTTGAAGTCGCTCAATGTGACGTTGGTCTTGATCAGATCTGCGCTAGACCGTCCCAAACGACGTAGCATGGAGTATGGCATTATATTGACTGCTGCTCCCGTGTCGACCAGCATCTTGTTGACAGGCTGCCCGTTGATATAACCTCTTAAGTATAGGGCTTTCAGATGCCTGTAGGTCCTTTCTTGTGGCTTCTCAAAGATAACTGGTCGTGGGCCGCAGTCGAGCTGTGCTATAGGTGCCTCTTCTGCTCCTGGAGCACAAAACTCCGATGGAAGAATGAACACCATATTCGTGCCAGCCGATGTCGTATCATCGACTTTCTTTTGTTTGGGGCGCCACTCTTTCTTCTGTGGACGACCCTCCTCATCCAGAGTTTGCTGAATTTTCGCGGCCAAATTAGGCCGCGCCTTCCTTAACGCGTGTAGGTATCGTCTCTCGGCTTCCTCTACGCTACGTAGTCGCTGAACCCTACGCTTTTGAGAATGGCTGAGTCCATCAGGGCACCACCTTGGCCGGTGGTATCTATCCTCTTCTTCATCGTCATCTTCTAACTCCTCGAGATCTTCCACCCGAGAGGACTCAGCTTGCTTGTTCCGAGATGGGAGAGGCCCTAGACGCTTGAACACTGACACGTCTCCTGTGTCCCTCTTTTTCTGTCTACACTCTGGGCAGTTGCCGATTGTAGGCAATCGGCTCATCCCTGAATCCCAGCAATGTTTGAAGAAAGGACAATCCCAGTGTCTGTCCACGTCGTCCTGCTCTCTTGACTTTTCCTTGGCACGGCGTTCATACCTTTCGTCGTCTTGATCGTACCAACGATATTTCCTGTGATCCACGCTAGACCGACGATCTCTTTCGTCGTCGCTGTCGTATCGCCGGCGCTGGTCGTACTGACGCTCGTATTTGTTGAGGAGGTGCTCGGAGAGAGGTCGCTGGTATCGCACGTTCCTCACTTGCTCCTCTGTGATGTAGCGCTTGTCACTATGTTGGGGCCGGTCGCGTGGAACGGCCTCCTCTTTTTCTTTGCCACGAGAGCGGCTGCTCTCGCCTTTGTCCTTACCAGGGTGGTACACAGGTCCTACCATGTTGATGTCAAACGAGAAACTTGGCTGGCACCTCCCAGGGTAAGTGCACTCTACCATGTTAACGGCAGGGAAGGGGTGCGTGTCAACTTTTATGGCGTTCTGGCTGAAAATTAGACGGCCTTGTTCTATCGCCATTTGGATCTGCTGACGCCACACCCTGCAGTCGTTGGTGGTATGGGTGAACGTGTTATGCCACTTGCAGTATGGCCTTCCGTTCATCTCTTGCACCGTAGGGATTTTATGGCCTTCGGGTAACTTCAGCTGCTTCTCCTTGAGTAAGAGGTCGAAAATCTGCTCAGCTTTGCTTACGTCGAAGTCAAACCCTTTTGCAGGACCTTGTGGTTTAACCCATTTGCAGGACACGGGGTTTGCCCCCCGAGTCCATTCAGCCACGGCTACCTCCTGCTCTCCCGCAGAGTCTTCATCTTCCTGTGTCTCCACCAGGACTACCGCGCGCTTGAACTTGTCCTGGTACAACTCTGGGTGGCGCTGTTCATATAATGATAATTTCTGAACCATATGCGCCAGTGAAGTGTACTCTGCTTGGGAAGCCATATCCTTGATCGGTGATGCGAGACCCACCACTGCCAGATCGACTGCCTCTTTTTCATTCATGCGAGCCGAATAGCATCGGTTCCTGACGGCCCTGAAGCGCTGAATGTATTCAGATACCGTTTCTCCGCGCTTCTGTCGTACTTGTGCTAGATCGGCAATGCCAGCCTCGGAACTTTCTGAGTGATATTGAATGTGGAACTGTTCTTCCATTTGCTTCCAAGTCTGGATTGAATCTGGTGGCAGCGAGGTGTACCACCCGAAAGCCGATCCTGTGAGGGACTGTGCGAAAAACCTCACACGTAATGGGTCTGATGCTGAGATCATGCCCAACTGCGCCAAATATCGGCTCACATGCTCAACCGAACTAGAGCCTTCCGATCCACTAAACTTGGAGAATTCAGGGAGCCGATATTTGGGTGGTAGTGGGATCAAATCGTACTCGTTGGGGTACGGCTTGGAGTAGCTGATTGCCCTCCTCTTCGGCACCATGCCGAACTGGTCCCTCAAGATTGCACTGATCTGATCCACGGTGCTAGCTGCAGGAGTTGAGCTTTGATGATTCGTTGGAGTGGCATACTTAGCTAGCCACGCCTGCTTCTCAGGATCTGGTCCAGAAACCCCTCCTGCTGTTCTAGAAATCCCTACTGTTGCAACCTGGTTCGTGCGCGCCCAGTTATTGCAGTCTGGCACATATGTGCACATGTATCCGTGCGGGATCTCCTTAGGCGGTTCATACAAGAACTGGTAATCACTAGGATCGCCACCGATCTTGTAGACGACGTATGCCGGTGAACTCGGCACTTCTGGTGCTGCTAGCGCGAACGGCAGCGGTGGTCGGGTCTGGAACTGTTTCTCTCCTTGGTGAGTCCCTAGGGCAGGTCCTGACGGAGAGTACTGATGCTTCATGATTTCCTGGACCACGCGCAGCGCAACACGCTCTAAAGCGTTCACCAGGCTCTCAGAATGGCGGTGTAGCGAGTGCGCTACCATGTGATTAACCTCCTGACGTAGAGACCTGGTGCGTTCTTCTGAATGAGTAGACAGATCCACTCCATCGAGAGCGCCTTCAGCTGAGAACCCCTTCCACCTGATGCCGTGGGAGCGGGTCCTCTGGAAAGAGCCGATGAGGTTGGTTTCGAAGAGAGCTTTGATCTCGTCGTACTTCTTCTTGTACTCCTCAGACAGCTCCTCGTACGTGACTGGATCTTCCGCCATCTCTGATGCAGATGTTGATGCAGTTGTTGTGGAAGAAGGTCCCACCGGGCGTGCCAGAATGTGTTGACCACCAAAACCCACCGACGAGTAGCGACGGGCAACACGAAGAGCCGGGAGGCTCCCAGGACTGCTGGAGGGCCCTGGTCCCTCGAGATCGACGGCCCACAAAGCTCCGGCACGCACGTCCGATGCTGGTGCAAGGGCGTGCCACCTGACCTATACCTGGTCAGGAAGGTGATGGATTGCTTCGACTAGTTTTCCTGCATGGCATACACGTAAACATTAAATACGAGCCTCGATCGGCTCTTAGGTTGCCCTGTGAATCGGCTCAAGGAGCCGATCCACCCATGATTCGTATGAGATCTACGATAACATGGTGGTCCTGCTTGATCAATATTATGTTAAAACGATCTACGACGATCTAGGGTTTTCACCACATAACCGGAAAGTCCTATACGTGATTGAGCCTGGCAGCCACGAAAGGTGATAATAAACCAGCCCTAGATAAGGCCTAAAAACCAACGCGGAGTTGATTCCCGGAACATCTTATTTAGGACTAGCAAACTATACCCTACGTGCTACTGGATCCTTCAACCCGTTTATAAGGCCTAACTATGTAGATATTAAACTAATCCTTGAAGAACAAGGAGCAACCGTAACGGATCGAATCTACTAAACAATGATTAAGCAGGGTGCCACCCTTGCACCTAAGATCGGTACAAAGGTGGCTAGATATCCAGGAGTAGCATGACTAATCAAATACATCGAGAAAGTACCGATGCTAACCCTAACATATCCATGATAACGGTGTTGCTCGCCATCAAAAAGGCTTCAATACGAGCAACACATGGACAACAGATAAACAAGATTCTGCCTAGATCGCAAGATGCGATCTAGGCAGCATAGCGCTTACCCGGAAGAAACCCTCGAAACAAGGGGTGGCGATGCGCCTAGATTGGTTTTGTTGTGAACGTGCTCGTCTTCCTTCTCAATAACCCTAGATACATATTTATAGTCAGTAGACTTTCTAACGTGGGAATAATCCCAACCGTGTATGAGCTAAACTCTACCTTTTAATCCTAACCGACACGTATCCTACTATATTTACAGATACACGGGCAGTTTAGCCCAAACTCTCTATACAAGGCCGATTCATGAATATTTTCTACATATATGTGTTAAGCCCATCTCAATCACGGCCCACCTCTGATCCGGTTAAATTATGGTGATAACAACAACCAACTCCATCATCATCGCCTTCATTTGGGCAACGATGGATGACTCCAATTTCTTGAGGTCATCCAACGTAGCCGTCGTGGAATTGATGGGTGATGATGGAGCGGGTGGCACAAGGGAAGGTGACCCATTCTTATACGCCTCTTGTTCGGCCATTTCTTAGGCGGTAAAGCCCGAGCAAGAAAACCTTGCTCTGATACCACTTGAATGGATCGTAGCGAACAAGAGGGGGGGGGGGGGTGAATGGCGCTATGGCAAGTTTTAGTCTTTTTCAATTTTTATGCAACGGAAGGTAAAGGTGAGAACTTTCTTATATTTACTAATTGGAGGCACCGTAAAAGCCTCCACGTTAATCCACATCATCCGAATAATTAGGACAATTAGATCTAAAATTTATGGTCAGGATTAGTTGAGAAAATTGTGATTTATAATGTACCGTTTGAAGTTACGTTGGCACGTTCCTATTTTCTGTGTGTTTATAATAATAGGTCGCTTGATCGTGCGAAAGCTCATCGTTAATGTCACATACGGTAAATTTATAAAAGATAATTGCTAGAGTCCAACATATGTACATCTACTCAAATCATGTGACGGGCTCAATTACTTTTTTTCTTGTGTAGGTCTCTGCCGAGCCCACGCCTCTTCTCTTTAACGCTCTCCCGATACCATCTAAAACAAATCCACCTAAAAACAAGGAAAACGAATCTTCTCTTCCGAACCAACCGGCGACATGCAGGCGAGTTTCAGTCGGCAGCATCCTGTTTCCCTGAGTAAGGAAGAGATTAAGGTTTCTCTTTATCTTCCTGACCTCTACGTTACGCAGATTGTGGGCATGATGAACTAACAGCGGCAGCTACCATCCAAGCTTGCTTGGTCTCCAACGCAGCCATCCACTGCAACATATATATTTTTCGCATGAAGCTGCAGAGATGAAATCCAATAGAATTACGCATCAGCGTACAGTTAATTTTGCTTATGGATGATTGGAACTTCTGCCGTCCGGCCGGACGATCGCAGTCCGACCTATCGCGATTGTGGCAGATGCACAAGCCGTTCTTGCATAAGTACCCCAATTTTCTAACCAGTTGTTCAGATTTTTTTCTTTAGGTAAAACAAGGCCCTGATTTTTATTCGTAGTTGAATTAAAAGCTCTAGGTTTTGAAGGAATTGATTTTGAAACTTGCTCTATACGCCTTCATGAAATATAGAATACGTGTATAACACGTGTGTTACATCCTTATCCTATTACGTGCAGTTATGGACTGTGGTGCTAATCACATATGCCCGCTAGAGTTAGATTTTTTAACCTCTAGATTTTTTACAGTAAGACTTTTTTGAGAATAGTATGCAGCTTCAGTCATAAGGTTATTATCCGTCAATGTCTCACACTGATACAAGGTAAGATCTGAAAAATATAAATGATTATGTGTATATGCTCTTTATAAAATGTACATATTAAGTGATCTAATGAATTTGTGTAACTATATATATTTTTACTCATGAAATCACATGCTTTGGCTTCTAGATAAACATGCATGTACGTTTTCCAGTGTAACTCCACAAGCATTGTCATGTACAGTGGTATCATTGAGCTTCCCTTTCCTTTTTATAGGTTCAACATACTACAGGGAGCATAATGTAAAAAAAACATACTGCAGGGAGCACACAATATCCCTACACTGGACGGAGCTACTAATAGCTGGATGTCATGAGAGAGTGCATGGAAAAAAGAACTATCTAAGGTATGTTGCTCACACTCTGAATATCAAATTCCCATGTAGTTTTAATTTAGAACTCTTCTACAATGATTTTCAGTTCAAGTGTATTTTTAATTTGGTTGAGTCTATCGGGAAAGTTGAATTAGCTACATCACCTTTGATTCTTTTGTGACTTAGAAATTTGTATCTAACTGGTTTCTCAATGGAGCATTTCCAAAGTAAGAGCGGGTTAGTATTTTCTATAAAAGATAAAATGTTATATATTCATTTATTATTGGAGATTTTGAACCTCCATGTTAATTCTGAGAGTACAAAGGCAGGGGCAAAATTATTTTGTCAAATCGAACCATGGTGAATCATTACGAAGGCGCTGCATGTGAATGATCTGCGTTACGACGGCGGAAGGTTGACAAGGCATATCTTCCTATCTGTTGCACTTCCTATTGTGCATATTAAGCACTTTTCCAGAAGCAGTGGCCTATTTTAAGTTCGGGCAGCCACCGGCATTAAGTTTTCTGGAGCGCGCTTTACTGGGATCCGGTACCACAGTATCTCTGATCAGGTAAGCTAAAAGCTCACCTATTCCTATCATATCTTGGAGTATTCTTCATGGATGCTGCTTTGCTATGATAAGATTGAAATACTTGGAAGCTAATGTACGTTGACCAAGTATTTTTTTGTTGATAGAATGGTTTCAGAGTAATCACAGTAACAGTATGAAACAATTCTATATGATCAAGTTTTAACAGTACACTTGATAATTTTTCATGATATTGTACGTTCAAATGTTCATTTATTATTGTGCCTTTCCTTTTGAAAGAAAATAGATGTTTATGTTCAGTTGATTTTTTGTGTCTGTCTAGCATGCAAGAGGACAAAATAAATAATCAATTACAGAGTGATGGTACCCTGAAGGTGGCCGCCTATTCAAATTTATCGTTTAAAGAAGTATTAGCTCCATATACTTGGTCCATAAAATTGGAAGGTAATTTAAGTAAATCACCCTGTGGAACTTAAATTTATACACTATCACTTCATCCTGTTCAAATTATTACTCCATTGGAGGGGATGTCTCGGTGATAGAACAAAGGAGTTTAAACTGACACTGTAGGTTCAATCGACTGGGTAGGTGTTCAACTTTTATCACCCAGATGTGAAACTTCCGTAGTAGGTATCAGTTGTTACCTAAGTTTATTGATAATCGACTCGACTGCTACAATCCTTCATAGATATTGGGGAAAGTTAGATGTCTTACTGGATAAAAGTAATGAAACTGTACTACTACTACAAGAAACATTTCAAGTTCGTGTACATGTGTAACAAAGTTTTTTCTGTGTTACCAGTCCAAACATTTATTTACACGTATTATAAACAAATGATGTTATTTACAAAAACTAAGTTCGCAGCTGAATTGATATTCTTATTTATACTATGGGTCTAAGTTTGTAATCAAGCCACATGCTTAATCACATAGCCCTAAAAAGAAACAAAATGCGAGATAAACTATAATTCTCTTTATCTAACCAATTTAAGCATTTTGGTTGTCACATATGTTGTAGAAACAAATAAAGATAATTTTGATGCATGGTTAACCAAATACGCCTTTAGTATGAAATAGTTAATTTTTCAAGAGCTTACTGACCGTATTTAGTGTTGGGGCTACTTTAGAGTCACAAAAATCTTCCCAAAAAATAACAGGTAAAGTTTAGTAAAGAAGCTAGCCCGTGTAGGTACACGGGTAGATGACTAGTAGCAATAGGGGTGATCCTACAATGAACAACGGACAAGAGCAACAAGTAAAGGAATCAACAAGATAACGAGAGTGAGGAGCGAGACAACCGGGGGGGCGCGAGGCGAGTCGAGGTTTGTTTCCCGCAGTTCCTTCTACAACAGGAAGTACGTCTGCGTTGAGGAGGTGCTAGTCTCACACAAGAGACTAGACGGCCATACCACGAAGGAAGGCCTCACCTTCTTCCTCGAGAGAGCTCCACGGAGGTGCTCTCCCTCTTCCACTAAGGCACCGGTCGAGGCGGTGATTCCTTCACAAGGTTGGGGCGAGCTCCACACACAAGGATGCTCCCAACACCCTATGGATCTAGTACATCACCAAGCTAGACTCCATAGCTGCACATCTCCAATGCTCCACCATAGGAACCCATCTCCAATGCTCCACCATAGGAACTCTTCCAATGCTCCACCAAAGGAACTCTCCAATGCTCCACCAAAGGAACTCTTCCAATGCTCCACAAAAGGAACTCTTCTCCAAGATCCACTAAAGGAACCCTACCACCAAGATCCACTAAAGAATAGCTAGTATTGGTGAAATCTCTCTTGGTAGAACTATAGATCAGGATCTCCTCCACCTATCCTCAAAGTTTGGGCAAGATTGGTTGGATGGGGAAGGAGATCCTCAAGGATTAAGCTCAGCAACAATGGAGGAGAGAGAGGGGGAAGAGACAGAATCGTGTTGGGGAAGAAGGGGCCCTTAAATAGGCTCCTCCAAATCCAACCGTTATGTCCAGATTTGGCCTAAGCGGTACTACTGCTTCTGGGAAGCGGTACTACCGCTCTGAGTTCGAAATAACCCCAGATCTGGTCAAAGGACGCAGAGCGGTACTACCGCACGAGGTACCACTTGAGGTACCGCGATAGGATCCAGAAAGCGGTACCAGAGCGGTACCAGGGCGGTACGACCGTAACTCGGTTACGGTACCTAAGCGGTATCGTGAGCGGTACTACCGCTCGTGAGCGGTACTACCGCCCCAGGTACTGCAGGGGTACCGCAACATGTTCTGGGGGACGAAATCAGCGCAAACTCAGAGAGGTACTGAGGGCGGTACCTATAGGGGTAGCGGTACTACCGCTACAGGTACCGGTAGTACCGGCCTGGCTAAATCTGGTTTTCTTCCCTTTTTCTCTCCAACCATGTCACCTCGCTAAACACACACAAAACCAGAAAACCTATCAACTACGCTTCAGTCTTCCGATCTTGACGCGTCCGGCGAGGTCACCGTGTTCTTCCAAATCTAACAATGGTACTCAAGGCACACGGTGAGATTACTCAAGTGTTGTCATCAAACACACAAAACTTGGGGTGTGAATTTTGCTCTTACAATAGTATTACGTAGTAGTATCATATTCTATTGTTTTGTAGAATCTCAATGCAAAATTATGTAAATATGTATTTGAATCATTTATTTAGTTCTACATGCTATGATAATGTATCTACCTATGATTTCACTACAACCTCTCACATCATTAATTGTAGTGACACATCAGCATCTTGCATGCATATTGTGCATGATACTTATTATGATACCTCATTGTGGGTAGTCTAATACCCAGCCTAGTTACTTGTTTTTGGGCTTTTGACCCCTGTGGTCCACCTATTGGAGCTGACATGGCAAGAAAAACACATCGTGGCAAGTTGGTTGCGCTGCACCTGCCTAGACTGAGCCAGGATCACCTTTCTTCTCGCTCCCCAAACTAACACTTTCAAGTTGTCAGAACCGTGATTCTGAATTGAATCAGAACCTCTATGGTAGGATTGTAAACCGTAGGATATTAACTTTTAGGATTGTAAACTCTTAGATTCTACTTAGCCGAATCGTTCCACTCAATGTGGGTCGTAAATTAAGTAGAATCGCATAGTATAATCATGAATCTAACAACTATGCTCCCAACCGCCTCTCGATCTCATGAACAACCCCCCTCCCCCCACCAGTGATCAAATGGCCCCTCCAAAACAGTCGAACTAGCGATAAAATGGTTTTTGCCCTCCTAATTTCTTTCACTATCCACGAATTTTTCATGCCGCCGGTTTGACTTCCCCGCTGCCGACACGACCATGTCGCACCACCTTCGTATATTCGCCCCGCCCGTTCACCATCCCTTTTTGAGCTCCCCCCGTCACACACATTGAGCATGCCCGCATTGAGCTTGACATGTACCCGTTGCCCAAATCGACCACCATGTCACTCTCCCGCCGCCCTCTCCAAGCCAAGTTGGCGTCCTCCTCCTCCGCCTTCAGCCAGACAGCCTGTCATGTTGTCGGTGAGCACTGACTGATCGAGGACAACCACGCCGACGAGGTCACGCCCTACCGAATCCTTGGTCCAGACCACCGGCATTCCCCTTTTATTGTGTTAGGCTAATAGCAGTTTACTATCTCTTAACCAACTCCTATTACAGTATGAGCTAAACGAGCATTTCATCCCATCACTCAAATCATTGGAACCAAAGAAAGCAAGAGATCATCCTAATCTGGACAATCCCATCCCATACATATTTTTCCACCAACCAAACTCACGCCTAAGTCACTGGACGCTGATCCAATAGCCCTAAGAAATATAAACACTACGGGAAAACAGGGCGTTGCCGTGCGGCACTTTGCACGACAAAGACGTCTATATGCACGGCAAAGGTTTTTTCTTGCGTGCACGCACGGCAAAATCTGCCCGGCAAAGCGTCCGCCAGCAATGCCAACGTTGCTGTGCGCATGGCTGTTTTGCACGGCAAAGGCCTTTGCCGTGTGTGCTTGTCTTTGCCGTGCGTGCATCTCTTCTCCGTGCGGTACAGCGTTGCCGTGCGTGCAGCGCTTTGCCGTGCGGCCCAGCATTGCCGTGCGGCCTATTGTGTGAAGGTACCTTCATCACAACATCCCATCCATGTAGACGTTTTGTCGGGTTTTTGCACGCGTACGGGAGATAGAATACTTGAAAGGCCTGGGTAGCCAAGATGTACACATCCTCTCCCTTATAAACAGAGTTCCTTTCAACTTCGACCAACCCAATTTCAGGATCCCGTCTCACCCGACGTGGGTCAAACCAATGACATTTGAAGACGACGGGATTTAGCCCTTTGTGAAACCCGTAATTCAGCTTGTATATACCCTTGACTCTTCCATAGTAATGGAGCCCATCATCACCTTGACATACCACCCCGCTATTTATTGTCTTCGCGTTGGGCCGGCTTGTTGTGTATTTGAAAGATCGAGATGTTGCCTAGAGGGGGGGGGGGGGTGAATAGGCAATTACAAACTCTTGCGGATTTGTCTTGTAAGAATGCGGAATTAAACTATCGTTTAGTTTACAAGCACAAACCCTAAATATGCTAAGCTCAACTAAGTGTAACAATAGCAACTAGAGCTAAGCAAGATAGGCACAAGATATATGTAGCACAAGTGATAGCAAGATATATGTACTTCAAGCACGATGGCTATCACAAGGAAAGAGAGCTCGGGTATAGAAATAACCGAGGCACGCGGAGACGAGGATGTATTCCCGTGTTCCCTTGCTTTGCAACAAGGTACGTCACGTTTGGAGGAGTGGAGGTCCCACGAAGGATTCCCCGCGCCACGAGGGCTCACCCTATTCTCCGAACCACACCCACGAAGGATAATGGCCCTTTCCTTATGGTTAGCTTTTCCTCCGCTCCGGAGATGGCAAGCTCCACAACCACTTCACAAGCTCCACGAAGGAGAAGCCCGGGTCCCTTCACAATCTTCCACGAAGAGATCACCGGGACACCAACCAAGCCAACTAGGAGGTCACCCTCCAAGAGTAACAACTCACGGTCTCTCACTCGAACAAATCGTGGTGGAGAGCTCAACACTATGCAATGATGCAAAGCAAGAACACCGGAGGTGTTCAAGTCCTTCACACTCAAATCCCACCAAAGCAACGAATGCTAGGATGAGATTGGAGAGGAAGAACAAGGGGGAAAGTCAACCAAAGACTCCAAGATCTAGATCCCAAGAGATTCCCTCACTTAGAGAAGAAATGGTTTGGTGGAAGTGTAGATCTAGATCTCCTCTCTCAAATCCTCAAGTATGAGCAAGAATGGTTGGAGGAATCAAGGGAGAGAGCAACTTCTTCAAATGCAACAATGGAGGTGAGAGAAAGGGGAAGAAGTTGTTGTCTCAAGGTAGGAGAAAGGTATTTATAGTGGGGGAAGAAGAAATAACCGTTGGGGAAGAAACGGGGTGAAAACGCATAAAATTCGGGCATAAAAACAGCCCAGCCGGTTGCCAGGCCGGCCGACCGGCCTGGGCGCTGAGGAGCCCGGTCGGTAGCCTGGTCCGACCGGCCCAGCAACCGGGGGCGGCAGGTGGCGCGCTGGGCGGCGGGAAAGCCACAGGCGCGCGGGGGAGCGGCCCAGGCCGCGTGGGCGGCGGCGGCCCAGCAGCGCACGGGCGGCGCGGAGGGCAGGCCGCGCGGGGCGCGTCGAGGGCGCAGGCCGCGTGGGCCTCCGGATGGAGAGGCGGCCCGGTTAAAACCCGGTTGGACCGGAGGGGCAGCTGGGCTGGCCGGCGCGTGGGCCGGTGGCCGCCCGGTCCGGTTGGCGCCCGGTGCGGACCGGGTGGGCCGGCGTGCGGCCCGGCAGGCCGGGCGGCAACCGGCAGCCTTCCCCCTTTTTTCTTTTCTTTTTCTTTTTCTTCTTTTACCTTTTCTTTAATAACTATTGCTCCCGAACTCCGATTGACATGAAACTAATTTCGTTGGAAAGATAACAACAAATGCTATCCAATAGAAAGTGCAAACTCAAGAAACTGTAGGAGGGGATTTTATCATGAATATAAAAGTGTAGAACCTTATATCATGAATAACCGGTAAAATCACCCAACCTCGAAAACGCAATAGAAGATGCATGCGAACTCCGTTTTCGATGAACTTGGGCTTGTTGTAAAGCTAGCAACAAGCTCAAGAACCTCACATAGAGAAACACCAAGAAGCAATAAGGATATGCAAAGTATGCAAAGGATTGAGCTCTCTAAGACGATGTGATCAAGTTACTCAACCGAAAGCCCCTCTTAATAGTGCGGCTATCTATCCTATAATCCGGTCTCCCAACATCCACCTTGAGACCGGTAAAAGGAAAACCTAGCAAGGCCATACCTTTTCCTTGCGCATCCCGCTTGATCTTGATGATAACTCTTCAAGCTTCACTCAAGCCGGAATGCCTCACTTGACCAATGTTGCTTCGTGAAGACTAACAAATGCTCCCCCATACACTATGATGGGAAAGCTCCATTGATGCACATCTTCACTAGTCCATTATCACCAAATGGACGGCAAGCTTCAAGCATGTGATTCACTTGAGATGCTCATCTTGAACTTTCCCAACTCAACCTTGTATCTTCTCATACTCACATAAGATAGAGCATGGCTAATATTGAGTTCGACATAAGAACTCCATCTTCATTTCTTCTTATTGATCATATCACATATATGTATCTTCATACCGATGATCTTGATGCCAATACACAAGGTATACCTTTATCTTCATGGCATCCATACTTGAATCCAACACATGGAGTACAAGTAGCACCTATGGAATATTCCTTCATATAAACTCAATGAAAAACATTAGTCCATAGGGGTTGTCATTAATTACCAAAACCACACATAGGGGCAATGTACCCTTACAATCTCCCCCATTTTGGTAATTGATGACAACCACAATAAGAGGGTTTATATAATGAATATTAGTGACAAGTACGCAACTTATCCGAGAATAAGTTGTATACAAGAGGTTGTATTTGATATGGTCAAGTAACACAAAGCTACTAGCCCATATCAAAACCGGCTCTACTCACACAACTACAACAAATGCAATGGATGTGAGTAGAACCAATATATATAGAGAAAACTCCCCCACAATGTATGCACGTGTGATGAACATGAATTCATTGCATACATTGTCAAGATTAACCTTTGGGATAGTTTCCACTATATATATACAACCATGCAAGACATATAAATATGGAATGCATGAGAGGCAAAACACTTAAGCACAAACCAAACTTAAGTATAAAACCATTCCCTTAAACCCTCTAAACTTCTCCCCCATTGGCGTCGATTGTCAAAATGGGTGAAAAATTTAGAAGGCCAATATAATGTGAGTTCCTCCCCAAAGTGTGCACTTCTCATAATTTGAGTGGAATCAAGTGCACATATCCAATGATGAATACTTGAAGGAAGTCAAACTATATTGAGGATCAAAGATTGCATAAAGATAACATGGTGAAGTGAGCAATCAACAAATAAAGCAAGCAATGAGAGATCCAATTGGACAAACAAAGATATCATGATAAGAGAGATATAGTGCTTCTAAAAATAAGAAAGCTCCCCAAGGTTCGTGCACAATTTATAATGTTTGCATTTGAATACAATATGCACAAACATGGAATCCTCACTCCCTATATATCATTTAGAACACAACTAAGATAAAGAGAGTATGCTTATCAAGAACAACTTTAGTCCAACAATTACGAGATATGAGTGCATGAAGAAAATAAATAAACCAAGCACTCATAAATTTTCTTTACCAACCCACTAAAAACAAAAAAAGGTAAAAGATGGTCGGCAAAGAACAAGGATATCAAGGTGATGGATTAACGCTCTTATGTATATGAGTTTCTAAAGTGGACAAAGTGATCCATAAAGAAACATGCACACACAAGAGGTTAATAAAATAGATAAGACAAGATATCCAAGATGAAGTAATAACATATACCAAAGGATGTTTGCTTAAGAAGCATATATAGCCTATGGCTCTAATTTTCACTTATGGTATATGAATGAACTTCAACCAAGTTAAACCTCAAAAACATCACAACTAACAATAAGGGAAATAGAGCTAGTTGGAGTGTTTTGAGAAAGGCAACAAGTATCATAAATATGGATTTATTTCGCAATTACATCAATATTGCACATAAGAGCTCTTTGATAAATTGATATGCAATAAATTGCTAGAGGGCATATTTGGGTAGGTGAATCATAAACATGATGTATATATATATTCCCAACATATGCATCTTCTCAAATTACTCAAATGTACAATAAAAGGTTTCACTTTAAAAATGATTTTTCAAGAACCGCAATATTTTTGAAATAAATCATTTCATGCCAAGATACAACCTACAAGAGGTTGGATGTTATATGAGAATGCATGAATAAGATACTTGTTATCGAGATAGCAATGGCTTGATGTTGTAGATAAGAGTTCATCGATCATCCTAGCTTGACTCCAATTCTCATATGGTGACAACACCTTCCTTATAGATGAGACAAGCCTCCATTGCATCTCCAATGTACCTAAAACATCATTCAAGTACATCTTGGTCCCCAAACTTATTGGGCCCAACATGGTTAGACTAACCACAATATATAGGACACACTCCATATAAACATGTGCATATTTAGATGAAATTTGAATTTCATGCACATCTTAGCCATTTAGGATTTGATGGAGTATATCCTACATAATGGATCGAAAGAAAGCAAGCATGCTACAAGTATAAACAAATTACATATAAGCATGCACCAAAACTTTTAAAGATCCAAGAAATATATACTTTGGAAAAAACACCAAAAGAATTAAATAAGGCATAGAGGTGTCACAAAACAAATTTATCGTCCAAATTATATCTAAGAAGCAAATCACAAAAGATTTGTTCAACAAAGTTCAACAAGTGAACTAAGAAGAAACCATTGAGCATAGAGGATGAAATAAAGCAAACATGCTCAAAGACTTATCTCATTCAAGCTAATAAAATATGTAAGAAGGAATGAGATAGCTAACTCCCCAAAAGAGCAAGGTTCGAACAAATAAACCAAACCCTCACTTTTCACAATGGCACAATGTACCGTAAAGAAAAGGTATGTATTCCAAAACAAACACTTGATATGAATCAAGAGGCTTTATCAAAAGATTTTTCAAAGGGACAAGGAAGACATATGGGAGCTATAAAGATTTCTTGGAAATAAAATAAGGAAGTAAGAAACAATCCAAGGTGAAGATGATCCAAAAATTCAACCACATACAAGGTTATCAATTGTCAAAGACAATGAGTATATTGGAAATAATTTCCGGTGGAGTATTAATAATGATAGTAAGGATCAACTTCACAATAAAAGGCATATGATAAGTATATAGAATTAAGCACTATGCACGGATGAAGATTCTTAATAACTTCAACTAGTCACACAATCACGCACGGCAATGATTAGAATAACTTGAAGCAAACGGTGTCCCAAATAAGATATAGAGATATGTATTTGAGGAAAAACCGCACCAAGAATTTCATATTCAAACAAGAGCCCACAAGATGAGTAATAAAATATTTTTATTAGGAATGGAGCTTGTTTGAGCAAACATGCCACCTAGGAACAAGATAATTAAGAGCATCAACTCTAAGTGGCATAACCTCATATGTTCACATTTTCTAGGCTTGTGATATGTACAAAACATATTACTCCCCCATAATGTGATAAAACATTTCTTCTAAATAAGAGGCAACTAAAATTCAACTAGAGATGATTAATGGATATTTAGAATTTGAATTTCTCATGAGTATGACACACCACATAGTGACTAGATAATCTTGCAATATCAATACTAAGTGGTGGTACCCATGTACACACATTTTAAAGAAAGAGAGATGCACAAATCATATCACTCCCCCAAAATGGGATTTTCCATTAATCACTTCAAAGAGAGCCAAATAAGATATCATCAAGATGCATTAGGCTCAAAACAATACACAAGTATATGGTGAGTCAAACAAACATACTTGAATACACAAGATAAGCAAGTAAGACACAACACATATATACACATATTTGGTACAAAACCAAACATGCAAAGGGGCAAGTAACTTACAATAAACATGAAGATTTGAAGTATAAGTTACCGCAAAGAGGAACATTGGATATAAGATATAGATGATAATCCATACGACTTGGCTTGGTAAAAATATAATGTATGAAGATCCCTTAATTCTTCATGAAGTAGCCAAGTCTCCAATGCCCTCCACTTGTACCTATTGATCAAGTTTGAGATTGTTGGTCCCCAACCAAGTTGGGTCCTAAGAGGTTAGTCACAATAGGCTTGGCAACCCAAATGGTTCTTTTCTTGAAACCACTTTGAGTTCCAACAAACTTGGCAAACACATTGCCATCCTTATCCTTCCCTAGAGAATAATCATCGTCAACAATTATAGGGTTAGATAAGGTACCACCTAAGCAAGAAGAAGCAAAGTGCCCCTTCTCACGACATAAGTAGCAAGTGTTCCCCTTTATCTTCTTTATTGATTTCTTCTCTTGGGGAACATTATCTTGATTCTTCTTGGGAAGTGGCATATCTTCAACTTGAGGTCGAGCATGAGCTTGACCTTGACCTTGTGGCCGTTTCCCTTGTTGTTTCTCACTCAAGTGCTTCTTCTTCTTCAATGGGCATGATCTAACATGATGCCCTTCAACCTTGCACTTGAAGCAAACCAACTTGGCCGGATCATTGACTTTATCTTGGCCCTTCTTCTTGTTGCTCTTGCTCTTGGACTTGTTCTTGTTATTGGAGTTGAATCCAAGTCCACTCTTGTCATTGGGGGATTGTTGCACACTTAGCATCTTGTCAAGTGCGGATTTCCCTTCATGACGCTTTTCTAAGTCTTTCTTCAAAGAAAGGACTTGGGCCTCAAGCTCTTTTATTTCCTCTACATGGTTAGTAGAAATACAAGTACTAGAGGAAGTAGAAGCTTCATTGTTAGAGCAACAAGGCAAAGTGAGTAATCCAACACAAGGTGTATCACTAGTTTGACTAGATGGATTACAAGGACTAGCACATGGCAATATAGCATTTGTAGTAGAGATTGTGCTAATGTCCACATGAGGCTCAAGAGATATTACCTTAGTGATACTAGCCTCATGAGCTAACTTTAGCCCATCATAGGAAATTAGAAGATCATCATGAGAGCTTGAGAGCTTTTTATGACTTTCTTCCAATTCCCTATAATTGCTAGTTAGCAACTCAAGTTGAGCCCTTAGCTCAACATTCTCCTTTAAGGTCGATGCTTCACAAGAATTAGAGTTAGTAGCACAAGCATCATCAATAGATTTTTCATTTTCAAGCTCATAGGATTCAATTTTTTGTGTAAGCATAAAATTAGTATGCTTCTCATCTTTTAGCTCATGCTTGAGGAGAGTGAATCTCATTTCCCCATTTTCAACATGGGACTCCAACTCCACTATGGTTTCCCTATATTTATACAAGGTATCCATAGAGTGTTTGAGATTAGCACGAGCTTCTTTATTACCACGAAGAGAAGCATAAACCATTGCCATATTATGCACCAAGGTATTATATTCTTCATCATTATCATCATCATCATTCTCATCATTAGAGGGCGTGTTAGGAGTCAAAGTAGGAGATACCTTTGATCCATTTGCCATAAGGCACATGTGCATACCGGAGGATGAAGATGAAGATATTCTTGAATCCTCATTTGAATTCATGTCTTGATCCATAGAGTGTTCGGTTTCCTCTACATTGTTAGTCAACAAGCAACTAGAGGAAATAGAAGCATTTTGATTATGGGAGCAAGACAAGGCAAGCATATCATCATGAGATCTATGTAAGCAATTTACACATGATATGCAAGGACTATCAACACAAGCATGTAGATTATTTTCAATGCTCGATGTGTTTAAGTCCAAAGAGGAAACATTGCAATGAGATAGAGATGAAGAGTCATCACTATTGAGCACAATATCAACGTTGCAATTTCCCTCACCACTCACCAAATCATTACCTTGTGTCTTGCAACACGTTGGTGAAGTGGAAGTAGATGATATATCATCACGGCCGGAGGTGGAAGCAACTTGGAGCTCTTCATGATGTGAAGGGGAAGAGAGCTCCTCGGAGTCACCATCGACCAATTTAGAAGTGGATCCACCAAACATTTCCTTAAGCTTGATCCACATCTCATGAGACGTTTTTCGCTTTATATATATCAAGAACCTACGAAAATCGGGTCTCAAGGAGAATAAAAGCTCATTAGATACTTGAGCTTCAAGATGTAAGTTTTTCTCATCCTCTAAAGATAGATTTTGAGAATCTATCAGAGGAGAAAAACCGACATCAAGAAATTGCTCTATATGTGGACACAAGGTCCGAAGATTACAAAGCAAGCAATTTCGCCACAAAAGATAATTTGTGCCATTAAAGATAATTGTGTCATTGTGCACTATACTAGCTGACATCTTTACTCTCAAGGAGGTGAAGCCTTAAACAAGGAGAGAGCTTGCTCTGATACCAATTGAAAGATCGAGATGTTGCCTAGAGGGGGGGTGAATAGGCAATTACAAACTCTTGCGGATTTGTCTTGTAAGAATGCGGAATTAAACTATCGTTTAGTTTACAAGCACAAACCCTAAATATGCTAAGCTCAACTAAGTGTAACAATAGCAACTAGAGCTAAGCAAGATAGGCACAAGATATATGTAGCACAAGTGATAGCAAGATATATGTACCTCAAGCACGATGGCTATCACAAGGAAAGAGAGCTCGGGTATAGAAATAACCGAGGCACGCGGAGACGAGGATGTATTCCCGTGTTCCCTTGCTTTGCAACAAGGTACGTCACGTTTGGAGGAGTGGAGGTCCCACGAAGGATTCCCCGCGCCACGAGGGCTCACCCTATTCTCTGAACCACACCCACGAAGGATAATGGCCCTTTCCTTATGGTTAGCTTTTCCTCCGCTCCGGAGATGGCAAGCTCCACAACCACTTCACAAGCTCCACGAAGGAGAAGCCCGGGTCCCTTCACAATCTTCCATGAAGAGATCACCGGGACACCAACCAAGCCAACTAGGAGGTCACCCTCCAAGAGTAACAACTCACGGTCTCTCACTCGAACAAATCGTGGTGGAGAGCTGATACGTCTCCAACGTATCTATAATTTCCGATGTTCCATGCTAGTTTTATGACAATACCAACATGTTTTGTTCACACTTTATATCATTTTTATGCGTTTTCCGGAACTAACCTATTGACGAGATGCCGAGAGGCCAGTTGCTGTTTTCTGCTGTTTTTGGTTCCAGAAAGGCTGTTCGGGCAATATTCTCGGAATTGGACGAAATCAACGCCAAACCTCCTATTTTTCCCGGAAGGCTCCAGAACACCGAAGGAGAGTCGGAGGAGTGCCAGGGGGGCCCCACACCCTAGGGTGGCGCGGCCCAAGGGGGGGGCGCGCCCCCCTATGGTGTGGCCAGCCCAGGCCCCCTCCGACTCCGATTCTTCGCCTATTTAAGCCGTCGTGACCTAAAACCTCGACACCAATTGACAAAACTCCAGAAAGACTCCAGGGGCGCCGCCGCCATCGCGAAACTCCAATTCGGGGGACAGAACTCTCTGTTCCGGCACCCTGCCGGACGGGGAATTGCCCCCGGAGCCATCTCCACCGCCGTCTTCACCGCCATCTTCACCGCCATCGCTGCCCCCATGATGAGGAGGGAGTAATTCACCCCTGAGGCTGAGGGCTTCGCTGTAGCTATGTGGTTCATCTCTCTCCCATGTACCTCAATACAATAATCTCATGAGCTGCTTTACATGATTGAGATTCATATGAGTTTTGTATCACAATTTATCTATGTGCTACTCTAGTGATGTTATTAAAGTAGTTCTATTCCTCTTGCACGTGTGTAAAGGTGATTAGTGTGTGCACCATGTGGTTCTTGTCGTAGGCTATGATCATGATCTCTTGTAGATTGTGGAGTTAATTATTACTATGATGGTATTGATGTGATCTATTCCTCCTACATATGCATGAAGGTGAAAGTGTGCATGCTATGTTAGTACTTGGTTTAGTCTGTTGATCTATCTTACACTATAAGGTTACTAAATATGAACAAATTGTGGAGCTTGTTAACTCCGGCATTGAGGGTTCATGTAATCCTACGCAATGCGTTCATCATCCAACAAAAGTGTAGAGTATGCATTTATCTGTTCTGTTATGTGATCAATGTTGAGAGTGTCCACTAGTGAAAGTGTAATCCCTAGGCCTTGTTCCTAAATACTGCTATCACCGCTGCTTGTTTACTGTTTTACTGCGTTACTACTGCTGCAATTCTACCACCATCAACTACACACCATCAAACTATTTTCTGGCACCGTTGCTACTGCTCATATATATTCATACCACCTGTATTTCACTATCTCTTCGCCGAACTAGTGCACCTATTAGGTGTGTTGGGGACACAAGAGACTTCTTGCTTTGTGGTTGCAGGGTTGCATGAGAGGGATATCTTTGACCTCTTCCTCCCTGAGTTCGATAAACCTTGGGTGATCCACTTAAGGGAAAACTTGCTGCTGTTCTACAAACCTCTGCTCTTGGAGGCCCAACACTGTCTACAGGAAAGGAGGGGGAACGTAGACATCAAGCACTTTTCTGGCGCCGTTGCCGGGGAGGGAAGGTAAAAGGCACTCATACTCCGGTTCCAGGTAAAGTACTTTTCTGGCGCCATTGTGTTTGTGCTCGAAGCTATTTCCTTTAGATCCTGCAATTGCAACTTTTTGTTTCTTGTTTACACTAGTTAGGCATAATGGAAAACAACAAAAAAATTGGTGAGCTTTTTAGTCTTTTTCCTGATTTAGAATTGTTTGATGCGAAAATTAAAAAACCTATGGAACCTTATTTGCATGCTAGTAGCGATGTTATTAGTATGAATGCAATTACTGCTAATGATATGAATAAGTCTAAGCTTGGGGAAGCTAGTTTTTGTGGTCTTTTTAGCTTCCCATCTTTAGGGGAGAAAATTTGTTCTGATAATGCTTTATCTCCCATATGTGATAACTCTAATAATGCTTCTGATATTTTAAATCCACCTGCTGAAAGTATTCCGTATAAAATACCCATGAAAATTATTGAACGTGTTATGGACAACCACTATAAGGGGGATGGAACTGTCCATCCTAGAGATCATTTACTGTTTTTGCACGAATTATGTGGGTTATTCAAGTGTGCAGGTATCTCTATGGATGAAGTGAAGAAGAAGCTATTCTCCGTTTCACTGTCTGGTAAAGCGGCGCATTGGTATAAATTGTTGGAGAATAGGCATTCTCTTGGTTGGGAGGAAATTGCATCTCTCTTTTATTCTAAATTTTATCCTCCGCATGAAGTGCATATTGATAGGAATTATATTTATAACTTTTATCCTCGTGATGGAGAGAGTATTTCTCAAGCGTGGGGGAGATTGAAGTCTCTAATGCTCAAATGTCCCATTCATGAGCTCCCCCGTAATGTTATTGTTAACAATTTTTATGCGAGACTTTCAGGACAACACAAGGACTATCTGGACGCGTGTTCGGAGGGATCTTTCACAAGCAAGGAGGTTGAAGCTAGGTGGGATCTCCTTGCTCGGATTGAGGACAACGCTGAAGGATGGGAGAACGACAAAGGTAAAGAGTCAGGTATAAATTATGATTATGAATGCATTGAAGCTTTTATGGATACCGATAAATTTCGAAATATGAGTGCTACTTATGGTCTTGACTCTCAAGTTGCTGCGAATCTTTATAAAGCCTTTGCTTCTCATTTTGAATTACCTAAAAACAATTTTGATAAGTATCATGAACCTTTTAAAGAGGCTTGCATGAAGAATGAAATTGTTGTTAATTATTGCAATAAGCATGCTCAAACTCCTAAGAATGCTATTTCCTATAAGCATGTTAATTTTTGTGGAATACATAGACCTTGTGGAATTAATCAAATCAAAGATGAATATTGTATCCATCATGCTAATGAAAAAACTAGAAAGTGGTTTAGGGCTCTAGATGATCTTGGTAAAAAAGTTTGTGCCCTCTATCCTTTTATTTGTGAAGTTTGCCATGAAGTGGGTCATTTTAATTTTCAATGCTCCTCCAGTGATATATTGAACCCAATGAGTGCTGCAAATTTGTATTGTGATGATGAAATTACTCCTAATCAGCATGATGAACTTACTTTATTTTTGGGGTGTGAAGAATTGTCGAGAAAAATCTCTTTGTTACATATGAGTGATCTTGATATTGATGATGTCCTGCATGGGTGTTTTTCTTATTGCATTGATAATAGCCATACAAATACTTACATACAAAATATCTTAGAAGATGACACCTTGCCAAAATATGATAGGACTGCTGTGTGTTTTCAACTAATTAATGAAAAGGAGGGATTCTCCCAAGTTTCTTCTATTATTTCTGAAAGTAAATCAGGTTATGCGGACAAGCCACCCTTCAAGCCTCTTCCACCTAAAGAAGGGAACGAGGAGAAGGAAGAGAAGAAGAAGAAGGGAACGAAGAAGAAGAAGAAGAAGAAGGGGAATAAAAAGAAAGAGGTAATATCATATCCCCGCGTATATGAGATAACAATAGGTAACCGTAAGTATGTTGCTCCTAATGATTATTGTGATAATGAATCTGAATATGATGATCTTCCTATGCCCTTTACATACATTAGCAATCATGATTTGAATGAGCACACCACTTTTGATATTGCAAATCTCTGGGAAATTAATTCTGAAAATGATGATGATAATAATTGCCATAGTGTCAGTGCTATCCATGCTTCCTCCCATAATGATATAGAAAGCTCTAAGCTTGGGGAAGAGGTGTTTGCAAATCCTTTAGCTACTGGTCATTATGTTCTTGATACATCTCCTTCTAATAACAATAATGGTGTGGACACAGATAAACCGATTGTGAAGGATAACTATTCTATTTCTTATGATGACACTATGCCTCCGGTCTCTAATGATTATTATAAAGAATGCTATGATATAGGTTCTAATTATCCTTATGAAACTTGTCATAGTCATGATTGGGTTACCAAAAACAATTCTCTTAATATGCAACTTGTTTACCATGTTCAAATTCTTGATAATAATCTTGCTCCAATTACTATTAATGAGAATAACTCTTCTTATGCCAAAATTAATGATACTTCTATGCATATGAACCATGATAAGAATGTTTTAAGTGATGGGTATATTGTGGATTTCATCAATGATGCTACTGAAAGTTACTATGAGAGAGGGAAATATGGTCGTATGCATCTTAATAATATTAAGTTTCCCCTCTTTATGTTGAGAATCTTGAAGTTACTCGTGTTTTATCCTCTTATGCTTGTCACTTTGTTCTTCATGAATTCATTTGTGTACAAGATTCCTCTTCATAGGAAGCATGTTAGACTTAAATTTGTTTTGAATTTGCCTCTTGAAGCTCTCTTTTGCTTCAAATACTATTTCCCACGAATGGATTATTAAAACTGCTGAGCCCATCTTAATGGCTATAAAGAAAGAACTTCTTGGGAGATAACCCATGTGTTATTTTGCTACAGTACTTTGTTTTATATTTGTGTCTTGGAAGTTGTTTACTACTGTAGCAACCTCTCCTTATCTTAGTTTTGTGTTTTGTTGTGCCAAGTGAAGCCTCTAATCGAAGGTTGATACTAGATTTGGATTTCTGCACAGAAACAGATTTCTATCTGTCACGAATCTGGGATTTTCTCTCTGTAGAAAAATCAGAAAAATATGCCAATTTACGTGCGTGTTCCTCAGATATGTACGCAACTTTCATTAGTTTTGAGTTTTCTGATCTGAGCAACGGAAGTATTTATTAGAAATTCGTCTTTACGGACTGTTCTGTTTTGACAGATTCTGCCTTTTATTTCGCATTGCCTCTTTTGCTATGTGGGATGGATTTCTTCGTTCCATTAAACTCCAGTAGCTTTGAGCAATGTCCAGAAGTGTTAAGAATGATTGTGTCACCTCTGAACATGTGAGTTTTTGATTATGTACTAACTCCTCTAATGAAGTTTATGAGAAGTTTGGTGTGAAGGAAGTTTTCAAGGGTCAAGAGAGGAGGATGATATACTATGATCAAGAAGAGTGAAAGCTCTAAGCTTGGGGATGCCCCGGTGGTTCACCCCTGCATATATCAAGAAGACTCAAGCGTCTAAGCTTGGGGATGCCCAAGGCATCCCCTTCTTCATCGATAAATTATCAGGTTCCTTCTCTTGAAACTATATTTTTATTCGGTCACATCTTATGTGCTTTACTTGGAGCGTCTGTGTGCTTTTGTTTTTGTTTTTGTTTGAATAAATTGGATTACATCATGCTCGTGTGGGAGAGAGACACGCTCCGCTGTTGCATATGAACACATGTGTTCTTAGCTCATGATATTCATGGCGAAGTTTCCTCTTCGTTAAATTGTTATATGGTTGGAATTGGAAAATGCTACATGTAGTAATTGCTATAATGTCTTGGGTAATGTGATACTTGGCAATTGTTGTGCTCATGTTTAAGCTCTTGCATCATATACCTTACACTTATTAGTGAAGAAATACATAGAGCTTGTTAAAATTTGGTTTGCATGAGTGGTTTCTCTAGAGTCTAGATATTTTCTAGTAAGATGTTTGAACAACAAGGAAGACGATGTATAGTTTTATAATGCTTGTAATATGTCTTTTATGTGAGTTTTGCTGTACTAGTTCATGCTTGTGTTTGCTTCAAACAACCTTGCTAGCCTAAACCTTGTATCGAGAGGGAATACTTCTCATGCATCCAAATCCTGAGCCAAACAACACTATGCCATTTGTGTCCACCATACCTACCTACTATGTGGTATTTCCTGCCATTCCAAAGTAAATTGCTTGAGTGCTACCTTTAAACAATTCAAAATTTATCACCTCTGATTTGTGTCAATGTTTTATAGCTCATGAGGAAGTATGTGGTGTTTAGCTTTCAACCTTGTCATTTACTTTTGACGGACTCTCATATGGACTAGTGGCACATCCGCTTATCCAATAATTTTGCAAAAAGAGCTGGCAATGGGATTCCCAGTCCCAAATTAATTAACAAAAATAGACACTCCTCCATGGTATGTGATTGTTGGACGGCACCCGAAGGATTCGGTTAGCCATGGCTTGTGTAAGCAAAGGTTGGGAGGAGTGTCATCATAATAAAACTAAAATAAAAAGGCACTCCTTCATGGTATGAGATTGTTGGCAGGCACCCGAGGATTCGGTTAGCCATGGTTTGCGAAAGAAAGGTTGGAAGGAGTGCCACCCAAAAATAAAATAATTCATGGGAGCCGCTCTTGGAAGTCCGGTTGGCGAGGTAGTTAGTGTACCCATTACCATTCGTTGACAACAACAAACACCTCTCAAAACTTTACTTTTTTATGCTCTCTATATGTTTTCAAAACCAAAGCTCTAGCACAAATATAGCAATCGATGCTTTCCTCTTTGAAGGACCATTCTTTTACTTTTATTGTTGAGTCAGTTCACCTATTTCTCTCCACCTCAAGAAGCAAACATTTGTGTGAACTGTGCATTGATTCTTACATACTTGCTTATTGCATTTGTTATATTGCTCTGCATTGACAACTATCTATGAGATATACATGTTACAAGTTGAAAGCAACCGCTGAAACTTAATCTTCCATTGTGTTGCTTCAATACCTTTACTAAGAATTTATTGCTTTATGAGTAATCCTTATGCAAGACTTGTTGATGCTTGTCTCGAAAGTACTATTCATGAAAAGTCTTTGCTATATGATTCAATTGTTTACTCATTGCATTTACATTGTTTCGAATCGCTGCATTCATCTCATATGCTTTACAATGGTATGATTAAGATTATGTTGGTAGCATGTCACCTCAGAAATTATCTTTTATCGTTTACCTACTCGAGGACGAGTAGGAACTAAGCTTGGGGATGCTGATACGTCTCCAACGTATCTATAATTTCCGATGTTCCATGCTTGTTTTATGACAATACCAACATGTTTTGTTCACACTTTATATCATTTTTATGCGTTTTCCGGAACTAACCTATTGACGAGATGCCGAGAGGCCGCTTGCTGTTTTTCTGCTGTTTTTGGTTCCGTAAAGGCTGTTCGGGCAATATTCTCGGAATTGGACGAAATCAACGCCAAACCTCCTATTTTTCCCGGAAGGCTCCAGAACACCGAAGGAGAGTCGGAGGAGTGCCAGGGGGGCCCCACACCCTAGGGTGGCGCGGCCCAAGGGGGGGGCGCGCCCCCCTATGGTGTGGCCAGCCCAGGCCCCCTCCGACTCTGATTCTTCGCCTATTTAAGCCGTCGTGACCTAAAACCTCGACACCAATTGACAAAACTCCAGAAAGACTCCAGGGGCGCTGCCGCCATCGCGAAACTCCAATTCGGGGGACAGAACTCTCTGTTCCGGCACCCTGCCGGACGGGGAATTGCCCCCGGAGCCATCTCCACCGCCGTCTTCACCGCCATCTTCACCGCCATCGCTGCCCCCATGATGAGGAGGGAGTAATTCACCCCTGAGGCTGAGGGCTTCGCTGTAGCTATGTGGTTCATCTCTCTCCCATGTACCTCAATACAATAATCTCATGAGCTGCTTTACATGATTGAGATTCATATGAGTTTTGTATCACAATTTATCTATGTGCTACTCTAGTGATGTTATTAAAGTAGTTCTATTCCTCTTGCACGTGTGTAAAGGTGATTAGTGTGTGCACCGTGTGGTTCTTGTCGTAGGCTATGATCATGATCTCTTGTAGATTGTGGAGTTAATTATTACTATGATGGTATTGATGTGATCTATTCCTCCTACATATGCATGAAGGTGAAAGTGTGCATGCTATGTTAGTACTTGGTTTAGTCTTTTGATCTATCTTACACTATAAGGTTACTAAATATGAACAAATTGTGGAGCTTGTTAACTCCGGCATTGAGGGTTCGTGTAATCCTACGCAATGCGTTCATCATCCAACAAAAGTGTAGAGTATGCATTTATCTGTTCTGTTATGTGATCAATGTTGAGAGTGTCCACTAGTGAAAGTGTAATCCCTAGGCCTTGTTCCTAAATACTGCTATCACCGCTGCTTGTTTACTGTTTTACTGCGTTACTACTGCTGCAATTCTACCACCATCAACTACACACCATCAAACTATTTTCTGGCACCGTTGCTACTGCTCATATATATTCATACCACCTGTATTTCACTATCTCTTCGCCGAACTAGTGCACCTATTAGGTGTGTTGGGGACACAAGAGACTTCTTGCTTTGTGGTTGCAGGGTTGCATGAGAGGGATATCTTTGACCTCTTCCTCCCTGAGTTCGATAAACCTTGGGTGATCCACTTAAGGGAAAACTTGCTGCTGTTCTACAAACCTCTGCTCTTGGAGGCCCAACACTGTCTACAGGAAAGGAGGGGAACGTAGACATCAAGCACTTTTCTGGCGCCGTTGCCGGGGAGGGAAGGTAAAAGGCACTCATACTCCGGTTCCAGGTAAAGTACTTTTCTGGCGCCATTGTGTTTGTGCTCGAAGCTATTTCCTTTAGATCCTGCAATTGCAACTTTTTGTTTCTTGTTTACACTAGTTAGGCATAATGGAAAACAACAAAAAAATTGGTGAGCTTTTTAGTCTTTTTCCTGATTTAGAATTGTTTGATGCGAAAATTAAAAAACCTATGGAACCTTATTTGCATGCTAGTAGCGATGTTATTAGTATGAATGCAATTACTGCTAATGATATGAAGAAGTCTAAGCTTGGGGAAGCTAGTTTTTGTGGTCTTTTTAGCTTCCCATCTTTAGGGGAGAAAATTTGTTCTGATAATGCTTTATCTCCCATATGTGATAACTCTAATAATGCTTCTGATATTTTAAATCCACCTGCTGAAAGTATTCCGTATAAAATACCCATGAAAATTATTGAACGTGTTATGGACAACCACTATAAGGGGGATGGAACTGTCCATCCTAGAGATCATTTACTGTTTTTGCACGAATTATGTGGGTTATTCAAGTGTGCAGGTATCTCTATGGATGAAGTGAAGAAGAAGCTATTCTCCGTTTCGCTGTCTGGTAAAGCGGCGCATTGGTATAAATTGTTGGAGAATAGGCATTCTCTTGGTTGGGAGGAAATTGCATCTCTCTTTTATTCTAAATTTTATCCTCCGCATGAAGTGCATATTGATAGGAATTATATTTATAACTTTTATCCTCGTGATGGAGAGAGTATTTCTCAAGCGTGGGGGAGATTGAAGTCTCTAATGCTCAAATGTCCCATTCATGAGCTCCCCCGTAATGTTATTGTTAACAATTTTTATGCGAGACTTTCAGGACAACACAAGGACTATCTGGACGCGTGTTCGGAGGGATCTTTCACAAGCAAGGAGGTTGAAGCTAGGTGGGATCTCCTTGATCGGATTGAGGACAACGCTGAAGGATGGGAGAACGACAAAGGTAAAGAGTCAGGTATAAATTATGATTATGAATGCATTGAAGCTTTTATGGATACCGATAAATTTCGAAATATGAGTGCTACTTATGGTCTTGACTCTCAAGTTGCTGCGAATCTTTATAAAGCCTTTGCTTCTCATTTTGAATTACCTAAAAACAATTTTGATAAGTATCATGAACCTTTTAAAGAGGCTTGCATGAAGAATGAAATTGTTGTTAATTATTGCAATAAGCATGCTCAAACTCCTAAGAATGCTATTTCCTATAAGCATGTTAATTTTTGTGGAATACATAGACATTGTGGAATTAATCAAATCAAAGATGAATATTGTATCCATCATGCTAATGAAAAAACTAGAAAGTGGTTTAGGGCTCTAGATGATCTTGGTAAAAAAGTTTGTGCCCTCTATCCTTTTATTTGTGAAGTTTGCCATGAAGTGGGTCATTTTAATTTTCAATGCTCCTCCAGTGATATATTGAACCCAATGAGTGCTGCAAATTTGTATTGTGATGATGAAATTACTCCTAATCAGCATGATGAACTTACTTTATTTTTGGGGTGTGAAGAATTGTCGAGAAAAATCTCTTTGTTACATATGAGTGATCTTGATATTGATGATGTCCTGCATGGGTGTTTTTCTTATTGCATTGATAATAGCCATACAAATACTTACATACAAAATATCTTAGAAGATGACACCTTGCCAAAATATGATAGGACTGCTGTGTGTTTTCAACTAATTAATGAAAAGGAGGGATTCTCCCAAGTTTCTTCTATTGTTTCTGAAAGTAAATTAGGTTATGCGGACAAGCCACCCTTCAAGCCTCTTCCACCTAAAGAAGGGAACGAGGAGAAGGAAGAGAAGAAGAAGAAGGGAACGAAGAAGAAGAAGAAGAAAAAGGGGAATAAAAAGAAAGAGGTAACATCATATCCCCGCGTATATGAGATAACAATAGGTAACCGTAAGTATGTTGCTCCTAATGATTATTGTGATAATGAATCTGAATATGATGATCTTCCTATGCCCTTTACATACATTAGCAATCATGATTTGAATGAGCACACCACTTTTGATATTGCAAATCTCTGGGAAATTAATTCTGAAAATGATGATGATAATAATTGCCATAGTGTCGCTGCTATCCATGCTTCCTCCCATAATGATATAGAAAGCTCTAAGCTTGGGGAAGAGGTGTTTGCAAATCCTTTAGCTACTGGTCATTATGTTCTTGATACATCTCCTTCTAATAACAATAATGGTGTGGACACAGATAAACCGATTGTGAAGGATAACTATTCTATTTCTTATGATGACACTATGCCTCCGGTCTCTAATGATTATTATAAAGAATGCTATGATATAGGTTCTAATTATCCTTATGAAACTTGTCATAGTCATGATTGGGTTACCAAAAACAATTCTCTTAATATGCAACTTGTTTACCATGTTCAAATTCTTGATAATAATCTTGCTCCAATTACTATTAATGAGAATAACTCTTCTTATGCCAAAATTAATGATACTTCTATGCATATGAACCATGATAAGAATGTTTTAAGTGATGGGTATATTGTGGATTTCATCAATGATGCTACTGAAAGTTACTATGAGAGAGGGAAATATGGTCGTATGCATCTTAATAATATTAAGTTTCCCCTCTTTATGTTGAGAATCTTGAAGTTACTCGTGTTTTATCCTCTTATGCTTGTCACTTTGTTCTTCATGAATTCATTTGTGTACAAGATTCCTCTTCATAGGAAGCATGTTAGACTTAAATTTGTTTTGAATTTGCCTCTTGATGCTCTCTTTTGCTTCAAATACTATTTCCCACGAATGGATTATTAAAACTGCTGAGCCCATCTTAATGGCTATAAAGAAAGAACTTCTTGGGAGATAACCCATGTGTTATTTTGCTACAGTACTTTGTTTTATATTTGTGTCTTGGAAGTTGTTTACTACTGTAGCAACCTCTCCTTATCTTAGTTTTGTGTTTTGTTGTGCCAAGTGAAGCCTCTAATCGAAGGTTGATACTAGATTTGGATTTCTGCACAGAAACAGATTTCTATCTGTCACGAATCTGGGATTTTCTCTCTGTAGAAAAATCAGAAAAATATGCCAATTTACGTGCATGTTCCTCAGATATGTACGCAACTTTCATTAGTTTTGAGTTTTCTGATCTGAGCAACGGAAGTATTTATTAGAAATTCGTCTTTACGGACTGTTCTGTTTTGACAGATTCTGCCTTTTATTTCGCATTGCCTCTTTTGCTATGTGGGATGGATTTCTTCGTTCCATTAAACTCCAGTAGCTTTGAGCAATGTCCAGAAGTGTTAAGAATGATTGTGTCACCTCTGAACATGTGAGTTTTTGATTATGTACTAACCCCTCTAATGAAGTTTATGAGAAGTTTGGTGTGAAGGAAGTTTTCAAGGGTCAAGAGAGGAGGATGATATACTATGATCAAGAAGAGTGAAAGCTCTAAGCTTGGGGATGCCCCGGTGGTTCACCCCTGCATATATCAAGAAGACTCAAGCGTCTAAGCTTGGGGATGCCCAAGGCATCCCCTTCTTCATCGATAAATTATCAGGTTCCTTCTCTTGAAACTATATTTTTATTCGGTCACATCTTATGTGCTTTACTTGGAGCGTCTGTGTGCTTTTGTTTTTGTTTTTGTTTGAATAAATTGGATTACATCATGCTCGTGTGGGAGAGAGACACGCTCCACTGTTGCATATGAACACATGTGTTCTTAGCTCATGATATTCATGGCGAAGTTTCCTCTTCGTTAAATTGTTATATGGTTGGAATTGGAAAATGCTACATGTAGTAATTGCTATAATGTCTTGGGTAATGTGATACTTGGCAATTGTTGTGCTCATGTTTAAGCTCTTGCATCATATACCTTACACTTATTAGTGAAGAAATACATAGAGCTTGTTAAAATTTGGTTTGCATGAGTTGTTTCTCTAGAGTCTAGATATTTTCTAGTAAGATGTTTGAACAACAAGGAAGACGATGTATAGTTTTATAATGCTTGTAATATGTCTTTTATGTGAGTTTTGCTGTACTAGTTCGTGCTTGTGTTTGCTTCAAACAACCTTGCTAGCCTAAACCTTGTATCGAGAGGGAATACTTCTCATGCATCCAAATCCTGAGCCAAACAACACTATGCCATTTGTGTCCACCATACCTACCTACTATGTGGTATTTCCTGCCATTCCAAAGTAAATTGCTTGAGTGCTACCTTTAAACAATTCAAAATTTATCACCTCTGATTTGTGTCAATGTTTTATAGCTCATGAGGAAGTATGTGGTGTTTAGCTTTCAACCTTGTCATTTACTTTTGACGGACTCTCATATGGACTAGTGGCACATCCGCTTATCCAATAATTTTGCAAAAAGAGCTGGCAATGGGATTCCCAGTCCCAAATTAATTAACAAAAATAGACACTCCTCCATGGTATGTGATTGTTGGACGGCACCCGAAGGATTCGGTTAGCCATGGCTTGTGTAAGCAAAGGTTGGGAGGAGTGTCATCATAATAAAACTAAAATAAAAAGGCACTCCTTCATGGTATGAGATTGTTGGCGTGCACCCGAGGATTCGGTTAGCCATGGTTTGCGAAAGAAAGGTTGGAAGGAGTGCCACCCAAAAATAAAATAATTCATGGGAGCCGCTCTTGGAAGTCCGGTTGGCGAGGTAGTTAGTGTACCCATTACCATTCGTTGACAACAACAAACACCTCTCAAAACTTTACTTTTTTATGCTCTCTATATGTTTTCAAAACCAAAGCTCTAGCACAAATATAGCAATCGATGCTTTCCTCTTTGAAGGACCATTCTTTTACTTTTATTGTTGAGTCAGTTCACCTATTTCTCTCCACCTCAAGATGCAAACATTTGTGTGAACTGTGCATTGATTCTTACATACTTGCTTATTGCATTTGTTATATTGCTCTGCATTGACAACTATCTATGAGATATACATGTTACAAGTTGAAAGCAACCGCTGAAACTTAATCTTCCATTGTGTTGCTTCAATACCTTTACTAAGAATTTATTGCTTTATGAGTAATCCTTATGCAAGACTTGTTGATGCTTGTCTCGAAAGTACTATTCATGAAAAGTCTTTGCTATATGATTCAATTGTTTACTCATTGCATTTACATTGTTTCGAATCGCTGCATTCATCTCATATGCTTTACAATGGTATGATTAAGATTATGTTGGTAGCATGTCACCTCAGAAATTATCTTTTATCGTTTACCTACTCGAGGACGAGTAGGAACTAAGCTTGGGGATGCTGATACGTCTCCAACGTATCTATAATTTCCGATGTTCCATGCTTGTTTTATGACAATACCAACATGTTTTGTTCACACTTTATATCATTTTTATGCGTTTTCCTAACTAACCTATTGACGAGATGCCGAGAGGCCAGTTGCTGTTTTCTGCTGTTTTTGGTTCCGTAAAGGCTGTTCGGGCAATATTCTCGGAATTGGACGAAATCAACGCCAAACCTCCTATTTTTCCCTAAGGCTCCGTAACACCGAAGGAGAGTCGGAGGAGTGCCAGGGGGGCCCCACACCCTAGGGTGGCGCGGCCCAAGGGGGGGCGCGCCCCCCTATGGTGTGGCCAGCCCAGGCCCCCTCCGACTCCGATTCTTCGCCTATTTAAGCCGTCGTGACCTAAAACCTCGACACCAATTGACAAAACTCCAGAAAGACTCCAGGGGCGCTGCCGCCATCGCGAAACTCCAATTCGGGGGACAGAACTCTCTGTTCCGGCACCCTGCCGGACGGGGAATTGCCCCGGGGCCATCTCCACCGCCGTCTTCACCGCCATCTTCACCGCCATCGCTGCCCCCATGATGAGGAGGGAGTAATTCACCCACGAGGCTGAGGGCTTCGCTGTAGCTATGTGGTTCATCTCTCTCCCATGTACCTCAATACAATAATCTCATGAGCTGCTTTACATGATTGAGATTCATATGAGTTTTGTATCACAATTTATCTATGTGCTACTCTAGTGATGTTATTAAAGTAGTTCTATTCCTCCTGCACGTGTGTAAAGGTGATTAGTGTGTGCACCGTGTGGTTCTTGTCGTAGGCTATGATCATGATCTCTTGTAGATTGTGGAGTTAATTATTACTATGATGGTATTGATGTGATCTATTCCTCCTACATATGCATGAAGGTGAAAGTGTGCATGCTATGTTAGTACTTGGTTTAGTCTTTTGATCTATCTTACACTATAAGGTTACTAAATATGAACAAATTGTGGAGCTTGTTAACTCCGGCATTGAGGGTTCGTGTAATCCTACGCAATGCGTTCATCATCCAACAAAAGTGTAGAGTATGCATTTATCTGTTCTGTTATGTGATCAATGTTGAGAGTGTCCACTAGTGAAAGTGTAATCCCTAGGCCTTGTTCCTAAATACTGCTATCACCGCTGCTTGTTTACTGTTTCTTTGCGTTACTACTGCTGCAATTCTACCACCATCAACTACACACCATCAAACTATTTTACGCACCGTTGCTACTGCTCATATATATTCATACCACCTGTATTTCACTATCTCTTCGCCGAACTAGTGCACCTATTAGGTGTGTTGGGGACACAAGAGACTTCTTGCTTTGTGGTTGCAGGGTTGCATGAGAGGGATATCTTTGACCTCTTCCTCCCTGAGTTCGATAAACCTTGGGTGATCCACTTAAGGGAAAACTTGCTGCTGTTCTACAAACCTCTGCTCTTGGAGGCCCAACACTGTCTACAGGAAAGGAGGGGAACGTAGACATCAAGCACTTTTCTGGCGCCGTTGCCGGGGAGGGAAGGTAAAAGGCACTCATACTCCGGTTCCAGGTAAAGTACTTTTCTGGCGCCATTGTGTTTGTGCTCGAAGCTATTTCCTTTAGATCCTGCAATTGCAACTTTTTGTTTCTTGTTTACACTAGTTAGGCATAATGGAAAACAACAAAAAAATTGGTGAGCTTTTTAGTCTTTTTCCTGATTTAGAATTGTTTGATGCGAAAATTAAAAAACCTATGGAACCTTATTTGCATGCTAGTAGCGATGTTATTAGTATGAATGCAATTACTGCTAATGATATGAAGAAGTCTAAGCTTGGGGAAGCTAGTTTTTGTGGTCTTTTTAGCTTCCCATCTTTAGGGGAGAAAATTTGTTCTGATAATGCTTTATCTCCCATATGTGATAACTCTAATAATGCTTCTGATATTTTAAATCCACCTGCTGAAAGTATTCCGTATAAAATACCCATGAAAATTATTGAACGTGTTATGGACAACCACTATAAGGGGGATGGAACTGTCCATCCTAGAGATCATTTCTTGTTTTTGCACGAATTATGTGGGTTATTCAAGTGTGCAGGTATCTCTATGGATGAAGTGAAGAAGAAGCTATTCTCCGTTTATTTGTCCGGTAAAGCGGCGCATTGGTATAAATTGTTGGAGAATAGGCATTCTCTTGGTTGGGAGGAAATTGCATCTCTCTTTTATTCTAAATTTTATCCTCCGCATGAAGTGCATATTGATAGGAATTATATTTATAACTTTTATCCTCGTGATGGAGAGAGTATTTCTCAAGCGTGGGGGAGATTGAAGTCTCTAATGCTCAAATGTCCCATTCATGAGCTCCCCCGTAATGTTATTGTTAACAATTTTTATGCGAGACTTTCAGGGACAACACAAGGACTATCCGGACGCGTGTTCGGAGGGATCTTTCACAAGCAAGGAGGTTGAAGCTAGGTGGGATCTCCTTGATCGGATTGAGGACAACGCTGAAGGATGGGAGAACGACAAAGGTAAAGAGTCGTATAAATTATGATTATGAATGCATTGAAGCTTTTATGGATACCGATAAATTTCGAAATATGAGTGCTACTTATGGTCTTGACTCTCAAGTTGCTGCGAATCTTTATAAAGCCTTTGCTTCTCATTTTGAATTACCTAAAAACAATTTTGATAAGTATCATGAACCTTTTAAAGAGGCTTGCATGAAGAATGAAATTGTTGTTAATTATTGCAATAAGCATGCTCAAACTCCTAAGAATGCTATTTCCTATAAGCATGTTAATTTTTGTGGAATACATAGACATTGTGGAATTAATCAAATCAAAGATGAATATTGTATCCATCATGCTAATGAAAAAACTAGAAAGTGGTTTAGGGCTCTAGATGATCTTGGTAAAAAAGTTTGTGCCCTCTATCCTTTTATTTGTGAAGTTTGCCATGAAGTGGGTCATTTTAATTTTCAATGCTCCTCCAGTGATATATTGAACCCAATGAGTGCTGCAAATTTGTATTGTGATGATGAAATTACTCCTAATCAGCATGATGAACTTACTTTATTTTTGGGGTGTGAAGAATTGTCGAGAAAAATCTCTTTGTTACATATGAGTGATCTTGATATTGATGATGTCCTGCATGGGTGTTTTTCTTATTGCATTGATAATAGCCATACAAATACTTACATACAAAATATCTTAGAAGATGACACCTTGCCAAAATATGATAGGACTGCTGTGTGTTTTCAACTAATTAATGAAAAGGAGGGATTCTCCCAAGTTTCTTCTATTGTTTCTGAAAGTAAATCAGGTTATGCGGACAAGCCACCCTTCAAGCCTCTTCCACCTAAAGAAGGGAACGAGGAGAAGGAAGAGAAGAAGAAGAAGGGAACGAAGAAGAAGAAGAAGAAAAAGGGGAATAAAAAGAAAGAGGTAACATCATATCCCCGCGTATATGAGATAACAATAGGTAACCGTAAGTATGTTGCTCCTAATGATTATTGTGATAATGAATCTGAATATGATGATCTTCCTATGCCCTTTACATACATTAGCAATCATGATTTGAATGAGCACACCACTTTTGATATTGCAAATCTCTGGGAAATTAATTCTGAAAATGATGATGATAATAATTGCCATAGTGTCAGTGCTATCCATGCTTCCTCCCATAATGATATAGAAAGCTCTAAGCTTGGGGAAGAGGTGTTTGCAAATCCTTTAGCTACTGGTCATTATGTTCTTGATACATCTCCTTCTAATAACAATAATGGTGTGGACACAGATAAACCGATTGTGAAGGATAACTATTCTATTTCTTATGATGACACTATGCCTCCGGTCTCTAATGATTATTATAAAGAATGCTATGATATAGGTTCTAATTATCCTTATGAAACTTGTCATAGTCATGATTGGGTTACCAAAAACAATTCTCTTAATATGCAACTTGTTTACCATGTTCAAATTCTTGATAATAATCTTGCTCCAATTACTATTAATGAGAATAACTCTTCTTATGCCAAAATTAATGATACTTCTATGCATATGAACCATGATAAGAATGTTTTAAGTGATGGGTATATTGTGGATTTCATCAATGATGCTACTGAAAGTTACTATGAGAGAGGGAAATATGGTCGTATGCATCTTAATAATATTAAGTTTCCCCTCTTTATGTTGAGAATCTTGAAGTTACTCGTGTTTTATCCTCTTATGCTTGTCACTTTGTTCTTCATGAATTCATTTGTGTACAATATTCCTCTTCATAGGAAGCATGTTAGACTTAAATTTGTTTTGAATTTGCCTCTTGAAGCTCTCTTTTGCTTCAAATACTATTTCCCACGAATGGATTATTAAAACTGCTGAGCCCATCTTAATGGCTATAAAGAAAGAACTTCTTGGGAGATAACCCATGTGTTATTTTGCTACAGTACTTTGTTTTATATTTGTGTCTTGGAAGTTGTTTACTACTGTAGCAACCTCTCCTTATCTTAGTTTTGTGTTTTGTTGTGCCAAGTGAAGCCTCTAATCGAAGGTTGATACTAGATTTGGATTTCTGCACAGAAACAGATTTCTATCTGTCACGAATCTGGGATTTTCTCTCTGTAGAAAAATCAGAAAAATATGCCAATTTACGTGCATGTTCCTCAGATATGTACGCAACTTTCATTAGTTTTGAGTTTTCTGATCTGAGCAACGGAAGTATTTATTAGAAATTCGTCTTTACGGACTGTTCTGTTTTGACAGATTCTGCCTTTTATTTCGCATTGCCTCTTTTGCTATGTGGGATGGATTTCTTCGTTCCATTAAACTCCAGTAGCTTTGAGCAATGTCCAGAAGTGTTAAGAATGATTGTGTCACCTCTGAACATGTGAGTTTTTGATTATGTACTAACCCCTCTAATGAAGTTTATGAGAAGTTTGGTGTGAAGGAAGTTTTCAAGGGTCAAGAGAGGAGGATGATATACTATGATCAAGAAGAGTGAAAGCTCTAAGCTTGGGGATGCCCCGGTGGTTCACCCCTGCATATATCAAGAAGACTCAAGCGTCTAAGCTTGGGGATGCCCAAGGCATCCCCTTCTTCATCGATAAATTATCAGGTTCCTTCTCTTGAAACTATATTTTTATTCGGTCACATCTTATGTGCTTTACTTGGAGCGTCTGTGTGCTTTTGTTTTTGTTTTTGTTTGAATAAATTGGATTACATCATGCTCGTGTGGGAGAGAGACACGCTCCACTGTTGCATATGAACACATGTGTTCTTAGCTCATGATATTCATGGCGAAGTTTCCTCTTCGTTAAATTGTTATATGGTTGGAATTGGAAAATGCTACATGTAGTAATTGCTATAATGTCTTGGGTAATGTGATACTTGGCAATTGTTGTGCTCATGTTTAAGCTCTTGCATCATATACCTTACACTTATTAGTGAAGAAATACATAGAGCTTGTTAAAATTTGGTTTGCATGAGTTGTTTCTCTAGAGTCTAGATATTTTCTAGTAAGATGTTTGAACAACAAGGAAGACGATGTATAGTTTTATAATGCTTGTAATATGTCTTTTATGTGAGTTTTGCTGTACTAGTTCGTGCTTGTGTTTGCTTCAAACAACCTTGCTAGCCTAAACCTTGTATCGAGAGGGAATACTTCTCATGCATCCAAATCCTGAGCCAAACAACACTATGCCATTTGTGTCCACCATACCTACCTACTATGTGGTATTTCCTGCCATTCCAAAGTAAATTGCTTGAGTGCTACCTTTAAACAATTCAAAATTTATCACCTCTGATTTGTGTCAATGTTTTATAGCTCATGAGGAAGTATGTGGTGTTTAGCTTTCAACCTTGTCATTTACTTTTGACGGACTCTCATATGGACTAGTGGCACATCCGCTTATCCAATAATTTTGCAAAAAGAGCTGGCAATGGGATTCCCAGTCCCAAATTAATTAACAAAAATAGACACTCCTCCATGGTATGTGATTGTTGGACGGCACCCGAAGGATTCGGTTAGCCATGGCTTGTGTAAGCAAAGGTTGGGAGGAGTGTCATCATAATAAAACTAAAATAAAAAGGCACTCCTTCATGGTATGAGATTGTTGGCGAGGCACCCGAGGATTCGGTTAGCCATGGTTTGCGAAAGAAAGGTTGGAAGGAGTGCCACCCAAAAATAAAATAATTCATGGGAGCCGCTCTTGGAAGTCCGGTTGGCGAGGTAGTTAGTGTACCCATTACCATTCGTTGACAACAACAAACACCTCTCAAAACTTTACTTTTTATGCTCTCTATATGTTTTCAAAACCAAAGCTCTAGCACAAATATAGCAATCGATGCTTTCCTCTTTGAAGGACCATTCTTTTACTTTTATTGTTGAGTCAGTTCACCTATTTCTCTCCACCTCAAGAAGCAAACATTTGTGTGAACTGTGCATTGATTCTTACATACTTGCTTATTGCATTTGTTATATTGCTCTGCATTGACAACTATCTATGAGATATACATGTTACAAGTTGAAAGCAACCGCTGAAACTTAATCTTCCATTGTGTTGCTTCAATACCTTTACTAAGAATTTATTGCTTTATGAGTAATCCTTATGCAAGACTTGTTGATGCTTGTCTCGAAAGTACTATTCATGAAAAGTCTTTGCTATATGATTCAATTGTTTACTCATTGCATTTACATTGTTTCGAATCGCTGCATTCATCTCATATGCTTTACAATGGTATGATTAAGATTATGTTGGTAGCATGTCACCTCAGAAATTATCTTTTATCGTTTACCTACTCGAGGACGAGTAGGAACTAAGCTTGGGGATGCTGATACGTCTCCAACGTATCTATAATTTCCGATGTTCCATGCTTGTTTTATGACAATACCAACATGTTTTGTTCACACTTTATATCATTTTTATGCGTTTTCCGGAACTAACCTATTGACGAGATGCCGAGAGGCCAGTTGCTGTTTTCTGCTGTTTTTGGTTCCAGAAAGGCTGTTCGGGCAATATTCTCGGAATTGGACGAAAGCAACGCCAAACCTCCTATTTTTCCCGGAAGGCTCCCTAACACCCAAGGTGAGTCGGAGGAGTGCCAGGGGGGCCCCACACCCTAGGGTGGCGCGGCCCAAGGGGGGGCGCGCCCCCCTATGGTGTGGCCAGCCCAGGCCCCCTCCGACTCCGATTCTTCGCCTATTTAAGCCGTCGTGACCTAAAACCTCGACATCAATTGACAAAACTCCAGAAAGACTCCAGGGGCGCTGCCGCCATCGCGAAACTCCAATTCGGGGGACAGAACTCTCTGTTCCGGCACCCTGCCGGACGGGGAATTGCCCCCGGAGCCATCTCCACCGCCGTCTTCACCGCCATCTTCACCGCCATCGCTGCCCCCATGATGAGGAGGGAGTAATTCACCCCTGAGGCTGAGGGCTTCGCTGTAGCTATGTGGTTCATCTCTCTCCCATGTACCTCAATACAATAATCTCATGAGCTGCTTTACATGATTGAGATTCATATGAGTTTTGTATCACAATTTATCTATGTGCTACTCTAGTGATGTTATTAAAGTAGTTCTATTCCTCCTGCACGTGTGTAAAGGTGATTAGTGTGTGCACCGTGTGGTTCTTGTCGTAGGCTATGATCATGATCTCTTGTAGATTGTGGAGTTGATTATTACTATGATGGTATTGATGTGATCTATTCCTCCTACATATGCATGAAGGTGAAAGTGTGCATGCTATGTTAGTACTTGGTTTAGTCTGTTGATCTATCTTACACTATAAGGTTACTAAATATGAACAAATTGTGGAGCTTGTTAACTCCGGCATTGAGGGTTCGTGTAATCCTACGCAATGCGTTCATCATCCAACAAAAGTGTAGAGTATGCATTTATCTGTTCTGTTATGTGATCAATGTTGAGAGTGTCCACTAGTGAAAGTGTAATCCCTAGGCCTTGTTCCTAAATACTGCTATCACCGCTGCTTGTTTCTTGTTTCTTTGCGTTACTACTGCTGCAATTCTACCACCATCAACTACACACCATCAAACTATTTTCTGGCACCGTTGCTACTGCTCATATATAATCATACCACCTGTATTTCACTATCTCTTCGCCGAACTAGTGCACCTATTAGGTGTGTTGGGGACACAAGAGACTTCTTGCTTTGTGGTTGCAGGGTTGCATGAGAGGGATATCTTTGACCTCTTCCTCCCTGAGTTCGATAAACCTTGGGTGATCCACTTAAGGGAAAACTTGCTGCTGTTCTACAAACCTCTGCTCTTGGAGGCCCAACACTGTCTACAGGAAAGGAGGGGGAACGTAGACATCAAGAGCTCAACACTATGCAATGATGCAAAGCAAGAACACCGGAGGTGTTCAAGTCCTTCACACTCAAATCCCACCAAAGCAACGAATGCTAGGATGAGATTGGAGAGGAAGAACAAGGGGGAAAGTCAACCAAAGACTCCAAGATCTAGATCCCAAGAGATTCCCTCACTTAGAGAAGAAATGGTATGGTGGAAGTGTAGATCTAGATCTCCTCTCTCAAATCCTCAAGTATGAGCAAGAATGGTTGGAGGAATCAAGGGAGAGAGCAACTTCTTCAAATGCAACAATGGAGGTGAGAGAAAGGGGAAGAAGTTGTTGTCTCAAGGTAGGAGAAAGGTATTTATAGTGGGGGAAGAAGAAATAACCGTTGGGGAAGAAACGGGGTGAAAAACGCATAAAATTCGGGCAGAAAAACAGCCCAGCCGATTGCCAGGCCGGCCGACCGGCCTGGGCGCTGAGGAGCCCGGTCGGCAGCCTGGTCCGACCGGCCCAGCAACCGGGGGCGGCAGGTGGCGCGCTGGGCGGCGGGAAAGCCACGACGCGCGGGGAGCGGCCCAGCCGCGTGGGCGGCGGCGGCCCAGCGGCGCACGGGCGGCGCGGAGGGCGACGGCGCGGGCGCGTCGGGGCGCAGGCCGCGTGGGCCTCCGGATGGAGAGGCGGCCCGGTTAAAACTCGGTTGGACCGGAGGGGCAGCTGGGCTGGCCGGCGCGTGGGCCGGTGGCCGCCCGGTCCGGTTGGCGCCCGGTGCGGACCGGGTGGGCCGGCGTGCGGCCCGGCAGGCCGGGCGGCAACCGGCAGCCTTCCCCCTTTTTTTCTTTTCTTTTTCTTTTTCTTCTTTTACCTTTTCTTTAATAACTATTGCTCCCGAACTCCGATTGACATGAAACTAATTTCGTTGGAAAGATAACAACAAATGCTATCCAATAGAAAGTGCAAACTCAAGAAACTGTAGGAGGGGATTTTATCATGAATATAAAAGGGTAGAACCTTATATCATGAATAACCGGTAAAATCACCCAACCTCGAAAACGCAATAGAAGATGCATGCGAACTCCGTTTTCGATGAACTTGGGCTTGTTGTAAAGCTAGCAACAAGCTCAAGAACCTCACATAGAGAAACACCAAGAAGCAATAAGGATATGCAAAGTATGCAAAGGATTGAGCTCTCTAAGACGATGTGATCAAGTTACTCAACCGAAAGCCCCTCTTAATAGTGCGGCTATCTATCCTATAATCCGGTCTCCCAACATCCACCTTGAGACCGGTAAAAGGAAAACCTAGCAAGGCCATACCTTTTCCTTGCGCATCCCGCTTGATCTTGATGATAACTCTTCAAGCTTCACTCAAGCCGGAATGCCTCACTTGACCAATGTTGCTTCGTGAAAACTAACAAATGCTCCCCCATACACTATGATGGGAAAGCTCCATTGATGCACATCTTCACTAGTCCATTATCACCAAATGGACGACAAGCTTCAAGCATGTGATTCACTTGAGATGCTCATCTTGAACTTGCCCAACTCAACCTTGTATCTTCTCATACTCACATAAGATAGAGCATGGCTAATATTGAGTTCCACATAAGAACTCCATCTTCATTTCTTCTTATTGATCATATCACATATATGTATCTTCATACCGATGATCTTGATGCCAATACACAAGGTATACCTTTATCTTCATGGCATCCATACTTGAATCCAACACATGGAGTACAAGTAGCACCTATGGAATATTCCTTCATATAAACTCAATGAAAAGCATTAGTCCATAGGGGTTGTCATTAATTACCAAAACCACACATAGGGGCAATGTACCCTTACAGTATTTATGGGTCTGGAAGTGATACCCGTTCACGTCATAGGAGTTGAACGCTTCGACGGAATGGTCAAAGCCCCTAGCAATTTTTCTTAGCTCTGACTTCATCTCTTTGTCAGTTTTTGCCTACAAGTTTAGCACGAGAAGTTTAGAACGAGAAATGACCGATAAATGTCGGAAGTGCTAGCTAATTTGGATAGAATAGTACTAAATTACAGAACCATCTACTGAAACCGAAATTTTCTTGGATTCTTCCGGGGTAGGCTCCCTGTGGGTATTTTTCCAATGTATAGCCGTGAATTGCCTATACCGATGAAAAGAGGAACAGTTAGCCACAAACATACGAGTGGATCAAGGCCGTGAATGTTTGCGAATAACTAAATGGTTCAAACTTACTTGATGTACGGCTTCACTTCCACCATGGTGTTCAAGACATACGAGTGGATCAAGGTCCGCTCTTGTAGGTCCGTTTTGTACGGCTTCGAGCCACTTGACTTGCCACCAAGCCCCACGAAGATGCTAAGCTTGGGTAATTCTTCATTGTTGGCGGCATTGTAACGGAGGACCGGGTTGTGCTTTGTGGGAATGTTGGGATCATAGTGCTTCGTGGTGAAGTTTGCCACCTCGAGGTTAAGGACTGCCTCTGCTATGGATGCTTCGATCTTGCATTTATTGCATGTCATTTGATGAAGCTTCTGTGTTTCTCTCTCGGGCGGAAATTGCCAACGACCTCAATTTGGCCCCCCTTTAAGCATTCGTCCGCGAGGTGCAAGATCATATGTTGCATCGGATTAAACAACCCTGGAGGAAAGATCCTCTCTAGATCGCAAAGCAACACTGGTGCCTCTTTATCCAGCTTCTCAATCACTTTAGTGTCTAACTCCCTAGCACAAATCTGGCGGAAGAAAAATCTCAACCTCGATAGCACTCGCCAAGTCTGCTCAGGGACATAGCCTCGAATCATCACTGGCATTATCCGCTCAAGCCATATGTGGTAGTCATGACTCTTGAGTCCTTGTACTCGCAACGTTTCCAAGTTCACACTCCTCATCCAGTTGGCTGCGAACCCATCAGGGAAAAACAAGTAGTCCTTCATCCATTGGAAGACCTCCCTTTTGTGGGCCTTTGTGAGGCAGAACAGAGCGTGTGGCTTAGTCCATGTCTTTTTGGCACCATGAGGTGGCTGCATGTTCAACTCCGGCCTATCGCACCACCTTTCCTGATCAATTCGAGCCTTTATGTTATCCTTCGTCTTCTCAGTGTCCACAATCGTGCTCCAAATGGCTTCACTAATATTCTTCTCGGTGTGCATTACATCAATGTTATGCGGGAGCTCGAGAAACTTAAAGTAAGGGAGCTTCCATAAGCACGGCTTGTGAGTCCATTGGTGTGTCTCCCCATATCTCAAGAAACCATTCCCATCAGGGCTAGCCTGAAGAGCATCTAACTCGGCCTTGATTTCCGTTCCGGTCTTCAGAATTGTCTTCGGGCCACGGACAACACGGCCTTTCTTGAAACTCTTTACATCACTCCTGTATCCATGCCTCCACTCAAGGAACTATCGAGCTTCATCAAAACATGAATACTTGCCTCCCCTGTTTAGCCAGAAGAAAGTCACGGCCTGCCTGCACTGTTGGCAAGGCCACTTCCCATGTGTACACCACCCGCAGAACAAAGCACGTGTTGGCAGGTCATGCAGGGAGGTGTGGTACCAGACATACATATCTAAGTACTCCTTCTTTGATGGGTCATATGTTCGGATCCCGTGACCTTCCCATCCACGAACCAAGTCATCCACCAGTGGTTCCAGGTACACATTCATGTTCTTACCCGGGTATTTGGGCCCTGGGATTATCATCGACACAAACATGTTCTCTGATCTCATGCAGACACCAGGGGGAGGTTCATGGGAATAACAAACACTGGCCAACAATTGTATACTGTTATGGGATTCGTAGCATAGAAAACAAAAAATTCCTACAGCAAGAATGAATAACAAGCCATGATCTAATCTAGTAGATGGTAGCAACGAGATGTATGTGAGACTAACCCTCGAAGATTCCAAAGCCTACGAGATTAGATCTTCTGGTTGATGTAGTCGATCACTTGCCGCTTTCAAAAGCGCGTAGAAGATCTTGATGGTGCCACAATCGGGCAGCACCTCCACACTCGGTCACACGTATGGTGTTGATGACGGCGTCCTTCTCCCCGTTCCAGCGGGCAGCGGATGTAGTAGATCCTCCTCGGAATCCTGCCAGCACGACGGCGTGGTGAAGGTGGTGGTGGAGATCTCCGGCAGGGCTTCGCCGTAAGCGCTGCGGGAGAAGGAGGAGGGAGCAGCTAGGGTTTGGGAGAGTGGGGGCTTGGGGCGCCGGCTTGGGTGCCCCTTTGGTGGTGCGGCCAAGGGTAGCCAGCCCTCTCCCTCTCCCTCTCTTTATATAGGTGGAACCCCCAAGGGTTTGCCCAAAATCCGAATAAGAGTCCAACTCAAAAACTTCCATATGGGTGAAACCTTGGGGGAAGTGGGATTGCTCCCTTTCCTTCCCCTATGGCCGACCATGGAGGTGGAGTCCACCATGGACTCCACCTTCCCCTTTGTCTGGCCGGCTAGGGTTGGTGGAGTCCATCCGGGACTCCACCTTCCATGGTGATTTCTTCCGGAAGGTTCTAGAACATTCTAGTTCCTTCCATAAATGCACCAGATCATTTCCAAAGTTGGAAAGTGACCTCCTATATATGAATCTTATTCTCCGGACCATTCCGGAACTCCTCGTGATATCCTGGATCCCATCCGAGACTCCAAAAAAAATTTGAACTCCCTTCCATATTCCATATCTACTTAAAAAGACATCAAACCTTAAGTGTGTCACCCTACGGTTCGAGAACTATGCGAACATGATCGAGACTCCTCTCCGATCAATAACTAATAGCGGTACCTGGAGATCCATAATAGCTCCCACATATTTAACGATGACTTCGTGATCGAAAGAACCATTCAGATATGCTGGCGTGTAGTTGACGTGCGAGTTAGAGATCTCTGTGGTGTAACTTTTCTTCAGGTCCCCGGCAATGGCGCCAGAAAAAGAGCTTGTTGACGCGTAAAGCACACGCCCGTTGGGAACCCCAAGAGGAAGGTGTGATGCGTACAGCAGCAAGTTTTCCCTCAGTAAGAAACCAAGGTTATCGAACCAGTAGGAGTCAAGGAGCACGTGAAGGTTGTTGGTGACAGAGTGTAGTGCGGCGCAACACCAGGGATTCCGACGCCAACGTGGAACCTGCACAACACAATCCAAATACTTTGCCCCAACTTAACAGTGAGGTTGTCAATCTCACCGGCTTGCTGTAACAAAGGATTAAATGTATGGTGTGGGAAATGATGTTTGTATGCGAAGAACAGTAAAGAACAATGTTTGCAGTAGATTGTATTCAGATGTAAAAGAATGGACCGGGGTCCACAGTTCACTAGTGGTGTCTCTCCAATAAGAAATAGCATGTTGGGTGAACAAATTACAGTTGGGAATTGAAAAATAAAGAGGGCATAACAATGCACATACATATCATGATGAGTAGTGTGAAATTCAATTGGGCATTACGACAAAGTACATAGACCGCTATCCAGCATGCATCTATGCCTAAAAAGTCCACCTTCAGGTTAGCATCCGCACCCCTTCCAGTATTAAGTTGCAAACAACAGACAATTGCATTAAGTATGGTGTGTAATGTAATCAACACAAATATCCTTAGACAAAGCATTGATGTTTTATCCCTAGTGGCAATAGCACATCCACAACCTTAGAACTTTCTGTCACTATCCCAGATTAAATGGAGGCATGAACCCACTATCGAGCATAAATACTCCCTCTTGGAGTTACAAGTATCAACTTGGCCAGGGCCTCTAGTAGCAACGGAGAGCATGCAAGATCATAAACAACACATATATGATAGATTGATAATCAACATAACATAGTATTCCATATTCATCGGATCCCAACAAACACAACATGTAGCATTACAAATAGATGATCTTGATCATGTTAGGCAGCTCACAAGATCGAACAATGATAGCACAATGAGGAGAAGACAACCATCTAGCTATGGCTATGGACCCATAGTCCAGGGGTGAACTACTCACACATCAATCCGGAGGTGATCATGGTGATGAAGAGTCCTCCGGGAGATGATTCCCCTCTCCTGCAGGGTGCCGGAGGCGATCTCCTGAATCCCCCGAGATGGGATTGGCGGCGGTGGCATCTCTGGAAGGTTTTCCGTATCGTGGCTCTCGGTACTGGGGTATTCGCGACGAAGGCTTTAAGTAGGCGGAAGGGTAGGTTTAGGGGCGGCACGAGGGCCCCACACGCCAGGGCGACGCGGCCCCACTCTTGGCCGCGCGGCCCTATTGTGGCGGCGCCTCGTCGCCCCACTTCATAATCCTTTCGGTCTTCTGGAAGCTTCGTGGAAAAATAAGACCCTGGGCGTTGATTTCGTCCAATTCCGAGAATATTTCCTTTGTAGGATTTCTGAAACAAAAAACAGCAGAAAACATCAACTGGCTCTTCGGCATCTTGTCAATAGGTTAGTGCCGGAAAATGCATAAATATGACATAAAGTGTGTATAAAACATGTGAGTATCATCATAAAAATAGCATGGAACATAAGAAATTATAGATACGTTTGAGACGTATCAAGCATCCCCAAGCTTAGTTCCTACTCGACCTCGAGTAGGTAAACGATAAAAAAGATAATTTCTGAAGTGACATGCTATCATAATCTTGATCAATACTATTGTAAGCATATGTAGTGAATGAAGTGATTCGAAGCAATGGTAAAGATAATGATTAAACGACTGAATCACATAGCAAAAACTTTTCATGAATAGTACTTTCAAGACAAGCATCAATAAGACTTGCATAGGAGTTAACTCATAAAGCAATAGATTCATAGTAGAAAGTTTTGAAGCAACACAAAGGAAGATATAAGTTTCAGCGGTTGCTTTCAACTTCAACATGTTTATCTCATGGATAATTGTCAACACAAAGTAATATGATGAATGCAAATAAGCAAATATGTAAGAATCAATGCACAGTTAACACAAGTGTTAGCTTCTAAGACAGAAGGAAGTAGGTAAACTGACTCAACATAAAGGTAAAAGATTGGCCCTTCGTAGAGGGAAGCATGGATTGCTATATTTATGCTAGAGCTTTTATTTTGAAAACAAGAAACAATTTTGTCAACGGTAGTAATAAATCATATGTGTTATGTATAAGATATCCCATAAGTTGCAAGCCTCATGCATAGTATACCAATAGTGCCCGCACCTTGTCCTAATTAGCTTGGATTTACATGGATTATCATTGCATAGCATATGTTTTAACCAAGTGTCACAAAGGGGTACCTCTATGCCGCCTGTACAAAGGTCTAAGGAGAAAGCTCGCATTGGATTTCTCGCTATTGATTATTCTCAACTTAGACATCCATACCGGGACAACATAGACAACAGATAATGGACTCCTCTTTAATGCATAAGCATTCAACAATAGATAATATTCTCATAAGAGATTGAGGATTGTTGTCCAAACTGAAACTTCCACCATGAATCATGGCTTTAGTTAGCGGCCCAATGTTCTTCTCTAACAATATGCATACTCAAACCATTTGATCATGATAAATCTCCCTTACTTCAGACAAGACGAACATGCATAGAAACTCACATGATATTCAACAAAGGTGAAATAGTTGATGGCGTCCCCAGGAACATGGTTACCGCTCAACAAGCAACTTATTAAGAAATAAGATACATAAGTACATATTCAATACCACAATAGTTTTTAAGCTATTTTTCCCATGAGCTATATATTGCAAAGACAAAGAATGGAATTTTAAAGGTAGCACTCAAGCAATTTCCTTTGGAATGGCAGAGAAATACCATGTAGTAGGTAGGTATGGTGGACACAAATGGCATAGTTTTTGGCTCAAGGATTTGGATGCACGAGAAGTATTCCCTCTCAATACAAGGCTTAGGCTAGCAAGGTTGTTTGAAGCAAACACAAGTATGAACCGGTACAACAAAACTTACATAAGAACATATTGCAAGCATTATAAGACTCTACACTGTCTTCCTTGTTGTTCAAACCCTCACCAGAAAATATCTAGACTTTAGAGAGACCAATCATGCAAGCCAAATGTCAACAAGCTCTACAGTAGTTCTTCATTAATAGGTGCAAAGTACATGATGCAAGAGATTAAACATGATCTATTTGAGCACAACAATTGCCAAGTATCAAATTATTCAAGACATTATACCAATTACCACATGTAGCATTTTCTGTTTCCAACCATATAACAATTAACGAAGCAGTTTCAACCTTCGCCATGAACATTAAGAATAAAGCTAAGAACATATGTGTTCATATGCAACAGCAGAGCGTGTCTCTCCCACATAATGAATGCCAGGATCCAATTTTATTCAGACAAAACAAAAAACAAGAACATAAAGACGCTCCAAGTAAAGCACATAAGATGTGACGGAATAAAAATATAGTTTCACTAGAGGTGACCTAATAAGTTGTCGATGAAGAAGGGGATGCCTTGGGCATCCCTAAGCTTAGATGCTTGAGTCTTCTTGAAATATGTAGGGATGAACCACGGGGGCATCCCCAAGCTTAGAGTTTTCACTCTTCTTGATCCTATTGTATCATCCTCCTCTCTTGATCCTTGAAAACTTCCTCCACACCAAACTCAAAACAAACTCATTAGAGGGTTAGTGCATAATCAAAAATTCACATGTTCAGAGGTGGCATAATCATTCTTAACACTTCTGGACATTTCACAAAGCTACTGAAAGTTAATGGAACAAAGAAATCCATCAAACATAGCAAAACAGGCAATGCGAAATAAAAGGCCAAAACAGATTAGTCTGTAAAGACGAATTTTTCTGGGGCACTAAACTTGCTCTGATGAAAATGCTCAAATTGAATGAAAGTTGCGTACATATCTGAGGATCACTCACGTAAATTGGAAGATTTTTCTGAGTTACCTACAGAGAATACTACTCAAATTCGTGACAGAAAGAAATCTGTTTCTGCGCAGTAATCCAAATCTAGTATGAACCTTACTATCAAAGAATTTACTTGGCACAACAATGCAATAAAATAAAGATAAGGATAGGTTGCTACAGTAGTAACAACTTCCAAGACTCAAATATAAAACAAAAGTGTTGTAGTAAAATAATGGGTTGTCTCCCATAAGCGCTTTTCTTTAACGCCTTTCAGCTAGGCGCAGAAAGTGTGAATCAAGTAACATCAAGAGACGAAGCATCAACATCATAATTTGTTCTAATGATAGAATCAAAAGTTAACTTCATTCTATTTCTAGGGAAGTGTTCCATACCTTTCTTGAGAGGAAATTGATATTTAATATTACCTTCCTTCATATCGATAATAGCACCAACAGTTCGAAGAAAAGGTCTTCCCAAAATAATGGGACAAGATGTATTGCATTTAATATCCAAGACAACAAAATCAACGGGGACAAGGTTATTGTTAACCGTAATGTGAACATTATCAATCCTCCCTAAAGGTTTCTTTGTAGAATTATCAGCAAGATTAACATCCAAATAACAAATTTTCAGTGGTGGCAAGTTAAGCATATTATAGATTTTCTTAGGCATAACAGAAATACTTGCACCAAGATCACATAAAGCATTACAATCAAAATCATTGACCTTCATCTTAATGATAGGCTCCCAACCATCTTCTAACTTCCTAGAAACAGAAGTTTCAAGTTTTAATTTCTCTTCTCTAGCTTTTATGAGAGCATTTGTAATATGTTTTGTAAAGGCCAAATTTATAGCACTAGCATTAGGACTTCTAGCAAGTTTTTGTAAGAACTTTATAAATTCAGAGATGTGACAATCATCAAAATCTAAACCATTATGATCTAAAGCAATGGGATCATTGTCCCCAATATTTTGAAAAATTTGAGCAGTTTTATCACAAGCAATTTCAGCAGTTTTAGCAGTTTCAGGCAGTTTTTCACGCTTTGCATTAGGAGTAGAAACATTGCCAACACCAATTATTTTACCATTGATAGTAGGAGGTGTAGCAACATGTGAAGCATTATCATTACTAGTGGTGGTAATAGTCCAAACTTTAGCTACATTATTCTCTTAGCATTTTCTTCTTTTTCCCACCTAGCACGCAATTCAGCCAAAATCTAATATTTTCATTAATTCGAACTTGGATGGTGTTTGCTGTAGCAAATGACTTAATATCTTTAGTTTCATTAGGCATAACTTTCAATTTCAAAAGATCAACATCAGCAGCAAGACTATCAACTTTAGAAGCAAGAATATCAATTTTACCAAGCTTTTCTTCAACGGATTTGTTAAAAGCAGTTTGTCTACTAACAAATTCTTTAAGCATGGCTTCAAGACCAGAGGGTACATTTCTATTATTGTTGTAAGAATTACCATAAGAATTACCATAACCATTACCATTATTAGAAGGATATGGCCAATAGTTGTTACCAGAATTATTCCTATAAGCATTGTTGTTGAAATTATTATTTTTAATGAAGTTCACATCAACATGTTCTTCTTGAGCAACCAATGAAGCTAAAGGAACATTATTAGGATCAACATTATATCTACCATTCACAAGCATAGACATAATAGCATCAATCTTATCACTCAAGGAGGAGGTTTCTTCAACAGAATTTACCTTCTTACCTTGTGGAGCTCTTTCCGTGTGCCATTCAGAGTAATTTATCATCATATCATCAAGAAGCTTTGTTGCGGCGCCTAGAGTAATGTACATAAAAGTACCTCCAGCAGCTGAATCCAATAGGTCCCGCGAAGAAAAATTCAATCCTGCATAAAAGGTTTGGATGATCATCCAAGTAGTCAGTCCATGGGTAGGGCAATTTTTGACCAAAGATTTCATTCTTTCCCATGCTTGGGCAACATGCTCATTATCCAATTGCTTAAAATTCATTATGCTACTTCTCAAAGATATAATTTTAGCAGGAGGATAATATCTACCAATGAAAGCATCCTTACATTTAGTCCATGAATCAATACTATTCTTAGGCAAAGATAGCAACCAATCTTTAGCTCTTCCTCTTAAGGAGAAAGGAAACAATTTTAATTTTATAATGTCGCCATACATCCTTATACTTTTGCATTTCACAAAGTTCAACAAAATTATTAAGATGGGCAGCATCATCATCAGAACTAACACCAGAAAATTGCTCTCTCATGAAAAGATTTAGTAAAGCAGGTTTAATTTCAAAGAATTCTGCTGTAGTAGCAGGTGGAGCAATAGGTGTGCATAAGAAATCATTATTATTTGTGCTAGTGAAGTCACACAACTTAGTATTTTCAAGAGTACCCATTTTAGCAGTAGTAAATAAAGCAAACTAGATAAAGTAAATGCAAGTAACTAATTTTTTTGTGTTTTTGATATAGAGAACGCAAACAAGACAGTAAATAAAGTAAAGCAAGTAAGTAATTTTTTTGTATTTTGATATAAGAAAGCAAACAAAGTAGTAAATAAAGTAAAGCAAGGCAAAAACAAAGTAAAGAGATTGGAAGTGAGAGACTCCCCTTGCAGCGTGTCTTGATCTCCCCGGCAACGGCGCCAGAAAACTATTGCTGGCGTGTAGTTGACGTGGGAGTTAGATATCTCTGTGGTGTAACTTTTCTTCAGATCCCCGGCAACGGCGCCAGAAAAAGAGCTTGTTGACGCATAAAGCACACGCCCGTTGGGAACCCCAAGAGGAAGGTGTGATGCGTACAGCAGCAAGTTTTCCCTTAGTAAGAAACCAAGGTTATCGAACCAGTAGGAGTCAAGGAGCACATGAAGGTTGTTGGTGACGGAGTGTAGTGCGGCGCAACACCAGGGATTCCGGCACCAACATGGAACCTGCACAACACAATCCAAATACTTTGCCCCAACTTAACAGTGAGGTTGTCAATCTCACCGGCTTGCTGTAACAAAGGATTAAATGTATGGTGTGGAAAATGATGTTTGTATGCGAAGAACAGTAAAGAACAATGTTTGCAGTAGATTGTATTCAGATGTAAAAGAATGGACCGGGGTCCACAGTTCACTAGTGGTGTCTCTCCAGTAAGAAATAGCATGTTGGGTGAACAAATTACAGTTGGGCAATTGACAAATAAAGAGGGCATACCAATGCACATACATATCATGATGAGTAGTGTGAAATTCAATTGGGCATTACGACAAAGTTCATAGACCGCTATCCAGCATGCATCTATGCCTAAAAAGTCCACCTTCAGGTTAGCATCCGCACCCCTTCCAGTATTAAGTTGCAAACAACAGACAATTGCATTAAGTATGGTGCGTAATGTAATCAACACAAATATCCTTAGACAAAGCATTGATGTTTTATCCCTAGTGGCAACAGCACATCCACAACCTTAGAACTTTCTGTCACTGTCCCAGATTAAATGGAGGCATGAACCAACTATCGAGCATAAATACTCCCTCTTGGAGTTACAAGTATCAACTTGGCCAGAGCCTCTACTAGCAACGGAGAGCATGCAAGATCATAAACAACACATATATGATAGATTGATAATCAACATAACATAGTATTCCATATTCATCGGATCCCAACAAACACAACATGTAACATTACAAATAGATGATCTTGATCATGTTAGGCAGCTCACAAGATCGAACAATGATAGCACAATGAGGAGAAGACAACCATCTAGCTACTATTATGGACCCATAGTCCAGGGGTGAACTACTCACACATCAATCCGGAGGTGATCATGGTGATGAAGAGTCCTCCGGGAGATGATTCCCCTCTCCGGCAGGGTGCCGGAGGCGATCTCCTGAATCCCCCGAGATGGGATTGGCGGCGGCGGCGTCTCTGGAAGGTTTTCCTTATCGTGGCTCTCGGTGTAGGTATTCGTTGCATAGAAAACAAAAAATTTCCTACCGCGAACACGCAATCCAAGCCAAGATGCAATCTAGAAGACGGTAGCAACGAGGGGATTATCGAGTCTCACCCTTGAAGAGATTCGAAAGCCTACAAGATGAGGCTCTTGTTGCTGCGGTAGACGTTCACTTGCCGCTTGCAAAAGCGCGTAGAAGATCTTGATCACGGTGCCACGAACGGGCAGCACCTTCGTACTCGGTCACATGTTCGGTTGTTGATGAAGACGACGTCCACCTCCCTGTTCCAGCGGGCAGCGGAAGTAGTAGCTCCTCTTGAATCCGGCAGCACGACGGCATGGGGTCGGTGGTGGTGGAGAAACCCGGCGGAGCTTCGCTAAGCGTGCGGGATGTGGTGGAGGAGAGAGGGCCGCTAGGGTTTGGGAGAGGGGGGCGCCGGCCACTAAGGGGTGCAGCCACCTTGTGGTCTTAGGGTGGTCGGCCCCCTCCCCTTGGCCCTCATTATATAGGTGGAACACCCAAGAGTTGGTCTACAAGTCTTCGAATAAGACCCCAAACCAAAACCTTCCATATCACATGAAACCTACCCAAGCTAGGACTCCCACTAGAGGTGGGATTCCCACCCTTCCTTGGGAGGGGGTGGCCGGCCCCCTTAGGGGAGTCCACTTGGGACTCCTCCCCCTTTAGGGTTGGCCGGCCATGGTGGTGGAGTCCCTTTGGGACTCCCTTCCAAAGTGGTTTCTTCCGGACTTTTCTAGAACCTTCTAGAACCTTCCATAGAACCTTCCGGATCATTTTAAATCTTATAAAATGACTTCCTATATATGAATATTATTCTCCGGACCATTCCGGAACTCCTCGTGATGTCCGGGATCTCATCCGGGACTCCGAACAAATATTCGAACTCCATTCCATATTCAAGTTCTACCATTTCAACATCCAACCTTAAGTGTGTCACCCTACGGTTCGCGAACTATGCGGACATGGTTGAGTACTCACTCCGACCAATAACCAATAGCGGGATCTGGAGATCCATAATGGCTCCCACATATTCAATGATGACTTTAGTGATCGAATGAACCATTCACATACGATACCAATTCCCTTTGTCACGCGATATTTTACTTGTCCGAGGTTTGATCATCGGTATCACTCTATACCTAGTTCAACCTTGTTTCCTAACAAGTACTCTTTACTCGTACCGTGGTATGTGGTCTCTTATGAACTTATTCATATGCTTGGAAGACATTAGACGACATTCCACTGAGAGGGCCCAGAGTATATCTATCCGTCATCGGGATGGACAAATCCCACTGTTGATCCATATGCCTCAACTCATACTTTCTGGATACTTAATCCCACCTTTATAACCACCCATTTACGCAGTGGCGTTTGATGTAATCAAAGTACCTTTCCGGTATAAGTGATTTATATGATCTCATGGTCATAAGGACTAGGTAACTATGTATCGAAAGCTTATAGCAAATAACTTAATGACGTGATCTTATGCTACGCTTAATTGGGTGTGTCCATTACATCATTCATACAATGATATAACCTTGTTATTAATAACATCCAATGTTCATGATTATGAAACTAATCATCCATTAATCAACAAGCTAGTTAAGAGGCATACTAGGGACTCTTTGTTGTTTACATATTACACATGTATCAATGTTTCGGTTAATACAATTATAGCATGGTATATAAACATTTATCATAAACATAAAGATATATATAATAACCATTTTTATTATTGCCTCTTGGGCATATCTCCTTCAGTCTCCCACTTGCACTAGAGTCAATAATCTAGATTACATTGTAAGGTACCTAACACCCATGGCATTCTGGTGTTGGTCATGCTTTGCCCTAGGGAGAGCTTTAGTCAACGGATCTGCTACATTCAGATCAGTGTGTACTTTGCAAATCTTTACTTCTCCATCTTCGATGTACTTGCGAATTGAGTGGTAACGCAGCTTGATATGCTTCAGCCTCTTGTGTGACCTTGGTTCTTGTCAACACCCGGATTTTTAAGTCCGAATGCCTATTATGTCATACATCGCAATCCCAGGAATATTGTTGTTGCGAGGCATAATAGTTAAGTATCACAGTCATCATTCATTACAAACCATAAGTCTTACAAACTTGGGATCACATGATCCATATTACACGAATAGTTGATCTATCGATCAACGAACAAACACAAGTTCATAGTTCAGAAGCGTAAGATACAAGGACTCTTTAGTCCACAGGCCAACGCTTGACATTGGAAGACGCTTAGTTGTCGTAGGCGTCCTGCTGGTCATCTCCTTGGTGATCTTCATACTCTGGCCATTTGAATAGCCAGGGACAAAGCCGTGAGTACTTTAAGTACTCGCAAACTAATACTAATGTAAGTGCTAGACATTCTAGTATGGTTTGCTAAGCTCTAGTTTATTTGCATAAAGCTAGTTTTAGTTCACAATATTTGAGAAAAAGCTTATTCAAGTGCTAACTAACTCAAGTGGGAACATTAGTGTCATTCCCACCATTCTAGTGGTGATTTCAATTCAATTCACCGCAAGTCATTTCACCATCATCTTTCAACATCATTTTTCAAAGATATGACATCGGAAACTGTATGGCCTTTCCAACCATCCGTAACCGTGGACGCGGCTATTCGAATAGGTTTACACTCTGCAGAGGTTGCACACTTGTGCCACAACATTCGATTTCATCCATCGGGATTACCCCGAATCATCGTAACACAGTACGCGGATCATCAACCATAACCTTTCACTTACAAATCCTAGTATGAGCACCTCTCCCCATGAGCTTGGCCTCCCAGTGAAGACCAACTGTCAACCTGGGAACTGCACAGGGCTTGGCCGTACAATTCACCTCAACTTCACATCATTTCTCAACAACGGAGGCAGCCTCAAGCGTAACCCCTATGACGTGTGTTCAGAGGGAACCCATACTAAGATGCATAAACTTCCAGTTAAGCCCTACCCATAATCAGGTATTGTGGGGGTACTTAATAATTGGAAATGTATCGCATTCAAACCAACATCATTGTTTATCAAAAATCACCATCTTCTCTTGGTCATATTCACCTTCAAAAATCATTCAATGGAATGCATCATCATTCCAAGGTTTCAAATTCATTTCAAATTCACATTGTTCCCATCTAGAGTAGTCAAGTTTTATTTCATTAGCACTAGCTCTAAATCATGAGGGGTGCTATCTTGCTTGCTTGATGGAGACTAACTTCACTACTCTAGTAACCAACTTGTACTTTGACCAAAGTTAACTATAAAAGTAACTTATTGAGAAAACAAGTAAAACTTGTAATGTAAAAACTTGGGATAGGCTTATGTAAGAAAAGGTAAGAATCATGGTGCCTTGCCCCAAAGGGCTTTGCACTTTGCAAGAATATGAGCTTGCCTTGGTAGTTCTCAAACTGTTCCTCCTCCTCCTCTTGGTAGCAACCTTCTTCTTCGGCATACTCTCCGGTGCTACCATCTAAATTTGAATACGAGTATAATTACTCACTAATTCAATGGCTATTCCATACATCACATATAAACACACAAACTATTCTATGCACACAAATAATTCAACTAGGGTGCATGGGTGGTGTTATTTAAATAGAATTCACTTCTTTGTAGTTAATATGTAAATGATAGTTTCCATAGGGTTCTTGAGAAATAATTTCCTCTCATTGAAATCTTCTTAAGATTTAATTTCTCAAACAATCATGTATGAACTCATATTGACCTAAGTCAAATGTTCATCATCATCATTTGGGAAAATGATTTAAATGAGGTAGATCACCTCATCTCATTTAATAACACTACATATGATTTAAATCTCAAGTAATTCATATAAGAGAGTTTGGACCAGGGGTCCAAACATCCCATGAATTCATGTGAGACAAATTTAAATAAAGTATAAGACTTCAGATAATTTACTTTAATAGTTTTGGACAATATCAACTAGTTAAGCTAGCCCTAGGGCATGATCATGCAAAATGACCACACCATTTTATTGCATAATCAATTAGTGTAAGTCAAATGTGAGCTATTAGAGTTGGAATTAACTTAATATCTATTTTGGTTTATTTTTAATAATTATTTGAATAGGGAAAAGTCCCTGCCTTGTTATTTTTATCAAATTAATTCTACAAAGAATCTTGTCATGGGACCAGTGGCATGTTGTAGATAATTTCACTAGCTTTCCAACAATATAAAGTTCATTAAATTTGGTTCAGCCAATTTGAATCTATTGATTTTCAAAGTGGAGGCAGTATTGAAGTTATTTGAATTTGTTTAAATCCAGTTTGAATAAAAAGGCCAGCGGGAAAAACTAACTGGGCCAGATTCAAACTAAACGGCCCAAGCCAGCCCACCACGCGACTGTGCCCGCGTGGGCTGCCTGACAGAGGGTCCCGCATGTCAGCGGCTCAGTAAACCCGAAACGGTATGGGTGAATGAGAGGCGTTGGATTAGATGGCAGATCAACGGCGCAGGTTCATCGTCGTCTCCGACGAGAACCCGACGCTCTGGCGGCGGCGGTAGGGGGTCAGAGGGCTTACGGCAGCTCCAGCGAGGGATGGCAGTGTGCTCGGGGTAGATGTGGACGACGGCGAAGCTCCAGGTACCGGTGGCGTCGCCTGAGGTGGACTGGTTCGTCGGCGATTGCTGCAGAGCTTCCGCGGCGGCGAGCTCTCGATTGGCCTTGCTCCGGCGTGAATCAGGTGGGTGGTGAGGTGGTTGAGAAGCTGTGAGAGGTGGGGAGTGTGGTGGTGTGCGTGGATCATCCAGGGGAGGTCTCCTTTTATAGCAGCGCATGGGTGCTGCGGGGCAGGGTGGTGGTCGACCGTGGCACGGCGATTCCGGCGAGTGGTCGAGCTAGGCGAGGTGGCGGCAGGGCTCTACATGTCCAGGCGAGTCTAATGGCAGCGACAGCTTGGTCGGGGGAGGCTTGGTTGGGTCGCGTTGCTTCCAGGCAGGTCGCGGCAGTGGCGGGATCTTCTTCTCCATTCACGGCGGCGGCGGTCCAGGGTCTGGTCGAGGTGATGTCTGGCGGTGTCCAGGTGGCGAGGTGATGCTCAACGGCTCTCGAGCGGGGCCATGGCGAGTGCAGGGTGGTGGCGCGGCGCGTGGCCAGTGACGTCTGCGAGCATGTCCATGCGCGACGTCATCGGCATGGTGAGCGCGTCCTGGGCGCGCATCGTCCGGCGTGTGTCATCGTCCTCCTCGACAACGGCGGTGCTAGGCGGTGCTAGGCGATGTGTTGGCGCGCTGTGGCGAGGTGGCCAAGGCAGGGAAGCAATGGAGAGAGGGGGAGCTTGTCGGGTTGGGTGCCATGGCCGGCATGGCCATGCCCTAGCTTTCTCTCTCTCCCTAGGTTCTTATTTGGCATTGATTTGGTTTAAGGGGACCAGGGAACAATTTAGAGTAGTGTAGTGTAGATTAGGTTGAGTAGAAACACTATTTGCAATAGTTGCAAATAGTGCCCGAAATTGGAATTTGCAAAATTGTTCAAATTTGAAATAATTCAAATGGTGAATCTTTTTGAAATGTGTGTGTTTAGATAAGTTGTATTTGACCAGAGATGATTTGAGGTGGTGGTGGAAATTTAGAATTCAAGAATTTGCAAAAAATGGCTAAGTGGAGAATATTGCATAAGTTAAAAAGTTGAGACTTTGGATGAGCCTTGCTCATGATCAAAGATGATTTTGGCATGGTGACCTTTACAAAAGTTGTTCACCTTGATGTTGACTTTGAAATGGTGCAAAGAGTTAGCAAGATTTGGTTTGAGAAAAATGAATGGCAATGGCTCAAAGTAGTGATCAGACTATAATTGTCACTTTTGACCATTATCATATGTGAGCTAGATTTGTGTTTGAATTTCATTTGAATTGTGATTCTTTGATTCCAAAAGTTGTAATAAGTGTTTAATAACATTATTCAACTAATGGTGAAGACCAAATTGGTCTAGGGTCAAAATTTATAAAAATGCCATAGGGCCTATGTTAGGGTTTTTAGGGTTTTTCATTTATTGGATTTTCTTCCTTTTTGATTTATTTGGTTGGTGATCTTCATATGATCACATTAGGGTTTTAGAGCATATCAAATACAAGTAATAACACTCATCATGGCATATCAATCAAATGCACAAGTCCTATGCATGGTACTATATGCAATTTAAAAAGTTTTTGTTGGTTTGAAATTTTGCTCTCTGGAATTCTCTAACTTTCTTTTTATTGAGATTTGGGATGTTACTGTTCTTGTGCATTGGCGATGGCACCCATGTTGTCACAATATATGACTAGTGGGTCCAATGCACTAGGAACCACACCGAGCTCTACAATGAACCTCTTCATCCATACCGCTTCTGATGAAGCCTCTGAAGCCGCTATGTACTCTGATTCTGTTGAAGACTTCGCCACCGTGCACTGCTTCGAGCTTGCCCAGCTTACTGCAGCACCATTCAATATAAACACGTACCCAGACTGTGACTTAGAGTCATCAGGATCAGTGTTCCAACTTGCATCGGTGTAACCGCTTACAACGAGCTCTTGGTCACCTCCATAACAAAGAAACATATCCTTAGTTCTTTTCAAGTACTTCAGGATATTCTTGACCGCTGTCCAGTGTTCCATTCCTGGATCACTTTGATATCTGCTAGTCAAACTAACAGCATGTGCTATATCCGGTCTAGTACATAGCATGTCATACATGATAGATCCTACTGCCGAGGCATAGGGGATATTACTCATCCTTTCTCTTTCTTCTGCCGTAGCCGGTCCTTGAGTCTTACTCAAGACCTTGCCTGGTAACATAGGTAAGAACCCTTTCTTACTTTCGTCCATTCTAAACTTCTTTAGAATCTTGTCCAGGTATGTACTCTGTGATAGCCCTATTAGGCGTCTTGATCTATCTCTATAAATCTTGATGCCTAATATATATGATGCTTCACCAAGGTCTTTCATTGAAAAACTATTATTCAAATAACCTTTTACACTGCTTAATAGTTCTATATCATTCCCAATCAATAATATGTCATCTACATATAATATCAGGAATGCTACAGAGCTCCCACTCACTTTCTTGTAAATACAGGCCTCTCCATGACACTGTATAAACCCGAAGTCTTTGATCACCTTATCAAAGCGTCGGTTCCAACTTCTTGATGCTTGCTTCAGTCCATAGATTGAACGCTGAAGTTTGCATACTTTGTCAGCATTTTTAGGATCGACAAAACCTTTGGGTTGTACCATATACAACTCTTCCTCAATGTCTCCATTAAGGAACGCCGTTTTGACATCCATCTGCCAAATCTCATAATCGAAAAATGCAGCTATTGCTAACAAAATCCTCACAGATTTTAGCTTCGCTACAGGTGAGAAAGTCTCATCGTAGTCAACTCCTTGAATTTGTCGGAAACCCTTTGCGACAAGTCGAGCTTTATAGACAGTAATATTACCATCAGCATCTGTTTTTCTCTTGAAAATCCATTTATTCTCGACAGCCTTGCGGCTATCAGGTAAGTCTACCAAAGTCCACACTTTGTTATCATACATGGATCCCATTTTGGATTTCATGGCTTCTTGCCATTTGTTGGAATCTGGGCTCATCATCGCTTCTTCATACGTCGCAGGGTCCTCATCATTGTTATCCACAATCATGACATTTAGACAAGGATCATACCAATCAGGAGTGGCACGTTCCCTTGTCGATCTGCGAGGTTCAGTAGTTTCCTCGTTCGAAGTTTCATGATCATTATCATTAGCTTCCTCTGTTGCCGGTGTAGGCGGTACAGGTACAACTTCCGGTACTGTGCTACTCTGATCAACGAGTATAGATTCATCAATCTCATCGAGTTCTACTTTTCTTCCAGTCACTTCTTTAGTGAGAAATTCTTTCTCAAGAAAGGTTCCGTTCTTAGCAACAAAGATTTTGCCTTCGGATCTGTGATAGAAAGTGTACCCTATAGTTTCCTTAGGGTATCCTATGAAGACGCATTTCTCCTCTTTGGGTTCTAGCTTGTCCGGTTGTAACTTCTTTACATAGGCTTCGCAACCCCAAACTTTAAGGAACGACAGCTTAGGTTTCTTATTAAACCATAATTCATACGGTGTCGTTTCTACGGATTTTGATGGTGCTCTATTTAAAGTGAATGCAGCTGTCTCTAATGCATAACTCCAAAAAGATAACGGCAAATCAGTAAGAGACATCATAGAACGAACCATATCTAAGAGAGTTCGATTACGACGTTCGGACACACCGTTTCGTTGTGGTGTTCCCGGCGGTGTCAATTGTGAAAGTATTCCGCATTTCTTTAAATGCATGCCAAACTCATAACTCAGATATTCACCTCCATGATCAGATCGTAGAAATTTAATCTTCTTGTTACGTTGATTTTCTACTTCACTTTGGAATTCCTTAAACTTCTCGAAAGTTTCGGATTTATGTTTCATGAAATAGATATACCCATATCTACTCAGATCATCTGTGAAGGTTAGAACATAACGATAACCACCGCGTGATGCTACGCTCATTGGTCCACACACATCGGTATGTATGATTTCCAATAAGTCAGTAGCTCTCTCCATCATACCAGAAAATGGAGTCTTAGTCATTTTTCCCATTAGACATGCTTCGCATCTATCAAGTGACTCAAAGTCAAGTGATTCAAGTAATCCATCGGTATGGAGTTTCTTCATGCGCTTCACTCCAATATGACCAAGATGACAGTGCCACATATAAGTAGAATTATCATTCAATTTAATTCGCTTAGCATCAATGTTATGTATATGCGTATCACTACTATCGAGATCTAACAGAAATAAGCCATTCTTTTCAGGTGCTCGACCATAAAAGATATTATTCATAAAAATAGAACAACCATTATTCTCAGACTTGAATGAATAACCGTCTTGCATTAAACAAGATCCAGATATAATGTTCATGCTCAACGCGGGTACAAAATAACAATTATTTAGGCTTAAAACTAATCCCGAAGGTAGATGTAGAGGAAGTGTGCCGACAGCGATCACATCGACTTTGGATCCTTTTCCAACGCGCATCGTCACTTCATCTTTCAGTAGTCTTCGTTTATTCTTTAGTTCCTGTTTCGAGTTACAAATATGAGCAACCGAACCAGTATCAAATACACAGGTACTAGAACGAGAACCAGTGAGATAAACATCTATAACATGTATATCAGATATACCTTCTTTCTTCTTTTTGACAAGGCCGCTCTTTAGATCAGCCAGATACTTGGAGCAATTACGCTTCCAGTGTCCCTTCTCCTTGCAGTAATAGCACTCAGCATCAGGCTTAGGGCCGTTCTTAGGTTTCATAGGAGGCGTGGCAGCTTTCTTGCCACCCTTCTTGAATTTTCCCTTAGACTTGCCCTGTTTCTTGAAACTGGTGGTCTTGTTGACCATCACCACTTGGTGCTCTTTCTTGATCTCAATCTCAGCAGCTTTTAGCATGCCAAAGAGTTCAGGTAACTCCTTGTTCATGTTCTGCATATTGTAGTTCATCACAAAGTTCTTGTAACTTGGTGGCAGTGATTGAAGGACACGATTAATCCCCAGTCTGTTAGGAATCACTATTCCCAAGTCACTGAGTTTCTTCGCATGCCCGGTCATGGCGAGCATGTGCTCACTAATGGAGCTGCCTTCTTCCATCATGCAGCTGAAGAAGTGTTTCGATGCTTCATAGCATTCCACTGCCGCATGAGTTTCAAATATAGCTTTCAGCTCATTGACCAACTCATGAGGATCATGGTGCTCAAAATGTTTTTGAAGATCGGCTTCCAGACTGCACAGGAGGGCACACTGAACTTGAGAGTACCGAGTTTTTCGAGTCGCGTAAACATTCTTTACTTCATCGGTTTCAGTTTCTGCAGGAGGGTCACCTAGCGGTGCATCAAGCACAAATTGCAGATTTCCGCCAGAGAGGAAGATCCTCACATGACGGAACCAGTCGGTGAAGTTGCTACCGTTGCTCTTAAGCTTTTCTTTCTCTAGGAACTGGTTAAAATTGATTGGGGACGCCATCTCTACAACATATATTTGCAAAAGTTTAGACTAAGTTTATGACAAATTAGACGTCTCTAATTTGGTTTGCATATTTTACGTGGTTTAGGGTTTTCGATAGAGATCTAATCTACCTACGAACATGAACCATGATACGTCTCCGACGTATCGATAATTTCTTATGTTCCATGCCACATTATTGATGTTATCTACATGTTTTATGCACACTTTATGTCATATTCGTGCATTTTCTGGAACTAACCTATTAACAAGATGCCGAAGTGCCAGTTCCTATTTTCTGCTGTTTTTGGTTTCAGAAATCCTAGTAACGAAATATTCTCGGAATCGGACGAAATCAACGCCCAGGTTCCTATTTTGCCCGGAAGCATCCAGAACACCCGAGAGCCGCCAGAGGGAAGCCCTGGGGGCCCCACACCACACCCTGGCGCGGCCAGAGGGGGGGCCGCGCTGCCCTATGGTGTGGTGGCCCCAGACCCCCTCCGAGGCTGCCCTTCCGCCTATTTAAAGCCTCCGTCGCGAAAACCCTATGACGTTCGACGAAACCCACAGAAACCTTCCAGAGCCGCCGCCATCGCGAAGCCAAGATCTGGGGGACAGGAATCTCTGTTCCGGCACGCTGCCGGAACGGGGAAGTGCCCCCGGAAGGCTTCTCCATTGACACCGCTGCCATCTCCACCGCCATCTTCATCACCGCTGCTGCTCCCATGAGGAGGGAGTAGTTCTCCATCGAGGCTCGGGGCTGTACCGGTAGCTATGTGGTTCATCTCTCTCCTATGTACTTCAATACAATAATCTCATGAGCTAACTTACATGATTGAGATTCATATGATGATGCTTGTAATCTAGATGTCGTTATGCTAGTCAAGTGAATTTTACTTATGTGATCTCCGGAGACTCCTTGTCCCACGTGTGTAAAGGTGACAGTGTGTGCACCATGTGGGTCTCTTAGGCTATATTTCACAGAATACTTATTCACAGTTATGAATGGCATAGTGAAGTGCTTATTTATATCTCTTTATGATTGCAATGTATTTTGTATCACAATTTATCTATGTGCTACTCTAGTAATGTTATTAAAGTAGTTTTATTCCTCCTGCACGGTGTAATGGTGACAGTGTGTGCATCCGTGTTAGTACTTGGTTTATGCTATGATTATGATCTCTTGTAGATTATGAAGTTAACTATTGCTATGATAGTATTGATGTGATCTATGCCTCCTTTCTTAGCATGAAGGTGACAGTGTGCATGCTACGTTAGTACTTGGTTTAGTTGTGTTGATCTATCTTACACTCTAAGGTTATTTAAATATGAACATTGAATTGTGGAGCTTGTTAACTCCGGCATTGAGGGTTCGTGTAATCCTACGCAATGTGTTCATCATCCAACAAGAGTGTAGAGTATGCATTTATCTATTCTGTTATGTGATCAATGTTGAGAGTGTCCACTAGTGAAAGTCTAATCCCTAGGCCTTGTTCCTAAATATCGCTATATCGCTGCTTGTTTCTTGTTTCTTGCGTTACTACTGCTGCAATACTACCACCATCAACTATACGCCAGCAAGCTATTTTCTGGTGCCGTTGCTACTGCTCATACTTATTTATACCACCTGTATTTCACTATCTCTTCGCCGAACTAGTGCACCTATTAGGTGTGTTGGGGACACAAGAGACTTCTTGCTTTGTGGTTGCAGGGTTGCATGAGAGGGATATCTTTGACCTCTTCCTCCCTGAGTTCGATAAACCTTGGGTGATCCACTTAAGGGAAAACTTGCTGCTGTTCTACAAACCTCTGCTCTTGGAGGCCCAACACTGTCTACAGGAAAAGGAGGGGGGCGTAGACATCAAGCTATTTTAAAGGCGCCGTTCTTGCAGTGAGGAAAGGTAAAAGGTACTCACACTCCGGATCTCGGCTACTAAGCTATTTTCCGGCGCTGTAAGTACTCAAAGCTATTTCCTTTAGATCCTGCAATTGCATCTTTTTGTTTCTTGTTTACACTAGTAAGGCATAATGGACAACAATGAGCTTTTTACTCTATTTCCTGATTTAAGACATGGATGGTTTGATCCGAAAATTAAAAAACCCATGGAACATATTAATATGAACACTTTGAACACCATTGTTGCTAATAATATGGAAAATTCTAAGCTTGGGGAAGCTGGTTTGCATGATATTTTTAGTCCGCCAAGCATTGAGGAGGAAATCTACTTTGATGATACTTTACATCCTATTTATGATGATTATAATGATAGTAGTCTTTTGTTGCCACCTGTTATGGAGGATAAATTTGATTATGATTACAATATGCCTCCTATATTTGTTGATGAGAATAATAATGATAGCTACTTTGTTGAATTTGCTCCCACTACAACTAATAAAATTGAGTATGCTTATGTGGAGAGTAATAATTTTATGCATGAGACTCATGATAAGAATGCTTTATGTGATAGTTATATTGTTGAGTTTGCTCATGATGCTACTGAAAGTTATTATGAGAGAGGAAAATATGGTTGTAGAAATTTTCATGTTACTAAAATGCCTCTCTATGTGCTGAAATTTTTGAAGCTACACTTGTTCTATCTTCCTATGCTTGTTACTTTGCTCTTCATGAACTTGTTTATTTACAAGATTCCTATGCATAGGAAGCATGTTAGACTTAAATGTGTTTTGAATTTGCCTCTTGATGCTCTCTTTTGCTTCAAATATTATTTCTTGCGAGTGCATCATTAAAACTGCTGAGCCCATCTTAATGGCTATAAAGAAAGAACTTCTTGGGAGATAACCCATGTGTTATTTTGCTACAGTACATTGTTTTATATTTGTGTCTTGGAAGCTGTTTACTACTGTAGCAACCTCTCCTTATCTTAGTTTTGTGTTTTGTTGTGCCAAGTGAAGCCTCTAATCGAAGGTTGATACTAGATTTGGATTTCTGCGCAGAAACAGATTTCTATCTGTCACGAATCTGGGCTGTTTTCTCTGTAGAAAAATCAGAAACATATGCCAATTTACGTGCGTGTTCCTCAGATATGTACGCAACTTTCATTAGTTTTGAGTTTTCTGATCTGAGCAACGGAAGTATTTATTAAAAATTCATCTTTACGGACTATTCTGTTTTGACAGATTCTGCCTTTTATTTCGCATTGCTTCTTTCGCTGTGTTGGGTGGATTTCTTTGTTCCATTACCTTCCAGTAGCTTTGAGCAATGTCCAGAAGTGTTAACAAATGATTGTGTCACCTCTGAACATGTGAGTTTTTGATTATGTACTAACCCCTCTAATGAAGTTTATGAGAAGTTTGGTGTGAAGGAAGTTTTCAAGGGTCAAGAGAGGAGGATGATATACTATGATCAAGAAGAGTGAAGAGTCTAAGCTTGGGGATGCCCCGTGGTTCACCCCTGCATATTCTAAGAAGACTCAAGCGTCTAAGCTTGGGGATGCCCAAGGCATCCCCTTCTTCATCGACAACATTATCAGGTTCCTCCCCTGAAACTATATTTTTATTCCATCACATCTTATGTGCTTTTCTTGGAGCGTCGGTTTGTTTTTGTTTTTGTTTTGTTTGAATAAAATGGATCCTAGCATTCACTTTATGGGAGAGAGACACGCTCCGCTGTAGCATATGGACAAGTATGTCCTTAGGCTCTACTCATAGTATTCATGGCGAAGTTTCTTCTTCGTTAAATTGTTATATGGTTGGAATTGGAAAATGATACATGTAGTAATTGCTATAAATGTCTTGGGTAATGTGATACTTGGCAATTGTTGTGCTCATGTTTAAGCTCTTGCATCATATACTTTGCACCCATTAATGAAGAAATACATAGAGCATGCTAAAATTTGGTTTGCATATTTGGTTTCTCTAAGGTCTAGATAATTTCTAGTATTGAGTTTGAACAACAAGGAAGACGGTGTAGAGTCTTATAATGTTTACAATATGTCTTTTATGTGAGTTTTGCTGCACCGGTTTATCCTTGTGTTTGTTTCAAATAAGCCTTGCTAGCCTAAACCTTGTATCGAGAGGGAATACTTCTCATGCATCCAAAATCCTTGAGCCAACCACTATGCCATTTGTGTCCACCATACCTACCAACTACATGGTATTTCTCCGCCATTCCAAAGTAAATTGCTTGAGTGCTACCTTTAAAATTCCATCATTCACCTTTGCAATATATAGCTCATGGGACAAATAGCTTAAAAACTATTGTGGTATTGAATATGTACTTATGCACTTTATCTCTTATTAAGTTGCTTGTTGTGCGATAACCATGTTCACTGGGGACGCCATCAATTACTCTTTGTTGAATTTCATGTGAGTTGCTATGCATGTTCGTCTTGTCTGAAGTAAGAGCGATCTACCACCTTATGGTTAAGCATGCATATTGTTAGAGAAGAACATTGGGCCGCTAACTAAAGCCATGATTCATGGTGGAAGTTTCAGTTTTGGACATATATCCTCAATCTCATATGAGAATAATAATTGTTGCCACATGCTTATGCATTAAAGAGGAGTCCATTATCTGTTGTCCATGTTGTCCCGGTATGGATGTCTAAGTTGAGAATAATCAAAAGCGAGAAATCCAAAATGCGAGCTTTCTCCTTAGACCTTTGTACAGGCGGCATGGAGGTACCCCATTATGACACTTGGTTAAAACATGTGTATTGCGATGATCCGGTAGTCCAAGCTAATTAGTACAAGGTGCGGGCACTATTAGTATACTATGCATGAGGCTTGCAACTTGTAAGATATAATTTACATGATACATATGCTTTATTACTACCATTGACAAAATTGTTTCTTGCTTTCAAAACCAAAGCTCTAGCACAAATATAGCAATCGATGCTTTCCTCTTTGAAGGACCATTCTTTTACTTTTATTGTTGAGTCAGTTCACCTATCTCTCTCTACCTCAAGAAGCAAACATTTGTGTGAACTGTGCATTGATTCTTACATACTTGCTTATTGCATTTGTTATATTGCTTTGCATTGACAACTATCCATGAGATATACATGTTACAAGTTGAAAGCAACCGCTGAAACTTAATCTTCCATTGTGTTGCTTCAATGCCTTTACTTTGAATTATTGCTTTATGAGTTAACTTTTATGCAAGACTTATTGATGCTTGTCTTGAAGTACTATTCATGAAAAGTCTTTGCTATATGATTCAGTTGTTTACTCATGTCATTTACCATTGTTTTGATCGCTGCATTCACTACATATGCTTACAATAGTATGATCAAGTTTATGATGGCATGTCACTCCAGAAATTATCTTTGTTATCGTTTTACCTGCTCGGGACGAGCAGAACTAAGCTTGGGGATGCTGATACGTCTCCGACGTATCGATAATTTCTTATGTTCCATGCCACATTATTGATGTTATCTACATGTTTTATGCACACTTTATGTCATATTCGTGCATTTTCTGGAACTAACCTATTAACAAGATGCCGAAGTGCCAGTTCCTGTTTTCTGCTGTTTTTGGTTTCAGAAATCCTAGTAACGAAATATTCTCGGAATCGGACGAAATCAACGCCCAGGTTCCTATTTTGCCCGGAAGCATCCAGAACACCCGAGAGCCGCCAGAGGGAAGCCCTGGGGGCCCCACACCACACCCTGGCGCGGCCAGAGGGGGGCCGCGCCGCCCTATGGTGTGGTGGCCCCATGCCCCCTCCGAGGCTGCCCTTCCGCCTATTTAAAGCCTCCGTCGCGAAAACCCTATGACGTTCGACGAAACCCACAGAAACCTTCCAGAGCCGCCGCCATCGCGAAGCCAAGATCTGGGGGACAGGAATCTCTGTTCCGGCACGCTGCCGGAACGGGGAAGTGCCCCCGGAAGGCTTCTCCATCGACACCGCTGCCATCTCCACCGCCATCTTCATCACCGCTGCTGCTCCCATGAGGAGGGAGTAGTTCTCCATCGAGGCTCGGGGCTGTACCGGTAGCTATGTGGTTCATCTCTCTCCTATGTACTTCAATACAATAATCTCATGAGCTGCCTTACATGATTGAGATTCATATGATGATGCTTGTAATCTAGATGTCGTTATGCTAGTCAAGTGAATTTTACTTATGTGATCTCCGGAGACTCCTTGTCCCACGTGTGTAAAGGTGACAGTGTGTGCACCGTGTGGGTCTCTTAGGCTATATTTCACAGAATACTTATTCACTGTTATGAATGGCATAGTGAAGTGCTTATTTAGATCTCTTTATGATTGCAATGTATTTTGTATCACAATTTATCTATGTGCTACTCTAGTAATGTTATTAAAGTAGTTTTATTCCTCCTACACGGTGTAATGGTGACAGTGTGTGCATCCGTGTTAGTACTTGGTTTATGCTATGATTATGATCTCTTGTAGATTATGAAGTTAACTATTGCTATGATAGTATTGATGTGATCTATGCCTCCTTTCTTAGCATGAAGGTGACAGTGTGCATGCTACGTTAGTACTTGGTTTAGTTGTGTTGATCTATCTTACACTCTAAGGTTATTTAAATATGAACATTGAATTGTGGAGCTTGTTAACTCCGGCATTGAGGGTTCGTGTAATCCTACGCAATGTGTTCATCATCCAACAAGAGTGTAGAGTATGCATTTATCTATTCTGTTATGTGATCAATGTTGAGAGTGTCCACTAGTGAAAGTCTAATCCCTAGGCCTTGTTCCTAAATACTGCTATCGCTGCTTGTTTACTGTTTTACTGCGTTACTACTGCTGCAATACTACCACCATCAACTATACGCCAGCAAGCTATTTTCTGGTGCCGTTGCTACTGCTCATACTTATTTATACCACCTGTATTTCACTATCTCTTCGCCGAACTAGTGCACCTATTAGGTGTGTTCGGGACACAAGAGACTTCTTGCTTTGTGGTTGCAGGGTTGCATGAGAGGGATATCTTTGACCTCTTCCTCCCTGAGTTCGATAAACCTTGGGTGATCCACTTAAGGGAAAACTTGCTGCTGTTCTACAAACCTCTGCTCTTGGAGGCCCAACACTGTCTACAGGAAAAGGAGGGGGGCGTAGACATCAAACCACAACGTTGATACTAATGTTTCACAATAGAAGAGTAAATTGAATCTTCACTATAGTAGGAGAGACAGACACCCGCAAAGCCTCTTATGCAATACAAGTTGCATGTCGAACGAGGAACAAGTCTCATGAACGCGGTCATGTAAAGTTAGTCCGAGCCGCTTCATCCCACTATGCCACAAAGATGCAAAGTACTCAAACTAAAGATAACAAGAGCATCAACGCCCACAAAACCATTGTGTTATACTCGTGCAACCATCTATGCATATACACAGCTCTGATACCACTGTAGGGATTCGTTGCATAGAAAACAAAAAATTTCCTACCGCGAACACGCAATCCAAGCCAAGATGCAATCTAGAAGACGGTAGCAACGAGGGGATTATCGAGTCTCACCCTTGAAGAGATTCCAAAGCCTACAAGATGAGGCTCTTGTTGCTGCGGTAGACGTTCACTTGCCGCTTGCAAAAGCGCGTAGAAGATCTTGATCACGGCGCCACGAACGGGCAGCACCTCCGTACTCGGTCACACGTTCGGTTGTTGATGAAGACGATGTCCACCTCCCCGTTCCAGTGGGCAGCGGAAGTAGTAGCTCCTCTTGAATCCGGCAGCACGACGGTGTGGTGTCGGTGGTGGTGGAGAAACCTGGCGGAGCTTCGCTAAGCGTGCGGGATGTGGTGGAGGAGAGAGGGCCGCTAGGGTTTGGGAGAGGGGGGCGCCGGCCACTAAGGGGTGCGGCCACCTTGTGGTCTTAGGGTGGTTGGCCCCCTCCCCTTGGCCCTCATTATATAGGTGGAACACCCAAGAGTTGGTCTACAAGTCTTCGAATAAGACCCCAAACCAAAACCTTCCATATCACATGAAACCTACCCAAGCTAGGACTCCCACTAGAGGTAGGATTCCCACCCTTCCTTGGGAGGGGGTGGCCGGCCCCCTTAGGGGAGTCCACTTGGGACTCCTCCCCCTTTAGGGTTGGCCGGCCATGGTGGTGGAGTCCCTTTGGGACTCCGCCTTCCAAAGTGGTTTCTTCTGGACTTTTCTAGAACCTTCTAGAACCTTCCATAGAACCTTCCGGATCATTTTAAATCTTATAAAATGACTTCCTATATATGAATCTTATTCTCCGGACCATTCCGGAACTCCTCGTGATGTCCGGGATCTCATCCGGGACTCTGAACAAATATTTGAACTCCATTCCATATTCAAGTTCTACCATTTCAACATCCAACCTTAAGTGTGTCACCCTACGGTTCGCGAACTATGCGGACATGGTTGAGTACTCACTCCGACCAATAACCAATAGCGGGATCTGGAGATCCATAATGGCTCCCACATATTCAACGATAACTTTAGTGATCGAATGAACCATTCACATACGATACCAATTCCCTTTGTCACGCGATATTTTACTTGTCCGAGGTTTGATCATCGGTATCACTCTATACCTTGTTCAACCTCGTTTCCTAACAAGTACTCTTTACTCGTACCGTGGTATGTGGTCTCTTATGAACTTATTCATATGCTTGCAAGACATTAGACGACATTCCACCGAGAGGGCCCAGAGTATATCTATCCGTCATCGGGATGGACAAATCCCACTGTTGATCCATATGCCTCAACTCATACTTTCCGGATACTTAATCCCACCTTTATAACCACCCATTTACGCAGTGGCGTTTGATGTAATCAAAGTACCTTTCCGGTATAAGTGATTTATATGATCTCATGGTCATAAGGACTAGGTAACTATGTATCGAAAGCTTATAGAAAATAACTTAATGACGTGATCTTATGCTACGCTTAATTGGGTGTGTCCATTACATCATTCATACAATGATATAACCTTGTTATTAATAACATCCAATGTTCATGATTATGAAACTAATCATCCATTAATCAACAAGCTAGTTAAGAGGCATACTAGGGACTCTTTGCTCTTTGTTGTTTACATATCACACATGTATCAATGTTTCGGTTAATACAATTATAGCATGGTATATAAACATTTATCATAAACATAAAGATATATATAATAACCATTTTTATTATTGCCTCTTGGGCATATCTCCTTCACTCGGTACTGGGGTATTCGCGACGAAGGCTTTAAGTAGGCGGAAGGGTAGGTTTAGAGGCGGCACGAGGGCCCCACACGCCAGGGCGGTGCGGCCCCACTCTTGGCCGCGCAGCCCTGTTGTGGCGGCGCCTCGTCGCCCCACTTCGTAATCCTTTCGGTCTTCTGGAAGCTTCGTGGAAAAATAAGACCCTGGGCATTGATTTCGTCCAATTCCGAGAATATTTCCTTTGTAGGATTTCTGAAACCAAAAACAGCAGAAAACAGCAACTGGCTCTTCGACATCTTGTCAATAGGTTAGTGCCGGAAAATGCATAAATATGACATAAAGTGTGTATAAAACATGTGAGTATCACCATAAAAGTAGCATGGAACATAAGAAATTATAGATACGTTTGAGACGTATCAACATACAATACTGATTCCCTTTGTCACGCGATACTTTACTTGTCCGAGGTTCGATCATCGGTATCTACATACCTAGCTCAACCTTGTTACCGACAAGTACTCTTTACTCGTACCGTGGTATGTCATCTCTTGTGACCTAGTCACATGCTAGCAAGCTAATTAGACGATATTCCACCGAGAGGGCCCAGAGTATATCGATTCGTCATCGGGGTGGAAAAATCCCACTCTTGATCCATATGCCTCAACTCACACTTTCCGAATACTTAATCCAATCTTTATAACCACCCATTTACGCAATGGCGTTTGATGTAATCAAAGAATCCTTCCGGTGTAAGTGATTTACATGATCTCATGGTCGAAGGACTAGGTAACTATGTATCGAAAGCTTATAGCAAGTTGAACTTAATGACTTGATCTCATGCTATGCTTACTATGGGTGTGTCCATCACATCATTCACCTAATGATATGATATTGTTATTAATAACATCCTATGTTCATGATAAGGAAAACCATGATCATCTATTAATCAACAAGCTAGTTAAATGAGAGACTTACTAGGGACTCTGGTTGTTTACACAACACACATGTATCAATGTTTCCGGTTAATACAATTATAGCATGGAGTGTAAACATTTATCATGAACACTAATATATAGGGTTTTTTTTCTCATGCCCCTGGTTCCTTAGTTGTACTCAGTTTTCCCCAGCCTCTTAACTTTTCCTCAGTTTTCCCCTCCCTCTAGTTTGAAACCCCTCGCAGACGCTCGGACGGGAGGGTTGCCGTCTGGTCAGAGGCCTTCCGTTACCGGTGACAGCTAGGGAGCCACGGTGGTTTTGACTTGACCGTTGCTTTCGAATTGTGTTGACTGTTGTCTGGAAGAGCTGACCCGAAGCTTTCCCCTCTACCCGAGACTGGAGGAGCTCACACACCGCCCCTCCGCCGCCACGCCATCCGGCCCACCTACTTTATGGCGTCGTCCGCCGCCGAGCCGCCCCCACCACCACCCCCGGGAGGCGGAGACCACCAGATCTTGATCTACCCCTGTCCCCTTTGTAATTCCATCTGGTGTGCCGCCTCTTCCCGTCAGCCGCGGAGAAGATTGGGAATCGGAGGGATCTAACGCATGGATTCCATCTGGGTAAGAATCGTCTGCCTATGCGAATTAAAAGTAGGCGGTTTTTTGAGCACCAATCGTTGTTGCTCAACTAACTACGTTGCTTTTCGAATATGATTGATCCAGCGCTGGCTTTTCGGCTGGTGGTTACGCTGGATTCTAGCTTTACGCGTGATTCTAAACGCCATAAGAATGGGTTTAACTTCCCTGCGGTGGTTGCAACCACCATCTCGTTGAGGGATTTCAAAGCTAACATCTACGATAAGTACACCTGGAGCTCTTTCGATGCAGTTCATTTCGAATATTTCAACATCACGGAGGGAAGATTTGTTCCACTAATTTCCGACGATGATGTGGGAATTCTTTTTTGCTTTGAATGCTTCTTGCCGGTTCGGTAAAATTTGTATCCATGTGGACAGGAGCCATGCATCATCTGGTGCTAGGGCATCATCAGGTGGTCGGGCATCATGTCTCTCTACTGCTGCCTCTGCTAATAGTGTGCGCCGCGGCGCTCCTTGTAGGTCCACAGCAGCACCATCTGTCCCTAGTGCTAGTGGTAGCCAGATTGTTCCTGCGGTCGATGTGGAGGACGATGCAGAGATTGGGGATCAGTCTCCTCAAGATCATGAGGATGAGTTGATGTTTCCTGAATTGGTAGATCGATGCGGTAAGCAGGCAATGCAGGATCAATACATGGAAGATATTGCTTTTGGTGCCAGATTTGATGATACTGATGATGTAGAGAAGAATGAGAACAATGACAACCTCGTTTTAGCCGATTACAAAGGTGATGACTTGCCAACAATTGAGTGGAATAGGGAGAATCCTCAGCTTGCAGAAGGCACCATATTTTAAACGATGATGGACTGCCGTAATGCAATTGCTACATATTGCCTTCTCTCTAAGAATAATTATGAGGTTATTAAAAGTGAGCCATGTAGGTTGATACGTCCAATTTGCATCACTATTTTATATCATAATTTGCTGTTATTCATTGATATATTTCATATTTGAACATAATACTTATGTTATTTCATCTATTTTGCATGTTTCATGATTATTGGAGGATCGAGCACCGGAGCCAGGATTCTGCTGGAAAAAGCACCGTCAGAATGCAATATTTCGGAAGATCAACAGTTGATGGAAATTATATCAAAAATCCTATTTTTCCAGATGACGAAGTGAGCCAGAAGGGGGAGCTAAGGGGACCCGAGGTGGGCCCACCCCATAGGCCGGCGCGGCCCAAGGCCTGGCCGCGCCGCCCTATGAGGAGGGGGCCCACAGCCCCCTCTCGCCTCCTTTTCTTCGCGTATGCCTTCGTCCCGAAAACCTAAGCTCCAGAGGGTACCTTGCGAAGAGTTACAGCCGCCTCTGCGGGGCGGAGAACACCAGAGAGAAAAGAGCTCTCCGGCGGGCTGAGATCCGCCGGGTAAATTCCCTCCCGGAGGGGGAAATCGACGCCATCGTCACCGCCATCAAGTTGGACATCATCTCCATCACCATCATCATCATCTTCATCATCATCACCGCCGTCTCCACCGCTGCACATCGCCACCGCTGTAGCAATTTGGGTTTGATCTTGATTGTTTGATAGGGGAAACTCTCCCGGTATTGATTTCTACTTGTTATTGATGCTATTGAGTGAAACCGTTGGACCAAGGTTTATGTTCAGATTGTTATTCATCATCATATCACCTCTGATCATGTTCCATACGATGTCTCGTGAGTAGTTCGTTTAGTTCTTGAGGACATGGGTGAAGTCTAAATGTTAGTAGTGAAGTATGGTTGAGTAATATTCAATGTTATGATATTTAAGTTGTGGTGTTATTCTTCTAGTGGTGTCGTGTGAACGTCGACTACACGACACTTCACCTTTATGGGCCTAGGGGAATGCATCTTGTACTCGTTTGCCAATTGCGGGGTTGCCGGAGTGACAGAAACCTAAACCCCCGTTGGTATATCGATGCAGGAGGGATAGCAGGATCTCAGAGTTTAAGACTGTGGTTAGATTTATCTTAATTACTTTCTTGTAGTTGCGGATGCTTGCAAGGGGTATAATCACAAGTATGTATTAGTCCTAGGAAGGGCGGTACATTAGCATAGGTTCACCCACACAACACTTATCAAAACAATGAAGATTAATTAGCCGTATGTAGCGAAAGCACTAGACTAAAATCATGTGTGTCCTCGAGAACGTTTGGTCATTATAAGTAAACAAACCGGCTTGTCCTTTGTGCTAAAAAGGATTGGGCCACTCGCTGCAATTGTTACTCTCGCACTTTACTTACTCGTACTTTATTCATCTGCTACATCAAAACCCACTGAATACTTGTCTGTGAGCATTTACAGTGAATCCTTCATCGAAACTGCTTGTCAACACCTTCTGCTCCTCGTTGGGATCGACATTCTTACTTATCGAAGATACTATGATACACCCCCTATACTTGTGGGTCAAGAAAGACTATTTTCTGGCGCCGTTGCCGGGGAGTGAAGCGCTATTGGTAAGTGGAATTGGTAAGGGAAACTTCTACTGTTTGTGCTGATTTTATTTCTGCCTGCTGCCATAATTCATTATGGAGAGATCATCTCTTGAGTTTTTATTTGGAAAATCTGCTACTACTGCAAAGGTAGTGGATGAGGCGCCAGGTGAGGAAGAGATACCATACAAAATACCTATGAAAATTATTGAACGTGTAGTGGATAAGCGTTATACAGGGGATGGAACTGTCCACCCTGGAGATCATTTACTGTTCTTGCATGAATTATGCGGTTTATACAAGTGTGCAGGTATTGCTATGGATGAAGTGAGGAAGAAACTATTCTCTATATCGCTGTATGGTAAAGCGGCGCATTGGTATAAATTACTGGATAATGGGGATTCTCTTGAATGGAATGATATTGTGCCCCAGTTTTATTCTAAGTTCTATCCTCCAAGTGAAATTCACAAGGATCGGAATCGTATATATAATTTTTGGCCTCATGGTGGAGAGAGTATTGCCCAAGCATGGGGGAGATTGAAGTCTTTAATGCTCAAATGCCCCATTCATGAGCTTCCTGGTAATATTATTATTGATAATTTCTATGCAAGACTTTCTTTTGAAGACAAGACCTTGCTGGATACTTCTTGTTCTGGATCATTCACGCGCAACAAGGAAGAGTTTAAAAGGGACCTTCTCAATCGGATCCAGGAAAATACTGAAGGATGGGAGATCGACAAAGATAGAGAATCAGGTATAAATTATGATTATAAATGCATTGAAGCTTTTATGGATACTGATAAATTTCGTAATATGAGTGCTACTTATGGTCTTGATTCTCAAGTTGCTGCAAATCTTTATAAAGCTTTTGCCTCTCATTATGAATTGCCTAAGAAGAATTTTGATAAGTATCATGAACCGTATAAAGCTAAAATTGATTCATCTATTAATAAATGCGTTGTAGTTGAAACTGTTGATCATGTTATTCCTGAAGCTTCTATTGAAAAAAATCCTTTCCCTGCTAAAATGAAGGAGTACTCTGTTATAAATAGTGTGGTTCATAAAAGTGAAAAGAAACCTATAGAACCTGAAGAACAAATAAAAGTTGAACCTGCTGTTGCAATAGTTAAAGATCTTGTGACTGAAAATGTGGAGGATGGTCATATTATTTTCTGTGAAGATGCTTCCAATATTGTTTCACATCCTAATAAATCTAAGAAAGCTAGTGTTCCCATGCTATCTGTTAGAATTGGAGATCATTGTTATTATGGTTTATGTAATATTGGTGCAAGTATTGGTGCTATTCCTTATGAGCTTTACACGGAGATTATGCATGAAATTGGTTCTTGTGAACTTAAAGATATTGATGTGGTTATTCAGCTGGCTAATAGAGAAACTATTTCTCCAATTGGTATTGTTCGAGATGTGGAAGTTCTATGCGGTAAGATTAAATATCCTGCTGAGTTTTTGGTACTTGGTTCTGCTGCTAGTGAATATTGTCCTATCATTTTTGGTAGACCTTTTCTAAATACTTGTGGAGCTATTATAGATTGCAAGAAAGAGAAAATTTTGACTAAATTTGCTGGTGAATCTTATGAGTTTAACTTCTCTAAATTTACCAAAACTCCTTATAAAATTGATCCGCCTAATAATGATTTTAAATTTGAACAGTGTGCATCTATTTCTCTTGCTCCTAATAATCCTTTGCAGCAACATTTGGAGAATAGCGAGAGTGAAGTTTTTAGGAAAGAAAGAGATGAGCTTGATGAAATTTTTCTTCGCCAACCTATTCTTTAGCATGATTTACCGGTGGAAGATCTGGGTACAACACCACCACCAAAGGAAGATCCTGTCTTTGATTTAAAACCATTGCCTAATAATCTTAAATATGCTCATATTGATGATAAGAAAATATATCCTGTTATTATTAGTTCTAAGCTTTCAGAGTTTGAAGAAGAAAGGCTATTGGAAATATTGAAGAAACACCGAGGAGCTATTGGCTACACTCTTGATGACTTGAAGGGGATTTCTCCCTCTATTTGCCAACACACCATTAATATGGAAGATGATGCGAAGCCTGTTGTTGAACCTCAGCGTCGTCTAATTCCTAAGATGAAGGATGTGGTAAGAAATGAGGTATTAAGACTTCTTGAAGCTGGTATTATATATCCTATTGCTGATAGTAGATGGGTTAGTCCTGTGCATTGTGTTCCTAAGAAAGGAGGAATGACTGTTGTGCCTAATGATAATGATGAGCTCATACCTCAAAGAGTAGTTGTAGGGTATAGAATGTGCATTGATTATCAAAAAGTTAATAAGGTTACTAAAAAAGATCATTACCCTCTGCCTTTTATTGATCAAATGTTAGAAAGGTTATCTAAAAATACTCATTTTTGCTTTCTTGATGGGTATTCTGGGTTTTCACAAATTGCTGTTAAAACTAAGGATCAAGAGAAAACCACTTTCACTTGTCTCTATGGAACTTATGCTTATAGACGTATGCCTTTTGGTTTATGTAATGCTCCTGCTACTTTTCAAAGATGCATGTCTGCTATTTTTCATGGCTTTTGCGAGAGTATTGTAGAGGTATTCATGGATGATTTTTCTGTATATGGGAATTCTTTTGATAATTGCTTGCGGAACCTTGATAAAGTTTTGCAGAGATGTGAAGAAACTAACCTTGTTCTTAATTGGGAGAAATGCCACTTTATGGTTAATGAAGGAATTGTATTGGGACATAAAATTTCCGAGAGAGGTATTGAAGTTGATAGAGCTAAAGTTGAAGCAATTGAGAAGATGCCCTATCCCAGGGATGTTAAAGGTATTCGTAGTGTTCTTGGTCACGCTGGGTTTTATAAGAGGTTTATTAAAGACTTCTCCAAGATTTCAAAGCCTCTTACTAAGGTTCTTCAAAAAGATGTACCTTTTGTTTTTGATGATGATTGTAAGGAAGCTTTTGAAACTCTAAAGAAAGCCTTAACAACTGCTCCTATAGTTGAACCTCCTGATTGGAACTTACCATTTGAAATTATGTGTGATGCTAGTGATTTTGCTGTAGGCGCTGTTCTTGGACAGCGAGTAAATAAAAAATTGAATGTTATTCATTATGCTAGTAAAACTCTTGATGCTGCTCAAAGAAATTATGCTACTACTGAAAAAGAATTGTTAGCTGTAGTCTTTGCGTGTGATAAGTTTAGATCTTATATTGTTGATTCAAAAGTTACTATACATACTGATCATGCTGCAATCAGATACCTTATGCAAAAGAAAGATGCTAAGCCAATGCTTATTAGATGGGTACTTCTGTTGCAAGAATTTGATTTACATATTGTAGATAGGAAAGGTGCTGATAATCCTGTTGCTGATAATTTGTCTAGATTGGAAAATATTGCTTATGATCCTGTTCCTGTTAATGATAGTTTTCCAAATGAACAATTGGCTGTAATAAAGGTGAGCTCGCGAGACAGTCCTTGGTATGCTGATTATGCTAACTTTATTGTTTCCAAGTACTTGCCTCCAACCTTTTCAGCTCAGCAAAGGAGGAAATTCTTTTATGACTTGAGGCATTATTTCTGGGATGACCCACACTTATATAAAGAAGGAGTGGATGGTATTCTGCGAAGATGTGTTCCCGAATATGAACAACAAGAGATATTGAGTAAATGTCATGGTAGTGCTTATGGAGGACATCACGCCGGAGATAGAACCGCGCAAAAGGTTCTACAATCAGGTTTTTATTGGCCGACTCTCTTCAAAGATGTAAGGAAGTTTATTTTATCTTGTGATGAATGTCAAAGGGTTGGTAATATCTCCAGACGCAATGAAATGCCTATGACTTATACTCTTGTTATTGAACCGTTCGATTGTTGGGGATTTGACTTCATGGGACCTTTTCCCTCTTCAGAAGGTAACACTCATATACTTGTTGCTGTTGATTATGTTACTAAATGGGTGGAAGCCATACCTACAAAAAGTGCTGATGGTGAGACCTCTTTAAGAATGCTTTTAGATATTATTTTTCCTAGATTTGGAGTTCCTAGATATATTATGACTGATGGAGGTTCTCATTTTATTCATGGTGGTTTCAGAAAAACTCTTGCTAAATATGGTATTAATCATAGAATTGCTTCTGCTTATCATCCTCAAACTAGCGGACAAGTAGAACTATCAAATAGAGAGATTAAATCTATCTTGGAAAAGACTGTTAATAAAACTAGAAAGAATTAGGCTAGTAAATTGAAGGATGCACTATGGGCTTATAGAACTGCTTATAAAAATCCCATGGGAATGTCACCTTATAAAATGGTTTATGGGAAAGCTTGTCATTTACCTTTAGAACTAGAGCACAAAGCTTATTGGGCAGTTAGAGAATTAAATAAAGATCCTAAACTTGCCGGTAATAAGAGGTTGTTGCAATTGAGTTCTCAAGATGAATGGAGAAGTGAAGCTTATGAAAATGCTAAACTCTTTAAAGAGAAAGTTAAAAAATGGCATGATAGAAGGATTATCAAAAGAGAATTTAATATTGGGGATAAAGTCCTATTGTATCGGTCTCGTCTCAGATTCTTTGCAAGGAAATTACTCTCGAAGTGGGAAGGACCATATGTTGTTGAGGAGGTGTATCGTTCAGGAGCAATTAAAATTAGCTCTCTCCAAGGCAATGCCACACAAGTGGTGAATGGACAAAGACTCAAGCATTAATCTCAGGTGATTCTTACAATGTAGATGTTGATGCTATTCGAGTGGAAACACCGGAGGCCTTCATCAAAGGTCAAATTGACAGTCCGCCAGAACTCGACTTTGAATAGGTAACAGTACTGGTAATAAAAAGTTCGCAATTTACTTTCCGAACAATGTTTTTGCTGTTTTTGGAAAATATGAAAAATTACGAGATCGAAACGGAGTGGAGGAGACGCACGAGGGCGTGCCCCCATAGGCCGGCGCGGGCCCCAGCCAGGCCGCGCCGCCCTATGAGCTGGCCGCCTCGTCGCCCCTTTCCGACTCTGGTTCGACCTGGTACTTTCCTTTTGTCGTGAAAATTTCTGCTATATAATCCCCCGGACCCCTGGAGGTCCGTATATCGTTTTCTCAACGTGTTTTGTTTCGAGCTGTTTCTGCCAGGATTTGTTTTCAATCTAGGAGCACCATGGCCTCCAACAACAAGGGCAAGGGGCTTTCGGAGGAAGAAGGGAAAAGGGTGTCATCAAAACAAGAGCAGCAAGCCGTTGGGAGTAAGCAAATCTTGGTGGGATCTGTTGACACTCGACGTTCTTTTTCTCATAACTTGCAGGGACCCTTACCACCCGCTCTTAGCCTCGACTCTTTCCCCGTGTTGGAAGAAGCTCTACGGACTACCGATGAGTTTTGTGATCAATACCGGGCTCTAAGAAGAGAAGTGGAGATACTCCAGGAGGAGAATTACCGTCTCCGTAGAATGCTAGAATATTACTCGATTCCCATCACAAGGTCGCCACCGCCAACTTCAGATAACAATGAATCTCTTCGAGTCTTAGTGCAGAATTGCCAAAATGAGAAACTGAAGCTAAAGGAGATCTGTAAGAAGCGCGGGAGGAATTCATCACCACCATCGCCAAAGGAGTAATTCATCATCGGTATTGGCATCCCCTTGGTTTGTTCCAAGCTTGGGGGAGTGTCACGGTATCACATCATCACTATCTTTTACTTTTTACTGTCAAGTAGTGTCATATCATGAGTAGGGAAGTTATCATATAAGATGGGTTGCAGTTTGGAAGTATCTCTCCTTTAGTTGGTTGTCTATGTATCCCTTGGTGTGAGTTATCGTTATGGAATATTAATGAGAAGTCTTATCATTTACATATTACACATCTTATTTTAGTTTGCAATCTCTATTATATGATTTATCTTGTTGTTAGTATTGGTATCACTTTGGGAGCATTGAATAAATCTATTTGGTTTTGGCAAACTTAGCATTGGTCAATAGCAACAACACTTTGAGGTTTAAATAGAAAAGAGGAATACATGTAGTTGTTTCATTGTCTTTCTTTCTTGTTAGCTCATAGCTTATTATTCTGAAGTTAAAACTGTTTGTGCTTACAAGGAAGATGCATGATTATCTCTATCACATGTATATTTGTTTGTTTCCCTCGACTCTTATGCTTGCTAATTAACCTTGCTAGCCAAAGACCTGTACTGAGAGGGAATACTTCTCGTGCATCCAAACCTAAACCCAAACCTATGCCATTTGTGTCCACCATAACTACCTACTACATGGTATTTTCTGCCATTCCAAGTAAATACTTTGTGTGCTACCTTTAAACAATTCAAAATTTACTATCTCTTATTTGTGTCAATGTTTTATAGCTCATGAGGAAGTATGTGGTGTTTTATCTTTCAATCTTGTTGGGCAACTTTCACCAATGGACTAGTGGCTTCATCCGCTTATCCAATAATTTTGCAAAAAGAGCTGGCAATGGGATTCGCAGTCCCAAATTAATTAATCTAAATAGACACTCCTCCATGGTATGTGATTGATGGACGGCACCCGAAGGATTCGGTTAGCCATGGCTTGAGAAAGCAAAGGTGGGGAGGAGTGTCATCATAATAAAACTAAAATAAAAAGGCACTCCTTCATGGTATAAGATTGTTGGCAGGCACCCGAGGATTCGGTTAGCCATGGTTTGTGAAAGAAAGGTTGGAAGGAGTGCCACACAAAATAAAAATAAAATGGGAGCCGCTCTTTGAAGGTTTGTCTGGTAAGGGGGTTAGAGTACCCGCTACCAGTCGTTGACAACAACAAACACCTCTCAAAATGTTACTTTTATTCTCTTTATATGATTTCAAAACTGAAAAAGCTCTAGCACATGATTTAATCCCTGCTTCCCTCTGCGATGGGCCTGTCTTTTACTTTATGTTGAGTCAGTAAACCTATTTCCCTCCGTCTTAAGCAAGCATTTGAGTTGTTGTGATCAAACCATTATATTGTGATTTGCTTCATCATGTCTTTTACTCTTCCTTGTTTAGTACAAGTTTTATCTAAATGAATATAGCTTTGCAAGTTATCAATGATCATGAGGAGACCATTATGATTGAGTATGCAAGTTGTGCCATATGAACTTTAGCATGAGAGCGCTGCTCAATAAGATAAGTATAATTTGTTAATTGTTCTCTGACCAAGAACGAAGTTTGCCATCACCAACTATGATTTCTTATGCACCTTTTTTTTATTACCTTATACTTGTTTCAAGTTGAGTTATCTGAGGAAGTTGTTTACTAGAATGTCTTGTGTGAATGAATATGATGCTTCTTGTCCGTATTTTATTTATCGACTCTTCACTCCATAAACATGTGGTCCTGTTTACTGAGTTCAGTTTCGCTTGGGGACAAGCGAAGTCTAAGCCTGGGGGGAGTTGATACGTCCAATTTGCATCACTATTTTATATCATAATTTGCTGTTATTCATTGATATATTTCATATTTGAACATAATACCTATGTTATTTCATCTATTTTGCATGTTTCATGATTATTGGAGGATCGAGCACCGGAGCCAGGATTCTGCTGGAAAAAGCGCCGTCAGAATGCAATATTTCGGAAGATCAACAGTTGATGGAAATTATATCAAAAATCCTATTTATCCAGATGACGAAGTGAGCCAGAAGGGGGAGCTAAGGGGACCCGAGGTGGGCCCACCCCATAGGCCGGCGCGGCCCAAGGCCTGGCCGCGCCGCCCTATGAGGAGGGGGACCACAGCCCCTTCTCGCCTCCTTTTCTTCGCGTATGCCTTCGTCCCGAAAACCTAAGCTCCAGAGGGTACCTCGCGAAGAGTTACAGCCGCCTCTGCGGGGCGGAGAACACCAGAGAGAAAAGAGCTCTCCGGCGGGCTGAGATCCGCCGGGGAAATTCCCTCCCGGAGGGGGAAATCGACGCCATCGTCACCTCCATCAAGTTGGACATCATCTCCATCACCATCATCATCATCTTCATCATCATCACCGCCGTCTCCACCGCTGCACATCGTCACCGCTGTAGCAATTTGGGTTTGATCTTGATTGTTTGATAGGGGAAACTCTCCCGGTATTGATTTCTACTTGTTATTGATGCTATTGAGTGAAACCGTTGGACCAAGGTTTATGTTCAGATTGTTATTCATCATCATATCACCTCTGATCATGTTCCATACGATGTCTCGTGAGTAGTTCGTTTAGTTCTTGAGGACATGGGTGAAGTCTAAATGTTAGTAGTGAAGTATGGTTGAGTAATATTCAATGTTATGATATTTAAGTTGTGGTGTTATTCTTCTAGTGGTGTCGTGTGAACGTCGACTACACGACACTTCACCTTTATGGGCCTAGGGGAATGCATCTTGTACTTGTTTGCCAATTGCGGGGTTGCCGGAGTGACAGAAACCTAAACCCCCGTTGGTATATCGATGCAGGAGGGATAGCAGGATCTCAGAGTTTAAGGCTGTGGTTAGATTTATCTTAATTACTTTCTTGTAGTTGCGGATGCTTGCAAGGGGTATAATCACAAGTATGTATTAGTCCTAGGAAGGGCGGTACATTAGCATAGGTTCACCCACACAACACTTATCAAAACAATGAAGATTAATTAGCCGTATGTAGCGAAAGCACTAGACTAAAATCCCGTGTGTCCTCGAGAACGTTTGGTCATTATAAGTAAACAAACCGGCTTGTCCTTTGTGCTAAAAAGGATTGGGCCACTTGCTGCAATTGTTACTCTCGCACTTTACTTACTCGTACTTTATTCATCTGCTACATCAAAACCCCCTGAATACTTGTCTGTGAGCATTTACAGTGAATCCTTCATCGAAACTGCTTGTCAACACCTTCTGCTCCTCGTTGGGATCGACATTCTTACTTATCGAAGATACTACGATACACCCCCTATACTTGTGGGTCATCATAGGTTCCAGTTAAATGCCCATACAGGAGGTGTAGGTGGAGGCTGCATGCATCCACAATGCGCAGAAGCACCTTGGTTCAGGTACTATGCAAACCAGTTGTGTATTTTAGATCACGGTGTAATATTTGTTAACTGTTACTGACATCCCTTATCATTATGTTTCAGATGAAGAAGAATGAGCACGTCCATACTTGTCCACCTCGAGGGGGAGAGCCAGAGGTGAAAACAAGGCTAGCGAAGACTAGGTGGTTGATAGATAGAATCCTAGATTGGCTGAGAGAAACTCCTTCACTTGGTCCAACAGCACTCCAGAAAAAGATTGTTGAGAAGTTTGATATAAAAGTACCTTACATGAGGATGCTCTATGCAAAGGAAATGGCTCTTGACAAGATCAATGGTCCATGGAATGAAAGCTTTCAGTTGCTTTACACTTTCAAAGCTGAAGTGGAGATGACTAGTCCAGGCAGTGTTGTAGTGATAGACAAGCATACAGTTCCCTACAAATTGAAAAGCAGGAAGGTAATGCACAAAGAATATTTTAGAAGGGCTTTTGTTTGTTTCAAAGCTTGCTGGACGGTTGCATGCCTTATTTGGCCGTGGATGCAACATCTCTTCATGGCAGGTTTAAAGGACAGCTAGTTGCTGCTACTGTAGTTGATGGACACAGTTGGATGTTCCCTGTTGCTTATGGAGTTTTGGAGGTTGAGTCAGAGGAAAGTTGGACTTGGTTTCTGCAGAATTTGCGCGACCTTATAGGTCATCCAACAGGACTTGTTATCCACACAGACGCTTGCAAAGGTTTGGAGAGTGCGGTAGAAGCAGTATTCCCTGGAGTGGAGCATAGGGAATGTATGCGACACTTGGTACATAATTTTACAAAGAAATTCAAGGGTAAAGTTTTTACTGACAACCTATGGCCAGCTTCATACACATGCAGCTCTAGGAAGCATCTGTTTCATTTGGATGTGTTGTATAAAAAAAAATATGGGGTGAAGGAGTACTTGGATGAACATCATGGTAGGGTGTGGTCAAGAAGCCAATTCAATGAAATTTGCAAGGTAGACTATGTAACAAGTAACCTTGCGGAGAGTTTCAATTCAAAGGTCAATTCATTGAAAGGGCTTATGCTATGGCAAATATTTCATAACATTAGGCAGATGATCATGATAAAGATCGATCTGTGTCAAAGAATTGCATCCACACAATATGCTGGCCATCTCATGCTCCCATCTTTGATTAAGTCTTTGCATGACAGGGCAAAACAATTGAAGATGCAATGCGTCGGAAAAGGAATGGAGGCTAAGGTTGTTGGAGATATGCCCAAGAGGCAATAATAAAAGTGGTTATTATATATCTTTGAGTTTATGATAAATGTTTATATACCATGCTATAATTGTATTAACAGAAACATTGATACATGTGTGTTATGTAAACAACAATGAGTCCCTAGTAAGCCTCTTGTATAACTAGCTTGTTGATTAATAGATGATCATAGTTTCATGATCATGAACATTGGATGTTATTAATAACAAGGTTATGTCATTATATGAATGATGTAATGGACACACCCAATTAAGCGTAGCATAAGATCACGTCATTAAGTTATTTGCTATAAGCTTTCGATACATAATTACCTAGTCCTTTCGACCATGAGATCATGTAAATCACTTATACCGGAAAGGTACTTTGATTACATCAAACGCCACTGCGTAAATGGGTGGTTATAAAGGTGGGATTAAGTATCCGGAAAGTATGAGTTGAGGCATATGGATCAACAGTGGGATTTGTCCATCCCAATGACGGATAGATATACTCTGTGCCCTCTCGGTGGAATGTCGTCTAAAATAGCTTGCAAGCATATGGATGGTTCATAAGAGACCACATACCACGGTATGAGTAAAGAGTACTTGTCAGGAGACGAGGTTGAACAAGGTATAGAGATACCGATGATCAAACCTCGGACAAGTAAAATATCGCGTGATAAAGGGAATCGGTATCGTATGTGAATGGTTCATTCGATCACTGATACGCGTACAACACGCGTCCGTTGGGAACCCCAAGAGGAAGGTGTGATGCGTACAGCGGCAAGTTTTCCCTCAGTATGAAACCAAGGTTTATCGAACCAGTAGGAGCCAAGAAGCACGTTGAAGGTTGATGGCGGCGGGATGTAGTGCGGAGCAACACCAGAGATTCCGGCGCCAACGTGGAACCTGCACAACACAACCAAAGTACTTTGCCCCAATGAAACAGCGAGGTTGTCAATCTCACCGGCTTGCTGTAACAAAGGATTAGATGTATAGTGTGGATGATGATTGTTTGCAGAAAATAGTAGAGCAGTATTGCAGTAGATTGTATTTCAGTATAGAGAATTGGACCGGGGTCCACAGTTCACTAGAGGTGTCTCTCCCATAAGATAAACAGCATGTTGGGTGAACAAATTACAGTTGGGCAATTGACAAATAAAGAGGGCATGACCATGCACATACATATTATGATGAGTATAGTGAGATTTAATTGGGCATTACGACAAAGTACATAGACCGCTATCCAGCATGCATCTATGCCTAAAAAGTCCACCTTCGAGTTATCATCTCGAACCCTCCAGTATTAAGTTGCTAACAACAGACAATTGCATTAAGTATTGCGCGTAATGTAATCAGTAACTACATCCTTGAACATAGCACCAATGTTTTATCCCTAGTGGCAACAGCACATCCATAATCTTAGAGATTTCTGTCACTTCCCCAGATTCACGGAGACATGAACCCACTATCGAGCATAAATACTCCCTCTTGGAGTTACAAGCATCTACTTGGCCAGAGCATCTACTAGTAACGGAAAGCATGCAAGATCATAAACAACACATAGACATAACTTTGATAATCAACATAACAAGTATTCTCTATTCATCGGATCCCAACAAACGCAACATATAGAATTACAGATAGATGATCTTGATCATGTTAGGCAGCTCACAAGATCCGACAATTAAGCACAATGGGGAGAAGACAACCATCTAACTACTGCTATGGACCCATAGTCCAGGGGTAGACTACTCACACATCACTCCGGAGGCGACCATGGCGGCGTAGAGTCCTCCGGGAGATGATTCCCCTCTCCGGCAGGGTGCCGGAGGCGATCTCCTGAATCCCCCGAGATGGGATTAGCGGCGGCTGCGTCTCTAGAAGGTTTTCCGTATCGTGGCTCTCGGTACTGGGGGTTTCGCGACGGAGGCTTTAAGTAGGCGGAAGGGCAGGTCAGGAGGCGGCACGAGGGGCCCACACCATAGGGCCGCGCGGCCAAGGCAGGGGCCGCGCCGCCCTAGGGTTTGGCTGCCTCGTGGCCCCACTTCGTCTCCTCTTCGGTCTTCTGGAAGCTTCGTGGCAAAATAGGACCCTGGGCGTTGATTTCGTCCAATTCCGAGAATATTTCGTTACTAGGATTTGAGAAACCACAAACAGCAGAAACAAAGAATCGGCACTTCGGCATCTTGTTAATAGGTTAGTTCCAGAAAATGCACGAATATGACATAAAGTGTGCATAAAACATGTAGATATCATCAATAATGTGGCATGGAACACAAGAAATTATCGATACGTCGGAGACGTATCAATCACTAAGTCATCGTTGAATATGTGGGAGCCATTATGGACCTCCAGATCCCGCTATTGGTTATTGGTCGGAGAGAGGTCTCAACCATGTCTACATAGTTCGCGAACCGTAGGGTGACACACTTAAGGTTTGATGTCGTATTAGTAGATATTGAATATGGAATGGAGTTCGAAGTTTTGTTCGGAGTATCGGATGGGATCCAGGACATCACGAGGAGTTCCGGAATGGTTCGGAGAACAAGATTCATATATAGGAAGTCATTTTATAAGTTTGAAAATGATTCGGTGCGTTTATGGAAGGTTCTAGAAGGTTCTAGAAAAGTCCGGAAGAAATCACTATGGAAGGCGGAATCCCGGAGGGACTCCACCTAGCATGGCCGGCCAACCCTAAGGGTTGGAGTCCCAGGTGGACTCTACCAAAGGTGGCCGGCCACCCCCCCTCATGGAAAGGTGGGAATCCCACCTTGAGTGGGAATCCCACCTTGGGTAGGTTTCCCTACACATGGGTTTGGGTCTTATTCGAAGACTTATAGTCCAACACTTGGGGGTTCCACCTATATAATGAGGAGCAAGGGGAGGGGGCCGGACACACTAAAGCCACCTTGGCCGCACCCCTCAAGTGGCCGGCGCCCCCCTCTCCCAAACCCTAGCCGCCCCTCCTCCACCACCTCTCCCGCATACGCTTAGCGAAGCTCCGCCGGAGATCTCCATCGACACCGCCACCTGAAACGTCCAAAACTTATCTACTTTCCCGAACACTTTTGTTATTGTTTTGCCTCTAATTTGTGTATTTTGGATACAACTAACACGGACTGCACTAACGCTGTTTTCAGCAGAATTGCTCTGGTGTCTCGTTTTTGTGCAGAAATCCAACTTTCAGGAAAATCCCCGGAATTTATGTCGAAGGTCTTATTTTTCCAGAAGAACTACGGAGCCAGAAGGGCAAGCCAGGTGGAGGCCCAAGGGCCCCACACACTAGGCCGGCGCGGCCCAGGAGGGGGACGCGCCGCCCTACTGTGTGGCCCCCTCGGCTGGCCTCCGACGCCCTCCTCTGGACTACTTAAGGGTTTCGATCTAAAAACGCGAGGAGAGAAGTTGAAGTCGCCAGAAACCCTCCAGAACGCCGCCACATCGCGAAACTCCGTCTCGGGACCAGAAACTCCGTTCTGGCAGTCCGCCGGGACGGGGAATTGGAGGAGATCATCGCCATCATCACCACCGACGCCTCTCCATCGACCAGCAATGTTTCCCCCATCCATGTGTGAGTAATTACCCCGCTGTAGGCTGAAGGGGATGGTAGGGATTGGATGAGATTGGTCATGTAATAGCATAAGATTGTTATGGCATAGTGCCTAGTGTCCGTAATTGGTACTTTGATAATATTGTTGCAACTTGTTATGCTTAATGCTTGTCACTAGGGCCCGAGTGCCATGATCTCAGATCTGAACATGTTATTGTTTCATGATGATATGCATTGTTTTATGATCTTACCTGCAAGTTGTATACACATGTCGCTGTCCGGAACCCGAGGCCCCGAAGTGACAGAAATTGGGACAACCGGAGGGGAAGGCGGTGATGTGAGGATCACATGTGTTCACAGAATGTTAATGCTTTGCTCCGGTACTTTATTAAAAGGAGTACCTTAATATCCAGTAGATTCCCTAGAGGCCCGGCTGCCACCGGCTGGTAGGACAAAAGATGTTGTGTAAGTTTCTCATTGCGAGCACGTACGACTATATACGGAACACATGCCTATGGATTGCTAAGTACTTGGACACCGTTTTATTACTATCTGCAAATGCCCTGCTTTGATTGTTACATGAGTTTCTCTCATCCATGCAACGCCCGTCATCCATCCCTGTGCCTACAGTATTTTAATCCTGATGTTTACTGTAATCACTACTGTTGTCTTTGTTACTCTGCTGCTGTTATTTCACTACTGCTACTGCTATAAAACTGTTACTACTGATAAACCCTTGCGAGCAAGTCTGTTTCCAGGTGCAGCTGAATTGACAACTCCGCTGTTAAGGCTTTCAAGTATTCTTTGTCTCCCCTTGTGTCGAATCAATAAATTGGGTTTTACTTCCCGCGAAGACTGTTGCGATCCCCTATACTTGTGGGTCATCAAGACTATTTTCTGGCGCCGTTGCCGGGGAGCATAGCTTTATTTGGAAGTTCACTTGGATTGATATTGTTCGCTGCAAATTCTCCATCATGGGTAAATCTCGTGATTCTAAAGTCGCCATATTACCATCCACTACAAGAAAAGGTACAACTCTGAGTACCTCTGCTGCTCTTGATTCACCATCTGTGATAAGTCAACTTGTTTCACCACCACAAGCTTCACTTGCTGGTACTTCTGCTGAATCTGAAAGTTCTCATAATATTGATGATGTTTCTGTTGTGCTTGATGATAGTGGTTCATTGGGATCCTTTCTAGATGCTACAATTGCTAGGTCTAGACAAATTGAAAATACTGAAACTCCTAATGCTGCTACACCTGTTAATTCACCTGAGTCTGTCGATTATTTTAGTGATGATCCTGATGAGGATTATGTGGAGCTTAATGATGATTTTATTGATAAATGCAATGCTATTACAGATGCAAGAAAAATTAAAAAGTTTCTCGCACAACATACTGTTAGATATAAGCTGTCTCTTGATCCTAAATTTGCCACATCTCCTATAAACATTAAGGATAAAGATTATGATTTTTCTCTTGATCTATCTCATATAGCTATTGTTGAGAAAACACCCTTTTGTGGTACTGAAAAAGAAAGTGATGTAGAACACATGAATGAACTCTCTTCTATCAGTAGCTTGTTTTCTGATGATGTCAAGATGCGCACTTATTTTGTTGCTAAAATTTTTCCTTTCTCATTAAAGGATGACGCTAAAACTTGGTATAAAAATTTGCCTTCTGGTTCTATTACTAGTCCAGGTGATTTGCTTGATGTTTTCTTTCGGAAATACTTTCCTGCTAGTGCTCAACATGCTGCTTTGCAGAAAATTTATAGGTTTGACCAGGAAGATGGAGAGAAATTGCCAGAAGCTTGGGCAAGATTTTGCTCTCTTATCAGAGCTCGACCTGGACATGATTTGGAAAAGCATGATTTACTTGATATATTTTATAGTGGACTAACCGTTGAGTCTAGAGCATATTTGGATAGTTGTGCTGGTTGTGTTTTCATGAAAAGAACTCCAGACGAAGCTGAAGAATTATTGGCTAAAATAGGCCGGAATCATGATGATTGGGCTACACCTGAACCAACTCCGACGCCAATATTGAAGAAGAGGGGTTTAATTAAATTAAATGATGAAGATATGAGGGAAGCCAAGAAGTCTCTTAAGGAGAAAGGTATTAAATCCGAAGATGTGAAGAATTTACCTCCCATAGAAGATTTATGTGAGATAATTCCCCCTTCATCCATGATTGAGGTAAACTCTCTTCAACGCTTTACTAGGGAAGATATTCCGTATTCAAAACCTCCTGCTCAATGCTTAGATGAGTTTGATAATTATATTGTTAAGCAAGAAAATTTTAATATGAGAGTAGAGAATCATCTAATGGAAAATTCTCAAGCTATTAGGAATTTGCATGATATTGTGGAGAGAACCTCCAATGATGTTAAGATGCTTGTTAAACATTTTCAAATGGTTCAAACTCAAATTGATCAACTCACTAAAGTGCAAAATGACTTGTTAAAAAATAATTCTAAAGAGAAACATGCTTATGAAGTAACAACTAGAGGTGGTGTCTCTACCCAGGATCCTCTATATCCTGAAGGGCATCCCAAAAGAGTTGAACAAGATTCTCAACGAATTGAACCTAGTGCTCCTTCTAAGAAAAAGAAGAAGAAACATAAAACTGTTGTAGAACCCTCTGAACCTGTTAATGATCCTAATAGTATTTCTATTTCTGATGCTGAAACTGAAAGTGGTAATGAACATGATAATGATAATGATAAGAATGATGCTTCTGATAAAGAAGATGTTGAAGATGAACCTGAAAAGCATGCTAAAAATAAAAAGTATAGTAAAGAAGATTTTATTGCTAAGAAACATGGTAATGAAAGGGAACCTTGGGTGCAAAAGCAAATGCCTTTTCCTGCTAAGAAACTAAAATCAAAGGAAGAAGAACATTATAATAAATTTTGCGATTGGATAAAACCTTTATTCTTGCAAATCCCTTTGACTGATGCTATTAAATTGCCACCTTATTCAAAGTATATGAAAGATATTGTCTCTAACAAAAGGAAAATTCCCAATGAGGAGATTTTCACTATGCTTGCTAATTACTCTTTCAATGGCAAAGTTCCAAAGAAGTTGGGCGACCCAGGTATACCGACTATTCCTTGTTCTATTAAGAATAATTATGTTAGAACTGCTCTATGTGATTTGGAAGCCGGTGTTAGTGTTATGCATTTTTCTCTTTACAAGAGACTTTATTTAGATAAGTTGATACCCACTGATATATCTTTGCAAATGGCTGATAAATCTACTGCTATTCCTGTTGGTATATGTGAGGATGTTCATGTTCAAGTTACTAATAACTGCTTAATATTAACTGATTTTGTTGTGTTGGAAATGCCTAAGGATGATAATATGTCTATTATTCTTGGGAGACCTTTTCTTAACACCGCAGGGGCTGTTATTGATTGCAATAAAGGAAAGGTTACTTTCAATGTCGATGACAAGGAGCATACCGTTTATTTTCCCAAGAGGATTGATAAAGTATGTGGAGTTAATACCATTTCTAATATGAGAACTATCAAAATTGGAGCTATTGATTGTCCTATATATGAGCCTAAAGAAGGATATCAACATATTATGATTGGATCCATATCAATACAATTCAAGGTAACATGATTGATTTGAGGTTTATTTCTTCTTATGCTATGTAAAATTTATTTGGTGGCAAGACTTGATCAACCTTGTTAACAAATACTTTTTATATGCATAGAGGAGGTAAACAACATTTCTTTCTTCCTCCACTTGTTCTACTTGCTGTAGCACTTTTGTTTTGCAAAGTTCTTCAGTCAATTGGGGATTTCAAAAATCTTTTTCTGCCCAGTAATAATCTTTACTATTAAATTGCAATGCAACCGTGGTAAGTCGTCGCTGTTTGACCGATTTACCCCTGAATTTAGAGAGAAATTACCCACCGTTGGCATCCGCAAGTAGAAAAACGTTTCGTTTTTTCAATGAAAGGTTTCCTAATTGTATCCCTACCGACGATCGGATATGATTCCAGTCAAAGGTTTCCTAATTCTGTCCCTACACAAAACCTAGACGTCCATGTGCCTCGGTTTGCTATATCCCTACGATCCGATGTGATTTCCAATCAACCTGATGATCAACACTGACAAAAGGAACTTCCATACCAACGTGCTTTCTTAGGATGCCGTCACAACCCGCGGCGCACAACGGTTGAAGCGCCGCCGCGGCAGCCTGCTCATTGCCTATCGCTGGTATCGCGGCCGTAGTTACGTCAAAGAATTGTGCCCCTCCGGCACTTACGAAAACCATGCTTATATGTGCTCAAGATCAGCTCGGGTTATTTGGATGTGGCTGCTTCTGGGAACTCGCTGGTTGATCTGTATTAATTCCAGGTCTGTCACGACGCGTGGAGAAGTTTGTCATTCTATGTCCAGCTTCAGGCGTCGGTGCGCGGACGTTAAAGCAAGCAATTCCTTTTAGCCATCAACACGTTTATTATTTTCTTTAACCCCTGAATTTAGAGAGAAATTACCCACCGTTGGCATCCGCAAGTAGAAAAACGTTTCGTTTTTTCAATGAAAGGTTTCCTAATTGTATCCCTACCGACGATCGGATATGATTCCAGTCAAAGGTTTCCTAATTCTGTCCCTACACAAAACCTAGACGTCCATGTGCCTCGGTTTGCTATATCCCTACGATCCGATGTGATTTCCAATCAACCTGATGATCAACACTGACAAAAGGAACTTCCATACCAACGTGCTTTCTTAGGATGCCGTCACAACCCGCGGCGCACAACGGTTGAAGCGCCGCCGCGGCAGCCTGCTCATTGCCTATCGCTGGTATCGCGGCCGTAGTTACGTCAAAGAATTGTGCCCCTCCGGCACTTACGAAAACCATGCTTATATGTGCTCAAGATCAGCTCGGGTTATTTGGATGTGGCTGCTTCTGGGAACTCGCTGGTTGATCTGTATTAATTCCAGGTCTGTCACGACGCGTGGAGAAGTTTGTCATTCTATGTCCAGCTTCAGGCGTCGGTGCGCGGACGTTAAAGCAAGCAATTCCTTTTAGCCATCAACACGTTTATTATTTTCTTTATGGAGTGCGTAGAGGAGAAAAGGCATCTGTCCAATCTTTATTTCTTCTTGATCCGTTCCACGCTGAAGAGTCACTTTGATGCATGCAAGTTCAGTAGCGGCTACACAAGGAGGGGAAGTACCTTGTACTGCTCAGAAAGCTAAACGGATAATACTCACGATCTTCTACATAAAACTCATTCGTAATAAGTCTACATTGTTCACGGATTAGCTGTAGCTGTATCCAAACGGAATTCAACTCCATTCGCTCTCGAGAGATTGCAGCTAGCTGAAGGTGAGCAAAACAAACAACGACATCATAATTTCATCCCAGACAGTACTTTTACATAGATCTACTCTTACATGTCAAAATAAGGTATCATGGCATACAGTATCATAGGATGCTTTGATCGAAATATCGGAAATAAGGTTGTTGTGTGGCAGATGAATAATCATATATAAGAATCACAACTGCTCAGAGCATTCCATCCAGTGTAAATATATGGATAATCTGGAATGCGACGTGGCATACCCGAAAGTTCTAAGAAATGCTTCGGAAAGAAGGTCAGATTAACATCGAAAAAAGGGAACCAAAAATTGATTTAGCCTAAAGTCTCTGGATATGTCCGACCAAATATTTTACCAACCCTACAGCAAGATGGCACGAGAGGAGCTTCATTAGGCTAAATTGACATCAGAAACACTCTCTATGCTCTTCTAATGGATTGACTGATGCTGCAGCAGGTGCTAGCAAGTTTCATTGACTCTCAAAATCTGTAGAAGCCACTTGGATGAGTGTGATTTATTTAAAAAATAAATCAAAAATCGTATTTATATGTTTAAAAAAATTATGGAAAAAAATATGGACATAGTCAATGTTGTAACCTGCAAACAAAGAAAACCACAATGCCAAAAAATTCTTTATATTGTAGGTTACCCAAAATAACAAAATCTAATAAAATTTGGAGATTTAAAAATATGCATAGAAAAAGATCCACACTTTTGTTATTTTTTTTCTGTAGCTTAAAATATAAAGTAATGTAAATTGATATTTTGTATGTTTGTGGGATACAACATATATTGGCCACATTCAGATTTTTTTGCATACTTTTTTGAAACTCATAAACCGTGTTAAGTAACCGGATCAGGGGAAATAGTTGTACTTACACAGAAAACAGACCATTACACAAAAATATGGACAGAAACGGCAGCAAAATGGTAATACTGTAACGAATGAACTGTCCTCTCTTTTGGTTTAGAAGTCGTGAGGTCTTAAGACCCTTTCAATACAAATAATATTTGCATTATCTGATGTATGTACTAGAACTTTCCCACAAAAAGAGATTTTACCGTAAGCTATTACTTAAAGCCACCATCTACAGGATATGATCGAAAGCAAATCTTAGTCACAAGAGATAATTGTTGGGTTGTTGCTTTGTATGTATGTGATACCAAATTCTATCTATCCATCGAATTACCTATTAAGAAAAAATAAAATGTACTCTCTAAAGGTGTACTAACTTAGAGTCAACTAAAAGAGAGACGCGGGGGGGGGGGGGGGGGGGGGGGTGGGTATTCCTCTTTAAAACATTAAGTGCATATCTCTACATGAATTTCCATGTATATCAGGTAACACATACGACAAGAAAATCTTAAGTCACCCGTAGCAACGCACGGGCATTCAGCTAGTAAATTTAATACCCAGAAATGTGCATTTTTCAAAGTTTTCAAAAATTCACAAAAATTATACCGTTGGTCCTATTTTTCGAAGACGCACCTGGGAGCACCTGGGGATGACCAGTGGGGCACCCTAGGGTGGCACCCCACAGGCCGGCGCGGCCAGCAATGGGGGCGCACCACCCTGTTGTGTGGGGCCCTCCTTGCCTCACTTATTCATCTCTTCCTCCCACTCTCTTCTCTCTCCCGAAAAAACCAGCACCAACTTTCTCTCACTCGTGTTTCTGCTCAAGAGCTCAAGATTTCTCGATCTCTTTGCTCAGCCCAGATTTATGTCTGAAATTTGGCACATTTGCTCTCCGAAAATGGAGTGGAATAGGCATCAACTAAACCAACAAGAATTGGAGGTGCAACAAGTCATGAGAGTTAACCGCGAAGAGGGAGTATACCCCTCTTACTACCCGTGCACAGATTTCATGAGAAGTGCAGGATTTTGAATTCCATTGGTCGCAATCTAACCCATGGTTCGGTACAAAATTTATAATAAAACTGTCAACTTGCCATTTGATGATTTTTGTGCAGCAATTAGAGTGCCGCAATGGGGATCATGCGAGAAGATAAGGGGATCGCCGCATGTTGGGGGGATGACCCCTGGTATGCCAAAGGCATGCCAAACCGGGTGGTTTGAGCCATCAGGATACCGGATAGATGTTCATGCCGGAGTCTAAGATAGGCATTTGGCTGAACAGGCTAAACCGGTATCCTCATAAGAGGGATACCGGAACCAGATAGAAAAGGTACCGGGCCACCGGTAGGAAGGGCTTGTCGGCAAAGCTGGTCAAAGATCCTCTCCAGAGCTAGAAGACAAAGATGAGCTAAGCAAAGTAGCTTTAAACGAAGGGCTGACGATAAAGAAGAAGATGACGAAGAAAGAAGCCAGAGGACGTCAGCCTCCCTGATTAAAGAAGACCCCGGTGTCATCTATGATTAAAGTAGCTTTGTACAGTAGCTGATAAAGTAGTTTGTCCAGTCAAAGATGCCATTAGGGTTTCTTGCACTGTAAGCCACCCTCTCCCCTATATAAGGAGAGGGGGCAGCCCTTCTTCACGGACACGCGTGTATGTATGTAGACAGAACCTGTAACCTGTGTGAATCAATGAACATGGTGATCTAGAGGGAGTTCTTCCTTGTGTCTTTCTTCTTCAACCTCTGGCCTTGGCCAAGTTCTTGAGGAAACCATCCGGAATCTCTTCCCACCTGATCACAAACCCTCCCCCGAATCCTCTTGCGTCCATTCGGCCCCAATCTAAGCCATCCTATGGCATCTGCTCGTTCACCACGACGACAGTTGGCGCCCACCGTGGGGCATGAAGTGGCGCATGATGGAGTTCACATTCGGGCGGGCGTCCTCGAGATCTCCGGCGAGCGTACGGTGTCCGCGTTGGTGCAGCGCATCTACGCCATGGACTTCATCAACGACAACGCGGGCTGCTTCGCCAACGGCGGCGTCTTCCCCAAGAACGGCCGCATCATCGAGTTCGGCAACCACCGCATCTACTTCGGCACCGTCCCCGTGCGCCAGCGCCTCTCGCCGGTGCTGGTGGCACCGGACCCGCCAAGATGGCTCTGTGCTGGCCGCGCCGCCGGCAGCGTTGAGGTAATGATGACCGGTGTGGCTGGTGCAGGAAAGGAAGCTGCGGCAGAAGATGCTGGTCGCGCGGTTTCGACCCGTGCGGCTAAGCCACCGCTGGAGCGCGGCGCAGGCGCAGCGGGAGCATCATCCGCGCCACCGGAGACACCGCTCCAAGCGGCGATGAACGTCCTCGCCACCCCCATCGCGTAGAACATCGATCCAGCAGCGGCTCAGGCGGAGCTGGAGGCGCAGCGCCAGAAGATGCTCGAGAGCGGCAAGGACATCGTCAGGGCGCAGCGCGAGCTGAACCTAACCGTACGTGAGTATAACGCTGCCCATGGCTTTGCTTCTGTTAGCGCGCATGCTGCCAGGATGCCGGAAAACCGGCTGAAAGCTCGCAACCTAGATCAAGATTTGCGCAAAGAGATTCTTACCGGCAAGAGTGCCTCTGCATCTGTTAGCATCGTGGAAAGGCCTAAGTATAGCAGCCCGGATAAAACTATAAAAGCTGCTAAAGCTGCTGTAGAGCTATGCGAGTCGCTTTCCGGAGAGGCTTTGGCAAAACAGCAAGAGCGTGTTAGAGAGCTGCTGGAAACTATTGAGCAGCAAAATGCTGAGCAGCTGGCTAAGCTGAACAAGGCAGCGGCCTCAAAATCCGTGCGTTTGACAAAGAATGCCGGTAGCAAGTCCCATGGGCAGGCATCGTCCCCCCACCCGGATAGAAGGAGAGAAAAAGAAGTGAATGCGCAGCAGATGACTGTGTACGATCCGTTTCTTGCCGGAAAGCAACAAGACGGGCAACATGATGCCGGTAGAAAAAGCCAAGGGGCAGAGCGAGGCTACGCCAGAGGCAATGCCGGAAACAATCATGCCGGTAGATATGAGACCGGGCAAAACTATCGAGCTGCAAGGGCAGCGTACGATGAGGAGGAAATGGATCCCCCGAGGTATCGGCAGGCAAGGGCCGCGGTGCCGGAATGTTACGATGAAGCTGATTCTACAAGACCGGCAGCATACCAGAACCCATTGGGAGAACGCTTGGGAGAGAGATACTTACCGGAACGGGATGCGAGGCACCGTCTGGATAGAGTGTATTTGTCAGAAATGATCGAGGAGGAAGGTCCTCCAGGTCCAAAGTGCTTTGGCCCAAGGATCATGAAAGAAAAACCACCAGTTCGCAACTTTATGTTGCCCCGTGACACAAAAACATACGATGGCACCACGAAGCCGGAAGATTGGCTCGCGGATTACGTGACCGCGGTATACGTCGCAGGCGGTGGAGGAACCGTAGCAGGAGGAGGAAACCGGCGTTGGGCCGTGAGGATCATACCATCGTTTTTGGTTGGACCGGCAAGAATCTGGCTAAACAACTTGCCGGCAGGAAGCATAAATGGCTGGCTGGATTTTGAGGAGGCTTTTGTGAGCAATTTCAGCAGCACCTATCAGAGGCCAAACAGGCCGCAGCAACTTGCTCTGTGTGTGCAGCGCCCGAACGAAACAGACCGGGATTATCTGGCCCGGTGGAACACTACCAGGAACTCCTGTGAAGGGGTAATCGAGGCACAGGCCATTGCTTGGTTTAGCAGTGGATGCAGAAGAGGCTCACCGCTATGGCAAAAGTTGCAGCGGAACATGCCGACAACGTTGGCAGAGATGATACGTGTGGCGGATAGCTATGCGTTGGGAGACCCAACGCAGCCGGCAGTGCAACCTGAGCCGGAACAGCTGCGCCACGAACAACACCGGGATAACCGGAATAACAAAAGAAGGGAAGATTTTCCGGATCGAAGGTACGGTCCGCAGCAAGTTGCTGCTGTGCAGGAAAACTCTGAGGCCAGCGGCAGTCAGAGGCAAAAAACCGGATCGCAGCCATGGGCGGGTCCTAAGAAGCAGTGGGTGGAAAAGAAACCCTGGGTCCAGAAAAGGAACTGGCAAGAACCCGCAAAATACACCATGGAAGCTGCCATGGATCAACCTTGCCGGTGGCACACACCGAATCCGGCACATCCGTCAAACCATCTGACGAAGGATTGTACCTGGACCAAGTACTTGATGCAAAAAGGAACGGTAAAAGATGCACAGCCACCACAAGACATGCCGCGGCAGCAGCAACAGCTACCACCACCACCGCCACTTACCGGGGCAAACGCCTTACCGGTGCAGCCAAACCGGCAGCAGTACCAGCAAGTTAACCGGGTGGAACAAGATGATCAACCACCTCCACCGGCACCTTTGGGCCGGAATGTTTACGAAGACCCGCATCTGTGCTGTGTTGTCTTTGTCACTGAGCCAACAGACAGGCAAAGCGTGCACCGCCGCTCCATGGAGGTCAATGCTGTGATGCCGGCAGTTCCCAAATACATGATGTGGTCCAATCAGGAAATTACCTGGTCATCTAAGGATCACCCTAAAATCATGCCGAATCCGGGTGGATATGCTCTTGTTGTGGACCCAATCATGAAAGGGCCGCAAACTCGAGTGAAGTTCAGCAAGGTGCTGATAGACAATGGCAGCAGCATAAACATCATGTACAAGCACACCATGCATACGCTGGGCATAACAGAAAACATGCTTCAGCCAACGCGCACAACGTTCCACGGGATCGTCCCTGGCTTGTCCTGTGCCCCGATAGGAAAAGTTCGAGTGGACGTGGCATTTGGAGGACGTGACAATTGCCGGGTGGAAAATCTGGAGTTTGAGGTGGTGGATCTAGACAGTCCCTACCATGCATTGCTGGGGAGACCGGCATTGGCAGCCTACATGGCCACAACTCATACGGCCTACCTCAAGATGAAGATGCCGGCACCTCGTGGACCATTGACTGTGGTGGGAAACTATAAGGTCTCACTGGAAACTGCATCTGCCGGATCGAACCTAGCGGAATCGCTGGTGATCGCGGAGGAAAAGAAAAGAATGCAGACAGCTGTTGCGCTGGCTCAGTCCTCACAATTGAGCTTAGCGGCAATGAGTGAAAACATGGGCTCACCGGCATTCGAGCCAACAAATGAGACAAAGGACATCGTGCTGGATCCGGCTTACCCAGAGCGCACCGTTCGTATCGGTGCCGGTCTTGATCAAGCATAGGAAAGCGCGCTCGTCAGCTTCCTCCGTGAGAATCGGAATATCTTTGCCTGGTCAACTGATGATTTGGTAGGTGTTCCGAGGGAGCTGGCTGAGCACTCCTTAAACGTCCGAAAAGATGCCAAGCCGGTGCGGCAACCACTACGCCGGTTCGCTGAAGATAGAAGAAAGATCATAGGAGAAGAGGTAACCAAACTGCTTGTTGCCGGATTCATTGTGGAGGTCACGCACACAGAGTGGCTGGCCAATCCGGTAATGGTTGAAAAGAAGAAAGATGAGAACCTGGAGGCAAAAGCTCCGAAGGTGTGGTGCATGTGCATCGACTACACCAACCTGAACAAGGCTTGCCCAAGAGATCCTTTTCCTCTACCACGAATCGATCAAGTGATTGATTCAACTGCTGGGTGTGAGTTGTTGTCCTTCCTGGATGCGTATTCCGGTTTCCACCAGATTCCCTTGAAAAAGGAAGATCAAATAAAAACTGCGTTCATTACACCGCACGGGGCTTATTGCTATGTTACTATGCCTTTTGGTTTGCGCAACGCTGGTGCAACGTACCAGCGCTGTATGCAAAAATGCTTGTTTGATCAAATTGGAAAAAATGTGCAAGTCTATGTGGATGACATTGTGATAAAAACTAAGGTAAAGAACACCTTAATCGATGACATCCGGCAAACATTCGATAACCTAAGGCGGTTCCGGATGAAACTCAATCCGGCAAAATGCACCTTTGGTGTCCCTGCCGGCAAGCTGCTCGGTTTCCTGGTATCAAGCCGGGGCATAGAAGTTAATCCGGTAAAAATCTGGGCAATAGAAATAATGGCTATCCCTCGAGAGTTAAAAGATGTGCAAAAGTTTACCGGAAGCTTGGCATCGCTAAGCTGGTTTGTAAGCAGGTTGGGAGAGAAAGCTCTACTGCTCTACGCTCTCATGAAAAAATCTGACACGTTCGTCTGGACCCCTCAGGCAGATGCAGCGTTTAAAGAGCTAAAAACAATGCTAGCCACAGCGCCCATACTGGCTTCACCTCTAGAAAGGGAGCCTATGCTGTTATACATAGCAGCAACAAACCGGGTCGTGAGTGTAGTGGTTGTGGTTGAAAGAGAAGAGGAAGGAAAAACCGTCCAAAGGCCGGTATACTACCTGAGCGAGGTGCTCTCCCTCTCAAAACAAAACTACCCTCACTTCCAGAAAATGACTTATGGCGTGTACATGGCCGCCACCAAACTCAAGCACTACTTTGAGGAGCACCCCATGAAGGTGGTGAGCGAAGCACCAATTTCCGACATCATGTGCAACAAAGACGCCAGCGGCCGGATTGCAAAATGGGCAATCCAGATATCACCGTACGTGCCGGTATATGAAAGAAGAGATGCCATAAAGTCACAGGCTCTGGCTGATTTCCTTGTTGATTGGGCGGAGATGCAATACAAACCGCCAGATCAGAGGATAGAATACTGGAAAATGCACTTTGATGGATCCAAGCTCAAGGAGGGTCTAGGTGCCGGCATGGTGCTTACTTCACCAAAAGGAGACCACCTCCGGTATGTTTTGCAAGTACATTTCAGGGCATCGAACAATGTCGCTGAATATGAAGCTTTGATACATGGGCTTAAGGTCGCAAAAGAAATCGGTGCACACCGGATCATTTGCTATGGCGATTCAGATCTTGTGGTACAGCAGTGTTCCGGAGATTGGGATGCAAAAGATGCCAATATGGCCTCGTACCGGTTTCACGTGCAAAAGATTGCCGGATTCTTCAAAGGTTGTGAGTTTCACCATGTGCCACGCGCGGAAAATGAAGCCGCGGATGCTTTGTCCAAGCTGGGCTCATCTAGGCAAGAAATTTCTCCCGGAATAGCTTTGGCTCACTTAAGAGTGCCATCGATCAAACCAAGCCCGGAATCAGAATCAATTTTTGTACCGGAGTCACACGTAGTACCCATGGATATCGATGAAGGGAACCCGGGGACTGCTCCGGCAAGATCGGGAACTGCTCCGGCAAGCTCGGGGACTGCTGTACCCATACCGGAAGAAATGATGCTGGTGGATAGCATGGAGATAGATGCACCGGTGTTTTCGGTTCGAGAGATACCGTCATGGGTTAAACCTATTAAGGAGTTCCTGATCAACGGCACCTTGCCGGCTGACGAAAACGAGTCAAGGAGGATACAAAGAAGGTCCAAAGCATACACGTTCATCAACGGTGTGGTGTACAAGAGAAGCGTTACCGGTGTCCTTCAAAGATGTGTGGAACCGGAGGAAGGGAAAGAAATGCTTGAGGAAATTCACCAAGGAGAATGTGGGCATCATGCTTCATCAAGGGCGCTAGTAGCAAAAGTATTCCGGCATGGGTTCTATTGGCCCACTGCTTTGGAGAACGCTGAGGATTTGGTAAGAAAATGCAACGGCTGCCAGAGGTACGCCAAGCAAAATCATACCCCAGCATCCGGTTTAAAGACAATACCGTTAACATGGCCATTCGCCGTTTGGTGCCTTGACATGGTTGGACCATTCAAAACTGCAAGAAGCAGCATGACTCACATCTTGGTCATGGTGGATAAGTTCACCAAATGGCTAGAAGTGAAACCTATCGCAAAGTGTGATGGGCATACAGCGGTGAAATTCCTAAAAGATGTCATTTTGCGGTATGGATACCCGCACAGCATCATCACTGATAATGGAACCAACTTTGCTCAAGGTGAGTTCAAAAGGTTCTGTGAGGACAACAACATCCGGTTGGATTTGTGCTCAGTGGCACACCCTCAGGGCAATGGCCAGGTGGAAAGAATGAATGCTTTGGTGCTTTCCGGTATCAAGCCTAGACTCATTGATGCAGTGGAGAAGTCACCGGGATGTTGGCTCGATGAGCTACCATCAGTTCTGTGGAGTATAAGAACAACCCCAAACCGGTCTACCGGATACACTCCCTTCTTCATGGTTTATGGAGCAGAAGCGGTCATACCAACCGACATCATTCATGATTCACCAAGGGTACAGCTCTATACTGAGCAAGAGGTCAAAGAGGCCAGAGAAAATGATGTCGACTTGCTGGAAGAAGCAAGAGAGCTGGCTCTGGCAAGAACAGCCATTTATCAGCAAAACCTAAGACGCTATCATAACCGGAAGGTTAACCCGAGAGTTTTCCGGGAAGGAGATCTTGTACTTCGCCTGGTGCAGCGCACTGAAGGCCGGCATAAGCTTTTGCCACCATGGGAAGGTCCCTTCATTGTAAGCAAGGTGCTTCACAATGATGCGTACTACTTGATAGATGCACAGGAGTGGAAGAAAGGAAAGGCGGACAGGTCCGGAGAGGAGAGCAAACGTCCATGGAACGTAGCTCTGTTGCGTCCTTTCTACTCTTGAAGTGGTGGTGTAAGAAGTTCCTTTTTGTACCTTATATGCTATGAATAAAAGATGCCGGAACCTTGAATGAATCTCGGGGACTACCCCAATAAGGTTGCATGTAACTTGTCTATTTTTTCAGTTTACCGGTTGCTTATTGAATGTTTTTTCTTTCCGGTTTAGTAGTGTGCTAAATCCTACCGGAGTCTTCGACTCTGCTGCTGTCCGCAAACCGGCTTCATGGCAAGCAAGATAAACCGGTAGGAGATAAGCACATGAACTGCGAAAAGGGAGAGCAGGAAAGAACAATCCGGAAAATTTAACTAACCCCGGTTAAACCGGTTTTTTGCAAAATTTCAAAGTTATTTCTAAGTTCAAGAAGATGCTTGTTTGGTGAAAGAACCTTGTGCTCATACGCCAAAGAACGCCCAGAGAAGGCAGAGCGAGCCAAGGCAAAAGAACCAAGTATGCATCAAATTGGATGCGGAAACAATTGGGAAATCTTTGCAGTACAGGATAAAAGCAGAACCAAAAGCAAATGTGCTAAGGCAAACTTAGAAATATTTAGCTACCGGTATAACTTACCGGCATGAAATGTTGTACCACAACCAAAAGCAGATTTAAAGTTTTACATCATAGACCCCGGCATACCGGGGCAGAATTTAACGGACATTGTTTTAAGTTAACCAGGACAAAGAAACATATCACAGTCAGACATTGCATAAGAGCAGGTAATCAGATAGCAGGGGCATCAGGCGGAGCAGCACCGGCCTCGGTGTCTTCAGGGGGAGCAGTGCTGGCCTCGGGAGCTTCCGGCGGCGCGTCCTCGGCAGCCTCATCTTCATCTCCCTCGTCTTCTTCTTCCTCATCGGCGAGGTAGTCCTTGACGCCGGGGAGGGGAGGGATGAAGGTGCGGACCTCGGCATACTCAGCAAGCCGGTATGCCCGGTCCTGCCGCTTTGCGGTGAGCGCCGGATCTGTGTCCGTGGGAGCATCTGCGCGTACGCCTTGGAGAGCATCCAGATCAAGAGCAGGATACCACGAGCACACGGACCGCAGCACCGTGTCAGCTCCGGCACGAGCCGCGGAGCATTGCCACTCGCGGATCCGGTGCCCGGCATCATTAAGCCGCGCGGCGGTGAGCGTGATGTTCCCCGGCAGCTCCTCCTCAGGCCACAGGACCTTGAAGACTTGGATGGCGGCGGCTGGCAGGTCAGCAAGAAGCCGGTCGACGGAGCGCATGTGCTGGACACGCGCGGAGAGGGCGACAAGATAGTCGTACCCATCCCAGTGCGCGTCCAGATTGGGAAATTCCCGCGCAATCCGATCCTCCCTCACCTTCTTCAAGGCATAAACCTGGGATTCCGGGAAATGCTCTACAGAAAAAAGAAAAAAGGCATAAAAACGAGACACCGGAAAAAGCATGTCGGAAAAAGCATGTCGGAAAAAGCAAGAAACAAAGATACATCTTCAAAAGGAGAAAGCTTATAAGCGAAAGAGAGGGCAAAGCAGGAACTTACGGAGAGCCAGCGCGTCTATCTTCATAACCAACTGATCATATTCCCGGTGATCGGTGGTCATGGTATCAATAAGGCGCTCCGCTGCCTTCCGCGATTTCCTCTCCTCCTCCAGCTCTGCCGTCAAGACGGTGTTGGAGTTCGTGGAGTCCTCCACGACCTCCGCCAGCCTGGCCTCCGCTGCAACCCGGGCATCCTTCAAGGCTTGCTCATGCCGGAGCGCGGCTTGTATAGCCTGTTCCTTGAGCTCCCCCAGGGCGGTCTTCTGGGCCTCCAGTGCCTCGTTGTGCTCCTTGAGGAGCTGCTCCTTCTCGCCTAAGTACCGGAAAGAAAAGTCTTAGCAAGCAACAATAGATGAAATGAAAAAAGGAACGGGTTAGCGAGAAAAAGAAAGGATGGTACCTTGAAGCTTGGCGACACAGGCCTTCAGGGCCTCGATGGTAGCTTCCGGAACAACTGTTAAGCAAAAGAGTGCATAAGTATCAAAGAAAGAAACAGTCCGGTGAAAAGATGCCAGAGGGGAAAGAAACAAACCTTGGCAGTGGCTGTGGGCCTCAGCAAGGTCCCGGTGCTCCCACAGAAGCTCCTCAAAGAGTTGCTTCCGGGCGTCGGCAGTGCTCTGTTCAAGGGAAGATGGGTGTGAGAAAGAAAGAAACAAGGTTTCAACCCGAAACTCGGGGACTGGCCATGCCGGTTTCACATGCCTCTAGTTAAAGTTTCGCGCCGAAAACTGCATTTTCACCACGAAACTCGGGGACTGGGAGAATAGATAAGATCCGGAAAGAAAAGAAACCGGCATCAACAAAAATAAAAGAAATTTGGCAAAACTTACCACCACGTTGTTGGTAGCATCGTACCAGGCACTGTCAAACTCTTTCACGGCGCGTTTAAGCCGCGAGAAGTGTTCTTCAGTGCACCGAGCCCCGGCAGGATCTGGTGCCGGAAGGCGATCCTTCCCCAGGCCGCGGGTAGAAGCGGAGATATCCGCCTCATTCCACTTCTGGGCATAGGGGAGAAGGTGCCCCAGGTCCTTGCCCGCGCGCTTCAGATCAACAATCCGGCCCAGGAGGCCGGTAGGCTTGTCCTGGGCAGCGATAGCAGCGGGGCCGACGTGCAGCACCACGTCCCCCGAGCCGCTTGAGGCGGCGCCCTCCACAGCCTTGCCGCGGGAAGCCCCGGGCTTGAGGAACTTGGTGATCTTGGGAGTCCCGGACGGCGCCGGTTGCTTGGCCGCGGAAGGTCCTTGGCTGGGCGGCGGTGTCGGCGTGGCCTCGGGAGGAGGAGAAGGTACCGGCGCGGAAGTATCCGGCGCAGTAGGGGAAGAGCTCGACTGCTTCTTTTTCTTCTTCGGGGGAGGAGGAACCAAAGGTTCCGCCTGCCCGGCATCAGTCTGGCCGGTGCCGATGTTGCTGGCGCCGGTGTCTTGGGTCTCTGGAGGGGAGGTGAAGTCCTCCTCCGCGCGGTGATCTGGAGGTGTTGGGGCCGCGCGCCCCGAACTTGTGGTGCCTCCCGAGAGGGAGGCAGAGCTGTTGCCGGCACCAGATGGTACCGGACTTGACTGAGGAGGAGGAGTTGAGGTCCTCGCGGAGCCGGCAGAGCCAAGCTCAAGCGCAGGGCTGAAAGAAAGGAAAAAGAGAGCAAATTGGAAAAAAGCAACCGGAAAAGAACTCGGTGGAAACAAAGAGAGCATAAAAGAGATAAAAACTTACCCGGAAGACATCCGCATCCACTTCTGCTTGTAGCGCTTGGTGCCAACCTGCTTCCCTCCAATGACTTCAGTCCGAGGACGTTTGCCAGAGGGAGCATGGCTGGGGCCGGCGCCAGCAGCAGGAGGATCGCTCTTCTGGCCCTCGGCCATGAGCTTATCCAGAAACTCGTCGCCAACCTCGGCCTGCAGGGGAGGTTCGTGCTCATGGATCTGTGGGTTGTTGCTGGCTGAGGGAGTGTCTACAGAATGGAAGTAACAAAAAGAGTATAAGAAAACGAACAGAAAGGCTACCTCAAGTATGGTCAAGTCATCAGACGAACCAGCTGGTTCCGGCGGAGACTTGCCAAGGCGGGAAGATGGAGTCCGGCCCATCCTCAGATCCAGCCAATGAATGACGGGATCTGGATCGTACTTGTCCAGAGGCCTCTTCCGGCAAGGGCCTCGTCGGTCTGAGTCGATCCGAGGGAAACGAGCCCTAGCCTGAGAACAAAGGAAAAAAGAGAGATTAGTCGCAAATATGAAAGTTACCGGTAATACGACCTGAGCCGCGCAGTTTCTTACATCTTGGGACGGAGGATTTTTGGAGCTGAGAGGGCAAAGGCCCCACTCCCAGTCATCCGGCATGTCCGTTTGGCAGATTTGGCTAGCCTTCAGGACCACATCAGCCTTGCTCAAGGGCAAGCCGGTGATCTTGGTGGGATCACCGGGGCCGTACGTCTCACTAATCTTGTGAGCGCGCTGTTGAAGGGGAAGCACCCGGCGGCAGATGAAGGTGCGGATGATATCGTCGGAGCAGATATCGGTATCCTTCATCAACCTCAGCATAAAGCGCACAACCCGGTTCGTCTCGGCATGATCCGTTCCGGGGTTATACTGCCAGTTGGTCTTGGCGGGCGGCGCCGGGTTGAACGCCGGCAAGTTGATGAGGTCGTCGTCGCCCGCGTTCTTCACATAGAAGAACGTCGTCTGCCACAACCGGCAAGACTCGAGGCCGTTGAACTTAAAAAAGGGGCTCCCTTGGCGGGAGCCGATGATGCAAGACCCGCATTGAACGGGGGGTTTGGGCGCAGGAATGTCCTTGCCCTGGACCGAATTGATCCGGAGGGAGAAAAAGCGGGCAAACGTCTCGCGAGCGGGACGGATGCCAATGTAGCCCTCCATGAAGGCCACAAAGCAAGAAAGATAAAAAACGGCGTTGCCGGGAAGATGGTGAGGTTGGAGGCGATAGAAGTCGAGGAATTGGCGAAAGAAATCAGAAGCAGGAAGGCCGAAGCCACGCTCAAAGTGAGCAAGGAAAACAACGGCCTCACCGGGTTTGAGCACCGGTTGGATCTCGTCGCCTGGAAGCCGGCAGATGACTCCTTCCGGAATCCTCCTAGACCGGTAGAGCCAGTCGATCTCGAACTGGGTCACGTCGGAACCTCTCCAGGCTCCGCGTGTCTTGTCCTTTCCGGAGGCCCGGCTAGATGTACCGGCCTCTTGTTTCCGGCTAGATGCCAGATCCATCCGGGCGAGGTCGTCGGTTAACCCGTCGGAAGCGCTACTATCTTGGTTGCTAGAGGTGGCAGCAGGGAGAGACCCTTCGCTAGACATGAGGATCTAGGGACGCCGGAATCTACCGAGAAACAGTTTTCCCCAAACAGACCCTCGCGCGAAGATCTACGAGTAAGAGGAAAAGCAAAAACAAAGAATGGATAAATACTCTACCGCCCCCAAGATCCGAAGTGCAAGAAAGAAAGGGGTAAAGGCGTATCGGGCCTAACCTGAGGCAGCGGAGTCACGGAGGAAGAGGTTCGCCGGAGGAATGGTGAGCCTACTGCCGGCGAGGGAGTCCGTCGACGGCGAGGTGAGGAAGTCCTTGAGGAAACACGAATGCAGCGGACGCGGTGAGCGCGCTGCAGAAGGTTCCCGCACGAGGAAGTCCGGCGGAACGGAGGCGTGAGTTCGCCGGGCGATGGGCTCAAACGAGCGGCGGCGGACGGAGAACGGCGAAGGCACGGAGGCGAAGAGCTCTGCGCGCAGGGAAGTGGAGAATGCGAAGAAGAGGAAGAAGGAGCGGCGGTTGCGCTTATAAAGAAGAAGGGAAGTGGGCTGGAAACCGCTGGGCCGTGGCGGTTCGCCTCGCGGCCCGCAGCGGTTCGCACCATGGGCCGCCACGTGTCGACGAGGTACACGCGAAAAACAGGAGGCCACACGGAGGCACACAGGGGATCCAGAACGGCTAGTGGGATCCGCCGCGGTGCATTAAATGGGCGCGCGGGAGTCGAAGCGAATTGACAACTGACACTGACGCGTCAGTTACAGTGCGCATGTCTGTCAGGCGCGGGGCCCGAGATATTCTCGACTTCGCCGAGGAGGTACTTAATGGTTAAGATACCGGAAGACAAGATACCGGGGAATGACTTACGAAGAAAAGATAAGGGGGATCCGGGCAAAGATGCCGGATCCGAGCATGACGCCGGATGGATCAAACCGGTATCCAAAGACATAAGAACCTGGCATGGTCTGTTGGATAGGATCCGCCAGACTATACCAGCTTCGGGGACTAATGTTGGGGGGATGACCCCTGGTATGCCAAAGGCATGCCAAACCGGATGGTTTGAGCCATCAGGATACCGGTTAGATGTTCATGCCGGAGTCTAAGATAGGCATTTGGCTGAACAGGCTAAACCGGTATCCTCATAAGAGGGATACCGGAACCAGATAGAAAAGGTACCGGGCCACCGGTAGGAAGGGCTTGTCGGCAAAGCTGGTCAAAGATCCTCTCCAGAGCTAGAAGACAAAGATGAGCTAAGCAAAGTAGCTTTAAACGAAGGGCTGACGATAAAGAAGAAGATGACGAAGAAAGAAGCCGGAGGACGTCAGCCTCCCTGATTAAAGAAGACCCCGGTGTCATCTATGATTAAAGTAGCTTTGTACAGTAGCTGATAAAGTAGTTTGTCCAGTCAAAGATGCCATTAGGGTTTCTTGCACTGTAAGCCACCCTCTCCCCTATATAAGGAGAGGGGGCAGCCCTTCTTCACGGACACGCGTGTATGTATGTAGACAGAACCTGTAACCTGTGTGAATCAATGAACATGGTGATCTAGAGGGAGTTCTTCCTTGTGTCTTTCTTCTTCAACCTCTGGCCTTGGCCAAGTTCTTGAGGAAACCATCCGGAATCTCTTCCCACCTGATCACAAACCCTCCCCCGAATCCTCTTGCGTCCATTCGGCCCCAATCTAAGCCATCCTATGGCATCTGCTCGTTCACCACGACGACATCGCAAGAGCTCTTGAACCTCTTCGAGATGATTTGTCATGGAAGAAGTTTCTCAGAGGATGGTGGTAAAATCGGTAGCATTCAACTCCCAGCTATTTGCTACTTTGCTTATTTCATTACTAAGTGCGTTCTTGCTAGAAAGAATGCAAGTAAATTATCTATCCAGGATTTAGCTTTTCTAGCTGCTGCATTGCAAGGTAATAAGACCTATAATTTGGGTGCTTTGATAGCCTATAGACTTGCTACTAACCGTGAGAAGGGCGGAATTTGTGGAGGAATCATTGCCTCTCATTTATTAACTATGCATGGTGTAGAACCTCACCATCTTGATATTCAGCTTCCCATAGAGAAACTTGACATAGTCTCCATGATTAAACAAGAATTTGTTTCTGATTCATCTAATTTGGGTAGCCTGCCTTATGACACGCGTACAGCACGCGACCGTTGGGAACCCCAAGTGGAAGGTGTGATGCGTACAACAGTAAGTTTCCCTCAGTTAGAAACCAAGATTTATCGAACCAGTAGGAGTCAAGAAGCACGTTGAAGGTTGATGGCGGCGAGATGTAGTGCGGCGCAATACCAGGGATTCCGGCGCCAACGTGGAACCTGCACAACACAAACCAAGTACTTTGCCCCAACGAAACAGCGAGGTTGTCAATCTCACCGGCTTGCTGTAACAAAGGATTAGATGTATAGTGTGGATGATGATTGTTTGCAGAAAACAGTAGAACAGTATTGCAGTAGATTGTATTTCAGTATAGAGAATTGGACCGGGGTCCACAGTTCACTAGAGGTGTCTCTCCCATAAGATAAACAGCATGTTGGGTGAACAAATTACAGTTGGGCAATTGACAAATAAAGAGGGCATGACCATGCACATACATATTATGATGAGTATAGTGAGATTTAATTGGGCATTACGACAAAGTACATAGACCGCTATCCAGCATGCATCTATGCCTAAAAAGTCCACCTTCAGGTTATCATCCGAACCCCCTCCAGTATTAAGTTGCTAACAACAGACAATTGCATTAAGTATTGCGCGTAATGTAATCAGTAACTACATCCTCGAACATAGCACCAATGTTTTACCCCTAGTGGCAACAGCACATCCATAATCTTAGAGATTTTTGTCACTTCCCCAGATTCACGGAGACATGAACCCACTATCGAGCATAAATACTCCCTCTTGGAGTTACAAGCATCTACTTGGCCAGAGCATCTACTAGTAACGGAGAGCATGCAAGATCATAAACAACACATAGACATGAATTGATAATCAACATAACAAGTATTCTCTATTCATCGGATCCCAACAAACGTAACATATAGAATTACAGATAGATGATCTTGATCATGTTCGGCAGCTCACAAGACCCGACAATTAAGCACAATGGGGAGAAGACAACCATCTTGCTACTGCTATGGACCCATAGTCCAGGGGTAGACTACTCACACATCACTCCGGAGGCGACCATGGCGGCGTAGAGTCCTCCGGGAGATGATTCCCCTCTCCGGCAGGGTGCCGGAGGCGATCTCCTGAATCCCCCGAGATGGGATTGGCGGCGGCGGCGTCTCTGGAAGGTTTTCCGTATCGTGGCTCTCGGTACTGGGGGTTTCGCGACGAAGGCTATTTGTAGGCGGAAGGGCAGGTCAAGGGGCGTCACGAGGGGCCCACACTATAGGTCGGCGCGGCCAGGGCTTGGGCCGCGCCGCCCTGTAGTCTGGCCACCTCGTGGCCCCACTTCGTCTCCTCTTCGGTCTTCTGGAAGCTTTGTGGCAAAATAGGACCCTGGGCGTTGATTTCGTCCAATTCCGAGAATATTTCCTTACTAGGATTTCTGAAACCAAAAACAGCAGAAACTTGACAATCGACACTTCGGCATCTTGTTAATAGGTTAGTTCCAGAAAATGCACGAATATGACATAAAGTGTGCATAAAACATGTAGATATCATCAATAATGTGGCATGGAACATAAGAAATTATCGATACGTCGGAGACGTATCAGCATCCCCAAGCTTAGTTCCTGCTCGTCCCGAGCAGCTAAACGATAAACAAAGATAATTTCTGGAGTGACATGCCATCATAACCTTGATCATACTATTTGTAAGCATATGTAGTGAATGCAGCGATCAAAACAATGTATATGACATGAGTAAACAAGTGAATCATATAGCAAAGACTTTTCATGAATAGTACTTCAAGACAATCATCAATAAGTCTTGCATAAGAGTTAACTCATAAAGCAATAATTCATAGTAGAAGCATTGAAGCAACACAAAGGAAGATTAAGTTTCAGCGGTTGCTTTCAACTTGTAACATGTATATCTCATGGATATTGTCAACATAGAGTAATATAACAAGTGCAATATGCAAGTATGTAGGAATCAATGCACAGTTCACACAAGTGTTTGCTTCTTGAGGTGGAGAGAGATAGGTGAACTGACTCAACATAAAAGTAAAAGATAGGTCCTTCAAAGAGGAAAAGCATCGATTGCTATATTTGTGCTAGAGCTTTGATTTTGAAAACAAGAAACAATTTTGTCAACGGTAGTAATAAAGCATATTTATCATGTAAATTATATCTTACAAGTTGCAAGCCTCATGCATAGTATACTAATAGTGCCCGCACCTTGTCCTAATTAGCTTGGACTACCGGGATCATCGCAATGCACATGTTTTAACCAAGTGTCACAAAGGGGTACCTCTATGCCGCCTGTACAAAGGTCTAAGGAGAAAGCTCGCATCGGATTTCTCGCTATTGATTATTCTCAACTTAGACATCCATACCGGGACAACATAGACAACAGATAATGGACTCCTCTTTTATGCATAAGCATGTAACAACAATTAATTTTCTCATTTGAGATTGAGGATATATGTCCAAAACTGAAACTTCCACCATGGATCATGGCTTTAGTTAGCGGCCCAATGTTCTTCTCTAACAACATGCATGCTTTAACCATAAGGTGGTAGATCTCCCTTACTTCAGACAAGACGAACATGCATAGCAACTCACATGATATTCAACCAAAAGTTGATGGCGTCCCCAGTGAACATGGTTATCGCACAACAAGCAACTTAATAAGAGATAAAGTGCATAAGTACATATTCAATACCACAATAGTTTTTAAGCTATTTGTCCCATGAGCTATATATTGTAAAGGTGGAGAATGGAAATTTAAAGGTAGCACTCAAGCAATTTACTTTGGAATGGCGGAGAAATACCATGTAGTAGGTAGGTATGGTGGACACAAATGGCATAGTGGTTGGCTCAAGTATTTTGGATGCATGAGAAGTATTCCCTCTCGATGCAAGGTTTAGGCTAGCAAGGCTATTTGAAACAAACACAAGGATGAAGCGGTGCAGCAAAACTCACATAAAAGACATATTGAAAACATTATAAGACTCTACACCGTCTTCCTTGTTGTTCAAACTCAATACTAGAAATTATCTAGACTTTAGAGAGACCAAATATGCAAACCAAATTTTACCATGCTCTATGTATTTCTTCATTAATGGGTGCAAAGCATATGATGCAAGAGCTTAAACATGAGCACAACAATTGCCAAGTATCACATTACCCAAGACATTATAGCAAATTACTACATGTATCATTTTCCAATTCCAACCATATAACAATTTAACGAAGAAGAAACTTCGCCATGAATATTATGAGTAGAGCCTAAGGACATACTTGTCCATATGCTACAGCGGAGCGTGTCTCTCTCCCACAAAGTGAATGCTAGGATCCATTTTATTCAAACAAAACAAAAAATAAAAACAAACCAACGCTCCAAGAAAAGAACATAAGATGTGATGGAATAAAAATATAGTTTCAGGGAAGGAACCTGATAATGTTGTCGATGAAGAAGGGGATGCCTTGGGCATCCCCAAGCTTAGACGCTTGAGTCTTCTTGATATATGCAGGGGTGAACCACCGGGGCATCCCCAAGCTTAGAGCTTTCACTCTCCTTGATCATGTTGTATCATCTCCCTCTCTTGATCCTTGAAAACTTCCTCCACACCAAACTTAGAACAACTCATTAGAGGGTTAGTGCACAATCAAAATATACATGTTCAGAGGTGACATAATCATTCTTAACACTTCTCGACATTGCACAAAGCTACTGAAAGTCAATGGAATCGACATATCCATCGAACATAACAAAACTGGCAATGCGAAATAAAAGGCAGAATCTGTCAAAACAGAATAGTTCGTATTGACGAATTTTATCGAGGCACCAGACTTGCTCAAATGAAAATACTCAAATTGAATTAAAGTTTCGTACATATCTGAGGATCACTCACGTAAATTGGCATAATTTTCTGAGTCACCTACAGAGAATTTTGCCCCGATTCGTGACAGCAAAGAAATCTGTTTCTGCGCAGTAATCCAAATCTAGTATGAACTTTACTATCAACGACTTTACTTGGCACAACAAAACACTAAACTAAGATAAGGAGAGGTTGCTACAGTAGTAAACAACTTCCAAGACACAAATAAAAACAAGGTACTGTAGTAAAAAAAACATGGGTTGTCTCCCATAAGCGCTTTTCTTTAACGCGTTTCAGCTAGGCGCAGAAAATCTGTATCAAGTATTATCGAGAGACGAAGTATCAACATCATAATTTGTTCTAATAATAGAATCAAAAGGTAACTTAATTCTCTTTCTAGGGAAGTGTTCCATACCTTTCTTGAGAGAAAATTGATATTTTATATTACCTTCCTTCATATCAATGATAGCACCAACAGTTCGAAGAAAAGGTCTTCCAAATATAATGGGACAAGATGCATTGCATTCAATATCCAAGACAACAAAATCAACGGGGACAAGGTTATTGTTAACGGTAATGCGAACATCATCAACTTTCCCCAAAGGTTTCTTTGTAGAATGATCAGCAAGATTAACATCCAAATAACAATTTTTCAGCGGTGGCAAGTCAAGCATATTATAAATTTTCTTAGGCATAACGGAAATACTTGCACCAAGATCACATAAAGCATTACAATCAAAATCTTTAACCTTCATCTTAATGATGGGCTCCCAACCATCCTCTAGCTTTCTAGGAATAGAAGCTTCGCGCTCTAATTTCTCTTCTCTAGCTTTTATGAGAGCATTTGTAATATGTTGCGTGAAAGCCAAATTTATAGCACTAGCATTAGGACTTTTAGCAAGTTTTTTCAAGAACTTTATAATTTCAGAGATGTGGCAATCATCAAAATTAAAACCATTATAATCTAAAGCAATGGGATCATCATCCCCAATGTTGGAAAAAAAATCAGCAGCTTTATCACAGGCAGTTTCAGCAGTTTTAGCAGTTTCGGGCAGTTTTTCGCGCTTTGCATTAGAAGTGGAAACATTGCTAACACCAATTCTTTTATTGTTATTAGTAGGAGGTGCAGCAACTTGTGTAGCATTAGTATTACTAGTGGTGGTGATAGTCCAAACTTTAGCTATATTATCTTCTTTTTCATTTTCTTCTCTTTCCCACCTAGCACGCAATTCGGCCATCAATCTTATATTCTCATTAATTCTAACTTGGATGGCATTTGCTGTAGTAACAATTTTATTATTAAGATTTTCATTAGGAATAACTTTCGATTTCAAAAGATCAACATCAGCAGCAAGACTATCGACTTTAGAAGCAAGTATATCAATTTTCCCAAGCTTTTCTTCAACAGATTTGTTAAAAGCAGTTTGTGTACTAATAAATTCTTTAAGCATGGCTTCAAGTCCAGGGGGTGTGTTCCTATTATTGTTGTAAGAATTCCCATAAGAATTACCATAGCCGTTGCCATTATTATAAGGATATGGCCTATAGTTGTTACTAGAATTGTTCCGGTAAGCATTGTTGTTGAAATTATTATTTTTAATGAAGTTTACATCAACATGTTCTTCTTGTGCAACCAATGAAGCTAACGGAACATTATTAGGATCAACATTTGTCCTATCATTCACAAGCATAGACATAATAGCATCAATCTTATCACTCAAGGAAGAGGTTTCTTCGACAGAATTTACCTTCTTACCTTGTGGAGCTCTTTCCGTGTGCCATTCAGAGTAACTGATCATCATATTATCAAGAAGCTTTGTTGCTTCACCAAGAGTGATGGACATAAAGGTACCTCCAGCAGCTGAATCCAATAGGTTCCGCGAAGAAAAATTCAGTCCTGCATAAAAGGTTTGGATGATCATCCAAGTAGTCAGTCCATGGGTTGGGCAATTTTTAACCAAAGATTTCATTCTTTCCCATGCTTGTGCAACATGCTTAGTATCTAATTGTTTAAAATTCATTATGCTACTCCTCAAAGATATAATTTTAGCAGGGGGATAATATCTACCAATAAAAGCATCCTTGCATTTAGTCCATGAATCAATACTATTCTTAGGCAGAGATAGCAACCAATCTTTAGCTCTTCCTCTTAACGAGAAAGGGAACAATTTTAATTTTATAATGTCACCATCTACATCTTTATATTTTTTCATTTCACACAATTCAACAAAATTATTGAGATGGGCAGCAGCATCATCAGAACTAACACCAGAAAATTGCTCTCGCATAACAAGATTCAGTAAAGCAGGTTTAATTTCAAAGAATTCTGCTGTAGTAGCAGGTGGAGCAATAGGTGTGCATAAGAAATCATTATTATTTGTGGTTGTGAAGTCACACAACTTAGTATTTTCAGGAGTACCCATTTTAGCAACAGTAAATAAAGCAAACTAGATAAAGTAAATGCGAGTAACTAATTTTTTTGTATTTTTGATATAGCAAACAAGATAGCAAATAAAGTAAAACTAGCAACTAATTTTTTTGTATTTTGATTTAGTGCAGCAAACAAAGTAGTAAATAAAACTAAGCAAGACAAAAACAAAGTAAAGAGATTGCGATGTGGAGACTCCCCTTGCAACGTGTCTTGATCTCCCCGGCAACGGCGCCAGAAATTTAGCTTGACACGCGTACAGCACGCGACCGTTGGGAACCCCAAGTGGAAGGTGTGATGCGTACAGCAGTAAGTTTCCCTCAGTTAGAAACCAAGGTTTATCGAACCAGTAGGAGTCAAGAAGCACGTTGAAGGTTGATGGCGGCGAGATGTAGTGCGGCGCAATACCAGGGATTCCGGCGCCAACGTGGAACCTGCACAACACAAACCAAGTACTTTGCCCCAACGAAACAGCGAGGTTGTCAATCTCACCGGCTTGCTATAACAAAGGATTAGATGTATAGTGTGGATGATGATTGTTTGCAGAAAACAGTAGAACAGTATTGCAGTAGATTGTATTTCAGTATAGAGAATTGGACCGGGGTCCACAGTTCACTAGAGGTGTCTCTCCCATAAGATAAACAACATGTTGGGTGAACAAATTACAGTTGGGCAATTGACAAATAAAGAGGGCATGACCATGCACATACATATTATGATGAGTATAGTGAGATTTAATTGGGCATTACGACAAAGTACATAGACCGCTATCCAGCATGCATCTATGCCTAAAAAGTCCACCTTCAGGTTATCATCCGAACCCCCTCCAGTATTAAGTTGCTAACAACAGACAATTGTATTAAGTATTGCGCGTAATGTAATCAGTAACTACATCCTCGAACATAGCACCAATGTTTTATCCCTAGTGGCAACAACACATCCATAATCTTAGAGATTTCTGTCACTTCCCCAGATTCACGGAGACATGAACCCACTATCGAGCATAAATACTCCCTCTTGGAGTTACAAGCATCTACTTGGCTAGAGCATCTACTAGTAACGGAGAGCATGCAAGATCATAAACAACACATAGACATGAATTGATAATCAACATAACAAGCATTCTCTATTCATCGGATCCCAATAAACGCAACATATAGAATTACAGATAGATGATCTTGATCATGTTCGGCAGCTCACAAGACCCGACAATTAAGCACAATGGGGAGAAGACAACCATCTAGCTACTGCTATGGACCCATAGTCCAGATGTAGACTACTCACACATCACTCCGGAGGCGACCATGGCGGCGTAGAGTCCTCCGGGAGATGATTCCCCTCTCCGGCAGGGTGCCGGAGGCGATCTCCTGAATCCCCCGAGATGGGATTGGCGGCGGCGGCGTCTCTGGAAGGTTTTCCGTATCGTGGCTCTCGGTACTGGGGGTTTTGCGACGAAGGCTATTTGTAGGCGGAAGGGCAGGTCAAGGGGCATCACGAGGGGCCCACACTATAGGTCGGCGCGGCCAGGGCTTGGGCCGCGCCGCCCTGTAGTCTGGCCACCTCGTGGCCCCACTTCGTCTCCTCTTCGGTCTTCTGGAAGCTTCGTGGCAAAATAGGACCCTGGGCGTTGATTTCGTCCAATTCCGAGAATATTTCCTTACTAGGATTTCTGAAACCAAAAACAACATAAAACAGCAACTGGCACCTCGGCATCTTGTTAATAGGTTAGTTCCAGAAAATGCACGAATATGACATAAAGTGTGCATAAAACATGTAGATATCATCAATAATGTGGCATGGAACATAAGAAATTATCGATACGTCGGAGACGTATCATCTTACAAGATAACATTTTACAAGAAAACTTGGAGAACAACTAAGAAAACTGAAAAACTAGTAGGATTGTCTGCACCTGTTCTATTTAACCTTGATTCCAGGGAGGATTGGTCAGTCACGGAAGGTGCGCTGAATGCATACATAGAGGGAGGAGGCCATCACGCAAGAGACAACACGGAGGAGGCCGAGGAACACGTCGACTCATCATCCGATGCAGCAAGGTCTTCGCATCAACATTTTGGGCATGTGTTGCGGTCAGAAACCCACCGGCGAGCAGCGACGGGCAACACAGTAGAGCCGGGAGGCTCCCAGGACTGCGGCTGGCCCTGGTCCCTCCGAGCGACGGCCCGCAAAGACTCGGCACGCACGTCCGATGCTGGTGCAAGGGCGTGCCACCTGACCTATACCTGGTCAGGAAGGTGATGGAGATGCCTCGCTTAGTTTCCTGCATGGCATACACGTAAACATTAAATACGAGCCTCGATCGGCTCTCAGGTTGTCCTGTGAATCGGCTCAAAGAGCCGATCCACCCATGATTCGCACGAGGTGTACGAATATATGGTGGTCCTGCTTGATCAAAATAAAGCTAAAACGATCTACTATGATTTAGGGTTTTCACCACATAATCGGAACATCCTACTCGTGATTGAGCCTCGCGGCCACGCACGGTGTTCGTAAACCGACCCTAGGCAAGGCCTAAAAACCAACACGAGGTTGATCCCCGGAACATCCTGTCCAGGGCTAGCAAACTACACCCTACGCGCCACTGGATCCTTCAACCCATTTGTAAGGCCTAACTATGCAGATATTAAACTAATCCTTGAAGAACAAGGATCAACCATAACGGATCGGATCTACTAAATGATGATCAAGCGGGGTGCCGCCCTTACACCTAAGATAGGCGTAAGGGCGGCTAGATGTCTAAGGGTTGCACGACGATAGCATATGATACGATGAACAATGCTAACCCTAACACATCTAAGATAACTACGTTGCTCGCCATCAAAAAGGCTTCAGTACGAGCAACGCATGAACAGCGAATAAACTTGTACTGCCTAGATCGCAAGATGCGATCTAGGCAGCATGATGCTTACCCGGAAGAAACCCTCGAGACAAGGGAGTTGGCGATGCACCTAGATTGGTTTGTGGTGAACGTGATTGTTGTTTATTTCATAAACCCTAGATACATATTTATAGTCCGTAGACTTTCTAACGTGGGAATATCCCCACCGTGCACGAGCCAAACTCTAACTAACCGACACGTATCCTACTATATTACAGATACACGGGCAAACTAGCCCAAACTTTCAATATAAGGCCGATTCACGTATATTCTTCCATGTATATTCTTCAAGCCCATCTTGATCGCGGCCCACCTCTGACTCGGTCAAATTCTGGTGATAACACATGCCCCCCTGGTTTTGGAATTGATAATTCCAAAATCACTCTGCTCTTCTTCGTCGGGTCATGTCGTGGCAGAACGTCGCAGTATCCTTCATCATGATGCCTTGCTTTTTCCACTTCTCCGCGTGACCTGGCGAAAACTTTTTGTTGGGCACCACTTCCTCGGAAACTGCTGTGGCATTAAATCTCCACTATACCCCCTTTATTTAACCGTGCCGAATGGTTCGTCACTTCATCTCCTTGCTCTGCTCCGGCCATCGGCACCTAAAAAACCCTCTTTTCCTGCAGCAATGTCATCCTCTTCCTCCATCTCCTCAGGCCTCTCCCTCCAGTCTTCCTCCTCAAGCGAGCAGGAGTGGAACTTTGATCATGTGCTAGACGGCCCGCCTGAAGCACTCGTCGGGTCAGATGGTGACTTACCTCTGACCGATGGGGAAGACGACCTCAAGTTCCTCATCGAAGGGGAGCTGAAGAGCGAAAGCGAAGACGACCTCCACCCCTGGGTGAAACCCACCTCCTCCGACGGGGAGGAGGAAGAAGAAGAAGTAGAGGAAGAAGAGGAAAAGGAGGAGGATGATTCCTCCTCCTCCGCTGGGTATCCGCCGGCAAAGCGATTCCGCGCTTGGGCGGACAGCGAGGACGATGATGATGACGAGGAAGAAAAGGAAAAGGAGGGGGATGATTCCTCTTCTTCCGCTGGGTATCCGCCGGCAAAGCGCTTCCGCGCTTGGGTGGACAGCGAGGATGATGATGATGACGAGGAAGAAGAAGCTCCGGCCGAGGGCTGGGGTAGCAGCGACGAGGAACTCTCCGGAAGCAGCGCCGACGGCAGCGATGCCGACGACGAGGCCAGCGAGGACTAGTAAAGTAGGACTAGTAGCCCCTGAGCAATCGGCTCTTCTTCTGTTTTCCCTTTCTTGAGCAATCGGCTCTTCTTTTGTAAAAACCCCTCTTATTATGAAGAAGAACTTCTCAGCTGATTCTGTCCTTTCACCAAATTCACCGATTGCTAAAATAAGTCAACAAATTACGAGCCGATGGCAGCGCACCGGTCCTTGTAATGAAAACGCGAGCAGAGCCAACTCTATTGTTTACCCAAATGGTAATCTGTGGCCTGTCCGCAAGGGCAGAACCCAATTCCCCAAAGCGCCACTTGAACAGATCCAACCCACGGCCATACGAACCTCAGATGTCAATCGCGCAGGTTCGCAACTGCAATGAATCCATGGGCAGCACCATCCAATGCCCACGCTACGGTTTCCAGCCTGAAGGTGATCCTTAACTGCCCCTTACTGTCCGAACATAGCGCCTTGCTCTACCTTCTCGCAGCAACAGAAACGGTTCTGACCTTGTAGATGATGATGGCTCCCCTTTCAGCAGCTCTAGTAGTCTTCTACTGCAACGACTCACCGCTTTCGAAGAAGGTTATGATGCAGGGTCAGCCGACGACACCCCAATCGGCTTCTAAAAACAGAGCATCTACCAGGCCAGCTGCCCCCCGAGCCTCAGTCAAGGCGAGAATAGTGGTGAGGATGCACAGATCAAACAAAGGGCTTTGAAATCAGGTAATCTGAGACAGCCACCATGCAGAGTCAGCCAAACTTGCCCCCATTGATCACCTTTCTTCCGCTGAAAGCCGATGTTGTAGACGAAAACACCAACAGCTTAATGAGAAAGAGGCTGCCTTGTATGCCAAAACTGATGCTTCTGACAGAACTGCTGAACTGGCGCAAAGGGTGGAAGTCCTCGAAGAGAAGGTTCGGACACCAAAATCGGCTCCTTGCAGCTGAGGCAGCTTTCATTGTTCACCCCCTCGACGAAGCAGAAGGCCTCACAGCTGAACTGGACTTGGTGAAAATCCGCGTCTTGAACACGCAACAGGTAGATCCCGTGTAATTGTACTAGAGTCGATGGATGTACATCGGCTTTGTTTCTTAACTCTAAAGTCGATGTCCTTGCATCGGCTGTATACCATGAGAAATTTTTTTTTACTGGCCGATTTTTCTATCGGCCCCCAATATTTCACTGCACATGTATCGCACATGTTCATCTGCACATGTTCATCTGATTAGGTGCCCCCCGAGCCGAATCTGCCAGGCAACTGCGGATATCGGCTCTGTAGTTAGCCAAGGCACTGTATTTGAACGTCAGCTCCGTTAGGACTAATGTTGACTCTCATCAGCCGACGTAAAACCGCTGCCCATTAGATCGACGTTGAACACAGGCAGAATGTGTGGTGAGGATAATTTTGGCCGATTGCTGGAATCGGCCTCCACGTTGATCGAATCGCTCAATGAAGGTTTTGCAATGTTCCTCCATAGATCTTTGGGGCCGATCCCAAGGATCGGCCTCGCCACGTTTGCCCATCGGTTCGTTCTTGCTACACGGTCAGGCCGGTGGATAAGACCAGCCTAACCCCATCCTTTGTCACGTCGATGCGCTCGCAGTCGTCCAAATTGATGCCTGAGAGTGGCTCTTGGCCTGCTGTTTCCCAAGCGTTCATGCCAGCCGTTGAAATCTCGGCTGAGTCATCTGCATGGACGACCTCTACCTCATCTCCATCCCACTGTATTACGCATTGGTGCATCGTGGATGGAATGCAACAGTTGGCGTGGATCCAATCTCTTCCTAGCAGGACAGCATAGGTGCTCTTGCTATCGACGATAAAGAACGTCGTATGGATGGTTTTCCTTCCTACGGTCAGATCCACGTTCAGAACACCTTGTGCGTCAGACGCTTGGCCGTTGAAATCTCTCAGTGTCACGTTGGTCTTGATCAGATCCGAGCTAGAGCGTCCCAACCGACGTAGCATGGAGTATGGCATAATGTTGACTGCCGCTCCGGTGTCCACCAGCATCTTGTTGACAGGCTGCCCATTGATATAAACTCGCAAGTACAGGGCCTTCAGATGTCTGTAGCTTCTTTCTCGTGGCTTCTCAAAGATAACGGGCCATGGGCCGCAGTCAAGTTGTGCCACGGGTGCCTCGTCTAATCCTGGAGCACTAAACTCCGTCGGAAGGATGAACACCATGTTTGTACCAGCCGATGTTTCATCATCGGCTTTCCTTTGCTTGGGGCGCCACTCCATTTTTTGTGGTCGACCCTCTTCATCCAGGGTTCGCTGAATTTTCGCGGCCAGATCAGGCCGCGCCTTCCTTAGCGTGTGCAGGTATAACCTTTCGGCTTCCTCCAAGCCACGCAGTCGCTGAACCCTACGCTTTATGGAACGGCTGAGTCCATCAGGGCACCACCTTGGTCGGCGGTACCTGTCTTCTTCTTCTTCATCACCGTCTTCCAAATCCTCGAGATCTTCCACCCGAGGGGACTCAGCATGCTTGTTCCGAGGTGGGAGAGGCCCTAGACGTTTGAACACGGACACGTTAGCTGCATCCTTCCTCTTCTGTCTACATTCTGGGTAGTTGCCGATTGTAGGCAATCGGCTCATTCCTGAATCCTAGCAGTGTCTGAAGAAGGGACAGTCCCAGTGCCTATCCTCGTCGTCTTGCTCCCTTGCCTTTTCCTTGGCACGGCGCTCGTATTCCTCCTTATCACGATCATGCCGACGATGTCTCCTGGCGTCCCTAGCCAGACGATCTCTTTCATCATCGTCGTTGGGTCGTCGGCGTTGGTCATATTGACTCACATACTTGTTGAGGAGGTGATCAGAGAGAGGTCGCTGATATCTCACGTTCCTCACTTTTCCCTCTGTGATGTAGCGCTTGCCATCGTGATGGAGCCGATCGCGTGGAACGGCTTCCTCTGTGTCCTTGCTACGAGAGCAGCTGCCCTCGTCTCCGTCCTTACCAGAGTGGTGTCCAGGTCCTACCATGTTGATGTTGAACGAGAATCTTGGCTGGCACCCTCCAGGGTAAGTGTACTCCACCATGTTAACGGCGGGGAAGGGGTGAGTGTCGACTTTCATGGCGTACTGGTTGAAAATTAGACGTCCTTGTTCTATCGCCATTTGGATCTGCTGACGCCACACCCTGCAGTCGTTGGTGGTATGGGAGAACGAGTTATGCCATTTGCAGTATGGCTTTCCGTTCAGCTCCTGTACCGTGGGGATTTTGAGGCCTTCAGGTATCTTCAGCTGCTTCTCCTTGAGTAAGAGGTCGAAGATTTGCTCAGTTTTAGTCACGTCAAAATCAAACCCTCTGGGCGGACCTGGTGGCTTAACCCATTTGCAGGACACGGGGGTTGCCCCCCGAGTCCATTCAGCCACTGCTACCTCTTGATCTCCCGCAGAGCCTTCATCTTCATCTGCCTCAACCAGGACTACCGCACGCTTGAATTTGTCCTGGTACAAGTCTGGGTGGCGCTGTTCATATAACGACAGTCTCTGAACCATGTGCGCCAGTGAAGGGTAGTCTGCTTGGGAGGCCATATCCTTGATTGGTGATGCAAGGCCCACCACTGCCAACTCGACTGCTTCTTTTTCAGTCACACGAGCCGAATAACATCGGTTCCTAACAAGTCTGAAGCGCTGGACGTATTCTGCCACAGTTTCTCCACGCTTCTGACGTACTTGTGCTAGATCGGCAATGCCGGCCTCGGAAGCCTCTGAGTGATACTGCATGTGGAACTGCTCTTCCAACTGCTTCCACGTCCGGATTGAGTCTGGTGGCAGCGATGTGTACCACCCGAAAGCCGATCCTGTGAGGGACTGTGCGAAGAACCTCACACGCAGTTCATCTGCTGCTGAGATCGTGCCCAGCTGTGCCAAATATCGGCTCACGTGCTCGATGGAGCTGGAACCATCTGATCCATTAAACTTGGAGAAATCAGGGAGCCGATATTTGGGTGGTAGTGGGATCAACTCGTACTCGTTGGGGTACAGCTTGGAATAGCCGATTGTCCTCCTCTTCGGCACCATGCCGAACTAGTCTCTCAGGATGGTACTGATTTGATCCGCGGTGCTGGCTGCAGGAGTCGAACTCTGAAGATTCACCGGAGTGGCATACTTAGCCAGCCATGCTTGCTTTTCCAGCTCTGAGCCAACTGCATGAGCTGAGCTCTGGAGGTTTGTCGGAGTGGCATACTTAGCTAGCCACGTCTGCTTCTCAAGATCTGTTCCCGAAGTTCCTCCTGTTGTTCCAGGGGTCCCTGCTGTTGCAGTCTGGTTTGTGAGTGCCCAGTTACTGCAGTCTGGCACGTATGTGCACGTGTACCCGTGAGGGATCTCCTTCGGCGCCTCATGCAAGAACTGGTAGTCACTAGGGTCACCACCGATCTTGTAGACGACGTATACCGGTGAACTCGGCACTTCTGGTGCTGCCAACGCGAATGGCAGCGGTGGACCGGACTGGAGTGGCATCTCTCCTTGGTAAGTCCCGAGCGCTGGTCCTGACGGAGAGTACTGATGCCTCATGATTTCCTGGATCACCCGAAGAGCGACACGCTCCAAAGTGTTCACCGGGCTCTCAGAATGGCGGTGCAGTGAGTGAGCCACCATGTAGTTAATCTCCTGACGCAGGGACCTGGTGCGTTCTTCTGACGGGGCGGACAGGTCCACTCCATCGAGCGCGCCTTCAGGTGAGAACCCTTTCCACCTGATGCCATGTGAGCGGGTTCTGTGAAAAGAGCCGATGAGGTCGGCTTCGAGGATCGCTTTGACCTCGTCATACTTCTTCTTGAGCTCCTCGGTCAGATCCTCGTACATGACTGGGGTGCCGTCCGCCATCTCAGATGTAGATGGCAATGCGGTTGATGTCGAAGACGGTCCCACCGGGCGTGCCAGAATGTGTTGCGGTCAGAAACCCACCGGCGAGCAGCGACGGGCAACACAGTAGAGCCGGGAGGCTCCCAGGACTGCGGCTGGCCCTGGTCCCTCCGAGCGACGGCCCGCAAAGACTCGGCACGCACGTCTGATGCTGGTGCAAGGGCGTGCCACCTGACCTATACCTGGTCAGGAAGGTGATGGAGATGCCTCGCTTAGTTTCCTGCATGGCATACACGTAAACATTAAATACGAGCCTCGATCGGCTCTCAGGTTGTCCTGTGAATCGGCTCAAAGAGCCGATCCACCTATGATTCGCACGAGGTGTACGAATATATGGTGGTCTTGCTTGATCAAAATAAAGCTAAAACGATCTACTACAATTTAGGGTTTTCACCACATAATCGGAACATCCTACTCGTGATTGAGCCTCACGGCCACGCACGGTGTTCGTAAACCGACCCTAGGCAAGGCCTAAAAACCAACACGAGGTTGATCCCCAGAACATCCTGTCTAGGGCTAGCAAACTACACCCTACGCGCCACTGGATCCTTCAACCCGTTTGTAAGGCCTAACTATGCAGATATTAAACTAATCCTTGAAGAACAAGGATCAACCATAACGGATCGGATCTACTAAATGATGATCAAGCGGGGTGCCGCCCTTACACCTAAGATAGGCGTAAGGGCGGCTAGATGTCTAAGGGTTGCACGACGATAGCATATGATACGATGAACAATGCTAACCCTAACACATCTAAGATAACTATGTTGCTCGCCATCAAAAAGGCTTCAGTACGAGCAACGCATGAACAGCGAATAAACTTGTACTGCCTAGATCGCAAGATGCGATCTAGGCAGCATGATGCTTACCCGGAAGAAACCCTCGAGACAAGGGAGTTGGCGATGCGCCTAGATTGGTTTGTGGTGAGCGTGATTGTTGTTTATTTCATAAACCCTAGATACATATTTATAGTCCGTAGACTTTCTAACGTGGGAATATCCCCACCGTGCACGAGCCAAACTCTAACTAACCGACACGTATCCTACTATATTACAGATACACGGGCAAACTAGCCCAAACTTTGCATATAAGGCCGATTCACGTATATTCTTCCATGTATATTCTTCAAGCCCATCTTGATCGCGGCCCACCTCTGACTCGGTCAAATTCTGGTGATAACAGCATGTGGAGCCTTCACCCTTTTCTTCTGCACCGGGACCTTATTATGACTACACCATGTATGATCCACCGGAGTGGAACAGCGATCCTCGCTGAGGTTGAACTCCACTTAGGCCAAAAGCCTAAGCTTGGGGGGAGGTATACCGGCATCACTCATTCTTTTGATATTATGGTTGCTGGATACTTGTATATACTTGTTTAGCTTCTTTGAGTGGTGTTCTAATAAGAGGGAGATTTGGGGAGGTGCTGCCTGAAAACAGATTCTGGACTGATACCAAAAAAATTCTCAAAAACATCCAGAACGTTATTTTGCGAAGCCAATTTTTGTGCATGTTGCCCAGGTTGTTTTCTAACTTTCATTAGTTGAACACTTTTAGAGCTGAGCAGCGGAAGAATTTCTTAAAAATCGATTACTGTATTGCTGTCAAGTTTGACAAATTCCTGCTGCTTTGTGTTTATTTGACTTTTCTAGTTTTCATTTTCTTGATTTTGCTTTGTTTCTTTCCTAAAACACAAAAAGACCAAAAATATTTCTGTTGTTTCTCTTCACCATTTGCTTATTTTGGTTTCTTGCATTTATTTCGCTTTATTTGCTATCGTTGGTTTGCTATAAGAAAATCCAAAAAGATTTTGCTTTGCTTGCTTGTTTCCTTTTGTTCTTGTTTCAAATTCGAAAACACCAAAAATATTTGCTGTTCTTCTTTGGTTTTGTAAAGTTCATTATGAGTTCAATGGTCTTTGGTGGCTGGAGCGTGGTTTTCATTTCATATTATCCAAGCTACACAAGTGAAAGGCAATAATGACGATCTACGACAATTCGACTGTGGTGAGAGGCTGGTACGAACTCTATTTGTTTTCATTTTTGTACATATACTCATCCATGTGAGCATGCTTAGTTGGTTCATGTGTGGTATATGTCATTTAAGAAAGTCTAGTAGTTCATGATCTCTCATGTTCAGCTCCGATTTATTAATATGAGTAGCATGGCATGGATGTTTGCTTGCATTGTTTTATTCATAAATAGGTATGGCATTGTGGTATCCTCCTCTGATTAATTCATTTGAATCGACTTGGCACATGCTCACGCATGCATATGACTGAACAAAAGTCAATTAAGCCTCGATGATTTACTTTGCTTCAGAGTTCTTGTATCACTTTTATGCCTCCGTTAATTTATTTTGCCGCAAGCATGATTATGACAGTGACTGCTCTCCGTTAATTTATTTTGCCGCAAGCATCAATATCAATAACTTCATTAATAATTCTCTTCACATGTTTTGCTCTGATTCATCAGTAAGCAACTTAATTTTGCAAATAGGCACTCCTCCATGGTATGATATTGATGCAAGGCACCCGAGGATTCGGTTAGCCATGGCTTGTGTAAGCAAAGGTTGGGGGGAGTGTCACTCATAATAAAAACTAAAGTACATGTGTAAACAAAAGAGAAGAGGGATGATCTACCTTGCTGGTAGAAATAACGTCCTTCATGGGAGCCGCTCTTGAAAGTCTGGTTGGCGAGGTAGTTGGTGTACCCATTACCATTCGTTGACAACAACAAACACCTCTCAAAATAATTTTACTCTTGTTTAAAAAAATGAAAAGCTCTAGCGCATGTTAATCCCTGCTTCCCTCTGCGAAGGGTCAATCTTTTACTTTCATGTTGTGTCACCATCCTTTCTTTGAGCACTTTCTTGAGAGCACAACTGTCATTCTTAGTATAATATGATTGTCCCAAAATATGATTGACTGTGGTATAACTTTGATGCTTTTATCTTTGACAATCTCTATTTCTAGTCTTTCTATGAACCTCAGAGGTGCCCGGGCATTTATGTTTTGCTGTTCAAATTCGGGCAAGCGAGATACCACTTTATCATATCCTTTTATGAACATTGCAATCCTGCTGATAGACATGATTAATGATGCTCATCATTAATTTGTTGGTACCTTTCCATGATTGACATAGCTATTAGATGATCTTATTTGCATGTATCTTATTATGAATTGCCTAAGTACTTGTCCATATCATGAGAATATTTACATCATATGAACAAATGTGTTCGTGAAAGTTCTTTTATCGCACTCAGTTGTTAACTGAATTGCTTGAGGACAAGCAATAAGCTAAGCTTGGGGGGAGTTGATACGTCCAAAACGTATCTACTTTCCCGAACACTTTTGCTATTGTTTTGCCTCTAATTTGTGTATTTTGGATACAACTAACACGGACTAACGCTTTTTTCAGCAGAATTGCTCTGGTGTCTCGTTTTTGTGCAGAAATCCAACTTTCAGGAAAATCCCCGGAATTTATGTCGAATGTCTTATTTTTCCAGAAGAACTACGGAGCCAGAAGGGCAAGCCAGGTGGAGGCCCGAGGGCCCCACACACTAGGCCGGCGCGGCCCAGGAGGGGGGCGCGCCGCCCTACTGTGTGCCCCCCTCGGCTGGCCTCCGACGCCCTCCTCTGGACTACTTAAGGGTTTCGATCTAAAAACGCGAGGAAAGAAGTCGAAGTCGCCAGAAACCCTCCAGAACGCCACCACATCGCGAAACTCCATCTCGGGACCAGAAACTCCGTTCTGGCACTCCGCCGGGACGGGGAATTGGAGGAGATCATCGCCATCATCATCACCGACGCCTCTCCATCGACCAGCAATGTTTCCCCCATCCATGTCTGAGTAATTCCCCCGCTGTAGGCTGAAGGGGATGGTAGGGATTGGATGAGATTGGCCATGTAATAGCATAAGATTGTTAGGGCATAGTGCCTAGTGTCCGTAATTGGTACTTTGATGATATTGTTGCAACTTGTTATGCTTAATGCTTGTCACTAGGGCCCGAGTGCCATGATCTCAGATCTGAACATGTTATTGTTTCATGATGATATGCATTGTTTTATGATCTTACCTGCAAGTTGTATACACATGTTGCTGTCCGGAACCCGAGGCCACGAAGTGACAGAAATTGGGACAACCGGAGGGGAAGGCGGTGATGTGAGGATCACATGTGTTCACAGAATGTTAATGCTTTGCTCCGGTACTTTATTAAAAGGAGTACCTTAATATCCAGTAGATTCCCTAGAGGCCTGATACGTCTCTGACGTATCGATAATTTCTTATGTTCCATGCCACATTATTGATGTTATCTACATGTTTTATGCACACTTTATGTCATATTCGTGCATTTTCTGGAACTAACCTATTAACAAGATGCCGAAGTGCCAGTTGCTGTTTTCTGCTATTTTTGGTTTCAGAAATCCTAGTAAGGAAATATTCTCGGAATTGGACGAAATCAAAGCCCAGGGGCCTATTTTTCCACGGAGCTTCCAGAAGACCGAAGAACACACGAAGTGGGGCCACGAGGTGGCGACACCACGTGGCGGCGCGGCCCAGGGGGGGCCCGCGCCGCCCTATGGTGTGGCCCCCTCGTCTGGCCCCCGACTCTGCCCTTCCGCCTACAAATAGCCTCCGTGACGAAAACCCCAGTACCGAGAACCACGATACGGAAAACCTTCCAGAGACGCCGCCGCCGCCGATCCCATCTCGGGGGATCCAGGAGATCGCCTCCGGCACCCTGCCGGAGAGGGGAATCATCTCCCGGAGGACTCTACGCCGCCATGGTCGCCTCCGGTGTGATGTGTGAGTAGTCTACCCCTGGACTATGGGTCCATAGCAGTAGCTAGATGGTTGTCTTCTCCCCATTGTGCTATCATTGTCGGATCTTGTGAGCTGCCTAACATGATCAAGATCATCTATCTGTAATTCTATATGTTGCGTTTGTTGGGATCCGATGAATAGAGAATACTTGTTATGTTGATTATCAAAGTTATGCTTATGTGTTGTTTATGATCTTGCATGCTCTCCGTTACTAGTAGATGCTCTGGCCAAGTAGATGCTTGTAACTCCAAGAGGGAGTACTTATGCTCGATAGTGGGTTCATGCCTGCATTGACACAGGACGATGTGAAAGTTCTAAGGTTGTGTTGTGCTGTTGCCACTAGGGATAAAACATTAGTGCTATGTTCAAGGATGTAGTCACTAGTTACATTACGCACCATACTTAATGCAATTGTCTGTTGTTAGCAACTTAATACTGGAGGGGGTTCGGATGATAACCTGAAGGTGGACTTTTTAGGCATAGATGCAGTTGGATGGCGGTCTATGTACTTTGTCGTAATGCCCAATTAAATCTCACTATACTCATCATGATATGTATGTGCATTGTCATGCTCTCTTTATTTGTCAATTGCCCAACTGTAATTTGTTCACCCAACATGCTGTTCGTCTTATGGGAGAGACACCTCTAGTGAACTGTGGACCCCGGTCCAATTCTCTTTCTTGAAATACAATCTACTGCAATACTTGTTCTACTGTTTTCTGCAAACAATCATCTTCCACACAATACGGTTAACTCTTTGTTACAGCAAGCCGGTGAGATTGACAACCTCACTGTTTCGTTGGGGCAAAGTACTTTGGTTGTGTTGTGCAGGTTCCACGTTGGCGCCGGAATCCCTGGTGTTGCGCCGCACTACATCTCGCCGCCATCAACCTTCAACGTGCTTCTTGGCTCCTCCTGGTTCGATAAACCTTGGTTTCTTTACGAGGGAAAACTTGCTGCTGTGCGCATCATACCTTCCTCTTGGGGTTGCCCAACGAACGTGTGAAATACACGCCATCAAGCTCTTTTTCTGGCGCCGTTGCCGGGGAGATCAAGACACGCTGCAAGGGGAGTCTCCACTTCTCAATCTCTTTACTTTGTTTTTGTCTTGCTTAGTTTTATTTACTACTTTGTTTGCTGCACTAAATCAAAATACAAAAAAATTAGTTGCTAGTTTTACTTTATTTGTTATCTTGTTTGCTATATCGAAAATACAAAAAATTTAGTTTACTTGCATTTAATTATCTAGTTTGCTTTATTGTCTTGCACTCTATATTAAAAATACAAAAAAAATTAGTTACTTTTGTTACCATGTCTAGCTCTGAACCTGTTACTTCTTCACCTGAAGAATTAGTCTTCACTTTTAAACAAGGGGATGAGGAGAGTTTTAAGGATGCTTGGTCTAGAATTTTTTCTTCTTATCGTAAAACTGAACCTCAAATGACTCTAAGTTTGCTCCTTAGTAATTTTTATTTTGGTCTTATGGTTCGCTATAGATATGCTTTGGATACTTTGGTGGGAGGAGATTTCCTTCATTGCAATGGGGATCAAGCTTTTAATGCCATAAAGAAGTTGGTTGCATCACATGATTCAGCTAATAACTTTGATTCAGTCCTCACTAGCATATATAGTAGATTAAATAATCTAGAGATAAGTACATCTCGCTTGAATGATAACTATTGCCACGTTCGTAATCGTCTTGAACAAGTTTTAGTGAACTCTAAACTCTCATTGTGGGATCCTGCTGTTAAAATTGTTATCGGTGATCGAACCCTCCATGCCCTCTTGTGATATTATGTATGAATTTTGCCTTATGCCTGAAAGTATTTATAAATCTTTGAAACTTTGGGGAGTTGAGGAAGGAGGAGAAGAAATAACTCTCATTGATAACTCTACCATAACTCCTAAAGGAATAGCTGCAGGTGTGCATACAACTATTCGTGGAAGAACAATATCCATTGATTATCTTGTTGTTGAAACAGGAAAACTCACACTCGGAAGATCCCTGCTGAAACTATTGGGAGCAGTCATTGATGTCGGAGAAGGCACTCTGAAATTCACCTCTATACCGGGAGAAACTCATATATTTCCTAAACCAAAGGGAAAGAAAAACAACAAGAAAGGTAAGGGTAAAGCCCAAGGTAAGGTTGATGCACCATCTCTTGATAATACTTGATGCACACTTTCTGCGCCTAGCTGAAAGGCGTTAAAGAAAAGCGCTTATGGGAGACAACCCATGTTTTTACCTACAGTACTTTGTTTTTATTTTGTGTCTTGGAAGTTGTTTACTACTGTAGCAACCTCTCCTTATCTTAGTTTTGTGTTTTGTTGTGCCAAGTTAAGCCGTTGATAGAAAAGTAAGTACTAGATTTGGATTACTGCACAGTTCCAGATTTCTTTGCTGTCACGAATCTGGGTCCACCTCCCTGTAGGTAGCTCAGAAAATTAAGCCAATTTACGTGCATGATCCTCAGATATGTATGCAACTTTCATTCAATTTGAGCATTTTCATTTGAGCAAGTCTGGTGCCATTTTAAAATTCTTCAATACGAACTGTTCTGTTTTGACAGATTCTGCCTTTTATTTCGCATTGCCTCTTTCGCTATGTTGGATGAATTTCTTTGATCCACTAATGTCCAGTAGCATTATGCAATGTCCAGAAGTGTTAAGAATGATTGTGTCACCTCTGAATATGTCAATTTATAATGTGCACTAACCCTCTAATGAGTTGTTTCGAGTTTGGTGTGGAGGAAGTTTTCAAGGATCAAGAGAGGAGTATGATGCAACATGATCAAGGAGAGTGAAAGCTCTAAGCTTGGGGATGCACCCGGTGGTTCACCCCTGCATATATCAAGAAGACTCAAGCGTCTAAGCTTGGGGATGCCCAAGGCATCCCCTTCTTCATCGACAACATTATCAGGTTCCTCCCCTGAAACTATATTTTTATTCCATCACATCTTATGTGCTTTTTCTTGGAGCGTCGGTTTGTTTTTATTTTTGTTTTGTTTGAATAAAATGGATCCTAGCATTCACTTTATGGGAGAGAGACACGCTCCGCTGTAGCATATGGACAAGTATGTCCTTGGTTTCTACTCATAGTATTCATGGCGAAGTTTCTCCTTCGTTAAATTGTTATATGGTTGGAATTGGAAAATGATACATGTAGTAATTGCTATAAATGTTTTGGGTAATGTGATACTTGGCAATTGTTGTGCTCATGATTAAGCTCTTGCATCATATGCTTTGCACCCATTAATGAAGAAATACATAGAGCATGCTAAAATTTGGTTTGCATATTTGGTTTCTCTAAGGTCTAGATAATTTCTAGTATTGAGTTTGAACAACAAGGAAGATGGTGTGGAGTCTTATAATGTTTTCAATATGTCTTTTATGTGAGTTTTGCTGCACCGGTTCATCCTTGTGTTTGTTTCAAATAAGCCTTGCTAGCCTAAACCTTGTATCGAGAGGGAATACTTCTCATGCATCCAAAATACTTGAGCCAACCACTATGCCATTTGTGTCCACCATACCTACCTACTACATGGTATTTTCCAGCCATTCCAAAGTAAATTGCTTGAGTGCTACCTTTAAAATTCCATCATTCACCTATGCAATATATAGCTCATGGGACAAATAGCTTAAAAACTATTGTGGTATTGAATATGTAATTATGCGCTTTATCTCTTATTAAGTTGCTTGTTGTGCGATAACCATGTTTACTGGGGAACGCCATCAACTCATTGTTGAATTTCATGTGAGTTGCTATGCATGTTCGTCTTGTCTGAAGTAAGGGCGATCTACTCTGAGTTGAATGGTTTGAGCATGCATATTGTGAGAGAAGAACATTGGGCCGCTAACCGAAGCCATGTTCCATGGTGGAAGTTTCAGTTTTGGACAAACATCCTCAAATCTCTAATGAGAAAAGAATTAATTGTTGTTGAATGCTTAAAGCATTAAAAGAGGAGTCCATTATCTGTTGTCTATGTTGTCCCGGTATGGATGTCTAAGTTGAGAATAATCAAAAGCGAGAAATCCAAATGCGAGCTTTCTCCTTAGACCTTTGTACAGGCGGCATAGAGGTACCCCTTTGTGATACTTGGTTAAAGCATATGTATTGCGGTGATAATCCAGGTAGTCCAAGCTAATTAGGACAAGGTGCGGGCACTATTAGTACACTATGCATGAGGCTTGCAACTTATAAGATATAATTTACATGATGCATATGCTTTATTACTACCGTTGACAAAATTGTTTCATGTTTTCAAAATCAAAGCTCTAGCACAAATATAGCAATCGATGCTTTTCCTCTATGAGGACCATTCTTTTACTTTCAATGTTGAGTCAGTTCACCTATTTCTCTCCACCTCAAGAAGCAAACACTTGTGTGAACTATGCATTGATTCCTACATACTTGCTTATTGCACTTATTATATTACTCTATGTTCACAATATCCAAGAGATATACATGTTACAAGTTGAAAGCAACCGCTGAAACTTAATCTTCTTTTGTGTTGCTTCAATGCCTTTACTTTGAATTATTGCTTTATGAGTTAACTCTTATGCAAGACTTATTGATGCTTGTCTTGAAGTGCTATTCATGAAAAGTCTTTGCTATATGATTCACTTGTTTACTCATGTCATACACATTGTTTTGATCGCTGCATTCACTACATAAGCTTTACAAATAGTATGATCAAGATTATGATGGCATGTCACTACAGAAATTATCTGTGTTATCGTTTTACCTGCTCGGGACGAGCAGAACTAAGCTTGGGGATGCTGATACGTCTCCGACGTATCGATAATTTCTTATGTTCCATGCCACATTATTGATGTTATCTACATGTTTTATGCACACTTTATGTCATATTCGTGCATTTTCTGGAACTAACCTATTAACAAGATGCCGAAGTGCCGATTGCTGTTTTTCTGCTGTTTTTGGTTTCAGAAATCCTAGTAAGGAAATATTCTCGGAATTGGACGAAATCAAAGCCCGGGGGCCTATTTTTCCACGGAGCTTCCGGAAGACCGAAGAACACACGAAGTGGGGCCACGATGTGGCGACACCACGTGGCGGCGCCGCCCAGGGGGCCCGCGCCGCCCTATGGTGTGGCCCCTCGTCCCGGCCCCCGACTCGGCCCGTCCGCCTACAAATAGCCTCCGTGACGAAAACCCCAGTACCGAGAACCACGATACGGAAAACCTTCCAGAGACGCCGCCGCCGCCGATCCCATCTCGGGGGATCCAGGAGATCGCCTCCGGCACCCTGCCGGAGAGGGGAATCATCTCCCGGAGGACTCTACGCCGCCATGGTCGCCTCCGGTGTGATGTGTGAGTAGTCTACCCCTGGACTATGGGTCCATAGCAGTAGCTAGATGGTTGTCTTCTCCCCATTGTGCTATCATTGTCGGATCTTGTGAGCTGCCTAACATGATCAAGATCATCTATCTGTAATTCTATATGTTGCGTTTGTTGGGATCCGATGAATAGAGAATACTTGTTATGTTGATTATCAAAGTTATGCTTATGTGTTGTTTATGATCTTGCATGCTCTCCGTTACTAGTAGATGCTCTGGCCAAGTAGATGCTTGTAACTCCAAGAGGGAGTACTTATGCTCGATAGTGGGTTCATGCCTGCATTGACACCTGGGACGATGTGAGAAAGTTCTAAGGTTGTGTTGTGCTGTTGCCACTAGGGATAAAACATTAGTGCTATGTTCAAGGATGTAGTCACTAGTTACATTACGCACCATACTTAATGCAATTGTCTGTTGTTAGCAACTTAATACTGGAGGGGGTTCGGATGATAACCTGAAGGTGGACTTTTTAGGCATAGATGCAGTTGGATGGCGGTCTATGTACTTTGTCGTAATGCCCAATTAAATCTCACTATACTCATCATGATATGTATGTGCATTGTCATGCTCTCTTTATTTGTCAATTGCCCAACTGTAATTTGTTCACCCAACATGCTGTTCGTCTTATGGGAGAGACACCTCTAGTGAACTGTGGACCCCGGTCCAATTCTCTTTACTGAAATACAATCTACTGCAATACTTGTTCTACTGTTTTCTGCAAACAATCATCTTCCACACAATACGGTTAACTCTTTGTTACAGCAAGCCGGTGAGATTGACAACCTCACTGTTTCGTTGGGGCAAAGTACTTTGGTTGTGTTGTGCAGGTTCCACGTTGGCGCCGGAATCCCTGGTGTTGCGCCGCACTACATCTCGCCGCCATCAACCTTCAACGTGCTTCTTGGCTCCTCCTGGTTCGATAAACCTTGGTTTCTTTCTGAGGGAAAACTTGCTGCTGTGCGCATCATACCTTCCTCTTGGGGTTGCCCAACGAACGTGTGAAATACACGCCATCAAGGCCCGGCTGCCACCGGCTGGTAGGACAAAAGATGTTGTGCAAGTTTCTCATTGCGAGCACGTATGACTATATACGGAACACATGCCTATGGATTGCTTAGTACTTGGACACCGTTTTATTACTATCTGCAAATGCCCTGCTTTGATTGTTACATGAGTTTCTCTCATCCATGCAACGCCCGTCATCCATCCCTGTGCCTACAGTATTTTAATCCTGTTGTTTACCGTAATCACTACTGCTATCTTTGTTACTCTGCTGCTGTTATTTCACTACTGCTACTGCTATAAAACTATTACTACTGATAAACTCTTGCGAGCAAGTCTGTTTCCAGGTGCAGCTGAATTGACAACTCCGCTGTTAAGGCTTTCAAGTATTCTTTGTCTCCCCTTGTGTCGAATCAATAAATTGGGTTTTACTTCCCGCGAAGACTGTTGCGATCCCCTATACTTGTGGGTCATCACCACCACACCGTCGTGCTGCCGGGATTCCAAGGAGGATCTACTACTTCCGCTGCCTGCTGGAACGGGGAGAAGGACGTCGTCTTCATCAACACCGAACGTGTGACCGAGTACGGAGGTGCTGCCCGATTGTGGCACCATCAAGATCTTCTACACTCTTTTGAAAGCGGCAAGTGATCATCTTCTGCAACAACGAGATCTAATCTCGTAGGCTTTAGAAATCTTCAAGGGTTAGTCTCGTTCATCTCCTCGTTGCTACCGTCTTCTAGATTGCATCTTGGCTTGGATTGCGTTCTCGCGGTAGGAATTTTTTGTTTTCTATGCTACGAATCCCTACAGAGGTAACCTACACTGACAGTAAAAACATGCAGTGGAGGTATCCAGTGAGTTTGGTTGATAGGAAATGCCATTGTAGGGGATGGTAGATCCGTGGGATACCCTGCATACACGCATTGTTTTTCATGAGTGTTATAGGGGGTGAAGAAGGTGAAGTTGATCAGTATGTGTCACATTATTTCTCTGTTGCCAAATTTAGGGCTGCATATGCTATGAATGTTCCTACCTTGGTGGGAAAAGACCAATGGATGACAGTCGATCCAGGCTTCAAACTGTACTCTCCACTTTTGACTAGACCGGCAGGTAAGCCGAGGAAGAATAGGATCAGAGCTAGTGCATAGGGTGGTGCATCGATTCGCAGACGTAAGTGCAAACGTTGTGGAATCCCTGGACACATTGCTAGGCGTTGTAAAAATGGTTTTCACCCAGCTCATGGAATGGAAGATCAGGCGGGAGCAGCAAATGTAGAGGAGAATGAAGCAGAAATTCAACATGAGGAGATTGAAGCAGCAATTCAGCATGAGGAGATTGAAGCAGCAATTCAGCATGAGGAGATTGAAGCAGCAATTCAGCATGAGGAGATTGAAGCAGCAATTGAACATGAGGAAATTGAACCGATGGATCGAGAGCTTCTTAAATCGATGAGTCTAGAGGAGAGGGAACAATATGAGAGAGATTGCCTTGAATTTAATAGCGCCCAGCTGAGTGCTAGCTTCGAAGAGCATATTGCAGAAGAAAAAGCACAAGCTTCGCAGAAGAAGAACAAGAAAGAGGGCAAAAGGAAGGTAGACAAGGGTTACCCGGAGTAAGGTGGTGGCCCCAGCGAGTCACACAAGGAGCAAGAGAAAGATTGTATTCTGAACAACTAATTTTAATTTGTATGAACAATTTGAATTTGTATGATCCCTTTGTATTGGGGATCCCTTTGTATTTAACAATTTGAATTTGTATGAACAATTTGAATTTGTATGATCCCTTTGTATTGGGGATCCCTTTGTATTAAACAATTTGAATTTTTATGATCCCTTTGTATTGGGGATCTCTTTGTATTGAACAATTTGAATTTGTATGAACAATTTGTATTGGGTTCCCTTTGTATTGGGGTTCCCTTTGTATTGAACAATTTGAATGTAGAGATCCCTTGAATGTATGTGTTAATCCACATTTAAGCCACATTTATCATTTTCTCTAGGGTTTAGGGCTTTAGGGTTTTAGGGTTTAGGGTTTTAGGGTGTAGGGATCCCTTGAACATGGTGGAACCTTCCCATGGAGTCTTGTTATTTTACCTACAACCTAGAGAAATAATAATGGAAAAGGAAATATAGAGATATGAAGTTTTTATGCCAAAAACTTCAAAACCACTTCCTAGTCCATGAGCTACTAGCTATGAAGATGCAGGGCTTTCTACTCAACACACCTCCCAAATACCCACTATGCTTACAAACTTTGTCCAAATGAGTCCAAATTCGTCAAACTTGTGTATCTTTGAATTGTAAACAATATCACATCGGCCAAAATGTACTATATTGTTCAAATAACTGATACGTCTCCGACGTATCGATAATTTCTTATGTTCCATGCTACATTATTGATGATATCTACATGTTTTATGCACACTTTATGTCATATTCGTGCATTTTCTGGAACTAACCTATTAACAAGATGCCGAAGTGCCAGTTGCTGTTTTCTGCTGTTTTTGGTTTCAGAAATCCTAGTAAGGAAATATTCTCGGAATTGGACGAAATCAACGCCCAGGGTCCTATTTTGCCACGAAGAGTCAACGAAGTGGGGCCACGAGGTGGCCAGGAGGGTAGGCGGCGCAGCCCCACCCTTGGCCGCGCCGCCCTGTCTCCTGGGCCCCTCGCGTCGCCCCCTGACCTACCCTTCCGCCTACTTAAAGCCTTCGTCGCGAAACCCCCAGTACCGAGAGCCACGATACGGAAAACCTTCCAGAGACACCGCCGCCGCCAATCCCATCTCGGGGGATTCAGGAGATCGCCTCCGGCACCCTGCCGGAGAGGGGATTCATCTCCCGGAGGACTCTACGCCGCCATGGTCGCCTCCGGAGTGATGTGTGAGTAGTTCACCCCTGGACTATGGGTCCATAGCAGTAGCTAGATGGTTGTCTTCTCCTCATTGTGCTTAATTGTCGGGTCTTGTGAGCTGCCAAACATGATCAAGATCATCTATCTGTAATTCTATATGTTGTGTTTGTTGGGATCCGATGAATAGAGAATACCATGTTATGTTGATTATCAATTTATATCTATGTGTTGTTTATGATCTTGCATGCTCTCCGTTATTAGTAGAGGCTCTGGCCAAGTTTTTACTCTTAACTCCAAGAGGGGGTATTTATGCTCGATAGTGGGTTCATGTCTCCGTGAATCTGGGGAAGTGACAGAAATCTCTAAGATTATGGATGTGCTGTTGCCACGAGGGATAAAACATTGGTGCTATGTTCGAGGATGTAGTTACTGATTACATTACGCGCAATATTTAATGCAATTGTCTGTTGTTAGCAACTTAATACTGGAGGGGGTTCAGATGATAACCTGAAGGTGGACTTTTTAGGCATAGATGCATGCTGGATAGCGGTCTATGTACTTTGTCGTAATGCCCAATTAAATCTCACTATACTCATCATAATATGTATGTGCATGGTCATGCCCTCTTTATTTATCAATTGCCCAACAGTAATTTGTTCACCCAACATGCTGTTTATCTTATGGGAGAGACACCTCTAGTGAACTGTGGACCCCGGTCCAATTCTCTATACTGAAATACAATCTACTGCAATACTGTTCTACTGTTTTCTGCAAACAATCATCTTCCACACTATACATCTAATCCTTTGTTACAGCAAGCCGGTGAGATTGACAACCTCGCTGTTTCGTTGGGGCAAAGTACTTGGTTTGTGTTGTGCAGGTTCCACGTTGGCGCCGGAATCCCTGGTGTTGCGCCGCACCACATCTCGCCGCCATCAACCTTCAACATGCTTCTTGGCTCCTACTGGTTCGATTAAACCTTGGTTTCATACTGAGGGAAAACTTGCTGCTGTACGCATCACACCTTCCTCTTGGGGTTCCCAACGGTCGCGTGCTGTACGCGTATCAAGACTGTTTTCTGGCGCCGTTGCCGGGGAGATCAAGACACGCTGCAAGGGGAGTCTTCACATCCCAATCTCTTTACTTTGTTTTTGTCTTGCTTAGTTTTATTTACTACTTTGTTTGCTGCACTAAATTAAAATACAAAAAAAATTAGTTGCTAGTTTTACTTTATTTACTATCTTGTTTGCTATATCAAAAACACACAAAAAATAGTTACTTGCATTTACTTTATCTAGTTTGCTTTATTTACTGTCTTGCACTCTATATTAAAAATACAAAAAAATTAGTTACTTTTGTTACCATGTCTAGCTCTGAACCTGTTACTTCTTCGCCTGAAGAATTAGTCTTCACTTTTAAACAAGGGGATGAGGAGAGTTTTAAGGATGCTTGGTCTAGAATTTTTACTTCTTATCGTAAAACTGAACCTCAAATGACTCTAAGTTTGCTCCTTAGTAATTTTTATTTTGGTCTTATGATTCGCTATAGATATGCTTTGGATGCTTTAGTGGGAGGAGATTTCCTTCATTGCAATGGGGATCAAGCTTTTAATGCCATAAAGAAGTTGGTTGCATCACATGATTTAGCTAATAACTTTGATTCAGCCCTTATTAGCATTTATAATAGATTAAACAATCTCGAGATAAGTACATCTCGCTTGGATGACAACTATCGCTATGTTCGTAATCGTCTTGAACAAGTTTTAGTGAACTCTGAACCTTCATTATGGGATCCTACTGTTAAAATTGTTATCGGTGATCAAACTCTTCATGCTAATTGTGATATTATGTCTGAATTTTGCCTTATACCTGAGAGCATTTATAAATCTTTGAAACTTTGGGGAGTTGATGAAGGAGGAGAAGAAATAACTCTTATTGATAACTCTGTTATAATTCCTAAGGGAATAGCCGCAGGTGTGCATACAACCATTCTTGGAAGAACAATATCCATTGATTATCTTGTTATTGAATGTGTAGGGACAGGAAAAATCACACTCGGAAGATCCCTGCTGAAACTATTGGGAGCAGTCATAGATGTGGGAGAAGGCACCCTGGAATTCACCTCTACACCGGTGGGAAATCATATATTTCCTAAATCAAAGAGAAAGAAAAAGAACAAGAAAGGTAAGGGTAAAGCCCAAGGTAAGGTTGATACACCATCTCTTGATAATACTTGATACACACTTTCTGCGCCTAGCTGAAAGGCGTTAAAGAAAAGCGCTTATGGGAGACAACCCATGTTTTTACTACAGTACTTTGTTTTTATTTTGTGTCTTGGAAGTTGTTTACTACTGTAGCAACCTCTCCTTATCTTAGTTTAGTGTTTTGTTGTGCCAAGTAAAGTCGTTGATAGTAAGGTTCATACTAGATTTGGATTACTACGCAGAAACAGATATCTTTGCTGTCACGAATCTGGGCAAAATTCTCTGTAGGAAACTCGGAAAATTATGCCAATTTACGTGAGTGATCCTCAGATATGTACGCAACTTTCATTCAATTTGAGCATTTTCATTTGAGCAAGTCTGGTGCCTCAATAAAATTCGTCAATACGAACTGTTCTGTTTTGACAGATTCTGCCTTTTATTTCGCATTGCCTGTTTTGTTATGTTCGATGGATATTTCGATTCCATTGACTTTCAGTAGCTTTGTGCAATGTCCAGAAGTGTTAAGAATGATTATGTCACCCCTGAACATGTATATTTTAATTGTGCACTAACCCTCTAATGAGTTGTTTTGAGTTTGGTGTGGAGGAAGTTTTCAAGGATCAAGAGAGGGAGATGATACAACATGATCAAGGAGAGTGAAAGCTCTAAGCTTGGGGATGCCCCGGTGGTTCACCCCTGCATATATCAAGAAGACTCAAGCGTCTAAGCTTGGGGATGCCCAAGGCATCCCCTTCTTCATCGACAACATTATCAGGTTCCTCCCCTGAAACTATATTTTTATTCCGTCACATCTTATGTGCTTTGCTTGGAGCGTCGGTTTGTTTTTGTTTTTGTTTTGTTTGAATAAAATGGATCCTAGCATTCTTTGTGTGGGAGAGAGACACGCTCCGCTGTTGCATATGGACAAGTATGTCCTTAGGCTTTACTCATAATATTCATGGCGAAGTTTCTTCTTCGTTAAATTGTTATATGGTTGGAATTGGAATATGATACATGTAGTAATTGCTAAAATGTCTTGGGTAATGTGATACTTGGCAATTGTTGTGCTCATATTTAAGCTCTTTCATCATATGCTTTGCACCTATTAATGAAGAAATACATAGAGCATGCTAAAATTTGGTTTGCATATTTGGTCTCTCTAAGGTCTAGATAATTTCTAGTATTGAGTTTGAACAACAAGGAAGACGGTGTAGAGTCTTATAATGTTTACAATATGTCTTTTATGTAAGTTTTGCTGCACCGCTTCATCCTTGTGTTTGTTTCAAATAGCCTTGCTAGCCTAAACCTTGTATCGAAAGGGAATACTTCTCATGCATCCAAAATAATTGAGCAACCACTATGCCATTTGTGTCCACCATACCTACCTACTACATGGTATTTCTCCGCCATTCCAAAGTATATTGCTTGAGTGCTACCTTTAAATTTCCATTCTTCACCTTTACAATATATAGCTCATGGGACAAATAGCTTAAAAACTATTGTGGTATTGAATATGTACTTATGCACTTTATCTCTTATTAAGTTGCTCGTTGTGCGATAACCATGTTCCTGGGGACGCCATCAACTACTCTTTGTTGAATATCATGTGAGTTGCTATGCATGTTCGTCTTGTCTGAAGTAAGGGCGATCTACCACTTTATGGTTAGAGCATGCATATTGTTAGAGAAGAACATTGGGCTGCTAACTAAAGCCATGATCCATGGTGGAAGTTTCAGTTTTGGACATATATCCTCAATCTCATATGAGAAAATTATTAATTGTTGCTACATGCTTATGCATAAAAGGGGAGTCCATTATCTGTTGTCTATGTTGTCCCGGTATGGATGTCTAAGTTGAGAATAATCAATAGCGAGAAATCCAATGCGAGCTTTCTCCTTAGACCTTTGTACAGGCGGCATAGAGGTACCCCTTTGTGACACTTGGTTAAAACATGTGCATTGCGATAATCCCGGTAGTCCAAGCTAATTAGGACAAGGTGCGGGCACTATTAGTATACTATGCATGAGACTTGCAACTTGTAAGATATAATTTACATGATACATATGCTTTATTACTACCGTTGACAAAATTGTTTCTTGTTTTCAAAATCAAAGCTCTAGCACAAATATAGCAATCGATGCTTTCCTCTTTGAAGGACCATTCTTTTACTTTTATTGTTGAGTCAGTTCACCTATCTCTCTCCACCTCAAGAAGCAAACACTTGTGTGAACTGTGCATTGATTCCTACATACTTGCATATTGCACTTGTTATATTACTTTGCATTGACAACTATCCATGAGATATACATGTTACAAGTTGAAAGCAACCGCTGAAACTCAATCTTCCTTTGTGTTGCTTCAATACCTCTACTATAAATTATTGCTTTATGAGTTAACTCTTATGCAAGACTTATTGATGCTTGTCTTGAAGTACTATTCATGAAAAGTCTTTGCTATATGATTCATTTATTTACTCATGTCATATACATTGTTTTGATCGCTGCATTCATTACATATGCTTACAAATAGTATGATCAAGGTTATGATGGCATGTCACTCCAGAAATTATCTTTGTTTATCGCTTACCTGCTCGGGACGAGCAGGTACTAAGCTTGGGGATGCTGATACGTCTCCGACGTATCGATAATTTCTTATGTTCCATGCTACATTATTGATGATATCTACATGTTTTATGCACACTTTATGTCATATTCGTGCATTTTCTGGAAGTAACCTATTAACAAGATGCCGAAGTGCCGATTGCTTTGTTTCTGCTGTTTTTGGTTTCAGAAATCCTAGTAAGGAAATATTCTCGGAATTGGACGAAATCAACGCCCAGGGTCCTATTTTGCCACGAAGCTTCCAGAAGACCGAAGAGTCAACGAAGTGGGGCCACGAGGTGGCCAGGAGGGCAGGCGGCGCGGCCCCACCCTTGGCCGCGCCGCCCTGTCTCCTAGGCCCCTCGCGTCGCCCCCTGACCTACCCTTCCGCCTACTTAAAGCCTTCGTCGCGAAACCCCCAGTACCGAGAGCCACGATACGGAAAACCTTCCAGAGACGCCGCCGCCGCCAATCCCATCTCGGGGGATTTAGGAGATCGCCTCCGGCACCCTGCCGGAGAGGGGATTCATCTCCCGGAGGACTCTATGCCGCCATGGTCGCCTCCGGAGTGATGTGTGAGTAGTTCACCCCTGGACTATGGGTCCATAGCAGTAGCTAGATGGTTGTCTTCTCCTCATTGTGCTTAATTGTCGGGTCTTGTGAGCTGCCGAACATGATCAAGATCATCTATCTGTAATTCTATATGTTGTGTTTGTTGGGATCCGATGAATAGAGAATACCATGTTATGTTGATTATCAATTTATATCTATGTGTTGTTTATGATCTTGCATGCTCTCTGTTATTAGTAGAGGCTCTGGCCAAGTTTTTACTCTTAACTCCAAGAGGGGGTATTTATGCTCGATAGTGGGTTCATGTCTCCGTGAACTGCAGGAAGTGACAGAAATCTCTAAGATTATGGATGTGCTGTTGCCACTAGGGATAAAACATTGGTGCTATGTTCGAGGATGTAGTTACTGATTACATTACGCGCAATACTTAATGCAATTGTCTGTTGTTAGCAACTTAATACTGGAGGGGGTTCGGATGATAACCTGAAGGTGGACTTTTTAGGCATAGATGCATGCTGGATAGCGGTCTATGTACTTTGTCGTAATGCCCAATTAAATCTCACTATACTCATCATAATATGTATTTGCATGGTCATGCCCTCTTTATTTGTCAATTGCCCAACTGTAATTTGTTCACCCAACATGCTGTTTATCTTATGGGAGAGACACCTCTAGTGAACTGTGGACCCCGGTCCAATTCTCTATACTGAAATACAATCTACTGCAATACTGTTCTACTGTTTTCTGCAAACAATCATCTTCCACACTATACATCTAATCCTTTGTTACAGCAAGCCGGTGAGATTGACAACCTCGCTGTTTCGTTGGGGCAAAGTACTTGGTTTGTGTTGTGCAGGTTCCACGTTGGCGCCGGAATCCCTGGTGTTGCGCCGCACCACATCTCGCCGCCATCAACCTTCAACGTGCTTCTTGGCTCCTACTGGTTCGATTAAACCTTGGTTTCATACTGAGGGAAAACTTGCTGCTGTACGCATCACACCTTCCTCTTGGGGTTCCCAACGGTCGCGTGCTGTACGCGTATCAATAACACAATTTTACATTTTTTATGCCAAAAGCTTCAATTTCCCTAAGTCCATTTTGAATGGATCGTAGCGAACAAGAGGGGGGGGTGAATGGACGCTACGCCAAGTTTTAGTCTTTTTCAATTTTAGCGGTGCGGAAGGTAAAGGTGAATCCTTTAATGATGTTGGTGTTCCTACAATGATCCTAGGACGAGTGCAACAAGCAAAGGAACAAACAAGATAGTAAGAGTAAGGAGTGGGACAACCGGATGGCGCGGAGACGAGGCGAGGTTTGTTTCCCGCAGTTCCTCTCACAAAAGAGAGTACGTCTGCGTTGAGGAGGTGCTAGCCTCACACAAGAGGCTAGGCGGCCACACCACGAAGGAAGGCCTCACCTTCTTTCTCGAGAGAGCTCCACAAAGGGCCCCCCCCCTTCTCCACTAAGACACCGGTCGAGGCGGTGATTCCTTCACAAGGTTGGGGCGAGCTCCACACCACAAGGAGCCTCCCAACAACCCATGGAGCTAGTACAACACCAAGCTAGCCTCCATGGATGCACTTCCTCCAATGTCCCACCATAGGAACCCTAACACAAATATCCACTAAGGAATAGCAAGTATTGGTAAAATCTCTCTTGGTAGAACTATAGATCGGGGTCTCCTCCACCACTCCTCAAAGTTTGGGCAAGATTGGTTGGATGGTTGGGGAGATCCACTAGGTTTAAGCTTAACAATGGAGGAGAGAGAGAGAGAGGAGAGATAAAAACGAGTTGGGGAAGAAGGGCCTCTTAAATAGGCTCCTCCCAATCCAACCGTTATGTCCGGTTTTTGCCTAAGCGGTACTACCGCTTTGGGTAAGCGGTACTACCGCTCTGAGTTCGAAATCCCACAGATCTGGTCCCCGTGGACACAGAGCGGTACTAACGCTCGCGGTACCGCTCGAGGTACCGCAATGGGGTCCAAACCTTACTGGATCCAAAGCGGTACCACAGCGGTACCGAAGCGGTACTGCCATAACTAGTTACGGTACCTGGGCGGTACATGGGCGGTACTACCGCTCGCAAGCGGTACTACCGCTCCAGGTACCACAGACGTACCGTAACTCGTACGGTGGGTCAAATCCAGCGCAGAACTACAGAGCGGTACCGTGGGCGGTACTAGTAGGGGTAGCGGTACTACCGCTACTAGTACCGGTCTGGCAAAAACTGGTTTTCTCCCCTTTTTCTCTCCAGACATGTCAGCTCGCGATACACACACAAAACCAGAAAACCTATCAGCTACGCTTCAGTCTTCCGATCTTGACGTGTCCAGCGAGGTCACCGTGCACTTGCAAATCTAACAATGATACTCAAGGCACGCGGTGAGATTATTCAAGTGTTGTCATCAAACACACAAAACCCGGGGTTTAGACTTTGCTCTTTCAATCTCTCCCTTTTTGGTGTTTGATGACAACACAAGACTTTGCAATAGCATATGATATTATGATAAGGTACTTAGATTTGCAAAAGCTCGATGGAGCTCCCCCTACACATGTGCATATTATGAATATGTATTTGAATACAAATACACACGTCCTAGAGGCATCACTCCCCCTAGATTTTAAAAACCAAGCACATATGCAATTCAAATAGCATATGCTCAATATGGAGGCAACATAAGATCATGCAAGGAGATTTGGGTGAAGTTATCATACCATAGCCTTGAGAATACCCAAACTCACCGTAAGATGCCCCCATAGAGTTGATGTAGCCACAAGAAAAGATAAGCAACTAGGACCAAAAGGCTACAAACAACAAAGGTCCCCATCCACATAGGAACTTCTCCCCCTTTGGCATCGGAACACCAAAAAGGAGGGTAAGGAAACTAGAAGGATGGAGAAAAAGAACACACAACCAAGCTTGCAAAAACCAAAAGGGAAAACAAGCTTGAATGAGGTTCTCCAAAAACATGAAGAAAAAGATAGCAAAGAAGAAGGACAAAAATAAAGTCACAAAGAAACACGAAAAACCGAAAAACTCCTCAAAGAGGAGGTTGGTGTCCGAAGCCACCGTGTAAGAGTGTAGTAGTGTGAGGTCGCGTAGATGTATCTAGGACTCACGACTACAACTCAACATGAAGCTCATAAGTCACTCAATTGACAAATAGCATATGTTTTGGATTTATTTATGCATTATGGGGGGAGGGATAGCTCAATAGGTTTAAACCGCACTCCCCCTATGTTCATGCGTGACTTTCATCTAGATATAAAGGTTAGGAGTGGTATGTGCGCACGACGGTCAAGCAAAGTTCGATGGATCAATGATATTTAGCTCATGCCTCAACTCAATGAAACGCTTCTCATCCAAGGGCTTCGTGAAGATGTCCGCCAATTGCTCCTTGGTACCAATGAAGGATAGTACAATATCTCCGCGAGCAATGTGATCCCGGATGAAGTGGTTCCTTATCTCAATGTGCTTCGTCTTGCCATGAAGAACCGGATTGTAGGCGATCTTGATTGCGCTCTCATTGTCACACAAAAGAGGCACCTTGCTATACTCGAGTCCATAATCCCGCAAGGTTTGCCTCATCCACAATATTTGAGCACAACTACTTGCCGCGGCAACATACTCGGCTTCCGCGGTGGAGACGGAGACACAATTTTGCTTCTTCGAGGACCAACACACCAAGGATCTTCCAAGAAAGTGACAAGCTCCGTATGTAGACTTCCTATTAAACTTGTCGCCCGCCCAATCGGAGTCGGTGAAGCCAACAAAAGCAAAGTCCGTGTCCCTTGGGTACCATAGTCTGAAGTGTGGGGTATCAATTAAATATCGAAAGATCCTTTTGACCGCCACAATGTGGCTTTCCTTCGGGCTTGCTTGAAACCGTGCACACATACCAACGCTTAACATTATATCCGGGCGAGAGGCACAAAGGTAAAGAAGCGAACCTATCATCAAACGGTAGAGCGTGGTATCCACCGCCTTGCCGGTCTCGTCAAGGGAGAGTTGACACTTGAGATGCATCGGAGTTCCAATGCCTTTGGTGTCCTTCATATCGAAGCGCTTGAGCATGTCTTGGAGGTACTTTGCTTGATTGATGAAGGTGCCTTGACGCATTTTCTTGATCTCAAACCCGAGAAAGTACTTGAGTTCACCCATCATTGACATCTCAAATCTATTTGTCATCAACATAGCAAACTCATCATTGAATTTTGTGTTAGTCGAGCCAAATATGATGTCATCTACATAGAGTTGGCATACGAAAAGCTCCCCATTGACTTTCTTAGTAAAAAGAGTGGGATCAATTTTCCCCACTTCGAAACCATGGTCTTCAAGCAACTCCTTTAGATGCTCATACCAAGCTCTAGGAGCTTGTTTGAGTCCATATAGGGCCTTTTTGAGCTTGAAGACATGGTCCGGAAAATGGGGGTCCTCAAATCCCGGGGGTTGCTTCACATACACCTCCTCATGTAAAGGACCATTAAGAAAAGAACTCTTGACATCCATTTGTTGCAACTTGAAGCCATGGTGAGAGGCAAAGGCCAAAAGGATACGGATGGACTCTAGCCTTGCAACGGGCGCAAAGGTTTCACCAAAGTCCACGCCTTCAACTTGAGAATAGCCTTGTGACACCAATCTTGCTTTGTTGCGGATGACCATGCCACGTTCATCTTGCTTGTTCTTGAAGACCCATTTAGTGCCGATAACATTGCGGCAATGATCGGGTCGCTTCATGAGAGTCCACATATCATTCCTCTTAAAGTTGTTGAGTTCCTCTTGCATTGCATTCAACCAATTGGGATCTTTAAGAGCTTCATTAACTTTGAGTGGTTCCACCATAGAGAAAAAGGCGTGGTGCTCACAAAAGTTTGCTAGTTGCCTCCAGGTGGTTACTTTGCTCTTTATATCACCAATGATATTACGCAAGGAATGAGACTTGAGGCGCAAGTGTCTTGTAGTAGGATCTTCACGGCGAGTGTCGGCTAAAGGAGAAGATTCTTGTGGGTCCTCTTGGACTTCATCATGGTTTAGGTCCTCGCCTTGACCTCCATTGTTGTTGAAGGAGGCATCATCATCATGAGAGCCGGATGACGCGGGGTACTAGGAATAGTGTTGTCCATAAAGATCATCCCCGAACCACTCGGAGAAGAACTTGAAGTTTGGCCTTGGTCACTTGATGTTGGTTGTTGTGGTAGATGAGCTTGCGGTAAATGTTGTTCTTGAGCTTGTTGAGGTGAGCTTGTACTTGATTGTTGTTGTAGTTGTTGAGGTTGAACTTGAGGTTGTTGTAGAGGTTGAGGTTGAACTTGAGGTTGTTGTAGAGGTTGACTTGCACTTGTAAGATCAACGGAAGAAGCTTGGCCTTGTGGTGTAGATGGCTCCACTTGGGTGGAACTTGGTCCTTCCCCGGTACTCATAGAAGGTAGCTCTTGAATTCGGCGAATGCCAACACTCATCCTTCCTATGGTATCTGGGGGAATTACATCTCCTTTCTCACAAGAAGCACTTCGCTACTCCAAAGATCTATCATCTTCATCAAATGTCACATCACAAGATTCTACAACTCGCCCACTTGACTTGTTGAAGACTCTATAGGCGTGAGAATCCGTAGCATAGCCAATGAAAATTCCTTCTTGAGCTCTTGAATCAAACTTAGATAGGCGTGTGTCTTTGACTAGAACATAGCATTTGCATCCGAAGACCTTGAAATATGACACATTTGGCTTGTTGCCGGTGAGGATCTCATATGGTGTCTTCTCAAGACCTTTGCGAAGGTAGAGACGATTAGTAGCGTGGCATGCGGTAGAGATAGCTTCCGCCCAAAAATTGTAGTTAGACTTGTATTCCATCACCATGGTTCGAGCGGCTTCGATCAAGGTTCGATTCTTCCTTTCGGCGACCCCATTTTGTTGGGGAGTATATGGCGTGGAATATTGATGTTGGATTCCTTATTCGCCGAGGAAGTCATCCAAGGTGTAGTTCTTGAACTCCGTTCCATTGTCACTCCTTATTGCGAGGATCTTGTTGTCGTACTTGCATTGAACTTGATTGGCAAACTCCATCATGGTCCGTTGAGTCTCACTCTTGTACTTGAAGAAGAATACCCAACAATAGTGTGAATAGTCATCAACAATGACGAGGCAATACTTCTTTCCTCCAAGACTTTCATGAGACGGTGGACCGAAGAGATCAACATGTAGGAGCTCCAAGCATCTTGTGGTAGAGATGATAGTCTTGGACTCGTGAGGAGCTCCATGCATTTTTCCTTGTACGCAAGCCCTACAAACACGATCTTTACAAAAGGAGACATCTTCTTTTAGTCCGAGAATGTGGCCACCCTTGTGGAGACTTTGCAAAGTCCTCATGTTGACATGGGCTAGTCGGCGATGCCATAACCAACCCTTGTCACATTTGGCGAATAGGCAAAGAGCGGAAGATGTTGTTTTTTCGGAGAAATCAACAACATACAATCCATTCTCTACATATCCAACAAAAGCTACACGGAGTGTCTTGCTCCACAAGAGGACCACCATATGTTCATCAAAGAAAGTACATAGACCCATACGAGCAATTTGATGAACGGAGAGTAAGTTGTAACCAAGGATCTCGACAAGGAGGACATTCACAAGTGAAATGTTGGGTGTTACCACCACCTTGCCAAGACCCAATACCTTAGAGCACGTGTTGTCGCCATATGATATGGTAGAGTGAGAAGGCTCGAGGTCGACAACAATATTCTTGCTTCCGGTCATATGACTTGTGGCTCCACTATCAACCACCCACTTTCCGCCACCGGAAGCATAGTCCTACAAGGAATCAAGTCTTGGATTTAGGTACCCATTTTTCAATGGGTCCTAGCATGTTAGTAACAAGGGGTTTGGGAACCAAAATAGTCCAATCAACATTGTCCTCTTGAGGACCAATAAAGAGAGCATGAATATGTCCATAGTAATCAACAAAAATAACATGAGAAGGGTTGTTAGAGCCGGCGAAACCCTTCAAGGCGGAGTTGGGTGCTCCATCCCTTCTTGAGCTAGCATCGCTCTCCTCAAGGTTGATCTCCATGTTCTCCTTGTTCTTCTTCTTCTTGGTCCTCCTGTTTCTCTCCCTCTTTGGCTTGGTAGCCACTCCTCCTTCATTGCAAGAGCCCTCTTTGGCTCCATCTTTGGCTCCAATGACTCCTTCCAAGTACTTGGTTTGAACTTGGAGACTATCAATCTTGGCCTTCAAACGATTGACTTCATCTTCATGCTCCGGGTGTGGATGACAAATATCAAACACTTGTACTTCCTTTGCCTTGTTCACCTGGAAGTGTTCCATCAAAGCTTCTTCTTGGAGAGCATTCATCTTCATGAGTATACGCTTGTCACTCTCCAACTTGGCAATGTCACTTTCATGAGTGCAACACGCACGGTCCTTGCTCAAAGGAAAATACTCCTTCAATGCTTCCTCTTGCATGGAAGTGACCTCCATGAGTTTGGCTTCCCTCCTCTTGAAGGCGGCTATTTCTTCCTCATGATCACAACAAGTGGCCATCTCCTTGCTCATGCGGAGACATTCCACCAAAGACTCTTCTTGCATGCTACTGATGTCCCACAAGTATAGGGGATCGTGTGTAGCCTTTTCGATAAGTAAGAGTGTCGAACCCAACGAGGAGCTAAAGGTAGGATAAGTATTCTCTCAAGTTCTATCAACCACTGATACAACTCTACACGCACTAAACGTTTGCATTATCTGGGAAATAAAACTACGGTAGCAATACGGGTATGAGAGATAGCTTTGCAAGATAATAAATACATGAAAATAAATGTTAGTGCTGCAGCAATAAATTACACTAAGTAACCATATACTAACAGTACCATGAGTGTGGAAAAGTGGTGGTAATTGTGGTGGCTTTGTCCAAGATTAATTAGTGAAGACATTTAGTTCATTGTCTTTGATGTAGTTTTCAATGTGGGATAGGCTAAATATACAAGCATTCCACTACTTGGGATTACAAGTACTATATGATTGGATTGTTAGCAAACATCCGTAAATACTAACAATGCATTAAGGTTTCCCCAACCATAGCCTTAAGTTTATGGTCCTCTTACTCCCATACATGCAACTAACCGGTTCGAGCCCTCAGGTTTCTGTCACTCCGGCAGGACTACCCCCTTCCTTTGCACATACTACTAACCCTATGGTGTTGATCCATGCGCGCACAAGTATAATGGACACCAAAGGACAATACCATATCAACATACAACTCTAATGAACCATAGACATTCAACAAAGCAATCAAAAGACAAATATACTACATAAACATGACATAGATCATAGGATAAATATTATAGCATCAAACACCATGTTTACATAGGACGGTACAGAGGTTTATGAGAGGATGAACCAATGAATACAAGGAGGATATGGTGATGGAGATGGCGGTGAAGACGTCGGAGAGGGCAGCGCGGTAGCACAGGGCGGCGGCGGCGGCGCGGGTAACTCCTTTCCCCGCCGCCGGCAAGGTTGGGGAGCGCCGCCCCTTAGCCTCTCTCCTTCATGGCTTAAAGGGAGCCCTCCCCCATGGAGAAGGGATCCATGTGGGAGGCAAAAACGTGGCTTTTGGTGGCTGAAATTCGTGGGTGGAGGTGTCCTCCACGAGTTAGGTTTCCTCCCTTTATATAGCTTCTCGGATTTCCGTCACCCCCCTTTTAGGGTTCCACCAAAACGGGCCTACAGGCCGCATCCGAACTCCGATTGGGCCGAATTTTAACTCCAGAACGTTAGCATAAAATTATCTACAACTTCCTCTTCAGGTCCAACTCCGTTGGAGGTCATCTTCAAGGGTCAAACAGACAATCTCCGAAAACAGTTCTGGGACAGATTTCAGCAAAGTTCCAATTCGACTCCAACAAGGTTTCCTCTTGTATTCTTGATAATTCCTACACATCAAAGTGTAAAACAAGAACATTGTGCACTTTTGCAACTATTAATAGGTTAGTCCAAATAAATCATAAATTTAATACAAAAATAAGTGCCAAAGGCATAATATTAACATGAAACAATCAAAAATTATAGATACGTTTTGGACGTATCAACATCCCCAAGCTTAATTCCTGCTCGTCCTCGTGTAGGTAAATGATAACAAAATAATTTTTGATTGTAAATGCTGTGATCAGGTCTTTAACAATTGCATGATGTATGAATAATAAAACTTAGCAATCATGTTACCTAATGAAAAGTATCAACCAACTAAGAGTTCATAATATGAAATTTATAAACATCAACAAGATTATAATGATCATAGTAAAGCATGGTAGAGCGGTATCTCGCTTGCCCTTAATTGTGGAGCAAAATATAAATGCCAAGGCACCTCTGAAGTTCAAGTGAAGACTAGAAGTAAGAATATCAAAGATAAAAGCATCAAAGTTATGCCACAGTTAACCGCGTTCTGGGATAAGCACATTACACTAAGAATGACAGTTATGCTCTCAAAAAGGTGCTCAAAGAAAGGATGGTGACTCAACATAAAAGTAAAAGATAGGCCCTTCGCAGAGGGAAGCAGAGATTAACATGTGCTAGAGCTTTTTATTTTTTAAACGGAAGTAAAATTGTTTTGGGAAGTGTTTGTTGTTGTGAACGAATGGTAGTGGGCACTCTAACCCCCTTGTCAACCAAACTTTCAAGAGCGGCTCCCATGAAGGACGTTATCTCTACCAGCAAGGTAGATCATCCCTCTTCTCTTTTGTTTACACATTTACTTTACTTTTATTTATATGTGACACTCCTCCCAACCTTCGCTTTCACAAGCCATGGCTAACCGAATCCTCGGGTGCCTTCCAACATTCACATACCATGGAGGAGTGTCTATTTGCAAATTAAGTTGCTTACTGATAAATCAGAGAAAAACATGTGAAGAGAATTATTAATGAAAGTTGTAATTAATTGGGGCTGGGCACCCCGTTGCCAGCTCTTTTTGCAAAATTATTGGATAAGCGGATGTATATGCCACTAGTCTATTGGTGAAAGTCTGTCAGGAGTAAATGACAAAGGTTGAAAGATAAAACACCACATACTTCCTCATGAGCTATAAAACATTGACACAAATTGAGAAGTACCTTGAAGGTTTTAAAGGTAGCACATGGAAATTTACTTGGAATGGTTTGAAATGCCATGCATAGGTATTTATAATGGACACTTTGGAACAACTTGGTTTATAGAGATTTGTATGCACGAGTAGCATTTCCGCTCAGTACAAGTGAAGGCTAACAATAGACTGGGAAGCGACAATCAAGAGAGCAATAACTGTCATAATCGTGCTTGCGACAGAATAAAATTAACGGAGGCATAAAAGTGATACAAGAACTCTGAAACAAAGTAAATCATCGAGGCTTAATTGACTTTTGTTTTTCAGTCATATGCATGGGTGAGCATGTGCCAAGTCAATTTCAAATGAATCACTCAAAGGAGGACACCACAATACCATACCATCTTATGAACAGGACAATGCATGTTAACATCAAAATATCATAATATACACTATTAGCTAGTTGAGACTATCCATAAGAAAACATAACCACTAAACAATATCATTCACACATCTTTTTTAAGTTTCATCAAATATACATTAACCAAGTAAACGTTGAAAATAGAAGATAAATAAAATATGTGATGATCCACTTATTAATGTAACCGGTGTTTGATGCTAGGATAAATAGATAATAAGATATAGCCGCTTCAAGTTTAGTCAAATTCATATGTTGCTCAAAAAACAAAGTTTGAAGGTTTGCAAACCGAGGGATTATTGATGAAGAGGGATGCGGGGACATCCCCAAGCTTATGACTTTGGCCATTCTTCAATATTTCAGAGTTTGGTGTTCCTTCATTCTCTGTGAAAAACTTCAACACAAAAACTTTCCCATTCTTTTCTGCGGTTAGACATTAGTGCAATAGATAATATTTCCAAAGTGCTGCTATTAAACCAAATCAAATTTTGTTTTTAGGTTACAGAAAGGTTACTTAAATGGACAAATTATAAATGAAAGGTAAGAACCCATAAAAATCAAATGAAAATGAAAAGAGGCCACTCTTGCAACAAAAGTCAGAATCTGTCCAGAAAAATAGCAGCTGGAAAACGTAATTATTAGGTGCACTTAAACATGTCCGAAATTTTAGCTAATTTTTGTGCATGCACATAATTAGGTGATACATAATCAGTAATTTTTTCGTTATTTTTAGAACTACCAGTAAAACATGAAAAATCACGCAATGAGCATTAGATTATGAAAACATCACTTTTACAAATGTATCAACTAAGCTAAATGGATAAAATTTGGTATTTTATTTTTGATAAACTAATAGATCAGAGACTAAACAAGACCTAAACATGCTAGCTACAGCAAGGAAAACTCTAAAAGAAAACCAAAAGTAACAACCAAATAAAGAATCCAACAAAGAAGCAAAACAAAAGAAAATATTTTTGTTGTTTTAAAATTATAAGTGAAATCAAATAAGCAATAAATACCAAATAAGAAGCCTAAAAAAACTAAATAAGGTAAAACCAAGACATATAAAAGAAATTATAATACACATTAAGAAGATTCATATCATGTGGACGGGTAATATAGAGTATGAACGAGATAACCTCATGTTTGTTGATGAATAGGGGATGACTCGGGCATCCCCAAGCTTAGATGATTGTATGTTCTTGAATATGTTCTTGGGATGCACCTACACATCCCCAAGCTTGAGCTCTTGCGTCTTCTTGTTCATCTCATATCGCCATATCGATTGGATTTTATAAGCTACATCCACATAAAACTTCACAAAACTCATTAGTAGGGTTAGTACTCATTAAATAAAATTCACTCATGTTCAAGCATTCAAAAATTACTTAATATTTATCTAACATTAGCCACTGTATATACCTAAGTTCTTATTATTTCTGTTGTACGTCGAAAACTAAGAAAATCAAGAGACCCTAAGTACAATATTGAATAAACACAATAGAAATCTGTCAAGACTGAATAGTCTGTAAAGGTGACACTTAACGAGATAGTTACGTAGCTCAAATGAAGAAACTCAAAACTAATGAAAGACAGGTAATAATCTCAGGTTTATGCACAAAAAATTTCAAGTCAAAATACTATTCTGAGATTTATCATGATTTTATTTACAGAGAAGCACAAAATCTGTCTAAACAGAACAGTCAGTAAAGATTGAATTATTAGACCTATCTACGTAGCTCAAATCAGAAAAGTCAAAACTAATGAAAGTTGCGTACATATCTGAGAATCACGCTTGAATTTTTTCAGAATGTTTCAATTTCTCTGGAATCTATACAGCTCAAAACGGTGGACAGCAAAAATCTGTCCCCGCGCAGAAATCCAAATCTTGCGTCAACTTTCTATTAGAGACTACAATTAGCATTTTATTTTTATGTACAGAGGTATATACACAATATTTACATGTTTTTGGATGAGTAGCTTCCATGAAAATATTTGCTTTGATTTCATAGGCATGAACACAAGTGTTCAAGGTCGACCCCCACTTAATCATTGCTCATCTTTCCAATCACTCTCTTTTTGAAAACGTTTAGATAACAATTACAAATATTTTTTTTGTAATTCGCATTCCCTACCCATACTAAGATAGAGAATAACATAAAACTTAAAATAAAAATTACTTAGAGACAAAGCAAACAAGTGCACACAAGAATATTCACCTACGCAATGGCTCCCCGGCAACGGCGCCAGAAAAGGTCTTGATGTCCCACAAGTATAGGGGATCGTGTGTAGCCTTTTCGATAAGTAAGAGTGTCGAACCCAACGAGGAGCTAAATGTAGGATAAGTATTCTCTCAAGTTCTATCAACCACTGATACAACTCTACGCGCACTAAACGTTTGCATTATCTGGGAAATAAAACTACAGTAGCAATACGGGTATGAGAGATAGCTTTGCAAGATAATAAATACATGAAAGTAAATGTCGTCGTGGTGAACGAGCAGATGCCATAGGATGGCTTAGATTGGGGCCGAATGGACGCAAGAGGATTCGGGGGAGGGTTTGCGATCAGGTGGGAAGAGGTTCCGGATGGTTTCCTCAAGAACTTGGCCAAGGCCAGAGGTTGAAGAAGAAAGACACAAGGAAGAACTCCCTCTAGATCACCATGTTCATAGATTCACACAAGCTACAGGCTCTGCCTTCCTACACACGCGCGTACATACTTGCTTGCCCGTGAAGAAGGGCTCCCCCCTCTCCTTATATAGGGGAGAGGGTGGCTTACACTGCAAGAAACCCTAATGGCATCTTTGACTGGACAAACTACTTTACAGAGTTACTGTACAAAGCTACTTTAATCATAGATGACACCGGGGCCTTCTTTTATCAGGGCTGCTGATGTCCTCCGGCTTCTTTGGACGTCACCTCTCTCTTTGGCGCCAGGGCTCTGAATAAAGTTACTTTGCTTGGCTCATCCTTGTCTTCTTGCTCTGAAGAGAATCTTTGACCAGTCCTGCCGACAGGCTCTCCTTTCCGGTATCTTCTATACCGGGTTCCGGCATACCCCTTTGGGGATACCGGCTTAGCCTTGCTCTCCCGGATTCCTACTAGGCTTCCGGTAAGAACATTAAACCGGTATCTTGATGGCTCAAACCATCCGGTTTGGCATGCCTTTGGCATACCGGGGGTTATCCCCCCAACATTAGTCCCCGAAGCTGGTATAGTCTGGAGGATTCTATCCTACAGACCATGCCAGGTTTTCATCTTTTTAAGATACCGGTTTAGTCACTCATCTTTTGAGCTTAGTTCCGGCACCTTTACCCTTGTTCCTTTTCTTCTCTTTGCAAGGTTTGTTCCGGCATCTCTTTTTTCCGGCACCATGTGTCTTTACTCCTTCCTCGGCGAAGTCGAGAATATATCGGGCCCCGCGCCTGTCAGTGACATGCGCACTGTAACTGACGCGCCAGTGTCCGCTGTCACATCGTTTCGACTCCCGCGCACGCATTTAATGCACCGCAGCGGATCCCACTACCTCTTCGGGATCCCGCGTGCGCCTCCGTGTGGCCTCTGTTTTCGCACGTGTATTCCTCCGCCACGTGGTGGCCCAAGGCGCGAACCGTCGCGGGCCGTGAGGCGAACCGCCGCGGCCCAGCGGTTCCACGCCCACTTTCTCTCTCTTATATAAACGCAACTGCCCGTTCCTCTTTATCTTCTTCGCATTCTTCTCCTTCGCGCACAGAGCTCCACGCCTTTGCGCCTCCGCTGTTCTCCGTCCGCCGTCGCCCGTTCGAGCTCCGGTGCCCGGCGAACTCACGCCGTGCCGCCGCCGGACTTCGCTGTGCGGAGATCTTTGGCAGCAACTTCTTCGCGTCCGCCGCATTTGTGCTTCTTCGCGAGCTTCTCCGCCTCGCCGTCGACGGTGCTCGCCGGCGGCTGTAGACCCGCTTCTCCGCCAGCAAACTCTTTCCCCAGCGACCGCGCCGCTCAAGGTTGGTACTAATTTCTCTTTACTCGCCGTTCGCTTGCTTTCCAGATCTTGAGCCTTTGGTGTTCTTATTTGCTCCTTTTTCTTTGGTTTTCCTCTTACTCGTAGATCTTCACGCGGGGTTCGAGTCTGGGATTTCTGTTTCTCCACCTACCCTCGCGATGTCCGACGAGGAATCCTCCTCCGCATCCTCTTCTTCCCTTTCTCTTAAGCGCCGTAGACCTTCTCCCGGTGAATCTACGGCCTCAGATCCAATGGAAACCGATTCCGGCAACCAGCAGGAATCCGGTAACCCCCAAGAGTCCGGCGGCAACCTAGAATCCGGTAGCTTTAGCCAAGCTTCCGGTAGCCAAGAGGCCAGCAGCTCTGGCCAAGCCTCTAGCAGTTCCAGCCAATCTTCCGGCGAGGAGCCTTCCCCACCCACTCGCGGAGCCTGGATGGGCTCCAACGTTACTGAGTTCGAGATTGATTGGCTGTACCGGTCTCGAAGGATTCCGGAAGGAGTTTCCTGTCGGATTCCGGATGACGAGATCGAACCGGATCCGGAAGACGACGAGTTTGTTGTTTTTCTTGCTCACTTCGAGCGTGGCTTCGGCCTTCCTGCCTCTACTTTTTTCCGGGAGTTCCTAGATTTCTACGAACTCCAACCTCACCACCTTCCTGGCAACGCCATTTTCTATCTCTCTTGTTATGCCACCTTCATGGAGGCTTACATCGGCATTCGTCCCACTTGTGAGACGTTTGCCCGCTTCTTCAACTTGCGGATCAACTCCGTCCAGGGCAAGGAAATTCCTAAGCCCAAGCCGCCCGTGCAGTGCGGCTCCTGCATCGTCGGCTCCCGCCAAGGGAGCACTTTTCTTAAGTTTACCGGCCTCGAGTCTTGCCGCACCTGGCAAGGAACTTTCTTCTACGTGAAGAACACCGGCCGCGCCGATCGCATCAATCTTCCTCCATACCAAGAGGGGCCCCCCAGCAGAGCCAACCGGAGCTACAACCCGAGGACAGAACATGCCGAAACCAATCGGGTAGTGCGCTTCTTGGCCTCTTTGAGGAAGGAGACCAACATCTGTTCCGACGATGTCATCCGGACTTTCATATCGCGCCGGGTGCTTCCTCTTAAGCGCCGCGCACATAGGATGAGCGAGATGTATGGCCCAGGCGATCCTACCAAGATCACCGGCCGTGCTCTCAGCAAGAAAGATGTTGTTCTCAAGGCTAAGCAGATTTGTCAAACTGCTATGCCTTTTACTTGGGAATGGGGCCTCCTTCCCCTCAGTTCCTCTAACCGTCCAACCCAAGAAGTAAGAGATTGCGCAACTTGGGGTTGTCTTTGCCGGTAAGTTTCTGCTTTTGCTAACCTTCTTTTTTACCTTGTTTCAGGCCAGGGACCGCTTCCCCTCTATCCAGGCAGAGCCGCGAGGACCTCTCCGGAAGCGTGCCTTTGATTCCTTCGACCCGGATCCCTACATCTTTTGGAAGGACCTGAAGATGGGGAAGACCCCGGCTGCGCGCCTTGGCCGGGACCCGCCGGAGCCCACCGGAAACCCCGAGGAGCTGGTTGTGCTCGAGGTATTTTCTTTTCCGGCTTCTTATACTTTGCCATTGTCGCTTTCTTGCGAATTGCTTCTTAGCCATATTCAACTCACAGATCCACGAGCGCGTGCCGCCCCTACGCGCCGAGGCCGGCATTGAGTTTGTGGACAAACTCATGGCCCAGGGCCAGAAGAACAAGCAGCCGGCATCTACTGCCGGCTCCAGCCATGCTCCTCCCTCCAAGCGCTTCCGGACGGAGCCCGTGGGGGAGAAAGAAGTGGGCGTGCGCCGCTACGGGCGCAAAGCGATGCCAACCGCTTCCGGGTAATTTCATTTTCCGGCTTGCCTCCTTTTTTGCTAAGTTCCTTTTCCGGTTGCTTTTTCTCAACCACTTGTCTTTTCTCTTTTTCTCAGCCCCGCTCTCAAGCTTGGTCCAAGGCCATCGGGCTCTGAGGGATCCGCAAGGACCTCACCCCCTCCTCATCGTTCTCGGCCGGCCCCGTCTGGTGCCGGCACGACCTCTGCCTCCCTTTCGGGGCACAACAAGTCGGGCGTGCGGCCCCTTCACCGTCAGATCACCGCACGGAGGAGGACCTTTCCTTCCTCCCGGAACACCAAGACACCGGCGCCAGCAACACCGGCGCCGGAGAAGAAGAAGCTGCCGGGCGGGCGGAGCCTTTTGCTCCTCCCGTCCTCGAAAAGACAACTTCCGCGCCGGAATCTTCCGCGCCGGAAGGCTCCAAGACGGGTGACGCTCCTAGCGCTCCCCCTTCTCCACGCACCATCCTCATGCCTCCGCCTGAGGCTCCTCGCGCCCAGCCCTCCAAGGCCGCTCCTGGCGCGCCGCCGGTCAAGACTTCCGGGGCCTCTTCTACCGCGCCGCCGCCCAAGCCCTCCAAGCTCATCAAGGGGAAGGCGACGGCCTCCAGCGCCCCTTCGGGCGGCCAGCAGCCCTTGGTGCTGCACGTCTCCAAGGCTGCCAAAAGCGCCAGCATGAAGGCCACCGGCCTCCTTGGCCGCATTACGGAGTTCCAGCGCCAAGGCCGGGACCTGGGGCACCTCCTGCCGTATGCCCAAAAGTGGAACGCCGCGGACATCACTCCGGCGACCTGCGGCATGGGCAAGGATCGGCTGCCGGCACCTGATCCTGTCGGGGATCGGAGCTCTGAGGAGCACTTCATGCGGCTCCGGGCTGCCGTAAAAGAGCTTGACAGCGCGTGGTATGACTCCACGAACAATCTGACGGTACGTTCTACTAACTTTCAACCTTTGCCGGTTTCTTTGTTTCCGGTTCTGCTTTATCTTTTCCTTAGTTCGTGCCGGTTTCTCTCTTGTCTATCTTCCCAGTCCCCGAGTTTTGTGGTGAGAGCGCAGCTCTTAGCGCAAAACTTAACTTAAGATTTTAGCGTGAAACCGACACTGCCAGTCCCCGAGTTTCGGGTTAAACCTCTTCTTCTTAACACATAATTTACCTTAGAAACGCGCAAAACTGGCACTGCCAGTCCCCGAGTTTCGGGTTAAGAACTTTGTTCTTAGCGCAAAACTTAACTCATTTCTTCTTTTTCTTGAACAGGTCACCGCTGACACTCGGAAGGCCCTTTTCGAGGAGCTTTTGTGGGAGCACCGGGAGCTCGCTGAGGCACATGACAAGTGCCAAGGTAAGTTTTTGTTCCACCGGCATCTTTGCTACCGGGAACCTTTTTTCCTTGTGATATTTACAATTTCTGTTCAACAGTGATCCCGGAAGCTTCCATCGATGCTCTGAAAGAGCAGCTCGCCGAGGCCCAACGTACTATTTTTTCCTTCCTTTGAACTTGGTTTCTTTTCATTTTTACCAGTGTAACCTTGCTAACATTCATTTTTCCGGTTACAGGGGAGAAGGATGAGCTCAGCCGGCAGCACCAGGAGGAGCTGAACGCCCTCAAGACCAGCTACCAGGAGCTCAAGTCTCAGCTGATTCAGCTGGGGCTTGACCATGCCAAGGTCCTCAAAGCCGCTGAAGTGACCGCAGCGGCCAAGTTGGACGAGGCTCTGGAGGATGCTTGCAATGCCACTGTGGTGTTGCGGGCAGAGCTGGAGGAGATGGCCAAGGCCCGGAAGGGTGCCGAGGAGAAGGCCGCGCGGCTGGAGGAGGGGCACAAGGAGTGCGATCAGCTGATCCTGCAGACCGACACTCTTGCCCTCCGTAAGTTGTTTTCTTTTACACTTTGACTACTGCATACGGGCCTTTTTTCCTTCAACCCCATTTTTCTTTCCGCTATCTTTCCGTCCGGTCTCTCTTCTTCCGGATTCTTTTCTCTCCAGTCTCTTTTTCTTCCGGTCTCTTTTTCTTAAGCTTTTTCTTTCTTTGCACAGGCCTCTTTCCGGACTCGCAGAGGTATGCCGTCAAGAAGGTCGACGCGCAGCGCAAGGACAAGGGCCAAGCGGATCTTACCGTGCCATGGATGCCCAAGGACCATCTGGTCGCGCTTAACGCGCGGGTGTCCCATATGCGCTGCATAGACCGCAATCTTTCGGACATCCCTGATGTAGCTACCCAGCTATACAGGACTTTGTGGCCTGGCGAGGTGGTGCCGGACACCTTCTCCCTCATCAGCGACCGTCTGAAAGGTGCCGGCAAGAGGATCCGCGAGTGGCAGTGCTCTGCTGCCCGCGCTGGCGCGGACTCCGCCCTCCGCGTCGCCTGCTCCTGGTACCCGGAGCTCAATCTGGACGCCCTTACCGGTGTGCGCGAAGGCGCAGAAACGGATCTGGACCCGATCCTCTCCGCCAAGCGGCAGGATCGCGCGTACCGCATCGCGGAGTATGCCGACATGCGCACCTTCATCCCTCCCCCTCCTGGCGTCACGGACTATCTCGACGAGGAGGAGGATGAAGCCGAAGAAGAGCTTCTGGATGACGCTGATGCCGGTGCTGCTCCTCCGGAAGCCCCTGCTGCATGATGATTTCCTTTGAAGTGTTTGCTCATTATATCTGTTGGTCCTGTTGCTCTAAGACAATGTCTGTTAAATTCTGCCCCGGAATGCCGGGGCTTATGATGTAAGACTTAAGTTTGCCTGTGGTTGTGCTACAACATTTCCTGCCGGTAGGTTATACCGGTAGCTAAGTATTTATGAGTTTGCCTTAGCATAATTTGCTTTTGGTTTTGATTTTATCCTGCACTGCAAAGATTTCTCAATTGCTTCCGCATCCAATTTGATGCATACTTGGTTCTTTTGCCTTGGCTCTGCCTGCCTTCTGCAGGCGTTCTTTGGCGTATGAGCACAAGGTTCTTTCACCAAACAAGCATCTTCTTGAACTTAGAAATAACTTTGAAATTTTGCAAAAAACCGGTTTAACCGGGGTTAGTTAAACTTTCCGGATTGTTCTTTCCTGCTCTCCCTTTTCGCAGTTCATGTGCTTAGCTCCTACCGGTTTATCTTGCTTGCCATGAAGCCGGTTTGCGGACAGCAGCAGAGTCGAAGACTCCGGTAGGATTTAGCACACTACTAAACCGGAAAGAAAAACATTCAATAAGCAACCGGTAAACTGAAAAAATAAACAAGTTACATGCAACTTAAGTTGGGGTAGTCCCCGAGATTCATTCAAGGTTCCGGCATCTTTTATTCATAGCATATAAGGTACAAAAAGGAACTTCTTACACCACCACTTCAAGAGTAGAAAGGGCGCAACAGGGCTACGTTCCATGGACGCTTGCTCTCCTCTCCGGACCTGTCCGCCTTTCCTTTCTTCCACTCCTGTGCATCGATCAAGTAGTATGCATCATTGTGAAGCACCTTGCTTACAATGAAGGGACCTTCCCATGGTGGCAAGAGCTTATGCCGGCCTTCAGTGCGCTGCACCAGGCGAAGTACAAGATCTCCTTCCCGGAAAACTCTTGGATTAACCTTCCGGTTATGATAGCGTCTTAGGTTTTGCTGGTAAATGGCTGTTCTTGCCAAAGCCAGCTCTCTTGCTTCTTCTAGCAAGTCCACATCGTTTTCTCTGGCCTCTTTGACCTCCTGCTCGGTATAGAGCTGTACCCTTGGTGAATCATGAATGATATCGGTTGGTATTACCGCTTCTGCTCCATAAACCATGAAGAAAGGAGTGTATCCGGTAGACCGGTTTGGGGTTGTTCTTATACTCCACAGTACTGATGGTATCTCATCGAGCCAACATCCCGGTGACTTTTCCACCGCATCAATGAGTCTAGGCTTGATACCGGAAAGCACCAAAGCATTCATTCTTTCCACTTGGCCATTGCCTTGTGGGTGTGCCACTGAGCACAAATCCAGCCGGATGTTGTTGTCTTCACAGAACCTTTTGAACTCACCTTGAGCAAAGTTGGTTCCATTATCAGTGATGATACTGTGCGGGTATCCATACCGCAAAATGACATCTTTTAGGAATTTCACCGCTGTATGCCCATCACACTTTGCGATAGGTTTTACTTCTAGCCATTTGGTGAACTTATCCACCATGACCAAGATGTGAGTCATGCTGCTTCTTGCAGTTTTGAATGGGCCAACCATGTCCAGGCACCAAACAGCAAATGGCCATGTTAGCGGTATTGTTTTTAAACCGGATGCTGGGGTATGGTTTTGCTTGGCGTACCTCTGGCAGCCGTTGCATTTTCTTACCAAATCCTCAGCGTTCTCCAAAGCAGTGGGCCAATAGAACCCATGCCGGAACACTTTTGCTACCAAAGCCCTTGATGAAGCATGATGCCCACATTCTCCTTGGTGAATTTCCTCAAGCATTTCTTTTCCTTCCTCCGGTTCCACACATCTTTGAAGGACACCGGTAACGCTTCTCTTGTACACCTCACCATTGATGAATGTGTAAGCTTTGGACCTTCTTTGTATCCTCCTTGATTCATTTTCGTCAGCCGGCAAGGTGCCGTTGATCAGGAATTCCTTAATAGGTTTAACCCATGACGGTATTTCTCGAACCAAAAACACCGGTGCATCTATCTCCATGCTATCTACCAGCATCGTTTCTTCCGGTATGGGTACAGCAGTCCCCGAGCCTACCGGAGCAGTCCCCGAGCTTGCCGGAGCAGTCCCCGGGTTCCCTTCATCGATATCCATGGGTACTACGTGTGACTCTGGTACAAAAATTGATTCTGACTCCGGGCTCGGTTTGATCGATGGCACTCTTAGGTGAGCCAAAGCTATTCCGGGAGGGATTTCTTGCCTAGATGAGCCCAGCTTGGACAAAGCATCCGCGGCCTCATTTTCTGCTCGCGGCACATGGTGAAACTCACACCCTTCGAAGAATCCGGCAATCTGTTGCACGTGAAACCGGTACGAGGCCATGTTGGCATCTTTTGCATCCCAATCTCCGGAACACTGCTGTACCACAAGGTCTGAATCTCCATAGCAAATGATCCGGTGTGCACCGATTTCTTTTGCGACCTTAAGCCCATGGATCAAAGCTTCATATTCAGCGACATTGTTTGATGCCCTGAAATGCACTTGTAAAACATACCGGAGGTGATCTCCTTTTGGGGAAGTGAGCACCACACCGGCACCTAGACCTTCCTTGAGCTTGGATCCATCAAAGTGCATCTTCCAGTATTCTATCCTCTGATCTGGCGGCTTGTACTGCATCTCCGCCCAATCAACAAGGAAATCAGCCAAAGCCTGTGATTTTATGGCATCTCTTCTTTCATATACCGGTACGTACGGTGATATCTGGATTGCCCATTTCGCAATCCGGCCGCTGGCATCTTTGTTGCACATGATGTCGGAAATTGGTGCTTCGCTCACCACTTTCATGGGGTGCTCCTCAAAGTAGTGCTTGAGCTTGGTGGCGGCCATGTACACGCCATAAGTCATTTTCTGGAAGTGAGGGTAGTTTTGTTTTGAGAGGGAGAGCACCTCGCTCAAGTAGTATACCGGCCTCTGGACGGTTTTTTCTTCCTCTTCTCTTTCAACTACAACCACTACACTCACAACCCGGTTTGTTGCTGCTATGTATAACAGCATAGGCTCTCTTTCTAGAGGTGAAGCCAGTATGGGTGCTGTGGCTAGCATTGTTTTCAGCTCTTTAAACGCTGCGTCTGCCTGAGGGGTCCAGACGAACGTGTCGGATTTTTTCATGAGAGCATAGAGTGGCAGAGCTTTTTCTCCCAACCTGCTTACAAACCGGCTCAGCGATGCCAAGCTTCCGGTAAACTTCTGCACATCTTTTAACTCTCGAGGGATAGCCATTCTTTCTATTGCCCGGATCTTTACCGGATTAACCTCTATGCCCCGGCTTGATACCAGGAAACCGAGCAGCTTGCCGGCAGGGACACCAAAGGTGCATTTTGCCGGATTGAGTTTCATCCGGAACCGCCTTAGGTTATCGAATGTTTGCCGGATGTCATCGATTAAAGTGTTCTTTACCTTAGTTTTTATCACGATGTCATCCACATAGACTTGCACATTTTTTCCAATTTGATCAAACAAGCATTTTTGCATACAGCGCTGATACGTTGCACCAGCGTTGCGCAACCCAAAAGGCATAGTGACATAGCAATAAGCCCCGTGCGGGGTAATGAACGCAGTTTTTATTTGATCTTCCTTTTTCAAGGGAATTTGGTGGAAACCGGAATAGGCATCCAGGAAGGACAACAACTCACACCCAGCAGTTGAATCAATCACTTGATCGATTCGTGGCAAAGGAAAAGGATCTCTTGGGCAAGCCTTGTTCAGGTTGGTGTAGTCGATGCACATGCGCCACACCTTCGGAGCTTTTGCCTCCAGGTTCTCATCTTTCTTCTTTTCAACCATTACCGGATTGGCCAGCCACTGCGTGTGCGTGACCTCCACAATGAACCCGGCAACTAGCAGCTTGGTTACCTCTTCTCCTATGATTCTTCTTCTGTCTTCAGCGAACCGGCGCAGTGGTTGCCGCACCGGCTTGGCATCTTTCCGGACGTTTAGAGAGTGCTCAGCCAGCTCCCTCGGAACTCCTACCAAATCATCAGTTGACCAGGCAAAGATATTCCGATTCTCACGGAGGAAGCTGATGAGCGCGCTTTCCTATGCTTGGTCAAGGCCGGCACCGATACGAACGGTGCGCTCTGGGTAAGCCGGATCCAGCACAATGTTCTTTGTTTCATTGGTTGGCTTGAATGCCGGTGTGCCCATGTTTTCACTCATTGCCGCTAAGCTCATTTGTGAGGATTGAGCCAGCGCAACAGCTGTCTGCATTCTTTTCTTTTCCTCCGCGATCACCAGCGATTCTGCTAGGTTTGATCCGGCAGATGCAGTTTCCAGCGAGATCTTATAGTTTCCCACCACAGTCAATGGCCCACGAGGTGCCGGCATCTTCATCTTGAGGTAAGCCGTATGAGTGGTGGCCATGAAGGCTGCCAATGCCGGTCTCCCCAGCAATGCATGGTAGGGACTGTCTAGATCCACCACCTCAAACTCCAGATTTTCCACCCGGCAATTGTCACGTCCTCCAAATGCCACGTCCACCCGAACTTTTCCTATCGGGGCACAGGACAAGCCAGGAACGATCCCATGGAACGTTGTGCGCGTTGGTTGAAGCATGTTTTCTGTTATGCCCAGCGTTTGCATGGTGTGCTTGTACATGATGTTGATGCTACTGCCATTGTCTATCAGCACCTTGCTGAACTTCACTCGAGTTTGCGGCCCTTTCATGATCGGGTCCACAACAAGAGCATATCCACCCGGATTCGGCATGATCTTTGGGTGATCCTTGGATGACCAGGTAATTTCCTGATTGGACCACATCATGTACTTGGGAACTGCCGGCATCACAGCATTGACCTCCATGGAGCGCCGGTGTACACTTTGCCGGTCTGTTGGCTCAGTGACAAAGACAACACAGCACAGATGCGGATCTTCGTAAACATTCCGGCCTAAAGGTGCCGGTGGAGGTGGCTGGTTATCATTTTGCTCCACCCGGTTAACTTGCTGGTACTGCTGCCGGTTTGGCTGCACCGGTAAGGCGTTTGCCCCGGTAAGTGGTGGTGGTGGCGGTAGCTGTTGTTGCTGCTGCGGCATGTCCTGTGGTGGCCGCGCATCTTTCACTGTTCCTTTTTGCATCAAGTACTTGGTCCAGGTACAATCCTTTGTCAGATGGTTTGACGGATGCGCCGGATTCGGCGTGTGCCACCGGCAAGGTTGATCCATGGCAGCTTCCATGGTGTATTTTGTGGGTTCTTGCCAATTCTTCTTCTGGACCCAAGGTTTCTTTTCCACCCATTGTTTCTTAGGACCTGCCCATGGCTGCGATCCGGTTTTTTGCCTCTGGCTGTCGCTGGCTTCGAAATTTTCCTGCACAGCAGCAACTTGCTGCGGACCGTACCTTCGATCCGGAAAATCTTCCCTTCTTTTGTTATTCCGGTTGTCCCGGTGTTGTTCGTGGCGCAGCTGTTCCGGCTCCGGTTGCACTGCCGGTTGCGTTGGGTCTCCCAACGCATAGCTATCCGCCACACGTATCATCTCTGCCAACGTTGTCGGCATGTTGCGCTGCAACTTTTGCCACAACGGTGAACCTCTTCTGCATCCACTGCTAAACCAAGCAATGGCTTGTGCCTCGATCACCCCCTCACAGGAGTTCCTGGTGGTGTTCCACCGAGCCAGATAATCCCGGTCTGTTTCGTTCGGACGCTGCACACACAGAGCAAGTTGCTGCGGCCTGTTTGGCCTCTGATAGGTGCTGCTGAAATTGCTCACAAAGGCCTCCTCAAAATCCAGCCAGCCATTTATGCTTCCTGCCGGCAAGTTGTTTAGCCAGATTCTTGCCGGTCCAACCAAAAACGATGGTATGATTCTCACGGCCCAACGCCGGTTTCCTCCTCCTGCTACGGTTCCTCCACCGCCTGCAACGTATACCGCGGTCACGTAATCCGCGAGCCAATCTTCCGGCTTTGTGGTGCCATCATATGTTTTTGTGTCACGGGGCAACATAAAGTTGCGAACTGGTGGTTTTTCTTTCATGATCCTTGGGCCAAAACACTTTGGACCTGGAGGACCTTCCTCCTCGATCATTTCTGACAAGTACACTCTATCCAGACGGTGCCTCGCATCCCGTTCCGGTAAGTATCTCTCTCCCAAGCGTTCTCCCAACGGGTTCCGGTATGCTGCCGGTCTGGTGGAATCGGCTTCATCGTAACATTCCGGTACCGCGGCCCTTGCCTGCCGGTACCTTGGGGGATCCATTTCCTCCTCGTCGTACGCTGCCCTTGCAGCTCGATAGTTTTGCCCGGTCTCATATCTACCGGCATGATTGTTTTCGGCATAGCCTCTGGCGTAGCCTCGCTCTGCCCCTTGGCTTTTTCTACCGGCATCATGTTGCCCGGCTTGTTGCTTTCCGGCAAGAACCGGATCGTACACAGTCATCTGCTGCGCATTCACTTCTTTTTCTCTCCTTCTATCCGGATGGGGGGACGAAGCCTGCCCATGGGACTTGCTACCGGCATTCTTTGTCGAACGCGCGGATTTTGAGGCCGCTGCCTTGTTCAGCTTAGCCAGCTGCTCAGCATTTTGCTGCTCTATGGTTTCCAGCAGCTCTCTGACGCGCTCTTGCTGCTTTACCAAAGCCTCTCCGGAAAGCGACTCGCACAGCTCTACAGCGGCCTTAGCAGCTTTTATAGTTTTATCCGGGCTGCTATACTTAGGCTTTTCCACGATGCTAACAGATGCAGAGGCGCTCTTGCCGGCAAAAATCTCTTTGCGCAAATCTTGATCTAAGTTGCGAGCTTTTAGCCGGTTTTCCGGCATCCTAGCAGCATGCGCGCTAACAGAAGCAAAGCCATGGGCAGCGTTATACTCACGTACGGTTAGGTTCAGCTCGCGCTGCGCCCTGACGATGTCCTTGCCGCTCTCCAGCATCTTCTGGCGCTGCGCCTCCAGCTCCGCCTGAGCTGCTGCCGGATCGATGTTCTGCGCTATGGGGGTGGCGAGGACGTTCATCGCCGCCTGGAGCGGTGTCTCCGGTGGCGCGGATGATGCTCCCGCCGCGCCTGCGCCGCGCTCCAGCGGTGGCTTAGCCGCACGGGTCGAAACCGCGCGACCGGCACCTTCAGCCGCAACCTCCTTTCCTGCACCAGCCACACCGGTCATCATTACCTCAACGCTGCCGGCGGCGCGGCCAGCACAAAGCCATCTTGGCGGGTCCGGTGCCACCAGCACCGGCGAGAGGCGCTGGCGCACGGGGACGGTGCCGAGGTAGACGCGGTGGCTGCCGAACTCGATGATGCGGCCGTTCTTGGGGAAGACGCCGCCGTTGGCGAAGCAGCCCGCGTTGTCGTTGATGAAGTCCATGGCGTAGATGCTCTGCACCAACGCGGACACCGTACGCTCGCCGGAGACCTCGAGGACGCCCGCCCGAATGTGAACTCCATCAAGCGCCACTTCATGCCCCACGGTGGGCGCCAACTGTCGTCGTGGTGAACGAGCAGATGCCATAGGATGGCTTAGATTGGGGCCGAATGGACGCAAGAGGATTCGGGGGAGGGTTTGCGATCAGGTGGGAAGAGGTTCCGGATGGTTTCCTCAAGAACTTGGCCAAGGCCAGAGGTTGAAGAAGAAAGACACAAGGAAGAACTCCCTCTAGATCACCATGTTCATAGATTCACACAAGCTACAGGCTCTGCCTTCCTACACACGCGCGTACATACTTGCTTGCCCGTGAAGAAGGGCTCCCCCCTCTCCTTATATAGGGGAGAGGGTGGCTTACACTGCAAGAAACCCTAATGGCATCTTTGACTGGACAAACTACTTTACAGAGTTACTGTACAAAGCTACTTTAATCATAGATGACACCGGGGCCTTCTTTTATCAGGGCTGCTGATGTCCTCCGGCTTCTTTGGACGTCACCTCTCTCTTTGGCGCCAGGGCTCTGAATAAAGTTACTTTGCTTGGCTCATCCTTGTCTTCTTGCTCTGAAGAGAATCTTTGACCAGTCCTGCCGACAGGCTCTCCTTTCCGGTATCTTCTATACCGGGTTCCGGCATACCCCTTTGGGGATACCGGCTTAGCCTTGCTCTCCCGGATTCCTACTAGGCTTCCGGTAAGAACATTAAACCGGTATCTTGATGGCTCAAACCATCCGGTTTGGCATGCCTTTGGCATACCGGGGGTTATCCCCCCAACAGTAAATGTTAGTGCTGCAGCAATAAAGTACACTAAGTAACCATATACTAACAGTACCATGAGTGTGGGAAAGTGGTGATAATTTTGGTGGCTTTGTCCAAGATTAATTAGTGAAGATATTTAGTTCATTGTCTTTGATGTAGTTTTCAATGTGGGAGAGGCTAAATATACAAGCGTTCAACTACTTGGGATTACAAGTACTATATGATTGGATTGTTAGCAAACATCCGTAAATACTAACAATGCATTAAGGTTTCCCCAACCATAGCCTTAAGTTTATGGTCCTCTTACTCCCATACATGCAACTAACCGGTTCGAGCCCTCAGGTTTCTGTTACTCCGGCAGGACTACCCCCTTCCTTTGCACATACTACTAACCCTGTGGTGTTGATCCATGCGCGCACAAATATAATGGACATCAAAGGACAATACCATATCAACATACAACTCTAATGAACCATAGACATTCAACAAAGCAATCAAAAGACAAATATACTACATAAACATGACATAGATCATAGGATGAATATTATAGCATCAAACACCATGTTTACATAGGACGGTACAGAGGTTTATGAGAGGATGAACCACTGAATACAAGGAGGATATGGTGATGGAGATGGTGGTGAAGACGTCGGAGAGGGCAGCGCGGTGGCGCAGGGCGGCGGCGGCGGCGCGGGGAACTCCTTTCCCCGCTGCCGGCAAGGTTGGGGAGCGCCGCCCCTTAGCCTCTCTCCTTCATGGCTTCAAGGGAGCCCTCCCCCATGGAGATGGGATCCATGGGGGAGGCAAAAACGTGGCTTTTGGTGGCTGAAATTCGTGGGTGGAGGTGTCCTCCACGAGTTAGGTTTCCTCCCTTTATATAGCTTCTCGGATTTCCGTCACCCCCTTTTAGGGTTCCACCAAAACGGGCCTACAGGCCGCGTCCGAACTCCGATTGGGCCGAATTTTAACTCCAGAATGTTCAGCAGAAAATTATCTACAACTTCCTCTTCAGGCCCAACTCTGTTGGAGGTAATCTTCGAGGGTCAAAAAGACAATTTCTGAAAACAGTTCTGGGACAGATTTCAGCAAAGTTCCAATTCGACTCCAACAAGGTTTCCTCTTGTATTCTTGATAATTCCTACACATCAAAGTGTAAAACAAGAACATTGTGCACTTTTGCAACTATTAATAGGTTATTCCAAATAAATCATAAACTTAATACAAAAATAAGTGCCAAAGGCATAATATTAACATGAAACAATCAAAAATTATAGATACGTTTTGGACGTATCAGCTACTCAAACTCAATAGTTTGGCCTTGGTGGTCTCAAGAGTGGCAATTTATTCTTCATGGTTGCAACATGAGGTCTTCTCCTTGCACAAGCGGTAATATTCATCCAAAGCTTCTTCTTGAAGAGCATTGACCTCCAAGAGAAGAGCATTGTGCTTTCTCAAGGAAGCAACTTGATCAACAAGCTCGTCATGGCAAGAGTTGGGGTCTTCATCATCTTTATCTTTGTTAGCTTCCTCGAGAGAGAACATCTTGTTTTTGAGCTCACCCATCAAACCAAGAGCATGGTCTCAGTCCTTGGTGAGTTGGGAGATAATAGCCTTGTTGGAGTCTTCAAGAACGATGACACTAGCTTCAAGAGACATGCGCATATTTTGTTCATCTTCAAACGCTTGATTGAGAGAGGCAATCTCATTTGCCGCCTCCATTTCAAGCCTCTCCTTCTCCTCTATAAGGTCTTGTGCCGCACCAAGTTGGGCCAAGAGAGCACCAACATGAGTCTTGGTATCCCCTTGCATGTTAGTGAGAAAAGAATCCAAACCCATAATCTCACGCTTAATGGTGAGACTAGTGGCATCATCAAAATATAAGGCATTAGTTGAAGATGAGGGTTTGGAAGGGGATTTTACCTCCGTGGATACCTTTTCCATAAGGCAATGAGCGTTGTGGATGATGAGGTTCTCATTAGGAGAGTCGAAGAGGGAGATAGAGGGAGTGGTAATGGCGATGGCGGACACTCCCTCTCCTTCCTTGTTGGAGCTCTTGTCCTCATGTTCCTCATCCTCATCGGAGGAGTACTCTTCTCGAATGATGAAGGCTCTAGGCTTCTTGGTGAAGGAGACCCTGTCATCATCGGACTTGGAGGAGAACTTGGAGAATCCTTTAGAGAGAGAATTGAACTTTTCCTTGCGGACAAGCCTCCCACCATTATCTTCTCTTCTCTCAAACATGCAATCCGCAACAAAATGATTCTTGTCGCCGCAATTGTAGCATGTTCGTGCCCTTTGCCCCTCCCTTGGACTCTTGGAGAAGCTTCTTGGAGAATCACGTGATCTTCTTGGTCTTGTGCTTCGGGACTTGTTTCCGTCCCAAAATTTCTTTGCGGCGAGAGCCATGTGCTCATGATAGTTGGTCTTGAGATCATCCGGTCCCCACTCAATATGATCCTCATCGCTTTCACTAACCTCATGTACTTTCATCTTCAATGCAAGGTTGGGCTTGCGGGTGTTGTGGGCGCGAGCAACAAGATCCTCCGCATTCTTCTTGGAGATGTCCAAAGCGATGACTTTGCTAAGAACTTCATCGGATGCCATAGCACGGAAGGAGGCATTTTGGCGGATGGCCGTCAACTTCACTTCCTCCTAAGGGAGGAGAGCGTTGTAGAACTTGCGCTTGATCCAATGGTCATCCACAAACGTTGCTCCAAGATCTTGCATTTGTACGGCAAGAGCGATGAGACGCTGATACATTTCTTCGGGGGACTCTCCTTCATTCATGACGAAGTTTTCGGCCATGTTGTTCACTTCATCGAAACGAGAGCTTTGGATGCTCACATTTCCGAGGAAGAGCTTGTCGAGTTTATCCCATGCTTCCTTGGCGGTCTTGAGCGAGCGGATATGAGCGCGGTCCTTGGGCGTGACGGCCATGTGAATCATGTTGATGGTAGTGGTGTTGAGTTAGTCATCCACCACATCTCTTCTTGTCAAGCTCTTTGGGTCTCGTGGTGAGTAGCCTTCCTCGATGATACGCCAAAGCTCGGTAGATGCGCTGCGCACATGAGAACGCATTAAGAATTGCCAATTTTCAAAGTTATTTGACTCAAGTAACGGTGGTGAACCATGCGACAAGATATGTGGCATAGGTATTGGAACGTTTATGGTGTAATCACTTGGTGGTGGCACCGCATGATTACTCCCTAGACTTTCCGCAACCGGTGTCTCATCCTTCCCTTTTGTTGAAGTGCCGGTCTCCCCAAGCCCTTCCTTTTGTGGATCTTGTGTCGATTGCGCGACAAAATCAACAAGAGGAAATTGGTTAACTTTTGGTGGGGGATCCTTGGCACTTGCCTTAGGGTCTACGATAGGGGTTGGTTTTTGAGCAACCAACTCCATCATCATTGCCTTCATTTGGTTAACGATGGATGACTCCAATTTCTTGAGGTCATCCAACGTAGCCGTAGTGCTATCGATGGGAGATGATGGAGCGGTTTGCTCAAGGGAAGGTGACCCATTCACAACCGTCTCTTGTTCGGCCATTTCTTAGGCGGTAAAGCCCGAGCAAGAAAACCTCGCACTGATACCACTTGAATGGGTCGTAGCGAACAAGAGGGGGGTGAATGGACGCTACGCCAAGTTTTAGTCTTTTTCAATTTTAGCGGTGCGGAAGGTAAAGGTGAATCCTTTAATGGTGTTGGTGTTCCTACAATGATCCTAGGACGAGTGCAACAAGCAAAGGAACAAACAAGATAGTAAGAGTAAGGAGCGGGACAACCGGATGGCGCGGAGACGAGGCGAGGTTTGTTTCCCGCAGTTCCTCTCACAAAAGAGAGTACGTCTGCGTTGAGGAGGTGCTAGCCTCACACAAGAGGCTAGGCGGCCACACCACGAAGGAAGGCCCCACCTTCTTCCTCGAGAGAGATCCACAAAGGGGCTCCCCCTTCTCCACTAAGACACCGGTCGAGGCGGTGATTCCTTCATAAGGTTGGGGCGAGCTCCACACCACAAGGAGCCTCCCAACAACCCATGGAGCTAGTACAACACCAAGCTAGCCTCCATGGATGCACTTCCTCCAATGTCCCACCATAGGAACCCTAACACCAAGATCCACTAAGGAATAGCAAGTATTGGTAAAATCTCTCTTGGTAGAACTATAGATCGGGGTCTGCTCCACCACTCCTCAAAGTTTGGGCAAGATTGGTTGGATTGTTGGGGAGATCCACTAGGTTTAAGCTCAGCAACAATGGAGGAGAGAGAGAGAGAGGAGAGATAAAAACGAGTTGGGGAAGAAGGGTCTCTTAAATAGGCTCCTCCAAATCCAACCGTTATGTCCGGTTTTTGCCTAAGCGGTACTACCGCTTTGGGTAAGCGGTACTACCGCTCTGAGTTCGAAATCCCACAGATCTGGTCCACGTGGACACAGAGCGGTACTACCGCTCGCGGTACCGCTCGAGGTACCGCAATGGGGTCCAAACCTTACTGGATCCAAAGCGGTACCACAGCGGTACCGAAGCGGTACTACCGTAACTAGTTACGGTACCTGGGCGGTACATGGGCGGTACTACCGCTCCAGGTACCGCAGAGGTACCGTAACTCGTACTGTGGGTCAAATTCAGTGCAGAACTACAGAGCGGTACCGTGGGCGGTACTACCGCTACTAGTACCGGTAGTACCGGTCTGGCAAAAACTGGTTTTCTCCCCTTTTTCTCTCCAGACATGTCACCTCGTGATACACACACAAAACCAGAAAACCTATCAGCTACGCTTCAGTCTTCCGATCTTGACGTGTCCAGCGAGGTCACCGTGCACTTGCAAATCTAACAATGATACTCAAGGCACGCGGTGAGATTATTCAAGTGTTGTCATCAAACACACAAAACCCGGGGTTTAGACTTTGCTCTTTCACATTTATTATTTAGGTGCCCCTGTTTTACTTAGTGTTACTCAGTTTTCCCCCTCCGGGCCCACTTGTTTTACTTTGTCCTACTCAGTTTTGCCCTTCCGGTAAACATTTCCTCACTTTCCCCCATCTTAGTTCTACTCAGTTTTCCTCACTTGTACTCACTGGCTGATCTCTGATTGGTCGAGATGTATGCCACACGGATCTTGGTTAGTTGAAAGCTCAAAGAACGCTTGCACCGTTCGATCTTTTATGATCGGACGGCCTGTATATCTCTCTCTACCACGATGGACGCATACGAAGAGAAGAGCAGAGCACATACCTACCATCCCTGGCAGTCGCATATTCCAGTCGCATCTTCATCTCTCCTATTTCCTCTCTTACTCCGGCGGTCGCGGCGGCGCGGATCTAACTGTGCGTGCGGCGGCGCTAATCTAACCATGCGGCGGCGTGGATCTAAGAGTGCTGGTGAGGATCTAACCCTCAGAAATAGTTGAAATGTCTCTCTCTGTCTCACTTTTGTTTCTCTTCTCAGATTTGTTGATGATGAAGAACACCAAGACGGCGGCCGTGCCGACAGTGGTCATCGATGGCAAGATCATTGAAGCCATCGCCTACAACATCGCTTCGATGGCGCAGATCTAGCCTTCAATGTCAGAGCCTGTTGATGTCTCACTTCCGTTGCCCTCTTCAGATCCGTTGCTGATGAATGACACCAAGACGGTGACCGTGCCGACAGTGGTCATCGATGCCACGAACATTGAAGCCATCCCCTACAACATCGCTTCGACAGCGCAGATCCAGCCTTCAATGTTGGAGCCTGTTGATGTGATGACCCACAAGTATAGGGGGTGTATCGTAGTATCTTCGATAAGTAAGAATGTCGATCCCAACGAGGAGCAGAAGGTGTTGACAAGCAGTTTCGATGAAGGATTCACTGTAAATGCTCACATACAAGTATTCAGGGGGTTTTGATGTAGCAGATGAATTAAGTACGAGTAAGTAAAGTGCGAGAATAATAATTGCAGCGAGTGGCCCAATCCTTTTTAGCACAAAGGACAAGCCGGTTTGTTTACTTATAATGACCAAACGTTCTCGAAGACACACGGGATTTTAGTCTAGTGCTTTCGCTACATATGGCTAATTAATCTTCATTGTTTTGATAAGTGTTGTGTGGGTGAACCTATGCTAATGTACCGCCCTTCCTAGGACTAATACATACTTGTGATTATACCCCTTGCAAGCATCCACAACTACAAGAAAGTAATTAAGATAAATCTAACCACGGCCTTAAACTCTGAGATCCTGCTATCCCTCCTGCATCGATATACCAACGGGGGTTTAGGTTTCTGTCACTCCGGCAACCCCGCAATCAGCAAACGAGTACACAATGCATTCCCCTAGGCCCATAAAGGTGAAGTGTCGTGTAGTCGACGTTCACACAACACCACTAGAAGAATAACACCACAACTTAAATATCATAACATTGAATATTACTCAACCATACTTCACTACTAACACTTAGACTTCACCCATGTCCTCAAGAACTAAACGAACTACTCACGAGACATCATATGGAACATGATCAGAGGTGATATGATGATGAATAACAATCTGAACATAAACCTTGGTCCAACGGTTTCACTCAATAGCATCAATAACAAGTAGAAATCAACACCGGGAGAGTTTCCCCTATCAAACAATCAAGATCAAACCCAAATTGTTACAGCGGTGACGATGTGCAGCGGTGGAGACGGCGGTGATGATGATGGAGATGATGATGATGGTGATGGAGATGATGTCCAGCTCGATGGCGGTGACGATGGCGTCGATTTCCCCCTCCGGGAGGGAATTTCCCCGGCGGATATCAGCCTGCCGGAGAGCTCTTTTCTCTCTGGTGTTCTCCGCCCCGCAGAGGCGGCTGTGACTCTTCGCGACATTTTTCCTGGAGCTTAGGTTTTCGGGACGAAGAAATACGCGAAGGAGAGGAAGCCAGAGGGGGCTGTGGGCCCCCTCCCCACATGGCGGCGCGGCCAGGGCAGGGCCCGCGCCGGCCTGTGAGGGGGGCCCATGGTGGCTCTCCTCGGCTCCTCCTTCTGGCTCTCGTCATCTTCTGGAAAAATAGGATTTTTCATATAACTTTCGTCAATTGTTGATCTTCCGAAATATTGCACTCTGACGGCGCTTTTTCCAGCAGAATCCTGACTCCGGTGCGCGATCCTCCAATAATCATGAATCATGCAAAATAGATGAAATAACATAAGTATCATCTCCAAATATGAAATATATCAATGAATAACAGCAAATTATGATATAAAATAGTGATGCAAATTGGACGTATCATGATATCTCACTTCAGGTGCCGCGAGTGCGAATCGATGCCAAGACGATTGAAGCCATCGTCTACAACCGCGCTGCGAAGCCGCCGATCCAGCCCTCCGCAGATCCGTCGCTGATGAAGTACACCAAGACAGCGGCGGTGCCAACAGTGGTCATCGATGCCACGAACATTGAAGCCATCGCCTACAACATCGCTTCGACGATGGCTGGCGCAGATGACCACCCCTCAGCCGCCCGTCGTCCCGGCCCTTCTTGCCCATCGCTGCGCGGCCGTGTTCGATGACGCAAATTGGGATAAATTATGAAAAATTTGTATTTTTCAATTTCAAATTGGGATAAAACTGTTCGAACTACTACCTCCGTCTCAAAAAAAGCTTCTCCATGTTCTTGATGTGTGCATGTACATCCGTATGTACGATTTGAATTCTATCCCAACTTGATATGTATTTGATTTGAGAGGCTGGTACATGCTAAAATCATCGCGCGCATTACTTAGCACAACTAGGAAATTGTACGCCAAAATACAGTGGTTAGAGCCACAACAAAATATAGTGGTTAGAGCCACAACAATTCTATACTATCTAAATCGTCTACCACAACCACATAACTGCTAGGACAGGGACGAAAACTAATAAAACTGCCCAGATGAATCTACTTTTCTCCTCTCCCATCACTTGAAGTTAATGTTCTAGATTTTCTACCACTTGATCAAATACAGCAAGATCTGTCTCAACTCTCAACTTCTCATTGCGAATAAGCTCTGAATTGTTCTTTTCTTCCTCCACAGTACGCTTCAGCTCGAATATCATCAGGTTTTTACGGGCCAATTCATCACCTAAATTGGCCACCTTCTCCTCCAAATCCATCCTCTGGCTACACCACTGGGTTGATTCATCTTGGTATGCAATGTACCATGGATCATCGGCTTGCCTAGCTAACTGTAACAATAATGGAAAAAAAGAACAACTGAAATCACTCTAACAGACCATGGTGGATCTTCAAATTAAACGGTAGTACAGAGAGCAGAAGCTAGATACCTGCACTTCCGACGAGGTAGGAGAAGTAGAACGTGGCCACGACATGATCGAATCCCCACCCTCGCAGGTGTACCCGCTATGACCAGACATTGAGGACTATTTCACACCTGCAAACTCCAATAAATTACGGGAACCGAATCGATTAGGGGGCGGGGGAGGCAGAAGCGGAGGTCTTACCAAGCGGTGGAACAAATCCCGGTCGTCGTGGGTGGCGGATCTGCTTGCGGCGGACTTTCCTGCGGTGGGTACAATGCGTGCGGACGAAACAAGTGTTGTAGCCGTGGTTGACGTGCACCGCCGCAGTCTGTCCGACGTCGCTGGGGGACAGAGCCGGTGGCGCGACGAGGCGCCAGCGATGGCTGCTCTGTCCGAGGGTGGGGAACGAGCTGCCAGCGGTTCTCTGGTGACTAATGAGATACACAACACTAGGTTCCAGCCATGTTTAGCATAAAATTCACTTTAGATTAAGCTTCGAAAATAGTCACCTGATGGGTCTAGCTTAAGAAAAAGGGAAAAATTACATAGACGATCACACTGGTCATTTGCTACGGCAGCTCCACAGAGCGGCAATATATGTCTTTTCCTGAAAAATATACGACCCCACTGGTCATTGGCTGCGGAGGCCCCACAGAGCGGCAATATATGATTTTCTATAAATAAATAGATGACCCCACTGGTCATTGGCTGAGGCAGCCCCACAGAGCGGCAATATATGTCTTTTCCTGAAAAATAGACGACCCCACTGGTCATTGGCTACGGAGGCCCCATAGAGCGGCAATATATGATTTTCTATAAATAAATAGACGACCCCAATGGTCATTGGCTGCGGCAGCCCCACAGAGCGGCAATATATGTCTTTTCCTGAAAAATAGATGACCCCACTAGTCATTGGCTGCGGAGGCTCCATAGAGCAGCAATATATGATTTTCTATAAATAAATAGACGACCCCACTGGTCATTAGCTGAGGCATCCCCACAGAGCGGCAATATATGTCTTTTCCTGAAAAATAGACGACCCCACTGGTCATTGGCTACGGCAACCCTATTGAGCGGCCCCGTTTGTGAACGTATCTATAATTTCTTATGTTCCATGCTACTTTTATGATGATACTCACATGTTTTATACACACTTTATGTCATTATTATGCATTTTCCGGCACTAACCTATTGACGAGATGCCGAAGAGCCAGTTGCTGTTTTCTGCTGTTTTTGGTTTCAGAAATCCTACAAAGCAAATATTCTCGGAATTGGACGAAATCAACGCCCTGGGTCTTATTTTTCCACGGAGCTTCTAGAAGACCGAAGGGGATACGAAGTGGGGCGACGAGGCGCCCAGACCACAGGGCCGCGCGGCCAAGGGTGGGCCCGCGCCGCCCTATGGTGTGGGGCCCTCGTGCCTCCACCGACGCTGCCCTTCCGCCTATTTATTCCCTCCATCGCGAAAACCCTTTTACCGAGAGCCACGATACGGAAAACCTTCCAGAGACGCCGCCGCCGCCAATCCCATCTCGGGAGATTCAGGAGATCACCTCCGGCACCCTGCCGGAGAGGGGAATCATCTCCCGGAGGTCTCTTCATCACCATGATCGCCTCCGGATTGATGTGTGAGTAGTTCACCCCTAGACTATGGGTTCATAGCAGTAGCTAGATGGTTGTCTTCTCCTCATTGTGCTATCATGTTAGATCTTGTGAGCTGCCTATCATGATCAAGATCATCTATTTGTAATGCTACATGTTGTGTTTGTTGGGATCCGATAAATATGGAATACTATGTCAAGTTGATTATCAATCTATCATATATGTGTTGTTTATGATCTTGCATGCTCTCCGTTGCTAGTAGAGGCTCTGGCCAAGTTGATACTTGTAACTCCAATAGGGAGTATTTATGCTCGATAATGGGTTCATGCCCCCATTAAATCTGGGACAGTGACAGAAAGTTCTAAGGTTGTGGATGTGCTGTTGCCACTAGGGATAAAACATCGATGCTTTGTCTAAGGATATTTGTGTTGATTACATTACGCACCCTACTTAATGCAATTGTCTGTTGTTTGCAACTTAATACTAGAAGGGGTGCGGATCTAACCCGAAGGTGGACTTTTTAGGCATAGATGCATGCTGGATAGTGATACGTCTCCAACGTATCTATAATTTCTTATGTTCCATGCTTGTTTTATGACAATACACACATGTTTTATACACACTTTATGTCATTATTATGCATTTTTCGGAACTAACCTATTGACGAGATGCCGAAGTGCCAGTTCCTGTTTTCTGCTGTTTTTGGTTTCAGAAATCTTAGTAAGGAAATATTCTCGGAATTGGACAAAATCAACGCCCAGTATCTTATATTTCAAGGAAGCTTCCAGAGCACCGAAGAGGGGCCAGAGGAGAGCCAGGTGGGCCCCACACATGGTGGCGGCGCGGCCAAGGGGGGCGCCCCCTGGTGTGTGGAGCCACCAGACCCCCTCCGACTCCGACTCTTCGCCTATTTAAGCCTCCCTGACCTAAATCTTCGATACGAATAAGCCACGGTACGAGAAACCTTCCAGAGCCGCCGCCATCACGAAGCCAAGATCTGGGGGACAGGAGTCTCTGTTCCGGCACGCCGCCGGGACGGGGAAGTGCCCCCGGAAGGCATCTCCATCGACGCCACCGCCATCTTCATCACCGCTGCTGTCTCCCATGAGGAGGGAGTAGTTCTCCCTCGAGGCTAAGGGCTGTACCGGTAGCTATGTGGTTAATCTCTCTCCCATGTACTTCAATACAATGATCTCATGAGCTGCCTTACATGATTGAGATCCATATGATGAGCTTTGTAATCTAGATGTCGTTATGCTTTTCAAGTGGATTTTACTTATGTGATCTCCGGAGACTCCTTGTCCCACGTGTGTAAAGGTGACAGTGTGTGCACCGTGTGGGTCTCTTAAGCTATATTTCACAGAATACTTGTTCACTGAGTTATGATTTGAGTTGGATGTCTCTATGAAATTGTGGTGTGTTAGTACCTCCTATGAATGCTCACAGTGACAGCGTGGGGGTGTTTATTAGTACTTGGGAATACATCTTTAAGGTTTACCTACATGATGAATTAGTGTTCGTTATCTTGCCAGAGAGTAATTCAGAATAGTATAGTGAAGTGCTTATTTATATTCCTTTATGATTGCAATGTTGAGAGTGTCCACTAGTGAAAGTAGGATCCCTAGGCCTTGTTTCCAAATATCGAATCTCCGTTTATTTACTGTTCCACTGCATGTTTACTCGCTGCCATATTTTATTCAGATTGCTATTACCACTCATATACATCCATATCACTTGTATTTCACTATCTCTTCGCCGAACTAGTGCACCTATACATCTGACAAGTGTATTAGGTGTGTTGGGGACACAAGAGACTTCTTGTATTGTGATTGCAGGGTTGCTTGAGAGGGATATCTTTGACCTCTTCCTCCCTGAGTTCGATAAACCTTGGGTGATCCACTTAAGGGAAAACTTGCTGCTGTTCTACAAACCTCTGCTCTTGGAGGCCCAACACTGTCTACAGGAAAAGAAGCCAACAGTAGACAGCAAGCTATTTTCTGGCGCCGTTGCCGGGGAACGAAGAAAAGCTACACCACAGAGATTTCTACCTCCCACGTCAACCACGCGCCAGTTGTGGACAGCAAGTTATTTTCTGGCGCCGTTGCCGGGGAGGAAAGGTAAAAGGCACTCACACTCCGGTCCCAGGTAACTTAGCTATTTTCTGGCACCATTGTGAGTGCTCGAAGCTATTTCCTTTAGATCCTGCGATTGCATCTTTTTGTTTCTTGTTTTTCACTAGTTAGTCATAATGGAAAGCAACTATGAGCTTTTTAATCTATTTCCTGAGTTAAGACATGGATTGTTTGATGCGAAAATAAAAAAAACTATGGAACCTTATTTGCATGCTAGTAGCAATGATATTAGTATGAACGCTTTGAACACCATTGTTGCTAATGATATGGAAAATTCTAAGCTTGGGGAAGCTGGTTTTGATGAGCATGATATTTTTAGTCCCCCAAGCATTGAGGAGAAAATTTTCTTTGATGATACTTTGCCTCCTATTTATGATGATTATAATGATAGTAGTCTTTTGGTGCCACCTACTATGGAGGATAAAGTTTATTATGATTATACTATGCCTCCTATACTTGATGATTATGGTGATGAGAATAATAATGATAGCTACTTTGTTGAATTTGCTCCCACTACTAATAAGAATGACTATGCTTATGTTGGGAGTAGTAATAATTTTATGCATATAGCTCATGATAAGAATGTTTCATTTGATAGTTATATTGTTGAGTTTGTTCATGATGTTACTGAAAGTTATTATGAGAGAGGGAAATATGCATCTTAATAATATTAATTTCCCCTCTTTATGTTGAGAATCTTGAAGTTATTCTTGTTTTATCTTCCAATGCTTGTTACTTTGTTCTTCATGAATTTGTTTATTTACAAGATTCCTTTTCATAGGAAGTGGGTTAGACTTAAATTTGTTTTGAATTTGCTTCTTGATGCTCTCTTTTGCTTCAACTCTTATTTCTTGGGAGTGCATCATTGAAATTGCTGAGCCCATCTTAATGGCTATAAAGAAAGCACTTCTTGGGAGATAACCCATGTGTTTATTTTACTACAGCAACTTTTGTTTTATATTTGAGTCTTGGAAGTTGTTACTACTGTAGCAACCTCTCCTTATCTTTATTTTATTGCATTGTTGTGCCAAGTGAATTCTCTAATCAAAGGTTGATACTAGATTTGGATTTCTGCGCAGAAACAGATTTCTTGCTGTCACGAATTTGGGCAGGGTTCTCTGTAGGTAACTCAAACAAATCTGCAAATTTATGTGAGTGATCCTCAGATATGTACGCAACTTTCATTAGTTTTGAGTTTTCTCATCTGAGCAAGTTTAGTGCCCCAGAAAAATTCGTCTTTACGGACTGTTCTGTTTTGACAGATTCTGCCTTTTATTTCGCATTGCTTCTTTTGCTATGTTTGATGGATTTCTTTGTTCCATTAATTTCCAGTAGCTTTGGGCAATGTCCAGAAGTGTTAAGAATGATTGTTTACCTCTAAACATGTGAATTTTTGATTATGCACTAACCCTCTAATGAGTTTGTTTTGAGTTTGGTGTGGAGGAAGTTTTCAAGGGTCAAGAGAGGAGGATGATATATGATCAAGGAGAGTGAAAGCTCTAAGCTTGGGGATGCCCCCATGGTTCATCCCTGCATATTTCAAGAAGACTCAAGCGTCTAAGCTTGGGGATGCCCAAGGCATCCCCTTCTTCATCGACAACTTATCAGGTCACCTCTAGTGAAACTATATTTTTATTCCGTCACATCTTATGTACTTTACTTAGAGCGTCTATGTGCTTTTATTTTCGTTTTTGTTATTTTCATTCTCTGAATAAATGCTTGTGTGGGAGAGAGACACGCTCCGCTGGTTCATATGAACACATGTTTTCTTAGCTTTTAATGTTCATGGCGAAGGTTGAAACTGCTTCGTTCATTGTTATTTGGTCGGTTCAGGAAATGTTGCATGTGGTAGTGGTATAATGAAACACTTGCATAATCTTGTAGATCATTGAGCTTTGATAACTTGATTCTTTGCAAACGTTTTGAGGTATTTAGATGGTAAGGCTTGTTGTTTAAATAAGTTAAAATCAGTAGTGGATTGTTGTCTTTAAGCTTGTGCCGTACTACAAACTCTATTTAAATAGTTGAAGGTGTAGTTGGACTTGATAGCTTTCCATGTCTGAGAGTTCATCGTAATAACTAAGTTGTGCTGAAGGTCGAGGGAGCTAGCGGGGTACTTGTGCCATCGTGAACGGCCCTCCTTGGAGTAAATTTTAATCATGCTCTTAATGTTGAACCTGCTAGATGTTTGCAATAAGCTTGTGAGTTCTTTTTGACTAATGTTAAGCTACGGTTTTTGGCACTTCCACCATCCAAATTTGCTAGCCTCTTCGGTACTGTGCATTGCCTTTTGCTCACATTGAGAATTGTGCATAATTCGCCAGTACATCCAAACCCGTGGGAGGACTTTCTCTTGTTCTCCTACACATAAGCCATACATCTTCCTCAAAACAGCCACCATACCTACCTACCACAGCATTTCCATAGTTGTTCCGAGATATATTGCCATGCAACTTCCATTTTACATTACATGTTGTCATTTATTATTTATATATTGCTTTGCATGATTCTATACAGCTGATGTGTGGTTTACCCATGTTACGCTAGATCATTGCACATCCTGCTACACTGGCAGAGGCATACAGTTTTATACACCATGTTTTATTCATTATGAGTTATTTGTACCAAAAAGTGTGTTGTCATATTAGGATGTTGCCCCTAAAAGTGAAAAGAGCCATGGAGGCCATCAAAAAGAGAAAAATAAAAGAAAGAAAAAATAGAAAAGAAAAAGAAAAAGAAAAAAAGAGAATAAAGAAAAAAGGGGGCAGCATTACTATCTTTTATCCACACTTGTGCTCATGTTTAGCACCTATATTCCATATGAGAGAGTTTTCATGTTTTACTAGTATAACTATGTGGGGAATTTACACTATAGAACTTAGGTTGTATATTCCAATGATGAGCTTCCTCAAAAGTGCTCTAGGTCTTTGTGAGCAACCAAGTTGGATGCACCCCCACTAGTTCCATTGGAGAGCTTTCATACACATATAGCTCTATGTGCATCCGTTGCATGGCAATCACTACTCCTTGCATAGCTTCGATCATAAGACTTCCTCTTGTCTAATGATCAATTATAGCTTTGTAAGACTTTCTTCCATTTGGCCTTCCAAACCCCCATTAACGTTCTTTATGCCGTAACATCCTGGTGCTAATGCCAAATGCTTGCGCTCACCGGTTGAGTAGACTTCGAAACAGTTGATTCATGACGTTCATGTTTATGTTTACTTGACTGAATCCTTCTTATGTTGTGAAAATTTACTTGATGCTTGGAATGAAGGATAGAACTTCTATGCTGGATACTTAACACATCTTTAATGAACTTTGTACGGTTTCATGTCTTTGAAGCAATAGTTCATGAAAACTTCTAGCTTGTTTAACTCATTTATTATCATCTCTTATATCAATATAGACATTTGCTTTGAGTGATTTGATCTCAGTTCATATGCTTTACATCATTATTGGATCAAGATTATGTTGGTAGCATGTCACTTCAGAAATTATCTTTGTTATCGTTTACCTACTCGAGGACGAGTAGGAACTAAGCTTGGGGATGCTGATACGTATCCAACGTATCTATAATTTCTTATGTTACATGCTTGTTTTATGATAATACACACATGTTTTATACACACTTTATGTCATTATTATGCATTTTCCGGAACTAACCTATTGACGAGATGCCGAAGTGCCAGTTCCTGTTTTCTTCTGTTTTTGGTTTCAGAAATCCTAGTAAGGAAATATTCTCGGAATTGGACGAAATCAACGCCCAGTATCTTATATTTCAAGGAAGCTTCCAGAGCACCGAAGAGGGGCCAGAGGAGAGCCAGGTGGGCCCCACACATGGTGGCGGCGCTGCCAAGGGGGGGGCGCACCCCCCTGGTGTGTGGAGCCACCAGACCCCCTCTGACTCCGACTCTTCGCCTATTTAAGCCTCCCTGACCTAAATCTTCGATACAAATAAGCCACGGTACGAGAAACCTTCCAGAGCCTCCGCCATCGCGAAGCCAAGATCTGGGGGACAGGAGTCTCTGTTCCGGCACACCGCCGGGACGGGGAAGTGCCCCCGGAAGGCATCTCCATCGACGCCACCGCCATCTTCATCACCGCTGCTGTCTCCCATGATGAGGGAGTAGTTCTCCCTCGAGGCTAAGGGCTGTACCGGTAGCTATGTGGTTAATCTCTCTCTCCCATGTACTTCAATACAATGATCTCATGAGCTGCCTTACATGATTGAGATCCATATGATGAGCTTTGTAATCTAGATGTTGTTATGCTATTCAAGTGGATTTTACTTATGTGATCTCCGGAGACTCCTTGTCCCACGTGTGTAAAGGTGACAGTGTGTGCACCGTGTGGGTCTCTTAGGCTATATTTCATAGAATACTTGTTCACTGAGTTATGATTTGAGTTGAATGTCTCTATGAAATTGTGGTGTGTTAGTACCTCCTATGAATGCTCACAGTGACAGCGTGGGGTGTTTATTTGTACTTGGGAATACATCTTTAAGGTTTGCCTACATGATGAATTAGTGTTCGTTATCTTGCCAGAGAGTAATTCAGAATAGTATAGTGAAGTGCTTATTTATATTCCTTTATGATTGCAATGTTGAGAGTGTCTAGTAGTGAAAGTAGGATCCCTAGGCCTTGTTTCCAAATATCGAATCTCCGTTTATTTACTGTTCCACTGCATGTTTACTCGCTGCCATATTTTATTCAGATTTCTATTACCACTCATATACATCCATATCACTTGTATTTCACTATCTCTTCGCCGAACTAGTGCACCTATACATCTGACAAGTGTATTAGGTGTGTTGGGGACACAAGAGACTTCTTGTATTGTGATTGCAGGGTTGCTTGAGAGGGATATCTTTGACCTCTTCCTCCCTGAGTTCGATAAACCTTGGGTGATCCACTTAAGGGAAAACTTGCTGCTGTTCTACAAACCTCTGCTCTTGGAGGCCCAACACTATCTACAGGAAAAGAAGCCAACAGTAGACAGCAGATAGCGGTCTATGTACTTTGTCGTAATGCCCGATTAAATCTCACACTACTCATCATGATATGTATGTGCATTGTTATGCCCTCTTTATTTATCAATTGCCCAACTGTAATTTGTTCACCCAACATGCTATTTCTTATTGGAGAGACACCACTAGTGAACTGTGGACCCCGGTCCATTCTTTTACATCTGAAATACAATCTACTGCAATTATTGTTCTTTACTGTTCTTTGCAAACAAACATCATTTTCCACACCATACATTTAATCCTTTGTTTACAGCAAGCCGGTGAGATTGACAACCTCACTGTTAAGTTGGGGCAAAGTATTTGGATTGTGTTGTGCAGGTTCCACGTTGGCGCCGGAATCCCTGGTGTTGCGCCGCACTACACTCCATCACCAACAACCTTCACGTGTTCCTTGACTCCTACTGGTTCGATATCCTTGGTTTCTTACTGAGGGAAAACTTGCTGCTGTACGCATCACACCTTCCTCTTGGGGTTCCCAACGGGCGTGTGCTTGACGCGTCATCAAGACTGTTTTCTGGCGCCGTTGCCGGGGAGATCAAGACACGCTGCAAGGGGAATCTCCCACTTCCAATCTCTTTACTTTGTTTTTGTCTTGCTTTACTTTATTTTATTTACTGCTTTGTTTGCTCTCTTATATCAAAATACAAAAAAAATTAGTTACTTGCTTTACTTTATTTACTGTCTTGTTTGCGTTTTCTATATTAAAAACACAAAAAAATTAGTTACTTGCATTTACTTTATTTAGTTTGCTTAATTTACTATTGCTAAAATGGGTACACCTGAGAATACTAAGTTGTGTGACTTCACTAGCACAAATAATAATGAATTCCTATGCACACCTATTGCTCCACCTGCTACTACAGCAGAATTTTATGAAATTAAACCTGCTTTACTAAATCTTGTTATGAGAGAGCAATTTTCTGGTATTAGTTCTGATGATGCTGCTGCCCATCATAATAATTTTGTTGAACTTTGTGAAATGCAAAAGTATAAGGATGTAGATGGTGACATTATAAAATTGAAATTGTTTCCTTTCTCCTTAAGAGGAAGAGCTAAAGATTGGTTGCTATCTTTGCCTAAGAATAGTATTGATTCATGGACTAAATGTAAGGATGCTTTCATTGGTAGATATTATCCTCCCGCTAAAATTATATCTTTGAGAAGTAGCATAATGAATTTTAAGCAATTGGATAATGAGCATGCTGCTCAAGCATGGGAAAGAATGAAATCTTTGGTCAAAAATTGCCCTACCCATGGACTGACTACTTGGATGATCATCCAAACCTTTTATGCAGGATTGAATTTTTCTTTGCGGAACCTATTGGATTCAGCTGCAGGAGGTACTTTTATGTCCATCACTCTAGGCGCCGCAAAAAATCTTCTTGATTATATGATGATTAATTACTCTGAATGGCACATGGAAAGGGCTCCACAAGGTAAGAAGGTAAATTCTGTTGAAGAAACCTCCTCCTTGAGTGATAAGATTGATGCTATTATGTCTATGTTTGTGAATGGTAGATCTAATGTTTATCCTAATAATGTTCCTTTAGCTTCATTGGTTGCTCAAGAAGAGCATGTTGATGTGAACTTCATTAAAAATAATAATTTCAACAACAATGCTTATAGAAATAATTCTGGTAACAATTATAGGCCATATCCTTCTCATAATATTAATGGTTATGGTAATTCTTACAACAATAATAGGAGTGTACCCCCTGGTCTTGAAGCTATGCTTAAAGAATTTATTAGTACACAAACTGCTTTTAACAAATCTGTTGAAGAAAAGCTTGGTAAAAATGATATTCTTGCTTCTAAGGTTGATAGTCTTGCTGCTGATGTTGATCTTTTAAAATGAAAGCTATTCCTAATGAAACTAAAGATATTAAGTCATTTGCTACAGCAAACGTTATCCAAGTTCTAATTAATGAAAGTATTAGATTGATGGCTGAATTGCATGCTAGGTGGGAAAAAGAGGAAAAAATTGCTAAAGAGAATAATGTAGCTAAAGTTTGGACTATTACCACCACTAGTAATGTTGATGCTTCACATGTTGCTACACCTCCTACTATCAATGGTAAAATAATTGGTGTTGGCAGTGTTTCTACTCCTAATGCAAAACGTGCAAAACTGCCTGAAACTGCTAAAATTGCTGAAACTGCTTGTGATAAAACTGCTGAAATTTTTCAAAATATTGGGGACAATGATCCCATTGCTTTAGATCATAATGGTTTAGATTTTTATGATTGTCACATCTCTGAAGTTATTAAGTTCTTACAAAAACTTGCTAGAAGTCCTAATGCTAGTGCTATAAATTTGGCCTTTACAAAACATATTACAAATGCTCTCATAAAAGCTAGAGGAGAGAAACTAAAACTTGAAACTTCTATTCCTAGGAAGTTAGAAGACGGTTGGGAGCCCATCATTAAGATGAAGTTCAATGATTTTGATTGTAATGCTTTATGTGATCTTGGTGCAAGTATTTCCGTTATGCCTAAGAAAATCTATGATATGCTTGACTTGCCACCATTGAAAAATAGTTATTTGGATGTTAATCTTGCTGATAATTCTATGAAGAAACCTTTGGGGAGGATTGATAATGTTTGCATTACGGTTAACAATAACCTTGTCCCCGTTGATTTTGTTGTCTTGGATATTGAATGCAATGCATCTTGTCCCATTATTTTGGGAAGACCTTTTCTTCGAACTGTTGGTGCTATTATTGATATGAAGGAAGGTAATATTAAGTATCAATTTCCTCTCAAGAAAAGTATGGAACACTTCCCTAGAAAGAGAATGAAGTTACCTTTTGATTCTATTATTAGAACAAATTATGATGTTGATGCTTTATCTCTTGATGTTACTTGATTCACACTTTCTGCGCCTAGCTGAAAGGCGTTAAAAAAAAGCGCTTATGGGAAACAACCAATTATTTTACTTCTGCACTTTTGTTTTATATTTGAGTCTTGGAAGTTGTTACTACTGTAGCAACCTCTCCTTATCTTTATTTTATTGCATTGTTGTGCCAAGTAAAGTCTTTGATAGTAAAGATGATACTAGATTTGGATTACTGTACAGAAACAGATTTCTTACTGTCACGAAATTGAGCAGCCCCCTCTGTAGGTAACTCAGAAAAATCTGCCAATTTACGTGCGTGATCCTCAGATATGTACGCAACTTTCATTCAATTTGAGATTTTTCATCTGAGCAAGTTAAGTGCCCCAGAAAAATTCGTCTTTACGGACTGTTCTGTTTTGACAGATTCTGCCTTTTATTTCGCATTGCCTGTTGTGCTATGTTTGATGGCTTTCTTTATTCCATTAACTTTCAGTAGCTTTGTGCAATGTCCAGAAGTGTTAAGAATGATTATGTCACCTCTGAATATGTGAATTTTTGATTATGCACTAACCCTCTAATGAGTTTGTTTTGAGTTTGGTGTGGAGGAAGTTTTCAAGGATCAAGAGAGGAGGATGATACAATAGGATCAAGAAGAGTGAAAACTCTAAACTTGGGGATGCCCCCGTGGTTCATCCCTGCATATTTCAAGAATACTCAAGCATCTAAGCTTGGGGATGCCCAAGGCATCCCCTTCTTCATCGACAACTTATCAGGTCACCTCTAGTGAAACTATATTTTTATTCCGTCACATCTTATGTGCTTTACTTGGAGCGTCTTTATGTTTTTATTTTTGTTTGTGTTTGAATAAAGTCTCATCCTAGCATTCTTTGTGTGGGAGAAAGACACGCTCCGCTGTTGCATATGGACACCGGTGTTCTTAGCTTTACTCTTAATGTTCATGGCAAAGGTTGAAACTGCTTCGTTCATTGTTATATGGTTGGAAACAGAAAATGCTTCATGTGGTAATTGGTACAATGTCTTGAATAATTTGATACTTGGCAATTTTTGTGCTCAAATAGACCATGTTTAAGCTCTTGCATCATGTACTTTGCACCCATTAATGAAGAACTACCATAGAGCTTGTTGAAATTTGGTTTGCATGATTGGTCTCTCTAAAGTCTAGATATTTTCTGGTGAGGTGTTTGAACAACAAGGAAGACAGTGTAGAGTCTTATAATGCTTGCAATATGTTCTTATGTAAGTTTTGCTGTACCGGTTCATACTTTTGTTTGCTTCAAACAACCTTGCTAGCCTAAGCCTTGTATTGAGAGGGATTACTTCTCGTGCATCCACCATACCTACCTACTACATGGTATTTCTCTGCCATTCGAAAGTAAATTGCTTGAGTGCTACCTTTAAAATTTCATTCCTTATCTTTGCAATATATAGCTCATGGGAAAAATAGCTTAAAAACTATTGTGATGAAGAATATGTCGCTTATGTATCTTATTTTTTATAAGTTGATTGTTGAGCGGTAACCATGTTTCTGGGGACGCCATCAACTATTACACCTTTGTTGAATATCATGTGAGTTGCTATGCATGTTCGTCTTGTCTGAAGTAAGGGTGATTTATCATGATCAAATGGTTTGAGTATGCATATTGTTAGAGAAGAACATTGGGCCGCTAACTAAAGCCATGATCTTATGAGAATATTATCTGTTGTTGAATGCTTATGCATTAAAGAGGAGTCCATTATCTATTTTCTATGTTGTCCCGGTATGGATGTCTAAGTTGAGAATAATCAAAAGCGAGAAATCCAATGCGAACTTTCTCCTTAGACCTTTGTACAGGTGGCATAGAGGTACCCCTTTGTGACACTTGGTTGAAACATATGCTATGCAATGATAATCCATGTAAATCCAAGCTAATTAGGACAAGGTGCGGGCACTATTGGTAATCTATGCACGAGGCTTGCAACTTATAGGATGTCTTATACATAACACATATGAATTATTACTACCGTTGACAAAATTGTTTCTATGTTTTCAAAATAAAAGCTCTAGCACAAATATAGCAATCCATGCTTCCCTCTGCGAAGGGCCATTCTTTTACTTTATGTTGAGTCAATTTACCTACTTCTTTCTGTCTTAGAAGCAAACACGTGTGTCAACTGTGTGCATTGATTCCTACATACTTGCTTATTTGCATTCATCATATTACTTTGTGTTGACAATTATCCATGAGATATACATGTTGAAGTTGAAAGCAACTGCTGAAACTTATATCTTCCTTGTGTTGCTTCAAAACTTTCTACTAAGAATCTATTGCTTTATGAGTTAACTCCTATGCAAGACTTATTGATGCTTGTCTTGAAAGTACTATTCATGAAAAGTATTTGCTATATGATTCAGTTGTTTAATCATTGTCTTTACCATTGCTTCGAATCACTTCATTCATCTCATATGCTTTACAGTAGTATTGATCAAGATTATGATAGCATGTCACTTCAGAAATTATCCTTATTATCGTTTACCTACTCGAGGGCGAGTAGGAACTAAGCTTGGGGATGCTTGATACGTCTCAAACGTATCTATAATTTCTTATGTTCCATGCTACTTTTATGATGATACTCACATGTTTTATACACACTTTATGTTATTATTATGCATTTTCCGGCACCAACCTATTGACGAGATGTCGAAGAGCCAGTTGCTGTTTTCTGCTGTTTTTGGTTTCAGAAATCCTACAAAGGAAATATTCTCGGAATTGGACGAAATCAACGCCCAGGGTCTTATTTTTCCACGGAGCTTCTAGAAGACCGAAGGGGATACGAAGTGGGGCGACGAGGCGCCCAGACCACAGGGCCGCGCGACCAAGGGTGGGCCCGCGTCGCCCTATAGTGTGGGGCCCTCGTGCCACCACCGACGCTGCCCTTCCGCCTATTTATTCCCTCCGTCGCGAAAACCCTTTTACAGAGAGCCACGATACGGAAAACCTTCCAGAGACGCTGCCGCCGCCAATACCATCTCGGGGGATTCGGGAGATCCCCTCCGGCACCCTACCGGAGAGGGGAATCATCTCCCGGAGGTCTCTTCATCACCATGATCGCCTCCGGATTGATGTGTGAGTAGTTCACCCCTGGACTATGGGTTCATAGCAGTAGCTAGATGGTTGTCTTCTCCTCATTGTGCTATCATGTTAGATCTTGTGAGCTGCCTATCATGATCAAGATCATCTATTTGTAATGCTACATGTTGTGTTTGTTGGGATCCGGTGAATATGGAATACTATGTCAAGTTGATTATCAATCTATCATATATGTGTTGTTTATGATCTTGCATGCTCTCCGTTGCTAGTAGAGGCTCTGGCCAAGTTGATACTTCTAACTCCAAGAGGGAGTATTTATGCTCGATAATGGGTTCATGCCTCCATTAAATCTGGGACAGTGACCAAAAGTTCTAAGGTTGTGGATGTGTTGTTGCCACTAGGGATAAAACATCGATGCTTTGTCTAAGGATATTTGTGTTGATTACATTACGCACCAAACTTAATGCAATTGTCTGTTGTTTGCATCTTAATACTGGAAGGGGTGCGGATGCTAACCCGAAGGTGGACTTTTTAGGCATAGATGCATGATGGATAGCGGTCTATGTACTTTGTCGTAATGCCCGATCAAATCTCGCACTACTCATCATGATATGTATGTGCATTGTTATGCCCTCTTTATTTGTCAATTGCCCAACTGTAATTTGTTCACCCAACATGCTATTTCTTATTGGAGAGACACCACTAGTGAACTGTGGACCCCGGTCCATTCTTTTACATCTGAAATACAATCTACTGCAATTATTGTTCTTTATTGTTCTTTGCAAACAAACATCATTTTCCACACCATACATTTAATCCTTTGTTTACAGCAAGCCGGTGAGATTGACAACCTCACTGTTAAGTTGGGGCAAAGTATTTGGATTGTGTTGTGCAGGTTCCACGTTGGCGCCGGAATCCCTGGTGTTGCGCCGCAGTACACTCCGTCACCAACAACCTTCACGTGTTCCTTGACTCCTACTGGTTCGATAACCTTGGTTTCTTACTGAGGGAAAACTTGCTGCTGTACGCATCACAGCTTCCTCTTGGGGTTCCCAACGGGCGTGTGCTTGACGCGTCATCACACCGCCTATAAAATCATGAAATAAAACGGCCCACATGTCAGCGATAGATGGATGGCTGCTCCTACGTGTCTCCTGACCCTACCCGTCAGCACGAGACGGTCAAGGAGGAGCTGCCCCTGTGCAGCCCCACCCGGTCAGACTAACGGTCAAAGCCTCTGATCTAATGGCTACCGGCCGTTCCAACACTTGTGAGTGTTTCAAACTAGAGGAGGGGAAAACTGAGTTAAAAATAAGGGGCTGGGGAAAACTGAGTACAACTAAGGACCTGAGGGCACGAAAATAGAAATCCCTAATATATAACAATAAATATTTTTATTATTGCCTCTCGGGCATATCTCCAACAGTCTCCCACTTGCACTAGAGTCAATAATCTAGTTTACATTTGTAAAGATATAACACCTTGGCCTTCTGGTGCTTATCATGTTTTGCTCACGGGAGAGGTTTCAGTCAAAGAATCTGACACACTTAGAAACATATGTATTTTGCAATTCATTGGCGTCTCAACGCATCACTCATTTTCCAAATAAGTCAGCATTAATCATATATGTTCAGTCTTCTGGTGGAACCTTAATTCCGCGGTCTGAAATATGTCACTAATATTGTCACACACAATATAGCTTCAAAGTTCTGACACTATCGGAACTACACCAAGTTCTCAAAGAACTCCTCGACTTAAAACTCCTCAGTCATTGTCAAAACAATGACATACTCTGCCTCCGTTTGTAGAATCTATCACAATATTTAGAACTCATCTAAATCTAGCATAGACTTCTTCTAGCTCATTGTGCTACCTTTTAAACAACACTTTAGCCTAATTGAGATTGAAATTTTATTTTTTATATGTGACCAATATCGGTGCAACACCTTACAGCGATTTGTTTGTCATTACCCATACGAAACTATATATATATCCTTGGTTCTTCTAAAGCACTCAGGGATATTCTTACTGTTGTCCAATGATCATTACATGAAGCATTCTGGTATATGCTCTTAACACTTTAGAGCACATGACATCTGATTTTGTACATATTATTCATGATCTAAAATCACTCATGTGTTTTTACTCATCGAGTGTCAAATACACTCAAGTCTTGTTAAAACTTTCACATGGAAAAGAACACCTTACTGTTTTATATTGAACTAATTCAGTATTCACTCTATGTACTTTCACTTAAACTTATTTTGCGTTTCAATCTATGTTCATAGATCTTCACCCTAAATCTGGTTTTAGTCCATATCCTTTCATTGAAATTAATTTTCAATGAAACCTTCTAATTTAATCAAGTACATGATTAAATTATTTATAATCAACGATATGTCATCTACATAAAGTATTATAAATATGTCTCAGCGCTCCCACTTAATTTCTTGCAAATGCAAGCTTCTTCATCGTTTCTGACGAAATCATAACTCTTTGATCATTTCATCCGGTGAAGATTCCAACTCCGTGATACTCACTTCATGCAGTGAAGTTTGTATACCTTTTTAGTATTCTACGGACTAGCAAAAACTCTTAGTTGTATCTTGTATACAACTTTAATACACACTTCTATTAAATAATGTATTTTTCCATCCACTAGTGGAGAAGAGGCCTTTGGTCCCAAGCAAATGTCCCAGTGCTGAACCAAACCGGGTCCAATGGGGGCATTGGTCCCGGTTCGTTTCTGCCCAGGATGACCCCACAAGCTGGAGCCTGTCCTGTAGTGGCCTTTGGACCCGGTTTGTATTACAAACTGGGACTAAAGGGTCCACCGCAGGGCGCGCCAGGCCGTGTCAGTCGTGGGGAACCCTTTAGTCCCGGTTTGTAATACAAACCGGGTCCAAAGGCCCCGCCTCTGGCTATATAACCTTGCCCCTGCCCAAGTGTGAGCCACACTTGGCCATTTTTTCACTTTCTTCACAAGAGGGGTGTATTGCTCTCCTCTCTTCTTCACATGCACAAGAGGTGTTCGATGAAATGCTTAAGAGGATTTGCCACTTGAGTTTACACAAATCAAGCCACACTTAACTTGCTTTTTTCTTCTTCATCGAGGTTAACAACTTTATCCTTTTCATCTGCAATTGATAAAATGCATGTGTGTATATACATCGTGATGTTCTGTAATGGTTTTGATCAGCTTAATTATATCATGCAGATGAATCGGCAATGGATGTACATTGACCGATGGTTTGACGAGTTCACTGCGGGCCTGGATAATTTTATGGCCGTGGCGGAGGCAAACAAACATGGTGGCTTCATGTATTGTCCATGTGTGGACTGCAAGAATACCGTAAATTACGCTCACTCGAGTCTCATTCACAGCCACCTTCTGCGATCCGGTTTCATGCCCAGTTACTATTGTTGGACCAAGCACGGAGAAAGAGGGGTTATGATGGAAGACAATGACGAAGAGGAAGAGGATGATGACGGTTATCCCAATTTCCCTGAATACGATGATACTGCAGAAGGCAATGAAGACAATGAAGTAGAAGATCAAGAGGCATCAGATGAGCCTGCTGATGATGATCTTGGCCGGGCCATTGCTGATTCAAGGAGAGAATGTGAAACTGAAAAGGAAAGGTTGGCCTTCGACAAGATGATAGAAGATCACAACAAATTGTTATACCCAACTTGCGAAGATGGCCATAAAAAGCTAGGCAGCACACTGGAATTGTTGCAATGGAAGGCAGAGAACGGTGTCACTGACTCAGGATTTGGAAAGTTGCTGACAATAATTAAGAGGAAGCTTCCAAGGGGTAACGAATTGCCCGCCAGTACGTACGAAGCGAAGAAGATTGTCTGCCCTCTAGGATTAGATGTGCAAAAGATACATGCATGCATTAATGACTGCATCCTCTACCGCGATGAGTATGAGAATTTGGATGCATGTCCGGTGTGCACTGCATTGCGGTATAAGATCAGACGAGATGACCCTAGTGATGTTGAGGGCGAGCGCCCCAGGAAAAGGGCTCCTGCCAAGGTTATGTGGTATGCTCCTATAATACCACGGCTAAAACGCTTGTTCAGAAATAAAGAGCATGCTAGGTTGTTGCGATGGCACAAAGAAGACTGTAAGAAAGACGTGATGTTGAGGCACCCTGCTGATGGCTCCCAATGGAGAAAAATCGATAGAGAGTTCCCAAACTTTGCACAGGATGCAAGGAACTTACGGTTTGGTCTAAGTACAGATGGCATGAATCCTTTTGGAGAGCAGAGCTGCAGCCATAGCACCTGGCCTGTGACTCTTTGTATATATAACCTTCCTCCTTGGTTGTGCATGAAGCGGAAGTTCATTATGATGCCAGTGCTCATACAAGGCCCGAAGCAACCCGGGAACGACATTGATGTGTACCTGAAGCCATTAGTTGAAGAACTTCTACAGCTGTGGTCTCTAGCAGGTGTACGTGTGTGGGACGAGCACAAGCAGGAGGAATTTGACCTAAGAGCGCTGCTTTTCGTAACCATCAATGACTGGCCTGCTCTTGGTAACATTTCAGGACAGTCAAACAAGGGATACAATGCATGCACGCACTGTTTACATGAGCTCGAAGGTGATTATTTGGAAAAATGTAAGAAGGTCGTGTACCTGGGGCATCGTCGATTTCTTAGGCTTACCCATCCCGTAAGAAAGAAAGGCAAGCATTACAACGGTGAGGCTGATCACCGGAGGAAGCCTCTCCATCGTGATGGTGTTGATATATTTGGTATGGTCAAGGATCTAGATGTAATATTTGGAAAGGGTCTGGCGGACGGTATTCCGAATGACGATGCCGGACACGCGCCCATGTGGAAGAAGAAATCTATATTTTGGGATCTACCCTATTGGGAAGTCTTAGAGGTCCGCTCTTCAATCGATGTGATGCACGTGACGAAGAATCTTTGCGTGAACCTGCTAGGCTTTCTGGGCGTGTACGGGAAGACAAAAGATACACCAGAAGCACAGGAGGACCAGCAACGTAGGAAAGACCCCAAAAAACTGCATGAGAGAGTTAAAGGACGTCATTACTCCAGCTACGCTCTTACAAAAGCAGAGAAGGAAATATTTTTTGAATGTCTGAGCAGTAACAAGGTCCCGTCTGGCTTCTCCTCCCAGATAAAGGGAATCCTAAATATGGAGAAGAAAACATTCCGAACACTGAAGTCTCATTACTGTCACGTGATAATGACACAGTTGCTTCCGATTGCATTGAGAGGGCTTCTACCGGAAAATGTTCGACTGCCCATTGTGAAGCTATGTGCATTCCTCAATGCAATTTCTCAGAAGGTAATAAATCCAGAAATTCTACCGAGGTTGCAGAATGATGTGGTCCAATGTCTCGTTAGTTTTGAGCTGGTGTTCCCACCATCCTTCTTCAATATTATGACACATCTCCTCGTTCACCTGGTCGATGAGATTTGCATTCTCGGTCCTGTGTTTCTACACAATATGTTCCCCTTCGAGAGGTTCATGGGAGTCTTAAAGAAATATGTTCATAACCGTGCTAGGCCAGAAGGAAGCATCTCCAAGGGCTATGGAACAGAGGAGGTCATTGAATTCTGTGTTGACTTTATTCCTGACCTTAAGCCGATTGGTGTTCCTGAATCGCGGCATGAAGGGAGACTAAGTGGAAAAGGCATGCTAGGAAGGAAATCAATGATATGTAGGGACGGGATTTCTTTGACTCAAGCACACTACACAGTTCTACAAAGTTCCACCTTGGTGGCTTCGTATATCGGTGACCACAAGAACTTTCTACGCTCCCAGAACCCGGGGCAGTAGAACGATTGGATTAGACGTGAACACATGTCGACTTTCGGCGGTTGGTTGCAAAAACATCTCCTGAATAACAAAGATATTGAAGATCAGTTGTACTTGCTGGCCCAGACACCATCTTCGACTGTAGTGACTTTCCAAGGGTACGAGATAAATGGGAGTACATTTTACACGATCGCCCAAGATAAAAAGAGCACCAACCAAAACAGTGGTGTCCGGTTTGATGCAATAATGAATGAAGGCCCAAATGACACATATTATGGTTACATAGAGGATATATGGGAACTTGACTATGGACCTTCTTTTAAGGTCCCTTTGTTTAGGTGCAAATGGGTCAACAAAACAGGAGGCGGGGTTCAGGTAGACAAGTTGTATGGAATGACAAAAGTGGATCTCAACAATCTTGGGTATAGAGACGAACCATTCGTCCTAGCCAAGGATGTGGCCCAGGTTTTCTATGTGAAGGATATGTCTACCAAACCAAGAAAAAGGAAACATAAGGAAACAAATACATCAAACGATGAGCCAAAGCGCCACATAGTTCTTTCTGGAAAAAGAAACATCGTGGGAGTGGAGGACAAGACAGACATGTCAGAAGATTATAATCAGTTTGATGAAATTCCACCCTTCAGAGTGAACATTGATCCAAGCATCAAGTTAAATGATGAAGATGCTCCATGGTTACGGCCGAAGAAGATTAATTAAATGATGAAGATGCTCCATCATCAAGTTAATTGAAGAATGTTCTCATGGCACAAATGAGTATCTCAACATGGCAATCAATTTCCCATTTATTTTTGTGTAATCATGTAACTGTATGTAAGATATTAAAAGTGGAGATGCGCCACGGGAGATTTCCCAACCCTTTCCCCAACTCTGCTTGGCTTGTTGATCTGCTTGGCAAGGCATATCGATGCTCCTTTTATAGGCACGGCACCTCTTCTACTTTGTCTTGTTCCTTCGACAGGGCGTCGTGCGCTACATGCTTTATCTCATCGAGCAGTGCGTCCACCCATGCGTTCTTATCCTGCCGACATCTTTAGTCCCGGTTGTACCCACCAGCCGGGACTAAAGGTTACCCACACGTCCTTATCCCACCGACAGTTTTGTTAGATGACACAAAAAAGGAACTTTAGTCCCGGTTGTACCCACCAGCCGGGACTAAAGGTTATCCCACCGACAGTTTTGGGCGCCACTGCGTTCCCGCCTATTTTTCTTCCCGCGCTTTCCACTGCTTCCCGCCTCCGTCCTCCCGCCATTTTTTCACTATATATATGTTGGCTTGGCCTCCATTTACATATCATATCTAGACTCATATCTGCAAACCTCATCACCAGGTCACATGGCTTCCATCGTATCTCTAACCCTCCGGGAGGCGGAGGCGCTTTGAGCGTCGAACTACCCCTGCCCGTCCGGCTACCGCGTCCCTACCGACTGGTTGCTGAGCGTCGGAGGCATACCGGTCCCTCCTGTCCCTCTAGGTGTGGCGCGCGAGATGGCCATCACGAACCACTACTACTTCGAGCTCACGCCAGAGCAGCGGAGGAATCCCCAGTGGCATCCCGACTACAGCCCGACTTGGGAAAGCTTCTTCATCAATCGGCGTGAGAGGGCGCTCGCCAGGCACGAGGAGGGCGGCCCGCCTCCTTCGAACTTCAACGAGGCCGGCCGTCGGCTGTGGTGGCGCGACCGGACTCTCCAGGGCGTCATGGCCCACCGTGGCCCCCGCCTGCGCTACCCTCAGTCCCAGCCCACGCGTGCTCTCCCGCCGAGGTTTGACTACCGCGACCCTGATGCCAGCGACGATGATGACGGCGACTACGACGACTACAGTGGCGAGTACTATAGGGCTAGGCACGAGTATGACTGAATGAATCGAACAGTCGAATCTGGCCATGTATCTTAATTAATTTTCAGTTGAGCTAGGCACGAGTACTATAGGGCTAGGCACGAGTACTATCTGGCCATGTATCTTAATTAATTTTCAGTTGAGCTAGGCACGAGTACTATAGGGCTAGGCACGAGTACTATCTAGCCATGTATCTTAATTAATTTTCAGTTGAGCTCTGTACTTTAATTCCACATGTAATCTGGCGGGAAACTTTTCTCATCATCAGCGTCTGCCACAACGACTTTATTGAAAATACAATTAAAATAGATAAACAACTAGTCTAGTCGATCTACTCGTCGTCGGAGGTTGTCTCGGTCCAAATGTCGTCCCACCGAGGGTCGTTGTCGGCACAAGTTGTATTCGGGTTGTCGAGCTCGAACACGGCGACGGCCCGACGGTGGCGCCTGTTGGACCTGCGTTGTGCCCGGAGGTCAGCGAAGAACGCGGCAGTGTTGTCGACGTCGTTGGGGAACTGCGCCCTCCACTGGCGCATCAACTCCTCATCGTGCTCGGCGATTGCGATCCGGCGCTGCACCTGGCGGTGGTGGCGACGGTCCTCGTCATCGACGAGGCACGGCGTCGGCGCGAGGAACTCCGCCTCCTCTAGCGATTCAACGTCTAGGAAGTTCATGTCCCACCGTGGCCGCCGAAATCGCCATGCGGCCGCGTCGTAAGCGCGCGCCGCCAGCTCCGGGGTGTTGTACGTGCCGAGGCTGAGCCGGAAGCCACCGGCACGCATCTCGGCGTAGAACCTACCGTTCGGACGCGCTCGGACGCCACGGAAGCTGGATGAGCCGCGACGGCGCGGTGGCATCCCGGCGACGAATGAACGGAGGTGACGGCGACGTGTGGTTCTGCGTGCACGCGGCGCTTTATAGCACAGCGACGCGGCAAGTTTGGCGACAGGTGGCGCGGGGAAGCGGCGGGGCGTGGCACGTGGAAGCGGCGGCGACAGGTGGCGCGGGGAAGCGGTGGGGCGTGGCACGTGGAAGCGGGATCTACATGTCGCACGGCGGTGGCGGCGGGGCGAGGCACGTGGAAGCAGCGGCGACACGTGGCACGGGGAAGGGACACGTGTGGCGGTGGCGGTGGTGGCCAGTACATGGCGGTGGCGGTGGTGGGCAGTACACGGCGGTGGCCGGTACATGGCGGTGACGGTGGTGGCCAGGCGGTGGCGGTGGCGACGGTGGCCTGGGCCAGGCGGTGGCGGTGGTGGGCAGTACACGGCGGTGGCCCATACATCGCGGTGACGGTGGTGGCCAGGCGGTGGCGGTGGCGACGGTGGCCAGTACACGGCGGTGGCGACGGTGGCCTGTACATGGCGGTGGCGGTGGTGGGCAGTACACGGCGGTGGCCCGTACATGGCGGTGACGGTGGTGGCCAGGCGGTGGCGGTGGTGGGCAGTACACGGCGGTGGCCCGTACATGGCGGTGACGGTGGTGGCCAGGCGGTGGCGGTGGCGACGGTGGCCAGTACACGGCGGTGGCGACGGTGGCCTGTACATGCATGGCGGTGGCGGCGGTGGACACGTGTCGCAGTGCGGTGGCTTTTTTTTCATTTGAAATAAGGCGGGAATGAAACTTTTTTAAAAAAGTGGCCTTTGGACCCGGTTTGTATTACAAACCGGGACTAAAGGCCTTTTTTGCGCGCGCAGCGAAAACGCAGCAAAAAAGACCTTTAGTCCCGGTTTGTATTACAAACCGGGACCAAAGGGGGGCCTTTGGTCCCGGTTTGTAACACCAACCGGGACCAAAGGGGGGGGTATATAACTGGTCCTTCGTCTCCGCGCGGAGATCAATCCCGCGGAGACGAGCGAACCGTCGCCGCCAGGCTGCCGAAATCGCGCGCCGTCGCTGCCGCCGCCCCTGCCGCACGCAACCGCCGCCGCCACCCGAGGCCGCCGCCGCCGCACGACGCCGCCTCCTCCTCAGCCGCGCGCACGCAACCGCCGCGCGCCGTCTCCGCCGCCTCCTCTCCGCCGGCAACCGCCGCCGTGTCTCCACCGCGCGCAACCGCCGCCGTCTCCGCCGCCTCCTCTCCGCCGGCAACCGCCGCCGTTGCCGCCTCCTCGTCGACCGCGCCTCCTCCTCCGGTAAGAGCCGCCACCCCACCGGCCACTTCTCCTTTTTTTTCTTTTTTAGTCTTTTTTTTAGATTAGTTTGTTAAGTTAGAAAAATTAGATTAGTTTGTTAAGTTAGAAAAATTAGATTAGTTTGTTAAGTTAGAAAAATTAGATTAGTTTGTTAAGTTAGAAAAATTAGTTAAAACAATAGTTAGAAAATTAATTAGTAAAATTAGTTAGTAAAATATTTAGTTAGTGTGTTAGTGAAAAATAGTTCGAACTTTAGTTAAAACAATACTTAGAAAATTAGTTAGTGTGTTAGTGTAAAATAGTTAGCGCGCAAAAACGCCAGCGCCCCCCAAATAGAGATGTACGCCGGCGCCCCCCAAATAGAGATGTACGCTGGTGCCCCCTTACGCGGTAGTGCCGGCGCTCTTGCCGGCGCCCCCCAAATAGAGGATGTACGCCGGCGCCCCCTTACGCGGTAGTGCCGGCGCTCTTGCCGGCGCCCCCCAAATAGAGGATGTTGTGCTGGCGCCCCCTTACGTGGTGTGCCGACGCTCTTGCCGGTGCCCCCAAATAGAGGATGTTGTGTCGGTGCCCCCTTACGCGGTAGTGCCGGCGCCCCCAAAATAGAGTATGTAGTGCCGGCGCCCCCCAAATGGTAGTGCCGGCGCCAACTAACATATAGTGAAGTTATTTTTTAATTTATGTTAACGTTGGTACATATATATATGATTTGTTTTCGTAGCTACGATGCCGCGACAGCCGCCGCGCCGTGGTCTGACTCTTCTAGAGGAGATGGAGCAGATGGGGGAGGTCCGGGACTGGGCTCCGCCGGGGTGGCACTGGGAGGTCTTAGCTTCCGAGTCGCGCACCTTGGTGCGGAATCCGGGTCCCGTTGTCGACCCGGATATTCTTTGGTGGAGGTCTTATGGGCCACGGTCGTTTCAGAGGGAGCCGACCCCGCCGGAGGAGGTAGCTCAGCGCATTGAAGCGGAGGACCAGCACGTTCGCCGTTACATGTACGCGTTAGACAACATGTATAGGACCAGATGGAGCGTTATGCGGGGATCTCATGTTAGCTATGCTCCCGTTGTTGTTCCGTGGCTTTGGGGGTACGGCTCAGGACCCGGTCGGCGCCCTCTAGGACCCGGTCTGCGCGGTTGAGTGGTTGTAGTAGTGATTGATATGTATTAGGGTTAAATAAACATGAACCCGATCTATGTATGCATGTAACTGCACTATCTGCTTTCAGCACTATATTATCGATCCTTAGTTAAGAACTACATATGTAACTCCATTTTCAGTTTTCTGCATTATCCTTAATTTGATCATATGATGGTTCCTATGTATAGCTTGCAGGTCGTTGTAGAAAGCATGGAAAGATATGAAATTCAAGAAAATTTCATGGAGGAACTCATAGCAAACGGTACTCTGGATGATCGCGACGACGACGTTATTCCAGATGATGGCGGTGACGATGTCACCGCAACTTATTTGAATGACTCCGGTGAGGGAGCGGAGAATATTGAGGAAGAAGATCCTAGTGGTGCCGGTGAGGAACAAGATCATCATAATGGCTCCCGAACTGTAGTTATCACCGAGGTATATAAATTAATTAAGCCGCTGTTGATCGACTAGATGCATTAACTAATTAAATTGTACTGACTATGAATTATTTCTTTTTTAGCCCTCCGGATCGAGCACTTCTTCTGTAAAGTCGAGGAAGCGAGGCCCGGCCAAAAAGTTGGATGACGGTGTTAGGCACGACATCACCCACATCGAAAAGGATGGTAAACCGATTGCTCCAGAGAAAGGTGCAAAGGCATTTATAGCTCAATGCGGAGTGCTTGTTAGGGACCACGTCCCGATCACAGTTCGAGAATGGCACAAGCCGAAGGGACTAGTGCTGTCTGCAGAGGAAGAAGCTCAAGGTCTTTATATCGATGATGTAGCCAAAAACAGCATTATGAACAAGCTCATGTCACATTTCAACATAGTACCCGAAGAGGGGGGTGACGCTGAAAAGGCCAAGATGGAGCAGGCCCTCCGCGAGTTTGGCAAGAAGAAGATGGCCGAACTATTCAAGCACCACAAGAAAAGATTGCGCCGCCTTATCAAGATAAAGAAGACTCCGGACAGTGAGAAGGTAAAAAATCACTGGGAAGAATTCGTGAAGTACAGCACGGAGTCAGAAGAATTTAAGAGAAGGTCGGAAATAAATAAGGCAAATGCTGCGTTGAAGCTATATCACCAAATTCTGGGTCCAGGTGGATACAGGGCAAACCGTCCTAAGTGGCAGGTAGCTGAGGCGGAACTGACCAGTAAAGGGATCAGATTAGGGACACACGGTTGGATCGAACGGTGCAAGGAGTGGTTCTACGGGATTGGGGGAACGTTGGAACCAGAAACAGGGAAGTGCATATATAAGAAAGCTCATCTGAAGGTTCCCATTGATGCCTTGGAAAGAGCACATAGGGACATGGAGGCGGGGTTGTTCCAGCCCGAAAGAGACAACGATGAGCTGACACGCGCCCTTGGGAACAAAGAACACGCCGGACGAACACGAGGCACAGAAGGCTCCGTTCCGTGGAAGTATGGCTTTCCTGCGGAAAGGAAGAGATTTCCTGATAAAAGCCATGAGAGGAGGAAGGCAAGGGAAACAGACCGCCTGGCTAACTTAGAGGAGGGTATGAGCACCATGAAAGCCCAATTAACCATGGTAACCCAAGTACTTACATCTCAGATGGCTCAGGGGCAGGCTGTAGATCCTGCATTGCTCAATGCCCTCGCCCCGCTGCAATCTCAACCACACCAGAAAAGCAGCGTGGCTTCCTCTCAGCAGGTGGATAATGATGATGATGATGACCAGGTGGTCGAGCCTCCTCGCTACCCCCCCGTGGATGATCTCACTGAGAGTCGTCCTTGTGAGCTGCATGTTAAAGTTTTCAACCTATCCTTCAAGGCGGCGGTCGGCATCCTCTTACCTACAAGGTCTTACCATTGCCGTCCGGTCCAAGACGACTTTGCTGTTGTGATGGTGGATGAAGTGTTGAGAGATTATGAGGGGTTGGTGCTTGAGCACCCTGCAGGTGAAGATGGGGAAATCAACGAACTGGGAGAAGCCCGTAGAACCACCGTGCAATGGCGGAAGGAGAACATTGTGTTTCCAGGTGAGAAGCCAACAAGCAGGCCACCTCCGCCTCCTCCGCCACCTGTGCAGTCTCCTCCGTGTGATGATTCTCCTCTGCGCGATGATGATTCCCCTATCCATGACCAGTCTCCTCCGCGTGAAAATACTCCGCCGCCTCCTCCTCCTCGTCAGGAGACTCCGCCGCCTACACCTAAGCAAAAGAGGAAGCGGTCCGCGGCACCTCCTACAGCTCCGAAGAGATCATCAACTCCAATGAGGGCACAGACTCCAGAGTTGTTACCACATGAGCAGACTGAAGAGCAAAAGGCGTTTCTTGCGCCGAGGAAGATGTTTATTCCACCGCAGACAGTGAAGCACTTTGCCGAGACGAGAATGAAGAGACCTGAGCTGAGAGCAGATTATGACCGCTCTCTTGGAAAGTCCTCTAAAGCGAGCAAAGAAGCAAAAAAAGTCGCCCAGCTTGGACAGCAGGACATTCAGGCCGTATCCCACTTCATCGTGGAGCCCTATCATGATCCAGAGACGGCATCGATGATCGAACGAGCGGCTAGAGCTCAGGGAGCATCAGTTGAGTACGAAGATTACTATCCAACGGCTCAAGTGGTAAACAAGTATAGATACGGATCTGATCTCGTCAAACCTGGCGAGCTCGCGCGTCTAGGGACTCAGATGCGAAGGTTGCATGAATGGTACCTGAAAGCCTGTCGAAGAGGTGATGCCTACCTCACGGTGTATCTTAGATATGAGCATTACTTCCGGGGGAAAGACGAGATAAACCTTGAGTTAGAAGAACTATTTCAGTTATTCAATCAAGACGCCCTCGACAAAGCTGTCATCAGTTGCTACTGCCTGCAAGTGATTTATTTGTGTAATTAAGTTTGTAGCTCATTCATTTGCACTAACAATTATCCTCATTATATTCTTTGTGTACGCTATACATTTAATTATGCAGAATGAAGAAGCTGGAATACAAAAGAGGCAAGCTCCTACCGCTGGGGTTTATAGACCCAAACACAGTTCATGAAGTTACGGTTCGAAACTTCGCCAAGGACACAGAGGACAACATCGTAATGTTTTTAGAGAAGCAAGCAGACAAAGAGGATATATTCTTTCCCTACAACTTCAAGTGAGTGTTATATATAACATACATTATGCTTGTGCACCTTCCACTTTATTCTCGTAATCATTGAGCTATGCTTGTGCAGATTCCACTTTATTCTCCTAATCATTGATCTTCACCTTGGAGTCGTAAAAGTCATGGACTCGAAACGTAAAGAATATGCGGAATGGGCGGACATGGCTGCCATCCTCCAGAGGTAGTTTCAATCAATTTCGTATTGGCATCTTCATCTGCTCTAATTCGAAGATATCATCAACTAATCAATTACTCATTTACTCATTATTTTTTGCCGGGCAGGGCTTGGAAACGGTTCATCAATACTGTTTCGGGTAAATGGAAACCGGAGCTTACATTTGAAGATTACCCTGTAAGTAGTACTATATATATAGCTATGTCCGTGAAACTTTATATATGATATTTACTTTCAATACGATGCTTGATTATTAGTTTGATCGAACTATTTTTTCGTAAAGTGTATGAGGCAGGAACAAGGGAATAACTTATGTGGATACTACGTCTGCACCTTCATGCGTGACATGGCCTGTCCCAAGGGTGGGGATGCCCGTATACACCACACTCGTGTACGATAACAAAATTTCACAATTAATCTTAATTAGTACCATCTATTGTATTGAGTTCCATTCATATATTGATCTCCTTTTTTAAATATAGATGACACGCCTGCGGGACACTCTCATAACGGAGGATCAAATAAAAGCAATTCAAGAGGAAATCGCAGGATTCTTTATTACCGAGGCAATTACCCCAGGTGGAGAGCACTATCGGCAGATCGTGACGGCGGAGGATATTCGTCAAGGAGATGTTGTATTGTAAATATGCATGCATTACGTGTACTGTTGACGATGTCGTGTACTATTGACGATGTCTATATATATTCATGACGATTTTTTGTGGTTTCTTGAATGATATATATGCATTGCTGAAACTCTGCCGCGGCAGAAACGCCCTGTTTCTCTGCCACGGCAGAGAAACGCTGGTACAGCCTAAATCTGTGCCGCGGCAGAGAAATAGCAATTCTCTGCCGCGACAGAGAAACCTAGGCCCGGTTCGTACCACGAACCGGGACCAAAGGCCTTCCACCGCGAGCTTCCTGGCCGCACCACGTGTCGAGGCCTTTAGGCCCGGTTCAACTTTGAACCGGGACTAAAGGGTACCCCCTTTTGTCCCGCCCAATTGGTCCCGGTTTGGGAACCGTGATTGAAGGCCCAAATGGACCGGGCCTATTGCCCCTTTTTCTACTAGTGATCCTACTAGCATATCTCATAAAATAAATATGTAGCGACTACTAGAACAATCCGCATAGACTATAAGCATCGCTGCCGAAGATCTAATCTTATCACAGTCAACTCTTTGAACTTTTTCATAAACAATCTTTTGACAAGTTGAGCTTGTTCAAGGATATTATATCCAAGTCTATAAATTTTATAGATCTATTTACTTTCAAAAATTATTTATTCCTTCAAAAAGGTTTATCAAGATCCAAGCTTGATTTAGATACTATCTTGGATTTCATGGCTCTTAGCCATTTTAACGGAGTTAGGGCCCATCATAGCTTCTTTGTATGTAGTTGGTTTATCATTGTTCAAAATCAATCCTTTGTTCACAAATCATTTATTTGATCCCAAAGTAAATCATACCTACAAGGTTCAATAGGTACTTCGATCTCCATGACTATAACACTTTGTAGACATGGAAGCCATGATCATTATGGCCGCTTCCAGAACCATTTCCCCCGGGGATCAACCTCGTGTTGGTTTTTAGGCCTTGTCTAGGGACGGTTTACGATCACCGTGCGTGGCCGCCAGGCTCAATCACGGGTAGGATGTTCCGATTATGTGGTGAAAACCCTAAATCGTAGTAGATCACTTTAGCTTTATATTGATCAAGCAGGACCACCATATATTCGTACACCTCGTGCGAATCATGGGTGGATCGGCTCTTTGAGCCGATTCACAGGACAACCTGAGAGCCGATCGAGGCTCGTATTTAATGTTTACGTGTATGCCATGCAGGAAACTAAGCGAGGCATCTCCATCACCTTCCTGACCAGGTATAGGTCAGGTGGCACGCCCTTGCACCAGCATCGGACGTGCGTGCCGAGTCTTTGCAGGCCGTCGCTCGGAGGTGGTGCAAGGGCGTGCCACCTGACCTATACCTGGTCAGGAAGGTGATGGAGATGTCTCGCTTAGTTTCCTGCATGGCATACACGTAAACATTAAATACGAGCCTCGATCGGCTCTCAGGTTGTCCTGTGAATCGGCTCAAAGAGCCGATACACCCATGATTCGCACGAGGTGTACGAATATATGGTGGTCCTGCTTGATCAATATAAAGCTAAAGCGATCTACTACGATTTAGGGTTTTCACCACATAATCGGAATATCCTACTCGTGATTGAGCCTGGCGGCCACGCACGGTGATCGTAAACCGTCCCTAGACAAGGCCTAAAAACCAACACGAGGTTGATCCCCGGAACATCCTGTCTAGGGCTAGCAAACTACACCCTACGCGCCACTGGATCCTTCAATCCGTTTGTAAGGCCTAACTATGCAGATATTAAACTAATCCTTGAAGAACAAGGAGCAATCATAACGGATCGGATCTACTAAACAATGATCAAGCGGGGTGCCACCCCTACACCTAAGATAGGTGTAAAGGCGGCTAGATGTCTCAGGGTTGCACGACGACAGCATATGATATGATGAACAATGCTAACCCTAACACATCTAAGATAACTACGTTGCTCGCCATCAAAAAGGCTTCAGTATGAGCAACGCATGAACAGCGAATAAACTTGTACTGCCTAGATCGCAAGATGCGATCTAGGCAGCATGATGCTTACCCGGAAGAAACCCTCGAGACAAGGGAGTTGGCGATGCGCCTAGATTGGTTTGTGGTGAACGTGATTGTTGTTTATTTCATAAACCCTAGATACATATTTATAGTCCGTAGACTTTCTAACGTGGGAATAATCCCAACCGTGCACGAGACAAACTCTAACTAACCGACACGTATCCTACTATATTACAGATACACGGGCAAACTAGCCCAAACTTTGCATATAAGGCCGATTCACGTATATTCTTCCATGTATATTCTTCAAGCCCATCTTGATCGCGGCCCACCTCTGATTCGGTCAAATTCTGGTGATAACACGATGCTGCGCTACTCTGATCATCATGCTCAGATTCATCAACCTTATCAAGTTCTATTGTCCTCCCACTCAAATACTTCGCTAGAAAACAATTTCTTGGAAATAAGCAAGTAACATTAACAAACACTTTTGTGTTTGACTTCATAGTGGAAAGAATTCCCAATTAGTTCTTTGGGATAACAAACAAAGACATTTATCCGATTTTGGTTGTAAACTCATTTACTTATGCTATGCATACTAACATTTTAAGAAAGGACTATTAGGGTTTATACCCATGCCATAACTCATATGGTGTCATTTCAACGGATTTATGATGACACTCTATTTAGTGTAAAAGCCGTAGTCTCTAAAGCATAATCCACAAAATATAATGGCATAATTTTATTTTATCTCATCATTAATCCAACAAGGTTTGGATACGTCTTTTTAATACTCCATCATAACTACGGTGTTCGCTAAAACTCGTAATTCAAATATTTCCACCATGATCCAATCATATACATTTGACTTATCTATTACGATGATTTCCTCTTCATGATGAAATTTATTTGAATCTATTCAAATGTTTCATACTTCTTCCTCATTGAATAAATATATCCATATATATACACTCAATTCATTGTTGGAAGTTTTCACGAAGTAGAAGAATCTTCCGCACACAACTATGCCCAATGAACCAGATACATCATCATGTATGTTTCCACTAAGTTAGTTGCCCGTTCTACTCTTGGCCTATGGACGGTATTTCAGTCATTTTCTTTAGAAAAGATTTGCAAGTGCCAAACGATTCAAAAATCAAATGACTCCAAAAATCCATTTGCATGGAGTTTCTTCATGCGTTCCTTTCTAACATGACCTAAATGGCGGTCCAAAAATAAGTGGAATTCAAATCATTTGCCTTATGGCATTTTAGCTTCAGTGTTATGCATGTGTGTTTCACCATTAAGATTTATAATAACTTATCCATCGTACATGGAGTACGGTCATAACTTTGAACAACTCATTGTTTTTATTTGACCAGAGCTAAATAACAATTATTAAGTTCTTTATTATATATCTGAAGGGCTAGGTAGAATGCCAACGATGAACATAATAACACTTTATTTTGTCCAGACGTGCATTATTACCACATTCCTTATCAGTCACTTAGGCCATTGTATTATTGTATTGCGTTGTGTTGTATGCCATCTCATACCAACCAATATGGGACTTATACCCAAGAATTTCATTGTGTGACCAATCAAAGAATACATTCATAACATGTATATCATCTATATACACCTGAGCTAGACTTTCTAGTCTTTTCTTTCTTTCTGCCAAAATCCTTTTGTAGTTTCTCTTTCGACTTTCCTCATATTTCTGAAAACACTTCAACATCAATAACTTATAGGCTTGTTGGTCAGCTACCAATAACCTTGAGGTTCGCACTTTGAAGTTGATCATCACATGACAAGTGTTCCAGATTTCACTATTAGTAAATTTTTAATGTGATGAAAAATTTCACTCATAATTTTACCCATAAAATCATGACAACTTCATGATGAAGCTACTATGGCTTACATGGATATGCGAATAATGTTAGTGCCCAACTAGTTTGAGGATCGGGACGCCTAGCGTCTTCAACCTTCGTACATTCCCATAAAAATTATGAGTTTACGTAGTCTCACTAAATTATATTCTATTATCTTGTAATAAGGTCTCAGATATCACATATATCTCATAGCTTTCTTATTTCTGAAAACAAACTTTTCAGCTCCTTACTTTTCAAACGGATTTGAACATCTAGTTTTACGGAGACAAGATAATTTTAGATACTAATTGAAACCATTGCTTTTCGAATCAGCAATTTGAGGATTACCAAAAGTTTGCTATGGGACTTAATCATTTCTTGATTCTTTAACAATACGGTACCAGCCCGTAAAGTTACTTGTCAGATTTACCAGTATTTCTATCTCAATTACAAGCCTAGCGTAAAGTAGAAAATAGATGCCAATTCTACAAAATTTAATTCAAATACAATTTAGACTTTTTTCATGATAAATTTGAGTTTACTATTAATTATTAAATTAACTAGTTGAACTCTCACTCAAAACAACATCCCTCGCATTGTCTTAGTGATCACACGAACCAAATCCACTACACCAAGTCCGATCTTCATGAGAAAAGATGTAGCTTCAAAGGCAAACACTCAAAGTGTTAATCATATCATTCATATGACTCATGCTCTACCTTTCGGTATCCCGTGTTCCGAGAGCATGTCTGTACATGCTAGGCTCGTCAAGGCAACCTTAGTATCCGCGTGTGCAAATCTGGCTTACACCCGTTGTATGCACATGTAGAATCTATCACACCCGATCATCACGTGATGCTTCGAAACGACAAGTCTTAGCAACGGTGCATAGGATGAACACTTTATTATCTTGATATTTAGTGAGAGGGATCATCTTATAATGCTACCATCACGATCTAAGCAAGATAAGATGCATAAAGGATTAACATCACATGCAGTTCATAATGTGATATGATATGGCCCTTTAGTCTTTGCGCATTTGATCTTCATCTCCAAAGCACGGATATGATCTCCATCATCAACGGGCATGATCTCCATCATCGTCGGCGTAGAGTCAAGGTCAATGGCGCCGTCATCATGGTTGTTCATCACATGTAGCAACTATTACAACTACTTTGAAATAATACTACAACATGAAATATAAAGACAACCATAATGCTCCTGCCGGTTGCCACAATACAATAATGATCATCTCATACATATTCATCATCACATCATGGCCATATCACATCACCAAACCCTGCAAAAACAAGTTAGAAACGCCTCTAATTTGGTTTGCATATTTTACGTGGTTTAGGGTTTTCGAGTAAGATCCAATCTACCTACGAACATGAACCACAATGGTGATACTAGTGTTGTCAATAGAAAGAGTAGATTGAATCTTCACTATGGTGAGAGAGACAGACACCCGCAAAGCCACTTATGCAATACAAGTTGTATGTCGAGCATGGAGCAAGTCTCATGAACGCGGTCATGTAAAGTTAGCCCGGGCCGCTTCATCCCACCATCCCGCAAGATGCAAAGTACAATAACTAAAAACAACAAAAGCATCAATGCCCAGAAAACCATTGTGTTCTACTCGTGCAACCAATCTATGCATATACACGGCTCTGATACCACTGATGGGATTCGTAGCATAGAAAACAAAAAATTTCCTACCGCAAAAACGAATACCAAGCCAAGATCTAATCTAGTAGATGGTAGCAACGAGATGTATGTGAGACTAACTCTCGAAGATTCCAAAGCCTACGAGATTAGATCTCGTGGTTGATGTAGTCGATCACTTGTCGCTTTCAAAAGCGCGTAGAAGATCTTCACGGTGCCACAATCGGGCAGCACCTCCTCACTCGGTCACACGTACGGTGTTGATGACGACGTACTTCTCTCCGTTCCAGCGGGCAGCAGATGTAGTAGATCCTCCTCGGAATCCCGCCAGCACCATGGCGTGGTGACGGGGTGGTGGAGATCTCCGGCAGGACTTCGCCATAAGCGCTGCGGGAGAAGAAGGAGGAGGGAGTAGCTAGGGTTTGGGAGAGAGGGGACCTTGGGGATCCGGCTTGGGTGCCCCTTTGGTGGTGCGGCCAAGGGTAGCCAGCCCTCTCCCTCTTCCTGTCTTTATATAGGTGGAACCCCCAAGGGTTTGCCCAAAATCCGAATAAGAGTCCAACTCAAAAACTTCCATATGGGTGAAACCTAGGGGAAGTGGGATTGCTCCCTTTCCTTCCCCTATGGCCAGCCATGGAGGTGGAGTCCACCATGGACTCCAACTTCCCCTTTGGCTGGCCGGCTAGGGTTGGTGGAGTCCATCCGGGACTCCACCTTCCATGGTGATTTCTTTCGGAAGGTTCTAGAACATTCTAGTGCCTTCCATAAATACACCGGATCATTTCCAAACTTGGAAAGTGACTTCCTATATATGAATCTTATTCTTTGGACCATTCCGGAACTCCTCGTGATGTCCTGGATCCCATCCGAGATTCTGAACAACATTTGAACTCCATTCAATATTCCATATCTACTTGAAACGACATCAAATCTTAAGTGTGTCACCCTACGGTTCGAGAACTATGCGGACATGATTGAGACTCCTCTCCGATCAATAACTAATAGCGGGATATGGAGATCCATAATAGCTCCCACATATTCAACGATGACTTCGTGATCAAAAGAACCATTCACATACGATACCGATTCCCTTTGTCACACGATACTTTACTTGTCCGAGGTTCGATCATCGGTATCTCCATAGCTAGTTCAACCTCGTTACCGACAAGTACTCTTTACTCGTACCGTGGTATGTCATCTCTTGTGACCTAGTCACATGCTTGCAAGCTAATTAGATGACATTCCACCGAGAGGGCCCAGAGTATATCTATCCATCATCGGGATGGACAAATCCCTCTCTTAATCCATATGCCTCAACTCACACTTTCCAAATACTTAATCCCATCTTTATAACCACCCATTTACGCAATGGCGTTTGATGTAATCAAAGCATCCTTCCGGTGTAAGTGACTTACATGATCTCATGGTCGAAGGACTAGGTAACTATGTATCGGAAGCTTATAGCAAGTTGAACTTAATGACTTGATCTCATGCTATGCTTACTATGGGTGTGTCCATCACATCATTCACCTAATGATATGATCTTGTTATTAATAACATCCTATGTTCATGATCAGGAAACCATGATCATCTATTAATCAACAAGCTAGGAGGTCTCCCTCCAAGAGTAACAAGCTCACGGTCTCTCACTCGAACAAATCGTGGTGGAGAGCTCAACACTATGCAATGATGCAAAGCAAGAACACTAGAGGTGTTCAAATCCTTCACACTCAAATCCCACCAAAGCAACAAATGTGAGGATGAGATTAGAGAGGAAGAACAAAGAGGAAATCAACAAATGACTCCAAGATCTAGATCCAAAGGGTTCTCCTCACTTAGAGGAGAGATGGATTGGTGGGGATTGTAGATCTAGATCTCCTCTCTTAGATCCCTCAAGAATGAGCAAGAATCATGGGGGGAATCAAGAGAGAGGGCAAGTTCTTCAAAGTCAACAATGGAGGCGAGAGAGTGGATGAACTTATCCAGCCCAAGGTGGAAGAAGCTATTTATAGCCCAAGAGCAAATATAACCGTTGGGAAAAAGTTGGGCTGAGTCAACCGTCAAGGAGGCCGGTCAACGGGGCCTGGGACCGGGCCGTCCGGTCTAGGGGCCGGTCAGACCGGGCCACCAGCCGGACCCAGCCGGTCCAAACCGGACCACAGGCCGAACCAGCACCGGGCGAAGCTGGGAGACTTACTGGATAGTGCCCGGTTGGCACCGGTCCAGGGGCCGGTTTGAACCGGGCCATCCGGTGGGACGGCCGGTCACGCCGAGCGAGAAACCAGGCTAGCAGGAAAACATGTTATACAAAATGATAACTTTCGTGTCCGGACTCCGATTGACATGAAACCAATTATGTTGGAAAGATAATGACGAATATGGAGACTCCTCACTGGATATTTTTAGATGTTTTTAGAGAGGAAGTCACCCACCGTCAAGAAACGGTGAAGACATCCAAACTCGAAAACGTAATAGAAGATGCATGCGGATTCTGTTTTCGATGAACTTGGGCTTGTTTTAAAGCTGGCAACAAGCTCAACAACCTCTCACAGAGAAACACCAAGAAGTACTAGGGATATGCAAAGGATTGAGCTCCCTAATACGATGTGATCAAGTTACCCAACCGAAAGCCCCTCTTGATAGTGCGGCTATCTATCCTATAATCTGGTCTCCCAACAACCACCTTGAGACCGGTAAAAGGAAAACCTATCAAGGCCATACCTTTGCCTTGCGCATCCCGCTTGATCTTGATGATAGCTCTTAAAGATCCACTCAAGACGGAATGTCTTACTTGATCATCGTTACTTTGTGAAGACTCACAAATGCTCCCCCATACACTATGATGGGAAAGCTTCCTTGATGTAAATCTTCACATGTCTATTATCATCAAATGGACGGCAAGCTTCAAGCATATAATTCTCTCGAGATGCTCAACTTGAACTTTCCCAACTCAAACTTGATGACGATCACCACTTGCCGTCATCCTCTCATGGGCTATATGAGATCTCACTTTTGATGCATGCCCATGGAAGATACCATGTGACTTCACGTGGCACATTCTTCATGCTTCATGTGTTGACCAAACTTGAATCTATTCTTCACTCTTTGTATTGGTCAACCTTGTATCTTCTCATGCTCTATCATACTATCTTGATCGATGATCTTGATGCCAATACACAAGGTGTATCTTTATCTTCATGGCATCCATACTTGAATCCAACACATGAAATACAAGTAGTACCTATGGAATATTCCTTTATATAAACTCAATGAAAACATTAGTCCATAGGGGTTATCATTAATTACCAGAACCACACATAGGGGCAATGTACCCTTACAAATTACAATCTCCCCCATTTTGGTAATTGATGATAATAACAATAAGAGGGTTTCTATAATGTATATTAGAAACGAGTACGCAACTTATCCAAGAATAAGTTGTATACAAGTTGAATGGAATATGCCAAGATATGAAAACTGAATGCATAATTTGACAAGTACTACTGTAATATTTATCATATGAAAACCCAGGCCAACCAGCAAGTTCATTATCATTGTTTTCAGCAGCTCCATCATACAGAACGTTTTATAATTTTGTACTGATTCCAGTAATGAGAAAGAAAAGAGGCAAAGAGAAAGAATGAAGCTTATGTTAGCTTGTTAAGATCCTCCACGTGTTCACTACAATATTATACATAATGCATCTCCACCTCAAGTAATCACATCACCTGCTTCCCGTTTTGTGCCACCATCCTTCTTTAACTTTTCTTTTTGTATAGCACGTAAAATGATACCTATAAAAACACAATAATGTATCTCAGTTCTAAAGTATCAATGACTGTTGACAAGGGGTAGCTAATAGAAAATTTTCCTAAAGGCTGCAAATTAACTAACTGCATACATTTTGTTCTACTGTCATGCATGATGGACAATTATGTTAGCTGAATTATGGAACCCTAACAAAAAAATGGATGCATGTCAACAGAGCTCTGCAAAGTAAGCTTCAGTATTCACTCATAAATCTTGAACTACTTAGTGGATACATCTTCACGACGAACAGAGGATGGTTAATTCTTCTTCCAGGTTATCAATGTATCACAAAGCACCAGAAAGATGAAGAATCTTTTAGGTGCCAGCAGTTGAATATATTATGCTGCCCAATATGGAGTACAACATATCAAACACAAGCTAAGGCTAATAGCATTCCTTCTTGGCCATAATGCAGAACCCAGCCGGGTAATCATTCATAGATGCACATTTAAGATTCAAGTGCGTACATATGAATAAGAGTGCAAATCACAAACATTCATGTGACATCCAAGAACTGACAAACATCAGTTTTGAAACAAACCCATTGTAGCGCTTTGTATCACAATCAATTTCAATAGAATCCTCCGTTTATGCCCATATTAGCACGCACAGTGATGGAAAAAAGTGTTCTCTATTTAGCAGATCTACAAGCATTGTTTAAGATAACTGAATGATATGTAAAGAAATATAAGTCTCATTATTACCCCACCTGTAGCAAATATATTTGTAGCAATTATGTCTATCTCTTTCATTTTCTCTAGTCAAAGAAATATATAAAGTCTCATTATTACCCCAAATCCGTTGATGAAAGCAATCAGTAGGAAATCTGTTGATCTCACTGTAGAAGCTATGTCATAGCCAAATCGCAGCATTTCCTTTCTCTTTTCTTCTTTTCTTCACCATTAAACATGATTAGTTAGGTTGTCATTCCTGTTTACAAAAGAGCGGGTCAAGGAATCGTCTAAAAAAATTTAGGGCAAGCAATGGTGTAACAAAATTCAGTATAAGCAATCCTCTAAAAAAAATTCAGTTATGTATATCCAGCAGCAGCAGCTAGCTATCGTCTAGCAAATATAAGCTAGAATTTGTCTCGTCTCTAGCAAGTACGGACCAGCATATAATGATGACACGGTGTTGATCGCCAAAACCCACCGGCGGGCAGCGGCCTGTCAACACGGTAGAGCCGGGAAGAGCCTAGAGCTGCGGCTGGCTGAGACCCCTCCGAGCGACGGCCCGCAATGCTCTTCTGGTCACACGCGGCGATGCGAAGTGCAAGGGCGTGCCACCTGACCTATACCTGGTCAGGAAGGTGATGGGGATGCCTCGCTTAGTTCCTGCATGGCATACACGTAAACATTAAATCAGAGCCTCGATCGGCTCTCAGTTATCTGTGAATCGGCTCAAAGAGCCGATCCACCCATGATCCGTACGGGGTGCACGAATACTTGGTGATCCTGCTTGATCAAGATAAAGCTAATGAGATCTACGACGATTTAGGGTTTTCACCGCATAATCGGATCATCCTACTCCAGGTTGGGCCTCGCGGCCACGCACGGTGCTCGTAAGCCGATCCTAAACAAGGCCACACAACCAACGTGACGTTGATCATCGGAACATCCTGTTTAGGACTTGCGAACGCCACCCTACGTGCCGCTGGATCCTCCCCCCCTTCGTAAGGCCTAACTATTGCAGATATTAAACTAATCCTTGCGGAGCAAGGAGCAATCGTAACGGATCAGATCTACTAGATGATGAACAAGCAGGGTGCCGCCCCCACGCCTGAGATAGGCGTGAGGGCGGCTAGACATGCGAGGGTTGCACTACGTAAGCATGTTTATACGAAGAGCTATGCTAACCCTAACACATCTATGATAACTACGTTGCCCGCCATCAAAGACGCTTCAGTACGGGCAACGCATGAACAACGTGGGGCTTGTGCTGCCTAGATCGCAAGATGCGATCTAGGCAGCATGTCGCTTACCTGATTGAAACCCTCGAGACGAAGGAGTTGGCGATGCGCCGAGATTGGTTTGTTTTGGGGTGAACGTTGTGTTGTTGTTTATTCCATAAACCCTAGATACATATTTATAGTCCAGCGGACTTTCTAACGTGGGAATATCCCACCGTGCGCGATACAAATTCTAAATCTTGATCTAAGACATAACCTACTATAATTAAAGATACACGGGCAAACTAGCCCAAATTCTCCGTGCAAGGCCGCTTCAGAGATCTTCCACGTGTAGTCCTCTAAGCCCATCTCTCTTACGGCCCACCTCTGGATTTGTCCAAAATCTGGTGATAACACATGCCCCCCTGGTTTTGGAAATAATTTTTCCAAAATCATTATATTTTCCTTTCGAAGGGTCATGTCGTGGCAGGACAGAGCCATTTGCAGCTTCCGTCATCATTATGCCCTGTCCTCTCAGCTTCTCTGCAAAATTCGATAGCTCTGGCGTCATCTCCTTGGAAACTGTAATGACAGTAAATTTCCACCAGGCTCCTCATTATTTAACTGTGCCGATCGATTAGCTTTCTTCATCTCCTTCCTCTGTTCCAGCCATCGGCACCCAAAAAACCCTCTTCTCCCTCAGCAATGTCTTCCTCTTCCTCCTCCTTTTCAAACCTTTTCCCCCCATTCTCGCCGAAGAAGAATGAGGACAAACCTTCTTCCGAAGTAAACCCCCTCCCCTCCGATGATGAGAAGAAAGAAGGAGAAGCAGCGAAGGCCAAGGCCTTCCCCTCCATCAATCTCCCACCGAAGAAGCGCTCCCGCATGTGGGCGGACAGCGAGGATGACGACGAAGAAGAAGAAGAGGAGGAAGAAGATGAATCTTCCTCTTCCGCCGGGTACCCGCCAACCAAGCGCTTCCGCTCCTGGGCGGACAGCGAGGACGATGATGATGACGAGGAGGAAGAGGCTCCGGCCACAGGCTGGGGTAGCAGCGACGAAGAGTTCCCCGGGAGCAGCGCCGACGACATCGACGGCGGTGACGACGAGGACAGCGACGATTAGTAGAAATAGGACTAGCAGTAGCAGTGCGCTAGGCACTAGATCCCTCTTTTGAGAGCTATCGGCTCTTTCTTGTAAAGCCGCTCCTCTGACTTAATGAAATTGTTCTTTTGATTCATCTTTCAACTGCCCCAATTTCATTCCTTCCTCCTGCCATGTCAAGACCGATAGCAACGTATCGATTTTTCCCTCCTTTTGGCCGCCCATGAAGCTGGATTCTTATGTCGATTAGCTCGAAGGCCAAGAACTTCTCAATTTCAGGCTGCGATTTGGTATCTGACCATATTTTTTCGCAATCCCAATCCCTTAGCCGATGACTATTCATCGGCTATTTTGAGAATCCAATCCCTGTGCAGCGACAGGACAGTCCAAAACCTGTACAAGCCGACGGCCTCCCTTCCTGATTCCTCTCCATAGCTTCAGCAATCTTCTTTCGCGAACAGAACTGCTTCCAGAGAGGATCACAACGCAGGATCAATCGATGCAATCTCGATGTAGTCCGTTGCCCCCCGAGTCTTCATCAAGGCGAGGACAGTCGTGAGCTAACCACATGTGTCACCATCAGCCTCCGAATCGTAATGCCAGCCGATTCCATCAAAATCGGCTCTCTAAAGAACCTCTAGGGCGAGCTGCCCCCCGAGCCTTCATCAAGGCAAGAATACCGGCGAGGATGCATAAGTCGTTGATCAGCTTTCTTCTACTGAACATCGACGTCACTGTAAACCCTTGAACACATAGCCAGTAGGTCTTGGTCCCGTGCAACTGTACTAGAGTCGATGGCCGCGCATCGGCTTTGCTTCGTGCGAAATTTTTTTTTTATTTGGCCGATTTTTCTCCTTAATCGGCCCCCAATGTTCCACTGCACACAAGTCTGCACATGTTTATCTGCACACGTTCATCTGACTACATGCCCCCCGAGCCGAATCTGCCAAATGATTGCAGATATCGGCTTTCTTGGTAAGCCAGGGCACTGCACTTGCACGTCGTCTTCGCAAAGATTCATGCTGACTTCCATCTGCCGACGTGGCCGCTGCCCAGTAGATCGTTGCTGACCATAAACAGAATATGTGCAGAAGATAATTTTGGCCGATTGCGGGAATCGGCCTCCACATTGCTTGCTCGATGAAGGTTTTGTAATGTTCCTCCATAAAATTTTTGGGGCCGATCACAAGGATCAGCCTCGCACGGTTTGCTCATTGGTTTAATCTTGCTACTCGGTTAGGCTGGATAAAACCAACCCAACCTCTGACTTGATGCGCCTGCTGTCATCCACCTTGAGTGCATCGTATAATCGTTGAGCACTAAGCTCTGTCGGCAAGACGAGCACCATGTTTGTGCCAGCCGATGTTTCATCATCGGCTTTCTTTTGCTTGGGACGCCACTCCATTCTCCGTGGACGACCCTCTTCATCCAGGGCTCGCTGAACCTTCGCAGCCAGATCAGGCCGTGCCTTCCTTAGCGTATGTAAGTATAACCTTTCGGCTTCCTCCAGGCCGCGCAACCGCTGAACCCTGCGTTTCTGTGAACGGCTGAGTCCGTCAGGGCACCACCTTGGACGGTGGTACCTGTCTTCTTCTTCTTCTAGTCCCTCGTCTTCTGAATCCTCAAGATCTGCCCAACGAGGTGACTCAGCGCATTTGCTTGGTGGTGGGAGAGGCCCTAAGCGCTCAAACACAGACACGTTGGCTGCCTCCTTCTTCTTCTCGTTGCATTCTGGGCAATTGCCGATTGTGGGCAATCGGCTCATTCCTGAATCCCAGCAGAACCAAGAAAGGGCAATCCCAGTGTCTGGCGTTGTCATCTTGCTCCCTTGGCCTGTCCGCGGCACGGCGCTCGTGCTCCTCCTCATCGCGATCCTGCCGACGATGTCTTCTGGCTTCTCTAGCCAGACGATCTCCTTCATCATCATAGTTGGACCGTCGGCGTTGGTCATACTGACTCATATATTTGTTGAGGAGGTGATCAGAGAGAGGTCGCTGATATCTTATGTTCTTCACTTCTCTCTCTGTGACGTAGCGCTTGCCATCATGATGGAGCCGATCGCGTGGAGCGGCCTCTTCTGTGTCCTTGCTATGAGAGCAGCTGCCCTCATCTCCATCTTTGCCAGAGTGGTTCCCAGGCCCCACCATGTTGATGCTGAACGTGGGACCTGGCTGGCAGCCCTCGGGGTAGATGGCTTCTACCATGTTAACGGCGGGGAAGGGCTGGGTGTCTACCTTCATGGCGTATTGGTTGAAAATTAAACGCCCCTTCTCTATCGCCGCTTGGATGTGCTGACGCCACACCCTGCAGTCGTTGGTGGCATGGGAAAGCGAGTTGTGGAATTTGCAAGACGGCTTTCCGTTTAGCTCTTGCGCCGTAGGGAACTTGAGACCTTCAGGAATCGTCAACTGTTTCTCCTTAAGCAGGAGGTCGAAGATTTGTTCAGTCTTGGTCACGTCAAAATCAAATCCCCTGGGCGGCCCTGGTGGCTTTACCCATTTGCATGATACGGGGGTTCCTCCCCGAGTCCACTCAGCCACTGCTATTTCTTGGTCCCCCGCAGGCACTTCACCTTCCTCTGTATCGACCATGACTACTGCACGCTTGAACTTGTCTTGGTACAGTGCAGGTGGCGCTGTTCATATGCCGATAGTTTCTGAACCATGTGCGCCAGCCGAGGGATAATCTGCTTGGGAGGCCATGTCCTTGAGCTGTGTTGCAAGGCCAGCTACGCCAATTCGATCGCTTCCTTTTTAGTTATACGAACCGAATAACATCGGTTCCTAAGATTCCTGAAGCGCTGGATGTACTCTGTCACCGTTTCTCCGCGCTTCTGACGTAGTTGTGCTAGATCGGCAATGCTAGACTCGGAAGCTTCTGAATGGTATTGCGTATGGAACTATTCTTCCAATTGCTTCCAAGACTGGATGGAGTTTGCTGGCAAAGAGGTATACCATCCAAAAGCCGATCCTGTGAGGGACTGTGAAAAGAGCCTCACGCGTAGCTGATCCGACACTGAAGCCGGTCCTAGTTGCGCCAAATATCGGCCGATGTGCTCGATGGAGCTGGAGCCATCCGATCCACTGAATTTGGAGAAGTCAGGGAGCCGATATTTAGGTGGCAGCGGGATCATCTCGTACTCGTCGGGGTACGGCTTGGAATAGCCGATTGCCCTCCTTTTCGGCATAATGCCGAACTGGTCTCTCAGTATGGTACTGATCTGATCCACCGTGCTGGCTGCAGGAGATGTATTCTGAAGATTCGCCGCCGTGCCGTACTTAGCCAGCCATGTTTGCTTTTCCAGCTCTGAGCCAACTGCAGGAGCTGGGCTCGGGAGTTTCGTCGGGGTGGCGTACTTAGTTAGCCACGTCTGCTTCTCAAGCTCTGTTGCTGACGTTCCTCCCGTTTGCGCCGGAGTCCCTGACGTTGTGGCCTGGTTTGAGAGTGGCCAGTTGCCACAATCTGGCACATACGTGCACGCGTATCCTTGAGGGATCTCCTTGGGCGCCTCAGCCAAGAACTGGTAGTCACTAGGGTCACCACCGATCTTGTAGACGACGAATGCCGGTGTAGCCGGCACTTCAGCTGGTGCTGCCAACGCGTATGGCAGCGGTGGACGGGACTGGAGTGGCAACTCTCCTTGGTGCGTCCCGAGAGCTGGTCCTGACGGCGAGTACTGGTGGCTCATGATCTCCTGGATCACGCGCAGAGCGAGACGCTCCAACACGTTGACCAAGTTTTCAGAGTGGCGGTGTAGCGAGTGAGCCACCAAGTAGTTGATCTCCTGCCGAAGGGCCCTGGTGCGTTCCTCCGACGGGGCAGAGAGATCTATCCCATCGAGTGCACCTTGTGGTGAGAACCCCTTCCATCTGATGCCATGGGTACGGGTTCTCTGAAATGAGCCGATGATGTCGGCTTCGAGGGTGGCCTTGATCTCGTCATGTTTCTTCTTGAGCTCAGCAGGCAGCTCCTCGTAGGTGACTGGCGTGCCGTCCGCCGCCATCTCAGATGTAGATGGCGATGTGGTTGATGTAGAAGATTGTCCCACCGGGCGTGCCAGAATGTGTTGGTCGCCAAAACCCACCGGCGGGCAGCGGCCTGTCAACACGGTAGAGCCGGGAAGAGCCTAGAGCTGTGGCTGGCTGAGACCCCTCCGAGCGACGGCCCGCAATGCTCTTCTGGTCACACGCGGCGATGCGAAGTGCAAGGGCGTGCCACCTGACCTATACCTGGTCAGGAAGGTGATGGGGATGCCTCGCTTAGTTCCTGCATGGCATACACGTAAACATTAAATCAGAGCCTCGATCGGCTCTCAGGCTATCCTGTGAATCGGCTCAAAGAGCCGATCCACCCATGATCCGTACGGGGTGCACGAATACTTGGTGATCCTGCTTGATCAAGATAAAGCTAATGAGATCTACGACGATTTAGGGTTTTCACCGCATAATCGGATCATCCTACTCCAGGTTGGGCCTCGCGGCCACGCACGGTGCTCGTAAGCCGATCCTAAACAAGGCCACACAACCAACGTGACGTTGATCATCGGAACATCCTGTTTAGGACTTGCGAACGCCACCCTACGTGCCGCTGGATCCTCCCCCCCTTCGTAAGGCCTAACTATTGCAGATATTAAACTAATCCTTGCGGAGCAAGGAGCAATCGTAACGGATCAGATCTACTAGATGATGAACAAGCAGGGTGCCGCCCCCACGCCTGAGATAGGCGTGAGGGCGGCTAGACATGCGAGGGTTGCACTACGTAAGCATGTTTATACGAAGAGCTATGCTAACCCTAACACATCTATGATAACTACGTTGCCCGCCATCAAAGACGCTTCAGTACGGGCAACGCATGAACAACGTGGGGCTTGTGCTGCCTAGATCGCAAGATGCGATCTAGGCAGCATGTCGCTTACCTGATTGAAACCCTCGAGACGAAGGAGTTGGCGATGCGCCGAGATTGGTTTGTTTTGGGGTGAACGTTGTGTTGTTGTTTATTCCATAAACCCTAGATACATATTTATAGTCCAGCGGACTTTCTAACGTGGGAATATCCCACCGTGCGCGATACAAATTCTAAATCTTGATCTAAGACATAACCTACTATAATTAAAGATACACGGGCAAACTAGCCCAAATTCTCCGTGCAAGGCCGCTTCAGAGATCTTCCACGTGTAGTCCTCTAAGCCCATCTCTCTTACGGCCCACCTCTGGATTTGTCCAAAATCTGGTGATAACACACGGTCAGCTTGCATCTACTCAATTTGTAATTGTAGTACTCCCTCCGTTCCTTTTTATAGTGCCTATAGATTTTTAGCATTTGTTTTAGAATATAAGGTTTTAGCTTAGCTTTTTTTCAATTACCCCCAACCCGTTCAGCTCCAAAATTGTTCAGCCCCCAAAATTGTTATGGTAAGTTAGAAAGATATGGATTTCCCAAATTTTACGTTGATCTCAAATCGTTCAGCTAGGGGTCTTGTGTAAAAAATACTCTTGCACTAATTTCCGTGCTAAAAAACAATAGGCACTATAGAATGGAACAGAGGGAGTATTTATTTGCTGGATACAACACCACCAACCTTTTTATGAGCAATACAGAAAAAAATCTCACCTTTCCATGAACCGATCTGGATGAAAAATCAAAGGGTCAGCAAGCACATACCAGACGATCAACAGTGGACGAACGGCCTGCGACCAAGATATTTGCGCCAAACAGACCGAGGAGGCGGCCTCGTCGGCGTCCTTGCAGCCAACACCATCTTCAGCACCATAGAAAGATGCATCCAGCTGACCAGAGGCTAGCTAGGAGCTCCCAAGATTTGTGATCAAATCTGTGTACCACATCAATGGAGAGTGGAATAGCAACAAAAGATTTGGAAAATAGGGGGCATCAGTGGTGTTTGGCCGTTCTTCCCTCTCAATCTATCTATTCCCAGTTTATCTCTTTAGTTCTCTCAATTTCTTACAGGAACCACTCCAACCTTTGCCTCCCACGAGCAGTGGTGGCATTCCCTTCTAGCTCCTCCCCATCCTTTGCCTCCCACGTGCAGTGGTGGATTTCCCCTCTCTGATTCTTTGCCGGGCATCTTCCTGGCCGGATTGAGGGAGGTGGCCACTGGTAGAAAAACAGGCTTCCGGTGAGTCCCATAAGTCGCGAAGCTGTAGGAACCGCGACTAATGGGACCTTTAGTCGCGGTTCGGGAGGCGAACCGCGACCAAAGGCCTGGGCCCAGGGCGCTCGGTGGCCAGCCGGTGCACGTGGGGGGCTTTAGTCGCGGTTGGCCTGGCCAACCGCGACTAAAGCCCCTCCCCTATATATACCCATCCAGCAGCCAACACTTAGCCATTTGGAGCCATTCTCTTCACAAACTTCACAAGTGGGTGTTAGGTTTGCTTTTGGTTCCTCTTATGCACATAAGGTGTTTGATGAAATGCCCCAAGAGCATGAAACAAACATGATATGAAGTGTTGGAGCCACACTTGAGCTTTCTCATTTATTTTTTCCTCCTCGATCGCGGTTAGCAACTTGAACCTTTGATGTGTCGTTGATAAAATATGCATGTGTGTGTAGTTCATTGTTTAATTTATATTGTTTGTAGCTAGTTAGTTTAACAAATGCATGATAGTTAATTATATATTTTATATTATAATAATGCAGATGAATCGACAATGGATGTACGGTAACCGACTCTCCGGCGAGTTCAGTGCGGGTTTGAAAGATTTCCTCGTAGTGGCTAATGCGAACAAGCAGGGGGGGTTTTGTTATCTGTCCATGTGTTAACTGTAAGAATCAGAAGGGTTACTCTTCCTCAAGAGATGTTCACATGCACCTGCTTCGGCACGGTTTCATGCCAAGCTATAATTGTTGGACCAAGCATGGAGAAAGAGGGGTTATAATGGAAGAAGATGAAGAAGGGGATGATTTCATCGATGAAAGCTATCTTGCTCATTTCGGTGATACTTTCATGGAGGATGCTGAAGGTGAAGGGGAAGGTGAAGGGGAAGGTGAAGAAGAGGCACGTGATGATCCCATTGATGATCTTGGTCGGACCATTGCTGATGCACGGAGACGCTGCGAAACTGAAAAAGAGAGGGAGAATTTGGATCGCATGTTAGAGGATCACAGGAAGGCGCTGTACCCCGGATGCGATGATGGTCTGAAAAAGCTGGGCTGCACACTGGATTTGCTGAAATGGAAGGCACATGCAGGTGTAGCTGACTCGGCATTTGAAAACTTGCTGAAAATGTTGAAGAATATGTTTCCAAAGAATAACCAGTTGCCCGCCAGTACGTACGAAGCAAAGAAGGTTGTCTGCCCTCTAGGTTTAGAGGTTCTGAAGATACATGCATGCATCAACCACTGCATCCTCTACCGCGGTGAATACGAGAATTTGAATGAATGCCCGGTATGCACTGCATTGCGTTATAAAATCAGAGGCGATGACCCTGGTGACGATGTTGAGGGCCAGAAACCCAGGAAGAGGGTTCCCGCCAAGGTGATGTGGTATGCTCCTATAATACCACGGTTGAAACGTCTGTTCAGGAACAAAGAGCATGCCAAGTTGTTGCGATGGCACAAAGAGGACCGTAAGTCGGACGGGGAGTTGAGACACCCCGCAGATGGAACGCAATGGAGAAAGATCGGCAGAGAGTTCAAAGATTTTGCAGCTGACGCAAGGAACATAAGATTTGGTCTAAGTACGGATGGCATGAATCCTTTTGGCGAGCAGAGCTCCAGCCATAGTACCTGGCCCGTGACTCTATGCATCTACAACCTTCCTCCTTGGTTGTGCATGAAGGGGAAGTTCATTATGATGCCAGTGCTCATCCAAGGTCCGAAGCAACCTGGCAACGACATCGATGTGTACCTAAGGCCATTAGTTGATGAACTTTTACAGCTGTGGGGCAGACCTGGTGTCCGTGTGTGGGATGAGCACAAAGAAGAGGAATTTGACCTACGAGCGTTGCTTTTCGTAACCATCAACGATTGGCCTGCTCTTAGTAACCTTTCGGACCGTCAAATAAGGGATACAATGCATGCACGCACTGCTTACATGAGACTGAAAGTGTACATTTGCCAAATTGTAAGAAGAACGTGTACCTTGGGCATCGTCGATTTCTTCCGAAAGGTCATCCAGTAAGAAAGAAAGGCAAGCATTACAACGGCAAGGCAGATCACCGGCCGAAGCTCATGGAACACACCGGTGCCGAGGTATTTGATATGGTCAAGGATTTGAAAGTCATCTTTGGAAAGGGTCCTGGCGGACAATCAGTTCCGAAGGGAGCTGACGGGCACGTAGCCATGTGGAAGAAGAAATCTATATTCTGGGAGCTAGAATATTGGAAAGTCCTAGAAGTCCGCTCTGCAATCGACGTGATGCACGTTACGAAGAATATTTGCGTGAACATCCTAAGCTTCTTGGGCGTGTATGGGAAGTCAAATGATACAAAGGAAGCACGGCAGACCAGCAAAGTTTGAAAGACCCCGATGACCGGCATCCGGAACGGTTTCAAGGTCGTGCCGCCTACGCTCGACCAAAGAAGAGAAGGTCATCTTTTTTGAATGCCCGAGCAAGATGAAGGTCCCGTCAGGATTCTCGTCCAATATAAAGGGAATAATAAACATGGCGGAGAAAAAGTTCTAAAACCTGAAGTCTCACGATCGCCACGTGATTATGACGCAATTGCTTCCGATTGCTTTGAGGGGGCTCCCCGCCGGAAAATGTTCGAGTAGCCATTGTGAAGCTATGTGCATTCCTCAATGCAATCTCTCGAAGGTAATCAATCCAGAAGTTCTACCACGGTTCTGAACGATGTGATCCAATGTCTTGTCGGTTTCGAGTTGGTGTTCCAGCAATCCTTATTCTATATTATGACGCACCTCCTGGTTCACCTAGTCGATGAGATTTCCATTCTCGGTCCTGTATTTCTACACAATATGTTCCCCTTCGAGAGGTTCATGGGAATATTAAAGAAATATGTTCGTAACCGTGCTAGGCCAGAAGGAAGCATCGCCAAGGGCTATGGAAATGAGGAGGTAATTGAGTTTTGTGTTGACTTTGTTCCTGACCTTAAGCCGATTGGTCTTCCTCAATCGCGGCACGAGGGGAGACTAAGTGGAAAAGGCACGATCGGAAGGAAATCAACGATATGTATGGATGGCCATTCTCTGACTGAAGCACACCACACAGTTCTGACCAATTCCAGCTTGGTGGCTCCGTACTTTGAGAAACACAAGAATATTTTACGCTCGGACAACCCCGAGAAGCCCGAATCCTGGATTAGGAAGGCCCACATGGAGACTTTCGGCAGCTTGGTTGAGAAAACATTTAATGAGTGACGATCATGTTGTAGATCAGCTGTACATGTTGGCCAAGACACCATCTTCGACTATAACGACTTTCCAAGGGTACGAGATAAATGGGAATACATTTTACACGATCGCCCAAGATAAAAAGAGCACCAACCAAAACAGTGGTGTCCGCTTTGATGCAGCAACCGAGAATGGGCAAAAGGTCACATATTATGGTTACATAGAGGAGATATGGGAACTTGACTATGGACCCTCCTTTAGGGTCCCTTTGTTCCGGTGCAAATGGTTCAAGCTAACAGGAGGTGGGGTAAAGGTGGACCAGCAATACGGAATGACAATGGTGGATTTCAACAATCTTGGTTACCTTGACGAACCATTCGTCCTAGCGAAAGATGTCGCTCAGGTTTTCTATGTGAAGGACATGAGTAGCAAACCGAGGAAACGGAAAGATAAGAAAACGATCAGTACATCATGCGATGATCCAAAGCGCCACATTGTTCTTTCAGGGAAAAGAAACATCGTGGGAGTGGAGGACAAGACAGACATGTCAGAAGATTATAATATGTTTGCTGAAATTCCGCCCTTCAAAGTGAACACCGACCCAAGAATTAAGTTAAATGATGAGGATGCTCCATGGATACGGCACAATCGTAAGCAAGCAGGGACACAAGGGAAGAAATGATGTGTAATAATTTATTGTACCAAACTTTGTTGAATGAATCATGTGAATTATATTACCCGTGATGTGTTTGGTGTCCATTTTCGAATGATTCAATTGACTCGAGATAGCACTGATGATACATGAAATTTGGAGTGACTAAGTCATACTCCTGCATACATGAAATTTGGAGTGACTAAGTCATACTCCTGCATACATGAAATTTGGAGTGATTTAGTCATACTCCTGCCTAGGCGTATAATATGCATACTCGTAGTCTTCATAGCCGCCGCCGTTGTACTGGTAGTCGTCGCCTTCTAAGTTGCCGGCGTCGTCATCGCTGCTGTCGTCGCTGTCGTCGGGCGGCGCTCGTGGCTTGAACTAAGGGTAGCGCAGGCGGGGGATATCGCCGGCCGTGATGTAGTCCATGACGCTCTGCAGAGTCCGGCCGTACCACCATAGCCGACGGCCGGCCTCGTGGAAGTTTCCGGGGAGGCGGACCGTCCTCCTCATACTGGCGAGCGCCCTCTCACGCCGATTGATGAAGAAGGCGTCCCAAGTATGCTGGTTATCGGGATGCCAACGGGATTCATCCGCTGCTCCGGCGTGAGGTCGAGGTAGTAGTGGTTCGTGATGGCCGCCCGGCGCGCAAGACTCGAGGGACGGGAGGGACCGGCACGCCGCCGGCGCTTAGGCTCCAGCCGGCAGGGACGCGGTAGCCCGGAGGGCAAGGGTAGTTCGAGGCGCAAAGCTCCTCCACCTGCTGGTAGGTTAGAGTGGGTGCGGTGGAAGCCATGAGAGAGTGATGAGAGATTGTAGAGATGTGATGATTGCCAAGCCGGGCTACCTATATGTAGTGACAAATGGCGGGAAAAATGGGAGCGGGAAGACAGGAGGCGGGAAGAAAGAGGCGGGGAGAAAGTGGCGGGAAGAAATTGGCGGGAAAAAATTGGCGGGAAGAAAGAGGCTGGAAGAAATTGGCGGGAAACAATTGGCGGGAAGAAAGAGGCGGGAAGACAGGGAAGAAATGGCGGGAAGACGAGGAGGGAAGAGGGGGTCGGCGGAAAGAGGCGGGAAGAGGGGGCCAACGAACTTTTGAATTGAATTAGTTTTATTTTTATGAATTTTTGATAATTTGTATTTTTAAAATTTTGAATTGAATTAGTTTTATTTTTCTGAATTTTTTGATATATTATTTGTATTTTTAAGATTTTGAATTGAATTAGTTTTATTTTTATGATTTTTTTGATATATTATATGTATTTTAAACATTTTGAATTGAATTAGTTTTATTTTTCTTAATTTTTTGATATATTATTTGTATTTTTAACATATTGAAATGAATTAGTTTTATTTGAATTAGTTTTATTTTTCTGAATTTTTTGATATATTATTTCTATTTTTCAGATTTTGAATTTAATTAGTTTTATTTTTCTGAATTTTTTGATATATTATTTGTATTTTTAAGATTTTGAATTGAATTAGTTTTATTTTTCTGAATTTTTTGATATATTATTTCTATTTTTAAGATTTTGAATTGAATTAGTTTTATTTTTCTGAATTTTTTGATATATTATTTGTATTTTTAAGATTTTGAATTGAATTGGTTTTATTTTTCTGAATTTTTTGATATATTATATGTATTATATGATTTTCAAAAAAGAAAAGTATTTTCAAAAAAGACCTTTCGTCGCGGTGGGCCTGGCCACCCGCGACTAAAGGTCCTTGCGCGAGGAAATTAAAAACCCGGCGAAAAACCCTTTAGTCGCGGTTGGGGTCGCCAACCGCGACTAAAGGTAACCCTTTAGTCGCGTAGGCGACCCCAACCGCGACTAAAGGGGGTCCCTATAAATAATCGCGCGCCGCCCGCAGCGGTTCACTTCGTCTTCCTCGTACGCGCGCCCTCCTCGAATTCGTCGTCGCTGCCGCCGTGCGCCCTCGACGTCTCGCCGCGCCGCTCGTGATCGCCGCCGCCGCGCTTCTCCTCTTCTCGATCTGTCGCCGTCCGTAAGTCTCGCCGCGCGCCGCTGCGCCCTCCTCTTCTCGATCCCGGACGCGCCGATCGCCGCGCGCTTCAGACAGCGTTCTGCCGCCGCGCACCGTGACCGCGCTGCGCGCACCGCCGTGACCGACGCGCCGCCGCGCTCTCCTCCTGGGCCATCAGACCGCTGCTGCCGCACGCGCACCGCCGCCGCACCGCCGTGACACCAAGAACAAAAAGACGTTTTAGAAAAAAATCAACAAAAAAAACAGTTTTTAAAATTTGCAAGAATTAGTCCAGATTTTTTTCTTTTTTTTTGTTATGTTTGTTATTTTTAATTTTAACTATATACTTAACAAAAAAACTTAAAATTTTGTAATTAACTATAACTTCATATATAAAAACTTAACAAAAACTTAAATTTTGTTAAGTTTTGGCCCGTCTTCTCCGCGAGCCTCGACACGCGCCGTGACGCCGCCGCCGCCGCTGCCCAAGATGTCCGTCGCGCGCCCCGCCCGATTCTTCGTCCCGCTGCGCGCTGCGCTCGTTTCTTCGTCGTTGTCGCCGTGGTGTCGCCGCCGTACCGTCGCCAACGCCGTCAACGCCGTCAACGCTACCTCTATTCATAAAAATGTAACGCCGCCGTACCGTCGCCAACTTAAAAAGAACTAAAGTTTTGACTTAATAAAAATGAACTAAAATTTTGACTTAATAAAAATTGACATAATAAAAAATGAACTAAAATTTTGACTTAATAAAAATGAACTAAAATTGTAACGCCGCCGTACCGTCGCCAACGCCGTCAACGCGCCAACGCTACCTCTATTCATAAAAATGTAACGCCGTCAACGCTACCGCCTCTATTCAACGCGCCAACGCCAACGCCGTCAACGCGCCACCGCCACCGCGAGGGTTATGTGTCCTCGTCACCGCCACCGCCCTTTTGCCACCGCCACCGGTCTCTCGGTCACGCGGTCACTGCGTCCCCCCTCTCGCCTCCCGCTCGTCGCCCTCTCTGTTTATATGTAGAAGAGATGTGATAATGCATATACACAATTAATTTGTTTTTACTACATGTTTTCAGGACTGACATATGGCGGACGATAGAGCTGACCCGATTCTGGACAACTATGATCCGGACGCTGAAGACCATATGTTCGGCATCATAAAAGGCGATATTCTATATGTGCCGACCGGAGAAGAAGAAGATGATATCTCTTCTTATCTGAACCTTGAGGGTGAAGATGAAGGGCGCCGTCAGCAAGATGATGCCGAAGAAACGTCGATAAACGACGATCTTCAATTGGAAGTAGCAACCACCTCCGGCGCCGAGGTATATATATATATATACATATTGAGCGTCTGGTGATACAAACTAACTGATTTGAATAAATGTGTGTGTACTAACGCGCGCGACTCTCTTTCTTATTTTAGCCCTCGGCCGGATCGTCGAAAAAATCGAGTACGTCGTCAAAGCGTGGCGCAACCAAGACGATGAAACCAAACGAAACATGCACCATCGAGGTTGTCGATGAAGAAACCGGCAGGCCGCTGGAGCCCAGCAAGAACGCCACCAAGTTTGTCAGCCAATGCGGAGCCGTTGTTAGAGACAACGTCTCGATCACCGTCCAGGAGTGGAATGAGCCAAAGAAGGCACGTCTTGGTTTCACTTTTGTCGATAAGAGAACAAAAAAAGATTGCTTCAAGAAGCTTATGGAACATTTCGTTCTACCTCTGGAATACCGCAGATACGATGAGGCGGGTAACAAGATTCAGGAAAACAAGGAGAGGTGCAAGCTAGTCAAACAGTTCGCTCTTTCTAAGATGGCCAACGCATTCCGGAAATACAAGCAAAATCTAGCCCATGACTTTGTCAAGCAGGGCAAGACTCCGGATTTCACAGGACAATATGAGAAACTGCAACATGATTGGCCAGAATTTGTGAAGCAAAAGAAATCGGAGCAGTTCCTTGAAATATCGAAAAAAAATAAGGAGAATGCGGCCAAGAAGGAGTACAATCATATTATGGGGCCAGGAGGGTATCGCTTTTGGCAGCCTAAGTGGGAGAAGATGGAGAACGAGCTGAGGGCGCGAGGAATCCGTCCAGGTACGGAGGGATGGGACCCAAGGGCCAAAAGCTGGTGGTACGGGCATGGGTGATCGCTGAACCCAGAGACAGGGGAGTGTGTTTATCAGGGAAAAATAATTAAACCCACCCAAAAGCTTATTGAGGCAATGAGGGATGCTCAAGAGGGGAGGATCAAGTTCAACAGAGAGAACGACGCCCTGACAAAAGCCCTCGGGAATCCTGAACACGGAGGACGTGTACGAGGCATGGGGCCCATTCCGTGGAAAGTAGGTTTCCCCCAGAACGATGACCCGTACGGTTACAGAAGCCGTAAGAGAAAGATGGATCGGGATGCAGATGTTGTGGCGAAGTTGGTAACGGAAATGGATGTGATGAAGAAAACCGTGAGTGTACTAGTAGCCGAAAGAGATGCAGCTCGGGCGCAGCATGAAGATCATCCAATGGATCTCGGAAGCCAGCAGCGGAGAAGAAGCAGCGTGGCTTCCACGGAGGCCTCACCGGCTGGTGCACCGACGATCGAAATTACTGCACCGGAGCCTCTGGTGGTCGAAATTACTGCACCGGAGCCTCCTCGCTACCCCGTGGACGATATAAAGGAGATGAAAGCATGTCATCTGTATTATCCTATCGGGAACATGTCCATGAAGGTAGCCATCGGCAGTGCTTTACCACCTGGAGCACTCCACCACAACAACCCCATTCAAGATGGCTATGCTCGTGTCACGGTGGAGGAGATAGTCCAAGGGTTTGAGGACCTGGACATTGACATTGCTACACCTGAAGGGGTGAAAAGACTTGGAGATGTCAAGCGCCAGTTCATTCTATGGCAGAAGAAATTTATCAAGTTTCCAGGCGAGGCGCCAACAAGTCCACCCCCTTACGGTGGTGGTGGTGGCGGTGGCGGTGGCGGTGACGGCGGCGGTGGCGGTGGTGGTGGTGGTGCTTCACCTACACCTCCTTCACGTCAGCCGACGCCGCCCCCCAATTCACCTCCGGCGGGTAAGCAGACGACGCCGCCCCCCAGTCCTCGTCCGGCGGGTGATCAGACACCGCCCCCCAATCCACCTCCGGCGAAGAAGCAGAAGCAGTCCTGGGTTATTAACCCGGACCCTTATGTACCTAGAACCACAAAGATACCAGAGCCATCACTGAAGCCTCTCATCCCGAGGCCTTGGGAACTTAGTGTCGAGGAAAATGCAGCGGCCGTGGCTGCTCAGCATGAGAAATGGAAGGAGGAGTGCAAGAAGAAAAGAGAGGGCGAGCCCAAGCCGCATTTTCGACAAGCAAAAGCGATGGGCTAAGTCATTTTTGAACACACCGTCCCAAGCCGCGAAGAATCTGCCTGACGACTATTTACGTGAACTTCGTAGGCAAGCACTCGCGTTCAAGAGGAACCAAGAGTTGGCGGAGAAGAAAGCCTTGGAGGAGGGCGAGACAAAATTAGAAAGGGGGAAAGAAGTTGCCCAGCTCGGGGAACAAAGTAAACAATCGATCGCCCCGCTCATAGTGCAAGCCGCCGGTCCGGATGCCCCCGATATCATAGCAGCTGCGGAAGCACATGGATTGACTGTAACGAGTGCCAGAGAACAAGCGGCCGACTTAGGTATCACTCTTCAGGTAATCGTTAGGCCTTGATGAGGCGCCAATGAAGGACGTAGTATTTACATATGTGAAGAATGGCCCTCTCGTCGAGCTTGCGCAGGAAGAGGATCTACCTCGACAAATGAAAGGTCTGCTAAATTGGTACAAGGGTTACATAAAACATAAAAACGCCAAAGACTATATTTATGCGGAAGTTAGATATGAGCATCACTTCAAACATTACTATGTACAAATTCATCTGAGTGAATTGTTCCAGCTGTTCAATCTGCGCGACCTCGACAAATCTATCATCAGTTGCTATGTTCTGTAAGTGATTTATTAATTTCTACCCCATCTCGTTCATTGCCTGCACTATATATATATATATATTGTCCTAACTATCTTGTTGTGTACGCTATTATGCAGAATGAAGAAGCGGGAAATGCGAATAAGGAACATCCATGATGTTGGGTTCATTGACCCACAAATCGTTAATTCATATGTGTTAGAACCCCACCCGCCGACGTGGAGGATGACTGTGGCGGTTTATTAGAAAACAGAAACTCAAAAGTGATATTCTATTTCCTTACCATTTTGGGTGAGTGTTTCTGTCTTGAGCACATTCTCTTTTGTTTACTCCATGCATGGTATGTGGCTAATCGATGAGTTATGCATGACTGTGCATGTATCGTGTCCGCAGGTTTCACTGGATTCTTATGGTAATTCAAGTTCAGACCTCCTCAGTTCTCGTCCACGACTCTCTGAATATGGATCCGGCGCTTTGGGGCGACATGAGAAAAATGATGCAAAAGTAATTATTTTCATTCATTTGCGCTCTATATCGATCGGCCTATTTCGTTCATCATTTCCTAATATCAAGTAACTAATTAATAACTCTCTTGTTCATTTAATTTTCTTTGCCTCGTAGGGTTTGGAGACGGTTCGTAGATACCAAGGTCGGTGAATTCAAAAAAGAGCTACATTTTAAAATGGCAGTGCGGACGACTGGGGATATTCAGCCACCGGGGACCAATCTATGTGGATACTATGTTTGTGAGAGGATCCGGAGATACTGCAATGAGCGGGACCAGAAGTGTGAGAACAACATCATGAGGAATAACCTCCGGAAGACGCTTAGTCCAGAAGCTCGCTTCCGACCACTTCAAGAGGAACTAGCTGGATGGTTGGCGAGGGAAGTCATCGATCCTAGAGGAGAACACCATTACGATGACGTAGAACTTTATATGCACTAAATTATGTATGGAAACTTGTTCAAAATTGTATATGGTCATCCGATATTGAATATATATTGTATATGGTCATCCGATATTGAATATATATTGTATATTCCTCTTGAATTCTTTTTGGTTCTAATTTCAAATTTGTTTGAAATTGTACATTCATATGCATGTATGTAGTACCGTAGAATATGTGAAACTCCTTCAAAATTAAAACCCAAAAGAAATAAAACAATACAAATTAAAAAGAAACCAGATTTAGGGGGAGGGGGCTAAACCCTAAACCCTGCGGAGGCCTTTAGTCGCGGTTGGCCAGAAGAACCGCGACTAAAGGTCCTCCGCCCTGGCGCTCGCCTGCGGCCCACGTGGACGGGCCTTTAGTCGCGGTTCGTAAGGAACCGCGACTAAAGGGGGGGGCCTTTAGTCGCGCTACTTTGGTCGCGGTTGCGTAACCGCGACTAATGGCAGTTGCGAACCGCGACCAAAGCGCCTTTTTCCACCAGTGGGCCTCATCATTCCCCATCTCTAATCACGAGATCTGGAATTCTCTCCCTCGAAAATGATTGCCCGAGTGGAAGTTAACCCTACCGCCCTCTCTCACCATGCGAGAAAAAGGTCTATCGAAGCGGCAGCAGGAAGCTGCTTCGCCGGAGGTGGACCAGCTTCTTCGTCGGTATCGTACCGGCACGCGGTGGAGAAACGTCTTGGGCGGATCCAGTAATAATATGATCAGTATCACGCATATGACATGTGTCAAGTATTTACAGATTTCGTTGAAGTTCACTACGTAGATGATAACAAGATCAAGAAAAATCAAGATGGACAGGACTAATTAGATCATTACCTGGACGCATATGCGGATCGGTTGCGGCGGCCATTGGGAGACGTGGGCCTGCTGCCATGGCGTCTGGTTCCGGGCGACCTTCCCATCGCTGCCGACACTCATCTTAGTGCCGCCGACCAGCACCATCTGGGAAGCGCCCCAAGAGGAGGAAGATCGACGGAGACGGCGGTGGCGGCATGTGTTCTGCTTGATTTCAGCCACGCGGGGATGACATAAAGGAACCGGTATTGTGGCAAGTGAATTGGTGGGAGGGCAAAATGGTCTAAAAAAATATGCTTGACGAAATCTTCGACCGCCTTTTTATATAGTAGAGATATAGTAGAGATAGAGATAGAGAAAAGTTGGTGGCTACTAATTTTACTACCTTATACTCGTGTCTTCAGCCTTCCTGAGATACACAAGCGCAGGTTGATGTATTGTTTACTATAAACATATTACTTTTCTTATGATAATCATGTTTGTTCCTTCTTTGTTACCTTGTCAAAGATAGCCTGGTATTCACTTATCTTTTGGTGTCATGGCTAAAGTTGTTATTTCTGTGACATTGGATAATTATGTGTGGTTAGTGTTTGTTTAGAATGTAGAATCTTGTGTTTACCATGATTCTATAATCATGTAAAGTATATATGGTTATCAAACATTTCTCCTTATGCCCTCTTGTTATAATTTGTAATGATTACATCTAGTGTTTGTGAGCATTTCATTTATGTTACTACAAATAATACATTCGAGTCTTTGCTGATATTTTGTATGAAGTAACTACGAAAATCTTCTCACAAAATATCAACAAACTCGAAGGCAGTCCTTGTAAGATCTAGTGACATATACAAAATGCTCACAAACACTATAATCAATATAAACTACAACCAGAGAGCATAAGGAGAAAATCATTGATAGCATGTGACTATCCATGATTATACATCACCACGGAAAAAAAAACATGTTACATGCTAACACAAACAATAATCACAGTTAATTATCCAATGTCAAAAAAATAACAATTTAGCCATTACATCAAAAGATAAGTTAATATGAGACCATCTTTAACTCTATCTCAAATAACAACATACATGCATGATTATCCATAAGCACAAAAATATTTCTATACAAAAATGCATTAACAAGAAGCTCGTGCCTCTCAAAGAAGGTTAACCACATAAGGATATTGCCGGTCACAGCAGTATGAGCGGCAGATTGAGGATTGGAGAGGAACATCTCAGCAGCTTCAAAAGAGGTCACCGAAACACTTCACCTTCGTGCAACCGGCTATATGATTGGCAACATGATTGTGTATGGGTATTTTTTATTAGGGGAAGATCTACTTATAACCTATAAGAGATAGCCCGTTGCCGCCATTGCAACATGCGGGCGATACAACCAGCAATCCGCCGAACTCAGATCAGCCGTCAAGGTTTCGGCATTGCAGCAGATATGGACTCCATGGATCCACTTTTCCCTTCTCGAAGCTGCATAATTCTTTTTCACAAGGCTGTGTTTCTATTTATAGAATATGATATGGGGGACAATAATCCTCGACACCATAAAATCAAGGCAACACGTTTCTTTTCCCTCTTTTCCCATCCTAAATCTTTGGAATAAATATGAATACATCTGCAGTAAATACGAAAAAATCACAAAAAAAAGGAAACTAGGTCGATCTCGTCGAGGATGGTTTCATGGGATTTTAGCAACGAGAGGTTTAAAAAATATTTGAGAGGTTGTCTTGAAAAAAAAGTTAGATAGGAGGATCGCGTGGCTTTTGGAAACCACGGTACGAACAACAAAGCGACTCACCTTCTAGTTTCCAGTAAAGCCCCGCGGTGCCACAGCCGTGTCACATCACCGTGGTCAATTCGGCCGGCAGCGATGTCGGCCTCTCTTCCGTTCGAAAGAGAGGGAGACGTGGGGTGGGCGGCGCAGCGGCCGGCGGCGGCTTCCCCTTCAGATTGGTTTTGTGGCGTACAATTCTAGAGATTACTGGCGTCCAATTCTATAAATAGAGTTTCGGCGGCTGGATGGGCCTGTGGGCTGTGGAGTAGCTTGTTCACTACAAGGCCTTTTTCCTCCTCTAATATTTTCCGTGCAATTAAGGTATCATCAGGATTCTCAAGAAAAAAAAACTAGTGCATCATCATTATAGACTCAAAAAAAGGCATGACCATATCCTCAAAAACAAAAAGAGCATCACCAAATCCAATAAAAAATAGAGGTGGTTAGAACGTCCACTGCTAAATCTTTTTTTTAGAAACACAGTACAAACGCAAAATTCACATACACGCGCATACACTTATATCTATGGATGCACGCACACCCTACCCCTACGAGCACCTCCGGAAGAGTGAGCTGGCGGATTGGATCTTGAAATTGATGAAGTCACCACAGGCGCCTGCTATCGACGCGAATGTCGCCTCCCACTAAATGAATATTCCATCTTTATGAGTCACGCAGATATCAAACCTAGGGTTTGAACTCTGGTGGGCTAGGTGTATAATCACCCAACCTCAGATTGGTTCTCACTGCCAAATCTATTTGAGCGAGATGTTAGTGCAAATGAGGAGTATATATGTTCTCAAAAGACCCAAATATGAGAAGATTTCATAACTCTATCTAAGGAGAGAGAAACTAGCGCGCTGTTTTATTATCAAGATGATTTTAATTATCCATCAGAAACACCAATTATGCATGAGCCCAGTTATTGGTCATTGGGATGAAGAATTTGTAAAGCAAACTTCCTAGTCCATTGGTATTTGGGAGGATCCTGTCAAAGTGTCAATTCCTTTTTTTTCGAAACACCCTTGCAATTCCTCTAAATGATTCAATAGAAGATATCATATCATGGCACTACGGTAAAAATGGGGTTTTCTCAGTAAAATTGGCATACCATGTAAGTGGGATTTCCAAGATGGACACAAGATTTGACATACCAATGGTGTTGGCAATGCTGATGTCTTCAGATATCGGGGTAAGCCAAATAAAGAAGATGCTTCTCTATGAGTGGCGATGCTGTTCTGCAGCAAAAAACGCTGACCAGGTTCAAACGTTCGGTTGCATAAAGGTTTGAGAGATTTATGATGTGACCTGCGGCATCCAAAACATCGAAGATAATTTGAAGTTGAGAAGAAAGTTGCATCTGAAGCCAAATGCCAATTATTTGCAAATTTGTGTAGCAGGAGCATCCCACCGAAGCAAAGTTCTGCGTTGATTAATTGGCCAAATTTGTGTCATAAAGAGATTACATAAATCCCTCTAGGTGATCACCATGTGTTAACAAGTGAAATCAAAGGATCTTTTGTTCCCAGAGAAATGTTTTGCTTTTAGCTTTATCAGAACTCCCCAATCACGAGGTAAAGCCTGTCATTGAAGCAGAACTAGTGCTTGGAAAGACAATTTTAATTATGGAGAACTCCCCAGTCGCAAGGTAAATCCAATCAGAACTAGTGCTTGACCGCAATAAGCGGAGGACCGTTGGAGGCGACTCAAGGGCGATTCTGGGCGATCTCGCCGGAAGAAGACTCCGACGAAGATTCTCTGGCAGTGGAGGCGACGCCATCATCGGCGACGTACTTCAATACGCCGGCGGAGGATGAGGGACGGGATCTCACGGCGGCCTCGTTGTCGGCTGTTGACAGAAGGGAGCAGAAGAGGCAGCGGCAGCGTGCGGCGGCGTTGGAGCTTAGGCCTGGTACGCCATCATTAACTTCTCCCTCTCGTTCCAAAACTCTGTCACCGGTTCCAACGCCGGAGATGGGGACGGTGAACATTTGCAAGAAGCCGGTTCTGTCACCTACGACGTTTTTTCTTGATTCTTTTGATCCCGATGAGTGGATACTGGTTCAGAGACGTTACAGGAAAGAGGTTAGATCTCGTCGGCGGCGAGTATGGCCGCCGGCGGGATCTGGTTCTCGGCAGAGACGATGGAAAGATCAGTTTGCTGAAAATTCAAATCTTTTGAGAACGGGCCGTATGGGCTCAGAGTTGGGCGAGGATCGTGTCGCATCGGGTCGTATGGGCCTAGATCGTCCGATTGATCGTGATTTGGCAAGGATTCCTCAATTTGCTCGGGGGGTTTGTTGTCGGCTAGGGTTTAACACATCGTCTCTGGCTCGCTCCTGTTGGAGATATGCCCAAGAGGCAATAATAAAAGTGGTTATTATATATCTTTATGTTTATGATAAATGTTTATATAACATGCTATAATTGTATTAACCGAAACATTGATACATGTGTGATATGTAAACAACAAAGAGTCCCTAGTATGCCTCTTAACTAGCTTGTTGATTAATGGATGATTAGTTTCATAATCATGAACATTGGATGTTATTAATAACAAGGTTATATCATTATAGGAATGATGTAATGGACACACCCAATTAAGCGTAGCATAAGATCACGTCATTAAGTTATTTGCTATAAGCTTTTGATACATAGTTACCTAGTCCTTATGACCATGAGATCATGTAAATCACTTATACCGGAAAGGTACTTTGATTACATCAAACGCCACTGCGTAAATGGGTGGTTATAAAGGTGGGATTAAGTATCCGGAAAGTATGAGTTGAGGCATATGGATCAACAGTGGGATTTGTCCATCCCGATGACAGATAGATATACTCTGGGCCCTCTCGGTGGAATGTCGTCTAATGTCTTGCAAGCATATGAATAAGTTCATAAGAGACCACATACCACAAAGATTTAGTAAAGAGTACTTGTCAGGAGACGAGGTTGAACAAGGTATAGAGTGATACCGATGATCAAACCTCGGGCAAGTAAAATATCGCGTGACAAAGGGAATTGGTATCGTATGTGAATGGTTCATTCGATCCCTAAGTCATCGTTGAATATGTGGGAGCCATTATGGATCTCCAGATCCCGCTATTGGTTATTGGTCGGAGAGAGTTCTCAACCATGTCCACATAGTTCGCGAACCGTAGGGTGACACACTTAAGGTTTGATGTTGTAATAGTAGAACTTGAATATGGAATGGAGTTCGAAGTATTGTTCGAAGTCTCGGATGGGATCCCGGACATCACGAGGAGTTCCGGAATGGTCCGGAGAATAAGATTCATATATAGGAAGTCATTTTATAAGTTTGAAAATGATCCGGTGATTTTACGGAAGGTTCTAGAAAAGTCCGGAAGGAATCACTAAGGAAGGAGGAGTCCCGGAGGGACTCCACCTCCCTATGGCCGGCCATCCCTAGTGGGGCCGGCCACCCCCCTTCATGGAAGGGTGGGAATCCCACTTGGGTGGGAGTCCCACCTTGGGTAGGTTTCCCTACTACATGGAAGGTTCTTGAGTTGGGGTCTTATTCGAAGACTTGTAGTCCAACAATTGGGGTTCCACCTATATAATGAGGGGCATAGGGGAGGGGGCGGCCACCACAAAGCCACAAGCTGGCCGCACCCCTTGAGGCCGGCCACCCCCCTCTCCCAAACTCTAGCCGCCCCCCTCTCCTCCACCTCTCCCGCACGCTTAGCGAAGCTCCGCCGGAGTTCTCCATCGCTACCGCCACCACGCCGTCGTGCTTCCGGATTCAAGGAGGAGCTACTACTTCCGCTGCCCGCTGGAACGGGGAGAAGGACGTCGTCTTCATCAACACCGAACGTGTGACCGAGTACGGAGGTGCTGCCCGATCGTGGCACCGTGATCAAGATCTTCTACGCGCTTTTGCAAGCGGCAAGTGATCGTCTACCGCAGCAACAAGAGCCTCATCTTGTAGGCTTTGGAAATCTTCAAGGGTGAGTCTCGATCATCTCCTCGTTGCTCCCGTCTTCTAGATTGCATCTTGGCTTGGATTGCGTTCTCGCGGTAGGAATTTTTTTGTTTTCTATGCAACGAATCCCTACAGTGGTATCAGAGTCGTGTCTATGCATAGATGGTTGCACGAGTAGAACACAATGGTTTTGTGGGCGTTGATGCTCTTGTTGTCTTTAGTTTGAGTACTTTGCATCTTTGTGGCATAGTGGGATGAAGCGGCTCGGACTAACTTTACATGACCGCGTTCATGAGACTTGTTCCTCGTTCGACATGCAACTTGTATTGCATAAGAGGCTTTGCGGGTGTCTGTCTCTCCTACTATAGTGAAGATTCAATTTACTCTTCTATTGACAACACTAGTATCACCGTTGTGGTTCATGTTCGTAGGTAGATTAGATCTCTCTCGGAAACCCTAAACCACGTAAAATATGCAAACCAAATTAGAGATGTCTAACTTGTTTTTGCAGGGTTTGGTGATGTGATATGGCCATAATGTGATGATGAATATGTATGAGATGATCATTATTGTATTGTGGCAACCGGCAGGAGCCTTATGGTTGTCTTTAAATTTCATGTTGAGTAGTATTTCAAAGTAGTTGTAATAGTTGCTACATGAGGTGAACAACCATGAAGAAGGCGCCATGGACCTTGACGCTACGCCGACGATGATGGAAATCATGCCCGAAGATGATGGAGATCATGTCCGTGCTTTGGAGATGAAGATCAAAGGCGCAAAGACAAAAGGGCCATATCATATCACATATGAACTGCATGTGATGTTAATCCTTTTATGCATCTTATTTTGCTTAGATCGCGATGGTAGCATTATAAGATGATCCCTCACTAAAATATCAAGATAATAAAGTGTTCATCCTTAGTAGCACCGTTGCCAAGACTTGTCGTTTCGAAGCATCTCGTGATGATCGGGTGTGATAGAATCAACAAGTGCATACAACGGGTGCAAGCCAGTTTTGCACATGCGGATACTAAGGTGGCCTTGACGAGCCTAGCATGTACAGACATGGTCTCGGAACACGTGATACCGAAAGGTAGAGCATGAATCATATGATTGATATGATGAACACTTTGAGTGTTCGCCATTGAAATTACATCTTGTCTCGTGATGATCGGACTTAGATGTGGTGGATTTGGTTCGTGTGATCACTAAGACAATGCGAGGGATATTGTTTTGAGTGGGAGTTCACCTAGATTTTTAATTATGTTGAATTAAAATTTGAACTCAATTTGTCATAAACTTAGTCTAAACTATTGCAAATATATGTTGTAGATATGACGTCCCCAATCAATTTTAACCAGTTCCTAGAGAAAGAAAAGCTTAAGAGCAACGGTAGCAACTTCACCGACTGGTTCCGTCATGTGAGGATCTTCCTTGCTGGCGGAAATCTGCAATATGTGCTTGATGCACCGCTAGGTGACCCTCCTGCAGAAACTGAAACCGATGAAGTAAAGAATGTTTATGCGACTCAAAAAGCTCGGTACTCTCAAGTTCAGTGTGCCATCCTGTGCAGTCTGGAAGCCGATCTTCAAAAACGTTTTGAGCACCATGATCCTCATGAGTTGGTCAATGAGCTGAAAGCTATATTTGAAACTCATGCGGCCGTGGAATGCTATGAAGCATCGAAACACTTCTTCAGCTGCATGATCGAAGAAGGCAGCTCCGTTAGTGAGCACATGCTCGTTATGACCGGGCATGCGAAGAAACTCAGTGACTTGGGAATAGTGATTCCTAACAGACTGGGGATTAATCGTGTCCTTCAATCACTGCCACCTAGTTACAAGAACTTTGTGATGAACTACAATATGCAGAACATGAACAAAGAGTTACCTGAACTCTTTGGCATGCTAAAAGCTGCTGAGATTGAGATCAAGAAAGAGCACCAAGTGTTGATGGTCGACAAGACCACCAGTTTCAAGAAACTTGGCAAGTCTAAGGGAAAATTCAAGAAGGGTGGCAAGAAAGCTGCCACGCCTCCTATGAAACCTAAGAACAGCCCTAAGCCTGATGCTGAGTGCTATTACTGCAAGGAGAAGGGACACTGGAAGCGTAATTGCTCCAAGTATCTGGCTGATCTGAAGAGCGGCCTTGTCAAGAAGAAGAAAGAAGGTATATCTGATATACATGTTATAGATGTTTATCTCACTGGTTCTCGTACTAGTACCTGGGTATTTGATACTGGTTCGGTTGCTCATATTTGTAACTTGAAACATGAACTAAAGAATAAACGAATACTATTGAAAGATGAAGTGACGATGCGCGTTGGAAACGGATCCAAAGTCGATGTGATCGCTGTCGGCACACTTCCTCTACATCTACCTTCGGGATTAGTTTTAAGCCTAAATAATTGTTATTTTGTACCCGCGTTGAGCATGAACATTATATCTGGATCTTGTTTAATGCAAGACGGTTATTCATTCAAGTCTGAGAATAATGGTTGTTCTATTTTTATGAATAATATCTTTTATGGTCGAGCACCTGAAAAGAATGACTTATTTCTGTTTGATCTCAATAGTAGTGATACACATATACATAACATTGATGCTAAGCGAATTAAATTGAATGATAATTCTACTTATATGTGGCACTGTCGTCTTGGTCATATTGGAGTGAAACGCATGAAGAAACTGTGGTGACCCGGCATACCACTGCATGGTGTAGTATGCAAGTCTGATATAACACCAATGAAACACCGTTCCACTAGTATTATATCGCTCAGAGTGGTACAACAGAAACATATGCGGGTCCAAGGCATGTCTATAGAATTACATACAGACTCTGTTACACAAGATCAGCACAGCCTCCTACTTTACAATGAGGTAAAACTACAAATAAACTCCAGAAGAATGACTCGTAGTCTAATCCTACCACGAACTCTATTTGAAGAGTAATTAACTAGCTATAGAGGCTATGACTAGATTCTAGCTAAATAGGAGCTAGGTTTAGGAAGCTAGTTCCCTTCTACTACTTAATTTAGGTTTTCTCCATGGTAGTTGTGGTGTTTGACTCTTCCGGCAGGTTCCTGTCCCCTTGAAGTATTTGTAGAATCCTCGGTCTTTGAGTTGCACGGTAGATCCTCCTTCGATGCCTCCATATCTAAGCAGGGGATTTAAGAGTGGGATGAGTACGAGCGTACTCAACAAGTTCATTATAGGAAAGAGGTGTTTAATGCACTAGCTACAGCATTAGACCAGAAAGTCTAATACCAATGCAGGTTTTCATAACCATTTCTTCAAAAGGTTGCTTTTATTCAGAAGAACTATGTCCGTCAGCCTTCACCGGTTTACTAGAACTTCATGGAGCTCCTTTCCGGCCGCGTTCGCAGTTCCATATCCCGGAACAGGGAGTGACAGGTCACGGTTCATTACACTCTGCAGAGGTGTGTTGCTTTACCCATAAGAGATCTTAACCTTGGTGCCAACCGGGTGATCTTCCCGTCCACACTTCCTATGGTGTGAGGCCCGGTATAAGGTCATAGCCAATCATATTCCTCCGCTACCTCATACACCCACCCGTTGTTGCAAACCCCGACCCTGGGTCCTCGCCGGTCCTCTTACTCCAATTAAGGATGGACCCCGACCACGACAACAGTTCAGGTCTCTACCATGAACTCCTTCGCCGGCAGCTGCAACCCATCATAGACCGCAATAACCGTGGGGACTTCATCGGGACCCCCACCCTACCACTTGTACTCTCTTGGATCAAGGGTACCACTTGTCCTCTCTTGGATCAAGGGTCTACGGTAAAGCGCATCCGTTGATGTACAAGAGGTGGAAATACAATTGACTATTCCGTCCCACTCCAGATCTTATGGTTAACATGGGTATTACGGCACAAGAATCACTGGACAACATTTGTTGTTTAATTCTAGATGGATATAAACCCTTGCAATGGAACCTCCACCATATCAACACAATCCATGGTTCCATTGCCCACCACATAGTCATATTCATAGTTATGAAAATAGTGGTTTTGTTTTTTATGCAATAGTGATAAACATAGTACTTTGCAAGTAATTTGGTAAAAATACTCAAATGACATGAGCAAGTGATGAACTTGCCTTTCTTGACTGCAAGATTATGCAGGCAAGGTCTTCGATACGCAATAACTCCAAATTTTGAAATAGCATCATCGTCCGGTAAGGACGATGTTTAAAAGATTGGCAAGGATGCAATAATGCATAAGTATGAGATGCAATCGCTCTAAGCGTGACCTAACCCCGATGATTTAGTATTAGTAAGTTGTTATGATTTCTTTAAGATGCGTTGCACTTTTAGAGTGGATTCACAAACAAGAATCTTATTAGAGTTGTGTTTAGCTTGGTATAAAATTGGAAATGAATACTATCCAATCAAGGATAAACACTTAAATTCTACACATAGCCAAGGCTATGGCTTAGGTATATGGTGTATAGAATTTATCATATAAGAGGACAATATTAGTGAGTGGTATCAATTTAGTTGAATTGAATTAGAGATGGCTAATGATTATTAGGTTTGTCATCATGCTTCTAATAGTACAATATTGGTTGATATAACTAACAAGCTATGTACAAACTTCTAATATAAGGTTAAATTGGTATTGTAGGATGAATATTTACCTAAGCAATACAACTAACATATGGTTTAATGTCTACCTCATATTTAAGGTTCAATCCTGAAGGTTGTACTTGTAAGTATCAAACATGGTAATGCAAAGTAAGTCAAACGATTCTATTTGGCTCAAACATGTGTAAGAGTATGACCTAAATTAAGTGTTGTTAAAGTTTTTGTGTCTTTAGATGTGAGTGTAAACTCATAATATTGTTTTTATTTTACAATTTTAAGTGATAGTAACTTATTTATTTTTTTAGGTATAAAGAACTTAATGTTAGGGCTTTAGGAATTCCCTAAAGGGTTAAATTGATGTGGATTTAATGAACTACCTTAAGTTAAAGAAAATATTCATTAAAGATGTATGAGTTAGTACTGGAATATAATTTAGAATTGGTTACAATTTATTAGATTATGGCATTTTTATATGGTTATTATGAGTTAAAAATCAAAAGGCTGAGTTTTATTTATTAAATCATGTTTAACCCTTAAACATATTTATTACATGATCAATGTTGAACATTTAGACATTTCCATTTTACTTTTCTTTCTTATAAAAATATTTTCCTAGGAATTTTAAAGTAACTAGAATTGAATTTAGGTCTTTAATATTTTAATATAATAATTAACTTGATTTAAAACGATATCAATATTAGTTTGTGAATGAATAATGTACCTAACATTTTTTTAGATTTGATAATAACTTAGGTTTACTGTTAAGTATTTTTAATGTATAAAATAGGATGCACTAATATAAGAATATGCTACATATTCTAAGTGGGTTAGGGACACACGTACATAATGGGTGGACTAGTTATAGTAGGCTAAAAGTTAATTGGATCAACTAGTATTCACGTACAAATACTAGACTAGTTTATTGGGCTGAAGCTAATTAGGCTTAGTTTTATAGGTACACGGGCACGCACATGGTTCGGTAGCTGTGTTCGGCTCGACTCATCCCCTTAGCCCCTCGTTCTCCAAATTCTCAGTCGCTCCAGGCACGCACATGACTCGCGTGATTTCCCCTCTCGCCCTCAATCTGGCCGCCGCCTCGTGCCGCTCCGGCCGTCGCCGGCCATGCCCGCCGTCGTCGGCCGCATCCGTCGTTGCCGACTGGCGTCCCAGCTCCTCTTCCTGTCGGGGGAAGACCCCGGGTAGGGCAATGGACGCGGAGCAGCCGGCTGGCCGCTGGCCGGCTCGCGGCAAAGACCGGCTGAGGAGCAGCCGGCTGGCGCCGTGGCCGGCTGGTCCGGAAGCCGGCTGGCTCTAGGTCCTAGTCGGCCTGGCTACGGCCGCCAATGCTGTAGCTGGGCCGGCTTCTACAAGCAATATCTGACTGGGGGTTTGTACCTCAGACCGACTCGAGGCTGGCGAGTCTTGCACTAGAAGGAACCGGGTTGGTGATCCGGGTTCCCAAAGTCCACGCTGACTTCATCTTCCGTAAAGCGCGGGGCACTGTGGAGCAATAGTGCCACGCGCCGGACAGGCCATCATGGCCAACGTCAATCCGTACTGGCTACAGTGGCTGATGGCGACAGGGACGCTTCCACTCCATACCGCTGACTTCGGCAGCCGGATGGGACAGGCCATGAGGCCTCAACGGCTCCTGACGTCAGTACCTCGGGAAGGAGCGGAAGCCGGAGCCGGCCAAGCCGGCCAGTAGACTATAGGGTCTTATATGTAAAGTGCCGGTGCCTATATAAGCCGCACTACCCCCTCTCGTGCAGGGGATCAATCATTCTCACCTCACTTCCACCCTTAGCGCTGCCCTGTCAGAGAGACTCTTGTCTTCCTTAGCCTCCCAGGAGCAGCCGGATACAGCTCAAGGAGCAACATTGTATTGTGTGATCACCATATACATCCCTAGCAGGAGTAGAGGTGTTACCTCCATCGGAGGGCCTCGAACCTGGGTACGTCGCCGTGTCGCTCGTCCCCATACCCGCATCCGGATACCGCCGTGAGATCTCTTAGGAACCACCCTCGTTATGCCGTGATGATACCACGACATTTGGCGCCCACCGTGGGGCCTTCAGCATCCTCGGCCGGTGTCTTCATCCGGACGGGCCTCACCATCACCACCGGCGAGCGAGTCGCTTCAGGCTTGATCTGGAGATTCGGCTCCCTCGACTGCGTCAGCGACAACGCTGGCTGCTTCGCCGACCGGCCCTTCCCAGCCGGCGGCAGCGTCATCTCCTTCGGCGGCCACGACGTATACGTCGCCACCGTCGCACCGCCGCGCTACCCGCGGCAGGTGCTGCGCTGCGCAAGCCCTCCTCCACGAGCCGGCAGCAGTGCTCCTGCTAGCCCCGCCGTCGTGCAAGTCATGATGGCTGGCGAGGAGCTACCCACCAAGAACCCGCGCACCCGCAGCCCCAACCTGGAGCGCAACGTCGACCCCAATGCCTCCGGCTCGGGCCCAAAGGCGCCCCCACCTCCATCCCGGCTGGACGAAGTCCGGACGAAGTTGAGCTCTCCGCTCACCGCAGGCGGCGACGCCGCCACCGTCGAGGTGGACCTGGAAGCACATCGCCAGCTCCTCCTCCAGCAGGCCGACGAGCTGGCTGCAGCCAAGCGCCAACTGGCCATCACCCAGCGCGAGTACGAGCACGCCCATGGCTTCACGCCAGGCGGCAACAACCCCAGCCGAGCCGGCATGATCCGCAAGCGCGGAGGCGGACTAGGCGCCGAGATCGAGCGCGACGGCGCGGAAGCGCCGGCTCCGTCCACGGAGCTGCCCGTCTACAATACCCCCGACAAGAACATCCTCGCAGCCGAAGCCGCTTCGAAGGAGCTAGCCCTCCTCGAAGGAGAAGAGCTGCGCTGCCAGACGCAGCGCGTAGCTGACCTGTGCCGGGCTGCAGCTGAGCAGACCAAGGACCCCAGGTATGGTGCTTCGAAAGCTCCTCCCGTCCGCGCTGCTGCAGGCACCAGCAAGAACCCCCACAGAGACACGGCCGAGTCCGCCTCGCCCGCACCAAGCCGGCACAGAGACTCCCGCGACACCCGCGCAGGTTCAAGCCGGACAAGCCGGCTGGACGGCGGCCACAGCGGCCGCAGCCGCCCACCACCAAACCGGAACGAGGAGCATGACTCCGAGCTGGCGGCGCCAAGGCGCCAGCACAGGCCGGCCCCAGAGCGAACCGGCACCCGCCAGCCGGCACGTTCCCGGCTGGGCCCCCGCATCGAGCCAGTCGACGCCAGAGACCGCCTCGATCGGCTGGTCGAGTCCCGCATCGCGGAAGAAGAGGCGCCGGCTTGCCCCAAGTGCTTCGGGCCCCGCATCGCCAACGAGCCCATGCTCGACGGTTTCCAGCTCCCCCGCGACACGCCCAAGTATGACGGCACCGCCAAGCCGGAGGACTGGCTGCAGGACTACTCCACCGCAGTCGGCATCTCTAGAGGCAACAAGCGCTGGGCGGTGCGCTACTCCCCCCTGATGCTGGTCGGCTCCGCCCGCACCTGGCTCAACAACCTGCCAGCCGGCAGCATCAACGGCTGGCTTGATTTCGAGGAGGCCTTCATCAGCAACTTCACCGGCACCTATCGCCGGCCGGGTCGGCCCCAGCAGCTCGAGATGTGCAAGCAGGGCCCGGACGAGACGGATCGCGCGTACCTGACGCGCTGGTGCGAGATGCGCAACTCCTACGAGGGTGTGCACGAGATCCAGGCCATCAGCTTCTTCATGGGTGGCTGCCGGCCCAACACCATGCTGTGGCACAAGCTGCGCCGCAGCGACCCGAAGTCCATGGCCGCCCTCATGGCCATCGCCGACAAGTACGCGCTGGCTGAAGAAGCCGGCAAGGCGACGGCTGACCCAGCGCCGGCTCCCTCCAGGCGGGACCACCACAAGTCGGCTGAGCACAAGCCGGCAGACGGCGCCTCTCATGGCAGCCGGCGGGACAACTACCGCGGCAAGCGTCACAGCGACCAGCCGGACCGCCGGTACGGCTCCGCCCATGTGGCCGCCGTGGCAGACAATGCGGCAGGCGGCAGCCGCCGCCAGAAGCAGGACCGGCAGTGGAAGCCGAAGTACACCTTCGAGCAGATGCTCGACTCGCCGTGCAAGTACCACAGCGGCAAGAACCCCTCCAACCACATCACCCGCGACTGCCACTTCATGAAGCGGCTGACAAGCGGTGAACCTCTCCCGCCTCCACCCCCGCCCCCTCCAGCCGGCGGGCCGGGTGGCGCAGCCGGCGCGGAGAACGCCAACCTCGAGCACCACGAGGCTAACCAAGTGCACCATGGCCGATATCTGGCCGAAGATGCTACCTACATCATCTTCACCTCCGAGCCCGAGGACAAGACGAGCCAGCAGAGCCGTTCCCTCGAGGTCAACGCGGTCATACCGCCGGTTCGCCAGTACCTAAACTGGTCAGAGCAGGCCATCACTTTTGATCGCCGTGACACACCGGCTGTCCTGCCGAAGCCGGGCAGCTATGCCATGGTCCTCGACCCCACCATTGGCACGACCCGGCGCAGCGTGCGTTTTTCGCGCGTCCTCATCGATGGCGGCAGCAGCATCAACATCCTCTACCGCGACACCGCCCGCAAGCTAGGCATCCAGGAAGCCGAGCTGCGTCCCACCCCCACCGTCTTCCATGGCATCGTGCCGGGCCACTGCTGCCAGCCGATTGGCCGGATCACGCTGGAGGTGATGTTCGGGAAGCCAGATCACTTCCGCACCGAGAAGATCGAGTTCGAGGTGGTGGACCTCGTGAGTCCCTACCACGCGCTCCTGGGCAGGCCAGCCCTGACCAAGTTCATGGCGGTGCCCCACTATGGGTACCTGAAGATGAAGCTGCCTGGCCCCAAGGGGGTCATCACCATAGCCGGCGACTATCGCCGCTCCATGGACTGCGCCACGCAGAGCTCCAAGATGGCCCAGACGCTGGTCATCGCCACCGAGAAGCAGCTCATCCACGACGCCGTCGCCCTCGCCAAGGCCGCGCAGACAGACATGCCGGCTGCAGGCAACCCGGCTGGGACGACTCACTTCCAGCCGGCCGACAACACCAAGAAGATCCTGCTGGACCCGGCGCAGCTGGACAAGTACGTCACCATCGGTGCCGGCTTGAGCAGGAAATAGGAAAGCGAGCTCACCAGCTTCCTCCGTGAGAATCGGGACATCTTCGCATGGACTCCAAGAGACATGCCGGGTGTGCCGAGGGAGTTAGCTGAGCACCACCTCCACGTCCGGCCTGAAGCCAAACCGGTGAAGCAGCCTCTCAGGCGCTTCGCCGAAGAAAGAAGGAAGGCCATCGGTGAAGAAATCGCCCGGCTGCTGGCAGCCGGCTTCATCATGGAAGTGCTGCACCCGGACTGGTTGGCGAACCCGGTCCTGGTTTTGAAGAAGAACGGCTCCTGGCGCATGTGTATCGACTACACCAGCCTGAACAAGGCGTGCCTGAAGGACCCCTTCCCTCTGCCGCGCATAGATCAAGTCATAGACTCGATTGCCGGCTGTGAACTGTTGTCTTTTCTAGATGCCTACTCAGGCTACCACCAGATTCCTTTGAATCCGGATGATCAAATAAAGACTTCGTTAATTACCCCGTATGGGGCTTATTGCTACACGACTATGCCGTTCGGCTTGAAAAATGCAGGCGCCACCTACCAAAGGTGCGTGCAAAAATGCTTGCAGGATCAAATCGGCAGAAACGTTCACGCATATGTGGATGATGTCGTTGTAAAGACCAGGGAGACGACTACCCTCCTTGATGATCTGAGAGAAACCTTCACCAATCTGCGAAGATTCCGGATGAAGCTCAACCCGGCCAAGTGCACATTCGGCGTGCCGTCTAGCCAGCTCCTTGGCTACCTCGTCTCTCAGCGAGGGATCGAAGCCAACCCGGAGAAGATCAGTGCCCTGGAGAAGATGGAACTGCCGCAGTGCCTCAAGGATGTCCAGAAGTTCGCTGGCTGCCTGGCCTCCTTGAGCCGCTTCGTCAGCCGGCTGGGGGAGAAGGCACTGCCCCTATACCAATTGATGAAGAAGGCGGATAAGTTCACCTGGTCACCGCAGGCGGACGAAGCCTTCCGTGACTTGAAGCGCGTGCTCTCAACCGCGCCAATCCTCGCAATGCCGGCTTCAATGGAGCCAATGCTGTTGTACATCGTAGCCACCAACCGAGTGGTTAGCGTTGTCCTGGTGGTGGAGCGCAAAGAAGCCGGCAGGGAGCAGCTGATTCAGCGCCCAGTCTACTACCTCAGCGAAGTGCTCTCCCAGTCGAAGCAAAACTACCCCCACTACCAGAAGGTCACCTACGGCGTGTACATGGCGGCCAAGAAGCTCAAGCACTACTTCCAGGAGCACCCCATCAAGGTGGTTGCCACAGCACCCTTGGCGGAAATCATTGGCAGCAAGGACGCCAATGGCCGGGTTGCCAAGTGGGCTCTGGAGCTAGCCGCCCACACCATCTTGTACGAGCCGCGCACGGCCATCAAGTCGCAGATCCTCGCGGACTTCTTCGTCGACTGGGCCGAGATGCAGTACTTGCCGCCTGTGCCGGATTCCACACATTGGAAGCTGCACTTTGACGGCTCGAAGATGCGCAACGGCTTGGGAGCCGGCATCGTCATCACCTCTCCCAAGGGAGACCGGCTGGACTACGTCCTGCAGATCCACTTCGCCGCATCCAACAATGTGGCGGAGTATGAAGCGCTCATTCATGGGCTGAAGCTGGCCAAGGAGATTGGCGTGCGTCGCATACTCTGCTTCGGCGACTCCGACTTGGTTATACAGCAAGCATCTGGCGACTGGGACGCGAAGGACGCCAACATGGCCTCGTACCGCTTCCACGTCCAACAGCTATCCGGCTTCTTCGACGGCTGTGAATTCCACCATGTGCCACGAGAAAACAACGAGGCGGCTGACGCCTTGTCCAAGATTGGCTTAACCCGGCAAGCCATTCCGCCGGGTGTCGCCTTGGCGGTTCTCAAGAAGCCGTCCATCACACCGTCACCGGACTCGGATTCAATATTCGTGCCGGCTGACCCGGGGGCTGCTCAGCCGAACCCGGGGACTTCATCGCCCAAGTTGGGGGCTAACAAGCCAAACCCGCCGGCTACCATGCCGAACCCGGGGACTTCTCAGTCCAACCCGGGGGCTTCATCGCCAAACTCGGGGGCTAGCAAGCCGAACCCGCCGGCTAGCAAGCCGAACCCGGCGACCATGCAGTCGAACCCGGAAGCTCCCACGCAGGAGGCCTTGTTGGTTAGCGTATTCGAGATAAGATGCGTACCTTCATGGGCACAAGAATTCCTCTCCTACCTCACCGACGGTGTGCTGCCTGATGATAGAGTCTAGGCCAGGCAGATTGAGAGAAGGGCCAAGGCCTACACAATCATCAACCACCAGCTGTACAAACGCAGCGTAAGTGGGGTGTTCCAGCGGTGCGTCGAGCCGGCTGAAGGGATTGAACTCCTACGGGAAATCCATCAAGGAGAGTGCGGACATCACGCCTCATCCAGAGCCATAGTGGCCAAAGCTTTCTGGCATGGTTTTTACTGGCCGACCGCGCTCAGAGACGCAGAAGAACTGGTGAAGAAGTGCAACGGTTGCCAGCGCTTCGCAAAGAAGAAACACCAGCCGGCTTCCGCCTTGAAAACCATCCCCATCACATGGCCGTTTGCCGTATGGGGCTTGGACATGGTGGGTCCGTTCAGAACGGCGCGAGGCGGCATGACACATCTCTTGGTGATGATTGACAAATTCACCAAGTGGATCGAAGCCAAGCCAATCAAGAAGCTGGACGGCTCCACAACCGTTACATTCCTCAAGGAAATCATCGTGAGGTTCGGCTACCCCCACAGCATCATCACCGATAACGGCAGCAACTTCTCCCAAGGCGTCTTCTCTCGCTATTGCGGGGAAATGGGGATCCGGATGGCCCTAGCCTCTGTGGCGCACCCGAAGTCTAACGGACAAGTGGAGAAGGCTAACGGCTTGGTCCTAGCCGGCATCCGGCCCCGGCTGGTGGAGCCGCTCGAGCGAGCAGCCGGCTGCTGGATTGAAGAGCTGCCCAATGTGCTGTGGAGCCTGCGCACAACGACAAACCGCTCAGTCGGCTTCACACCATTCTTCCTCGTATACGGGGCCGAAGCCGTCCTGCCGACTGATATCGAGCACGACGCGCCAAGGATCAAGCTCTACACAGAAGCCGAAGCCAAAGAAGCTCACGAAGATGGAGTCGACTTGGTCGAAGAAGCCCGGCTGCTGGCTGCGTCCAGATCTACTATCTACCAGCAGAGCCTCCGACGCTATCACAGCCGGAAGGTCCAGCCCTTAGCATTCCGAGAAGGAGACCTAGTGCTCCGGCTGATCCAGCGGACAGCCGGACAGCATAAACTGTCATCCCCATGGGAGGGTCCCTTCATCGTGAGCAAGGCAGTAGGCAATGATTCCTACTATCTCATAGATGCCCAAGAGGCTAGAGAAAACAAGCCGGACAAGGCTGACGAGGAGACTAAATGTCCCTGTAATGTCAACTTGCTCCGCCCATTTTACACTTGAGAGCAGGAATGTATGTATCCCTTGTACTCCTTTTGTAAGTTATGAAAAAGCATGCGCCAAGAGCGCCGTTTCCGACAAGTTTTTCGCGTACTCTACTTTGTTCCGCCAATTGGCTTAAACCCTCTCATGCGGCCGGCTCAGTAACGTGATCCGGTTTCCGACAGCCGGCTTCCGATCCAGCTACAGACCGCAACCCGGCTGTCCGGCTGGCGGGAGTAAGGCCTAGGGAGCCGGCACACGAAAGACGACTAAGGGAAAGAGTAAAAGCGAATTGACTTGCAACTTTTCACAAAAGTGCCGGATTGCCGAACTCGGCTCGTTCGACTGAAATACTGTCGGCCTCACCCAGCGGCCCGCTCTTGATCCGGCGACGGATCGCAAGTCGGACGTACGACCGGCAAGAGCAAAGCCAGAGAGTGGGGCGGATGGGAAAAAGCGAACAAGTCGAAAGAAAGCAAGTCGGCACACAAATGATTAACAAACACATTAAAGTGTGACATAATAAAAGGACGATAATATTCATACATATGCACCCGGCATCCCGGGGATTTAACAAATTGTCTTGGCAAAAGCAACAACTAAAAGACAGGTAAACTAAGCACCGGCTGGAGGAGGACCAGCCGGAGGAGCATCAGCGGAGCCAGCTGCCGGGTCGTCCCCAGGCGCATCTTCCGCCTCCTCATCTTCCATCTCCTCATCCTCGTCGTCAGACGGCGGGTTCGGGTCCGCGATGAAGAGGCCCTTGTCGACGAAGTCGGCGATGGCGCTGGCTCGGGCAAGCCGGGCAGTCTTGTATTCGGCCGGGAGCTTGTCCTCCACGCCGGCTCGCCGGTACTCGAGCTGCCCAAGGTCCACCTCGTTGTACCAGGAGAGGACGAAGGACAACGCCATGTCGGCTCCAGCGCGCGTGGCAGACTCCTTCCAGTCGAGGAAGCGATCCGGCGCCCGCTCCAGCCAGGAGATGGGGTTGGAGAGATCTTGCGGCACCACCTCCGCGGGCCACAGCATCTGGACCAGCTCCTCAGCCGCCTTCTGGAGCTCCCAGCCAAGCTTGGTGATGGGCTCGACGCGGGCGGCCATGGATGCCATGTAATCTTCCATGGTGAAGTACTCCGAGCTGCCCTCGCCAGTCGCCCGCCTCCTAGCCTCGCGCGCAACGCCAACGACTGCTAATGCCGCATCCTGCGCTTCCGGGAAGGCCGCTGCAAAGAAGAAACACGTCAGAAATCTGTCAAAGCCGAAAAAAGCTGAAAAATGCGAATTTTCGAAGTCCTAAAGTAGGCCTGGCGGCAGCCGGCACGAGCCGACTCCCCCCAGCCCGAAGATGGAGATGCCGAAGCTCCAAAGCAAGCCTGGCGGCAGCCGGCACGAGCCGCCTGCCCCCAGCATGATGATGGAGAGCGAAAAAATCAGAGTTTCTGCCACCGGCTGCCAACCTAAGCCGGCAGCCGACAGCCGAAAGCCGGCAAAGGGGAAAGGAAGAAAGAAAAAAGCACTCACCCGACAGGCCACGGTCGAGCGTGCCAATCTCCTCCACCCAGCGCTTGGCGGTGGCCGACAGCTCCGCGGTCTTGGTGGTGACCTCCTCCTGAAGCGCAAGCCGCTGCTTCTCCACCTCGGTCAGCCGTTTGCTCAGGTCGTCCACCTTCTCCTTCTCAGCCGTCCTGAGGAGGGCAAGCTCCTTGAGGTGGTTCTCCTCAAGCCGGCGCAGCCGCACCAACTCCCCCTCAGCCACCTTGAGTTTGGCGGCAGCAGATCGGCCCGCCTCCTCGCTCTCGGTGCACTGGGCGCGAGCAACCCGAAGGTCCGCCTCCAGCTGCGGGACCCTGGCGGCTTCAGCTGCAAGGCAGCCAGAAAGAAGCATCAGCCAACCAAGATCAAGAAAGAAGACACCAAGTCGGAAGGAAAAAGATCTTACCCTTGACGGCCTCCAGCTCGCGAGCCAAGTTGGCCCGGTCAAGCTTGGCCTTGTGATAGTGGGTCACGGCGCGGTTGTACAAGTTGGTGCGCCGCTCCGTCACCGCCTAAGGAGAAAGAAGATCAGTCAACTAGACGAAACCCGGACCGGCTCCAAGCAGCCGGCCCACGCCTCGAAGGGCTACCAGGATAATAACCAAAGTAAAAAAACAGATGAAGTGCTTACCTTGCTGGCTTCCTCCACCTTGGCGAGGTTGGCCGCGGTCTCGGCAGCCCTGGCCTTGAGGTTGGCCTGGAAGCCGGAGAAGAACATCTTCACCGACGCCTGGCCTGGGTTCCCCTCCCGGCTGGTCACCTCGTAGGAGTCCGCGCTGAGCCACGCCTGCTCCATGGTGCCAGCCGAGCCAAGGCTGGAGTCGGAGGCGGACGGCACGTGCAGAAGCCGAGCGCCCTTGGCAATATGCAGGCCCCCCAACAGCGCCGACGGGGCCTCCGTCCTCACCAGCGCGCGCGAGCCGGTGTCCTCCGTGCGCGCCGGCTCGTCCCTCGCCGGCTCCTTCCCGACCGGCTCCTCCCTTGTCAGCTCCGGAGGCGAAGGCGCTCTGGGTGAAGCAGTCGGCCCGGTCGGGGCAGCCATCTCCGGCGCTTGAGGTACCCCTTCCGGGCTCTCCTCCAACACCACCACGCTTGGCCCAGCTCCGGCTCCGGTCGCAGGCGGCGCAGCCCTGCTGGTTCTGGCTCCGGTCGAAGGCGGCATGCCCCTGCCGGCTCCAGCCGCTGGGTCCAGAAGACGAGTGCGGCGCGGGAACATGTCATCCAGCGTCGGCTGGCGCGTCGGCTCGCCCTGTGCGCCGCGGCCAGGTGCTGAGGCCAGAGGCACAGCGAAGGAAGGCGCCCCTGCGGGAGGCGGAGTACCCGCAGGCGGCGGCGGTGTAGGCGCGCGCGCCGAAGGCTGTGGCGTCGGCTCCCTCCTCTGTCGCGGAGGCGGCGACACAACGCGCGGAACCTGCCGGGAGCCGCCGCCTTGGGTGAACTTGATGGGAGCCCTAGCCGAACAAATAAGAAAGAGATAAGCATAAAGAGTAAGGAAAGAAAAGGAATCAAACAAGAGAAAAAGAGAACTCACCCGGCCTGCTCCGGAACCTTCTTCGGCTGGTGCCGGCGGAGCTTCTTCGCCTTCGCCTCCAAGGCAACGGTGGAGCGGGGGTCGCCGACCCGCTTCTTCCCCTTGGGCGCCGAAGTCGCCGTGGTGCTAGGCGGCCTTGCGCGCAGGGGCACCGCGGGGATCGGCCCCGTGGCAGACGTCGCCGGCTCGTCGTCCTCCGGCTGCTCTGGCGAAGGAGGCGGATTGTGCTCCCCCTGGCTGCCTAGGTCAGGCGCCTGCAGCAGGTCGTCGTCGCCGGCCTGGTCGCCGGCTTGGTCAGCCGGATCAGCGTGATCCGGCATCCACCTCCTTGTCGCCAGGTCGCCGTCCTCGACGTTCTGGCGGTCGAAGAGCTAGAGAAACAGAAGATATAAGTAAGCAGCAAGCCGGAAGTTGGCAAAGAGAGAAGTCGGCCTCGCAGCCACAAGCCGGAAGTCGGCCCAAACAATAAAACTTACCAGATCAGGCGGCAGGTCCCGGTTGCGGGGCGCCAGCCCGTAGTTCCAGTCCTCAGGCATGTTCGCCTTGGTGATGTTGTTCACCCGGCGGGCCACCTGGGCCTTGGTGAGCGGCGCCTTGGATGTCCGGGTCGGATCGAACCGGCCGGACATGTACCCAATCTTGTGGGTGCGCATCTGAAGCGGCAGCACCCGGCGCTCGGCGATGGTGCAGAGGAGGTCCTCGGCGGTCAGCCCGTTCCCGACGGCGGCCCCCAGGAAATCCCAGAGCTGGCTCACCTCCGCGTCCGGGTCCGTCGTGCGGGCGTTGTAGCCCCAGTTGATCCGGCCGACTGGAGGAGCCGAATTGAACTCCGGCAAGTTGATCCGGTCGAAGCCCGGATTCTCGTTGCGCATGTAGAAGAATGACATCTGCCAGTTCTTCACCGAGTCAACAGTTGGAATCTTGGGGAAGGGCGTACCCGGCAGAGAGTAGATCGAGGCGGCGCCGCAGGTCCGCAGGTGGCCGTCGGTGGTCTGCGCCTTGATGAAGAAGAGCCGGCTCCAGAAATCTATGTCTGGCCACAAGCCGGCATACGCCTCCATGAAAGCCACATAGCAGCTGAGGAGGACGCAAGCGTTGGCCGGCAGGTGGTGCGGCTGCAAGCCGAAATATTCGAGGAAGTGGCGGAAGAAGTTAGATGCTAGCAAGCCCAGCCCGCGGTCGAGGTGCGCGCCGAAGACGACGCGCTCGCCAGGCTCCGGCTCGGGCTCCACCTTCGCGCCGGGCGCCCTCGTGATCACCGTCGATGGGATCCGGCGGAGGCGCACCAGACGCTCGATGTCGTCGTCCCTCATGTACGACCCCCTCCAAGACCCACTGGCGGAGGCCATTGACGAAGAAGAGGAAGAAGAAGACCACGAGAGGCGGAATGGAGAAGAGGAACCTCGCGACGGCGGCGGCGGCGGAGGGCGCACTGTTGAAACACGAGGCCCCGTGGCGCCGGCTCGTCGGAGTAGCGGCGGCGGATCAGCGGAGGCGCGCTCGCCGGAGTTCGCCAGTGAAAAGCGTTCGCCGGAGCAGCGAGGAGCAGGAGCGCAAGGAAGAGCGAGCGGAGCAGCGCGCGAGGAAGAAGAGAAGTGCGGGGAGTGCCGCCTCGATCCTCCCCCGCGCGGCATTTATAGCCGCCCGCGGCGGACGGTTGGCCTCCAAGTGGCAGACGTGGCCACGTCGCCCAGATTTTCTGCGCCATAACTCCTCCCACGTTCGCTGCGGTTACCAGAAACTGCCACACCACGTCCCCCACGACCGCACCGGATCCGGGGGAGACAGTGATGTGACCAGACGAACCGGCGGCAGAGCCCTGACGTCAGACCGGTCAAGTCGGGTGCAGGACTCGAGGCGGCGGAGACTCCGGCGCGCCGCAAGCCGGAGCCGGACATTAAGTTCAACTCGGCCCAAAACTTTCCTCGCAAGGCGGAGACATCGCCAGGACTTGTAAAAAAGCAAAAGCTGCAGAAGTGAAAATCGCGACCGGCTACTAGCAGCCGGCCGAAACGAGCCGGATGAGGGCGCAGCCGGCTGAATGGACATTCTCAGTCGGCCCCTCCGAGTGCCGTCAAGTATATTCAAGAGATCAAAAGCCAGGAAAACCTGCCTAGGTCCTTCTTAACGCAGGACCTTGCCAGCTTCGGGGGCTAATGTCGGGGGGAAGACCCCGGGTAGGGCAATGGACGCGGAGCAGCCGGCTGGCCGCTGGCCGGCTCGCGGCAAAGGCCGGCTGAGGAGCAGCCGGCTGGCGCCGTGGCCGGCTGGTCCGGAAGCCGGCTGGCTCTAGGTCCTAGTCGGCCTGGCTACGGCCGCCAATGCTGTAGCTGGGCCGGCTTCTACAAGCCATATCCGACTGGGGGTTTGTACCTCAGACCGACTCGAGGCTGGCGAGTCTTGCACTAGAAGGAACCGGGTTGGTGATCCGGGTTCCCAAAGTCCACGCTGACTTCATCTTCCGTAAAGCGCGGGGCACTGTGGAGCAATAGTGCCACGCGCCGGACAGGCCATCATGGCCAACGTCAATCCGTACTGGCTACAGTGGCTGATGGCGACAGGGACGCTTCCACTCCATACCGCTGACTTCGGCAGCCGGATGGGACATGCCATGAGGCCTCAACGGCTCCTGACGTCAGTGCCTCGGGAAGGAGCGGAAGCCGGAGCCGGCCAAGCCGGCCAGTAGACTATAAGGTCTTATATGTAAAGTGCCGGTGCATATATAAGCCGCACTACCCCCTCTCGTGCAGGGGATCAATCATTCTCACCTCACTTCCACCCTTAGCGCTGCCCTGTGAGAGAGACTCTTGTCTTCCTTAGCCTCCCAGGAGCAGCCGGATACAGCTCAAGGAGCAACATTGTATTGTGTGATCACCATATACATCCCTAGCAGGAGTAGAGGTGTTACCTCCATCGGAGGGCCTCGAACCTGGGTACGTCGCCGTGTCGCTCGTCCCCATACCCGCATCCGGATACCGCCGTGAGATCTCTTAGGAACCACCCTCGTTAGCCACCCTATGGCATATGCTGTGACGATACCACGACACTTCTTCAGAGTCGCCACATTGCTCACGCGCGCCCGCAGCTAACCCTAACCCTTGGGTTGGCTTGTTCGCCGCCGGCCGCTACCGGCTCCGGCGCCTCCGGATGCTCCCTTTCATCGAAACGGCCTCCTCAACATCATCCACGCCGCCTCGTCGTTCTTCTTCGACCACCTCCGGAACCCCGCTCGTCTTGACCATGCGCTCGGCCACCGGTCGACCTCCCCGATGGTGCGGTGGTGCTGCTGCTGCCTCTTGGGCTGGCCGTGGCCTCTCTGTTTGGACGCCTCCGTCCCATTCTCACGTGAGCGACCTGGACGTCACGGCGGTGGTGTTGTTTGGGGGTGTATTGGTGGTGACATGGTACTGATGCTACGGTGCTGTGATGTTGCTATTGCTGCTGCTTGCGCTGCCTACTTCATCCTCGACGCCGGCCGAATGGCGTCGCGGGCGCAACCCCGACGTCAACTGTTGCACCTACTTCGCTACTGCAATTACTGTGAGCTCAATCTATGCCCTCTCTATACTGACATGACTATAATTTGGTTGCTATGTGCATGTGTGTGATGTGTATGAGCTACTGGTCATCTAGATGCACTGGTGCTTACAGTAGTCTAATAGAGACTGCTTAAAATTGTTGATCTATGGTACTGTGCAGTGCACAAGTTCGGATGATTTATTCACCCAGAGCAGGTGGGTTTTGCAGATATGCTATACCTGATGAAACTGAACTTTAGCACCTTAGTTCACGGAGCAAGAGTTTGTAGTTGCAAGATACTAAAGGATTAATCCTAGTTGCTAGTTGTTGCTGATGTATGATGGATTTACATGATAGTTTCCTTGTGTGCTTATTGACATACATAATATTAGTTTGCTTCCGAGGTAAATGATTAAGTGATGATCAGGTTATGAATATGCATGTTTGAACACTTTTTGGTATAGGCAAAGTGTTGATATGCATACTTTGGACATATATGCTGCTTATAATTATAAATGGTAACCCTATTTGATGGCTGGCTTGAGCTAGCGATGCTGTAATATATATCTTGGGATAAGAACATACATATGCTTGCCTATCCAGATTATTGGTGATTGTTTTCTAAAGTTAGTCATTACCATTTTATTCAGGGAAATTACTTTAGTTGTTATATAAAACTGAGCTCAATTGGAGCACAGCTAAAGTAAAGGATATTGTTGTTGTGTTTATGGTTTCAACTTATAATATCCATATAAATTGGTGGTCCTCATATTATCTTGTAGATGCTATTTGGTGTGTTATATGTGGATGAGAAGTGTTTAATTTTTAGCTAATGAGGATGATCTGATGGATTATCTGATCATGTTTAGTGTGGTACAACAAATAAATGTGTGTGTTGTACAAAGTGGATGCTTGGCCAGTTTACTGGACATGATTATTTGCTGGTTTCCTCTCATGGCCTAACTGCCCTCTCGGTCTATATTCAGGGTATGAGCTGCTGGTTCTACCAGGGATCACCAGCTCAGCTGGGTGATCAAGCTCCCCTCTCTGCTGCATATTTCTTGCTGTATATTACTGATAAGAATAGATGTTGAGCTTGATATCTTGGTCCAGCCTATGATGCAAAGGCTGAGGCACTTCCTTTTGATAAGAACAAATATACTATTTATGGTTTTATAAGATTCTCTGTGATGAACTGGGCATAGCACTTCTATGCCAGATCTGAGAGAAATCCATCTCTCATATCCTCCTAAACAGAGTCTAGTTGAAGGGTAGTTAGATGGGTTACTTGTATACTTCTATTACTTCCTCGATGATGTGTATGCAAATCTAAGAACAAATACTGTAAGATCTATCCTATGAGTTGCTACCTGCCTTGGTAGCTTGATCTTCTTGATGCTGAAATGAACCTCCCCTTGTGGCATGCCTTCCCCACTCTCTGCTTCTACTTCTTCCTAGTTACAACTGCTGATTCCAGTGGTTGATCTGGTGTTGTTCTAGTGGTTCAGCTAGTGTAGTTCTTGGTGTTCTTCATGTGCTGAGAAAGTTGTTGGCAGATTTGGGAAACATGAGATTCGGCTGGGAATGTTGTGTGTGCTAGAAAATCTTGCTGGTACAGGTGTTGTTTATGTAGGCTGGTACTTTGCATGTGAGGTTGACAACACACAGATGCATGGCATGCATGTAGCTGCTGGGTACATGGGCAAGTTTTAATGCACTAGATCCATTCCCCTTGTACAAGCCCGGGCTGATATTTGTAGCTGTCAAGTGACTTTTCTCTTTCTCCTCTTGCAAGCTACGGTGGGTTGATATTTATCCACCTTTGGTCTTTCTTTTGTGTACTACCAAGTGGAAACTACTTAAGCTGGGCTGCTACTATTACTGGACTATATTGTATGGATGCTTCTTAATTACATTAGTGGCTGGAATAACTCAAGTGGCATAATTATGTGTGCCTGTACTAAACAGATCAAGTGTGATTCAAGATTGATTAAGCTTTGCTTAATTATCAGTGGCTTATTAATATTTGGTTAGGGTCATATTGACTTTTCTATGTCAATAATGATCCATTTAAATGAACTAGTTGGTACCCCGCGTGTTGCAGCGGCCATTAGACATGAGTTTTTGTATGCAAAAAATAACATGAACATTCTATAAAAATAATGCTCATTTGAATATACAATTAAAATGCCCAAGCATATAGCTAATTAATTATTTGGCTTTGGTCACGCGTTGCTGTGGGAATCATACATGAAAAATATAGCTCCTTTCGAGAATAGTATATATATACATTTCCTTATACTACCACATGATTTCATCATTTATCTATGATTAATTTTAAACCGTCCATTTCTTGTGATAGTGCACTGCTTATCATTGTATTTTTAAATACAACAATTATTTTGCTTTCCACAAAAGAATTGATTTATACTGAAACTGTATGGGAATTTTATGCTCCTTAGACGGGTAAACAAAATTAGACCTCAGACAGTCTTTCACATCATGTGGCTGCTCCTTTTTCCACCTAATTTACAAACCGACGTATTCCATATATCAGTTGTATATGTATTTCTGAATTCACTACGTCACAAGTTACTTGAATGATGAGAATACATGCACCAGAAGGGATGGATGGTTGCAGACTGATAATCTATACGAAGTATTATCTTTCTGAACTTCCTTACCATCATATTGTTCCAGCTGACCTTTAAACAGTTTTGGACACCTGAAATTGATGTTGACGTACCATAGTAAATTTGAGAACATATTATAAGACTAAGCTCATGTACAGTTGTCTCTCTTCATGTACTTCAACCTGGTTTATTTCCTTGTTGTTACATAGTTCTGAAGGTGACGAAGCTCAAGAGCTCGTGCTGAGGAAATCTGGAAGCACTCATGTGTATGCACTCTGACGAACTGGGGGTTCAGGCAGCTTGAGAGCTGATGTCAAAGAATCAATCACTTTACACAATAGGAGATGGTTGTACACCACGGTGCTGCTTCTCTTTTTATTTGCTCTTTTGACTGTAACCTGCAACAGCAAAAAAAAAAAGGTTAAGAAAGAACCTGAATCAAGTCAGCTATGTTTTATTGATAGACGCACATTCATAACCCACCTTTATTTAATTTTTTGATGCACGGAGGGAGGGCAGTTCACACAGGAATTTTAGTACCAATCTTCAGGCAAACAAAAAGGATGAGAGGCAGATGGGATCATCGGATGTCAAAAACGCAGATCCGAGCAGGGATACGCTTTATTACTCCATGAAATAAGACAACTAATCTTGTTATCAGATATGTATTATCGAACATGAACTCTGCCGATCTATTGCAGTGGTGATTGTCAGCACCTAAGTCGGCGACACATAGCGATGCTGGCCAGAGAGATTCATGAGGCCTCGGTGAGTGAGAAGATGTCGGCTTATCACGGACGCGGCTGCAAAATGGCATATGTGGTTCCATTGTGCTCCATGTGAAACCAATGTGCTGCTTGTGGAAGCGTGGAGCTGTGACTGGCGTGTGATGGGGGGTTATATAATGTTTAGTGGAGCTGTAGACTATAAAGAGACGTACTGTGGGGATGGCAGCGGAGGAGACACATGGCTTAATGTTTGTGTTTTAATTGCCAGTTATAGGAGAGTTAAAAAGGGAAGCAAATGAAACCGACGGGAAAGGGAGAGTTGAATAATAAATTGGGCCTGTGTGAAATTGCATCAAGCGGCCGTGCTGGCTAGGCAGGGGGACTGCATATGCGTCGGTAGCTCGTGCGTTAACATGTAGAGAAATATTTAGTTACTGCTCTATAGGGTGGGTGGTGACCATAGATTTACTATCAAACGGATAGAAAGATTTGGAGTGACGTGGCTGCACCAAATTCAAGCTTGCAAACATTAAATGTATTTTAGTGGGGATGACTTTATAGATATTATAGATGTGTGGCTTCTAAATAGGAACTTGATTAGATTAGAGGGAAAATAAAAATGTTACCTTCTGTTGCCATTCCAATTGATCATAACTTGTTGCACAATATCCTAGTTGCCTATTTGATGCCTAATTTATCATTGCTGCCTCCAAGGGTACTATCTAGTAGTTCCTAAATCACAAATGTTGCCGAAGATGAATAATTCCCTCTAGTCACTTTTGGGGATTAGGACTGGTTCCTAATTTCCATTAATTGAGTTCCAATATTAAAATGCCTCATTTCATATGATGGCAACATTATAACCATAACCCAATATTTTCCCTTTTTCTTTGTTTTGTTTCTCTTATTGCAGGAAAAGAAGAATAAGAAATGTTGAGAAGATTTAGATTAGATTTAGAAATTTTTTTAGTTCCATTTTGTAATCTCATAGTTCTTGTGTAAATTATAATATTTCAATAAATGTTGTAATAATACTTATGTGAATTGTTATTAGTAATATTTGATTCTCATTCCTATTTGTTATTACTTCGTATTTTATATAATTTTTTAAAATTCAAATTCTTATTTGAGTTTTGTCTTTCATATACGAATTTGAATTCAGATTGTTTCCCCCAAAACATATAACTTCGCAAAGGTCATGTCGAAATTTATCACACTCACATCGATGACTAACTCGATTCCACCGATGCAAGAGAAACCTCGATCCCTTTGACAGTTTTAAACAACAGCGCGAAAATTCCCCAGATTTTCTATGCATGAATGCAATGCACACATCTGTTTCCTCTATTTTTGTAACCCCATTACCTGGGATATTACAGTCTCTACCCCTTAAACTAAACTTCGTACTCAAAGTTTGAACTCTCTCACGTTTCCGGAGTGTGGATCTGACTTGTGCAGACTACGACTTCTCTAGAACTCTGTGGTGATCTCACTAGATATAATTGAATATATCCCTTGTCCAGATTCTTTCTGGAATCCATTAGGGTTTGTCTCTGAACCATGGCTTCTTACTTTAATTCCATGATTTCTATCAATATTATAATCTTGTTTCTTTCTCATTGAAGATTCAATGATTGGGACTTCTTCTTGTCCTGACAGTCTTAATTGAGGACTAGTTGGATAACATTCTCCTAATTGATAAAATAGGTCTTTGTTTTCCCTTACTACCAAAACTGCAATAATGGTACTTGGTAAGGTACTTATCATAGAAATGGTCGTGATGGTTTATTTCCCTAAGAATGGATTAGACTCATTTAGTCCATCCAATCATGGTTTATAGTTGATACCTATAACTATTTTGGGTTATTTAGGTTCCATGAAAGGAATCATTCTATTAGTCTGTGGTTCTGGTATGGTCAATCTCCTTCGGTCTTTGGCCTTCTTGAGCTGTATTTGGTCTATGGTATTTTCTTCGTCCAACTTCTTTATGCTTAACTTACTTGAGCTTTCGTACTTCTGAGTAAATACTACTCACTTTCTCAAGTTATAGTCCACTTCTTACTTCCTCGAGGTATAAACCTCGGCTTCTGGTCTGACATACTTCTGAAAGTAGTATCAACAATCTTATGAAAATAAGATCGAACTTCCTCTCAGTTCAGACCTTCTTCATCTATCTAGCTCAAAATATTGAGTCATTGTACATCCAACTCAATCATTACTCTACCCCTTAGAGTTTTCTTATGGTCTTCAACTTCTTTTCTTCCAACCATTGGACTCATGGTTAGAATATTGGTCTAGTCCTAACTTATGGTTTGTACTTCTTCTAAGATCTCGCGAAGAATATTTGTGGTGTATCCACTCAATTGTGGACATCCAATGTGAATCCTTCGACTCTATGATTATAGGTCATTGTTATTTGGCTGACAAAATTTTATTTGTTTACAACTTCTTGGTACAGATAATCCAATTATGGACTACTTGATACCAATTGTGGCTATTTGTTATCTAAAAATGGATTCTATTATAGGTTCTTATCAACTGGACGAGACATCTTCTACTTTATCTCGCAGTATTGATCCTATACCAATTGTGATCTTCTGATATCAACTATGGTCTTCTTATATCTGCTATGGTTTCATAGGTCATCTACCTTTCTTCAGGGTTTATTTTGCAAGAAAACCACTATGAATATAGTATCCAAAGTGATTTCTCATGCATTCCCTCTTCTAGGTTGACTATGGATCTGATTAAGCTTCACCATAATCACCAGATTTCTCACCTTCATGCTTCTTCCGTACTAAAGTACTCCTCTGTTGAGGCAAAGCATGAGTTTTGATTGGTACTATCTTCAGAGTATTGTGGTTACTTCCCACAACTTTGCTTCCTTTCTCTGATGAACCTTCATCTTGTCTTCGGAATCTTCCAGAATTCGTCGCTTCCTCACACGAATACTATTACCCTCTAGATCTATAGCATCAAGTAAGAACTTGATATTGCAACATGCATTTTCATATCGAAGTCAAACTTCATGTATGGATCTAGTCAAACAATGAAAATCCAATTAAAATCCAAGAAGATTCAGCTTTGTGCTTATAATACACATCATCATAAGCCTGAATAATGATAATTGAGTAAGACATCTCTAAACATCAGGCTCTGATGTGTAGTATATAACACCACATAAGATCGGTTTATATCGTGATACTTAGCACGAATATGTGGGTTTCTACTATTTATCTCAACATTTACCGTAATTGCACATTTGCAATGTGATAAACTTGAAACAAAGTGGCCTAGGATAGTTAAAGTTAACCTAGTTTTGTTTGGAAGTACTAACAAAGTATTATACCATATATAAGTGCTGTTGAGGATTATTTTGTATTATACCACTAGTTCTAATATGGTTACTATGAATACATATTTATTAGGATATATTTCCTATACTTTCAAGTGTTTCTACTATAGACCTGTGGTCATGATGTGTTTGGCACACTTCCCATGGTTTTGGAACACAATTCTTGCACTATTGTTTAACACTTGGCTTCTTATTGTACTCTTCCTAAATATTTATGATATTCTAGTCCATCACATAACGATACTCAGGTGAATCATATATGATTTCTATCTCTACCATGTAAGTAGGCATATTTAATTCCTATCTCTCTTCCTTACCTCCCATGATTGACTCATCATGGTCTATACTACTTCATATGACTCATAGTTATCACTTACTATCCATTGTTTCACAATTTTGGATAGATTTTACTTTCACATTACTTGTATTGGTTTACACCTTCTAATAGGATATCATGCTTATCTTGGTCACTTAATATTACTCCTATTACAGTTCTGGATAATTTTTACTTAACCATAACATGTGTTGGTACACATCTTCCAATAGGATATCTTCCTTATGGTTGTATCCTCTCTTTGGACTACCATGTATTGTATACCAACTGTGATCTACTCATCTATTGTTTTAAGGACTTAATTGTGTACTACAAATTTGGGATTAGCTAACTACTTTATTTTATCTTGGTAAGCTAGGTAAGAAATGTTGACTCAAGTGTGTCAGGATTATTCTCAAGTGAATATCCATCTCAAGTCATAAGAAGTATTTGGTTTATCTAAAACAACTTCCTATAGACACTACCAATTCTATAGGTCTCCTTTAAAGGGTTTTAATCCTAAGGTCAAAGCATTTGCTCTGATACCAACTGTGGTGACCCGGCATACCACTGCATGGTGTAGTATGCAAGTCTGATATAACACCAATGAAATACCGTTCCACTAGTATTATATCGCTCAGAGTGGTACAACAGAAACATATGCGGGTCCAAGGCATGTCTATAGAATTACATACAGACTCTGTTACACAAGATCAGCACAGCCTCCTACTTTACAATGAGGTAAAACTACAAATAAACTCCAGAAGAACGACTCGTAGTCTAATCCTACCACGAACTCTATTTGAAGAGTAATTAACTAGCTATAGAGGCTATGACTAGATTCTAGCTAAATAGGAGCTAGGTTTAGGAAGCTAGTTCCCTTCTACTACTTAATTTAGGTTTTCTCCATGGTAGTTGTGGTGTTTGACTCTTCCGGCAGGTTCCTGTCCCCTTGAAGTATTTGTAGAATCCTCGGTCTTTGAGTTGCACGGTAGATCCTCCTTCGATGCCTCCATATCTAAGCAGGGGATTTAAGAGTGGGATGAGTACGAGCGTACTCAACAAGTTCATTATAGGAAAGAGGTGTTTAATGCACTAGCTACAGCATTAGACCAGAAAGTCTAATACCAATGCAGGTTTTCATAACCATTTCTTCAAAAGGTTGCTTTTATTCAGAAGAACTATGTCCGTCAGCCTTCACCGGTTTACTAGAACTTCATGGAGCTCCTTTCCGGCCGCGTTCGCAGTTCCATATCCCGGAACAGGGAGTGACAGGTCACGGTTCATTACACTCTGCAGAGGTGTGTTGCTTTACCCATAAGAGATCTTAACCTTGGTGCCAACCGGGTGATCTTCCCGTCCACACTTCCTATGGTGTGAGGCCCGGTATAAGGTCATAGCCAATCATATTCCTCCTCTACCTCATACACCCACCCGTTGTTGCAAACCCCGACCCTGGGTCCTCGCCGGTCCTCTTACTCCAATTAAGGATGGACCCCGACCACGACAACAGTTCAGGTCTCTACCATGAACTCCTTCGCCGGCAGCTGCAACCCATCATAGACCGCAATAACCGTGGGGACTTCATCGGGACCCCCACCCTACCACTTGTCCTCTCTTGGATCAAGGGTACCACTTGTCCTCTCTTGGATCAAGGGTCTACGGTAAAGCGCATCCATTGATGTACAAGAGGTGGAAATACAATTGACTATTCCGTCCCACTCCAGATCTTATGGTTAACAGGGGTATTACGGCACAAGAATCACTGGACGACATTTGTTGTTTAATCCAAGATGGATATAAACCCTTGCAATGGAACCTCCACCATATCAACACAATCCATGGTTCCATTGCCCACCACATAGTCATATTCATAGTTATGAAAATAGTGGTTTTGTTTTTTATGCAATAGTGATAAAGATAGTACTTTGCAAGTAATTTGGTAAAAATACTCAAATGACATGAGCAAGTGATGAACTTGCCTTTCTTGACTGCAAGATTATGCAGGCAAGGTCTTCTATACGCAATAACTCCAAATTCTGAAATAGCATCATCGTCCGGTAAGGACGATGTTTAAAAGATTGGCAAGGATGCAATAATGCATAAGTATGAGATGCAATCGCTCTAAGCGTGACCTAACCCCGATGATTTAGTATTAGTAAGTTGTTATGATTTCTTTAAGATGCGTTGCACTTTTAGAGTGGATTCACAAACAAGAATCTTATTAGAGTTGTGTTTAGCTTGGTATAGAAATTGGAAATGAATACTATCCAATCAAGGATAAACACTTAAATTCTACACATAGCCAAGGCTATGGCTTAGGTATATGGTGTATAGAATTTATCATATAAGAGGACAATATTAGTGAGTGGTATCAATTTAGTTGAATTGAATTAGAGATGGCTAATGATTATTAGGTTTGTCATCATGCTTCTAATAGTACAATATTGGTTGATATAACTAACAAGCTATGTACAAACTTCTAATATAAGGTTAAATTGGTATTGTAGGATGAATATTTACCTAAGCAATACAACTAACATATGGTTTAATGTCTACCTCATATTTAAGGTTCAATCCTGAAGGTTGTACTTGTAAGTATCAAACATGGTAATGCAAAGTAAGTCAAACGATTCTATTTGGCTCAAACATGTGTAAGAGTATGACCTAAATTAAGTGTTGTTAAAGTTTTTGTGTCTTTAGATGTGAGTGTAAACTCATAATATTGTTTTTATTTTACAATTTTAAGTGATAGTAACTTATTTATTTTTTTAGGTATAAAGAACTTAATGTTAGGGCTTTAGGAATTCCCTAAAGGGTTAAATTGATGTGGATTTAATGAACTACCTTAAGTTAAAGAAAATATTCATTAAAGATGTATGAGTTAGTACTGGAATATAATTTAGAATTGGTTACAATTTATTAGATTATGGCATTTTTATATGGTTATTATGAGTTAAAAATCAAAAGGCTGAGTTTTATTTATTAAATCATGTTTAACCCTTAAACATATTTATTACATGATCAATGTTGAACATTTAGACATTTCCATTTTACTTTTCTTTCTTATAAAAATATTTTCCTAGGAATTTTAAAGTACCTAGAATTGAATTTAGGTCCTTAATATTTTAATATAATAATTAACTTTATTTAAAACGATATCAATATTAGTTTGTGAATGAATAATGTACCTAACAATTTTTTTTAGATTTGATAATAACTTAGGTTTACTGTTAAGTATTTTTAATGTATAAAATAGGATGCACTAATATAAGAATATGCTACATATTCTAAGTGGGTTAGGGACACACGTACATAATGGGTGGCTAAAAGTTAATTGGATCAACTAGTATTCACGTACAAATACTAGACTAGTTTATTGGGCTGAAGCTAATTAGGCTTAGTTTTATAGGTACACGGGCACGCACATGGTTCGGTAGCTGTGTTGGGCTCGACTCATCCCCTTAGCCCCTCGTTCTTCAAATTCTCAGTCGCTCCAGGCACGCACATGACTCGCGTGATTTCCCCTCTCGCCCTCAATCTGGCCGCCGCCTCGTGCCGCTCCGGCCGTCGCCGGCCATGCCCGCCGTCGTCGGCCGCATCCGTCGTTGCCGACTGGCATCCCAGCTCCTCTTCCTCAGAGTCGCCACATTGCTCACGCGCGCCCGCAGCTAACCCTAACCCTTGGGTTGGCTTGTTCGCCGCCGGCCGCTACCGGCTCCGGCGCCTCCGGATGCTCCCTTTCATCGAAACAGCCTCCTCAACATCATCCACGCCGCCTCGTCGTTCTTCTTCGACCACCTCCGGAACCCCGCTCGTCTTGACCATGCGCTCGGCCACCGGTCGACCTCCCCGATGGTGCGGTGGTGCTGCTGTTGCCTCTTGGGCTGGCCGTGGCCTCTCTGTTTGGACGCCTCCGTCCCATTCTCACGTGAGCGACCTGGACGTCACGGCGGTGGTGTTGTTTGGGGGTGTATTGGTGGTGACATGGTACTGATGCTACGGTGCTGTGATGTTGCTATTGCTGCTGCTTGCGCTGCCTACTTCGTCCTCGACGCCGGCCGAATGGCGTCGCGGGCGCAACCCCGACGTCAACTGTTGCACCTACTTCGCTACTGCAATTACTGTGAGCTCAATCTCTGCCCTCTCTATACTGACATGACTATAATTTGGTTGCTATGTGCATGTGTGTGATGTGTATGAGCTACTGGTCATCTAGATGCACTGGTGCTTACAGTAGTCTAATAGAGACTGCTTAAAATTGTTGATCTATGGTACTGTGCAGTGCACAAGTTCGGATGATTTATTCACCCAGAGCAGGTGGGTTTTGCAGATATGCTATACCTGATGAAACTGAACTTTAGCACCTCAGTTCACGGAGCAAGAGTTTGTAGTTGCAAGATACTAAAGGATTAATCCTAGTTGCTAGTTGTTGCTGATGTATGATGGATTTACAGGATAGTTTCCTTGTGTGCTTATAATACATAATATTAGTTTGCTTCCGAGGTAAATGATTAAGTGATGATCAGGTTATGAATATGCATGTTTGAACACTTTTTGGTATAGGCAAAGTGTTGATATGCATACTTTGGACATATATGCTGCTTATAATTATAAATGGTTACCCTATTTGATGGCTGGCTTGAGCTAGCGATGTTGTAATATATATCTTGGGATAAGAACATACATATGCTTGCCTATCCAGATTATTGGTGATTGTTTTCTAAAGTTGGTCATTACCATTTTATTCAGGGAAATTACTTTAGTTGTTATATAAAACTGAGCTCAATTGGAGCACAGCTAAAGTAAAGGATATTGTTGTTGTGTTTATGGTTTCAACTTATAATATCCATATAAATTGGTGGTCCTCATATTATCTTGTAGATGCTATTTGGTGTGTTATATGTGGATGAGAAGTGTTTAATTTTTAGCTAATGAGGATGATCTGATGGATTATCTGATCATGTTTAGTGTGGTACAACAAATAAATGTGTGTGTTGTACAAAGTGGATGCTTGGCAGTTCTTGGACATGATTATTTGCTGGTTTCCTCTCATGGCCTAACTGCCCTCTCGGTCTATATTCAGGGTATGAGCTGTTGGTTCTACCAGGGATCACCAGCACTGGGTGATCAAGCTCCCCTCTCTCGCATATTTCTTGCTGTATATTACTGATAAGAATAGATGTTGAGCTTGATATCTTGGTCCAGCCTATGATGCAAAGGCTGAGGCACTTCCTTTTGATAAGAACAAATATACTATTTATGGTTTTATAAGATTCTCTGTGATGAACTGGGCATAGCACTTCTATGCCAGATCTGAGAGAAATCCATCTCTCATATCCTCCTAGACAGAGTCTAGTTGAAGGGTAGTTAGATGGGTTACTTGTATACTTCTATTACTTCCTCGATGATGTGTATGCAAATCTAAGAACAAATACTGTAAGATCTATCCTATGAGTTGCTACCTGCCTTGGTAGCTTGATCTTCTTGATGCTGAAATGAACCTCCCCTTGTGGCATGCCTTCCCCACTCTCTGCTTCTACTTCTTCCTAGTTACAACTGCTGATTCCAGTGGTTGATCTGGTGTTGTTCTAGTGGTTCAGCTAGTGTAGTTCTTGGTGTTCTTCATGTGCTGAGAAAGTTGTTGGCAGATTTGGGAAACATGAGATTCGGCTGGGAATGTTGTGTGTGCTAGAAAATCTTGCTGGTACAGGTGTTGTTTATGTAGGCTGGTACTTTGCATGTGAGGTTGACAACACACAGATGCATGGCATGCGTGTAGCTGCTGGGTACATGGGCAAGTTTTAATGCACTAGATCCATTCCCCTTGTACAAGCCCGGGCTGATATTTGTAGCTGTCAAGTGACTTTTCTCTTTCTCCTCTTGCAAGCTACGGTGGGTTGATATTTATCCACCTTTGGTCTTTCTTTTGTGTACTACCAAGTGGAAACTACTTAAGCTGGGCTGCTACTATTACTGGACTATATTGTATGGATGCTTCTTAATTACATTAGTGGCTGGAATAACTCAAGTGGCATAATTATGTGTGCCTGTACTAAACAGATCAAGTGTGATTCAAGATTGATTAAGCTTTGCTTAATTATCAGTGGCTTATTAATATTTGGTTAGGGTCATATTGACTTTTCTATGTCAATAATGATCCATTTAAATGAATGTGTGGCTTCTAAATAGGAACTTGATTAGATTAGAGGGAAAATAAAAATGTTGCCTTCTGTTGCCATTCCAATTGATCATAACTTGTTGCACAATATCCCTGGTTGCCTATTTGATACCTAATTTATCATTGCTGCCTCCAAGGGTACTATCTAGTAGTTCCTAAATCACAAATGTTGCCGAAGATGAATAATTCCCTCTAGTCACTTTTGGGGATTAGGACTGGTTCCTAATTTCCATTAATTGAGTTCCAATATTAAAACGCCTCATTTCATATGATGGCAACATTATAACCATAACCCAATATTTTCCCTTTTTCTTTGTTTTGTTTCTCTTATTGCAGGAAAAGAAGAATAAGAAATGTTGAGAAGATTTAGATTAGATTTAGAAATTCTTTTAGTTCCATTTTGTAATCTCATAGTTCTTGTGTAAATTATAATATTTCAATAAATGTTGTAATAATACTTATGTGAATTGTTATTAGTAATATTTGATTCTCATTCCTATTTGTTATTACTTCGTATTTTATATAATTGTTTAAAATTCAAATTCTTATTTGAGTTTTGTCTTTCATATACGAATTTGAATTCAGATTGTTTCCCCCAAAACATATAACTTCGCAAAGGTCATGTCGAAATTTATCACACTCACATCGATGACTAACTCGATTCCACCGATGGAAGAGAAACCTCGATCCCTTTGACAGTTTTAAACAACAGCGCGAAAATTCCCCAGATTTTCTATGCATGAATGCAATGCACACATCTGTTTCCTCTATTTTTGTAACCCCATTACCTGGGATATTACAGAAACTCCATACCAATGGATTACTTGAATCACTTGTGTAGCGACCTCACCTTTTTAGGGTGCCGATCTCTGTGCATATCTGTGCTAGTCCCTGGATCAATCGCTAGCACACACAGTACAAGATGTAATACCAAGAAACAAAGGTCTTTATTACATCGTATGATCCAGAATTTTCATAAAGGATTTACAAATTGCATAGCACAAGGCTAGCATCTCATCAGAGTTTCACAACGAATAAACATAGACACCATGGAGTCCTTCGTCTTCATGTGCCACAGGCGAGCATGCTGAGGTTAGACTCGTAACCCTAACCATCATAACTCATTCGTCTTTCAAAACATCTGCAACATGAAAAGTTACAGCCACGAATGGTCAATACTTTGAATGTATTGGCAAGATAACACTATGGTGGACTCAAATGGCAACCTAACACTTAAGTGTACATTTGGCTGGTAGAGCTCAGGTATGATTTGCATAAAGCCAGTTTTCTCCTATCAATTATCAAATCATTTTCTTTCATACTAATTAAGCGGTACCATTGATAGAAATCAATGAACCTGGAAACCACCGGTAAATCCCCGGTGAATCCTCCTACCCTTGTTCACCCATCAAATTTTAATTTAAGAAGTTGGGATGAGGAGATTTTCGAACAGGATCCTTGTCAGTTCGCTCAAATTGTCCGTAACCGGGGACACGGCTAAGTACTTAGATTTAACACTCTGCAGAGGTTGTACAAATTTACCCACATGACCTAGTCTGCTCTTCTTCCATGATGCACATTTTGCTCAAATGGACAGATGTTGACTAGGACGAGACTTTTCCGAAGTAATCCTCCAGACCATCCTCTACGGACCCGTACCAACCTACAATCCCCTACATCATCTGTCACGTAGGATCCGGGTTCTCACAACATACTCCGTCAAGCCAGAGCCCATATAGCATGTGGTTGTACGGTAAGCTAATGAGCAAGGTTGTCTACAATCTCTTTAATCCTGGGTGACTTTCCGCAAATGTGTACTCACACCAGGGTATCGCCGTTGACAGGGCCCCCTGATGCAGCCACCCGCTCCAAAGCTCCACCATTCACCCAGGTAGTTCATTAAACTTAGTTGTTTTTCCTTAACCACTAGAAAAACATTTTCATGGCATAGCTAAGCATCCTACTAAGTTTAATGGCGACAAAAGATACAAGTCAAGATCAAGTACCTATTCTACTAGGTGTGAATAGCAAAGCATATAATCCTATACATGCATACTACAAAAATTACTACAGTGCATATGTAAAACTGGGACATATGTGATTGGTGTGTCACTTGCCTTGGTGAGATGAGGAGTTGGAACACTCTTCGCAGAAACACTCGTTCAATCAGCACAAGCACAATCTACAAATAAAATTTTCACTCCATAAACACATAGCAACACATAGACAATCACAAATGGAATATGGATGCAATATGTGGCTTAAACTTGAACAACACACTTAATATGTTCTCTGTTTTTCAACTATATGCATGATGCCATGGCAAAATTTTAGCGTTAAAATAATAGTTGAAAATATTTTCTAACACTAGAAATTGATTTAACGCTAAAGGAACACTACAAAGGAATTATATTTGGTCACGTTTTTCTTGGTATAATGCTACTGTACAGAGGATTTCATTTCCTGTTAATAGCAATAAGGAAACACTCAAAATATTTTGTAGAATAAATTCTCATGGTCAAAATAATAAATTGAGTTTCTGGAAAACTGGTAAATAAACATGATGCATAATTCGAATTTTATTGTCTTAACAAATTCTATTCGGTTTTATGAGTTCGTAGATATCTTATGTATCTGATTTGGGTCTGTGGTTCAAAAGATATGGACTATCAAAGTTTCTATACTAATCTGTCCATTTGACGTAAAAGCTGAATTAGCAAACAACTAGGACTCGTCTTGTGTATCTGTTGAAGTGTGACGGTTCAGATGAAAAACTATACTATCTGAATACATCCGACCAGATCGTGCATGAAATCCAAGTGAGTAAACTGCAAGGGGATCGATGCTCACCAACAGGATGTTACAGAAAGATTGCAAAGTAGTAGTCTGTGGTAGTAGCAGGCCTGATGGAGACAGTATCAACCGTGTAGACTCCACCGAGCGAGAAGGCGCTTCTCAGGATTGGGACGGATGGCTACAAAATCGATTCCAATCAAGGAGTCAGGGATGTGAGCACGGCCAAGGTAAGATGAAAGGAAAAAAATATTGGGGCCTGGTTCCCATATAAACCTTGTCGCAGTCGTCGGAAAACGCAGCCGCAGTTGAACTTCGGCCAAGAACTGCATGTATCCAAGGTCAGCGTTGAGGCGCTATTTGGTGGAGATACTAAGAGGAGCGAGGGAGGCTTGGGCGCAGCTTATAAAGAATGTAGCGATCCAGGTGACGGGACTTCGATGGGGACTAGACACCCGTTTCGGCTCCTACGTCCGAGTGATTTAGGTGCACTAAAGTGGGGTTTTAATGCCCTGCATTGAACCATGGATGAATGAGGAGTAACTTTCGTATTTAGGGTGTGATGTTTCGGTGTCAAGAATCGATGGAACCGTGAGCAGAAGGTGCAGCCATGGTGTACGTTCAGATCAGTTTCTGAACGTGAGTGTCCAAGTGGAAGACGACCGATTCAGTTTCTTTTAGGCTGGGTTGGATCGTTTTAGTCTACATGGGCTAAAAAGGCTGAGTCGGCCCAGGTTAGTCTGGTTCATCATTTTTTTTTACTGTTTTGTTTATTTGGAAAAATCCTTTGGTAAAAAAAAGGCCAAACTTTGGCATAAAAAACAAATAAAATATATGTGGATTTCTTATGAATAATATTATGGAACCACTTGTAGTTTGAAATAATTTTGATAAACTCAAAATTTGGCATACATGCCTATAAGGCTTTATTTGCATTACTTCAGGTTTAAGGTTTATTTATGAATTTCAAATTCATTCATATTTTTCCTAAGGAATGCAAAGATGGCATGATGCTTATGAATGCAATGCATGCATTTTGAAAACTCCATTTTTGGACGATTTTTTTATAGAAAGTTTTAGTTTCTTGTAAATTTTTCAACCAAGACAAACAAACAAGCTTAGATTTTATTTTTATTTCACATTCCAAAATTTAGAAAATTTTGGGATGTGACAACTTGACTTTGAGTCACTTGATAGATGCGAAGCATGTCTAATGGGAAAAATGACTAAGACTCTATTTTCTGGTATGATGGAGCGAGCTACAGACTTATTGGAAATCATACATACCGATGTGTGCGGACCAATGAGTGTAGCATCGCGCGGTGGTTATCGTTATGTTCTAACCTTCACAGATGATCTGAGTAGATATGGGTATATCTATTTCATGAAACATAAATCCGAAACTTTCGAGAAGTTTAAGGAATTTCAAAGTGAAGTAGAAAATCAACGTAACAAGAAGATTAAATTTCTACGATCTGATCGCGGAGGTGAATATCTGAGTTATGAGTTTGGCATGCATTTAAATAAATGCGGAATACTTTCACAATTGACACCGCCGGGAACACCACAACGAAACGGTGTGTCCGAACGTCGTAATCGAACTCTCTTAGATATGGTTCGTTCTATGATGTCTCTTACTGATTTGCCGTTATCATTTTGGAGTTATGCATTAGAGACAACCGCATTCACTTTAAATAGAGCACCATTAAAATCCGTTGAAACGACACCGTATGAATTATGGTTTCATAAGAAACCTAAGCTGTCGTTCCTTAAAGTTTGGGGTTGCGAAGCCTATGTAAAGAAGTTACAACCGGACAAGCTAGAACCCAAAGCGGAGAAATGCATCTTCATAGGATACCCTAAGGAAACTATAGGGTATACTTTCTATCACAGATCCGAAGGCAAAATCTTTGTTGCTAAGAACGGAACCTTTCTTGAGAAAGAATTTCTCACTAAAGAAGTGACTGAAAGAAAAGTAGAACTCGATGAGATTTATGAATCTTTACTCGTTGATCAGAGTAGTGCAGTACCGGAAGTTGTTCCTGTACCGTCTGCACCGACAACAGATGAAGCTAATGATAATGATCATGAAACTTCGAACGAGGAAGCTACTGAACCTCGCAGATCGACAAGGGAACGTACCACTCCTGATTGGTATGATCCTTGTCTAAATGTCATGATTGTATACAACAATGATGAAGACCCTGCGACGTATGAAGAAGCGATGATGAGCCCAGATTCCAACAAATGGCAAGAAGCCATGAAATCCGAAATGGGATCCATGTATGATAACAAAGTATGGACTTTGGTAGACTTACCTGATAGCCGCAAGGCTGTCGAGAATAAATGGATCTTCAAGAGAAAAACAGATGCTGATGGTAATATTACTATCTATAAAGCTCGACTTGTCGCAAAGGGTTTCCGACAAATTCAAGGAGTTGACTACGATGAGACTTTCTCACCTGTAGCGAAGCTAAAATCTGTGAGGATTTTGTTAGCAATAGCTGCATTTTTCGATTATGAGATTTGGCAGATGGATGTCAAAACGGCGTTCCTTAATGGAGACATTGAGGAAGAGTTGTATATGGTACAACCCAAAGGTTTTGTCGATCCTAAAAATGCTGACAAAGTATGCAAACTTCAGCGTTCAATTTATGGACTGAAGCAAGCATCGAGAAGTTGGAACCGACGCTTTGATAAGGTGATCAAAGACTTCGGGTTTATACAGTGTCACGGAGAGGCCTGTATTTACAAGAAAGTGAGTGGGAGCTCTGTAGCATTCCTGATATTATATGTGGATGACATATTATTGATTGGGAATAATATAGAGCTATTGAGCAGTGTAAAAGGTTATTTGAATAATAGTTTTTCAATGAAAGACCTTGGTGAAGCATCGTATATATTAGGCATCAAGATTTATAGAGATAGATCAAGATGCCTAATAGGGCTATCACAGAGTACATACCTGGACAAGATTCTAAAGAAGTTTAGAATGGACGAAAGTAAGAAAGGGTTCTTACCTATATTACTAGGCAAGGTCTTGAGTAAGACTCAAGGACCGGCTACGGCAGAAGAAAGAGAAAGGATGAGTAATATCCCCTATGCCTCGGCAGTAGGATCTATCATGTATGCCATGCTATGTACTAGACCGGATATAGCACATGCTGTTAGTTTGACTAGCAGATATCAAAGTGATCCAGGGATGGAACACTGGACAGCGGTCAAGAATATCCTGAAGTACTTGAAAAGAACTAAGGATATGTTTCTTTGTTATGGAGGTAACCAAGAGCTCGTTGTAAGCGGTTACACCGATGCAAGTTGGAACACTGATCCTGATGACTCTAAGTCACAATCTGGGTACGTGTTTATATTGAATGGTGCTGCAGTAAGCTGGGCAAGCTCGAAGCAGTGCACGGTGGAGAAGTCTTCAACAGAATCAGAGTACATAGCGGCTTCAGAGGCTTCATCAGAAGCGGTATGGATGAAGAGGTTCATTATAGAGCTTGGTGTGGTTCCTAGTGCATTGGACCCACTAGTCATCTACTGTGACAACATGGGTGCCATCGCCAATGCACAAGAACCAAGGTCACACAAGAGGCTGAAGCATATCAAGCTGCGTTATCACTCGATTCGCGAGTACATCGAAGATGGAGAAGTAATGATTTGCAAAGTACACACTGATCTGAATGTAGCAGATCCGTTGACTAAAGCTCTCCCTAGGGCAAAGCATGACCAACACCAGAATGCCATGGGTGTTAGGTACCTTACAATGTAATCTAGATTATTGACTCTAGTGCAAGTGGGAGACTGCTGGAGATATGCCCAAGAGGCAATAATAAAAGTGGTTATTATATATCTTTATGTTTATGATAAATGTTTATATACCATGCTATAATTGTATTAACCGAAACATTGATACATGTGTGATATATAAACAACAAAGAGTCCCTAGTATGCCTCTTAACTAGCTTGTTGATTAATGGATGATTAGTTTCATAATCATGAACATTGGATGTTATTAATAACAAGGTTATATCATTATAGGAATGATGTAATGGACACACCCAATTAAGCGTAGCATAAGATCACGTCATTAAGTTATTTGCTATAAGCTTTCGATACATAGTTACCTAGTCCTTATGACCATGAGATCATGTAAATCACTTATACCGGAAAGGTACTTTTATTACATCAAACGCCACTGCATAAATGGGTGGTTATAAAGGTGGGATTAAGTATCCGGAAAGTATGAGTTGAGGCATATGGATCAACAGTGGGATTTGTCCATCCCGATGACGGATAGATATACTCTGGGCCCTCTCGGTGGAATGTCGTCTAATGTCTTGCAAGCATATGAATAAGTTCATAAGAGACCACATACCACGATACGATTAAAGAGTACTTGTCAGGAGACGAGGTTGAACAAGGTATAGAGTGATACCGATGATCAAACCTCGGACAAGTAAAATATCGCGTGACAAAGGGAATTGGTATCGTATGTGAATGGTTCATTCGATCACTAAGTCATCGTTGAATATGTGGGAGCCATTATGGATCTCCAGATCCCGCTATTGGTTATTGGTCGGAGAGAGTTCTCAACCATGTCCACATAGTTCGCGAACCGTAGGGTGACACACTTAAGGTTTGATGTTGTAATAGTAGAACTTGAATATGGAATGGAGTTCGAAGTATTGTTCGAAGTCTCGGATGGGATCCCGGACATCACGAGGAGTTCCGGAATGGTCCGGAGAATAACATTCATATATAGGAAGTCATTTTATAAGTTTGAAAATGATCCGGTTATTTTTACGGAAGGTTCTAGAAGGTTCTAGAAAAGTCCGGATGGAATCACTAAGGAAGGAGGAGTCCCGGAGGGACTCCACCTCCCTATGGCCGCCCAACCCTAGTGGGGAGTCCAAGGTGGACTCCACCTAAGGGGGCTGGCCACCCCCCCTTCATGGAAGGGTGGGAATCCCACTTGGGTGGGAGTCCCACCTTGGGTAGGTTTCCCTACTACATGGAAGGTTCTTGAGTTGGGGTCTTATTCGAAGACTTGTAGTCCAACACTTGGGGTTCCACCTATATAATGAGGGGCATAGGGGAGGGGGCCGGCCACCACAAAGCCACAAGCTGGCCGCAGCCCTTGAGGCCGGCCACCCCCCTCTCCCAAACTCTAGCCTCCCCCCTCTCCTCCACCTCTCCCGCACGCTTAGCGAAGCTCCGTGATACGTCTCCGACGTATCGATAATTTATTATGTTCCATGCCACATTATTGATGATATCTACATGTTTTATGCACACATTATGTCATATTCGTGCATTTTCTGGAACTAACCTATTAACAAGATGCCGAAGTGCCAGTTGCTGTTTTCTGCTGTTTTTGGTTTCAGAAATCCTAGTAAGGAAATATTCTCGGAATTGGAAGAAATCGACGCCCGGGGTCCTATTTTGCCACGAAGCTTCCAGAAGACCGAAGAGGAGACGAAGTGGGGCCACGAGGTGGCCAGACTATAGGGCGGCGCGGCCCAGGTCTTGGCCGCGCCGACCTGTAGTGTGGGCCCCTCGTGTGGCCCCCTGACCGGCCCTTCCGCCTACAAATAGCCTTCGTCGCGAAAACCCCAGTACCGAGAGCCACGATACGGAAAACCTTCCAGAGACGCCGCCGCCGCCAATCCCATCTCGGGGGATTCAGGAGATCGCCTCCGGCACCCTGCCGGAGAGGGGAATCATCTCCCGGAGGACTCTACGCCGCCATGGTCGCCTCTGAAGTGATGTGTGAGTAGTCTACCTCTGGACTATGGGTCCATAGCAGTAGCTAGATGGTTGTCTTCTCCCTATTGTGCTTAATTGTCGGGTCTTGTGAGCTGCCGAACATGATCAAGATCATATATCTGTAATTCTAGATGTTGTGTTTGTTGGGATCCGATGAATAGAGAATACTTGTTATGTTGATTATCAATTTATATCTATGTGTTGTTTATGATCTTGCATGCTCTCCGTTACTAGTAGATGCTCTGGCCAAGTAGATGCTTGTAACTCCAAGAGGGAGTATTTATGCTCGATAGTGGGTTCATGTCTCCGTGAATCTGGGGAAGTGACAAAAATCTCTAAGATTATGGATGTGCTGTTGCCACTAGGGATAAAACATTGGTGCTATGTTCGAGGATGTAGTTACTGATTACATTACGCGCAATACTTAATGCAATTGTCTGTTGTTAGCAACTTAATACTGGAGGGCGTTCGGATGATAACCTGAAGGTGGACTTTTTAGTCATAGATGCATGCTGGATAGCGGTCTATGTACTTTGTCGTAATGCCCAATTAAATCTCACTATACTCATCATAATATGTATGTGCATGGTCATGCCCTCTTTATTTGTCAATTGCCCAACTGTAATTTGTTCACCCAACATGTTGTTTATCTTATGGGAGAGACACCTCTAGTGAACTGTGGACCCCGGTCCAATTCTCTATACTGAAATACAATCTACTGCAATACTGTTCTACTGTTTTCTGCAAATAATCATCATCCACACTATACATCTAATCCTTTGTTACAGCAAGCCGGTGAGATTGACAACCTCGCTGTTTCGTTGGGGCAAAGTACTTGGTTTGTGTTGTGTAGGTTCCACGTTGGCGCCGGAATCCCTGGTGTTGCGCCGCACTACATCTCGCCGCCATCAACCTTCAATGTGCTTCTTGACTCCTACTGGTTCGATAAACCTTGGTTTCTAACTGAGGGAAACTTACTGCTGTACGCATCACACCTTCCACTTGGGGTTCCCAACGGTCGCGTGTTGTACGCGTGTCAAGCTAAATTTCTGGCGCCGTTGCCGGGAAGATCAAGACACGCTGCAAGGGGAGTCTCCAGATCCCAATCTCTTTACTTTGTTTTTGTCTTGCTTAGTTTTATTTACTACTTTGTTTGCTGCACTAAATCAAAATACAAAAAAATTAGTTGCTAGTTTTACTTTATTTACTATCTTGTTTGCTATATCAAAAACACAAAAAAAATAGTTACTTGCATTTACTTTATCTAGTTTGTTTTATTTACTATTGCTAAAATGGGTACTCCTGAAAATACTAAGTTGTGTGACTTCACAACCACAAATAATAATGATTTCTTATGCACACCTATTGCTCCACCTGCTACTACAGCAGAATTCTTTGAAATTAAACCTGCTTTACTGAATCTTGTTATGCGAGAGCAATTTTCTGGTGTTAGTTCTGATGATGCTGCTGCCCATCTTAATAATTTTGTTGAATTGTGTGAAATGCAAAAATATAAAGATGTGGATGGTGACATTATAAAATTAAAATTGTTCCCTTTCTCATTAAGAGGAAGAGCTAAAGATTGGTTGCTATCTCTGCCTAAGAATAGTATTGATTCATGGACTAAATGCAAGGATGCTTTTATTGGTAGATATTATCCCCCTGCTAAAATTATATCTTTGAGGAGTAGCATAATGAATTTTAAACAATTAGATACTGAGCATGTTGCACAAGCATGGGAAAGAATGAAATCTTTGGTTAAAAATTGCCCAACCCATGGACTGACTACTTGGATGATCATCCAAACCTTTTATGCAGGACTGAATTTTTCTTCGCGGAACTTATTGGATTCAGCTGCTGGAGGTACCTTTATGTCCATCACTCTTGGTGAAGCAACAAAGCTTCTTGATAATATGATGATCAATTACTCTGAATGGCACACGGAAAGAGCTCCACAAGGTAAGAAGGTAAATTCTGTCGAAGAAACCTCTTCCTTGAGTGATAAGATTGATGCTATTATGTCTATGCTTGTGAATGATAGGACAAATGTTGATCCTAATAATGTTCCGTTAGCTTCATTGGTTGCACAAGAAGAACATGTTGATGTAAACTTCATTAAAAATAATAATTTCAACAACAATGCTTACCGGAACAATTCTAGTAACAACTATAGGCCATATCCTTATAATAATGGCAACGGCTATGGTAATTCTTATGGGAATTCTTACAACAATAATAGGAACACACCCCCTGGACTTGAAGCCATGCTTAAAGAATTTATTAGTACACAAACTGCTTTTAACAAATCTGTTGAAGAAAAGCTTGGGAAAATTGATATACTTGCTTCTAAAGTCGATAGTCTTGCTGCTGATGTTGATCTTTTGAAATCGAAAGTTATGCCTAATGAAAATCTTAATAATAAAATTGTTACTACAGCAAATGCCATCCAAGTTAGAATTAATGAGAATATAAGATTGATGGCCGAATTGCGTGCTAGGTGGGAAAGAGAAGAAAATGAAAAAGAAGATAATATAGCTAAAGTTTGGACTATCACCACCACTAGTAATACTAATGCTACACAAGTTGCTGAACCTCCTACTATTACTAATAAAAGAATTGGTGTTGGCAATGTTTCCACTTCTAATGCAAAGCGCGAAAAACTGCCTGAAACTGCTAAAGCTTAAATCGCTCGTGATAAAGCTGCTGAAATTTTTTCCAACATTGGGGATGATGATCCCATTGCTTTAGATTATAATGGTTTGAATTTTGATGATTGCCACATCTCTGAAGTTATAAAGTTCTTGCAAAAACTTGCTAAAAGTCCTAATGCTAGTGCTATAAATTTGACTTTCACGCAACATATTACAAATGCTCTCATAAAAGCTAGAGAAGAGAAATTAGAGCGCGAAGCTTCTATTCCTAGAAAGCTAGAGGATGGTTGGGAACCCATCATTAAGATGAAGGTTAAAGATTTTGATTGTAATGCTTTATGTGATCTTGGTGCAAGTATTTCTGTTATGCCTAAGAAAATCTATAATATGCTTGACTTGCCACCGCTGAAAAATTGTTATTTGGATGTTAATCTTGCTGATCATTCTACAAAGAAACCTTTGGGGAAAGTTGACAATGTTCCCATTACCGTTAACAATAACCTTGTCCCCGTTGATTTTGTTGTCTTGGATATTGAATGCAATGCATCTTGTCCCATTATATTGGGAAGACCTTTTCTTCGAACTGTTGGTGCTATCATTGATATGAAGGAAGGTAATATAAAATATCAATTTCCTCTCAAGAAAGGTATGGAACACTTCCCTAGAAATAGAATGAAGTTACCTTTTGATTCTATTATTAGAACAAATTATGATGTTGATACTTCGTCTCTCGATAATACTTGATACACACTTTCTGCGCCTAGCTGAAAGGCGTTAAAGAAAAAAGCGCTTATGGGAGACAACCCATGTTTTTTTTACTACAGTACTTTGTTTTATATTTGTGTCTTGGAAGTTGTTTACTACTGTAGCAATCTCTTCTTATCTTAGTTTAGTGTTTTGTTGTGCCAAGTAAAGTCGTTGATAGTAAAGTTCATACTAGATTTGGATTACTGCGCAGAAACAGATTTCTTTGCTGTCACGAATCTGGGCAAAATTCTCTGTAGGTGACTCACAAAATTATGCCAATTTACGTGAGTGATCCTCAGATATGGACGCAACTTTCATTCAATTTGAGCATTTTCATTTGAGCAAGTCTGGTGCCTCGATAAAATTCGTCAATACGAACTGTTCTGTTTTGACAGATTCTGCCTTTTATTTCGCATTGCCAGTTTTGTTATGTTCGATGGATATGTCGATTCCATTGACTTTCAGTAGCTTTGTACAATGTCCAAAAGTGTTAAGAATGATTATGTCACCTCTGAACATGTATATTTTGATTGTGCACTAACCCTCTAATGAGTTGTTCTAAGTTTGGTGTGGAGGAAATTTTCAAGGATCAACAGAGGGAGATGATACAACATGATCAAGGAGAGTGAAAGCTCTAAGCTTGGGGATGCCCCGGTGGTTCACCCCTGCATATATCAAGAAGACTCAAGCGTCTAAGCTTGGGGATGCCCAAGGCATCCCCTTCTTCATCGACAACATTATCAGGTTCCTCCCCTGAAACTATATTTTTATTCCATCACATCTTATGTGCTTTTCTTGGAGCGTCGGTTTGTTTTTATTTTTTGTTTTGTTTGAATAAAATGGATCCTAGCATTCACTTTGTGGGAGAGAGACACGCTCCGCTGTAGCATATGGACAAGTATGTCCTTAGGCTCTACTCATAATATTCATGGCGAAGTTTCTTCTTCGTTAAATTGTTATATGGTTGGAATTGGAAAATGATACATGTAGTAATTTGCTATAATGTCTTGGGTAATGTGATACTTGGCAATTGTTGTGCTCATGTTTAAGCTCTTGCATCATATGCTTTGCACCCATTAATGAAGAAATACATAGAGCATGCTAAAATTTGGTTTGCATAATTGGTCTCTCTAAAGTCTAGATAATTTCTAGTATTGAGTTTGAACAACAAGGAAGACGGTGTAGAGTCTTATAATGTTTTCAATATGTCTTTTATGTGAGTTTTGCTGCACCGCTTCATCCTTGTGTTTGTTTCAAATAACCTTGCTAGCCTAAACCTTGCATCGAGAGGGAATACTTCTCATGCATCCAAAATACTTGAGCCAACCACTATGCCATTTGTGTCCACCATACATACCTACTACATGGTATTTCTCCGCCATTCCAAAGTAAATTGCTTGAGTGCTACCTTTAAATTTCCATTCTCCACCTTTACAATATATAGCTTATGGGACAAATAGCTTAAAAACTATTGTGGTATTGAATATGTACTTATGCACTTTATCTCTTATTAAGTTGCTTGTTGTGCGATAACCATGTTCACTGGGGACGCCATCAACTACTATTCGTTGAATATCATGTGAGTTGATATGCATGTTCGTCTTGTCTGAAGTAAGGGAGATCTACCACCTTATGGTTAAAGCATGCATATTGTTAGAGAAGAACATTGGGCCGCTAACTAAAGCCATGATCCATGGTGGAAGTTTCAGTTTTGGACATATATCCTCAATCTCAAATGAGAAAATTAATTGTTGTTACATGCTTATGCATAAAAGAGGAGTCCATTATCTGTTGTCTATGTTGTCCCGGTATGGATGTCTAAGTTGAGAATAATCAATAGCGAGAAATCCGATGCGAGCTTTCTCCTTAGACCTTTGTACAGGCGGCATAGAGGTACCCCTTTGTGACACTTGGTTAAAACATGTGCATTGCGATGATCCCGGTAGTCCAAGCTAATTAGGACAAGGTGCGGGCACTATTAGTATACTATGCATGAGGCTTGCAACTTGTAAGATATAATTTACATGACACATATGCTTTATTACTACCGTTGACAAAATTGTTTCTTGTTTTCAAAATCAAAGCTCTAGCACAAATATAGCAATCGATGCTTTTCCTCTTTGAAGGACCATTCTTTTACTTTTATTGTTGAGTCAGTTCACCTATCTCTCTCCACCTCAAGAAGCAAACACTTGTGTGAACTGTGCATTGATTCCTACATACTTGCATATTGCACTTGTTATATTACTCTATGTTGACAATATCCATGAGATATACATGTTACAAGTTGAAAGCAACCGCTGAAACTTAATCTTCCTTTGTGTTGCTTCAATGCTTCTACTATGAATTATTGCTTTATGAGTTAACTCTTATGCAAGACTTATTGATGCTTGTCTTGAAGTACTATTCATGAAAAGTCTTTGCTATATGATTCACTTGTTTACTCATGTCATTTACATTGTTTTGATCGCTGCATTCACTACATATGCTTTACAAATAGTATGATCAAGGTTATGATGGCATGTCACTCCAGAAATTATCTTTGTTTATCGTTTACCTGCTCGGGACGAGCAGGAACTAAGCTTGGGGATGCTGGTACGTCTCCGACGTATCGATAATTTCTTATGTTCCATGCCACATTATTGATGATATCTACATGTTTTATGCACACTTTATGTCATATTCGTGCATTTTCTGGAACTAACCTATTAACAAGATGCCGAAGTGCCGATTCTTTGTTTTCTGCTGTTTTTGGTTTCAGAAATCCTAGTAAGGAAATATTCTCGGAATTGGACGAAATCGACGCCCAGGGTCCTATTTTGCCACGAAGCTTCCAGAAGACCGAAGAGGAGACGAAGTGGGGCCACGAGGTGGCCAGACTATAGGGCGGCGCGGCCCAGGTCTTGGCCGCGCCAACCTGTAGTGTGGGCCCCTCGTGTGGCCCCCTGACCGGCCCTTCCGCCTACAAATAGCCTTCGTCGCGAAAACCCCAGTACCGATAGCCACGATACGGAAAACCTTCCAGAGACGCCGCCGCCACCAATCCCATCTCGGGGGATTCAGGAGATCGCCTCCGGCACCCTATCGGAGAGGGGAATCATCTCCCGGAGGACTCTACGCCGCCATGGTCGCCTCCGGAATGATGTGTGAGTAGTCTACCCCTGGACTATGGGTCCATAGCAGTAGCTAGATGGTTGTCTTCTCCCCATTGTGCTTAATTGTCGGGTCTTGTGAGCTGCCGAACATGATCAAGATCATCTATCTGTAATTCTATATGTTGTGTTTGTTTGGATCCAATGAATAGAGAATACTTGTTATGTTGATTATCAATTTATATCTATGTGTTGTTTATGATCTTGCATGCTCTCCGTTACTAGTAGATGCTCTGGCCAAGTAGATGCTTGTAACTCCAAGAGGGAGTATTTATGCTCGATAGTGGGTTCATGTCTCCGTGAATGCGGGAAGTGACAGAAATCTCTAAGATTATGGATGTGCTGTTGCCACTAGGGATAAAACATTGGTGCTATGTTCGAGGATGTAGTTACTGATTACATTACGCGCAATACTTAATGCAATTGTCTGTTGTTAGCAACTTAATACTGGAGGGGGTTCGGATGATAACCTGAAGGTGGACTTTTTAGGCATAGATGCATGCTGGATAGCGGTCTATGTACTTTGTCGTAATGCCCAATTAAATCTCACTATACTCATCATAATATGTATGTGCATGGTCATGCCCTCTTTATTTGTCAATTGCCCAACTGTAATTTGTTCACCCAACATGCTGTTTATCTTATGGGAGAGACACCTCTAGTGAACTGTGGACCCCGGTCCAATTCTCTATACTGAAATACAATCTACTGCAATACTGTTCTACTGTTTTCTGCAAACAATCATCATCCACACTATACATCTAATCCTTTGTTACAGCAAGCCGGTGAGATTGACAACCTCGCTGTTTCGTTGGGGCAAAGTACTTGGTTTGTGTTGTGCAGGTTCCACGTTGGCGCCGGAATCCCTGGTGTTGCGCCGCACTACATCTCGCCGCCATCAACCTTCAACGTGCTTCTTGACTCCTACTGGTTCGATAAACCTTGGTTTCTAACTGAGGGAAACTTACTGCTGTACGCATCACACCTTCCACTTGGGGTTCCCAACGGTCGCGTGCTGTACGCGTGTCACTCCGCCGGAGTTCTCCATCGCCACCGCCACCACGCCGTCTTGCTGCCGGATTCAAGGAGGAGCTACTACTTCCGCTGCCCGCTGGAACGGGGAGAAGGACGTCGTCTTCATCAACACCGAACGTGTGACCGAGTACGGAGGTGCTGCCCGATCGTGGCACCGTGATCAAGATCTTCTACGCGCTTTTGCAAGCGGCAAGTGATCGTCTACCACAGCAACAAGAGCCTCATCTTGTAGGCTTTGGAAATCTTCAAGGGTGAGTCTCGATCATCTCCTCGTTGCTCTCGTCTTCTAGATTGCATCTTGGCTTGGATTGCGTTCTCGCGGTAGGAAAATTTTTGTTTTCTATGCAACGAATCCCTACAGCTCCATCCCTGTTTCGCCGCCACCGTTTTCCAACTTGCTCACACACGCAACACAACCTTTTCCGATCTCACCATGAAAGATGGCGAATCGTGGTGGTGGACAGCCCAACAGGGGACGTCCGCCAGGAGGTCGAGGTGGATCAGGCTGGCAAGATGGTTTCGGCGCTGGCCTGGGGGCAATTATTTTCAAGGGGGGCCTAGCGGCACGACAAGCAGTGGTGCGGATGCTGGGGAAGGCAGTCAGCCAAATGTCTTCGGCGACGGAGTTTTTCGGGCTGGCGCGGCACGTTCCAGCAATGGTGGTGACCGTGACCGCCGTTACCACAACGGTTTCAACAATCAGCATGATGGGAGAAGAAACTATGGGTATAACAATTACAACTCAACTCGTCGCTTTGTTCCGAATAATAATGCTGGTGTTAGGAGTACCAATGGCGGGTATGCTGCTGTGGTACCTGGTCTGTCGGAGTTGCAGCAAAAGCTGGTCACCGAGGCGGCAGAAGCCTTCATGCGGCAGCTCGCTGGACGACCCGAGTTTCAGAACAATCAGAGCAATGAGCAGCAGATGGACAATAGGAATACTCAGCCAGTGTCTAATGTGGTTCGGAAGCCGGGTTTTGCAAGGGTGACGCCTGTGCAGTCTAATCCAAACTCGCTGCCACAATCACAGAGAGCCGAAGATGCTTTATTGCCTGTGGCTGGGATTGGTGGTAATGATAGTGTGGTTGATTTTGAAGGTATGAGGGAAGCTGAATTTGTAGCTGCTAATAAAAAGAAGGGCCCCAGTTGCTTTAGATGCAGACAACCTGGACATTTTTTGAATGACTGTGAGGTTATCTTATGTGATTGTTGTCAGATGCCCGATCATGCTACTAAAAACTGCCCTTTGCATAAGGCTCCGAGGAAAAGGTTAGCAATGTTTGGTATGGGGCATCCCGATTTGGCCTTTTGGGAGCTTCCTCTTTCCACTTCTGTTCGGCCAAGGGTCGAGAACACGCGCTTAGGGAGAGTGGAGGTGTCTGGTGGTACTTTATCAATAGCTGATCTTATTACACACTTACAGTGGGTGGTACCAGATAGTGCATATCAGTGGGAAGTTCAACAAATTGAAGAACATGTGTTTAAGGTGAATTTTCCTAGTAAGGTTGAATTAGTGCGGGTACAACACTTTTGGCGCTTTCATGTACCAGAGTCGACCATTATTTTGTCATTTGATTTCTGGAAGAAGGAGGTTGAGCCAGTTTGGGCGCCCGAGGATGTATGGGTGAGAGTGCATGGTTTACCACCAGTGGCGTTGGATGATTATCTTGCTCTTTGGGCTTTGGGAGATGTGTTTGGAAAGACTAAGGAGGTGGATATAGCCTTTACTCCACAGTATAATGTTTTGCGCATGCTCATTACTTGTCTGGATACTGCTCTCATACCAGATACTTGGGATCTTAAAATTAAAAATGAGTTTTTCAGATTAAGGTTTGAGGTGGAAGGGGGGAAACATGGTGTACCTTCCGATGTTACTATGTCAGAGGCTCCCGGGGATGGGGGGATGATGATCCTAAGGCTCCTGATAACCAGAAGAGGGATGATTTGGATAGAAATATTAAGAAAACTAAGAATGGGGGCGAGAATGATGCAAGCAACAATGGTTCTGGCACATCATCACCATTGAATGAGAATACAGTGGGGAAGAATGCTATGTTACTGTCACAATCCCAAGCAAATAGGTATGATACTACTTGTGCTGTTAAAAAATTTCAGTATGGTTCAAATCATTCGACTTTAAGTCCAAAATTTTTGTATAATTCTTTCAGCGAGGTCGCGAACAGGAAAGGCGAGTGTATGCCAAATTCTGTTGTCAATTCCCCAAAATTTTTGAAACCCAACGTACATACCCAGATTGGGCAGAAAGAAGTGGAGAAGGGCATCACCGGGGCTGGTCTCACGTCGATCGGAGGTGTGCATGTGGCGGTCACGCCGAGGCATGCAGATGAAGGCCGGGCCGTCACGGCGTCCGGCGCTCGGGCCGCAAATGCCGTTAGCCTACCTGTGGCGCCAGCGGGCCAAGCCTCTGGCCTAATGGGAGTGCAGCCGTATGCATGGCGCACGTCCCAAGGCCATGCAGCTGGGGGCAACGTCGATCACGCCGACTACTGTATCCAAGGTGAATAATTCTGTAGATGTTGTTGCTGGTTTAAACGCTTGTGAGTCGTTTTCCCAATCTAAAACATATGATGAACAGGGAAGTATGTTACCTGGTTCTACGGTGATTCATAAACAGAAGGAAGGGAAGAAGATAATGCAACACACTTATGAGCAGATTGTTGCATTCGGAGGGATTCAGGAGGAGGCAATGCGCGAGACGCGGTCGAGTGGAAGATTGCGGATGCAGAATAATGCGGATATGACGCAAATGGAGAGGGCGATGATGATCGCAAAGAGTCGCGATGACACGCCAGTGATAGGTATGTCACCAGTTAAACCAACATCGATTACAGCTTTCTCGGATGATCAAATAATTGATGATGCTAGATTATTGGGGGTTTCCTTAGGCACTCACTACAAGAAAAGTTGCCATGGCCGACGAAGTTGAAGTCGCGCCGTGGTTGCTGGTGTACCATGGCCGACGATTTTGGGTCTGTCCGTTGTGCATGTCAAAACATTTTTTTTCTCGTTTTTGAGGCCACCTAGCCCGACGAAAACGGCCAAAACGTTGCGTATGGTGGCCCGGGACGTGGTGCATCTCGAATTCTCGGGTTCGCCGGCCGAGTCAACGCAAATCCGCACCGCCGAGGGATGTAGGGCCCAGATGGCAGCCTCTCTGGCATTGTTTTTTTTCTCGATCGCGCCATCTCGTTCAACGCTCTCCGATCGAGCCGTTTACGATGCAGGATCATGGGTCCCGCATGTCATCCTCTATGAACCAAAATTCTTTCTATTCTTGGATTTTTTTGACCCCCTGATTTCTGGCTACTTCCTTTTTCTTTTGATCCCTTGTCGCCTTGGAAACGTTGACACCGCTGCTGCTAATTGGGACCCGCATGTCATCCTCTATGAGCAATCAACTTTCTTTTCTTGGAGTTTTTTTTGGCACCTCAAATTTGGTCACTTGCCTTTTTCTTTCGATCCCCTGCCGCCTCTCAAACGGTGATACCGCTGCTGTTAAATGGGACCCGCATGTCATCCTCTATGTACTATAAAACTTTCTTTTCTTGGATTTTTTTTGGCACCTCATATTTGGTCACTTACCTTTTTCTTTCGATCCCCTGCCGCCTCTCAAACGGTGAGACCGCTGCTGCTAAATGGGACCCGCATGTCATCCTCTATGTACTATAAAACTTTCTTTTCTAGGATTTTTTTTGGAACCTCATATTTGGTCACTTGCCTTTTTCTTTTGATCCCGTGCAGCCTCTCAAACGGTGATACCGTTGCTGCTAAATGGGACCCGCATGTCATCCTCTATGTACAATCAAGTTTCTTTTCTTGAATTATTTTTGGCTCCTGATATTTGGTCACTTGCATTTTTCTTTCGATCTCATGCCACGTTGAGGACCCTGCAGGCTCATGGGACCCGCATGTCATCCTCTATGTACAATAAAATTTCTTTTCTTGGATTATTTTTTGCTCCTGATATTTGGTCACTTGCCTTTTTCTTTCGATCCCGTGCAGCCTCTCAAATGGTGGTACCGCTGCTGCTAAATGGGACCCGCATGTCATCCTCTAGGTACACTCAAGTTTCTTTTCTTGAATTATTTTTGGCTCCTGATATTTGGTCACTTGCCTTTTTCTTTCGATCTCATGCCACGTTTGAAACGTTGAGGAACCTGCTGGCTCATGGGACCCGCATGTCATCCTCTATGTGCTATAAAAGTTTATTTTCTTGGGTTTTTTTTCACCCTCTGATTTTTGGCTATTTCCTTTTTCTTTTGATCCCCTGCCGCCTTGGAAATGTTGAGTAAGCTGCTGACTCATGGGACCCGCATGTCATTCTCTATGTACAATCAACTTTCTTTTTCTTTTGATCTCAAGCCGCATTTGAAACGTTGAGACCGCTGCTGCTAATTGGGACCCGCATGTCATCCTCTATGTACAATAAAGTTTTTTTCTTGGATTATCTTTGGCTCCTGATATTTTGTCACTTGCCTTTTTCTTTCGATCTCATGCCGCCTTTGAAACGTTGAGTAAGCTGCTGGCTCATGGGTCCCGCATGTCATCCTCTACGAACAATAAAAGTTTCCTTTCTTGGAGTTATTTTTGACCCCTAATTTCTGGCTATTTGCCTTTTTCTTTTGATCTCCTGCCCCCTTTGAAACGATGACGACGCAGCTAGCAGGTCGGTCCCACATGTCATCCTCTGTGAACAATAAAAGTTTCCTTTGATGGATTTATTTTGAACCCCTAATTAATTTCGGGATATTTCCTTTTTTCCTTTGAGCCGCTGCCGCCTTGGAATCGTTGAGGATGCTGCTGCCTCATGGGTCCCGCATGTCATCCTCTCAGAACGGTAAATGTTTCTTTTCTTGGATTTTGTTGACCAAACGATTTTTGGCTTATTTTTTCTTTCGATCTCCTGCAGCCTTTAAAACGTTCGTGGCGCCGCTGGCTCACGGGTCCCACATGTCAACCTCTATGAACAATAAACGCCGAGGATCTTGCTGCCTCATGGGTCCCGCATGTCATCCTCTCGGAAACGAAAATGTTTCTTTTCTTGTATTTTTTACCAACAGATTTTTGGTTTATTTTTTCTTTCCATCCCCCGCCGCCTTTAAAACGTTGACGACGCCGTGGCTCATGGGTCCCCGATGTCAGCCTCCCCGTACAAGAAACATGTGATATCTTGATTATTTTGCGAGACAATAAACATTGTATTTCGCTCACGAGCTATTACAAACGGATAAATTAAATCTTTATTTTTACATAAACAAACTTATATGTTGAATCTCCTTGTTTTGTGTTTTTGCGAAGCATAGGACTTTCCTGTTTTTTTTAGAAAAATCCAAACTTTCCTGTTTTGGAGTGGGCTGAAATTGTACGAGTCAAAAGGCCCAGCAGATAGTTCGAAGGCCCGAGATGTCCGAGATGCAGCCCAATTGAAATCTTTCTTTTCTTGGATTTTTTTCACCCCCTGATTTCTGTCTACTTCATTTTTCTTTTGGTCCTGTGCCGCCTTGGAAATGTTGAGACCGCTGCTGCAAAATGGGACCCGCATGTCATCCTCTATGTACAATAAAATTTCTTTTCTTGTATTATTTTTGGCTCCTGATATTTGGTCACTTGCCTTTTTCTTTCAATCTCATGCCGACTTTGAAACGTTGAGGAAGCTGCTGGCTCATGGGTCCCGCATGTCATCCTCTATGAACAATAAAAGTTTCCTTTGTTGGATTTAGTTTTTACCCCTAATTTCTGGTTATATGCCTTTTTCTTTTGATCCCCTGCCCCCTTTGAAACCATGACGACGCAGCTGGCAGGTCGGTCCCACATGTCATCCTCTATGAACAATAAAGGTTTCCTTTGATAGATTTATTTTTTACCCTAATTAATTTCTGGCTATTTCCTATTTTTATTTTGATCCCCTGCCGCCTTGGAATAGTTGAGGATCTTTCTTGTCTCATGGGTCCCGCATGTCATCCTCTCAGAAAGGTAAAAGTTTCATTTCTTGGATTTTGTTTACCAACTGATTTTTGGCTTTTTTTTGTTTCGATCTCCTGCCGCCTTTAAAACGTTGACGACGCTGCTGGCTCATGGGTCCCCAATGTCAGCCTCCCCGTACTGCAAATCCTCTTTCTGTAAAGGTTGTATTTCTAGCTAGATAGCTAAGGTGGATTCGAATCTGCCGTGGTTCAGGCAGCTCAGGTAAGCCTTCTTGCACTGATTAATGGAACTAATGTATAGCAAGGTCAAGACATGTGGCTTGGTGTAATGAATCTATTTGAATCATGTTGTGGCCGGATTCAATCTGATAGTTCTCTAACAGGTCAGCCAAAATAGAAATTAAGTTTTTTTCTAAAACGGAAATGCAAATTAAGATGAACACAAACATTAGTTATCATAATAGCTGATCATACATACATACTTGCTAAGAGCAAAAGCTTGCCAGAGTTTTACCACCCATACAATTAATTAGCAGTTCAGATAAGATAACCTTATATAAGTATAACTACAAATGCATTTGCTAAGGGCTCATGGGACAATAGAACTAGACAACCGCAAACTTGATGACCAGCATGTCACAGCGGCATCGAAAGATCTTGACCTTCAACTTTGATCCAATGCGAAGTTTGGCACCGTCAATGAACTTTTTCCACCTGGAAGTAACAGCCAAGCGGCCATCTGTGGGACTGACGGAGTACCGTCCCTCCACGGTGAGACCTTCGCTCTCCATGCCGAGGGAAATCTTGCCCCTTCGGCCAGCATTGAGATCCTTGGCGATACTTTTAGGCAATTTCTGATTCAAAGCAAGAGATACCAACAAAAATTAGTCAATGGCACCAATGCACTGAAGACTGAACCATGTGAGACTTTGAGCAGAGAAGACATCAAGATAAGAGCAGTTATGCTGTCATATACTCACGAACATAGCCTTCAGATGCGTCCTGGTCACCACACGGGTGGCCACAGCAATGAGCTGAGACCTCGGTGATCTGGCTGGGGCAGGTGCGGAGCACAGGCTGGTACACGAGCTGGTGCGGATGCAGGAGACTGCTGGGCAGATGCAGTAACCGGTGCCTCTAGAGGAACCGGTGCTGATGCAGGATCTTGTTGGGCAGGTGCGATAAACGGTGCAGCTAGAGGAACCGATCTTGATGCAGAGCCTGTTGGGCAGGTGTAGTATATGGGGCCTCTACGGGAACCAATGCTGATGTAGGGGCCTTTGGGTAGATGCAATAAACGGTCTTTGGGACAGGAACCGGTGCCGATGCAGAGAGTGGGAAGCCGGTGCCGGTGCTGGTGTGGGTGCCCTTTGTGACATCCGCTCCTGTTCCATCGGGATCTGCAGCTTTGATCATGTTAAACCCAGCAAGCTAGAACAGAGGGAATGGTTTAGAACAACTGCTCGTAATACGATAATCAAAGGATATGAGTACAAAAAGTTACATATTATATATTTGAAAGTGTCTCCAACTCTGTAGCGATTACGTATATCTGCCCGTTTGAGTTTCTGATCCTCGGCTCGTCGCCCTTCTTCAGACCGTAGTCAAAAGCAAACTTTCTCCAATCATGTCTATACAAATATGTGATGGCTGCGTCTTGTAGACATACACCTCATAGACCGTGTAGGTGTTCATCAATTTGCCATTGCCATGCATAGTGAAAGACCCTTCATGCGGACACATCTGGTTAATCATTGGACGAAGTTCACAAGGTACGATCTGCGGTGAAAATTGATACTAATGTAAGAAGCAGGAAGACTAAAAACAAGACTTTACTATATGCCAATTCATGCTAAACCACTGATAATACATACCTGTAACTCTGTGAAGGAGTTATTAGAAAGGTAGATAGAGCCATAGGAGGTGTTATATGCGGGGTATGTACATGGGCCCGCCATATTCCCGCAAGCTTGGCATCGGGATGGTGAAGGAAACATGGGAGGTACTACTGGTGCGTAGCGCTGAATGTAAGTGGAAGAATTAGGTTGTGTAAAGTGCATAGTTCAGAGCAATGCAAATGTTGACAAGCGAGTGCATAACACTATGTTACAAACTGAACAGTCAAAATTTAGTGTATGATGAATATAAGCATGCTAATTTGGCGTTTCCGAATTCCAAGAAGCAGAGATGAGCCGGTGATAATATCGTAAATAAATCATGGCATGTATATGTGGCTTCAGAAAATATACCCGAACCCTTGGATGGTTACGGCCCGGCTGGTCCTTGGACTTGAGCTTATATAAGCATCCAGAAGGTGGGGCTGACAGTAACTTGGTGGCAGCCTCTGCAGATGCCTCATCAGCAGCAGTTGCAATCCTTTTGACCAATGAAGGATTAGCAGTTTCAGTCTGCATATGAAAATTGATGAGCAACAGACATCAGCAGTGATATATAAAATGAATCTATGAGACACTGATGCATATAGTGCTGGATGTAAGTGGAAGAATAGGGTTGTGTGTGTTTCTGAACTATTGGTAAGCATAATTAGACAAAGCCGGCAATAAACAGACAAATCAAATCATGTATGAGGATTAAGAAAATATACCTGCTTAAAAAGGATACCACCCAGCTAGCCCGTGGCCTTGTGCTTGAGGAGGTTTTCAGAAGATGGTGGCAGTACCATCATCTTCACAGCAGCCTCATCTGGATCATTTTTTATCCATTTGAGTAGAGGCATAGAAGCTTCATCCTGCATATGAATAGCAACAGAACTCATCATTGATATTTAATAAATCTATGAGATGGACTGATGCAAAAAGTGCGGGATGTAAGTGGAAGAATAGGGTTGTGCATAGACAACAGTTGACAACAATGCAAATGATTACAAAAGAAGCCAACGGAACTCAACAGTTTATATACTGGATGAGACAGACTGAAAAGTGAAAAATTAGTGTATGATGATTGTAAGCAAACGCAGTGTTTCTGAACTTTTGGTAAGCATTAGGCAAAGCCAACAGTAATTAAACAGATAATAATAAAATCATGTATGTGGATTAAGAAAATATACCAGATTCATTAAAAGGTCACCACCCAGCTGGCCCATTGCCTCGTGCTTGTAGAGGTTTTCGGATGATGGAGCTGGCACAATCATCCTCACAGCAGCCTCATTATGCATCCACTTGAGTAAAGGCGCAGCAGTTTCAGCCTGCATAAGAATGGGAACAGATCTCAGCAGTGATATTGAATGACTCTGAGACAGACTGATGCATATAGTGCTGGATGTAAGTGGAAGGGTATGGCTGTGTATGGACAACAGTTCACAACAATGCAAGGGTGTGTTCGGTTCTGAAACAGCGTGGAATGGAATGGAATGGTTCCATTTCAGAGGAATGGAATGGTTACATTTTTTTCGGTTGGGAAAAATGGAGAGCGGAACAAATCAAGGTTAAACTAATCATTTGCCTCAAAATTGTAATTAGCAATTGCAAATGACATTTAATCTCAAAATTGTAATTAACAGCGCCTAATGGTGCTCTTTTAATCTAAAAATCGTAATTAACATCATTTTTTGTTGGGTTAGGGGAACTGGAGAGTAGATGAACATTACTGTATGATGATTGTAAGCAAACGAATTTGGTGTTTCTAAACTTTTGGCTTCGAGATCTTATGGGCTTCAACTATAGCCTACCCCAACTTGTTTGGGACTGAAAGGCTTGGTTGTTGTTGTTGTTGTAAACTTTTGGCAAGCATTAGAAAAAACCGACAATAAACAGACAAATATCAAGGCATGTTTTGTGGATTAAGAAAATATACCATATTCATTAAAAGATCACCACCCAGCGGGCGCGTGGCCTTGTGCTTGTAGAGGCATTTAGAAGATGGGGGCGGCATCAACATACTGGCAGCCTGATCAGCCGCAGTTTTGATCTTCCTTTTGAGTAAAGGCCCTAAAGTTTCAGTCTGCATATGAATAGCAAAACAAAAGGCAGACCTCAAAGTTGATATGGAATTACTGTATGAGATAGACTGATGCATATAGTGGATGCTCTTAGCCTTTTGCACCATGAACACTAGCTATGGACAGAAAAAAAAAACTACTCCAGTTGACTCAGTTTTGTCTAGATACCTCCATCCCAAAGCTTAAGGCTTATTTATTTTTGAGAAATCAAAACAAGTAAAGTTTGACCAAAATTTAGAACATTCTATCAACAAATATAATATTGTGTAGATACCGTAGGCAAATATATTTCACAACCTATTTAATGATATTAATTTTGTATTTTGCATGTTAATGATTTTTGGTAAAAGCTTAGTCAAACATGGTATAGTTTGACTTTCTAAAAATAATATAATCCCTAAGCTTTGGGATGGAGGTAGTAGTATCTAGAGCTAAAACTCATCTAGATACATCCGTATGTACAGATAGTTGAGTCAATTAATTTGGATCTGAGGGAGTATCAGATTCAGACTACATCATGGTAAGTTGGTTAAAAAAAATTACCCCTCGGCGGTCCCTGCCCAGCTCGGCAGTGGCATTTCGCTTCTTGTGCTGCAGATCGGGCCATGCTCCTGCAGCAGGTGGGGCGCTATTCTCGTTCCCCATAGCCTCAGCACGGAACCTGGAGGTACCAACCTGATACAGAGAATATAGAGCATGGTGTCACAGAGGCTTTATGCACAAACAGCTGAAGACATGTGCTACTTTAAGCATCTTCCAGAACAGGAACAGATTGAGGATGCAGACAGACAGAGTGGATAAGCAAACGGAGTACCTGCTTTGCGGGGCTGGGGACGCAGCTCAGGCTCAGCCAACTGCCCACATGCGTGGTGGCCTTACGCTCCATTGCCCCCCCCCCCACCACCACCGAGGTATTTCCTTTCCTGTACAAGCTGACAAAAGATACATTGAGGATCTGCAGAAACTACAAAGGTTGCAAATGTCGACAAATAAAGGAAGAACACCCCAATCCAAGCAAAGGTAGCCCCCGCCCCCACCCCCATCAATCACTCCTAGCGCGAGGGTGACCAGAAAGACACCCCTTCGCCCAGAATAGGAAATAGTAGATGCGCAAGATATCGAGGTGAGGAAAAAAGAACCGATCTCGAGAAAGGAAAGAGCATTACTAGTACTACCTAATCCGCTTGGTCTAGATGCAGCTTGCCCCTCCAAGCTGGATGCCTGGACGGTGGAGGCGAAAGGAGGGGATCGAGCTAGCGCCTTGCATCCGTCGGCTGTTGGCACTCGATCGGGAGAGACAAAGGGGGCTACATAAAGGGGAGGGGTAACATATTTTATTACACAGTGAACTTACTGATGTGACTAGTCATTACATGTCTCACTGAAACTGGGGCCCATAGTGTGGCACCCCAAATTCACTTGAACCTGCACGGCGGGACGCATTGGCGCTTCAAGAAAACCCCCGAATTGTAGCGGGGAAATGAAACATTTCACAAAAATTCGAAATTCAAGCACACTGCCACGCGCCAAGCATGCGGGCTGTTCCTTCCTCTTCCTCGGTTCCTCCTCCCCTATCCGAAAAACCCCAAATCCCAAGCTCAAACAACAACAAAAAAAACCAAATCCCCTGGCCGCCATGCATGTCCTCGTTAACCCGCTGGAGATCGTTCCCGGACGAGGCGGACCCCCCGCCCTGAGATCCCGAGTTCGTCCGTTCCATCCACCTCGAGGCACTGCGTGCTGTCTCGCAGCGGCGGCTTGAGGGCGCTGCAGAGGAAGTTCCGCCGGAAAGTGCTCATGGCAACCGTGCAAGCTCACCGGCGTGTTGTATCCCGAGAGGAACTGGTCAAAGCTTTGCTATTCGCAAAAACAAAGCGGGCCAAGATCTGGTCAAAGCTTCGTCGATGGCTTGCCGCGAGAGGCTTGGAGTCCAGAGTCAATAAACTAGCGGCAGGAGGACTTGGGCGGTTTACACCGATTCATATTAACTGACTCAAGTTTGTTAGTCTAGTTAACAAATGCATCTAGATACATCCATATCTAGACAAAATTGAGTCAATTAATATGAATCAGAGGGGAGTGCCTAAAAGTGTTTCATGCTACCAATTAATGCGCTGGCAGGACTGGCTGTAGAAGTAATTGTGCTACTACTCATACGATGAACTGATTGTGTGGGTGTCAAATTTTGCAACGCGATCATCCATTGAATGCTTAATTATAGTTCTAGCGCCAAAGGCGTACAAATCATAACAAAGATAGTACATACTACAGCACCAGAACATAAGAGTACGAATCATAAAGTAGCTCAACATTTTGCATCAGGGCTAGGTGGTCCTGAAACTACCGGGACGCCCCTGATGATCTCCGGGCGTGCATCCGCTTCAACGCAAAGCTGTGTACTCGGTCCACGGCCTCCTTCTGTAGGCTGGATAATCTCAGGTGCAGGACCTTCGTCTATGAAAGGCTCGTCATCAGTACCATCCACAGGTGCATCAGGGCTGGGTGGTCTTGAGACTACCCGGACGCCACTGATGATCTCTGGGCGTGCATCCACTTCAACGCAAAGCTGTGTACTCGGTCCACGGCCTCCTTCTGTAGGCTGGATAATCTCAGGTGCAGGACCTTCGTCTATGAAAGGCCCGTCATCAGTACCATCCACAGGTGCATCAAACTGAGATTCATCTTCAAATCTCCCATCAAACTGAGAGACCTCTTCAACTCTATGCTTCTGCAATTAGTACATCAACAGATTAGACAAACATCTAAGGGATGCAACCTGAACAAATGCCGTTTTACATATTTACCTTCTCATCTGGCACAGCACATGTCCTAGAGCTGAAACCCGGTTTCTGAAGCAAGCGCTTTTTCTCTCCTTCCTGTCCATCCATCTGCAACAAGTTAAATTTGAGTACAGAACTTGCACAGCAATGCAAACTATTGATCGAAACAGCGGCAGCATCAATATAAATAATTAACTACATATGCCAGCACACATACAGTGTGAGCAAGATCTGCTTCTCCCGCTGAAGGATCATTATGTGGTTCACCATGATAAACCCACCTAACATATGTGCGGTCCATCCCAAAAATGTGTAAATGATCTTCCACTACACGGTGAGGCCTCTTCTCACCGTTCATACATGTGCAGCGCGGGCAATACACGTCCAGGTCGTGACCTTCATGAGCTCTAATAAACCCCATAAAGGGTTGAACACCATTTATATATGAAGGGGAACATAAGTGTCCATGCAGTATCCAAGTTCTGTCCATCTGTTTAATTATGAGATACAATGGTTGGTGATTAATTTAAGGCAAAGTAGGAAATGTATATCCATCGAGTACAAAACTATACTAGTACATGATTATGCATTTCAGCAATCATGTTGAGTACAAAACAAAAAATGCCCATCGACATTTTAGCAAACAGATCGTGTACAAATCTCTGCCATGGCATTTCAGCAAATTAACGGATCGAGTGCAGAACTGACTCTATATGCCCACGCAAATGAACAAATTGATCGAGGACAAATCGAGCAGAAAACTATAAAGTGCCAATTAGTTCGAGCATACTGACGATTTTTTTAGCAGCATCAAGAAAATATAAATCGTTAGGCCGTCTTGCCCGATGCATGATTGAGCTAGAGATAGCAACCCTACCGTGGATCAACTTGACCGCCGGTGCGTCTCGAGAAGAACGACGGGGAGGGGAAGCTTCTTCTTCGCACGGACGGGACGGGGAGGGGAAGCTCTTCGCACGGACGGGGATAAGTTGTGTAGCGGTGGGTGGGGGGTCATGCGGCCGGGCCGCCCGGTAGGTGGTGTTTAATGGAGTTGCGTGTGTAATTTGCCGTGCACAAGGTTGAGGAATAGGCGGTTCCCTTTGCCGCGCGCACAATTCAAACTATCCCGCCCATCTAGTTTAAATTCGCCCTATTTTCGTTAAATCGACATAAAGTCATGTGAGTGGGTGGAAATTAGCAAAGTTGCTTGAAAAATAGTAAAACTCTGGAATTATCCTTTAAATATGCTCTACTTCCTGTGAAAATCGGGGTGTGGAGGCATGTTGAGCTGTTTTATTTGTACCTTCTTCATTAAAACGCCCATTTTATGCACTTTGGATGGAAAGAAATCATTTGTACATAAATTTTGACAACGCCATTTGCAAACATTAATTGTTTTACATGCCAAGATGCACCCATCCACCAAATATGGGCAAAAGTTTATCACAATCTAGATATATATGTATAATTAGTGAGGGACCCCTTTTGATTTTGTGCAATTTCCACTAATTAGCTAGAGAGAAGGGGTCAGTTAATTAGGCCATGTTAGGGGCTATGTGTTTTAGATTAGGGTTGTGTGGATTCAAATACAACTTCTATATTTGTGTGCTATGATTAATCAAAACAAGACCGATCGACTGCGCACACATTATTAGAGGCACATGCCTTTGCGCACAAAGTGCATGTGTGTGTTGTTGGCCACCAACGAGAGAGCGGCGAGAGAGCGATTGAAATCTCCAAATTAAACACATATATAAGCATACATGGTTAGGCCATGCATGCATATTTATTATATATATTGTGAGGCAAATAAATTAAAGTACATGTGTATATATATAAGTGTGTTTCTTGGCCACCAACGATATATAGATCGAGAGAGAGAGATTGAAATATATATATCCCCAAGAATATCTTCAAACATGTATTGAAATATATGCACGAATGATATGCAAGGTATGCCATGCGCACATGCACACTAATTATATATATTATGAGACAACTTAATCAAATGTGTTTTCATTGGAGATCGAGAACTTGTCAAAAATCAAGTTAATTAATTTATCAGCGCTAATTAGTTAATTGGTCGCCTACTTGATGAGCAATTAAGTGTCGTTGGCCTATATATATATATATATATATATATATGTGTGTAGGGTTTAATTAGGGTTTAGGGTTTAGGGTTAGCTAGCTAGGGTTTTAGGGTTAGGGTTTACGGTCTAGGGTTTAGGGTCTAGGGTTTAGGGTGTTTAGGGTGTACATTTAGGGTTTATGGTCTAGGGTTTAGGGTCTAGTGTTTAGGGTGTTTAGGGTGTATGTTTAGGGTATAATTAGGGATTAGGGATTAGGGTTTTAGGGTTTAAGGTTTAGGGATCAACGATCGAGTGCACACACACATTATTAGAGGCACCCGCGCCTTTGCGCATAAAGTGCATGCGTATATATATAAGTGTGTTTCTTGGCCACCAACGATATATAGATCGAGATAACAGAGAGATTTAAATATATATAAATATATATCCCCAAGAATATGTTCAAAAATATATTGAAATATATGCACGAATCAAGTTAATTAATTTATCAGCGCTAATTAGTTGGTCGCCTGCTTGATGCGCAATTAAGTGTCGTTGGCCTATATATGTAGGGTTTAGGGTTTAGGGTTAGCTAGGGGTTAGGGTTAGGGTTAGGGTTAGGGTTTAGGGTTTAGGGTTTAATGTTTAGGGTTTAGGGTTTAGGGCTTTAGGGTTTAGGTTTGTTATCACCAGATTTTGGACAAATCCAGAGGTGGGCCGTAAGAGAGATGGGCTTAGAGGACTACACGTGGAAGATCTCTGAAGCGGCCTTGCACGGAGAATTTGGGCTAGTTTGCCCGTGTATCTTTAATTATAGTAGGTTATGTCTTAGATCAAGATTTAGAATTTGTATCGCGCACGGTGGGATATTCCCACGTTAGAAAGTCCGCTGGACTATAAATATGTATCTAGGGTTTATGGAATAAACAACAACACAACGTTCACCCCAAAACAAACCAATCTCGGCGCATCGCCAACTCCTTCGTCTCGAGGGTTTCAATCAGGTAAGCGACATGCTGCCTAGATCGCATCTTGCGATCTAGGCAGCACAAGCCCCACGTTGTTCATGCGTTGCCCGTACTGAAGCGTCTTTGATGGCGGGCAACGTAGTTATCATAGATGTGTTAGGGTTAGCATAGCTCTTCGTATAAACATGCTTACGTAGTGCATCCCTCGCATGTCTAGCCGCCCTCTCGCGTATCTGAGGAGTGGGGGCTGCACCCTGCTTGTTCATCATCTAGTAGATCTGATCCGTTACGATTGCTCCTTGCTCCGCAAGGATTAGTTTAATATCTGCAATAGTTAGGCCTTACGAAGGGGGGGAGGATCCAGCGGCACGTAGGGTGGCGTTCGCAAGTCCTAAACAGGATGTTCCGATGATCAACGTCACGTTGGTTGTGTGGCCTTGTTTAGGATCGGCTTACGAGCACCGTGCGTGGCCGCGAGGCCCAACCTGGAGTAGGATGATCCGATTATGCGGTGAAAACCCTAAATCGTCGTAGATCTCATTAGCTTTATCTTGATCAAGCAGGATCACCAAGTATTCGTGCACCCCGTACGGATCATGGGTGGATCGGCTCTTTGAGCCGATTCACAGATAGCCCGAGAGCCGATCGAGGCTCGATTTAATGTTTACGTGTATGCCATGCAGGAACTAAGCGAGGCATCCCCATCACCTTCCGACCAGGTATAGGTCAGGTGGCACGCCCTGCACTTCGCATCGCCGCGTGTGACCGAGAAGAGCATTGCGGGCCATCGCTCGGAGGGGTCTCAGCCGGCCGCAGCTCTAGGCTCTTCCCGGCTCTACCGTGTTGACAGGCCGCTGCCCGCCGGTGGGTTTTGGCGATCAACACATTCTCGGCACGCCGGTGGGACAATCTTCTACATCAACCACATCGCCATCTACATCCGAGATGGCGGCGGACGGCACGCCCCACCTACGAGGAGCTGCCTGCTGAGCTCAAGAAGAAACATGACGAGATCAAGGCCACCCTCGAAGCCGACCTCATCGGCTCTTTTCGGAGGACCCGTACCCATGGCATCGGATGGAAGGGGTTCTCACCACAAGGTGCACTCGATGGGATAGATCTCTCCGCCCGTCGGAGGAACGCACCAGGGCCCTTCGGCAGAGATCAACTACTTGGTGGCTCACTCACTACACCGCCACTCTGAAAACTTGGTCAACGTGTTGGAGCGTCTCGCTCTGCGCGTGATCCAGGAGATCATGAGCCACCAGTACTCGCCGTCAGGACCAGCTCTCGGGACGCACCAAGGAGAGTTGCCACTCCGGGCCGTCCACCGCTGCCATACGCGTTGGCAGCACCAGCCTGAAGTGCCGACTACACCGGCATTCGTCGTCTACAAGATCGGTGGTGACCCTAGTGACTACCAGTTCTTGGCTGAGGCGCCCAAGGAGATCCCTCAAGGATACGCGTGCACGTATGTGCCAGATTGTGGCAACTGGCCACTCTCAAACCAGGCCACAACGTCGGGGACTCCGGCGCAAACGGGAGGAACGTCGGCAACAGAGCTTGAGAAGCGTACGTGGCTAACTAAGTACGCCACCCCGACGAAACTCCCGAGCCCAGCTCCTGCAGCTTGGCTCGAGCTGGAAAAGCAAACATGGCTGGCTAAGTACGCCACCCCGGCGAATCTTCGTAATACATCTCCTGCAGCCAGCACGGTGGATCAGATCGCACCATCTTGAGAGACCAGTTCGGCATTATGCCGAAAAGGAGGGCAATCGGCTATTCCAAGCCGTACCCCGACGAGTACGAGATGATCCCGCTGCCACCTAAATATCGGCTCCCCGACTTCTCCAAATTCGGTGGATCGGATGGCTCCAGCTCCATCGAGCACATCGGCCGATATTTGGCGCAACTAGGACCGGCTTCGATGTCGGATCAGCTACGCGTGAGGCTCTTTTCACGGTCCCTCACAGATCGGCTTTTGGATGGTATACCTCTTTGCCAGCAAACTCCATCCAGTCTTGGAAGCAATTGGAAGAACAGTTCCATACGCAATACCATTCGAAGCTTCCGAGTCTAGCATTGCCGATCTAGCACAACTACGTCGAAGCGGAGAAACGGTGACAGAGTACATCCAGCGCTTCAGGAATCTTAGGAACCGATGTTATTCGGTTCGTATAACCTGAAAAGGAAGCATCGAATTGGCGTAGCCGGCCTTGCAACACAGCTCAAGGACATGGCCTCCCAAGCAGATTATCCCTCGTGGCGCACATGGTTCGAAACTATCGGCATATGAACAGCGCCACCAGACCTGTACCAAGACAAGTTCAAGCGTGCGATGAGTCATGGTCGATACGAGAGGAAGGTGAAGTGCCTGCGGGGACCAAGAAATAGCGATGGCTGAGTGGACTCGGGAGGAACCCCTGTATCCTGCAAATGGGTAAAGCCACCAGGGCCGCCCAGGGGATTTGATTTTGACGTGACCAAGACTGAACAAATCTTCGACCTCCTGCTTAAGGAGAAACAGTTGACGATTCCTGAAGGTCTCAAGTTCCCTACGGCGCAAGAGCTAAACGGAAAGCCGTGCGCAAATTCCACAACTCGCTTTCCCATGCCACCAACGACTGCAGGGTGTGGCGTCAGCACATCCAAGCGGCGATAGAGAAGGGGCGTTTAATTTTCAACCAATACGCCATGAAGGTAGACACCCAGCCCTTCCCCGCCGTTAACATGGTAGAAGTCATCTACCCCGAGGGCTGCCAGCCAGGTCCCACGTTCAGCATCAACGTGGTGGGGCCTGGGAACCACTCTGGCAAAGATGGAGATGAGGGCAGCTGCTCTCATAGCAAGGACACAGAAGAGGCCGCTCCACGCGATCGGCTCCATCATGATGGCAAGCGCTACGTCACAGAGGGAGAAGTGAAGAACATAAGATATCAGCGACCTCTCTCTGATCACCTCCTCAACAAATATGTGAGTCAGTATGACCAACGCCGACGGTCCAACTATGATGATGAAGGAGATCGTCTGGCTAGAGAAGCCAGAAGACATCGTCGGCAGGATCGCGATGAGGAGGAGCACGAGCGCCGTGCCGCGGACAGGCCAAGGGAGCAAGATGACAACGCCGGTTCATCGGGATTGCCCTTTCTTCAGACACTGCTGGGATTCAGGAATGAGCCGATTGCCCACAATCGGCAATTGCCCAGAATGCAACGAGAAGAAGAAGGAGGCAGCCAACGTGTCTGTGTTTGAGCGCTTAGGGCCTCTCCCACCACCAAGCAAACGCGCTGAGTCACCTCGTTGGGCAGATCTTGAGGATTCAGAAGATGAGGGACTAGAAGAAGAAGAAGACAGGTACCACCGTCCAAGGTGGTGCCCTGACGGACTCAGCCGTTCACAGAAACGCAGGGTTCAGCGGTTGCGCGGCCTGGAGGAAGCCGAAAGGTTATACTTACATACGCTAAGGAAGGCACGGCCTGATCTGGCTGCGAAGGTTCAGCGAGCCCTGGATGAAGAGGGTCGTCCACGGAGAATGGAGTGGCGTCCCAAGCAAAAGAAAGCCGATGATGAAACATCGGCTGGCACAAACATGGTGCTCGTCTTGCCGACAGAGCTTAGTGCTCCACGATTATACGATGCACTCAAGGTGGATGACAGCAGGCGCATCAAGTCAGAGGTTGGGTTGGTTTTATCCAGCCTAACCGAGTAGCAAGATTAAACCAATGAGCAAACCGTGCGAGGCTGATCCTTGTGTTCGGCCCCAAAAATTTTATGGAGGAACATTACAAAACCTTCATCGAGCAAGCAATGTGGAGGCCGATTCCCGCAATCGGCCAAAATTATCTTCTGCACATATTCTGTTTATGGTCAGCAACGATCTACTGGGCAGCGGCCACGTCGGCAGATGGAAGTCAGCATGAATCTTTGCGAAGACGACGTGCAAGTGCAGTGCCCTGGCTTACCAAGAAAGCCGATATCTGCAATCATTTGGCAGATTCGGCTCGGGGGGCATGTAGTCAGATGAACGTGTGCAGATAAACATGTGCAGACTTGTGTGCAGTGGAACATTGGGGGCCGATTAAGGAGAAAAATCGGCCAAATAAAAAAAAAAAAATTTCGCACGAAGCAAAGCCGATGCGCGCCATCGACTCTAGTACAGCTTGCACGGGACCAAGACCTACTGGCTATGTGTTCAAGGGTTTACAGTGACGTCGATGTTCAGTAGAAGAAAGCTGATCAACGACTTATGCATCCTCGCCGGTATTCTTGCCTTGATGAAGGCTCGGGGGGCAGCTCGCCCTAGAGGTTCTTTAGAGAGCCGATTTTGATGGAATCGGCTGGCATTACGATTCGGAGGCTGATGGTGACACATGTGGTTAGCTCACGACTGTCCTCGCCTTGATGAAGACTCGGGGGGCAACGGACTACATCGAGATTGCATCGATTGATCCTGCGTTGTGATCCTCTCTGGAAGCGCCTGTTCGCGAAAGAAGATTGCTGAAGCTATGGAGAGGAATCAGGAAGGGAGGCCATCGGCTTGTACAGGTTTTGGACTGTCCTGTCGCTGCACAGGGATTGGATTCTCAAAATAGCCGATGAATAGTCATCGGCTAAGGGATTGGGATTGCGAAAAAATATGGTCAGATACCAAATCGCAGCCTGAAATTGAGAAGTTCTTGGCCTTCGAGCTAATCGACATAAGAATCCAGCTTCATGGGCGGCCAAAAGGAGGGAAAAATCGATACGTTGCTATCGGTCTTGACATGGCAGGAGGAAGGAATGAAATTGGGGCAGTTGAAAGATGAATCAAAAGAACAATTTCATTAAGTCAGAGGAGCGGCTTTACAAGAAAGAGCCGATAGCTCTCAAAAGAGGGATCTAGTGCCTAGCGCACTGCTACTGCTAGTCCTATTTCTACTAATCGTCGCTGTCCTCGTCGTCACCGCCGTCGATGTCGTCGGCGCTGCTCCCGGGAAACTCTTCGTCGCTGCTACCCCAGCCTGTGGCCGGAGCCTCTTCCTCCTCGTCATCATCATCGTCCTCGCTGTCCGCCCAGGAGCGGAAGCGCTTGGTTGGCGGGTACCCGGCGGAAGAGGAAGATTCATCTTCTTCCTCCTCTTCTTCTTCTTCGTCGTCATCCTCGCTGTCCGCCCACATGCGGGAGCGCTTCTTCGGTGGGAGCTTGATGGAGGGGAAGGCCTTGGCCTTCGCTGCTTCTCCTTCTTTCTTCTCATCATCGGAGGGGAGGGGGTTTACTTCGGAAGAAGGTTTGTCCTCATTCTTCTTCGGCGAGAATGGGGGGAAAAGGTTTGAAAAGGAGGAGGAAGAGGAAGACATTGCTGAGGGAGAAGAGGGTTTTTTGGGTGCCGATGGCTGGAACAGAGGAAGGAGATGAAGAAAGCTAATCGATCGGCACAGTTAAATAATGAGGAGCCTGGTGGAAATTTCATCACACATTACAGTTTCCAAGGAGATGATGCCAGAGCTATCGAATTTTGCAGAGAAGCTGAGAGGACAGGGCATAATGATGACGGAAGCTGCAAATGGCTCTGTCCTGCCACGACATGACCCTTCGAAAGGAAAATATAATGATTTTGGAAAAATTATTTCCAAAACCAGGGGGGCATGTGTTATCACCAGATTTTGGACAAATCCAGAGGTGGGCCGTAAGAGAGATGGGCTTAGAGGACTACACGTGGAAGATCTCTGAAGCGGCCTTGCACGGAGAATTTGGGCTAGTTTGCCCGTGTATCTTTAATTATAGTAGGTTATGTCTTAGATCAAGATTTAGAATTTGTATCGCGCACGGTGGGATATTCCCACGTTAGAAAGTCCGCTGGACTATAAATATGTATCTAGGGTTTATGGAATAAACAACAACACAACGTTCACCCCAAAACAAACCAATCTCGGCGCATCGCCAACTCCTTCGTCTCGAGGGTTTCAATCAGGTAAGCGACATGCTGCCTAGATCGCATCTTGCGATCTAGGCAGCACAAGCCCCACGTTGTTCATGCGTTGCCCGTACTGAAGCGTCTTTGATGGCGGGCAACGTAGTTATCATAGATGTGTTAGGATTAGCATAGCTCTTCGTATAAACATGCTTACGTAGTGCAACCCTCGCATGTCTAGCCGCCCTCACGCCTATCTCAGGCGTGGGGGCGGCACCCTGCTTGTTCATCATCTAGTAGATCTGATCCGTTACGATTGCTCCTTGCTACGCAAGGATTAGTTTAATATCTGCAATAGGTAGGCCTTACGAAGGGGGGGAGGATCCAGCGGCACGTAGGGTGGCGTTCGCAAGTCCTAAACAGGATGTTCCGATGATCAACGTCACGTTGGTTGTGTGGCCTTGTTTAGGATCGGCTTACGAGCACCGTGCGTGGCCGCGAGGCCCAACCTGGAGTAGGATGATCCGATTATGCGGTGAAAACCCTAAATCGTCGTAGATCTCATTAGCTTTATCTTGATCAAGCAGGATCACCAAGTATTCGTGCACCCCGTACGGATCATGGGTGGATCGGCTCTTTGAGCCGATTCACAGGATAGCCTGAGAGCCGATCGAGGCTCTGATTTAATGTTTACGTGTATGCCATGCAGGAACTAAGCGAGGCATCCCCATCACCTTCCTGACCAGGTATAGGTCAGGTGGCACGCCCTTGCACTTCGCATCGCCGCGTGTGACCAGAAGAGCATTGCGGGCCGTCGCTCGGAGGGGTCTCAGCCAGCCGCAGCTCTAGGCTCTTCCCGGCTCTACCGTGTTGACAGGCCGCTGCCCGCCGGTGGGTTTTGGCGATCAACAAGGTTTTAGTGTTTAGGGTGTTTAGGGGGTGTATGTTTAGGGTATAATTAGGGATTAGGGATTAGGGTTTTAGGGTTTAAGATTTAGGGATCGTCGATCGAGTGCACACACACATTATTAGAGAGGCACCCGCGCCTTTGCGCATAAAGTGCATGCGTATATATAAGTGTGTTTTTTGGCCACCAACGATATATATATATATAGATCGAGAGAGAAAGAGATTGAACTATATATTTATCCCCAAGAAAATGTTCAGATATATATTGAAATATATGCACGAATGATATGTGCAAGGTATGCCATGCGCTCATGCACACTAATTATATATATATATATTATGAGGCAACTTAATCAAATGTGTTTTCATTCGAGAGAACTTATCAAGATTCAAGTTAATTAATTTATCAGCGCTAATTAGTTGGTCGCTTGCTTGATGCGCAATTAAGTGTCGTTGGCCTATATATATATATATATAGGGTTTAATTAGGGTTTAGGGTTTAGGATTAGCTAGCTAGGGTTTTAGGGTTAGGGTTAGGGTTAAGGTTAATTAATTAGGGTTTAGGATCTAGGGTTTAGGGTTTAGGGTTTGGGGTTTGGGGTTTAGTGTTTAGGGTTTAGGGTCTAGGGTTAGGGTTTAGGGTTTAGGGTGTAGGGTTTAGGGTTTAGGGTTTAGGGTTTAGTGTTTAGGGTGTTAATTTAGGGTGTACGTTTAGGGTATAATTAGGGATTAGGGTTTTAGGGTTTAAGGTTTAGGGATCATCGATCGAGTGCACACACACATTATTAGAGGCATCCGCGCCTTTGCGCATAAAGTGCATGCGTATATATATAAGTGTGTTTTTTGGCCACCAACGATATATATATAGATCGAGAGAGAAAGATTGAAATATATATATTTATCCCAAAGAAATATGTTCAGATATATATTGAAATATATGCACAAATGATATGTGCAAGGTATGTATGCCATGCGCGCATGCACACTAATTGTATATATATTATGAGGCAACTTAATCAAATGTGTTTTCATTCGAGAGAACTTGTCAAGATTCAAGTTAATTAATTTATCAGCGCGCTAGCTAATTAGTTGGTCGCCTGCTTGAGGCGCAATTAATTAAGTGTCGTTGGCCTATATATATATATATATGTAGGGTTTAATTAGGGTTTAGGGTTTAGGGTTAGCTAGCTAGGGTTTTAGGGTTAGGGTTAAGGTTAATTAATTAGGGTTTAGGGCCTAGGGTTTAGGGTTTAGCAGGGTTTGGGGTTGGGGTTTAGGGTTAGGGTTTAGGGTTTAGGGTTTAGGGTGTAGTGTTTAGGGTTTAGGGTCTAGAGGTTTAGGGTTTAGTGTTTAGGGTGTTAATTTAGGGTGTACGTTTAGGGTATAATTAGGGATTAGGGTTTTAGGGTTTAAGGTTTAGGGATCATCGATCGAGTGCACACACACATTATTAGAGGCACCCGCGCCTTTGAGCATAAAGTGCATGCGTATATATAAGTGTGTTTTTTGGCCACCTACGATATATATATAGATCGAGAGAGAAAGATTGAAATATATATATTTATCCCCAAGAATATGTTCAGATATATATTGAAATATATGCACGAATGATCATATGTGCAAGGTATGCCATGCACGCATGCACACTAATTGTATATATATTATGAGGCAACTTAATCAAATGTGTTTTCATTCGAGAGAACTTGTCAAGATTCAACAAGTTAATTAATTTATTAGCGCTAATTAGTTGGTCGCCTGGTTGATGCGCAATTTAGTGTCGTTGGCCTATATATATGTAGGGTTTAATTAGGGTTTAGGGTTTAGGATTAGCTAGCTAGGGTTTTAGGGTTAGGGTTAGGGTTAAGGTTAATTAATTAGGGTTTAGGGTCTAGGGTTTAGGGTTTAGGTTTTTTTTTTGACCAAGAACTCTAGGGCAAAACCCCCACAGCATTTTATTAAAGCTTTTGCACTGTACAAAAGAAGATATTTACAACAAGGAAAAAAGAAAAAAAGACAAAATTACAACAAAGAGTCAATCCATATCTTGAAAGAATCAGAGTGTTTATCCTTGACTCTATGCACATGCAAAGAGGCTTCATGCACAAACTGTGCTTTCCATGCTCCAAAGGAAGGCCGAATATGTTCAAATTTTTTATTATTCCTTTGCTTCCAAATATGCCAACAGGCCAAAATAACCACCTCAGCAAAGAAAGGCTTGGCAAACTCTTTTCTAGCTTGAAAGAACATATCCTCAATTGTATCTCCTTGTGACCAGTCCACCTGCAGATAGGACCATATTCGCCTGCTGAAATTACAATCAAAAAACAGATGGATCCAATCTTCTGTCTGATTAGCATGGCACAAAACACATGTATAATCATTAGTTACATGCCAGTTTCTTCTCCTCAGCATATCCCTTGTATTCAATCTGTCACTGATCAGTAACCAAGCAAACACCTTTATCCTTAGAACCACCTTACTCTTCCATATCCAGCAATGCAATCTACTGTTTGGTATATGTGAAAAGAAATATTGATAATATAAATGTGAAGTGAAAGCTCCATCTTTCCAAATAGTTTTCCAAACATCTTTCCCTTGATCAGAAATATGCACTGTATCCAAAAAACCTTGCATAGCCATATATTCCCCATAAGCTTGCTGTGATAAAGGAAGATAAAATAGAGATGACCTATCTTCACACTGCTTTACTTCTTTTACCGACAACAATGGATTGAGTACAAAAGAATGCAATCTTGGAAACTGTTTTGACGGAATAATACCATTCCAATTATCATTCCAAAAGAGAACAGAGTCACCACATCCAACAGTAGCAGTAAAGACTTCTCTATATTTATCCACCAATTTCATAATATCCCTCCACCAAAAAGATCCACATAGATTTGTTGCTTGCGGGACACCATTTGGGTAATAATTCCAGACTAAATTCACCCATGGGATTTCCTCTTTATTATAAAATTTGTGCAAGTGCTTCATAAGAAGAGCTTCATTCTGTTTCTTGAAATCCAGAATCCCCAAACCACCTTTCTCCCTTGGCTTACAGATCATGTCCCAGGCAGCAAGCGATTTCCCTTTTGAATCTGATTTCCTATCACTCCACAAGCAATGTCTAATAATTCTGTTCAACTGCTTTATAATTCCAGGAGGTATATCCAAGGAGCACAGGAAGAAAATGGGCATAGAGCTCAAACAAGACCTTATCAACTGCAAACGCTCTCCATATGCAAGAAAAGTGGAATTGGCTACCAATCTTCTCTCTAGTCTGTCAACCAAAGGCATTAGATCCTGAATCTTTGGCCGAGTTGTTCCCAAAGGAAGCCCAAGATATGTAAAAGGCATTCCTTGCACAGTGCATCCAAAAACCTGAGCCAGACTATTTGCTTGATCATCTGAGATGTTTATAGGCAATAAGCAAGATTTATGATAATTAACATACAATCCTGTTGATTTACTGAAATCATGCAAAGCCTCTTTAATAACTAGCAACTGCTCCTCATCTGCTTGCATAATTAACAAGGTGTCATCAGCATACTGTAGAATGGGAAAATCAGGGTCCCCAGTAATTATAGGAAGCTGTATCAAATTATTATGCAAGAGATCATTAACAACTGATTGTAAGACATCTCCACCCAGGACATAAAGGAGAGGAGAGAGAGGATCCCCCTGCCTCACACCCCTTTTACATTTAAATTGCTTGCCAGGCACACCATTGAGCAAAACAGAGGAAGAACCAGAGCTAAGGAAATCCTTGACCCATCTTAACCATTGCTCATTAAACCCCTTATGCCTCAAAATTTGTAATAAAGCCTCATGCTCAATAGTATCAAAAGCCTTCTCAAAATCTAGCTTGAGAATTATGCAGGGAGCCCCAGTAGATTTACACTGATAGATATATTCAAAAGCCCAGGCCACACAGTCATGAATAGTTCTATTCTTGATGAATCCATATTGATTTTTATGCAAGCATTGAATAATGACTTCTTGCAATCGATCAGCCGCCATTTTTGTGAGAAATTTCAAACAACAATTTGTTAAAGATATAGGCCTATAATCATTGATCTTCTCGGGGTTATGGCATTTTGGAATCAAAGTAATATATGAAGTATTTATGCTCTCAAGATTGATCTTATTGTCATAGAAATCTTCTGCCAATTTATAAAAACTTGCCTTCACAATAGGCCAACATTTCTTCAGAAAAAGTCCATTAAAACCATCAGGGCCAGGAGCTTTATCAGGCTTCATTTTTGAAATAACATTGTCCATTTCTTCATGAGTAAAAGGAACAGTAAGATTATCCAGTCCATCCACTCTATGCAGCAGATTCTGTAAATTTAGACACATTGAAATTCCTTTTTGTGTGCCCATTCTGTTTTTATAACAATTAAGTGCCAGAGCAGCCATTTCTTCATGATCTGAAACAATCCTGCCATCCTTAGACATTAAACTGGCAATTGCATTTCTCTTATACCTTATAGTTGCCATGGAATGAAAGTACTTTGTATTCTCATCACCCAACTTGATCCATCTGGTGGTACACCTCTTTTCCAATAAAGGAATTGTGCATGTAACAGTTTTTCATAATGTGCTTTCACCACTTTCCTGAAATTACTGTCAGTGAGAAAAAGTGGCCTCTCTTCTTCCAAATTATCCATAAAAGAAATAACAATATTACATTTAGCAATCCCGTCCTTTAATTTGGAGAGACTAGTTTTCCACTGCTTCAAAGCACCTCTAAGCATTTTGAATTTTTTAGCCAAGAATGAGGCAGCATTACTTCCCCAACACTGAAGATTCCAAGTGGCAGAGACACACTCCATGAAGCCCTGCTGCTCCACCCAATAGTTGTCAAAACGAAAGATGTTTGCATGTGGAATAACAGTCTCAATAGTAACAACACATGGCACATGATCTGAAGTTGGCTTGGCCAAAGGAATAACCACAGTGTTAGGATAAACAGATGTCCAGTTTGGAGTGGAGAAAAACCAGTCAAGTTGAACCAACAGTGGATTTTGCTGCATATTAGACCATGTGTAAGACCTGCCCTTGAGAGGTAGTTCAAGAATTCCCAGGTGGCTAATGAGTTCATTGAATAAAAAAAAATCATTAATATCACCTCCAGGTAAATTCCTATTATCCTGTGACCTAATAAAGTTGAAATCTCCCATAACAAGCCACAACTCATCATCAGGTATAATTAAGTTGAAAAGCCACTGTATAAAATCATCTCTTAATTCCCCATGACATGGCCCATAAACAGAGACAAGTGTCCATTTCTGATCCGAGTGAACTGAGACAAACTCAATGACAATTGCAAATCTTTTAATTTCAATGAGCGTGCCCCTAAAAATAGAAGAATTCCAAACAACCAAAATGCCACCAGATGCTCCAACCGAGGGAGAGAAAGCAAAAGTATCAAAACGCTTTGGGCAGAAAGACTTAATGAATTTATGATCAAAATTATCTCTTTTTGTTTCCTGAATACACATCACCGCACAGCCACTCTCTTCCATTTTTTCTCTAATAGCCAATTTCTTAGCCTCAGAATTAATACCACGAATATTCCAATCAAGCACTTTCCAAGTCTTAAACTTATGGATGCAATTCATAGGGAAACAACAAATAGTTCAAGCATCCAAATGTAGATACAATCCACACTTACAAACTTCTGATAGCACACAGAATCACAAAAGCAACTAAGATAAAGGAAATGAAAGGGGGCATTTCCTCCCCAAGACCCTATGAAGCACAACATTAGCCACTGGTAGAGGGAAGATCTTCTCCTGACACAGCTGTAAGCTTGTCAGTGGTAAGCAACTCAGGCTCTATATCCAGGAATTGACCAATCTGCTGAAGGGTTTGAATAGGAATCTGTGGAGTGGGAGAGTGCCCATCTCCTGAAGCATTAGCAGCACTTGAACCATCAGTAGCCAAGTTAGCTTGCACAATATCACCTCTCACAGCAGGAATAACTTTCCTTGCCCTTTTCCTTGATTTTGGAGCAATGTCAGTGATAGGAGGCACCCTGTACCCTTCCTTAGCAGCAGATCCTCTAGTAAATCTTCTAGGCCCCTCATCAACCAGCACAGCCCTAGTCTTCTTCTCCTTAGATTTCCTAGTAGCAGTCTTCCTTGTCTGAACAAATTCCTCTTGAGGTGGCAAAGAAGTGAACACCAGGCTCTTAGAAACACAATCAGACAGAGCAGGATGATCAACTGGAGGAGGCAGACTGTCAATAACCTGCACATCAGCAATGGATACCCTCTCACCATCCAAATCCAGCAAAATAGGAGCAGCAAGATCCAGAGGACCATCAGAAAGACTAGATCCATACAGAGCAGCTGCCTGAATACCATCCAAAGCATTATTAATATCAAGGAATTGTTGTGCTATAGAAGGCACAAACAAAGTAATAGCCCTCTCTTCATTCTGAGGCACCAACTCATGGTTGTTGATAAACATATCATCTTCTGGCTGAAATTCCATAATGACATCAACAGGAGCAGGTTGTTCTGCAACAAAACCTTCCTGAACAGCAGCAAAAAAATCCTGAGGTGCAACAGGTGCAACAAAGTTTTCTTGGACATGCAGCAAATCCTCCTCCACAGGTGCAACCAACTGCTGAGCCAACTGGTCTGCCTGCTGCAACACTGGTCCAGGAGGCATAACATCATCTTGTTGCTCATTCATCATGACATGCTGCACAACAGGAGAAAAAGGAGGAGCCACAGTAACTCCAGAAGCAGAATCTGCAGGCATATTGTTGGCAGGGCCAGGCACATCCTGTTGAGGCACATCCTGCTGAGGCTGAGGGGGAGCATCATTCCACCCATTAGCAGGGTATTCAGGTAACACAAACATGTTATTATCAGGTATCATAGCTCCAGGCATTGGATGAGGATTTCCATCAACATGCATTGGGTCTTCATTAGTAGGAATGACATCAGCAAAATCAGATGTGAGAATGTAAACTGGTGCTGTCCATGACCTTCTAATCCCAGTGAATCTCCCAACCAAAGGCTGCCTAAAAACCACATCTCTAGGCACTAGCTGAATGGATGAATAAGTGACATAAACAAGAATTCTGCACTTCATTGGGTCTCTAGAAAACCAATACTGAAAATCCCCAAAAGTGTTCACAGCCTCCCTGATACAGGCATCATTTCTAAAGTCTAAGGGAACTCCAATAAACATCAACCATCCATTACGAGCACCTTGATGAACTCTATAACCAGGGCCCTCATTGTGATTCTCAAATCTAATAAAGTGATGAGGTCCAAAATCTCTTGGAGGGTGATTAACCAGAGCAGCACGAGCAACATGACTACGCAACTGATACAGACCTACCCCATAAAACCAAGACTGGAAATTAATCACCTCGAAACCGAGACCATTGATGAAGTCCCTGGCGAGATGAAGCAGGTCATGCAGATCTTCAGCAGGCGGCTCTGGCTCCACCACAGCAACACAATGCGACTCGAACTGATCTGGAACGAAGTGTGAGGGGGTGACGAAGGTCCTTGGAAGGCGAAGCGGCCCACCATCAATGATGCCATGCCCGCGCGGAAGGAAACGATGAGGATCCAACTCAAAGTTGGCCATAGCAGAGCTCGAGGAGGAACTAGCGACTTGTGGCGGCGGAGGAGGGTTTTCAGAGCATGGAGGAGGCGAAACAGGGGCAACCAGAGGCGAAGAAGGGGTAACACCGCGGCTATCAGGGGGAATAAGCTTTAATTTCGGTACCCACTTCTTTAATTGATACGGTTTGTTAAGACAGTTCCTCTGTTTATGGCCATAATTAAAACAACCTCTGCATCTAATATCTCTTGAGCAATCTTTGGCCGAGTGGCCCATCCGCAGACAACGCTGACAATCCCAATAGGTCCAGGCACAATCCTCCACCAAAGCAGCAAGCCCATCTAAGTCTGTCGAATCACGCACAGGCGATGCATCGTTCGAAATAAGGCCAGACGTAACAGAGGCAGGCTCAGACGGCCCAACGGACACAGAGGACAGCCCAACAACAGGAGAATTCGAATTTGGAGCAGGCGCTGCATGAGCAGGAAACACGGGAACCGTTACCGCAGTCACCGGCGCCACCCAGGGAACCGGATCAAGAACACCAAAACGAATTAATCCCTGAGCAGCTGCCGGCGGTGAAGTGATCACCGGCGGCGAAGAGTTTGTCACCGGCGTTGAAGGACGAACCAGCACAGACGATCGGACAGGAACTACCGAGCAGAAGGCAAAAGAGATGGATTGATGATCACATTAGACCGCCGACGAAAAAAACCCTGACGTGAAGGTGGATCACGGCGCTGACCTCTAGAGGCCAGAATCCATTCACCCGCACATTCCCTTTCCCAGAGAGAAAATTCACGCATCCAATTCGGCCCCCCATTACTCCATAGATGATCATAACATTTGAACTGAGGGCAACTATAAAACTTTCGTGCAAGCAGGAAAAAACCAACAGCCTTAGAGGAAACAGAGAAAGTGAAAACTCTGTCACGCAAGATGGATACCTGCAGATCATCACAATAACCTCCCGTAGCAGCTTCCAGAGCAAGAGAAACTGAATCTTCATCCAAGCGAAAAGAGGATCGCCCAAAAGAGACCACCATAATGAAGTGACCCGATGATCTAGAGGGGTGGACCCTGGATCTGAGAGTTCGCCAAACATTAGCCGCCAACGCCTTGCCAGGAGAGAAATCCAACCCTAAGGAGATCGCAGCGTGAACTGCCATGGAAAAAGGATATGGTGGTGTAGATCAAGGAGAGGGGAGAAAACTGGCCGGAAAGAGTGGATCGAAAGGTGGTGGAGGAGACTAGATCGCCGGCGTCAAGGAGTCACCGGCCAAGGTGGGAGAGAGGTGGGTGGGAGGAGAGCCATCTTGCTGGTCCGAGGTTCCGGTTTAGGGTTTGGGGTTTGGGGTTTAGTGTTTAATTAGGGTTTAGGGTCTAGGGTTAGGGTTTAGGGTTTAGGGTGTAGTGTTTAGGGTTTAGGGTCTAGTGTTTAGGGTGTTTAGGGTGTACGTTTAGGGTATAATTAGGGATTAGGGTTTTAGGGTTTAAGGTTTAGGGATCATCGATCGAGTGCACACACACATTATTAGAGGCACCCGCGCCTTTCCGCATAAAGTGCATGCGTATATATAAGTGTGTTTTTTGGCCACCAACGATATATATATAGATCGAGAGAGAAAGATTGAAATATATATATTTATCCCCAAGAATATGTTCAGATATATATTGAAATATATGCACGAATGATATGTGCGAGGTATGCCATGCGCGCATGCACACTAATTGTATATATATTATGAGGCAACTTAATCAAATGTGTTTTCATTCGAGAGAACTTGTCAAGATTCAACAAGTTAATTAATTTATTAGCGCTAATTAGTTGGTCGCCTGCTTGATGCGCAATTTAGTGTCGTTGGCCTATATATATATATAGGGTTTAATTAGGGTTCAGGGTTTAGGATTAGCTAGCTAGGGTTTTAGGGTTAGGGTTATGGTTAAGGTTAATTAATTAGGGTTTAGGGTCTAGGGTTTAGGGTTTAGGGTTTAGTGTTTAATTAGGGTTTAGGGTCTAGGGTTAGGGTTTAGGGTTTAGGGTGTAGTGTTTAGGGTTTAGGGTCTAGGGTTTAGGGTTTAGTGTTTAGGGTGTTTAGGGTGTACGTTTAGGGTATAATTAGGGATTAGGGATTAGGGTTTTAGGGTTTAAGGTTTAGGGATCATCGATCGAGTGCACACACACATTATTAGAGGCACCCGCGCCTTTGCGCATAAAGTGCATGCGTATATATAAGTGTGTTTTTTGGCCACCAACGATATATATATAGATCGAGAGAGAAAGATTGAAATATATATTTATCCCCAAGAATATGTTCAGATATATATTGAAATATATGCACGAATGATATGTGCAAGGTATGCCATGCGCGCATGCACACTAATTGTATATATATTACGAGGCAACTTAATCAAATGTGTTTTCATTCGAGAAAACTTGTCAAGATTCAACAAAGTTAATTAATTTATTAGCGCTAATTAGTTGGTCGCCTGCTTGATGCGCAATTTAGTGTCGTTGGCCTATATATATATACAACAACAACAACCAAGCCTTTCAGTCCCAAACAAGTTGGGGTAGGCTAGAGTTGAAACCCATAAGATCTCGGAGCCAAGTCATGGTTCCGGAACGTGGATAGCTAACTTCCACGCACCCCTATCCATGGCTAAATCTTTGTCGATATTCCAAACCTTCAGGTCTCTCTTAAATATCAAATGTGTTTTCATTCGAGAGAACTTGTCAAGATTCAAGTTAATTAATTTAGCAGCGCTAATTAGTTGGTCGCCTGCTTGATGGGCAATTTAGTGTCGTTGGCCTATATATATGTAGGGTTTAATTAGGGTTTAGGATTTAGGATTAGCTAGCTAGGGTCTTAGGGGTAGGGTTAGGGTTAAGGTTAATTAATTAGGGTTTAGGGTTTGGGGTTTGGGGTTTGGGGTTTAGGGTTTAGGGTCTAGGGTTTAGGGTTTAGTGTTTAGGGTGTTTAGGGTGTACGTTTAAGGTATAATTAGGGATCATGGATTAGGGTTTTAGGGTTTAAGGTTTAGGGATCATCGATCGAGCTAGTGCACAGACACATTATTAGAGGCACCCGCGCCTTTGCGCATAAAGTGCATGCGTATATATATAATAAGTGTGTTTCTTGGCCACCAACGATATATATAGATCGAGAGAGAGATTGAAATATATATATATATATATCCCCAAGAATATGTTCAGATATATATTGAGATATATATATGCACGAATGATATGTCCATGGTATGCCATGCGCGCATGCACACTAATTGTATATATATTATGAGGCAACTTAATCAAATGTGTTTTCATTCGAGAGAACTTTTCAAGATTCAAGTTAATTAATTTATCAGCGCTAATTATTTGGTCGCCTGCTTGATGCGCAATTAAGTGTCGTTGGCCTATATATATATATATGTAGTGTTTAATTAGGGTTTAGGTTTTAGGGTTAGCTAGCTAGGGTTTTAGGGTTAGGGTTAGGGTTAATTAGGGGTTAGGGTCTAGGGTTTAGGGTTTAGGGTTTAGTACGTGTTTAGGGTTTAGGGTCTAGGGTTAGGGTTTAGGGTTTAGTGTTTAGGGTTTAGGGTTTAAGGTCTAGGGTTTAGGGTTTAGTGTTTAGGGTGTTTAGGGTGTACGGTTAGGGTATAATTAGGGATTAGGGTTTTAGGGTTTAAGGTTTAGGGATCATCGATCGAGTGCACACACACATTAATTATTAGAGGCACCCACACCTTTGCGCATAAAGTGCATGCGTATATATATATATAAGTAAGTTTCTTGGCCACCAAAGATATATAGATCTAGAGAGAGATTGAAATATATTTAGGGTTTATGGTTTAGGGTTTAGGGTTCAGGGTCAAGGGTTGGGGTTTAGGGTTTAGGGTCTAGTGTTTAGGGTTTAGGGTATATGGAGTAGTGTTTAGGGTTTAGGGTCTAGGGTTTAGTGTTTAGGGTGTTTAGGGTGTATGTTTAGGGTATAATTAGGGATTAGGGTTTTAGGGTTTAAGGTTTAGGGATCATCGATCGAGTGCACACACACATTATTAGAGGCACCCGCGCCTTTGCGCATAAAGTGCAAGCGTATATATATAAGTGTGTTTCTTGTCCACCAACGATATATAGATCGAGAGATAGAGATTGAAATCCCCAAGAATATGTTCAAATATACGCACACACATGAATTATTAGAGGCACCCGCGCCTTTGCGCATAAAGTGCATGCATATGTGTGTTGTTCTGGCCACCAACGATAGATCGAGAGAGATAGATAGATTGAAATCCCCAAGAATTAGAGGACCCCTTGCACAAGTGTTGGCCATCTATATATAATATGAATCCCAATAATGTTCATACATGATAGGGCATATGTGTGAAGCAATTTTTTTTCGAGAACTTGTAAAGATTCAAATTTATCAGTGCTAATGGAAACTAGTGCACATTAGAGGACCCCCTCTTACACGTGTTGGCCATCTATGTATAGTTTGAATCCAAATAATGTTCATACATGATAGGCTATATGTGAATCAATTTTTTCTTCCAAGAACTTGTCAAGATTCAAATTTATCGGTGCTAATGGAAACTAGTGCGCACTAGACGAGCCCCTTGCGCAAGTGCTGGCCATTACATATAGTTTAAAACTCAAGAATGTTCATACATGATAGGCCATATGTGCAAAGGAATTTTTTTCCCGTGAACTTGTCAAAATTCAAGTTTATCGGTGCAAATGGAAACTAGTCCAAAAAATTACATAGAGGTCCAAGAGAACTAGACAATAACTAATAGGACCTACAACTTTACAAAAAGGACCCCAAAACATATAGAAGAAAATCAATCGAGTCCTTCTGGAACGCACATCAGATCTCTGCTCCGCATCCTTTCCAGCAACTCCGTCGCCGGGGACGCACCACTTGGGACGGTGTCGCCGGTAGTCACCAGGACGAAGGAGAAGAAGGGCCTCAGCAACAGCACATTGGCTCTGAGAAGGGCCGCTGGAAGGCCAAGATGTTCACGGGCAAGACGGATGACGCCGTCGTATGCCCCGAGCTTGTGAACGTTAGCAGCTTGACTTCCCCATTGACCAGATCTGAAGCACTGACCAAAGCAAGCCTCACCGTTAGCGCCATCACCTTGATGGCACCAGATCGGGGTTTGGCCGGCAAGATCCGCCAGATTCACCGTAGGCCAGATCTGAAGCCGATGACGAGACCCCCGACTCCATTGCGCCATTCTGCTCACGGGAAACACTGGATCTAAGCTTACAACAACATGAACTCCCTCGGATCCAAATTAACTGACTCAACTTTGCTTATCTAAATATGGATGTATCCACACATGTTTTTACTCGAGATACATACACGTCTAAGGAAAGTTGAATCAATTAATTTAGTTCGGAGGGTGTACGATATACAGAGAGAAGTCGGCCTCGTCTCCGGCCGGCGAGGCTGCCGGAGAGAAGGGGGAGAGGAGCCAGGGGAGTGGGAGAGACTCAAGAGAGAAAGAGAAGAGGAAGAAATGAGAGCTCCCTGGGGAAGAACATTATTTTTGTCGTTCTGCTTGTAGCTTGAAACTGAAAATTTCGGCCGCGCGCCAAATCATCCCGCCGCATCCATTCGAAAATCCCGTGACCAGTTTTGCCCTTTTAACCCTGGTCCGGAAGCTACAACCCACCGACCATGGAGGGCTCATTCGGTAACAATGAAATATCTTGCCTAGATCCCGAACCCTCCCCACAGGCCCACACCCACCCACCAACCATTCGCCCCATTAGCTCAAAAATACTCTCACACGCCAAAGCTCTGACTCTCTACAGTACTAGATCTGCTTCGCCGCCGGCATACTCCTCCACAGCGTAGCCTTGATCGTGTTGGCTATCCACCCACCTGATCCGCTCCCCCGCCGCCCTCGCCACCGACGGATCTGCTTCACCGCCGACCTCGCCACCGACGGATCTGCTTCACCGCCGACCTCGCCACCGACGGATCTGCTTCACCGCCGACCTCATCCATAACGTAGCAATCAACGCCTTTCCTGTCGACGCACCGGATCCTCTCCAACGGAACCGTGTCTACTTCACCGCGGCCCCCCCCCCCTCCACAGAAGCCGATCTATTCCACCGACTACCTCGGCGCAGCGGCTGTATCAACTTCACCGAATCCCTTGCCAGCCAACCAGATATGCTTCACTAACGCCCGCTTCTACTGAAACAGGGTCGACTCATCGTCTCCCGCGTTCGCCGCCGCTGGAATGCAAGTTGCCGCCCCCGTCCACCCCGCCGCAGCTTGGTTAGTACGCTAGCCCGTTAGATCGCGGTGTTTATTTAGCCATGTTTTGTGTAGTTATTTGCAGATCTCATATGCCATTAAATTTCTTGATGTGTTACTTCGCATGAAGTTTGTTTAAATATTGTACAGTACCAAAGCATTATCCGGTCGCTACCATCATGTTCATTCTACTGACACCTGTGTGCATCCACATATTTATAGGGGACCCATTCATTTGCTGCCAACTGTTTTTGTACTGCATGCTATTCCTTTTATAGTCATGCTATGGGCATTTCCAATCTAGTTGTTCTTATACCACGTCATTAGCTCACCGCTAGCCGCTAGCTGTTTTCTCGTGTCTGCTATTCTTTTACTGCTTTTATAATCATGCTATGTGCATTTCCAATCTGCTTGCTCTTATACCTCGTCTTTAGCTTATAGCTATTTTTTTCCATGAATGCTCCTGTCGCACAGCTTGTATAGTTATTGCTGCGTGCATGTCTGGTCTTTATATTATCGTAGACTAACTTGTCAATGTTATTTTTCCTAGGGATTGATCATGCGAACCACTTATTAGAATATCCAACATTAACAGCGGGGATGCTAGGGAAGGTTGGAATCTGAGTTCTTGGTTGGTAACTTTGGCAGTTTACTTCCGTTATTATCCATAACCTATATGCATTGTTCCTTATGCAAGAGATAAACACTTGGAACCCTGCCATAGCAATGCCATCCATGCTTTACTATGTTTCTGCCTATTTGATATGCTTGTCTTGGAGCAACTGCGAAGGTGATTTGAACCTGACATTTGGTCATTCTTAATGCCAGTTTACTTTATGTGGAAAACCTTAGCATTACCCTACTCTAAATCTGAATGTCTGAAATTCGTATCTCATGCAAAGCAACATCTAGTTGGTTTTAATCTAATATCTGGTAAATATTGGCTTATTCATTTGGCAGCTCAAGTTTTTTGTTATTTGAAACCAGCTGACTTGGTCTTAAATGTGATATCTAAACACAGATTAAGGACAATGGAGCAGGAGGATTAGCATTTCACTTGATGGATGAACCTAAAATGACAGGCATGTCGACCACGACTAGTGCATGCAAGAGAAGGACCTGCAGCGAGCCAGTATGTTCTGCTACATGCTGTTATCTGATCTCTACATTGCGTAATACATGTTTGAATAGTTAATTGTTGTAACTATTTTTGCAATATTACTGAATGCGCTTTAGTGAAGCAATCATCATTAGAAGATAGTCGCCAAAGCGACCCTGTGCAACATTATGATGTAAGTCTGCTTAGTACAAGTTCCATACATTGTCTTATTTATGCAACTTGTTATTATCTTATATCTACATTGCATAATAAATGTTTGAATAGTTCATCGTTGTAACTATGTTTGCAATATTACTAGAATGCAGCTTGTAATGAAGAAGTCCTTAGTAGAAGATAGAGCGCAAAAAGGTTCCTCGTGAGCCTATGCAACGATATAATGTAAGTCTGCGCTTAGTACTTGTGACTATCTCATATCGACAATGCTTAATACATGTTTGCATAGTTCATGGTTTAACTCTTTTTGCATTATTATCAGAATGCAGTTCTGATGAAGCAATCTTCATTACAAGAGAGGCCCACAAAAAGTTCTGATCTTTGTTCTGATGCATCCTCTGATAGCCGTCAACCTAGACCATTCTTTTCATCAAACAGTGAACATCTCAAGGTCAGACTTTATAAAAGACATGGTATTGCTGCTTTAAGGTCTGTAGCTGATATGTTGACCAAGAGTACACAAGATTCAATCAAGGCGATTGCCAAATGTCAACGTGTTATTGATGATGCTAATAGAAGTCCTCAATGATTCTATGTAATTTTTTTTTATTTGGGCACATTAATTGCCTTGTAATTTTCCTAGTTATTTTATTTGTGTATGTAATTGTGTGTATCATTGATATCAGATTTTAGGCTCATGAAATTTAATGCAAGTTGACTAGTCAAACAACCAGGGCCCTATAACAGATTGGGCCGGCCCATTAACAGTAGTGTGGGACCCACTTTCATTTTGGGCCGGCTCACTTACTTACTGGGCCGGCCCGTTAACAGGTAAGTGGGACCCACCTGTGCTTTTGGCCCGGCCCACTGTCTTGTTGGGCCGGCCCACTTGCTACATGATGGACCCCACATACTAAATGGGCCGGCCCTTTAAAAGGAAAGTGGGACCCACCTGCGTTTTTGGCCCGGCCCACTAGCGTGTTGGGCCGGCCCACTTGCTATATGGTGGACCCCACATACTAAATGGGCCGGCCCTTTAACTGGAAAGTGGGACCCACCTGTGCTTTTGGCCTGGCACACTAGCTTGTTGGGCTGGCCCACTTGCTATATGGTGGACCCCACATACTAAATGGGCCGGCCCTTTAACTGGAAAGTGGGACCCACCTGTGTTTTTGGCCCGGCCCACTATCTTGTTGGGCCGGCCCACTTGCTATATGGTGGACCCCACATACTAAATGGGCTGGCCCATTAACAGGAAAGTGGGATCCACCTGTGCTTTTGGCCCGGCCCACTGGCTTGGTGGGTGATACGTCTCCGACGTATCGATAATTTCTTGTGTTCCATGCCACATTATTGATGTTATCTACATGTTTTATGCACACTTTATGTCATATTCGTGCATTTTCTGTAACTAACCTATTAACAAGATGTCGAAGTGCCGATTCTTTGTTTTTCTGCTGTTTTTGGTTTCGTAAATCCTAGTAACGAAATATTCTCGGAATTGGACGAAATCAACGCCAGTGGTCCTATTTTGCCACGAAGCTTCCGTAAGACCGAAGAGGAGACGAAGTGGGGCCACGAGGCGCCCAAACCCTAGGGCGGCGCGGCCCGCCCTTGGCCGCGCCGACCTGTGGTGTGGGGCCCTCGTGTGGCCCCCTGACCTGCCCTTCTGCCTACTTAAAGCCTCCGTCGCGAAACCCCCAGTACCGAGAGCCACGATACGGAAAACCTTCCAGAGACGCCGCCGCCGCCAATCCCATCTCGGGGGATTCAGGAGATTGCCTCCGGCACCCTGCCGGAGAGGGGAATCATCTCCCGGAGGACTCTACGCCGCCATGGTCGCCTCCGGAGTGATGTGTGAGTAGTCTACCCCTGGACTATGGGTCCATAGCAGTAGCTAGATGGTTGTCTTCTCCCCATTGTGCTTAATTGTCGGATCTTGTGAGCTGCCTAACATGATCAAGATCATCTATCTGTAATTCTATATGTTGCGTTTGTTGGGATCCGATGAATAGAGAATACTTGTTATGTTGATTATCAAAGTTATGTCTATGTGTTGTTTATGATCTTGCATGCTCTCCGTTACTAGTAGATGCTCTGGCCAAGTAGATGCTTGTAACTCCAAGAGGGAGTATTTATGCTCGATAGTGGGTTCATGTCTCCGTGAACTGGGAAGTGACAAATCTCTAAGATTATGGATGTGCTGTTGCCACTAGGGATAAAACAATGGTGCTATGTTCAAGGATGTAGTTACCGATTACATTACGCGCAATACTTAATGCAATTGTCTGTTGTTAGCAACTTAATACCGGAGGGGGTTCGGATGATAACCTCGAAGGTGGACTTTTTAGGCATAGATGCATGCCGGATAGCGGTCTATGTACTTTGTCGTAATGCCCAATTAAATCTCACTCTACTCATCATAATATGTATGTGCATGGTCATGCGGTCTTTATTTGTCAATTGCCCCACTGTAATTTGTTCACCCAACATGCTGTGTAGCGTAGGGGAGAGACACCTCTCGTGACCTGTGGACCCCGGTCGACTTCTCTATCCTGAAATACAATCTACTGCAATCTTTGCTCTCGTTTTCGCAAATAATCATCATCCACACTATACATCTAATCCTTTGTTACAGCAAGCCGGTGAGATTGACAACCTCGCTGTTTCGTTGGGGCAAAGTACTTTGGTTGTGTTGTGCAGGTTCCACGTTGGCGCCGGAATCTCTGGTGTTGCGCCGCACTACATCCCGCCGCCATCAACCTTCAACATGCTTCTTGGCTCCTACTGGTTCGATGAACCTTGGTTTCATACTGAGGGAAAACTTGCCGCTGTACGCATCACACCTTCCTCTTGGGGTTCCCAACGGACGCGTGTTGTACGCGTATCAAGCTCTTTTTCTGGCGCCGTTGCCGGGGAGATCAAGACACGCTGCAAGGGGAGTCTCCACTTCCCAATCTCTTTACTTTGTTTTTGTCTTGCTTAGTTTTATTTACTACTTTGTTTGCTGCACTAAATCAAAATACAAAAAAATTAGTTGCTAGTTTTACTTTATTTGCTATCTTGTTTGCTATATCAAAAACACAAAAAAAATTAGTTACTTGCATTTACTTTATCTAGTTTGCTTTATTTACTACTGCTAAAATGGCCACCCCTGAAAATACTAAGTTGTGTGACTTCACAACCACAAATAATAATGATTTCTTATGCACACCTATTGCTCCACCTGCTACTACAGCAGAATTCTTTGAAATTAAACCTGCTTTCTTGAATCTTGTTATGCGAGAGCAATTTTCTCAGTGTTAGTTCTGATGATGCTGCTGCCCATCTTAATAATTTTGTTGAACTATGTGAAATGCAAAAGTATAAAGATGTAGATGGTGACATTATAAAATTAAAATTGTTCCCTTTCTCATTAAGAGGAAGAGCTAAAGGTTGGTTGCTATCTCTGCCAAAGAATAGTATTGATTCATGGACTAAATGCAAGGATGCTTTTATTGGTAGATATTATCCCCCTGCTAAAATTATATCTTTGAGGAGTAGCATAATGAATTTTAAACAATTATATACTGAGCATGTTGCACAAGCATGGGAAAGAATGAAATCTCTGGTTAAAAATTGCCCAACCCATGGACTGACTACTTGGATGATCATCCAAACCTTTTATGCAGGACTGAATTTTTCTTCGCGGAACCTATTGGATTCAGCTGCTGGAGGTACCTTTATGTCCATCACTCTTGGTGAAGCAACAAAGCTTCTTGATAATATGATGATCAATTACTCTGAATGGCACACGGAAAGAGCTCCACAAGGTAAGAAGGTAAATTCTATCGAAGAAACCTCTTCGTTGAGTGATAAGATTGATGCTATTATGTCTATGCTTGTGAATGATAGGACTAATGTTGATCCTAATAATGTTCCGTTAGCTTCATTGGTTGCCCAAGAAGAACATGTTGATGTAAACTTCATTAAAAATAATAATTTCAACAACAATGCTTACCGGAACAATTCTAGTAACAACTATAGGCCATATCCTTATAATAATGGCAACGGCTATGGTAATTCTTATGGGAATTCTTACAACAATAATAGGAATTCACCCCCTGGACTTGAAGCCATGCTTAAAGAATTTATTAGTACACAAACTGCCTTTAACAAATCTGTTGAAGAAAAGCTTGGGAAAATTGATATACTTGCTTCTAAAGTTGATAGTCTTGCCTCTGATGTTGATCTTTTGAAATCGAAAGTTATGCCTAATAGGGATATTGAAAATAAAATTGTTACTACAGCAAATGCCATCCAAGTTAGAATTAATGAGAATATAAGATTAATGGCTGAACTGCGTGCTAGGTGGGATAGAGAAGAAAATGAAAAACTAGCTAAAGAGAAGAATGTAGCTAAAGTTTGGACTATTACCACGACTAGTAATGCTAATGCTACACATGTTGCTGCACCTCCTACTATTAATAATAAAAGAATTGGTGTTAGCAATGTTTCCACTTCTAATGCAAAGCACGAGAAACTGCCCGAAACTGCTAAAACTGTTGAAACTGCCTGTGATAAAACTGCTGAAATTTTTTCCAACATTGGGGATGATGATCCCATTGCTTTAGATTATAATGGTTTGAATTTTGATGATTGCCATATCTCTGAAGTTATAAAGTTCTTGCAAAAACTTGCTAAAAGTCCTAATGCTAGTGCTATAAATTTGGCTTTCACGCAACATATTACAAATGCTCTCATAAAAGCTAGAGAAGAGAAACTAGAACGCGAAGCCTCTATTCCTAGAAAGCTAGAGGATGGTTGGGAGCCCATCATTAAGATGAAGGTTAAAGATTTTGATTGTAATGCTTTATGTGATCTTGGTGCAAGTATTTCCGTTATGCCTAAGAAAATTTATAATATGCTTGACTTGCCACCGCTGAAAAATTGTTATTTGGATGTTAATCTTGCTGATCATTCTACAAAGAAACCTTTGGGGAAAGTTGATAATGTTCGCATTACCGTTAACAATAACCTTGTCCCCGTTGATTTTGTTGTCTTGGATATTGAATGCAATGCATCTTGTCCCATTATATTGGGAAGACCTTTTCTTGACTATTTGGTGCTATCATTGATATGAAGGAAGGTAATATAAAATATCAATTTCCTCTCAAGAAAGGTATGGAACACTTCCCTAGAAAGAGAATGAAGTTACCTTTTGATTCTATTATTAGAACAAATTATGATGTTGACACTTCGTCTCTTGATAATACTTGATACACACTTTCTGCGCCTAGCTGAAAGGCGTTAAAGAAAAGCGCTTATGGGAGACAACCCATGGTTTTTACTACAGTACTTTGTTTTTATTTTGTGTCTTGGAAGTTTTTTACTACTGTAGCAACCTCTCCTTATCTTAGTTTAGTGTTTTGTTGTGCCAAGCAAAGTCGTTGATAGTAAAGTTCACACTAGATTTGGATTACTGCGCAGAAACAGATTTCTTTGCTGTCACGAATCTGGGCTGTTTTCTCTGTAGGTAACTCAGAAAATTATGCCAATTTACGTGAGTGATCCTCAGATATGTACGCAACTTTCATTCAATTTGAGCATTTTCATTTGAGCAAGTCTGGTGCCTCGATAAAATTCGTCAATACGAACTGTTATGTTTTGACAGATTCTGCCTTTTATTTCGCATTGCCTCTTTTGCTATGTTGGATGAATTTCTTTGATCCATTAATGTCCAGTAGTTTTATGCAATGTCCAGAAGTGTTAAGAATGATTATGTCACCTCTGAACATGTTAATTTTTATTGTCCACTAATCCTCTAATGAGTTGTCCTAAGTTTGGTGTGGAGGAAGTTTTCAAGGATCAAGAGAGGAGTATGATGCAACATGATCAAGGAGAGTGAAAGCTCTAAGCTTGGGGATGCCCCGGTGGTTCACCCCTGCATATTCTAAGAAGACTCAAGTGTCTAAGCTTGGGGATGCCCAAGGCATCCCCTTCTTCATCGACAACATTATCAGGTTCCTACCCTGAAACTATATTTTTATTCCATCACATCTTATGTGCTTTTCTTGGAGAATCGGTTTGTTTTTGTTTTTGTTTTGTTTGAATAAAATGGATCCTAGCATTCACTGTATGGGAGAGAGACACGCTCCGCTGTAGCATATGGACAAGTATGTCCTTAGGCTCTACTCATAGTATTCATGGTGAAGTTTCTTCTTCGTTAAATTGTTATATGGTTGGAATTGGAAAATGATACATGTAGTAAATTGCTAAAATGTCTTGGATAATGTGATACTTGGCAATTGTTGTGCTCATGTTTAAGCTCTTGCATCATATACTTTGCACCCATTAATGAAGAAATACATAGAGCATGCTAAAATTTGGTTTGCATATTTGGTCTCTCTAAGGTCTAGATAATTTCTAGTATTGAGTTTGAACAACAAGGAAGACGGTGTGGAGTCTTATAATGTTTACAATATGTCTTTTATGTGAGTTTTGCTGCACCGGTTCATCCTTGTGTTTGTTTCAAATAGCCTTGCTAGCCTAAACCTTGTATCGAGAGGGAATACTTCTCATGCATCCAAAATCCTTGAGCCAACCACTATGCCATTTGTGTCCACCATACCTACCTACTACATGGTATTTCTCCGCCATTCCAAAGTAAATTGCTTGAGTGCTACCTTTAAAATTCCATCATTCACCTTTACAATATATAGCTCATGGGACAAATAGCTTAAAAACTATTGTGGTATTGAATATGTACTTATGCACTTTATCTCTTATAAAGTTGCTTGTTGTGCGATAACCATGTTCACTGGGGACGCCATCAACTATTCTTTGTTGAATTTCATGTGAGTTGTTATGCATGTTCGTCTTGTCTGAAGTAAGAGAGATCTACCACCTTATGGTTAAGCATGCATATTGTTAGAGAAGAACATTGGGCCGCTAACTAAAGCCATGATCCATGTTGGAAGTTTCAGTTTTGGACATATATCCTCAATCTCATATGAGAAAATTATTAATTGTTGTTACATGCTTATGCATAAAAGAGGAGTCCATTATCTGTTGTCTATGTTGTCCCGGTATGGATGTCTAAGTTGAGAATAATCAATAGCGAGAAATCCAATGCGAGCTTTCTCCTTAGACCTTTGTACAAGCGGCATAGAGGTACCCCTTTGTGACACTTGGTTAAAACATGTGCATTGCGATGATCCGGTAGTCCAAGCTAATTAGGACAAGGTGCGGGCACTATTAGTATACTATGCATGAGGCTTGCAACTTGTAAGATATAATTTACATGATACATATGCTTTATTACTACCGTTGACAAAATTGTTTCATGTTTTCAAAATCAAAGCTCTAGCACAAATATAGCAATCGATGCTTTTCCTCTATGGAGGACCATTCTTTTACTTTCATTGTTGAGTCAGTTCACCTATTTCTCTCCACCTCAAGAAGCAAACACTTGTGTGAACTGTGCATTGATTCCTACATACTTGCATATTGCACTTATTATATTACTCTATGTTGACAATATCCATGAGATATACATGTTACAAGTTGAAAGCAACCGCTGAAACTTAATCTTCCTTTGTGTTGCTTCAATACCTTTACTTTGAATTATTGCTTTATGAGTTAACTCTTATGCAAGACTTATTGATGCTTGTCTTGAAGTACTATTCATGAAAAGTCTTTGCTTTATGATTCACTTGTTTACTCATGTCATATACATTGTTTTGATCGCTGCATTCACTACATATGCTTTACAAATAGTATGATCAAGGTTATGATGGCATGTCACTCCAGAAATTATCTTTGTTATCGTTTTACCTGCTCGGGACGAGCAGAACTAAGCTTGGGGATGCTGATACGTCTCTGACGTATCGATAATTTTTTGTGTTCCATGCCACATTATTGATGTTATCTACATGTTTTATGCACACTTTATGTCATATTCGTGCATTTTCTGGAACTAACCTATTAACAAGATGCCGAAGTGCCAGTTGCTGTTTTCTGCTATTTTTGGTTTCAGAAATCCTAGTAACGAAATATTCTCTCGGAATTGGACGAAATCAACGCCCAGGGTCCTATTTTGCCACGAAGCTTCCGTAAGACCGAAGAGGAGACGAAGTGGGGCCACGAGGCGCCCAAACCCTAGGCGGCGCGCCTGCCCCTTGGCCGCGCCGACCTGTGGTGTGGGGCCCTCGTGTGGCCCCCCGACCTGCCCTTCCGCCTACTTAAAGCCTCCGTCGCGAAACCCCCGTGCATCGAGAGCCACGATACGGAAAACCTTCCAGAGACGCCGCCGCCGCCAATCCCATCTCGGGGATTCAGAGATTGCCTCCGGCACCTGCCGGAGAGGGGAATCATCTCCCGGAGGACTCTACGCCACCATGGTCGCCTCCGGAGTGATGTGTGAGTAGTCTACCCCTGGACTATGGGTCCATAGCAGTAGCTAGATGGTTGTCTTCTCCCCATTGTGCTTAATTGTCGGATCTTGTGAGCTGCCTAACATGATCAAGATCATCTATCTGTAATTCTATATGTTGCGTTTGTTGGGATCCGATGAATAGAGAATACTTGTTATGTTGATTATCAAAGTTATATCTATGTGTTGTTTATGATCTTGCATGCTCTCCGTTACTAGTAGATGCTCTGGCCAAGTAGATGCTTGTAACTCCAAGAGGGAGTATTTATGCTCGATAGTGGGTTCATGTCTCTGTGAATGGGAAGTGACAGAAATCTCTAAGATTATGGATGTGCTGTTGCCACTAGGGATAAAACATTGGTGCTATGTTCAAGGATGTAGTTACTGATTACATTACGCGCAATACTTAATGCAATTGTCTGTTGTTAGCAACTTAATACTGGAGGGGGTTCGGATGATAACCTGAAGGTGGACTTTTTAGGCATAGATGCATGCTGGATAGCGGTCTATGTACTTTGTCGTAATGCCCAATTAAATCTCACTATACTCATCATAATATGTATGTGCATGGTCATGCCCTCTTTATTTGTCAATTGCCCAACTGTAATTTGTTCACCCAACATGCTGTTTATCTTATGGGAGAGACACCTCTAGTGAACTGTGGACCCCGGTCCAATTCTCTATACTGAAATACAATCTACTGCACATCGCTCTACTATTTTCTGCAAACAATCATCATCCACACTATACATCTAATCCTTTGTTACAGCAAGCCGGTGAGATTGACAACCTCGCTGTTTCGTTGGGGCAAAGTACTTTGGTTGTGTTGTGCAGGTTCCATGTTGGCGCCGGAATCTCTGGTGTTGCGCCGCACTACATCCCGCCGCCATCAACCTTCAACGTGCTTCTTGGCTCCTACTGGTTCGGTAAACCTTGGTTTCATACTGAGGGAAAACTTGCCGCTGTACGCATCACACCTTCCTCTTGGGGTTCCCAACGGACGCGTGTTGTACGCGTATCAGTGGGCCGGCCCATTTGATCTAATGTGGACCCCACGCACTAAATGGGCCGGCCCGATTAGCAGGAAAGTGGGACCCACATGCTAATTGGGCCGTCCCAATAACTTCTTGGGCCGGCCCACTTGCTTTAAGGTGGACCCCACTTGGTAAATGGGCCGGCCCGATAACATGAAAGTGGGTCCCACATGTTTTGTGGGCCGACCCTTTTGCCTGTTGACCGGTCAAATGAGTGCATTCGGCCCGGCCCACATGCTTAGTGGGCCGGCCCATTAATGTTTTGACCAGCCAACCTTAGAGGTTAGGCTCGGCCCACGTAACTAATGGACCAGCCCAGCTATATAGTTGACCGGTCAAATTAAGTCAGCTGGCCCGGCCCGCAAACTTAATGGGCCGGCCCGCTTAAGACGTGGCAGGCTGATGTCTACGGGTGCTTCTATTCTTGCAGACAGTGTTGGGCCTCCAAGAGCAGAGGTTTGTAGAACAGCAGCAAGTTTCCCTTAAGTGGATCACCCAAAGTTTATCGAACTCAGGGAGGAAGAGGTCAAAGATATCCCTCTCAAGCAACCCTACAACCACAAAGCAAGAAGTCTCTTGTGTCCCCAACACACCTAATAGGTGCACTAGTTCGGCGAAGAGATAGTGAAATACAGGTGGTATGAATAAGTATGAGCAGTAGCAACAGCACCAGAAAAGTGCTTTGCTGTCCAGGACTGGCGTGTGGTTGATGGTGGTAATATTGCAGGCAGTAGAAACGCAAAGAAACAGTAAACAAGCAGCGATAGCAGTATTTAGGAACAAGGCCTAGGGATTATACTTTCACTAGTGGACACTCTCAACATTGATCACATAATAGAATAAATAAATAGATGCTAGACTCTACACTCTCTTGTTGGATGATGAACACCACTAACTGTGTAGGATTACACGAACCCTCAATGCCGGAGTTAACAAGCTCCACAATATTCGATGTTCATGTTTACATAACCTTAGAGTGCACGACAGATCAACACAACCAAACCAAGTACTAACATAGCATGCACACTGTCACCTTTACGCTACGAAAGGAGGAATAGATCACATCAATACTATCATAGCAATAGTTAACTTCATAATCTACAAGAGATCACAATCATAACCTACGCCAAGTACTACACGATGCACACACTGTCACCATTACACCGTGCAGGAGGAATAGACTACTTTAATAACATCACTAGAGTAGCACATAGATAAATAGTGATACAAAACTCATATGAATCTCAATCATGTAAGGCAGCTCATGAGATCATTGTATTGAAGTACATAGGAGAGAGATGAACCACATAGCTACCGGTACAGCCCTTAGCCTCGATGGAGAACTACTCCCTCCTCATGGGAGACAACAGTGTTGATGAAGATGGCGGTGGTGTCGATGGAGGAGCCTTCCGGGGGCACTTCCCCGTCCCGGCGGCGTGCCGGAACAGAGACTCCTGTCCCCCAGATCTTGGCTTCGCGATGGCGGCGGCTCTAGAAGGTTTCTCGTACCGTCGCTTTTCCGTATCGAAGATTTAGGTCAGGGACCTTTATATAGGCGAAGAGGCGGAGTCGGAGGGTCGACGAGGCGGTGACACACTAGGGGGGCGCGGCCAAGGCCTGGGCCGCGCCACCCTGGCGTCTGGTGGCCCAGTGGCCCCCCTCTGGCCTCTCTCGGGTGTTCTGGAAGCTTCGCGTGATCCTAAGATGCTCGGCGTTGATTTCGTCCGATTCCGAGAATATTTCCTTACTAGGATTTCTGAAACCAAAAACAGCAGAAAACAGCAACTGGCCCTTCGGCATCTCGTCAATAGGTTAGTTCCGGAAAACGCATAAATATGACATAAAGTATGCATAAAACATGTAGATATCATCAATAATGTGGCATGGAACATAACAAATTATCGATACGGAGACGTATCACAGGCCTCGTGTGGGCCTACCATCTACCACGGGGTTTCAGCGGTTAACGCCGTTAACTTCCAGTTAACGGCGTCTGCCACGTGTCAGTTTGCATGACGTCAGCAGCCAACGGGCTCCCGGAAACACTTCTGCAACGGTCCGATTTTCCGTGGCGGAAGGGCACCCAAGCGCGACGGACCGGAGAAATCGTCGTAGGACTTTGCCTGACGCAGTTTCGACAACAGAACCCATATCGTCGGGTTAGGCCCATAGGCGACGAAAAATACCCCTTAGCGGACGATTTTGAGACGTTGTCTATCAGAACTTTTCTTGTAGTGACTTCTTTTTCGGATTGCACTAAATCAGCCAAAATAATGAAAGATTTCGAAAAAAATAGATCAGTATCTTTGTTAAAAGGTAAGAATGCATTGGCGCAAAACTGTATGATGGTTTCCCGTGCCTCTGATTTGTGTGACGATTTAGAAGCAGAGGAGGATTTCTTGAGTGACGAGAGTTTAGAAATGCCTAAGGCTAATACTAGGGAGAAAAAGACCCGTAAAAAGAAGTCATATGATAAGGAGAATGTGAGGAGAAGTACCCGAGTTAAATTTAAACCATCAAAATTACAATGACAAATCTTAAGGGTATGACATGGAATAGTGAAGGATTTCAAGATCCGGGTAAACATTTATTTGTGAAGGAATCGATCAGGGAATATGACCTTGATTTTATTGCTCTACTAGAAACAGGTAGATCTAACTTTGAGGTGCATTTCTTAAGGGAGTTGGTAGCGGGAAAAGACTTTGCTTGGTTTTGTTTGCCGCGGCATGGGAGATTGGGAGGAATTTTGGTAGGGATTAATACGACAACTTTGCTGGTTAATAGGGTGGATAGTGGAGATTATTGTGTCAAATTGGCTATTACTTCTAAAATTGATGGTTTTCAATGGCTTCTTGTGCCGGTGTATGGGGCGGCTCAAGATAAACATAAATATGAGTTCCTCGCCGAATTAGTAAGAACTTGTGAATCAGAGACAATACCAATGTTATTAGCCGGGGATTTTAACATTTTGAGGAAACCGGAAGATAAAAGTAACAATAACTTTAACCACTGATGGCCTGCAATTATTGAAAATCTGAATTTGAGAGAGATTGCTTTATCGGGCCGGCAATTTACCTGGGCGAGTAGGAGACAAACACCTACATATGAAAAGTTGGATAGGGTTCTTGCGAGTGTGGAATGGGAACTGAAATTCCCTTTGGTCACGGTTCGGGCTTTGACACGTTTGGGGTCTGATCATACTCCGCTATTGATTGATGCGGGGATTCAGGCGCATATAGGCAGAACGTCACGTTTTTCATTTGAGTTGGCTTGGCTTGAACATGAGGGTTTCAATGAGCTCATAGCTACTGAATGGGCAGCCGACCCCATTGGGAAAAGCCCGATTCAAACTTGGCAAAATAAAATAAGACATTTGCGGCATTTTTTACGTGGTTGGGCAAAAAATTTGAGTGGAAAATATAAGAAGGAGAAGGAGAGGCTTTTAAGCATTATTGATACACTAGATATTAGAGCGGATTCAGTACCACTATCACAAGGGGAACGTAATGAGTTACGGATAGCTAATGAAAAGTTAAGCAAACTCCGACGTGATGAAGAGATCAAGTGGGCACAAAGGGCTAAAGTAAAATATATTCATGATGGGGGGGTAATACCAAATATTTTCACCTTACAGCCAATGGTAAACACAGGAAAAAGAAAATTTATCAATTGGAACAGGATGAAGCAACTATTGTAGGCGATGATAATCTAAGGGTTTATATTTCAGAATATTATAAAAAACTTTTTGGTAGTCCAGACCCTAGTTCGGTGGTGCTTGATGAAAACATAATTGAAGATATCCCGCAATTGTCAGCGGAAGAGAATCGTGTGCTGATTGACAACTTCTCGATGGAGGAGGTTCATGATGCTATTTTTCAAATGGAACATAACAAGTCACCAGAACCAGATGGTTTCCCTGCGGAGTTCTATCAACATTTTTGGGGGGTTATTAAGTTTGATTTGATGGCTTTATTTGAGAGCTTTCAGAAAGGGGAACTACCGCTGTATAAACTGAATTTTGGAGTAATTACTTTATTACCGAAAAAGGAAAATGCAACTCAAATCCAACAGTATAGACCAATATGTTTACTCAATGTGAGTTTTAAATTTTTTACTAAAGTTGCCACAAATCGTATTTCGGAGGTAGCTCAAAAAGTCATCAAACCGACAGAGACGGCGTTTATTCCTAGGAGACATATTTTAGAAGGTGTTGTTGTCCTTCATGAGACGATACATGAAATGCATAGAAGGAAACTAGATGGGGTGATTTTTAAGATTGATTTTGAAAAGGCGTATGATAAGGTTAAATGGCCCTTTTTGCAACAAGTTCTACGCATGAAAGGATTTGATCCGATATGGTGTGATAGGATAAAGCAATTTGTGCAAGAGGGAGTGTTGGTATAAGAGTGAATGATGTGATTGGGCATAACTTCCAAACTAGGGTAGGTCTACGACAGGGAGATCCTCTATCCCCAATTCTTTTTAATATTGTCTCTGATATGTTAGCGATTCTTATTGCTAGAGCAAAGGATGTAGGTAAAGTGGGAAGCTTGTTGCCGCACCTTATTGACGGGGGAATTTCCATTTTACAATATGCGGATGACACAATCTTGTTTTTGGAACATGATATTGCTAAAGCTGTTAATATGAAACTGATTTTAGGTATTTTTGAACAACTTTCGGGTTTGAAAATTAATTTCCATAAGAGTGAAATCTTTACCTTCGGAAAAGCAAAGGATACGGAAGATCAATATAGAAACATTTTTGGGTGTGAGTCTGGATCTCTACCTTTAAAATATTTGGGTATACCGGTACATTATAGGACTTTGCGGAATGCGGAATGGAATCCCATTGAAAATCGATTTGCGTCAAAATTGGGGGGTTGGCGTAGTAAATTGTTATCTTATGGTGATAGATTGGTTCTAATTAATTCGGTACATACAAGTCTGCCAATGTTTATGCTTTCCTTCTTGAAAATCCCAGTTGGGGTGAGGAAGAGGCTTGACTTTTATAGATCAAATTTTTTCTGGCAATCGGATGAGCATAAGAAGAAATATAGGCTATCTAAATGGAGTATTTTGTGTAGACCAAAGGATCAAGGGGGGTTGGGTATTGAGGTGTTGGAATTGAAAAATAAATGCCTTTTGAGTAAATGGTTGTTTAAAATCCTTTCAGAGGAGGGTATGTGGCAACAACTCCTATGTAACAAATATCTTAAGAACAAAACTTTGGCACAAGTAGAGGTTAGACAAACTGATTCACCTCTCTGGAAGGGTCTTATGCATGTGAAAGAAAATTTCTTTAAGCGAGGCAGTTTCAAAGTAGGTGATGGAAAATCTCTGAGGTTGAGGATGTGTGGTTGGGTGACACGCCTCTATCCCACCAATATCCGGCTTTGTATAATATTATTTAGCATAAAAATGTGTTGTTGTCGACTGTGCTTGAAACTCAACCTATTAATCTTACTTTTAGAAGAGGCCTGAATGATAATAAGTGGTTACAGTGGTTACATCTATGCCAAAGATTAATTACAATTAATTTAACTACTGAATCAGATAAGTTTATTTGGAAATTAAATGATTCGGGTATTTTCACAGTTAAATCTATGTATCTAGATATGATGAATGGGCATACTATTTACCTTCGTAAGTATCTATGGAAGTTAAAGATCCCTTTGAACATAAAAATATTTATGTGGTTCCTTAATAACAAGGTTCTGTTAACTAAGGATAACTTAGCCAAACGGAAGTGGAATGAGTGTCAAAAATGTTGTTTTTGTGATTCCATGGAGACTGTAAACCATTTATTTGTATTTTGCCCTTTTGCGAAGATAATATGGCGTATGGTGTATCTTACTTATAATATCCCTCCGCCAGCTAATATTACTAATATGTTTGGTAGATGGCTGAATGGAGTGAGGAAAGAGGATAAACGAAAGATACGAATAGGTGTTTCGGCCTTATGTTGGGCTATTTGGAGGACTAGAAATGATATGATCTTTAACAAACACACTGGGACTAATTTTTTGCAGGTTATCCGGCGAGCTGCTCATTCAATTCAACAATGGGTGTTCCTCCTCCCTATGGAGCAGCGGGAGGATATGGTTACTGGATGCAACCGGATGCTACTGGTTGCTCAGGACTTCTTTTTCTAGGCTACTGGGTGGCGGCATCTTAATAGAATAGCAAATGCATAGCTCTTCTGTTAGCCATATTTTCGTCTGGTTGTTCTTTCTTGCGATTCTAGCTGCTCCGTGATTGTAATATGTGATGTTATACTAAGACTTGATACTTGGTTTTTAATAAAAGAAGCCGTGTGCATCTATTGATGCAGAGGCTGGGGCTCTGCTCCTTTATCGAAAAAAACTAGTGCTTGCCAAGACATGCACTTGATACTCAAGACACGTTTAATCATGCCAAATTACATTGTCACTATCCATCACAAATATCAGTGAATGGCACAGTATTTTGCATCCAAAGGCCATTTTAGCTATCCGTAAAAAAAAGCCAATTAAAGTCGTACACTGAATAGCATCAAGAAAAAAGAGGTAAATCCGGCCATTGAAGCAGAAGTACTGCTTCACAAGGCACTCGGCAAGACAGTTTAATTATGCAGGACTACATAGTCATTATCATCACAAATATCAGTGAGTGACACACACTAAACAGCAGCTGGAACAAACAGAGGTAAAATAGCATGCCCTGTAAGCAAAGGAGAGGCTCCGGGCAAGCACGAGATGCAAGAAATCAGCTTCATATTAGTACGAAGACAACTTCAGTATAACGCCTTGTCTACATCATTGAATTACGGGTGCTCTATGGCCTTCTTTGCAGAGATCCTCTTTGCTGGCTCATACTGCAGCATTTTCTGCAAGAATGACAGTGATGCAGGTTAAGACAACATTCTGAAAAGAGGGCCTCTTCTTTTATGTTTGAGATCATACTTGCCAACACCAGGCATGCAAGGACCAAGATTGTACAAAACTACAAATGCACATGATGGATGACTAATCTCAAGCAGATCAATACCATTTGCGTCAAGACTGGGAATTACCGAAAACAACTTTGAGACGTTGAACTGACGATACTCATACCAGTTCAGGAGCTTGCCTACTCCTGGCCAGACCTCCTCATTTGGAGTGCCCAGCATCCTAGCATTCAAAAACCAAGATGGACCATCATCATTGACATCTCATAAACCATAGTACTAATGTCAGCGGGGAATAAATAAGAGTACGGTACTTGAAAGTGTGCAGGAGCTGCTGCACCTCGGAATCTCCAGGGAAAAGTGCAGTGGTGGTATGGTCTTCAGATAGAAAGGTAATTGTATGATAATTTTACTAGCTTATGCGAGAGAGAGTTCATGTTAAGCTCTCTTCTTGGAGTATTAGTCTTTTAATGCTAATCATTTCAACTTAGTTTTAATTAAAGTATATCTTATTTTCTGTTGTATGGTCTTCTGATTTTTAGATAGAAAGGCAATTGTTGCTAATTTTTCTAGCATATGCTCATGTCTTTAGCCATCTTGAGAGCTAAAAGCTCATGTTGATGTATTGTTTAGTTTTTCGATAAAGATGTATTGTTTAGTATAGAAATCTTTCTTTGCCTATGATAATTATGTGTATGTGTGATTAGTGATTGTCTTAGCATGATAATATTGTGTTTTGCGACGATTGTATAATCATGTACAGTCTACATGGTGATCAACCATTTCTCCTTATGCCCTATTATTATAATTTGTAACGATCATATATAGTGTTTATGGGCATTTTATTTATGTCACCATATCTTAGAAAGAATGCATTCGAGTCTTTGCTATTAAGCAATGCATGTCATGTGCATGAGTTTTATAACCTTAGGATTAAAAGGGAAACCATATTAACCTAATTATATTTTGCATGTTTTTCCAGAGACAAATTAATAGTGGGTTAAGATGGCTGCTTCAGGACCAGTTCAATGGGGAAAACATTTTTCCTTATAGCCTTCTAAAGCAAAGTTATGGTTGAATGACCTGAAGATGTTTTGGGTCAACCACTTCCAATGGAATGTGAGCATGTTGTGCCTCGTTAAGTGGATCCGAACACATCGTCTATAGGTCATTTGTTTGTTGTGCTATCTAACACAGTGTTCGATTGTAATCGTACTTACAACATAGCTAGAAGCACTGGGAGGAGTTGGAGAAAAGGTACCCAACCACTGACTATGGCAATGAGCCCTTCTTGGTTGAGCAGTATATGAGCAGCCACTCACTAGGACAACGCCATCTTGAAGCTCATGTACTTCTCAACCAAAAAGGACTCATTGTCATAGTTAGTAGCTGAATACAATTCTCTAGTTGTGGTGTACTTACAACATGGAATCAAACAGTGTTCAGATAACACAACAAGGAAACAACATATGGCTGACTTGTTTGCATCCTCCCAATGACGCAAAGTTCTCACATTCCAATGGAAGCGATTAGGGTAATCTGATCAACCAAACAGTTCAGGACATTCAACCATAACTTTGTTTTAGACTGACAACGACTAAGGTTTGCCACATCAAATCGATCAGGCTCCATACATCAACACTTGAAGCAGTCATCTTAACCCGCTTAATTACACTCTAGATTGTTGGAAGAAAATATGAAACATGATTAGGCTAAGATGGTTTCTTCATTTTAATCAGGTTATAAAGTTCCATACACATCATATACACTGCAACACAACATGTATGAAGTAACTACGAAAATCGTCTCATAAAAGATCAGCAAAGACTCTATGGCATTCCTTCTACAATCTAGTGAGATAAACAAAATGCTCACAAACACTATAATCAATATAAATTACAGCCAGGGGCATAAGGAGAAATCATTGATAGCATGTGACTATACATGATTATATCCTCGCCACAGAACACAACATGTTACATGCTAACACAAACAGTAATCACATTTGTTTATCCAATGCCAAAGAAATAACAATTCTAGCCATTACATCAAAAGATAAGTTAATACGAGACCCTTTTAAACTAGATCTCAATGTACAACATACATGATTATCCAGAACAGAGAAATATTTCTATAATAGGAAATAATATATTAACAAGAAGCTCATATCTCTCAAGGAAGGCTAACCACATGAGGATAAGCTAGTAAAAATAACCAGCAATTATCTTAAAATCTGAATCACAAGATCATACCAGAGAGAAAGGCTCTACAGGAAATAAAGTAAGGGTGTGTTTGGTAGGTCGGGCCACCTCAACATGTCTTTCTCACCTCATACATGCTGACCTTAGATATGATGTGTTGAGATTTTGTGCCTTGTTTGGTAGCTTGTATCTGGAAAGAGATGCTCAGCTGAGATGTTGTTTGGTGTGTGGATGAGCTGAGATAGTGCTGAGTGGAGATTTTTGCGCAAAAGTCCCTAGACGAAAAAAGAAAAAGCAATCAGGTCCCTGGTTCTCCAATCACTGCATCAAGGAAGATGCTCCGTCCATAGGTGGCGGCCGTAGCGGCGCGTCCTGGCGGGCGTGGCTGTCCTGGAGCTCGTGGGGGCGGTGCTTCCTGGCGGAAGTCGGGGCGCGTCGGTGGCGGAGCAAGGAGGCGGCGCCGGGTAGTCTCGCAGAGGTGCGACGCGCGTGCTGTCCGTTGCGCTCCAGGCGGCGGTGACCGTGTCGCTCCAGGCGGAGGAGGCCGCCGACGCATCCAGGTGTGGAGGAGGAGGAGGCGGCCGTGGCGCTCCAGGCGGAGGAGGCCGTCTGCGCGAGGTCGCGGTGCGCGGCGAGGAGATCTTGGCGGCGCAAGGTGTCGTCGCTGGTGGCGGCCACGTGAAGAGAGAGGGGATGCGTGAGGGATGGGGGCGAAATGAATCTGCCGGGTGGGGGTCTGGGCCTCTGGGGCGCGGAGCGGGCCACCGCTACAGTCTTTTGCGGGATTAGCTCATCCCGGATGAGCAGCGAAGCTCGATTTGAGCTTCGCTCCTCGTCCCGGCTCTGAGCCCTTTTCCGTATCCACTAGGCAGTGTGAAGATGATACGGACCGGTCTAACAAACATCGGATCTCCTGAAAATCTCGGTTGGGAGGAGAATTTCTGAGTAGCCCCGGGCTACCAAACACACCCTAAGTAGACATGAGTGGCATCAAAAGACTGATACTCCAAAACGAGAGTTCAACATGAACTTGCACACAAATGAATATGTTCACTGGCCTAGTCAGACCACAAACTAAGTTGTGCCAGACAGAAATGTACGCCTCGGCTTGGTCTACGTACCCTTTGCGTCTTCTGTCAGAGATACAACAACACTACAATGGTCACAACAAGATGAGCGGCGGATTGAGGATTGGAGACGAACATCTCAGCAACTTCAAAACATGTCACCGAAGCACTTCGCAGGTGTGCAACCGGCTCTATGCTTGACAAAAGAATTGTGTATGGGAACTGGAATGGTAGTGGGTACTTTTGTGTACAAAGATGAGTAGGGAAAGATCTGCTTATAACCTCTAAGAGATGACATGCCGCCGCCATGCCGCTGCAGACAAGTGGGTAGAGGTCGCAGGAACATCGAGAGGAGGAAGACCTAGATTCCCTTCTCTGCTCTCCACTGCAACACGCGACCTTTTCAATCGGCAAGCTTTCAAACTCAGACCAGCCTTCAAGGCTTCCGTATTGAAGGCGGATGTGGACTCCATGGATCGACTTTTGCCTTCTCTGCTTTCGTTGCAACGAAGCTGCATGGTTCTCTCTAGCTCATGACATGTCACATGCGGCCATGCGGGACAACAATCCTTGCTACCGTAGAATCAAAATGCAACATGTTTATCAGATTCTGAACCGGTACGGAAACAGCAAGGCGTTTTCAGGCGGCTCTAAAACCCATCTAGGCATATATAAAAAAAAACCCATCTAGGGTTTCGTCCCTCTCGCCGGCGACGCTGCCGCTCCGCTCCGCCTCCAGCGCCCTTGGGGTTTTGGAGGTGTGGCGGACCGCGGCCTCTCGCCGGCGGGAAGGTGTCAGTTTTTAGTTCTTCGTTTAGTCTGTTTTCGGTGTTTTCTTCGGGATGGTGAGGCGGCGGCTATTTCCTGAAGTCAGAATAAGGTCCTCCCCGTCCTATCCTCGCTCCGGTGGTGCATCTAGCGCCGGCGGAGGACGCGTGGAGTTGTGTGTCCGGCGGATCCCCGTGATCCGATCGTCTCTCGTGTTCGATTGTGTGGTTTCAGGTCAGTCTCTTCCGATCTACGGTTGTCATCATTGGCGATGGTTGCTTCTCTGGTGCGCTGGTCCTTTGGGGCCTTAGCACGGCGACTTCCCGTTTGTCTACTACAACAAGCTCTACTACGACAAGTTTTGCCTGGCTCCGGTGATGGAGGGGCAAGGACAGCGGCGCGCCTTCGGCCCGTGCTACTGTAGTCATCGCTAGGTGGTCCAACGATCTAATTTGTAATTTTTATTACTTTTTGGCATCTTTGTACTACTGCTGATGATTATTAATGGATCGGTGGAATTTTCGCAAAAAAAATGCAACATGTTTCTTTTCCCTCCTTTTCCATCCCTATATATTACCAATAAATATGAATACATTTACAGTACATAGGAAAATCACAGATAAAAATGGAAACTAGGTTTGCTGAGGATGGTTCCGTTGGATTTCGAAAATGTTGTTGTCCCCCAAAAAAAATAGATAGGAGGATCGCGTGGATTTAGCCTTTAGGGGAAATCACAGTACGAACAGGAGAGGCATTAGCAAAGAGACACACCTTCTAGTTGCCAGTAAAGGCCGGCGGTGCCACAGCCAAGTCACATCGCCGGTCAGTGCGGCCGTCAGCGACGGCGGCTTCTCGTCCGTTCGAAGGAGAGGGAGAGGTGGGTGGCGCAGCAGCCGGCGGCTCACCTTCAGATTGGTTTGATGCCGTACCCTAGTACCGATTACTATAGTTTCGATGGGTGGTTCTTGGAATTATTGGCCTCTGGAGCAGCTCTGCCGCTAGGAGGCCTTTTCCTTCCTCGTATATTTTACTTGCAATGGGCATCACCAAATCCAATAAAAAATTAATCATGATTATTTTGAATTTTAGAGAGAAAACAATGGTTATTTTAAACTTATCTACTTCAATAGAAGGTCTATTGCCAAATCTATTTGAGCTTGATGTTAGTTAAATATTCCTCAAGAAAGTATGAGGAGCATATGTTATTTGAAACAACCCATTCAGGACCTCCATTCAAAAAACAGAAACAGCACTTGATATACTCTCCCTATCAAAACGATTTTAATTGTAAATCAAAAACACCACACTGAATCGCAAGGTAAAGACAGTATAATTGCAGAACACCATAGTCACTATCCATCACAAATATCAGTGAAGCACAGTATTTTTTACATTCATCAAGCTGATTTTAGTTTTTTTTTTTTTTTGCAAAAGAAAATATTAGTTATCCATCACAAACGGCAACGAATGGCGTAGCAGCTAGTAAAAAAGAGGTAAATGCTGCCCTTGAAGCAGAAGTACTGTTTCATAAGACATTCAGCAAGACAGTTTAATTATGCAGGACGCTACATAGTCATTATCATCCATCACAGATACCAGTGAATGACGCACACTAAACAGCAGCTGGAAAAACAGTGGTAAAAAGTATGCCGTGGAAGCAAAAGAGATGCTTCCGGGCAAGCACAAGTCGCAAGAAATCGGGTTCATGCTAGTCTTCAGTACAGCTCCTTGTCTACGTCATCAAAGTAGGGGTGCTCCATTGCCTTCTTTGCAGAGATCCTCTTTGCCGGCTCATACTGCAGCATTTTCTGCAAGAGTGAACCAGGTTAGGACAGCATTCTAAAAAGAGCACCTCCTCTTTTATGTTTGCTTTAACAGTTATCCCCAACAACAGGCTAATACAAATGCACATGGTAGATGACTGACTAACCTCAAGCAGATCAATACCATCAGCGTCGAGACTGGGAATTACAGAAGACAAGGGTGAGACATTCCACTGAGGGTACTCGTGCCAGTTGGGGAGCTTGCCCACTCCTGGCCAGACCTCCTCATTTGGAGTGCCCAGCAACCTATCATTCATTCAAAAACAAGATGCATCATCAGAATCTGATATACATTGGTACTAATGTCAGGCAGAAATCAAATAACATTAAACAAAATACACCATCAACATCTGAAAGATGTACCCTACTAATGTCAGCGAGAAATAAAATAACAGTGGACAGGGTGTGGTACTGTACTTGAAAATGTGCAGGAGCTGCTGCACCTCGGAGTCTCCAGGGAACAGGGCAGAGGTAGTGATCAATTCAGCTGCCATTTTTACAAGGAGTTCAGCATATCTATATAGCTGAGTTGATTTCTGAAGAAGTGCTTATCTACAACAGCCATATAGGATCGAGCTCATCTTACCAAATATGCAGCCGACAGACCACATGTCAACAGGCGTGGAGTAGTGTGTGGCGCCAAGAAGGACCTCGGGAGCCCTGTACCACAGAGTCAGGATCTGCAAAGGGATTCAGACTGCATCAGGAACAGCAGATCCAGGGAGGACAATCAATCGAGCGGAAATAACGCCAGGTGCTAAGGCTGCTGGTAAAGTAACTAGGAAGCGGACCTCGTGTGTGTACTTCTTGAGGGGAACCGTGAAGGCACGGCTGAGCCCGAGGTCGGCGATCTTGAGCGCCATGGTCTTGCGGTCCATGAGCAGGTTGTGCGGCTTGAGGTCGCGGTGCAGGACGCCGCGGCCGTGGCAGAAGGCCACGCCCTTGCAGAGCTGGTACATCAGGATCTGCACACGCAGCGTCAATCGATCAGAAACTGTCGGGGACATTCAGACAAACACCTGGCGTGCAAGATCTGGGAAACGAACGACAAGAGACCGAGATCGGTGGGGGTGCGGAGGAGAATGGATTACCTTGACTGTGTGTGCGGGGATCTTCTCGTGGTTCTGGCGGTGTCCGCGGATGAACTTCTTGAGGTCGGTGTCCATGTACTCGAAGACGAGGTAGAGGATGGTCTGGCCTTCCTTGTTCTGGCCCTGCTTGAGGTCGAGCAGGCGCACGACGTGCGGGTCCTCGGACAGCATCCGCAGCAGGGAGACCTCCCTGAGCGCCGTGGGCGGGACGCCCTCGTCGTCCTCCGGGAGGCGCGTCTTCTTGAGCGCCACGATCCGGCCCGTGGCCTTCTCCCGGGCCTTGTACACCTTGCCGTAGGTGCCCTCCCCGACCTTCTCCAGCTTCTCGTACAGGTCCATGGCGCGCATCTCGTCGCCCCCCGTGGTGGCCATGGGCGGCGCCGCCAAGGCTCCCTGGTGCTGGAGGGTCGCCATCGCGCAGATCCGCCGCTCCCTCGCTGTCTCTCTCGTCCGCTGCTGTTGCTGTGCGTGGATGGTGGATTTGGGGGTGGAGGCGTGGTGGGGCTAGGGTTTGTGGTTGATTTGGGGGAATCGTGGGGGAGATTTGTACGCGAGAGAGCCGTTTGATGGGGGGCCGCTCCAACGGTTGCCTTTTCAGATTTCGAATTTCGAATTCTCAAGTTCTTTTTAGAATTCTATCTTTTTTTTTTGGGAGAATTTAGAATTCTATCTATACGTGGTCGGTGGGATCAGCGAATGAGCCGTTGCTATCTCACAGCCCGTCGTTCGGCGGCTGAATCGTCCAAGCGTCACTAGCGGAGAACACACTTATAGTCGCAGACCGTAAGCGCATTTTGTCGCGGACGGCGACCCGCGACAACGAAGACGGAACAAAAGTTACAAAAGGTTCATCTTTTTATTGCGGATCCGTTACCACCCGCGACATATGCACCACCACGTGGCAGGCGCGGGGCGTCCAGGGGGCATACCCTTTTGTCGCGGGTTGTAATAGCACACGCGACAAAAAGGCATCTACGTGGCACACGCAGAACGCTGCTGCTTTAGGGTTTGAGGGGTGCAGCCCCCCTCCCCCCCGCCACCGGCACCGCCCCCGGTTTGTTTCAATTTTTCATTTTAAAATAAAAGTTGCATACTTTTATAAGCTACTACAAGTTGTACACGTTCATTTATTATATATAGATCGAGCAAACAAATATTGGAAGTAAAAGTCTACTCGTAGATTCCCCTTACACATATACATGGAGCTTACTACTACCAGGACAAAAGCCTGTCGTCTATTCGAACTAATACATATACTTGGAGCTCCCTACTTCCGACGTCTCTTTGGACTAAACCGGCCGTTGTCGTCTATTACTTCTGTCAACGGAAATCCCGCCAGTTCCTCCATAATTCGTAGTATGTGTTCCTGTGGTTGGAGGTTCTTCCGCATGCAGTCGACCTATATAGGAAAATGAGATGAATATGATTATATCAATCTTGATAACGAAATATTGACGATAATAATTAAAGTTGTGAATGTTATTGCTTACGTTGAATCTATTATCGTTGTGCTTCTCAGTGGTTAACATGCGAATGGACTCGCAAACGTAGTATCCACATAGATTCATCCCCCGTGGCTGCTGGGCGCATGATACAATAGTAAATATTAGTTATTCTGCGAAGTTACCCGTAATAATCTCCTTGAAAGATGTCCCAACCCTGCCAGGCAAAAGAATGATAGAATGAATAGATGATTAATTGATATCTGACAAAAGATATAGCGCGACAATGATTGAAATTACGTCTGGAGAATCTCCTCCAAGTCGCGGAACCCGTCCAGGCCTCTATTCAATGGGTCGCTTACTTCAACAAATCCCTTATCAATTTTAATGTTTAGCAGAATCCAGTGGAAACTGCACATGTTTATATAGACGTCATGAATTAGACTTAACATCGAGTAAGAAAAATTGAATGTGCACAATAGATCAGTAAGACTCTCACCTGTAGTTGTAAGGAAAGAGTATCGAATCACAGAAGCTTTGCTCCACTATAAACCTCGTCAGGTTTTCCACCGTTTCTTCGATTTTATTCTTTACGGTTTCATGATGTAATTTATCTGGGTCAACAAACCCAACATTGTCCACCTTATTACGGCTACATTCAACCATCTTCAGTCTAAGAGAACACATATGATATAATGAGTATATGCAATGAACAGGAACAACTGAATGAACATGAACTTATATGTAGTTAACAACTTACAAGCAGTAGCAACTCATGAGAGATTTGTCGAGTGCGTCTAAATTGAATATGATAAGGGGTGGCCCGATCTTCTCAGTAAGCAACGGTGGTGATGACGATCACGGGGTGATGGCAGCGGAGGAACACGACGATGTAGTGGAAGATAACTTGTATGACGCAACGAGATCTCTCGATTGGTCCCTGTCGCCAATGCAATAGCTCTCAACCCTGCAAGATATTCGCAACTCCACACACTTGCGCACGTAGCCGCCGACCACGAAGCGGTAAGTTGCAACCGTCTAATTCCCAATGGAACAGCAGATCACACAAGACTTTTTCAGGATCTACACAATATCAAGCAATATGGTGTAGGGATTCAATAGTTTTGCTAGAGCAAACAACTAAGAACTAGGGTTTATCTTAAATGTGGTCTAAAGCAGCTAGGGGGGCGTCCTGGGCACTTATATAGGCGTCCGGGACGAGTTCTGGTCGAAAAGATACAAAAATAACCGACCCAGAATAGATCTGGTCGAGACAGACTCGGACGAATCCGGTCTGGAATCTGTCAACCGGACCAGGGACCGGGTCGGCCGGTCTGGCGTCCGGTCAACCGGGCGGCAATCGGAAAGTTGCGAGGTTTTCCGGTTTTGATCCGGTACGATGCATCGCATCCGGTTGGCGCCCGGTCAACCGGGCCAGGGACCGGGCTGTCCGGTCTGGCGGCCGGTCTAACCGGGTGCTGGACCGGCCTGGACGTCTTCTTCTCCTCTCGCGCATGCCTCCCGCTCCTCCCTCGCGCGTCCATGAGATATCTTCATGTCCAGCTCCATGTCCAGCTTCACGTCCATCTTGACGTCCGTCTTCATGTCCAGCTGCTCCTCTCCTCCTCGTGCGATGCTCGTCTTCTCTTGATACCTGATGATACATAAGTAATAGGACTTAGGCAGTATAAAGTTCTCATCAATCAAAGTACCGTTTAGAAACAAGTTCACCTGTTGTTTAAGTAGCTTCGCACGAGCCCTTGTAATTGGTCCAATCCGAACTTCATTGGACATGAGCTTCACAGCAGGTTCATCTTCATTTATCAATGACGGAGGTAATGGTGTAGTAGGGATGTCCTCATCATCTCCCCCCCTTCAAAAGGCGTCGACCCCGACGCTCCAAGGTCTTCTCCGTCATATGGTGTCAAATCAGCAACATTGAAAGAATTACTGACACCAAACTCATCAACCGGAAGATCTATCGAGTATGCATTATCATTGATCTTGGCAAGCACTTTGTAAGGACCAGCTCCACGAGGCTTCAACTTAGACTTCCGCAGCTTCGGGAACCTATCCTTGTGAAAATGTACCCAGACCATATCACCAGGCTTGAACAACATCTCTTTGCGCTTCTTATTCATCCTTGCAGCATTGCTCTTGCCTTTCTTCTCTATCAACTCTTTAGTCTTCACATGGATTTTTCGCACAAAATCTGCCCTCTTGGATGCCTCCATATTAACTCTCTCGTGTATGGGCAAAGGCAACAAGTCAAGTGGGGTAATGGGTTTAAAACCATACACCACCTCAAAAGGACATAGTTCTGTGGTAGAATGTACCGCCCTGTTGTAAGCAAACTCGACATGCGGCAAACACTCTTCCCACTCCTTCAGGTTCTTCTTGATCATGGATCTCAACAGTTGTGACAAGGTTCGGTTCACCACCTCAGTTTGTCCATCAGTTTGGGGATGACAAGTAGTACTGAACAGTAGCTTTATCCCGAGCTTTCCCCAAAGTGTCTTCCAGAAGTAGCTCATGAACTTCACATCACGATCAGAAACAATAGTCTTCGGGACTCCATGTAGTCGAACAATCTCCCTGAAAAACAGGTTAGCAATATGCGACGCATCGTCGCTTTTGTGGCAGGCAATAAAGTGTGACATTTTAGAAAATCTGTCCACTACCACAAATATAGAATCATGGCCTCTTTTAGTACGCGGCAAACCCAACACAAAATCCATACTAATATCTTCCCAAGGTGTAGTAGGTGCCGGTAATGGAGTGTACAAACCGTGAGGCTTCAGCTTGGACTTGGACTTGTTGCAAGTAATGCACCTCTTCACGTACCTGTCCACATCCCGCCTCATCTTTGGCCAATAAAAGTGATCAGCGAGCATGAGTAGCGTCTTCTCACGCCCAAAGTGACCCATCAAACCTCCAGCATGTGATTCCTGCAATAAGAGCAAACGCACAGACGATTCTGGAACACATAGTTTGTTAGCTCGAAACAAGAACCCATCATGTATGTGATATTTTTCCCATGCTTTACCAAGAGCACATAAGCGATATGGTTCAGCAAAATCATGATCAGTAGCATACAAATCACATAACACCTCTAAACCAGGAATTTTAACATCAAGTTGAGTTAATAGCATATTTTTCCTAGATAGAGCATCAGCAACAATGTTATCTTTTCCCTTCTTATGCTTAATAATGTATAGAAAAGACTCAATGAACTCAACCCACTTAGCAAGACGCCTATGCAAAGTAGATTGGGCTTTCAGATATTTCAAAGCTTCATGATCAGAATGTATGATAAATTCTTTTGGCCACAAATAATGTTGCCAAACCTCAAGAACTCTAATTAAAGCATACAATTCTTTATCATATATTGGATAGTTCAACTTAGCACCAGAAAGTTTCTCAGAAAAATATGCAATTGGGCGACCCTCTTGCATCAACACACCACCAATTCCAATACCACTAGCATCACATTCAATCTCAAATTGCTTATTGAAATCAGGAAGTGCAAGTAACGGTGCAGAAGTTAACAATCGTTTCAGTTCATCAAAAGCATGATCTTGGGCAACGCCCCACTCAAATGCAACACCCTTTTTAGTCAATTCATTCAAAGGTGCAGCAATAGTAGAAAAATTGGGCACAAAACGGCGATAAAACCCAGCTAGACCATGAAAGCTTCTAACTTGACTCACATTCATAGGAGTAGGCCAATTTTGAATAGCTTCAATTTTAGACACATCTACTTCTACTCCATGTTTAGAGACAACATAACCCAGAAATATGACCTTATCTTTGCAAAATGTGCACTTCTCAAGATTACCATAGAGTTTACTATCACGCAACACTTGCAAAACATGTCGAATATGTATAATATGATCAGATTCATTGCGGCTGTAAATTAATATGTCATTAAAATACACAACCACAAACTTGCCAATAAAATCACGCAAAACATGGTTCATCAGTCTCATGAAAGTGCTAGGGGCATTAGTCAAACCAAAAGGCATTACTAACCACTCATATAAACCAAATTTTGTTTTAAAGGTGGTTTTCCACTCATCCCCTTCTTTCATCCTAATTTGATGATAACCACTACGCAAATCAATTTTAGAGAAAACAGCAGCACCACTCAATTCATCTAACATATCCTCTAAACGGGGAATAGGATGACGATATCGAATAGTGATATTATTTATAGCTCTACAATCTACGCACATACGCCATGTACCATCTTTCTTAGGAACTAGAATAACAGGAACAGCACAAGGACTTAGGCTTATGCGGATATAACCTTTGTCGAGTAGCGCTTGTACTTGCTTCTGTATCTCATTCGTCTCTTCGGGGTTCGTTCTATATGGTTGGGAACAAGCACATTGTACGCTATGTGGACTCGAAGTAACAAAAACTGACACTAGACGACAAAGTAACACTAGATGATAGAGTAAATGCAAACCCTAAAATACTAGATGGAAAGAAAAGAGACGCAAAAACAACTACGAAAAGCAACTAAAACTTGAAATTAGTGCAATCTAAGGCTATGGCAAACCCTAACCCTAACTTTTTATGGCTTTTTCTGGATAGGAAAACACTCACAACTCAACTATGGGGTGGATTGTGGATGGCTTACCGAGGAAAACTGGAAATCTGATACCAAGATGATAAGGGGTGGCCCGATCTTCTCAGTAAGCAACGGTGGTGATGACGATCACGGGGTGATGGCAGCGGAGGAACACGACGATGTAGTGGAAGATAACTTGTACGACGCAACGAGATCTCTCGATTGGTCCCTGTCGCCAATGCAATAGCTCTCAACCCTGCAAGATATTCGCAACTCCACACACTTGCGCACGTAGCCGCCGACCACGAAGCGGTAAGTTGCAACCGTCTAATTCCCAATGGAACAGCAGATCACACAAGACTTTTTTAGGATCTACACAATATCAAGCAATATGGTGTAGGGATTCAATAGTTTTGCTAGAGCAAACAACTAAGAACTAGGGTTTATCTTAAATGTGGTCTAAAGCAGCTAGGGGGGCGTCCTGGGCACTTATATAGGCGTCCGGGACGAGTTCTGGTCGAAAAGATACAAAAATAACCGACCCATAATAGATCTGGTCGAGACAGACTCGGACGAATCCGGTCTGGAATCTGTCAACCGGACCAGGGACCGGGTCGGCCGGTCTGGCGTCCGGTCAACCGGGCGGCAATCGGAAAGTTGCGAGGTTTTCCGGTTTTGATCCGGTACGATGCATCGCATCCGGTTGGCGCCCGGTCAACCGGGCCAGGGACCGGGCTGTCCGGTCTAGCGGCCGGTCTAACCGGGTGCTGGACCGGCCTGGACGTCTTCTTCTCCTCTCGCGCATGCCTCCCGCTCCTCCCTCGCGCGTCCATGAGATATCTTCATGTCCAGCTCCATGTCCAGCTTCACGTCCATCTTGACGTCCGTCTTCATGTCCAGCTGCGCCTCTCCTCCTCGTGCGATGCTCGTCTTCTCTTGATACCTGATGATACATAAGTAATAGGACTTAGGCAGTATAAAGTTCTCATCAATCAAAGTACCGTTTAGAAACAAGTTCACCTGTTGTTTAAGTAGCTTCGCACGAGCCCTTGTAATTGGTCCAATCCGAAGTTCATTGGACTTGAGCTTCACAGCAGGTTCATCTTCATTTATCAATGACGGAGGTAATGGTGTAGTTGGGATGTCCTCATCAGAATAACTGACAGAGTTCATTCATCTCCATATGGATATGCTCCCTTCGGAAGTAATAATCTCCTGGGATATCCGCCATGGTGAAACTTGTGTTGTCCTTGCATGCATTAAGGTACCACTGATGCAAATTCCGCATATGCGTTGGCAGTTTATGCAGCCTCTCTTTGCTGACCAACTCGGCCCCGTAGACAAATTTAGGAGCTATATTAGCAATGGGTAATACAGCATCTGCGGCATTCAGCAAATCCTCAACGGTACATCCACAGTTAGCCGCTATCTTTGCAGCTTCTTCCATATTGATACCACCATGTTCCTGGTACACCGGGGGGAACAACTAAGACTTTGAGTGGTGGGATCGATTGTTTGGCCTGTGCTCCGAGCTGGGAAACTTCCTTTCCTTTTCTGCCTGATGTCGCTTGCTTGGCCTTGAGGGGTGCACTTGTTGAACTTGATTTCTTCCCGGCTACACTTCTTGCTGATGATTCGCTCGTGCTAGCACTATCCTTCTTCTTACCAGCACTATCCTTCTTGTCCTCAATTACCTTCGCAAGTGTGCGTGTATAGTCATCCTTCTTCTCGTGTAAGTCATATTGCGATGGTGTGTTCAGAAAACTAAGAGCATATGCTTTTTGCTTCTCTGTGTATGGTGCTGGGGCCTGATACGCGTAAAGCACACGTCCGTTGGGAACCCCAAGAGGAAGGTATGATGCGTACAGCAGTAAGCTTTCCCTCAGTAAGAAACCAAGGTTATCGAACCACTAGGAGTCAAGAAGCAAGTGAAGGTTGATGGTGGCGGAGTGTAGTGCGGCGCAACACCAGGGATTCCGGCGCCAACGTGGAACCTGCACAACACAATCAAAGTACTTTGCCCCAACGTAACAGTGAGGTTGTCAATCTCACCGGCTTGCTGTAACAAAGGATTAGATGTATAGTGTGGAAGATGATGTTTGCGAAGAACAGTAAGAACAAGTATTGCAGTAGATTGTATTCGATGTAAAAGAATGGACCGGGGTCCACAGTTCACTAGTGGTGTCTCTCCAATAAGATAAATAGCATGTTGGGTGAACAAATTACAGTTGGGCAATTGACAAATAAAGAGGGCATAACAATGCACATACATATCATGATGAGTAGTGTGAAATTCAATTGGGCATTACGACAAAGTACATAGACCGCTATCCAGCATGCATCTATGCCTAAAAAGTCCACCTTCGGGTTAGCATCCGCACCCCTTCCAGTATTAAGTTGCAAACAACAGACAATTGCATTAAGTATGGTGCGTAATGTAATCAACACAAATATCCTTAGACAAAGCATTGATGATTTATCCCTAGTGGCAACAGCACATCCACAACCTTAGAACTTTCTGTCACTGTCCCAGATTAAATGGAGGCATGAACCCACTATCGAGCATAAATACTCCCTCTTGGAGTTACGAGTATCAACTTGGCCAGAGCCTCTATTAGCAACGGAGAGCATGCAAGATCATAAACAACACATAGATGATAGATTGATAATCAACATAACATAGTATTCCATATTCATCGGATCCCAACAAACGCAACATGTAGCATTACAAATAGATGATCTTGATCATGATAGGCAGCACACAAGATCTAACATGATGACACAATGAGGAGAAGACAACCATCTAGCTACTGCTATGGACCCATAGTCCAGGGGTGAACTACTCACACATCACTCCGGAGGCGATCATGGCGATGAAGAGTCCTCCAGGAGATGATTCCCCTCTCTGGCAGGGTGCCGGAGGCGATCTCCTGAATCCCCTGAGATGGGATTGGCGGCGGCGGTGTCTCTGGAAGGTTTTCCGTATCGTAGCTCTCGGTACTGGGGTATTCGCGACGAAGGCTTTGAGTAGGCAGAAGGGTGGGTTTAGGGGCGGCACGAGGGGCCCACACAACAGGGCGGCGCGGCCCCACCCTTGGCCGCGCGGCCCTGGCGTAGTGGCGCCTCGTCGCCCCACTTCGTAACTCTTTCGGTCTTCTGGAAGCTTCGTGGAAAAATAAGACCCTGGGCGTTGATTTCGTCCAATTCCGAGAATATTTCCTTTGTAGGATTTCTGAAACCAAAAACAACAGAAAACAGCAACTGGCTCTTCGGCATCTTGTCAATACGTTAGTGCCGGAAAATGCATAAATATGAAATAAAGTGTGTTTAAAACATGTGAGTATCATCATAAAAGTAGCATGGAACATAAGAAATTATAGATACGTTTGAGACGTATCAAGCATCCCCAAGCTTAGTTCCTACTCGTCCTCAAGTAGGTAAACAATAACAAAGATAATTTCTGAAGTGACATGCTATCATAATCTTGATCAATACTATTGTAAAGCATATGAGCTGAGATCAAATTATTCAGAGCAAATATCTATAATTGATATAAGAGATGATAATGCAAGAGTTAAACAAGCTAAAAGTTTTCATGAACTATTGCTTTAAGGACATGAAACCGTACAAACTTCATTAGAGATGTTTTAAGTATCCAGCGAGAAGTTCTATCCTTCATTCCAAGCATCAACTAAATTTTCACAACAAAGAAGGATTCAGTCAAGTAAAATTAAACATGAACGTCATGAATCAACTGTTTCGAAGCCTACTCAACCGGTGAGCGCAAGCATTTGGTATTGGCACCAAGATGTTATGGCATAAAGAACGTTAATGGGGGTTTGGAAGGCCAATGAAAGAAAGTCTCCCAAAGCTATAAGTGATCATTATACAAGAGGAAGTCTTATAATCGAAGCTATGCGAGGAGTAGTGATTGCCATGCAACGGATGCACATAGAGCTATATGTGTATGAAAGCTCTCCAATGGAACTAGTGGGGGTGCATCCAACTTGGTTGCTCACGAAGACCTAGAGCACTTTTGAGGAAGCTCATCATTGGAATATACAACCCAAGTTCTATAGTGTAAATTCCCCACATAGTTATACTAGTAAAACATGAAAACTCTCTCATATGGAGTGTAGGTGCTAAACACGAGCACAAATGATGACTATGAATACTGCAGGTGCTAAAACATGAGCACAAGTGTGGATAAAAGATAGTAATGATGCCCCTTTTTTCTTTCTCTCTTTTTTTTCTTTTTTTTTCTTTTCTATTTTTTTCTTTCTTTTATTTTTCTCTTTTTGATGGCCTCCATGGCTCTTTTCACTTTTAGGGGCAACATCCTAATATGACAACACACTTTTTGGTACAAATAACTCATAATGAATGAAACATGATGTATAAAACTGTATGCCTCTGCCGGTGTAGCAGGATGTGCAATGATCTAGCGTAACATGGGTAAACCACACGTCAGTTGTATAGAATCATGCAAAGCAATATGTAAATAATAAATGACAACAAGTCATGTAATGTAAAATGGAAGTTGCTTGGCAATATATCTCGGAACAGCTATGGAAATGCTGTGGTAGGTAGGTATGGTGGCTGTTTTGAGGAAGATGTATGGCTTATGTGTAGGAGAACAAGAGAAAGTCCTCCCACGGGGTTTGGATGTACTGGCGAAGTATGCACAATTCTCAATGTGAGCAAAAGGCAATGCACAGTACTGAAGAGGCTAGCAAATTTGGATGGTGGAAGTGCCAAAAACCGTAGCTTAACATTAGTCAAAAAGAACTCACAAGCTTATTGCAAACATCTAGGAGGTTCAACATTAAGAGCATGATTAAAATTTACTCCAAGGAGGACTGTTCACGGTGGCACAAGTACCCCGCTAGCTCCCTCGACCTTCAGCACAACTTAGTTATTACGATGAACTCTTAGACCTGGAAAGCTATCAAGTCCAACTACGCCTTCATCTATTTAAGTAGAGTTTGTAGTACGGCACAAGCTTAAAGACAACAATCCACTACTAAATTTAACTTATTTATCCAACAAGCTTTACCATCTAAATACCTCAAAACGTTTGCAAAGAATCAAGTTATCAAAGCTCAATGATCTACAAGTATTTCATTATACACTACCACATGCAACATTTTCTGTATCCAACCGTATAACAATTAACGAAGCAGTTTCAACCTTTGCCATGAACATTAAGAATAAAGCTAAGAACATATGTGTTCATATGCAACAGCGGAGCGTGTCTCTCTCCCACACAATGAATGCTAGGATCCAATTTTATTCAAACAAAACAAAAACAAGAACATAAAGACGCTCCAAGTAAAGCACATAAGATGTGATGTAATAAAAATATAGTTTCACTAGAGGTGACCTGATAATTTGTCGATGAAGAAGGGGATGCCTTGGGCATCCCCAAGCTTAGATGCTTGAGTCTTCTTGAAATATGCAGGGACGAACCACGGGGGCATCCCCAAGCTTAGATTTTTCACTCTCCTTGATCATATTGTATCATCCTCCTCTCTTGATCCTTGAAAACTTCCTCCACACCAAACTCAAAACAAACTCATTAGAGGGTTAGTGCATAATCAAAAATTCGCATATTCAGAGGTGACATAATCATTCTTAACACTTCTGGACATTGCACAAAGCTACTGAAAGTTAATGGAACAAAGAAATCCATCAAACATAGCAAAACAGGCAATGCGAAATAAAAGGCAGAATCTGTCAAAACAGAACAGACCGTAAAGATGAATTTTTCTGGGGCACTTAACTTTCTCAGATGAAAATGCTCAAATTGAATGAAAGTTGCGTACCTATCTGAGGATCACGCCCGTAAATTGGCAGATTTTTCTGAGTTACCTACAGAGAATACTACTCAAATTCGTGACAGCAAGAAATCTGTTTCTGCGCAGTAATCCAAATCTAGTATGAACCTTACTATCAAAGACTTTACTTGGCACAACAATGCGATAAAATAAAGATAAGGAGAGGTTGCTACAGTAGTAACAACTTCCAAGACACAACAAAACAGTAGCAAAATAAACACATGGGTTATCTCCCAAGAAGTGCTTTCTTTATAGCCATTAAGATGGGCTCGGTAATTTTAATGATGCTCTCGCAAGAAATAAGAGTTGAAGCAAAAGAAAGCATCAAAAGCAAATAAGAAACACTTTTAAGTCTAACCCACTTCATATGAAAAGGAATCTTGTAAATAAACAAGTCATGTAAGCATAATGCAATAAGCATAGGAAAACTAGACAAGCGCAACTTCAAGATTTTCAGCAAAAAGAGAGGTGTTTTTGTAACATGGAAATCCCTACAACCATATTGTCCTCTCTCATAAAGATTTTCAGTAGCATCATGAACAAACTCAACAATATAACTATCACATGAAACATTCTTATCATGAGCTACATGCATAAAATTATTACTCTCCACAGAAGCATAGTCATTACTATTAATTGTAGTGGGAGCAAATTCACTAAAATAGCTATCATTATTATTCTCATCACCATAATCATCATATATAGGAGGTAAAGTATCATCAAAGTAAATTTTCTCCTCCATGCTTGGGGGACTTGAAATATCATGCTCATCAAAACCAGCTTCCCCAAGCTTAGAATTTTCCATAGCATTAGCAACAATGGTGTTCAAAGCATTCATACTAATAACATTGCCATTAGCACGCATATAAAGTTCCATAGGTTTTTTAATTTTCTCTTCAAACACCTCATGTCCTAACTCAAGATAAATACTATAAAGATCTCTAATATTTTTGTTGTTTTCCATTAAGCCTAACTAGTGAAATAAAAACATGCATGGAATTAAGTAAAGTAAAACAAGTAACTAATTTTTTTGTATTTTTTATATAATGAGCAAACAAAGCAGTAAATAAAATAAAGTAAAGCAAGACAAAAACAAAGTAAAGAGATTGGAAGTGGAGACTCCCCTTGCAGCGTGTCTTGATCTCCCCGGCAACGGCGCCAGAAAACGTGCTTGATACGCATAAAGCACACGTCCGTTGGGAACCCCAAGAGGAAGGTATGATGCGTACAGCAGTAAGTTTTCCCTCAGTAAGAAACCAAGGTTATCGAACCAGTAGGAGTCAAGAAGCACGTGAAGGTTGATGGTGGCGGAGTGTGGTGCGGCGCAACACCGGGGATTCCGGTGCCAACGTAGAACCTGCACAGCACAATCAAAGTACTTTGCCCCAACGTAACAGTGAGGTTGTCAATCTCACCGGCTTGCTGTAACAAAGGATTAGATGTATAGTGTGGAAGATGATGTTTGCGAAGAACAGTAAGAACAAGTATTGCAGTAGATTGTATTCGATGTAAAATAATGGACTGGGGTCCACAATTCACTAGTGGTGTCTCTCCAATAAGATAAATAGCATGTTGGGTGAACAAATTACAGTTGGGCAATTGACAAATAAAGAGGGCATAACAATGCACATACATATCATGATGAGTAGTGTGAAATTCAATTGGGCATTACGACAAAGTACATAGACCGCTATCCAGCATGCATCTATGCCTAAAAAGTCCACCTTCGGGTTAGCATCCGCACCCCTTCCAGTATTAAGTTGCAAACAACAGATAATTGCATTAAGTATGGTGCGTAATGTAATCAACACAAATATCCTTAGACAAAGCATTGATGTTTTATCCCTAGTGGCAACATCACATCCACAACCTTAGAACTTTCTGTCACTGTTCCAGATTAAATGGAGGCATGAACCCACTATCGAGCATAAATACTCCCTCTTGGAGTTACAAGTATCAACTTGGCCAGAGCCTCTATTAGCAACGGAGAGCATGCAAGATCATAAACAACACATAGATGATAGATTGATAATCAACATAACGTAGTATTCCATATTCATCGGATCCCAACAAACGCAACATGTAGCATTACAAATAGATGATCTTGATCATGATAGGCAGCTCACAAGATCTAACATGATGGCACAATGAGGAGAAGACAACCATCTAGCTACTGCTATGGACCCATAGTCCAGGGGTGAACTACTCACACATCACTCCGGAGGCGATCATGGCGATGAAGAGTCCTCCGGGAGATGATTCCCCTCTCCGGCAGGGTGCCGGAGGTGATCTCCTGAATCCCCCGAGATGGGATTGGTGGCGGCGGCGTCTCTGGAAGGTTTTCTGTATCGTGGCTCTCGGTACTGGGGTATTCGCGACGAAGGCTTTAAGTAGGCGGAAGGGTAGGTTTAGGGGCGGCATGAGGGGCCCACACAACAGGGCGGCGCGGCCCCACCCTTGGCCGTGCGGCCCTGGCGTGGCGGCGCCTCGTCGCCCCACTTCGTAACTCTTTCGGTCTTCTGGAAGCTTCGTGGAAAAATAAGACCCTGGGGGTTGATTTCGTCCAATTCAGAGAATATTTCCTTTGTAGGATTTCTGAAACCAAAAATAGCAGAAAACAACAACTGGCTCTTCGGCATCTTGTCAATAGGTTAGTGCCGGAAAATGCATAAATATGACATAAAGTGTGTATAAAACATGTGTGTATCATCATAAAAGTAACATGGAACATAAGAAATTATAGATACGTTTGAGACGTATCAGGGCCTTGGGTTTCTCCTTATGAAAATGTTCATAATTGTGTTTCTTGACAGCGGACTCATTTTCCTCTTCGGTAAGATCATAAGCACGGGGGGAGGATCCTTTGGTACTCTTGGTAGGGGCGACATTTCGCGGACATGACTCTTCACACGCTTTCACTTGGGTGCATTCCGAGTCTTAGTGGGCGCAGGCGGCGGCGCAGGAGATGGAGATGGACTAGGGATGTGGTGGTCAAACTCATGGGGCGATGGTGGCGACATGTGATCAGTCGGAGGAGGTGATGGTGGCCTTCGATCATTTGGAGGAGGTGATGGTGACCTAGTGGGACGACTAGTAGAGGTTACCATGCCTGGAAGCTTGATGTTTTTCTTTTCCCAAATAATGATTTCGCCCAGTACGTCTCCGAGTGTATCCCGGCCATCACCTCCAGCGATTACGAGCTCCAATGACTCCTATGTCGGTACAACTGTATCCACCCCGACACGAGCATAGTCAGCTGGAATCTCATTGCCATGCCATGTTGCCGGCTCACCTTCAGGTCCAAATGCAGGTAAGACATAGCCGACCGCCACCTTAACAGACATGTTCCTGAACACCTCATGGAGATCACAAGGTGTTTGCTCCTTGATTCCATCCACGGGGTCGCCAGGGCCGCCATCTATCATCCGTGTAGGCGGGGCCTCCGAGTCGGCCACGCTGCTGTCTCGTCGCTGAGATATGCCGGCGGTATTATCTGGCTCGCGCTGTCCTTTAAGTTCATTAATCTCCCGCTGTTGCTGCTGAATCTCCCGCTTCTTCTGGTCTAGTTGGCGTTGGAACTCAGCCATCCGGTCATTCTGCACCTCTAGCTCGCTTTTTTTTTGCTCTCGCTCGGCATCTATAAGTCTCTGCGTCGTTCGGAAACCCAAGCGCCCACGGAACACTAGGTCCGAAGCCTCTTGTTCGTCCTCCCTTTTCAGGATTACCGAGGACAAGCGTCAGCAAGTCTTTCTCTCTGTCGGGAGCAAACTTCAGTTTTCCCGCTTTAATATCTGCCGTCACTTCAATCCATTTTCCCCTGGGTATCTTAACCTTGCTATCACTTTCAACAAGGTCCCATGTCTTCATGTCATACTCACAGCCATGCCCAAGGAACCAATTTCGAGCCCTAGTGTCCCATCCTTCTCGCTCGGGTGCTGCAGTGATCCCATTCCACTTCATCTCAGCCTCTTGTGTATCCCACTTAGGCATGGCTACTTCGTAGCCCCCTCGCCCCGTTGATACGTCTCCAACGTATCTATAATTTCTGATGTTCCATGCTAGTTTCATGACAATACCTACATGTTTTGCTCACACTTTATAATGATTTTATGCATTTTCCAGAACTAACCTATTAACAAGATGCCGAGGTGCCAGTTCCTATTTTCTGCTGTTTTTGGTTCCAGAAAGGCTGTTCGGGCAATATTCTCGGAATTCGACGAAACAAAAGCCAAACATCTTATTTTACCGGGACGGACCAGAACACCGAAGGAGAGACGGAGAGGAGGCCCCGGGCCTCCAGACCACAGTGACAAGGTATCAACTTGTCAATGCCTACGGATTGTAGGCTAGGGTTTAGTTGGAAGTAGAGGGTAAGTAGATCTCGAAGGTTTCAGCCGAAAAGTACTCGACGATTATGAAAACTAGGGTTTGCAGACAATGATTCGATTGATTCTTCGTCCCTCGACTCCCCCTTTATATAGGAGGTGGAGCCGAGGGATTCGTGCCATACAAGTTTACAGAGTCCGGGACGGCTTCTAACTCATCCCGTCAGATTACAAATAACACTTCCTATTACAACTCTATCTTTTCCTTAAATACATCTTGGGCTCTCGAATCTTCTTATTCTTCTAGTGGGCCTTCAAGAAACCCCGGTACTATATTCGCAGTGCCCATTTGGGATGCCTATGTCGCAGTCTCCCGAGATTTTGCTTGAATCGTAGAGTCAGGGAAAATCTCCACTGTTTATTTTTACTCGAAAGCTTTAACTTTTTTATATTTCTTCACATAAAATTCTATATTGTACAGGGATACCGGTAGTTGGGGCTAGTTCATCTGACGGATCAGGTACTAGTTAACTGCTCTAGTGGCAATCCGCAAAAACCTACTTCAAAATCACGTCCCTGGACATGATCTCGGATATCGGTGCAAACTTCGACAGGTGCCGCTTAAGGTCTTACCATTCTGTCGAGTCCCAGTCAAATTTATCGGGTACCTAACGCGTCCGTTAGGATTTTTCTTCGTATCTGTTGATACGGATAAAAGTAGCAAAGCGCAGTCTTCGGCGATGCCACGCCCAGCAGAACGGATCTGGGGTCTTACCTTCGCAAATTTGCGGCATTCAGAAATTGATCGCAACTTCGGCGTTCTGAGAATATATTGTCGAGTGCTTTTCCGGCTGTTGGAATGGCACATTTTATCGAGTCAAATATGACTTATATTGCTCTCCCGATGGGAGTATATGTAGAGTTAACTATAACTCGAAATATACTCTCTTGCTTTTCTATTTTTCCTTTGTTAATTTCATCGGGCACGCGAACAGCGTTCCCGATGGGAGTAGCCCCCGAGGCTACAACCAAGAACTTGTGCTTGATTGTAGGCTCAACATTTTAGTCCACCTTGTCGCTATATTGTCATTATTTCCCAATATGATCTTTTTCTTCTTCTCTTTTTTTATCTCTCGGGTGCGCGAAGCGTCCCGATGGGAGTAGCCCCCGAGGCTACAGCCAAGAACTTGTGCTTGGTTGTAGGCTCCCGCAATTTCTATATTGCCATAGTCAAAATTTTACTTTTTGTCGAAGTAGCCCCCGAGCATTTGGGGAAAAACTTGTTTTTGATCAAAGGCTCCCGAAGTATTGAATAATTCTTCCTGTCGCCAATCTTCTTTTATTTTTCTTGTCGACATGCTTCCCTTAATCAAATTTACTTCATCCTTCTCGAATAGTCGTGATTTTTCTGCCCTGTGGGTCCGTTGCTTCCACCACGTTGACACGTCGTGCAAGTGGGGGACACACGTCCTCCACTTTTTCTGGCGCACGTTCGGTAACGCCTATCTCAGTAAAAATACCTTTTTACCCTTGTATCTAGAAGATCTATTCTCACCACACGATTTCTTCATCCAACGGCACACTGCTTCACCCAATTCTTATATAAACCTTTCTTCAACCTCCGTTCATCCCCTCGCTTGCGCCGCTCACCTGTTCCTCTTCGCAAAAACTTCTCCTGCGCCCAATCTTTCTCTAATCTTCCGCACTCACACACATTGCTCTGCCATTGCCATTGATGCCACCGCGCGCGCGTCTGACTCGCCACAGCACTCCGGAATCCAAGATGGCCGCCGAGGATCTTGAGTGGGAGAGATCCAAAATCTCCAACCAAGACACCAACATGCTAAAGAGGCTTGGCCTCATGAAGAAGGAGGACGCCATCCGCTTTCCTAGCGAAGAAAGCTACCCCAAGCCTCCAATGGAGTATCGGGTTAGTTTTGTTGATCATCTCATCCGCGGCCTCTCGACCCCAATCCACGATTTCCTCCGCGGTCTTCTTTTTGTTTATGGGATTCAACTGCACCAATTGACCCCCAATTCCATCCTTCACATTTCTATTTTCATCACACTTTGCGAATGCTTCCTCGGAATCCCTCCCAATTGGGCTCTGTGGAAACGCATTTTCTGCCTCCGCCGCAATGGCTCCCACAACGTCACTTATAACATAGGTGGCATTGTTATCTGTGTTCGTACTGATGTCGACTATTTCGACGTCAAATTTCCTGATTCTGTCCAAGGATGGCGCAAAAAGTGGCTCTACATTCACGAAGAAAGCGCCAACTCCGTTGAGCACAACATAGTTCCTTTCGACGGAAGTGCCAAAATTCAGCGCCGCCGCTCCTGGGATGCCGAAGCTTCCGAGGAAGAGAAAAAGGCGACAGAGGCGCTCATGTCTCGTATTCGTCAGCTTCAAAACACTCGAGGCAAAGAGCTGTCTGGTGTTCAAATCACTGCCTACTTCCTTAGGATTAGAGTGCAGCCTCTTCAGGCTCGCAAAAATCCCCTTTGGACGTATTCTGGTAAAAATGACGCCAACAGAATCTTCGGTGATCTTTCCACCAAGGACTTGGAGAAGTTGATTCGAAGACTTTCTCGCCTGGGTAAAGACCCAATTCCTTCCTCTTGTCGCGTGGAACCGTACAGCGCCGCCAATCCACTCCCCGAGGTATTTTGTCTTGCCGAGTTTTTACCTTGTTTTGCACTTTGTCTGCATCTCATTATATTGTCATCTCTTTTAATTTTCCTTCTGGTCACTATTTTTTACAGAACCATCCTACTATGACTTCCCTTCCTCCTCTTCCGGAGGGTGGAGAAGTCGAAGAACAGGCCATCGTTGCCGAAGATACTCAAGGTTCTTCTATTCGTGAAAGTGAAGTCGCGGGTTCTCACAAATTTGCGGCTTCTCATGAAAAAGAAGTTGAGTCTGAAACCAGTGAATCGACGCAATCCCTTCCTCCTGCTGTTTCTCCAAAGAACAAAAGGAAAAGGACTGATGTTGAAGATTCTGGCACCTCTAAGGCTGAAGAAGTTGTTCCTTCTCATCTGAAGGCAGCTTACGATCCTTATGTTGAATCCCTCGTCAGCTCGTAAGTCATCTTTATTTCTCTCTATTTTTGTACTCGAAATATTTATCTTGTCTTGCTTTTTATGCTGCCGATTTTTTGAGTAATAGTGATGACGAGGAAGAAGTTCCAACTACTGACGTGGCTCCTCGGACAAGCACGTCACGTACTGTACTTGCCTCAGACACGCTAGTTGAAGGAGAAGAAACCTCGCCTCCTCAACAAATCGTCGTCACCACTACTCCACCATCCAGCCCCCTTGCTCCTTCACCAAAAAGGACAAGGGTTGAAAAGATTGTTGAACCTGCCCCTCAGTTGGGCAGTTCATCGACTCTGCTCTTAGATGATGTAAGCTTGTCGACATCTATATTTTCCTTTTTTTTGTTTTTTCACACCTTTTCTCTTTTTCATGCCGATGTTTTTCTTGCTGTGTTCACCTTGAACAGCCTATGATCAAAGATCTTCTCCGCATCGGTTCCCAATTTATTGGGTACCGTGAATATGCTAATAGAGCCGAAGGTAACGACTTTTATACTTGCTGTTTTTCCCTTGATTTTTTACTCCTGTTGCTTGTCGCGATTCTTGATCTTTCTTTTCTCTCCTTTCCATATCTCGACAGAGAAACTAGCAGAGGCCAACGAGCGCGCCGACGCACTTGCTCGAAAACTTGAGCAAAGTGAGGCGGCTCGCAAGAAAGCCGAACTCGCTGCTAGCAAAGCCAAGTTCGAAGCTGATGAAGCCAAGGCGAAAGCTGCTGGTGTCGAGGAACTGCAGAAAAAACTTGAGGATGCTACAGCTGCCTTAGATGAGCACAAAGCTGCGCAAGCTTCTCGTGAAGAAGGAATCCTCAAGCGCCTGAAAACTCAGAGCCGCCGCACTTTCAGTAATTTTGCTGATCTCTTCTATTTTTATGAGAATCGTTGTTTCTTGTCTTTTCACTAATGCTTTGTTTCCTTGACAGCCCAAACAAACCAGGATTTTGATCTGACAAATCCTGTCGATGATCCTGTTCTTGACGCACTTTCCTATCTGGAGCTTCATGGGTCCGAGATTCGTGAGGGTGTGTCGAATGCTAGCGCAGTATTGTCGGCATTGTTCCCCTACTTCTTCCCGAAGAAAGAGGAGCCTGCGACTTTCCTCAACCTTGCCAAGATGTTCAATACGCCGGAAGACCTTGGACTAAAGATGCGCCAAGAGAATATGAAGGTTGCCGTTGAAAACACCGTCGCCTTGGTTGTCGATGCAATGACGACTATCGACTGGATGAAAGTTGGCGACACCGAGCAAATAGAACAATCAAGGTGGAAGTCGCTGATCAAGGCAGCCAAGCCTAACACGAAGAAGATCTTGGCCTATCTCGGGATTAAGCCAGCGTCGACTCCTAGCTCGTCAAGGCCGGAGGTCTAGTTGCATGCCTCTGTTTTTCTTTGTTTCTTTTGCTTTTGTCGCCAAAGTAGTCGTTTGGCGACACGTATTTCCTTAGCTCCACTGTAATGCCCTTGTAATTATTCCAAGAGATTAATGAAAAACTCTATCTTTGCTTGTCGTTTGATTTTATCCTATTTATATTTCAGTTGATATTTGATAACTATACTCCAACTTCCGCTCCTTCCAATGTGTCGCCTTCTTCTTCTCGCGCGAGGAGAGCTTTGTCGACATCGCACTGGCCGACGATACCTTGTCGCAAGAACTGGATGAACTTCGACAGCAGCTTCAGTATGCGAAGAAGCAAACACTTATGATGATGGAACAATCTCGCAAGTCATCTGAAGCCGAAAAGGTTGCTCTCCAGGAAGCTCGCGAGGCCGTGGCTGCTAAGGAAATTGCTGCTTCCGAGGCTGAAAAGGCGACTACTCGAGAAAATTTCATGCTCGAATTAATGAATGAAGCCAGTGCAGATATGTCGGGTATGCCTGTTTCATCCTCTGATATCTTTCATCTTCATGCTATTGTCTCTTAAAGGTTTCCACTTCTTTGTTTTGATAGGTGCCTTTACTGATGCTGCTGCCGAGGAAGAGAGGGTAAATGCGAGGACAAACCTCCTTGTTAATCTTTCCCTGGACCATGGTTCTTTGTTTTGGGCTACCCCGGAGAGGACCCGCCAAATTGTCAGATTTCAAGATCGCACCTCTCAAACTCGCGATTTCCTTGACTTCTGTACCAAGACCTTGTCCATGGTTTACAACTCTATGTTTCCTCGGAACGTCCAACCAAAAACTCTTCCTGAATTGATGGAAAGGTTCAAAGATGCTCGCAGTATCCATGATTTTGTCAAAGCTCAACTGGTAGCTGGCGCCAGGTTTGCTCTTATCATGCTCCAGATTTGCCACTCGAATCTTGACCTTTCCCAAGTTGTCGCGAAAGTTCATCAGAAGGTAAAACGTCGAAGAGTCGGTGTCGACAGGATTAACACGAAGGTTACGCCTATAGCCGAAGAAATGATTGAGGACCTTCTTCGGATGGATGCCGACTTTTTTGCCGATGGCCATTATGCCGATTTTCTTGGTGCTACTCCAGAAGAAAACAGAGTTACTCTTGATGACATATTGAATCAAGACTAGTTATTTTCCTCTTGTAGATATTTCTCCTTTGTAATCCATGACTATGATTATATTGTAAAGCAATCATTATATTTCTCTGTTTGTCTAGCCCCCGAGTGTTTCGGTGACTCTTTACTGTATTTGAATATTTGCGAGGTTTTGAACCAAAGCATTTATATATTTATGGCGAATATGAGCCCCCGAGCTTTTTATTGAGTACTATTTTGTATTTTTATTGACTGACGAGGTATTTGAATACCAAGGCAAGGCTTTTCTTTCGTCGATGAACTATATTGAAATTCGTCGGAGCAAGTACTTTGATTGTGTCGATAAAGAAGAAAAGTTATATTGCCACTATCTTTATTATATTGCAGCACCGCGAGCCCGCCTCATTAAAAACCTTCTCCGGCCCCACTCGGTGCCCCGAAAAAGGAAAAGAGTGCGTCTGAAAACTCGCGGGCGTTTCAGTACATTGAAGTTTTACAAGGACTATATTTCGACTCTAGGCGTAGAACCGCCTAAGTTGCGCCACGTTCCAGGGGTTTGGCTCCTCCACCCCTGTCTTCTTGTCTTTTATCCTATATGCTCCTCCTCCGATTACTTCCGTGACAATGTAAGGGCCAAGCCATGGTGACTCGAGTTTTTCATGACTTTTTTGCGTGAGTCGAAGAACTAGGTCTCCCACCTGAAAAGATCTTGGCCGCAAACGTCGACTGTGGTAATTCTTCAAGTCCTGTTGATATTTGGTTACCCGAGATAATACTTCATCTCGAGCTTCATCAAGTGCGTCGCCGTCGTCTTCTAGCGCTCTTGTCGACGTTTCTTCATCATACTCAGCGACACGTGGAGAGTTGTGCTCTATCTCGATTGGTAGTACTGCCTCTGCTCCATGAACCAGGAAAAACGGAGTTTCCTGCGTTGCTGTGTTTGGTGTTGTTCGGATGCTCCACAACACGCTTGGTAGTTCTTCTGGCCAAGTATGTCGAGCTTTTTCCAGTGGTCCTAACAAGCGTTTCTTGATGCCATTGCAGATGATGCCATTGGCTTTCTCGACTTGCCCATTGGTTTGAGGATGTGCAACTGACGCAAAGTTCAGCTTGATACCCACCTCTTCGCAATAATCTTTGAATTCATGGGATGTGAAGTTACTACCGTTGTCTGTGACGATGCTGTGGGGCACTCCAAATCTGAAGACGAGGCCTTTTACTTAATTTTATCGCGGATGCTCCGTCTGGTGAATTTATCGGCTTTGCTTCTATCCACTTTGTAAACTTATCGACAGCTACCAGCATGTACTCCTTTCCTCCTGGCCAGGATTTGTGCAACTTGCCCACCATATCAAGTCCCCATTGAGCAAAGGGCCATGACAATGGTATTGGTGCTAGCTCGCTGTCGGAGAGTGAGGTTTTGTGGCAAACCTTTGACACGCGTCGCAAGTTCTTACTATGTCCTTGGCGTCCTCGATTGCTGTCAACCAGTAGAATCCTGCCCGAAAAACTTTGGCTGCGATAGCTCGACTACTTGCGTGGTGGCCACATATTCCCTCGTGTACATCCTTCAGAATTATTCTTCCTTCTTCGGGTGTGACGCACCTTTGCAAGACGCCTGAAATACTTCGCTTATACAATTCTCCCTTGACCACCGTGAAAGCTTTGGAGCGTCGAATTACTCGTCTTGCCTCGACTGGATCGTCGGGTATTTCTTTCCTGAGGATGTATGATATGTACGGCTGCATCCATGGTACCTGTATCACCATGACCAGGTCCTGATCTTCTTCTTCTTCCTCTTGCTTTTCCTTGGTAGCCCCCGAGGGTTTCTTCTCCTTCTTTTTGATTTTGTCGACTTAGTGGATCTTTCTCATATCTCTTCCCGTAATACCCGGCGGGATCGCAAGGCATTGCGACCCGATGTTTGCAAGAACGTCGGCTTCGTCGTTGCTCAATCTACTAATATGATTTACTTCGCATCCATCGAACAACTTCTCGAGCTCGTTGTACACCTCCTTGTATGCCATCATGCTATCATTGACTGCGTCACATTGGTTCATAACTTGTTGTGCCACCAACTGTGAGTCGCCAAAGATTTTCACTCAAGTTGCACCACAGGCTTTCGCCATCTTCATCCCGTGTATGAGGGCCTCATATTCTGCTTCATTGTTAGATGCGTTGGGGAACGTCATCCGAAGGATGTACTTCAACTTGTCGCCTTCAGGTGATATGAGTACTACTCCTGCGCCAGCTCCTTCTAGTCTTTTGGACCCGTCGAAGTTCATGGTCCAGGTTCTCGACAAATCTGGAGGTCCTGTATTTTGCAACTCCATCCACTCTGCGATGAAGTCCGGCAGTATTTGCGATTTTATTGCTTTTCTTTTTTCATACGTGATGTCCCGAGGGGAAAGTTCTATTCCCCAAAGGGAGACACGACCCGTAGCTTCTGGGTTGTTCAGTATATTTGACAAGGGAGCTTCATTGACCACTATGATCGGATGTGCCGAAAAATAGTGGCGCAATTTTCGTGCTGTCGTGAACACTCCATATGCTATCTTTTGGTACTGCGGATACCTTTGTTTTGATGGTGATAAAACTTCGCTGACGAAGTATACTGGCCTCTGCACGCCGTGGAGTTTTCCTTCTTCTTCCCTTTCGACAACTAGCACCGTGCTCACCACTTGGGGCGTGGCTGCGATATATAGCAGGAGAGGTTCCCTTTCTTTTGGCGCCACCAGAATTGGCGGTGTCGAAATTGTGCGCTTCAAATCCTCGAAAGCTCTGTCGGCTTCTTCGTTCCACTGGAATTTATCTCCTTGTTTTATCAAAGCGTAGAATGGCAGCGCTTTTTCTCCCAGCCTAGCGACGAATATGCTCAAAGCGGCGACTCGCCCCGTTAGCTGTTATATCTCCTTCAACTTTGTTGGCTTCCTCATTGTTACGATAGCCTGTATTTTGTCGGGATTTGCTTCAATCCCTCTTGCTGAGACTAGAAACCCCAAAAGTTCTCCTGCTGGGACGCCAAAGGAACACTTCGTCGGGTTCAGTTTGAGGCAGAACTTATCAAGGTTGTCGAAGGTTTCCTTGAGATCCTCGATCAGCGTTGCCCCCTTTTTTGATGTTATGACGACATCATCAATGTATACTTGCACGTTCTTCCCAATCTGTGTCGCCAAACACTTCTGCATCATCCTTTGATATGTTGCTCCCGCATTTTTTAGACCAAAGGGCATTGTTCTGTAGCAAAACACGCCGTAAGGTGTAATAAACGCGGTCTTTACTTCATCTTCTTCTTTCAATCTGATCTGGTTATAACCAGAATATGCATCCAGGAAGGAAAGACGTTCACATCCAGCCGTGGAGTCGATAATTTGATCGATCCTCGGGAGGGGAAAGTGATCCTTTGGACAATGTTTATTGAGACACGTAAAGTCGACGCACATGCGAAAGACCTTAGTGTTTTTCTTCGGCACCAGCACAGGATTTGCTACCCATGTGGCTTCTGTGAATATCTCTTTGATAAAACCAGCTTCTTGTAGTCGATTAATTTCGATAAAGATGGCTTTGCGGTTTGGTTCCGAAAACGCCGCAAAGGTTGTTTGATTGGTCTCGCTAGCGGATCCAAGTTTAGGTGGTGCTCGGCAAGTTCCCCGGGTACTCCCGGCATGTCACCGGACACCATACGAAGATTTTCCAAAGGCTCACGGAGGAACTCGACGAGCGCGCTTTCCTATGCGATATCCATGTCGTTTGCGATAGATGTCGTCTTCTTTTGGGTCTGTCGGTGAATCTGCACCTCTTTTGAATTTTTCTGCATCGAAAGTTGATTCTTTGTTTGGCCTTCCAACGTCCTGGCAAGACGTCGTAATCAGTCATGCTTTTTGACGCCAAGTACTCAGCTTGCATCCCGAAGGTTTCTGACAACCGGTGAAAATCCTTGTCGCACTTATCGGCTAAGGCGAAGCTTCCTTTGATTGTGATTGGTCCCTTTGGTCCAGGCATCCTCCACAACAGGTATGTATAGTGTGGCACCGCCATAAATCTAGCATATGCTGGTCGTCCCAACAGAGCGTGGTATTGCGACGGAAAATCCACGACTTCAAATTCGAGCCTCTCGATTCTATAATTTTCTCGGTCCCAAACCGAACGTCGAGATTGATCTTTCCCAATGGATAACTTTGTTTCTCTGGTGTGATGCCGTGGAACCTTGTGTCTCGTTGGTTTCAAGTTTGCTAAGGATATGTTCATCTTCCTCGGTGTATCTCGCATACATAAGGTTTAAGCTGCTACCGCCGTCTATGAACACTCGAGAGACATCAAATCCCGCGATAATCGCCGGCAGAATAAGTGCCGACCGCTCTGGTCGAGGAACTTGCTGCGGATGATCTCGCTATTGTGAAGCCGATATCTTGTCCCGACCAATTAAGGTACTCAATCGTTGGTGGAGGCATTTTTTCTGCCATAAACACCTGTCGTGAGATTACTTTCTGAGCTCTATTGGACGGCCTTCCTTTCTGAATCATCGACACTGCTCTGTTGGAGTTAGGATCAACATAAGGTGGTGGTGGAGGTGCTGCCGCTATTCTGAGCTGATGCCGATTGTCGTCAGTAATCGCGGGAGGAGGCGGCACGTGAATCTCGCGTGTGGGTTCTCGCGGATGTCGCGGTGCTGCCCGCGCATTAGCGGTCTCTCGTGCATCGCAACATTGCTTGAAAGTTTCGACAATCTTTCGCAAGTGCCCCGACTGTCTTTTACCGTTGTCGTCGAGGAAAAATGCATCCGGCACGGTCCATTCATCATCTCTTCAGGGACACGAAAGGTCTTGGGAACCTAGGCCCGCTATTTTGCCTCGTTGCGTGAATCATCCCCGTTATCACCTCGCTGTTCATTGCTTCTCCGGTAATCATCTCTATTGCTTCCTCCCGTATTTGTCCGAAAACCCGCTGAAATTTGTCCCTGAGCGTCGTAGTTCTGCATCGCCGAGGGAATCTTCGCCTCGGTTGATAGTTTCGACCGCGGTCCTCCTCTCGGCGACTGTGTCGTTTGTTGTGGACAGCGTCTTCTCCATCTCGCCCATTTATTTGCTATCTCCATTAACGCGGATACTGTCTTTGGATTGGTCCTTCCCAAGTCCTCGACAAAATCTCCACGCCCGACTCCCGCGACAAACGCATCTATTGCTCTCTCGTCGATATATTTTCTGCCGAGTTTTTGATGATATTCCACCTCTGGATGTACTTCCTCATTGGCTCATCTCGCTTTTGTCGACACGCTCTCAACTCCTCTAACGACGCGGGTTTTTTGCACGTGGACCCGAAGTTCTTGACGAACACATCCTCGAAACTTTCCCACTGTCGATGGATCCTGGAGCGAGTTTCTTTATCCAAGATCGTGCGGCTCCACTCAAATGCACCTGGATGCTTTGCATGGCTGTTGCCCTAGTTCCTCCCGCGTCAGCTTCACCGTCTCTAGATAGTCGACTAGCCAGTCCTTCCGGATCTTGAAGGCCGTCGAACTTCTTGAAATTATCGGGTAACTTGAATCCCGAGGGGACTCGAGTTTTCCGACTCTCCTCGTGAAGCATGGCAAGCCACACATATCTTCGTCGGTCAGCTCCGGAGATTGCCGATGATCCCTTCGCTTCCGCCGCGCTCTGTCGACTCTTGCTTGTGCTGCTGTGTCTCTTGCTCCACTTGGTCCTTCAGTGCCGCCGTTGTCGCCGCGGGTCGTGGACTATTTTGTCTTGCCGCTCCTTCGGGAGGCGTTGATACAAACGCCGTCCCCATAGCTCCAACTCCTGCTACCGCCATATTGTATAGTGTTTCCCTTGGATCACCTGGAGGTGGTTTAGATGCAAGGATAAAAGCATGTGTCGCCATATACCCAGCTTCTGGTGTCTTAGGGATGATATTTCCTCTTGTATCTATCGACATAAAGGACATGTCGAGGTTTTGGACCAAGTGCTCTCTTTCTGCTTCGGGTATATGTTGCAGCCTTGATCTTGCTCTGTTCCGCGCCTCCCGGTGGCTATCACCCGTAGTTCTAGATTGTCGACTTAGATCTGCCCTTCTCCTGCTGGATGCGAAGCTGCCTCCTTCCTCCTCGTTCAATTCAGCCGCTCTGTTTTTCCAATTCCCTGGCAGCTCGTGCGAGCCTATATTGATATGCTTGCAATTCTTCCGGTGTGGCTGTGGTAGCCATTGGTTCTCAGGCCGTTCATAGCTCTCGCGGCTCTGTCCCACGCTGCTTGTGAAAGTTGAACTCTATCTCGCGGCTCGGCCCGACGTATTTGTTGCCCAGGCCTTGTCGCAGATTGGAGGGATCGACGTATGGATTTCCCGCATCGTCGAAAGCCTCGGATGTCTCCTCTTGATCGTCAATGGCGTAAATCTGATGATACTTTGTACTCAGATCTACGTTGGGTTTGGTGACATCATCGTTGAGATTGATGAAGACCTTGCCCACTGTGAGAGATTTGTCGATAAAGTCGTAACTGTCGACATCGTTTGAGCCATCGCTTATATATGAGTCCGCAGATGACTCAAACGACATGTCGTTGAAGATCTTGGCGAGTTTCTCTCTTGTTCTGGTGCTGACGTAACGTGTCGCCGAGGTTTCTTCTTCTCCTGACTCGGTTGACGATGCATAGCTTGAAAAATCTGAATCGACCACCGACGATCCCGACGAAATCGGAATCTCGACACGATACGATCCTTCCTTCTCGACGCGAAAGTGAAACCTTCCGAACGTCATCTCCATGGGCTCCGCCAGATACGCATATGCATCCAAACGGGAGGGTGGGTGAGGAACAAAATCGACAAGACCAGCAGCGATCTGTTTACCTCGATCCATTGTGTTGCTTGCGGTTGACGATGTCGAAGATCTTGAGCGTGCCATCGAGATCAGCTCCTTACGCCTCTAATTCCCACAGACGGCGCCAATTGACAAGGTATCAACTTGTCAATGCCTACGGATTGTAGGCTAGGGTTTAGTTGGAAGTAGAGGGTAAGTAGATCTCGAAGGTTTCAGCCGAAAAGTACTCGACGATTATGAAAACTAGGGTTTGCAGACAATGATTCGATTGATTCTTCGTCCCTCGACTCCCCCTTTATATAGGAGGTGGAGCCGAGGGATTCGTGCCATACAAGTTTACAGAGTCCGGGACGGCTTCTAACTCATCCCGTCAGATTACAAATAACACTTCCTATTACAACTCTATCTTTTCCTTAAATACATCTTGGGCTCTCGAATCTTCTTATTCTTCGGGTAGTGGGCCTTCAGTAAACCCCGGGTACTATATTCGGCAGGCCCATTTGGGATGCCTATGTCACACAGGGCGGCGTGGCCTAGGAGGGGGCGCGCCCAGGTGTGGTGTGGGCCCCCAGGCACACCCTTGCACCACCTCTTCGCCTATAAAATCCCTCGCGACGTAAAAACCCTACATCAATCGACGAAACTACAGAAAGACTCTAGGGGCGCCGCCGCCATCGCGAAACTCCGTTTCGGGGGGCAGAAGACTCTGTTCCGGCACGCCGCCGGGACGGGGAATTTCCCCCGGGGTCATCTCCATCGACACCACCGCCATCTTCATCGCCGTTGCTGACTCCCATGATGAGGAGGGAGTAGTTCTCCCCCGAGGCTGAGGGCTCTACCGGTAGCTATGTGGTTCATCTCTCTCTCCCATGGTGTGATATTTATGTGATCATGAGCTTTGTATCACTATTAATCTATGTGCTACTCTAGTGATGTTATTAAAGTAGTCTATTCCTCCTCCATGATATAATGTTGACAGTGTGTGCATCATGTAGTACTTGGCGTAGGTTATGATTGTAATCTCTTGTAGATTATGAAGTTAACTATTACTATGATAGTATTGATGCGATCTATTCCCCCTTTCATAGCTATTGTTGACAGTGTATATGCTATGTTAGTACTCAGTCTAAATTGCAACGGTCTATTATGCACTCTAGAGGTTACTTTAATATGAACTCCGGACATTGTGGAGCTTGTTTACTCCGGCTTGAGGTGTGCTTTGTAGCCCTACACAATGAATGGTGTTTGTTATCCAACAAGAGAGTGTTTGAGAGTAGCATTTATTTATTCGGTTATGTGATCATTGTTGAGAGTGTCCACTAGTGAAAGTATGATCCCTAGGCCTTGTTTCTAAGCATTGAAACACCGTTTCCAACAAGTTATGTTACATGTTCGCTTGCTGCCATTTATATTTCAGATTGCAATTACTACTTACAATCATCCATATTACTTGTATTTCACTATCTCTTCGCCAAACTAGTGCACCTATACATCTGACAAGTGTATTAGGTGTGTTGGGGACACAAGAGACTTCTTGTATCGTAATTGCAGGGTTGCTTGAGAGGGATATCTTTGACCTCTACCTCCCTGAGTTCGATAAACCTTGGGTGATTCACTTAAGGGAAACTTGATGCCGTTCTACAAACCTCTTCTCTTGGAGGCCCAACACTGTCTACAGGAATAGAAGCGTGCGTAGACATCAAGCTATTTTCTTGCGCCGTTGCCGGGGAGGTAAGGTAAAAGGTATTCACATACTCCGACTACTAAGCTATTTCCTAGCACTGTTGCCGGTGTGTGAGTGCTCGTAGCTATTTCCTTTAGATCCTTCTATTGCATCTTTTTGTTTCTTGTTTTTATTTTTCACTAGTTAGGCATAATGGAAAACAACAGTGAGCTTTTTAATCTATTTCCTGAGTTAAGATATGAATTGTGTGATGCGAAAATTAAAAAACCTATGAAACCTTATTTGCATGCTAGTAGCAATGTTATTAGTATGAACGCAATTACTGCTAATGCTATGGAGAAGTCTAAGCTTGGGGAAGCTAGTTTTTATGATCTTTTTAGCTTCCCATCTTTAGGGGAGAAAATTTGCTCTGATAATACTTTATCTCCCACTAGGAAAATTTCCCGTGCGTTGCAACGGCTGACATTATGCTCGTGAGTTGCAATAAGAGATGCATGTTGATTGAATTTTTTTACAACATTGACTGAAATTTAAATTTGTATCTTTTTGGGGCTAAATGTCATGCTCATTGGCACGACCCAAATTCTGTTCCGAAATCAAGGAGAGCCGGAAAGTTTACTCTATATGTCAACTTGTGGAGCTATTTTCTTGATTTCTCCTTACTAACAAATCGATATAATATAACAGTCCATACACAAAATAAATAATAATAATAATCTATTTAATGGATAAAAAGTGCACAAAATAAAATTAGCACCGTTAGTAGTATTGGTATTTTAGAAAAATCGTAACTTATTATTAGATTTTGAATGCATACATAAGTTGACCATGCCTGATTGGATACAATTATGTGCAGTAGTCTCCACAAGAGCAGACCCATCCTCCAAGTTGTGGAAACGATACAGATCTTTGAGTACTATCCACCTATTAAAGACCATAGAGGCATGATTGGCCACCATGAGACTCATCCAGCTCAAGAATCCTATGAAATACACGTTTTGCAAGATCATCAGCTCAACGACTTCCACAAACAAAAAACAGTAGTGTCGCTCCATAAGATGATGGTGGACATTATCATCAAGTTCGTCAATGAACTTTTAAGCTTGTTCAAGCTAAGCTGATCGGGCTAGTAAATCAATCGCGCAAACGGTCCTGCTTTATATGTACTTCGTGCGCACTCCCTGTCTAAGCTGCAGAACATCGCGCGCATGGCCCACCCGGCCATGGCCATGCACTCCGCGTACATGTTGATCAGCTGAGATGCTCCACGGCACCGACCTTGACCACCACGCCGTTCGCATGTAGGCCCTCCTCTCCGTCCCGTGTTGCGCGATTGCGCCTCGCACGCCTTGAGCAGCGACATGTACACCTCCGGCGCGGGCCCAATCCCTCCTCCAGCGTCCACATCAGCCGCTTGCGTGTTCTATACTTCAATGAGACGACGGCCCTTAAGCAGCAACTAAAGAAGTTCGGAAGATGTGACGAGAGGAACCAGCGACCGCCGCGGATGGACTCCTAGAGACGGTGTTCGCGTAGGTATACCGTCTGCCGCAGCCCAACTGAGACCTCGATCTCATAGTCATCTGCCACCTCTTGCAAGAGGTTGTTGATTGATCTCGGTCTCAAGCGTGGAGAGCGAGGTGGACACGGTCATAGCTTCCTCCATGGACTCGGCCTGTAGCTTCAAGCTGTCATGTATACATGGTCTCAGGCATCTTGGTTTTCCGTAGCGAAGGAGTCGAGTGACTTGATGACTCCCAATGCACTTGCCGATGGCCTGCATCCTGGCCTGGGTGCCGAGGCGTGATGAAGGCATCGAGGCGGGAGGTGATCCTTCTCGCAGTTGCACGCCTGCCGCTACAGCGACTTGAGGTCGAGACCTGAGGTCGAAGATCTGAACCATGGTGCGATCTGTGCCGGACATTTTTTCTCGCGCCGGAGTTTTGGGAAAGATTAGGTCGGTCGAATATTATTCGTCTCGATCGCGGATCCTCGATGAAAACCCTCAAAACAGTCGATCGATATTTGTGACTCGCCGGCGAAGATTGTGCTCATCCACCTCGATTGGGCGGTTTATATGTATATAGAGCAACCGTAGGAACATCCTAAATCTGGAAACCGGACGTGGGTTTGAGCTGACGTAAACACTATGGACTCACATTATATATGGTAGGATAGGATTTTAGCGATGCTACGAGTTCTCGTTCGAATTTATTACTTTTCTAGCAACCATCGTTTCCCTTCCAAATACGATTGTTGCCGTATGCGGCGAGTTTCCTTCACAAGCACGAACAGATATGGAGGGAACGTGAGCGCTAAGGGCCGACGACTTACGAAGACGTATTCAAGGTTGGACGAAAGCGTATATATGACAGACCAAACCGCGGAAACGTTAGCTCCTTTATTATTAGGTATAGATATGCGATAACTCTAATGATGCTTATGATATTTTAAATCCACCTATTGAAAGTATTCCATATAAAATACCTATGAATATTATTGAACATGTTATGGATAACCGCTATGAAGGGGATGGAACTTTCCATCCTGGAGATCATTTACTGTTTTTGCATGAATTATGCGGGTTATTCAAGTGTGCAGGTATCTCTATGGATGAAGCGAGGAAGAAACTATTCTCTATGTCGCTGTTTGGTAAAGCGGCGCATTGGTATAAATTGCTGAAGAATAGGCATTCTCTTGATTGGGAGGATATTATGCCTCTATTTTATTCTAAATTCTATCCTCCAAGTGAAATTCACAAAGACCAAAACCACATATATAATTTCTGGTCTCATGATGGAGAGAGTATTGCCCAAGCATGGGGGAGATTGAAGTCTTTAATGCTCAAATGCCCCATTCATGAGCTTCCTGGTAATATCATTATTGATAATTTCTATGCAAGACTTTATTTTCAAGACAAAACCTTGCTGGATACTACTTGTTCTTGATCATTCACGCGCAGAAGAGTTTAAATGGGACCTTCTTGATCGGATTCAGGAGAACGCTGAAGATTGGGAGAACGACAAAGGTAAAGAATCAGGTATAAACTATGAATATGAATGCATTAAGTCTTTCATTGAAACTGTTGATTTTCAAGAGCTTAGTGCTAAATATGGTCTTGATCCTTAAATTATGGTCGATTTCTATAGAGCCTTTGCTTCTCATATTAATCTATACCTAATAATAAAGAAAATAAGGCTTCTTGTTCATCCGTCAGATTTTGCCCCTGTTTTTCGCTCAATTTACACCATATGCCACCGCCAAGTAAACGTAACGATTCGTCCATACGATACTGTTGTACGTCCCGTGGCCCAATAACTGGTGGCCCGGCTCAATCTATGTCCCAAGCCCAAGCCGGTTCCCCTTCATCTTCTCCAACGCAACACTTTGCCACCGGATTCCTCAGGCTTCTCCAATACCAACACTGCTTCGACATGGATTAATCTAGACGGCCCCGAAACCAACCGTGCTCGACCACGCGACAATGATGCTCCCTCATAAAATGACTCCAGAACCTCGATTCCCTCGATCGCAATCGAAACTCCGGCTGCAAGTCCCTCTCGTCGTGCAGGAAGTTTCAACGAAGATGCCTCGAGCGGAATTGAAATCGAAACCCCAGCTTGAAATCCCTCCGATTCTCACGAACCCGTAGCGCCGGCCCACCTCTGCAAGCACCACGGGAAGCCGGGTCCCTCCGCTCCCCAGTCCCCACGACCCCGAGCAGTCGAGCACTCAGCGTCTGAGGATCCTAGATCTCGATCCAAACCTCACGCAGCAGCTACAAAAAATTCGGCAGAGAAGATTATTCGGGTAGAGACTTAATTAATGCATGTCTTCTCCTGATATTCTTCTCCTTCATTGTTCTTGTTCATCTTGAATCTGCTTCACCTTCTTTTATCGGGTGCGCGTCAGCGCTCCCGATGGGAGTAGCCCCCGAGTCTAGGTACGGATGCTTGCAATCCGTGCGTAGACTCAAGTTGTTCTACTCGAATACTCTCCTCTGCCGAATTTTTTGCAGATCTCCATAGGTCATCCGATGTACTTTCTTTACGCAAAGGATAATGAGTAACGTGCCCAACCTTTGTTGGTTAACTGCCGATGGCAAAACAACGTTACCCTACACAGAATCAAGTCCCCGGGCATGATCCTGGAGTGCAAAAAACTTTTAACGGGTGTGCACCACGTCCTCCCGATGGGAGCATTTATCGAGTCTGGGTACAGACTCAAACCTTCTTCCTTCGACTGCTTATTCTGTCGAGTCTTCTTTTATCGGGTGCACGTCAGTGCTCCCGATGGGAGTAGCCCCCGAGTCTAGGTTCGGATGCTTGTAATCCGTGCGTAGACTCAAGTCCTTCATCCGATGACTTTTCATGTTTCCTTCGAATGCTTCCAGTTTATGACGTCATTGTTGACGTGTAACTGCTGCGGGCTGATTTGACGGGTCCTGACCTGACGGGCTTGCCCTAGCTCTGTGCAATCAGTTCTTTAGGGCTTAACCACTATACGCGTAACGATCGAGGTGGCTCCTCGATTTTCGCACAATCGTGGACGTAGTGGGCCACCGGTTCCTCCCCTTCCTCAAGCGCCACGTGCTTACTTAACTCTTAACTTCTCCTCAAAATCTCCAAAGGGCAAAAAATTCCCAATCTTCTCCACGGTTCCCGCAGTATCTCCTCATTCTCCCTCTTCTTCCTTCCTTCGCCATTGTCGCGCCGCCACCACAGCTTTTTCAATCTTCCTCAGATCCCACGATGGTGAAGAAGAAGAATCCTGCCGCCGCCGCTAGCTCCACCAGCGGAGGTGCCGCCGCCAAGTCCTCCTCTTCTCTTCTGAAGGGGAGCGCTCCGGGCGCCCCTCCCCCAGCTCCGGCGCCGCCAGCGCCGCCAAGCTCAATGGCCAAACCTGGGGACTGGGTAGCATCAACCGTCACCAAGCGTGACGAGAAGAGATCCCGAAGCCTAGGATTGATATCCTCCGATGCAGGAGATGTGATTCTTCCAGGTGCGATTTCTCGGCCTGATCCTCCTGCTGGATTTATTGTGATGTTCTTATCTTTCCTTCACTGAGGTCTTTCGCTCCCCACTCATGGATTCCTCCTCCATCTCTTGCGGACGTATGAAATCCAATTATGGCAACTTACCCCCAACTCAATCCTCCATGTTGTTGTGTTCATCACCCTTTGCGAGGCGTTTTTGGGTATTGAGCCTCATTTCGGGCTGTGGAAGAAGATCTTCTATGTGAAGAGATACAACAGTAGTAATGGGTACTTTGTCACCGGTGGAGTAGGTTTTGTTGCTCGCTCAGAAGTCAATTACTTTAATTTCCCAATGAGAGAGTCTGTGCAAGGATGGAGGCTGAAATGGTTTTACGTCAAGGACTCCTCGTCACCCGAATGTCGGCTCCCTTGCTATGCCGATGTTTCTGAAGCCAAGCCCAAGAACTCTTGGAAGAATATTCTCTCAACCAACGAAAGGGCTTCAGCCGAAGAATTATTTGCCAAATTCCTTCGAATCAAAGAGGCTGACGGCCAAACTACGATTGGTACAGAGGTGGCAGCGGTATTCCTGAAGCGCCGAGTCCAGCCAGTCATGGCCAGAGTTCACCCGATGTGGTTGTACTCAGGTCCAAAGGATGAAACCAGGATTAATGCTGCCGATCTATCAGAAAAGGAGTTGCTTGATGAAGTCCGTCGCCTTACTTCCTTTAACCAGGAAGATTCGATTCCGCTGATCTCTTCTTATGCTCCCCTTGACGTTGATCATCCACCATCAGGGGTATTTTTCTTTCTTCACATCTCTACTATGCCTTTTTTCTTAGCCGACATAATTACCTATGTTCTTACTTGTCATTTTTCTTCGCCAGATCCCCATGGCTTCTGAAAATACGCGTGATTCACCGGATGATATTTCTGACGGGAGAGGCTCCTCAATCCCCGTAGATTTTCACACCACCGAGCAAACAGGTCTAGAGGATGAATATAATGGTCTGATGGATCTCGAAGTCGCCCACACTGACCTTCCCTCCTCAGCCGATAACACTTGTGTCGCAGATGGATCAGTGCGTAACGTCGACACTGATCGTGATACTTTTGTTGATGCAGCTGCGGAAGGGGCCAGAGCTTCTCCTGCGAAGAGATCAACCGGCGGCTTTGCCGATGAAGATGATCTCTTCGACATGTAAGTAGTTCTTTTCTAAAGTTATACTTTGCCTTTTTTACTTTTCACACCCCTTTTATAATCATAGTCGACCATTCACCTTTGGCAAATGATTTAGGGCTTTATCGAGCCTCCGCCTAAAAAGGCCAAATCTGATGCTGCCTCGCCGGTCGTGGTGGCTTCCGAAGCTTCGGCTCCTAAGGCTGCCCCCATGGCTCAAGCATCGACTGCTTCTTCCCTTTCCAAAGGGAAGGATATTTCTCCAACTGCTGCCGCTGCGGCTCCTTTTTCAGTAAGTCCTCTTCTGATTGCAACACAGATTTTTTGGAGCGTACCTTGTTTAATTGTTTTTCTTTCTTTCTTTAAGGACCTGCGAGGCGTTATTTCTTCTCTGGAGGTCTTCACCTCCCGATTCACTTCTCTAGAAGCTGACAAGGCTCGGCTACAAAAGGAAGTCGAATCTTCTTCCTCGAAATTGGATGGCGCAGTCAAGATAGCTGTTGCGGCTCGCCAAGAGATTGATTCTCTGAAGGAGGAGCTGGTCAGGCTGAAAGAGAAGCTGAAGGAGGAGGAGGCATCCAGGCTGGTGGCTGAGGCTCGGGCAGCCGAAAAGGATGAAATCCTTCGTCAGTCTTCTTTGGCCTTGCTTGGTAATTTCTATCATACTTCTGTCGAATGTCATACTTATGAATTCAAACTTTTTGTCAGTGACTGAATTTTTTCCTTCCTTTTTACTGCAGAGGCAGCAAACATCCCTGTCGATGCCCTGGAGAGAGTTCCAAATAACTCCCCAGCGAATGCTGTATCAACGATTCTTGCTTCTCACCAGCTTACACAAGAGCTTCTTGTGAAGGGGAAGGGTGCCCTGGCGCGGATGCACTCGATGATCTTCCCCAAGATCAAGCAAGAGAAGACCCTGGGACAGCTGATCGATACCTTCGCGGTTGACACCAAGGAGGTCATCGAGGTATTCAAGCGTACATCGCGCACTTTTGGTGCTGTCCTTGCCTTCCATCTTATGATGGGTTACGGCTTTAAGGGTGACATCGAAGAAATGACTAAGGGGCTTCCGAAAGAGTGAGACGGGCAGCTTGTTGATTTGAGCACCTTTAAGGCGTCTGCTCTTACTTGTGCCCGTCAGCTCCTTGAACTGGTTTCATCAAGGAAGTCGTCAGCTGGACCCAGTTTGTCGACTCAGACCCAGCTTCCTTGATTCTTGTAACAAACTTGTGCCTTGAGCTGATGCGAAACATTGTTCTGCTGTAAAACTTATGCTTGTAATAAACTCCGTGCTAGCAGTGTTGTTAGCATACTTTTGTTATGATATCACTTTCTTGCACTTCTCCCGATGGGAGTTATTTTGGATTTTCGGCTGTACCATATCCATCATCCTTTTTATAACGGTATTTCCTACAGGTCTTCCCAGTGCCCTCGTTTGTTGACGACTCGTCAGGCACCCTTCCTGAAAGTGATCGGATCCAGCGTATGAAGGACCGGGTCACGCATATGGAAAAGGACTTACGCAGCACTTATGCATTAGCTGCCATTGTCAATAAAAAGAGCGAGATTGCAGCCGATGTGGAGCGGTACATTCTTAGCGAGCTGCATAAGGCTACCGAAAGTTTAAACTGTAAGTTTCCTGATCCCTTTGCCTGTTTGCAAGCAACTTCTTGTCTAAGTCTTTACTGATTCTTTTGCCAGTCATAGCTTTGAACCACGCGGAAGAGAACAAGCGGATACACGAGCGAGTGCATGCTTTGACTCAGCTTTCCTCATCCGAAGAGATTTTCTGGCGGGAACACTCGAAGGCCTCGGCTGTTGTCAAATTTCAGGATCGAGTGCAACAGGTCCACCAGTTCTTCGACAAGTGCTACAAGGCCATGAGGGTAGTTTGGAAGACGTTGTTTCCTTTGAATGCAGTTCCCCCCTACTCTTTTGACTTTGATGTCTGAGTTTGGAAATGCCAAGAAGGTTCGGGAGCTAGTAAGATCTCAAGTTTTTGCAGGGGCCAAGTGTACACTTGCCCTTGTGCTCGCTTGTTATCCTTCAGCTTGCTTGCTATCTATCGCCAATGCAACTGGTGATTTTGAAGAGCTGTACCCGAAGGTTTTAGCACCTGCCCATATAATTGTCGACAGGCTTGAGGAGGAGTCGAAGGTACCTGAGGAAAAGGAAACTCCGCAAGGGTGAAGGTGTAAAGTTACTTTTGTAAATTGTATTGGCTAGTCCATCCGAGTGTTAGGATTGTTGAGCCGAAACTTTTTATCTGGTTAATACATGAGTATGTACTTTTACCATGCCGTTGGCAAATATTCAAAGAAGCAAAGCTTAATTGCCCGTTGGATGTATGTGTATTAGTTGGTCAGCAAATCATTATGAGTGATCAGCTCGTGTTGCAGGTTTTGCTAAACCTGTTGTATGCGCAACTTTGCTTTCAACCGATTGTAAATTTCGACAGTCATTCCCAAATATTTCGGGTGTAATGATTCTGCCGATGAGCCCGTTGCTCTCTGATATTTCCATAGGTGAAATATCGAGCGTGGGTTGTGTATAGGTTTTCCAAACTCTTGCTTTATACGGCACTCGTAGAGGCATCTGAAGCAGAGGGAAGGATTAATGTCCTCATTCTTGTTTGCAGTGCACGTAGAGGCTTTTGCCCTGGCCGCTATCTTCTGCCGCGCGTTACGTTATGCCGTTACTTGGCGGCGGCACGGTCATAGATGCTTTAGATTACTGCAATACTTAATCAAGAATTAAAACTTAAGTGCTTATTGATAGGGTAAATACGAAACTAGAGGGCGAAAACAAGAGGCCCTGTGTAAAGTAAAGGGAAAAGTTTAAAAACTAAGGAAGTGTTTTATCAAGGAAGGGGTTCTTCTCTTCTTCAGAAGCATCTTCCGATTTCTTTGTCATGCTGGTGGTTGCTGCAGCGCTATTGATTTCGCCAGGTGCCTGGGCAGCGATTGTTAGCATCTTGCCGCCTCCTATATCTTCTGCTTTGGCCACCGCTGAAACTTTTTCCGCCGATGCTTTTGCTGCTGGGGCTTCAGGAGTTGGCTTCTTCTTGATCTCCCTGTCGAGTTTTTCCTCCTTGATTTCTTGTATCGTCAATTTGGGCGGGGGGTCGACAGTCTCTCGCCGTGGCCCAAACTTTGTAGCAATCCTTTGGAAGTCACGATCACAATTGTCCGAGCGCGAGAAGCTTCCGTAGACTGTGATGTTTGTCCCGTTGTTCCCTGGCATCTTCAGCTTGAGGTATGCATAGTGCGGCACAGCCATGAACTTGGCATAAGCTGGTCTCCCGAGTATGGCATGATACTGTGATTCCCAGTTCACGACTTCAAACTCGATCTTCTCCTTCCTGAAGTTGTCGGGTTTGCCGAAGACGACGTTCAGGTATGCCTTGCCAAGAGAGTATGCTGGTGAAGTAGGGAGTATCCCATGGAAGCGGGTGTCTGAGTCTTCCAACATTCTCATTGTGATCCCCATACTTTGAATTGTGTCAAGGAATATCAAGTTGAGTCCACTTCCTCCATCCATAAAGACTTTGCTCATCTTGAACCCTCCTATCTGTGCTTCGACCACTAGGGCGGCGTGCCCTGGTTTTGGTATAGTCATCGGGTGGTCCATTCGACTAAACGTGATCTCCTGAGACGACCACTCGACATATTCAGGAATGTTCGCCATAACACTTTCTGCCAGGTTGATTTCTCGGGTGAGCTTCTTCATCTCTCTCCTTGAAACACCTGTCCTGTGGATCATACTCATTTGCCCACGTGTTGGTGGAAACGCCTCGTTGGGTTGATGAGATTGAGCTTGCTGGACTTGATGTTGTGACGGGGGTGGCGGAGGTGGTGGCAGTAGCTGTTGCTGACCTGCCTGCTGGATGAGTTTATGCATATCAAGGAACTGCCGACAGTCCCTGAGCAGGTGGCTAGACTTTACTTTACCATCCTTGGAATCGGTATATGAATGCAGGTAGCAAGGGGCGTTGATCTGTTCAGCGTAAGTCAATTCGGGAGTTCTCTGTGGTCGTGGTTTATAGTTGCCACGGTTCCCAGAGTTGTTCCGATTACCGTCCTGTCGATCGTCTCGCCTGTCGTCGTACCGATCATCCTGCCGATCAGAGTAACCTGCGGCCACCAAGTTATTGTCATCGTAACTGCGGTTCTTCCTTCTCTTGTTCCGATCCCTTCGACCACCCGAATCATTCTTCGGCTGGTCATCCTCTTCGTCGTCACTGCGCTGTCGTGGCTTTCGGACGTTGTCTTCGCCATCGGCCCAGCTATTGGCGATTTCCATTAACTTGGTTATGGTTTTCGGCTTCTTGCGCCCAAGTTCTTCTATATAGCTTTCACGTCGAATGCCATCACTGAAAGCGTCGATTGCTCTATCGACAGATATGTCTTCCGCAGCATTTAGGAGTTTGGTGAACCTCCCGATATATGCGCGCATCGACTCCTTCTGCTTTTGCTGACAGTGCCGTAACTCCTCGATCCCGACGGGCCTTTTGTAAGTTGCTTGAAAGTTAGCGACAAAGGCTTCTACTAGGTCATCCCATGACTTGATGGAACCCTTCGGCAGCCCTCTGAGCCAGGCTCGTGCTGAGTCCTTTAGGTAAAGCTGCAGGCATTGCATTGCTGCTATCTGATTTCCTTTTTGCAGAATTACTGTCTGCAGATAGTCCTCTATCCAAGATCTTGGCTCCTGCTGCCCATCATATTTGGCGGCGTCAGTAGGTGTAGGTTTAAACTTCTTGGGTGGCATCGCCTCCCGAATTTTGTAGCTCAAACAATCGGCTCCTCTAAGCTCGCCGTCGTTCTCCTGGGTCTCGTCCGAAGAATCACTGTCAAGTTCTTCTCTAATGGCGCGTCGTCGCCTTGCTTTGTCGATCCTGCTCTGTGTGATTTCATCCCGAGCGTCTTTTGCGCGATGCTTTGAACCGCTGGCCTGCAGGGTCTTCTCTTTCGGTGGAACTAGATTATGTCCTAGTATCGCAAGACTTTCCAAAGCGCCACGGTGGGCCTGAGCCATGGATCCTTCGGGACGCTGGTTAATGAGGTATGCTGCAAGGTTGGGCACGTTACTCCCGCGACGGTTTTTGGCCGTGGCATGCCCGCGGTGTCCGTGGTCATAAAAGACTTGGTCAGGTTTGATGTTATCTCCCTTGCGTCATCTTCCGAAAGCCTGGACATCCTCGATCGATGTTTGCCTCCTCCGTGGGTACTTCGAGAGGCACTCCCCTGCGAGCCCCTTCGTCGCTCGCTGGACCGGTCTGCCGCAGATAGGCGTCTCTCGAGGGTGGCTTGCTCCTTAGACAGGCGCTCTCGATTTTTCTCCAATATGGAGCGGTAAGCATTGAGTGTGCCAACCATGGTTCCCGCCGAAAGCGGTGTGTTGTTGAGTACGGCTGCCTTGGCCGCTGCCCACTCCTCTTCTGTAATGGTGTGGTCGCTATTGTCATTGCTGGCGCTATTCTCAAAACTAGCCCGCCTGCTGGAGCGGGGGGTGCGTTCTCCGTCTCCCCTATTAGCAACGTAAACTTGGAGGGGCGCCACTCTTCGGGTGTCTCCTCGGGCGATGCTGCCGATGCTATCCTCTCCCGATGAATAGTAGGCGTTGCAGATGAATGGCGTGTTGCTCGACCCTAGTCCATGCCTGGTGTCGCAGTTCATGCAGTAATACGAGGTCAGCTCCGAAGGCACGGGGTCGTCAGATCCAACCGACATGGAAGATGCCGAACGAGGAGTCGATGGCGCGGACGGACTCGACGGGCTTGTCAGGCCAGCCGAAAGGTCGGGTGTCGACGATGCGCTTGGACTTGTCGATCTGGAGATAGGAGATTCCAGCAGCCGAAGGATTCCTTCTGAGTTGACGTTGTAGTGGACACTCCCGAAAGCCATCTCCATGTTGCCTTGTAGACCAGAGAAGGTCGAGCGAGATGATTCGCTGTGCGGGGTGAATTCGTAGGAGCCAAAACGGATTGGGCTTCCCAGATGAGGCGATGATGGTGCTGATGAAGCTGCCGATGACATGACGGGTTCAGCCGATGTCCGATCTTGTGCCAACAGGGTTCCCACAGATGGCGCCAATTGTCGAGGGTACTCCTCGCCAATGCCCTCCGATAGGGGCTTAGGGTTGATGGAATCCTGTAGGCTGACGCGAGACATCGGTTCACAGACAAGCGGGGAGAGCGATTTACCCAGGTTCGGGGCCCTCGATGAGGTAAAACCCTTACGTCATGCCTGTCTGTTCTTTGATTATGAAGATAATGGATTACAATGGGGTGCCGAATAGTTCGGCTGAGATCTAGGTGAGATCGCTATTGCTAGGGTTACCTAGCTCTAAGCTTTTCCTGGCTGAGATTGCTAAGATTGTTCGTGTCCCTCGGCAGCCCCTCTCCTGGCCTTTATATAGGAGGCCAGGTCTCAAGAGGTCTAACCGAATACGACTAGATTTACAGTAGTTTAGATCTAATTTTTCCTTGTTCGTTCGCTTCCTTGTCTTGCCCGTCAAGGAATCTTCTGGTGCGCCGACCTAGCGGCCCATCACGCCTTCAGGTATCTTCATGGGCCTCCAATTAGTCAATACCGGATAGGGCAACACTGGTTACTCGAAGGGTAATGCCCACGTCACGCGCCGAACTCCAGCAACGGCCGCCACCCGGCGCGCTCGACACGCCCAACCCGGATGTTGGGGGGCGCGAGGTAGCTGGCGTACAGGTCACCGGCGGCCGCGCTGCGGCAGAAGGAGCTCCCCGTGCGGTCTAATGCTGGCGCCTTCGTTCGGGTTACTGGCTTGCTGCGGGGGCGTTGATGCGGGCGGGAGCAGGGCGTCCGCCCCGGAGGAGTACGACGGCGGGGAATCGGGCAAAGGAGCAGTGGTTCCTCTGTTCGGTAAAGGAGCATGACCGGCCATGTCACATGGCCCATATGCCCCTGTTTCTCTCGGCAGTGGGCCTGCTTGACTGTAATTATTCATTTATTTGTCGCCTCCTCGCCCACATATGTGGATTGCATTGGAAGTGAACTAGGTAGTTGCTTGTAGGACGGAGTAGCACAGATTAATCCATATGCATTTTCGCGTGAGGAACACATCCTACTCCGTTTTTTTCCTTATCATATATTATGTAGCTTGATTTTGCAAATATTTTGTAATGTACCTACATGAATGACTCGCTCCAGGCCACGAAGATAGCATCAGGGAGAAAATAAAAGAGATGGAAATAAAAATACATTGAATTAAAAATATAGTCTACTCTGCGATTTATTAATTTTACTCTGCTTCCTCTACTCCTTGACCCTGAGGTTGGTCAAGGCCGAAGCGGGGTGATAGCGACGATGATAATGCTTGGCTCTACTCCTACTTACCTACGTGTGTCGGGTGGACTAGCAGCTGCGGTGCATAGAAGAGGAGGCGATGACACGCCTAAATAGACCGGCCAGATTTTAATCACCCGGTGCAACGCACGGGCAAATTTACTAGTGTTCCTAAAGAAAATTGGTACATGTATCATGAACCTTTCAAAGACACTTGCATGGAAAATAAAATTGTTGTTAATGATTGCAATAAACATGCTCAAACTTCTGAAAATACTATTTCTTATAAGCATGTTAATTTTTGTGGAATGCATAGACCTTGTGGAATTAATCAAATCGAAGATGAATATTGTATCCATCATAGGAATGAAAAAACTAGAAAGTGGTTTAGGGCTCTAGATGATCTTGGTGAAAAAGTTTGTGCCCTCTATCCTTTTATTTATGAACTTTACCATAGAGTGGGTCATTTTAATTTTCAATGCTCCTCCAATGATAATTCGAACCCCATGAGTGCTGCAAATTTGTATTGTGATGATGAAATCCTTCCTAATCAGCATGATGAACTTACTTTATTTTTGGGGTGTGAAGAGTTATCAAGAAAAATTTCTTTGTTACATATGAGTGATCTTGATATTAATAGTGTCCTGCATGGGTGTCTTTCTTATTGCATTAATAATTGCCATACAAACACTTACATACAAAATATTTTAGAAGATGATACTTTGCCAAAATATGATAGGACCGCTGTGTGTTTTGAACTTATTAATGAAAAGGAGGAATCCTCCCAAGTTTCTTCTATTGTTTCTGGAAATAAATCAGGTTATGTGGAGAAGCCTCCTTTCAAGCCTCTTCCTCCTAAAGAAGGGAACAATAAGAAGGGAACGAAGAAGAAGAAGAGGGGGAATAAAAAGAAAGAGGTAACGGCATATCCCCGCGTGTATGAGATAACGATAGGTAACCGTAAGTATGTTGCTCCTAATGATTATTATGATAATAAATCTGAGTACAATGATTTTCCTATGCCCTTTACCTATATTAGTGATCATGATTTGGAAGAGCACACTACCTTTGATATTGAAGATCTTTGGGACACTAATTCTGAAAATGATGATATTAATAACTGCCATAATATTAGCACTATTCATGTTTCTTTCCATAATGATATAAAAAGTTCTAAGCTTGGGGAAGGTGGTTTTGATGAGCATGATATTTTTAGTCCCCCAAGCATGGAGGAGAAAATTTACTTTGGTGATACTTTACCTCCTATATATGATGATTACAATGATGACTATCATATCTTCAGTCCACCTACTATTGAGGAGAAAATTAATTACGATTACAATATGCCTCCTATATATGATGATTATGGTGATGAGAATAATAATGATAGCTATTTTATTGAATTTGCTCCCACTACAATTAATAGTAATGATTATACTTATGTGGAGAGTAATAATAATTTTATGCATGTAGCTCATGATAAGAATGTTTCATGTGATAGTTATATTGTTGAGTTTGTTCATGATGCTACTGAAAGCTATTATGAGAGAGGGAAACATGGTTATAAGCATCTTAATAATATTAAGTTTCCCCTCTTTATGTTGAGAATCTTGAAGTTGCGCTTGTGTTGCCTTTCTATGCTTGTTGCGTTATGCTTACATGACTTGTTTATTTACAAGATTCCTTTTCATACGAAGCGGGTTTGGCTTAAATTTGTTTCATACTTGCTTTTTGATGCTCTCTTTGCTTCAACTCTCATCCTTATGTGAGCATCATTAAAATTACTCAGCCCATCTTAATGGCTATAAAGAAAGCACTTCTTGGGAGATAACCCATGTTTTATTTTGATACTGTTTTGTTGTGTCTTGGAAGTTGTTAATACTGTAGCAACCTCTCATTATCATGTTTATTGCATTGTTGTGCCAAGTAAAGTCTTTGATAGTAAGATTGATACTAGATTTGGATTTCTGCTCAGAAACAGATTTCTAGCTGTCACGAATTTGAGTAGGTCTCTCTGTAGGAAACTCAGAAAAATCTGCGAAAATTCATGAGTGATCCTCAAATATGTACGCAACTTTCATTTTATTTGAGATTTTTTATCTGAGCAAGTTAAGTGCCTCGAAAAAAATCGTCTTTACAGACTGTTCTGTTTTGACAGATTCTGCATTTTATTTCATATTGCCTCCTTTACTGTGTTGAATGTATTTCTCTGTTTCATTAACTTTCAGTAGCTTTGGGCAATTTCCAGAAGTGTTAGGAATGATTGTGTCACCTCTGAACATGTGAATTTTTGATTATGTACTAACCCTCTAATGAGTTTGTTTTAAGTTTGGTGTAGAGGAAGTTTTCAAGGGTCAAGAGAGGATCATGATATAATACGATCAAGAAGAGTGAAAAGTCTAAGCTTGGGGATGTCCCCGTGGTTCATCCCTGCATATTTCAAGAAGACTCAAGCATCTAAGCTTGGGGATGCCCAAGGCATCCCCTTCTTCATCAACAACTTATCAGGTCACCTCTAGTGAAACTATATTTTTATTCCGTCACATCTTATGTGCTTTACTTGGAGCGTCTGTGTGCTTTTATTTTCGTTTTGTTATTTTCATGCTCTGAATAAATTGGATCCTAGGAATCCTTGTGCGGGAGAGAGACACGCTCCGCTTTTTCATATTGAACACTAGTGTTCTTAGTTTTACTTTTTAATGTTCATGGCGAAAGTTAAAAGCTGCTGCATTTATTGCTATTTGGTTGGAAACAGGAAATGCTTCATGTCGAAATTGGTATATGGTCTTGAATAATTTGATACTTGGAAATTGTTTTGCTCAATAGATCATGTTTAAGCTCTTGCATCATGTACTTTGCACCTATTAATGAAGAACAACCATAGAGCTTGTTGAAATTTGCTTTGCATGATTGGTCTCTCTAAAAGTCTAGATATTTTCTGGTGAAGTGTTTGAACAACAAGGAAGCCAGTGTAGAGTCTTATAATACTTGCAATATGTTCTTATGTAAGTTTTGATGTACCGGTTCATACTTGTGTTTGCTTCAAACAACCTTGCTAGCCAAAGCCTTGTACTGAGAGGGAATTCTTCTCGTGCATCCAAAACCTTGAGCCAAAACCTATGCCATTTGTGTCCACCATACCTACCTACTATGTGGTATTTCTCTGCCATTCCAATGTAAATTGCTTGTGTGCTACCTTTAAAATTTCATTCCTTGTCTTTGCAATACATAGCTCATGGGAAAGTAGCCTTAAAAACTATTGTGGTAAAGAATATGTAGCTTATGTATCTTATTTCTTATAAGTTGCTTGTTGAGCGGTAACCATGTTTCTGGGGACGCTATCAACTATCACACTTTTGTTGAATATCATGTGAGTTGCTATGCATGTTCGTCTTGTCTGAAGTAAGGGTGATTTATCATGATTAAATGGTTTGAGTACGCATATTGTTAGAGAAGAACATTGGGCCGCTAACCAAAGCCATGTATCATGGTGGAAGTTTCGGTTTGGACATTAATCCTCAATCTCTTATGAGAATATTATCTGTTGTTGAATGCTTATGCATTAAAGAGGAGTCTATTATCTGTTTTCTATGTAATCCCGGTATGGATGTCCTCGAGTTGAGATCTATCAAAAACGAGAAATCAAATGCGATCTATCTTCTTGGACCTTTGTACAGGCGGCATAGAGGTACCCCTTTGTGACACTTGGTTGAAACATATGTAATGCAATGATAATTCATGAAAATCCAAGCTAATTAGGACAAGGTGCGAGCACAATTGGTATTCGATGCATGAGGCTTGCAACTTATAGGATGTCTTATGCATAACACATATAAATTATTACTACCGTTGACAAAATTGTTTCTATGTTTTCAAAATAAAAAGCTCTAGCACAAAAATAGTAATCCCTGCTTCCCTCTGCGAAGGGCCTTTCCTTTACTTTATGTTGAGTCAGTTTACCTACTTCTTTATATCTTAGAAGCAAATACTTGTGTCAACTGTGTGCATTGATTCCTACATATTTGCTTATTTGCACTCATCATATTACTTTGTGTTGACAATTATCCATGAGATATACATGTTGAAGTTGAAAGCAACTGCTGAAACTTATATCTTCCTTTGTAATTGCTTCAAAACCTTCTATTAAGAATTTATTGCTTTATGAGTTAACTCCTATGCAAGTCTTATTGATGCTTGTCTTGAAAGTACTATTCATGAAAAGTCTTTTCTATATGATTCAGTTGTTTAGTCGTTTTCTTTACCATTGCTTTGAATCACTTCATTCATCTCATATGCTTTACAATAGTATTGATCAAGATTATGATAGTAGCATGTCACTTCAGAAATTATCCTTGTTATCGTTTACCTACTCGAGGGAGAGTAGGAACAAAGCTTGGGGATGCTTGATACGTCTCCAACGTATCTACAATTTCTGATGTTCCATGCTAGTTTTATGACAATACCTACATGTTTTGCTCACACTTTATGATGATTTTATGCATTTTCCGGAACTAACCTATTAACAAGATGCCGAGGTGCCAGTTCCTGTTTTCTGCTGTTTTTGGTTCCAGAAAGGCTGTTCGGGCAATATTCTCAGAATTCGACGAAACAAAAGCCAAACATCTTATTTTACCGGTACAGACCAGAACACTGAAGGAGAGACGGAGAGGAGGCCCAGGGCCTCCAGACCACAGGGCGGCGCGGCCTAGGAGGGGGGCGCGCCCAGGTGTGGTGTGGGCCCCCCAGGCACCCCCTTGCGCCGCCTCTTCGCCTATAAAATCCCTCTCGACGTAAAAACCCTACATCAATCGACGAAACTCTAGAAAGACTCCAGGGGCGCCGCCGCCATCGCGAAACTCCGTTTTGGGGGACAGAAGTCTCTGTTCCGGCACGCCGCCGGGGCGAGGAATTGCCCCCGGGGTCATCTCCATCGACACCACCGCCATCTTCATCGTCGTTGATGACTCCCATGATGAGGAGGGAGTAGTTCTCCCCCGAGGCTGAGGGCTCTACCGGTAGCTATGTGGTTCATCTCTCTCTCCCATGGTGTGATCTTTATTTGATCATGAGCTTTGTATCACTATTAATCTATGTGCTACTCTAGTGATGTTATTAAAGTAGTCTATTCCTCCTCCATGATGTAATGTTGACAGTGTGTGCATCATGTAGTACTTGGCGTAGGTTATGATTGTAATCTGTTGTAGATTATGAAGTTAACTATTACTATGATAGTATTGATGAGATCTATTCCCCCTTTCATAGCTATTGTTGACAGTGTGTATGCTATGTTAGTACTCGGTCTAAATTGCAACGGTCTATTATGCACTCTAGAGGTTACTTTAATATGAACTCCGGACGTTGTGGAGCTTGTTTACTCCGGCTTGAGGTGTGCTTTGTAGCCCTACACAATGAATGGTGTTTGTTATCCAACAAGAGAGTGTTTGAGAGTAGCATTTATTTATTCAGTTATGTTGATCATTGTTGAGAGTGTCCACCAGTGAAAGTGTTATCCCTAGGCCTTGTTTTTAAGCATTGAAACACCGTTTCCAACAAGTTCTGTTACATGTTCGCTTGCTGCCATTTATATTTCAGATTGCAATTACTACTTACAATCATCCATATTACTTGTATTTCACTATCTCTTCGCCGAACTAGTGCACCTATACATCTGACAAGTGTATTAGGTGTGTTGGGGACACAAGAGACTTCTTGTATCATAATTGCAGGGTTGCTTGAGAGGGATATCTTTGACCTCTACCTCCCTGAGTTCGATAAACCTTGGGTGATTCACTTAAGGGAAACTTTCTGCTGTTCTACAAACCTCTGCTCTTGGAGGCCCAACACTGTCTACAGGAATAGAAGCGTGCGTAGACATCACCCGTATGATGGTGATATAACTTCTCGCTTGCATTCTTCTTGTTTTTATTTGACAATGCCACAACATCCTCTGAGCTCTTGTACTTCACAAATTCTTCCTAGTTGTGCTCCTGCTTCGATAGATAGCCTTCAAATACTGGAGGCTTCTTCTCGGCCTTATAAGTTTCCCATAACCGGTTCTTCCACGCCCAGAAAAGTTCCCCCATCTTCTGAAGAAACCATTTCTTCGCTAGTGCCCTCTGCTTGTTCATCTCAGTCTCCGATCCCAATTGTGGCAAACTGAAATGTGCCATGAGGTTGTCAAAAAGCGTGTCTTTGTACCTATCGACAACCTCACTTTCTGACACCTTATTGGTCTTGTTCCATTGTTTAATAGTGATCGGGATGTGATCCCTAACCAGAACTCCGCACTGATTTTTGAATTTTGTTGCGACAAATTGGGGTGCCACCGGTTTACCTTTAGGTGATATAGCTTCAATTGTGAAGTGGTCTTTCTTGGTCAACTTCTTTGTCGGGCCTCGTTTCTCCAACTTATCTTCGGAGGCCTAAGAGAACAAAAATTAATTAACTAATATACATATGTACATATAGAATTCCATTAATGCATCTAGTGATCGTATACCTCGCCTTCACCGGAGCACTCGGCGTCTCCATCACCAGAGCACTCGGCTTCTCCATCACCGGAGCCGCGGTCTTCTCCATCATCGGAGCCGCGGTCTTCTCCATCACCGGAGCCGCGGTCTTCTCCGTCGACTTCTGGACCATCGCGGATTATGTTCTCGACTAGGTCTTCCTGTTCCAAGTCTCGATTGAATTCGAATGGATCCATTGTTTCTGCAAAAAATTAAATCGATAAGTACATGTTCTAAACCTAACCCATTCGGATGGGGTAGGCTCAAGGAGGGGAAGGCGACGTGGAGAAGGGAGAAGGGGGCGCGTCAGGTAGAGGATCTTGACAATTCTCACGTGTTTGCGAGAGGGAGAGGGCGTCGGTTGTTTGCGAGAGGGAGAGGGCGTCGGGTGTTTGCGAGAGGGAGAGGGTGTCGGCATCAATTGTTTGCGAGAGGGAGAGGGTGTCGGCGTCGGTTGTTTGCGAGAGGGAGAGGGTGTCGGCGTCGGTTGTTTGCGAGAGGGAGAGGGTGTCGGTGATGGGTGTTTGCGAGAGGGAGAGGGTGTCGGCGACGGGTGTTTGCGAGAGGGAGAGCGAGTTGGCGATGTTTGTTTGCGAGATGGAGAGGGGTGGTGTTAGCGTCGGGTTCGTCGGTGGAGGAGTCGTCTACTAGGGTTTTTCGTCGGGTTCGAAAATTATGAAACTAAATTACGAAACTTAATACATATACTAAATTACTAACTAAACAGATACAAAAAACTTAAACTAACTAACTAAAAAATACTTAAAAAATTAAACTAACTAAATACAAAATACTTACAAAAAACTTAAACTAACTAACTAAAAAATACTTAAAAAAACTTAAACTAACTAACTAAAAAAATACTTACAAAAATCTTAAACTAACTAACTATAAAATACGAAAACAATTTACAGAAAAAATAAAACGAATTGTGCTGTCACGCTGACGTCACTGTGATGTCAGCGCGGCCTGGAGCTCGCAGATGGAGGAGCAGCACGGCATTGCGGGGCTCTCTGGGACGCGCGTGTGGGTGCTTCAGATGCACGGCTCCGTGGCGAGCACAACGGTGGTGGTGCCGCTCGTTTTTGGCCACCGGAGCTTCGCCGGAGATGGAGTCCGGCGGAGGGACGAGCAGATGCATGAGGAGCTAGGGGCTACAGAGGGAGAGGGGAGGAGCGAGGGGAGGCAATCGACGCGGCAGCTCACCTCGGTTGCAGAGGAGGGGTGGGCGATGCCGGAGGAGGCTCGCCGGCGGCGAATCAACAGAGTTCGGCAGCAGCAGTGAGCTAGGGGTTAGGGTTGTGAGGGTGCGGGAGAGCGCAGGGAGGGGAATGGGGCTAGGGTGGGCGGCGGCGGCTACGAAATCGAGCAACCTGGCGGCGTCAATAGCGATTGCGGTGGCCTCCAGTGTCGCGGGTGGCGCCCGCGATGCGGAGGTTATATAGCATACCCCCTTTTGTCGTAGGTCGAGCCACGGCCCGTGATAAAAGGCCACCCTTTTATCACGGGTGGTGCCACCACCCGCGACAAAAGGGGGGGGGGGTCTTTTGTCGCGGGTCGAGCCACCACCCGCGACAAAAGGGGGTTCGGGCTGATCCGTGGGAGCTGCATCCAACAGCTCCGGCCGTTTGAATCCAATGGCCTGGAGCCGTTGGACGCGGATCAGCCCTTTTCCTCTCAGACACTTTTCTGTTTTCTATTTTAAATTAACAAAACTATTATTTTAATAACTTTTGAATGGTAACTCAAATACAAATGTTTTATATATGAAAATTGATCAGAAAAAGCTAATGAACATGAATATGACATCCATATACCTATTTGCATCTCACATCATATCAAACGTTGATAGTCGTGTATGTTTCACCCCTCCACGTGCCTCACCCCCGTGCCACATGTCGCCGCCGCTTCCACTTGCCTCGCCCCCTGCCACGTGTCGCCGCCTCTTACACGTGCCATGCCCCGCGTGTTCTATGTAAAGCGCCGCGTGCGCGCGCAACCACACGTCGCCGCCGCCTCCGCTCATTCATCTCCGGGATGCCGCCACGCCGTCGCGGGTCGTCCAGTTTTCGTGGCGTCCGAACGGTAGGTTCTACACCGAGATACACGCCGGTGGCTTCCGCCTCACCCTCGGCACGTACAACACGCCGGAGCTGGCGGCGCGCGCTTACGACGTGGCGGCGTGGCGATTTCAACGGCCACGGCGCGACATGAACTTCCCGGATGTTGAATCGCTAGAGGAGGCGGAGTTCCTGGCGCCAACGCCGTGCCTCGTCGACGAAGAGGACCGTCGTCGGCACCGCCAGGTGCAGCGCCGGATCGCCATCGCCGACCACGACGAGCAGTTGATGCGCCAGTGGAGGGCGCAGTTCCCCAATGACGTCGACAACACCGACGCATTCTTCGCTGACCTCAGGGCACAACGCAGGTCCAGCAGGCGCCACCGTTGGGCCGCCGCCGAGTTCGAGCTCGACAACCCGAATACAACTTGGGCCGAAAACGACCCTCGGTGGGACGACATTTGGACGGAGACAACCTCCGACGACGACTAGAGACTAGACTAGCCGTTTATCTATTTTAATTGTAATTTCAATAAAGACATTGTGGGTTGTTTTCAATAAAGTCGTTGTGAGAAATTTTATTACGATTGAACTGGAATTAAAGTACAGAGCTCAACTGAAAATTAAGATACATGGCCAGATTCGAATGTTGGAGTCATTTAGTCATAGTTGTGCCTAGCCCTATAAACGTCGCCACTTTAGTCATCGTAGTCGCCGACGTCATCGTCGCTAGCATCGGGGTCCATAGTCAAGTTCCCATATCTCCTCTATGTACCCATAATACGTGGTGGTCTTCCCATTCTCGTCTTTTGCATCAAAGCGGACACCACTGTTTTGGTTGGTGCTCTTTTTATCTTGGGCGATCATGTAAAATGTATTTCCATTTATCTTGTACCCTTGGAATGTACATATGTTTGAAGATGGTAACCTGGCCAACAAGTACAGCTGCTCTACAACAGTGGTGTTACTCATGAGATGTCTTTGCAACCAACTGCTGAAGGTATTCATGTGTTGACGTGTAATCAATGACTCGGGCTAGCCCGGGTTTATTTCTCGTAAAACATTCTTGTGTTTCTCAATGTACGGAGCCACCAAGCTGGAATTGTATAGAACTGTGTAGTGTGCTTGATTGAAAGAAATCTTGTCCATGCACACCGTTGCTTTCCTTCCTAGTGTGCCTTTTCCAGTCAGCCTCCCCTCATATCGAGATTCAGGAACACCAATCGGCTTAAGGTCAGGAAGAAAGTCAACACAAAACTCAATTACCTCCTCAGTTCTGTAGCCCTTTGAGATACTTCCTTTCGGCCTAGCTCGGTTATGAACATATTTCTTTAAGACTCCCATGAACCTCTCGAAGGGGAACATATTGTGTAGAAATACAGGACCGAGAATTCTAATCTCTTCAACTAGGTGAACGAGGAGGTGCATCATAATATTGAAGAAATATGGTGGGAACAACAACTCGAAGCTGACAAGACATTTGACCACATCATCATGTAATCCTGACAAAGTTTCTGGATCCATTACCTTCTGAGAAATTGCGTTGAGGAATGCACATATCTTCACAATGGCTAGTCGAACATCTTCTGGTAGAAGTCCCCTCAAAGCAACCGGAAGCAATTGTGTCATAAGCACGTGGCAGTCATGGGACTTTAGGTTCTGGAATTTTTTCTCCTTCATATTTACTATTCCCTTTATATTCGACGAGAAACCAGACGAAACCTTGATACTGAATAGGGCTTCAAAAAAGATCGCTTTCTCTTGTTTGGTAAGAGCGTAGCTGGCAGGCCCTTCAAACTGCCCGGGATGATTGCCGTTTTGTCCTTTATGATGTTCCTGGTCCTCCCGTGCTTCTATTGTATCTTTTGTCTTCCCATACACGCCCAGAAAACCTAGAATATTGACACAAAGATTCTTGTTCAGGTGCATCACGTCGATTGTAGAGCGTACTTCCAGGACTTTCCAATATTCTAGCTCCCAAAAAATAGATGTCTTCTTCCACATGGCCGCGTGTCTGTCATCGTCTTTCGGAACAGGTCGACTGCCTGGACCCTTTCCAAAGATAACATTTAAATCCTTGACCATGCCAAATACATCAGCACCACTACGGGGGATAGGCTTTGGACGGTTGTCTGCCTCGCCATTGAAATGCTTGCCTTTTTTTCCTTAAGGCATGCTTGCGCAGAAGGAAATGGGTACGGGTACACAACTTTCCTACTTTTTTCCCAAATATTTACTTTCAGTCTCATCTAAACAGTGTGTGCATGCATTGTATCCTTTGTTCGTCTGTCCTGAAATGTTACTAAGAGCAGGACAATCGTTGATGGTCACGAATAGCAACGCTCGTAGATCAAATTCTTGGTCGGTGTGCTCATCCCACACACGTACACCTGGTTTGGCCCACAACTCCAAAAGTTCATCAACTAATGGCCTTAGGTACACATCAATGTCGTTGCCGAGTTGCTTTGGGCCTTGGATAAGCACTGGCATCATAATGAACTTCCGCTTCATGCACAACCAAGGAGGAAGGTTGTAGATACATAGAGTCACGGGCCAGGTGCTGTGACTGCAGCTCTGCTCCCCAAAAGGATTCATGCCATCTGTACTTAGACCAAACCATAAGTTCCTTGCCTGACCTGCAAAATCTTGGAACTCTCTCCCGATGTTTCTCCATTGCCGACCATCTGCGGGGTGCCTCAACATCGTGTTTTCTTACGTTCTTCCATGTGCCATCGCAACAACTTGGCATGCTCTTTGTTTCTGAACAAATGTTTCAACCGTGGTATTATGGGAGCATACCACATCACCTTCGCAGGAACCCTCTTCCTGGGTGGCTTGCCATCAACATCACCAGGGTCATCTTTTCTGATCTTATACCGCAATGCACCGCATATTGGATATTTATTCAAATTTTCGTACTTCTCACCGTGGTAGAGGATACAATCATTAATGCATGCATGTATCTTCTGCACATCTAATCCTAGAGGGCAGCCAAGCTTCTTTGCTTCATACGTACTGACGGGCAATTCGTTATTTCTTGGAAACAAATTCTTTAATATTATCAGCAATTTTTCAAATTCCGAGTCAGTCACACCGGCCTCTGCCTTCCATTTCAACAATTCCAATATGCTACCCAGCTTTCTCTGCCCATCTTCACAACCTGGGTACAAGAATTTGTGGTGGTCATCTAACATCTTGTCGAACTGCAACCTCTCCTTATCCGTGCCACAGTCTCTCCTTGCATCAGAAATGGCTCGACGAAGTTCATCATCAACAGGATCATCTGGTGCATGTTCTTCACCTCCTTCCTCTTCATTATCTTCCATTGCGGTATCATCGCATTCAGAGAACATAGATCGGTACTGGTCATCGTTATCTTCTTCTTCATCGCCGTCTTCCAACATAACCCCTTCTTCTCCGTGCTTGGTCCGAACATTATAGCTGGACATGAATCCGAACCGAAGCAGATGGCTCTTAATGTCTCTTGAGCAAGAGTAATCCTTCTCATTCTTACATTTCAGACATGGACAACACATAAAACCTTGTTTCGACTTGTTTGCCTCGGCAACAAGCAGGAAATAATTCACGCCCTGTCTGAAAGCGGGAGCACATCGGTTACTGTACATCCATGGATGACTCGTCTGCATCATAAGCACAATTATGTATTAGATGCAATCACCTTGCTAAAATTAGTATTGTATGAATAATGTATACGAGAAATAAGTTGCTAACCTTTTAGGATCAAAAGGAGGAGAAACCTTATCAAATAAAATCAATAAAATCAAGTGACATCCCTCACAAACATTTCATCAAACACCTCTTGTGCACATGAAGAAAAAAAGAGGTAGCATAAACCTCCACCTTTCACCGCCAAGGAAAAAAATGTAGGGAGGTGGGGGGGGTTGGCTGTGTGTATATATAGGCATGGCCTTTTTGTCGCGGGCTGTATAACAACCCGCGACAAAAAGGGGTTCCTACAGGAGGCACCAAACCTCATCCCCCTTTTGTTGCGGGTTGTGATACGGCCCGCGACAAAAGGCCGTGACAAAAGGCCTGGACCGCTCCAAAGGGTTTCTGGACGACGTGGCCCTGCCATTTGTCGCGGGTGCAGACACGCCCGCGACAAAAGGCTTCCACGAAAGCCCTGTTTTCCACTAGTGCGTGCACTAGCCCAAAAGATGGCACCGATGCGTCTCACAGTCCCGTCGGTCCGAACAGTGCACGCGGCGGCGCGATTCATTCGGTTCGCTGGCTACTTGGCTCGCGCACGGAAGACGAATAAAATGGCATGAAATTAAAAAAAAAGAGAAAATTTGTTAGGTTTCATTGATTCAAACATAATTTACATACTCATGTGCGCGGTAGTTTAAACTAGAGTGAAATAATATGAATCGGAGGAAGTAGTTTAAAACTAAAATCTAAACTAATTTAGGCGTCGCCATCTTCTTTGTCGTCGGAGACAAGGTCGACAAAGGGCGGTGGCATCCAGAGCTGCTGAGGCCAAGCAGGGACCTCCGCCGATCGCGCGTACTGCGGAGGCGGTTGCGCGAAATGTGGTGGCATCGCTGGTGGCGCGTACTACGGTGGAGGTGGAACCTTCTGGCTGTCCCATGCTGCATGTGGTGGCGCGTGCGGAGGTAGCGGTGGCGTCGTTGCCTAATCGATGGTGCCTCGGAGGAGGGATCCTCACGAGGGGGAGAAGAAGTAGGGGCCATAGGGTGGAGAGTCCTCGGGACGGTGGTACGCGATTTACCCAGCTTCGGAACACCTGCTCGAAGACAGGGCCTACTGCTATTTGTCTGGAATTATCTGGGCGCTTTCGCATTGTTACAATGAGTTGTGGTTGCGCCTCTAGGGCTCCTGGGATCTGGCTTATAAAGGCGCACGGATCTAGGGTTTACACGAAGAGTCCTAGCCGGAATACAAGTTGCCTAACTACGGTACAATGTCTAGACTTGTACGTCAAGGATCCACCTTCCATCTATGTCGTGCAGGATCCGGATACCTTATGGGCCTCTACGGATCCGGCCCCCTTCGTAGGTCGGTTGGGATCCGACTCCTCGCTCCTGGGCTGGACTTCATCCTTCAGGATCTACAGCAACTGGGCCGCCCGATGGGCCACATGCCACATCACCATCCGTGGGCCACCCGGGCTTGCCGGATCAAGACCACGCCATTGATATACCCATAAAGTATACCCACAACAGTAGCCCCCAAAGTTCTCCGAGATTCATCATTCTTTCGACTTCATTTAACTCAGATCCGAAGAGAATCTTGAAGAGCTTCCAAAATTTACTTGTTTCCAACGTCGTCTTCTCGGAAATCATCTGTTCTTAAGTAATGGCAATGTAGCAAAGTTTCCACTTATCCCGCGCACAACTTCCTCTTTTCCCGCGCTAAATTTTCGGAGATACAAATCTTTAACCGGAAATTTCGGAAGCGCACAGTTAAGTTACCTCCACGTTATTTTACCGTTTTTGACCTAAGAGACGTGTCAGCCATCCAACGGTGTGACCGTTCCGTTTCCACTGTTGGATCCGAATCACGAATCTCCGCGCGAGCTCTATAAATACCCCCGCGCGCGGTAACTTTCCCATTCTTCCACCGCAATCCCCACTTCATCTTCTTCCTCCCGCAGCGCCGCTCGCCAGATCTGATCTCCAGCAATTTTCCGCACGGAGAGCTTCGCCCGCCGCCACTCCAAGGTCTTCCTCGACCTGAGATTCCCACGGTTGATCGAGAAAACGTCTCTGAAGGAGATATGCCCTAGAGGCAATAATAAAGTAGTTATTATTTATATCTTTATGTTTATGATAAATGTTTATATATCATGCTATAATTGTATTAACCGAAACATTAGTACATGTGTGATATGTAGACAACAAAGAAGTCCCTAGTATGCCTCTTAACTAGCTTGTTGATTAATGGATGATTAGTTTCATAATCATGAACATTGGATGTTATTAATAACAAGGTTATATCATTGTATGAATGATGTAATGGACACACCCAATTAAGCGTAGCATAAGATCTCGTCATTAAGTTATTTGCTATAAGCTTTCGATACATAGTTACCTAGTCCTTATGACCATGAGATCATGTAAATCACTTATACCGGAAAGGTACTTTGATTACACCAAACACCACTGCGTAAATGGGTGGTTATAAAGGTGGGATTAAGTATCCGGAAAGTATGAGTTGAGGCATATGGATCAATAGTGGGATTTGTCCATCCCGATGACGGATAGATATACTCTGGGCCCTCTCGGTGGAATGTCGTCTAATATCATGCAAGCATATGAATGAGTTCATAAGAGACCACATACCGCGGTACGAGTAAAGAGTACTTGTCAGGAGACGAGGTTGAACAAGGTATAGAGTGATACCGAAGATCAAACCTCGGACAAGTAAAATATCGCGTGACAAAGGGAATTGGTATTGTATGTGAATGGTTCATTCGATCACTAAAGTCATTGTTGAATATGTGGGAGCCATTATGGATCTCCAGATCCCGCTATTGGTTATTGGTCGGAGTGAGTACTCAACCATGTCCGCATAGTTCACGAACCGTAGGGTGACACACTTAAAGTTGGATGTTGAAATGGTAGAACTTGAATATGGAATGGAGTTCGAATATTTGTTCGGAGTCCCGGATGAGATCCCGGACATCAAGAGGAGTTCCGGAATGGTCCGGAGAATAATATTCATATATAGGATGTCATTTTATGTGAATTAAAATGATGCGGAAGGTTCTATGGAAGGTTCTAGAAGGTTCTAGAAAAGTCCGGAAGAAACCACCAAGGAAGGTGGAGTCCCGGTGGGACTCCACCTCCATGGCCGGCCAACCCTAGTGGGGGAGGAGTCCCAAGTGGACTCCCCCTTAGGGGGTCGGCCACCCCCCCCATATGGAAGGGGGGAATCCCACCCCAAGTGGGATTCCCACCCTAGGTAGGTTTCCTTTTCATATGGAAGGTTTTGGTTTCGGGTCTTATTCGAAGACTTGGAGTCCAACACTTGGGGTTCCACCTATATAATGAGGGGCCAAGGGAGGGGGCCGGCCACCCTAAGACCATAAGCTGGCCGCCCCATTGAAGTGGCTGGCCACCCCCTCCCAAACCCTAGCCGCCCCCCTCTCCTCCATATCTCCCGCGTAGCTTTAGCAAAGCTCCGCCGGAGTTCTCCACCGCCACCGACACCACGCCGTCGTGCTGTCGGATTCAAGAGGAGCTACTACTTCCGCTGCCCGCTGGAACGGGAGGTGGACGTCATCTTCATCAACAACCGAACGTGTGACCGAGTACGGAGGTGCTGCCCGTTCGTGGCGCCGGAAGCGATCGTGATCAAGATCTTCTACGCACTTTTGCAAGCGGCAAGTGAACGTCTACCGCAGCAACAAGAGCCTCATCTTGTAGGCTTTGGAATGTCTTCAAGGGTGAGACTCGATACCCCCTCGTTGCTACCGTCTTCTAGATTGCATCTTGGCTTGGATTGCGTGTTCGCGGTAGGAAATTTTTTGTTTTCTATGCAACGTTATCCTACAGTGGTATCAGAGCCAGGTCTATGCATAGATGGTTGCACGAGTAGAACACAATGGTTTGTGGGCGTTGATGCTCTTGTTATCTTTAGTTTGAGTACTTTGCATCTTCGTGGCATAGTGGGATGAAGCGGCTCGGACTAACTTTACATGACCGCGTTCATGAGACTTGTTCCTCGTTCGACATGCAACTTGTATTGCATAAGAGGCTTTGCGGGTGTCTGTCTCTCCTACTATAGTGAAGATTCAATTTACTCTTCTATTGAAAACATTAGTATCAACGTTGTGGTTCATGTTCGTAGGTAGATTAGATCTCTCTCGAAAACCCTAAACCACGTAAAATATGCAAACCAAATTAGAGACGTCTAACTTGTTTTTGCAGGGTTTGGTGATGTGATATGGCCATAATGTGATGATGAATATGTATGAGATGATCATTATTGTATTGTGGCAATCGGCAGGAGCCTTATGGTTGTCTTTAAATTTCATGTTGAGTAGTATTTCAAAGTAGTTGTAATAGTTGCTACATGGAGGACAATCATGAAGACGGCGCCATTGACCTTGACGCTACGCCGATGATGATGGAGATCATGCCCGAAGATGATGGAGATCATGTTCGTGCTTTGGAGATGAAGATCAAAGGTGCAAAGACAAAAGGGCCATATCATATCACATATGAACTGCATGTGATGTTAATCCTTTTATGCATCTTATTTTGCTTAGATCGCGACGGTAGCATTATAAGATGATCCCTCACTAAAATCTCAAGATAATGAAGTGTTCATCCTTAGTAGCACCGTTGCCAAGACTTGACGTTTCGAAGCATCTCGTGATGATCGGGTGTGATAGAATCAACAAGTGCATACAACGGGTGCAAGACAGTTTTGCACATGCGGATACTAAGGTGGCCTTGACGAGCCTAGCATGTACAGACATGGTCTCGGAACACGTGATACCGAAAGGTAGAGCATGAATCATATGGTTGATATGATGAACACTTTGAGTGTTCACCATTGAAATCACACCTTGTCTCGTGATGATCGGACATAGGTGCGGTGGATTTGGTTCGTGTGATCACTAAGACAATGCGAGGGATATTGTTTTGAGTGGGAGTTCACCTAGATTTTTAATTATGTTGAATTAAAATTTGAACTCAATATGTCATAAACTTAGTCTAAACTTTTGCAAATATATGTTGTAGAGATGGCGTCCCCAATCAATTTTAACCAGTTCCTATAGAAAGAAAAACTTAAGAGCAACGGTAGCAACTTCACCGACTAGTTCCGTCATGTGAGGATCTTCCTCTCTGGCGGAAATCTGCAATATGTGCTTGATGCACCGCTAGGTGACCCTCCTGCAGAAACTGAAACCGATGAAGTAAAAGCTGTTTACGAGACTCGGAAAACTCGGTACTCTCAAGTTCAGTGTGCCATCCTGTGCAGTCTGGAATCCGATCTTCAAAAACGTTTTGAGCACCACGATCCTCATGAGTTGATGAATGAGCTGAAAGCTTTATTCGAGACTCATGCGGCCGTGGAATGCTATGAAGCATCGAAACATTTCTTCAGCTGTATGATGGAAGAAGGCAGCTCCGTTAGTGAGCACATGCTCGCCATGACCGGGCATGCGAAGAAACTCAGTGACTTGGGAATAGTGATTCCTAACAGACTGGGGATTAATCATGTCCTTCAATCACTGCCACCAAGTTACAAGAACTTTGTGATGAACTACAATATGCAGAACATGAACAAGGAGTTACCTGAACTCTTTGGCATGCTAAAAGCTGCTGAGATTGAGACCAAGAAAGAGCACCAAGTGTTAATGGTCAACAAGACCACCAGTTTCAAGAAACAGGGCAAGTCTAAGGGAAAATTCAAGAAGGGTGGCAAGAAAGCTGCCACGCCTCCTATGAAACCTAAGAACGGCCCTAAGCCTGATGCTGAGTGCTATTACTGCAAGGAGAAGGGACACTGGAAGCGTAATTGCTCCAAGTATCTGGCTGATCTGAAGAGCGGCCTCGTCAAGAAGAAGAAAGAAGGTATATCTGATATACATGTTATAGATGTTTATCTCACTGGTTCTCGTTCTAGTACCTGGGTATTTGATACTGGTTCGGTTGCTCATATTTGTAACTCGAAACAGGAACTAAAAAATAAACGAAGACTACTGAAAGATGAAGTGACAATGCGCGTTGGAAATGGATCCAAAGTCGATGTGATCGCTGTCGGCACACTTCCTCTACATCTACCTTCGGGATTAGTTTTAAGCCTAAATAATTGTTATTTTGTACCCGCGTTGAGCATGAACATTATATCTGGATCTTGTTTAATGCAAGACGGTTATTCATTCAAGTCTGAGAATAATGGTTGTTCTATTTTTATGAATAATATCTTTTATGGTCGAGCACCACAAAAGAATGGCTTATTTCTGTTAGATCTCGATAGTAGTGATACACATATACATAACATTGATGCTAAGCGAATTAAATTGATTGATAATTCTACTTATATGTGGCACTCGCTGCCTTGGTCATATTGGAGTGAAACGCATGAAGAAACTCCATACTGATGGATTACTTGAATCACTTGACTTTGAGTCACTTGATAGATGCGAAGCATGTCTAATGGGAAAAATGACAAAGACTCCATTTTCTGGTATGATGGAGCGAGCTACTGACTTATTGGAAATCATACATACCGATGTGTGTGGACCAATGAGCGTAGCATCGCGCGGTGGTTATCGTTATGTTCTAACCTTCACAGATGATCTGAGTAGATATGGGTATATCTATTTCATGAAACATAAATCCAAAACTTTCGAGAAGTTTAAGGAATTCCAAAGTGAAGTAGAAAATCAACGTAACAAGAAGATTAAATTTCTATGATCTGATCGTGGAGGTGAATATCTGAGTTATGAGTTTGGCATGCATTTAAAGAAATGCGGAATACTTTCACAATTGACACCGCCGGGAACACCTCAACGTAACGGTGTGTCTGAACGTCGTAATCGAACTCTCTTAGATATGGTTCGTTCTATGATGTCTCTTACTGATTTGCCGTTATCATTTTGGAGTTATGCATTAGAGACAGCTGCATTCACTTTAAATAGACCACCATCAAAATCCGTAGAAACGACACCGTATGAATTATGGTTTAATAAGAAACCTAAGCTGTCGTTCCTGAAAGTTTGGGGTTGCGAAGCCTATGTAAAGAAGTTACAACCGGACAAGCTAGAACCCAAAGCGGAGAAATGCATCTTCATAGGATACCCTAAGGAAACTATAGGGTATACTTTCTATCACAAATCCGAAGGCAAAATCTTTGTTGCTAAGAACGGAACCTTTCTTGAGAAAGAATTTCTCACTAAAGAAGTGACTGGAAGAAAAGTAGAACTCGATGAGATTGATGAATCTATACTCGTTGATCAGAGTAGCGCAAGATCGAAGTTGTACTGCATCGCCTACACCGGCAACAGAGGAAGCTAATGATAATGATCATGAAACTTCGAACGAGGAAACTACTGAACCTCGCAGATCGACAAGGGAACGTACCACTCCTGATTGGTATGATCCTTGTCTAAATATCATGATTGTGGATAACAATGATGAGGACCCTGCGACGTATGAAGAAGCGATGATAAGCCCAGATTCCAACAAATGGCAAGAAGCCATGAAATCTGAAATGGGATCCATGTATGATAACAAAGTATGGACTTTGGTAGACTTACCTAATAGCCGAAAGGCTGTCGAGAATAAATGGATCTTCAAGAGAAAAACAGATGCTGATGGTAATATTACTGTCTATAAAGCTCGACTTGTCGCAAAGGGTTTCCGACAAATTCAAGGAGTTGACTACGATGAGACTTTCTCACCTGTAGCGAAGCTAAAATCTGTGAGGATTTTGTTAGCAATAGCTGCATTTTTCGATTATGAGATTTGGCAGATGGATGTCAAAACGGCGTTCCTTAATGGAGACATTGAGGAAGAGTTGTATATGGTACAACCCAAAGGTTTTGTCGTTCCTAAAAATGCTGACAAAGTATGCAAACTTCAGCGTTCAATCTATGGACTGAAGCAAGCATCGAGAAGTTGGAACCGACGCTTTGATAAGGTGATCAAAGACTTCGGGTTTATACAAAGGTCATGGAGAGGCCTGTATTTACAAGAAAGTGAGTGGGAGCTCTGTAGCATTCCTGATATTATATGTAGATGACATATTATTGATCGGGAATGATATAGAACTATTAAGCAGTGTAAAAGGTTATTTGAATAATAGTTTTTCAATGAAAGACCTTGGTGAAGCATCGTATATATTAGGCATCAAGATTTATAGAGATAGATCAAGACGACTAATAGGGCTATCACAGAGTACATATCTGGACAAGATTCTAAAGAAGTTTAGAATGGACGAAAGTAAGAAAGGGTTCTTACCTATGTTACCAGGCAAGGTCTTGAGTAAGACTCAAGGACCGGCTACGGCAGAAGAAAGAGAAAGGATGAGTAATATCCCCTATGCCTCGGCAGTAGGATCTATCATGTATGCCATGCTATGTACTAGACCGGATATAGCACATGCTGTTAGTTTGACTAGCAGATATCAAAGTGATCCAGGAATGGAACACTGGACAGCGGTCAAGAATATCCTGAAGTACTTGAAAAGAACTAAGGATATGTTTCTTTGTTATGGGGTGACCAAGAGCTCGTTGTAAGTGGTTACACCGATGCAAGTTGGAACACTGATCCTGATGACTCTAAGTCACAGTCTGGGTACGTGTTTATATTGAATGGTGCTGCAAGAAGTCGGGCAAGCTCGAAGCAAAGGCACGGTGGCGAAGTCTTCAACAGAATCAGAGTACATAGCGGCTTCAGAGGCTTCATCAGAAGCGGTATGGATGAAGAGGTTCATTGTAGAGCTCGGTGTGGTTCCTAGTGCATTGGACCCATTAATCAATTACTGTGATAACATGGGTGCCATCGCCAATACACAAGAGCCAAGGTCACACAAGAGGCTGAAGCATATCAAGCTGCGTTACCACTCGATTCGCGAGTACATCGAAGATGGAGAAGTAAAGATTTGCAAAGTACACACTGATCTGAATGTAGCAGATCCGTTGACTAAAGCTCTCCCTAGGGCAAAGCATGACCAACACCAGAATACCATGGGTGTTAGGTATATTACAATGTAATCTAGATTATTGACTCTAGTGCAAGTGGGAGACTGAAGGAGATATGCCCTAGAGGCAATAATAAAGTAGTTATTATTTATATCTTTATGTTTATGATAAATGTTTATATATCATGCTATAATTGTATTAACCGAAACATTAGTACATGTGTGATATGTAGACAACAAAGAAGTCCCTAGTATGCCTCTTAACTAGCTTGTTGATTAATGGATGATTAGTTTCATAATCATCATTAAGTTATTTGCTATAAGCTTTCGATACATAGTTACCTAGTCCTTATGACCATGAGATCATGTAAATCACTTATACCGGAAAGGTACTTTGATTACACCAAACGCCACTGCGTAAATGGGTGGTTATAAAGGTGGGATTAAGTATCCGGAAAGTATGAGTTGAGGCATATGGATCAACAGTGGGATTTGTCCATCCCGATGACGGATAGATATACTCTGGGCCCTCTCGGTGGAATGTCGTCTAATGTCTTGCAAGCATATGAATGAGTTCATAAGAGACCACATACCGCGGTACGAGTAAAGAGTACTTGTCAGGAGACGAGGTTGAACAAGGTATAGAGTGATACCGAAGATCAAACCTCGGATAAGTAAAATATCGCGTGACAAAGGGAATTGGTATTGTATGTGAATGGTTCATTCGATCACTAAAGTCATCGTTGAATATGTGGGAGCCATTATGGATCTCCAGATCCCGCTATTGGTTATTGGTCGGAGTGAGTACTCAACCATGTCCGCATAGTTCACGAACCGTAGGGTGACACACTTAAAGTTGGATGTTGAAATGGTAGAACTTGAATATGGAATGGAGTTCGAATATTTGTTCGGAGTCCCGGATGAGATCCCGGACATCACGAGGAGTTCCGGAATGGTCCGGAGAATAAGATTCATATATAGGATGTCATTTTATGTGAATTAAAATGATGCGGAAGGTTCTAGAAAAGTCCAGAAGAAACCACCAAGGAAGGTGGAGTCCCGGTGGGACTCCACCTCCATGGCCGGCCAACCCTAGTGGGGGAGGAGTCCCAAGTGGACTCCCCCTTAGGGGGCCGGCCACCCCCCCCATATGGAAGGGGGGAATCCCACCCCAAGTGGGATTCCCACCCTAGGTAGGTTTCCTTTTCATATGGAAGGTTTTGGTTTCGGGTCTTATTCGAAGACTTGGAGTCCAACACTTGGGGTTCCACCTATATAATGAGGGGCCAAGGGAGGGGGCCGGCCACCCTAAGACCATAAGCTGGCCGCCCCATTGAAGTGGCCAGCCACCCCCTCCCAAACCCTAGCCGCCCCCCTCCCCTCCATATCTCCCGCGTAGCTTTAGCGAAGCTCCGTCGGAGTTCTCCACCGCCACCGACACCACGCCGTCGTGCTGTCGGATTCAAGAGGAGCTACTACTTCCGCTGCCCGCTGGAACGGGAGGTGGACGTCGTCTTCATCAACAACCGAACGTGTGACCGAGTACGGAGGTGCTGCCCGTTCGTGGCGCCGGAAGCGATCGTGATCAAGATCTTCTACGCGCTTTTGCAAGCGGCAAGTGAACGTCTACCGCAGCAACAAGAGCCTCATCTTGTAGGCTTTGGAATCTCTTCAAGGGTGAGAATCGATACCCCCTCGTTGCTACCGTCTTCTAGATTGCATCTTGGCTTGGATTGCGTGTTCGCGGTAGGAAATTTTTTGTTTTCTATGCAACGTTATCCTACAGTCTCTGCCACCGATCCATGGTCATCGGATGCTCAGCGCTTCAAGTCCGGCAACACCATCCTCACCGGTGTTCTGAAGAACCACCGCGCCATTAACGGTATGTGCGCCGGTCTTGTAGAAGAAGTAGCTTAGTGTAGATTCCGACTACTCAAACTAGTTTGCATGGGTGCAGCTGGAAGCATGTTGCCTAGTTCGCCCAAATGCACTGGTAGTTCTCCGAATAGTCCAGAACCCAGCTCATTAGAACCAAGCTGTCCGGAGCCCCTTGCATTCTTGCCACCATATGTTTCCGACATCAAATTAGCTCAACCATTCTCCACCTCTTCCAGCACTGCACTAGGCCGGATCCCCACCCTCAAAGAAATCCAAGAAGAACTTGAGGGACAAGCTAGGATGGCTGCTAAGGTGCAGGAGGCGGAAGCGAAGAAGGCTTCCAAGGCCCGGATTCGAGAAGGCGAGAAGGGACAGTGGTGGCCCTGCGAAACCAAGGATGCGGAATTAAGGGACCTCCAAAATGAGGGCATGATTTCCTCGTATTGGAGTTTCATGCGTGACTCCGACGTCCCCAAGCCAGACGCAGATGAAAGAGTCCTGACGAAAGCCTAGGTTGAGCACGGTCTGTCGCTCCCCTGTTCGGAATTCTTTCTCTCCATCCTTTCCACATATGGACTTCAACCTCACAATATCTGTCCGAACTCATATCTACTCCTCTCGAACTTCGTGACGCTTTGTGAAGGGCATGTCGGAATTCGCCCAAACGTCCGACAATGGCAATTTTTCTTCCGGGTGAAGAAAGAAACGAAGGACAAGGCCATGGTGAACTGCGGGAGCATGACCTTCATGCTCCGACCTGGTCGTATGTATCCACCTCACGACTCCCACGAGTCCGTCCGGTACTGGAACGCCGGATGGTTCTACGTGAAGAATATCGCAGTTTTGGGTGTCCATGATGGGCTGCCCAAATTCATCAACAAGCCTCCGGAAGAACGTGACAGCTGGAGCTTCATCCCCACACTTGCCCAATTTCCGATATTGGAAAAAGCTGCGCGAAGGATCTCTTGGTTAGTCCACGACGGGCTAATTGGAACTCAGCTCACCTTAAGCTGGTTTTTTCGGTGGATCCAGCCGCTGCGGTACAATGCGCGCTTGATCTGCGCATACACCAGGGTGGATGACCTTCTCCGAGTAACCCGCCCCGACCTTCCTGCGGATTCTCTCAAGAGGAGAATCAAAACACTTGTGAAGATTGGCCGGGGCCAACCGGTCCCGGAGTTAATAAAGGATATCAAGACGAACGACCAGTGTCCTCCGGTAAGCGCTAGTACCTTTGTCATTCTTAACTTCTCATATTTTCGATGTGTTCTAATTTACTCTCAATTCCTTTTCCAGCTCGATACTTTGGCGGAGGAAGATTTCCGCACCATACTCCGAGTCCCTGTTAGCGGCGAAGCGGCAGAGGAGGATCCGGAGGACGACGATGAGGAAGAGGAGCAAGTACCTCGAAAGGCTGCCCCTCGACCTACTAAGTGTCCCCGCGCCAAAGCTTCCGGCTCCGAAGCCGGAGCTAGCGGCGAGGCCTCCGCCAAGAAAGCCAAAGTTGTGAAGCCACCTCCGCTGGATTCCAGGAAGGCGGAGCGTGAACCCATTAAGTTGTTGACAACAGCAGGAAAACGGTCGCGCCCAATCATCCCCGGCACCATGTAAGTCTCCGAGTACAGTGCATCTTTGTTTTGATAGAACTTGTTATTTATTCATTTCCTTCGTCTGTTTGTAGGAATCCAACCACCACCACCACGCGGACCAACGTCCAGGAACATATCACTAAGTATATGAAAAAGTCTCCGGCCGTCGCCCCTCCAACAACAACTTCGCCAAGCACTTCTCACGCAACTCCCCAGCCGTCTCCGCATCAAGCTGAGCGATCTCCCCCTCCTGCTACCGAAACTCCAGTGGAGATAATTCCGGTGAGTAGCGAAAAGGTGGGCGGAGAAAGCTCCGGGGCAAAGCGACCTGCCCCTGAAGAAGCTGAAGTACAGGGCCAAGAGGAGGCGGAAGTCAACTCTTCGGGGAAAGCTGAAGTTGCGGGCAATGACATCATCGTTTTTCCGAAGAACTTCGGAGATCCGACTGACCTTACCTCCACCCCCAAGGCTTATGCAACCAAGTTTTTTAACAAGCTCACTGAGGCGGAAAAGTGGGATCTTAACAAGATCTTCTTAACGCCATGATGAACAATGCCTGGGGAAAGCTTGATGCCGAGTCGTTGGAGATTCAGGATTTCAAGAAGGAGGTCGGCCAGTTCTTTGACAAGCTCCTCTGCAAGCACAAGGTACTTCCCAGTAGCCCCCAAGTATATAGGCGGAAACTAGTCACTAGTTAGCACCTAAATACTTAGGAAAAACTCAAATTGAAGAAGATTTTAAAATGTCATAGTAGCCCCCAAGCATTATGGCGGAAAAGTTTCCGGCAATAATGCTTCTAAAGGATCCACTTGTAGAATAACCAGAATTTACTCCTGCTCTGTCTCTATTTACAGGAACAGCAGGCACTCCACTATGAGCTACATAAAAACATTGCCCTGCAGCGCCGCGTTACCCTGAGTCAGGCGGAAAAATTCAAACTTTTAAGCAGGAGAACGCGGATCTGAAGAGGCAGCTGGCGGATGCCCAAGGTTGGTTTCTGTCTGACTTGCCAATAATCCTTGTTCTGAATTCCAAATTTATTTTGACTTATCTTTGGATAGGTGCATCATCTTCCCTCGCCACAGCATCTACCGAGATCGAGACCCTGCGCTCCTCTTACAAAGACCTAGAGGCGAAGCTCGCAGAGGCGGAAAATAAGAAAGGGCAAGTGGAGAAGCAGCTGGCGGAGAAGAACTCGGAACTCATCCGGAAAGAGGGTGAGTTTGAATTGAAAAGAAAGGTTGATAGTGAGACCATCCAGAAGCAGCAGAAGGAGCTCAACGGGCTCCAGAATTATATGGAGACGGTGGAGAAACACTGGGATTTACTCAACGACGACGTCATGGGTATAACTCCGGAGTTCATGTAATAATGTATGCGTTTGAACTCAATCTTTATGCTTATCTCCAATCGTCTCATGCAGAGCCTCTTGGATACACTGAAGAGCGTCGGAACCAGTTCCCTCGAGATGATCTTCTCCAGCTCTCCGGAGATGATTGCAAGGACCTTATCTCAGTATCCCAGAAGATTTGCCACGACTTGGCAATTAAGAAGAGCCGAACTTGCGAAGTTCGCAAGCTTATCCAAAGAATGGATATTCTTCAGGAGCTGGTCTTGGATCTGCAGGCGTCATCGGCCCGAGGTGCTGCTGCCATGTCCTTGGCCATGTGCCTAGCACATAACCCGGGTCTTGATCTTGACAGGGTGACTTTTGGTGTTCCTCCGGCTTCGGATGTCAATGCGCTACTGGATGCAGTTAGCGGCTACGACACCCGCATCGCCCATAGGATCCGCCATAATGAATTTTATGACAAGATGATTCTTCCAGCCGATGAGCCTCTTGAAGCGGAGCTTCAGAAGGAGCGTGAGGCGGAGGCTCGACCTGCGGAGTCCGGAAGCCAATATACCTGGACGAGCTCCAAGGATGCCACGAAGGACAAGTCCAAGGGCGGCGCAGCGTCTCCGGTGGATGAATATGAAGAAAGTGATGATGATGTCTCATCTCCGGTCCAAGATGAAGAGAAGGGCGAACCAAAGGTTGACAACAAAGCTGAATCTTCTCCAGCTAAGGAGGAGTAGAAAACTTATTCCTGCGGGAAGAAAACAATGCATCATTTTAGCCCCATCGAGGGTTTGTAATATAACTTAAATTCTTAAGTAGCTAGGGACGAAACAATTCTGCATGGGCGAAAAAAACTTATCCTGCTATCCGTTATAATTATTTGCATGTTTCGTTTGTTGAAAACAAGTGCTGGTTTCTATGTTTTCCGGCTTGCTCACTTGATCTTCCACGAGCCGGAAGACCTTTAGCCGGAAACGCTCGCCAGCAGCGACGAAGCCCAATGGCAGTCCGTAAATAACCGCGGAAACAAGCCCCCAACCAGGTGCCGGAAGTCGCTACCAGGAATCCATGAGTTCGCAACAGAAAACCCCACCAGAAAACTTAAGCTTACGTCCTAAAGGACGATTTTAAAAATCACAACTTTCATACATGCCTAGGCGGAAATATCCAGCTCCGCGGTTTTAGTCAGAAAACATACACGATCTAAAAATGAACAAGTAAAGGAGGTAAAAGACTCAAAGAGTGAACTAGATGCTTTATTTCATTGATCATGTATAACTATTACAGAGTATGTAATTCGAAAAAATTGCAAGTGTGGAAAGGACGTAGCTGTGCTATATTCCAGGGACGATCTATCTCATCATAGATGTTATCCGGATCTTCCCGTTTTCGTTTCCGGTACCAATTTGCAGGTCTATCTTTTTTCTCGCAGAAATCAACGAGGTAGTATGATCCGTTGTGTAGCACTTTGCTAATGGCAAAGGGTCCTTCCCATGGAGATTGCAACTTATGCTCTTTCACCTGTCGAAGGCGGAGGTCCAGGTCACTGATACGTCTCAAACGTATCTATAATTTCTTATGTTCCATGCTACTTTATTGATGATACTCACATGTTTTATACACACTTTATGTCATATTTATGCATTTTCCGGCACTAACCTATTGACAAGATGCCGAAGAGCCAGTTGCTGTTTTCTGCTGTTTTTGGTTTCAGAAATCCTACAAAGGAAATATTCTCGGAATTGGATGAAATCAACGCCCAGGGTCTTATTTTTCCACGAAGCTTCCAGAAGACCGAAAGGGACACGAAGTGGGGCGACGAGGCGATGCCATGCCAGGGCCGCGCCGCCCTAGTGTGTGGGGCCCTCGCGTCGCTCCCTGACCTACCCTTCCGCCTACTTAAAGCCTTCGTCGCGAATATCCCAGTACCGAGAGCCACGGTACGGAAAACCTTCCAAAGACGCCGCCGCCAATCCCATCTCGGGGGATTCAGGAGATCGCCTCCGGCACCCTGCCGTAGAGGGGAATGATACGTCTCCGACGTATCGATAATTTCTTATGTTCCATGCCACATTATTGATGTTATCTACATGTTTTATGCACACTTTATGTCATATTCGTGCATTTTCTGGAACTAACCTATTAACAAGATGCCGAAGTGCCGATTCTTTGTTTTCTGCTGTTTTTGGTTTCAGAAATCCTAGTAAGGAAATATTCTCGGAATTGGACGAAATCAAAGCCCAGGGGCCTATTTTCTCACGAAGCTTCCAGAAGTCCGAAGGAGAGACGAAGAGGGGCCACGGAGGGGCCACACCCTAGGGCGGCGCGGCCCCCCCCTTGGCCGCGCGGCCCTGTGGTGTGGGGCCCCCGTGCCGCCTCTTGACCTGCCCTTTCGCCTATAAAAAGTCTCCGTGACGAACACCCGCATCGAGAACCACGATACGGAAAACCTTCCAGAGACGCCGCCGCCGCCGATCCCATCTCGGGGGATCCAGAGATCGCCTCCGCACTCGCCGGAGAGGGGAATCATCTCCCGGAGGACTCTATGCCGCCATGGTCGCCTCCGGTGTGATGTGTGAGTAGTCTACCCCTGGACTATGGGTCCATAGCAGTAGCTAGATGGTTGTCTTCTCCCCATTGTGCTATCATTGTCGGATCTTGTGAGCTGCCTAACATGATCAAGATCATCTATCTGTAATTCTATATGTTGCGTTTGTTGGGATCCGATGAATAGAGAATACTTGTTATGTTGATTATCAAAGCTATGCTTATGTGTTGTTTATGATCTTGCATGCTCTCCGTTATTAGTAGATGCTCTGGCCAAGTTGATGCTAGTAACTCCAAGAGGGAGTATTTATGCTCGATAGTGGGTTCATGCCTCCGTGAATCTGGAGGAGTGACAAGAACCACTAAGGTTATGGATGTGCTGTTGCCACTAGGGATAAAACATTAGTGCTATGTTCAAGGATGTAGTCACTAGTTACATTACGCGCAATACTTAATGCAATTGTCTGTTGTTAGCAACTTAATACTGGAGGGGGTTCGGATGATAACCTGAAGGTGGAATTTTTAGGCATAGATGCAGTTGGATGACGGTCTATGTACTTTGTCGTAATGCCCAATTAAATCTCACTATACTCATCATGATATGTATGTGCATGGTCATGCTCTCTTTATTTGTCAATTGCCCAACTGTAATTTGTTCACCCAACATGCTGTTCGTCTTATGGGAGAGACACCTCTAGTGAACTGTGGACCCCGGTCCAATTCTCTTTACTGAAATACAATCTACTGCAATACTGTTCTACTGTTTTCTGCAAACAATCATCTTCCACACAATACGGTTAATCCTTTGTTACAGCAAGCCGGTGAGATTGACAACCTCACTGTTTCGTTGGGGCAAAGTACTTTGGTTGTGTTGTGCAGGTTCCACGTTGGCGCCGGAATCTCTGGTGTTGCGCCGCACTACATCCCGCCGCCATCAACCTTCAACGTGCTTCTTGGCTCCTCCTGGTTCGATAAACCTTGGTTTCTTTCTGAGGGAAAACTTGCTGCTGTGCGCATCATACCTTCCTCTTGGGGTTGCCCAACGAACGTGTGAAATACACGCCATCAAGCATATTTTCTGGCGCCGTTGCCGGGGAGATCAAGACATGCTGCAAGGGGAGTCTCCACTTCTCAATCTCTTTACTTTGTTTTTGTCTTGCTTAGTTTTATTTACTACTTTGTTTGCTGCACTAAATCAAAATACAAAAAAATTAGTTGCTAGTTTTACTTTATTTGCTATCTTGTTTGCTATATCAAAAACAAAAAAAAATAGTTTACTTGCATTTACTTTATTCATCATGTTTCCTTTTAATTTTACCACAAAAAACATACCGGTAGGACGTGGGTCTATAGTTGGGAGAAATAATATAGAAGAATTTTTCAATCATGTTAGTACTATTGAAAATTTTGAAGATAGACACTTGGTAGACCTTGCGCCTACTTATGAAATTGCTGCTGCGCATTTAGTTCGCCTGTTGGAAACTAAATTTGTTAATCTTAATCCTATAATCCAACACATGTTTTTCACACTTGGTGATATGGAAGAGGGGGAAAAGAAAGATTTTGTATTAGAAACCCTTCTTAGAGAATTTGGTGGTCTAGCAAGAGAAGCTAGAAAGGTGTTTGCTAAATTCAATATGCTTGGTTCTCCTACTAATTTTGTTAGTCTCCTTGAAAAGATGGATATGGATAGAATAAGATTCACTAATAATATTGATGATGGAGGGGAGATAAAAGCACCAATACCATGTAAGCTCTTAGCTATGAATGATGCATTAGAAAATAACTATGCTTGGCTAGTTCCTGAAAATTTGTTTGATGAGAGTAGCACGCCTAAGACTAATGAAAAGGGAGATGCTGAAACTTATGTATCCAATATACTATGCCTAGTTGAGAAAACTCCACACCCCGCTGTAGAAGTACCACCCTTCGATAATACTTGATACACACTTTCTGCGCCTAGCTGAAAGGCGTTAAAGAAAAGCGCTTATGGGAGACAACCCATGTTTTTACCTACAGTACTTTGTTTTTATTTTGTGTCTTGGAAGTTGTTTACTACTGTAGCAACCTCTCCTTATCTTAGTTTTGAGTTTTGTTGTGCCAAGTTAAGCCGTTGATAGAAAAGTAAGTACTAGATTTGGATTACTGCACAGTTCCAGATTTCTTTGCTGTCACGAATCTGGGTCCACCTCCCTGTAGGTAACTCAGAAAATTAAGCCAATTTACGTGCATGATCCTCAGATATGTACGCAACTTTCATTCAATTTGAGCATTTTCATTTGAGCAAGTCTGGTGCCATTTTAAAATTCGTCAATACGAACTGTTCTGTTTTGACAGATTCTGCCTTTTATTTCGCATTGCCTCTTTCGCTATGTTGGATGAATTTCTTTGATCCACTAATGTCCAGTAGCATTATGCAATGTCCAGAAGTGTTAAGAATGATTGTGTCACCTCTGAATATGTCAATTTATAATGTGCACTAACCCTCTAATGAGTTGTTTCGAGTTTGGTGTGGAGGAAGTTTTCAAGGATCAAGAGAGGAGTATGATGCAACATGATCAAGGAGAGTGAAAGCTCTAAGCTTGGGGATGCACCCGGTGGTTCACCCCTGCATATATCAAGAAGACTCAAGCGTCTAAGCTTGGGGATGCCCAAGGCATCCCCTTCTTCATCGACAACATTATCAGGTTCCTCCCCTGAAACTATATTTTTATTCCATCACATCTTATGTGCTTTTTCTTGGAGCGTCGGTTTGTTTTTGTTTTTGTTTTGTTTGAATAAAATGGATCCTAGCATTCACTTTATGGGAGAGAGACACGCTCCGCTGTAGCATATAGACAAGTATGTCCTTGGTTTCTACTCATAGTATTCATGGCGAAGTTTCTCCTTCGTTAAATTGTTATATGGTTGGAATTGGAAAATGATACATGTAGTAATTGCTATAAATGTCTTGGGCAATGTGATACTTGGCAATTGTTGTGCTCATGATTAAGCTCTTGCATCATATGCTTTGCACCCATTAATGAAAATACATAGAGCATGCTAAAATTTGGTTTGCATATTTGGTTTCTCTAAGGTCTAGATAATTTCTAGTATTGAGTTTGAACAACAAGGAAGACGGTGTAGAGTCTTATAATGTTTTCAATATGTCTTTTATGTGAGTTTTGCTGCACCGGTTCATCCTTGTGTTTGTTTCAAATAAGCCTTGCTAGCCTAAACCTTGTATCGAGAGGGAATACTTCTCATGCATCCAAAATACTTGAGCCAACCACTATGCCATTTGTGTCCACCATACCTACCTACTACATGGTATTTTCCGCCATTCCAAAGTAAATTGCTTGAGTGCTACCTTTAAAATTCCATCATTCACCTTTGCAATATATAGCTCATGGGACAAATAGCTTTAAAATATTGTGGTATTGAATATGTAATTATGTACTTTATCTCTTATTAAGTTGCTTGTTGTGCGATAACCATGTTTACTGGGGACGCCATCAACTACTCTTTGTTGAATATCATGTGAGTTGCTATGCATGTTCGTCTTGTCTGAAGTAAGAGAGATCTACCACCATAGGGTTAAGCATGCATATGTTAGAGAAGAACATTGGGCCGCTAACTAAAGCCATGTTCCATGGTGGAAGTTTCAGTTTTGGACAACAATCCTCAAATCTCAAATGAGAAAATTATTAATTGTTGTTATATGCTTATGCATAAAAGAGGAGTCCATTATCTGTTGTCTATGTTGTCCCGGTATGGATGTCTAAGTTGAAGAATAATCAATAGCGAGAAATCCAATGCGAGCTTTCTCCTTAGACCTTTGTACAGGCGGCATAGAGGTACCCCTTTGTGACACTTAGTAAAAACAATGCATTGTGATGATCCGGTAGTCCAAGCTAATTAGGACAAGGTGCGGGCACTATTAGTATACTATGCATGAGGCTTGCAACTTGTAAGATATAATTTACATGATACATATGCTTTATTACTACCGTTGACAAAATTGTTTCATGTTTTCAAAATCAAAGCTCTAGCACAAATATAGCAATCGATGCTTTTCCTCTATGGAGGACCATTCTTTTACTTTCAATGTTGAGTCAGTTCACCTATTTCTCTCCACCTCAAGAAGCAAACACTTGTGTGAACTGTGCATTGATTCCTACATACTTGCTTATTGCACTTATTATATTACTCTATGTTGACAATATCCATGAGATATACATGTTACAAGTTGAAAGCAACCGCTGAAACTTAATCTTCTTTTGTGTTGTTTCAATACCTTTACTTTGAATTATTGCTTTATGAGTTAACTCTTATGCAAGACTTATTGATGCTTGTCTTGAAGTGCTATTCATGAAAAGTCTTTGCTTTATGATTCACTTGTTTACTCATGTCATATACATTGTTTTGATCGCTGCATTCACTACATATGCTTTACAAATAGTATGATCAAGATTATGATGGCATGTCACTCCAGAAATTATCTGTGTTATCGTTTTACCTGCTCGGGACGAGCAGAACTAAGCTTGGGGATGCTGATACGTCTCCGACGTATCGATAATTTCTTATGTTCCATGCCACATTATTGATGTTATCTACATGTTTTATGCACACTTTATGTCATATTCGTGCATTTTCTGGAACTAACCTATTAACAAGATGCCGAAGTGCCGCTTCTTTGTCGTCTGCTGTTTTTGGTTTCAGAAATCCTAGTAAGGAAATATTCTCGGAATTGGACGAAATCAAAGCCCAGGGGCCTATTTTCTCACGAAGCTTCCGAAGTCCGAAGGAGAGACGAAGAGGGGCCACGGAGGGGCCACACCCTAGGGCGGCGCGGCCCCCCTTGGCCGCGCGGCCCCGTGGTGTGGGGCCCCGTGCCGCCTCTTGACCTGCCCTTTCGCCTATAAAAGTCTCCGTGACGAAACCCCGCACCGAGAACCACGATACGGAAAACCTTCCAGAGACGCCGCCGCCGCCGATCCCATCTCGGGGATCCAGAGATCGCCTCCGGCACCCTGCCGGAGAGGGGAATCATCTCCCGGAGGACTCTACGCCGCCATGGTCGCCTCCGGTGTGATGTGTGAGTAGTCTACCCCTGGACTATGGGTCCATAGCAGTAGCTAGATGGTTGTCTTCTCCCCATTGTGCTATCATTGTCGGATCTTGTGAGCTGCCTAACATGATCAAGATCATCTATCTGTAATTCTATATGTTGCGTTTGTTGGGATCCGATGAATAGAGAATACTTGTTATGTTGATTATCAAAGCTATGCTTATGTGTTGTTTATGATCTTGCATGCTCTCCGTTATTAGTAGATGCTCTGGCCAAGTTGATGCTAGTAACTCCAAGAGGGAGTATTTATGCTCGATAGTGGGTTCATGTCTCCGTGAATCTGGAGGAGTGACAAGAACCACTAAGGTTATGGATGTGCTGTTGCCACTAGGGATAAAACATTAGTGCTATGTTCAAGGATGTAGTCACTAGTTACATTACGCGCAATACTTAATGCAATTGTCTGTTGTTAGCAACTTAATACTGGAGGGGGTTCGGATGATAACCTGAAGGTGGACTTTTTAGGCATAGATGCAGTTGGATGACGGTCTATGTACTTTGTTGTAATGCCCAATTAAATCTCACTATACTCATCATGATATGTATGTGCATGGTCATGCTCTCTTTATTTGTCAATTGCCCAACTGTAATTTGTTCACCCAACATGCTGTTCGTCTTATGGGAGAGACACCTCTAGTGAACTGTGGACCCCGGTCCAATTCTCTTTACTGAAATACAATCTCATCGCACATCGTTTCTACTGTTTTCTGCAAACAATCATCTTCCACACAATACGGTTAATCCTTTGTTACAGCAAGCCGGTGAGATTGACAACCTCACTGTTTCGTTGGGGCAAAGTACTTTGGTTGTGTTGTGCAGGTTCCACGTTGGCGCCGGAATCTCTGGTGTTGCGCCGCACTACATCCCGCCGCCATCAACCTTCAACGTGCTTCTTGGCTCCTCCTGGTTCGATAAACCTTGGTTTCTTTCTGAGGGAAAACTTGCTGCTGTGCGCATCATACCTTCCTCTTGGGGTTGCCCAACGAACGTGTGAAATACACGCCATCAGGGAATCATCTCCCGGAGGACTCTTCATCGCCATGATCGCCTCCGGAGTGATGTGTGAGTAGTTCACCCCTGGACTATGGGTCCATAGCAGTAGCTAGATGGTTGTCTTCTCCTCATGTGCTATCATTGTTCGATCTTGTGAGCTGCCTAACATGATCAAGATCATCTATTTGTAATGCTACATGTTGCGTTTGTTGGGATCCGATGAATATGGAATACTATGTTATGTTGATTATCAATCTATATATGTGTTGTTTATGATCTTGCATGCTCTCCGTTGCTAGTAGAGGCACTGGCCAAGTTGATACTTGTGACTCCAAGAGGGAGTATTTATGCTTGATAGTGGGTTCATGTCTCCATTAAATATGGGGGAGTGATAGCAACCCCTAAGGTTGTGGATGTGCTGTTGCCACTAGGGATAAAACATCAATGCTATGTCTAAGGATATTTGTGTTGATTACATTACGCACCATACTTAATGCAATTGTCTGTTGTTTGCAACTTAATACTGGAAGGGGTGCGGACGCTAACCTGAAGGTGGACTTTTTAGACATAGATGCATGCTGGATAGCGGTCTATGTGCTTTGTCGTAATGCCCAATTGAATTTCACACTACTCATTATAATATGTATGTGCATTGTTATGCCCTCTTTATTTGTCAATTGCCCAACTGTAATTTGTTCACCCAACATGCTATTTCATATGGGAGAGACACCACTAGTGAACTGTGGACCCCGGTCCATTCTTTACATCGAATACAATCTACTGCAATACTCGTTCTTACTGTTCTTCGCAAACATCATCATCCACACTATACATCTAATCCTTTGTTACAGCAAGCCGGTGAGATTGACAACCTCACTGTTACGTTGGGGCAAAGTACTTTGGTTGTGTTGTGTAGGTTCCACGTTGGCGCTGGAATCCCTGGTGTTGCGCCGCACTACACTCCGCCGCCATCAACCTTCAACGTGCTTCTTGGCTCCTACTGGTTCGATAAACCTTGGTTTCTTACTGAGGGAAACTTACTGTTGTACGATCACACCTTCCACTTGGGGTTCCCAACGGACGCGTGCTGTACGCGTGTCAAGCTAAATTTCTGGCGCCGTTGCCGGGGAGATCAAGACACGCTGCAAGGGGAGTCTCCACTTCCAATCTCTTTACTTTGTTTTTGTCTTGCTTTAATTTATTTTTATTTACTGCTTTGTTTGCTCTTTATATCAAAAATACAAAAAATTAGTTACTTGCTTTACTTTATTTACTATCTTGTTTGCGTTCTTCATATTAAAGACACAAAAATTAGTTACTTGCATTTATTTTATCTTGTTTACTTTATTTACTATTGCTAAAATGAGTAATCCTGAAGTTGAAGTTCGTTCATTTAAGCAACAAGGGGGAGAATGTTTAAAAGATGCTTGGTATAGAATTAGTGATGCTCATAATAGATGCACTAAGAAACACTCCACTATTATCCTACTCAGGAATTTTTATGTTGGTATCTCAAGTTGGAATAGGTATGTTCTTGATTGTCTCACGGGAGGTAATTTCCTAGGCACTCCTGCTTTAGAAGCTAGTTGCATTATTGAGAGTCTATTTGGAATACCACCGGTTAATGAAGTTAAAATTGAAATTTCTCTTGAAGATGTCATGAAAAAGTTGGAGACCATAGAGCAAAATCTTCCAAGTATTGAGACTAAATTGGGAATGTTACTTAATAGCACTGATAAACTTGATAAATCTCTAGGTGGAATTAATGAGAGAATTGCCATCTTAGAAACTTGTGCTACTCATGATAACCAAACCCATAGGATTAGTGAACTTGAAGAAGCTATGGGAACCTTGGGTTCAACTTTTTCTTCTCTTAAATTTAAGGAGAAAGCTTATGTGGGTAAGGAGCAAAAGTTCATGTATGTCTCTAAGGTGCCTAAACCAAAAAAACTATTATAGGCCTAAAATTGACAAAGCCCTTAACACCACTATAGACAATGGAGCTTCTAAGATACCTATTGTGACAAGTTTTGAAAATTATGATGTTGATGCTTCGTCCCTTCATGTTACTTGATACACACTTTCTGCGCCTAGCTGAAAGGCGTTAAAGAAAAACGCTTATGGGAGACAACCCATGATTTTACTTCTGCACTTTGTTTTATATTTGAGTCTTGGAAGTTGTTACTACTGTAGCAACCTCTCCTTATCTTTATTTTATTGCATTTTTGTGCCAAGTAAAGTCTTTGATAGTAAGGTTCATACTAGATTTGGATTACTGCGCAGAAACAGATTTCTTGCTGTCACGAATTTGAGTAGTATTCTCTGTAGGTAACTCAGAAAAATCTGCCAATTTACGTGAGTAATCCTCAGATATGTACGCAACTTTCATTCAAATTGAGCATTTTCATATGAGCAAGTCTGGTGCCTCTAAAAAATTCATCTTTACAGACTGTTCTGTTTTTGACAGATTCTGCCTTTTATTTCGCATTGTCTGTTTTGCTATGTTTGATGGATTTCTTTATTCCATTAACTTTCAGTAGCTTTGTGCAATGTCCAAAAGTGTTAAGAATGATTATGTCACCTCTGAACATGTGAATTTTTGATTATGCACTAACCCTCTAATGAGTTTGTTTCGAGTTTGGTGTGGAGGAAGTTTTCAAGGGTCAAGAGAGGAGGATGATACAATATGATCAAGGAGAGTGAAAGCTCTAAGCTTGAGGATGCCCCCGTGGTTCATCCCTGCATATTTCAAGAAGACTCAAGCATCTAAGCTTGGGGATGCCCAAGGCATCCCCTTCTTCATCGACAAATTATCAGGTCACCTCTAGTGAAACTATATTTTTATTCCGTCATATCTTATGTGCTTTACTTGGAGCGTCTTTTTGTTTTTTTTGTTTGGATAAATTGGATCCTAGCATTCATTGTGTGGGAGAGAGACACGCTCCGCTGTTGCATATGAACACATATGTTCTTAGCTCTATTCTTAATGTTCATGGCGAAGGTTGACACTGCTTCGTTAATTGTTATATGGTTGGAAATGGAAAATGCTACATGTGGTAAATGGTATAATGTCTTGAATAATTTGATACTTGGCAATTGATGTGCTCATGTTTAAGCTCTTGCATCATATACTTTGCACCTATTAATGAAGAACTACATAGAGCTTGTTAAAATTTGGTTTGAATGATTGGTTTCTCTAGAGTCTAGATATTTTCTGGTGAGGTGTTTGAACAACAAGGAAGACAATGTATAGTCTTATAATGCTTGCAATATGTTCTTATGTGAGTTTTTCTGTACCGGTTCATACTTGTGTTTGCTTCAAACAACCTTGCTAGCCTAAGCCTTGTATTGAGAGGGAATACTTCTCGTGCATCCAAATCCTTGAGCCAAAAACTATGCCACTTGTGTCCACCATACCTACCTACTACATGGTATTTCTCCGCCATTCCAAAGTAAATTACTTGAGTGCTACCTTTAAATTTCTATTCTTTGTCTTTGCAATATATAGCTCATGGGAAAATAGCCTAAAAACTATTGTGGTATTGAATATATACTTATGTATCTTATTTCTTAATAAGTTGCTTGTTGAGCGCTAACCATGTTTCTGGGGACGCCATCAACTATTACCTTTGTTGAATATCATGTGAGTTGCTATCCATGTTCGTCTTGTCTGAAGTAAGGGTGATTTATCATGAAAGTTATGCAATGATAATCCATGTGAATCCAAGCTAATTAGGACAAGGTGCGAGCACTATTGGTAATCTATGCATGAGGCTTGCAACTTATAGGATATCTTATACATAACACATATGCTTTATTACTACCGTTGACAAAATTGTTTCTATGTTTTCAAAATAAAAGCTCTAGCACAAACATAGTAATCCATGCTTCCCTCTGCGAAGGGACATTCTTTTACTTTATATTGAGTCAGTTTACCTACTTGTTTCTATCTTAGAAGCAAACACTTGTGTCAACTGTGCATTGATTCTTACATGTTTACCTATTGCACTTGTTATATTGCTTTATGTTGACAAATATCCATGAGATATACATGTTGAAGTTGAAAGCAACCGCTGAAACTTATATCTTCCTTTGTGTTGCTTCAAAGCTTTCTACTATGAATCTATTGCTTTATGAGTTAACTCTTATGCAAGACTTATTGATTCTTGTCTCGAAAGTACTATTCATGAAAAGGCTTTGCTATATGATTCAATTGTTTACTCATTGTCTTTACCATTGCTTCCAATCGCTGCATTCATCTCATGTGCTTTACAATAGTATTGATCAAGATTATGATAGCATGTCACTTCAGAAATTATCTTTGTTATCGTTTACCTACTCGGGGACGAGTAGGAACCAAGCTTGGGGATGCTTGATACGTTTCAAACGTATCTATAATTTCTTATGTTCCATGCTACTTTATTGATGATACTCACATGTTTTATACACATTTTATGTCATATTTATGCATTTTCCGGCACTAACCTATTGACAAGATGCCGAAGAGCCAGTTGTTGTTTTCTGCTGTTTTTGGTTTCAGAAATCCTACAAAGGAAATATTCTCAGAATTGGACGAAATCAACGCCCAGGGTCTTATTTTTCCACGAAGCTTCCAGAAGACCGAAAGGGAAATGAAGTGGGGCGACGAGGCGACGCCACGCCAGGGCCGCGCGGCCAGGGCTTGGGCCGCGCCGCCCTAGTGTGTGGGGCCCTCGCGTCGCCCCCTGACCTACCCTTCCTCCTACTTAAAGCCTTCGTCGCGAATATCCCAGTACCGAGAGCCACGATACGGAAAACCTTCCAGAGACGCCGCCGCCGCCAATCCCATCTCGGGGGATTCAGGAGATCGCCTCCGGCACCCTGCCGGAGAGGGGAATCATCTCCCGGAGGACTCTTCATCGCCATGATCGCCTCCGGAGTGATGTGTGAGTAGTTCACCCCTGGACTATGGGTCCATAGCAGTAGCTAGATGGTTGTCTTCTCCTCATGTGCTATCATTGTTCGATCTTTTGAGCTGCCTAACATGATCAAGATCATCTATTTGTAATGCTACATGTTGTGTTTGTTGGGATTCGATGAATATGGAATACTATGTTATATTGATTATCAATCTATATATGTGTTGTTTATGATCTTGCATGCTCTCCGTTGCTAGTAGAGGCTCTGGCCAAGTTGATACTTGTGACTCCAAGAGGGAGTATTTATGCTCGATAGTGGGTTCATGTCTCCATTAATTCTGGGGGAGTGACAGCAACCCCTAAGGTTGTGGATGTGATGTTGCCACTAGGGATAAAACATCAATGCTATGTCTAAGGATATTTGTGTTGATTACATTACGCACCATACTTAATGCAATTGTCTGTTGTTTGCAACTTAATACTGGAAGGGGTGCGGACGCTAACCTGAAGGTGGACTTTTTAGGCATAGATGCATGCTGGATAGCGGTCTATGTACTTTGTCGTAATGCCCAATTGAATTTCACACTACTCATCATAATATGTATGTGCATTGTTATGCCCTCTTTATTTGTCACTTGCCCAACTGTAATTTGTTCACCCAACATGCTATTTCTTATGGGAGAGACACCACTAGTGAACTGTGGACCCCGGTCCATTCTTTACATCGAATACAATCTACTGCAATACTCGTTCTTACTGTTCTTCGCAAACATCATCATCCACACTATACATCTAATCCTTTGTTACAGCAAGCCGGTGAGATTGACAACCTCACTGTTACGTTGGGGCAAAGTACTTTGGTTGTGTTGTGCAGGTTCCACGTTGGCGCCGGAATCCCTGGTGTTGCGTCGCACTACACTCCGCCGCCATCAACCTTCAACGTGCTTCTTGGCTCCTACTGGTTCGATAAACCTTGGTTTCTTACTGAGGGAAACTTACTACTATACGCATCACACCTTCCACTTGGGGTTCCCAACGGACGCTAGTTGTACGCGTGTCAATCACCTACCCTAAACGAGCGATTCCAAACTCAACGACTATGGTAGCTTATGAGTTTCTGCTGGTAAATGGTGGAACGTTGGTTGGCTAAATTCCGAGCTTCTTCGATCAGGTCCACAGATAGTTGTCTGGCCTCGTCAGCTGTATCTTCGCTGTAGGCGGAAACTCGCGGTGAATCTGAAAGGATCGTATGCCGCATCTAGAGGGGGGGTGAATAGGTGCTAACCAATTTTTAGTTCTTTTTCAATTTAGGCTTGACACAAAGGTAAATTCTCCAGATATGCAACTAAGTGAATTTACCTATATGACAAGGTTAACAACTAAGCAAGATATAGATACGCAATATATAGGAGATAGAATAGGATAGAGGTAACCGAGAGTGGAGCACGTGGAGACACGGAGATGATTCCCGTAGTTCCCTTCCTTTGCAAGAAGGTACGTCTACGTTTGGAGGAGTGTGGTTGCTACGAAAGCCAAACCAACAGCCACGAAGGCTTCACTCAGATCTCATGTGAGCAACGCCACGAAGGCCTAGCCCACTTCCACTAAGGGATTTTCTCGAGGCGGAAACCGGGCCTTTACAAGGTTCTTGGGGCACACATCCACAACCAAATTGGTGGCTCCCAAATCTGTAACAACACAACAATCAACAACAATACATCAACAACAATCAACTGGGATCCAAAGAGGAACACTAGCAAGAGGGCCCTCAAGCATATGAGGGTGAAATGTAAATCGCTTCGGTGAGGATGTAGATCGGTGTCTTCTCCTCTGAATCTCCAAAGATCAAGAGCTTTGGTTGGGTGAGGGAGGAGATCTTGCAAATCTTGTGTTCTTGAGGTGGCTCTAATGGTGGTGAGGCTTGGCAGAATTTTGTGCAATGATTGAGAAAGTTGGGAGGAAGAAGAAGGGGGTATAAATACCCCCTCCCAAAATCCAGCCGTTGGGAGCTTTCGAGGGCCAGATAATCCGGCCTAAGTTAGGGCTGGATAATCCGGCCCCCCCCAAAAAGTCCGGCCTTGCCAAAAATCCGGCCAAAAGTCTGGCCAAAAATCTGGCCCCATGCCAGGGGAGTACTGAGCCGCGTCGCCTCTGGTCCTTAGCCAATTTTTGGGGGCTGGATATTTCGCAAATATCCGGCCCGGATTATCCGGCCTAGTGAATCCTTCACAACTTCGTTTTGTCTTGTTTTTCCACACAAGACACTCATATGCATGTATCTATGTAATCTTTGCACCACTTCATCAAACATTAGTGTATCACATATATTGACATCAAACACACAAAACATAATGTGAGAGATGTTCTTTCAATCTACCCCTTTTTGGTGTTTGATGACAATGTACAGATTTGTAATAAAAACATTATAGAGATCAAAACATGTTGGCAAAACATAGAGGCACCCCCCTACATGTGTGCATACAAGTAATTTGCATTGAATACAAATGCACAACATATAGGTGTGAGGTGCCTCAACACAAGAGATATCCAACATGAGCTCAAATAAGAGACAAAGGCATCTATATATATATGAGACAAGGTGATAGAGATCATACCCATATGGAGATATATAATACCGGATAAATAAGTACCACACCATAATATAAACCTTGGTCTCAACATATAGAATTCCGAAGGCCTTTAACATAAAGTTTCACATCCACACATAGCACATAGTTTTAAACGAAACAAACCAAGCCAAAAAGTTCAAATAACGACATAAAGAGGTCACAAGCTATAAAAGAATGGTAAACACATGTGCTTGTGCCCTACCCTAGCAAATCCCGTAGAGACCTAATAGAACACTTCTCCCCCTTTGGCATCAAGACGCCAAAAAGGGGAAAAGCGCGATGCTAGACGCCCCATGAAGATCACTAGGAGTCCTCCTCGGTGGAATCCTCCTCATCACTGTCGGCAGCTGGAAGAGAGTCGCGAGCGATGTTGGCCCTCTGAATGCACTGCTCGCAATCAGCCCACTGTAGGCGGGGTGAACTGGAGGCTGAGGTGTAGGCCCTTGCTCACCACTGAGCTTGTGAAGAATGACCGCCTGAGTATGCTGAATATCGGAGCGCTGATGGCTGGCCTCAAAGTTTTCCTTGTGAATCTCAATGTTCATGCATAGAACATTGCGCTGAAACAACTAAGCTTCTTCACGTTCCTCTGAATCATAGGGGTAGACATATGGCGACCGGGTGCATAGCCACTAGAGTGGGCATCATCCATAAAGGAGCTAGAAGCAGGTGCAGCACGGGTAATAGGCTTCTTCTTGTAGGCTTTCTTGACAGTGTGACTCTCTGTAGGGAATCTACTCAAGTCTTCAGTAAGATTAGCAGTGTTGTTGATGAGAAGCTGAATATATGGGGCATAGGGCATAGTGGTCTTGGAGACCATGGCATCATGAATCTCATTGAAGATGAAGTCCATGATATCAAGAGTGAAGTCCGATTCCTCGTCACCATCACGAGCACACTGAAAGCCGAGATGCAGAAGGTCCACAAGAGCTCCACGATAGCATCATTATTTCCACCACTTGGAGCAATGGTGGCTCGAAAGAAGCGGAGCAGCTGAGTATAGATAGGGAGAAGCCCCTTGGTAGACCCAACAGTTCCAGACTCATCATAGAGATCAAAGAGTACATTCTTGTCCGTCTTCTGGGGGCCATGAACGCGATGACTACCTCCGACTGGAACACCAAGAATCGAAGCAAACCGGCGCAAGGTAGCCTGACAATGGGTGGAGCCAGTCATCCACTCCATAGTGTTTTCTTCATCCTTCTTAAGGCAAGGGTAGCAAAGAATTGCTTGATCAACTCAGGTGAGTAGTCGCACTGTATCTTCATAAGATCATGTAACCCCATCCTTCGAGTGACCCAAATAGCGTCTTCAAAGTGATTGTTCACAGCCAAGAGATCCACATTGATTGCTTGCATAGGTCGCACTTTCTTCATAGGCTCATATATATCCTTGTAGATGAACTCCTGCTCCAGGCACCAGAAGCGCTTGTCCTCAATATCATGATCCCTCACACTGTCATCATTTCAGTTCTTCGGACGGATAGCTGCATAGGAAATACCATCCATGGTCTTGTAGTTCTCCCTGGTAGACTTTCCTTTCCGCCTAAGAGTGGCGGACTTGCGAGGAGCAGCTTATGCAAATTCATCGCTCTCGACCTTGAAGCTCTACCACGCCTCCGAGAACCACCTGTGAGAGACAAAGATGGGTAACAAAGAGAAGATAATGCTCATAAGTCATGCATTGATACAGTAATGTACTCTAGAAACATACGATGAGTCGATAAAAGTTTAGACATGATAGATTGAATCAAGACTGCAACAGCATCATAGCTCCAGGCCGGATAATCCGGTGTCCCCGAGGGGCGGATAATCTGGCCGAGCCGGATAATCCGACTGGCGCAGGGGCGGATAATCCGGCCCTGCGAAATTGCAGAAATCTCAAGCAAAAACTTGTCTAGAACCAGATCGGCCTCTTAGCATGTAAATGGAGTATACTACACACGGTTTGGAACAACTAGACACCATCTCATCCAAGAAAATAGCACATATCAATCACAACACCTAGGGTTAGGGATTGTGAGCCATACCCTCATCCATTGGAGGAGCTGCTTGGAGGAGATGAGAGCTAGGGAGGAGGGGCACCCGATCCACCCAAAAACTCCGAGAGGGAGCGGACGGGGCATCTCCGGCGAGGAGGAGGAGTTTCGGCGAGTTGAGGGAGGAGAGAGAGAGAGGCGCGTGGGGGAACTGGTTCTGGAACTGTTCACCCCGCGGCCTCTCCTCATATCCCATCGAAACCTGCCCAGGCCGGATAATCCGGCCCAAGGTTGGGGTGGATAATCCGGCCGGGCCGGATTTTCCGGGGTTGTCCAAGACCGGATTATCCGGTGTTCTGGAAAATTCCAGAACACCTGAAATCTTGCCTATCTTTTGTTGGTTATTTGCGTATGCCCATATGTGATGCAATAAGATATCACGTCACATATGAGAGGCAAATTGACCAATAAGATGGAACAACCGAGATCATCCGACCGAAACTCCTCGAACTCCAAGTTTTACCAAAACATGACATATGAGCAAGATGGAAATGGCTTATAGATGAGTGTAGGTTTGGGTTTAGAGAGCTCAAACTGTTAATGGTACATGATCACTCAAGTTTGCAAGATACGAGCAAATAAGGCCAAACTAGAGTGAGTTCCCATAAGAACAAGAGGTGTCAAATAAAACATTTAAGATCCAAATAACCTCAACTCTTCACTAAGAAGAGTGTGGTGGCCTAGGCCACCATATATGAGTGTTATGGATTGGTACCGCGAAGATATATCTTGGGTCCAAAACCACTACTCATCATTGAAGCTCACATATCAACATATGATATAAAGAGAATGATTTCTTAATGGTGGCATTATGGGGGGAGGGATAGCTCAGTAATTTAAAGCGCACTCCTCTATTTCCATGCCCACATCTAAACTAAATAAAATTTTGAGACAAATGTGTGTTTGCAAGATGGTCAAGTTATACTCCTTGAATCAATGATATTTAGCTCATCTATCTATCTATCTATCTATCTATCTATCTATTATATAATTAAAACAACAAACAAACAACGGCCCAGATTAATCAACAACCAATGAACGGCTTAGATAGGGAAAAATATTAGAAATATAAGCGCACAGAGATAAAATATATCCCACGAGCCATCTTTATCTTAAACAACATTGCTGCACAGATTTTGATCAAGGAACGGTTCAGATAGGATTCACGGAGAGAAAAGGCATGGCACGAGAGCCAGAAACTACCGCCCGTGAAAATCTCTCCCCAGATTTTGATCAACAACTAAGGAATGGTTATAGGGGAAAAAATTAGCTGTGTTGAAGGAGACGGAGAGAAATAAAGAGACGGCGGAGACATGAAGATTCTCCCCGGCCTTCCGATGTACGTTCGCCGCCTTCTACGTCCCTGCAACTGGCAGTCTGGCACTGAAAAATCAACGTTCTTATGCTTTGCGATCACGCCGGCGGATGCCGTCGTCGTTGCAGTCAGCCGGCCGCCCGGCGGCGTAGCATACAAGCCAGTCGTGGCAAAGGAGTGCGGGAGCTCGCCTCGAGCACCTTGGAGAAGTGGCGCAGTGCCTCCGCGGGGAGGTCGGCGTCCAGAGCAGCCACCCAGGACTGCTTCGATAATGAACGCCTGATGAAGAGATGCGTCTGTCACGACAGCGGACGGAGAGCTGGCCAGGTCCGTCCGCAATTACGTCTCCAGGCAGTGGGATCCAAGGTGGTCAGGAGGTTCCAGAGCAAGCAATCCACATGACATAATCAAAGGTAAACCATAGCCGCTTAATTGTCTTGGCTTAATTAAAGGCTGCAACAATCGATCCATGCACATGCTCTTGGTCCTTGAACATCGCTGATGATATGTCAATCAACTGCAGATGCCTCCGATGCCTAACAACCAGTAGATGAAGCAACCAAGCTAAGAAGCGTGGGTCAGGTGGTCCTCTTCCTCCCGCGGATCTAGGTTTTCTGCTGGACAAGAGAACGCTGAAAAAACGGTCAGGTCTAGCGGACAAGGTTGAATCAGAGGTCGCCCTGAAGCCGATCTCAATAAGAGCGCCGCTAAATGATTTTCAGGCTTTCAAAAAGTATGTGTCCGTTCTGCTAGGACTATCGTTCAAAGAAAGTGATTACCTATAATATATTACCTCTATTGTTTTGTTATATGGCAATGATGTAGGTTGATTATCATGCCAGATGTTTTTCCAATGTATTGCCACAATGGAGCGCGGCGATCTTTTTCCGTAGTGGCGTGGCAGGAAATCACTACCCTGTCAATCAGCTACACCAATGAGACCCAACGTCACGATCTTCAGTCCAAGCCTCGGTGCAGGCATCGTACACCAGGCGATGCCTACAAAGGCATCAGGTAATAGCTGTATTGGCAGCGGACGACATAAAGGCATAGGTTCTGCAGATATATGGTGGTGCTCCATTACATGTTGGGCTTCGTTGTTTTTGATTTAGTGATATACTGAAACTTCACATATTTTCCTCTCAATTCTAAATTGAGTTGCTAAAATAATTTTTATTGCTTTGGGTTGTATAAGATGATTTTTTTTAACAATTTCTAAACAGATCAAATTATTACGCGCTATCAATCTAAGACAGTAAGGTAATGAGGCCGGGTCGATGCTCTACATCATTATTGAAGGAACTGGTGGAAACTCCCCAAATTCATGGACCGGGCGCGAGGTAATATCTAGACCTTATAGAAAAGGATGTTAGTAATACTTAATTATGTATTTTCCTCATTTTTTGCTTTGAATTGAACATTAAACAAAAGAAGGGAAGGCCATGTAAATACTATTAGTTTTCTCGGAATACGTAAGAACCAACATTTGTTCGGAAGTATAACAGGCCGCACCTGTGACCAAGATATATGCCCAGCATATACACTCGATATATAGCCACGTCATCTGTCAAGTGACATTTGGTCGCCCTAAATTTTTTTCCAGAGTGTCCCGTTTGCAGAAGGCCACAAAAATGGGCTAGATATATAGCTGCATAATGAGCGTTTTTTTTTTTTCGGCCGAGGGGATGTCTGCCAAGTAAGCGTATGCCAAGCATATTTCGGACTTTTCCGAGTGTACTTGGCGCTCGGCAAAAAGGATATTTTCTATAGCGATCACTTTAATTAGAATTTAGGTAAAATATGAGCTTACAAAATAATTTAACTTGGGCACTATCATAAATTTTTTTTGGAGTAGTGAACGGTAATGACCAGCACTAACCAGAATTTATTTATCTATTAGTTTTACATGCGAGAATAAGCTAAGGAGGTTCCAACTAAGGAGGTTCCCTACACAGTTACATCAAGCATTTTTCTAATACTTCTCTCTGTTAATGTTTGCAGGTCTTAATATCATTTAGGGAGTATAATCATGTGGCACCTAGGAGTGTTCCAACAAATTGGCTAACCTAGGAGCGTAACATTCTTGCTACATGATTTGCACAAGACATACATATTGTGCTTTAACGATACTTAAAAAATTGATAGTTAGTCAGCAATGATGTAATGTTTAATTAGTGAGTTGGGAGAGGTCGGCCACACTAACATTAGGTAGGATCATCAGCCATGAAGGGCCTTGGTTGCTCATATTTGAGAAGTGGTAGTTGGACGATATTTCCTCTGTCATTCATATAATTAATTTATTATAATCAAAATATCACTTCGTCACCCATTTTCCTGCTCCATGCATTTATCATGGATGCTTGGTTATCTAACCCTGGCCCGTTAAACAAAAACACTTATTTTCAATTTCTCATAATACTATACCTATTTTATCTTCTCGATATGCAGTAAGTGAAAACGTTGAGTTATTTCTTCGTTGTCTGTCAAGGGAAGCCAACTGGTCAGTCCCTAACTCAAAATAGTCATATCAACTTGGTTAGCTATTTTCTTAATGGATGAATGTTAAGTATAACATATTAGTTGTATCTATTTTATGGACGGTATGATATCTGATGGTCTCCATGAAGTGTGATGACTATTACGAGAAGATATGAAGAACGCCATCAACAGAGTCATAAGAAATGATAGATCGATGAAGGAATGTACAAGCTCGATCCCCGTAAATGATGAGGAAAAAGACATATGCATTGTATAACTGACAATCGTAAGTTTGACTTTGTCAAGACATATGTTCACGATATAAAATTATTTCAGATTTTGGCTTATGATGGTAATACTTGACTTCCCAAAAAGCTTCCAATCAAACATCACTAGCTTTTGACAACTAGGTATGTAAAAAATACTTTCTTCCCAACGCTAGCCATGCTGGATCTACGGGCCAGTGCCCAGCCATGATCACCGCATCTGGGTCCCCGATGATGCAGCGGAGGGTACATTGCCTTAAATTAACATGCGACAACGGAAACTATTTGAAAATTTAAATTGTTGTTCGATGCAAACATAGTAGTATAATTACATTGCCTTAACACATATCTGAAAATTTAACTTAAAGCTAATATTTTGACGTATTGAGCTAAATCATTGTATTTTTTTAGAAACTAAGTATATAATATTTAAATAGAAGACGCGTAATTTATATAATTTTTTGAACTTATATTATTGAGTAAATCTAGCCGCGCAAATGCGCGGATCACGTAGCTAGTTATATAATTAAAACAACAAACAACCAATGGTGCAGATTAGTTAGGCATAATTAACTTAAGACTAGCGATCAAGATTAAGTCCCTATGCCGAGTCCTTATCCCTCACGCCCACCAAAAAAAAAAAATAGGGAAAGCCAAACGTGATCAATGCAGACCCTCCTTTCAGGGGAGAAATCTACATCTTTGTTCATCCCCGCGTCGCCGCTGCCGCCGCATCGCTAGGAACAGCGCCGTGTTCTCTCTTAATCACCGGACTGCAGTTCCGCGATGCATGCGAGGATGAGGTCGTACCGTCTGACTCACGGGCTACCAAGTCTCAACTAACTTTGCTATGTTTCGACTATTAAGCCTCGATGGCTCCTCCGTTCAGGAATCAGGAGATGCATGGCCGACCGAAGCACATGCAAGCTGAATCAATGAGCTTTTGCTTGCCGGCTGCAACGGTCTACGCTCTGTACGCGGGTGAGATCGGCCACATCAAATAAGACCGATAATCTAATTATTAACTTTCACTACCGATGTTGGCCTGCAACTACTTAATTAATGTTAGCGTTTGCCTGTACCCAGTACATTGGACCTTCACGAGACTGGTGCATGATGATGGCAGGATGGATTCAACTTAAACTGGTAGGATCTCTATATCCATGCAAGGACTAGACGTAGACTTGGGGAGCACAACTCTAGAATTAATAATCCCCTTTTGATCAACTATCGAGTTACTGTCCGATTTATTTTTCTCTTATAATTCAGTGGACGCAACGCTGCACCTGTCCTAAAAAATTGTCTTATATATGTTAGTCAAAAAAAATCTTAGTCAAAGGTGTCATGGGCAGGCATGAAGCACGGTAGAATATGTATCGAATGTAAAACAATTTGGTAGCTGAAGCTGATGACATGCGGGTTCCATTTTGCAGCAGCGCTCCAATGTTTCCAAGGTGGCACGGGATCAAAAGAAAAAGAAGTAGCCAGAAATTAGGGGTAAAATATAATAAATCCAAGAAAGGAAAATTTTATTTTACACATAGAGGATGACTTGCAGGACCCACGAGCCAGCAGCTTCCTCAACGTTTCAGATGCAGCATGAGATCGAAAGAAAAATGCAAGTGACTAAATATCAGGTGCCAAAAATAATCCGAATTTTTTTTATTGTACATAGAGGATGACATGCAGGTCCCATTTTGCAGCTGCGATCTCAACGTTTCAAAGTTGACATGAGATCGAAAGAAAAAGGCAAGTGACAAATATCATGAGTCAAAAATAATCCACGAAAAGAAACTTTTATTATCCATAGAGGATGACATGTGGGTCCCATTTTGCAGCAGCGGTCTCAACGTTTCCAAGACGGCACGGGATGAAAAGAAAAAGGAAGTAGCCAGAAATTTGGGTAAAAAATAATTCCAAGACAGGAAACTTTTATTCTACATAGAGGATGACTTGCGGGACTCACGAGCCAGCAGCTTTCTCAACATTTCAGATGCGGCATGAGATCGAAAGAAAAAAGGCAAGTGACTAAATATCAGGTGCCAAAAATAATCCAAGAATTTTTTTTATCGTACATAGAGGATGACATGCAGATCCCATTTTGCAGCAGTGGTCTCAACGTTTTAAAGTTGGCATCAGATCAAAGAAAAAGACAAGTGACAAATATCAGGAGCCAAAAATAATCCACGAAAAGAAAATTTTATTGTACATAGATGATGACATGTGGGTCCCATTTTGCAATAGCGGTCTCATAGTTTCCAAGGAGACAAAGGACCAAAAGAAAAAGGAAGTAGCCAGAAATCAGGGGTCAAAAAATCCAAGAAAAGAAAGATTTTAATTGGGCTGCATCTGGACATCTGGGCCTTCGAACTATCCTGCTGGAAGCCTTTTGACTCGTACAATTTCAGACCACTTCAAAACAGGAAAGTCCTATGCTTGGCAAAACAAAAAACAAGGAGATTCAACATATAAGTTTGTTTATGTAAAAACAAAGATTTAATTATTCCTTTGTAATAGCTCAGAGCGAAATACACTATTTATTGTCTGCAAAATAATCAAGATATCACATGTTTCTTGTACGGGGAGGCTAACATCAGGGACCCATGAGCCAGCAACATCGTTAACGTTTTAAAGGCGGCAGGGGATCAAAATAAAAAATAAACCAAAAATCAGTTGGTAAAAAATCCAAGAAAAGAAACATTTATCGTTCTAAGAGGATGACATGCGGGACCCTTGAGGCAGCAGCATCCTCAACGTTTCCAAGGCGGCACGGGATAAAAAAGGCGAAATAGCCAGAAATTAGGGGTCAAAATAACTCCAAGAAAGGAAAGATTTATTGTTCATATAGGCTGACATGTGGGACCCATGAGCCAGCAGGTTCCTCAACGTTTCAAAGGTGGCATGAGATCGAAAGAAAAAGGCAAGTGACCAAATATCAGGACCCAAAAATAATCCAAGAAAAGAAACTTTTATTGTACATAGAGGATGACATGCGGGTCCCATTTTGCAGCAGCGGTCTCAATGTTTCCAAGGTGGCACGGGATCAATAGAAAAAGTAAGTAGTCAGAAATCAGGGGGTCAAAATCCAAGAAAAGAAAGATTTCAGTTGGGCTGCATCTGACTATCTGGGCCTTTGAACTACCTTGCTGGACTCCTTTTGACTCGTACAATTTCAGCCCATTCCAAAACAGGAAAGTCCTATGTTTCGCAAAAACAAAAAAAAGGAGATTCAATATATAAGTTTATTTATGTAAACATAAAGATTTAATTTATCTGTTTGCTAAGCTCAGAGCGAAATAAATTGTTTATTGTCTGCAAAATAATCAAGATATTACATGTTTCTTATTCGGGGAGGCTGACATCGGGGACCCATGAGCCAGCAGCGTCGTCAACGTTTTAAAGGCGGCTGTGGATGGAAAGAAAAAATAAACCAAAAATCAGTTGGTAAAAAATTCAAGAAAATAAGTATTTATCGTTCTGAGAGGATGACATGCGGGATCCATGAGGCAGCATCATCCTCAACGTTTTCAAGGCGGCACAGGATTAAAAAAAAGGCAAAATAGCCAAAATTTAGAGGTCAAATTAACTCCAAGAAAGGAAAGGTTTATTGTTTGTAGAGGCTGACATGTGGGACCCATGAGCCAGCAGAATCCTCAACGTTTCAAAGGCGGCAGGGGATCAAAAGAAAAAAGAAGTAGCTAGAAATTAGGGGTAAAAAATAACTCCAAGAAAGGAAACTTTTATTGTTCGTAGAGGATGACATGCGGGACTCATGAGCCAGCAGCTTACTCAACGTTTCAAAGGCGGCATGAGATCGAAAGAAAAAAGCAAGTGACCAAATATCAGGAGCCAAAAATAATCCAAGAAAAGAAACTTTATTGTACATAGAGGATGACATGCGGGTCCCATTTTGCAGCAGCGGTCTCAACGTTTCAAATGAGGCTTGAGATCAAAAGAAAAAGAAAATTGATTGTACATAGAGGATGACATGCGGGTCCCATGAGTCAGCAGCTTACTCAACGTTTTCAAGGCGGCAGGGGATCAAAAGAAAAAGGAAATAGCCGAAAATTAGAGGGTGAAGAAAATCCAAGAAAAGAAACTTTTATAGTACATAGAGGATTACATGCGGGTCCTATTTAGCAGCAGCGGTATCACCGTTTGAGAGGCGGCAGAGGATCGAAAGAAAAAGGCAAGTGACCAAATATCAGGTGCCAAAAAAAATCGAAGAAAAGAAAGTTGATTGTACATAGAGGATGACATGCGGGTCTCATTTAGTCGCTGCGGTATCACCGTTTGAGAGGTGTCACGGGATCAAAAGAAAAAGGCAAGTGACCAAATATGAGGTCCCAAAAAATCCAAGAAAAGAAAGATTTATAGTACATAGAGGATGACATGCGGGTCCCATTTAGTAGCAGCGGTATCACCGTTTGAGATGCGGCACGGGACTGAAAGAAAAAGGCAAGTGACCCAATATGAGGTGCCAAAAATAACTCCAAGAAAAAAAAGTTGATTGCACATAGAGGATGACATGCAGGTGCCATTTAGCAGCAGCGGTATCACCGTTTGAGAGGCGGCATGAGACCGAAAGAAAAAGGCAAGTGACCTAATATGAGGTGCCAAAAATAACTCCAAGAAAAGAAACTTCATTGCACATAGAGGATGACATGCGGGTCCCATTTAGCAGTAGCGGTATCATCATTTGAGAGGCGGCACTGGATCGAAAGAAAAAGGCAAGTGACCAAATATGAGGTGCCAAAAATAACTCCAAGAAAAGAAACTTGATTACACATGGAGGATGACATGCGGGTCCCAATTAGCATCAGCGGTCTCAACGTTTCCAAGGCAGCACGGGATCAAAAGAAAAAGGAACTAGCCAGAAATCAGGGGGGTCAAAAAATCCAAGAAAAGAAAGAATTTTCGTTGATAGAGGATTACATGCGGGACCCATGATCCTGCATCGTAAACGGCTCGATCGGAGAGTGTTGAACGAGATGGCGTGATCGAGAAAAAAACAATGCTAGAGAGGCTGCCATCTAGTCCCTACATCCCTGGGCGGTGCGGATTTGTGTTGACTCGGCCGGCGAACCCGATAATTCGTGATGCACCACGTCCCGGGCCACCATATGCGATGTTTTGGACGTTTTCATCGGGTTAGGTGGCCTCAAAAACGAGAGAAAAAAAAGTTTTGACATGCACCACAGAGAGACCAAAATCGTCGGCCATGGTGCAGCAGCAACCACGGCGCGACTTCAACTTCGTCGGCTATGGCAACTTTTCTTGTAGTGAATGTGCCCCATATTAATACTTTCAATATTCAATTTCCCATCATAGAAATCAAAGCATAGCTGATAAATATCATGCTTAATAATGTGCCAACAAGCTTTGAGAAATTGCCCATTAAAACCATCAGGGCCAGGAGCTTTTGTCTACAGGCATATGCTTTACCACCAAATCAATTTACTCCTTGGTGAAAGGCGCTGATAATTCCTCCAAACCAGGTACAAGTTGGATTTTGTGTTGCAACTCAAAGAGCATGTCAGTAGAATAGGAGGTGCCTTTGACTTGATGTTTGAATATCAAATATGCTACCTTGATTCAACAATATTATCATTATTGTCACATGATAAACACAACACATGCATTCACTTTATCCATAGTGAGGATGCAAAGGAAAAGGTAAAAGCATAATAGATCATGAATTTGTTGTCACTATTCAATCACTTCTCCATATAATACACACTTCTCCCCACACATGTTCTTGCATACAAGTTGGATCAGAACAAGTACTTAGAATGGGGTTCATGATATGCTATCAATACATACACATAGTACTAGGAAAAGGCTCATCAGTGGCACACTGTTTTGGAATTATGTGGCGCACGGACGGTGCGCCAAAGAATCCAAGCCACAAAAAATGAATTATGTGGCGCACGGACCCATGCGCCATAGTAAGTGACATTTCTGTGGCACACCAGGCAGGCATGCGCCACAGAATACTTTCTGTGGTGCACCCAGCAGTAGTGAGCCACATAATGTTTTTTTGAATTTTAAAAAATGGCGGCCAGAACTAGATCTGGGGCCGCCAGAATTTCGCCGAATCTTTTTTTGAAATTTAATAGAGTTCGCCGGAGGTGGGTAGGTGGGTGGGGTAGGTGGAGAAGGAGTAGGAGGGCGAGGAGGCCGGCCAGTGGTGGTGGGTGGGTGGGTGGTGGAGGAGGAGGAGGCCGGCCGAAGGTGGTCACCGGAGGTGGGGGAGGAAGGGGTCGCTGGAGGAGGAGGAGGAGGAGGTCGTTGGAGGAGGAGGTCGTTTGGTGTGGAGGAGGAGGAGGCCGGTCGAAGGGGGTCGCCAGAGGTGGGAGAGGAGGTCGCCGGAGGGTAAGGATGTCATCGGGTGTGGAGAAGGAGGAGGAGGAGGTCGCTAGATGTGGAGGCCGGATGTGGAGGAGAGGTGGGAGAAGAAGGAGATAAGGGGAACTGGAGGAGAAGTGGAGGAGAGGAGGAGGAGGAGGAGGAGGAGGAGAAGTGGAGGAGAGGAGGAGAAGAAGAGAGAGAGAGAGAGAGAGAGAGAGAGAGAGAGAGAGAGAGAGAGAGAGAGAAGGGCGCCGCCGGATTACAAATTTCAGCCTAAAATTTTTGTGGTGCATGTGCAGTTGGTGCGCCACCGATTGTTTTTATTTTTTTTGCAAGAAAAAAATCTTGACTTTTCCGTAACTTCTTACTCTTTTCGAATTTGCCGATCCGAAAAATTGGCTAACCGGGTAAACCCAGTGAATTCGGATGTAACTTTTTCTCTCTATCATTCTGATATATTTTGCGTTTTTTTTCGAGTTCGTATGCAACCAGAAATCCAGTTTGAAAATGTCATGACCTTTTTTTGCAAAATACATCGAAATCCATGTTTTCCAATTTTTCGTACAAGTATACCACTTAATGTAAGTACCCTTCAAAGGAAAATTGTTTTGGAACTTTTATAATTTTCTATGATTTTATGAAAACTAAAAGGGCGATCCAGGGGGGTTGCGTGGACAGTTGAAAAAACTTCTGTGGTGCATGTAGCTCCATGCGCCACAGAAATGTTGTTTTATGTGGTGCATTTGGTCACATGCGCCACAGAAATGCAACATTTTTGTGGCGCATCCAGCTTCATGCGCCACAAAAATACTCATAATTGGTCAACCCAATAATTGGTCGCGGGCCCAACCCGATTTTTGTGGTGCATGGAGAGTTGGTGTGGCACCGAAATGTCAAATTTTGTGGCGCACGGAGAGCTGGTGCGCCACAAAAATTCTATTATTTACTGGCGCACGTGCCTAGGTGCGCCACCAATTTTTTTAGTGGCGCATGGTTATTTGGTGAGCCAAAAAAAGGCATTCTACCTATAGCTAGTTTCCTACTAGTGATAATAGATTCTAATCTCATATATCAATACCATAGAATAAAGATCCACATCACATGTATTACATATATGACGATAATCATGTTGGGCAGCTCGTATGGTACTAAAATCTATGAAGAACAAGAAAGAAATAGATCAAGCTGCTGCCACAAACCCATAGTCCAAAGGTGGACTACTCCCCCTTGATCATGGTGATGATGTTAAAGACGTTGGATAAGGTGGAGATCCTTCCAAAGGATGCTCCGGCGGAGTTTCCCCCTCCAATCTTTGCTGCTTCAGCCTCTATTTTGGTGCTCTGGTGTTCCTACGGTGCTCTCTTTGAGGGAACACTAGTGGAGTCGTATATATAGGGGTTTTCGGTCAAACGAAGTCCGTGGGCGCAAGATTGAGGTGAATCAGACAGTTGCGGGGGAAACGACCCCTGGTGGCGCGCCCTAAGAGGTTGGGCGCACCATTGGGCCTAGTTTCCATCCCCTTTACGTCCTGGTGTTTCACTTTAGCTCATTTTGTCCGTCTCAAAAGTTCTGAAGCATGAACCCTAGTCTTTCCTTTTTTCGAGTCCCGTAGCTTCTGGAAAGTAAAAAATACTAACAGAAGATGTTTTCTGCCAGACAAAGTTAAAACCACATGAGAGGGGATTGTTTAAAAACTCCCCGAAAAACAGTATAAAACATGGAAATAACATTATATAAGAACACCGACATGCATCATCGTCCTGCCTCATATAGTTCGAATCAGAAGATCGATTGTAGTTGCTCCCAGAGGACACGCCTGGATGGGCAGCCGGTGGTGGCCTCTGGTTACGTCTTGGTGATGCACGCAACCGTTCACCCCACTGCTTCTCATCCTCTTTCTCAGCCAGACATATTTTTTCAGGGTGAACAAGTCAGCCGCAATGGAAACAAAAGTGTGGCACATACTCGTACTTCAAATCAAACCACTTCCCTTCAAAATCATCATCAGATTCCTTCAAGTTAACCCCACGTAGCGGTGGCTGATCAACTCATTACGAGACGCGAAATCTCAGATCCTTGCCCCATGCCACTCCTTCTTCATCTACATCCACAAATATAAACTCTCCAATCCATCCTCCAATTAATTCCCTGTAGACCTTTTTAGCATGTCCATAGGAAGATCAATAACCCTGACCCAAATATCCATTCAGTCAAACACCATATCAGAAGGGCGAATAGATCCATCGTGTTTCTACAGGACTACCGCATTGAAATCAAACTTCCATGGACCATGCTTCGTTGCATGTGGCCAATCCCTTTCTGATTTGAAAATCACCAAAAACCGGTTACCACCAATGTTTTTGAATTGTGTCGGGCCATGCAGACCCCACGCACGGTGCATCGCCTTCTCCAGGGCCCCGATCACCAGCTTGCGAGGGGAGAAAAAATTTCCGAGCATCGCCCAGCAGGGATGAGGAATGTTCACCGGATCGACTCAGTTGATAACTAGCCATGTTGCTTCCTTGTCAATCAGGAGCAGCTCTCCCATCCTTGCTGATAGCCCCACTGCTAGATCCTCCACCCCCGTATTGATGGGAGATCGTAATAACCCACAAATATAGGGGATCACGTGTAGCCTTTTCGATAAGTAAGAGTGTCGAACCCAACGAGGAGCTAAAGGTAGGATAAACATTCTCTCAAGTTCTATCAACCACTGATACAACTCTACGCACACTAAGCGTTTACAATATCTAGGAAATAATACTAGAGCGATAACGGGTATGAGAGGTGACTTTGCAGAACAATAAAATACATGTAATAAATGTTAGTGATGCAGCAATAAAACAAACTAAACTAACAGTACCATGAGTGTGGAAAGGCGGTGGTAATAGTGGTGGCTTTGTCCAAGATCAATTAGTGAAGATTTTGGGTTCAATGTCTTCGATGCAGCTTTCTATGTAGGAGAGGCTAAATATACATCCTCTCCCTCCGGGATTACAAGTACTATATGATTGGTTTGCTAGCAAACATCCGTAAATACTAGCAAGCATTAAGGTTTCCCCAACCATAGCCTTAAGTAAATGATCATCTTACTCCCATACATGCAACTATCTGGTTCGCGTACTTAGGTTTCTATCACTCCGGCAGAACTTCCCCCTTCTACCAACCCTATGGTGCTTGATCCATGCGCACACAAATATTATGGGCACCAAGGACAGTAACATATCAACATACAACTCTAATGAACCAAAGAGAAACAACCAATCAATCAAAGAACAAATAAACTATGGCAACATGACATAGATCATAGGATTATAACTTGTAGCATCAAACACCATGTTTACATAGGGCGGTACAGAGATTTGTGAGAGGATGGACCAATGAATACAATGAGGAGTTGGTGATGGAGATGGCGGTGAAGACATTGGAGGGCTCAGCGAGGAGCGCCGGGAGGCGGTGGCGTGGGCGGCGCCGGCGGCGGCGCGGGGGACTCCTTCCCCGCCGCCGGCATCATGGGGGAGCGCCGCCCCTTAGCCTTCTTCTTCCTTGAGTTGGTGCTGGTATAGATGAGTGTTTCCCCCTCCTTGGCTGGAGGATTTTCGTGACAATGCTTGGGGGACTCACAAAATAGGGTTTCCCATCAATATATAGTGTTGAAGATGCAATCTAGGCCATGGGATGGATGCCCCTTTGATCCAAGGCTCTTGGGCACCTCTAGAACCTTCCTAGGACTCGCCTCTGTCCTTCATGAGCCTCACAACTCTTGGCTGGGCTGAAATATCCAGGTATGGAAAGAGTTTGTGTCAAATACGTCACCAACTTTCGGAGTCCCGAGACTACACGAACCTCCGCAGTAATTCCGCTTTCCCGGATGCATCCGTTGTCCTTTCTGGACGAATAAGATGTCCAAATTGTTCGGTTTGAAATTCTCTACAACTTTGTAGTTTACGACTTTTCCATTGAACGTCGTTTTGATGGAGTTTCGAAGCGATCTTTGAAAAGTGTTCAGTAGGGATAGATTCCGGGAAATTCCAGATTTCACCATAATGAGCTATTTCCTTCCATATTTGCCTATTTTCTGCACAACAAAGTTGAAACCAAGAACTTGTGAACTTTTGGAACTATTAATAGGTTAGTCCCTTAAAACATATAGTAATTGGTGTAAAACAAGCATGGAACATAAAAAATTATAGATACGTTTGCGACGTATCAACATCCCCAAGCTTAACTCCTGCTCGTCCTCGAGTAGGTAAGTGATAAAAAGAATAATTTTTGAGGTGACATGCACCTTCAAAGTTCAAAGGATGACTAGATACAAATAATTTAAGAACAATTAATAACACATTCATGATTCAATCAATAATAATTTTGGGACCATGCACATAGAACTAAGAATGACAACTATGCTCTCATAAGACGGTGCATATAACTTAGAAGATGAAGACTCAACATAAAAGTAAAAGAATGACCCTTCGCAAAGGGAAGCAGAGATTAAATATGTGCTAGAGCTTTTTTATTTTGAAAACATAGAGATATAAAATTTTAAGAGAGGAAATTGTATCAACGGTAGCAATAAGTAATATAGGTTATGTATAAAACTTCCTATAAGTTGCAAGCCACATGCATCGAATACTAATAGTGCCCGCACCTTGTCCTAATTAGTTCGGATTTCCATGGATTATCATCGCACTACATATGTTTCAACCAAGTTTCACAAAGGGGTACCTCCATGCCACCTGTACAAAGGTCTAAGGAGAAAGTTCGCATTGGATTTCTCGCTTTTGATTATTCTCAACTTAGACATCCATACCGGGACAACATGAAAAACAGACAAATGGACTCCTCTTTAAGCTTAAAGCTTTTGGCAACATAAATTTATCATAAGAGATTTTTGAGGTTTTAATGTCGATGCTGAAACTTCCACCATGTAAACATGGCTTTGGTTAGCGGCCCAATGTTCTTCTCTAACAATATGCATACTCTAACCTTTTATCATGGTTATATCCTTTACTTCAGACAAGACGGACATGCATAGTAACTCACATGATATTTATCAAAAGTATGATGATGGTGTCCCCATGTCAGCATGGTTGCCACACAACAAGCAGCTTATAAGAACTAAGATACATAAGTGACATATTCCTCACCACAATATTTTTTTAGGCTACTTTCCCATGAGCTATGTATTGCAAAAACAAGGAATTATTTTGAAGGTTTTAAAGGTAGCACATGTAAATTTACTTGGAGTGGCGGTGAAATACCACATATAGGTAGGTATGGTGGACACTTTTGGCATATTTTGGTTTTTGGTGGTTGGATGCACGAGTAGAGATCATACTCAGTACAGAATGAAGGCTAGCAAAAAGAAAGATAGCGACCAACTAAGAGAGTAATAATGGTCATAACCATGCATAGCGACAAAACTTATTAATTAAAGCATATGGTGATATTAAAAGTCTAAACTAAATGATCAATTCAACCCAATTGAAACATCAGAGGAGATCTTCCATTTGCATCATTATTAATATGAAACCTTTTTACTCATATCCAACACCAATCAACTTATTTGAAACAACTCTCATTTGTAATATTCATTAAAGATCAGAGAGCTAATCATATATAACTGAAACATACTAACATGCTCTGAACAAAATATGAGTCAAAAACCAGAGCTAAACGCAATACTAGCAAAAATAAAACGCTCGTTGAACAATAAGAGTGAAAACTAGAGCGTTCATACAATTAAAACGGAGCGTGTCTCTCTCCCAAACAAACATGGTATGATGGTGCCCACTTTATTGAAAATAAAATACACAACAGAAAATAAAGACGCTCCAAGAATAAAACATAGTATATGAAGCAATAAAAATATAGTGAACAGAAACAGGACCTGATATTTTTATTGATGAAGAAGGGGATGCCTTGGGCATCCCCAAGCTTTGACGCTTGTACTTCTTGAATATATCTTGGGTTTACATGGGCATCCCCAAGCTTGATATTTTGTCCATTCTTCATCTCATCTCATCATTCTTCTTTCCTACACTTGAAAACTTCCTTCATACAAAACTCATCACAAATCTCATTAGCAGCGTTAGTGCAATGATAATATTAATCAAATCTACAAAGTTCAGTATGACATATGAAAAGCATTTTAATAAGCATTAGCTACTGTATCACAACTTCAATAAGGTTCTTTGATCAAGAGAACTCAAAAAGGTGGGCAAAAATATGCAAATGCAAAACAGTGCAAGAATCTGTCAAAACAGAACAGTTCGTAAAAATTGATTTTTTAAAAATAGTTACGCTCTGTAACTTGAAAAACTCTGAACTAATGAAAGTTAGATAAATACCTGGGGAAGATGCTCGTAAATTGGCAGCTCAAACTTACGTTCTGGTGATTTTTGGAGATTTTTCTCGTGACAAATCAGAAACAGTAAACAAGATTGCAAATCCCCCAAATACCACTTTCTTACCATTAGAGGCAATTCTTGGCACAAAAACAAAACAAACATGATAAGGAGAGGTCATTACAGTAGTAATGACTTCCAAGACTCAACAAAGCAGTAAATAACAGAAATATAAACATATTGGGTTGTCTCCCATAAAACTCTTTCTTTATAGCCATTTAAGATGGGCATGATTATTTGATGGAGCTCTCAAACCCCCTTTTTTTGTTGTTTTCCCATTATAAGTGAAACTGATAAAGAAACAAGAACCAAATAAAGAACCTAATAAAACTAAATAGGATAAAACCAAAGATAATAAAAGCAACTATATACAATGCTTACATGTGGATGGGTAATATTGAGTTTGAAGGAGACAACCTCATGTTGGTTGATGAATAGGGGGATGCCTTGGGCATCCCCAAGCTTAGATATTTACATCTTCTTGAATATTCTCTTGGGATCCATCTACACATCCCCAAGCTTGAGCTCTTGCATTCTCTTGCTCATCTCATATCACCATATTGATTGGAACTTAAAAACTGCATCCACATAAAGCTTCACAAAACTCATTAGTAGGTTAGTACTCATTAAATAAAATCCACAAGTGTTCAAGTATCCCTAATTTCTATAAAATCTATCAAATATTTAGCCACTGTAATACTGAGGTTTCTTATTATTCAATCGAACGTCGAAAACGAAGGAAACTTTTGAATCCTAAGTACAATATTTAAACAAAGAGAATCGAAATCTGTCAAAACTGAACACTCTGTAAAGATGTCACTAAATGAGATAGTTACATAACTCAAATCGAAAAACTCATGATTAATGAAAGACAGATCATAACCTCAGGTCTATGCACACAAAAAAAATCAGATCAAAATGCCATACTGAGATTTTTCACGAATTTTTGCAGCACAGCACAGGAAATCTGTCTCAACAGAATCAGTCCGTAAAGATTGAATTATTAGATCTGTCTACGTACCTCAAATCAAAAAAGTCAGAACTAACTAAAGTTAGATAGCAAGAACTACTATGCACTCAAGAAATTTCAGATCAAGATGAAGTTTTGGTGATTTTTAAAATTTTCTACAGTGGAACACAGGAAATCTGTTTTCTAGGCAGCATAGTGACAATCTTGCATAACAAACTAGATGTTATCTATACATTCTATTTACAGCGGGATATGTACACTATATACACTATATACACTATTTACAAGTTTTTAATAAAAAGCTTCCATGGAAAGAATTGTTTTTGTTTCGCAGGCATGAACACAAGTGTTCAAGGTCGACCCCCACTTCACCATTACTCATCTTTCCAATCACTTTTCTTTTCTGAAAACATTTTTTTATTTTTTTATATAAGAAGTATAACTTATTTTTTTTGTAAATCGCATTCCCTATCCATACAAGAGATAGAGAACAACTAGGTACAGGAAGTAAAACTACTTAGAGATAAAGCAAACAAGTGCACACGAAAATATTCACCTACGCTATGGCTCCCCGGCAACGCCGCCAAAAAAGGTCTTGATAACCCACAAACATAGGGGATCGCGTGTAGCCTTTTCGATAAGTAAGAGTGTCGAACCCAACGAGGAGATAAAGGTAGGATAAACATTCTCTCAAGTTCTATCAACCACTGATACAACTCTACGCACACTAAGCGTTTGCAATATCTAGAAAATAATACTAGAGCGATAACGGGTATGAGAGGTGACTTTGCAGAACAATAAAATACATGGAATAAATGTTAGTGCTGCTGCAATAAAAGAAACTAAACTAACAGTACCATGAGTGTGGAAAGGCGATGGTAATAGTGGTGGCTTTGTCCAAGATCAATTAGTGAAGATCTTGGGTTCAATGTCTTCGATGCAGCTTTCTATGTAGGAGAGGCTAAATATACATGCTCTCCCTCCGGGATTACAAGTACTATATGATTGGCTTGCTAGCAAACATCCGTAAATACTAGCAAGCATTAAGGTTTCCCCAACCATAGCCTTAAGTAAATGGTCCTCTTACTCCCATACATGCAACTCCGGCAGAACTTCCCCCTTCTAGTATACAAGTACCACCAACCCTATGGTGCTTGATCCATGCGCGCACAAATATAATGGGCACCAAGGACGGTAACATATCAACATACAACTCTAATGAACCAAAGAGAAACAACCAATCAATCAAAGAACAAATAAACTATGGTAACATGACATAGATCATAGGATTATAACTTGTAGCATCAAACACCATGTTTACATAGGGGCTGTATAGAGGTTTGTGAGAGGATGGACCACTGAATACAATGAGGAGTTGGTGATGGAGATGGCGGTGAATACGTTGGAGGGCTCAGCGAGGAGAGCCGGGAGGCGGAGGCGTGGGCGGCGCCGGCGGCGGCGCGGGGGACTCCTTCCCCGCCGCCGGCATCATGGGGGAGCGCCGCCACTTAGCCTTCTTCTTCCTTGAGTTGGTGCTGGTATAGATGAGTGTTTCCCCCTCCTTGGCTGCTGCCAAGGAGGAGGATTTTCGTGACAATGCTTGGAGGACTCCAAAAATAGGGTTTCCCATCAATATATAGTGTTGGAGATGCAATCTAGGCCATTGGATGGATTCCCCTTTGATCCAAGGGCTCTTGGGCACCTCTAGAACCTTCCTAGGACTCCCCTCTGTCCTTCATGAGCCTCACAACTCGTGGCTGGGCAGAAATATCCAGGTATGGAAAGAGTTTGTGTCAAATACGTCACCAACTTTCGGAGTCCCGAGACTGCACGAACCTTTGCAGTAATTCCGCTTTCCCGGATGCATCCTTTGTCCGTTCTGGACGAATAAGATGTCCAAATTGTTCGGTTTGAAATTCTCTACAACTTTGTAGTTTACGACTTTTCCATTGGACGTCGTTTTGATGGAGTTTCGAAGCGATCTTTGAAAAGTGTTCAGCAGGGACAAATTCCGGGAAATTCCAGATTTCACCATAATGAGCTATTTCCTTCCATATTTGCCTATTTCCTGCACAACAAAGTTGAAATCAAGAACTTGTGCACTTTTTCAACTATTAATAGGTTAGTCCCTTAAAACATATAGTAATTGGTGTAAAACAAGCATGGAACATCAAAAATTATAGATACGTTTGCGACGTATCAGATCACAATAGTGTTCGGGACGAACTACCACCTCTCGGCACCAAACGAGCAGGAGACATCGTACAGAGCCCAAACCCTCGCACTCCACGAGCGCTGAGACGTGGGATCTGAAGCACAATGTCGCGTAGGTCTTCTCTCGCAGTCGATATCACAACTGCTGCCGATCACATCACCCAACGAAGAAACCCTAGCCCACGATATTGTCTAATTAACTGTTGCTATCAACCAGCCAACATAACTATTAAGGTCATGAGACCAGACCAATACATTAAGGTTAATGGTTCCTCGTTCTCCTCGAGTTGTGTTCAATTCTCTTAATATCACCATTGTCACTAGGAGGCCGGCCACATAGCTGCTAGACAACAAGTTTTAATCTATCTAGATCTCTAGATCATGTTGTCTATACCCTTAGTTAGACAACAGGCATTAAGAAAAGCATAGATAGTCAATCTCATAAGTAATAATAACAATAGATTTCACAAATGGATTAAAGACACATCATATCTCCCCCAATCCCCTACATCTCCTACACTACGGGGATTTACTCGGACATGAGAGGAGAATTGAACAAAAATACATAATGATATTATAAATGGAGCTCATCTCGATATTACCGTAGAAAGCCACAAATAAGATCAAACCAAATCCAATATCAAGAGTCTCGAATGTGAAAAGAATTTACAACCCTTGTCCTTGAAAAGATGAATCTCTCTCTCTATGGTGATGATGATGGTGGAATGAAGGATCTTGAGGAGGAGGATCACGACAAAGATCGAAGGATGAATTCCTCTTCTCTGTATCTCTTCTCCTCTGTTTGCGGATGAATTATGATGGCTGCGAATAATTTTCATCTCTCATCCTTTCACGAAAGTTGATCCTTTCGAAGAGGCAGGGGAGGCGCCGTATGGTAACTTCACGTTTGGTACATTCATGATGACCATACCAGTGGTCGTTGATACGCTTGCTTGTGAATCTTCTCAATTATGGACTTGCTCGATTTCCCCCAAATATTCAAAAAAAATTCAAAATGGGGACCCAGCCTCTGCATCAAAGAGATGCATACAACTATTATTGAAACTTTAATCAACATGGATATGTCAAGATCATGCATCACAAGATCCGAAGCCACCAGTCAAAACCTACAAAACCGACAATGGGTAAAGTAACATGTCGTGAGGGCCTCTGCCCTAAAACACAGAAACAAACGCCCACCAACTAAAAACTGGTGACAACCCTAATTCACCCTATGGCGAGAACATGATCTCAAAACCAGTTTAGCTGACCCTTGGCGAGCACCTTTGTCCTCGCTTCAGAAGCCGTTACCACCATCGAACCGCTGGACCATCTTCAGAGAAGATATCCGCATAGCCCTTGCCAGTCTAGTTGTTAATACCACCATGGAAGATCTTTCGTGTGTAGCACCTGCCGATAGGCATGACTCAGCGTAGCACCTGTCAGCCATGCATGCCTTGACATCTCATCATCCAGCCACTAATTCCACCATCTAGCTGGTACTCCCAAAGACAATGCCCTCATGAGGGAGAGAGAGACGCCAATAGCGCTACCATTGTTCGATCCGTGAAATCAAGATCAAGGGTTTCCCCTGGAAGCGGCCCGAGTGAAGTGGAAGTAGACTGGCAGGAAGATGCCCTCAACAGGGGAATGGTGCATGCACACAGCCATTGTCCGCCACGACCGGAGTCAAAGCACGGATTTCACCGGCGGCTACTCCACCCCAACTCTCCGCCGGGGCTAGAATAGGGACCAGATGGCCGAGCACCTCCGTTAGAGGAAGAGACCACCAATGAACACTGCCAAGCCGACTAGCTCACCACCACCAGCGCCCAACACTGAAGCAAACCCTAGCCCCGCCATGACAGAGAAGGGAGCCACCGGGGATGGAGAGGCGACAGGAACCCATCAGCAACCGCCAATCTCGGCCGTACCGCAAAGGTCTCCAGAATCGCAGCAACCAGGGTCTCTCCCGCCACCAACTGTGGCCCTAGAAGCCACCTGATCTCCACCAACCTCCACAATGGCGGCCGCGCAGCCAGGCGCATGACGCCACAGACCACCAGCCTGGGGCCGCTGCCTCGGATCCCGCCCTAGATCCCAACGATCAAACCTTGTCACTAACCACAGAAACGCCACCGCCAATCCAGCGCTGCCCTCGCGCACGCGGCACAGAAAGGGAGAAGCCGCCGCCAAGAGAACTGAGCTTTGCCTAGGCAAGCGCGCTGGCGTCGGAGAGGAGGCGGAGGAGGAGCGGGTCGAGGGAGTGGCAGCTAGGGTTCCTCCCATGTCGCCTATGCGGGAGGCGACATGGGGGCCGAGAGAAGCGCAAAAGTGTTGTGACTTGAGAGAAGCCCAAATCTTCATTTATGACATGATTTCCTTCAGCAATCGACTATTTCCTGGTTTTTTCATAAAAGCATCAGGAAATGCAACGTTCGTTCTATTTTTTCACTTTGCATGTTAATTAGAAAGCGATAGCCAACGTAATCCGTATAAAATCACCTCAGATAACAACTCACTGTTTGGAGCTATCAGTGCACAACACTAAATTTTGTCGTCTATTAATGTACCGAGGCGTGTGGGCGTGGTGACATGATAGGAGAATGCACGGCGAATCGGAAATACCGTGAGAAAAAAGCGTTGGGCTATAGAATCCCTGATGCAATTATTCCTACCAGCTTTTATTTATAGGGCCAGCGCGAGCGTGGAGATTAGCGGCCTGCCTCACCATTTAAAACCTCTAGGGCCTGCTTACCGCATTTTAGTGTATACAAAATAATTATATAGTAGTTTTATAAATCTAACTAAAATAGATAGAATATGCCATTTATTTTTGGAACATGGGAGCATATGCTCCCTCTATTTTGAAATGTATCTTACATATATTTTGAATTTCAAAAAAAATTGAAACAAAAAATTTGCATGTAAATCTTCTCATGCTACACTCTTACAAAGTTGTTTCATAAAAAATCGACTTATCATGTGACGTGTGTAAAAAAGACAAAACTCAGTGTTAAATTTAATGCTTTTCACAAGATAAATTTTATTTTTTTATATAGACCACAAAAAATATTGGTTTTTCGTGAAACTTGACGAACGAACATATATTATGAAGATGTACATGTAAAAAAATTTGTTAAAATTTTTCGACATTTCAAAATATGATTTTTTGGTTGAGGGTGCATACGCACCCGGGAGCCGAATTAAATTTCCGATTTATTTTACCTTAATAGGATACAATATCTTACAATAGTATTTTGCTATCAACATTGATGTGAGCAAATAAATGTAACATATAGCGAATGCATGAGATTGGACCATTACTGAATCAACATGATCACAAGCATTTAATTTGAAATCTTCGACTATGAAATTAATAGTTTATATAAAATTGGGTGTACATAAGTTTAGATCAATAAAGACAAGTGAACATTAATTACAAGATATGCATACACTAAGTTGCATTGTCACTTATTTTATTATGGATTTATTTAGAATAACTGTATAATAATAAATATGAAATAAATAGACGGTACAAAATAATATCATAATATATATACTAATTGTGTAAGATTTAATTACACCCTATACAAGCACCATCAATAAATATGATGCCAAAAAAACTAGAATAGTGCTTGTACAAATCTTGAAAATTAAAATTGAAGTCACATTTAAAAAACTTAATATAAATCTATTCCATTATAATAATATTCACTATCAGTCTTATTTGTGAGGAAACAAATCCATGGTACAATCAATGCATGAGATATAATGGTGTTTGCTCCTACATATATAAAACAACATCATTAAGTGCCATATAAAGGAGAAAATGAGAAATATAGTGTATACAAACTGGTGAGTATATCAGTTTAGAGCTACAAAGATATTTGAACATTAATTTAAATGTTCTCATAAATGTAACCTTGAAATGATGGTGGGTCTATAAAAGTACTCTCAAAGGAGAAAGGACCCCAAATAGGTGACCAAAGAAGCATCAAAACTACCAGTAGCCTCTTCTCGCAATATGGCACTCATCAGTAGCAAAACAAGGTCGATTGTCTGCAAAACTGCAATTGCTCTCTTTGTTGTTGTGATGATATGTTCTATGTTGCCATCCTCTGATGCACGTGGTGCAGGTAGGCAACAATTTCCTTGTTTACTTTGCATTTTGTATGAATACAAGAAAATATTTTTTTTCCATTCTTGTTTTTTTCTATGTACACGAGATAACTAAATTATTTATGTTTTAATGTATTGCATTTGTAGTTGGACCGTGGAGATGCGACCCTTTAAAAAATTGCACTCGCCATTTGTGCCACTCTCATTGCAAAAAAGGAGGATTTTTTGGTCACAGTGGTAATTACTTATGTTTCGACAAGGATGGGTGTTGCTGCGGAAAAAAGCTTGCGATGCAAAAATGACATCACCGAGGGTGATCATGCTTGTGTAAAGCAATGTTGATGAATAAAATCTTTTTTGTAATTGATCAATATGCATTTTATGCATTAACAAATCTTAATTGAATAACTTTTGTTTCTTATTGGACTCTTTTTTACCAATTTCGCTTCGTATGCCCAAAAAAAATGTTGTACTTCATCATGTTCACAACATATGATAATATGATTAATAGTTCAGTACATTCCTGTAACACCTTCTTAGTGGTATGCATGTCGTACTCAAGACCTAAAGTTAGTGCAACCATGATAACCCCTAAAACTTCTTAGATTTAGATGTTACTAGATAGACATGCGCGCTTCGCCACGCCGCCTACCATACGTTGTCGCACCACGCACGCTGGTGGGACACATTTATCGGCGATTTGATCTGGCTGGAACACGTTGTGGTTTCTTGACCCCTCTGTGTGTGCCATCTCTGCTGTAGACATCGTACGCAGCATGGATTGGAGCTGGAGAACGTCATGGTTGTTTGAGATTCATCGCAGGCTAGTCAAATATGGTAACAAACTCAGCCTCATTGAATTCAAAATGTCACGGACAGGGTGTTTCTGCACCCAGGTGCATATGCACCCTTTATTTAAAATGCATATTAAATATATTTACAAATGTTTAAAAAATACAAATAAAAATTCTTTGTGTATACCTTGACATGTTACGTGCTCATAAAGTTGTTTCAGCAAAAACAGATATGTTTTGTGCCCTGTGCAAAAAACACAAATTTTTTGTGCTAAAATAGTCTATTTCTCGAATCATTGTTTGTCTTTTTTACACAGGATACAAAAATTGTCAGTTTCATGTGAAACTTTACGCGCGCACATAGAACATATCTCTGTACATGGTAAATTTTTTCCCTAAATTTTTTTGGTTTTTGAAATATGTTTTATACATATAGGGTGCATATGCACCCGAGATCAGTTTTGGTTTTCCGAAATGTCACCACCTCTTAGTGATAAGCTCAACCAGCTGAACAAATCCCGCCAACGTGCACAACATCACAAGCAGCTAACCTAGGCGAAACAGGATCAAGCTGGCACGGCTGGCCCGTACATACCTTTTCGTGAACGTCTACATGGCACTTATCAGCTAAACTAATGCCTACATGACCCCTAGCAGCAGAACAAAAGGAGAAGAAAAGAACCATTTGGAATTGGATTACCAAGTGAGGTACTAAACCAGGTACTCATAATTTAGAAGGTATACATCAGCTTGTTAGTAGCACAGAAAGGGCATCATAATTAAACTGCAATGCACTGTTGGAACTCTACATAGTAAGTAGGATGAGACTGGCGTATGATAAATTCATTACAGGAGCAAATATAGAGTTTGACTAACGTGTTAACTTAATATAATCTAACATATAACATTGCTAATGTAAGCAGTCATGACAAACCAATAACACATTCAGCATGCATAGTAACGATTGTGCTTTTGGTGCCATCGGACCGGGGGCGACCTATTGAGTGTAGCGCTCACCGTCTTCTCGCATCCATCATGGATAAAGATGGCCACCTCAACTGCAAACGAAAGAGGAATTGTTATTTGAAAGTTCAAATCATATTCAATTACGGAGTTAAGAAATTACACTATCATGTTTCTACAAGAAAATATGAGTTAACATTTTAGCAAAAAATATAATTTATAATAGGAAGTCAACTTAATGGCAAAGTCACTAATAGTTTTGGATTCTGAAGGCATACATGTAGTTGTTAATTACAATGTCTACAACCTAGTGGATTGGAGTTCTTATTTGAGTTGATTATATATTAAATAGATGATACGGAAAGGCTTGTTCTTTAAAAAATTAACCAGGTTAAGGCGGTAACCATAAAACTAAGGCAACATAATTATCCTTTTATCAAGGCACTATCTGGTGCTGCTAATATAAGGAAGAGCTATAAAAAGCCTTGAACTTTCAAACTATGGACATAAATAAAACAAATGCTGAAAAATTCATCAAGGAAATAAGAACTTACTTCTTGCAATCAACCATTTGAGCAGCCGCTGCCTGGTTCACCCGATGACCAAAACAACCCATCGGCGCCCACCTTCGACAACATATATCCGATCATATATACGTGTATAATTTAATTTTCTGAGAGAACGCAAAATTTGCAAACCTTACTCTCTATTAAGAATTCACCTACATAACTAAAAAAAAATAGCATAGCGGGATTAACATGTACTCTCTTATTCACTGGAGGTCATGGCGGACCAGATTCACAATACCCCGACTGCTGTAGCCTTAGGTTTAGAGCCGAGTAGGCCTACTCTAGAAATTAGTTTCATTTCTAGAAAAAAATACAACACCAAAATCTTTTCTTTAACTTCATTGTCATGGAAAATTAGTAAAAAACCTCAAGACAAACAAAAAAAAAATCTGAAATGGAAAAATGAATGCTTTATAAGTGAATAAATATTAGTATGAACAGGTAACAATGATGAAACCTAGTAGGTTACAATTATCAAGGTACAACTATAGACCAACTAAATTTATTCTTGTGTATTTAGACCTTAAGATATTTTCTTTCACGCAACAAAGCAAAAAAAAGAAGGGCCGGAGCAATTAACTGTCCCCTTTTTCTTGAAAACAAAACCATTTTTACAGAAATGATGACATAAATCTAGTGGTAACATAATTTTTTAACAGATTCATTTTACTTAATATAAAACGACACTAAAATAGGTGATGGTACATCATTTACTGAACCTCCTTTACCCTATAATGTTGGTTTAAAAATCTTTCAATCACCAGCAAATAACCCATACACAAGTGCATTTTGGTCAGATTACCTAGTTATCCCCATTGTTTTCCAACAAAGTTTCCGATGGACATAGATCACCATTTTCCCACGAAGTGTGTGAATGGCACACATCTAAACACTATTTAGTGTATAGATACATTCAAATTAGACAATCAGATCAGATAATTTAAATTTACTTAGACAAAGGATGTTTCATTGCTCACATGTCTGCAGGTTATGTGCAAGGACAACAGTACGACAGGCTTAAGGGCTACACACAGGAAAAGATTTTAGTAACATATATAGCAGTTCCATGTCTCTAATGTGCGGTCAGAAAATTCATGCATAGAAACATCATAATACGATCTACATCCTTGTACCATTGATTGTACCTAGTATGAAATGCACAGAAAGATATGGTAGACTCATTGACTCAAAATAGAGAAAGGGAAAAGACAGTAAATATTGGGAGGGAAGAGTTGGCTGGATTGGCCATACAGCACGACCTGGTCACTATAGAAAGCATAACTTTAACCACGTAAATTATAACTAAATAAATAACTTTTATGTTGAATCAATGCAAGCAAATGAGGTTATACCAGATAGAACAATTAAACCGCCAATGTTACTCTTAGATAGCATACTAAAGTTTCCACTTTCAATATATGTCACTTATTTAAATCGCCAAAAATTAAATTGTAGAGTTCCCTGGAAAAAACTTACATCATACATGCCACTGGAAAAAACTTACATCATACATCTCTATTCCAACACCACCCAAAAAATTTGAACATCCAGATTACAATAAAACTTTTTTTTTTGTTTTGGTCGAAAAGGCAGGGCAGATTACATGTATGTTCATAACTAAAACAAATTACTGTAGATAGGATGATGCATCATCAGGTGCAGAATTTGTGTTAGCTTTATGTTGGGGCACTTCATTATGAAAAGCTTCCTTTTGAGGCATATATAACAACTTCAAAGATAAAATGTTACCCTCCGTCTATAAATAGATGTCTCAGGTTTGATTAAATTTGGATGTATCTGACACTAAATAGCGTCTAGATACATCTAAATTTAGACAAATCTCAGACATCTATTTATGGACAGAGGTGGTATTTATCTTCAATGTAGCGTTGAAATGTTAAGCAAGGAGAATAAATAATCTACAGCATGTAACCAGTGAGCAGTGTTATGTATTAGTTGTACAGGGTCATGTGAATGAACACAAGTTTGACACAGGTTCTCCCACAGCCTTAGGTCTCTCTTCTGTTAATCTATCGATGCAGTAAGGGTACTGTAGGGTATATTGATCTTTGAAACAAGTTCAGCTTGAAATAAGTTCCCCGCCAATTGACTTGCATCTTTTAGCTTATCTCCTTCAATCGTCAGGCTAATATTTCTGTAACCAGGTATTGTAGCTACAATGACTTAGATGATACCCCACAAAGCATCAGTTAAATTCATACAGTTTCTCTCATGCCGGTACAATGATACCAATATAAGTGGTAGCTTTAACAATGCCCAAAAAAAATTCAATGTAGCTACAAAAATAAAATGATTAAAATATGATAGTTGTTAAAATAAATATTGTACACATCAGCAAGGTGCTAATAATCACGATCTAGTACTAAGATTTCCATGTAATGCTAACCGATGATGTACATTGCTGATATTTGACCATTACCTAGATTATTTTCATCAGTACACAGTGCATTTCTTAGAAATCTATAGCAATGCCAACTCTGTACTTCAAGCATCAAGCCAAGACTAAACCATTTAAAGTAGCAATGCTCCCATTTGCATTTTCACTTGTTTGTCTGACACCATAATAAGAATTCAGAATTGCAAGAGTTGTAACACTCAAATCATAATTCATCACTGGAATTTCAGCAGGAAAATAACAAATTGAGGCTTAATATAATTAACCACCTCAGCATATAATTTTACTGGCAGTGCCCTATTATAAATAAAGATCACCTACAACTGCTCCTAAAGTCCAGGCGTTCGCCTCCTAGCTCATTGTCAGCGCCAGTGCAATACTTCCAGCAAAACGTAAGTGTAGTTTGTAGGGAAAACAGAACTGCAAATTTATTTTGCAAGAGAAAAATAGGCTTAGACGATCTTCAATGATATATAGGAAAAATGACAAACCAATCACCAATGATAACATGATACATTTCCTATGAAGATGAAGAAAAAAAAAATATATATATATATCGAAAACCCAAGCAGTTCTTTGGTGTATAAGCAAATCATCGGATCGTAGGTGTTATTCCCGAACACACAAACACACTGTCGCTTTTTCTTATTGGACATAAGTCATAACAAAGACCCAATTAGCCTCAAGTCACCCATGACCATGTCACCAGTTTAGTTCCTCTGTACCTAGCAAGCACCCAGCCCTAAGTGTCATTTTGCATTCTGCCATCTGCCACGGGTGCTCTTTCTATGGTGTTTGTGCCCCATGTACTCTCTAATATACAACAAACATATAAAATTTAGGTACAACGGTAGAAGGTTTACTGTCCTGTGAAGTTACCTTTATCCAAGTTGAGCATATTCCCTTATGTTACCTTCCAGCTGGAGTAGTCTCATGCACAAGCACGTTCGTAATATGGATCCTGGTCGGTGCCATGCTGATGAAAAAAGGAAGAAATTGTATGTATGCTACACCGTCAGCCCCGCTCTCTGATTTCAGGTGGACATGCTGGTATCGGCAAGGCGAGCAGGCGTGGCTGGCTTGCCGGCAGCGCAGTGGACCACTCACCGCCGCTACCTTTTCCCATCCACCTCCACCCCCACCTCCCCAACAGCTGGCTCGAGAAAATTAGCAACTGTAAAGACAGTAAGGATGAAAATGACTTAAAAAAAAATACATACAACAAAACACAGCATGCTATTCAAGTATTCATACCGAAGTATGATTTTCTTCATGCTACATCATGAGACCTTGTGTGCTTCTTTGCTACCCAGTTCACAGCAAAAAAAAAAAAATTAACAATTAGGCATGAGTTTTTCCCTGCGAGGTTTCATGTAAAATCTATGTGTCACTATAAAAATAAGCGATGTAAATAAAAATTGGGCACTATAAATAAGCATTCTAAATAAAATAGCTAGTATCAATCAAATTTAAAAAACAAAATGGTTATCCACAAAAATTGTAAAACTTGGAGGACAAAATCATGAAAGACACCATTCTGAAGCCCTTGATGGTGAGGATCTGGCATCGCAGTGGCTGGTGCGCCCTTCCTCCTCGCCGAAGACCTTGCAGGATCCCGAGCAGGAGGGGCAAGACACGAAGAGGTCGCCCACGCAGGCGCCACATACAAAGGACGGATCCTACCCCGCAGACGACGGTCAGGTCCTGCCCCGTGGCGCCGTCGCAGCTTGCCAACCTCGTGCAGCTGCCTGACCTCGTGGCCGCCGCCGAGAAGCCACCCCGCGACACTAGTAGGAAAACCCTTATAGGCAAAAGCTTAGTTCTGTGGCGCACCACTAAATATGCGCCACAGAAACTTTTTTTGTGGCGCACCAGGCAAGGTGCGCCACAAAAATAGCTTAATTTTGTGGCGCACCAAAGAACCCTGCGCCACAAAAACTAGGTGGGCCCCACCAGCTGACACCCCCATTCATTGGTTTTACTATTTCTATGGCGCATGTACTGCAGTGCGCCACAAAAATAAGATATTCTGTGGCGCACGGCCACGGTGCGCCACAAAAATAAGCTATTCTGTGGCGCACAGCCACGGTGCGCCACAAAAATAAGCTATTCTGTGGCGCAGCTTGGCTCGTGCGCCACAGAAATAAGGTATTCTGTGGCGCATTTGTTCAGGTGCGCCACAGAATTAGCGAACCAGATCTACAAAAGTGAGCCAACCTCCCACCTACCACACTACACAAGTCATTCTTCTTCCTCCATCTAGCTCGTCCCCCCCCTTCTCTCTCATACCATTTTGACTCTACTTTTCACTTGCTTGGGTATTTATTGCACTTACTTTGGTTGATACTTAATTGGAGTTGAGGAGAAGGCTCTCCATACTCTCTCCTCCTCTCGAACTCATCGATCGCGGTCTCGTCTCGGTATCGAATCTAGAAGGTGAGTAGTTAGAGGAGACATACATATGCTTGGAGGAGACATGCATATGCTTGTTGATCTTGTGTGGCCGTCGTGTGTATGGATGCTTGTTGCAGGTGAAGCGCTTGTGTGTGTCGGTGTGGTGCATGGATGTTTGCCGAAATGTTGATTCATTTCCGTTTCGGCAAGTTTTGCACTACCCATATGTCCTACTTTGAGGAGAGGTCATGCCGAATTTTTCCGCTCCATGTAATACCTTGAGGAGAGGTACGGCCCATGCATGTGTGTGCATTTGGTGCGGTTCTAATTTCCTGTTCTATGTATACCATTTGCAGGCAAGCATGGTCCTCTCGATGAGTTCCGCTCGAATCTCTAGATACAAGATAGACGCGAAGGAGGACATGATTCGAACAATAGGCGCCAGATAAGATGTCCGTGTCGATCATGCAAACTCGAGCGCCGGATCAACCCCGATTCCGACAACCGGAGGAGCACTGCCGAGGCGCGGTTTCATGCAAGACAACCAGCGCGGCCGGCCCCATCAAATGGTGCGCATGAAGACCATGTCGAGCGAGATGACTATCATCATGAAGAAGACTATCATCATGCCGACGGGGACTATCATCATGAAGAAGAAGTCGGCGGAGAAGATCATCATGAAGAAGAAGATGCCGGCGGAGAACATCATCATGATGAAGAAGAAGATTCCGGCGCGACCCCGCTAATTTCGGCCTTGCGGGACTCTCATGTTCAAGATCTTCTCCTCCAGGAGACGAGCAACGATAGAGTTGCAGCTAGAGAGAGAGCCAAGCTGTCGCAAATGGAGAAAGACGGGATGACTCCGATCTTTCCTGGGTGTCGTCCGCAGGATACGCGCTTGCATGTAACGCTTGATTACCCGCAGATGAAGACGCAGAACAAGTGGACCGATTCCAGCTTCAAAGAAGAACTTAAAATTCTGGCACGATCGTCTCCCGGAGGGGAACACATTGCCAAGTAGTACCGAGGAGGCCAAGAAAGTCGTGTGTCCCCTTGACCTACCGCACGAAAAATACCACGCCTGCATTAATGATTGTGTGATTTATAGGTGCGAGTACAAGGACAGAACCACATGTCCGGTGTGTGGCCACGGACGGTACAAGGTTGGGAACAAGAAGGTACCTCGAAAGGTGGTATGGTACTTTCCTATCACTCCCCGTCTGCAGCGGTATTTCGTGGACCCTAAGGAAGCAAAGCTCATGCAATGGCACGCGGAAAGGCAGAAGCCCGAAGAAGATCCGGAGATGGGCTATATGCTGACACACCCTTCGACGCCGAATGCTGGCAAACATTGGACATCGCCTTCCCTAGGTTCGGGGCGACGCAAGGAACATCAGGCCGGGTATGAGCACCGATGGACTCAATCCGTTCGGCAACCAGAGTAGCACGCATAGCACCCGGCCTCGTGTTTGTATGGCCTTACAACCTACCCCCGTGGCTGTGCACCAAGCAAAGGTACATACACTGAGTATTCTCATTCAGGCCGAAACAACCAAAGCGTCGACATGCATTTGTATCTCGGGCTGCTGAAAGAGGAGTTAGACACGTTGTGGAAGACGCCACCCCGTACGTGGGACGCCTACACTAGAACTTATTTCGATATGAGAGCCGCGTTGATCACGACGGTCACGGACTATCCTGGTTACGCATATGTATCCGCCGGGTGGGCCACGGATTCAACGGCTGTGTGAAGTGCATGGACGATACCCCGCATCTACAACTACCAAGGGATCCCGGGTCCTCGAAAACCGTCTACCCAGGTGCTCGAAGGTGGCTTCGCTTGGATCACCCGTGGAGAAAACGCGGTGATATGTTCAATGGTAAAGATGAGCCCGATGGACCCCCACGCCCGAGGAGCGGCGCAGAATCGATGATCTTCGAAAAATTGGAAGGAGTGCCCAGCCGCCGGGAAAGAAGCGACCGAAGCTGCAGAGCCGCTGCTCGGTGTATGGAAAGCGAGGTCTGCATTTTCCACGACTTGGAGTACCGGAAGGTCCTCCACACGCCCCACAGCCTCGATGTCATGCACATTACGAAGAACGTTACCGAGAGTCCGCTTGGCACTCTTTGCAACTCGTAAAAGTCCAAGGATGGACCGAAAGCAAGATACGATCTTAAACATTTTGGCATCGGGAAAGATCTTCAAGCCCCGATACCGACGATGATGATGATGATGATGATCGACGGAAGGGACTCAACGTCTCCGTAAAAGGGCTAAGAAGAACGCGGTGCAGCTTCCCGCTGCACCTTCACAACGAGTCCGGAGGAGCTCGAGCGATTTTCAGTGCCTCCTAGGAGTGAAAGTTCCTCACGGTTACTCGGGGAATATAAGCGAGATATCCGGACGTAGCGAAGAAGAGGTTCACCGGGATGAAGTCTCACGATTGCCACGTGCTAATGACGCAGATACTCCCCGTTGCGATCCGAGGCATAATGGACGAGCACGTCCGTGATACGCTGTTTGGCCTATGCAACTTTTTTGACGTTATCACCAGGAAGTCGATCGGCGTGAGGCAGCTCAAGATGCTACAGGATGAGATCGTGGTGATACTATGTGAGCTCGAGATTTACTTCCCGCCTGCATTCGTGATATATGCGTCCATCTCCTTCTCCATGTCGTTGAAGACATCAAGCAGCTCGGCCCAACGTTCCTCCACAACATGATGCCTTTCGAAAGGCGTAACGGTGTCATGAAAGGATACGTTCGCAATAGGGCCCGTCCGTACGCAAGCATGGCCAAGGGGTTTCTAACCTACGAGTGCATCTCCTTCGCGAAATTATCTAAGCACCGAGGACGACGAGGATCATGTTGGTCTACCCCCAGACACACCTCGGGAGGCTCGCCGGAGTCGGTCACCGCGAGGGCTACCGCTCATCCATGTCGGCATTGAAAATCGACGCGACGACTTTGACAGGCTCACCGGGTCGCGCTACAACACTTAAAACTGATCGAACCTTTCGTGCAAGAGCACAAAAGCATGGTCGAGCAGAATTACATCGATATGGGCCGGCCGAGGAAGATGGGAGACGTAACCAAAGAGCACAACTCCAGCTTCACGCGTTGGTTCAAGCAAACACAACTGCTTGAAGCATAGAGAAATACGCCTTCTACCGAAGATGAAAAACTCATATACACCTTATCACAGTGGACCCGCGCATAACGTAAGGACCTATCAGTGGGTACGACATCAACGGTTACAGATTCTACACCGAGGAGAAGGACAGAAATAGTGAAAATCAAAACTCAGAGTAACTATGTCGTCATACGCCGATGATGAGACTAATGTCAATGAAAGATTTTTTGGAAGGATCGAGGAGATATGGGAGCTCAATTACTGTGGAGAGACGGTGCCAATGTTTCGTGTGAGATGGGCCAAGAAGGTCGAAAAAGAAGGCCGATATTTCACAACCATGGTTATACCCGATGCAAAATCGAAGAACGCATCCGCGAAAAATGAGCCATGGGTACTCGGTAGCCAAGTTGACCAATGCTTCTTCATCACCGATCCGTCGAGGCCTAGCCGTGTTGTCGTCAGGAGGGGCAAGAGGAGCATCATAGGAATGCAAGGAGACGCCAACGAGGAAGACTTGGACAAGAACGGTGACCCGAAGATTGAGGAGGAATTCGACAGCACTTCGACATGCCTACTACTAGTAAAGTAAGAAGGAAGACCTCCCTACCCTCTAAAGGTTGTCCGTTCACGCGAAGAAATCTCAAGGTGGCCGGCATAAAGTATTCAACCGCCAACAACCGAAAGGGCAAGAAGATTGCGAAGAGACGCTAGCTAGAGCTCGAAGCCGGGACGAAGAAGATCTTTTTTTGGTCTATCACATGTGTGTGTGAGTGTGTGTTAGACAAGTACATCCATGTGTGTGTGAGAGAAACAAGAACGTACATGTTTGTATGAGACAATTAATTTATAATACTCTACTAATTACTAAATAATGTTGTGTTATTTATTGAAATGTAACTAAAATGTGAAAAAAAGGAAGAAAAATTGTGTGGCAGCCAGGGTTCGAACCTGGGTACTAATGGGCTAACATTGACCTTAACCACTTTGGGCTAGTGCTAAGTAACCGTCAAGACACAGCAGTAAACCATTTTGTTTTGCTAAGTGCCTAAATTACGTGGCGCACGCCCTTTAGGTGCGCCACAGAATTAAGGGATTCTGTGGCGCACGTCGAGCTGGTGCGCCACAGAATGCTTCGTGGCGCACATGGAGGGGTGCGCCACAGAATTTAGACACTTGGTGAAATATCGATCGACCCTTTCTTCCCCACACTCACAACAAACAGCTTCCTTCCCCGACAACCCTAGCGCCACCGCAACCACCACCACCGCCAAGCGCCGCTGCCGCCGAGGAGGAGGAGGAGGAGGAGGACGGCCACGCCACCGCCGAGCAGACGCCCAAGCCCGAGCCGCCACCGCAGATCGAGGAGGAGGACGCGCGAGCCCGAGCCGCCGCCGCAGAGGAGGAGGGAGGAGGACCGCCACGCCGCCACCTAGCGCTGCTGCCGCCGAGGAGGAGGAGGAGGACGGGCATGCCACCGCCGAGCAGGACGCCCAAGCCCGAGCCGCCACCGCAGATCGAGGAGGAGGACGCGCAGCCCGAGCCGCCGCCGCAGAGGAGGAGGACGTACAACGCCATCACCACCGCGCCCTGCCACCGCCGCCGTTCGGTGAGACTCCCTCTCCCCCTCCCCACTCCCTTGTCCCCCTCCCCACGGTCTTGTGCCCGAATTTCGGAGAAGAAGGGCAACATTGGTCAGATTTTGTATTGTCTCATGTTCTTGTTGTTTGCATTGCCATGATCCAAGCCATCCAAGCCATCAAAGAATTGCCATGATCCTAACAGTAGCTAATTTCTTGGTTATGGCATTATATTCTTTCTATGTGATGAAATTCAGGGGCTCCATAGCTAGATGTAGAAAGTTCTTGCTATTTTTTTAATTCATTGGTTGCTGTTTTTTTAATTCATTGCTTGCACTAGAGCTAATTGGTTTTGCAGTAAACAATTAATTGGTCTCTTGTGTTTTGCAAGAAACAATTATACAATTTTAGGACAATTTTAATTAGTTGATAAAGTAGCAGCAGTAGCTAGCAGTAGGTTTATTTAGTTGATATAATTTGGTGATTTAAATTTGCTACTGCTGGGTAATGCTATGCTAGCTATTGGTAGGTAATGCTATGTTAGCAATAGCTCATGCTCATTTTCTAAATTCGAATTGGCAGAGAAATGTAGATACAAATAATTGGTTGATTTAGGTTTTGAATGTAGTTAGTGAATTGGCAGATACAAATTGGTTAGTGAATGTAGTTAGTGAATTGGTTGATTTAGGTTTTGAATGTAGTTAGTGAATGTAGATACAAATTTACTACTGCTAGGTAATGTTTTGAATGTAGATGGTTTTAGTTCACCTTTGGCCACTGATTAAATAGATGGTTTTAGTTCACATATGACCACTAATTAAATACATGATTAAATGCATAGATGGTTGCAGTATATATACAGTATATATATAGTATATATGAACTGTGTTCGTTGAGAAAATGCAGTAGAGCTAATAAAGTTCTTGAAGTTCTCTCTGAAAAAGAATGAAGTTTGTTTAAATGAAAATTAAAATGAAGCTGCTACTACTCTGTTGATGTACATGGTTCAATAAAATGAACAATGCAGTAGGTTTTTTAATACAATGCAATAGGTTTTTTAATACAAATGAAAAAATGAACAAGCTAATGATGAAATGATACTGCCTAGTTGATTTTGAATGAAATGCTACTGCCTACTATTGAAGTCATTTTTCTAAGTCATTAGCTACTGCCTTGGCTGCACTAAATATGCTAACAGTTGGTTAAAAAGATGCTCCAGGTTTGTTGTAGTGCTCCAGGTGATTGCTCCAGGTTTTGTTTGATGTATTGTAGATTCTCCAGGTTAATTTGTTGTAGATGCTCCAGGTTAATAATATCTGTTGTATTGATGCTCTAGGTTAATAATGCCTCCTGTACTGATGCTCCAGGTTTTGTTTGATGTATTGTAGATGCTTCAGGTTAATTTGTTGTAGTGCTCCAGGTTAAAAAAAATAGGAACTATATGGTGTTGTAGTGCTCCAGGTTTCTGGTTTGTAGTACTCCAGGTTAATTTGTTGTAGTGCTCCAGGTTTCTGGTTTGTAGTACTAACTGATATGGTGTATATGGTGGATATATGGTGTATATGGTGGATATTTTTGCAGGGATTTCATTGAGTTGCCCATTTCTCCCGAAGCGTTGATTAACTTCCGTTTCGGTTGAGAAATGGGCACTCCTACGTAGAAAAAATAGCAAAGGTCATGCCGAATTTTTTGGTTCACTTTTGTACTAACTTGTTGCCTCTTTTTAATGAAGTGCAAAAATAAACATGTCGGGCAACACTTCTAAGCCCAGGAGCCAGAACGAAGAAGCGAGAGAGGCCAACAAGGACTTCTGGGAGGACTACGAGCAGCCCCGGAAGGCCGCCGCCGAGTCGCCCGACGATGAGGAAGAGGGCAGGGACACTGCCTCCGAGGGAGAGGGCCGGGGGGCCGCCGCCGACACCGGCGACGATGAAGATACCTGGGACGACACCGCCCAGACCGGTGAAGAGACGACCGGTGAAGAGAACGCGGCCAACCGCACGGAAGGTGATAGCGGCGGCAACCCTCAGGAGGGTAAGAAGAAGAGGACGGCGAGGAGGGCGAGGAGGGATCGGAGGCCGCAAGTGCTCGCCAACGTCACCGATGTTGTCACGGTAGTCTCCCCAAGTGGCCAACCGATGGAGCCTTCGTGGGTTGCCAAAGGGTACGGCATGCAACTAGGGTGCATCGTCCGTGAAACCGTGCCGATCCTAACTCAAGACCTCAGAAGCAAGGAGAACGAGGCTATCGTCCAATCCCTCCTCCAGAAGCTTCACCAACGATACACGTTCCCGGAGCCGTTCAATAAGAAGGTGGACTCTTTAGCTCTCACGAAGATGAGCACCGCCTTGAGCAGCTGGAAGAACCGGCTGAAGAAAAAGATCGACGCCGGTGAAAGCTGGGAGAGGATAAGTACCAAAGAACCGTCGCTCTCCTTACAAGACTTTAATGCATTCAAGTCTTACTTAGAGAGTGACGATGTTAAAATGGACCGCACAGGGGAAGAAAATGCGGGATTTGAACTTAGGGACCCACCATTGCGGAAGCGGCGGTTACCGAGGAAAACAGCCCACTTGGGACAAGGAGGATGCCGAGATGGTACGTCTGGGAAAGAAAACCCCCGGCACAAAATCCAGGATGAACAGGCTAGGAACTTTGTCCGGTCCCGCTACTACTTAGACCGGAAGACGGGGAATTTATTACGGATCACGAAGACGTGAAGGATTTCGAGAAGTACCGGTAAGGCTAGTTCTATATTATTTCGCTCATCTTATTAGGCAATGAAGCCAAATGGGCTAACCTTAAGTTCCATTGTCTGAAGGATGAAGAGTTGACGAAGGCTGGCCCGTCGTCCCAGGGGTCGACGGAACCGTGGGACACGCCTTTCAACAGGGCGATGAACAAATACAAGGAGAGGGAGCTAGACAAGCCACCGACGTCGGGTGGCCGTGTGTCCGGCTTTGGCACAAGTATGAAGCTATCCGAGTACTACGGATCGGATGCCAAGACGAGAAAGCCGGGAGAGGAGGTCATCGGCAAAGGATAAATCCGAGGTTCAGGAGCTGAAGAAGAAGGTGGAGTCACTAGAGAAGCTGGTGGCCGAAAAGCCTCTGGAGAACACGGAGATGATGAACAAGTTGTTGGACGAGAAGATCCGCATCATCCCCGGGTTGATGGAGGGGTTAGCTGCTTGGAATGCGGGAGGTCAAGTGGGGCCGATACATGTGCCCAGCATTAGCGGCAGCAACTCAAGCTTCCACGTGTCGCCGACGGTGCCGCTCCACCCGACACCGGCGTCGGGGCTCCACCGTACGCCGCCGCAGCTCCAACCGGGCCGCCCGCAGCCTCTCCAATCGGTCGCATCGACGCCCCCAACCGCCGCCCTTGTATCGACAAGAGCCGAGATCGACGCCATCAAGGAGGTAAACTCATTAGTTACTCCTTCGCGTCATCTTCTTTAACTATATATGCCTTTCGTGACTGCCATCTCACGATGCCCAACATGGCGCCCACGACTCAGATGAACAATGCATACTTCGCAAACGGTGGAGCCCGGCGGCGAGTTGGTGGAAGTTGCTAGCGGCTATGTCATGGCTTCCCGCGTTATGCACGGCACTACATTGGCGAAAGACGTGGCGAAGGTCAAGTTGGTAATGGTAGTGCCGGAGTACCGCTACGCCCTCCCCCCCTTTCAACCTCCGAGCACGACGAAGGCGACGTTTTCCCCTTGGGGATTGCACCTCATGGCTTATGACATGGCCGAAGAACCAGATTCGTCCGGGGGGTCTTCCGAGTGGTAAGAAAAGCACCGGCGCCACCTCCCCTATCATCCGGCCCAAGATCGCCAGCGCCGACGACACCCTTAAGGAAACGGCGGTCGCCGCCCCACTACTGAAGGAACCGGCGGTCGCCGCCCCACTACCCTGAAGGAACCGGCGGTCGCCGCCGCCACCCGGAAGGAACCGACGATCACCGTCACCACCAGACGACACAAACAGTTGTTGGGAGCGCTACCGCAACGACCGTCTACTAGACACGCGGTACGCCAAGCGGCGGCATCGCAACCGCCACCACCTAAGGTCCAGGACATGGCGCCACTTGATGGCAACGATGTAGATGATGATGATGACATCGATGCCTACATCAACACCGGCGCCCGCAGCCAAGATATGTACATGCCTCCTATGGATGAACAAGCCTTCCGCACACACGGCGATCAACTTACTCGTCCCCCTACGAGTCCACGAAGCAGCGCCTGGTCTTCACGGGTCTTTCTCAAGACACTCCTCCGAGGCTGGCAATCCAGCTCAAGTCAAGCCTCGCTACCGTTTTCAGCCCTAACACGCTGCGTAAGACGATCATCGGGGAGCCACCCAAATCAACCCCAAGAACCTCGTAAGCACCACCAGCACCCGAAGCACCACCATCAGCACCACAAGCACCCCCAGTAGGTCAGGTGAAGAAGGGAAGGAAGAGAGGACCCAAGAAGGGCGCATCTTCGAGCCAGCCTGCTCCTAAGAGGATCCGGGCCGACGACATGGTACCACCTACCCCGGATGGCTTGCCCCGGTGTCATGAGGCTGGTAAACCTATACTGCCTCCGGACATGGAACACCTCGCAAGTGGACAAATGCTCCCTTTGCAGCAGTCTATTCATTATCAAGAGAGCGTCCTTCTTAAAGAAATGGATCCAAATTACCCGGTGTTCTCGGTCAAGGTGCCGTCCGACCAGAGCTTCGTCAATGAAGACCCCGCGGATATCTTCTTCATAGCGTTCGAGGACGTCTTCAATCTATTTCACTCGAAACGGCTCGACTATAACTTGGTGCGCCTATACGCGATCAATCAGATGAAGATCAACAGAGAGAGACCCCGCCACATCGCGGTAGCGGATCCCTACTACATGCGCGATAGCCAGCTCCAGGACGGCTCAAGGACACGGACCAAGGCGGTGCGGTACCTCCAGAACTTCATGCTCATGCACAAAGAGAGCAACACCATTCTTCTGCCTGTCTTTCCCGAGTAAGTACACATCCGCTCACGGCCGTCGTAACTTATGCTTTCTTATATATTTCTTCCATTGCCGATCATTTCCAACATTCCATTTCAATTGCATGTGTTGAGCAGGGACAAATATCGCACACTCATCATCCTAGATCCAAAGTGGTCACTAGCCCAGTATTTCGACTCGTCGAGTACGACGACGAAGAAAGACTACACGAGAATAAGGGGTGTTCTCGATGAGGCTATCCTTGGCTACTCCAAAAGTGGAGGCACCTTCGACAAGAATGGGCAATATATCAGGCCGGACACTAAAAAGATCGGGTTCAAGCACGTGATCAACTTCCCTTGTATCAAGCAGCCACCGGCAGCATTAAGGAGGCCTTCTATGTCCTCCATCACCTTAAAGGGTTTGTCGAGGATGCGAGATGATGTCTCGCCACCTAGTAAGCGAGACCCCATTAAAATGTCGGGGAAATCAGTGATGATGATCTTAGAGAAGACTTCCATCGCATCCAAGTAAAGCTCTCGAAATTATCTTACAAGATGTATCCAACGGATCGGGGCTCTTACACGTAGCCGCAGCGTTGCCTAAGAGGGATATCGAAGAACGCCTACATAGGCAGGGTGATGGAAGGACGTGGACGACGAAGGACTTGTACAATCCGTTCCCTGAGCCGCTCAAGAAGACGTCTCGTTGACCGAGGCCGGTGTGCCTAGCTAGCATTACTTTGAATCGATAGACAATTTGTACCGTGTTGTAAACTAAACTTGCTTAATTTGCTCGAAACGGTGGTCGTCGTTGTTGGACTTCAATTTCTATTGTAGTCGTTATCGTTGAACCATATTACTTATGTGATACCGATGCTATATTTCTTTTAGGTTTATTATTATTTCCTTGCTTTAATTCTTGTGAATATGTATGCATGTGAACCCTCTAACTCTTTCCATTGCGTTATATACTAATATGCCTTGTGTCCATAGAGATGACGTACTACGTCGTGTTCGAGGGGCGGGTTCCAGGAGTGTACGAGGAGTGGGAGGAGTGCAAGAAACAGGTGCACAAGTTCAGCGGCAACTGCTACAAAGGGTACCCGACTAGACACGAGGCGGTTGCCAAGTGGAGGGTGCACCAAGCGAACAAGAGCAAGATGAAGGCCTTCCTTGTGCTCTCGCTCTTGCTCACCATCGTCGCGGCGGTACTCTATTTCATCCTAGTGTAGGCGGCGGCCGGTGTCACTTCGTTTGTATCTAGAGATGATGAGAACTTTCTTAATTTGCATGGATTATGAGTTGTATGGAGCTATATGTATAACTCGATCGGGCTCTAAGTAATGTGATGATGATGTGATGATTATATATGTCCATATTATATCTGTCTATATTATATCAGTATATAACCTGTATACTGTGTATAAAACCAGTATAAAACCTGTATAATACACCAGGGAGCACAAAATCGAGTATACCTGTAGATAGTTCTGTGGCGCACCAAAAAATAATTCTGTGGCGCACCTATTTCTGTGGCGCAGCTATATCACATGCGCCACAGAACTACTTATTTCTGTAGCGCACCGGCCCGAGTGCGCCACAAAAACCTTAATTCTGTGGCGCACGGCCAGATGCGCCACAGAAAGCTTATTTTTGTGGCGAGGTTTCTGTGGCGCACCCTCCATGCGCCACAGAATCGAATTTTCGTGCGCCACTGATGAGGCTTTTCCTACTAGTGCGACGATGATCTGCGGGAGGGAGAAGGCGCGTCCCCGGGCCAACGGTGACCTTTTCCTATGTCGCGGTGTTGAGTCCGGCAATCTTGATAGAGGGCTTCAACGGGGAGGAGGCAGGGAGGGTGCGAGGCGGTGGCCTCCTCCTAAGTTGCTGCGGCGGGTTCTGCTCAGCGTCTCTGCAGGGTGCGTCAGCCGGCGCTGGAGCGGGCGGCGACGGTTGTGGGGGCGGTGAGGGCGGCGCTATGGTCGGTGAATCCTACCCCACTCCGCCCTCTCTCCCCCTCACACGAGAACAGCAAACAGCTGTGCCGCCCGTGCTCTCCGCCTCTCCCCGCGCCGATCCAGGCCCGCCCGTGACCCAACCCTCACGATGTACGGCGGGGCCATCCTCTCCTCTCCGGCTTCATCACGCTGTCGGCCAACGCCGGCGGTGGCCAAGGCAGCGGCCAGGAAGAAGCAGCAGCAGCGCAAAGTCACGACCGACTCGCTCTGGACGGGCCTGCGTAGGAGGAAGGCGCCGCCCCGGGGCGACGACGACTTCGAGGCCGACTTCCGCGACTTCGAGCAGGAATCCAGCGACGACGCCGAGGACGTGGTCGAGCAGGTCCACAGCCCCCGCCGAGGTTCCGCTTCGGTGCCAACCGTCAAGGCCGAGCCGCGCTGCCTCCTGCCGCCCTAGTACACTTAGAAGGGCTTAGAGCATCTCTAACAGAGCCCGTAAATCCCGCCGGAACTGAACTTTTCCGGTGGATTTACGCGTTCGGGCCGAAACGCGCGCAGATCAGCGCCCGAATACATGGGCCGGCCCGTAAACGAAGTTCAGGGGCTTGAGTAATCGAGCAGACGCCCCGTATTAAAAGGGTTCGCACAGGGGAGTTCGGGTCGCAAACCCTACTCCCCTCCGCTCGTCTCCCGCCACCGCCGCTAGTTGCCAGCTCCGACGAGCAATCCACGTAGCACGAGCAACCGATCCGTAGCCCGCCGCCCTGCGATGGCTTCCCGTGGAGGATCTGGCGGCCATGCCGCGGGTTTGGGCGGCGGCGACTCACCGCCGCATCCGCCTGTCTTCCGCACGGACGCGGAGCGGCGGAAGTGGAACAAGAGCGAGGGCGCTCGGAAGAGGAGCGCTCGCCGGTGGACGAACTGGGGGCTCACGCCCCCAGGGAAGCTCGCTCGCTACGGCCCCGCCGGCGAGGGCTCCTCCTCCGGCCAGTCGAGCCGCGCACCGCGGCTGCCCGTGGCGGAGAGAGAGGAGGAGGATGACCTCGTTCCCGCGCGCTCGCCGACCATCTCCGTCGGGGACTACGTCCACGGCAGCGATGAGGAGGAGGCCGTCCTCGCTCAGGCGAAGGCGATCAGCGACGCGGAGGCTCGGCAGCGCTTCTGCCAGGAGGAAGCCCGCCAGGTCAGGGATTACGAGGCAGCCCGCCGGGAAGCCCGCGTCCACCGCGTCAAGCTCGAAATAGTCGAGCTTGACAAGGACGACGCGTGAAGATCTTCCACGCCGCCGACCATCTCCGCCAGCATCGGCACCGCCGCGCGCAACTATGTCATCTAGAACTATGATCATCGCTAATTTTACCGCGCCATTTCGAATTCCTCTTTTCAATTCCATTATACGGTTTCTATTCTGCGCCACTGCGAATTTCGATAGAACTCGCTTGTTTTCAGTTTGCGTTTTTTCGGGCTCTGTTAGAGATGCTCTTAGAAGAGGAGAGGAGAAAGGGAAAGAGAGAAGGCATCTGCTGCGGGGGCGGGGTCGACACTGAAGGACGGGGCCCAAATCTGGCCCGCACACGCCGACCACGCAGAACCAGCCAAGCCCGGAAGGGCTGCCACCTACACCTACGCAGCCCACCGGCCATGCACGACCGGCAAAACGCTGAGAGAGCAGGGATTGCAACAGCATTAAGCTCTTTAGATAATGCTACATAGATTAGCAGAGTAAATTGTCCAGAATACGAACAAGAGTAATATATGTACAGATGCTACATAGACATATAGACGTTATTTTTTAACTTCCTAGTGGAAATTTAGGCTGCCATATAGCGTCTATTGAGTGTGCTGCCTATTGTCTGATGGTTAGATGTACAACTTTAGGTGTTTGCTGCAAGCCGCCGTTAGTTGTGGGGTTGAAGTGTGTCTAGATTATCATAATAAATTGTCCAGAATACGAACAAGAGTACCCTGGAAACAACGAGTTCCCCATGGTTCTCATCTTCCTGTTAGATTTAACTTTCTTTCCCTCGTGAACACTTGTTATTTGTTTCTATGATTTTTATTTTTTTGAAACGAGGCAAAATATTTGCCATTTTTATTAATAGAGCAGAAGTACAGATGTTGACCAGTTTATTAGCGGGAAACCGGCCGAAACCCGGCACACAGCCACCCAGGCAACCCACAAAAGCTACACACACCACCGAAGAGAGAGTCGCAGTCGAGGTTGCCCACCAACGTCATCGTCATCACCCTGCGGCGACTCCGACTTCACCAAGAAACAACCACCAAAGGAGACCTCACCGAAGCGGCACCACATAGCTCAAGTCAGCCAATGCCAAACAGGTGACTCCTCACACAGAGATAGGCAGCTCCGACTCTGAGGCGTGCTTTGAAGAGGAGATGCGCAAGACCCGCGCCGAAGAAGACCTTCACCACCGGACCGCCCTTGCAGGTCATCGTACGCTGCTCAGAAGAAGAAACTTGAACGAACATAGCAGCTCCGACTTCACGGCAGGGGAAGGCTAGCACGAAGACACTCGGACACGCCGGAAGCCGACTAATAAGGTCTATGATTTTATGACATTATGTTGGACAAATTTGGTTTGTCCTGTTTTGAACCATCTTATCTTTTAACCGAACTGCCACACTCGCCAACTTTCTCATTCATGAATCCGCTTGCGCGGCTGCCGACTTAGCGATCAGGGTGATCATGATAGGGCGGACCTGGAGACGGATAAGGTGAGGAGGGGAAATGGAAAGAGAAGCTTTTTATGTGCCTCATAATATGGACCATGGGGCCATCCCTCCACGAGATTCACGTCCGCACTGTCGTCTTGGTCGGCATGGGGAGGCCATCACCCAACTCACCACTGGCGGAGTTTATGGAGGTCATACTGGGCTCCCGTCCAGTTTTCTCAAAGTGCAAAAAAAAAATTACTACTGCATCTGCCCCAAGCCCAATCGGCCGGCCGGCCGAACTCGACACGTTGTCTGTACTCGTATACTCAGCGTTCGTGCTCCAGTGCTCCTCACGTCTTCCCAAATGAGTCCTGCTATACACACGATAAAATTTGTCCGATTCTCGTACGATCCTACATGTGGCAATGAATCTTCTCGCGCGAGGCAACTAGTGGCAAACTCGGTTTGGGTTTGGGCTGGGCTGAGACTTTGGTTGGCCCCACCGCTAAATATTATTTTCTCTTTTTACTTTGGGACAATTGGTTATTTACCCAAAAGTTCATCACCCTTAGATCATTTAACTAAAGTTCATTGTACATTGGTAAATTATCCAGGAAGGACTTGAAAGTAAAAAATAATAACAACAGGAAGCCTTGTTAGAGTTGGTCACGAAAGGTTTAATGGATCAGCTTTTATCGATCCAAACATCCTGGAGCGGTTCATCGTAGGTGTGCGCCTGAGTCAGCGCTGCTCCTGGCGGAGATCGATTGCCATAGCAGACGTCTCCTTCATCAACATCGTCCGCTCGTGACTGCCGTAGTACTGCGCCTCGCCGGTACGCCCGGCCGCGTACGCATCGCCGGTATGTCCGGCCGTCGTGGGCATCGACCGTACCTCCCGCCTCGTCGTTGTGCGCCTGTACAATTGTACATGCCTGAATCCCGATCTTTCTTCTTCTTTATGTAGTTGGTGTCAAAAAAATTGTTGACCAGGTCGGCACTTCATTAGTATTGTTCAGTTTTGTAGTTGCCGAACTGATGCATGTTGCTTCGGCGTGAGTACAAATAGTTAGTGTATTAATCAGAGTAAATTATACTTGCTTCTGATTAGCTGTGTCCAAAACCTATATGCATATATCCATTTATGCTGCAGTGATATCATTTATGCTCCTCCGTGTTTTCTATTGTTATTTCCCTGAACTGTGCTCTCGCTTCTGAACTGCATCGTTGTAGGGTGTTCCTTCTAACGTATTGTACTCAATAGCTAGTTTACATTTACATAAAACCCCTTATGGGTAGATTATAAACACAAGTAATCTTCTTATCGGGTAATTTACCAATGTACAATGAATTTTGGTTAGATGATCCAAGGCTGGTGAACTTTTGGGTAAATAACCAATTGTCCCTTATACTTTTCCTTATCCTTTTTCTTTGCTTGAGCAGGAGTACCGCCATCCATTGCTACATCTGGTTGAGCAGTTGATTTTTGCTTCGAGATTTCACCAAGCTAGCGAGATAGCAACCTCCTTAATTGAAATACCGAATTCGAAGATAGATATGTAGCACCGATGTTATCACATCAAAAGACGGATGGCTGGTCTTGGGAAATATTCATCTGGGTGGTTACCAGTCCAATCCGCATCACTGGAAGCAGAGAGCATGCCAAAGGGTGCCGGCCGAAGGTGAAGACTATAGGTGACAGTGGAACGAATATAGCGCAGCATGCGCTCAACATCAGATCAATGAGTATCCCGTGGTGCATGCAGATACTGACAGACACGGTTAACTGCATAGGAAACATCAGGTCGAGGGCGCGAACGTGGGTGGCGCCGGGCGGCGCCTGACAGGAAGAAGTGATGTCGGGCCGCGAGAAGGAAGGAGTGATGTCGGCGCCCCTAGGCTTCATGCAAAGTGGGACAACATCGTCAGCGATGTGGGCTACTCGTGGACGCGCCGCTCTCCTCGTCCCGAAGTCAGAGGTGAAGGAGGAAGAGAATGAGGTGACAACGCTCCTCCATCAACAGTGCCTCGTCGCAAGCAGCGACGATCCCGAAGACATACCATGGTAGAACGCCGCCTTCATGTCGTCGCTGAACGACCACAAGGCTTGGGAGGGAAACATCAAAGACGTGATCGCCATGTCGATCTGCGGGGGCGGCAGGCCACTCGTGCGACCTGACGTGCGAGACAGCGAAGCTGATCCCAGCGGTGCGGTGAAAGATGGACTCACCGACTGGGACTAGAACTTCTTCGAGTGCTACGACTGCTCCGGCCGCCGCAAACGCTATTAGTTTATTTAATGTTTAAGTTGGTCGAATTTCATTCAAAACATTGTAATATATAATTTTTTTTGAATGAATTTGAATGTTTTCGGTAAAATTAAATTTCTTAAAGTTTTGTTTAGGTGACGCGACTTAAAACAGCGGCGCTCCAAAAACGGCAACACGCAGCGACGTCGCCCAAGCGCTCGATCTAACGCTATTTTCGGACAGGTTTTGGGGGAGGCCGCTGGAAATGCTAATTAGCAATTTAAAGTGGTGATTTTATGTTATATATATTTTTTGTAGATTGGAGGAACTGGGCACTAGGTCATGGTTTGGCCTGGGCTCGGACTTGGGCACATAGCACTGGACTGGGGATTAATTAGTGTGATTGGCCTAAAGGAAAGGTAGCACTATGGAGAGCATCGTACATAGTTCGTACGTCATTCGTCGTGTGTGGAGCAATTCCGTTCCCAAATCTCCCTCAAATCGCCACCTCCTAGCTGGCTACTTTCTATTTCTTCCGATCCGTGTCGAATCCTCATCTCCTAGCTGGCTGGATGCTGTCTATTTCTCCCTCAATTTTTCAGATGGTGGTCTGAGTGCCCATGGCGTCGTCCGCCCAGCGTGGTCGTTACTAGTGGAGAATCAAATCGAGAAAGGTATGCAATAAATCAGGTCATGGAGTAGTTTGTTGGTACAAGTAGAACGAGATATAATGGCAGACTTCAAGGCTCGCAAGAACAGGATAGTAACTCTGTAGTTAGTATCGAATTAACTCCCATATATAGCTTGGTTTGCTTGTATTTTGGTAGATGGTCTTTTGCTTTGGAGTATTAAATAAATCACTGCTCCATTTAGTGCTCCAATATGGTATTATTTGAATGTATTATATAGATAGTATCAATATATTGTTCTATGACAGTTCTTCTATTTATTTGGTTACACTTTTTGCAAGAATCATGTGCAATTTTTTTTTTGGCTTTACAAGCAATTGGTTCCTCCTTTATTTTGCACCACGCTTGGCCACTGCAACTCCCAATGGTAGACGACAAGGGTCGGGCGAGTCCACCTGGAGAGGTTGTTCCCCGGGTGGGTACTGTTGTGAAGTGTACAAGTAGATTGCCTAGCCCTTTCCATCAGTTCGGACTTTTGGTTCAAGTGGCTAGTGCATGAAGCTTAACATGGTATCAGAGCCCCAGGTCTCGAGTTCAAATCCTGGCTTTCACATGGTTTTCGCAATTAAGTCTAAAAATTGATGTTGCCCCCCTCTTACATGGTTTTCGCAATTAAGCCTAAAAATTGCTGTTGCCCCCCTCTGTGTGCTCTTCTTCTTTCACGTGTTGACTCTCTTCTCCCGTCACACGCGAGTGGGGGTGTTGTGAAGTGTACAAGTAGATTGTCTAGCCCTTTCCATAAGTTCGGACTTTTGGTTCAAATGGCTAGTGCATGAAAGTCAACACGTGAAAGAAGAAGAGCACACCGAAACAGGGCATCAGCGGTGGCTAAAGAGGGGGACAACAACAATTTTTAGGCTTAATTGCGAAAACCATAAACAACAGCAATTTTAGGCTTAATTGTGAAAACCATGTGAAAGCCAGGATTTGAACTCGAGACCTAGGGCTCTGATACCATGTTAAGCTTCATGCACTAGCCACTTGAACCAAAAGTCCGAACTAATGGAAAGGGCTAGGCAATCTATATATACACTTCACAACAGGCACAACGGAAGGAGAGATATTGGGGAGGAGAGAGTCGGGATGAGATGATGCTGGTGGTTCTCTCCGTTCTCGGCGGCGGTTGCCAGCCAGAACCCCTAAGAGCATCTCTAGTGGTTCCTCTAAATGAGGACCTCTATATCTCCGTATAGATAACCATCTATAAAGATTCCCTTTTAGATGTTCTAAGTTTTTCAGTGGAACGTCTATATCTAGACCATCTATATTTTTGATATAGTCACTGTCAAGTGGACCTCTTGATCTCAGAGGTGTGTGGAGACGTGTGCGCGGGAAAGGATTTTGCTTTGGATGGTCCTCGCTCCGTCCTCCAAATTTGGAGGATGAGTAGAGGAAATGGATGGTCCTCTATATTTAGATGGCCATTTAGATGAGCCACTGGAAACGTTTTTTCAGCTCATGGTCATCTATACACATTTAGAGGATCATATAGAGGAGCCACTAGAGATGCTCTAACTCGTCAAAACGCATGAAGATTTTCATGGATGGAAAGCAGGGAGCTTTGAAGAGAGAGAAGTTGAACTCGTGACTAGGACTTTTCTTGTTTTCTTCTTTCAATAGCCCACATGTCATCCTTGAAAACTGGCCGATGGCAGGAGAGCGCAGGAAGCTCAACATATTTACCCTATTTAGGCATCTTCAACAGGACAGAGACAAACGAATGTCCTTTGCGTTCGCGGAGACCGAAAATGCGCCTGCGTGCTCTAGCGGGTTGACGCAAAGTGACCGGACCGTTCGCGGTGACGCACCTGGCCCAAATATGCGCCAGGTATGCGTTTCCGCGGATGCTGCACGGACGCGCCGAGCGTCCGCTCACTTGTCCCATGGGCCCGCCTGGCAGCGACCCTGGCTTGAGCCGGCGCAAATTCAAAGCACAAGGGCTGGTGGGAAGGGCAACCGCCGGAGTGGCAACAGCGTCGATCGACACGCGAACTGCCAGAATGGAGCGCCGAACTGCCGCGGAAGAGCAACCGCAACACGCTTCGGTATATGTGTTGCCATTAATCCCCGCTCAATGAGACCCCTCCGTCTCCAACCGCCCTACGCCATTCATCCCTCTTTCACCATGAACAACCTTTCCTTACCATCAGACACAGACAGCGAGGGGAAGCCACCTGGATGGCGGCATTGGTGGGATAGAGCTGCCATGTTGAACAGCTCTAGCTCCCTGCTGATGGACGGCGAGGAGGAGGAGGTGGAGGTCGTCGCCGAGGACGGCGACGAGGAGGAGCCAGAGGCCGTCGCCCAAGACGACGATGAGGAGGAGCCGGAGGCCGTCGTCGAGGACAACCATGAGAAGGTGGAGGCTATCATTGGGGACGGCCAGGAGGAGGGGGACGCCGTCGCCGATGACGGCCAGGATGAGGAGGAAGCCATCGTCGAGAACGGCGAGGAGGAGGAGGAGGATTCAGATGCGAGGTGGACGTGGCTAGAGGCGGAGGAGGCGGCTGAGGAGGCAGCGGCGGCAAGGAAGGAGGCAAGGGCCCGGGTGAGGTCGCAGGTGCAACGTTCGTTCACGGACGACGACGAAGACCCCGATAACCACTCGTCGGAGGGGGACTCAAGCTCGCCGGCCGCGTCGGCCGCCAATGCCTCTTCGCATGAGGTGACGAGCAGGAGGCGCGTCCGTGAGGATAACGAGGCGGGGCCTTCTAACAAGAAAGCCAATAATTAGTTAGTTTAGAATGTGTTTGTTTTCGCGTTTGTTCTCCTAGTTTGTATGGTAAATTTGTTTAAACTTGTTCGATTCGACAAAGCATGGCATGATCAATTGAAATTGTTTTCGCGTTTGTTCCCCAAGAATTAGTTAGTTTCTCCAAAATGTGTTGGACCACTGGGGTTGCCTCCAACGCAAACAGACAAATTACATCTAGCGGTCATTTTTGGGTCCGCCAGGCGCGCGAACATTTTAGACGTCCGATATGCGTCACCCGTTGGAGCTGCCCTTAGTAATACCAAGAATACACGTCAGGTTATCTAATAAATACATCTCTGATCAATATGAAGTACAAACGATTACCTAAAAGTAGATTTGTACATGTTTTCCATTAGTTTTGACTTATAAGACTAGCCACAATAGAAGTATCATAAGTAGTATCTTGCATATTATGTAGGCAAAAAAATTATGTGGCACATCAATTAATGAGGAGAGGGGTGAGACTAGTATCATAGATACTCTCTCTCCAGTTCAGTTTATAAGGCACGCACGTAGATTAAAGAAATTTTGATCATTAATTTAGTTAACAAAATATGAATTATATGTCAAACAAATTATACCGTTAAAAAATTTCTCTTCAATATGAATCCAATGATATAACTTTTGTGGTTTATATTTTATATTTTGTTGACAAAATATATGGTTAATGTTTTTCTTAAACGACTTATAAACTGAATCGGATGGAGTAGATACCGTATCATAGCACGTAAAACTAGAAATTTTAGTGGCAAACACATCATGTGCACATATTTACATTGAGATTCTACAAAATATTAAATATGATAGAACTATGATAATAATACATGATACTATTTATTGTAGGTGTTATATCATAAATTAGTATCATCTAAAGGTATAATTGCTGCACCCCCATGGGGCTCTCACAGCGTTTTCAGCTTCTCCACCGTCCGATCTCACACTTGGAAAAATCTGACCCATTCTTTTCTGGTTCACTAGTTGGGTGGGCGTTTCTGATAGCTAGGTGATCCCCATGCAACGGTAGTATTCTACCCGCATCAGGCTGTTTTTGGGCTCCATCTTCGCGCGGACCCGCCCGTCGGTCGGTGCGGGTAAAACGAGATCCGGTCGACCGTGATGTGGCTCAGGCCGAGGCTTTACTAGGAAGTATAAAAGATATCCAAACCCTAGCCGCCGCCCCCAATCGCCTTGCTCAATTCACTCTCCCCAATCGCCTCCCCGCGAGACAAAAGCTCCGCCCACAAGGAAACCCTAGCCAATCCCTACCTAGCCCCGTGTCTCCTTCCCATGGCCGCTCTCGACCATCCCTGTTCCTCTCCACGTGCGGCCGCGGGCGAGGATCCGCTGCTCAACCGCTCCATGTTTCGCTGGGAAGGGGAGCAGAAGGCAGGCGCGAGAGCATACGGGAGCAGCGCCTCCGTCCGCCTCCATCCACCGCCGCCGCCACGGCACGAGCATGCGGGAGCAACGCCGCCGTCCTCCGCCGCCCTCCCTGTCGTCCTCAGCAAAGGAGGCTGGGCTCCAGATCTCCGGCTCGGCCAGAGGCACACCCCGGCGGCAGCAGCGCATGGGTCTCACCCCTACGTCATACTCAGAGGCAAGTACCCCTAGAACAGGGAAGAGGAGGGGTGGGCCTGGTACTACTCTCCTACATCCTCTCCTTGGCTGCATATTTCATCTTCTGTTTGAGGTGTTACAAATCCCCCACCCGGAGAGGATTTTGCATCATTTATTGCTGCTGTTAGTTCCCATTCCTCAAAATTTCTCAGTACTTATTTGGTATGTGCGATTTATCTTTGTACTAGAATTGTCATCATAAACACCTCTGCTGCAATTAGGCTATTATCTTGGCCAAAATTAGTTGGACCACAAGTACTCCAAACTATTAGATGATTTTTCTTATTCTTCAGTAGGCTCAGAAACTGGCATGTGATGCGTGTTCATTAATTAAGATGAATTGACATTTAGTCGAGACTAGCCAACCGTAATTACCACCCGTCTCCATCCGTCAGACTTTCACAGATTCCGTGCAGTCAAACAAACACTTCATTCGTTGACTGCCATCATCAAAAATAAGTTCTTGATCTATCTCGAATACATGATGTTTACCTCTCCGTGGATGGCCACCAGACTTTTCTTGCAAGTGAAAGTTGTTTGATAAGATGACCAGATGTATACGTCAATTTTTTTGTAAGGCTGCAAAATCTGAAACAGAAAGATCCAACGAAAGGTAAGCTACCAATTTATCATTACCATTTGGTGCTCTGGTTGTATGAGGAGAAGCTCTTGATATTTAAGTAGGCTATATACAATATAGATGGAAAAAATCATTTCCACCATCTGCTTTGTTTCCACGGCCATTCAGTGTGCTGCTTTTCAAGTTGTTGCTTCTACTTGATTACCGATACATGTTGTAGTTTGGTCTTTTTTACCATCCCTATTTTGTTCTTTTAATTATCACAAACTAGGTTTTATTGCTCTACATATAACATATCATTATCAGAATAGCAGATTCTTTTATTTACCATTCTTTTATTTACCATTCTTTCAGTTACCTTTCTGGAATGCTAGACGCATGCAAAGTTCATATCTCTATAGTATATACATGAAAAAAATTGCCATTCTATTGATGTTATATACAAGAGCAGTAATCTATGGAAATGGTAAAAAGCAAAAAAATATAACTTATTGTTTTTGATGGTTAGTTTCTACTTTACCTGATTAATTAAGCTGTGATTGGGCAGATCATGAACCCGTGCCAAGCTCGTTTGCCTCAACCATGTCTCTCTTTGTCATTTGTGGTGGCCAAAAGGCCCGCTTTACTGGAAGCGAGAAGCACAAACAGGACAAGCCGTTTGCGCCGTCGTCGCCTACACCATGCACAGACGCAGAGACGAATGAGGAGAGGTCGTCGCCAACATCCTTGCCCCTCAGTTCCCACAACAGGAGCCCTTTTTTATGCTTCATGTACATCTTGGTTTAGGTTCGCCTCTCTGCTGGTCTAATGATTTTACCAATTACATGCTACAACTGCTGGTTGGAGTATTTCTACAAATTTGGTTTTGTGATGATCTGGTTTGAGCCTTAGGAGTCAAGTTTATAAGCGGGTAAGAAATTAATGGAGGACAACAAACAAATTGTATTTTGATGAAAATATGAGGATGATTGTGTTGAAATATTATATATATTTCGCAAATTCATTGCAATAAGCAGAGTATGATATTATAAATGAATCTATTCAAAGATGTTCTAGATTAGGTAGTTATTTCTTTCTATACCTATCAAGCAAATTTTATGAATATTTGCATCTATCTATACAGTTGATGGTTTCTCATTCTCATCTCGGTGGAGTTGTTCCTGGGCATTCATTTCAGTGAATTCCATTTGAGGTGAGGGCATGCAATGTATGCATTCTATCATATGAGATGTTTTTTCAGCTTATTTGACTACAATAATTGCAGTGGCCAGGACGCGCGCCTGTAACTCGACCCTTGCCGCCGGCCTCTGAAGTGCTTCTCCCAGGTATGGCATCAACACTGTTGATTTAACAGGGCTTGGTGATGCGGCTCCGGCACAGGCTGGATGGCCTTGTCTCCAAGGTGATTTGTTCTTCAGTTTTTCTATCTCTAACCATTGTGGATTGGTTTATTTTTCTGTAATCAATTAGTAGATACTCATACATTACACATACTTGAAATATATGTTGATTGGGTAGCTACACAAACTTGACTGATCTAATGGTTGTTTTTTGTAGATTGATTTGTCATCGGAGGTGGTACATCTGATTAGTATGGTGCAGTACGAGTCATTTTGATTATTTACTCCTGAGTACTGTACAAATATGAGAGATATTCTCATATTATTGAAGACTACCTCGATGAGCATACTTTAAACCCTGATGTTCTCTTCAACCCAAGAATAAATTTTCGTATGATTTTGCACATTGCCATCATTGAAATTTGAATGTGCATGTGAAGTATAATAATTATTAAACTTCTGTAAAGTGCTTAATACTCCCTCCATTCCGAATTTGTTGTCGCTGATTTATTTTGTGCATGGGCTTTCTTAGAACAGAGGGATTACTTTATTTTGTAAATGGGCTTTTATAGAAACTATTGAGAATTTGGGATTTGTTTACATTGCTTAGAGACATTATGCACCAGTTTATCAGCCTCTTATTGTTGATGTAAATAAGAAAGTAAATAAGAAAGGCGTATGAAAATGGTTTTTCTTTCATTTTCTACCCTTTCTCATATTTGTGCAAGTTAAATTTGCTCTTACAGATTCAATCCCATGTTATTTTTAGTTATTTCGGTTGTGTATGATATTCTGTTTTTATTATTTTGAAAATATGCTGAATGTATATACTGAATGTAATTGCTCAAGTTCTGAACCAACTTACATCTCAACTTCTTACTATCTTTCTGAATTCATTTCTAAGGTTTACATTGTGTTCTGTATTTATAGGTTCGCTGACTAGACGAGAAAGGTAACCTAGCCAAGGAGAGACCTGTTGATTTGGACTTGCAGGAGCATGTCTCAAATGGCTTCACTATGGTGCCCACGTTATCGGGATTTTGGATTTCCTCTTCATATGTTATTCAATAATTGAGCTGATTGAAGTGTACTATTGCAACTTGTGTGTATGTGTTCACAAAAGCTGCAGTAGGTAAATGAATTTTAATTGGCATACACATTAGAAGAAATCAATGTGTTTCACAATGAAATATGCTTTACAAGTGCATGCTGAAGGATATTTTCTGTGAACTTACTGTTTGCAAATTCTCAGATAGGGATTTATTGCGATTTTGAGTATATCAGGCAGTTTTCTGTCGTTTCCTTAGCCTACCATATTCAGCACAGAGAATGAATGCTTATATCTACACGCTTATTTCACACAAAACAATTTTGGTTATAGATTGATTATTAGCGAGCTAGGCCAGTATGACCTTTTGTAAACTGCAGGTATATAGAGCCAGGGGGAGATAGGGATGTTGCCAAAGATGGACCTAGGGCCAGGAGACTCTTTAACTTTGAACGGAGCAGAACCAAATTAAAAGGCATGGATCTCATTGTGCAGAACTCAGTTGAGTTTGTGAAAGTGAAGTGACTCTTTGTGCATATTATTTAGTCCGAATATTTCCATCAGTATACGCGTGGTAAGGGCTGATTATCTAAATTTTAGTGTCGGAGCAGTGACCATGTTTAAGCAACCTATCCATCCTTCTTATGATTATTGTATGCATTTACTCATATTAGAAGCTGCACCGCTTTCAAGTACAATGTGATCATCTTAGACAATGTTCAGTTTCGACAGTGTCATGCGTACATAACCTGTACTTTCTATTGGTAGTTACTTCCACGATGTTAAGGGATGCTCCACTTGCAAACACGATATAAGCGGTTTAGGCACTGTCGTATTTTGTATTATGTGTACTTCTACTTAGTGATATGCTCCTGGTTTAGCCACAGTCAGCATTCAATTTCGTGCAGCTTGTGCTGCTATGTAAGGCTATGGCCAATCAGTCTACTGATTAGTGTAAAACTGTGATCAACCAGTTTACTCAAGGATAACCTTCATGTTTTTTGTCTTAAAATTTCCCATGGTTAAATTTAGTTTACTCAACATTAATCTACAATCTATATATGATTGTATCCCTTGCCTCTAGAATTTTGTTTAATTGTCGGTTCTGAAAATGACCCATTTAAGACGGACATGAAAGTAACTGAATTTCTTTCAATGCACCAATGTCAGTTGGAGTAAACAATGGACGGGCTTATTTTGTACTCCAATATGTTTTTGTTTAATTGTTGGCCAGCCAATGACCCATTCAAGAGAGACATCAATGAATTAGGCTAACTGAATACGAAAAACATCTGGTAAAAAGGTTTCTGTAGCTATTTATGCATTGGAAAAATAGTGAATCCCTTTATGGTTGCTGCGTATATATACCAGGTTAAGGTCCAGGTCCAGTCATTTTTTGTTTATGAAAAATAAAATGATCCTACTTTAGGACTTATTAAGGTGTATTTGCAATGATATATTCTTAAAATCAGGACTGTATGCTGTTGTTTGTTACTGTAATTGTCTATTTGTATTCTGATGTACTTACGCCTATAGACCAGAAAGAAAGCAATGAGGTATGTTTGAGGGAAAAATTGAGTAGGGATACAATCTATGTCATGTTCAGCAAGTCTGTGCTTGATCTCCGTGAGGGAAAGCTGCTAATTCCTACTTGGATAGATATTCTGGATGCTCTCTTGGTTCACATTAAGGGTGATCCAATCTCGGCCATTGTCTCTTTGGTTTATATAGATTTTGCCAACTATCAAAATTCTATGTATATATTTTGGCACCTACAAATAATTTGACTGAAGAGATCAACACCCATGTCTTACATATTTTTCACCTGTGGAGGTTAGGGTCTGCCCTGTCACTTATTGATATTCATGGATAAAACAAGCGGATAGGAAATTGACGGAGCTGAAGTATAAAAGGCCATTTAGTTTTTTGCAGTGGACTCAATTCTCGGAATATGAACCACCTCTCTTATGTTATGCGTGATCTCGCGACCAACTATCAGGGAGATCTATTACAATAAAACGTGTCATTGCCTGAACCAGCAGACATGCTTTTTTTTCGAAAACAGACATACTTCTATTTCTAAGAATTATTATGGGAACATCCTTTTTTGAGAAACAATCTGTCGTTTAGGAAATCAGGGACAATTGCATTCAGAACTTCTGGAGGGTATAGCAAATTGTCCTCTTGAATGAAGCACAAGAAGAGCTTAATCAGAACCCATTATGTTTTAGTTTATTTATATTATATCTTCTAGAGTTCTTTAATTGTGTGCCCCCAGTATGTATAACTTATTTATTTGTATATCATGTCCATTACATGTCTACCAGCCCACATCTGTCTTTTGAGCACCAAACAGTTATTCAGCCTGATCCATCTCTGGTGGCTTATTTTATGTGTACTGCCTATTAAGCTACAATTATGTTACCCATCACCCATGCACACTTTCTTACTTTGTCAGTTATGCCTGCTATTGTGTATCGTGGGTAATGCTCTCATTTTTTTTGTTATGTTTTGCCTAATGCTCTTATTTATTTTCATGATCAGATGGTGATCAATCCATTGAGTGAGCTCACCCAAGGTTGGTTGTAGCATCAGTGTGGAGGAACCGATGACGGTCCCATAAAATACACTGACATAGTGTTTCAGGACAAACATGTATTCAGCCTGATCTTTAGATGTGTGGATGTTGAGTTCTCGCGTATTGAGTTTACTAATTTGTTCTTAGATGATGTTTTTGCGTGAACTTTTTCATGTGGCTTCAGAACTATTTAGAGTTCTGGCATTTGGACGATATTTCTTGTGACATCGAACCACAATAGCCTGGAAACATACTAATAGTTTTCCTCTTGTGTTTTTAGACCTCTGGGATTGGACTAAACTTTTTTTTGACAAATCACCCACTCATCTTATAATATATCATTGATCAGTGGATTTTGTAGGAAAGGATGGTCAAGATATGGAAATTTTGTGCATGACATGAAGCAATAGAATTAATGGCTTCTATAAACATATTTGAACTGTCGACCTCATTGTTCCATATGTATTTCCCCATAGGTTCTCCCTATGTTTGATTAGTTGTGATACTGCAAGTAAAGTAGGATTTTACCAATTTGATTTTCCAACCCTGCATTACCAAGGGCTCTCTTTGTTTTGCCGTTTCTTTCTTGATCATATCTTTTCACTTTATTGTAATGTATGGTAAACCGCTAAGCTCCCTACTTTGTCCATGACTAAATCGTGTTATTATTGTATTGCAAAGGGTTTTGCATGACCGGGGCCATGATAAATTATGAGTTAATAAAACATGCATTCTGACGTGATGCTTGAAAATACTTACAGATGTGGTATATGTTGTCTAAAGAGAGACCAGTTTACAGATGTGGTATATGTTGTCTAAAGAGAGACCAGAGTCGCCCGAGCCAGGGAAAGGTTCACGAGAGACATGCTGCTTTGGCTTGAGCACAACACAAGGTCTGACTGAGTTCAAGTGTGAGAGCAATAGTAAAAATAATTAGGTTCATGGTGTGCAAAATCTGCTCCATGTGGTGACCCTGCATACCACTGCATGTTGTAGTATGCCAGTCGTTGATATAACATTCACGAAGTACCATTCCGCAAATATTACATCCCTCAGAGTAGTACAACAGAACATAGCAGGTCTATAACTCATTCATTAATTATTACAAGCATAATATACATATCATCTCGGAGCTCCTCTTCGGTCCTAAGAGGGGTACTCCTGGGTTCGAGGCGAACCCAACTTAACTTACAATATAGAAGTCTCACTAGGTTATACATTTATGCCCTCGAGCAGTTAAGTACTAAGAGTTCGTACTGCTCGGATACTTGTACTACTAGGTAGGTCTACACGTGCTCTCCTCCGGAACCCTCCCCGGCTCCGTAGACTATGAGGTAGTCTACACCTTCGACACCTCTAGAGAGGTCTGGTTCTTCATAGCCGATGATCTCGGCTCCTTCAGGGTTGTCGTTGTCCTCCTCCAGACGATTCAGACAATCTAAGCAGGGGATTTAAGAGTGGGATGAGTACGAGCGTACTCAACAAGTTCATTATAGAAAATAGGTGTTTGATGCACTAGCTACGATATCAGACTAGAAAGTCTAATACCAATGCAGGTTTTGATAAATATTTCTTCAAGAGGTTGCTTTTATTTCAAAGAGCTATGTCCGTCAGCCTTCACCGGTTTACTAGAACTTCATGGAGCTCCTTTCCGGCAGCGTTCGCAGTTCCATATCCCGGAACAGGGAGTGACAGGTCACGGTTCTTTACACTCTGCAGAAGTGTGTTGCTTTACCCATAAGAGATCTTAACCTTGATGCCAACCGGGCAGCTTTCCCATCCACACTTCCTTCGGTGTGAGGCCCGGTATAAGGTCATAGCCAATCATATTCCTCCGCTACCTCGGACACCCACCCTTTGTTGCATACCCCGACCCTGGGTCCTCGCCGGTCCCATTATTCCCATATTTCAGGCTGGACCCCGACCACGACGACAGTCTGGAACTCGTTAACCAAACTCCTTCGCCGGTAGCTGCAACCCATCATAGACCACATTACCGTGGGGAATTAGAAGGGGATCCCCACCCACCAATTGTTCCGCAAGCAGCAACCGCTACGGTATGCAACAGCAATACCGTGGGGAATTAGAAGGGGCTCCCCACCCACCAATTGCTCCGCAAGATACAACCGCTACGGTAAGCGCATCCATTGATGTACAAGAGGTGGAAATACGATTGACTATTCCGTCCCACTCCAGATCTTATGGTTAATACGGGTATTACGGCACAAGAATCACTGGCGACATTTGTTGTTTAATCCTAGATGGATATAAACCCTTGCAATGGAACCTCCATCATTTCAACACAATCCATGGTTCCATTGCCCACCACATAGTCATATTCATAGTTATGAAAATAGTGGTTTTGGTTTTTATGCAATAGTGATAATCATAGTACTTTGCAAGTAATTTGATAAAGATACTCAAATGGTATGAGCAAGCGATGAACTTGCCTGAACACTGCAAAGTGTTGCAGTTGGATGGTGTGGACTGACCCTTTTCCTCTGTTGCTGAAAAATAGCATCATTGTCCGATAAGGGCAATGGTCAAAGAAGCATTGATGCATGATTCCAATTTTAGGGTTTGTTCCCCCCTTCCGATGTCATTATTATTTCATGTGAGAGGTTAATACTAAGAATGATTTGGAGATACTCTATTTAGGGTAAATACAACCTTGAAATGTTGTCAAGGTGTTTTTAAAGTCCAAAAGAATTTATGGACTTATTTTCATTATTGAAAATAATATAGGTGTTTCTAAATGATTATTTTAATCATCAAATTTGAACTTATTCTTGTTTATCTTCAAAAATTCAACTTCATATTTTATTATGATAGAGTTTTTTATACTGAGTGATTTTCATATTTTTAATTATTTCTTTAGAGCTAGGAAACATTTATTGTGCTTTTCCAAAGTTTCTGTATTTTAAATGAATTGTGAAATGGCAAAAATGCCCCTAGGCCCACCTGTCAGGGTGGCCCAGCGGTTAACCCTAACCCGAGCCGCACATCCGGCTCGGTCGGACGCACTCGTCCCCTTCTCCTTCTCCCTCGCGAACCCTAGCTCTCCTCTCTCTCTCGCGACGCCGTGGTCGCCTGCGCCGTCGCCGAATTACTCCGGCCGCCACCGGCCATCCCCACCGGCGAGATCGGTCGCAATCAAACGGCCGCACGACGGTGCACCGATCGGTCCGCGTCGATCTGTGTTTCCTCGCCGTCACCGCTCTCCCCCAGCACCTCTGCGACATGGCCGTGGGGGTTCCGCGGCGATCTCGTCGTTGCCGACGAACCTGGTGCCGTGGCGTGGCCGTGTGCCCCGCCGTGGTTGCACTGGAGCCCCTGCGCCTCGGCGACCGCCTGGCTTGGCCATGGCTTGGCGCTGCCGTGGCCAGGCTGTGCCGCCACGGTGACGTCGTGGTGCTGCTCCAGGTTAGTGCCCCCGTTCTCCTCCTTTCTCTCCTCCTCCTCTTCGTCTAGCTCTGTCTACTGGCCTGCTTCCCCCATGGAGATGCTGGCCCTGCCGATGGGCTCTGCGCCATGCTAGTCCTGGTGCTGTCTTGATGCGCTAGCTGCTGCTGCCTACACGCGCCATGGCTGCAAGCTGCTGTGCTTGTGCTACGGCTTTGCTTATGCTATTTGCTGTGCTGCTACTGCCACGCTTGCCCTAGTCTATGCGCGTGTGCAAATCTTACTGTGGCATATGCCTCCTTTGTTTCCTGTCTCTGCTCACCCTTGTGGTTATACATGCTATTATCTGTCTAGATGCTCATCTGAGCATCTCTAGCCATTGTTGTTGCTTGCTTGCTTGTGCTGTGCTATGCTCTGGCTCCCCTGGTTCACTACTGTGAGTGATTCTTGCTGTTTAGCAAGTACCAGTGCTGCTTGGGTGATGATTAAAGGTTGTTGGCTCATGGTAGGCTCGGCCTTGCTTAATTGTTGTCCATATACATCAATTCCTTGATGATATGCTTCTGGATATAATCATAAAAATGGTTTATGTAATTGTCTGTGATTCAATTGTTGCTTAACTGTGGCTGTTTAATTTATATGATTCCTGTGTGATGCCAGTGATGCCCTAGCATGCCCTGGCATGCTCTAGCAATCTTCTGAGGATCATATGATCATCAGTTGCTTGTAGAAGCTGCTGTGTTGTTTCAGTGCTTCACTTCTATTCAACCTGTGATGTGTGTGTATCACACAAGCTGGTCCTAGTGTGTGCTGGTGCTTACTTAAGCAGCAGCTGTTGCTTGCAATGATCTATTGGGATCATCAGCAAGGCCCTGGTGCTTTGGTTATTTGTGTTGTTCACTTATCTGTATTGCCTGGATTTACTGAAATAGATAAGTGATGTGAGCTGCTTTGCAGTTGTGATCATCCTATTAACTGTGACAGGGCTAGATGGATGCCAACACTCAGTTGTGTACCCTAGCCCTCTACTGAATCCAAATGGATAATGATGTGTAGGTTCTTGTGCTTGGCTCGTGGTTGAGGTGGCCCCGGCAAAGACTTGTGATGCTGTCATGGTTGCTCCCCTCTCTGTGACTTGCCATGGTTTGTGATTGCTTCCTGGAATGGAATAGCTGTTCACTGGCTTGATCCACTATTGGACTTCCAGTGACCTTTTGATGTTGACAAAGTATATAGACAAGAAATTTTCTATAGTCTGATGGCATAAATAGCTGTAGGTGTTAAGTGTGTGGGCTAGGCTAGCTGTGACTTCATCTTTTGCTGGATTTCTTCAGTTATGCATTAATTTGCATAACTGCTGTTCCCATAGGATGATTGCCTAATGGTCTTTACCCATATTTGCTTGCACCAAATGGCTTTACAGCCAAATGATGACACAAACAGGGTTCTACCCTCTTTTGCTTCTGTGACTTGTGCATATGCTGGATTAGTATGAGCAAAATCTTGCCTGCTCATGATTTACTGGTATACCTCACTCCAGCTCCTAGAAATGTGTTGGTGTAGAGGTTTTGCTTCTGGTTGATGGCTTAGGCTTGCCCTGATCCTACTGGCTAGCTTGAGCTTGTTCTACTCCATCCTGTGCTTGTTCACAGTTGACAGTTCTTGGTGAAACTGTCCCTGGATGATTTCTGGTGGGTTGCTGTTCTTCCTGTTCTAAGTGTTCTTGTGTTCTTGATGAACTTACCCAGCTGCTGGTGTCGATGAACTGGTTAGGGTTTACTGTGGAGGTTTTTATACCTCCCTTTCATTGCCTTCCTGGTCGACAGCTTGGCCTGGCAGGCTTGTGGTGACTCACTGGCCTGTGTGTGCTGTTGGGCATGCACACAGCCTTGTGAGCAGGCTGGCTGTGTGTGTGTGCAAGTGCTTGGTATATGGCTTGGTTCTTGGCTGAGAGTGGATCAGCTCGGCAGCTTTGGTCATATCCTCTCCAATTTCATTTGATTTCTAACCTGCCAAGTGGCTATGCCACTTGGCATAACTTGTTTTCTTTGTGTTTGTGTGCAGGGATCAAATTGATCAAATGGACATGAAGATCCTCAAGCTCAAGTGTCTAGATGAATATTAACTTGTAGTTTTAGGATGGATCATTGAATTGTAATTTCCTTTTTCTTTTCATTTTTCATTTTTTTCCAATTCTTGTAATATGTTGTATTTATTTCAATTGTGAATGATGTAAAGACAATGTATCATGTGTGATAATCAATAAAGCTCAAGGTTTTCTCTAATGAGCTTTACTTATTGTTCATAATGTGTTTTATTTACAATTTACTTAATGAATCTCCTCATAATTGAATTATGGTTATTTATTTAATGTTTGAATTTGAAATTCAAATTCAACTTTGGTTTGAATTCAATCATGCAACTTAAAATTGAATTCAATCATGCAACTTAAGTTGTAATGCACTTACTCTCCTCTCTTCTCAAAACCCTAAATTAGTTAGGTGAGATACAAATTTGTCGCACTCTCGAAACCCTAACCCTGTAAGGTATCGAGAGAGAAACTTGTCCCCCTTCGATGCAGTTTTGTTTTAAAAGCGCGAAATTTCCCCAGAATTTACGATGCAATGCACACCCCTTTCTAAAATCTACCCCTCGATCGTCTCTAAACCTGGGACATTACAGCCTTTCCCCCTTAAAGAAAACTTCGTCCCGAAGTTGTGGTTGTAATACCTGAAGAGTTCGGGGTATGTTGTCCTCAGGTCTTCTTCCTTTTCCCAGGTGGCTTCCCTCTCGGGGTGATGTTTCCACTATATCTTGTAGTACTTAATAGCTCGATTCCTGAGTTGTTTCCAGTTCTCCTCGAGAATCTTCGCTGGCTTCTCGATGTAGGTCAAATCTGGTTGTAACTCGAGCTCATCATGTGATACTGGCTCATCTGGGGTCTTTAAGCATTTCCTGAGTTGCGACACATGGAATACATTGTGAACTTGAGCTAACCTTCCCGGTAGTTCCAATTCAAAAGCTAACCCTCGGTTTTGACTCAGAATCTTGAAAGGTCCGATGTATCTAGGACTTAGCTTCCCTTTTACTCCAAATCTCTGAAGTCCTTTCATCGGGCTCCCCTTGAGATATACCATGTCTCCAACTTGTGGCTCCCATGTTCTTCTCTTCTGATCGGCATAACTCTTTTTCCGACTTTGGGCTATCTTCAACCTATCTCTTATAATGTCAATGATTTGTTGCTTTTCCTTGACATAATCAGGATTAAACTCCTTGCTTGCTCCAGCCTCATACCAGCATATGGGTGATCTACACTTCCTTCCGTATAGAGCTTCGAACGGTGCCATCTTGATGCTTCTTTGATAGCTATTATTGTATGAAAACTCTGCTAGTGGCAAGTGCTCCTCCCATGATAATCCGAAGTCTAGGGCACAAGCCCTAAGCATATCCTCTAGGATATGGTTAGTTCTCTCTGTTTGTCCACCCGTCTAAGGATGATAGGCGGTACTATAATCCAACTTAGAGCCTAAAGCTTCATGTAGTTGCTTCCAAAATGCTGACGTGAACACGGATCCTCGATCCGACACGATCTTCTTGGGCACTCCATGTTTACTCACGATCTCTTTGATGTAAAGATCGATGAGTTTTTCTCCTTTATCCTGCTGATTTACCGCTAAGAAGTGTGCACTTTTCGTTAACCGGTCCACGATTACCCATATCATGTCCTTCTTTTTATTGGTCATGGGTAGTCCGGTGATGAAATCCATTCCTATCTCCTCCCATTTCCATTCTGGGATAGGTAAAGGTTGTAACTTTCCTGCCGGACTCTGATGTTCAGCTTTCACTCTTTGGCAGGTATGGCATTCCGCCACGTATTGTGCTATCTCTCTCTTCATATTATTCCACCAGAATAACTCCTTGAGATCCATGTACATCTTTGTACTTCCCGGATGTATGGAGTATGGTGTTTGATGGGCTTCCCGGAGTATTACTTCCTTGATCTCAGCAATATCCGGAACACAAATCCTCTTCTGAAACCATAGTGATCCTGATTCTCCTCGGTGAAATTCTGATGGTCTACGCTCATCTATCCTTCTCATCTCCTCTACGATGAATGGATCATCCAATTGACCCATCATTATCTCATTCTTGAGGTTAACATTTAGCTCATCGGCCACTTGTAAAGTCGATAGTCCTTCATGAGCTTCTTTCTCCCAAAGTTGTATTTGAGCTTGACTTATTTCCTTCCTCAACTCCGGTGATAACTCTTGTTCCACTCCTCCAGTGCTCTTCCTACTCAAGGCATCTGCTACAACATTAGCCTTTCCTGGAGTATAATTGATGGTCAAATCATAATCCTTGATTAGTTCAAGCCATCTTTTCTGCCTCATATTGAGTTCCTTCTGAGTGAAGAAGTACTTGAGACTCTTATGATCCGTATAGAGCTCACACTTGGCTCCATAGAGAAAATGTCTCCATGTTTTAAGTGCAAATACAACTGCTGCTAATTCTAAATCATGTGTTGGATAGTTCACTTCATGAGGTCTGAGTTGCCTTGATCCATAAGATATCACTTTCCGATCCTGCATGAGTACGCAACCCAATCCATGTTTGGATGCGTCACAGTACACGGTGTAATCCTTGCCAACTTCAGGAACTGCTAATACCGGGGCTGTGGTGAGTTTCTCTTACAGAGTTTGAAAACTCTTCTCACACTCCTCTGACCAAACGAATGGTGTGTTCTTTCTTAACAGCTTCGTCATAGGTCCTGCTATCTTGGAGAATCCTTCAATGAATCTCCGATAGTATCCAGCCATTCCTAGGAATCCTCGGATTTCCTTGATAGTCTTGGGTGCTTCCCAATCTAAAATTGCTGCTACCTTACTCGGGTTAACAGCTATTCCATCTTTGCTAATGACATTGTCGTGGTATCGTCACGGCATATGCCATAGGGTGGCTAATCGAAGTGGTTCCTGAGAGATCTCATGGCGGTATCCGGATGCGGGTATGGGCACGAGCGACACGGCGACGTACCCAGGTTCGAGGCCCTCCGATGGAGGTAAAACCTCTACTCCTGCTATGAGTGTATATGATGATCACACAGTACAATGGTGCTCCTAGAGCTGCGTCCGGCTGCTCCTGAGAGGCTAAGGAAGACTATGGTTTCTCTCACAGGGCAGCTCTGTAGGTGGGTGAAAGCAATAAATGATCGATCCCCTGCACGAGAGGGGGTAGTGCGGCTTATATAGGCACCGGCACTTTACATATAAGACCCTATAGTTTTACTGGCCGGCTGGGCCGGCTCCGGCTTCCGCTCCTTCCCGAGGCGGTGACGTCAGGAGTGGTTGAGGCATCGTGGCCTGTCCCATCCGGCTGCCACGGTCAGCGGTATGGAGGAGGCGTCCCTGTCGCCGTCAGCCACTGTAGCCAGTACGGATCGTCGTAAGCCCTGACGGCCTGTCCGGCGCGAGGCACTATTGCTCCACAGTGCCCCGCGTTTCACGGAAGATGGAGTCAGCGTGGACTTTGGGAACCCGGATCACCTACCCGGTTCCTTCCAGTGCAAGACTCGCCAGCCTCGAGTCGGTCTGAGGTACAAACCCCAGTCGGATATGGCTTGTAGAAGCCGGCCCAACTACAGCATTGGTGGCCGTAGCCAGGCCGACTAGGACCTAGAGCCAGCCGGCTTCCAGACCAGCCGGCCACGGCGCCGCCTCGGCTGCTCCTCAGCCGGCCTTTGCCGCGAGCCGGCCAGTGGCCAGCCGGCTGCTCCGCGTCCATTGCCCTATCCGGGGTCTTCCCCCCGACATTAGCCCCCGAAGCTGGCAAGGTCCTGCGTTTAGAAGGACCTAGGCAGGTTTTCCTGGCTTCTCGAATATATTAGACGGCACTTGGAGGGGCCGACTGAGGATTTCCATTCAGCCGGCTGCGCCCTCATCCGGCTCGTTCCTGCCGGCTGCTTCTAGCCGGCCGCTTTTTATACTTGTGCAGTTTTTGCTTTCTCGCCAGATCTGATGGCGCCTCCGCCTTGCTGATGAATTTTGGCTCGAGTGGAACTTCTTGTCCGGCTCCGCCACGCTGCGCGACCGAGTCTACGCCGCCTCGGGTTCTCGCGCCCGACTTGACCGGCCCGACGCTAGGGCTCGCCGCCGGTTCGTCTCGGTCACATCAATGTCCTTCCGGATCCGGTGCGGTAGTGGGCGACGTGGTGTGGCCGTTTCGGTAACGGTAGCGGTCGTGGGAGGAGTTATGGCGCAAAAACCGGAGACGTGGCCCACGTCGGCCACTTGGAGGCCAACCGCCGCGGTCGGCTATAAATGCCGCGGGGGGCGGTACCGAGGCGGCACTTGCCCCTTTCTTCTTCCTCGCGCTCCTGCCTTGCTCCTTCGCTTCGCTCGAGCTCTTCGCTGCTCCGACGCCGTTCTTCTTCCGCTCTTCTGGCGAATCTCAGCGAGCGGTCGCCCCGACGAGCCTCCGCCGAGCTACCGCCGCAAGCCCGCCAATCCGGCGCCACGGGGCCACGCGCATCGACGGCGCGATCTTCTCCACCGCGATCTCCTCCGGCGAGGAGCGGCTCTTCTTCGCCCTTCCGCCTCTCTTGGACCTCCTCTTCTTCGTCCTCGATGGCCCAGCCGAGCGGCTCCTGGAAGGGCTCCTACATGCAGGACGACGACATTGCCCGGTTCGTGCGCCTCCGCCGCATCCCGGCGGGGGTGATTACCAGGGCGCCGGGCGAGGAGCAGGAGCCTCGGCCGGAGCCCGGCGAACGCGTGGTCTTCGGCGCGCATCTCGACCGCGGATTGGGTCTGCCGGCTTCCAACTTCTTCCGCCGGTTCCTCGATCACTTCGGCCTGCAGCCGCACCACCTGCCGGCCAACGCCATGATCCTCCTCAGCTGCTACGTGGCCTTCATGGAAGGCTACGCCGGCTTGTGGCCGGACGTGGAGTTTTGGAGCCGGCTCTTCTACATCAAGGCGCAGACGACCGAAGGCCGCCTGAGGACCTGCGGCGCCGCCTCCATCTATCCCCGTACGGGTACGTCCTTCCCGCGGATTCCGACTGTCGATTCTGTAAAGAATTGGCAGATGTCTTTCTTTTATGTGCGGAACGAGAACCCGGCCTTCGACCGGCTCAATCTGCCGGAATTCAACCCGGCCCCGCCAGTCGGCCGGATCAACTGGGGCTTCAACGCCAAGTCCTCGAACCCGGACGCGGAGGTGAACCTCCTGTGGGACTTCCTGGGCCAGTGCGTCTCGGAGGGCCGGCTGAGTGCCGAGGACCTCCTCTGCACCTACATCTCGCGCCGGGTCGTACCGCTCCAGTGGCGCGTCCACAAGATCGGCCACATGTCCGGCTTGCTCGACCCGACACGGACGTCGAAGTTGGAGCTCTCCAAGGCCCAGGTGGCTCACCGGGTGAACAACATCACCAAGGCCAACATGCCGGACAACTGGGACTGGGGGCTGGCGCCCTACGATCGGGAGCAGCCGCCTGAACTGGTAAGTTGATGTTTTTCCGTCTTCCGACTTGCGGCAGCGTGGCCGACTCGATATTTATCTTGTCTTGTCTTGTTTTCAGCTTTTCGTCCGCCAAGGCATTGAGGATGGCGACTTGGCGACGAAGGTCTGGACGCCGGATCTCGTTGACCCGGCTGACTTAGCCGGCTACCAAGCCGGCGACGACGATCTGCTGGTGGCGCAGATCAGTGGCGGCCGTGGGGAGCATAACCCGCCTCCTTCGCCTGAGCATGAGCAGGAGCAGGAGCAGGAGCAGCTGCAGGCGGAGCCGGCCCAATCCGGCACGGGGGCCATCCCGGCGGTGCCTCTGCGCGCGGCGCCGCCTACGAGCACGGCGACTTCTGCGCCGAAGGGGAGGAAGCGGGCCGGCGTCGGGTCCACGGCCGCTTCGGAGGCGAGGGCCAAGAAGCAGCGCCGGCTGGCGCCCAAGAAGGTCCCGGAGAAAGCCGGGTGAGTTCTTTTTCCTCTATTGTTTGATTCCTTTTCTTTCCTTCCTCTGTACTTATCTTTTCTTGCTTGTTCGACTAGGGCCGCGATTAAGTTTACCCGTGGAGGCGGCTCTCGATGTGCTCCTCCCGTCACGTCGCCGCTTCAGCGGCAAAGGAGGGAGCCAACCCCGCAACCTTCAGCACGCGCGCGCACGCCGCCGGCTGCTAACGTGCCGCCTGCGGCCACGCCACCTTCTGCGGGGGCGTCTTCTTCTGCGGCGCCTGGCGGCGGAGACCAGGGTCAGTCGGCGCGCCAGCCGACCTTAGACGACATGTTTCCGCGCCGCGCCCCGTTTGTGGAGCGGGCAGCCGGAGCCGGCGAGGGCATGCCGCCCGGCGCGGCAGAGCTGGAGCTGGTGGGGCGGCGCCGCCTTCGACCGGAGTCGGCGGGCCCGCGCCCAACGTCGTGGTGCCGGAGAGTTCTCCGCGGGAGCGCCTCGGGCGCCGGATGCGACGGCTCCCACCGGGCCGACTGCTTCGACCGCGCCGCCTCCAGCTTCGGAGCCGACGAGGAGGGAGCCGACCGGGAAGGAGCCGGCGAGGGGGCAGCCAGCGCGCTCAAAGGACGCCGATTCCCGGGCTCTGGTGAGGACGAGGGGCCCGCTGGGCCCAACTGAGGGCCTTCACGTGGCCAAGGGGGCCCGGCTGCTGCAGGTGCCGTCTGCCTCTGACTCCAGCCTTGGCTCGGCTGGCACCATGGAGGCTGCGTGGCACTCGGCGGATTCTGCGAGGTGTTCAACCGGAGGGGCAGCCTGGTACGGCGCCCATGAAGATGGTCTTCTCCGGCTACCGGGCCGCCCTTAAGAACAAGGCCGCCGAGGCCCTGGCCCAGCTAGCAACGCTGGAGGATGCTGACAAGGTAGGTGTCTTTCTGTTTTTGCAATTTTGTTATTATCCTGGTAGCCCTCCGAGGCATGGTCCGGCTGCTTGGAGCCGGTCCGGGTTTCGTCTAAGCAACTGATTCTTTCAGACGGTTACGGAGCGACGCACCGTCTTGTACAACAAGGTGGTGACCAGCTACCACAAGGCCAAGATCGAGCGAGCCGGCTTGGCTCGCGAGCTGGAGGCTGTCAAGGGTGAGGCTTTCTCTCTTTGCCTTTATTCTTTTTTATGCTTCTGTTTTACTGACGGCTTGTTTTTGCCGGCTTGCAGCTGAGGCCGCCCGGGTCCCGCAGCTTGAGTCGGACCTCCGGGTTGCCCGCGCTCAATGCGCCACAAGTGAGGAGGCGAACCAGGCTGCTGCCGCCAAGCTGAAGGTGGCTGACGGGGAGCTGAAACGGCTGCGCCTTCTTGAGGCTAACCATCTCAAGGAACTTGCCGCCCTCAAGAAGGAACAGGAGGAAAAGCTGGAGGGTCTGAGCAAGCGGTTGGAGGAGGTGGAACGGCAGCGGCTTTCGCTCCAGCAGGAGGTGACCACCAAGTCCAACGAGCTGTCGGCCACCGCCAAGCGGTGGTTGGGGGAACTTAGCGCGCTCGACCGCGGCTTGGCTTAGGTTGGCAGCCGGCGGTAGAACCTTGGTTTTTTCGATATCTCCATCTTCGGGCTGGGGGCAGTCGGTTCTTGCCGGCTACCGCCAGGTTTTCTTTAAAGCTTTGGGATCTCCATCTTCAGGCTGGGGGCAGTCGGATCTTCGAAAATTTGCATTTTTCAGCTTATTTCGGCTTTGATGGCTTCTGACCTGCTTTCTTCTTTGCAGCGGCCTTCCCTGAGGCGCAGGAGGAGGCGTTAGCGGCTGTTGGCAGGGCGCGGGAGGATCGCCGGCAGGCCACTGGGGAGCAGAGCTCCGACTGCTTCACCATGGACGACTATCTGGCGTCCATCGCCGCCCGCGTGGAGCCGGTCACCAAGCTCGGCTGGGAGCTGCGGAAGGCGGCGGAGGAGCTGATGCGACTGCTGTGGCCGACGGAGACGCTGCCAGAAGATCTCTCCAATCTCATCGCTTGGCTGGACAGGGCTCCCGACCGCTTCTTGGACTGGAAGGAGTCAGCCACGCGCGCCGGAGCTGATATGGCTCTATCTTTTGTGCTCTCCTGGTATAACGAGGTTAGCCTCGACCAGTTGGAGTTCCGGCGCGCCGGCGTGGAGGACAAGCTCCCGGCGGAGAACAAGACTGCTCGGCTTGCCCGTGCCTGCGCCATTGCCGACTTCGTCGACAAGTCCCTCTTCATCGAGGACCCGAATCCGCCGTCTGACGATGAGGAGGAGGCGGCTGAGGACGAGGAGGCGGACGATGTGCCCGGGGATGACCCGGCGGCCGGCTCTGCTGATGCAGCCGGCGCTTAGCTTTTACCTGTTTCCTTATGTTTTTGCCAAGACAATTCGTTAAATCCCCGGGATGCCGGGTGCATATGTAAGACAATGTTATTATCCTTTTATTAAGGCACGCTTTAGTGTGTTTGTTAATCATCTGTGTGCCGAGTTGCTTTCTTTCGACTCGTTCGCTTTTCCCGTCCGCCCCACTCTTTGGCTGTGCCCTTGCCGGTCGTACGTCCGACTTGCGATCCGTCGCCGGGTCAAGAGCGGGCCGCTGGGTGAGGCCGACAGTATTTCAGTCGAACGAGCTGAATTCGGCACTCCGGCACTTTTATGAAAAGTTGCAAGTCAACTCGCTTTTACTCTTTCCCTTAGTCGTTTTTCGCGTGCCGGCTCCCTAGGCCTTACTCCCGCCAGCCGGACAGCCGGGTTGCGGTCTGTAGCTGGGTCGGAAGCCGGCTGTCGGAAACCGGATCACGGTGCATGAGCCGACCTCGTGAGAGGGTTCAAGCCAATTGGCGAAACAAGGTAAAGTACACGAAAAACTTGTCGGAAACAGCGCTCTTGGCGCAAGCTTTTTCATAACTCACAAAAGGGATACAAGGGATACATACATTCCTGCTCTCATGTGTAAAATGGGCGGAGTAACCTGACATTCCAGGGACGTTTAGTCTCCTCGTCAGCCTTGTCCGGCTTGTTTTTCTTAGCCTCTTGGGCATCTATGAGATAGTAGGAATCATTGCCTACTGCCTTGCTCACGATGAAGGGACCCTCCCATGGGGATGATAGTTTATGCTGTCCGGCTGTCCTCTGGATCAGCCGGAGCACTAGGTCTCCCTCTCGGAATGCTAAGGGCTGGACCCTCTGGCTGTGATAGCGTCGGAGGCTTTGCTGGTAGATAGTAGATCTAGACTCAGCCAGACAGCGGGCCTCTTCGACCAGGTCAACTCCATCTTCGCGAGCTTCTTTGGCTTCGGCTTCGTGTAGAGCTTGATCCTTGGCGCGTCATGCTCGATATCGATCGGCAAGACGGCTTCGGCCCCGTATACGAGGAAAAAAGGTGTGAAGCCGACTGAGCGGTTTGTCGTTGTGCGCAGGCTCCACAAAGACATTGGGCAGTTCTTCAATCCAGCAGCCGGCTGCTCGCTCGAGCGGCTCCACCAGCCCGGCCGGATGCCGGCTAGGACTAAGCCGTTAGCCTTTTCCACTTGTCCATTGGACTACTGGGTGTGCCACGTAAGATAGGGCCATCCGGATCCCCATTTCCCCGCAATAGCGAGAGAAGATGCCTTGGGAGAAGTTGGTGCCGTTGTCGGTGATGATGGTGTGGGGGTAGCCGAATCTCACAATGATTTCCTTGAGGAATGTGACGGCTGTGGACCCGTCTAGTTTCTTGATTGGCTTGGCTTCGATCCACTTGGTGAATTTGTCAATCATCACCAAGAGGTGTGTCATGCCGCCTCGCGCTGTTCTGAATGGGCCTACCATATCCAAGCCCCATACGGCAAATGGCCATGTGATGGGGATGGTTTTCAAGGCGGAAGCCGGCTGGTGTCTTTGCTTTGCGAAGTGCTGACAGCCGTTGCACTTCTTCACCAAATCTTCTGCGTCTCTGAGCGCAGTCGGCCAGTAAAAACCGTGCCGGAAGGCTTTGGACACTATGGCTCTGGATGAGGCGTGATGTCCGCACTCGCCTTGATGGATTTCCCGTAGGAGTTCAATCCCTTCAGCCGGCTCGACGCACCGCTGGAACACCCCACTTACGCTGCGTTTGTACAGCTGGTGGTTGATGATGGTATAGGCCTTGGCCCTTCTCTCAATCTGCCTGGCCTGGACTCTATCATCAGGCAGCACACCGTCGGTGAGGTAGGAGAGGAATTCTTGTGCCCATGAAGGTACGCATCTTATCTCGAATACGCTGACCAACAGGGCCTCCTGCGTGGGAGCTTCCGGATTCGACTGCATGGTCGCCGGGTTCGGCTTGCTAGCCGGCGGGTTCGGCTTGCTAGCCCCCGAGTTTGGCGATGAAGCCCCCGGGTTGGACTGAGAAGTCCCCGGGTTCGGCTGAGCAGCCCCCGGGTCAGCCGGCACGAATATTGAATCCGAGTCCGGTGACGGTATGATGGACGGCTTCTTGAGAACCGCCAAGGCGACACCCGGCGGAATGGCTTGCCGGGTTGAGCCAATCTTGGATAAGGCATCAGCCGCTTCGTTATTTGCTCGTGGCACATGGTGGAATTCGCAGCCGTCGAAGAAGCCGGATAGCTGCTGGACATGGAAGCGGTACGAGGCCATGTTAGCGTCCTTCGCGTCCCAGTCGCCAGATGCTTGCTGTATGACCAAGTCGGAGTCGCCGAAGCAGAGTATGCGACGCACGCCAATCTCCTTGGCCAGCTTCAGCCCATGAATGAGCGCTTCGTACTCCGCCACATTGTTGGAGGCGGCGAAGTGGATCTGCAGGACGTAGTCCAGCCGGTCCCCCTTGGGAGAAGTGATGACGATGCCGGCTCCCAAACCGTTGCGCATCTTCGAGCCGTCGAAGTGCATCTTCCAGTGTGTGGAATCCGGCACAGGCGGCAGGTACTGCATCTCAGCCCAGTCGACGAAGAAGTCCGCGAGGATCTGCGACTTGATGGCTGTGCGTGGCTCGTAGAGGATGGTGTGGGCGGCTAGCTCCAGGGCCCATTTGGCAACCCGGCCGTTGGCATCCTTGCTGCCGATGATTTTTGCCAAGGGCGCTGTGGCAACCACCCTGATGGGGTGCTCTTGGAAGTAGTGCTTGAGCTTCTTGGCCGCCATGTAGACGCCGTAGGTGACCTTCTGGTAGTGGGGGTAATTTTGCTTCGACTGGGAGAGCACCTCGCTAAGGTAATAGACTGGGCGCTGAACCAGCTGCTCCCTGTTGCCGGCTTCTCTGCGCTCCACCACCAGGACAACGCTAACCACTCGATTGGTGGCTGCGATGTACAACAGCATCGGCTCCATTGAACCCGGCGTTGCAAGGATTGGCGCGGTTGAGAGCACGCGCTTCAAGTCACGGAAGGCCTCATCCGCCTGCGGTGACCAGACGAACTTGTCCGCCTTCCTCATTAGTTGATACAGGGGCAGTGCCTTCTCCCCCAGCCGGCTGACGAAGCGGCTCAAGGAGGCCAGGCAGCCAGCAAACTTCTGGACGTCCTTGAGGCACTGCGGCAGTTCCATCTTCTCTATGGCGCTGATCTTGTCCGGGTTGGCTTCGATCCCTCGCTGAGAGACGAGGTAGCCAAGGAGCTGGCCAGACGGCACGCCGAATGTGCACTTGGCCGGGTTGAGCTTCATCCGGAATCTTCTCAGATTGGTGAAGGTTTCTCTCAGGTCATCAAGGAGGGTAGTCGTCTCCTTGGTCTTTACAACGACATCATCCACATATGCGTGAACGTTTCTGCCGATTTGATCCTGCAAGCATTTTTGCATGCACCTTTGGTAGGTGGCGCCTGCATTTTTCAAGCCGAACGGCATAGTCGTGTAGCAATAAGCCCCGTACGGGGTAATGAACGAAGTCTTTATTTGATCAGCCGGATTCAAAGGAATCTGGTGGTAGCCTGAATAGGCATCTAAGAAAGACAACAGTTCACAGCCGGCAGTCGAGTCTATGACTTGATCTATGCGCGGCAGGGGGAAGGGATCCTTTGGGCACGCCTTGTTCAGGCTGGTGTAGTCGATACACATGCGCCAGGAGCCGTTCTTCTTCAAAACCAGGACCGGGTTCGCCAACCAGTCCGGGTGCAGCACTTCCATGATGAAGCCGGCAGCTAGGAGCCGGGCGATTTCTTCACCAATGGCCTTCCTTCGTTCTTCGGCGAAGCGCCTGAGAGGCTGCTTTACCGGCTTGGCTTCAGGCCGGACGTGGAGGTGGTGCTCAGCCAACTCCCTCGGCACACCCGGCATGTCTCTTGGAGTCCATGCGAAGATGTCCCGATTCTCACGGAGGAAGCTGGTGAGCTCGCTTTCCTATTTCTTGTTCAAGCCGGCACCGATGGTGACGAACTTGTCCGGCTGCGCCGGGTCCAAGCAGATCTTCTTGGTGTTGTCGGCCGGCTGGAAGTGAGTCGTCCCAGCCGGGTTGCCCGCAGCCGGCATGTCTGTCTGCGCGGCTTTGGCGAGGGCGACGGCGTCGTGGATGAGCTGCTTCTCGGTGGCGATGACCAGCGTCTGGGCCATCTTGGAGCTCTGCGTGGCGCAGTCCATGGAGCGGCGATAGTCGCCGGCTACGGTGATGACCCCCTTGGGGCCAGGCAGCTTCATCTTCAGGTACCCGTAGTGGGGCACCGCCATGAACTTGGTCAGGGCCGGCCTGCCCAGGAGCGCGTGGTAGGGACTCACGAGGTCCACCACCTCGAACTCGATTCTCTCGGTGCGGAAGTGGTCCGGCTTCCCGAACATCACCTCCAGCGTGATCCGGCCGATCGGCTGGCAGCAATGGCCCGGCACGATGCCATGGAAGACGGTGGGGGTGGGGCGCAACTCGGCCTCTGGATGCCCGGCTTGCGGGCGGTGTCGCGGTAGAGGATGTTGATGCCGCTGCCGCCGTCGATGAGGACGCGCGAGAAATGCACGCTGCGCCGGGTTGTGCCGATGGTGGGGTCGAGGACCATGGCGTAGCTGCCCGGCCGGCAGGACAGCCGGTGTGTCGCGGCGATCAAAAGTGATGGCCTGCTCGACCAGTTTAGGCATCGGGGGACCGGCGGTATGACCGCGTTGACCTCGAGGGAACGGCGCTCTTGGCTCGTCCTGTCCTCGGGCTCGGAGGTGAAGATGATGTAGGTGGCGTCTTCGGCCAGATACCGGCCGGCATGGTGCACTTGGTTAGCCTCGTGGTGCTCGAGGTTGACGTTCTCTGCGCCGGCTTGGCTACCCGGCCCGCCGGCTGGTGGAGGCGGGGGTGGGGGCGGTAGAGGTTCACCGCTTGTCGCCCGCTTCATGAAGTGGCGATCGCGGGTGGTGTGGTTGGAGGGGTTCTTGCCGCTGTGGTACTTGCACGGCGAGTCGAGCATCTGCTCGAAGGTGTACTTCGGCTTCCACTGCCGGTCTTGCTTCTGGCGGCGGCTTCCGCCTGCCGCGTTGTCTGCCACGGCGGCCACGTGGGCGGAGCCGTACCGGCGGTCCGGCTGGTCGTTGTGACGCTTGCCGCGGTAGTTGTCCCGCCGGCTGCCGTGCGAGGCGCCCTCGGCCGGCTTGTTGTTGTCCCGTCTTGCTGGGGCCGGTGAAACATCAGCCGGCGCCTTGCCGGCTTCCTCTGCCAGCGCGTACTTGTCTGCGATGACCATCAAGGCGGCCATCGTCTTGGGCTCGCTGCGGCGTAGCTTGTGCCACAGCATGGTGTTGGGTCGGCAGCCTCCCATGAAGAAGCTGATGGCTTGCATCTCGTGCACGCCCTCGCAAGAGTTGCGCATCTCGCACCAGCGCGTCAGGTACGCGCGATCCGTCTCGTCCGGGCCCTGCTTGCACATCTCAAGCTGTTGAGGGCGACCCGGCCGGCGATAAGTGCCGGTGAAGTTGCTGATGAAGGCGGCTTCGAAGTCCAGCCAGCCGTTTATGCTGCCGGCTGGCAGGTTGTTGAGCCACGTGCGGGCGGAGCCGAGTAGCATGAGGGGGGAGTAGCGCACGGCCCAGCGCTTGTTGCCCTTGGCGATGCCGACTGCCGTGGAGTAGTCCAGCAGCCAGTCCTCCGGCTTGGTGGTGCCGTCGTACTTGGGGGTGTCGCGCGGGAGCTGGAAACCCTCGACCATGGGCTCGTTGAGGATCCGCGGCCCGAAGCACTTTGGGCCGGCTGGCCCCTCTTCTTCCGCGATGCGGGATTGAACCAGCCGGTCGAGGCGGTCTCGGGCGTCAGCGGGCTCGATGCGCGGGCCCAGCCGGGAGTGTGCCGGCTGGCGCGCGCCGCTTGCTTCTGGAGCCGGCCGGTGATGACGGCGGGGCCCGGAGTCTTGCTCCTGGTTCCGGCTTGGAGGGGGCCGGCTGCGGCTACCGCCGCTCGGCTGGTGGCTTGGCCGGCCCGAGCTGTGCGTGGCCCGGGAATCATGGCGCCGGCTTGGTGCTGGGGAGGAGGACTCGGCCGTGTCCCTGGCGCCTTCCCTGTCGTTGCCTGCAGCTCCACGAGCGTGAGAAGCTGCGGGGGCATTGACATACACAGGGTCGGCGATCTGCCTGTTGGCTGCGTTGAGCAGCTCGGTCACCCGCCTGGTCTGGCGGCGTAACTCTTCGCCCTGAAGGCGGTTCAGCTCTTCTGCGACGGCTTCTGCCGCGCGCATGTTCTTGTCGGGGGTGTTGTAGACGGGGAGCTCCGCGGACGGAGCCGGCGAAGGAGCGCCGTCGCGGGCGATCTCAGCGCCGAGGTCGCGGCCCCTGCGGCGGATGTGGCCGGCTCGGCTTGGCTCGTCGCCGCACAGGAGTGAGGCCGTGGGCGCGGTTGTACTCGCGCTGGGTGATCTCCATCTGGCGCTTAGCAGCAGCCAGTTCTTCGGTTTGCTTGAGGAGGAGCTGGCGGTGCGCCTCCAAGTCCGCCTCGATGGCGGTGGGGTCTCCGCCAGGCGTGAGTGGGGTGCTCAGCTTTGCCCGGACTGCATCCAGCCGGGACGGCGGTGGTGGCGCTTTTGGGCCCGAGCCGGAGGCGTTGGGGTCGATGTTGCGCTCCAGGTCGGGGCCGCGCATGCGCGGGTTCTTGGTGGGGAGCTCGTCGCCAGCCATCATGACTTGCACGACGGCGGGGCTGGCGGGAGCGCTGCTGCCGGCTCGCGGAGGAGGGCTAGCGCAGCGCAGCACCTGCCGCGGGTAGCGCGGCGGTGCGACGGTGGCGACGTAGACGTCGAAGCCGCCGAAGGAGATGACGCTGCCGCCGGCTGGGAAGGGCCGGTCAGCGAAACAGCCAGCGTTGTCGGCCGACGCAGATCGAGGGAGCCGAATCTCCAGATCAAGCCTGAAGCGACTCGCTCGCCGGTGGTGGTGGTGAGGCCCGTCCGGATGAAGACACCGGCCGAGGATGCTGAAGGCCCCACGGTGGGCGCCAAATGTCGTGGTATCGTCACGGCATATGCCATAGGGTGGCTAATCGAAGTGGTTCCTGAGAGATCTCACGGCGGTATCCGGATGCGGGTATGGGCACGAGCGACACGGCGACGTACCCAGGTTCGAGGCCCTCCGATGGAGGTAAAACCTCTACTCCTGCTATGAGTGTATATGATGATCACACAGTACAATGGTGCTCCTAGAGCTGCGTCCGGCTGCTCCTGAGAGGCTAAGGAAGACTATGGTTTCTCTCACAGGGCAGCTCTGTAGGTGGGTGAAAGCAATAAATGATCGATCCCCTGCACGAGAGGGGGTAGTGCGGCTTATATAGGCACCGGCACTTTACATATAAGACCCTATAGTTTTACTGGCCGGCTGGGCCGGCTCCGGCTTCCGCTCCTTCCCGAGGCGGTGACGTCAGGAGTGGTTGAGGCATCGTGGCCTGTCCCATCCGGCTGCCACGGTCAGCGGTATGGAGGAGGCGTCCCTGTCGCCGTCAGCCACTGTAGCCAGTACGGATCGTCGTAAGCCCTGACGGCCTGTCCGGCGCGAGGCACTATTGCTCCACAGTGCCCCGCGTTTCACGGAAGATGGAGTCAGCGTGGACTTTGGGAACCCGGATCACCTACCCGGTTCCTTCCAGTGCAAGACTCGCCAGCCTCGAGTCGGTCTGAGGTACAAACCCCAGTCGGATATGGCTTGTAGAAGCCGGCCCAACTACAGCATTGGTGGCCATAGCCAGGCCGACTAGGACCTAGAGCCAGCCGGCTTCCAGACCAGCCGGCCACGGCGCCAGCCGGCTGCTCCTCAGCCGGCCTTTGCCGCGAGCCGGCCAGTGGCCAGCCGGCTGCTCCGCGTCCATTGCCCTATCCGGGGTCTTCCCCCCGACAGACATGACCAAGAAATTCCACTTGATCTAGCCAAAATTCACACTTGCTGAACTTGGCATAGAGTTGATGTTCTCTTAGTGTTTGCAGAACTAACCTCAAATGTTCAGCATGTTCAGTTTTATCTTTGGAGTATATCAAGATATCATCGATGAATACGATGACAAACTTGTCTAAATATGGCATGAAGATCTTATTCATAAGATTCATGAAGATTGCTGGGGCATTGGTTAATCCAAATGGCACTACAAGGTATTCATGATGTCCATACCTTGAGACAAAGGCGGTTTTCGGAACGTCTTCCTTCTTGATCTTAATCATGATAACCGGACCTTAGATCAATTTTGGAAAAGACTCCCGCGCCTCTAACTTGATCAAATAGATCTTCTATTCTAGGAAGTGGGTACTTGTTCTTGATTGTGACATTGTTCAAATTCCTGTAGTCTCCGCACATCCTTCTACCTCCATGTCTTTTATCTACGAAGATCACAGGTGATCCCCATGGTGAAACACTCTCTTGTATGAATCCTTTCTGTTCCAAGTCATCCAATTGCTCCTTAAGTTCTTTCAACTCCTTAGGCCCCATTTTATATGGTGCTTTAGCAATCGGAGTTGTTCCTGGAATTAGGTCGATAGTGAATTATATCTCCCTATCTGGTGGCATTCCAGGTAATTCCTTAGGAAACACATCCTGGAATTCCTTTACTACAGGTATATCCTCTAATTGCACCTCCTTCATGCTGTTCAGCTGTAGCTCGACTTCGATCTGTGTATGCTTGTCTCCTTGGTAGATCATTCTACTTCCATCGGGGCTTTTCAAAGACACAGTCTTATTCACACAGTCGATCAATGCTCCGTTAGCTTCTAACCAGTTCATACCAAGAGTGACATCAATGTCCTTCATCGGTAAAATGAACAGGTCTACGTCAAACGCGCATTTATTGATCATGATGACTTGTTTTTGTTTGGTATGGGTTACTACTATCGTTCCCCCCGCGGAAAGTATGGTTATGGGTGCATCTAACTTAGTGCAACTAATCCCATGTTTGATGATGAATTGCTGAGAAATGAATGATGTAGTTGCACCAGTATCAAAAAGTACTTTGCCAGGATGAGTGAGTATCTGGAGCGTACCTATCACTGCCTGATCGGAGTTAACCACCTCCTCCAAGCTGGTGCAGTTCAATTTGCCGAAGGGTTTGTTGTTCTTCCAGTTCCCTCCGGTGTTTCCTCCTCGGCTTCCTCCTCCTCCTGACTGTCCTCCTCCATTCTTTTTGTTGGGGCAATCTTTCATCATGTGCCCCTCCTGACGACACCCAAAACATATTATCTTGGGTTTCTTGCAATCCCGTGAGAGATGCCCTCTAAATCCACAAATGCGGCAACAATCTGGTTTGCGGCTTGGTTTCCTTGGTTCCTCCTATTATTGTTGTTGTTGTTGTTGTTGTTGTTGTTGTTATTGTTGTTGTTGTTGTTGTTGTTGTTGTTGCTGTACCTCGGTTTGAAACTCAAGCCAGTATTAGGCTTGTTACTGACATACCTCTTAGGCTCAAACTTGGCCTTCTTTCTCTTCTCTTCTTGCAGCTGCTTGAAGTCATCTTCAAGAGTGATGGCTGCATCCACCAACTCTTGGAACTCAGTCGCTCTCATCATCCGGAGCTGAACCTTGAACTGGGGACTTAACCCCCGCAAGAACCTCTTCTTCTTGTCCTCGGTGTTGACCTCCTCAACAGCATACCGAGACAATTTCGAAAACTCCCTGACATAAGTCAGGATGGCCTTGTCCTTCTGCTCGAGACTTTCAAATTCTCGACGCTTCAACTCTACAATGCTTTCAGGGACATTAGATTCCCTGAACTTTCGCTTGAACTCCTCACAGGTGAATACCTTTTCAGCCGGATATACGGCTACTATATTGTCCCACCAAGATGCGGCAGGTCCACACAACAAGTGTGTTGCATAACGAACCTTCTCCAGGTCGTTGCATCCCACAGTGTTGAGCTTTCGCTCAGTATCCATCAGTCAATCCTCCGCGTCCATAGGCTCGGGCGCGTATGCGAAAGATATAGGCTTCGTGTTCTGGAAGTCTGACAAGGTGACTCCCTGGTTCTCGGGTCTCTCCACCCTGTTCTGTTGCAGCAGCTCCTGGAAGAACTTGTTCTGCTGCTCCAACGTTATACGTTGCCTCTCTTCCATCATCTGCATGTACTGGACAAAGTTCTGCTGCGTCATGGGTGGTGGTGGTGGTGGAAACTGATTTCTGGCTGCTTCATCAGCCTCTTCCTTCTGCTTGGCTTCGCGCTCCATACGCTGCGCTTCACTCTCCTCACCTACCGGTCCCGACATATACCCCTAGTTCTGCAACACAAGGTGATACTCATAATTACTCCATGCGCAAGTTTTCTGAGCTCAACTTTGTGCACAGAACTAGTCACGCAATGGAAATCAAAAAGCAAATCCAAATCATACAAAACATATACCATGTATATACATACTTAAGTGGTCTTATTACAATACTCAGTGACGTTGTGAGTATGCAAACTCACTTATTGAAGTATATGTACAAATTTCTACAAATATTACATACCATAATACACGTGGTACTTGTGTATTATAGTCTCGCCTCCCTTGGTGGTCTCTAGTCGTGCTTCACTCCCGGTACATCCCAGGCTTCCATCCGGTTGAACGTGTCGTCCTCCTGACAGAATCTGGAACGTAGGGTCTTCCCGTTGGCTGGTAGTCGGAATCAGAGGATCATCCGAGGGAGAAATCTGTGTTCATGAATTGATTATTCAAAACATCATAATCCACCCATCGGGTATACTCCCCTGTGAATCCGCCATAGGTATTACCTCCATCAGTATCTGACTCGATCAGTATAGGGTACTCCTCATAGTCACCCCTATTATACTGATTGCCCTGGAACTGGGTTGTGGCGTCCTCATTCATCTCCGCATTATTTCTGACTGAATTGCCAGAGTTTCCTGTGTCTGACCCCCAACACCAACCTGTTGAGTTCTCTATAGGAGTCTCGGAACGCTGATTGTTTCCGGATTCCTCTCCACCCTCATAACCTCTATAGGAACTACTAGGATAGTACCTAGGTGTAATGGGTGTAGTTTCTAGTTCAGGGTGGTCAATACTAATGTAGTCACCAGCTGAGTAAACTGGTGTGTGCACTTCATTCTCCATGGTTTCCTTCCCCTTAGTCTCCTCTTTGGGTTCAGTGAACTCCTCTAGCATTGTATCAATTGCCCCCTACAGATGTCGGTTCAACTGAAAGAACAATGATAGCAAGTTGCGGCTATTGTCCATGTACTTAGCGGCTTCTGCTGGTTTGCGTTTTGCAAATTTGAAGTGATTAAGCATAGGATCATCTTCCTCCTCCATATGAGGAATGTGTGAGAATTGGGAACCCATAAGCTCTTTCGTCTTATGCTCCCGGATATCAGTGATGGCTCTCATAATGGCTATATGGTAGGCTGTTTGGGTAGTTCTAGCCTCTCCTGCTGGCATTACTATGCTCATTCCTAGGGATTCTGGAAGTCTTAGTCCTACCCTACACTTCGCCAATACAGTATCATCGTAGTACATGTATTTCTTTACTTGGATCTGGGGATCACACCCAAATTCAAGTAACATGGCACGAAGAATATCTGCGAGTCCTCCTTCATATTCACTCAGTGTTGAATCCATCACTTTCACGTTTCGTCCCGGACGTGAACTTGCCATAGTTGGCTGTAGAAATAGAAAGAATATAAGATTAGTAATAATGCATCATAATAGAGATAATAAAGAATTATCGCACTAAAAGATATGATTGTTGTATTCTCAATTGAATATACACCATATTTTTAGAGAATTCTTTACTAATCCTATTTGACTCCTAACGTTATGTCCCATTTACTTGGTTCCAACCTAAGGTCAAAGCTTTTGCTCTGATACCAACTGTGGTGACCCTGCATACCACTGCATATTGTAGTATGCTAGTCGTTGATATAACATTCATGAAGTACCATTCCGCAAATATTACATCCCTCAGAGTAGTACAACAGAACATAGCAGGTCCATAACTCATTCATTAATTATTACAAGCATAATATACATATCATCTCAGAGCTCCTCTTCGGTCCTAAGAGGGGTACTCCTGGGTTCGAGGCGAACCCAACTTAACTTACAATATAGAAGTCTCACTAGGTTATACATTTATGCCCTCGAGCAGTTAAGTACTAAGAGTTCGTACTGCTCGGATACTTGTACTACTAGGTAGGTCTACACGTGCTCTCCTCCGGAACCCTCCCCGGCTCCGTAGACTATGAGGTAGTCTACACCTTCGACACCTCCAGAGAGGTCTGGTTCTTCATAGCCGATGATCTCGGCTCCTTCAGGGTTGTCGTTGTCCTCCTCCAGACGATTCAGACAATCTAAGCAGGGGATTTAAGAGTGGGATGAGTACGAGCGTACTCAACAAGTTCATTATAGAAAAGAGGTGTTTGATGCACTAGCTACGATATCAGACTAGAAAGTCTAATACCAATGCAGGTTTTGATAAACATTTCTTCAAGAGTTTGCTTTTATTTCAAAGAGCTATGTACGTCAGCCTTCACCGATTTACTAGAACTTCATGGAGCTCCTTTCCGGCAGCGTTCGCAGTTCCATATCCCGGAACAGGGAGTGACAGGTCACAGTTCTTTACACTCTGCAGAGGTGTGTTGCTTTACCCATAAAAGATCTTAACCTTGGTGCCAACCGGGCAGCTTTCCCGTCCACACTTCCTTCGGTGTGAGGCCCGGTATAAGGTCATAGCCAATCATATTCCTCCGCTACCTCGCACACCCACCCTTTGTTGCATACCCCGACCCTGGGTCCTCGCCGGTCCCATTATTCCCATATTTCAGGGTGGACCCCGACCACGACGACAGTCTGGGACTCGTTAACCAAACTCCTTCGCCGGTAGCTGCAACCCATCATAGACCACATTACCGTGGGGAATTAGAAGGGGATCCCCACCCACCAATTGTTCCGCAAGCAGCAACCGCTACGGTATGCAACAGCAATACCGTGGGGAATTAGAAGGGGCTCCCCACCCACCAATTGCTCCGCAAGATACAACCGCTACGGTAAGCGCATCCGTTGATGTACAAGAGGTGGAAATACGATTGACTATTCCATCCCACTCCAGATCTTATGGTTAACACGGGTATTACGGCACAAGAATCACTGGCGACATTTGTTGTTTAATCCTAGATGGATATAAACCCTTGCAATGGAACCTCCACCATTTCAACACAATCCATGGTTCCATTTCCCACCACATAGTCATATTCATAGTTATGAAAATAGTGGTTTTGGTTTTTATGCAATAGTGATAATCATAGTACTTTGCAAGTAATTTGATAAAGATACTCAAATGGTATGAGCAAGCGATGGACTTGCCTGAACACTGCAAAGTGTTGCAGTTGGATGGTGTGGACTGACCCTTGTCCTCTGTTGCTGAAAAATAGCATCATTGTCCGGTAAGGGCAATGGTTAAAGAAGCATTGATGGATGATTCCAATTTTAGGGTTTGTTCCCCCCTTCCGATGTCATTATTATTTCATGTGAGAGGTTAATACTAAGAATGATTTGGAGATACTCTATTTAGGGTAAATACAACCTTAAAATGTTGTCAAGGTGTTTTTAAAGTCCAAAAGAATTTATGGACTTATTTTCATCATTGAAAATAATATAGGTGTTTTTAAATGATTATTTTAATCATCAAATTTGAACTTATTCTTGTTTATCTTCAAAAATTCAACTTCATATTTTATTATGATAGAGTTTTTTATACTGAGTGATTTTCATATTTTTAATTATTTCTTTAGAGCTAGGAAACATTTATTGTGCTTTTCCAAAGTTTCTGTATTTTAAATGAATTGTGAAATGGCAAAAATGCCCCTGGGCCCACCTGTCAGGGTGGCCCAGCGGTTAACCCTAACCCGAGCCGCACATCCGCCTCGGTAGGATGCACCGTCCCCTTCTCCTTCTCCCTCGCGAACCCTAGCTCTCCTCTGTCTCTCGCGACGCCGTGGTCGCCTGCGCCGTCGCCGAATTACTCCGGCCGCCACCGGCCATCCCCGCCGGCGAGATCGGTCGCAATCGAACGGCCGCACGACGGCGCACCGATCGGTCCGCGCCGATCTGTGTTTCCTCGCTGATACGCGTACAGCACGCGTCCGTTGGGAACCCCAAGAGGAAGGTGTGATGCGTACAGCGGCAAATTTTCCCTCAGTAAGAAACCAAGGTTTACCGAACCAGTAGGAGCCAAGAAGCACGTTGAAGGTTGATGGCGACAAGATGTAGTGCGGCGCAACACCAGGGATTCCGGCGCCAACGTGGAACCTGCACAACACAACCAAAGTACTTTGCCCCAACGAAACAGTGAGGTTGTCAATCTCACCGGCTTGCTGTCACAAAGGATTGGATGTATAGTGTGGATGATGATTGTTTGTAGAAAACAGTAGAACAAGTATTGCAGTAGATTGTATTCGATGTAAAAGAATGGACCGGGGTCCACAGTTCACTAGAGGTGTCTCTCCCATATGATAAATAGCATGTTGGGTGAACAAATTACAGTTGGGCAATTGACAAATAGAGAGGGCATGACCATGCACATACATGATATGATGAGTATAGTGAGATTTAATTGGGCATTACGACAAAGTACATAGACCGCTATCCAGCATGCATCTATGCCTAAAAAGTCCACCTTCAGGTTATCATCCGAACCCCTTCCAGTATTAAGTTGCAAACAACAGACAATTGCATTAAGTATGATGCGTAATGTAATCAATAACTACATCCTCAGACATAGCATCAATGTTTTATCCCTAGTGGCAACAGCACATCCACAACCTTAGAACTTTCTGTCACTGTCCTAGATTTAATGGAGGCATGAACCCACTATCGAGCATAAATACTCCCTCTTGGAGTTAAGAGTAAAAACTTGGCCAGAGCCTCTACTAATAACGGAGAGCATGCAAGATCATAAACAACACATAGATAATAGATTGATAATCAACATAACATAGTATTCTCTATCCATCGGATCCCAACAAACACAACATATAGCATTACAGATAGATGATCTTGATCATGTTAGGCAGCTCACAAGACCCGACAATGAAGCACATAAGGAGAAGACAACCATCTAGCTACTGCTATGGACCCATAGTCCAGGGGTGAACTACTCACTCATCACTCTGGAGGCGACCATGGCGGTGAAGAGTCCTCCGGGAGATGATTCCCCTCTCCGGCAGGGTGCCGGAGGCGATCTCCTGAATCCCCCGAGATGGGATTGGCGGCGGCGGCGTCTCTGGAAGGTTTTCCGTATCGTGGCTCTCGGTACTGGGGGTTTCGCGACGAAGACTATATGTAGGCGGAAGGGCAGGTCAGGGGGCCACACGGGGGCCCCACACACTAGGGCCGCGCGGGCCCCCCTTGGGCCGCGCCGCCCTACTGTGGCGGCGCCCCGTGGCCCCACTTCGTCTCCTCTTCGGTCTTCTGGAAGCTTCGTGGCAAAATAGGCCCCTGGGCGTTGATTTCGTCCAATTCCGAGAATATTTCCTTACTAGGATTTCTGAAACCAAAAACAGCAGAAAACAGCAACTGGCTCTTCGGCATCTCGTTAATAGGTTAGTGCCGGAAAATGCATAAATATGACATAAAGTATGCATAAAACATGTAGATATCATCAATAATGTGGCATGGAACATAAGAAATTATCGATACGTCGGAGACGTATCAGCATCCCCAAGCTTAGTTCCTGCTCGTCCCGAGCAGGTAAACGATAACAAAGATAATTTCTGGAGTGACATGCCATCATAACCTTAATCATACTATTGTAAGCATATGTAATGAATGCAGCGATCAAAACAATGGTAATGACATGAGTAAACAAATGAATCATAAAGCAAAGACTTTTCATGTATAGTACTTTCAAGACAAGCATCAATAAGTCTTGCATAAGAGTTAACTCATAAAGCAATAAATCAAAGTAAAGGTATTGAAGCAACACAAAGGAAGATTAAGTTTCAGCGGTTGCTTTCAACTTATAACATGTATATCTCATGGATATTGTCAATGTAAAGTAATATAACAAGTGCAATATGCAAGTATGTAGGAATCAAGGCACAGTTCACACAAGTGTTTGCTTCTTGAGGTGGAGAGAGATAGGTGAACTGACTCAACATAAAAGTAAAAGAAAGGGCCCTTCGCAGAGGGAAGCATTGATTGCTATATTTGTGCTAGAACTTTGGTTTTGAAAACAAGAAACAATTTTGTCAACGGTAGTAATAAAGCATATGTGTTATGTAAATTATATCTTACAAGTTGCAAGCCTCATGCATAGTATACTAATAGTGCCCGCACCTTGTCCTAATTAGCTTGGATTACCGGGATTATCATCGCAATACACATGTTTTAACCAAGTGTCACAAAGGGGTACCTCTATGCCGCCTGTACAAAGGTCTAAGGAGAAAGCTCGCATTGGATTTCTCGCTTTTGATTATTCTTAACTTAGACATCCATACCGGGACAACATAGACAACAGATAATGGACTCCTCTTTAATGCATAAGCATGTAGCAACAATTAATGTTCTCATATGAGATTGTGGATATATGTCCAAAACTGAAACTTCCACCATGATTCATGGCTTTAGTTAGCGGCCCAATGTTCTTCTCTAACATTATGCATGCTCTAACCATTAAATGAGTGGTAAATCTCCCTTACTTCAGACAAGACGGACATGCATAGCAACTCACATGATATTCAACAAGGAGTAGTTGATGGCGTCCCCAGGAACATGGTTATCGCACAACAAGCAACTTAATAAGAGATAAAGTGCATAAGTACATATTCAATACCACAATAGTTTTTAGGCTATTTGTCCCATGAGCTATATATTGCAAAGGTGAAGGATAGAAATTTTAAAGGTAGCACTCAAGCAATTTACTTTGGAATGGCGGAGAAATACCATGTAGTAGGTAGGTATGGTGGACACAAATGGCATAGTGGTTGGCTCAAGGATTTTGGATGCATGAGAAGTATTCCCTCTCGATACAAGGTTTTAGGCTAGCAAGGTTATTTGAAACAAACACAAGGATGAACCGGTGCAGCAAAACTCACATAAAAGACATATTGTAAACATTATAAGACTCTACACCATCTTCCTTGTTGTTCAAACCGAATACTAGAAATTATCTAGACTTTAGAGAGCTCAATTATGCAAACCAAATTTTAGCAAGCTCTATGTATTTCTTCATTAATAGGTGCAAAGTATATGATGCAAGAGCTTAAACATGAGCACAACAATTGCCAAGTATCACATTATCCAAGACATTTTAGAATTACTACATGTAGCATTTCCCGATTCCAACCATATAACAATTTAACGAAGAAGATTCAACCTTCGCCATGACTACTATGAGTAAAGCCTAAGGACATATTTGTCCATATGCAACAGCGGAGCGTGTGTATCTCCCACACAATGAATGCTAGGATCCATTTTATTCAAACAAAACAAAAACAAAAACAAACCGACGCTCCAAGCAAAGTGCATAAGATGTGATGGAATAAAAATATAGTTTCACTAGAGGAACCTGATAATGTTGTCGATGAAGAATGGGATGCCTTGGGCATCCCCAATCTTAGACGCTTGAGTCTTCTTGATATATGCAGGGGTGAACCACCGGGGCATCCCCAAGCTTAGAGCTTTCACTCTCCTTGATCATATTGTATCATCTCCCTCTCTTGATCCTTGAAAACTTCCTCCACACCAAACTCAAAACAACTCATTAGAGAGTTAGTGCACAATCAAAATTTACATGTTCAGAGGTGACATAATCATTTTTAACACTTCTGGACATTGCACAAAGCTACTGAAAGTCAATGGAATAGAAAAATCCATCAAGCATATCAAAACAGGCAATGCGAAATAAAAGGCAGAATCTGTCAAAACAGAACAGTTCGTAAAGATGAATTTTATTGAGGCACCAGACTTGCTCAGATGAAAATGCTCAAATTGAATGAAAGTTTCGTACATATCTGAGGATCACTCACGTAAATTGGCATAATTTTCTGAGTTACCTACAGAGAATTCTGCCCAGATTCGTGACAGCAAATAAATCCGTTTCTGCGCAGTAATCCAAATCTAGTATGAACCTTACTATCAACGACTTTACTTGGCACAACAATGCACAAAACTAAGATAAGGAGAGGTTGCTACAGTAGTAACAACTTCCAAGACTCAAATATAAAATAAAAGTACTGTAGTAAAAACATGGGTTGTCTCCCATAAGCGCTTTTCTTTAACGCCTTTCAGCTAGGCGCAGAAAGTGTATATCAAGTGTCATCAAGAGACGAAGTATCGACACCATAATTTGTTCTAATAATAGAATCAAAAGGTAACTTCATTCTCTTTCTAGGGAAGTGTTCCATACCTTTCTTGAGAGGAAATTGATATTTAATATTACCTTCCTTCATATCAATGATAGCTCCAACAGTTCGAAGAAAAGGTCTTCCCAATATAATGGGGCAAGATGCATTGCATTCAATATCCAAGACAACAAAATCAACGGGGACAAGGTTATTGTTAACGATAATGCGAACATTATCAACTCTCCCCAAAGGTTTCTTTGTAGAATTATCAGCAAGATTAACATCCAAATAACAATTTTTCAATGGTGGCAAGTCAAGCATATTATAGATTTTCTTAGGCATAACGGAAATACTTGCACCAAGATCACATAAAGCATTACAATCAAAGTCATTGACCTTCATCTTAATGATGGGCTCCCAACCATCCTCTAGCTTCCTAGGAATAGAAGCTTCACATTCTAGTTTCTCTTCTCTAGCTTTTATGAGAGCATTTGTAATATGTTTTGTGAAAGCCAAGTTTATAGCACTAGCATTAGGACTCTTAGCAAATTTTTGTAAGAACTTTATAACTTCAGAGATGTGGCAATCATCAAAATCCAAACCATTATAATCTAAAGCAATGGGATCATCATCCCCAATGTTGGAAAAAATTTCAGCAGTTTTATCACAGGCAGTTTCAGCAGTTTTAGCAGTTTCAGGCAGTTTTTTGCGCTTTGCATTAGAAGTGGAAACATTGCCAACACCAATTCTTTTACCATTATTAGTAGGAGGTGCAGCAACATGTGAAGCATTAGCATTGCTAGTGGTGGTAATAGTCCAAACTTTAGCTATATTATCTTCTTTAGCATTTTCTTCTTTCTCCCACCTAGCACGCAATTCGGCCATCAATCTTATATTCTCATTAATTCTAACTTGGATGGCATTTGCTATAGTAACAATTTTATTATCAATATCCTCAGGTTTAGCAGCCATTTTATTAATTAAAGAAGATTGTGACGCAGACATGTATGAGATTCGGTTTTCAGCATTTGCAAGTTTAGTTTGCAACCCAGAGATCTCCATATTCAGATTTTCAAGTTGATTTCCTATATTCTTCAACAAGGTAGATTGTTCATTCATAGTTTTAGTAAACAATTTATTTTGCTCATATTGTGATTGCATAAAGCTCTTGGTGGATCTTTCAATTTCTAACATCTTTTCCTCATTAGGTGAAGCATATCTACCATAAGAGTTACCATTAGCGGGATATGGCCTAGAATTATTATAATTGTTATTTTTAATGAAATTCACATCAACATGTTCTTTTTGAGCAACCAATTAAGCTAACGGAACATTATTAGGATCAACATTTGTCCTACCATTCATAAGCATAGACATAATAGCATCAATCTTATCACTCAAGGAAGAGGTTTCTTCGACAGAATTTACCTTCTTACCTTGTGGAGCTCTTTCCGTGTGCCATTCAGAGTAATGAATCATCATATTATCAAGAAGCTTTGTTGCTTCACCAAGAGTGATGGACATAAAGGTACCTCCAGCAGCTGAATCCAATAGGTTCCGCGAAGAAAAGTTCAGTCCTGCATAAAAGGTTTGGATGATCATCCAAGTAGTCAGTCCATGGGTTGGGCAATTTTTAACCAAAGATTTCATTCTTTCTCAAGCTTGTGCAACATGCTCATTATCCAATTGTTTAAAATTCATGATGTTACTCCTCAAAGATATAATTTTAGCAGGGGGATAATATCTACCAATAAAAGCATCCTTGCATTTAGTCCATGAATCAATACTATTCTTAGGCAGAGATAGCAACCAATCTTTAGCTCTTCCTCCTAATGAGAAAGGAAACAATTTTAATTTTATAATATGACCATCTACATCTTTATACTTTTGCATTTCACATAATTCAAAAAAATTATTGAGATGGGCAGCAGCATCATCAGAACTAACACCAGAAAATTGCTCTCGCATAACAAGATTCAGTAAAGCAGGTTTAATTTCAAAGTATTCTGCTGTAGTAGCAGGTGGAGCAATAGGTGTGCATAAGAAATCATTATTATTTGTGGTTGTGAAGTCACACAACTTAGTATTTTCAGGAGTACCCATTTTAGCAACAGTAAATAAAGCAAACTAGATAAAGTAAATGCAAGTAACTAATTTTTTTGTGTTTTTGATATAGAGTGCAAACAAGACAGTAAATAAAGTAAAGCTAGCAACTAATTTTTTTTGTGTTTTGATATAATGCAGCAAACAAAGTAGTAAATAAAGTAAACCAAGACAAAAACAAAGTAAAGAGATTGGATTGTGGAGACTCCCCTTGCAGTGTGTCTTGATCTCCCCGGCAACGGCGCCAGAAAAAGAGCTGCTGGCGTGTAGTTGACGTGGGAGTCAGAGATCTTTGTGGTGTAACTTTTCTTCAGATCCCCGGCAACGGCGCCAGAAAAAGAGCTTGATACGCGTACAGCACGCGTCCGTTGGGAACCCCAAGAGGAAGGTGTGATGCGTACAATGGCAAGTTTTCCCTCAGTAAGAAACCAAGGTTTATCGAACCAGTAGGAGCCAAGAAGCACGTTGAAGGTTGATGGCGACAAGATGTAGTGTGGCGCAACACCAGGGATTCCGGCGCCAACGTGGAACCTGCACAACACAACCAAAGTACTTTGCCCCAACGAAATAGTGAGGTTGTCGATCTCACCGGCTTGCTGTAACAAAGGATTAGATGTATAGTGTGGATGATGATTGTTTGCAGAAAACAGTAGAACAAGTATTGCAGTAGATTGTATTCGATGTAAAAGAATGGACCGGGGTCCACAGTTCACTAGAGGTGTCTCTCCCATAAGATAAATAGCATGTTGGGTGAACAAATTACAGTTGGGCAATTGACAAATAGAGAGGGCATGACCATGCACATACATGATATGAGGAGTATAGTGAGATTTAATTGAGCATTACGACAAAGTACATAGACCGCTATCCAGCATGCATCTATGCCTAAAAAGTCCACCTTCAGGTTATCATCCGAACCCCTTCCAGTATTAAGTTGCAAACAACAGACAATTGCATTAAGTATGGTGCGTAATGTAATCAATAACTACATCCTCGGACATAGCATCAATGTTTTATCCCTAGTGGCAACAGCACATCCACAACCTTAGAACTTTCTCGTCACCGTCCTGCATTTAATGGAGGCATGAACCCACTATCGAGCATAAATACTCCCTCTTGGAGTTAAGAGTAAAAACTTGGCCAGAGCCTCTACTAATAACGGAGAGCATGCAAGATCATAAACAACACATAGATAATAGATTGATAATCAACATAACATAGTATTCTCTATCCATCGGATCCCAACAAACACAACATATAGCATTACAGATAGATGAACTTGGTCATGTTAGGCAGCTCACAAGACCCGACAATGAAGCACATAAGGAGAAGACAACCATCTAGCTACTGCTATGGACCCATAGTCCAGGGGTGAACTGCTCACTCATCACTCCGGAGGCGACCATGGCGGTGAAGAGTCCTCCGGGAGATGATTCCCCTCTCCGGCAGGGTGCCAGAGGCGATCTCCTGAATCCCCCGAGATGGGATTGGCGGCGGCGGCGTCTCTGGAAGGTTTTCCGTATCGTGGCTCTCGGTACTGTGGGTTTCGCGACGAAGACTATATGTAGGCGGTAGGGCAGGTCAGGGGGCCGCACGGGGGCCCCACACACTAGGGCCACGCGGGCCCCCCTTGGGCCGCGCCGCCCTACTGTGGTGGCGCCCCATGGCCCCACTTCGTCTCCTCTTCGGTCTTCTGGAAGCTTCGTGGCAAAATAGGCCCCTAGGCGTTGATTTCTTCCAATTCCGAGAATATTTCCTTACTAGGATTTCTGAAACCAAAAACAGCAGAAAACAGCAACTGGCTCTTCGGCATCTCGTTAATAGGTTAGTGCTGGAAAATGCATAAATATGACATAAAGTATGCATAAAACATGTAGATATCATCAATAATGTGGCATGGAACATAAGAAATTATCGATACGTCAGAGACGTATCACTCGCCGTCACCGCTCTCCCCCAACACCTCTGCGACATGGTCGTGGGGGTTCCGCGGCGATCTCGTCGTTGCCGACGAACCTGGTGCCGTGGCGTGGCCGTGTGCCCCGCCGTGGTTGCGCTGGAGCCCCTGCGCCTCGGTGACCGCCTGGCTTGGCCATGGCTTGGCGCTGCCGTGGCCAGGCTGTGCCGCCGTGCCGCCACAGTGACGCCGTGGTGCTGCTCCAGGTTAGTGCCCCCGTTCTCCTCCTTTCTCTCCTCCTCCTCTTTGTCTAGCTCTGTCTACTGGCCTGCTTCCCCCATGGAGATGCTAGCCCTGCCGATGGGCTCTGCGCCATGCTAGTCCTGGTGCTGTCTTGATGCGCTAGCTGCTGCTGCCTACACGCGCCATGGCTGCAAGCTGCTGTGCTTGTGCTACGGCTTTGCTTATGCTATTTGTTGTGCTGCTACTGCCACGCTTGCCCTAGTCTATGCGCGTGTGCAAATCTTACTGTGGCGTATGCCTCCTTTGTTTCCTGTCTCTGCTCACCCTTGTGGTTATACATGCTATTATCTGCCTAGATGCTCATCTGAGCATCTCTAGCCACTACTGTTGCTTGCGTGCTTGTGCTGTGCTATGCTCTGGCTCCCCTGGTTCACTACTATGAGTGATTCTTGCTGTTTAGCAAGTACCAGTGCTGCTTGGGTGATGATTAAAGGTTGTTGGCTCATGGTAGGCTCGGCCTTGCTTAATTGTTGTCCATATACATCAATTCCTTGATGATATGCTTCTGGATATAATCATAAAAATGGTTTATGTAATTGTCTGTGATTCAATTGTTGCTTAACTGTGGCTGTTTAATTTATATGATTCCTGTGTGATGCCAGTGATGCCCTAGCATGCCCTGGCATGCTCTAGCAAGCTTCTGAGGATCATATGATCATCAGTTGCTTGTAGAAGCTGTTGTGTTGTTTCAGTGCTTCACTTCTATTCAACCTGTGTTGTGTGTGTATCACACAGGCTGGTCCTAGTGTGTGCTGGTGCTTACTTAAGCAGCAGATGTTGCTTGCAATGATCTATTGGGATCATCAGCAAGGCCCTGGTGCTTTGGTTATTTGTGTTGTTCACTTATCTGTATTGCCTGGATTTACTGAAATAGATAAGTGATGTGAGCTGCTTTGCAGTTGTGATCATCCTATTAACTGTGACAGGGCTAGATGGATGCCAACACTCAGTTGTGTACCCTAGCCCTCTACTGAATCCAAATGGATAATGATGTGTAGGTTCTTGTGCTGGCTCAGGGTTGAGGTGGCCCTGGCAGCACTTGTGATGCTGTCATGGTTGCTCCCCTCTCTGTGACTTGCCATGGTTTGTGATTGCTTCCTGGAATGGAATAGCTGTTCACTGGCTTGATCCACTATTGGACTTCCAGTGACCTTTTGATGTTGACAAAGCATATAGACAAGAAATTGTCTATAGTCTGATGGCATAAATAGCTGTAGGTGTTAAGTATGTGGGCTAGGCTAGCTGTGACTTCATCTTTTGCTGGATTTCTTCAGTTATGCATTAATTTGCATAACTGCTGTTCCCATAGGATGATTGCCTAATGGTCTTTACCCATGCTTGCACCAAATGGCTTTACAGCCAAATGATGACACAAACATGGTTCTACCCTCTTTTGCTTCTGTGACTTGTGCATATGCTGGATTAGTATGAGCAAAACCTTGCTTGCTCATGATTTACTGATATACCTCACTCCAGCTCCTAGAAATGTGTTGGTGTAGAGGTTTTGCTTCTGGTTGATGGCTTAGGCTTGCCCTGCTCCTCCTGGCTAGCTTGAGCTTGTTCTACTCCATCCTTTGCTTGTTCACAGTTGACAGTTCTTGGTGAAACTTTCCATGGATGATTTCTGGTGGGTTGCTGTTCTTCCTGTTCTAAGTGTTCTTGTGTTCTTGATGAACTTACCCAGCTGCTGGTGTCGATGAACTGGTTAGGGTTTACTGTGGAGGTTTTTATACCTCCCTTTCATTGCCTTCCTGGTCGACAGCTTGGCCTGGCAGGCTTGTGGTGACTCACTGGCCTGTGTGTGCTGTTGGGCATGCACACAGCCTTGTGAGCAGGCTGGCTGTGTGTGTGTGCAAGTGCTTGGTATATGGCTTGGTTCTTGGCTGAGAGTGGATCAGCTCGGCAGCTTTGGTCATATCCTCTCCAATTTCATTTGATTTCTAACCTGCCAAGTGGCTATGCCACTTGGCATAACTTGTTTTCTTTGTGTTTGTGTGCAGGGATCAAATTGATCAAATGGACATGAAGATCCTCAAGCTCAAGTGTCTAGATGAATATTAACTTGTAGTTTTAGGATGGATCATTGAATTGTAATTTCCTTTTTCTTTTCATTTTTCATTTTTTTCCAATTCTTGTAATATGTTGTATTTATTTCAATTGTGAATAATGTAAAGACAATGTATCATGTGTGATAATCAATAAAGCTCAAGGTTTTCTCTAATGAGCTTTACTTATTGTTCATAATGTGTTTTATTTACAATTTACTTAATGAATCTCCTCATAATTGAATTATGGTTATTTATTTAATGTTTGAATTTGAAATTCAAATTCAACTTTGGTTTGAATTCAATCATGCAACTTAAAATTGAATTCAATCATGCAACTTAAGTTGTAATGCACTTACTCTCCTCTCTTCTCAAAACCCTAAATTAGTTAGGTGAGATACAAATTTGTCGCACTCTTGAAACCCTAACCCTGTAAGGTGTCGAGAGAGAAACTTGTCCCCCTTCGATGCAATTTTGTTTTAAAAGCGCGAAATTTCCCCAGAATTTACGATGCAATGCACATCCCTTTCTAAAATCTACCCCTCGATCGTCTCTAAACCTGGGACATCACACTCCAGCAGGTTGTGATTGTTATAACTGATATGGTAGGACACCACCTAGAAACACTAAAACTCAATACATGAATACAACATGGCAGTATCAAGAATGGATTTCCATTCCAGTTTGAGGCATGATTTTAATAGAGATTTGGGTTTGTAATCATTTACCCCTGTAGGAGAACTATTTTTAGATAATAATTTATACTGCCCAAGATAACTTTTTCCTTCTGAAAATTGCTGCAGTAAGTTATAGAACTGAGGAGCCACAATATCCCAACAATTCTTAGGAAAACAGCAGTTAAAGCCATCAGGACCTGGTGCTTTGTCACTAGGTCTTTTCTTGACACCATTATAAATTTCCTCTTCAGAGAAAGGACTAGATATATTTTCAAGGCCAGGAAAAGAATTGAATAGATCGTGTAATCAAATTTCATTTGGTGTAGATCAGTGACTTCTAATCTTTGGTTACAATCTTGAAATAGAAGCAATAGCATTTCTTTTATGCCTTTCCGTTGCCACTATCGAAACAATTAGTATGTTCATCTCCATATTCTTTCTATTTCTCTGTGCATTTTTTTTCCGATATTGTTGTCAGCCTTGATATATTCGATTTAAAATTTTGTTGAAGTTCCATTCTGGAAGTGTGAAGATTCTTTATTGCTCTAATTCATAAACTTGAGCCAGCACCATTCGACATTTTCAACAAATAAAGATAGCTGAGACAAGTATTTGTTCCATTCTTTCAATGTAGTTCTTACATTATTCAATTTAGTATTCAGAATAATTGTTGGATTGCTGCTTTTAACAAGTATTTTCCAAGCATTACTTACTCTTTCTTCAAATCGGAGATGTTGACCTAAATATTCTCAATCTAAAATGCTTTACTTCTGGGGATTTTTTTGTTCCGTGTCAGACTTGGTGCAATAGAAAGGGTCAATTCGAAGCCTGCCATCTCTGAAATCATTAACAAATTTGTGAGTGTTTGCTACTATGATATAATATACCTCAGATTGGCTCTCGGGTGCCACACACCCCCATACTTGGAAAATTAAAAAATGAAAATAAAAAAGGTAAAAAAATTGATTTTTTTTTGGAAATCAAAGATGATCTGGTATTGTACTTGAAACAAAATATATCCCTACAAAATTACTTTTATTGTATCCTGGGTAAAGAAAACAAACTCGAATACATCATGACCAGGTACTATTCACTTTATATTCGTCATAATTTTGTTTTGTTTTTTTTTTGCCCCGAGGACCATGGAAATCATTTCGTTTCCAAACATTTTTTTACAAGTAAAAACTTTATCATCCTTGGTTTTCAGAAAGATTTTTTATTTTTTTAAATTACTCTAATATTTTTGGTGCATGGTGGTATGTGGCACCCGAGAGTCAAAAATCCGCTTCATATAAATATTTCCTACTTTGGTTTTAGTCTTGCGGCTTTATCCTAAGATCATCATATCGACTTCATTTTCTAAAATCGAAGAAACAGATTATCATATTCCACCTAAAGTTTAGAAGTGTTATACAAAGTGTGCATCAATACGAATTTTACGGGATCGTGCGCCAAGGCGCACATCTAAATCTAGTATGTATGATACAAGTCTATGATACTTTCCAGTGTAACTAATCTGGGTGAACTAGTGATACATTATTATATACAAATTTAGTAAAATCCTTATTAGATTCATGTGAATCATTAAGGTCCACTGACATATGTAAAATCTCTAAGATGATTCATTCGCACTAGCACAGATCGGACGGTTACACACGACTAAAATGGTTCATCGTTGTTGTCGTGGTGTAACAACAGATGCCATAGGATGGCTTAAGTTGGGGCCGGATGTACGCTTGAGGATCCGGGTGAGGGGTAGGTTTAGAGAGAAAGGGAGATTGAACTCATGATCGCATTGATTTCAAGAACTTGTCCAAGGGCCAGAGGTTGAAGACGTACGGACTATAAGGTGAAAACCTATAGCACAAGGGCCGATCCTCTACTGAATGCTCGATCCCTGCGTAGGGGTGCCCCTCCTCTCCTTATATAGGGGAGAGGAGGCTTACAAGGAAAGAAACCCTACAACTCCAAATCTAGTAAAATTTATATCAAAATGCATTAGAAAAATGTGAGGAAATCAAATCTGCATTTGTCATGCATCATTGGCATCATCCCTGGTTCGAAATAATTATAATTTGCAACTATAACTAAATGTTATGTGAGGGGTGTCTATCATTTCTTGCTATATTTGAACACCCCACTTAATTTTGCTATGTATGTGTAAGAGCAAAATTCACACCCCAAGTTTTGTGTGTTTGATGACAACACTTGAGTAATCTCACCGTGTGCCTTGAGTACCATTGTTAGATTTGCAACTACACGGTGACCTCGCCGGACGCGTCAAGATCGGAAGACTGAAGCGTAGTTGATAGGTTTTCCGGTTTTGTGTGTGTTTAGCGAGGTAACAAAGATGGAGAGAAAAAGGGAAGAAAACCAGATTTAGCCAGGCCGGTACTACCGGTACCTGTAGCGGTAGTACCGCTACCCCTATAGGTACCGCTGTCGGTACCGCTCTGAGTCTGTGCTCATTTGCCCTCCAGAAATACGCTGCGGTACCCCTGCAGTACCTGGGGCGGTAGTACCGCTCACGAGCGGTAGTACCGCTCACGGTACCGCTCGAGGTACCGTAACGCGTTACGGTCGTACCGCTCCGGTACCGCCTGTCAACAACCGGATTTTTAAGTCCGAATGCCTATTATGTCATACATCGCAATCCCAGTAATATTGTTGTTGTGAGGCATAATAGTTAAGTATCACAGTCATCATTCATTACAAACCATAATGTCTTACAACTTGGAATCACATCATCCATATTACACGAATAGTTGATCTATTGATCAACGAACAAACACAAGTTCATAGCGGAAGCGTAAGATACAAGGACTCTCTAGTCCACAGGCCAACGCTTGACGTCGGAAGACTCCTAGTTGTCGTAGGCGTCCTACTGGTCATCTCCTTGTTCATCTTCATACTCTGGCCATTTGAATAGACAGGGACAAAGCCGTGAGTACTTCAAGTACTCGCAAACTAATACTAATGTAAGTGCTAGACATTTCTAGTATGGTTTGCTAAGCTCTAGTTTATTTGCATAAAGCCAATTTTAGTTCACAAGTATTTGAGAAAAGCTTATTCAAGTGCTAACTACTCAAGTGGGAACATTAGTGTCATTCCCACCATTCAAGTGGTGATTTCAATTCAATTCACCACAATTCATTTCACCATCTTCCTTCAACCTCATTTTCAAAGATATGACACCGGAAACTGTATGGCCTTTCCAACCGTCCGTAACCGTGGACGCGGCTATTCGAATAGAGTTACACTCTGCAGAGGTTGCACACTTGTGCCACAACATTTGATTTCATCCGTCGGGATTACCCCGAATCATCGTAACACGCATCTGCGGATCATCAACCATAACCTTTCACTTACAAATCCTAGTATGAGCACCTCTCCCCATGAGCTTGGCCTCCCGGTGAAGACCAATCACAACCCGGGAACCGCACAGGCTTGGCCGTACAATTCACCTCAATTTCACATCATTTCTCAACAACGGAGGCAGCCTCAAGCGTAACCCCTATGACGTGTGTTCAGAGGGAACCCATACTAAGATGCATAAACTTCCAGTTAAGCCCTACCCATAATCAGGTATTGTGGGGGTACTTACTAATTGGAAGGTATCGCATTCAAACCAACATCATGTTTATCAAAAATCACCATCTTCTCTTGGTCATATTCACCTTCAAAAATCATTCAATGGAATGCTTCATCATTCCAAGGTTTCAAAATCATTTCAAGTCACATTGTTCCCATCTAGAGTAGTCAAGTTTTATTCATTAGCACTAGCTCTAAATCATGAGGGGTGCTATCTTACTTTGCTTGATGGAGACCAACTTTACTACTCTAGTAAACTTCTTTACTTTGACCAAAGTTAACTATAAAAGCAACTTATTGAGAAAACAAGTAAAAACTTGTAATGTATAAACATGGGATAGGCTTATGTAAGAAAAGGTAAGATTCATGGTGCCTTGCCCCAAGGGGCTTTGCACTTTGCAAGAATATTAGCTTGCCTTGGTAGTTCTCAAAATTCTCCTCCTCCTCCTCTTGGTAGCAACCTTCTTCTTCGGTGTACTCTCCGGTGCTAGCGTCTAAATTTGAATACAAGTATAATTACTCACTAATTCAATGGCTATTCCATGTATCACATATAAACACACAAACTATTCTATGCACACAAATAATCTAATTAGAGTGCATGGGTTGTGTTGCTTGAGGAGGATTTACTTCTTTTTATTTCATATGTAAATGATAGTTTCCATAAGGTTCTTGAGAAATAATTTCCTCTCATTGAAATCTTCTTAAGATTTAATTTCTCAAACAATCATATGTGAACTTATATTGACCTAAGTCAAACATTCATCATTATCATTTTGAGAAAATGATTTAAATGAGGTAGACCACCTCATACTATTTAATAGTGCTACATATGATTTAAATCTCCAAGTAATTCATATAAGTGAGTTTGGCCAGGGGTCCAAACATCACATGAATTCATGTGAGACAAAGTTTAAATGAAGTATAAGACTTCATATAATTTACTTAATAGTTTTGGACAATATCAACTACATAAACTAGCCATATTGTCCATTAATTAAACTAGGGCATGATCATGCAAAGTGACCACACCATTTTATTGCATAAACAATTAGTGTAAGTCAAATGTGAGCTATTAGAGTTGTAATTAACTTAATATCTATTTTGGTTGATTTTTAATAATTGTTTGAATAGGGAAAAGTCCCTGCCTTCTTCTTTTTATCAAATTAATTCTACAACTAATCTGGTCATGGGACCAGTGGCATTGTGTAGATATTTTCATTAGCTTTCCAACAACATAAAATTCATTGAATTTGGTTAAGCCAATTTGAATCTATTGATTTTCAAAGTTTGGGCAGTATTGAAATTTGTTTGGAATTGTTTAAATCCAGTTTGAATTAAAAAGGCCGGCGGGAAAACTAACTGGGCCTAAATGATTAAAACGGCCCAAGGCCAGCCCACCACGCGTCTATGCCCGCGTGGGCTGCCTGACAAGGGGGCTCCACCCGCCAGCGACGTTTAAACGCCGAATCGGTACGTTTTAACGTGGCACATTGGATTAGAAGCGAATCGGACGGCCCAGGGCCATCGTCTTCTTCGGCGAGATGCCGAGGGTCTGGCGGCGAGCCTAGGGGGTCGGAGAGCTCACCGTGGCTCCAGCTAGGGTGGGCAGTGTGCTCGGTGAAGTTGTGGACGACGACGAGTCTCCTGGTAGCAGTGGCGTCGCCTGAGGTGGTCGGGATCATCGGTGATTGCTGCAGGGCTTCCGCGGCGGTGATCTTCCGATTGGCCTTGCTCCGGCGACGATTGAGGTAGCTACTGGTGCTGGGCGAAGCAGTGGTGAGTGGTGATCGTGATGGTGTGCTTGGTTCTGTCCAGTGAGGTCTCTATTTATAGGCGCGAGAGGGTGCTGCGGGGCAGTGAGGTGGTCGACCATGGCGCGGCTTCTCCGGCGAGCTAGGGAGCTAGGCGAGTGCGTGGCGCTGTTCTGCGGTTCCTGGCGAAGCGTTTGGCGGCGACAGCGTGATCGGGCGGTGGCTGGTTTGGTCGCATTGCTTCCACGACTGTCGCGGCGTTCACGGGATCGTGTCGTCGTCTCCGGTGCCGGCGGTCACGGGTCTGGGCTGCGCGCGTGTCTGGCGGCATCGCGGTGTCACGCAGTTGCTCAACTCGTTCACAGGGGGTCCAGGCAAGGCATAGGGTGGCGAGGCGGCGCGTGTCCAGCGGCGTCTGCAGGTGTCCACGCGCGACGTCGTCGGCATGGCGTGGCCACCACTGGGCGCGCGCGTTCCGGCGGCTGTCGAGCTCCTCCTCGACCATGGCTTGCTCTAGGTGCTCCAGTAGAGTGAGGTGGCGAGCAACGGCATGGTGGCCAGGGTTGGGAAGCAAGGGTAGAGGAGGTGGTGCGGCAAGGTGATGACATGGCCGGCATGGCCATGTCCATGCCTTGTTAGCCCTCCCTTAGGGTTTCTATTTGGCATTGAATGGCTTAGAGGGAACCAGGGGACCATTTGGTGTAGGTTTGATGTAGATTAGATGGGTAGAGCACTATTTCAAATAGTGTCAAATAGTTACATAATGATTATGTGTGAATTTTGTCCAAATTCGATTCAATTCAAATGGTGGCAAGTTTTGAAATGTGAGTGTCTCATTGAGTTAGAAATGATCAGAGGTGATGAAGTGTGGTGGTGGCATTGTTGAATTCAAGTTTTTGCAAAATTGGCTAAGTGTAAGATTGTTACATATGTTAAAAAGTTGCAACTTTGGTTGAGCATAGCCAATGATCAAGAAAGAATTTGGCATGGTGATCTTTACAAAAAGTGTTCACCTTGATGTTGACTTGGATGTGGTGCAAAGAGTTAGCAAGGTTTGGTTTGAGAAAATTGAATTGGAATGGCTCAAAGTAGTGATCAGACTATAATTGGCAGTTTTGACCATTATCATATGTGAGCAAGTTTTGTATTTGAAATTCATTTGAATTGTGATTCTTTGATTCCAAAAGTTGTAATAAGTGTTTAGTAACATTATTCAACTAATGGTGAAGACCAAATTGGTCTAGGGTCAAAATTTATAAAAATGCCATAGAGCATATGTGAGGGTTTTTAGGGTTTTGCATTTATTTGATTTTCTTCCTTTTTTGGATTTATTTGGTTTGTGATCTTCTCATGATCACTTTAGGGTTTTAGGGTTTAGCTTATACACATAATAACAATCATCATGGCATATCAATCAAATGCACAAGTCCTATGCATGGCACTATATGCAATTTAAAAAGTTTTTGTTTGTTTGAAAATTTGCTCTCTGGAATTCTTCTAACTTTCTTTTATTGAAATTTGGGATGTTACAAACCCTTCCCCCTTACAAAAGATCTCGTCCCGAGATCAAAAAGAAAGTTAGGTACTAAAGAGATCTAGGTACTCCTTCTTCATGAAGTCTTCGCGTTCCCACGTGGCTTCATCCTCGGTATGATTGCTCCATTGTATCTTCAGAAACTTGATGTTTCGGGTGCGGGTGGTTCGGTAAGCTTCCTCCAGGATGCGAATCGGCACTTCGCGGTATGTCAAGTCCTTGTTGATATCCACCGATCGGTGATCGATGTTCTTGAACACTTCGGTCTTCTCAGGGACTTCAAGGCATTTCCGGAGGAGTGAGATATGAAACACGTCGTGCACAGCCGACATTTCTTCAGGTAGCTCCAGTTGATAAGATACTTCGCCTCAGCGACTCAGAACTTTGAAAGGTCCGACATATCGGGGTGCGAGCTTTCCTTTCAGTTGGAATCTCTGCATTCCTTTCAAGGGGGATACCTTGAGATAGACGAAGTCTCCGATCTCGAAGGTCATCTCCCGACGTCTCTTGTCGGCGTAGCTCTTCTGTCTTGATTGCGCCGTCTTGAGGTACTCGCGAATCTTGTGCACTTTCTCTTCAGCTTCACAAAGAACATCTGGGCCAAAAACTTGGCTTTCTCCGACTTCCGACCAGTTCAGGGGGGTACGGCATTTCCTTCCGTACAAGGCTTCAAAGGGGGCCATCTGCAGGCTGGCTTGATAGCTGTTGTTGTAAGAGAATTCTGCGTAAGGTAGGCAGTCTTCCCACTTGGATCCGTATTCCAGTACACATGCTCTCAGCATGTCCTCCAGTATCTGGTTGACTCTCTCAGTCTGTCAGTCGGTCTGAGGGTGATAGGCGGTGCTAAAATTCAGACGGGTTCCTAGTCCTTCATGCACTTTCTGTCAGAATCTTGAGGTGAACTGTGATCCTCTATCTAACACTATCGATTTCGGGGTTCCGTGCAGGGCGACTATTCTGGAGATGTATAGTTCAGCTAACTTCGGGCCTTGGTAGGTGGTTTTGACGGCGATGAAATGGGCGACTTTGGTCAATCTATCGACAACTACCCATATGGAATCATTGCCTTTGCTGGATTTGGGCAGTCCGGTGATCAAGTCCATCCCTACGGAGTCCCATTTCCATTCCGGAATCTACAGTGGTTGTAGTAGTCCGGCGGGTCGTTGATGTTCTGCCTTGACTCTCTGACAGATGTCACACTTGGCGATGTAGCTGCCGATCTCTCTCTTCATTCCGTGCCACCAGAATTGCTCCTTCAGGTCTTGGTACATCTTGGTACCTCCGGGGTGGATTGAATAAAGGGTGTCATGGGATTCTTGCAGTATGACTTGTTTTAAGTCTGAGTCCGATGGTACGCAGAGACGTTCTTTGTACCAAAGAACTCCGGCTTCGTCTACGGTGAATCCGGGGGCTTTTCCTGCGGCTATCTGCTTCTTGATTCCGTCAATGCTAGCGTTGTCCTTCTGGGCTTCCTTGATCTGGCTAACCAAGGTGGGTTGCAGTTCTATGCTGGCTAGGAATCCTTCGCTAACAAGTTCTAGGCGAAACTGTTCAAACTCTTGATGCAAGCTGGGCTGTTCGGTTGCGAGCATGGAGTTCAACTGGCACGGCAGTCGACTCAAAGCATCCGCTACCACATTGGCCTTGTCGGGGTGGTAGTGAATCTCCATGTCGTAATCCTTGATCAATTCGATCCATCGGCGTTGTCTCATGTTCAGCTCCTTCTGGGTGAATATGTATTTCAGGCTCTTGTGGTCGGAGTAGATCTCGCATCGATTACCCATGAGGTAATGACGCCAAACCTTTAAGGCTAAGACCACGGCTGCCAGCTCGAGGTCATGGGTTGGGTAGTTCTGTTCATGCTGCTTTAGCTGTCTTGAAAGGTAGGATACAACCTTGCCTTCCTGCATAAGCACACATCCAAGACCAGTCTTGGAGGCGTCGCAATATACGTCAAAGGGCTTTGCGATATCGGGCATGATCAGGATTGGGGCGGTTGTCAATCTACTCTTGAGCTGTTGAAAGCTCTCTTCACATTTGTCGGTCCACTCAAACTTCCTGTCCTTCTTCAGCAGTTGGGTCATTGGTCGAGCGATGCTCGAAAATCCTTCTACAAATCTGCGGTAATATCCGGCTAATCCAAGAAAAGCGCGGACCTCGGTTTGGGTGGTTGGGGCTTGCCATTCCATAACAATTTTGATTTTAGCGGGATCTACGGCAATTCCTCCTGCAGACAAGATGTGTCCCAGGAATCTAACTTCTTCCAACCAAAACTCACACTTGCTGAACTTGGCATACAACTTGTGATGTCTAAGGGTTTCTAGGACCGTCTCCAAGTGTTGTTCATGTTCCTCTTCGGACTTGGAGTAGACGAGAATGTCGTCGATGAAGACAACGACAAACTTGTCCAAAAAGTTCATGAAGATCTTATTCATGAGATTCATGAAATAAGCGGGGGCATTGGTCAGTCCAAACGACATGACGTTGTACTCGTACAATCCATATCTGGTGGTGAAGGCAGTTTTTGGAATGTCGGTGGCTCGGATCTTCAGTTGATGGTATCCAGTTCTAAGATCTATCTTGGAGAAAACTTTGGCTCCGGTGAGTTGATCAAACAAGTCTTCTATCTTGGGTAGGGGGTATTTGTTTTTGATGGTGACATCGTTAAGCTTACGATAGTCCGTACATAAACGATTTGCACCATCCTTCTTGTCCACAAACAAGACGTGGGATCTCCAGGGGGATGCACTCGGTCTAATCAGACCTTTGGCCAACATATCATCTATCTGTTTCTTCAGCTCCACAAGCTCGGTTGCGTTCATGTTGTAGGCTCTCTGGGCTATGGGTCCAGTTCCGGGGATTAACTCGATGATGAACTCGATATCCCGATCCGGGGGCATACCGGGTAGATCATCCGGAAACACATCAGGGTAGCGACAAACGACCCTGATTTGATCCAGAGTTGGCTTGGATACACTTTGGTTGCAGGTGAATTTTCTGGGTAGTTTTTCAGAGACATGCTCTACTATGATACCGGTGCTGCTAGTCATGGTTATGGCTTTCTTGGCACAGTCTATCAATCCATTGTGTTTTGACATCCAGTCCATTCCTAGGACGACTTCCAAACCTTTGGTTCCCAGAATGATTAGATTGGCATAGAAATCTACATCATGGATTTTGATTGGTACATTTTTGCAAAATTTTCTGGCTTTGGTGGTTGATCCGGGGATTTGAACTATCATAACATGCTTCAAACTGAGGGGTTGAATTTTACTTGTTGATGCGAAGTCTTCGGTGACAAAAGAATGAGATGCTCCGGAATCAAACAACACTCTGGCAGGGATGTGGTTGACAGAAAACATACCCAGTACAACATCTGGTGCTTCCTGGGCTTCCTCGGCGTTCATGTGGTAGAGGCGGCCGTTGCGGTTATTGGGGTTGTTGGGGGCGAACTTCTTGCCGGTGGAGACACGGCGTTGCTGCTGAGCAGGTGCAGCGATGTTGCCGGCGAGCTTGGCGAGACGCTTGGGACACTCGTTGGAGTAGTGCCCCACTACACCACACTCATAGCAAGTGATGGTGGTCTTGTCCTGCTTGTTCGCAACGGGGACGGCGTTGCTTCCGGTTCTGGGAGCGGTGTTGGTGTTGTTGTTATTGTTGTTGGGGGCTCTAGGCGGAGCGCGGTTGTAGTTGTTGTTGTTGTTGTAGTTGTTGTTGTTGTAGCCTCCTGGCTTGGAGTTTCCTCCACTCCGGTTCTGATAACCGGGGCGCGAGTTCTGCATCGGTGGCTTGTTGTTTCTCGGAGTGAAACCTCCGCTTGAGCTGGGGCGAAACTTTTGGGTATGGCTAGACCCACTTTGATTCGCCATGCGGCGCTTGCGGTTCTCATTGGCTTGGTTCAGCTTGCCCTCCATCTGGATGGCGGAGTCAACAAGGGCTTCAAGGTCGGCGAAGGGGATGTTGACGAGGACAGTCTGCATCTCATCATGCAGTCCGTTCAGGAATCTCTCCTTCCTCTTCTCAACGGTGTCGGTCTCATCAGGGGCGTACCTCGACAGTGTGAGAAACTTGTCGCGGTATTCTACCACCGTCATGCGACCTTGTTTCAGTTCACGGAACTCATCCCTCATCTTTTTGATAAGACCCGGGGGTACATGGTACTTGCTGAACTTTAGCTTGAAATCCTCCCAAGTCATGAACTGACCTCCGTTCATGGCACGGGTGCTTGTCCACCAAGCGCGGGCTGGTCCAACGAGATAGTGGGTTGCAAACAAGACCTTCTCGTTGGCTTCCACTCCGGCTACTTCCAGGTTGTTCTCCATAGTCTGGAGCCAATCGTCGGCGTCGAGGGGCTCTTCGGTCTTGCTAAACACCGGAGGGTTGGTGTTCTGAAAGTTCTTGAGCTTGGATCCGGGGTGGTCATGATTTCCATGGCCTTGGTTGGCAATGTTCTGCAAGGCAATGAGGTTGGCTTGACGTTCGGCTCTTTCTGTTTCCCTGTCGGCAAGCATGGTTTGCAGCAGTTGCAACATCGCGTCGTTGGTGCGATTGGGAGGGGCCATCTGAAGATATAGAAGATCATGAGATGAGAGGGAACATTCTATGGTTCATTTTGGTTAAGTTTGAAAACATTGTAAAACTTGTAATCTTTTCATGACAAACATAACATTCATTCATTCATTTCACACATAGTACAAACTAACACACACATACTCCAATGGTTTTAAGAACCATTCTCATGCTACGATACAAAGGACGGGATACGACTCACACCTACATAAGTGAAACTCGTGCAACTACTCCTCATCCTCGACATCGATCGGGACGTAGTCGTCAGGTCCTGCCTCCAGGAACTCGTAGTCCTCCTCCTCGGTGAACTCGTCCTCCTCGAAGTCGTCGTCGTCGCTCAGGAAGGCTCCTCCTCCCTGAAGGTCGATGCCTCCGTCGTCATCCTCCAGCTCACGAATCTGATCCTCCTGGGCCTTGACAGTGGCCTCAAGTGACGCGATCTTGGCGCGAAGGCGCACAATCGTAGCGTCCTTCTTGGCACGCTGCTGGCGAAGGCTCTTGCGGTCGTTGTTGAGTAGCTTGATCGCCTCACCCTGCTCGATGATGTGAGCATGGGTCTGGTTCGCGTAAGCGCGAGTGGCGTCGAGGTCCTTCTGAGTCTGGTAGAGCATGAAGTCCAGGTGCTCAGCGTGGTGCCTCAACTCCGGGTGCGGCTGCAGCTCCATGGGCACTCCCATGGCATCACGCCTCACGAGATGCGCGAAGCGAGAGGCGAGGATGCGCACCACGTTCTTTCCACAGAGGCGCGCAAGTGCCTCCTGAAGGCCACGTGCGAGTCCGTCGAGCCAGTTGCTCTCGCGGAAGGAGAAGAGGATCCTCTCCGAGGTGGGAGGCTCCATCTTGCCCCTCAAGTCGGCAGTGATCACCCACTGCAACTCTCCTCCGGGCGTGTCGTCCAACTGAACCCCGTGGAACTCGGGGTGTGGGCGCCCAAGGAAGTCAGAGACGGCGTTGAGGTTGTGCTCGAAGATCAAGCTCCCTCCGTTCCCAAGCTGGTAAAACTTGGTGTTAATGGGTTCATTCGGCTCCATCTGAAAGAGAATTGGATGAGTAAGTTAGAGATTGTAAAGTGTGGCAAAATTTTAGGTAGATTCAAATAAGATAGAACATGATTCATCAAATTTTGGCAAAGTCTCAAAGACAAGAGTGTAAGTAAGTTTTCACAAATATTTTCTTCATTTGATTTCAAAGTTAAGTTTTTCAGAACGCCCATTCTAACTAAGGTCTTCTAAGGTCAAACAATGGCTCTGATACCAACTTGTCAACACCTGGATTTTTAAGTCCGAATGCCTATTATGTCATACATCGCAATCCCAGGAATATTGTTGTTGCGAGGCATAATAGTTAAGTATCACAGTCATCATTCATTACAAACCATAATGTCTTACAACTTGGAATCACATCATCCATATTACACAAATAGTTGATCTATTGATCAACGAACAAACACAAGTTCATAGCGGAAGCGTAAGATACAAGGACTCTCTAGTCCACAGGCCAACGCTTGACGTCGGAAGACTCCTAGTTGTCCTAGGCGTCCTGCTGATCATCTCCTTGTTCATCTTCATACTCTGGCCATTTGAATAGCCAGGGACAAAGCCGTGAGTACTTCAAGTACTCGCAAACTAATACTAATGTAAGTGCTAGACATTTCTACTATGGTTTGCTAAGCTCTAGTTTATTTGCGTAAAGCCAATTTTAGTTCACAAGTATTTGAGAAAAGCTTATTCAAGTGCTAACTACTCAAGTGGGAACATTAGTGTCATTCCCACCATTCAAGTGGTGATTTCAATTCAATTCACCACAATTCATTTCACCATCTTCCTTCAACCTCATTTTCAAAGATATGACACCGGAAACTATATGGCCTTTCCAACCGTCCGTAACCGCGGACGCGGATATTCGAATAGATTTACACTCTGCAGAGGTTGCACACTTGTGCCACAACATTTGATTTCATCCGTCGGGATTACCCCGAATCATCGTAACACAGTACGCGGATCATCAACCATAACCTTTCACTTACAAATCCTAGTATGAGCACCTCTCCCCATGAGCTTGGCCTCCCAGTGAAGACCAACTGTCAACATGGGAACTGCACAGGGCTTGGCCGTACAATTCACCTCAATTTCACATCATTTCTCAACAACGGAGGCAGCCTCAAGCGTAACCCATATGATGTGTGTTCAGAGGGAACCCATACTAAGATGCATAAACTTCCAGTTAAGCCCTACCCATAATCAGGTATTGTGGGGGTACTTACTAATTGGAAGGTATCGCATTCAAACCAACATCATGTTTATCAAAAATCACCATCTTCTCTTGGTCATATTCACCTTCAAAAATCATTCAATGGAATGCTTCATCATTCCAAGGTTTCAAAATCATTTCAAGTCACATTGTTCCCATCTAGAGTAGTCAAGTTTTATTCATTAGCACTAGCTCTAAATCATGAGGGGTGCTATCTTGCTTTGCTTGATGGAGACCAACTTTACTACTCTAGTAAACTTCTTTACTTTGACCAAAGTTAACTATAAAAGCAACTTATTGAGAAAACAAGTAAAAACTTGTAATGTATAAACTTGGGATAGGCTTATGTAAGAAAAGGTAAGATTCATGGTGCCTTGCCCCAAGGGGCTTTGCACTTTGCAAGAATATTAGCTTGCCTTGGTAGTTCTCAAAATTCTCCTCCTCCTCCTCTTGGTAGCAACCTTCTTCTTCGGTGTACTCTCTGGTGCTAGCATCTAAATTTGAATACGAGTATAATTACTCACTAATTCAATGGCTATTCCATGTATCACATATAAACACACAAACTATTCTATGCACACAAATAATCTAATTAGAGTGCATGGGTTGTGTTGCTTGAGGAGGATTTACTTCTTTTTATTTCATATGTAAATGATAGTTTCCATAAGGTTCTTGAGAAATAATTTCCTCTAATTGAAATCTTCTTAAGATTTAATTTCTCAAACAATCATATGTGAACTTATATTGACCTAAGTCAAACATTCATCATTATCATTTTGAGAAAATGATTTAAATGAGGTAGACCACCTCATACTATTTAATAGTGCTACATATGATTTAAATCTCCAAGTAATTCATATAAGTGAGTTTGGCCAGGGGTCCAAACATCACATGAATTCATGTGAGACAAAGTTTAAATGAAGTATAAGACTTCATATAATTTACTTAATAGTTTTGGACAATATCAACTACATAAACTAGCCATATTGTCCATTAATTAAACTAGGGCATGATCATGCAAAGTGACCACACCATTTTACTGCATAAACAATTAGTGTAAGTCAAATGTGAGCTATTAGAGTTGTAATTAACTTAATATCTATTTTGGTTGATTTTTAATAATTGTTTGAATAGGGAAAAGTCCCTGCCTTCTTCTTTTTATCAAATTAATTCTACAACTAATCTGGTCATGGGACCAGTGGCATTGTGTAGATATTTTCATTAGCTTTCCAACAACATAAAATTCATTGAATTTGGTTAAGCCAATTTGAATCTATTGATTTTCAAAGTTTGGGCAGTATTGAAATTTGTTTGGAATTGTTTAGGGATTTCTATTTTCGTGCCCTCGGGTCCTTAGTTGTACTCAGTTTTCCCCAGCTCCTTAGTTTTTCCTCAGTTTTCCCCAAGCCCTTGTCTGAACCCGCAGAAGGAGCTCGGACGGAAGGAATCCGTTAAGTTGACCGTTCCGTGCTGACGAGTGGGGTCGTGTCGTTTGTGGGGTCGCGTCGTGTGGGACCGCGTCGTGTGGGGCTGGTAGGAAGGGACCGCGTGGGACAGGACGAGACCATGTTTGTGGGGCCGTAGCGTGTGGAGCCGTGTGGGTCCGGGACGGGAGCACGAGTGGTTTCTGTCTCTTTCGCCCAGATTAGCAGTTTTCAATGTACCTTTTTCCTCTCTCTCGCTCGATCTCATTCATATTTGATAGCCCAAATTGGTAGCAAATCTAGAGCAGCTTGTCCTTCTGTTTTTTAACGCCATTCATTTCTTTATGCCTTCGTTTTTACCCAATCAGGTAGGAAATCTAGGGCACAAATCCAGAGAGAAAATATAGGATAAGCTGCATACAGCAACCAACATAGCATAGATATATTCAGGACAGATCCAAAAGTAGTACAGATAGATCCAACATAAGCTACATTTTACATGAATTTAAGCTGCTCTGAGATAGAGCAGTCACATACGAGAGTGCAAGAGGCACGTTCAACGCCTCCTGTAGCGCGTGTGACTCGCTTGGAGGTTGCGCAGGTGAATCCCAAGTGCTTTGTGTTTGGCCATGTACGCATGCACGTTCACGGTCCTTCCAACTCTAGCGCCACATCTGCCAATGGATTCAGCATGGTTCACCAGGGAGTTGAAGTCGGTGGCGCAGAGCTTCCTGTTGCAGAAGGGGCACTTGTAAATGCCTCGAGCAAAGGGGCCATCGTAATGGCCGGACTGCAGCCTCCTGAGGACGTGACGAGTCTTGGTGTGGAAGGACTCGTCGTCGCTGTCGATGTCGCTGCTCTGCACTCGTCACGTAGCACCAAAGATCGTGCAAAAAACGGAGTCAATTGCAACGATGATGGAACAGAGAGTGAACAAAAAATCATGCATGATAATATGGGCTCGAAAAAAAGAGGTAGCCTCGATTACATTGGACACACTTATATCCAGGATTTGAGTCAGCAAACCAAAGATCATGCGAACAAATTTGTACACACCAATTGTTTACTGACCAAACCCTGAATCAATTTATGCCCAAATATTCATCATCATCGGCACAAATCTTAAACAAAAGCAAATCACAAACACTAATAACGCAAGATCTAACACAAAAGGATCGAACTAGGAATAGACGAACAGTAATAACGCAAGATCTAACACAAAAGGATTGAACTAGGAACAGACGAACCGTAATAACGCTAGATCTAACACAAAATGATTGAAATGAGATAAGAACAAGGGAACAAAGGGTTACCTCCGGCTCGTTGTCGACGATGCTGGTGTCGTAGGGGTTCTCCGGCGCGTCGTATTGCACTGGTTCGTACGGGTCCCAAGCGACGGGGATCGGACGGTGGCGGCGGCCGATGCGCCGGCTGCTACGTTGGAAGCAGCGACAGGGGCCTCGGACGGGGCGGCGGCCGATCCGCCGGCTTCTACGTTGGAAGCAGGGACAGGGCCTGGACGGGGCGGCGGCCGATCCGCCGGCTGCTACGTTGGAAGCAGCGACAGGGCACGGACGGGGCGGCGGCCGATGCGCCGGCTGCTACGTTGGAAGCAGCGACAGGGGCCTGGACGGGGGCGGCGGCTGATGTGCCGACAATGGGCATCTCATTCTTCTCCATCGCCGGCAGTTTTCTTCGGGGTTTTTTCTTCGGTTGTGGAGAAGATGATGGGACAGGAGAGGCGGTTGCAGTGAGCCAGTGAGAACGTGCGTCGAGGGAGAGAAAGAGGGGCTCTATAAAGACGAAGGTGGCGTGTACCGCAACACGCGTCCGCTATGCACGGCTGCAGCGTGCACCGCTACACGAGTCTAACCCTGGGACGTTTGGTGTACTCAGTTATAACCTCAGGCCTTATACAGAAATTTTATCTGTACTCAGTTTTCCCCTCGAGGACTTAGACCGGTAAGTGCAATATACTCAGTTTTACCCTCAAGTAGCTGGTCAACAGAGAGTCAACAAATGAGATTAACATAGCTAATTGAGTCATTTCATGCGCAAAAAAATCCAAAAAAATAAAAACATAGTGGCAACTACTCATGGAGTCTTCCTACGCAACCTGCCACCTAGAAAACCTTAACAAACATATATAAATCAAGTTTTACCACAAATTGCCACTTCTCAGAATCACTAGTGTAGCTATGAAGATGATTGGTTTTCCACCCAAACCCCTTTGCAAAACATCTTTCCCAAAACATAGTTTGTCTAAATGATGCCATAATTGTCACACTCATGTATATTTGAATTGCAAATAATTTGATGTAGCCCAATATGAATTATATTGTACAAAACACACATTTTTCATTTTGTAATTCTTTTGTTTGAATCCCTTAGTCTATTTACTATTTATGTGCCATTGGATTCTTAGTACTACTCAGTTTTGCCCTCAAGTACTGTCACAAATGCTCTGAGAAGCCCAAACTTATCCTGATTGGTTGAGCCGTTGTCACACGGATCGACTCCACGAACCGTTGATCCACTGATCTAACGGGCAATATACTCCTATCCGTCTCTTCGTGGCAACCTCTCTCTCTCTCTCTCTCTCTCTCTCTCTTCGTGGCCACCCCTCTCTCTCTCTCTGTCGGTGGAGAATGCCCACCCCTCTATTTATGTGCAATAACGAGTTTGCCACTTAATATAGTTTGGGATATAGTATTGGTATAAACATGAGGCATACATATTTGCGGATTTCGGTGATAGCATTATTTGTCACCCCTCTAACAATTATCAACTATCTTTAGCTATCCTTTTCTTTTAGGGAATATAGTTTGGGATATAGTATTGGTATTTTGAAACGGCCTAAAAGTGGTATAATTTTGTTATAAACATGAGGCATACATATTTGCGGATTTCGGTGATTGCTATCAACTATCTTTAGTTGTCCTTTTCTTTTAGGGAATATAGTTTGGGATATAGTATTGGTATTTTGAAACGGCCTAAAAGTGGTATAATTTTGTTATAAACATGAGGCATACATATTTGCGGATTTTGGTGATTGCATTATTTGTCACCCCTCTAACAATTATCAACTATCTTTAGCTGTCCTTTTCTTTTAGGGAATATAGTTTGGGATATTGTATTGGTATTTTGAAGGGACCCTATTTTGAAAGGGATCCCATTTTGAAACGGCCTAAAAGTGGTATAATTTTGTTATAAACATGAGTCATACATATTTGCGGATTTCGGTGATTGCATTATTTGTCACCCCTCTAACAATTATCAACTATCTTTAGCTGTCCTTTTCTTTTAGGGAATATAGTTTGGGATATGGTATTGGTATTTTGAAACGGCCTAAAAGTGGTATAATTTTGGTATAAACACGAGGCATACATATTTGCGGATTTCGGTGATTGCATTATTTGTCACCCCTCTAACAATTATCAACTATCTTTAGCTTTCCTTTTCTTTTAGGGAATATAGTTGGTAATTTCGGTGAATGCACACACTAACTTTGAAAACAACTACAAGTACATGTAACTGAATAATGGATTTGTAAGGTATCCCTTGTAACAACTTCTAGCGCCCGGTGAGCAATGATAAGAATCCGATCGTAATTATACAACAAAAAAAAACCAGCCATCAAGGTTAGCTTGCTTCTTCAACTCGATCAGCTGCCTTAACCGCTTGTTCATTTTCTTCGATTCTCCCTTCACTTCCACCGATTCTGCATTGGGAGCATTAGGCATAATCGGAACGGGTCCTCTCTCCGCCGCATTCTCTACAAAGCAAGTCCCCCTCCCAAATTGCGCCCCCCAAGAGCGTCAATTGATTCCTGCAACTGAAGCCTCTGAACGTACACATCGATCCACTCGAAATGCCTGCATTTCTTCAAGATCTGAAAACAACAACGTGAACCCTAAATCCCAAATTCGAGGGAATAACAAGAAAATCGAGAGAAAACAGAGAAATTGGAGCGAGATCTAACCTTATCCCCCTCTCTATATGGCAAGCTCTCGCATGCAACGAACTCACGTCCACGGTTGCCGTTCTCGTCCGTCTTACAGATCGACCGCTTCAGAGGCTCCTGGCGTGGGCAGTCAGGGCATCTTGTCAAAGGCACGGGTCCATACTGCGGCCATGAAGAACGGGAGGTCGAAGAGAAACTAGACATCACCCGCCTACCGGAGAAGGGCTGCCGCTGGCGGAGAAGAAGAACAATGGGGCGCGGAGAAAGAAAGGGGAAGCAATGGCACGGGCACGGGCGCGGGGCTGGCTCGGGCTCCCATTTTGCAACGGTCACCTGGGTAAGCTGTGGGTCCGGCGCGCTAACGTGGACAAGTTGTGGGTCCCACGATGATCTGGATAAGTGGAGACGTGTCCACTGCGGGGCACCAACAGCGGCCCCACTTGCCAGCACCAACCAACGTCAACTAAACGGGATTCCTTCCGTGCGAGCTCTTTCTGCGGGTTACAGACAAGGGCTTGGGGAAAACTGAGGAAAAACTAAGGAGCTGGGGAAAACTGAGTACAACTAAGGACCCGAGGGCACGAAAATAGAAATCCCAATTGTTTAAATCCAGTTTGAATTAAAAAGGCCAGCGGGAAAACTAATTGGGCCTAAATGATTTAAAACGGCCCAAGGCCAGCCCACCACGCGTCTGTGCCCGCGTGGGCTGCCTGACAAGGGGGCTCCACCCGTCAGCGACGTTTAAACGCCGAATCGGTACGTTTTAACGTGGCACGTTGGATTAGAAGCGAATCGGATGGCCCAGGGCCATCGTCTTCTCCGGCGAGATGCCGAGGGTCTGGCGGCGAGCCTAGGGGGTCGGAGAGCTCACCGTGGCTCCAGCTAGGGTGGGCAGTGTTCTCGGTGAAGTTGTGGACGACAGCGATTCTCCTGGTAGCAGTGGCATCGCCTGAGGTGGTCGGGATCGTCGGTGATTGCTGCAGGGCTTCCGCGGCGGTGATCTTCCGATTGGCCTTGCTCCGGCGACGATTGAGGTAGCTACTGGTGCTGGGCGAAGCGGTGGTGAGTGGTGATCGTGATGGTGTGCTTGGTTCTGTCCAGGGAGGTCTCTATTTATAGGCGCGAGAGGGTGCTGCGGGGCAGTGAGGTGGTCGACCATGGCGCGGCTTCTCCGGCGAGCTAGCGAGCTAGGCGAGGGCGTGGCGCTGTTCTGCGGTTCCTGGCGAAGCGTTTGGTGGCGACAGCGTGGTCGGGCGGTGGCTGGTTTGGTCGCATTGCTTCCACGACTGCCGCGGCGTTCACGGGATCGTGTCGTCGTCTCCGGCGCCGGCGGTCACGGGTCTGGGCTGCGCGCATGTCTGGCAGCGTCGCGGTGTCACGTAGTTGCTCAACTCGTTCACAGGGGGTCCAGGCAAGGCGTAGGGTGGCGAGGCGGCGCGTGTCCAGCGGCGTCTGCGGGTGTCCACGCGCGACGTCGTCGGCATGGCGTGGCCACCACTGGGCGCGGGCGTTCCGGCGGCTGTCGAGCTCCTCCTCGACCATGGCTTGCTCTAGGTGCTCCAGTAGAGTGAGGTGGCGAGCAACGGCATGGTGGCCAGGGTTGGGAAGCAAGGGGAGAGGAGGTGGTGCGGCAAGGTGATGACATGGCCGGCATGGCCATGTCCATGCCTTGTTAGCCCTCCCTTAGGGTTTCTATTTGGCATTGAATGGCTTAGAGGGAACCAGGGGACCATTTGGTGTAGGTTTGATGTAGATTAGATGGGTAGAGCACTATTTCAAATAGTGTCAAATAGTTACATAATGATTATGTGTGAATTTTGTCCAAATTCGATTCAATTCAAATGGTGGCAAGTTTTGAAATGTGAGTGTCTCATTGAGTTAGAAATGATCAGAGGTGATGAAGTGTGGTGGTGGCATTGTTGAATTCAAGTTTTTGCAAAATTGGCTAAGTGTAAGATTGTTACATATGTTAAAAAGTTGCAACTTTGGTTGAGCATAGCCAATGATCAAGAAAGAATTTGGCATGGTGATCTTTACAAAAAGTGTTCACCTTGATGTTGACTTGGATGTGGTGCAAAGAGTTAGCAAGGTTTGGTTTGAGAAAATTGAATTGCAATGGCTCAAAGTAGTGATCAGACTATAATTGGCAGTTTTGACCATTATCATATGTGAGCAAGTTTTGTATTTGAAATTCATTTGAATTGTGATTCTTTGATTACAAAAGTTGTAATAAGTGTTTAGTAACATTATTCAACTAATGGTGAAGACCAAATTGGTCTAGGGTCAAAATTTATAAAAATGCCATAGAGCATATGTGAGGGTTTTTAGGGTTTTGCATTTATTTAATTTTCTTCCTTTTTTGGATTTATTTGGTTTGTGATCTTCTCATGATCACTTTAGGATTTTAGGGTTTAGCTTATACACATAATAACAATCATCATGGCATATCAATCAAATGCACAAGTCCTATGCATGGCACTATATGCAATTTAAAAAGTTTTTGTTTGTTTGAAAATTTGCTCTCTGGAATTCTTCTAACTTTCTTTTATTGAAATTTGGGATGTTACACCGCCCTGGTACCGCTCTGGATCCAGTAAGGTCTGGACCCTATTGCAGTACCTCGAGCGGTACCTCGGGCGGTAGTACCGCTCTGTGTCCTTTGACCAGATCTGGATCGAATTTGAACTCAGAGCGGTAGTACCGCTTACCCCAAAGCGGTAGTACCGCTTAGGCCAAATCTGGACATAACGGTTGGATTTGGAGGTGCCTATTTAAGGGCCCCTTCTTCCCCAACACGATTTTATCTCTTCCCCTTCTCTCTCCTCCATTGTTGCTGAGCTTAATCCTTGAGGATCTCCTTTCCCCTCCAACCAATCTTGCCCTAACTTTGAGGATAGGTGGAGGAGACCCCGATCTATAGTTCTACCAAGAGAGATTTCACAAATACTAGCTATTCCTTATCGGATCTTGGTGGTAGGGTTCCTTTGGTGGATCTTGGAGAAGAGTTCCTTTGGTGGAGCATTGGGGAGTTCCTTTGGTGGAGCCTTGGAGAGTTTCTTGGTGGAGCATTGGTGATGGGTTCCTATGGTGGAGCATTGGAGATGTGCAGCTATGGAGTCTAGCTTGGTGATGTACTAGCTCCATAGGGTGTTGGGAGCATCCTTGTGTGTGTGGAGCTCGCCCCAACCTTGTGAAGGAATCACCGCCTCGACCGGTGCCTTGGTGGAAGAGGGAGAGCGCCTCCGTGGAGCTCTCTCGAGGATGAGGGTGAGGCCTTCCTTCGTGGTGTGGCCGCCTAGTCTCTTGTGTGAGACTAGCACCTCCTCAACGCAGACGTACCTCCTTTAGTGGAGGGAACTGCGGGAAACAAACCTCGACTCGCCTCGCGCCCCCCGGTTGTCTCGCTCCTTACTTTTGTTATCTTGTTGATTCCTTTACTTGTTGCACATGCTCTAGCATCATTGTAGGATCACCCCCATTGCTAAAAGTCACACCTTTACCTTCCGTTGCATAAAACTTGAAAAAGACTAAAACTTGCCGTAGCGCCATTCACCCCCCCTCTTGTTCGCTACGATCTGTTCAAGTGGTATCAGAGCGGGGTTTTCTTGCTCGGGCTTTACCGCCTAAGAAATGGCCGAACAAGAGACGGTTGTGAATGGGTCACCTTCCCTTGAGCCACACGCTCCATCATCTCCCATCGATTCCACGACGGCTACGTTGGATGACCTCAAGAAATTGGAATCATCCATCGTTGCCCAAATGAAGGCGATGATGATGGAGTTGGTGGTTCAAAAACCAAACCCTCCACCAAAAGCAAGTGCCGAGGATCCGCCACCAAAAGCTAACCCCCTTCCTCTTTTTGATTTTGTCGCGGAAGCGACAAAAGATCCACAAAAGGAAGGGCTTGGGGATACCGGCACTTCAACAAAAGGGAAGGATGATGACACACCGGTTGAGGAACGTCAAGGGGGTTATCATGCGGTGCCACCACCAAATGACTATACTATTAACGTTCCGATACCGATGCCGCATATCTTGTCGCATGGTTCTCCACCGTCACTCGAGTCAAACAACTTTGAGAATTGGCAATTCTTAATGCGTTCTCATGTGCGCAGCGCTTCTACCGAGCTTTGGCGTATCATTGAGGAGGGCTATTCACCACGAGACCCCAAGAAATTGACAAGAAGAGATGTGGTGGATGATCAACTCAACGCCACCCCCATCAACATGATTCACATGGCCATCACCCCCAAGGACCGCGCTCATATCCGCTCGCTCAAGACTGCCAAGGAAGCATGGGACAAACTTGAGAAGCTCTTCCTCGACAATGCAAGCATCCAAAGCTCTCGTTTTGATGAAGTGAACAACATGGCCGACAATTTCGTCATGATTGAAGGAGAGACCCCCGAAGAGATGTATCGGCGCCTCATCGCTCTTGCCGTGCAAATGCAAGATCTTGGAGCAACGTTCGTGGATGACCATTGGATCAAGCGCAAGTTCTACAACGCTCACCTCCCTTATGAGGAAGTGAAGTTGACGGCCATCCGCCAAAACGCCTCCTTCCGTGCTATGACATCCGATGAAGTCCTTAGTGAAGTCATCGCTTTGGACATCTCCAAGAAGAATGCGGAGGATCTTGTTGCTCGCGCCCACAACTCCCGCAAGCCCAACCTTGCATTGAAGATGAAGGTGCATGAAGCTAGTGAAAGTGATGAGGATCCCGTTGAGTGGGGTTCGGATGATCTCAAGCTCAACTACCATGAACACATGGCTCTCGCCGCCAAGAAGTTTTGGGATGGAAACATGTCCCAAAACACAAGACCAAGAAGATCACGTGATTCTCCAAGAAGACCCTCCAAGAGCCCAAGAGAAAGGACAAAGGGAAGAACATGCTACAATTGCGGTGACAGGAATCATTTTGTCGCGGATTGTATGTTTGAGAGAAGAGAAGATCATGGTGGAAGGCTTATCCCAAAGGATAGGTACAAGCCACTCTCCAAAGGATTCTCCAAGTTCTCCCCAAGGTCCGATGACGACAAGGTCTCCTCCAACAAGAAGCCTAAAGCCTTCATCATTCGAGAAGAGTACTCCTCCGATGAAGATGGAGAGCATGAGGACAAGCGCTCCAACAAGGAAGGAGAGGGAGTGGCCGCCATCGCCATTTCCACTTCCTCTACCTCCCTCTTCAACTCTCCAAATGAGAACCTCGTCACCAACAATGCACGGTGTCTCATGGCAAAGGTATCCACGGAGGTAAAATCCCCTTCCAAACCATCATCTTCGACTAACGCCTCATATATTGATGATGCCACTAGTCTCACTGTTAAACGTGAGATTATGGGTTTGGATTCTTTGGATTCTTTTCTCACTAACATGAAGGGAGACACCAAGATTCATGTTGGGGCTCTCTTAGCCCAACTTGGTGCGGCACAAGATCTTATCGAGAAGAGGGAGAAGTTGGAAAGGGAAGCGGCCTTTGAGCTTGCCAATCTCAAGGAGGAGCTTGATTTTGAAAGGAATCTTCGCATGTCTCTTGAAGCTAGTGTCATTGTACTTGAAGACAAGAATGAAGCTATTGTTTCACGTCTCACCAAGGATCGAGACCATGCTCTTGAGTTGGTTGGTGACCTCAAGAAGAAGATGCTCTTGCTCGAGGAAGCCAACAAAGCAAAAGACGATGAAGACCCCGATTCTTCCCATGATGAGCTTGTGAATCAAGTTACTTCCTTGAGGAGGCACAATGCTCTCCTCTTGGAAGTCAATGCTCTTCAAGAAGAAGCCTTGGATGAGTACTATCGCTTGTTCAAGGAGAAGACCTCATGTTGCAACCATGAAGAAGAAATTGCCGCTCTTGAGATCACCAAGGCCAAGCTATTGAGTTTGAGTAGCAAGCAACATGAGTCGTTGGAGGAGTGTCCCCGTATGAGCAAGGAGAAGGATACGTGTTGTGATCGTGAGGAGCAAATAGCCACCTTGAAGAGAAGGGAAGCCAAGCTCATGGAGATCAACTCCATGCAAGAAGAAACATTGAAGGAGTACTTTCCTTTAAGCAAGGACCGTGCATGTTGCACTCATGAAAGCGACATTGCCAAGATGGAAAATGACAAGCGCTTGCTCATGAAGTTGAACGCTCTCCAAGAAGAAGCTTTGATGGAACACTTCCGGGTGAACAAGGCAAAGGAGGTCCAAGTGTTTGATATTTGTCATCCACACCCGGAGCATGAAGATGAAGTCAATCGCTTGAAGGCCAAGGTTGATAGACTCCAAGTTCAAGCCAAGTACTTGGAAGGAATCATTGAAGCAAAAGATGGAGCCAAAGAGGGCTCGTGCAATGAAGGAGGAGTGGCTACCAAGCCAAAGAGAAAGAGGAAGAGGAGGACCAAGAAGAAGATGGACAAGAAGAACATGGAGACCAACCGTGAAGGGAGCAATGCTAGCTCAAGAAGGGATGGAGTACCCAACTCCGCCTTGACGGGTTTCGCCGGCTCTAACAACCCTTCTCATGTTCTTTTTGTTGATTACTATGGACATATTCGTGCTCGCTTTATTGGTCCTCAAAAGGACAATGTCGATTGGACTATTTGGGTTCCAAAACCCCTTGTTACTAATGATGTCTACGCCCCCTCCTTTTCCTGTAGACAGTGTTGGGCCTCCAAGAGCAGAGGTTTGTAGAACAGCAGCAAGTTTTCCCTTAAGTGGATCACCCAAGGTTTATCGAACTCAGGGAGGAAGAGGTCAAAGATATCCCTCTCATGCAACCCTGCAACCACAAAGCAAGAAGTCTCTTGTGTCCCCAACACACCTAATAGGTGCACTAGTTCGGCGAAGAGATAGTGAAATACAGGTGGTATGAATAAGTATGAGCAGTAGCAATGGCACCAGAAAAGTGCTTTGCCCGGACAAGATAAACAAGCAGTAGTAACGCAGTAAAACAGTAAACAAGCAGCGATAGCAGTATTTAGGAACAAGGCCTAGGGATTAGACTTTCACTAGTGGACACTCTCAACTTTGATCACATAACAGAATAGATAAATGCATACTCTACACCCTCTTGTTGGATGATGAACACCATTGCGTAGGATTACACGAACCCTCAATGCCGGAGTTAACAAGCTCCACAATTCAATGTTCATATTTAAATAACCTTAGAGTGCATGAAAGATCAACACGACTAAACCAAGTACTAACATAGCATGCACACTGTCACCTTCACACTATGTAGGAGGAATAGATCACATCAATACCATCATAGCAATAGTTAACTTCATAATCTACAAGAGATCATAATCATAGCCTACGCCAAGTACTAACACGGATGCACACACTGTCACCATTACACCGTGCAGGAGGAATAAAACTACTTTAATAACATCACTAGAGTAGCACATAGATGAATTGTGATACAAAACACATTGCAATCATAAAGAGATATAAATAAGCACTTCACTATGCCATTCATAACAGTGAATAAGTATTCTGTGAAATTTAGCCTAAGAGACCCACACGGTGCACACACTGTCACCTTTACACACGTGGGACAAGGAGTCTCCGGAGATCACATAAGTAAAATTCACTTGACTAGCATAACGACATCTAGATTACAAGCATCATCATATGAATCTCAATCATGTAAGGCAGCTCATGAGATTATTGTATTGAAGTACATAGGAGAGAGATGAACCACATAGCTACCGGTACAGCCCCGAGCCTCGATGGAGAACTACTCCCTCCTCATGGGAGACAGCAGCGTTGATGAAGATGGCGGTGGTGTCGATGGAGAAGCCTTCCGGGGGCACTTCCCCGTCCCGGCGGCGTGCCGGAACAGAGAGTCCTGTCCCCCAGATCTTGGCTTCGCGATGGCGGCGGCTCTGGAAGGTTTCTCGTACCGTGGCTTTTTCGTATCGAGGTTTTAGGTCCAGGGGATTTATATAGGCGAAGAGGCGGCGTCAGGAGGTCGAAGGGGCGACCACACTATAGGGGGGCGCGGGCCCCCCCTTGGCCGCGCCGGCCTAGGGTTTGGTGGGCCTGTGCCCCCTCTCTGGCGGCTCTCGGGTGTTCTGGATGCTTCCGGGGATTCTAAGATCTTCGGCGTTGATTTCGTCCGATTCCGAGAATATTTCCTTACTAGGATTTCTGAAACCAAAAACAGCAAACAAAGAATCGGCACTTCGGCATCTTGTTAATAGGTTAGTTCCAGAAAATGCACAAATATGACATAAAGTGTGCATAAAACATGTAGATATCATCAATAATGTGGCATGGAACATAAGAAATTATCGATACGTCGGAGACGTATCAGCATCCCCAAGCTTAGTTCCTGCTCGTCCCGAGCAGGTAAACGATAAACAAAGATAATTTGTGGAGTGACATGCCATCATAAACTTGATCATACTATTGTAAGCATATGTAATGAATGCAGCGATCAAAACAATGTAAATGACATGAGTAAACAAATGAATCATAAAGCAAAGACTTTTCATGAATAGTACTTCAAGACAAGCATCAATAAGTCTTGCATAAGAGTTAACTCATAAAGCAATAATTCAAAGTAAAGGCATTGAAGCAACACAAAGGAAGATTAAGTTTCAGCGGTTGCTTTCAACTTGTAACATGTATATCTCACGGATATTGTCAACATAGAGTAGTATAATAAGTGCAATATGCAAGTATCACTACAAGAAAAGTTCTGATAGACAACGTCTCAAAATCGTCCGCTAAGGGGTATTTTTCGTCGCCTATGGGCCTAACCCGACAATATGGGTTCTGTTGTGGAAACTGCGTCAGGCAAAGTCCTACGACGATTTTTTCGGTCCGTCGCGCTTGGGCGCCCTTCCGCCACGGAAAATCGGACCGTTGCCCAAGTGTTTCCGGGAGCCCGTTGATCGCCGACGTCATGCAACCGACACATGGCGTACGCCGTTAATCGCGCGATTAACGGCGTTAACCTACCGAAACCCCGTGGTAGATGGTAGGCCCACACGAGGCCTCGCCACGTCTTAAGCGGCCGGCCCATTAAGTTTGCGGGCCGGGCACCGACTTAGTTTGACCGGTCAACTATATAGCTGGGCTGGTCCATTAGTTACGTGGGCCGGGCCTAACCTCTAAGGTTGACTGGTCAAAACTTTAATGGGCCGGCCCACTAAGTATGTGGGCCGAGCCGAATGCACTCGTTTGACCGGTCAACAGGCAAAAGGGCCGGCCCATAAGACATGTGGGACCCACTTTCCTGGTATCGGGCTGGCCCATTTACAAAGTGGGATCCACATTAAAGCAACTGGGCCGGCCCAAGAAGTTATTGGGCTGGCCCAATTAGCATGTGGGTCCCACTTTCCTGCTATCGGGCCGGCCCATTTAGTACGTGGGGTCCACATTTGATCAAATGGGCTGGCCCAACAAGCCAGTGGGCCGGGCCAAAAGCACCGGTGGGTCCCACTTTCCTGTTAAAGGGCCAGCCCATTTAGTATGTGGGGTCCACCATATAGCAAGTGGGCCGGCCCAACAAGATAGTGGGCCGGGCCAAAAACACAGGTGGGTCCCACTTTCCAGTTAAAGGGCTGGCCCATTTAGTATGTGGGGTCCACCATATAGCAAGTGGGCTGGCCCAACAAGATAGTGGGCCGGGCCAAAACACTGGTGGGTCCCACTTTCCTATTAAAGGGCCGGCCCATTTAGTATGTGGGGTCCACCATATAGCAAGTGGGCCGGCCCAACACGCTAGTGGGCCGGGCCAAAAACACAGGTGGGTCCCACTTTCCAGTTAAAGGGCCGGCCGATTTAGTATGTGGGGTCCACCATATAGCAAGTGGGCCGGCCCAACAAGATAGTGGGCCGGGCCAAAAACACAGGTGGGTCCCACTTTCGTCTTAAAGGGCCGGCCCATTTAGTATGTGGGGCCCACCATATAGCAAGTGGGCTGGCCCAACTAGTTAGTGGGCCGGCCCAGTAGTGGGTGGGGTCCACCTTAAAGCAAGTGGGCCGGCCCAATAAAAGTGTGCGGTCCACAGTAAATCAAGTGGGCTGGCCCAATAAGTAAGTGGGCCAGCCCGTTTAGTTGCTATTTATATGCCGGCGTAATAGGCGCTTTAGGATTTTGCGGGCCGGCACATATGTGATTTCGCTTAATTGGGCCGTTTAAGGGATGGGAATTCGTGATTTAGATACTGAGAATATTTACGCAGCATTGATTTCTGTCGGATAGCCTCACTTACCACAAGCACCAAAGAAAAAATGCGCGAAAGAACTATAAAAACTAACTAAATATTACATCAGCTGCAAGGCATTGAAAAAATATTACAGAACCCAGAGAAATTGAATGGTAATTAAACCTAGCAATACAATGAAGGGATCCCAAATCTTTTAAGTTGTCCATGCAGCACCTATATCCGAAACAAAGACATTACAAGTTAAGACAGCAACAATGGAAAGGCAAAGACACTACAATATTGTTTGCCAAAGAATTTGGAACTCATCATTTCGTCGTTATAACAAGATCATTGTAATGCGCACAATAAGCAAACAAAGAGTGCATGCCACATACCAACAGTCAATATAACAGAGCATGTTAGAATGAAACAAATAGACTTACTACTGTCGAGTCCCATGCAAACCAACATGTTCAGGGAGTACAAAATTGGCATGAACAACATAGTAGCAGGCTATAAATTTTGTAACAACGACTGAGCAAGATGAAGTTATGATGGCTACATCTACAGAGCAGGGAATGTAAAGCAAAAATAGAAGTTACGATGGCAAAAGCTAAAGAGGAGGGAATGTGAACCAACATGTGCCAAGTGCAATTACTTCATTTTGGCCGTGAACTAAATAATACTCCTGAACTTATAGTGAAGGGGATGCAAATCAAGATGTTTCGGGATATAAACTTGTAATGAGCAACACATAGAGGATAGTTAATGCTTTGGAGCTTAGGATGGACCAGATACGTAATATAGTGGGATCACCTGTGAACTTGTATAAGAGGGAATGCAAACCAATATGTTCAGCTTTGCATATGTGAGCGTCATGCCAAGTCAGAGAAACAAGTCAATAATGCAGCTTTTGAAGAACAAGATGGCACGCAAAATTATTATCTAGTAGTATGACAAGTTTATTTGTACTACAGGCTAGATAGCAGAGTGATAGCATGCCAAACTAAGTCCTTACTTTGTTAGCTTACAATGAACTAGATACAAAAAATGGCATCACCTGTAGTACAGGGAATGCAAGCCAACATGTTCATGGAGTAAAAAATTGGCACAAACAACATAGTAGCAGGCCATAATTTTTGTAACAACGACTGAGCAAGATAAAGTTATGATGGCTAGATCTACAGAGCAGGGAATGTAAACCAAATATAGAAGTTACGATGCCAAAAGCTATAGAGCAGGGAATGCGAACCAACATGTGCAATTACTTAAAATTGGCCATGAACTAAATAATAGCAGGATGTTACTATAATACCTATAATTTTTGTAACAACGACTGAGCAAGATAGAAGTTATGATGGCTACATCTACAGAGCAGGGAATGCAAACCAAAATGTTCAATCGCTTAAAGTTAGCAATGAAGTAGAAAATAGCAACGTGTTACGGTCATAGCTAGGAATGAACTAAAAGAGCTTCAGACAAACAAGCATCTGAACCCAGAACATGGCGCTAAAACAAGGGACTTACATTAGGAGAAGCACTCTGTGGGAGTCACAGCAGATCTTCCTGGGGTTGATAGATCCGGTGATGAAGTACGCTACATGTGCTACTTGGGGTTGGAGAGATGGCCATTACACTTCATGGTTACTCATCTCATCTGCAAAAACGTAACGGCGCGTCGTTAGCACAAACAGGTTCCCCCAAGATTAAACAAGAACTTGCAGGCAAGCAATAGAAAAGCGACAGTAGAAGAGTTTAGATCATGCACGGCGCCGGTGAAGCAGATCCGGCTCATGCACAGCGGTGTCGGTGAGCAAGATACGATGCGGTGGACGATGGATCCGGCGAAGCGGCTCCGGTGGGGTGGACGATACCGCAGCTGAAGCGACTGCGGTAGACTGCTGGATGAGCATATGGTTTCGAGGTTCGGCGGGGATGATCCGGTCCGGTTGATGACGGCGTCAATGAAGCGGCTCCGGCAGGCAGCCGGATGACGAGGATCGCGAGGGCTCGGGTAGGCCAGGGAAGTCCGGCGGGGATGTTCCGGTGCGGTGGTCGTGGAGGTGGGAGAGAGGGACTTGGGAAGTTCCAGTGGGTGGTCTGAAGGAAATATATTTTTTTTGGGAGGGTTTCCTGGGCTAGGGAGGTGGTGATCCAAAAAATGACGGGTAGACCCCCCCACCAACCGACTTTGCTGCCATCTCCACAGGGGTAGAATAGGAATTTGGAAGCGTGTGAAATTTTTGTATTTTGTGGGCGGCAAGTTTTGCCGCTATGAGATTTTGAATTTGGCCACCGTCCAAGTATAATGATAAAAAATTGTGACACCGTACTAGTACCTCTGTTCAAGGCCGAGTGCAAAATCAAATCATCATCACGTTGAATATAGGTCACTACCATGATCATGATCTATCTTCTGGACAGAGATCCAGTGCCCCCACGTTCACAGGGCACAACGTGACCTGAGGCTTCCCATCCACCATTCGTTTCAATCCAACGGCAAGGAAAGCAACAGCATGACCCGATTAATTTCTGCTGAGCTGAAGAGCTGCTGTGTTCTCTCGAACCTGAAGAAATAGAGAAGGGAACAGAAGATGATTTCGGTTCCGAGCGCATCTGTCCGGGCCAAAAATGTATCTGGCACAAACTCCAGTGGGACGACGCATAGTGACTGGGCCATTCGCAGCGATGCAAACATGCCCAAATATGTGTCTCGGATCCGTCGCGCGGACGCTGCGTGGACGCGTAAAGTGTCCGCTCGCGTCTGGCGAACGTTTCGTCGGGCCCGCTTGGCAGTGACCCAGCGTCGATGCGTCTTCTCAGTGGCGCCGCTTCGGCAGTCTGCGGTCGCGTAAAATGGTGATGCCTCGGGTGGCACGCGTCGTCACCTACCTCTGCGAATGGCGATGCCACGCATGCAGCGGCCGTCGCGTGCCTCCGACCTATATAAACAGGAGCGTACGCATATCATCTCCTCCCACACTAAACCCTAGCCGCTGCCGCTCAACCTCCTACTGGGTTTTGTATAGAACTAGAACGCATAATTTAATCTCAAGTTTGATGTGCCCTGTGAACGTGGAGGCACTGGATCTATGTCCCTATCTTCTTAATCCCAATCAAAAATGCGTTTGAAATATTTCAGGATTGGTGGGAGATTTTGCCGCCCGACTGAGATTAAATTAAACCACGCGTTCGACAATTCAAACTTGAGACCAAGGCTATGATACCATTTAAGTTCGAACTGATTGAAAAAGGCTATGCAATTAATTTTTATAACATCCACAGGAACAACTACCAAGTTGATCCCAACCGCAGATAAATGCATCCACTAACAAAAGTAGGAACGGTGCCTTATTCTAAGGAAACATTTCACAAGACCAATGTACTCACTATGTAGTGTTCATCTCCAATTATCTATGGCATTTTCTAAGTCTTTGGGAGATTATAACGAACTTGATTGGCCTCGTGCAATAGGGCATCACATGCTTCTAATCTCGATCTCAACATGTTAACTTTTGTTCTTAGCATAGCTGTTGCAACTCGTTCTACTTGGAGTTGTTCCTCCAAAACTTGAGCAGAGAAAGACTTGGACTTGGGCTTCAAAACCCAGCATTTCGCAGGAAAGAGATATCTTTATCTTTCCCATGTTTTGCCATCTCGAATTTCATATTAGCATGACAAGTTTTGAGTTGTGTAAAAAGAAAAGTTATTACAAAGAAAAATGCAGATGGTAGATTTAATGTGTACGAACTACTTTTAATCATACAAGTTGGCATGCCTGACTATAATAAGGACCGTCTATCTTGCTAGCAGGCATAATTATTAAGGTATTATTAATGGGCTACCATGTTCATAGTCTTCGAAGAAACAGCCTTTATTGCATTACGAGCAGAAAACAGTTCACACTTGCGCTCAGATTCAAATTTTCAGCATGCAGCCGATTTATGGTTTAATTGAAGTACACATCATTATATTATTTCACACAAAATACAGCAGCCACATGGAACATATCTAATTTTAGTACAACAACAAAATTTACAATTATTACAGACCAGGAAATTTTGAACGAAATTTTGAGCAGTAATTAATTACAGCATTGGCATCAGCAGTCCACTTGACTGAACAACAGAATCAAAGTTTATTTAGACACCTTCAATTCCCAGACACATCACAACTGGCTTACCATGACAAGTGCATAGGAGATTCTTTAGAACATTTTCTGTCAAAGTTTGCCTATTTTTCAATTCATGTATCTCTTGGCGTGTGTTGGCAATTATTTCATCAAGATCTTTGTTTTCCCGCCCAAATATATCAATCGCCTCTTGGAGTGCATCCCCCAAATCTCTTTGTGCCGGATTAAGTTGAGCAATAGATACCATGGGCCTATGCGAGCAATATGCACTCTCACCGCTGCTTTGTGAAACATCAATACTTGAGGCATTGGCCCTTGCTTCTCGGCTTTGTAGCTTTATTTGAAGCCCGAAATTTAGATAAAACAAGTTACAACATCATATGATGCAATAAAAGACCTCCAATTTCAAGAGCATCATTGAGCTGATATAACATAGCAAGCAATCCAAAATAGAGCCTCGTACATCTATTTCTTCCGGAACGGTTGGTGTCTTGGACTCAGTGGACCAATGAGAGCACGTGCCACTGTCATTGTTGCTCTGTGAAATGACCGCAACACTTGATAAATGGGTTGTCCCTACTGACATTACAGCTTTGTTTGCAGGCTGAAACTAAGACAAAACAAGTTAAAATGCAATACAATACACGGCAAACAAACAGCACTGTTGACATAATTTTGAAAGAACCATGGGCGAGATATAACAAAGAAACCAGCTTAAGCCACATGCCTCTTAGAACAAACCAAACTAGATCATGGCGATGATGTATACAATGAACCAAGCAACTAGACATCATGTGCCCAATAACGAAGCCAGGTCACTGCACAAAAGAAATCTAGCAAATAGCCAAATACAGTCAAAACATGTGCATGTTGGATTGGATACAATTAGGAAAATAATGTATGATTGATTTAAGCATGCTCAGATAGTGCCTTCGACAACGTAGAAGGTCAATGCAACAATTAATTGTATGGCTTGTATGAAGTGCCATAACATTTAAATTAAGCATAACGAGGCATTCCTTAATCTGAGAACTGAGTGCTAGCTCAGTGGCAAGGCTTGCGAGTGCACAGCCAGCCCACCCGGGTTCGAGTACCAACGGGACCGAATTAAACAAGAATGAAGCGAGATGTCAGTACAAGTAGTGGCAATAGAAATGCAAAATCCATAACAGGGCCAATGACAACATTCACTTGCCAACAAAATCTAAGGATTTAGGGTCTGTTTGTTTGGGCTGCAGCTTTTGAGAAGCATTTGTAGGCTGGTGGGCTGTGAAAAAGCAGCTGTGAGAAGCAGCTGTTGGAAGCAGAGATTTGATGTCTGGTTGAAGTGCTTTTTATGGCTGCTGCTGTTGGTTTAGGAGTGAAATGTCTGAAATGCCCTGAGTGCTGAAGATGTTGAATATATGCAGATTTGAAACGAATTTGCTATTTATAATAGTTTCATTACATAATTATCATGTTTAATAACCCCAAAATACTTCAATTTATCTTTCTTTTTTGCTAAAATAATTTTGAACACTTTTTGTATCGGAATATTTTGGAGTGTTGTTTAGAATTAAATATAGCTTTTGGCTTCTAAGTTAAAGTTTTTACGGCTTTAAAAAAAGTGTAAACAATATCACAAGACATCTCACTAACCGTTAATTGATCGATCACCTTAATTTTAGGAATTAATCAGTCGATTGTTAATCAGCGAGGTTGCTTTAAATGGGCAGGCTCTAAGCTCTAAAATATGCTACTGTATATTGAAAAGTAAGATTTGCAAAATAGCGCACAAAAGGATTTTTGCAGAAGTATTGCCTTGATTGCTTGAAGTAAACGATGACATCCAAAATAAAATATATATGAATAGGATTGTCAAATCCTTCTCATCTTCACCATCATGTGAAACTGGTAGCTACCATATACAGTACAGGAGAGGAAAATAAAATTGCATCGCATGAACACCGTGCTCTGTACCAAACTACCAATTACTCTGTACATCAATACTTCAATACTGTGGATTGGACGGAACTGTGGAGGAAGAATTTCCTGCAGCAGCCGAGCGGGTAGTGAAGAGCCTCGCGCCGGAGTGAAGATGGACCAACCGATGGAAGAGCAGCTCCAGGCGGTCTGCTGAATGAGAAATTGCGACCCCGCGACGCCTCGAGCACCTCCTGTCGCCGGCGGCCGTGCTCAGATTCCTCCTCCTAGGTCGCGCCTCCCTGCTCAGCATCCTCCTCCTAGGCCGCGCTTCCCTGCTTGTCCGCCTACGCGCAGAGGAGGCGGTCGACCTGGCCCTCGGCCTCGAGGCTGACCATGGGGCCACGCATGCTTTCGCGGCGGAGGCGCGCCCCTGCTGCAGGAGCTCCTACACCATGCTCTCTGGCGTTCCCGACGAGCTTGCAAGTGGGGACGGACTACTGGGACGACGGCGGCGGATACTGGCGATGATGCCGGCCGGAACGACGACGGCGGCCGGGCAGGAAACCCTAACCCTATCCTTTCATTGAACGGGACAGGAAGAAGGGGAAAATGGGCACTGGGCTCTCGGGCGGGGAACAATTGGAAGGGGCGGGCCAGAGTTGTACGTGAGGGTAGTTTTTTCGTTGTTAGCAGCAAGTGTTAGGGGCATTTTGGTCCACCGCCGCTCGGGAGCAGAAGAAGCTCGGGAAGCATGTCTCGCCCAACTTCGGGATTGCTAGTTCATTTAGGCACAGCGCTTCTTCAAAGCGCTTTTCTAATTGTTGGTGTTTGTTTGGGCTGCTACTTTTGGACCTCAAAAGCTCTAAAAGCAGAAGCCCAAACAAACAGGGCCTTAGCTTTCATATACCCTCAAAATTTAAAATAGTGTAATCCCCCGAAAGGGTATCATGGTATCATTTAATCTCAGCTATCTCACCCCTAATACCAAACATGTATCATTTAATCTCAGCCGTTCTTTTGTTTTACTCAAGAAAACATTTTTATTTTGGGAGTTTATAGAAGCACAAGCCATCGTCTACATTGGCACTGTGTTATGAAAAATATCATCTTCATCGTACATGGTTATGTGAAGATATTGATATATAATTCTGTGCTAGGAAAACAAATAGCAATTACTATGTTACAAGAACCATCTTCAAGCTCGAAGATACGAAGTTCATTGGTCCACCAACCAAGGCTGATAAAATATTATATATTAATTTAGTACTAATATTTCGTATTTACTCATATTAAGGTCTAACTTTTTTCCCCATGACAACCCAGTTTTGATATAAAATCTAACGGTGGCCATGTGTGGGTCACATAAAAAGTATTGAGGTAGTAAATTTATACATAGATATTGGATAATGTATTTTAAATTTCAAAAAATATGGTAGAAATATATAAATTAGATAGTCTTGCCGTGCAATATGCATGCCGCAAAAGGTAAGATAGATCCTTAAAAATTCTCGACTCTAATCACAAAAATATACATAATCCTAATGGGGTGTCCATGAAAAAGTTTTGTCACTTTCGTATTAGGGTATACTTCTATTTCATACTGACTAAAAACTTAATTGTAATGAACTCACATATTACTCCTTCCATTACTTCTTTTAGGGTGTATTAGTTTTTCAAAAGACAAACTTTAGGCTTTGTGACTAATTTTAGCAAAAAATAATAATTATCAACATCAAATAAAATATGGAAATATATTTTAAAATTATATATGTCGTGACGTGCAAAGCACGTGCTACTTACTAGTAGATTACTAGAAAATGAATGAAGCAATTGAACATGGAGCGTATTATATAAACAGCTAGATCATTTGAATATGGATATACCACATCATGTCAATGGGACTCAGAAAAACAAAGCTAGACATTTAAACAAGTAATATAACTATGTTTTCACAATGTTTCAAGTAGAATAGGAAGCTAGGTTAGGAATAAAGCAATCATGTTTCAAGTAGAATAGGAAGCTAGGTTAGGAATAAAGCAATCATGTTTCAAGTAGAATAGGAAGCTAGGTTAGGAATAAAGCAATAAAAAAACATGAAGTGCATCATTTCAGCTAAGATCATTTCTATCAAACTTCATGCACTAGCCATGGAACAACAGGCAAACTCAATGAAGCAACAGGCAAAAAATTAATATAATAGAATTTTAGGACTTGTTTAACATAGCCAAATCATGTAACTTATACCCAGGCATGCCGGATGCCAGATGGGTCAAAGGCAGTGTGCAATGTTCCATATGGTCATTGTTTATATTTTATTAGATTCCATTAGGCAACTTAGGTAGTGCAACATACGTAAAATGATGCAATTGAACTACGCACAGGAGGTAAATTAACATTCCAAAAAAAAACAGGGAACTTACGTGAGCTTTTTTTGAGTCACACGGACCTCATCAGGTACTTGGGCAGAAGAACCTGGTGCCACACTGTTTCTCCTCTGCATGAAGGAGAGGCCAATTGTAAACAGAAACATGATCCAAGATATAGAAGTTTGCATTAAGCAATATACAAAAAAAAGCAGGTACTTACATGATTATAGGCGAGCTTTACTCTACGTTTCTGAGTGTAAGATGTGCCTGCTGCACGTGTAATAACAACAAACAGTTACGAGTCAAGGATTTGCTATAATTAAATTGACACCAAACAGTAGTAGAAACATTATGACGTGCATAAACATGTAATACAGGATCGCAGAAAGATATCAAACATAATGTAACTAGAGCAGTAGCCTACGGCCAAATAGTGAGAAATTGTAATCGTGTCAATGGTGGACTTGTATAGCCTACCCCAACTTGTTTGGGAATAAAGCTTTGTTGTTGGTGGTGTTGTTGTTGTTGTCAATCGTGGACATGTAGAGCATTCAACGGCTCATGATTGGTGGCTCATATTTTGTAGAGTTTCAGCGAATGGGTGGGTTAGGTCACTCAGACCACGACACTCTGTATTTATATCATCTGAGTTAGGGTTACAATACCACTGGACATGGGCCTCTATGGGCCTCACACTGGATACAATATTACTACAGCGCTACTACTAAACTCACTCATGGTCCAACACACCCCCTCAAGATGATCATGGGTAAACAACCATGGCCATCTTGCAACAACATGACAACTACGAGTAATGAACTTTCAGCATAACTCCTAGGATACATGACAGCATTGCACTTTCCATCATCTTGTCATCTCGATTCATCTCTTCATCAGCAGCGAAGACATCCAGCTTCAACCATCTGGGATACGCACAACTCCTAACCATACACATCCTCAACAACCCCGGCTGCCTCACCACACAAGTTCCACAGAACCATCCACACTCGCCTCAATGTCCTCAGCCTCTCTTCTCCACTCTGCCCGGCCACTGACCTCTTCCGTCTCTCCCACAAACCCCCAGCCAACTCCTGCTTCAACCATCCACTCCTCAAGCACCCATGCCTATCCCCCGGTCAGGCCTCAACCAGTCTCACCTCAGGCACGCATGCCTTTCCCCTGGACATATCCACAACCATCACCATCACCACTAAACCGCAGCCTCATCAACTCCATCACAACTCAATCGCAGCCTCATCAACTCCATCACAACATATCCTCACAGCCTCACATCTCCATTTTCTCCTCACTTCCACTCGGATGGCGCCTCGTCTGCGCGCCCTGGCCAACACAGCGAGACCGCACCTGGCCACATCGACCGGCTCGCGCTGGTCAACGTCCAGCACCAACCTCCGGCTCTGCCCTGCGCTCAAAGGCTCGGCCCACTCCGCACTCCTCCAACATCTCCCCCTCGCACGGATCCAGATCTCTCTGCCACGGATTCACTTCCTCTTCTCTCCTTTCTAAACCAAAACAATCTTGACCCTCTTCTTTGTCCCCGCGCGAGCAGCCGCCGATCTCACACAACTCGCATCGCTGTGTGTGATAGCCGCAACCCACGCAGAGCACCTGATGCGGCCTCCCGCCGCCTGGATTTGTACATCTCAACGGTGGTTTTTGTGGTCAAAGGAAGAACTTGTATGGTACTGTTTGGGGCGGCTAGCACTAGCAGGAAGGAAACCTAGGCTCTGATACCATGTAGAGTTTTAGCAAATGGGTGGGTTAGGTCACGGAAAAAAAATACTTATGCGTCGTGTTTAAATCTAAAGGATGAGGTGGTTACAAACGAAAGCACTTGTAAGTTAAAAATATACTAGCACGAATTCAGAAATACGATCAGCTGCAATACTCCTAACAGAACAAAACGCGCAGGGATGTCTGGTTACCTATTTCTGGGCGGCGTTTAGACGTGTTCCGCGTTCTTACGGGTGACGTGGAGGTCGGCGAGGGGACTGCTGTTGCGGTGGGTGTCGGGGAAGCAGATCTTGGGGGGTTGGAGAAGGACATGCTGGGCGGTCGATGAAGTGTTCAGCGCGCCGGCCGAAGTAGAAGGTCGGTGAAGCAGATGATGTGCAGTGCACGGGGACGTCGGTGTCGGCGAAGCTGGTCAGGTGCGGTGGTCGATAGAGTCGGCGAACTAGATACGGTGCGGTGGACGCCGGAGTAGGTGCAGATCAAGCGGATAGGGCAGCCTCGAGGTTTGAAGCCGTGGCAGCTTGAACGGCGAAGTGCGGCGGTGATTTTCCGGTGCGGCGGCCGTGAAGGTGGGAGGTAGGTAAGAGGAGCGGTTTCTCTGAGGGCTTGCGGGCGAAACTAGGGCGAAGCTGGGCGATAGAGGAGAAAAAGGGAATTTCGCAGTCCTTCTTTTGAGGGAAAAAAATATTCGCAGATCTGAAACTTTGCGGCGCGAGATATTTGGGTGTTGGCGGGGAATTTTACCGCTCGATGAGATTAAATTTTGCCTGCAGTAGGTAATAATAATAATAAATAGTAGGCCCTACTAGTAGTACTGTAAGTCTGTTCAGTAATCCAAGGGGGTCGAGGTAGAGGAATCCATTATGTGAATCCACATTTCAAAGTGTCCAAAAATTCTAAACTAAAATTTTACATGTATATCTAGACATTTTATGTTGGTACATAAGTTTTTTTTTAAAAATATGTGGCTCCTGTAAAAAAGATAAATTTTGATGCTGTAACACGACTACGTACATTTTTTGCCTTTTTTGTACACACCACACAAAATGTTGTTTTTCCACGAAAACTTATGAACGAACATAGGATGTCACAATGTATACCAAAAAATTTATGTCAGATTTTTTTTAACATTTATATAATTGTTTTTTTATTATTTCCAATAATCGGTGCATATGCACTTGTGTGCCAAAACGCCACCTCCAGGCGCTAGGAGTTTCTAAACTTCTTATGGCACATCAAATAAAATGTTGTTCAATCAATAATAATAATGTGCTTATGATTGTTACTCCCTTCCACCATTAATAAAGTCCACATCGGTCTCGTGTCAAACTTTGACTCGAGATTTAGGTACCCACATGATAGTGCTAGTATCATAGCTAGTATCATACACATTGGTCCCACAAAACTGCTGATGTGGCAGCTAATTAAGTAGGAGAGAGGAGATTAGTGTAACATAGGTAGATATTGTATCATAGCGCAAACAACGAGATACATGCTTAGGGTTAGGGGTAGATACATGATTTTTCTGGTTTGAATATGTCTAGACCTTATTTATCAACTTAATTGAATGCTTACTATATAACATAAGAAGACCTTGTTTTTTTATTTTGTTTTTTAATTTTTATACGTATTTGAATCTTGGTCAAATCCTAGGTTTCACCAAGATTTGAATAAGTTTAAAATATGAATATGAAAAAGTAAGCATGCATGTATGCTTCATAATTAATCACTTCAAAATGAAGCTCTTGGGAGGGTTTTTGAAATTTCCATGTTTGAAACCAAAAACCACATATCATCATGCTTGACTTCATGAGACAGAGTTTAGGTTAGGGGGTAGATACATGATTTATCTGGTTTGAATATGTCTAGACCTTGTTTATCAACTTAATTGAATGCTTACAATATAACATAAGAAGACTATGTGCCTTGGTTTTCATTTTTTGTTTTTTTAAAATTATGCCCATTTGAATCTTGGTCAAATCCTAGGTTTGACCATGATTTAAACAAGTTTAAAACATGAATATGAAAAAGTAAGCATGTATCCTTCGTAGTCACTCCAAAATGAAGCTCGATCTTGAGAGGGTTTTTGAAATTTCCATGTTTGAAACCAAAAAACCACATACTTATCTTCATGCTTGACTTCATAAGACAGAGTTAATTAGGGGTAGCTTGATACATGATTTTTCTGGTTTGAATATGTCTAGACCTTATTTATCAACTTAATTGAATGCTTACTATATGACATAAGAAGACCTTGGTTTTCATTTTTTATACCTATTTGAATCTTGGTCAAATCACAGGTTTGACCAAGATTTGAACAAGTTTAAAACATGAATATGAAAAAGTAAGCACGTACGTATGCTTCTTAGTCACTCCAAAATGAAGCTCTTGGGAGAGTTTTTAAAATTTCCATGCTTGAAACCAAAAACCACTTCTCTTCATGCATGCTTGACTTCATAAGACAGAGTTTAGGGTTAGGGGGTAGATACATGATTTCTCTCGTTTGAATATGTCTAGACCTTGTTTATCAACTTAATTGAATGCTTACTATATGACATAAGAAGACTATGTGCCTTGATTTTTTTTTTAAATTTTGCCCATTTGAATCTTGGCCAAATCCTAGGTTTGACCATGATTTAAACAAGTTTAAAACATGAATATGAAAAATTAAGCATGTATCCTTCGTAGTCACTCCAAAATGGAAGCTCTTGAGAGGGTTTTTGAAATTTCCATGTTTGAAACCAAAAAACCGCGTACTTCTCTTCATGCTTGACTTCATAAGACAGAGTTTGGGGTTAGGGGTAGCTTGATACATGAATTTTTTTGGTTTGAATATGTCTAGACCTTGTTTATCAACTTAATTGAATGCTTACTAGATGACATAAGATGACTATGTGCATTGGTTTTTCATTTTATTGTTTTTTTTTGAATTTTTATGCCCATTTGAATCTTGGTCAAATCCTATGTTTGACCATGATTTAAACAAGTTTAAAACATGAATATGAAAAATTAAGCATGTATCCTTCGTAGTCACTCCAAAATGAAGCTCGATCTTGAGAGGGTTTTTGAAATTTCCATGTTTGAAACCAAAAAACCACGTACTTCTCTTCATGCTTGACTTCATAAGACAGAGTTTGGGGTTAGGGGTAGCTTGATACATAAATTTTCTGGTTTGAATATGTCTAGACATTGTTTATCAACTTAATTGAATGCTTACTAGATGACATAAGAGTTTTTGAAATTTCCATGCTTGAAAACCAAAAACCACTTCTCTTCAAGCATGCTTGACTTCATAAGGTAGAGTTTAGGGTTAGGGGGTAGATACATGATTTTCCTGCTAGCTTGAATATGTCTAGACCTTGTTTATCAATTTAATTGAATGCTCACTATATGACATGAGCAGACCTTGGTTTTAATTTTTTTATACCCATTTGATTCTTCGTCAAATCCTAGGTTTGTTGACCAAGATTTGAACAAGTTTAAAACATTAATATGAAAAGGTAAGCATGTATGCTTCTTAATTAGTCACTCCAAAATGAAGCTCTTGGGAGGGTTTTTGAAATTTCCATGATTGAAACCAAAAACCACTTCTCTTCATGCTTGAATTCATAAGTCAGGGTTTAGGGATATATAGGGGGTAGATACATGATTTTTCTGGTTTGAATATGTCTAGAGCTTGTTTTTCAACTTGAATGCTTACTATATGACATACGAAGACTATTTGCTAACGGAGGGAGTAAGCACTCTAGCTATGAAAAGTACCAAACGATGCATACCAAAATGATTTTTTAGAGGAATACTAGTTCGGATTATATAATTTTATATTAGCAGGCCAAAATCGAACCCCGTAGTTGGATTTTCAGAAATTGATCCGTAGTACTGGGCAAAACCCTAGTTTAGCTTATTTAATAATAGATTCATAGGTCGATTTTTTTACGTTATTATTATTATTACTAGGCGACATGTGTTTGCCCGTCCGGTGAAACTCTTTCATTTCATTTTTCTTTCCGCAAGGTCGGGAGTCGGAGGAAGAGGGATCACACAGAGGAGACGAAGGGAGAGCGATCACGGGGCCCCACTTATTTATGGTGTCTATCCTTTTTCCGGTGATGTTGACAGTTGTGCGGGGTTGTCGGTGCGCAGGGGGTGCGCGCGCGCGAGACCGGCCGCGACTGAGAGAGATGTTTTTGTACGAGGGACAACCGCACGATCCTGAAGGACCCAGATTTCCAATATGCATCGTAGCGCTTACGGCGGGACACAAAATAAACAGGAAATTACGTCTAAATCCCTAAGATTTACATGGTAGACCCCATGCTGAAAGCAAGAAATGCGATCGGGTCCTTAATAGGCACCGTCCGGATTGATCCTCGTCGGAGCCGGGGACGAACCACTTGGCGCGACCAAATCGCCATGGCTACAGAGCCTGCACACCATGGCCTACGAGCTGAGCTAGAAACGACCTGCCAAAACCGGCAGCCAACGGAGGTGGATAATTGGAGAGAGAGAGAGTGTTGATGCCTCTCTCTTGACAAAGAAGATGGCTGGGAGTTTGCCTACCTAGCGTACGTGACTTGTGCTCACTGAAGTGTGGGACCTCACGCATGGGAACCACACGTAAGTGACAGACTTGTTGCTCTAATAACTCGGGTGATCATTATACTGTATTAGTACATAGTTTCCTATGGATCCTTCTTAGTCACTCCAAAATGAAGCTCTTTGGGAGGGTTTTTGAAATTTCCATGTTTGAAACCAAAAATAAGAAGACTATGTGCCTTGATTTTTCATTTTTTAAAATTTTGCCCATTTGAATCTTGGTCAAATCCTAGGTTTGACCATGATTTAAACAAGTTTAAAACATGAATATGAAAAATTAAGCATCTATCCTTCTTAGTCACTCCAATATGTAGCTCTTGGGAGGGTTTTTGAAATTTCCATGCTTGAAACCAAAAACCACTTCTCTTCATGCATGCTTGACTTCTTCATAAGACAGAGTTTAGGGTTAGGGGGTAGATACATGATTTTCCTGGTTTGAATATGTGTAGACCTTGTTTATCAAATTAATTCAATGCTTACTATATAACATATAAGAAGACCTTTTTTTTTTGAATTTTTATACCCATTTGAATCTTGGTCAAATCCTTGGTTCCACCAAGATTTGAATAAGTTAAAAACATGAATATGAAAAAGTAAGCATGTATGCTTCTTAGTCACTTCAAAATGAAGCTCTTGGGAGGGTTTTTGAATTTCCATGTTCGAAACCAAAAACCACATATCTTCATGCTTGACTTCATGAAACAGAGTTTAGGGTTAGGGGTAGATACATGCATGATTTTTCTTGTTTGAATATGTCTAGACCTTGTTTATCAACTTAATTGAATGCCTACTATATAACATAAGAAGACCTTTTTTGTTTTTTTTTTTGAATTTTTATACCCATTTGAATCTTGGTCAAATCCTAGGTTTCACCAAGATTTGAATAAGTTTAAAACATGACTATGAAAAAGTAACCATGCATGTATGCTTCTTAATTAATCACTTCGAAATGAAGCTCTTGGGAGGGTTTTTGAAATTTCCATGTTTGAAACCAAAAACCACATATCTTCATGCATGCGCTTGACTTCATGAGACAGAGTTTAGGGTTAGGGGGTAGATACATGATTTCTCTCGTTTGAATATGTCTAGACCTTGTTTATCAACTTAATTGAATGATGCTTACTATATGACATAAGAAGACTATGTGCCTTGATTTTTTTTAAATTTTGCCCATTTGAATCTTGGCCAAATCCTAGGTTTGACCATGATTTAAACAAGTTTAAAACATGAATATGAAAAATTAAGCAGGTATCCTTCGTAGTCACTCCAAAATGGAAGCTCTTGAGAGCGTTTTTGAAATTTCCATGATTGAAACCAAAAACCACTTCTCTTCATGCATGCTTGACTTCATAAGACAGAGTTTAGGGTTAGGGGGTAGATACATGATTTTCCTGGTTTGAATATGTGTAGACCTTGTTTATCAAATTAATTGAATGCTTACTATATAACATAAGAAGACCTTGTTTTTTTTTGAATTTTTATACCCATTTGAATCTTGGTCAAATCCTTGGTTCCACCAAGATTTGAATCAGTTAAAAACATGAATATGAAAAAGTAAGCATGTATGCTTCTTAGTCACTTCAAAATGAAGCTCTTGGGAGGGTTTTTGAATTTCCATGTTCGAAACCAAAAACCACATATCTTCATGCTTGACTTCATGAAACATAGTTTAGGGTTAGGGGTAGATACATGCATGATTTTTCTTCTTTGAATATGTCTAGACCTTGTTTATCAACTTAATTGAATGCCTACTATATAACATAAGAAGACCTTGTTTTTTATTTTATTTTTAAATTTTTATACGGATTTGAATCTTGGTCAAATCCTAGGTTTCACCAAGATTTGAATAAGTTTAAAACAAGAATATGAAAAAGTAAGCATGCATGTATGCTTCTTAATTAATCACTTCGAAATGAAGCTCTTGGGAGGGTTTTTGAAATTTCCATGTTTGAAACCAAAAACCACATATCTTCATGCATGCGCTTGACTTCATGAGACAGAGTTTAGTGTTAGGGGGTAGATACATGATTTCTCTCGTTTGAATATGTCTAGACCTTGTTTATCAACTTTATTAAATGCTTACTATATGACATAAGAAGACTATGTGCCTTGATTTTTCATTTTTTTTAAAAGTTTGCCCATTTGAATCTTGGCCAAATCCTAGGTTTGACCACGATTTAAACAAGTTTAAAACATGAATATGAAAAATTAAGTATGTATCCTTCGTAGTCACTCCAAAATGAAGCTCTTGAGAGGGTTTTGAAATTTCCATGTTTGAAACCAAAAAACCGCGTACTTCTCTTCATGCTTGACTTCATATATAAGACAGAGTTTGGGGATAGGGGTAGCTTGATACATGAATTTTCTTGTTTGAATATGTCTAGACCTTGTTTATCAACTTAATTGAATGCTTACTAGATGACATAAGATGACTATGTGCATTGGTTTTTCATTTTTTTGAATTTTTATGCCCATTTGAATCTTGGTCAAATCCTAGGTTTGACCATGATTTAATCAAGTTTAAAACATGAATATGAAAAATTAAGCATCTATCCTTCTTAGTCACTCCAATATGTAGCTCTTGGGAGGGTTTTTGAAATTTCCATGCTTGAAAACCAAAAACCACTTTTCTTCATGCATGCTTGACTTCATAAGACATAGTTTAGGGTTAGGGGGTAGATACATGATTTTCCTACTAGTTTGAATATGTCTAGACCTTGTTTATCAATTTAATTGAATGCTTACTATATGACATGAGCAGACCTTGGTTTTAATTTTTTTATACCCATTTGAATCTTCGTCAAATCGTAGCTAGGTTTGTTGACCAAGATTTGAACAAGTTTAAAACATGAATATGAAAAAGTAAGCATGTATGCGTCTTAACTAGTCACTCCAAAATGAAGCTCTTGGGAGGGTTTTTGAAATTTCCATGTTTGAAACCAAAAACCACTTCTTCTCTTCATGCTTGACTTCATAAGTCAGGGTTTAGGGATATATAGGGGGTAGATACATGATTTTTCTGGTTTGATATGTCTAGACCTTGTTTATCAACTTAATTGAATGCTTACTATATGACATAAGAAGACTACGTGACTTGTGCTCACTGAAGTGTGGGACCTCACGCATGGGAACCACACGTAAGTGACAGACTTGTTGCTCTAATAACTCGGGTGATCATTATACTGTATTAGTACATAGTTTCCTATGGATCCTTCTTAGTCACTCCAAAATGAAGCTCTTTGAGAGGGTTTTTGAAATTTCCATGTTTGAAACCCAAAACAACTTCTCTTCATGCTTGACTTCATCAGACAGAGTTTAGGGTTAGGGGTAGATACATGATTTGTCTGGTTTGAATACGTCTAGACCTTGTTTATCAACTTTAATGCTTACTATATGACATAAGAAGACTATGTGCTTTGGTTTTTCATTTTTCTGATTTTTTTATTTTTGATGCCCATTTGAATCTTGGTCAGATCCTAGGTTTTACCAAGATTTAAACAAGTTTAAAACATGAAAATGAAAAGGGAAGCATTTATCCTTCTTAGTCACTCTAAATGAAGTTTTTGGGAGGTTTTTGAAATTTCCATGTTTGAAACCCAAAACCACTTCTCTTCATGCTTGACTTCATAAGACATAGTTTAGGGTTAGGGGTACATACATGATTTGTATGTTTTGAATATGTCTAGACCTTGTTTATCAACTTGAATGCTTACTATATGACATAAGAAAACTACGTATGTGCTTTGGTTTTTCATTTTTCTGTTTTTTTTTGAATTTTCCGCCCATTTGAATCTCTGTCAAATCCTAGGTTTGACCAAGATTTAAACAAGTTTAACACGTGAAAACGAAAAGGTAAGCATGGATCCTTCTTAGTCACTCCAAAATGTACCAATTGATAGATGTGTTAACTTTGCTTCATGGAAAAAATAATGTCATGTAAATGAGTTAACTTGGATTTCCTACCCTTGAATCCATAGGAAACTTTGTTCTAATGCACTATAATAATCAACCGAGTTTTTACACCAACAGGTCTGTCACTTACGTGTGGTGCCCATGCGTGAGGTCCCACACTTCAGTGAGCACAAGTCACGTGCAATAGGTACGCAAACTCCCGGCCATTTTCTTTGTCAAGAGAAGACGCATCAGGATGCGTATTGGAAGTCTCTGGGTCCTTCAGGATCCTTCGGTTGTCCCTCTCACAAAAAAAACAAATCTCTCTCATTCTCGGCCTCGCTCGACTCGCTCACTCGCTCGCTCGCACCTCCTGCTCACTGACAAACCCTGCACAACAGTCAACATCATCACCCGAAAAAGGGGAGACACCATAATGCTCTCCCTTCTTCTCTCCTTCCGAGTGATCCCTCTTCCTCCGAGTTTCACTCGACGGGCAAACACATATGTGCTGCATAGTAGAGTAATAATAAAAAGGTACGTAGAAAAATCGACCTACGAATCTATAATTAAATAGGTTAAACTAGGGTTTTGCCCAAGATTACGAGATCAAGGTTCAAAAAATCCAACTCCGGGGATCGACCACCCCCATTTCTAATCACACCCATTTTTGGACGTCCTCCAAATGGCCTCAAACTATAGCATGGGCGGATCCAGACTATAGCATGGGCGGACCAAGATAATTTAAACAAGTTTAAAACATGAAAATGAAAAGGGAAGCTTGTATCCTTCTTAGTCACTCTAAAATGAAGTTTGGGGAGGTTTTTGAAATTTCCATGCTTGAAACCAAAAACCACTTCTCTTCATGCTTGACTTCATAAGACAAAGTTTAGGGTTAGGGGTAGATACATGATTTTTCTGGTTTGAATATGTCTAGACCTTATTTATCAACTTAATTGAATGCTTACTATATAACATAAGAAGACCTTGTTTTTTTTATTTTGTTTTTTAATTTTTATACGGATTTGAATCTTGGTCAAATCCTAGGTTTCACCAAGATTTGAATAAGTTTAAAACATGAATATGAAAAAGTAAGCATGCATGTATGCTTCATAATTAATCACTTCAAAATGAAGCTCTTGGGAGGGTTTTTGAAATTTCCATGCTTGAAACCAAAAAACCACATATCATCATGCTTGACTTCATGAGACAGAGTTTAGGTTAGGGGGTAGATACATGATTTCTCTGGTTTGAATATGTCTAGACCTTGTTTATCAACTTAATTGAATGCTTACAATATAACATAAGAAGACTATGTGCCTTGGTTTTTCATTTTTTGTTTTTTTTAAATTATGCCCATTTGAATCTTTGTCAAATCTTAGGTTTGACCATGATTTAAACAAGTTTAAAACATGAATATGAAAAAGTAAGCATGTACCCTTCGTAGTCACTCCAAAATGAAGCTCGATCTTGAGAGGGTTTTTGAAATTTCCATGTTTGAAACCAAAAAACCACATACTTATCTTCATACTTGACTTCATAAGACAGAGTTAATTAGGGGTTAGGGGAAGCTTGATACATGATTTTTCTGGTTTGAATATGTCTAGACCTTATTTATCAACTTAATTGAATGCTTACTATATGACATAAGAAGACCTTGGTTTTCATTTTTTATACCCATTTGAATCTTGGTCAAATCATAGGTTTGACCAAGATTTGAACAAGTTTAAAACATGAATATGAAAAAGTAAGCACGTACGTATGCTTCTTAGTCACTCCAAAATGAAGCTCTTGGGAGGGTTTTTGAAATTTCCATGCTTGAAACCAAAAACCACTTCTCTTCATGCATGCTTGACTTCATAAGACAGAGTTTAGGGTTAGGGGGTAGATACATAATTTCCTGGTTTGAATATGTGTAGACCTTGTTTATCAAAATAATTGAATGCTTACTATATAACATAAGAAGACCTTGTATTTTTTTGAATTTTTATACCCATTTGAATCTTGGTCAAATCCTTGGTTCCACCAAGATTTGAATAAGTTAAAAACATGAATATGAAAAAGTAAGCATGTATGCTTCTTAGTCACTTCAAAATGAAGCTCTTGGGAGGGTTTTTGAATTTCCATGTTCGAAACCGAAAACCACATATCTTCATGCTTGACTTCATGAAACATAGTTTAGGGTTAGGGGTAGATACATGCATGATTTTTCTTCTTTGAATATGTCTAGACCTTGTTTATCAACTTAATTGAATGCCTACTATATAACATAAGAAGACCTTGTTTTTTTATTTTATTTTTAAATTTTTATACGGATTTGAATCTTGGTCAAATCCTAGGTTTCACCAAGATTTGAATAAGTTTAAAACATGAATATGAAAAAGTAAGCATGCATGTATGCTTCTTAATTAATCACTTCGAAATGAAGCTCTTGGGAGGGTTTTTGAAATTTCCATGTTTGAAACCAAAAACCACATATCTTCATGCATGCGCTTGACTTCATGAGACAGAGTTTAGTGTTAGGGGGTAGATACATGATTTCTCTCGTTTGAATATGTCTAGACCTTGTTTATCAACTTAATTGAATGCTTACTATATGACATAAGAAGACTATGTGCCTTGATTTTTCATTTTTTTTAAAATTTTGCCCATTTGAATCTTGGCCAAATCCTAGGTTTGACCATGATTTAAACAAGTTTAAAACATGAATATGAAAAATTAAGTATGTATCCTTCGTAGTCACTCCAAAATGATGCTCTTGAGAGGGGTTTTGAAATTTCCATGTTTGAAACCAAAAAACCGCGTACTTCTCTTCATGCTTGACTTCATATATAAGACAGAGTTTGGGGATAGGGGTAGCTTGATACATGAATTTTCTTGTTTAAATATGTCTAGACCTTGTTTATCAACTTAATTGAATGCTTACTAGATGACATAAGATGACTATGTGCATTGGTTTTTCATTTTTTTGAATTTTTATGCCCATTTGAATCTTGGTCAAATCCTAGGTTTGACCATGATTTAATCAAGTTTAAAACATGAATATGAAAAATTAAGCATCTATCCTTCTTAGTCACTCCAATATGTAGCTCTTGGGAGGGTTTTTGAAATTTCCATGTTTGAAACCAAAAACCACTTCTTCTCTTCATGCTTGACTTCATAAGTCAGGGTTTAGGGTTAGGGGTAGCTTGATACATAAATTTTCTGGTTTGAATATGTCTAGACCTTGTTTATCAAATTAATTGAATGCTTACTATATAACATAAGAAGACCTTGTTTTATTTGAATTTTTATACCCATTTGAATCTTGGTCAAATCCTTGGTTCCACCAAGATTTGAATAAGTTAAAAACATGAATATGAAAAAGTAAGCATGTATGCTTCTTAGTCACTTCAAAATGAAGCTATTGGGAGGGTTTTTGAATTTCCATGTTCGAAACTAAAAACCACATATCTTCATGCTTGACTTCATGAAACAGAGTTTAGGGTTAGGGGTAGATACATGCATGATTTTTCTTGTTTGAATATGTCTAGACCTTGTTTATCAACTTAATTGAATGCCTACTATATAACATAAGAAGACCTTTTTTTTAAATTTTTATACCCATTTGAATCTTGGTCAAATCCTAGGTTTCACCAAGATTTGAATAAGTTGAAAACATGAATATGAAAAAGTAAGCATGCATGTATGCTTCTTAATTAATCGCTTCGAAATGAAGCTCTTGAGAGGGTTTTTGAAATTTCCATGTTTGAAACCAAAAAAACCACGTACTTCTCTTCATGCTTGACTTCATAAGACAGAGTTTGGGGATAGGGGTAGCTTGATACATGAATTTTCTGGTTTGAATATGTCTAGACCTTGGTTATCAACTTAATTGAATGCTTACTAGATGACATAAGACGACTATGTGCATTGGTTTTTCATTTTATTGTTTTTTTTTTGAATTTTTATGCCCATTTGAATCTTGGTCAAATCCTAGGTTTGACCATGATTTAAACAAGTTTAAAACATGAATATGAAAAATTAAGCATGTATCCTTCGTAGTCACTCCAAAATGAAGCTCGATCTTGAGAGGGTTTTTGAAATTTCCATGTTTGAAACCAAAAAACCACGTACTTCTCTTCATGCTTGACTTCATAAGATAGAGTTTGGGGTTAGGGGTAGCTTGATACATAAACTTTCTGGTTTGAATATGTCTAGACATTATTTATCAACTTAATTGAATGCTTACTAGATGACATAAGAGTTTTTGAAATTTCCATGCTTGAAAACCAAAAACCACTTCTCTTCATGCATGCTTGACTTCATAAGATAGAGTTTGGGGTTAGGGGGTAGATACATGATTTTCCTGCTAGTTTGAATATGTCTAGACCTTGTTTATCAATTTAATTGAATGCTCACTATATGACATGAGCAGACCTTGGTTTTAATTTTTTTATACCCATTTGATTCTTCGTCAAATCCTAGGTTTGTTGACCAAGATTTGAACAAGTTTAAAACATTAATATGAAAAGGTAAGCATGTATGCTTCTTAATTAGTCACTCCAAAATGAAGCTCTTGGGAGGGTTTTTGAAATTTCCATGATTGAAACCAAAAACCACTTCCCTTCATGCTTGAATTCATAAGTCAGGGTTTAGGGATATATAGGGGGTAGATACATGATTTTTCTGGTTTGAATATGTCTAGAGCTTGTTTTTCAACTTGAATGCTTACTATATGACATACGAAGACTATTTGCTAACGGAGGGAGTAAGCACTCTAGCTATGAAAAGTACCAAACGATGCATACCAAAATGATTTTTTAGAGGAATACTAGTTCGGATTATATAATTTTATATTAGCAGGCCAAAATCGAACCCCGTAGTTGGATTTTCAGAAATTGATCCGTAGTACTGGGCAAAACCCTAGTTTAGCTTATTTAATAATAGATTCGTAGGTCGATTTTTTTACGTTATTATTATTATTACTAGGCAGCACATGTGTTTGCCCGTCCAGTGAAACTCTTTCATTTCATTTTTCTTTTCCGCAAGGTCGGGAGTCGGAGGAAGAGGGATCACACGGGAGGAGACGAAGGGAGAGCAGTCACGGGGCCCCACTTATTTATGGTGTCTATCCTTTTTCTGGTGATGTTGACTGTTGTGCAGGGTTGTCAGTGCGCAGGGGGTGCGAGCGAGCGAGAAAGGCCGAGAATGAGAGAGATGTTTTTTTAGAGGGAAAACCGAACGATCCTGAAGGACCCAGATTTCCAATACGCATCAGAGCGCAGTTCTGACAGGACACAAAATAAACAGGAAATTACGTCTAAATCCCTAAGATTTACATGGTAGACCCCATGCTGAAAGCAAGAAATGTGATCGGGTCCTTAATAGGCACCGTCCGGATTGATCCTCGTCGGAGCCGGGGACGAACCACTTGGCGTGACCAAATCGCCATGGCTACAGAGCCTGCACACCATGGCCTACGAGCTGAGCTAGAAACGACCTGCCAAAACCGGCAGCCAACGGAGGTGGATAATTGGAGAGAGAGAGAGAGAGTGTTGATGCCTCTCTCTTGACAAAGAAGATGGCTGGGAGTTTGCCTACCTAGCGTACGTGACTTGTGCTCACTGAAGTGTGGGACCTCACGCATGGGAACCACACGTAAGTGACAGACTTGTTGCTCTAATAACTCGGGTGATCATTATACTGTATTAGTACATAGTTTCCTATGGATCCTTCTTAGTCACTCCAAAATGAAGCTCTTTGGGAGGGTTTTTGAAATTTCCATGTTTGAAACCAAAAATAAGAAGACTATGTGCCTTGATTTTTCATTTTTTAAAATTTTGCCCATTTGAATCTTGGTCAAATCCTAGGTTTGACCATGATTTAAACAAGTTTAAAACATGAATATGAAAAATTAAGCATCTATCCTTCTTAGTCACTCCAATATGTAGCTCTTGGGAGGGTTTTTGAAATTTCCATGCTTGAAACCAAAAACCACTTCTCTTCATGCATGCTTGACTTCATAAGACAGAGTTTAATTAGGGTTAGGGGGTAGATACATGATTTTCCTGGTTTGAATATGTGTAGACCTTGTTTATCAAATTAATTGAATGCTTACTATATAACATATAAGAAGACCTTGTTTTTTTTGAACTTTTATACCCATTTGAATCTTGGTCAAATCCTTGGTTCCACCAAGATTTGAATAAGTTAAAAACATGAATATGAAAAAGTAAGCATGTATGCTTCTTAGTCACTTCAAAATGAAGCTCTTGGGAGGGTTTTTGAATTTCCATGTTCGAAACCAAAAACCACATATCTTCATGCTTGACTTCATGAAACAGAGTTTAGGGTTAGGGGTAGATACATGCTTGATTTTTCTTGTTTGAATATGTCTGGACCTTGTTTATCAACTTAATTGAATGCCTACTATATAACATAAGAAGACCTTTTTTATTTTTTTTTATTTTTATACCCATTTGAATCTTGGTCAAATCCTAGGTTTCACCAAGATTTGAATATAAGTTTCAAACATGAATATGAAAAAGTAAGCATGCATGTATGCTTCTTAATTAATCACTTCGAAATGAAGCTCTTGGGAGGGTTTTTGAAATTTCCATGTTTGAAACCAAAAACCACATATCTTCATGCATGCGCTTGACTTCATGAGACAGAGTTTAGTGTTAGGGGGTAGATACATGATTTCTCTCGTTTCAATATGTCTAGACCTTGTTTATCAACTTAATTGAATGCTTACTATATGACATAAGAAGACTATGTGCCTTGATTTTTCATTTTTTTTAAAATTTTGCCCATTTGAATCTTGGCCAAATCCTAGGTTTGACCATGATTTAAACAAGTTTAAAACATGAATATGAAAAATTACGTATGTATCCTTCGTAGTCACTCCAAAATGAAGCTCTTGAGAGGGGTTTTGAAATTTCCATGTTTGAAACCAAAAAACTGCGTACTTCTCTTCATGCTTGACTTCATATATAAGACAGAGTTTGGGGATAGGGGTAGCTTGATACATGAATTTTCTTGTTTGAATATGTCTAGACCTTGTTTATCAACTTAATTGAATGCTTACTAGATGACATAAGATGACTATGTGCATTGGTTTTTCATTTTTTTGAATTTTTATGCCCATTTGAATCTTGGTCAAATCCTAGGTTTGACCATGATTTAATCAAGTTTAAAACATGAATATGAAAAATTAAGCATCTATCCTTCTTAGTCACTCCAATATGTAGCTCTCGGGAGGGTTTTTGAAATTTCCATGCTTGAAAACCAAAAACCACTTTTCTTCATGCATGCTTGACTTCATAAGACATAGTTTAGGGTTAGGGGTAGATACATGATTTTCCTACTAGTTTGAATATGTCTAGACCTTGTTTATCAATTTAATTGAATGCTTACTATATGACATGAGCAGACCTTGGTTTTAATTTTTTTATACCCATTTGAAGCTTCGTCAAATCGTAGCTAGGTTTGTTGACCAAGATTTGAACAAGTTTAAAACATGAATATGAAAAAGTAAGAATGTATGCGTCTTAACTAGTCACTCCAAAATGAAGCTCTTGGGAGGGTTTTTGAAATTTCCATGTTTGAAACCAAAAACCACTTCTTCTCTTCATGCTTGACTTCATAAGTCAGGGTTTAGGGATATATAGGGGGTAGATACATGATTTTTCTGGTTTGATATGTCTAGACCTTGTTTATCAACTTAATTGAATGCTTACTATATGACATAAGAAGACTACGTGACTTGTGCTCACTGAAGTGTGGGACCTCATGCATGGGAACCACACGTAAGTTACAGACTTGTTGCTCTAATAACTCGGGTGATCATTATACTGTATTAGTACATAGTTTCCTATGGATCCTTCTTAGTCACTCCAAAATGAAGCTCTTTGAGAGGGTTTTTGAAATTTCCATGTTTGAAACCCAATACAACTTCTCTTCATGCTTGACTTCATAAGACAAAGTTTAGGGTTAGGGGTAGATACATGATTTGTCTGGTTTGAATACGTCTAGACCTTGTTTATCAACTTTAATGCTTACTATATGACATAAGAAGACTATGTGCTTTGGTTTTTCATTTTTCTGATTTTTTTTATTTTTGATGCCCATTTGAATCTTGGTCAGATCCTAGGTTTTACCAAGATTTAAACAAGTTTAAAACATGAAAATGAAAAGGGAAGCATTTATCCTTCTTAGTCACTCTAAATGAAGTTTTTGGGAGGTTTTTGAAATTTCCATGTTTGAAACCCAAAACCACTTCTCTTCATGCTTGACTTCATAAGACATAGTTTAGGGTTAGGGGTACATACATGATTTGTATGTTTTGAATATGTCTAGACCTTGTTTATCAACTTGAATGCTTACTATATGACATAAGAAAACTACGTATGTGCTTTGGTTTTTCATTTTTCTGTTTTTTTTTAATTTTCCGCCCATTTGAATCTCTGTCAAATCCTAGGTTTGACCAAGATTTAAACAAGTTTAACATGTGAAAACGAAAAGGTAAGCATGGATCCTTCTTAGTCACTCCAAAATGTACCAATTGATAGATGTGTTAACTTTGCTTCATGGAAAAAATAATGTCATGTAAATGAGTTAACTTGGATTTCCTACCCTTGAATCCATAGGAAACTTTGTTCTAATGCACTATAATAATCAACCGAGTTTTTACACCAACAGGTCTGTCACTTACGTGTGGTGCCCATGCATGAGGTCCCACACTTCAGTGAGCACAAGTCACGTGCAATAGGTACGCAAACTCCCAGCCATTTTCTTTGTCAAGAGAAGACGCATCAGGATGCGTATTGGAAGTCTCTGGGTCCTTCTGGATCCTTCGGTTGTCCCTCTCACAAAAAAAAAACAAATCTCTCTCATTCTCGGCCTTGCTCGACTCGCTCGCTCGCACCTCCTGCTCACTGACAAACCCTGCACAACAGTCAACATCATCACCCGAAAAAGGGGAGACACCATAATGCTCTCCCTCCTTCTTCTCTCCTTCCGAGTGATCCCTCTTCCTCCGAGTTTCACTCGACGGGCAAACACATATGTGCTGCATAGTAGAGTAATAATAAAAAGGTACGTAGAAAAATCGACCTACGAATCTATAATTAAATAGGTTAAACTAGGGTTTTGCCCAGTACTACAGATCAAGGTTCAAAAAAATCCAACTACGGGGTTCGAACAACCCCATTTCTAATCAAAGAATTTTTTCAACGTCATCCAAATGGCCTCAAACTATAGCATGGGCGGATCCAGACTATAGCCAAGGGGGGCAGCTGCCCCCACTCAATTTTCTGAAACCTTGTACTTAGAAATATGTTAAGCTAAAGGCTGGTTTGCCCGCACTTAGAAATGATATTTGCATCACTTATCATATGTTTGCCCATTTGAATCTTGTCAAATCCTAGTAGCTCCACCTCCATATCGGCGACGGACCACAATCACGCGGCTTCGACTTCCTCTTCGACGGCGGCGGCGACAGAGGCGTGAGGCACCTTCTCCGCGGCGCATCACTCATCCTCGTCCCGCGGCAACAATGGCTGTATGTGAAATCACCATACCCTTGTGTATGGTAGAGATGATGATGTGCGGATAAAATTTTATTGGCGGTTGCTCATCCTTGTTTGAATATTTGGTGTAGATTCACATCTAGGGTAGGGTGTCAAGCGGGGTGGGTAGCGGGCTAGCTAGTTTAAGTGCGAGTGCTTTAAATCTGCTCTAATCTCAACCACTATTTGCTCTAATTTTCTGCTTTGCGGGACGATTCGCGGACGCCGCTTGCAACCCTAATCTAGGGTATTGATCCTAGTTTAGTAGACTACTAGGATTTACATGCCAATTTGTTTTTAGACTAGATCCGGATATTTGTCAATACTACTACGTACTTCTTCCGTTCGTATTTAATTGACTCTAGTTGAAAGCATCGACAGTTCATTTTCTTCTCTCCCTCGCGTCAACTAATTAAAACCGAACAGAGGGAGTATTAGGAATCCATGTGCATCCGTACTACCAGTAAGGTATTGCGTTGTTGCAGAGGCTCAGTGTAATCAATATCTTTCGATATTAATATACTCACTTTATCAGAAAATAAATTAGTAATCCATGTTCAAACTTGCTAGTTTGATCGACGTTTGATGATGATTTGTGAGGCCATGTATCTGCCTAGTTTGTTTTGCCTGGTGGTCAGTAGGCTGATGATTTATTTTTTTCCTTGGTCGATCTGTGGTCGTTCCATGGCCACTGCTGATTAAGCATTACTAGAATCAACAATTTTTTGCTTGTCTGGTGATTGGAAGTATATGCGCTAGCACCATCGCACGATGATTAGTCTTAATGGAGATGCAGATGTCGATCAAGAGGGAGAAACATATCTTGATCATGCATTTCTCACGAGATTACTTGGTGATTGGAAGTAGAATCCACAATTTGTTGTGCAAACTTCTCAACATATGCATATATTCAATGAATTGGCTTTATGTGATCAATAGTACTTCTTATTGCAGATGGATGGAGGGGAAAGAGCGAAAAAACCGATACTTAGTGAGATGACTTCTCATTCTGTGACTTCGATATCCCGTATAACAAGGTAAATATATAGAACGACGATTCGTAGGTGATAAAAGCAGAATCCACAATTTGCCGTGCAAACTTCTCAACATATGCATATATTTGATTAATTAGTTTTATGTGATCAATAGTATTACTTATTCCAGATGGACGTAGGGGAAGGAACGAAAAAGCGGATGCTATGTGAAATGACTTCTAAATCTGTGTGTTCTGATATCCCAGATGACAAGGTAAACATATGGACCGACGCTTGTTTTGCCGCTGCCCCTGTTAGATGGCTAGATGCTCTGGTCTAATTTCTGTTCATGTGCTTATTATTGCAGAAACATAGAGTTGAAGAAAACTCTATATTGTCTCGATGACAAAGGTGAAATGGCATGCCGCCTTTTAAACCTCCGACGCCACCTTGTTTCTTGTCTATGGAGACTGATGCAGCTGGACCTGGTACTGATGAGCCTATACCTGGCATCATCGTGCCACATGAAGAAGGTTGTGGATTGGGTTTACCCCCTGCTATAGAAACTGGTGGTGCAGCTGGAGCTGCTAGTGTAGAGCCTCTAGTGAATGGTGTCGTGCCACGGGAATTCTCTGAACTGGAGCAAAACGGTTTACCTATTGTCAAGACCGATTTAACTGGTGCTGATGCTGGAGTTGCTACTGATGATCCTGCACCCGAAGGAGGTTTTGTATTGGTAGAACCCGTCATGACTATGCCCACAGTACTGACTGGTGGTGGACCTGGAGCTGGTAGGGTAGAGCCTCTAGCGAAAGGTGTCGTGCCACGAGAATCCTCTGAAGTGGATATTGGTGGTTTACCCTCTGTAGAGACTAGTGGTCTACCTGGAGCTGGTATTGTAGAGATTTCAGCAAACGGTGCTGTCCCACCCGACTCCTATGAACTGGAGCATGTACCCGATGTGCCTTCGTAGAACCCGACGCACCCGTAAGTAGTGGTGATGATTCTGCTGAATCTGATCAAGAAGGATCTGCATCTCTAGGACAAGATGTCACTGTCATTCACCCGAACCTCGAGCTGAAGTCGCAACGGTAGCTTATATAGCACGGACTGTCCTTCAAGCTCTAAAGATCCAGCTTGGGTGGTTCACAGGACCAGCTACTCCAAGCCATTGTCACTACAAAAGACCAGCCAGCATGCTTCGTCATCTCCTCGCATACTGTTTGACAAGTCAAGCACCGCAATCGGCGCATTGTTCAATCCCATCAGCATGGAGAGAGGAGCTATGTTTATGTCAAGATGATTCATGCTGATTTGGTAAGGTTCCATGATAAGATGTATGGGTGGGGTGAGGCAAGAGCCACATTTTGCAGCATTCACACAGTCTTCGCTCTTGAGCCAGACCCCATGGATGCTTACCCAGTGGTGCAGCTGTCCCGACTTGATATATGTTTTATGATCGGTATCTCATTGTCGTGGAACCGTGATGTGGAGCTACCTTTCTTATGGTTTCTAGGCTTTTGGTTTCAACATGTATTATGGAGCTTACCTTAGGACTTTCGCATGCGTTTGGCTGTTGACCTGTAATGTTTGTGGTTGGTTGTCTAATCTACTTGGCACAATCACATTGCAAAGGCAAATGTTCCTTTTCTCTTTAATTGTTATTATGACTTATGTGTTATAACCAGGCAAGAATATGCAATCTTGGTTCTCTGACCGATATATATGTACACACAACTTTTGTTCACATAATAACACTTACACGGGAAAAGAGTAGCTTTCTCTGTTGGACAAACACCAAACCACAAAAGGGTAACAACACAATATCCAAACTAGGTACGGCACCTGTTGAGCATACATGACTTTTGGCGTAAAATCACGTTAACCAACACTAGCATCATCTTGTTCTTTGCAAGGTGCTATGCTTATCAGTCTAATCCCAATACACCACCTACTTCAGGTGGCACGATGATGTCAAGTGCAGGCTCACCAAGACCAACTCTCTTGCATCGGTCTCCATTGAATGTACGCCATCGCCGCAAGAGACACCATTAGCAATGCAAGCTGAAGGTGTTCTTATCCTCATATCAGGATCACATAATACATGTGTCAAGCTTCATGCACTAGCCAACACAATAAAAAGTCCGAACTAGGATAGCTAGGAAAAAACATGAAGATCTTTTTTTCGAATCCCACGCTGAACATCTTTTTTTTAACTAATTAGGTAAGCTCCTGCTGACAAACATATTACAGCAACTCCAGCAGTGGCTCTATATTTTGGCGCTGTGGGCTGAATGGCTGATGCTGCGCATGGAGCCGGCAATAGCTTCACCAGAAGCTGCAAACTGTGGCGGCCAAATGCAGGGCTGAAACAGCGTATTTTCAGAGGCGCTATAAATGCAGCGCCAAAAACAGAATATAATGAAAAATAGAGTGCAGTAAAACAGAAGATCAAACAAAGACTAGAAATAGACATAAAATAGGATAAAATTAGCTTGATAGATACTCCGTAGTTCATATTTTTACAAAGTAGTGCGATAAAACTAAACTAAAACTCGACATCTGACGAGTCCGGTGTCGTGCCCGACACCGGATCCGACGAGAAGAGGTCAATCCAACGGGGGTCGTCCTCGCCAATGGTGGTCGGCCCGGCGAGCTGCGCTTTGATGAAGGCCCGCTTCTTCACCTTCTCCGCCCTCCGTCGTGCGCGGTCCTCCTTCTTCGCTGCCCGCCTCGTCGCCTTCTCCACCCTCCGTCTGCGGAAGTGCTCGTTCTCGGCGGCAACGTCCTCGGGGAAGCGGGCCGCCCACTCGCGCGCCGCGCGCTCGTCCCGCTCGGCGATGCGCAAACGGCGCTCCATCTCGCGGCGGCGGTGCTGTTCCTCCTGTCTAACGATGTACGGCGGCGGCGCGAGATCCTCGGCCGCGCGCGTCCACACGTCATGGAAATTCATCGACGATCGCGGGCGCCCGAGCCGCCACGCCATGGCGTCGTACGCGCGCGCGGCCTCGTGCGCAGTCTCGTAGGTGCCGAGGCCGATGCGCTCGCCGCCGTCACGTATCTCCGCGTAATACGTACCTTTGGGGCGCGCGCGGACGCCGCGGTACCCCGTGCCCGAGACGCGGCAGTACCGCGAGCTCGACGCGAGACGAGGCATGGCGGCGGCGGCGGAAGCGGAGCCGCGGCGGCGATATTAGGCGCAGATGGGCAAATTTCAGCAACCCGTGTCCATCTTTTTTTTTTGGCAGGATTACGCCATGTACCACCTTCCAATTAGAAAATAGTACTGTTCAGCCTTCCCCTGTTGGGCCCAATATTTCACTTTGGGTTGCCAACGGCCATCTACATGGTAATTGCTCTCGGCCTACTTGCTCCGGCTGTCGAAGCCCAATAACTACAAATGGGCCTTTCTGCTCATGCAATTTCGGCCCTTTTCTAATGAAACACAGATCCTATGAATGGCAAAAGAAAAAAAATGCGGAGATTCTACATAAAAGTTGTTTTTATTTATTTTGAATTATTGGGTTCCAATTTTTGAAACTGCTCATGCCCAATATGAAAATCCTTGTTCGCTCCATACCCACATGGATAACGGTATTTTTAATAATTCATAAAGTGGATTTGAAATTTAAAACATATCCTAATAATTCCATGATTTAATCTATCAACTTGCAAGATCTTAGAGAGAAAAAGCTTGTATTAGTCTGCAGAATCCTCACCGTTTCAAAGGCGGCAGTGGATCAAAAGAAAAATGGAAGTAGCTAGAAATTAGGGGTCAAAAATAACTCCAAGAAATGAAACTTTTATTGTTCGTAGAGGATGACATGTGGGACCCATGAGCCAGCAGCTTACTCAACGTTTCAAAGGCGGCATGAGATCGGAAGAAAAAGGCAAGTGACCAAATATCAGGAGCCAAAAATAATCCAAGAAATGAAACTTATTGTACATAGAGGATGACATGCGAGTCCCATTTTGCAGCAGCGGTTTCAGCGTTTCAAATGCGGTTTGAGATCAAAAGAAAAAGAAAGTAGCCAGAAATTAGGGGGTAAAAAAACTCCAAAAAAAGAAAGTTGATTGTACATAGAGGATGACATGCGGGTCCCATGAGTCAGCAGCTTACTCAACGTTTCCAAGGCGGCAGGGGATCAAAAGAAAAAGGAAATAGCCAAAAATCAGAGGTGAAAAAAAACCAAGAAAAGAAATTTTATAGTACATAGAGGATGACATGCGGGTCCCATGAGCCAGCAGGTTCCTCAACGTTTTCAAAGGCCGGTGGGGATCAAAAGAAAAAGGCAAATAGCCAGAAATTAGGGGTAAACAATAAATCCAACAAACGAAAGGTTTATTGTTCATAGATGCTGACATGTGGGACCCATGAGCCAGCAGCGTCAAGGCAAGTGACCAAAAATCAGGGGTAAAAAAAATCCAAGAAAAGAAACTTTATTGTACATAGAGGATGACATGTGGGTCCCATGAGCCAGCACCTTACTCAACGTTTCAGAGGCGGCTTGAGATCGAAAGAAAAAGGAAAGTGACCGAATATCGGAGCTAAAAATAATCCAAGAAAGGAAACTTTTATTGTACATAGAGGTTGACATATGGGTCCCACTAATACAAGCTCTTTCGCTCGAAGATCTTGCAAGTTGATTGTACATAGAGGATGACATGCGGGCCCCATGTGTCAGCAGCTTACTCAATGTTTCCAAGGCGGCAGTGGATCAAAAGAAAAAGGAATTACCCAAAATCGTAGGGTGAAAAATAAATCCAACAAAGGAGAGGTTTATTGTGCATGGAGGCGGACCTCTGGGACCCACGAGCCAGCAGCGTCCTCTACGTTTAGAAGGCGACTGGGGATCGAAAGAAAAAAGGAAAATAGCCAGAAATTAGGGGTACAAAATAACTCCAAGAAAGGAAGTGTTTATTGTTCATAGAGGCTGACATGTGGGACCCATGAGCCAGCAAAGTCTTCAACGTTTCAAAGGCGGCAGGGGATCAAAAGAAAAAGGAAGTAGCCAGAAATTAGGGGTAAAAATAACTCCAAGAAAGGAAACTTTTATTGTTCATAGAGGATGACATGCGGGACCCATGCTCCAGCAGCTTCCTCAACGTTTCAAAGGCGGCATGAGATCGAAAGAAAAAGGCAAGTGACCAAATATCAGGACCCGAAAATAATCGAAGAAAGAAATTTTATTGTACATAGAGGATGACATGCGGGACCCATTTAGCAGCAGCGGTCTCAACGTTTCCAAGGCGGCACGGGATCAAAAGAAAAAGGAAGTAGCCAGAAATTAGGGTTCAAAAATAACTCCAAGAAAGGAAACTTTTATTGTTCGTAGAGGATGACATGTGGGACCCATGAGCCAGCAGCTTACTCAACGTTTCAAAGGCGGCATGAGATCGAAAGAAAAAGGCAAGTGACAAAATATCAGGAGACAAAGATAATCCAAGAAAACAAAACTTAATTGAAAATAGAGGATGACATGCGGGTCCCATTTAGCAAGAAAGCGGTCTCAACGTTTCAAATGCGGCTTGAGATCAAAAGAAAAAGAAAGTAGCCAGAAATTAGGGGGTAAAAAAAACTCCAAGAAAGGAAAGTTTTATCGATGAGCCAGCAGAGTTCTCAACGTTTCAAAGGCGGCAGGAGATCAAAAGAAAAAGGAAATAGCCGAAAATCAGAGGGTGAAAAAAAACCAAGAAAATGAACTTTTATAGTACATAGAGGATGACATGCGGGTCCCATGAGCCAGCAGGTTTTTCAACGTTTCAAACGTGGCATGAGATCGAAAGAAAAAGGCAAGTGACCAAATATCAGGATCCAAAAATAATTCAAGAAAAGAAACTTGATTGTACATAGAGTATGACATGCGGGTCCCATTTAGCAAGAAGCGGTATCACCGTTTGAGAGGCGGCAGGGATCGAAAGAAAAAGGCAAGTGACCAAATATGAGGTGCCAAAAAATCGAAGAAAAGAAAGTTTTATTGTACATAGAGGATGACATCCGGGTCCCATGAGCCAAGAGGTTTTTCAACGTTTCAAACGTGGCATGAGATCGAAAGAAAAAGGCAAGTGACCAAATATCGGGAGCCAAAAATAATTCAAGAAAAGAAACTTGATTGTACATAGAGGATGGCATGCGGGACCCATTTAGCAAAGACGGTATCACCGTTTGAGAGGCTGCACGGGATCGAAAGAAAAAGGCAAGTGACCAAATATCGGGAGCCAAAAATAATCTAAGAAAAGAAATTTTACCGTACATAGAGGATGACATGCGGGTCCCATTTTGCAGCGGCGGTCTCAACGTTTCCAAGGCGGCACAGACCAAAAGAAAAATGAAGTAGCCGAGAAATCAGGGGGTGAAAAAAATCCAAAAAAAGAATGATTTCAATTGGGCTGCATGTGGACATCTGGGCATTCGAACTATCCTGCTGGGCCTTTTGACTCGTACAATTTCAGCCCACTCCAAAACAGGATAGTTCGGATTTTTCTAAAAAAAACAGGAAAGTCCTATGCTTCGCAAAAACAAAAAACAAGGAGATTCAGCATATAAATTTGTTTATGTAAAAATAAAGATTTAATTTATCCGTTGAAATAGCTCAGAGCGCAATGCACTGTTTATTGTCCGCAAAATAATCAAGATATCACATGTTTCTTGTACGGGAAGGCTGACATCGGGGACCCATGAGCCACAGCGTCGTTTTAAAGGCGGCGAGGGGATGGAAAGAAAAAATAAACCAAAAATCTGTTGGTAAAAAATCCAAGAAAAGAAACATTTTCGTTACGAGAGGATGTCATGCGGGACCCATGAGGCAGCAGCATCCTCGGCGTTTATTGTTCATAGAGGCCGACATGTGGGACCCGTGAGCCGCAAAGATCCTCAACGTTTTAAAGGCGGCAGGATATCGAAAGAAAAAATAAGCCAAAAATCATTTGGTAAACAATATCCAAGAAAAGAAACATTTACCGTTCTGAGAGGATGACATGCGGGACCCATGAGGCAGCAGCATCCTCAACGATTCCAAGGCGGCAGGGGATCAAAGAAAAAAAGGAAATATCCAGAAATTAATTAGGGTTCAAAAAAATCCATCAAAGGAAACTTTTATTGTTCATAGAGGATGACTTGTGGGACCGACCTGCCAACAGCGTCCTCATCGTTTCAAAGGGGCAGGAGATCAAAAGAAAAAGGCAAATAGCCAGAAATTAGGGGTCAAAAATAACTCCAAGAAAGGAAACTTTTATTGTTCGTAGAGGATGACATGCGGGACCCATGAGCCAGCAGCTTACTCAACGTTTCAAAGGCGGCATGAGATCGAAAGAAAAAGGCAAGTGACAAAATATCAGGAGCAAAAGATAATCCAAGAAAAGAAACTTTATTGTACATAGAGGATGACATGTGGGTCCCATTTTGCAGCAGCGGTCTCAATGTTTGTAATGCGGCTTGAGATCAAAAGAAAAAGAAAGTAGCTAGTAATTAGGGGGTGAAAAAAAATCCAAGAAAAGAAAGTTGATGGACATAGAGGATGACATGCGGGTCCCTTGAGCCAACAGCTTACTCAACGTTTCAAAGGGGGCGGGGGATCAAAAGAAAAAGGCAAGCCAAAAATCAGAGGGTAAAAAAAAATCCAACAAAGGAAACTTTTATAGCACATAGAGGATGACATGCGGGTCCCATGAGCCAGCAGGTTCCTCAACGTTTCAAACGTGGCATGAGATCGAAAGAAAAAGGCAAGTGCCCAAATATGAGGTGCCAAAAAAAACTCCAAGAAAAGAAAGTTGATTGCTCATAGAGGATGACATGCGGGTCCCATTTAGCTGCAGCGGTCTCACTGTTTGAGAGGTGGCAGGGGATCGAAAGAAAAAGGCAAGTGAACGAATATGAGGTGCCAAAAATAATCCAAGAAAAGAAAGTTTTATAGTACATAGAGGATGACATGCGGGTCCCATTTAGCAGCAGCGGTATCACCGTTTGAGAGGCAGCAGGGGATCAAAAGAAAAAAGAAATTGCCAAAAATCAGAGGGTGAAAAAAAACCAAGAAAATGAACTTTTATAGTACATAGAGGATGACATGCGGGTCCCATGAGCCTGCAGGTTCCTCAACGTTTCAAACGTGGCATGAGATCGAAAGAAAAAGGCAAGTGAAAAAATATCAGGAGCCAAAAATAATTCAAGAAAAGAAATTTTATAGTACATAGAGGATGACATGCGGGTCCCATTTAGCAGCAGCGGTATCACCGTTTGAGAGGCGGCAGGGGATCGAAAGAAAAAGGCAAGTGAAAAAATATGAGGAGCCAAAAATAATTCAAGAAAAGAAAGTTTTATAGTACATAGAGGATGACATGCGGGTCCCATTTAGCAGCAGCGGTATCACCGTTTGAGAGGCGGCAGGGGATCGAAAGAAAAAGGTAAGTGACCAAATATGAGGTGCCAAAAATAATTCAAGAAAAGAAAGTTTTGTAGTACATAGAGGATGACATGCGGGTCCCAGTTAGCAGCAGCAGTATCACCGTTTGAGAGGCGGCAGGGGATCGAAAGAAAAAGGCAACTGACCAAATTTGAGGTGCCAAAAAAAACTACAAGAAAAGAAAGTTGATTGCACATAGAGGATGACATGCGGGTCCCATTTAGCAGCAGCGGTCTCAACGTTTCCAAGGCGGCAAGGGATCAAAAGAAAAAGGAAGTAGCCGTAAATCGGGGTCAAAAAATCCAAGAATAGAAAGAATTTTGGTTCATAGAGGATGACATGCGGGACCCATGATCCTGCATCGTAAACGGCTCGATCGGAGAACGTTGAACGAGATGGCGCGATCTAGAAAAAAAACAATGCCAGAGAGGCTACCATCTGGGCCCTACATCCCTCGGCGGTGCGGATTTGCGTTGACTCGGCCGGCGAACCCGAGATTTCGAGATGCACCACGTCCCGGGCCACCATACGCGACGTTTTGGCCGCTTTCGTCGGGCTAGGTGGCCTCAAAAACGAGAAAAAAAAAGTTTTGACATGCACCACGGAGGGACCCAAAATCGTCGGCCATGGTACACCAGCAACCACGGCGCGACTTCAACTTCGTCGGCCATGGCAACTTTTCTTGTAGTGTATGTAGGAATCAATGCACAGTTCACACAAGTGTTTGCTTCTTGAGGTGGAGAGAAATAGGTGAACTGACTCAACAATAAAAGTAGAAGAAAGGTCCTTCAAAGAGGAAAGCATCGATTGCTATATTTGTGCTAGAGCTTTGATTTTGAAAACAAGAAACAATTTTGTCAACGGTAGTAATAAAGCATATGTATCATGTAAATTATATCTTACAAGTTGCAAGCCTCATGCATAGTATACTAATAGTGCCCGCACCTTGTCCTAATTAGCTTGGACTACCGGGGTTATCGCAATGCACATGTTTTAACCAAGTGTCACAAAGGGGTACCTCTATGCCGCCTGTACAAAGGTCTAAGGAGAAAGCTCGCATTGGATTTCTCGCTATTGATTATTCTCAACTTAGACATCCATACCGGGACAACATAGACAACAGATAATGGACTCCTCTTTTATGCATAAGCATGTAGCAACAATTAATTTTCTCATTTGAGATTGAGGATATATGTCCAAAACTGAAACTTCCACCATGGATCATGGCTTTAGTTAGCGGCCCAATGTTTTTCTCTAACAATATGCACGCTCTAACCATAAGGTGGTAGATCGCCCTTACTTCAGACAAGACGAACATGCATAGCAACTCACATGATATTCAACAAAGAGTAGTTGATGGCGTCCCCAGTGAACATGGTTATCGCACAACGAGCAACTTAATAAGAGATAAAGTGCATAAGTACATATTCAATACCACAATAGTTTTTAGGCTATTTGTCCCATGAGCTATATATTGTAAAGGTGGAGAATGGAAATTTAAAGGTAGCACTCAAGCAATTTACTTTGGAATGGCGGAGAAATACCATGTAGTAGGTAGGTATGGTGGACACAAATGGCATAGTGGTTGGCTCAAGTATTTTGGATGCATGAGAGGTATTCCCTCTCGATACAAGGTTTAGGCTAGCAAGGCTATTTGAAACAAACACAAGGATGAAGCGGTGCAGCAAAACTCACATAAAAGACATATTGAAAACATTATAAGACTCTACACCGTCTTCCTTGTTGTTCAAACTCAATACTAGAAATTATCTAGACTTTAGAGAGACCAAATATGCAAACCAAATTTTAGCATGCTCTATGTATTTCTTCATTAATGGGTGCAAAGTATATGATGCAAGAGCTTAAACATGAGCACAACAATTGCCAAGTATCACATTATCCAAGACATTTTAGCAATTTACTACATGTATCATTTTCCAATTCCAACCATATAACAATTTAACGAAGAAGAAACTTCGCCATGAATACTATGAGTAGAGCCTAAGGACATACTTGTCCATATGCTACAGCGGAGCGTGTCTCTCTCCCACACAAAGAATGCTAGGATCCATTTATTCAAACAAAACAAAAACAAAAACAAACCGACGCTCCAAGCAAAGCACATAAGCTGTGATGGAATAAAAATATAGTTTCAGGGGAGGAACCTGATAATGTTGTCGATGAAGAAGGGGATGCCTTGGGCATCCCCAAGCTTAGACGCTTGAGTCTTCTTGAAATATGCAGGGATGAACCACCGGGGCATCCCCAAGCTTAGAGCTTTCACTCTCCTTGATCATAGTATATCATCCTCCTCTCTTGACCCTTGAAAACTTCCTCCACACCAAACTCAAAACAACTCATTAGAGGGTTAGTGCATAATAAAAATTCACATGTTCAGAGGTGACACAATCATTCTTAACACTTCTGGACATTGCTCAAAGCTACTGGAAGTCAATGGAACAAACAAATCCATCCCACATAGCAAAAGAAGCAATGCGAAATAAAAGGCAGAATCTATCAAAACAGAACAGTCCGTAAAGACGAATTTTATTGAGGCACCAGACTTGCTCAAATGAAAATGCTCAAATTGAATGAAAGTTGCGTACATATCTGAGGATCACTCATGTAAATTGGCATAATTTTCTGAGTTACCTACAGAGAATTTTGCCCGGATTCGTGACAGCAAAGAAATCTGTTTCTGCACAGTAATCCAAATCTAGTATGAACCTTACTATCAACGACTTTACTTGGCACAACAAAACACAAAACTAAGATAAGGAGAGGTTGCTACAGTAGTAAACAACTTCCAAGACACAAATATAAAACAAAGTACTTTAGCAAAATAAACACATGGGTTATCTCCCAAGAAGTTCTTTCTTTATAGCCATTAAGATGGGCTCAGCAGTTTTAATGATGCACTCGCAAGAAATAGTATTGGAAGCAAAAGAGAGCATCAAGAAGCAAATTCAAAATACACTTAAGCCTAACATGCTTCCTATGAAAAGGAATCTTGTAAATAAACAAGTTCATGAGGCATAATGCAACAAGCATAGAAAGATAAAACAAGTGTAGCTTCAAAAATTTCGGCACATAGAGAGGCATTTTAATAACATGAAAATTTCTACAACCATATTTTCCTCTCTCATAATAACTTTCAGTAGCATCATGAGCAAACTCAACAATATAACTATCAAATGAAACATTCTTATCATGAGTCTCATGCATAAAATTATTACTCTCCACATAAGCATAATCAATTTTATTAGTAATAGCGGGAGCAAATTCAACAAAGTAGCTATCATTATATATAGGAGGCATATTGTAATCATAATCAAATTCATCCTCCATAACCGGTGGCAACAAAAGACTACTATCATTATAATCATCATAAATAGGAGGCAAAGTATCATCAAAGAAAATTTCCTCCTCATTGCCCGGGGGACTAAAAAGATCATGCTCATCAAAGCCAGCTTCCCCAAGCTTAGAATTTTCCATAGCATTAGCAACAATGGTGTTCAAAGCATTCATATTAATAACATTCCCATTAGCATGCATATAAAGTTCCATGGGTTTTTTAATTCTCTCTTCAAACACATCATGTCCTAATTCAAGATAAAGTTCATAAAGATCTCTCATATTTTTGTTGTTTTCCATTATGCCTAACTAGTGTAAACAAGAAACAAAAAGATGCAATTGCAGGATCTAAAGGAAATAGCTTCGAGCACAAACACAATGGCGCCAGAAAATTACTTTACCTGGAACCGGAGTATGAGCGCCTTTTACCTTTCCTCCCCGGCAACGGCGCCAGAAAATAGCTTGATGTCTACGCCCCCTCCTTTTCCTGTAGACAGTGTTGGGCCTCCAAGAGCAGAGGTTTGTAGAACAGCAGCAAGTTTTCCCTTAAGTGGATCACCCAAGGTTTATCGAACTCAGGGAGGAAGAGGTCAAAGATATCCCTCTCATGCAACCCTGCAACCACAAAGCAAGAAGTCTCTTGTGTCCCCAACACACCTAATAGGTGCACTAGTTCGGCGAAGAGATAGTGAAATACAGGTGGTATGAATAAGTATGAGCAGTAGCAACGGCACCAGAAAAGTGCTTTGCCCAGGACAGTAAACAAGCAGTAATAACGCAGCAGTAGTAACGCAGTAAAACAGTAAACAAGCAGCGATAGCAGTATTTAGGAACAAGGCCTCGGGATTAGACTTTCACTAGTGGACACTCTCAACTTTGATCACATAATAGAATAGATAAATGCATACTCTACACCCTCTTGTTGGATGATGAACACCATTGCGTAGGATTACACGAACCCTCAATGCCGGAGTTAACAAGCTCCACAATTCAATGTTCATATTTAAATAACCTTAGAGTGCATGAAAGATCAACACGACTAAACCAAGTACTAACATAGCATGCACACTGTCACCTTCACACTATGTAGGAGGAATAGATCACATCAATACCATCATAGCAATAGTTAACTTCATAATCTACAAGAGATCATAATCATAGCCTACGCCAAGTACTAACATGGATGCACACACTGTCACCATTACACCGTGCAGGAGGAATAAAACTACTTTAATAACATCACTAGAGTAGCACATAGATGAATTGTGATACAAAACACATTGCAATCATAAAGAGATATAAATAAGCACTTCACTATGCTATTCATAACAGTGAATAAGTATTCTGTGAAATATAGCCTAAGAGACCCACACGGTGCACACACTGTCACCTTTACACACGTGGGACAAGGAGTCTCCGGAGATCACATAAGTAAAATTCACTTGACTAGCATAACGACATCTAGATTACAAGCATCATCATATGAATCTCAATCATGTAAGGCAGCTCATGAGATTATTGTATTGAAGTACATAGGAGAGAGATGAACCACATAGCTACCGGTACAGCCCCGAGCCTCGATGGAGAACTACTCCCTCCTCATGGGAGACAGCAGCGTTGATGAAGATGGCGGTGGTGTCGATGGAGAAGCCTTCCGGGGGCACTTCCCCGTCCCGGCGGCGTGCCGGAACAGAGAGTCTTGTCCCCCAGATCTTGGCTTCGCGATGGCGGCGGCTCTGGAAGGTTTCTCGTACCGTGGCTTTTTCGTATCGAGGTTTTAGGTCCAGGGGCTTTATATAGGCGAAGAGGCGGCGTCAGGAGGTCGAAGGGGCGACCACACTATAGGGGGGCGCGGGCCCCCCCTTGGCCGCGTCGGCCTAGGGTTTGGTGGGCCTGTGCCCCCTCTCTGGCGGCTCTCGGGTGTTCTGGATGCTTCCGGGGATTCTAAGATCTTCGGCGTTGATTTCGTCCGATTCCGAGAATATTTCCTTACTAGGATTTCTGAAACCAAAAACAGCAGAAAACAGCAACTGGCACTTCGGCATCTTGTTAAAAGGTTAGTTCCAGAAAATGCACAAATATGACATAAAGTGTGCATAAAACATGTAGATATCATCAATAATGTGGCATGGAACATAAGAAATTATCGATACGTCGGAGACGTATCAACTAACATGCTAGAACCCATTGAAAAATGGGTACCTAAATCCAAGACTTGATTCCTTGTAGGACTATGCTTCCGGTGGCGCTAAATGGGTGGTTGATAGTGGAGCCACAAGTCATATGACCAGAAGCAAGGATATTGTTGTCGACCTCGTGCCTTCTCTCTCTACCGTTTCATATGGCGACAACACGTGCTCTAAGGTATTGGGTCTTGGCAAGGTGGTGGTAACACCCGACATCTCACTTGTGAATGCCCTCCTTGTCGAGACCCTTGGTTACAACTTACTCTCCGTTCATCAAATTGCTCGTATGGGATTATGCACATTCTTTGATGAACATATGGTGGTCCTCTTGTGGAGCAAGACACTAAATGTAGCTTTTGTTGGATATGTAGAGAACAGTTTGTATGTTGTCGATTTCTCCGGAAAGACAACATCTTCCGCTCTTTGCTTATTCGCCAAAGGTGACAAGGGTTGGTTATGGCATCGCCGACTAGCCCATGTCAACATGAGGACTTTGCAAAGTCTCCACAAGGGTGGCCACATTCTCGGACTAAAAGAAGATGTCTCTTTTTGCAAGGATCGTGTTTGTAGGGCTTGTGTACAAGGAAAGATGCATGGAGCTCCTCACAAGGCCAAGACTATCATCTCTACCACAAGATGTTTGGAGCTCCTACATGTTGATCTCTTTGGTCCACCATCTCGTTGATGACTATTCACGCTATTGTTGGGTATTCTTCTTCAAGTACAAGAGTGAGACGCAATGGACCATGATGGAGTTTGCCAACCAAGTTCAACGCAAGTACGACAACAAGATTCTCGCAATAAGGAACGACAATGGAACGGAGTTCAAGAACTACACATTGGATGACTTCCTCGGCGAGGAAGGAATCGAACACCAATACTCCACGCCATATACTCCCCAACAAAATGGGGTCGCCGAAAGGAAGAATCGAACCTTGATCGAAGCCGCTCGAACCATGATGATGGAATACAAGTCCAACTACAATTTTTGGGCGGAAGCTATCTCTACCGCTTGCCATGCTACTAATCGCCTCTACTTTCGCAAAGGTCTTGAGAAGACACCATATGAGATCCTCACCGGCAACAAGCCTAATGTGTCATACTTCAAGGTCTTCGGATGCAAATGCTATATACTCGTCAAGGACACGCGCCTATCCAAGTTTGATTCAAGAGCTCAAGAAGGAATTTTCGTTGGCTATGCTACGGACTCTCACGCCTATAGAGTCTTCAACAAGTCAAGTGGACGTGTTGTAGAATCTTGTGATGTGACGTTCGATGAAGATGATAGATCTTTGGAGGAGCGAAGTGCTTCTTGTGAGAAAGGAGATGCAATTCCCTCGGATACCATAGGAAGGATGGGTGTAGGCATTCGCCTACCTCAAACGCTACCTTCTATGAGTACCGGGGAAGGACCAAGTTCCACCCAAGTGGAGCCATCTACACCACAAGGCCAAGCTTCTTCCGTTGATCTAACAAATGCAAGTCAACCTCTACAACAACCTCAAGTTCAACCTCAACCTCAAGATCAACCTCGACATCTACAACAACAATCAATTCCAAGTTCACCTCAACAAGCTCAAGAACAACACACACCGCAAGCTCGTCTACCTCAACACCCAACATCAAGTGACCAAGGTCAAGCTTCAAGTTCTTCTCTGAGTGGTTCGGGGACAATCTTCATGGACAATGATATTCCCTATACCCCCGAGCCGTCCGGATCTCATGACAAAGTTGCCTCTTTCAACGACAATGGAGGTCAAGGCGAGGACCTAAACCGTGATGAAGGCCAAGAGGACTCACAAGAACCATCTCCTCAAGCCGACACTCGCCGTGAAGATCCTACTACAAGACACTTGCGTCTCAAGTCTCATTCCTTGCAAAACATCATTGGTGATCTAAAGAGAAATGTCACCACTCGGAGGCAACTTGCAAACTTTTGTGCACACCATGCCTTTGTCTCTAGAGTGGAACCACTCAAAGTTGATGATGCTCTCAAAGATCCCGATTGGTTAAATGCAATGCAGGAGGAACTCAACAACTTCAAGAGGAATGATGTATGGACTCTCATGAAGCGACCCGATCATTGCCGCAATGTTATCGGCACTAAGTGGATCTTCAAGAACAAGCAAGATGAGAGTGGCACGGTCATCCGCAACAAAGCAAGATTGGTAGCACAAGGCTATTCTCAAGTCGAAGGCGTGGACTTTGGTGAAACCTTTGCACCCGTTGCAAGGCTCGAGTCCATCCGTATCCTTTTGGCCTTTGCCTCACATCATGGCTTTAAGTTGCAACAAATGGATGTTAAGAGTGCTTTTCTTAATGGTCCTCTACATGAGGAATTATATGTGAAGCAACCCCCGGGGTTCGAGGACCCCCATTTCCCGGACCATGTCTTCAAGCTCAAAAAGGCCCTATATGGTCTCAAACAAGCTCCTAGAGCTTGGTATGAGCATCTCAAGGAGTTGCTTGAAGACCGTGGCTTCCAAGTGGGGAAAATCGATCCCACTCTTTTTACTAAGAAGGTCAATGGGGAGCTTTTCGTATGCCAACTCAATGTAGATGACATCATATTTGGCTCTACTAACACAAAATTCAACGATGAGTTTGCTATGTTGATGACAAATAGGTTTGAGATGTCAATGATGGGTGAACTCAAGTACTTTCTTGGGTTAGAGATCAAGCAAATGCGACAAGGCACCTTCATCAATCAAGCAAAGTACCTCCAAGACATGCTCAAGCGCTTTGATATGAAGGACGCCAAGGGGATCGGAACTCCGATGCAACTCAAGTGTCAACTCACTCTTGACGAGAGCGGCAAGGCGGTGGATACCAAGCTCTACCGTTCGATGATAGGTTCGCTTCTCTACCTTTGTGCCTCTCGCCCGGATATAATGTTGAGCGTTGGTATGTGTGCACGGTTTCAAGCAAGTCCGAAGGAAAGCCACCTTGTGGCGGTCAAGAGGATCTTTCGATATTTAGTTGATACCCCACACTTCGGACTATGGTACCCAAGGGACACGGACTTTGCCTTGGTTGGTTTCACCGACTCCGATTGGGCGGGCGACAAGATTGATAGGAAGTCTACCTCCGGAGCATGTCACTTTCTTGGAAGATCTTTGGTGTGTTGGTCCTCGAAGAAGCAAAATTGTGTCTCCGTCTCCACCGCGGAAGCCGAGTATATTGCCGCGGCAAGTAGTTGTGCTCAAATCTTATGGATGAGGCAAACCTTGCGGGATTATGGACTCGAGTATAGCAAGGTGCCTCTTTTGTGTGACAATGAGAGTGCAATCAAGATCGCCTACAATCCGGTTCTTCATGGCAAGACGAAGCACATTGAGATACGGAACCACTTCATCCGGGACCACATTGCTCGCGGAGATATTGTACTATCCTATATTGGCAACAAGGAGCAATTGGCGGACAACTTCACAAAGTCCTTGGATGAGAAGCGCTTTATTGAGTTGAGGCATGAGCTAAATATCATTGATCCATCGAACTTTGCTTGACCGTCGTGCGCACATACCAATCTTACCGTCATATCTAGATGAAAGGCACACATGGACATAGGGGGAGTGCGGTTTAAATCCATTGAGCTATCGCTCCCCCCATAATGCATAAAGAAATCCAAAACATTTGCTATTTGTCAATTAAGTGACTTATGAGCTTCATGTTGAGTTGTAGTCCGTGAGTCCTAGATACATCTACGCGACCTCACAACTACTATACTCTTACACGGTGGCTTCGGCCACCAACACCCCTCCTTGACGGTTTTTCGGTTCTTCGTGACCTTGTTTTGTCTTTCTTCTTTACTTTCTTCTTCTTGTTTTTGAGAACCTCCTCCAAGCTTGTTTTCTCGTGATTTTTGCAAGCTTGGTTGTATGTTCTTTTTCTCCATCTCTCTAGTTTCGTTACCCTCCTTTTTGGTGTTCCGATGCCAAAGGGGGAGAAGTTCCTAGGTGGATGGAGACCTTTGTTGTTTGTAGCCGTTTGGTTCTAGTTGCTTATCTTGTCTCATGGCTACATCAACAACCCTATGGAGGCATCCTATTGTGAGTTTGGGTATTCTCAAGGCTATGGTATGATAACTCCACCCAAATCTCCGTATATGATCTTATGTTGCCTCCATATTGTACATATGCCTCTTGAACATGTCCTCTATCTATGTTGCATATGTGCTTGGTTTGTAAAAACTAGGGGGAGTGATGTCTCTATAACATGTGTATTTGTATTCAAATACATATTCATGATATGCACATGTGTAGGGGGAGCTCCGTCTAGTTTTTGCAAATCTAATGTTCTCATCATAATATCATTTGTTATTGTCAACTCTTGTGTTGTCATCAAACACCAAAAAGGGGGAGATTGTAAGAGCAAAATTCACACCCCAAGTTTTGTGTGTTTGATGACAACACTTGAGTAATCTCACCGTGTGCCTTGAGTACCATTGTTAGATTTGCAAGTACACGGTGACCTCGCCGGACGCGTCAAGATCGGAAGACTGAAGCGTAGTTGATAGGTTTTCCGGTTTTGTGTGTGTTTAGCGAGGTAACAAAGTTGGAGAGAAAAAGGGAAGAAAACCAGATTTAGCCAGGCCGGTACTACCGGTACCTGTAGCAGTAGTACCGCTTGTTGGAGATATGCCCAAGAGGCAATATTAAAATGGTTATTATAATATCTTTAAGTTTATGATAATGTTTACATACCATGCTATAATTGTATTAACCGAAACATTGATAGATGTGTGTTATGTGAACAAGGAGTCCCTAGTAAGCCTCTTGTATAACTAGCTTGTTGATTAATAGATGATCATAGTTTCGTGATCATGAACATTGGATGTTATTAATAACAAGGTTATGTCATTATATGAATGATGTAATGGACACACCCAATTAAGCGTAGCATAAGATCACGTCATTAAGTTATTTGCTATAAGCTTTCGATACATAGTTACCTAGTCCTTATGACCATGAGATCATATAAATCACTTATACCGGAAAGGTACTTTGATTACATCAAACGCCACTGCGTAAATGGGTGGTTATAAAGGTGGGATTAAGTATCTGGAAAGTATGAGTTGAGGCATATGGATCAACAGTGGGATTTGTCCATCCCGATGACGGATAGATATACTCTGGTCCCTCTCGGTGGAATGTCGTCTAATGTCTTGCAAGCATATGAATAAGTTCATAAGATACCACATACCACGGTACGAGTAAAGAGTACTTGTCAGGAGACGAGGTTGAACAAGGTATAGAGTGATACCGATGATCAAACCTCGGACAAGTAAAATATCGCGTGACAAAGGGAATTGGTATCGTATGTGAATGGTTCATTCGATCACTAAGTCATCGTTGAATATGTGGGAGCCATTATGGATCTCCAGATCCCGCTATTGGTTATTGGTCGGAGAGAAGTCTCAACCATGTCTACATAGTTCACGAACCGTAGGGTGACACACTTATGGTTTGATGTCGTTTAAGTAGATATGGAATATGGAATGGAGTTCGAGGTTTTGTTCGGAGTCTCGGATGGGATCCAGGATATCACGAGGAGGTCCGGAATGGTCCGGAGAATAAGATTCATATATAGGAAGTCATATTCCAAGTTTGGAAATGATCCGGTGCATTTATGGCAGGTTCTAGAAGGTTCTAGAAAAGTCTGGAAGAACGGCACTATGGAAGGTGGAGTCCCGGAGGGACTCCACTAGCATGGACGGCCAAACCCTAAGGGGGAGGAGTCCCATGTGGGTTCCACCTTGGTGGCCGGTGATACGTCCAAAACGTATCTACTTTCCCGAACACTTTTGCTATTGTTTTGCCTCTAATTTGTGTATTTTGGATACAACTAACACGGACTAACGCTGTTTTCAGCAGAACTGCTCTGGTGTCTCGTTTTTGTGCAGAAATCCAACTTTCGGGAAAAACCTCGGAATTTATGCAGAAGGCCCTATTTTCCCAGGAAACTAACGGAGCCAGAAGGGCAATTGAAGTGGAGGCCCGAGGGCCCCACACCATAGGGCGGCGCGGCCCAGGGGGGGCCCGCGCGGCCCTGTGGTGTGGCCCCCTCGGCCGGCCTCCGACGCCCTCCTTCGGACTATTTATCGGCCTCGACCTAAAAACGCACGGGGAGAAGTCGAAGTCGCCAGAAACCCTCCAGAACGCCGCCACATCGCGAAACTCCGTCGCGGGAGCCAGAAGTCTCCGTTCTGGCACTCCGCCGGGACGGGGAATTGGAGGAGATCATCACCGCCATCACCGCCAACGCCTCTACATCAACCAGCCATGTTTCCCCCATCCATGTGTGAGTAATTCCCCCGCTGTAGGCCGAAGGGGATGGTAGGGATTGGATGAGATTGGTCATGTAATAGCATAAGATTGTTAGGGCATAGTGCCTAGTGTCCGTAGTTGGTACTTTGATGATATTGTTGCAACTTGTTATGCTTAATGCTTGTCACTAGGGCCCGAGTGCCATGATCTCAGATCTGAACATGTTATTGTTTCATCAAGATAATCATTGTTTATGGTCTTACCTATAAGTTGTATACACATGTCGCTGTCCGGAACCGATGGCCCCGAAGTGACAGAAATCGGGACAACCGGAGGGAATGGTAGCGATGTGAGGATCACATGTGTTCACGGAGTGTTAATGCTTTGCTCCGGTACTCTATTAAAAGGAGTACCTTAATATCCAGTAGTTTCCCTTGAGGCCCGGCTGCCACCGGCTGGTAGGACAAAAGATGTTGTGCAAGTTTCTCATTGCGAGCACGCACGACTATATATGGAACACATGCCTATTGATTGCTTTGTACTTGGACACCGTTTTATTATTATCTGCAAATGCCCTGCTATGATTGTTACATGAGTTTCTCTCATCCATGCAACGCCCGTCATCCGTCCCCGTGCCTACAGTATTTTAATCCTGCTGTTTACTAAAATCACTACTGCTGTCTCTGTTACTCTGCTCGTTATTTCACTATCGCTACTGCTATAAACCTGTTACTACTGATAAACCCTTGCGAGCAAGTCTGTTTCCAGGTGCAACTGAATTGACAACTCCGTTGTTAAGGCTTCCAAGTGTTCTTTGTCTCCCCTTGTGTCGAATCAATAAATTGGGTTTTACTTCCCTCGAAGACTGTTGCGATCCCCTATACTTGTGGGTCATCAAGACTATTTTCTGGCGCCGTTGCCGGGGAGCATAGCTTTATTTGGAAGTTCACTTGGATTAATATTGTTCGCTGCAAATTCTCCATCATGGGTAAACCTCGCGATACTAAGATCGCCATATTACCGTCCACTACAAGAAAAGGTACAATTCTGAATACCTTTGCTGCTCTTGATTCACCATCTGTGATTGATAAACTTGTTTCACCGCCACATGCTTCGCATGCGGGTACATCTGCTGAATCTGAACACTCTCATAATATTGATAATGTTTCTGCTATGCTTGATGATAGTGGTTCATTGGGATCTTTTCTAGATGCTATAATTGCTAGGTCTAGACAAATTGAAAATACTGAAACTCCTAATGCTACTACACCTGTTAGTTCACCTGAACTTGGTTATTTTAGTGATGATCCTGAGGAAGATTATGTGGAGCTTAATGATGATTTTATTGAAAAATGCAATGCTACTACTGATGCAAGAAAAATTAAAAAGTTGCTTGCAGAACATGCTGTTAGATATAAACTGTCTCCTGATCCTAAGTTTGCCACATCTCCTATAAACATTAGGGATAAAGATTATGATTTTTCTCTTGATCTATCTCATATAGCTATTGTTGAGAAAACACCCTTTTGTGGTACTGAAAAAGAAAGTGCTGTTGAACACATGACTGAGCTATCTACTCTTAGTAGCTTGTTTTCTAATGATGTTAAGATGCGTACTTACTTTGTTGCTAAAATATTTCCATTCTCATTAAAGGATGACGCTAAAACTTGGTATAATAATTTGCCACCTAATTCTATTAAAAGTCTGAAAGAATTGCTTGATGTTTTCTTCCGCAAATACTTTCCTGCTAGTGCTCAACATATTGCTTTGCAGAGAATTTATAATTTTGACCAGGGAGATGAAGAGAAATTGCCTGAGGCTTGGGCGAGATTTTGCTCTCTTATTAGAGCTCGGCCTGACCATGATTTGGAAAAGCATGATTTACTTGATATATTTTATAGCGGACTAACCATTGAGTCTAGGGCATACCTGGATAGTTGTGCTGGTTGTGTTTTCAGGAAAAGAACTCCGGACGACGCTGAAGAATTATTGGCTAAAATAAGCCGGAATCATGATGATTGGACTACGCCTGAACCGACTCCAACTCCAATATTGAAGAAGCGGGGTTTAATTAAATTGAATGATGAAGATATGAGGGAAGCCAAGAAGTCTCTCAAGGAGAAAGGTATTAAATCTGAAGATGTGAAGAATCTACTTCCTATTGAAGATATATGTGAGATAATTCCCCCTTCATCCATGATTGAGGTAAACTCCCTTCAACGCTTTACTAGGGAAGATATTCCGTATTCGAAACCTCCTGCACAATGCTTAGATGAGTTTGATAATTATATTGTTAAGCAAGAAAATTTTAATATGAGAGTAGAGAATCATTTAATGGAAAATTCTCAAGCTATTAGTGAATTGCATGATATTGTGGAGAGAACCTCCAATGATGTTAAGATGCTTGTTAAACATTTTCAAATGATTCAAACTCAAATTGATCAACTCACTAAAGTGCAAAATGACTTGTTAGGGAATAATTCTAAAGAGAAACATGCTTATGAAGTAACAACTAGAGGTGGTGTCTCTACCCAGGATCCTCTATATCCTGAAGGGCATCCCAAAAGAGTTGAACAAGATTCTCAACGCATTGAACCTAGTGCTCATTCTAGGAAGAAAAAGAAGAAGAAACATAAAAATGTTGTAGAATCCTCTGAACATGTTAATGATCCTAATAGTATTTCTATTTCTGATGCTGAAACTGAAAGTGGTAATGAACATGATAATGATAATGATAATGATAAGAATGATACTCCTGATAAAGAAGAGGTTGAAGAAGAACCTGAAAAGCATGCTAAAAATAAAAAGTACACTAAAGAAGATTTTATTGCTGAGAAACATGGTAATGAAAGAGAACCTTGGGTGCAAAAGCAAATGCCTTTTCCTGCTAAGAAATTAAAATCAAAGGAAGAAGAACACTATAATAAATTTTGCGATTGGATGAAACCTTTATTCTTGCAAATCCCTTTGACTGATGCTATTAAATTGCCACCTTATTCAAAGTATATGAAAGATATTGTTACTAACAAAAGGAAAATCCCCAATGAGGAAATTTCCACTATGCTTGCTAATTACTCTTTCAATGGCAAAGTTCCGAAGAAGTTGGGCGACCCAGGTATACCTACTATTCCTTGTTCTATTAAGAATAATTATGTTAAAACTGCTCTATGTGACTTGGGAGCTGGTGTTAGTGTTATGCCTTTTTCTCTTTATAAGAGACTTTACTTAGATAAGCTGATACCTACTGATATATCTTTGCAAATGGCTGATAAATCTACTGCTATTCCTGTTGGTATATGTGAGAATGTTCCTGTTCAAGTTACTACTAACTGCTTAATATTAACTGATTTTGTTGTGTTGGAAATGCCTGAAGATGATAATATGTCTATTATTCTTGGGAGACCTTTTCTTAACACCGCAGGGGCTGTTATTGATTGCAATAAAGGAAAGGTTACTTTCAATGTTGATGATAGGGAGCATACCATTTATTTTCCTAAGAAGATTGAGAAAGCGTGTGGAGTTAATACTATTTCTAATGTGAGAACTATCAAAGTGGGAACTATTGATTGTCCTATATGTGAGCCTAAGGAAGAATATCAAATTCTCGTGATTGGATCCATATCAATACAATTCAAGGTAACATGATTGATTTGAGGTTTATTTCTTCATATGCTATGTAAAATTTATTTGGTGACAAGACTTGATCAACCTTGTTAACGGATACTTTTTATATGCATAGAGGAGGAAAACAACATATCTTTCTTCCTCCACTTGCTCTAGTTGCTGTAGCACTTTTAATTTGCAAAGTTCTTTAGTTATTTGAAGATTTCGAAATTTTTCCTGGCCAGTAATAATAAACTAAATACCCAGAAATGTGTGTTTTTCAAAGTTTTCAAAAATTCACAAAAATTATACCGTTGGTCCTATTTTTCTACGAGGCACAGGAACACCGAGAGGATGACCTGTGGGGCACCGAGAGGGCGCTGGACCACAGGCCGGCGCGGCCAAGGAGGTGGCCGCGCCACCATGTGGTGTGGGCCCCCCTCTGCCCCACTTTGTCATCTCTTTCGCCCAGAACAGTCTCTCTCCCGAAAAAACTCGTACCAAGTTCCTCTCACTCGCGTTTTTGCTCCAGAGCTCCGGATTTTTTGATCTCTTTGCTCAGCCCAGATTTCTGTCTGAAATTTGGCACATTTGCTCTTCGGTATGTGACTCCTCCACCCATCCAAGTAGAATTTCGTTTGGTTGAGTACATCTTGAATATTTTGCTGCTGTAGGTAACATGTTTAGTGAGCTTGCATGCTTGTTCTAAGTGGTAGAAACTAGTTTTGATGCATGATTAGTACTCTAGCAAGTTCCTATGGTAGTTTCCCTCAATTATATGTCACCAAACCAATTTTTTTTATGTCATTTGTTGAAAATTTCAGAGAAGCTATGAAGAAGTTTAGCTTTGGAGAGTTGTTCAAGAAGGGGACAACCAGCACCGGGAGGCCTTCTAGAGCTGCCACCCGGATTAGGCAATCATATAATGAAGACATCCTCGCGCCTAGCTTCGCGCCTGAAGAGGACAACGGTCCTCCTAATGCTTCTACTTTTCCATGTTATGATTTTCTAAGGAATGCAGGGATACTGGAGGATTTCTTAACCCTTGTTAACAGGGCAGGGTTAACCACTTATATGGGTGATGAAAGGGAGCAATACTACTTGCTCACCAAAATCTTCGTCGAGAGTTTCCAGTTCAACAACAAACACTATGAGCCAACAGTTGCGTTCAGGATTTATGGTAATACTGTGACTATGCCATTGAAGGATTTTTGTTGTGCCTTGGATATTGCCCCTGTAGGTACAGCAAGTAGGATTGATGACAACCCCCGGGACTTGCTGGAGCTCTACCGTGGGATTACCGACGATGATTGTCGCACCATTCAGCGGGGCAAGATAAGGAACATTCAACTCCCCGCCATTAAATATTTTGCATACTACATTGCTACTAGCATTCTTGGTAGGGAGAACACTAGTAATATCTCTAGCTACCATCTTGCTTTCCTGAATATTGCACTTACTGGTCAAACCTCCTATCACCTTGGTGCTCTTATTGCTCGCCGCCTGACTACCAGGGGGCCTATTTTTGGAGGAACCATTGCACTGCGCGTTTTAACATATCTTAATCTTCCTATTGATCCTAATGATGTGCCATTGGCCCCTAGGAGACTTGATATTACTGCTATGAAGAGTCATCATTTTGTTACTACTGACTCTACTTTAGATAGTATGGTGTATAGAATGCTGTTTTCTGACGGGGAGGAGAAGGAAATCCCTCTTCCCCAACCTAGTTTGTTGAGTATTGACAGGCAGTCATGGTCGTGCACTAAGGAGGAGGTGGATGAACATTTGAAGATAAGAGACTTCCACCAGCAACATGACTCCGAGGACGTCGGGACCTCCTACGACCACACCGTCACATATCCGGGTGCTTCTTCTAGCACATACCCGGAATACGACCCATCTTCATATTACGGAGACACTACTTCATGGGATCGATGGGATTGAACTCCACTTAGGCCAAAAGCCTAAGCTTGGGGGGAGGTATACCGGCATCACTCATTCTTTGCATATTATGGTTGCTGGATACTCGCACATACTTGTTTTGTTCGTTTGAGTGGCTTTCTAATGAGAGGAAGATGATATTTGGGGAAATGCTGCCTGAAAACAGATTCTGGAACGTTACTGTAAAAATCGTCAAAAATAGCCAGAGCGTCATTTTGAGCTGCAACTTTTTGTGTAGGTTCCCCAGGTTATTATCTAACTTTCATTAGTTGAACACTTTTCGATCTGAGCAACGTAAGATTTTTGTTAAAATCGATTTCTGTACTGCTGTCAGGTTTTGGCAGATTTCTGCCATCTCGCTTTTCTGTGTTTCTTTTAGTTTGCTATTTCTTGATTTCGCTTTGTTTCCTTCCCAAAACACAAAAAGACCAAAAATATTTCTGTTATTTCTCTTCACCATTTGTTTGCTTTAGTTTCTTGCATTTGTTTCACTTTATTTGCTATTGCTAGTTTGCTATAAGAAAACCCAAAAAGATTTTGCTTTGTTTGTTTGTTTCCTCTTGTTCTTGTTTCTAATTTGAAAACACCAAAAATATTTGCTGTTCTTCTTTGTTTTGTAAAGTTCTTTATGAGTTCAATAGTCTTCGGTGGCTGGAGCGTGTTTTCATTTCATATTATCCAAGCTACACAAGTGAAAAGGCAATAATGACGATCTACGACAATCTGATTGTGGTGAGAGGCTGGTATGAACTCTATTTGTTTTCATTTTTGTACATATACTCATCCATGTGAGCATGCTTAGTTGGTTCATGTGAGGTATATGTTATTTGAGAAAGTCTAGTAGTTTATGATCTCTCATGTTTAGCTCCAATCTATTAATATGAGTAGCATGTCATGGATGTTTGCTTGCATTGTTTTATTCATAAGTAAGTATGGCATTGTGGTATCCTCCTCTGAATAATTCATTTATATCGACTTGGCACATGCTCACGCATGCTATGACTGAACAAAAAAGTCAATTAAGCCTCGAGGATCTATATTGCTTCAGAGTTCTTGTATCACTTTTATGCCTCCGTTAATTTATTTTGCCGCAAGCATGATTATGACAGTTACTGCTCTCTTGATTTGTCGCTCCCTAGTCTATTGCTAGCCTTCACTTGTACTGAGCGGGAACGCTGCTCGTACTTCCAAACACATGAAAACCAAGTTATTCCAGAGTGTCCACCATAAATACCTATGCATGGCATTTCAAACCATTCCAAGTAAATTCTTATGCGCTACCTTTAAAACCTTCAAAATGCTTCTCAATTTGTGTTTATGTTTCATAGCTCATGAGGAAGTATGTGGTGTTTAGCTTTCAACCTTGTCATTTACTTTTGACGGACTCTCATATGGACTAGTGGCACATCCGCTTATCCAATAATTTTGCAAAAAGAGCTGGCAATGGGATTCCCAGTCCCGAATTAATTAACTTAATAGACACTCCTCCATGGTTTGTGATTGTTGGATGGCACCCGAAGGATTCGGTTAGCCATGGCTTGTGTAAGCAAAGGTTGGGGGGAGTGTCATCATCATAATAAAAATAAAATAAAAAGGCACTCCTTCATGGTATGAGATTGTTGGTAGGCACCCGAGGATTCGGTTAGCCATGGTTTGTGAAAGAAAGGTTGGAAGGAGTGCCAAATAAATATGCAATACTTCATGGGAGCCGCTCTTGAAAGTCCGGTTGGCGAGGTAGTTAGTGTACCCATTACCATTCGTTGACAACAATAAACACCTCTCAAAATAATTTTACTCCTGTCTTTATAAAAATGAAAAGCTCTAGCGCATGTTAATCCCTGCTTCCCTCTGCGAAGGGTCAATCTTTTACTTTTATGTTGTGTCTCCATTATTTCTTTGAGCACTATCTTGAGAGCACAACTGTCATTCTTAGTATAATATGCTTGTCTCAAAATATGATTGATTGTGGTATAATTTTGATGCATTTATCTTTTGACAATCACTACTTCTAGTCTTTCTATGAACTCCAGAGGTGCCCGGGCATTTATGTTTTGCCAATCAAATACAGGCAAGCGAGATACCACTTTATCATACTCTCTTATGAACATTGCAATCCTGCTTATATACATGATTCATGATGCTTATTATTAATTGTTGGTACCTCTCCATGATTGACATAGCTGTTAGATGATCTTATTTGCATATATCTCATTATGAACTGCTCGAGTATTAGCCATAGCATGAGAATATATACATCATATGAGCAAATGTGTTCGTGAAAGTTCTTTTATCGCTCAGTTGTTAACTGAATTGCTTGAGGACAAGCAATAAGCTAAGCTTGGGGGGAGTTGATACGTCCAAAACGTATCTACTTTCCCGAACACTTTTGCTATTGTTTTGCCTCTAATTTGTGTATTTTGGATACAACTAACACGGACTAACGCTGTTTTCAGCAGAACTGCTCTGGTGTCTCGTTTTTGTGCAGAAATCCAACTTTCGGGAAAAACCTCGGAATTTATGCGTAAGGCCCTATTTTCCCAGGAAACTAACGGAGCCAGAAGGGCAATTGAAGTGGAGGCCCGAGGGCCCCACACCATAGGGCGGCGCGGCCCAGGGGGGGCCCGCGCGGCCCTGTGGTGTGGCCCCCTCGGCCGGCCTCCGACGCCCTCCTTCGGACTATTTATCGGCCTCGACCTAAAAACGCATGGGGAGAAGTCGAAGTCGCCAGAAACCCTCCAGAACGCCGCCACATCGCGAAACTCCGTCGCGGGAGCCAGAAGTCTCCGTTCTGGCACTCCGCTGGGACGGGGAATTGGAGGAGATCATCACCGCCATCACCGCCAACGCCTCTACATCAACCAGCCATGTTTCCCCCATCCATGTGTGAGTAATTCCCCCGCTGTAGGCCGAAGGGGATGGTAGGGATTGGATGAGATTGGTCATGTAATAGCATAAGATTGTTAGGGCATAGTGCCTAGTGTCCGTAGTTGGTACTTTGATGATATTGTTGCAACTTGTTATGCTTAATGCTTGTCACTAGGGCCCGAGTGCCATGATCTCAGATCTGAACATGTTATTGTTTCATCAAGATAATCATTGTTTATGGTCTTACCTATAAGTTGTATACACATGTCGCTGTCCGGAACCGATGGCCCCGAAGTGACAGAAATCGGGACAACCGGAGGGAATGGTAGCGATGTGAGGATCACATGTGTTCACGGAGTGTTAATGCTTTGCTCCGGTACTCTATTAAAAGGAGTACCTTAATATCCAGTAGTTTCCCTTGAGGCCCGGCTGCCACCGGCTGGTAGGACAAAAGATGTTGTGCAAGTTTCTCATTGCGAGCACGCACGACTATATATGGAACACATGCCTATTGATTGCTTTGTACTTGGACACCGTTTTATTATTATCTGCAAATGCCCTGCTATGATTGTTACATGAGTTTCTCTCATCCATGCAACGCCCGTCATCCGTCCCCGTGCCTACAGTATTTTAATCCTGCTGTTTACTAAAATCACTACTGCTGTCTCTGTTACTCTGCTTTGTTATTTCACTATCGCTATCGCTATAAACCTGTTACTACTGATAAACCCTTGCGAGCAAGTCTGTTTCCAGGTGCAACTGAATTGACAACTCCGTTGTTAAGGCTTCCAAGTGTTCTTTGTCTCCCCTTGTGTCGAATCAATAAATTGGGTTTTACTTCCCTCGAAGACTGTTGCGATCCCCTATACTTGTGGGTCATCAGCCGGCCAGCCCCACCTCAAGGAAAGGTGGGAGTCCCACCTTGGGTAGGACTCCCCCCTTGAGTAGGTTTCCCACCTTTGGGAAGTTTTGGTGTTGGGGTCTTATTCGAAGACTTGGACCACAACTCTTGGGGCTTCCACCTATATAATGAGGGACAAGGGGAGGGTGGCCGGCCACTCTTGGCTCAGCCTTGGCCGCACCCCTTTGAGGGCCGGCGCCCAAGCCCCCTCTCTCCAAACCCTAGCTACCTCTCCTCCACCACCTCTCCCGCATATGCTTAGCGAAGCTCCGCCAGAGATCTCCATCGACACCGCCACCACGCCGTCGTGCTGTCGGGATTCCAAGGAGGATCTACTACTTCCGCTGCCCGCTGGAATGGGGAGAAGGGCATCGTCTTCATCAACACCGAACGTGTGACCGAGTACGGAGGTGCTGCCCGATCGTGGCACCGTGATCAAGATCTTCTACGCGCTTTTGCAAGCGGCAAGTGATCGTCTACCGCAGCAATAAGAGCCTACTCTTATAGGCTTTGGAAATCTTCAAGGGTTAGTCTCGTTCATCCCCTCGTTGCTCCCATCTTTTAGATTGCATCTTGGCTTGGATTGCGTTCTCGCGGTAGGAAATTTTTTGTTTTCTATGCAACGAATCCCTACAGTGGTATCAGAGCCGTGTCTATGCATAGATGGTTGCACGAGTAGAACACAATGGTTTTGTGGGCGTTGATGCTCTTGTTGTCTTTAGTTTGAGTACTTTGCATCTTTGTGGCATAGTGGGATGAAGCGGCTCGGACTAACTTTACATGACCGCGTTCATGAGACTTGTTCCTCGTTCGACATGCAACTTGTATTGCATAAGAGGCTTTGCGGGTGTCTATCTCTCCTACTATAGTGAAGATTCAATTTACTCTTCTATTGATAACATTAGTATCACCGTTGTGGTTCATGTTCGTAGGTAGATTAGATCTCTCCCGAAAACCCTAAACCACGTAAAATATGCAAACCAAATTAGAGACATCTAACTTGTTTTTGCAGGGTTTGGTGATGTGATATGGCCATAATGTGATGATGAATATGTATGAGATGATCATTATTGTATTGTGGCAACCGGCAGGAGCCTTATGGTTGTCTTTAAATTTCATGTTGAGTAGTATTTCAAAGTAGTTGTAATAGTTGCTACATGAGGTGAACAACCATGAAGACGGCGCAATGAACCTTGACGCTACGCCGACGATGATGGAGATCATGCCCGTTGATGATGGAGATCATGCCCGTGCTTTGGAGATGAAAATCGAAGGCGCAAAGACAAAAGGGCCATATCATATCACATATGAATTGCATGTGATGTTAATCCTTTATGCATCTTATTTTGCTTAGAACGCGGCGGTAGCATTATAAGATGATCCCTCACATTAATATCAAGATAATAAAGTGTTCTCCCCTCGTATGCACCGTTGCCAAAGTTCGTCGTTTCAAAGCATCTCGTGATGATCGGATGTGATAGATTCAACGTTCATATACAACGGGTGTAAGCCATGTTGCACACGCGGAATACTTGGGTTTGCTTGACGAGCCTAGCATGTACAGACATGGCCTCGGGACAACGGAAATCGAAAGGTTGAACACGAGTCATATGGATGATATGATCAACATGTTGATGTTCACCATTGAAGCTATATCATCTCACGTGATGATCGGTTTTGGTGTAGTGGATTTGGATCGTGTACCACTTAACAACTATGAGGGATGTTGTATTAAGTGGGAGTTCATTAGTAATTAGATTAAAACATGAACTAATTATCATAAACTTAGTCTGAGTAGTATTTTGAATTAATTTTGTAGTATTGGCATCCGTATTCTACCATGCGCTAGTCTTGTAATTGAGATAAAAATACTGTTAAAATCTGACAAGAAACTTTACGGTTTGGTACCGTATTGTTAAAGAATCAAGAATTGATTAAGTCCTATTGCAAACTTTTAGTAAACCTCACATTGTTGATTCAAAGAGCTATGTTTTCAATTAGTACCTAAAGTTATCTTGTCTCCGTTCAAATTTGTTTGAAAAGTAAGGAGCTGAAAAATTAGTTTTCAGAAATAATCAAGGTATGAGATATATGTGATATCTAAGACCTTATTACAAGATGATAGAATATAATTTGGTGAGACTACATAAACTCATAAGTTTTATGGGAATGTATGAAGGTTGAAGACGCCAGGCGTCACAATCCTCCAACTATTGGGGCACTAATAATATTCGCATATCCATGAAGTTATCATCCTTAGTATGCACCGTTGCTAAGACTCGTCGTTTCGAAGCATCACGTGATGATCGGGTGTGATAGATTCTACGTGTGCATACAACGGGTGCAAGCCAGATTTGCACAGGCGAATACTAAGATTAAACTTTATGAGCCTAACATGTACAGACATGGTCTCAGAAAGTCATCATGATACAATGGATAAAATTATGAGTGAAATTGTTCATCATATTACAAGGTTACTAATAGTGAAATCCGGAACACTTGTCATATGATGATCAACTTCAAAGTAAGAGCCTCAAGGTTATTGGTATTTGACCAACAAACCTAGAAGTTATTGATGTTGAAGTGTTTTTCTGAATAATGAGGAAAGCTAAAAGAGAAACTACAAAAGATTATTGGCAGAAAGAAAGAAAAGACTAGAAAGTCTAGCTCAGGTGTATATAAATGATATACATGTTATGGATGTATTCCTTGTTTTGGTCACACAATGAAATTCTTGGGTATTTGTACCATATTGGTTGGTATGAAGTGTCATACAAAACAATGCAATACAAGAATACAATGGCCTAAGTGACTGATAAGGAATATGGTAACAATCCACGTCTGGAACATAATAAAGTGTTATTATGTTTGTCGTTGGCATTCTACCTAGCCCTTAGAATTTATAATAAAGAACTTAATAATAGTTATTTTGTTTTGGTCAAATAAAAACAATGAGTTGTTCAAATTATGACATTACTCCATATACGATGGATAAGTTATTATAAATCTTAATGGTGAATCACACATACATAATACTGACGCTAAAATGCCATAAGGCAAATGATATGAATTCCACTTATTTGTGGAACCGCCATTTAGGTCATGTTAGAAAAGAACGCATGAAGGAACTCCATGTAAATGGATTTTTGGAGTCATTTGATTTGTTGAATCATTTGGCGCTTGCAAAATCTTTTCTAAAAAGTAATGACTGAAATACCATTCATAGGCCAAGAGTTGAACGGGCAATTAACTTAGTGAAAACATACATAATGATATATGTGGTTCACTGGGCATAGTTGTGTGCGGGAGATTCTTCTACTTCATGAAAACTTTCAACAATGAATTGAGTATATATGTGGATATATTCAATAAGGAAGAAGATTGAAACAATTGAATGGATTCAAATAAATTTCAGCATGAAGTGGAAATCATCGTAATAGAAAAGTCAAATATCTATGATTGGATCATGGTGAAAATATTTGAATTACGAGTTTTAGCAAACATCTAAGAGAGTCATGAAATTGTTCTACTACTCACATTTCTTGGAGTATCATAATAATGATATAGTATCCGAGAGATGTATCCAAACCTTGTTGGATTAATTATGAGATAAAATATTATGACGCCATTATATTTTTGTGGATTATGCTTTAGTGACTACCTCTTTTACACTGAATAGAGCATCATCATGATCCGTAGAAATGACACCATACGAGTTATGGCATGGGTATGAACCCTAATAGTCCTTTCTTAAATTTTGGTATGCATAGCATAAGTAAATAAGTTTACAACCAAAATCGGATGAATGTCTTTGTTGGTTATCCCAGAGAATTGATTGGGAATTCTTCCCACCATGGAGACAAAGACAAAAGTGTTTGTCAATGTTTCTTATTTCCAAGAAATTGTTTCTAGCAAAAATTTTGAGTGGGAGGACAATAGAACTTGATAAAGTTTATGAACCTGAGCATAATGATAAGAGTAGCGCAGCATCGGAATTGGTTCCGGAAGCGGTCACGACGATCATGGCTCCCATGACTACAAAGTGTTTTAGCCATGGAGATCAAAGTACATATTGAACCTTGTAGGTATGGTTTACTTTGTGATCAAATAAATGATTTGTGGACAAAGGATTGATTTTGAACAATGATAAACCAACTACAAACAAAGAAGTTATGATGGGCCCTAACTCCATTAAAATGGCTATACGCCATGAAATCCAAGATAGATAAATACTTTTTGAAAGTAAATGGATCTATGAAATTGATGGACTTGGATGAAATATCCTTGAATAAGCTCGACTTGTCGAAAAATTGTTTACGACAAAGTTCAAAGAGTTGACTACGATAAGATTAAATCTTCCGTAGCAATGCTTATAGTCTATGTGGATTATTCTAGTAATCACTACATATTTCTTTTATGAGATATGCTAGTAGGATGGCAAAATACACTACTTAACAGAAGTGTGTATTAAAGGTGTATACAAGATACAACCAATTGTTTTGCTAGTCCGTAGAATACTAGATAGGTATACGAACTTCAATTGGATGAAGTGAGTATCACGGAGTTGGAATCTTCACCAGATGAAATAGTCAAAAAGTTTTTGATTTCATCAGAAACGATGAAGAGGCTTACATTTGCAAGAAATTAAGTGGGAGTGCTGAGACATATTTATAATACTTTATGTAGATGACATATAGTTGGTTATAAATGATGTAATTATATACTTGATTAAAAAGGTTTCAATGAGAAATTAACTTCAATGAAAAAGATATGGACTGAAACAAATTTAGTGTCAAGATCTATGAAGATAGATTGAAACACATAATAAGTTTAAGTCAAAGTACATAGAATGGATATTGAAGTAGTTCAATATAGAAATATTAAGAAAATGTTCTTGTCATGTGAAGGTTTAACAAGAATTAAGTGTATCTTACACTCAATGAGTAAAAACACATGAGTGATTATAGATCACGAATAATATGTACACAATCAGATGTCCTGTACTCTTAAAAATGTTATGAGCATGTACCAGAATGATTCATGTGATGATCATTGAAAAACAGTAAGAATATTCTTGAGTACTTAAGAAGAACCAAGGATATATATATAGTTTTGTATGGAGAAATGACAAACAAATCGCTGTAAGGTGTTGCACCGATATTTGTTTTTGTCACATATGAAAATAAAATTTCAATCTCAAATTAGACTAAGTGTTGTTTAAAAAGTAGCACAATGAGCTAGAAGTTGTCTATGCTAGATTTAGAAGAGTTCTAAATATTGTGACGGATTCTACAAAAGAAGGCAGAGTATGTCATTATTTTGACAATGACAAAGGATGTTAAGTCAAGAGGTTCTTTTAGAACTTGGTGTAGTTCCGACAGAGTCAGACTGTCGGAACTTTGAAGCTATATTGTGTGTGACAATATTAGTGACATATTTCAGACCGCAGAATTAAGGTTCCACCAGAAGACCAAACATATTTAATGCCGACTCATTTGGAAATGAGTGATGCGTTGAGACGCAAATGAATTACAAAATACATACAGTTCTGAGCATGTCAGATCCGTTGACTAAAACCTCTCCCGTGAGCAAAACATGATAAAGCACCGGAAGGCCAAAGGTGTTATATCTTTACAAATGTAAACTAGATTATTGACTCTAGTGCAAGTGGGAGACTATTGGAGATATGCCCAAGAGGCAATAATAAAATGGTTATTATAATATCTTTAAGTTTATGATAATGTTTACATACCATGCTATAATTGTATTAACCGAAACATTGATACATGTGTGTTATGTGAACAACAAGGAGTCCCTAGTAAGCCTCTTGTATAACTAGCTTGTTGATTAATAGATGATCATAGTTTCGTGATCATGAACATTGGATGTTATTAATAACAAGGTTATGTCATTATATGAATGATGTAATGGACACACCCAATTAAGCGTAGCATAAGATCACGTCATTAAGTTATTTGCTATAAGCTTTCGATACATAGTTACCTAGTCCTTATGACCATGAGATCATATAAATCACTTATACCGTAAAGGTACTTTGATTACATCAAATGCCACTGCATAAATGGGTGGTTATAAAGGTGGGATTAAGTATCCGGAAAGTATGAGTTGAGGCATATGGATCAACAGTGGGATTTGTCCATCCCGATGACGGATAGATATACTCTGGGCCCTCTCGGTGGAATGTCGTCTAATGTCTTGCAAGCATATGAATAAGTTCATAAGAGACCACATACCACGGTACGAGTAAAGAGTACTTGTCAGGAGACGAGGTTGAACAAGGTATAGAGTGATACCGATGATCAAACCTCGGACAAGTAAAATATCGCGTGACAAAGGGAATTGGTATCGTATGTGAATGGTTCATTCGATCACTAAGTCATCGTTGAATATGTGGGAGCCATTATGGATCTCCAGATCCCGCTATTGGTTATTGGTCGGAGAGAAGTCTCAACCATGTCTACATAGTTCACGAACCGTAGGGTGACACACTTAAGGTTTGATGTCGTTTAAGTAGATATGGAATATGGAATGGAGTTCGAAGTTTTGTTCGGAGTCTCGGATGGGATCCAGGATATCACGAGGAGGTCCGGAATGGTCCGGAGAATAAGATTCATATATAGGAAGTCATATTCCAAGTTTGGAAATGATCCGGTGCATTTATGGCGGGTTCTAGAAGGTTCTAGAAAAGTCCGGAAGAACGGCACTATGGAAGGTGGAGTCCCGGAGGGACTCCACTAGCATGGCCGGCCAAACCCTAAGGGGGAGGAGTCCCAGGTGGGTTCCACCTTGGTGGCCGGCCAGCCCCACCTCAAGGAAAGGTGGGAGTCCCACCTTGGGTAGGACTCCCCCCTTGAGTAGGTTTCCCACCTTTGGGAAGTTTTGGTGTTGGGGTCTTATTCGAAGACTTGGACCACAACTCTTGGGGCTTCCACCTATATAATGAGGGACAAGGGGAGGGTGGCCGGCCACTCTTGGCTCAGCCTTGGCCGCACCCCTTTGAGGGCCGGCGCCCAAGCCCCCTCTCTCCAAACCCTAGCTACCTCTCCTCCACCACCTCTCCCACATATGCTTAGCGAAGCTCCGCCGGAGATCTCCATCGACACCGCCACCACGCCGTCGTGCTGTCGGGATTCCAAGGAGGATCTACTACTTCCGCTGCCCGCTGGAACGGGGAGAAGGACGTCGTCTTCATCAACACCGAACGTGTGACCGAGTACGGAGGTGCTGCCCGATCGTGGCACCGTGATCAAGATCTTCTACGCGCTTTTGCAAGCGGCAAGTGATCGTCTACCGCAGCAATAAGAGCCTACTCTTATAGGCTTTGGAAATCTTCAAGGGTTAGTCTCGTTCATCCCCTCGTTGCTCCCATCTTCTAGATTGCATCTTGGCTTGGATTGCGTTCTCGCGGTAGGAAATTTTTTGTTTTCTATGCAACGAATCCCTACACCGCTACCCCTATAGGTACCGCTGTCGGTACCGCTCTGAGTCTGTGCTCATTTGCCCTCCAGAAACACGCTGCGGTACCCCTGCAGTACCTGGGGCGGTAGTACCGCTCACGAGCGGTAGTACCGCTCACGGTACCGCTCGAGGTACCGTAACGCGTTACGGTCGTACCGCTCCGGTACCGCCCTGGTACCGCTCTGGATCCAGTAAGGTCTGGACCCTATTGCGGTACCTCGGGCGGTAGTACCGCTCTGTGTCCTTTGACCAGATCTGGATCGAATTTGAACTCAGAGCGGTAGTACCGCTTACCCCAAAGCGGTAGTACATCTTAGGCCAAATCTGGACATAACGGTTGGATTTGGAGGAGCCTATTTAAGGGCCCCTTCTTCCCCAACACGATTTTATCTCTTCGCCTTCTCTCTCCTCCATTGTTGCTGAGCTTAATCCTTGAGGATCTCCTTCCCCTTCCAACCAATCTTGCCCTAACTTTGAGGATAGGTGGAGGAGACCCCGATCTATAGTTCTACCAAGAGAGATTTCACAAATACTAGCTATTCCTTAGTGGATCTTGGTGGTAGGGTTCCTTTGGTGGATCTTGGAGAAGAGTTCCTTTGGTGGAGCATTGGGGAGTTCCTTTGGTGGAGCCTTGGAGAGTTTCTTGGTGGAGCATTGGAAGAGTTCCTATGGTGGAGCATTGGTGATGGGTTCCTATGGTGGAGCATTGGAGATGTGCAGCTATGGAGTCTAGCTTGGTGATGTACTAGCTCCATAGGGTGTTGGGAGCATCCTTGTGTGTGTGGAGCTCGCCCCAACCTTGTGAAGGAATCACCGCCTCGACCGGTGCCTTAGTGGAAGAGGGAGAGCACCTCCGTGGAGCTCTCTCGTGGAAGAGGGTGAGGCCTTCCTTCGTGGTGTGGCCGCCTAGTCTCTTGTGTGAGACTAGCACCTCCTCAACGCAGACGTACCTCCTTTAGTGGAGGGAACTGCGGGAAACAAACCTCGACTCGCCTCGCGCCCCCCGGTTGTCTCGCTCCTTACTTTTGTTATCTTGTTGATTCCTTTACTTGTTACACATGCTCTAGCATCATTGTAGGATCACCCCCATTGCTAAAAGTCACACCTTTACCTTCCGTTGCATAAAACTTGAAAAAGACTAAAACTTGCCGTAGCGCCATTCACCCCCCCCTCTTGTTCGCTACGATCCGTTCAGTATGAAACCCTTGCACCTCATGCATCATATTGCGCATTGCATACTTGTATTGATTTGTGCTTTTACTTTCCTTGTATGTGTTATTTGGTTCTTCTCGAGTAGACATCGACGCAGAGCAGAACGAACAAGAGTACGAGCACACTCAGGAGGATCGTGTCGGTGCTTCTACCTCTGATCTGACAGGCGAGCCCACCCCTTCACCTATTTTATATTTACATGCTCTTTTGATCTATTGCTATCCTTATGTTGCGATTCTGTGGTGTCACGTGTCCTATCCACCTGTTACCTATATCTCCGAGATACACCTCCTCCCCCTACCTGTTGTTTGTTGTTTGCCAGCTTTGCGAGTCATAGGCGAGTTTAGGGTTTTCTGTTGATATCTCGAAATGTTCGGGATATCTTGTTGGGATGTTGACACATGTACTACCTTTTCAAAATGATGATGATAACTTTTGCTACAACTAAAATTGCTAAGGGTTATAATATTGCAGAGGCATCGGTGAGCCCCTTTGCGAAAACATCGGATTTTTGTCTCGCTTGTGTCCCCTAGGACCCGAGTTCTTGTTATCTGTTTCTAAGACTGAGCGCGCTAACCACTCGTGGGAGGATTTATCGGGACCCCCCATCACCCATTACCATTTCTCAAGTCTGTTGAAAAGGGGCCACAACCTTGGTTTTATTTGCGTATGCCATGTATGCCATGTATGCCATGATTTACTTACTGTTGCCTTCGGGTGTTTACTTCTTGTTGCCTTCGGGTGTTTATATTCTGTACTGTACCCCGCGGGACGTTTAGCGAAAGCGTGTGGTTCACACGCCTAGCCGCCGTCGCAAACCATGAGTCTGCATCGGAGTACGACCGAACTTCGTTTCGGGTAGCTTAGTCGGGTGGCCCCCCTAGGCATTCTTGTTGATTTGGGAACGGTCTTGTTGTGAGACTCCACCGTAATTAAGCGGGTTCGAGCATGCGTATATGGTAATATTGGTGCACCCCTGCATGGTTAACTATTATCGATAAGCCGTGTCCGCGGTTATGGATGACTTGGAGCTGTTTAACTCGATCATAGAACAACTTACACCTAATGATGTCGCTAATAACTTGCTAATTACTTGTGTAGTAAGTTAGCCCTATTATAATGGAATGGATATGAAATTGTCAACTGTGTGAGTGCCTTGTTAGTACCTCTTGGCTAAGGGGGGTCGCACTGGCTGGGTTGTTGTTTGCAGAGTATAGAACTGCTAGATTATGCGCTCTCTCACCTTCTCTATTAGACGGAAGTTGTAGCGTGTCTCTATTGGTTAGTGCTTTGCTGCCGCTAAACTCCACCTTATAGCTGGGCGAAGTTTACACCGCCCACCAGCAAGCATAGCTGGTCTTGTCTCGCAAGTCGTGCCATTTGGTACTTACCCTCGTTTTTCTTCCTCTTTTTCTGGAACACGCTTTTCGACAAACAGGTACGGCAGATGATGATCAGTATGCAGTAGGCTACTTTGTCGAGTTCACGGACGATGACTTCGTTGCGTAGCAGGATCGTTCCTAAGGCAGCAGCCTGTGGCATGTTGGTTATAGGAACACCGCTTGATTATCTTCAGGACTCTTAGTCCCATTTGGTTCTTGTCTGTACCCAGACTATTTGGCTATCTTATGTATGATGTAATGTTGGGACATGTGTCCTCTGAGTGTCATTTGGATCTTGCTCACTAGAGCGTTGCTATATATATGAACCTTATTTCCATCTTTTGTGTCATACATAGTCATGTTGTGATATTCAAGTTGTATTCTACCCTCGTATCCTGTGCACAATGTGTGTATGTGTGAAGTGCACAGGAAGGTGAAGCACTCAGGCTTGGAAAGCCTAACGTGAGCCTTTGAGGTGGGTGTTGTGTGCATGGGCGTGTCGAGCTGTTGCTTGGTCTACCCATAAGCTTGGGAATGTGAGGCGACCTCACGGTCCTTTGTAGTGACCTCATGCACATAAACCCTCTTACCTGCGCGCTCTGGGTTTTCCTACTCCTGGGCTTACATGGGGGCTTCGTGCGCACGCTTGGCCGCCGACCCGGAGGTTGCCGCTCTTTTCCATTTTGCGGGAGGAGCACCTTCAGGAATTTCCACGTCAGATGCGGCTTCCGGGTTCAATGTGCTGGTATGCGGGATCCGGGTTGATGCTAGCACGCAGTCGACGTGCTCGTTGGGAACCCCAAGAGGAAGGTGTAATGCGTACAGCGGCAAGTTTTCCCTCAGTAAGAAACCAAAGTTTATCGAACCAGTAGGAGCCAAGAAGCACGTTGAAGGTTGATGGCGGCGGAGTGTAGTGCGGCGCAACACCAGGGATTCCGGCGCCAACGTGGAACCTGCACAACACAACCAAAGTACTTTGTCCCAACGTAACAGTGAGGTTGTCAATCTCACCGGCTTGCTGTAACAAAGGATTAGATGTATAGTGTGGATGATGATTGTTTGCAGAGAACAGTAGAACGAGTATTGCAGTAGATTGTATTCGATGTAAAAGAATGGACCGGGGTCCACAGTTCACTAGTGGTGTCTCTCCGATAAGAATAAGCATGTTGGGTGAACAAATTACAGTTGGGCAATTGACAAATAAAGAGGGCATGATCATGCACATACATGTTATGATGAGTAGTGTAAGATTTAATTGGGCATTACGACAAAGTACATAGACCGCTATCCAGCATGCATCTATGCCTAAAAAGTGCACCTTCAGGTTATCATCCGAACCCCCTCCAGTATTAAGTTGCAAACAATAGACAATTGCATTAAGTATGGTGCGTAATGTAATCAATAAATATATCCTTAGACATAGCATTGATGTTTTATCCCTAGTGGCAACAGCACATCCACAACCTTAGAGGTTGCTGTCACTCCCCCAGATTTAATGGAGGCATGAACCCACTATCGAGCATAAATACTCCCTCTTGGAGTTACAAGCAAAAACTTGGCCAGAGCCTCTACTAGCAACGGAGAGCATGCAAGATCATAAACAACACATAGATAATAGATTGATAATCAACATAGCATAGTATTCATTATTCATCGGATCCCAACAAACGCAACATGTAGCATTACAAATAGATGATCTTGATCATGTTAGGCAGCTCACAAGATCCAACAATGATAGCACAATTAGGAGAAGACGACCATCTAGCTTCTTCTATGGACCCATAGTCCAGGGGTGAACTACTCACTCATCACTCCGGAGGCGACCATGGCGGTGAAGAGTCCTCCGGGAGATGATTCCCCTCTCCGGCAGGGTGCCGGAGGCGATCTCCTGAATCCCCCGAGATGGGATTGGCGGCGGCGGCGTCTCTGGAAGGTTTTCCGTATCGTGGCTCTCGGTACTAGAGTTATTCTCGACGAAGGCTTATGTAGGCGGAAGGGTAGGTCAGGGGTGCCACGAGGGGCCCACACCACAGGCCGGCGCGGTCGGGGCCTGGGCCGCGCCGCCCTGGTGTGTGGCTGCCTCGTCGCCCCACTTCGTTTCCTCTCCGGACTTCTGGAAGCTTCGTGGAAAAATAAGATCCTGGGCGTTGATTTCGTCCAATTCCGAGAATATTTCCTTACTAGGATTTCTGAAACCAAAAACAGCAGAAAACAGCAACTGGCTCTTCGGCATCTTGTTAATAGGTTAGTGCCGGAAAATGCATAAATATGACATAAAGTATGTATAAAACATGTGAGTATCATCAATAAAGTAGCATGAAACATAAGAAATTATCGATACGTTGGAGACGTATCAGCATCCCCAAGCTTAGTTCCTACTCGTCCCGAGTAGGTAAACAATAACAAAGATAATTTCTGAAGTGACATGCCATCATAATCTTGATCATACTATTGTAAGCACATGTAATGAATGCAGCGATTCGAAGCAATGGTAAAGATAATGAGTAAACAACTGAAAATCATATAGCAAAGACTTTTCATGAATAGTACTTTCAAGACAAGCATCAATGAGTCTTGCATAAGAGTTAACTCATAAAGCAATAAATTCATAGTAGAGGCAATGAAGCAACACAAAGGAAGATTAAGTTTCAGTGGTTGCTTTCAAATTATAACAAGTATATCTCATGGATATTGTCAATGCAAAGTAATATAACAAGTGCAATATGCAAGTATGTAGGAATCAATGCACAGTTCACACAAGTGTTTGTTTCTTGAGATGGAGAGAAATAGGTGAACTGACTCAACATAAAAGTAAAAGAAAGGCCCTTCGACGAGGGAAGCATCGATTGCTATATTTGTGCTAGAGCTTTGATTTTAAAAACAAGAAACAATTTTGTCAACGGTAGTAATAAAGCATATGTATCATGTAAATTGTATCCTACAAGTTGCAAGCCTCATGCATAGTATACCAATAGTGCCCGCACATTGTCCTAATTAGCTCGGATTACCTGGATTATCACCGCAATACATATGTTTTAACCAATTATCACAAAGGGGTACCTCTATGCCGCCTGTACAAAGGTCTAAGGAGAAAGCTCGCATTGGATTTCTCGCTTTTGATTATTCTCAACTTAGACATCCATACCGGGACAACATAGACAACAGATAATGGACTCCTCTTTAATGTTTAAGCATTCAACAACAATTAATATTCTCATAAGATATTGAGGTTTGTTGTCCAAAACTGAAACTTCCACCATGGATCATGGCTTTTGTTAGCGGCCCAATGTTCTTCTCTAACAATATGCATGCTCAAACCATTCAACTCATGGTAAATCGCCCTTACTTCAGACAAGACGAACATGCATAGCAACTCACATGATATTCAACAAAGAGTAGTTGATGGCGTCCCCAGGAACATGGTTATCGCTCAACAAGCAACTTAATAAGAGATAAAATGCATAAGTACATATTCAATACCACAATAGTTTTTAGGCTATTTGTCCCATGAGCTATATATTGCAAAGATGAAGAATGGAAATTTTAAAGGTAGCACTCAAGCAATTTACTTTGGAATGGCGGAGAAATACCATGTAGTAGGTAGGTATGGTTGACACAAGTGGCATAGTGTTTGGCTCAAGGATTTTGGATGCATGAGAAGTATTCCCTCTCGATACAAGGTTTAGGCTAGAAAGGTTATTTGAAACAAACACAAGTATGAACCGGTACAGCAAAACTCACATAAAAGACATATTGTAAGTGTTATAAGACTCTACACCGTCTTCCTTGTTGTTCGACCCTTACTAGAAAATATCTAGACCTTAGAGAGACCAATTATGCAAACCAAATTTTAGCATGCTCTATGTATTTCTTCATTAATAGGTGCAAAGTATATGATGCAAGAGCTTAAACATGAGCACAACAATTGCCAAGTATCACATTACTCAAGATATTATACCAATTACCACATGTAGCATTTCCCGTTTCCAACCATATAACAATTTAACGAAGCAGTTTCAACCTTCGCCATGAACATTATGAGTAAAGCCTAAGGACATACTTGTCCATATGCAACAGCGGAGCGTGTCTCTCTCCCACACAATGAATGCTAGGATCCATCTTTATTCAAACAAAACAAAAATAAAAACATACAGTCGCTCCAAGCAAAGTACATAAGATGTGATGGAATAAAAATATAGTTTCACTAGAGGAACCTGATAATGTTGTCGATGAAGAAGGGGATGCCTTGGGCATCCCCAAGCTTAGATGCTTGAGTCTTCTTGAAATATGCAGGGGTGAACCACCGGGGCATCCCCAAGCTTAGAGCTTTCACTCTCCTTGATCATATTGTATCATCCTCCTCTCTTGATCCTTGAAAACTTCCTCCACACCAAACTTAAAACAACTCATTAGATGGTTAGTGCACAATCAAAATTCTCATGTTCAGAGGTGACATAATCATTCTTAACACTTCTGTACATTGCACAAAGCTACTGAAAGTTAATGGAATAGAAAAATCCATCAAGCATAGCAAAACAGGCAATACGAAATAAAAGGCAGAATCTGTCAAAACAGAACAGTCCGTAAAGACGAATTTCTAAGAGGCACCAGACTTGCTCAAATGGAAATGCTCAAATTTAATGAAAGTTGTGTACATATCTGAGGATCACTCACGTAAATTGGCAGAATTTTCTGAGTTACCTACAGAGAATTCAGCCCAGATTCGTGACAGCAATAAATCTGTTTCTGCGCAGTAATCCAAATCTAGTATGAACCTTACTATCAAAGACTTTACTTGGCACAACAATGCAACAAAACTAAGATAAGGAGAGGTTACTACAGTATTAACAACTTCCAAGACTCAAATATAAAACAAAAGTGCAGTAGTAAAATCATGGGTTGTCTCCCATAAGCGCTTTTCTTTAACGCCTTTCAGCTAGGCGCAGAAAGTGTGTATCAAGTATTATCAAGAGACGAAGCATCAACATCATAATTTGTTCTAATGATAGAATCAAAGGGTAACTTCATTCTCTTTCTAGGGAAGTGTTCCATACCTTTCTTGAGAGGAAATTGATATTTAATATTACCTTCCTTCATATCAATAATAGCACCAACAGTTCGAAGAAAATGTCTTCCCAATATAATGGGACAAGATGCATTGCATTCAATATCCAAGACAACAAAATCAACGGGGACAAGGTTATTGTTAACCGTAATGCGAACATTATCAACTCTCCCCAAAGGTTTCTTTGTAGAATTATCAGCAAGATTAACATCCAAATAACAATTTTTCAATGGTGGCAAGTCAAGCATATTATAGATTTTCCTAGGCATAACGGAAATACTTGCATCAAGATCACATAAAGCATTACAATCAAAGTCATTGACCTTCATCTTAATGATGGGCTCCCAACCATCCTCTAACTTCCTAGGAATAGAAGCTTCAAGATTTAATTTCTCTTCTCTAGCTTTTATGAGAGCATTTGTAATATGTTTTGTAAAGGCCAAATTTATAGCACTAGCATTAGGACTCTTAGCAAGTTTTTGTAAGAACTTTATAACTTCAGAGATGTGACAATCATCAAAATGTAAACCATTATGATCTAAAGCAATGGGATCATTGTCCCCAATGTTGGAAAAAATTTCAGCAGTTTTATCACAGGCAGTTTCAGCAGTTTTAGCAGTTTCAAGCAGTTTTTCACGCTTTGCATTAGAAGTAGAAACATTGCCAGCACCAATTATTTTACCATTGATAGTAGGAGGTTCAGCAACATGTGGAGCATTAGCGTTACTAGTGGTGGTAATAGTCCAAACTTTAGCTATATTATCTTCTTTAGCATTCTCTTCTTTTTCCCACCTAGCACGCAATTCGGCCATCAATCTTATGTTCTCATTAATTCTAACTTGGATGGCGTTTGCTGTAGAAAATGACTTATTATCTTTATTTTCATTAGGCATAACTTTCGATTTCAAAAGATCAACATCAGCAGCAAGACTATCGACTTTAGAAGCAAGTATATCAATTTTCCCAAGCTTTTCTTCAACAGATTTGTTAAAAGCAGTTTGTGTACTAATAAATTCTTTAAGCATGGCTTCAAGTCCAGGGGGTGTATTCCTATTATTGTTGTAAGAATTCCCATTAGAATTACCATAGCCGTTGCCATTATTATAAGGATATGGCCTATAGTTGTTACTAGAATTGTTCCGATAAGCATTGTTGTTGAAATTATTATTTTTAATGAAGTTCACATCAACATGTTCTTCTTGGGCAACCAATGAAGCTAACGAAACATTATTTGGATCAACATTTGTCCTACCTTTCACAAGCATAGACATAATAGCATCAATCTTATCACTCAAGGAAGAGGTTTCTTCGACAGAATTTACCTTCTTACCTTGTGGAGCTCTTTCCGTGTGCCATTCAGAGTAATTAATCATCATATTATCAAGAAGCTTTGTTGCGTCGCCTAGAGTGATGGACATAAAGGTACCTCCAGCAGCTGAATCCAATAGGTTCCGTGAAGAAAAATTCAGTCCTGCATAAAAGGTTTGGATGATCATCCAAGTAGTCAGTCCATGGGTTGGGCAGTTTTTAACCAAAGATTTCATTCTTTCCCAAGATTGGGCAACATGCTCATTATCTAATTGTTTAAAATTCATTATGCTACTTCTCAAAGATATAATTTTAGCAGGAGGATAATATCTACCAATAAAAGCATCCTTACATTTAGTCCATGAATCAATACTATTCTTAGGCAGAGATAGCAACCAATCTTTCGCTCTTCCTCTTAATGAGAAAGGAAACAATTTTAATTTTACAATGTCACCATCTACATCCTTATACTTTTGCATTTCACATAGTTCAACAAAATTATTAAGATGGGCAGCAGCATCATCAGAACTAACACCGGAAAATTGCTCTCTCATAACCAGATTCAGTAAAGCAGGTTTAATTTCAAAGAATTCCGCTGTAGTAGCAGGTGGAGCAATAGGTGTGCATAAGAAATCATTATTATTTGTGCTTGTGAAGTCACACAACTTAGTATTTTCAGGAGTACCCATTTTAGCAATAGTAAATAAAGCAAACTAGATAAAGTAAATGCAAGTAACTAATTTTTTTGTGTTTTTAATATAGCAAACAAGATAGCAAATAAAGTAAAACTAGCAACTAATTTTTTGTGTTTTGTTTTAGTGCAGCAAACAAAGAAGTAAATAAAATAAAGCAAGACAAAAACAAAGTAAAGAGATTGGAGGTGGAGACTCCCCTTGCAGCGTGTCTTGATCTCCCCGGCAACGGCGCCAGAAAAAGTCTTGATGCTAGCACGCAGTCGACGTGCCCGTTGGGAACCCTAAGAGGAAGGTGTGATGCGTACAGCGGCAAGTTTTCCCTCAGTAAGAAACCAAGGTTTATCGAACCAGTAGGAGCCAAGAAGCACGTTGAAGGTTGATGGCGCCAGAGTGTAGTGCGGCGCAACACCAGGGATTCCGGCGCCAACGTGGAACCTGCACAACACAGCCAAAGTACTTTGTCCCAACATAACAATGAGGGGTTCAATCTCACCGGCTTGCTGTAACAAAGGATTAGATGTATAGTGTGGATGATGATTGTTTGCAGAGAACAGTAGAACGAGTATTGCAGTAGATTGTATTCGATGTAAAAGAATGGACCGTGGTCCACAGTTCACTAGTGTTGTCTCTCCGATAAGAATAAGCATGTTGGGTGAACAAATTACAGTTGGGCAATTGACAAATAAAGAGGGCATGACCATGCACATACATGTTATGATGAGTAGTGTGAGATTTAATTGGGCATTACGACAAAGTACATAGACCGCTATCCAGCATGCATCTATGCCTAAAAAGTCCACCTTCATGTTATCATACGAACCCCCTCCAGTATTAAGTTGCAAACAACAGACAATTGCATTAAGTATGGTGCGTAATGTAATCAATAAATATATCCTTAGACATAGCATTGATGTTTTATCCCTAGTGGCAACAGCACATCCACAATCTTAGAGGTTGCTGTCACTCCCCCAGATTTAATGGAGGCATGGACCCACTATCGAGCATAAATACTCCCTCTTGGAGTTACAAGCAAAAACTTGGCCAGAGCCTCTACTAGCAACGGAGAGCATGCAAGATCATAAACAACACATAGATAATAGATTGATAATCAACATAGCATAGTATTCATTATTCATCGGATCCCAACAAACGCAACATGTAGCATTACAAATAGATGATCTTGATCATGTTAGGCAGCTCACAAGATCCAACAATGATAGCACAATTAGGAGAAGACGACCATCTAGCTACTGCTATGGACTCATAGTCCAGGGGTGAACTACTCACTCATCACTCCGGAGGCGACCATGGCGGTGAAGAGTCCTCCGGGAGATGATTCCCCTCTCCGGCAGGGTGCCGGAGGCGATCTCCTGAATCCCCCGAGATGGGATTGGCGGCGGCGGCGTCTCTGGAAGGTTTTCCGTATCGTGGCTCTCGGTACTGGAGTTATTCTCGACGAAGGCTTATGTAGGCGGAAGGGTAGGTCAGGGGGCGCCACGAGGGGCCCACACCACAGGCTGGCGCGGCCAGGGCCTGGGCTGCGCCGCCCTGGTGTGTGGCTGCCTCGTCGCCCCACTTTATTTCCTCTCCGGACTTCTGGAAGCTTCGTGGAAAAATAAGATCCTGGGCGTTGATTTCGTCCAGTTCCGAGAATATTTCCTTACTAGGATTTCTGAAACCAAAAACAACAGAAAACAGCAACTGGCTCTTCGGCATCTCGTTAATAGGTTAGTGCCGGAAAATGCATAAATATGACATAAAGTATGTATAAAAGATGTGAGTATCATCAATAAAGTAGCATGGAACATAAGAAAATTATCGGTACGTTGGAGACGTATCACGGGTCAAGGTCCCAAGATCCTTCTCCTCGAGGGAGTCGAGCTACAAGTACAAGATAAAGTCCTTAGGAAAATTTGCAGGCATAAAAGGGAAATAATGATCACTGCAAAGCTTGTCGCAGACCCAACGCCATCCGTATATATGTTGAAATGACACACATGAGTGTGAACGTCACGCGGAATCTTGAGCAGAACCCGGAGCCGTTTGTCCAAAGCGTCAGAAGAAAGGTTCTCTTTGGTGGAGCGCATTGTGTCGTCGCGGCCACTGTACAGATACATTACGCGATCACGATGTTGGAGGGGTTGGATCTGCTTGGTGAACCAAGATAGAGTCAGGTCCTTCCCCGACAACCCGGTTCCGTCAGCTTGAAGATCCGCCTCACCATCTTCACGAATGCTGGTGTCTCAGAGATGTGGGGCAAGCGGTCCACGCGGAGGTCTTGCTGGCAGGTCCATCCTTGAACGCCGGCAAAGTCTTGGGGCTGGTCGGATCCGCAACGTCTTTCACGTAAAAGAAATCTCCGGACCAATACCTCACGGATTCTTACCGATCCGTGTGAGGGTAGATCCGACCGAGGCGGATCTTGAAGGTGATGCTCCCGCAGTTGGCGAGCGAGGAAGTCTGCGGGACAGTGTCCTTCTTGATGGAGAAAATGAATTGAAATAGGGCCAAGTCAGGTTTTACCTGGAGATGACCGTCACAGACAGCGTCGTGGTTGGCGATGGCAGGGATGCAGTTTGGTGAGATGTTCTGGGGCTGAAGCTTATAGGCCTCGAGGATTTCTGAGAAGAAATCGCTCAGAGGCAGCGAGAATCCGCGCTCCACCAGGGCCCTCGTCAGTACTCATTCTCCGGCTTCGGTGCCGGTCTTAGAGCACCCGGAACTAATCTCCAGGATCCGGGTCGCAGGAACCCTTCCGCTTCTAAGCTGTGGAGCTCATCCTCGGTGGGGGTGCAGGGCCACCATTGCCCTTTGACTTCGCCTTCGCGAGTTCGAGCTTTGGATTTTTTTTTGGCGGCTTCTTCGTCCACCTTCTTCTCCATTCGCTCCTTTCCGGCTAGGTCCGCCGGATCAATGTTGGCTCCTTCAATGGATTTGCCGGATCCTTGAGCAGGATCAAGCCTAACTGGGACGAGTGGCGAAGGAGCGGAAGAGATGAGCGTGGCCGCGATCGGCTCCGACTGCGAGGGAGGCGGAGTAGAAGACATCTACGTTGAATGGAAACAAAACTTAGTTGGATCATCCCTACCAACACCGATGAAGAACTTGAGGCCGGAGTACTTACCGGCAATAGATGATGCGATGGTCGGAGTTGCCGGCGGTGAGGTTTTGCTGCGGTGGCTCGTCGGACTTAAGAACACCGAAGAACATGGTGCGGCGGTGCAAACTCCAGCGAAGCTCCGGTAGACTCCGGCACGGCGGAAGCAGAAGCTCGGTGGCGGCGCTCGAAGGAGAGGTGAATCAGGGGGGAAGTGGGTGATTATGAGTGAGCGGTTGTGATATTTATAGGCGCAGGATGAGATTCGTGCTCTGCATCCTGTGGTCAGAACGCAAGCATCGCACCATTGGATAATTGACACGCATCCAAAATCCTAGCGGTAAAAATGGCTAAGGATCAAGTTACTGTTTTAATTACCTGAGAATGGTGCCAAGATCGGCGAAACCTTTAGAACCTTTCGAGGATCCGGGTAACAACATTAATTGTTAAGTAAGCATCTTTGCAGGGGAGTAACCCGGAGACTTGTTGTAACGATATGGTCGATGGATGAAGTCTCGCAGGATGAAAGACTTTCCGGCATGCAAGCTGGAAAGAGGTTTCATGAAGTCAGAGTTCTTCAAGTTTCCCCAAATTTCTGGGAAGCTTGCCAAACGTGAAGATGGTGCGAGCAAGGCGGAAAATAAGGTGAACCTCGGAGAACTCTAGGGGCTACTGTTGTGGGTATACTTCATGGGTGTACCATCGACAGTGGCCAGATCTGGCAAGTCCGGGTGGCCCATAGATGGTGATGGTGGCATATGGCCCATCGGGCGGCCCAGTTGTTGTTGATCAAGATGGAGGAAGTCCAGCCCAGGAACAAGGAGCCGGATCCAGCCGACCTACTCTGGAAGTTGGATCCGGCGTAGCCCATCAGGGGTAGCCGGATCCAATACGACGTATAGGGACTGGTGGATCCTTGACATGCACGGCAATGTAATATTTTGTAGTTAGGCAACTTGTATTCAGGTAGTACTCTCCGAGTAAACCCTAGATCCTGGCGCCTTTATAAGCCGAATCCCGGGAGCCCGAGAGGCACAACCACAACTCATTGTAACAATGCGAAAGCACCCAGATAATTCCAGACAAGCAGCATTAGACCCTGTCCCCGAGCAGGTGTTCCGAAGCTGGGTAAATCGAGTACCACCGTCCCGAGGACTCTCTACCCAATGGCCCCTACTTCTTTTTCCCTCCATGAGGATCCCTCCTCTGGAGTATCGTCGAATAGGAATCGACACACGTGCTCCTCCTCCGCTGCTGCTCGCTCACCTCATCATGACGCGTGCACGCCATGGTTTGCGGGAATGCCTCTTATCTTTTTATCACACATGAATTGAATTTAGGCGGTTGCACACAAAACTGAAACTTTTTTGCTTAGTGGACAGAATACTGATGTCTATTCATCTTCCAAGGTACCCTGTTCACCTCCTCCTATGTCTATAAAAGAGAGGTCGCTCCTATCCAGGGACACACAACACCACACACATCATATGCGTCTGCCACTTGGTTCCAGAGCTTTGTGCTGCCAAGCCTTTTCCATCCTGTCTGTCGGTGTCGTTGGACGGGACAACATGTCTCCGAAACCCCATCTCTCATGATCTTGTACGGGAGAGAGGCGATAGGGTTTTTGAGGAGCACTCTACCGTGACTGCTGGTTTGTTCCTCAACACTGACATCAACACGGAGGCGGACGACTACTTCCCCGATATTAATAACCTCTTCGACGACATGGCTCTCAACGGTGATAACATCAATGCCAACTCCAACACTTGTTTCTCTTTTGGACCGTGCTATCTACTGCTTATAGTATTATGCTTCGGTTTCTTTTTTAGCATTTTGTTTGGACATGCTGCTACGTAATATGTGTCTACTAGCAATATGCCTAGATTTTTGAAAAACACGGTACAAACGTAGAGGTTCACATACACGCGCATACACTCATCATTATGAACGCATACACGCACGCCCTACCCCTAAGAGCACCTCGGGACGACTGAGCCGATGGATTGGATCTTGAAATTGACGAAGTCACCACAGGCACCTCGTTATCGACGGGAACGTCGCCTCCCACTGAATGAATATTCCGCCTTTATGAGACACACGTATGTCAAACCTAGGATTTAAACTCTGGTGAGCTTGGGTACAACCACCCTTCTAACCAATCAACCTCAGGTTGGTTCTCCAATATGCCTAGATTTGTTGTTTATCTACCCACAATTATTTTGTATGTCTAGTTTCAGTTCAATTCCTTTAGTCATGTTTTATCTGCTATTTTCATCAGTTAAATCTTGCGGAAATTTGCTAATATTTCCAACATGAACTAGCCGTTACTTAATCACAGTTTCAGAAGCTACATCATACACTCATGCTGGCACATCATCGAAGTATTGGAACTCTCTGTGTTCATCATTTTCCGGAAAAATATAGTGACTAATTGACAAAGCTCACAACGCCTACATACATTCGCAAAGTTCTGAACTTATCATGGACCGGGAGCTGCTTTATATGGAGTATATACTTTCTCTTCTCCGTTGATATTCACGTCTTGTCGTGCGATCAACTTCTTTTTGAAGGCGCCTCACCTTTTCACGTGAACTTGAATGACTTGACAGACTGCAAATACATGCCGAACAAAAAAAAAAATCGGTCAGTGTTCCAGCAGCAACCAGAAAAATCATGAGCTAGGAGGAGGCAGAATTAACCCAAGAAGGCCTCACCTTCTCGATTGCAGGCCTGTACTTGGCGGATTCCTCGTCGTCGTCGAAGTACTGTAGGTAAGCAAATGTGAGTGGAGTGATCAGACAAATGTGAGCGACGAGGAGATGAAAGTGCTGGCATGGCATGTATGCTCACCTGGCCAGTGATGGTGTAGAGCCGGTTGTACCAGCCGTTGAAGGCCATCCCGATGGCGGAGACGATGTGGCGGCGCTTATCGCCGGGGTTCTGCAGCGTGTACTCGATGTAGTACATGCCGTTGGACGCCCTGGAGTCGAGGAGCTTGGCTTTGACCCCCGCCGGCCTCTGCCAGCTCCTGTCCAGTCCGGTCACCTGCTCGGTCGAGGGCAGGAATTTATTCAGTCCTAGACGCTTGTAAATTGTAATGCACATCTGTGCAATTCATGAACGATTATGCAAGGAGAGAGCACATACCAGATTCTCAGCGAACTCGTCGACGTTGCCGAAAGATTTGAGGCTGGTGAAGTCCGGCCCGATGCCGGTGATCACCACGCTGACTGAGCAGGGCAGAGAAGCTCGTGAATTCTGAGAGGTATGGTGTGGTTCATGGTTGGGTGATCGAAGAACTCGTGCGTAGGTACGTACCGCTGGAGTTGGCGTCTTGATCGGGGAAGAAGGCCGTGACGTTCTTGAAGCCGCTGCCCTCGCCTGCGCCGACCTGCCACCCTGCACGACGCAGCAAACAAAATTTGGCGGCTCACGCTCTGTCTCCCTTGCGAATTGTCTGTCACTCTGCCGCGCAGAGTTAAAAAAAAAAAGCTGAAAGCCGTTCGGCTGAGTGCCTTGGGCTGAAACTGTTTCTCATTTCTCAGAAGAAATCATCAATCACCTTGTGGAACCACGATGGTGAACTTGTTGGCCTCATCCTCGTACGCGGTGAATCCCTCCTGCACCTCTTGAAACCGCACGAAATTCACGGAATAGTAAGTAGCAGTGTAAACACCATTGGACAGCCAAGCCAAGAAAACGTGAAACGGTGGTTGCCCATTACCGGCAGTCTCGGCGAAAGCCTCGGCGGGTGCGAGCAGCGTAGCCGCCGACGACGCCGCGGCGGACGAGAAGAGGACGCCGAGCAGGGCGTCCCGCCTGTTCAGCACCTCCTCCGTCCGCCGAGCAGGGAGGCAATGGCAGACAGTCGATCTCGGCAACTTCGCGTGGCCTCGGCGGGGCTTGCCGAGGCCGGGGCAGAGGGAGGCGGTGGTCACGGCAGCCATGGCGCACGGCTCTCAATGTTTACTCGGCTGCGACGGCAGCTGGGTTCGCTTGGTTTTCGGAGGATATTTTTTGCTTCAGCGTGTGTGGATTGGTGGCCGACCGCCGTCTGGGACGTGTGGCTCCTGAAGCAGCACATAGCCAGAGACGAGACTTTGGCCCGTGAGAGTCCGGTTTCGGCATGGGCTGCCCAGCGGAAACTCGCTGAATGTTTGAGGTCGTAGGAGCATCTGCACCGGCTCATGAGAAGAAGTGGCTCACAAGTGGACAGCGCCACCCAGGGGTTCAGTAAAATCAACGTGGATGCTGCTGTTCGAAAGAACCAGAATTGTGGAGTTGTAGCGACGGTGTGCCGTGGAGATAATGGCGTTTATCTCGGAGCGTCAGCAGTTGTGGTACAAGGTATTAGCGATCCAGCGACGGTTGGAAGCCTTGAAGAAGCATGTCGAGAGGCTCTGGCTCTTGTAGCTGACTTGCAACTGCAGAGTGTGGTTGTAGCATCAGATTGCCTTGAAGTTATTCAGAGCATTGGCCGAGAGAACCTGGGCAGATTCAGTTCAGTCTTACATGAGATTAAGGCAAGAAGATAAGACTTATGTTCGATAAATTTTGTTCACGAACGAAGAGAATCGAACGTAGAAGCACACAACTTAGCTCGGAGTTCTGCTTCTTTAGCACACGGTCGTCACCTCTGGCTGTTCAAACGCCAGCTCAGTTTTGTATCCCTTTAAACATTGCAATATAATAAAGGGACGGCTATTTCCTCAAAAAAAAAAACTGCACCGGCTCATTCCAAATAGACGGCAACAGTTGCGCCGGCAGCATCCGCATTTGCTTCCTAATTTAGAAAGAGGTTGTACATGCGATGTGGTACTATTTTTTTCTCCAGAAAGCCAGGTAACTCTTCCGCACCGTCCTCACCGATTCGGACCTAAGGCCATGGCGACAGGGCTATTAGGGTTTACGACTCCCGCCGCCGGCCTCGCCTGGAGGAGGAGGAATCAAAGCCGCCGGTTGAATCTTTTGATCGGTGGATCGGATCCGGCAGGTTCTCAGCTTCGTGTAGTCCGGCTGTTGTCCATCTCCCGCTCGATCGGAAGATATGGCGAGTCCGGCCAGTTCTGCGAACAGTGCAAGCGGATCGGGAAGCAAGAAGGAGGAAAGGATTGGTGATCTCATGCTGCGGTTGGGAATAGAAGATGATGAATTCGATGATGTGGTGTTTGAAGAGGAGGAAACAACGCCCAAACAGGGGATGAAGTGGCTTCCCCTTGTTAAGGTACGCACAGCAAATTCGTTTAGTCCAGTTACCTTTGAGAATCAAATGAGAAACGTCTGGTCTCCGGCACAACGTATTGAATTTCATCATCTGGAGAACAATCTGTTTACTGTCCAGTGATTCTGCTTAGGGGATTGGATTAAGATAATGGAAGGAGGGTTGTGGCTATTTAGGCAGAATGTGGTTTTTATTGAGGAGTATGATGGGTTTATGTCAACAGATTCATAAGCTCCCCATTGGATATCGCAATGAAGCTCTGATACGTCTCCGACGTATCGATAATTTCTTATGTTCCATGCCATATTATTGATGATATCTACATGTTTTATGCACACTTTATGTCATATTCGTGCATTTTCTGGAACTAACCTATTGACAAGATGCCAAAGTGCCGATTCTTTGTTTTTGCTTTTTGGTTTCAGAAATCCTAGTAACGAAATATTCTCGGAATTGGACGAAATCAACGCCCAGGGTCCTATTTTGCCACGAAGCTTCCAGAAGACCAAAGAGGAGACGAAGTGGGGCCACGAGGTGCCAAACCCTAGGGCGGCGCGGCCCCTGCCCTGGCCGCGCGGCCCTATGGTGTGGGCCCCTCGTGCCGCCTCCTGACCTGCCCTTCCGCCTACTTAAAGCCTCCGTCGCGAAACCCCCAGTACCGAGAGCCACGATACGGAAAACCTTACTGAGACGCCGCCGCCGCCAATCCCATCTCGGGGGATTCAGGAGATCGCCTCCGGCACCCTGCCGGAGAGGGGAATCATCTCCCGGAGGACTCTACGCCGCCATGGTCGCCTCCGGAGTGATGTGTGAGTAGTCTACCCCTGGACTATGGGTCCATAGCAGTAGCAAGATGGTTGTCTTATCCCCATTGTGCTTAATTGTTGGATCTTGTGAGCTGCCTAACATGATCAAGATCATCTATCTGTAATTCTATATGTTGCGTTTGTTGGGATCCGATGAATAGAGAATACTTGTTATGTTGATTATCAAAGTTATGTCTATGTGTTGTTTATGATCTTGCATGCTCTCCGTTACTAGTAGATGCTCTGGCCAAGTAGATGCTTGTAACTCCAAGAGGGAGTATTTATGCTCGATAGTGGGTTCATGTCTCCGTGAATCTGGGGAAGTGACAGAAATCTCTAAGATTATGGATGTGCTGTTGCCACTAGGGATAAAACATTAGTGCTATGTTCGAGGACGTAGTTACTGATTACATTACGCGCAATACTTAATACAATTGTCTGTTGTTAGTAACTTAATACTGGAGGGGGTTCGGATGATAACCTGAAGGTGGACTTTTTAGGCATAGATGCATGCTGGATAGCGGTCTATGTACTTTGTCGTAATGCCCAATTAAATCTCACAATACTCATCATAATATGTATGTGCATGGTCATGCCCTCTTTATTTGTCAATTGCCCAACTGTAATTTGTTCACCCAACATGCTGTTTATCTTATGGGAGAGACACCTCTAGTGAACTGTGGACCCCGGTCCAATTCTCTATACTGAAATACAATCTACTGCAATATTGTTCTACTGTTTTCTGCAAACAATCATCATCCACACTATACATCTAATCCTTTGTTACAGCAAGCCGGTGAGATTGACAACCTCACTGTTTCGTTGGGGCAAAGTATTTTGGTTGTGTTGTGCAGGTTCCACGTTGGCGCCGGAATCTCTGGTGTTGCGCCGCACTACATCCCGCCGCCATCAACCTTCAACGTGCTTCTTGGCTCCTACTGGTTCGATAAACCTTGGTTTCATACTGAGGGAAAACTTGCCGCTGTACGCATCACACCTTCCTCTTGGGGTTCCCAACGGACGCGTGCTGTACGCGTATCAAGCTCTTTTTCTGGCGCCGTTGCCGGGGAGATCAAGACACGCTGCAAGGGGAGTCTCCACTTCCCAATCTCTTTACTTTGTTTTTGTCTTGCTTAGTTTTATTTACTACTTTGTTTGCTGCACTAAATCAAAATACAAAAAAATTAGTTGCTAGTTTTACTTTATTTGCTATCTTATTTGCTATATCAAAAACCCAAAAAAAAATTAGTTACTTGCATTTACTTTACTTGATTCATCATGTTTCCTTTTAATTTTACCACAAAAGACATACCGGTAGGACGTGGGTCTATAGTTGGGAGAAATAATATAGAAGAATTTTTCAATCATGTTAGTACCATTGAAGATTTTGAAGATAGACACTTGGTAGACCTTGCTCCCACTTATGAAATTGCTGCTGCGCATTTAGTTCGCCTGTTGGAAACTAAATTTGTTAATCTCAATCCTATAATCCAACACATGTTCCTTACACTTGGTGATATGGAAGAGGGGGAAAAGAAAGATTTTGTTTTAGAAACCCTTCTTAGAGAATTTGGTGGTCTAGCAAGAGAAGCTAGAAAGGTCTTTGCTAAATTTAATATGCTTGGTTCTCATACTAATTTTGTTAGTCTCCTTGAAAAGATGGACATGGATAGAATAAGATACACTAATAATATTGATGATGGAGGGGAGATCAAAGCACCAATACCATGTAAACTCCTAGCTATGAATGATGCACTAGAAAATAACTATGCTTGGCTTGTTCCCGAAAATTTGTTTGATGAGAGTAGCAAGCCCAAGACTAATGAAAAGGGAGACGCTAAAACTTATGTATCCAATATACTATGCTTGGTTGAGAAAAATCCACACCCCGCTGTAGAAGTACCACCCTTCGATAATACTTGATACACACTTTCTGCGCCTAGCTGAAAGGCGTTAAAGAAAAGCGCTTATGGGAGACAACCCATGGTTTTTACTACAGTACTTTTTTTTTATTTTGTGTCTTGGAAGTTGTTTTCTACTGTAGCAACCTCTTCTTATCTTAGTTTAGTGTTTTGTTGTGCCAAGTAAAGTCGTTGATAGTAAAGTTCATACTAGATTTGGATTACTGCGCAGAAACAGATTTCTTTGCTGTCACGAATCTGGGCTGTTTTCTCTGTAGGTAACTCAGAAAATTATGCCAATTTACGTGAGTGATCCTCAGATATGTACGCAACTTTCATTCAATTTGAGCATTTTCATTTGAGCAAGTCTGGTGCCTCGATAAAATTCGTCAATACGAACTGTTCTGTTTTGACAGATTCCGCCTTTTATTTCGCATTGCCTCTTTTGCTATGTTGGATGAATTTCTTTGATCCATTAATGTCCAGTAGCTTTATGCAATGTCCAGAAGTGTTAAGAATGATTGTGTCACCTCTGAACATGTTAATTTTTATTGTCCACTAACCCTCTAATGAGTTGTTCTAAGTTTGGTGTGGAGGAAGTTTTCAAGGATCAAGAGAGGAGTATGATGCAATATGATCAAGGAGAGTGAAAGCTCTAAGCTTGGGAATGCCCCGGTGGTTCACCCCTGCATATATCAAGAAGACTCAAGCGTCTAAGCTTGGGGATGCCCAAGGCATCCCCATCTTCATCGACAACATTATCAGGTTCCTCCCCTGAAACTATATTTTTATTCCATCACATCTTATGTGCTTTGCTTGGAGCGTCGGTTTGTTTTTGTTTTTGTTTTGTTTGAATAAAATGGATCCTAGCATTCATTGTATGGGAGAGAGACACGCTCCGCTGTAGCATATGGACAAGTATGTCCTTAGGCTCTACTCATAGTATTCATGGCGAAGTTTCTTCTTCGTTAAATTGTTATATGGTTGGAATTGGAAAATGATACATGTAGTAAATTGCTATAATGTCTTGGATAATGTGATACTTGGCAATTGTTGTGCTCATGTTTAAGCTCTTGCATCATATGCTTTGCACCCATTAATGAAGAAATATATAGAGCATGCTAAAATTTGGTTTGCATATTTGGTCTCTCTAAGGTCTAGATAATTTCTAGTATTGAGTTTGAACAACAAGGAAGACGGTGTAGAGTCTTATAATGTTTACAATATGTCTTTTATGTGAGTTTTGCTGCACCGGTTCATCCTTGTGTTTGTTTCAAATAACCTTGCTAGCCTAAACCTTGTATCGAGAGGGAATACTTCTCATGCATCCAAAATCCTTGAGCCAACCACTACGCCATTTGTGTCCACCATACCTACCTACTACATGGTATTTCTCCGCCATTCCAAAGTAAATTGCTTGAGTGCTACCTTTAAAATTCCATCATTCACCTTTGCAATATATAGCTCATGGGACAAATAGCTTAAAAACTATTGTGGTATTGAATATGTACTTATGCACTTTATCTCTTATTAAGTTGCTTGTTGTGCGATAACCATGTTCACTGGGGACGCCATCAACTACTCTTTGTTGAATTTCATGTGAGTTGCTATGCATGTTCGTCTTGTCTGAAGTAAGAGAGATCTACCACCTTATGGTTAAGCATGCATATTGTTAGAGAAGAACATTGGGCCGCTAAGTAAAGCCATGATTCATGGTGGAAGTTTCAGTTTTGGACATATATCCTCAATCTCATATGAGAAAATTAATTGTTGCCACATGCTTATGCATAAAAGAGGAGTCCATTATCTGTTGTCTATGTTGTCCCGGTATGGATGTCTAAGTTGAGAATAATCAATAGCGAGAAATCCAATGCGAGCTTTCTCCTTAGACCTTTGTACAGGCGGCATAAAGGTACCCCTTTGTGACACTTGGTCAAAACATGTGCATTGCGATGATCCGGTAGTCCAAGCTAATTAGGACAAGGTGCGGGCACTATTAGTATACTATGCATGAGGCTTGCAACTTGTAAGATATAATTTACATGATACATATGCTTTATTACTATCGTTGACAAAATTGTTTCATGTTTTCAAAATCAAAGCTCTAGCACAAATATAGCAATCGATGCTTTTCCTCTATGGAGGACCATTCTTTTACTTTTATTGTTGAGTCAGTTCACCTATTTCTCTCCACCTCAAGAAGCAAACACTTGTGTGAACTGTGCATTGATTCCTACATACTTGCTTATTGCACTTATTATATTACTCTATGTTGACAATTATCCGTGAGATATACATGTTACAAGTTGAAGCAACCGCTGAAACTTAATCTTCCTTTGTGTTGCTTCAATGCCTTTACTATGAATTATTGCTTTATGAGTTAACTCTTATGCAAGACTTATTGATGCTTGTCTTGAAGTGCTATTCATGAAAAGTCTTTGCTTTATGATTCACTTGTTTACTCATGTCATATACATTGTTTTGATCGCTGCATTCACTACATATGCTTTACAAATAGTATGATCAAGGTTATGATGGCATGTCACTCCAGAAATTATCTTTGTTATCGTTTTACCTGCTCGGGACGAGCAGAACTAAGCTTGGGGATGCTGATACGTCTCCGACGTATCGATAATTTCTTATGTTCCATGCCACATTATTGATGATATCTACATGTTTTATGCATACTTTATGTCATATTCGTGCATTTTCTGGAACTAACCTATTGACAAGATGCCGAAGTGCCAGTTGCTGTTTTCTGCTGTTTTTGGTTTCAGAAATCCTAGTAACGAAATATTCTCGGAATTGGACGAAATCAACGCCCAGGGTCCTATTTTGCCACGAAGCTTCTAGAAGACCGAAGAGGAGACGAAGTGGGGCCACGAGGTGGCCAAACCCTAGGGCGGCGCGGCCCCTGCCCTGGCCGCGCGGCCCTATGGTGTGGGCCCCTCGTGCGCCGCCTCCTGACCTGCCCTTCCGCCTACTTAAAGCCTCCGTCGCGAAACCCCCAGTACCGAGAGCCACGATACGGAAAACCTTACTGAGACGCCGCCGCCGCCAATCCCATCTCGGGGGATTTAGGAGATCGCCTCCGGCACCCTGCCGGAGAGGGGAATCATCTCCCGGAGGACTCTACGCCGCCATGGTCGCCTCCGGAGTGATGTGTGAGTAGTCTACCCCTGGACTATGGGTCCATAGCAGTAGCTAGATGGTTGTCTTCTCCCCATTGTGCTTAATTGTTGGATCTTGTGAGCTGCCTAACATGATCAAGATCATCTATCTGTAATTCTATATGTTGCGTTTGTTGGGATCCGATGAATAGAAAATACTTGTTATATTGATTATCAAAGTTATGTCTATGTGTTGTTTATGATCTTGCATGCTCTCCGTTACTAGTAGATGCTCTGGTCAAGTAGATGCTTGTAACTCCAAGAGGGAGTATTTATGCTCGATAGTGGGTTCATGTCTCCGTGAATCTGGGGAAGTGACAGAAATCTCTAAGATTATGGATGTGTTGTTGCCACTAGGGATAAAACATTAGTGCTATGTTCGAGGACGTAGTTACTGATTACATTACGCGCAATACTTAATGCAATTGTCTGTTGTTAGCAACTTAATACTGGAGGGGGTTCAAATGATAACCTGAAGGTGGACTTTTTAGGCATAGATGCATGCTGGATAGCGGTCTATGTACTTTGTCGTAATGCCCAATTAAATCTCACAATACTCATCATAATATGTATGTGCATGGTCATGCCCTCTTTATTTGTCAATTGTCCAACTGTAATTTGTTCACCCAACATGCTATTTATCTTATGGGAGAGACACCCCTAGTGAACTGTGGACCCCGGTCCAATTCTCTATACTGAAATACAATCTCTTGCAATCTTTGTTCTCTTGTTTCTGCAAACAATCATCATCCACACTATACATCTAATCCTTTGTTACAGCAAGCCGGTGAGATTGACAACCTCACTGTTTCGTTGGGGCAAAGTATTTTGGTTGTGTTGTGCAGGTTCCACGTTGGCGCCGGAATCTCTGGTGTTGCGCCGCACTACATCCCGCCGCCATCAACCTTCAACGTGCTTCTTGGCTCCTACTGGTTCGATAAACCTTGGTTTCATACTGAGGGAAAACTTGCCGCTATACGCATCACACCTTCCTCTTGGGGTTCCCAACGGACGCGTGCTGTACGCGTATCAAGCTCTTATTAAAAATCTCACAAGGAAGATTGGATAAGTTACAAACATTGAGACCAATGTTATGGGGATGGGAAATTTCATCCGAATCCGGGTTAAACTTGATGTCAGGAAGGTTCTAGCTCGATCTGTCTCAATGGTGAGGGATGGAGTGAGGGAAATTTACCATCTACAGTATGAGAAAATTCCGAAAATTTTGTGGTGCTTGCGGCTTTTTTGGACACTCCCATCTTGATTGTGGCTCTGGAGAGCATGATGAAGAAAATTTTAAGTGGGGTGAATTTTTGAAGGCCGAGTGGGATACTTGGCATGCTCGTGGAATGCCCTTTGCTAGAGGAGGTGGTCGTGGGGGTGGTAGTGCTGGTCGACTTGGAGATGTACCTACTGGGAGAGGAATTGATCAAAGGGGTCGGGGTGGTCTGATGACTTCATGGAGACATAATGCAATTATCCCGGGTGCTAAACAAGTTGATCCTGAACTAAAGGACACTGCGACTAGCCCGGGGAAATTAAATAGCATGGATCTGGATAAAACTAACCCTGCAAACCCACTAGCTAAGAGAGCCTTGGATCTTGATGGTAAAGAGGTAAATGATGAGAAAAAACAGTAATGTATTGGCAAATAACAGCATGGAAGGGGTTGAGGCTGCTGAGGGAGTCCCTATAGATGAGACTCTGAATGGTTTGGTTGAGAAAGATAGGAAGAAACGTACCAAGACGGACGGAGCTGACTCCCCTTCATTCGGATCAGCGGGTTCCCGTGAGGAACCTGTCCGGTCGCAATGAGGATTTTAAGTTGGAACTGTCACGGGTTGGGCAATGCCGCGGCAGTTTGAGCGCTTCTTGATGTCTTGAGGCATCAAAACCCAGATGTGGTGTTCTTGTCGGAGACCCACCTTGAAGTTTATCCGGCAGAATGTCTTAGGAGAAGAATTAAAATGGACTCCAAAATAGTCCAAGCTAGTGATGGAAGGCGTGGTGGTATTATTATGTTCTGGAGGAAAGAAGTCAATATTCACCAAATAAGGGCTGAGCCAAACTTTATTGATGTTCGTATAGAGGAAGAGCCAAACAAAATTTGGAGATTTAGAGGTATGTATGGTGAGTTTAAATGGGAGGAAAAATACAAAACCTGGGACAGAATGAGGTCAATACACCAAAATAATAATCTGCCTTGGGTTGTTATGGGGGACTTGAATGAAATCCTCTTTGATTATGAGAAAGAAGGTGGAAGCCAAAGACCCCCAAGATATATCCAAGATTTCCATAGACCTTTGGATGACTGTGATCTTAGTGATTTGGGATATGTGGGGGACATGTTTAACTGGCATAGGGGTAATATGAGATCGAGATTAGACAGAGCAGTAGGAAATCTGAGTTGGAACCAAATGTATTTGGATGCGGCGGTGATTGACATAGGCATCCCCAATGGGCCTGCCGATGATGGTACCCGGGGTTTACTGAAGGCCCACTACTCGAAGAATAAGAAGGTTCGGAAGCCCAAGATATTATTAAGGAAAGCTAGAGTTGTAACAGGAAGCATTATTTGTAATCTTGCGGGAGGAGTTAGAAACCTACCCGGACTCTGTAACTTGTACGATATGAAACCCTCGGCTCCGCCTCCTATATAAGGGGGAGTCGAGGGACGCAGAAAGCATCGAATCATTGTCTCTCAAACCCTAGTTTTTACATCGTCAAGTACTTTTCGGCTGAAACCTTCGAGATCTACTTGCCCTCTACATCTAGCGAAACCCTAGTCTACAATCTGTAGGCATTGACAAGTTAATACTTTGTCAATTGGCACCGTCTATGGGATCTAGAGGTTGCAAGGAGCTGATCTCGATGGCACGCCCAGAATCGTCGACTTCGTCAGTAGCAAGCAATGCGATGGATAGAGGTAAACAGGAAAAAACTGATCTAGTCGATTTTATTCCTCACCCGCCCTCCCGTTTGGATGCATGTGCGTATCTGGAGGAGCCCATCGTTATGAAGTTCGGAGAATTCCGATTCAGCGTCAACAAGGAAGGATTTTATCGTCTCGAAGTTCCGATCTCGTCGAAATTTTCAGCGATCGATTCTGACTTTTCGACAAGTGATGAAGAGTTTTCGTCGCCACGTTTCATCGACACCAAGGCAAGCGAAAAGTTCATCAAGATCTTCAGCGACACATCCTTCGGGTCGACTGCGGACTCCTTTATAAGCAGCGACTCCGACAGCGTCGACAGCTTCATCGACAAATCTACTGCCACCGGAAAGGTCTTCACCAATCTTTATGATGGTGTCACCGATCCCGACAAAAATCAATACTCAAAATATCATCAAGTGTAAGCAATTGAAGAGGCAAGCCGAGCAGAACCAGAGACGTCAGAGGCTTTCGATGATTTGGGAAACCCATACGTCGATCCCGCTGATCTCAGAAGAGGCTTAGGCACCAAATATGTCGGGACCTCACCTCGCGAAAGAGTCCAACTCCCGCAAGCAGCGTGGGATAGGGCTGCAAGAGCCATGGATGGTTCAGAACCAATGACCACCACAGCTACTGCCGAGGAATTACAAGCCTATCAATATAGACTTGCTCGTGTGAGTAGGGAGTTGGAAAAAGAAACAGCATCCCTGAATAGAAGAAAAGGGGTAGCATCCGCGTCAAGCAGGCGTCGAGCAGAGCTCAGTCGACAATCAGGAACTTCGGGAGATAGTCACAGAGAAGCTCGGAGGAGGGCAATATCTCGGCTGCAAAATATACCTGAAGCAGAGAGAGGCAACATAATTCAAAATCTCGACATGTCTTTCATGTCGATTGATACAAGGGGAAATATCATCCCGAAAACGCCAGAAGCAGGATACATGGCAACGCAAGCTTACATCCTCGCGTCCAGACCACCCCCCGGAGACCCGAGAGAAGCATTGTTCAATATGGCAATGGCTGGAGTTGGAGTCATGGGAACAGCATTCACAGCTACACCTCCCGAAGGAACAGCAAGGCAAAATAGTCCACGACCTACTGCTGCAGTGCAAGATCCACCAAGAACAAGTGGGGCAAGAGATACGGCGGCTCAAGCAAGGGTAGACAGAGCGCGGCAAGAAAGAAGAGAACATCGGCATTCACCAGAAGTTGCCGATGAAGATCTGTGCGGGCTTCCGTGCTTTACGAGACGAGTCCGAAAAACTCGAGTACCAAAAGGGTTTAAGTTACCCGAGAATTTCAAAAAATTCGACGGTCTGCAGGATCCCGAGGATTGGCTCATTGATTATCTCGAGATGGTGAAGCTGGTAGGAGGAACCAGAGCAACAGCCATGCAAAGTATCCAAGTCCACCTGAGTGGTGCCGCGAGATCTTGGATAAAGAAACTTTCCCCAGGTTCCATCGACAGCTGGGATAGTTTTGAAGATATTTTCGTGAGAAACTTCCGATCCACCTGCAAGAAACCTGCATCATTGGAAGAGTTGAGGGTGTGCCGACAGAAACACGACGAGTCGATGAGAAAATATATACAGAGGTGGAACATTATTAAAAACTCGGCAGAAGATATATCTGACAAGAGAGCAATAGACGCGTTCGTGGCAGGAATCCGACGGGGAGATTTCGTCGAGGACTTAGGGAGAACCAACCCCAAGACAATATCAGCATTGATGGAGATAGCCAACAAGTGGGCAGATGGAGAAGACGCAATATATAACAAGCGACACAGGTCGCCAGAACAGGACCGCGGTCGAAATTTTCAAAATAGAAGGCGATTTTCCCTCCAGTTCTACAACAACGACGCTCCCGGCCACATATCGGCTGGCTTCCGAGGAAATCTTGGAGGAAATAGTCGAGATGACTACCAAAGAAGTAATGAACAACAAGGCGACAATAGAGATGATTCTCGCGGTCACAGGCAAAATAGTGGACCAAGGTTTCAAAGACCCTATGTGTCCCCCGAGGAGATGATGAACGGACCGTGTTAGATGCACTTTTTTCTCGATAGCAACGGAAAGAGACAGTCAGGACATCTCCAAAAAGACTGCCGCAACTTTCAGACAATGTTGTGAGCCGCAGGAATTACAAATACCCAAGCAATGAATAGAAATCACCAGGGACCAAGGAGCGAGATACATCTCCCACCTCCTCCCGCGATTACAGACGAGAATCGGCACCAGCTCAGAATAGCGGCAGCACCACAACCACCTCCGTATGTTGATCCTAATTCTAATGGCGCAGTCTTGATGATTCAGAAAGCTAGGCCATCTAACAGGGCGCAGAAAGTAATTTCGCGGCAAGTATTCATGGCAGAAAAGATGCCTCCACCAACAGTCGACTACCTAAATTGGTCGGGACAGGATATCGGCTTCACAATTGCGGATCACCCGCAGCAGGTTCCTCGACCTGGGCAATCCGCACTTATCTTACCCGCAGTAATTGCTGGCTTTGACGTGTTGAGAGTTTTCATAGATGGCGGCAGCAGCTTAAACCTGATGACGCAGATACACTAAGGAAGATGAACATATCCCTAGCAAATCTAGCACCAACTGACACACGTTTTCACGGGATCACGCCAGAGAAACAAGTTATCCGTTGGGCAAGATTAATCTCGATGTTCAGTTTGGGACCCGAGAAAATTACAGGATAGAGAAATTGGAGTTTGAAGTTGTGGATTTCCCGTCGCAATATCATGCTTTGTTGGGATGACCAGCGTATGCTAGGTTTATGGCGGTACCTCATTATACGTATTTACTGTGGAGGTTACCTGGACCCAAAGGACCAATCACAGTCAAAGGAAGTTTTGCGTTAGCTGACAAATGCGACAAAGATTTTCATCAACTGTCAGAAACCTTCGGGATACAAGCAGAATATATGGCGCCAAGGCAAACTGATTACGATGTTTTGCCAGACATAGGGAGGCCACTCAGGGAACCAACCTTTAACACAGCGAAGGACTCAAAAGAAGTGCAAATCCACCCGACGGACCCGAAGAAAACGACGTCCATTGCAACAAATATGGACCTCGCATAGGAAAGCGCGCTCGTCAAGTTCCTCCGTGAGCACTGGAAAATCTTCGCATGGTGTCCAGCTGACATGCCAGGAGTACCCAGGGAACTTGCCGAGCACCACCTCAACTTGGATCCTCTCGCGAGACCAATCAAACAACCCTTGCGGCGTTTTTCGGAACCAAACCGCAAAGCTATGCTATCAGAAATAGATCGACTTAAGGATGCTGGTTTTATCAAAGAGATATCTACAGAAGCCACATGGGTAGCTAACCCAGTGATGGTGCCGAAGAAACACACGAAAGTCCTTCGCATGTGCGTCGACTTTACGTGTCTCAATAAACATTGTCCTAAGGATCACTTTCCCCTCCCAAGGATCGATCAAATCATCGACTCCACGGCAGGATGTGAACGTCTTTCCTTCTTGGATGCATACTCTGGTTATAACCAGATCAGACTAAAAGAAGATGATGAGGCCAAAACAGCGTTCATAACACCTTACGGCGTGTTTTGTTACAAAACAATGCCCTTTGGTTTGAAAAACGCGGGAGCAACATATCAGCGGATGATGCAGAAGTGCCTTGCAACACAGATTGGGAAAAATGTACAAGTCTACATCGACGATGTCGTGATAACATCAAAGAAGGGGTCAACACTGATCGAAGATTTGAAGGAAACCTTCGACAACCTTGACAAGTTTTGCCTCAAGTTGAACCCGACAAAGTGCTCCTTTGGCGTTCCTGCGGGAGAACTTCTTGGATTCTTAGTATCAGCAAGAGGGATCGAAGCTAATCCCGAAAAAATACAGGCCATCGTAACTATGAGGAAGCCAACAAAGTTGAAAGAAATACAACAGCTGACGGGGCGAGTCGCAGCTTTAAGCAGATTCGTCGCCAAAGTTAGGGAGAAAAGCCGCTGCCATTCTACGCATTGATCAAACAAGGGGAGAAATTTCAATGGAACGAGGAAGCAGATAGGGCCTTCGAGAACCTCAAGCGCACAATTTCGACACCACCAATTTTGGTAGCGCCTAAAGAGAAAGAACCTCTCCTACTATATATTGCAGCCACACCCCAAGTGGTCAGCACGGTTTTGGTAGTCGAGAGAGAGGAAGAAGGAAAGCTCCATGGAGTTCAGAGGCCAGTATATTTCATCAGTGAAGTACTGTCGCCGTCAAAACAGCGGTACCCTCAGTACCAGAAACTGGCATATGGAGTATTTACGACAGCAAGAAAATTGCGACACTATTTTTCGGCGCACCCGATAATAGTGGTCAATGAAGCTCCTCTGTCAAATATATTGAACAACCCAGAAGCTACGGGTCGTGTCTCCCTTTGGGGAATAGAACTTTCTCCTCGGGACATCACGTATGAAAAAAGAAAGGCAATAAAATCGCAGGTCCTACCGGATTTTATCGCAGAGTGGATGGAGCTACAAAATACGGGACCTCCAGATTTATCGAGAACCTGGACTATGAACTTCGACGGGTCTAAAAGGTTAGAAGGCGCTGGAGCAGGCGTGATATTGGTATCACCTGAAGGCGACAAGCTGAAGTATGTCTTGCGGATGACGTTCCCAAACGCGTCTAACAATGAAGCAGAATATGAAGCTCTCATACACGGGATGAAGATAGCAAAGGCTTGCGGTGCAACCCGACTGAAAATTTTCGGCGACTCACAGTTGGTAGCACAGCAAGTTATGAACCAATGTGATGCAGTCAATGAGAGCATGATAGCATACAAGGAGATGTATAATGAGCTGGAAAAATTGTTTGATGGATGCGAGGTCAACCACATCAGCAGATTGAGCAATGATGAAGCCGATGTCCTTGCAAACATCGGGTCACAATGTCTCGCGATCCCTTCAGGCGTGTTTTGGGAAGAAATAAGTGAGAGATCAACAAAACCAATGAAAACAAAGAAGAAGGAGAAGGAAGAGAAACCTTCGAATGTCACCAAAAAATCACTGGAAGAAGAAGAAGCGGAACAGGAGCTAGTCATGATGGTACAAACTCCATGGATGCAGGCATACATATCATACATCCTAAGGAAAACAATACCCGACGATCCAGTTGAAGCAAGGCGAATCATTAGGCGATCTAAAGCTTTTACTGTGGTAAAAGGGGAGTTGTATAAGCGAAGTATCTCTGGCGTGCTACAGAGATGTGTCACACCCGAAGAAGGACGGATCATCCTGAAAGATGTACACGAAGGAATATGCGGGCATCACGCAAGCAGCCGCGCTATCGCGGCTAAAGTCTTCAGAGCGGGATTTTATTGGTTAACTGCAATTGAGGACGCGAAGGAAATAGTGCGAACTTGCGACGCATGTCAAAGATTCGCCGCCAAACCTCATTCTCCGGCAGCAGAACTGATGCCAATCCCATTGTCTTGGCCCTTTGCTCAGTGGGGTCTCGATATGGTGGGAAAACTACACAAAGCCTCGCCAGGTGGATATGAGTATATGCTCGTTGTTATCGACAAATTTACTAAATGGATAGAAGCAAAGCCGATAAATTCACCGGACGGCGCGTCGGCAATCAAGTTTGTGAAAAGCATCGTCTTTCGATTTGGAGTACCTCACAGCATTGTCACAGACAACGGCAGTAACTTTACTTCCAAAGAGTTCAAAGCATATTGTGCAGAAGTGGGCATCAAACTGAGTTTTGCGTCTGTCGCACATCCACAGACCAATGGTCAAGTCGAGAAAGCCAATGGCATTATCTGCAATGGTATCAAGAAGCGCTTGTTGGGACCATTGGAAAAAGCTCGGCATACTTGGCCAGAGGAGTTGCCAAGTGTGTTGTGGAGTATTCGAACAACACCAAACACGGCGACGCAGGAGACGCCGTTTTTCCTGGTCCATGGAGCTGAAGCAGTATTGCCGATAGAAATAGAACATGATGCTCCAAGAGTTACAAAATACGATGAAGAAACTTCGAGAAAAGCCTTAGAAGATGATGTCGACGCACTTGATGAAGCTCGAGATGAAGTCCTGTCACGAGTTGCCAAGTATCAACAGGTCCTGAAAAAATACCATAGTCGACGACTGCGACCGAGGTCTTTCCAAGTTGGCGACTTGGTTTTGCGACTAAATCAAAAAAGTCATGAAAAACTCGAGTCACCATGGCTTGGACCTTACATAGTCACAGAGGTAATCGAAGGAGGAGCATACAGACTCAAGGACAAGAAGACGGGGATTGGTGAGCCAAATCCTTGGAACGTGGCACAGCTCAGGCGCTTCTACGCCTAGATGCCGAAATATAGTCTCCTCTGTAAACATACAATGTACTGAAACGCTCGCGAGTTTTCATACGCACTCTTTTCCTTTTTCGGGGCACCGAGTGGGGCCGGGAAAGGTTTTTAATGAGGCGGGCTCGCGGTGCTGCAATATAATAAAGATAGTGGATATATACTTCCTATTCTTCGACACGCTCGGGGGCTCAACGCCTTCAAGTCTCAAAATACGTAACAATATAGACAAACTAGACTTACCGAAATATTTCGCCTTGGTACACTAATACCTCGCCAAATATAAACATCGGAAGCTAAAAATTATAAATATAGTGTACTCGTCAAAATCTTATTGCTTTGGTCCAAGAACCTCGCAACAAAAAATATAGAACTTCGACACTACGAAACTCGGGGGCTTCTAACCCATCAATGAAAAAACAAAGATATCTTATTACGACAGGAGGAAAAATCTTCGAGATAGCAAAACAGTATAAACTCCAGCCAACGGCTCGGGGGCTCGGTGATCAAAAATAGGAAAATACAGAGTTGACAGCTTTACAATATAAATTGTGTTTACAAATACACACAGATGTATCAATGATGGAAATACAGCAAGAAGCGGAAAAAGTCTTCAAGGGAAACCTTACATGGTCTATGGTTATTCGTTCAGTAGAAGGACGAGTACTATGCTCAGCATAGCTTCCCTTCACGAAGAACTCAGAATCCATCCGAAGAAGTTCATCCATCATATCTTCGGCAACAGGAGTCACCAAATCATCAATCTTGCTCATATTTCTCTTTTTCTTTGCCATCTTCGCCAGGCAAGTAGGAACAATTTGATCTATGGGCAATTTTGGATGGCAAATTTTTATCATCATCATGGCAAATCTTGCGCCAGCAGAAAGTTGAGCCCGCACAAAGCCATGGATTCGAGGAGCATCTCGAAATTTTTCCATTAAAGCTGGAAGGGTCTCTGGCATCTTGTTCCGAGGGAACATGGTTCCATAAACTAAGAATAAAGTTTTCGTACAGAAGTCAAGGAAGTCACGGACCTGAGCCGCGCGATCTTGAAATCTGACGATTTGGCGGGTGCGCTCAGGAGTAACCCAAAAGTTAGATCCATGTTGCGCTGCCAGTCTCAACAAAACAGTGGCTCGAGCTTCAACACGTTGGTCTTCGGCAGCAGTATCCAGAAATGAGCCTGGCACAGCAAACAAAATATCAAGGAACGAATAAAAAAGAACAACATCCAACACGGTCATGAGCAGGAAACATACTTGTCATATCCAAACTGGCGTCAGTCATTAGCTGAAGCATATAATTCTCGCGAGAAGAAGTTTCAGCAGCCTCAGCAATAGCAGCATCCTTCGCAGCGATGGCCTCCTTTGCCTGTTGAAGAGCAATTTTTTCTCCTTCAGATGCTTTTCGAGATTGTTCCATCATTGCCAGATTCTGTTTCTTCATGGATTGAAGTTGTTGTCGAAGTTCTTGCAAATCTTCCGACAAATGTTTGCTTGAAGAACCTTCGAGGGGATTATCATCGACTAGTATTTTCTTCGAGAAGGAAGAAGCAGGTGAAGCATCGGCAGAGCAAGGATTGGTCGAATAATTATCAAATATTAACTGGAAAAGAAAGTCCCAGGATCAATCATAGTACCAAGAGGAATTTCATTGATTTCTAGAAAGTTTACACGGACATTACAAAAGAAGTTCTCCAAAGGGACTAACAGGGTAATTGTTGCCAAGGCTAAAATGGCGACAACAGCAAAAGAAATAGGGAAAGCAAAGGAAAGAAAAAGCAAAGGCATTCAACTAGACCTCCGTCCTTGATGAGCTAGGAGTTGAAGATGGCTTGATCCCGAGATAGGCCAGGATTTTCTTCGTGTTGGGCTTGGCTGCCTTGATCAACGACCTCCATTTTGATTGTTCTATCTGCTCGGTGTCGCCAACCTTCATCCAGTCAACAGTTTGTTGACTGTCAGCGACCAAGGCAATAGTGTTCTCGATAGCAACCTTCATGTTCTCCTGGCGCATCTTCAGTCCAAGATCCTCCGGTGGATTGAAGTCCTTGGCAAGGGCAAGGAAAGTCTTAGGCTCCTCTTTCTTCGGGAAGAAGTAGGGGAACAACTTCGACAATCCCGCGTCAGCATTCACCACACCTTCGCGAATTTCTTGGCCATGAAACTCCAGATAAGACAGTGCGTCAAGCAGAGGATCATTGGTGGGATTCTCAAGGTCAAAATCTTGGCTTGTTTGACCTGCCATAGAAAATACATGTTAGTTGACAGCAAGTAAAAACAAAAGAAAGCAAGTCTTAAGAAAAGTTACCGAGGAAGCGACGATTTTGTGTGTTCAAGCGCTTGAGGATTCCCTTTTCACGAGTGTCCTGTGTGACTTTGTGCTCGTTTAAAGCAGCTTCAGCATCCTCAAGTTTCTTCTGCAGTTCTTCGACACTAGCAGCTTTCGCTTTGGCCTCATCAGCCTCTGTTTTTGCTTGGCTAGCATCAAGTTCGGCTTTCTTGCGAGCCGTTTCACTTTGCTTCAATTTCTGAGCAAGAGTGTCGGCAAGCCTGTTGGCCTCTGCAAGTTTCTCTGCCAAAATAGAAAAGAACAGTCAAAATTGCGACAAAAATAGGAGCAAGAAGAATAGAAACAATGACAACAAAAAAGTTGTTACCTTCAGTCCTGCTGGCATATTCACGGTACCCAATGAATTGGGATCCAATGCGAACAAGCTCTTTGATCATGGGCTGTCAAAGAAGAACAGAGAAAGAAAATATCGGTACGAGAAAACTATGAAGGCACAAAAAGAAGTAAACAGAAGAAATATAGATACTAGCAGGAAAGTCAAAAACTTACATCATCTAAGAGCGAATGAGAAGAGCTACCCAATTGAGGGGTAGGCTCGATGATCGTTTCAACCCTCGTCCTTTTTGGTGAAGGAGCAAGGGGGCTTGAAGGAGGAGTGGTGGTGACGACATTTTGTTGAGGAGGCGAGGATTCTTCTCCTTCAATTGGCATCTCCGAAACAAGTAAAGTATGTGACGCGCTCGTCCGAGGAGCCACGTCACGAGTTGGTACTTCTTCCTCATCATCACTGAGATTAAAGATCGACAGCATAAAAAGCAAGATGAGACAAAAAACTTCGACTACAGAAATAAGGGGAAATCAAGGTGACTTACGAGCTGACGAGGGATGCGAGATATGGATCATAAGTTGCCTTCTGACGTGAAGGATCAACTTCTTCGGCTTTGGAAGTGCCGGAATCTTCGACGTCATTCCTTTTCCTTTTGCCTTTTGGGGAAACAGCAGGAGGAGGAGATAGTGCCGACGCAGTGCCTTCGGAAGATCCCGCAGATTTTCGAGAATCCACGGGTTCATTCACAAAAGACGGAGTTTCTTGATTATCATCAGTGACGATGGCCCTTTCTTCGCCCTCTCCACCTTCAGGAAGAGGAGGAAGCGAGACAAGGTTTGGATGATTCTGTACAAAATAAAACAGGGAGAGATATTAGAAAAGAAGTTACAAAAAAAGATAGCAAAGCAACAATAAGATAATAGACAAAGGTTACCTTGGGAAGTGGATTGGCGGCGCTGAATGGTGTCACACGGCAAGAAGAAGGGACAGCATCTTTTTTGCTGAGAGACGAGATTTTTCGGACAAGTTTTTCTAAATCCTTAACCTCCAAATTCACCGACAGCCGATCTACGTCCTCGTCGCCAGCATATTTCCATAGAGGATATTTGCGAGCCTGAAGCGGCTGCACTCTAGTCCTAAGAAAGTATGCAGTGATTTGGACACCCGACAACTCTTTGTCGCGAGTATTTTGCAACTCGTGGATACGAGCCATCAAGGTTTCTGTCGACGCCCTTTCTTCTTCGGTGGCCTCCGCGTCCCAGGAGCGGCGGCGAAAGATTTTCTCGGCGCCATCAAAAGGAGGGATATTGTCCTCAGCGCATCCGTGGTTTTCCTCTTGAATGTACAACCATTTCTTGCGCCATCCTTGAACTGAGTCAGGGAGTTTGACGTCGAAGTAGTCGACAGTGGGTCGAATAGAAATTACAACGCCGCCTATATTATAGGCGATATTGGGAGAGCCATTACGGCGACAGAAGAAAATGCGCTTCCATAACGCCCAGTTAGGCTGGACGCCAAGGAAGGCCTCGCAAAGAGTGATGAAAATGGAGATGTGAAGAATGGAGTTTGGTGTGAGGTGGTGGAGTTGCAGACCGTAGATAAAAAGCAGCCCACGGAGAAAAGGATGAATGGGGGCGGATAGACCGCGGATGAGGTGGTCGACAAAACTTACCCGGTACCCCATTGGAGGGGTTGGGTAGCTCTCCTCACTGGGGAAGCACAATGCCTTGGGTTTCTTGCTGATCCCCAGCTTCTTCAGCATGTTGATGTCTTGAGTGGAAATCTTCGATCTTTCCCATTCCGCCGCCCCAAGATCCACGGCGGCCATGGAGGACTCCGGCGTGTTGTGCCTTGTCAATCGACGCGGTGGCATCAACAATGGCGCAGGGTTTGCAGCTTGGAGGCGAGGAGCTTAGGAGGCTGTGGATCGCAGGAGGAAATTTGCAGATGAAAGAAGGAGGACGGCGCGAGCGGAAGTACTCAAGGAGGAAGAAGATGATCTTATATAGGGGTGCGGTGAAACGACGAACCGTTGGATAAGGAAAATGTGTGACAGATGATAGCCACGTGGCAACAAGGGTAACAAAGTAATTCAACATTGGGGAAGTTACGGTGCGTGCGCCAGAAAAAGCGGAGGACGTGTGTCCCCCACTTGCACGACGTGTCAAGATAGTGGATCAATTGGGCCCGCAAGGCAGTGGGAGAAGACTTCTCGAAAATTTTTGACTAGCAATCGTGGCTATCGTCAGCAATAACATCACCTTGGCAGAAGGAAAAATTCGACTCAACAGCTTCATAAAAGGCGACATGGAAAAATAATGCTGAGCCTTTGATCAAATACAAGTTTTTGATCAAATGCTCGGGGGCTACTTTGGAAAAATGAAAAGATCAAGAAAAGAAAAATAGAAATGGCATGAGCCTATGATCAAATACAAATATTTGATCATAGCCTCGGGGGCTACTCCCATCGGGAGCGCTGTTCGCGCACCCGAGAAATTAAAAAACTTCGGGAGAGAAAAAATATAGCGGCATAGAGCATGGAGCCTACAACCAAGCACAAGTCCTTGGCTGTAGCCTCGGGGGCTACTCCCATCGGGAACGCTGTTCGCGTGCCCGATGAAATCATAAAAAAACAAGGAAAAAAGAGGAGAGAAAGAAAAAGAAAGAATGCAAAGAAGAAAGATAGAAAAGCCAAAGAGTATATTTCGAGTTATAAATAACTCTGCATATACTCCCATCGGGAAAAAAAATATAAGTCATCTTTGACTCAATAAAATGTGCCATTCCAACAGCCGAATAAGCACTCGACAATATATTCTCAGAACGCCAAAGTGGCGATCAATTTCTGAATGCCGCAGAACTTTGCGAAGGTAAGACCCCAGATCCGTTCTGTGAGGTGTGGCGCCGTCTCTGACGTCGGTTTGCTACTTTTATCCGTATCAACATATACGAAGAAAAATCCTAACGGACGCGTTAGGTACCCGATAAATATAACTGGGACTCGACAGAATGGTAAGACCTTAAGCGGCACCTGTCGAAGTTTGCACCAGTATCCCGAGATCATGTCCAGGGACGTGATTTTGAAGTAGGTTCTTGCGGATTGCCACTAGAGCAGTTAACTAGTACCTGATCCGTCAGATGAACTAGCCCCAACTACCATTATCCCTGCACAATATAGAAACTTATGTGAAGAAATATAGAAAGGTTTTTGAATTGTCGAGCAAAAATAAACAGTGGAGATTTTCCTTGACTCTACGATTCAAGCAAAATCTCGGGGGCTACTGACATAGGCATCCCCAATGGGCCTGCCGATGATGGTACCCGGGGTTTACTGAAGGCCCACTACTCGAAGAATAAGAAGGTTCGGAAGCCCAAGATATTATTAAGGAAAGCTAGAGTTGTAATAGGAAGCATTATTTGTAATCTTGCGGGAGGAGTTAGAAACCTACCCGGACTCTGTAACTTGTACGATATGAAACCCTCGGCTCCGCCTCCTATATAAGGGGGAGTCGAGGGACGCAGAAAGCATCGAATCATTGTCTCTCAAACCCTAGTTTTTACATCATCGAGTACTTTTCGGCTGAAACCTTCGAGATCTACTTGCCCTCTACATCTAGCGAAACCCTAGTCTACAATCTGTAGGCATTGACAAGTTAATACTTTGTCAGTGATCCATCTGGAATACAATCATTCAGATCATAGGCCGCTCTGCTTGACACAGAATACTACGCTGCTCAATATCCGGTTCAGAATCAGAGGCAAAGGAATTTTGAAGCAAAATGGTTCCGCAAAGAAAATTTCAGAGAAATCGTTAAGGAGGAATGGGAGGCGGCGGCGGGTGCATCGTCCCCGAACGACGTACTCCAACGTCTGAAGGCCATGCATACCGGGCTTCATGCATGGGACCAACGAGTCCTCCGAGGGCCCAAGAAGCGACTGAGAGCAGCCCAACAAGATCTTGAAGCTGTTATGCGGGGGCCGATTAATTCAAAGACTGACTGGAGGAAGCATGAAATATCAAGCTTAATTGAGAAACTTTTGGAGCAGTAGGAGATTAAATGGAATCAAAGATCCAGAGCCAACTGGTTACAACATGGAGACCGAAATACATCTTACTTTCACAGCTATGCCATGGCTATGAAGAGGAGAAATACTATCAAAAAATTGAAGAATGCTACTGGTGGTTTTGTTGAAGGTAATGATAATTTAAATCCGGTTATCCTAAATTACTTTGCTAACCTTTTCTCCACGGAGAATAATATTGTTCATCCAGAGTTCTTAGAAAGAATTTCTCCGAAAGTAACCCAACAAATGAATGAGGACTTGATTGCTCCTTTTACTGGGGAAGATGTGAAAAAACGGTCTTTTCTATTGGTGATCTTAAAGCTCCTGGCCCGGATGGGCTTCATGCCCTTTTCTACAAAAAAATTGGCACTTGGTAGGTCATGATATTACTGTTGCCGTTCTAAAGACTATTAATGAGAAATCTATACCAGAAGGTTGGAATGAAACAGTGGTGGTTCTTATACCGAAAGTTGACAATCCAGAGGAGGTCTCCCAATTCAGGCTAATATCTTTATGCAATGTTGTTTATAAAATTATATAAAAAATGTTGGCTTCAAGATTGAAGAGAATTCTGCCTGACATTATTTCCCCAACACAGAGCGCTTTTGTCCCAGGAAGATTAATTACTGACAATGTGTTGGTGGCATATGAATGTGTTCACAAGATCAAGAATAAAAGGGAAGGTAAAACTGGTCTTTGTGCAGTTAAATTGGACACGCATAAAGCATATGACAGAGTGGAATGGGAATTTCTGAGGAAAATGATGTTGAGACTGGGGTTCCATCAAGATTGGGTTGATATTGTTATGGCATGTGTGACTTCAGTTTCTTATGTTGCTCGGTTTAATTCCCAATTGACTGATGGTTTTATCCCAACTAGGGGTATTAGGCAAGGAGACCCTTTGTACCCTTATATGTTCCTTCTTTGTGCGGAGGGATTATCGAGTTCGTTGTTGCATGTTGAAGAGATTGGTGGAATTGAAGGCGTAAAAATGTGCAGGGGTGCACCATCAGTATCACACTTACTTTTTGCTAATGATTCTTTGATCCTCTTGAAAGCATATTTGAACAATGCAATCTCCTTACAGCAAGTTCTTGAGTCCTATTGTGCAAATTCGGGTCAGCTCGTTAGTGTGGCAAAATTGAGTGTATTCTTTAGCCCTAATACACATGTAGATGCCAGAATTCAAGTGTGTAACACTCTAAATATTGATACCGAGGCGCTGTCTGATAAGTATCTTGGTCTTCCTGCACTAGTTGGCATTGACATGAGTGTCTGCTTTTTACACTTGGTTGAGAGAGTGATCCAGCTGATTAAAGGATGGAAGGAGAAGCAACTCTCCATTGGGGGTAAGGAAATTCTGATTAAAGTTGTGGCTCAATCTATATCTGTTTATGCAATGTCGGTTTTCTTGATTCCTAAGGAGATTTGCAAAATAATCACTGATATAATATCACAATTCTGGTGGGGAGATGATGACCAAAGTAAAAAATGCACTGGTATTCTTGGTGGAAAATGTGCTTTCCAAAGAAGGAAGGGGGTATGGGCTTTAGGGATCCACACTCTTTCAACCTAGCCATGCTATCAAAACAAGTTTGGAGGTTACTGGATGAACCAAACTCTTTATGTGCTAGAATCCTGCGAGCTAAATACTATCCGGATGGTGATGTCCTGAAGATTGGGCCGAAAGCGGGTTCTTCCTTCACGTGGCAAAGTATAGTTGCTTGCATTCAGACTTTTAAAAGGGGATGTATATGGAGGGTAGGAAACGGTGATAATATTGATATTTGGCGGGACTGTTGGATCCCTTCAAGCCCAAACCGCAAGATCCTTACTCCTCGCGGCGACTGTATCCTATCTAGAGTTGAGCAACTTATTGATCCAATTCTGGGGGATTGGGATCTGGATCTTATTGATAGTATTTTCAATCCTCTTGATGTTTCTCGTATACTACAGATTCCCCTACACACAGGTGGGTTTGGTGATTTTATTTCATGGCATGGAACAAAAAATGGGGTGTTCTCTATTAGGTCTGCTTCTCATATTGAGTGGAGACACCAATTCAATGGAGTCACTTGCCGATCCCTTATCTCTGGTACATCAACTGAAAATCCTACATGGAAGACTTTATGGAATTTAGCAGTTCCGGCTAAAGTGAAGATTTACTGTTGGCGTATTATGCATGGTGTCATTCCCCTAAAGGCGATTTTATTTAGTAGACACATTGGTACTACGGTCATTTGCCCAGTCTATGATCAACACCCGGAAGACATTCTTCATATGGTTTTCAAATGTAGCCGGTCAGCTTTAATATGGGAAGCTCTGGGAGTAACAGATGTGATGTGATTGAGAGGGCTATATCTGCCAGCAACTCGGGTCCTCAAGTTATGGAGAAAATTTTGAGACTCTCTACAACGTCGGTTCCGACATTAGAAGAGCTGAAGATCCCGGGCTTAGTAGCTGTTGGGAGCTGGTATATTTGGTGGCTTCGGCGTCGGCAAACTCATGGGGAGCAGGTCCTCCCTATTCAGCATTGTGTCAACTCAATTAGGGCTATTACGGCGAATGCAAAAAGATCGTTACCCTGAGTGAATTCTGTGAAAAAGGACATATGGTTAAGACCTCTAGTCCGAAATCTTAAATTGAATGTCGATGCGGCTTTTTTGGACGTCAATCACACGGGTGCAGTAGGTGCAATTTTGCGTGATAGCCAAGGAAATTGTGTGGCGGCAGCCTCAAAGTTTATATCGCATGTGAGCTCAGCGATGATGGCCAAAGCAATGGCAGTTTTGCATGGTCTCATTATGGTGAACCGTATGGGGTGTAATTCAGTTGAGATAGAGTCGGATTCAATTGAAGTTATCCAGTTTTGCATAGGAGAAGAAAGGATCTGGAATGATGCAACAGCCATCTATGCTGATATTTTTGAGCAAGTTGCAAGTATTGGACATGTGGAGTTCTCTCATTGCAGGAGGGAGACTAATACTATAGCACCCATGAAATTGCTAGGAATAGCCTTAATACTAGAACTTCTTGTAATTGGGTCGATGAACCCCTAGCTTTATTCTCTCGGCTCTCCTGAAGGATGTAACTATACTATCACTACAAGGAAAATGCTTATTGCCGGCGCACCAAAAAGGCATATTGCCGGCGCACTAGAGCCCGCCGGTGGGAACAGGCCGGTGATAATCGCTTATTGCCGGCGCACCAGTTGGTGCGCCGGTGGTAACTCTCGTTATCCCCGGCGCACCTGTCTTGTTCGCCGGCGGTAGGTTATACAAGAAAACAAAAAAAAAATCAAATCTAGATCTAGATCTAGATCTAGCTAATCAGTGGTTGTCGTCTCTGCGCCGGTGTAGGAGGTACAGGAGGTGCAGGAGGATGGCGGAAGCTCCCGAGGTCGTCGCGTCGGTGTAGGAGGAGGAGGAGTAGGCCGGAGGTGGAGGAGCCTGGAGTAGGTGGGGGAGCTCGGAGTTGATGGAGGTGGCCGGAGGTGGTGGAGGATGCCGGAGGTGGTGGAGGAGGCTGGACGTGGTGGAGGAGGCCGGAGGTGGTGGAGGAGGCCGGAGGTGGTGGAGGAGGCCGGAGGACGTTGTGGCCGTCGGTGGCCATCGTGGCCGTCGGTGCAGTAAAGGTTGCCGGAGTAGCTCGCCGCAGTAGCTCGATGTAGTAGATGAGGAGGAGGAGGAGGAAAAGAGAAGGAAAATATGTAAGTGAGGAGCACAGGCAGGTGTGGAGTATATATATACCATAGGTTACTGCCGGCGCACCAAGTAGGGTGGTGCGCCGGGGGTAATTTTTTTTTCTTTTTTTCACCCAAATCTTAAATCTGAAAAAAGTCCTGTTTCTGTTTTGAATTTGACGAATCCATTTTTTCTCCAAACGGCCGTAGGCGGTTGAATTCGAATAGGAAATTTCGAGTAGATCGATTTTGATATAAAAAAGTTTTTCATCGGAGGTCGTATGCAACCAGAAATCCCGTTTTACCGAAAGATGACGCCATTTTGCATAATACATCGAAATTCATATTTTTAAATTTTCACTAAAACTAGATCATATATTACATGGGCATTTCAAAGGATTTTATTTTTTGAATTTTCTATCATTTTCTATTATTTTTTCGAAAACTGAAAAGGCGATTCCCGGGGGGGGGGGGGTGTGGAGAGAAAAATCTAGGCAACTTACCCTCGGCGCACCTCTATGGGGTAAGGTGTACAGAATTTTTGCTTCCGGCTAGATCTCTTCGAATTTTATCCCCGGCGCACTAAATTTTCTTGTGCGCCGGCAGTATAGGTTCTTCGCCAGCGCGGCCTAACATGGCTCGCCGGCGGTATTTTGCCACCGGCGCGCGTCAATGATGGTGCGCCGGCAATGTTCCGTGCAGCTATAGCCCTTTTCCTAGTAGTGTATGATTTGGAGCAGCAAGTTTCCGACGCACTCTTTTCCTTACCAGGGTACCTACGGGGACTGGAAGGTTTTTAATGAGGCGGCTTGCTGACCCGGGTTAATATATATTTTGAGTTTTCAAAAAAAATAGAAAGAGGTTGTACACATAGGTGATTCCGATACGAAATCTTAAAAAAAACAATTTTTTGTTGAGATAGAAATATTATATAGGTTTCATTTTGATTTTGAGATAGAAATATTACATAGTACTATTTTACATAGTTGCAAAAATGCGAAATATCGATGAAACCTATAGTCGAGGTTGTTGATGGACTTCGCCTTCTTTGCTGCGAAGAAAAAACACACACTCATCCAAACTAGAGGGTTATGGTTCACGCCTTCATCGCTGCAGATGAAGAACATCCAGAAACCTACACGAGTGGCTTCAACTGGCACTCGCCATTTTCGCCGCAAAGAAAGAACATCCAGAAACTTAAACTACATGCTTCTGCTCATCGTTGTTGCCGTCATTGCTATTATCGTTGTGGTAGCGCCTATGACAGGATGTGTCATCAAACAACTTCACTCGGAGCTTGTTGTCGCTTTCCCACTGGAAGTTCACCAAGCAACCGACCTCGAGGTTGTAGGTGCAGGCGAACTTCTCCCAGTCAGTGTGGAGGTACATGTGACCTTCCTCGTTGAACAACACCTCGACAGGCCACCGGCAAAAGCCACACCTCGCTTCTTGCAAGTGCACGCTAGCCGGCTCCTGGCTGACGAGATATTGCACGAACTTCTCTGGGTGCCTTTTTGAACTAAAAGGGTCCTCCTTGATGAGGACCACTAACTCGAAGAACATGTGGAAGCAGTCCGGCGTCGAAGAGCATTCAGGGGGTGGGGATCCTACACCTCGGCCTCTGCCTCGGCAGCCGCGGCCCGTAGAACCGGCCATGGAGCGCTCGGGGGAGATGGTGACAAGCGGCGGCGTTAGGGTTTGTGTGTGAGGAGGAGCCGGTGCCCAAGCACCCCGTTTTATACCCAAAGGTAGGCGTGTGGGTGCTGGTGCGGAATTATTGCTTGGTCGGAGGTAGGCGAAGCTAAAAGGGCGGTGACACCATTAATCTCCGGCACGCATGCCTAGGTCATTACGCCTGGTTCTCATTCAGCGGCTGTCAGGCGGGGCCGAGGGCTTCCATTCGATGTGGCGCGAGGCACCGCGCGCCCATTCAGCACCCCACACGAAGGGGATGGCACGAGGTTTCCGACGATTGTATTGGGCTCCAAAACTGGTCGGCTACTTATTGGGCACGCTGGTGTGGCCCACAAAAGGCGCCAGAGCCCAAAATCGCTATTGGGGTTCGCTATGGGGCGCTCCGGTGGAGATGCTCTAATAGCCACGGTAAAATGTCAGTCTCTTAAACTAGGAAATTTGTCGTGGCATGTCGCCGCCCTTAACTGCTACACTATTTATTATACTATTTGAAAACTATTACAACATATGGGTTATCTTAAGTAATGCAAAGTGTTGGTCTTGGAGTGCTGATCAAGGAACGTGAAAGTGGTACTGTAGTGTTATGGTTCAGATTTTTTTTTCAGCCCCCACAGGTGTCTCCTAAAAAAAAAGTAAAGTGATTTTCTGGCAAAGAAAGCACAAACAAGATATTATTTCTGAATATGGATCTCAATTGCAGGAAGAATCAAAGAATCAAAACTGGAAGGGGCAAACTCCTCCATCAAGGAAAGACAAAAAAGATAAACGTGTAAAATTAATTATTTGAAACATCTTAAAAATAACATTTGCTATTAGATAAAAGTTCTCATCTTCATTGGCGGTGGCATTTACTTCCTCTTCATCAGTAGCCTGGATCATCATTTTTTCATAGCTATCCATAGCTATGAAAGAAATAATCAAGAAATCAAACTACAACCATCCCTGATGTACATGGATTCCTCTTCCAAAATAAGCATGCATACCTAGGAAAATAGTCGAACCCCTTACTTGCAAGATCGACACGAGGTGGGAACACAACCGCCGCGAGTCGACCAACGCTAACGTGAGCAACGAACCATTGGTAAAGGCAGAGAAGGGGCGCCAACCTCCAAAATCTCGGCAAGATGGAAGGACCTCCCGTTTTAGAATGTGGTGGAGGTGGCGATTTGGTAGGGGTGGAACACATTGCATGCGTGGACGAGAGGCATAGTGGGCAAGTAGAATGGGATAGGTCGCTAAAAGGTGCTTTCCGCCTATCGGTTTATTGTGGCATGTGTTATGAGTCGACTCTGGTCGGGCTGGGAGCGCCGAACATTTTATTAGACGCGTGGGCGTGAAGCAGTCTTTGGAAAGCACGAATGGACACTTTTTTTTGTCTCACATGCCCAATAGGCATATGGAGAGGTATTTGGGGGCGTCGACTGGGGTACTCAAATGTCGTCCCTTGGAAGAGGTAGATGGCTACGATAGGTGCCGCTGTTTCATGATATAAGTCGTTTTGGTAGCTATTTTGGCTTACCAAAACATCTTCTACTCAGTATCTCAGCCAACCCGTTCTCGCAGGTACACAACTCTTTTCCCATGCCACTTCATATGTTTTTTTCCGGAATGGGGAATAAGACCCCGACTTCTTCATCATGATAATGCACACGGCCTTTTATTGAAAAACGTTATGAGTATATGGTTTTAGAACATCTCAAGCATCACCCAGATTTGATACAAGAATCAACCAGCAAAATAAACAAATAGAAACTGGACTACACATCAACGTAGCCGTCTATTGTGCCGCCAGCCAGCCTGGCACAAGATATCATGAGCGACCATCTGGAGCCGTGTGCATCCAGTAGCCATAGCATCCTGCTTTTCCTCCGGTAACAGTAGAGCCCACAGCTAAACCCAATGTGACTGGATAACCTGCAAAAAGTGAAAAGATTGTTTTTTGTTAAAAATAATATTATTCCTCGCCCTTCATATAGATCAACCTAAAGCACAAACCCCAATACGGATGAAAGCCTTAGATTATCTATCAACTTCATTTAACCACTTACCAAACATATTCGTAATATTGGTTGGAGGTGGAAGATCGAAAGTAAAATTAGCCGTGCGCCAAAGAAGCTTAGCTAAAGGACAAGCGATGAACAAGTGTTCAATAGTCTCCTGCTTGCCGCAAAAAACACATTTTTTACACCCATTCCACCGTCTCTTAACTAAATTATCTTTAGTAAGCAAAATCTTATTACTCAGAAACCACATAAATATTTTTATCTTAAGAGGAACTTTAACTTTCCATAGGTATTTTCGCAGAAAAGGTGTGTGGTCATTCATAAGATACTCATACATAGATTTCATTGTAAACAAACTAATTGTTGTCAAACTCCAAACAAATTGATCATTCTCATCAGTTAAATTAACCCTCATAAGCTTTCAGCATAACTGTAACCATAAAGTTCATTGTTTCCCACCAACAACCTTCTAAAACTAATATCCAGAGGCATTTGAGCTAACACATGAGCTACCGTTACATTCTTGTGATGCACAATATTATATAAGGATGGACATGTTCTGACTAGTTCCGCTAAGAATTCAGCTTTATGTGCGTCTTGAGCAGCCCCATAGACCGGCACTAGAATCCATTCGAAACCATCTCTTTTACACTTGATATGGAGCTTTACACAAAAGTCTCCAGTGCTCACTTTTAACACCTCAAGCGTGTCAGAATTTATACCAACTAAAATACCTCCAGATCGACCATGTGGTGGTAGGCAGAACCAAGAGTAACTAAAACCCGCAGGAAGTTGATTTAAAAAAAGAATAGAGAAATTAGATCTTCCAATCTTCAATAAAGCTACAAAATCTAATTTATATTCCCTAATTGCCTCTTTAACAAACAAATAAATATACTTTTTTGTATACATGAGCTACGCTAGAAAAAATCAAGCAATCTCTACCAACTGTAGAGGCATGACAGCTCTGGAGGCTAAAGTTTAAGAGAGTGGAAAGGAAAGGGTTATGCTGGATGGAGCGCGAGCTAAGGGGGATGTACGCGTCCATGAGACCAAAAGCGTGAAGATCTAACCCCAACATGTCTGGGACTTCACCAGTATGTTAGTTGTTGGTGTGTCATTGGGTTGCCGACCCTTGTTTTCCTTGCGTTTATTTTTTCCGTGCTTGGCTAAGCTGTAGGCCGCAGCGTTTCTGTGAGCTGTAATTCTGATATATGTGTCATAATATGGCTTTATTAATTTAAAATCGGGTAAGTAGTTGTCTTTTATCTAAAAAAAACTGTAGAGGCAGAAAAAACACATAGGGGGCAATGGAATAAAACAGAGATTTTTTTTTGGTTGGGGAGAGCCAAAAATAAATATTTCAAAGCTTAAGGAGGCTTCTGGTCAAAATCAGGGGCCTGACCAAGAAAATCTATGTGCTAGTCCCCTGCCTCCCCGGCCAGTGATCTCTGCCAAATCTCATTAGAACATATTAATTTTTAAAAGTTTGTACTCCATTCAATTTATAATAAGTATTGAGGTTTATTTTTTAATTAGCTTATATTTAAAATAAATCTGTGATCTTACATAATACTCTATCCATAATTAAGTAACTTAACTTTGTTTAGATTCTGTTATATCTAGATGTATTTTTAGTTTGTTAGTGTGTAGATATATTCGTATTATTTACTTTCTTACGGAGGGAGTATAATACAGTAGATCGGATGGAGCATTACTCCAAACAAGCGAATCAATTAGGAATAACTGGAAAGTGCAGGATAGGGACTACTCTAGCGCATGCACGGACATGGCCCATTGATCGTCTATCTCTCCCTTTGAGCGCTTGCATTTACTGGATCAAGGCCCTACATTTGGCCAGACTCGGTACAACAGCATTCAAGTCAGACGAGCACGGGAGCGCTCTCAGCTCAGGCATTTGCCTTTCCCCGTCCACACAAAAATCCCACGTCAAGTTGGTCCCAACTGCTCAAAACATGGCAGACCTTTTTTATCATGCCGGAAAAAAATTAAATTTCCACGTAGAAATCGAATAGAAATTTCTGCCAAACTTAGAATTGACGAAGCTTTCTAAGGCATCGTATAATGTTTAAAAAATTAGTTGGTAAAATATATACTCCCTCCATTTATAATTAGATCGCGTTCTGGGTTTAGTCAAAATTAAATTTTTACAAAGTTTAACAAAAAAATATAAGAAAAGATATCAACATCCAAAATAGCAAATACAAATAATATAAAATTATATTTTATGATGATTCTAATACAATAGATTTTATGTTATTGATGTTTATATTTTTTGCTAAATATTTGGTCAACCTTTAGAATATTTAACTTTGATTAAACTCAAAACGAGAGGTAATTGTGAATGAAGGAAGTACATGTGGTCATTAAACTAGTGGAGACACTCTCTTATTGGTGCGCACTAGGTGTCAGACAGGCGAACGGAGCCCTTCATGGGCTATCTCCCTGCACTCTGATTTCATTTACATGCTACATGTGCAACATCGTTGCATTTTCCTACGCGCTGTCAGAATAGGTGCAGATATGGTGCAACAATGTAAACACATCCATGCGAAAAAATGTTTACATGTATGCAATAAATCCCGATTGAATGCAACGGATCACCGAGAGGATTGATCCATTCATACAACATAGAAACCAACATCAGCGACAACGAGAATTTTTTGCAGCATGAAGGATACATGTCAATGGACACCTAGAACAAATGTAACATTTATCGCCCTTGATACGTAGAAAAACATATGTGAGCTTGCAATATGTCAGGACAACCTATGCAACATTGAAAATCTAAATAGCTAAACCTTTACAACAAACATTTCTAGGGCATATACAACATTGCATTCTGCTGGTCGATGACAAACAGGACTCCCCCGAGCCTCGTTATTCATAGACCTGGTGAGCCTGAACTAGTTCCTCCGCACCCCCATCTTCTACAAGTTCAACGATGCAACGAAGTTCAAAGTCGAGTTCTACTCATGACTCATGAGGCCATCCATGGTAGAAGGCTTGTGGCCTCCATTCGGAGCGGAAGAGGGAAAATCAATAGCGAGGAGGAAAGGATGGTGAAGAGATAAACATTTATGAGGAGAAGCTTCTCGTATTAAAGTGGAGGAATTGACCAGAGGGGTATCAGAACAAACATAGCATAAGGGATGGATATCGTATTGGGAGAGATAGAGAAATACCCTAACTATTTAGTTGATAATTGCCTTGGAATGGTCATAACTGATACTACTTTGTATTTGTGATTTTAATTTACGGATCCGATTGATCACATGTGCAAATCGCACACTTGATCGTAGCATGGTTTTATGGCACATGGCAACACACGTGGGTTTACCGAATACTTCATATGGTAGAGTTGATTTTTGTTCTATATACTTAGTAAAATTGTAAAAGTTTGAATTTTATCAAAGGTATTTGGAATAGAGTGAGTATCTTAACCGAAAATAGTCGGTGGAACCCGTGTGTAGGTGGATCCGTTTTCAAAAAAAATCAAAAGTTGTTGTTTGAATGTTTTAGAAATTTGAAATGATTCACACACGTACATATTATCGTGATAATTACTCGAGCAAATTTTGAAGGAAGAATGCCACACTATTGACCTACACAAAAAAGAATAGAAAATAAAACTCCATATTTCTTTACATTTCTTTAAATAGTACAAATCCACCCCATATATTGTTACAATCAAAGACGCTCATACATACACGCACACACTCACCCCTATGAACGTACACACATACACCCTACCCTATGAGCACCTCCAAGAGACTGCGTTGAAGAACTAATCCAGCATGTCTTGAGATTGACGAAGTCACCACAAGCGCCTCGCTGTCGATGGGAACGTCGCCTCCCACTGAAGAATATTCTGCTTTTATGAGATACCAAAGTGTCAAATCTGGGATTTGAACTCTGGTGAGCTGAGGGTGCCACTGCCCTCCTAACCATCCAACCATAGGTTGGTTCTCTGTTCAGAAAGAGTTCACACGCACCCTGGTTCACTAAATTCATATCAGTATCTTAACTATAAATAATACTGATATACTTGTAGTTTTTTTTACTAGAAAGAGTACCATGAAATGATGCAATGATTGAAGAAGAAGAGAGTAAAAAATCTTGCGTGAGATTATATTCATGGACCCCTCGACTGGAGTAGCAGAGAAAAAAGGGTACCACGACCTTAATTATAGTCACGGTGTAGTGAAGAAACATAGGAGGAAACGGTTGGGACGTCTTTCTGCGCGAGCAATCAAGTGGTTTGCCGAAATGGATTTATCTTGTGAGGATCCGAGGCCGCTACTGCATGCTGCAGTGCCGAATGGACCGATTATTGTTAGGCCACGCAAGATTCCAAAGGCTACGCCAATAAGCCATCAAGAAATGGCTGTTTCGCGGCAGGTGAGCCGGATTTTGATCATTTTGGAGAGGAGGGTCACATGGGGAGTGCCTTCTTTTTCTGCCCGCCCTTTTTCCTCTTTTCAGCAACAGCCGTGCTCTTGTTTTTCTCCCTCCTGTGATTTTCTTTTGAGCAACCTACTGTGTTTTGGCAGGTCTTAGTTGCAAAGATGACTCAACAAAAGCTTGTATTTTCTGTTCCGATGTTAGGTCATTTATTGTGTAGCTTGGTGCATTTTTCTACCACTTTGACGCATTTGGCTCCACCAAAACGATGTGCTCCTGCTTGCAAAAATGAGAAATTGCCAATGTCAATGATTGGACACCTTTTATGTTTTCTAATGTGGTACTAGATAGTCTAGATAGACACATAATTCCTTTTCTTTCAGCGGGGAAGTTAGGCACGTAATTCTGACTTGATGCTCTTGTGGATTTATATACTTTATTTATCACGCTCTTCGAAAAAAAAATACTTTATCACTAAGTTGGACTGACATTTTGTAATGTGAAAGCTTGATTATTTCCTCTACTTATGTGCGCATGTATGCAGTTGAGCCGCCGATCAGACATGGACAGGTTTTTCAACTTGATTCTGCCTACCAGCAGAAAGCATCCCCATGCCTGCGTCTGTTTCCACGAGAGAGGGAAAGTGGATGAACACAAGATGCCAAGAGAGGGAGATGATCTCTAATTATTTACCATCGACACATCAGTTATGAAACGTTGTTATAATTACGACAGGTAACAAGAAAGAAGAAAAATCAAATTAACACACGGACACAAAGATTTTAACTTGGAAAAAAAAGACGGTAAAAAAATCACAGAAGGCCCATGGTCCACCTTGCAAGTGTGAGGTTAATGACCACAAATATACCAAAGGGTACTACCATGTTGATGGCAACTATCTAAAATTGTCGACATTTGTGAAGATAATCAACCAACCTCTACGTTCAGAAAAAATCTTACTTTGCTTCGCCGTAGGAGAGTTGCATGAAGGATGTGGAGCGGTCTTTTGATGTACTACAAAGATCGATTTTTTGCTATTGTTAGGTCTCCTGCTCTTACTTTATTTTAGGAGGAGATGTGAGAGGTGATAAATGTCTGTGTGATCTTACACAACATGATCATTGAGAGTGAGCGTAAGAATCAAGCCATGGATGATCATCCATATGATGTCCAAGCAATGGATGGTCATTCATATGATGTGCAGGATCCTCTTGCCGAGTTTGATGATTAGTTGCCTGCAGATTTTGCCGATTATACATGCGGAAATCAGTGACACGGAAACTCATGCGCAACTGTAAAATGATGTTATCGAGCATCCGCAGAGACTCAAGGGAGACAACTAATTGATTTTATTGAATTATACACTAGTAGGAAAAGACCTACTGACGTCATGCAATTTTGGCCTCAGCAACATGTATGCGCCACACAGCCGATATATCGCTGCCGGTAGTTGTTATCGACGGCGAGCCAGCGGTCACGCCGCTGGTATGTTGCCTTCAAGCTAAGCCGGTATCGTGGCCTTCCTCCTTCTCTTCTCCCTTCTCTTTTCCCTTCTCCACCCTCCTGGCACGCCATAAGTCTAACTTCGCATGCACATCTTCTGGGAATGTGCCCTCCACCACTCATGGCCCTCTCATCCGCCTTAGCGACGGCAAGCCGCTGCTGCGTCCGACAATGTCGCCTCTAGTCCTCAGGCTTCACGAGGAGCGGTGACACTATCATCTCGGCTTCGGCTCGAGACTCACACTCTGGTAAGAGCATCCCCATCCGTCTCCCCGACGAGGCCCCCAGGACGCCTTTTTTCATCCGGATGGACGAAAACGGCCCAGTCGCGCCCCCGGTTCCTCGTTTTCGTCCGGATTAGGCCTTTCATCCGTCCGGAGAGCCCAGGCCATCCCCGCCGCCCCCTGGGTTGCGATCGGGGACTCCGGACGAGAAAAAAGCGAGGACGGGCCCGCTCTATCGGCGAGAGAACAGAGGAACCCCACCACTTTGTCGATGCAAATCCCTCCTCCCCTCCCGTTGCTCTGTCACCGCCGGCACCACCCCTCGCCAATTCGCCGGCCGGTTGCTTCAACTCCGCCGTTCCTCCACCCAGCAGCCTATATTCCGCCGCCCTTTGTGCCCTCTGCCTATTTTCCGCCGCCGGGCAGCTCCCTCGTGTCGCTCCTCGTCGACCGACAGGTGTTCGTCCAATTGCCTGGCCGGACATGGACTCCGACGAGGAGGAGGAGAATATATTCACCGAGCTTCTTGAAGAAGAAACGGCAGTCGCCGCCCAAGACGAGGAGCACCTGCTGATCCTAGCTTGCATGTCCGGCTTGTACGTTGAGTGGGTCATTGGTCGCCGTGGTGGGTCAGCTCCAGGTCGCCGGAAGTGCAAGCCGAGGCAGCGAATGGAGGGCTACTGCATGCTCTACGCCGACTACTTCGCCGACGATCCATTGTACGATGAGGCTATTTTTAGGCGTCGTTTCAGGATGTGCCGGAAGCTCTTCCTGAAAATTGTGTATACCCTTCGAGAATACGACTCCTATTTCAGGGTGCACAGTGGCTATGCGGATGCTGGCATATGGAGCTCCTGGTGATTCTACCGATGACTATCTTCGGATGGCGGAGTCCACTGCCCTTGATTGTTTCTACACCAACTAGTTTCCATATGATCTGGTGGAGCACATATGGACGCTTCGAGGCAACATCAACTAGTTTCGATTTTATTTGTTTGAAAACTTGTCTTGTTTTGTTGAACTGTAAACGTTTATATGTAATAATAAGTTAAATATTGAAAAAACTGGTCAAATTCACCGAATTATGCACGAAATTTGGTATCCAGGGACATTTTCCTCTAAAAAATCGTTGAACCCTGGGTGTCTACCGGGGAGACGGCTGGAACTTCGGCGCTCCCGGGCCAAACTTTCGTCCAATCCACGCTAAATAGCGCTGGATTTCGTCCCATGGAGCCCCAACGGCTGGAGATGCTCTAAGTTGAGCTCGAGGAGGCTGCAACCAAACCTCCACGACGCAGCATCGTACGCGCGTGCGGCCTCGTGCATAGTTTGAAATGTGAAGGTCTGATACGCGTACGCGTACAGCACGCGTCCGTTGGGAATCCCAAGAGGAAGGTGTGATGCGTACAGCGGCAAGTTTTCCCTCAGTATGAAACCAAGGTTTATCGAACCAGTAGGAGCCAAGAAGCACGTTGAAGGTTGATGGCGGCGAGATGTAGTGCGGCGCAACACCAGGGATTCCGGCACCAACGTGGAACCTGCACAACACAAACCAAGTACTTTGCCCCAACGAAACAGCGAGGTTGTCAATCTCACCGGCTTGCTGTAACAAAGGATTAGATGTATAGTGTGGATGATGATTGTTTGCAGAGAACAGTAGAACAAGTATTGCAGTAGATTGTATTTCAGTAAAAGAATTAGACCGGGGTCCACAGTTCACTAGAGGTGTCTCTCCCATAAGATAAACAGTATGTTGGGTGAACAAATTACAGTTGGGCAATTGACAAATAAAGAGGGCATGACCATGCACATACATATTATGATGAGTATAGTGAGATTTAATTGGGCATTACGACAAAGTACATAGACCGCTATCCAGCATGCATCTATGCCTAAAAAGTCCACCTTCAGGTTATCATCCGAACCCCCTCCAGTATTAAGTTGCTAACAACAGACAATTGCATTAAGTATTGCGCGTAATGTAATCAATAACTACATCCTCGGACATAGCATCAATGTTTTATCCCTAGTGGCAACAACACATCCATAACCTTAGAGGTTTCTGTCACTTCCCCAGATTCACGGAGGCATGAACCCACTATCGAGCATAAATACCCCCTCTTGGAGTTACTAGCAAAAACTTGGCCAGAGCCTCTACTAATAACGGAGAGCATGCAAGATCATAAACAACACATAGACATGAATTGATAATCAACATAACATAGTATTCTCTATTCATCGGATCCCAACAAACACAACATATAGAATTACTTATTGATGATCTTGATGTTGTTGGGCTTCTCACAAGACCCGACAATTAAGCACAATGAGGAGAAGACAACCATCTAGCTACTGCTATGGACCCATAGTCCAGGGGGTAGACTACTCACACATCACTCCGAGGCGACCATGGCGGCGTAGAGTCCTCCGGGAGATGATTCCCCTCTCCGGCAGGGTGCCGGAGGCGATCTCCCGAATCCCCGAGATGGGATTGGCGGCGGCGGCGTCTCCGGGAAGGTTTTCCGTATCGTGGCTCTCGGTGACCGGGGTTTCGCGACGAAGGCTATTTGTAGGCGGAAGGGTAGGTCAGGGGGCGTCGCGAGGGGCCCAGGAGACAGGGCGGCGCGGCCAAGGGTGGGGCCGCGCCGCCTGCCCTCCTGGCCACCTCGTGGCCCCACTTCGTCTCCTCTTCGGTCTTCTGGAAGCTTCGTGGCAAAATAGGACCCTGGGCGTTGATTTCGTCCAATTCCGAGAATATTTCCTTACTAGGATTTCTGAAACCAAAAACAGCAGAAAACAAAGAATCGGCACTTCGGCATCTTGTTAATAGGTTAGTTCCAGAAAATGCACGAATATGACATAAAGTGTGCATAAAACATGTAGATATCATCAATAATGTGGCATGGAACATAAGAAATTATCGATACGTCGGAGACGTATCAAGGTCTAGGTCGCGAATGTGCCCAACGGCCACGCACACAAATGGAGGAAGCTGATGGAGCCCAAGGGGGGGTTGCGACGTGGAGACATCCCAATGGTAGTGCCTAGGGTTCCGCTAACCGGCGGGGAAATCTCTCAGCGGGGATTGCAGGCAGCGTGGCTAAATGGGATCTGCGCTTACGGGGTGGAGCAGCGGCGAGGGTGGCGAGGCTCGATGAGGGGGGGGGGGGAGTGGACTGTAAGAGAAGCGTTGTGTGCGTGCGTTTGCATAATTAGGGCACCCGCCATGTATGTGACTTTTCCGTGGTGGGTTGGGCCGGGAATAATTCGCGGCGTCGCCCATATGGCTATGTTGTTGATGCGTGCAATATTGGCGGAGTGGCACAACCTACAACACCGCCCATTATTTGGTGCGGTTTGGGCATCTGGGACCCACTATAGTGGCGGCGTGCTGTGTTTCCTCCACGTCGCCGATATATTTTGGCTAAATACCGGCGGCGTGGTATTTTGTAGTGTGTTGCTACCATATTTCCTCCTATAAGCAATTCCTACTAGTGATATGAGTTATTATTTTATTTAAATTATTACTTATTGTGAAACTATTTATGTGTGATACAACTATTTATTTATGTGCTACACTATTTATTTTTACAAACATGGTTGAAATTGAAAAAAAAAAGTACAAACCCACTTGCTAATCAGCTGGTTGGGGGACCTGTTGAGCAGAGGCATCCTCCAATAGCAGCAACAACTAGTGTTGGCGCCCCCAAACGGTATGTAGTGTCCACTGGACGCGCCTTTTGAAGGATGCAGGATATGCTCATAGCATAACAATACTACATCGTGTGAAAAATAAACAACATTTTTCTAAAGATTGCATGCGCTTAAAACATTTCCTGCAAGTATTCTAGTTTTAAATGAATTCTGTATCGGTGCACATGAGCTCATCGAGATATTTTCCCCTCTAGCAATTCAATTGCCTGAGACAGCAACAGCAACGGCGCAACAGTGCAACACCCCAACCGTGAATTCTGATCGCAAACTGCAAAACCGGCAGCTCTCCTCCTAATTTTCAGGAGATGATAACAGAGCAACATGATATACACTACTACTTTAATCAGCTCCTTAAGGCTGGCCATAGTGGGTAGTATCATATTATAGTATCATGTATATGATACTTTTGTATGATACTATATCCATAATGCATAGTATCATAGATTAGTATCATAGTTTTTGCTGTATTAATTGATTTGTAGAATCCCAATACAAATTTGTGTACAAGATTTATTTGATTACTAACTTTTCTCGTGATGTGCGCTATGATACAGTATCTACATATGATACTCTAATCTCCTCTCAATGGGGAGTATCATATAGTAGTATCATACATATGATACTAGTGTACGATATTATCTTCATAAGACTAGTCACAATGCATAGTATCATATAGAAGTATCATGCATATGATACTACTACATGTTACTATCTCTACAATGCATGGTATCATATACTAGTATCATAGTCTTCATATATTAATTATTTTGTAGAATCTCAATGCAAATAGATGTACAAGATTTATTTGATATTAATTTTTCTAGTAATATGTGCTATGATATTGTATCTACCTATGATACTAGTATCCTCTCTCTCCTCCTTAATAGCACTGCCACATCAGCATTTTGCATGCATGGAATGCATGATACTACCTATGATACTTCCATTGTGGGTAGTCTAATGCATAGTATCATGTAGTAGTATCATATGTTACATGTATTTAATGATTTGTAGAATCTCAATACAAAAGTGTGTACAAGATTTGTTTGTCATTAATTTTCTAGTTCTACGTGCTATGATACGGTATCTACCTATGATACCACACTATCGTCTCATTCATCATTAATTAATATGACACATCAGCATTTTGCATGCATGTAGTGCATGATACTACTTATGATATTGCCATTGTGATTAGTCTAAGTACGTGCCACATCAGCATTTTTGGTGGAACTAGGTTACATGATACTAGCTATGATACTGGCACTATAGCTAATCTAAGAGCAGCAAAAAAAGAAGTCCATAGTATACACTATACAACGGTTTGGCCTAAAGACACCTACGTGTTGTTCTCATCTCTTGTGCGTCCAAAAACGCATTTTGTGAACCCTTTCCCCCGTTATTTCAGGATAAGCTCGATGGATCCATGATAAAATAATAATCTGAAAAAGGCAGAGGATATGGATGCGTGCTAGAGTAATGTCCGTCGGAAATTTTGGAGGCACGCACCGCTGGCCAATAACAAAACCAGTTCCACGATACACCTGTTTATCTCCTTTTATTAAAAAACTTCAATACACCTGTTTCTGTATGCATCACAAGAGCGAGTGAAAACAGGACGCATGTTCCCGGCAGACGTGTCCCTTGTTTCGACCTGGTGTGTGTCCCGGCAAATGCAGGCAATTAGACAAAAAGCATTCTAGTTTAGAATTAGGGCAAAGCTAACCATGATGCTGAATGGGTCGTGCTTCATGTAGCAATAGGGGTGCTCACAAAGTATGCTTATTTATATTTTACTTTTGTTCTTTTGTGACTAGTTTTAACATGTCTATGCATCCTTATAGGTTGCGTGGAATATTTCAACGTTCTTGCTACTAGTACTCCTATGTGTATTTGCGGTATTTTCCGAACTTCATTTCGCTAAATATGGGTAAGTCTAGAGCTCATCCAATTTGGTGCACATCGATTTCTCACAGTCCAAATCAATGTGCCCACCAATCACCCATCGCAACAAGAAAGAAATAGAGAGAACAAAACAAATATTGTAGCCAACTGCAATTTGGTTTAGGCTCAAGTTATCTTAATTCATAAGTGGAGAGAGCTATCAAGCTTGTATTTGACCAACCGGTCGATGTAAAACTAAATTTGGTTGAATGTCTTCTTTTGGTTGTCAAGTTTCTATTAGTAATACTTCATGGATTGATAGCTTTGAAAATGGTTACAGACACCAATACTCCTGAACAAATACGTGGCACATAATTTGGATCGAACGGAGTACAAAATTATAACTTACAAAGCTACAAAAGTTATGATAATACTTCCTCTGTCCAAAAAAAATATACCGCGGATTTATCTAAACTTAATTAAATCTAGACGTGATTTAGTGTATAGATACATCTAAATTTAGTAAAGTTTGTGATATCCTTTTTGAGATGGAGGGAGAATAATAATAGTAATATTTTGAACCAATTCAAATACTTCTTTATATACTAACAATCAAAGTTTGAGAATGCATGATTTTAAGGAAATCATTTATTTACAAGCGGAAGTGAACCAAATATGATATCAAATGGAAAAGCATAATCGAAAAGTGAATGAAGCAAGCAGAGAGAGAAAAGGCGTGAAGACACATGCAATTTGCTAGTTAGTCAACATAAGAATATAGAATGTGAAAAGCTTTATTAGTTCTGTTAGTTCAGACTACAAAAATTCCGCATCACCTTTTGTAGCTGGGCTGGCAAGCGGATGCGGGCGAAAGTTTTAATTAATCATGCTCTAATTTTGATATTATTCCATAATTCATTTTGCTTTAATTCCCTTTAAGTTTATAACAAACACGCTAGAGTTTTCAACAAGTACTACCATACATTGTTAAAAGAGACAAAATACAAACTTTGCAGTGGAAGGTCAGGTGTTGGTTCATAAAAAAATGTTGATGTTTTGGGTGTTACGATGTATTTGTCTCAAGCAAATTGACAAACTGGGCGATAAATGCAATCATAACTCTATTTTTTTTTTTTTGCACGACAACAATACTTCATCACAAAATCGACACAGTTTAAAAGTAAACATCACAAACGCATAATTTAAATCCAACATTCGCCAACAAAACGGAATAAAGAATGTCCACTAAAAATCTGAAAACAAAAACATAGAAAAATCAAGATTCCTCGTGCCAATCTGGTCAAATAAAAACGTGCTCATAGTCTTGGACTCTGCATGCCAACTTGGTGCATTGGTGGGAAAATAGGCCAAGTGGCCACAGTGGAAAAGAGCAGAGGTAGTAGCCTAGGCAAGTGAGGCCAAAAGCAGACAGGAGGATCTCAAAGCAAATACCACATATTCAGGGGGTCAGATCCGATACTCACCTGCATCCATCCATGATCCATCTACTACTTCCCCCCTCTCCTTCTTATCTGCTACAGCAGCAATTATATATTTCCCCCGAGGCATTTTCGGCGTGCTTTACTTACCAGCTGCCTATTTTTCTTCCCCTGACACAAAAAAGTTAATCCTTTTTGTTAATTAGGAAAAAGAAGAAAGAGTGCGTGTGAACTGGAGAAGAGGTGGAAAAAAAGGGGATATATTGGAGGCTGTAGGCATGAAATTATGGGAGCTGGGTAGCCTGGAAATCCCTCAATTTGTTCTTCTGCTCCTCGCTTCTGATCTTCTCCTTCTGTAGCGCTGGAGTGAGCTCGTGATGTCTCCATTTTAGGACAGAGGAGTGTGCAAGTGTGCTTCTTCTTCCTTTCTTTTCTTTTATTTTCTTTTCTGTTTTCACTCAGATATTTCGTTTCCTTTTGCTGCAACTGTTGAGCTCCAAATCTGTTGTGGTTTATTTCATCTTTAAATCCGGGGGAAAGAAGGGGATCTGCCATTTCTTTGCCCACTTAAGCTTGTTCTTTCTCTTGTCCAAGATTTTACCGCTCCCCTTTTTAGTTTCTTGGGAGTAATTTCTTCAGCTGTAAAACTCGCAAGAAGGATCTCATCTTTGACTAGCGATGGGTTTATGGATTTTTGCAGCTTGCTAATCGCTCGTCCTAACCTCGCCTGAGCGCTCGTGAGCTCTAGTTTGCGGTGTAAAAATCGCAGCGTTTAGTGCTTTCGTCCAAGAATCGGTTGCTGCCAGCCATGGAGGTGAGGTCCGAGCAAGGGCTAATGGCGGGAAGGGATCTCTTCGGCTTGCCGAAGAGCCAACCAGCGCCGGCGCCGGCGCCGGCGCCGGCACCGGCAGCACCGCCATCTTCGGCTGCCATGCAGAGCGTGCGCATGGCGTACACCGCCGACGGCACCCCTGTTTTCGCCCCGGTGAGCTCTGCGGCCGCTCCGCCCGGTTACCAACCGCAACCGGTTGCTGCGGCGCCCCGCTCTAACATGTCCCCCGCCGTCGCCGCTGGAGGCAATGGCGTGGCGACGCTGCCGGGCATGGGCGAACCATTGGGGAAGAAGAAGCGCGGGCGGCCGAGGAAGTACGGGCCCGACGCGCCCATGTCGCTGGCGCTGGTGACTGTGCCGACGGCTCCTGGATCGACAGTTGGGTCACAGGATGCTCAGGGTGCATCTGGGCCGTTCTCACCCACGCCACCGGCGAACTTCGTGCCATCTGCGTCGCCGCCGGACGGAGGGAAGAAACGCGGCCGGCCTAAAGGATCTACCAACAAGAAGCCCCGAATGAGTGTTGCCGGTAACATCTCGATTCCCTATCAATATTCTGCGTCACTACATTTTGTTTTATTTGGAGTGTCTTGTTTTCATGTTTTTTAGTTTTGACCATGTTAATTAATGAGAAATGAATGTCTATTGACTTAACCTTTGTTGAGTTTCCCCTAATTTCAAGCTATTTTGCAGGGCCGCCAGGAGTTGGATTCACACCTCATGTTATTACAGTTCAAGCTGGAGAGGTATAATAACATTTGAACTTGTCAATATTTTCCTTTTGTTGTTTGAAGGAATAACTTATATGATTCAAGTTTGCCGGAGACTGTTTGAAGCATGAACTAATTTAAACCTGTTAAGCTTATCATGTTGCATTTAGATACCTTTCTATGATATATTGCTGACGGTTATTCTGAGTGCGTCATAATGCTTTGGCACAAAGTCCCCTCCTGGCCATTTTTTACCCTGTAAATCTCAATCGACCTTTAGTAACATTTCTCTAGGACCTCTTATGATAATTATATCAAATTACTTTTACCTGGTCAAAGAGCACAAAATTCAGTCTGCATTAAGCCATTGTTACTCTGGCCTGGTTTTCATGTTGTGCTTTACGACATTTATAATTTGACCATAATATTTTATTTCTAATTGATGCTATATACACACAGTTTAGGTCTCTTTAATTAACTTAGATGCTCCATCATATTCTTCTAGAAAGTGTTAAGGAAGCGAGTTCTGAAAGTATGAACAATGTTTTCCTTTAATTAACGGAGAACACATTGAACTCTTCACTTCTTGAAACTATTAAATGCTATTTTCCAATTTTTGAAAAAACGAGCTCCATGTAGCTCGAGCTACAAAATGCCACACTCCAGTTTACCTCTTTAATTAACTTGGATGCTCCATCATATTCTTCTAGAAAGTGTTAAGGAAGCGAGTTCTGAAAGTATGAACAATGTTTTCCTTTAATTAACGGAGAACACATTGAACTCTTCACTTTTCAGGATGTGTCAGGAAAGATTATGTCATTTTCTCAGAATGGAACTCGTGCAGTTTGTGTTCTTTCAGCAAATGGCACCATATCAAATGTAACGCTTCGCCAAACTGGTACATCAGGTGGAACTGTAACATATGAGGTTTGTATTTTAACAAGTGGAAGCTAATAGAGTAGAAGGCAACCACTCTGAAATAGATACCTTATCGTGGGATGCTAATAATAAAGCACCTAAGATGGTATAATGAGTGGTGTGAATTCCTGCAAAGTTACGTGATACCAATAACCGATCACAAATGCTGATTACTTTTTGTTTGCTCGACAGGGTCGATTTGAGATATTGTCACTCTCTGGGTCGATCTTTGTAAAGGACATTGGAGGCCAGCGTACCCGAACTGGAGGGCTCAGTGTTTCATTGGCTGGTCCTGATGGTCGTCTCTTGGGTGGTGGGGTCGCAGGACTTCTCATAGCTGCTTCTCCAATCCAGGTATTATTTTCTATCCTGCAGCAATCCCAAGCTCATTATTAGAAACATCTCAGCTGTAGAAATTTCATTCATGGGTTTTGATTTGCACTGCAACGTTTACACTCAGTAATCAAACTACAGTTTCGTTCTGGACATGGTTTGATGTCATGCAAGTAGTTTTGACATCATCACAACATTTTTCATGTCCTAAGGAAAAGCTTTAATTGCACGGGATGCTCTAACAGCATGCGAAACACAGTCATGTCACTTACCAGCTTTACTCGTGTCTGCAGATAGTAATAGGAAGCTTTGATCCTGAGGGGAAAAAACAGCCAAAGCAGCAGGTTCATTCTGAACCCGTACCACTGAAGATCGTTCCGGGCACTGGGATGGGGGGCAACATTCCGAGCACTGGGATGGGGGCCAACAGCCCCCCGTCAAGAGGTACATTGAGCGAATCGTCAGGTGGCACTACGAGCCCGCGACATCAAGGCTATGCCTCTACCAACAATAACCAACCACCTATCTTGTCTAGCATGTCCTGGAAATGAACTGAGCATCCTTGACCAAATTCAGACTGCGATAGTCTGTCAGGGAACTGCCTTGCTGGCAGGAAGTAGAAATGTCACTTCTGTCTAACTAGCTCTTATGTAGTATAAATCAGAAGTTTAATTATGTTGCATTGTAGCTGGTAAATGGTAACTGCAGCTGTTGTGTAGGTCGTTTCAGTTTGGATTTCTGCATCAGGTAATTGTTTGTTGTCGTCTTGAGATGATGTATTTAGATATGATAATGTGACCCTATGAGGAGCTATCAGAATAATAATGTTCTTATGTTCAGTCAATTGTTATGTATTTATCATGTATGCCCTGCAAAAGTTGTCTCGCTGTCTCACATACCTGATTTTACCGAAGCACATAGTTTAGTGACCAGAATCTCCGAGAATTCAACGCACAGTTGCCCAAGCAATACAAGAAATTGACCAAAAATGTATCGTAATAAGTCTATCAAAACTGGCAGGTGCTGGAGCAAAATATTCTTACAAAGTATGTCAACCATTGTCTTCAGCTACATTTAAATTGCAACTTAAGTTAGTAAAAGGTGTGCAGTCAACTAAGACATGTTCGTAACAAATACAATTCCAACAAGAGAATGTTGACAGAATTTGAAGTAGATTCTACACCGTTGAACATTACACTCTTTTACAGAGCCAAGTGTCCAAATTTTCGGGTATACATGAGGTCAGGAGTGAATCATCAACATTCAACGGTCATTCTGTCGAGCAGATCTCATGCATGTAATTTACTGCTGTTTGCTCAAGAAAATTCGGTTGACAACATCCAACGGCAGTGCATAGGCAGGATCCATAGGCTTCACTCCAGGGTACTCCATCAATGAAAGCCCTGCTTGCAAGATGCTACACTAATTCAGCAAGGAGTTTATATGGCTTCGAATTGTTCAAGTACCATACTACAAGATCCGTATGATAAAATACCATACCGAGGGGAGAAATGTAAATACCTGCAACTCCAAAGTATGTGTGGTAGATGTCTACCGCATTATCCGGTCTATCTGAAATTCCACCATTTTCCTTATCCTGATAATGAATACGATTTATGCAATATATGACCTTCTAGTTAACAGGGGATTAAAAGAATATCTTATAGTTGATGGATACATACTTATCAAAATTTCAGGGCAAGAATCACGAGCAGTTACCTGACAGTTCAGTATAAATTTTGCAAGTTTTTCCTTGTCAATCCAGTGCACTCTATCAATCATTATCAAGCTTGACAACACCCACCATGAGTAGCACACCTATTGCGAGCAGTTCAACTAGTTATATGGTACAGTTCGAAATGCAAAGGCGCACAATCTGAGAAAAGAAAAGTAAATCTCACATCAGCAAGTTTCTCAGGTCGCCCATTGAGCCCTCCGTCTCTACACTGGCGCTCACAAAGCCACCATCCAAGGAGGTCTCTATCAATGTGATGCAAGGAGCCGGTGATTGCGAGAGCACCAACACAACAGAATACTGCATGAAGTATATGCTTTCAGGTTATCTGACAGCTTGAAGAGATATAACAAGAATAAGGAAATAATCTTGCGAGCAAACGCAGATTTCAGTTCATCATAGGAATAGCTATCTTGTATTTTGAGGCTACAATAGTAGATGACGCGATGAAATATTGAAGTGCCGCAGTAATAATTACTCTATATTGTTAGGCTACAATTGTAGATATCTTGTATTTTTCAGAAGGAAATGTTTGTCAAGCCGACAATGCAACCAAGAATTAGCAATTCTATGCCTCTTCTTCTTTCACAATATGAATTGAATTACAGATAGAAGATCTTACATGATCTGATAAGGTATAATACTAGAACACTCGATTAAATTCCAGTTCTACTCCGGTACCCTAACAGTATGATTTAAGAGAAAAATCTACACAAAACATACTCTGCCCAGCATGAGACTCCCCTCCTGGCATAGCTCCAAATCCTCCGTCCAAGTTTTTACAGCTAACAATATACTCTACAGCCTTGTCCACATTAATTTTGTGCAGACGATGCAGTAATGACAACGTGCATATGGAAATATACGAGAACCTACAAGATATATATTAAGTTGGCATCAGTATCTCTTATATAGGCGGCATTCAAATAGAACACATAGGAACTCGGAAGAAATAGTTAAGGGTTTTACCTAGTGTCAACTTCTCCCCACATATCACCAGAAAATGATCCATCCTCATTCTGAAGTTCAGTAACATCTGGCACAATTTAGATAGGAAAACTAACAGGATACCCGGTTTTGAGCTCAGGATGCGGCTACATCAATTCATTTAGACAATTAAGGGGTTGCAGAAACTTGCAATACAAATAATCCCTTATTTCATGATATAGCATGCAATTTAAGTCAATACAAATAATCCCTTATTTCATGATATAGGATGCAGCAGTAGACTAACATTTTGACATGCTGCAGTTACTGAGGAAATTCGTGGATGCGAGATCTAAGCTGCAGGTTTAACATAATTCCATAATGCCATCCACATTTCAAGATGCAATATTCTCTGCTGGGCTGCTGAAAGAAAAGGAAATGTAAATGCATCACAATGATTCAGCTTTCTTACTAGCAAAATTTTGGTATTCAGGGAAATCAAGCAGCTCGGAAAACAAGATGAGAGATTGGCTGTAAACGTTAATTAGGACACTGGCAATTTAACATTTGCAGAACTACTGCTGCAGCATGAAGCTCACTCAAGAACTTCAGAAGGATACAGTCAGCAACTTTTTCCACATCAAGAACATCGAGCCGATCGAAGAGGCAGAGGACCTGCACGGCGCTGAGCGTGTAGAGGACATGCGGGTCGTGCCCCACGTTGCCCCCGAATCCACCTGCACAGCCACATCCCAAGAACACACACACCCGAATCATTCAAGAACCAATCTTTCGAGGAGCCTAGTAAGGAAAACGGGAGATTTGTCCGGTTGTGGCAGTACCAGATTCCGGGTGGTAGCACGACATGATCCAGTCGACGACCTCGGCGGAGTCGACGGCGTGGAGCTTGTGGAGGAGGTCCAGCGTGGTGAGCCCCCAGTAGGCGCCGCTGGCACGGAGGTGCTCCATCACCAGCGACTCGAACGAGTCCTTCTTCTGCGGCAAAGCGGCGAGAGGGGGACGGGTGAGTCGTCGCCGGAGACGGTTCGCGTCCGGGCGGGGACGGGCGGGCGGTTGCGTACCTTCTCCGCGGTGACGATGTAGCGGACGTGCTGCTCGGCGGCCAGCTCCACCATGGCTTCCTCCTCCTCGCTTGATCCGTGCTGCTCCGTCGACGGCTGCTCTGCTCTGCTCCGCCGCGGGTTCGCGTGGTGGGATCGGGGAGGTCGGGAGGCCGGGCCGAACGGGTGATCTTGGATAGGCCGGCCCGTGAGCAGAGTGGCAGGTCAAGAATCCGGCCATGGAATAACAAGATACGACTGGGCCAGAAAACTACATACTCATGGGCACAATAGTATCGAATTCGTTAGAAGAAAAAAGAAAGATTGGCTTATTTACTTTGTATTTACCATGTGTGGCACTTGACATGTTCGACAAGTGTCCTAATGAGAAAACAGAAGCATTTTCAGCATTTAATAAAGAATAAAAACTGGCAGGTAAAAAAAAACTGGTTAAAAGGTTAACTGAAAGGAAGGTAAAGAAGCTTAAAATTTAGGGGATCTCTTCTCTCGAGTATGGTTGGTTTGTTGTCGCACAATTTTTTTTTCAGATTCAAAATTCAAAATAAGTATCTATAAAACCGACCGTTTACATTATGAACTTCACCATTGTGTTGCTTGCGTCTAGATATTTGAAATTAGATACCATAATATTGATAGGTTTTAGTGAGTTCTTTGAAGTACTTAGAAAAACAGTATACTAGTACTTCGACGTGTATTTTTGTTTTTATGCTAAAGTGTATGTGTGATTAGTGTGTTAGTGTACTGTGTAGCACCACGAAGTACACTTGTGGTTGTGGGATGTGTTGTGGAGTAAACTTCTGGCTTCCTACAAAATACTCTTTGTTATATTTGCACAAGGTACTTCATGTTTTTGTGAAATGTATTCCACAATGTGTACTTCGTGTATTCGGTGTGTGCTTCAACCATTTTGTGGGAGAAATATTCACAGTACCTCGCACCATGTACATCGTGCATATGTACTTCATAAATTTTGAAAAAAAAAGAAAGAGCAAAAAAGTAGAAAACAGAATAAATATAGGAAAAGTAAGCATAAAAAGAGTAAAAGAGGAGAGGGCCCAAAGGAAAGGTACAATTGGTACACATGTTGTGCTCGTCCGGATGAGACATGTCCATCCAACGGTGGTTAAGCACTAAGGGCTGACCTCCTGGTAGGTTGGTTTTCTGCTAGTCTTACCCTATAAATTTAAAGGTATAATTTTAATCATTTCATTTTGATCAATTCCTTTTTTGTGAAAAATCTAGCGCCGGTAGTAAGCGGTTGTACATTCGGAGGAATAGTGAAGAACAAGGTGGAATTTAGGGGCGGGCCTAGTGAAAATGCATGGAGCACCATGTATGATTTTGGTATTTAACCCAATGTACTAATGTTTTTTTTACTTAGTCATACTTGAAGGGCCCTTTCATAGGCAATGCTTGAAGATCATATGGTGGTTTCAAGGCTGAAAGAAGATGACGTTTTTTTTTGCGGAACTTAAACGAAGTCATGCTATAGCTTATAAGTTAAGCCATGAAGGATCAATACATTGAAAAGATGACTACAAGAGAAGAATTCATGATTTGTCCCTAAGTCACGGTCATAATGATCTCATGTGTGAGCCATGGTTGGCCAAGGTCGTGTTGGAGCATGCAATAAAGTGAATGAGTTTAGTCCTGCATCGGTTGTGGTAGGAGTTGGTCTCCGGTTAAGCTGGGTTGGTGGGCCAAGACACTCATGAAACGGGCATGGCGCATGTGGGTCAAAACACCAGTTAAGTGCACCCGAGATTGCGATAACAACCATAACACATTGTATGTCTCTAGAGATTGTGATAGAGCATTAAAAAGATCAAGTGATGAACAAGGCCATGTTAAAGGTGTGATTCGATGAATGATCAACGTGAAGGACTATCCAGCACCTGAGTCACATCCTAAAGAACCAGCCACCACCTTTCAAAACTTGGAATTGCTAGGCGTCCCTTGAGGCCGGACTATCCGGTGCACTGCTTGCACGTTGAAAATGGGTCCTTAATACTTGTAGCTCCCATTTCCAGCCCTTTCTTATAAGGCATGTATCTGTTCAGATCTAGAATTATACTAAGAATGGACTTGAGAGTTGAACTTTGCTCCCCCAAAATTCCAACATGCGAAAAGTCCAAGATCCTTCATGTGTGGACTGATGAAGAGCTATTCTAATAAAGTAGCTACTCATTCCCATAGGTATTCTAGTAGACCTTTGGGAATCTTCTCTCCTAATTGGATTCCGTGGACCACCAGACTGGCCTGTAATAACAAGCAGTTTCATTAAGAGTAAGGATGATTCGAGTTTGATACCCAAATACTTACCTTGGGGGATGGTTCAATTCGTTTGTGTTCTTGCTATTTATTCCCACTTTTATTGCATTTCATATTGTTTAACCATTGTTGTTCATATGCTCATCCTCGTCGTAAATTGTGTATATTGGGCCTCTGGGATATATAAATGAGCGTATTCATGACTGGAGACTATGTGTGGCTTTGTGTCAGTTCATTTTCCAACGAGGGTGTGGGATTGTGTCAATAACCCATACCTCGATCTTGCATCCTTCTTTTTGCAATCCTCTCCAGGTGAGCTCCTTTAATTTGTGCAATCTTCTTTGTCACAAGTTTATCTTTGCAGTTTGCATGATTAGGGTGTTTACATGAAACTAGTAGAAATTAAGCCATTAGGTGACAACTATGTTTAAAGTTTCACAAATAATCATAAGCCATGTCAGGGGGAGGGGGAGCGATAGAGGCCAAGGATCTATGGAGGCACATCTGTGTATGGTGCCACACAACCATGGAGGTATATAGGGGCACTCATGAGCCATGTCAGGCGTGAAGGTAGGGCGAGAATGCATGCGAACAATGACAGCTCATAGATTTGGCCCTTGTGGTGGATCAGATTAGATGGGGGGTTACGAAGAAAAGAGAATGATTATTGTTGAATCCCGTGGATCAACTAGTGTAGATCTAAACGAGTAGTTTCTATCTCTGTAAATAATGTATGGTACTGTGAGCATTTACCTTCTCCCTTTGAGGAGGAGCCCGCCGACGTTGATGGCGACGGTGGTGGAGTGAGCGTGATGTAGTGGCGGCGCCGGTGGAGCTTCCCGTCGGCACTGTGCAAAACCTAGATCGGTAAGTATGTTGGTGGGGCGAGTGGCACTCCGGTCAACCTCGTGATCTGTTCCACCGCCCCCACCACTCTATATATAGCACAGACGACAGGGGGCCACCAACCAGAGATGCGGTTGGGCGCCCCCGATCAGGGCGCGGACGAGGTCAAAGGGTCGTGCTCGATCAGTTGGGTTCGACCATGTTGGAGATCATCCTAACATTCTCCCCCTTGATCTCAACTTTTCTTTTAACTTTATACTTTTACTTTATTCGTTTCATTTTGGATCAGTCCATAGGGCATGTTTCATCGTCACAACTCTATTGCTGATGGAATCAGATAGCCACAATATACTTCTCTGTTTTGAAACAAATTCATTTACTTTTGGGCCTCTTATGATCCAGGATAGGTAAGACTTTCCCTTAAACCCATGCCGGCTACGTGCTCCTTGAACACGCTGGGTGGTAAGCCTTTCGTTAGCGGATCCGCAAGCATATCTTTTGTCCTTATATGCTCGAGACTTATAGTTTGATCCTGGACCTTGTGTTTCTGTTGGCGTCAGAAACCCACCGGCGGGCAGCGACGGGCAACACCGTAGAGCCGGGAACAACCTAGGGCTGCGGCTGGCCGAGGTCCCTCCGAGTGACGGCCCGCAAAGCCTTCTGGTCACACGTCCGATGCTGATTGCAAGGGCGTGTGATACGTCTCCGACGTATCGATAATTTCTTATGTTCCATGCCACATTATTGATGTTATCTACATGTTTTATGCACACTTTATGTCATATTCGTGCATTTTCTGGAACTAACCTATTAACAAGATGCCGAAGTGCCGATTCTGTTTTTCTGCTGTTTTTGGTTTCAGAAATCCTAGTAAGGAAATATTCTCGGAATTGGACGAAATCAAAGCCCAGGGGCCTATTTTCTCACGAAGCTTCCAGAAGTCCGAAGGAGAGACGAAGAGGGGCCACGGAGGGGCCACACCCTAGGGCGGCGCGGCCCCCCTTGGCCGCGCGGCCCTGTGGTGTGGGACCCCCGTGCCGCCTCTTGACCTGCCCTTTCGCCTATAAAAAGTCTCCGTGACGAAACCCCGATCGAGAACCACGATACGGAAAACCTTCCAGAGACGCCGCCGCCGCCGATCCCATCTCGGGGGATCCAGGAGATCGCCTCCGGCACCCTGCCGGAGAGGGGAATCATCTCCCGGAGGACTCTACGCCGCCATGGTCGCCTCCGGTGTGATGTGTGAGTAGTCTACCCCTGGACTATGGGTCCATAGCAGTAGCTAGATGGTTGTCTTCTCCCCATTGTGCTATCATTGTCGGATCTTGTGAGCTGCCTAACATGATCAAGATCATCTATCTGTAATTCTATATGTTGCGTTTGTTGGGATCCGATGAATAGAGAATACTTGTTATGTTGATTATCAAAGCTATGCTTATGTGTTGTTTATGATCTTGCATGCTCTCCGTTATTAGTAGATGCTCTGGCCAAGTTGATGCTAGTAACTCCAAGAGGGAGTATTTATGCTCGATAGTGGGTTCATGCCTCTGTGAATCTGGAGGAGTGACAAGAACCACTAAGGTTATGGATGTGTTGTTTCCACTAGGGATAAAACATTAGTGCTATGTTCAAGGATGTAGTCACTAGTTACATTACGCGCAATACTTAATGCAATTGTCTGTTGTTAGCAACTTAATACTGGAGGGGGTTCGGATGATAACCTGAAGGTGGACTTTTTAGGCATAGATGCAGTTGGATGGCGGTCTATGTACTTTGTCGTAATGCCCAATTAAATCTCACTATACTCATCATGATATGTATGTGCATGGTCATGCTCTCTTTATTTGTCAATTGCCCAACTGTAATTTGTTCACCCAACATGCTGTTCGTCTTATGGGAGAGACACCTCTAGTGAACTGTGGACCCCGGTCCAATTCTCTTTACTGAAATACAATCTACTGCAATACTGTTCTACTGTTTTCTGCAAGCAATCATCTTCCACACAATACGGTTAATCCTTTGTTACAGCAAGCCGGTGAGATTGACAACCTCACTGTTTCGTTGGGGCAAAGTACTTTGGTTGTGTTGTGCAGGTTCCACGTTGGCGCCGGAATCTCTGGTGTTGCGCCGCACTACATCCCGCCGCCATCAACCTTCAACGTGCTTCTTGGCTCCTCCTGGTTCGATAAACCTTGGTTTCTTTCTGAGGGAAAACTTGCTGCTGTGCGCATCATACCTTCCTCTTGGGGTTGCCCAACGAACGTGTGAAATACACGCCATCAAGCATATTTTCTGGCGCCGTTGCCGGGGAGATCAAGACACGCTGCAAGGGGAGTCTCCACTTCTCAATCTCTTTACTTTGTTTTTGTCTTGCTTAGTTTTATTTACTACTTTGTTTGCTGCACTAAATCAAAATACAAAAAAATTAGTTGCTAGTTTTACTTTACTTGTTATCTTGTTTGCTATATCAAAAACACAAAAAAATTAGTCTACTTGCATTTACTTTATCTAGTTTGCTTTATTTACTGTTGCTAAAATGGCCAACGCTGAAAATACTAAGTTGTGTGACTTCACAACCACAAATAATAATGATTTCTTATGCACACCTATTGCTCCACCTGCTACTACAGCAGAATTCTTTGAAATTAAACCTGCTTTACTGAATCTTGTTATGCGAGAGCAATTTTCTGGGGTTAGTTCTGATGATGCTGCTGCCCATCTTAATAATTTTGTTGAACTATGTGAAATGCAAAAATATAAAGATGTAGATGGTGATATTATTAAACTAAAATTGTTCCCTTTCTCATTAAGAGGAAGAGCTAAAGATTGGTTGCTATCTCTGCCTAAGAATAGTATCGATTCATGGACTAAATGCAAGGATGCTTTTATTGGTAGATATTATCCCCCTGCTAAAATTATATCTTTGAGGAGTAGCATAATGAATTTTAAACAATTAGATACTGAACATGTTGCTCAAGCTTGGGAAAGAATGAAATCTCTGGTTAAAAATTGCCCAACCCATGGACTGACTACTTGGATGATCATCCAAACCTTCTATGCAGGACTAAATTTTTCTTCACGGAATTTATTGGATTCAGCTGCTGGAGGTACCTTTATGTCCATCACTCTTGGTGAAGCAACAAAGCTTCTTGATAATATGATGATCAACTACTCTGAATGGCACACGGAAAGAGCTCCACAAGGTAAGAAGGTAAATTCTGTCGAAGAAACCTCTTCCTTGAGTGATAAGATCGATGCTATTATGTCTATGCTTGTGAATGATAGGACCAATATTGATCCTAATAATGTTCCATTAGCTTCATTGGTTGCACAAGAAGAACATGTTGATGTAAACTTCATTAAAAATAATAATTTCAACAACAATGCTTACCGGAACAATTCTAGTAACAACTATAGGCCATATCCTTATAATAATGGCAACGGCTATGGTAATTCTTATGGGAATTCTTACAACAATAATAGGAGTTCACCCCTGGACTTGAAGCCATGCTTAAGGAATTTATTAGTACACAAACTGCTTTTAACAAATCTGTTGAAGAAAAGCTTGGGAAAATTGATATACTTGCTTCTAAAGTCGATAGTCTTGCTGCTGATGTTGATCTTTTGAAATCGAAAGTTATGACTAATGAGAATCATCATAATAAAATTACTACTACAGCAAATGCCATTCAAGTTAGAATTAATGAGAATATAAGATTAATGGCTGAACTGCGTGCTAGGTGGGATAGAGAAGAAAATGAAAAACTAGCTAAAGAGAAGAATATAGCTAAAGTTTGGACTATTACCACCACTAGTAATGCTAATGCTACACATGTTGCTGCACCTCCTACTCATACTAATAAAAGAATTGGTGTTAGCAATGTTTCCACTTCGAATGCAAAGCGCGAAAAACTGCTCTGAAAGCGCTAAAGCTGAAACTGCTCGTGATAAAGCTGCTGAAATTTTTTCCAACATTGGGGATGATGATCCCATTGCTTTAGATTATAATGGTTTGAATTTTGATGATTGCCACATCTCTGAAGTTATAAAGTTCTTGCAAAAACTTGCTAAAAGTCCTAATGCTAGTGCTATAAATTTGGCTTTCACGCATCATATTACAAATGCTCTCATAAAAGCTAGAGAAGAGAAACTAGAGCGTGAAGCCTCTATTCCTAAAAAGTTAGAGGATGGTTGGGAGCCCATCATTAAGATGAAGATTAAAGATTTTGATTGCAATGCTTTATGTGATCTTGGTGCAAGTATCTCTGTTATGCCTAAGAAAATTTATAATATGCTTGACTTGCCACCGCTGAAAAATTGTTATTTGGATGTTAATCTTGCTGATCATTCTACAAAGAAACCTTTGGGTAAAGTTGATAATGTTCGCATTACCATTAACAATAACCTGGTTCCCGTTGATTTTGTTGTCTTGGATATTGAATACAATGCATCTTGCCCCATTATATTGGGAAGACCTTTTCTTCGAACTGTTGGTGCTATCATTGATATGAAGGAAGGTAATATAAAATATCAATTTCCTCTCAAGAAAGGTATGGAACACTTCCCTAGAAAGAGAATGAAGGTACCTTTTGATTCTATTATGAGAACAAATTATGATGTTGACACTTCATCTCTCGATAATACTTGATACACACTTTCTGCGCCTAGCTGAAAGGCATTAAAGAAAAGCGCTTATGGGAGACAACCCATGTTTTTACCTACAGTACTTTGTTTTTATTTTGTGTCTTGGAAGTTGTTTACTACTGTAGCAACCTCTCCTTATCTTAGTTTTGAGTTTTGTTGTGCCAAGTTAAGCCGTTGATAGAAAAGTAAGTACTAGATTTGGATTACTGCACAGTTCCAGATTTCTTTGCTGTCACGAATCTGGGTCCACCTCCCTGTAGGTAACTCAGAAAATTAAGCCAATTTACGTGCATGATCCTCAGATATGTACGCAACTTTCATTCAATTTGAGCATTTTCATTTGAGCAAGTCTGGTGCCATTTTAAAATTCGTCAATATGAACTGTTCTGTTTTGACAGATTCTGCCTTTTATTTCGCATTGCCTCTTTCGCTATGTTGGATGAATTTCTTTGATCCACTAATGTCCAGTAGCATTATGCAATGTCCAGAAGTGTTAAGAATGATTGTGTCACCTCTGAATATGTCAATTTATAATGTGCACTAACCCTCTAATGAGTTGTTTCGAGTTTGGTGTGGAGGAAGTTTTCAAGGATCAAGAGAGGAGTATGATGCAACATGATCAAGGAGAGTGAAAGCTCTAAGCTTGGGGATGCACCCGGTGGTTCACCCCTGCATATATCAAGAAGACTCAAGCGTCTAAGCTTGGGGATGCCCAAGGCATCCCCTTCTTCATCGACAACATTATCAGGTTCCTCCCCTGAAACTATATTTTTATTCCATCACATCTTATGTGCTTTTTCTTGGAGCGTCGGTTTGTTTTTGTTTTTGTTTTGTTTGAATAAAATGGATCCTAGCATTCACTTTATGGGAGAGAGACACGCTCCGCTGTAGCATATGGACAAGTATGTCCTTGGTGTCTACTCATAGTATTCATGGCGAAGTTTCTCCTTCGTTAAATTGTTATATGGTTGGAATTGGAAAATGATACATGTAGTAATTGCTATAAATGTCTTGGGTAATGTGATACTTGGCAATTGTTGTGCTCATGATTAAGCTCTTGCATCATATGCTTTGCACCCATTAATGAAGAAATACATAGAGCATGCTAAAATTTGGTTTGCATATTTGGTTTCTCTAAGGTCTAGATAATTTCTAGTATTGAGTTTGAACAACAAGGAAGACGGTGTAGAGTCTTATAATGTTTTCAATATGTCTTTTATGTGAGTTTTGCTGCACCGGTTCATCCTTGTGTTTGTTTCAAATAAGCCTTGCTAGCCTAAACCTTGTATCGAGAGGGAATACTTCTCATGCATCCAAAATACTTGAGCCAACCACTATGCCATTTGTGTCCACCATACCTACCTACTACATGGTATTTTTCCGCCATTCCAAAGTAAATTGCTTGAGTGCTACCTTTAAAATTCCATCATTCACCTTTGCAATATATAGCTCATGGGACAAATAGCTTTAAACTATTGTGGTATTGAATATGTAATTATGCACTTTATCTCTTATTAAGTTGCTTGTTGTGCGATAACCATGTTTATCGGGGACGCCATCAACTACTCTTTGTTGAATATCATGTGAGTTGCTATGCATGTTCGTCTTGTCTGAAGTAAGAGAGATCTACCACCATAGGGTTAAGCATGCATATGTTAGAGAAGAACATTGGGCCGCTAACTAAAGCCATGTTCCATGGTGGAAGTTTCAGTTTTGGACAACAATCCTCAAATCTCAAATGAGAAAATTATTAATTGTTGTTATATGCTTATGCATAAAAGAGGAGTCCATTATCTGTTGTCTATGTTGTCCCGGTATGGATGTCTAAGTTGAAGAATAATCAATAGCGAGAAATCCAATGCGAGCTTTCTCCTTAGACCTTTGTACAAAGTGCATAGAGGTACCCCTTTGTGACACTTGGTAAAAACAATGCATTGTGATGATCCGGTAGTCCAAGCTAATTAGGACAAGGTGCGGGCACTATTAGTATACTATGCATGAGGCTTGCAACTTGTAAGATATAATTTACATGATACATATGCTTTATTACTACCGTTGACAAAATTGTTTCATGTTTTCAAAATCAAAGCTCTAGCACAAATATAGCAATCGATGCTTTTCCTCTATGGAGGACCATTCTTTTACTTTCAATGTTGAGTCAGTTCACCTATTTCTCTCCACCTCAAGAAGCAAACACTTGTGTGAACTATGCATTGATTCCTACATACTTGCTTATTGCACTTATTATATTACTCTATGTTGACAATATCCATGAGATATACATGTTACAAGTTGAAAGCAACCGCTGAAACTTAATCTTCTTTTGTGTTGCTTCAATACCTTTACTTTGAATTATTGCTTTATGAGTTAACTCTTATGCAAGACTTATTGATGCTTGTCTTGAAGTGCTATTCATGAAAAGTCTTTGCTTTATGATTCACTTGTTTACTCATGTCATATACATTGTTTTGATCGCTGCATTCACTACATATGCTTTACAAATAGTATGATCAAGATTATGATGGCATGTCACTCCATAAATTATCTGTGTTATCGTTTTACCTGCTCGGGACGAGCAGAACTAAGCTTGGGGATGCTGATACGTCTCCGACGTATCGATAATTTCTTATGTTCCATGCCACATTATTGATGTTATCTACATGTTTTATGCACACTTTATGTCATATTCGTGCATTTTCTCGGAACTAACCTATTAACAAGATGCCGAAGTGCCGATTCTTTGTCATGCTGTTTTTGGTTTCAGAAATCCTAGTAAGGAAATATTCTCGGAATTGGACGAAATCAAAGCCCAGGGCCTATTTTCTCACGAAGCTTCCGTAAGTCCGAAGGAGAGACGAAGAGGGGCCACGGAGGGGCCACACCCTAGGCGGCGCGGCCCCCCCCTTGGCCGCGCGGCCCCGTGGTGTGGGACCCCGTGCCGCCTCTTGACCTGCCCTTTCGCCTATAAAAAGTCTCCGTGACGAAACCCCGCATGCGAGAACCACGATACGGAAAACCTTCCAGAGACGCCGCCGCCGCCGATCCCATCTCGGGGGATCCAGAGATCGCCTCCGGCACCCTGCCGGAGAGGGGAATCATCTCCCGGAGGACTCTACGCCGCCATGGTCGCCTCCGGTGTGATGTGTGAGTAGTCTACCCCTGGACTATGGGTCCATAGCAGTAGCTAGATGGTTGTCTTCTCCCCATTGTGCTATCATTGTCGGATCTTGTGAGCTGCCTAACATGATCAAGATCATCTATCTGTAATTCTATATGTTGCGTTTGTTGGGATCCGATGAATAGAGAATACTTGTTATGTTGATTATCAAAGCTATGCTTATGTGTTGTTTATGATCTTGCATGCTCTCCGTTATTAGTAGATGCTCTGGCCAAGTTGATGCTAGTAACTCCAAGAGGGAGTATTTATGCTCGATAGTGGGTTCATGCCTCTGTGAATGCGGAGGAGTGACAAGAACCACTAAGGTTATGGATGTCTTTGTTGCCACTAGGGATAAAACATTAGTGCTATGTTCAAGGATGTAGTCACTAGTTACATTACGCGCAATACTTAATGCAATTGTCTGTTGTTAGCAACTTAATACTGGAGGGGGTTCGGATGATAACCTGAAGGTGGACTTTTTAGGCATAGATGCAGTTGGATGGCGGTCTATGTACTTTGTCGTAATGCCCAATTAAATCTCACTATACTCATCATGATATGTATGTGCATGGTCATGCTCTCTTTATTTGTCAATTGCCCAACTGTAATTTGTTCACCCAACATGCTGTTCGTCTTATGGGAGAGACACCTCTAGTGAACTGTGGACCCCGGTCCAATTCTCTTTACTGAAATACAATCTCTTGCAATCGTTCTACTGTTTTCTGCAAGCAATCATCTTCCACACAATACGGTTAATCCTTTGTTACAGCAAGCCGGTGAGATTGACAACCTCACTGTTTCGTTGGGGCAAAGTACTTTGGTTGTGTTGTGCAGGTTCCACGTTGGCGCCGGAATCTCTGGTGTTGCGCCGCACTACATCCCGCCGCCATCAACCTTCAACGTGCTTCTTGGCTCCTCCTGGTTTGATAAACCTTGGTTTCTTTCTGAGGGAAAACTTGCTGCTGTGCGCATCATACCTTCCTCTTGGGGTTGCCCAACGAACGTGTGAAATACACGCCATCAGCGTGCCACCTGACCTATACCTGGTCAGGAAGGTGATGGAGATGCCTCGCTTAGTTTCCTGCATGGCATACACGTAAACATTAAATACGAGCCTCGATCGGCTCTCAGGTTATCCTGTGAATCAGCTCAAGGAGCCGATCCACCCATGATTCGTACGGGGTGCACGAATATATGGTGGTCCTGCTTGATCAAGATAAAGCTAATTAGATCTACGACGATTTAGGGTTTTCACCGCATAATCGGAACATCCTACTCAGGATTGGGCCTCGCGGCCACGCACGGTGATCGTAAGTCGATCCTAGACAAGGCCTAAAAACCAACACGAGGTTGATCCCCGGAACATCCTGTCTAGGACTAACGAACGACACCCTACGTGCCGCTGGATCCTCCAGCCCCTTGTAAGGCCTAACTATTGCAGATATTAAACTAATCCTTGATGAACAAGGAGCAATCGTAACGGATCAGATCTACTAAATAACGATCAAGCGGGGTGCCGCCCCCACACCTGAGATAGGTGTGAGGGCGGCTAGATATGCAAGGGTTGCACTACGATAGCATGTTTACGCGAAGAACTATGCTAACCCTAACACATCTATGATAACTACGTTGCTCGCCATCAACAAGGCTTCAGTACGAGCAACGCATGAACAACGTGGAACTTGTGCTGCCTAGATCGCAAGATGCGATCTAGGCAGCATGTTGCTTACCGGTAGAAACCCTCGAGATGAAGGAGTTGGCGATGCGCCGAGATTGATTTGGTTGGTTGAACGTTGGTTGTTGTTTATTCCATAAACCCTAGATACATATTTATAGTCCAGGGGACTTTCTAATTTAGGCGTGCACCTAACCGTGCACGGGTAAAACTCTAACTAACCGACACGTATCCTAATATGTTACAGATACACGGGCAATTCGCCCAACTTGGTACATAAGGCCGATTCACGTATTTCTTCCATGTATAAATTCTTCAACTTCATCTTGATCGCGGCCCACCTCTGACTCGGTCAAATTCTGGTGATAACACATGCCCCCCTGGTTTTGGAATTGGTAATTCCAAAATCACTCTGCTTTTCTTCGTCGGGTCATGTCGTGGCAGAACCGTCGCAGTATCCATCATCATGATGCCTTGCCTTCTCAACTTCTCCGCGTGACCTGGCAGTTAATTTTTTTTTCTTTTAGGCACCACTTCCTCGGAAACTGCTGTGACATTGAATTTCCACTATATCCCCTTTTATTTAACCGCTCCGCACAGTTTATTTCCGTATCTTCTTCGCACTAGCACTCCAAAAGCCCTCCTGTGCCACCATGTCTTCTTCCTCCTCTGCTTCATCGGATCTCTCCATCCCATCCTCTTCCTCTCACGAGCCGACGCCGGAGCCGAACCCGGCGGAGGTCCACGCAGCCAACACCCGCCGCGCCATTGAGGCCGGGGAGGAGTCTAGCCATGACTTCTCCATCTGGTCGGAGGACGACAAGTCCCTGACCGACGGGGAGAGCGACCTCCGCTTCCTCGCCAGCGGAGAAACGGAGGAGGAGAGCGACGACGACCGCTTCTCCTGCAACTTCACCTCTCCCGAAGAGGTGGAGGAGGAAGAAGAGGAGGAGGAGGAGGACGACACCTCCTCCGATGAGCCGCCGGCCAAGCGGTTCTGCCCCTGGCCGGGGAACCTCAGCGACTTCGACAGCGACGACGACGACGCTGACGAAGAGGACGAGGATAATGAAGGCCCGGTCGGCGGCCATTGGAGCGACGACGAGCCCGCCGGGAGCAGCGCCGACAGTGGCGACGACGGCGACGACGAGGGCAGCGACGGCCCGTAGATAGGACCTCTAGTATAGGACCAGTAGTAGTAGATGGGGCAATGTATCCCCTAGTACTTCCTTTTGGGAGCAATCAGCTCTTTATGTAAGAAATCTATCAATGAAGAACTTTTCCCCAATTTGATCTTGCCGATTTCCTTTGAGTTTAATTTAGCCGATTTCCTCTTCTACTGTCCTTGCCGATTTGTCCCCTTTGCCAATGCGTAATGAGCCGATAGCAATGCATCAGTCCTTTAAAAATTCACCCCTCCATTCTTCAACCGATGATCTTGAAATCTGGTGGATAATATAGAACCTTCAGGGAGGTCTTTGAAATCTTCCAACCAAACCTAATGGTCTTCTTTAACACTCATCATCTGTGAAGAAGGTTGCGACGAAAGATCAGCCGATGGTACCCCAATCGGCTCATGAACAGAGCGTCTACCAGACCTGCTGCCCCCCGAGCCTTACTCGAGGCGAGAATGTCAGAGAAGATGCGCCAAAGCCGATCACCTTTCTCCTTTAGAAAGCCGATATATCCCTTCTGTCAACACGGCTAAACTAGTATCAAAGGTTGGAAATCCTCGATAGCTGAACTAGACTTGGTGGAGAATCCTCATATAATTCTAAAGTCGATGCCCTTGCATCGGCTGTCTGTTATGAAATTTTTTTTTTACTGGCCGATTTCTCTCTAATCGGCCCCTAATGTTTCATTGTACACATGTTTGCTGCACATGTCCATCTGACTATATGCCCCCCGAGCCGAATCTGCCAGGTGACTGCAGATATCGGCTTTTATGGTTGGCTAGGGCACTTCACTTGCACGTCGGCTCCGCAAGGATTCGTGCTGACCCTCATCTGACGACGTGGCCGCTGCCCAGTAGATCGATGCTGCACATAAGCGGAATATGTGGTGAAGATAATTTTGGCCGATTGCTGGAATCGGCCTCCATATCGACTGAAGCGCTGACTGAAGGTTCCGTAATGCTCCTTCATAAATTTTCGGGGCCGATCACACGGATCAGCCTCGCCATGTTTGCTCATTGCGTTGCTTCAGCTACATGGTCAGGCCAGTGGATAAAACCAGCTTAACCCTCCCCTTCGTCACGTCGATGCGCTCGCAGTCGTCCAAATTGATACCTGAGAGGGGTTCTTGGCCTGCTGCTTCCCATGCATTCATGCCAGCCGTCGAAATTTCGGCTGAGTCGTCGGCCTGGACGACCTCCACCTCATCTCCATCCCACTGTATTATGCATTGGTGCATCGTGGAGGGAATGCAGCAGTTGGCATGGGTCCAATCCCTTCCCAGCAGAACAGCATAAGTGCTCGCGCTATCGACGATGAAGAACGTTGTAGGGATAGTTTTCCTTCCTACGGTCAGATCCACGTTCAGAACACCTTGTGCGTCAGATGCTTGGCCGTTGAAATCGCTCAATGTCACGTTGGTCTTGATTAGATCTGAGCTAGAGCGTCCCAGCCGACGTAGCATAGGGTATGGCATGATGTTGACTGCCGCTCCAGTGTCCACCAGCATCTTATTCACAGGCCTCCCATCGATGTAACCTCGCAAGTACAGGGCCTTCAGATGTCTGTAGCTTCTTTCTCGTGGCTTTTCAAAGATAACCGGCCGTGGGCCGCAGTCAAGTTGTGCCACAGGTGCCTCGTCTAATCCTGGAGCACTGAACTCCGAAGGGAGGATGAACACCATGTTTGTGCCAGCCGATGTTTCATCATCGGCTTTCCTTTGCTTGGGGCGCCACTCCATTTTCCGTGGACGACCCTCTTCGTCCAGGGTTCGCTGAACTTTCGCAGCCAGATCAGGTCGTGCCTTCCTTAATGTATGCAAGTATACCCTTTCGGCTTCCTCCAGACCGTGCAAACGCTGAACCCTGCGCTTTTGTGAACGGCTGAGTCCATCAGGGCACCACCTTGGCCGGTGGTACCTGTCTTCCTCTTCTTGTCCCTCGTCTTCTGAATCCTCGAGATCCGCCCACCGAGGGGACTCAGCGCGTTTGCTCTGTGGCGGGAGAGGCCCTAAGCGCCTGAACACGGACACGTTGGCTGCCTCCTTCTTCTTTTGGTTGCATTCTGGGCAATTGCCGATTGTGGGCAATCGGCTCATTCCTGAATCCCAGCAGTGTCTGAAGAAGGGGCAGTCCCAGTGCCTGTCGTTGTCATCTTGCTCCCTTGATTCTTCTTTGGCACGGCGCTCGTGCTCCTCCTCATCGTGATCGTGCCGACGATGTCTTCTGGCTTCTCTAGCCAGAAGATCTCTTTCATCCTCATCGCTGGATCGTCGGCGTCGGTCATACTGACTCACATACTTGTTGAGGAGGTGATCAGAGAGGGGTCGCTGATATCTGATGTTCTTCACTTCTCCCTCTGTGACGTAGCGCTTGCCATCATGACGGAGCCGATCGCGTGGAGCGGCTTCCTCTGTGTCCTTGCTACGAGAGCAGCTGCCCCCGTCTCCATCTTTGCCAGAGTGGTGCCCAGGTCCTACCATGTTGATGCTGAACGAGGATCCTGGCTGGCAACCTTCAGGGTAAGTGCATTCTACCATGTTAACGGCGGGGAAGGGCTGGGTGTCGACCTTCATGGCGTACTGGTTGAAAATCAGTCGTCCCTTCTCTATTGCCGCTTGGATGTGCTGACGCCACACCCTGCAGTCGTTGGTGGCATGGGAGAGCGAGTTATGCCATTTGCAGTATGGCTTTCCGTTCAGCTCTTGCACCGTGGGGAATTTGAGACCTTCAGGAATCATCAACTGCTTCTCCTTGAGCAGGAGGTCGAAGATTTGCTCAGTCTTGGTCACGTCAAAATCAAATCCCCTGGGCGGGCCTGGTGGCTTTACCCATTTGCAGGACACGGGGGTTCCTCCCCGAGCCCATTCAGCCACTGCTACCTCTTGGTCTCCCGCAGGAACTTCGTCTTCCTTCCGCATTGACCAGGACTCACTGCACGCTTGAATTTGTCCCTGCACAGTCCGGGTGGCGCTGTTCATATGCCGACAGTTTCTGAACCATGTGCGCCAGTGAGGGATAGTCTGCTTGGGAGGCCATGTCCTTGAGCGGTGTTGCGAGGCCTGCTACTGCCAACTCGACTGCTTCCTTTTCAGTTAAACGAACCGAATAACATCGGTTCCTAAGATTCCTGAAGCGCTGGATGTATTCTGTCACCGTTTCCCCGCGCTTCTGACGCAATTGTGCTAGATCGGCAATGCCGGACTCGGAAGCCTCTGAATGGTACTGCGTATGGAACTGCTCTTCCAACTGCTTCCAAGTCCGGATGGAGTCTGGTGGCAACGAGGTGTACCATCCGAAAGCCGATCCCGTGAGGGACTGTGAAAAGAGCCTCACGCGTAGTTGATCCGACACTGAAGCCGGTCCTAGTTGTGCCAAATATCGGCCCACGTGCTCGATGGAGCTGGAACCATCCGATCCACTGAATTTGGAGAAATCAGGGAGCCGATATTTGGGTGGTAGCGGGATCATCTCGTAGTCGTCGGGATACGGCTTGGAATAGCCGATTGCCCTCCTTTTCGGCACCATGCCGAACTGGTCTCTCAGTATGGTACTGATCTGATCCGCCGTGCCGGGCTGCAGAGTTGAACTCTGAAGATTCGCCGGGGTGGCGTACTTAGCCAACCATGTTTGCTTTTCCAGCTCTGAGCCAACTGCAGGAGCTGAGCTCTGGAGGTTCGTCGGGGTGGCGTACCTAGTTAGCCACGTCTGCTTCTCAAGCTCTGTCGCTGACGTCCCTCCCGTTTTCCCAGGAGTTCCTGATGCTGTGGCCTGGTTTGTGAGTGCCCAGTTACCACAATCTGGCACATACGTGCACGTGTACCCGTGAGGGATCTCCTTAGGCGCCTCAGGCAAGAACTGGTAGTCACCAGGGTCACCACCGATCTTGTAGACGACGAATGCCGGTGAAGCCGGCACTTCTGGTGCTGCCAACGCATATGGCAGCGGTGGACGGGACTGGAGTGGCAACTCTCCTTGATGCGTCCCGAGAGCTGGTCCTGACGGCGAGTACTGGTGCCTCATGATCTCCTGGATCACGCGAAGAGCGACACGCTCCAACGTGTTGACCAGGTTCTCAGAGTGGCGGTGTAGCGAGTGAGCCACCAGGTAGTTGATCTCCTGCCGCAGGGACCTGGTGCGTTCTTCCGATGGGGCAGAGAGGTCTATCCCATCTAGTGCACCATTAGGCGAGAACCCCTTCCACCTGATGCCATGGGAACGGGTTCTGTGGAAAGAGCCGATGAGGTCGGCCTCGAGGATGACCTTAATCTCGTCATACTTCTTCTTGAGCTCATCGGTCAGGTCCTCGTACGTGACTGGCGTGCCGTCCGCCATCTCAGATGTAGATGGCGATGTGGTCGATGTAGAAGCTTGTCCCACCGGGCGTGCCAGAATGTGTTGGCGTCAGAAACCCACCGGCGGGCAGCGACGGGCAACACCGTAGAGCCGGGAACAACCTAGGGCTGCGGCTGGCCGAGGTCCCTCCGAGCGACGGCCCGCAAAGCCTTCTGGTCACACGTCCGATGCTGATTGCAAGGGCGTGCCACCTGACCTATACCTGGTCAGGAAGGTGATGGAGATGCCTCGCTTAGTTTCCTGCATGGCATACACGTAAACATTAAATACGAGCCTCAATCGGCTCTCAGGTTATCCTGTGAATCAGCTCAAGGAGCCGATCCACCCATGATTCGTACGGGGTGCACGAATATATGGTGGTCCTGCTTGATCAAGATAAAGCTAATTAGATCTACGACGATTTAGGGTTTTCACCGCATAATCGGAACATCCTACTCAGGATTGGGCCTCGCGGCCACGCACGGTGATCGTAAGTCGATCCTAGACAAGGCCTAAAAACCAACACGAGGTTGATCCCCGGAACATCCTGTCTAGGACTAACGAACGACACCCTACGTGCCGCTGGATCCTCCAGCCCCTTGTAAGGCCTAACTATTGCAGATATTAAACTAATCCTTGATGAACAAGGAGCAATCGTAACGGATCAGATCTACTAAATAACGATCAAGCGGGGTGCCGCCCCCACACCTGAGATAGGTGTGAGGGCGGCTAGATATGCAAGGGTTGCACTACGATAGCATGTTTACGCGAAGAACTATGCTAACCCTAACACATCTATGATAACTACGTTGCTCGCCATCAACAAGGCTTCAGTACGAGCAACGCATGAACAACGTGGAGCTTGTGCTGCCTAGATCGCAAGATGCGATCTAGGCAGCATGTTGCTTACCGGTAGAAACCCTCGAGATGAAGGAGTTGGCGATGCGCCGAGATTGATTTGGTTGGTTGAACGTTGGTTGTTGTTTATTCCATAAACCCTAGATACATATTTATAGTCCAGGGGACTTTCTAATTTAGGCGTGCACCTAACCGTGCACGGGTAAAACTCTAACTAACCGACACGTATCCTAATATGTTACAGATACACGGGCAATTCGCCCAACTTGGTACATAAGGCCGATTCACGTATTTCTTCCATGTATAAATTCTTCAACTTCATCTTGATCGCGGCCCACCTCTGACTCGGTCAAATTCTGGTGATAACAGTTTCACAACATAATACTTAACCTCAATTGGTTTCGTAGTTGTACCCGACTTGTTGTTGTGAGCATAAAATACTGCAGGCTCATTGTCGCATTTCATCTTTAGTGGTTTGTCAATACAATCTACCACTTTCAAGTCGGGTATGAATTTCTTTAACCATAATGTCTGCCCCGTGGCTTCATAACATGCTATAAATTCTGCATACATCGTGGATGATGCAACTATCGTCTGTTTGGAGCTTCTCCACGAAATATCTCCCCCTGCGAGGGTGAATACTTATCCAGATGTGGATTTTCTATCATCTTTATCCTCCGCAAAATCTGCATCTGAATACCCTCTTATTTCTAGGGAATCAGATCTTCTGTATGTTAGCATGTAATTCTTTGTGCCTTTTACATAACGCAATGCCTTCTTTACCATTTTCCAGTGTTCAAAACCTGGATTTTCTTGATATCTACCAAGTACTCCGGTGATAAATGCTAAGTCTAGGCGAGTGCACACTTGTGCATACTGTAGGCTGATACGTCTCTAACGTATCTATAATTTCTTATGTTCCATGCTAGTTTTATGACAATACCTACATATTTTATTCACACTTTATAATGTTTTTATGCATTTTCTGGGACTAATCTATTAACAAGATGTCACAGTGCCAGTTCCTGTTTTCTGCTGTTTTTGATTTCAGAAAAGTTGTTTTACAAATATTCTCGGAATTGGACGAAACAAAAGTCCACGGCCCTATTTTCCACAGAGTGTTCCAGAAGACCGAAGAAGAGTCGAGGAAGGCCAGCAGGGAGCCCTCCCCATATGGCGGCGCGGGGGGCCCCATTGCCGCGCCGAGACGTGGGGAGGGAGCCCCCTGGCTCCCCCGACGCTGCCCCTTCGCCTATTTATTCCTTCATCCCCGAAAACCCTAGGACCGAGAGCCAAAATACCAGAACAGTTCCAGAGACGTCGCCGCCGTCAACCCTAACTCGGGGGGTTCAGAAGATCTCCTCCGGCACCCAGTCGGAGAGGGGAAACATCACCGGAGGGCTCTACATCACCATGCCCCCCTCCAGACTGATGCGTGAGTAGTTCATCCTTGGACTACGGGTCCATAGCAGTAGCTAGATGGTTGTCTTCTCCTATTGTGCCATCATGTTTAGATCTTGTGAGTTGCCTATCATGATCAAGATCATCTATTTGTAATGCTACATGTTGTGTTTGTTGGGATCCGATGAATATGGAATACTATGTCAAGTTGATTATTGATCTACCATATATGTGTTATTTATGATCTTGCATGCTCTCCGTTGCTAGTAGAGGCTCTGGCCAAGTTGATACTTGTAACTCCAAGAGGGGGTATTTATGCTAGATAGTGGGTTCATGTCTCCATTGAATCTAGGGGAGCGACAGCAACCCCTAAGGTTGTGGATGTGATGTTGCCACTAGGGATAAAACATCAATGCTTTGTCTAAGGATATTTGTATTGTTTACATTACGCACAGTACTTAATGCAATTGTCAGTTGCTTGCAACTTAATACTGGAAGGGGTGCGGATGCTAACCCTAAGGTGGACTTTTTAGGCATAGATGCATGTTGGATGGCGGTCTATGTTATTTTTCGTAATGCCCTAAGTAAATCTCATAGTAGTCATCATGATATGTATATGCATTGTTATGCCCTCTCCATTTGTCAATTGCCCAACTGTAATTTGTTTACCCAACATGTTATTTATCTTATTGGAGAGACACCACTAGTGAACTGTGGACCCCGGTCCATTCTTTTACATCTGAAATACAACCTACTGCAATCATTGTTCTCTTTTGTTTTCTGCAAGCAAACATCATTTTTTCCACACCATACGTTTAATCCTTTGTTTTCAGCAAGCCGGTGAGATTGACAACCTCACTGTTAAGTTGGGGCAAAGTAGTTTGATTGTGTTGTGCAGGTTCCACGTTGGCACCGGAATCCATGGTGTTGCACCGCACTACACTCCTTCACCAACAACCTTCACGTGATCTTCATCTCCTACTGGTTCGATAACCTTGGTTTCTTACTGAGGGAAAAATCGCTGTTATACTCATCATACCTTCCTCTTGGGGTTCCCAACGGACGTGTGCTTTACCGTCACAAGCAGCTACTTTTCTGGCGCCGTTGCCGGGGAGATCAAGACACGCTGCAAGGGGAGTCTCTCACACCCAATCTTTTTTACTTTGTTTATTTTCTTGCTTTATTTTATTTTCTATCTTTTTTGCTTTCTTTATATCAAAAACACAAAAAAATTAGTTACCCGCATTTACTTTATTTATCGGTTTACCTTTGTTTATTTCATCATGCTTCTCCCTAAGTTCACTTTGAAAGATATATCGGTAGGGAGTGGGTCTATCATTGGAAGAGATAATATAGAAGAATTTTTCAATCATGTTAGTAAGGTTAAAGATTTCGAAGATAGATCCTTGGTGGAACTTGCTCCTAATTATGAAATTGCTACTGCCTCTTTAGTGCACATGTTGGAAGCTGGATTTGTTAATCTTAATCCTATAATGCAACATATGTCTCTTACACTCCGTGATATGGAAGAAGGAGAGAAGAAATATTTTTTTTAGAAACCCTTCTTAAAGAATTTGGTGATGTAGCTAGTGAAGTTAGGAAAGTCTTTATTCAACATAAGATGCTTGGCTTTTATATCAATATTGCAAATACCCTTGAAAGGATGGAAAAAGATAGGCTAAAGTACACTAATGAAGCCAATTGTGAGGGGAGACTAAAGTACCAATACCTTATAAGCTCATAGGAATGCATGAGGCACTAGAAAAGAATTTTGATTGGAATGTTCCTGAAAATTTATTTGAGGAGGATAGTGAGCCTAAAAGTAACGAAAGAGGAGCTTCTGAAACTTACATAGATAAGATACAATGCATCGTTGAGAAAACTCCCAACTCCTCTGTTGATGCTTCTTCTCTTGATGTTACTTGATTTACACTTTCTGCTCCTAGCTGAAAGGCGTTAAAGAAAAGCACTTATGGGAGACAACCCATTATTTTATTTCTACAATTTTTGTTTTTTATTTGAGTCAAGGTGCTTGTTACTACTGTAGCAATACCTTTGTATCTTTATTTTCTTGCATTGTTGTGCCAAGTAAAGTCTTTGATAGAAAGTTGATACTAGATTTGGATTTCTACGCAGAAACAAATTTTCAGCTGTCACGAATTTGAGCTTTTCTCTCTGTAGAAAAATCTAAAAAATCTGAAAAAATTCATGAGTAATCCTCAGATATGTACGCAACTTTCATTCAACTGGAGCTTTTCCATCTGAGCATGTTAAGTTCCTCGGAAAAAATCGTCTTTACGGACTGTTCGGTTTTTTACAGATTCTGCCTTTTATTTCGCATTGCCTCTTTTACTGTGTTTGAGTGGATTTCTTTGTGCCATTAAATTTCAGTAGCCTTGGGTAATGTTCAGAAGTGTTGGGAATGATTGTGTCCTTGCTGAACATGTGAATTTTTGATTATGCACTAACCCTCTAATGAGACTGATATGAGTTTGGTGTGAAGGAAGTTTTCAAAGATCAAGAGAGGAGGATGATATAATATGATCAAGAAGAGTGAAAAGTCTAAGCTTGGGGATGCCCCCGTGGTTCATCCCTGCATATTTCAAGAAGACTCAAGCGTCTAAGCTTGGGGATGCCCAAGGCATCCCCTTCTTCATCAAACTTATCAGGTCACCTCTAGTGAAACTATATTTTAATTTCGTCACATGTTATGTGCTTTACTTGGAGCGTCCGTGTGCTTTTATTTTCGTTTTGTTATTTTAGTTTTCTGAATAAATAGGATCCTAACATGCTTGTGTGGGAGAGAGACACGCTCCGCTTTTTTCATTTGAACACTTGTGTTCTTCGTTTTATTTTTCATGTTTGTGGCGAAAGCTGAAAGCCGCAGCACTTATTGTTATTTGGTTGGAAACAGAAAATGCTTCATGTGGTAATTGTTGTCTTGAATAATTTGATACTTGGCAATTGTTTTGAGCTCTCAAGAAGATCATGTTTAAGCTTTTGCATCATGTAGTTTAAACCTATTAGTGGAGAACTACCATAGAGCTTGTTGAAATTTGGTTTGCATGATTGGTCTCTCTAAGGTCTAGATATTTTCTGGTAAAAGTGTTTGAGCAACAAGGAAGACAGTGTAGAGTCTTATAATGCTTGCAATATGTTCTTATGTAAGTTTTGCTGTACCAGTTTATACTTGTGTTTGCTTCAAACAACCTTGCTAGCCAAAGCCTTGTACTGAGAGGGAATGCTTCTCGTGCATCCAAAACCTTGAGCCAAAACCTATGCCATTTGTGTCCACCATAACTACCTACTATGTGGTATTTTTCTGCCATTCCAAGTAAATACTTCATGTGCTACCTTTAAACAATTCAAAACTTTATTACTCCTTATTTGTGTCAATGTTTTATAGCTCATGAGGAAGTATGTGGTGTTTTATCTTTCAGTCTTGTTGGGCAGACTTTCACCAATGGACTAGTGGCATATACATCCGCTTATCCAATAATTTTGCAAAAAGAGCTGGCAACGGGGTGCCCAGCCCCAATTAATTAACTTTCATTAATAATTATCTTCACATGTTTTGCCCTGCTTTATCAGTAAGCAACTTAATTTTGCAATAGACACTCCTCCATGGTATGTGAAATGTTGGAAGGCACCCGAGGATTCGGTTAGCCATGGCTTGTGAAAGCAAAAGGTTGGGAGGAGTGTCATCTATAAATAAAACTAAAATACATGTGTAAACAAAAGAGAAGAGGGATGATCTACCTTGCTGGTAGAGATAACGTCCTTCATGGGAGCCGCTCTTTGAAAGTATGTTTGACAAGGGGGTTAGAGTGCCCACTACCATTCGTTGACAACAACAAACACCTCTCAAAACTTAATTTTTTATGCTCTCTATATGATTTCAAAACTTGAAAATCTCTAGCACATGATTTAATCCCTGCTTCCCTCTGCGAAGGGCCTTTCTTTTACTTTATGTTCAGTCAGTTTACCTACTTCTTTCTATCTTAGAAGCAAACACTTGTGTCAACTGTGTGCATTGATTCTTACATGCTTGCTTATTACACTTATTATATTACTTTGTGTTGACAATTATCCATGAGATATGCATGTTGAAAGTTGAAAGCAATTGCTGAAACTTAAATCTTCCTTTGTGTTGCTTCAAAACCTTGTATTAAGAATCTATTGCTTTATGAGTTAACTCTTATGCAAGACTTTTTGATGCTTGTCTTGAAAGTACTACTCATGAAAAGTTTTTGCTATATGATTCAGTTGTTTAGTCATTATCTTTTTGTTAGCAAACTATAGACCATTGCTTTGAGTCACTTCATTCATCTCATATGCTTTACAATAGTATTGATCAAGATTATGTTGGTAGCATGTCACTTCAGAAATTATTCTTTTTATCGTTTACCTACTCGAGGGCGAGTAGGAACTAAGCTTGGGGATGCTTGATGCGTCTCCAACGTATCTATAATTTCTTATGTTCCATGCTAGTTTTATGACAATACCTACATGTTTTATTCACACTTTATAATGTTTTAATGCATTTTCTGGGACTAATCTATTAACAAGATGCCACAGTGCCAGTTCCTGTTTTATGCTGTTTTTGATTTCAGAAAAGTTGTTTTACAAATATTCTCGGAATTGGACGAAACAAAAGCCCACGGCCCTATTTTCCACGGAGTGTTCCAGAAGACCGAAGAAGAGTCGAGGAAGGCCAGCAGGGGCCCTCCCCATATGGCGGCGTGGGGGGGCCCACTGCCGCGCCGAGACGTGGGGAGGGAGCCCCCTGGCTCCCCCAACGCTGCCCCTTGATACGTCTCAAACGTATCCATAATTTCTTATGTTCCATGCTACTTTTATGATGATACTCACATGTTTTATACACACTTTATGTCATTATTATACATTTTCCGGCACTAACCTATTGACGAGATGCCGAAGAGCCAGTTGCTGTTTTCTGCTGTTTTTGGTTTCAGAAATCCTACAAAGGAAATATTCTCGGAATTGGACGAAATCAACGCCCAGGGTCTTATATTTCCACGAAGCTTCCAGAAGACCGAAGGGGATACGAAGTGGGGCGACGAGGCGCCGACACCACAGGGCCTCGCGGCCTGGGTGGGGCCCGCACCGCCCTATGGTGTGGGCCCCTCGCGCTGCCTCCAACCCTACCCTTCCGCCTACTTAAAGTCTTCGTCGCGAAACCCCCTGTACCGAGAGCCACGATACGAAAAACCTTCCAGAGATGCAATCGCTGCCAATCCCATCTCGGGGGATTCAGGAGATCGCCTCCGGCACCCTGCCGGAGAGGGGAATCATCTCTCGGAGGGCTCTTCATCGCCATGATCGCCTCCGGATTGATGTGTGAGTAGTTCACCCCTGGACTATGGGTCCATAGCAGTAGCTAGATGGTTGTCTTCTCCTCATTGTGCTATCATGTTAGATCTTGTGAGCTGCCTATCATGATCAAGATCATCTATTTGTAATACTACATGTTGTGTTTGTTGGGATCCGATGAATATGGAATACTATGTCAAGTTGATTATCAATCTATCATATATGTTGTTCATGTTCTTGCATGCTCTCCGTTGCTAGTAGAGGCTCTGGCCAAGTTGATACTTGTAACTCCAAGAGGGAGTATTTATGCTCGATAGTGGGTTCATGCCTCCATTGAATCTGGGACAGTGACAGAAAGTTCTAAGGTTGTGGATGTGCTGTTGCCACTAGGGATAAAACATCAATGCTTTGTCTAAGGATATTTGTGTTGATTACATTACGCACCATACTTAATGCAATTGTTTGTTGTTTGCAACTTAATACTGGAAGGGGTTCGGATGATAACCTGAAAGTGGACTTTTTAGGCATAGATGCATGCTGGATAGCGGTCTATGTACTTTGTCGTAATGCCCTGATTAAATCTCATAGTAGTCATCGTGACATGTATGTGCATTGTTATGCCCTCTCTATTTGTCAATTGCCCAACTATAGTTAATTTGTTCACCCAACATGCGATTTATCTTATGGGAGAGACACCACTAGTGAACTTTGGACCCCGGTCCATTCTTTACATCTGAAATACAATCTACTGTAATACTTGTTCTTTACTGTTCTTCGCAAACAAACATCATCTTCCACACTATATGGTTAATCCTTTGTTTTCAGCAAGCCGGTGAGATTGACAATCTCACTGTTACGTTGGGGCAAAGTACTTTGATTGTGTTGTGCAGGTTCCACATTGGCGCCGGAATCCCTGGTGTTGCGCCGCACTACACTCCGTCACCAACAACCTTCACGTGTTCCTTGACTCCTACTGGTTCGATAACCTTGGTTTCTTACTGAGGGAAAACTTGCTACTGTACGCATCACACCTTCCTCTTGGGGTTCCCAACGGACGTGTGTTAACTGCACGCTTCAAGCTCTTTTTCTGGCGCCGTTGCCGGGGAGATCAAGACACGCTGCAAGGAGAGTCTCCCACATCCAATCTCTTTACTTTGTTTTTGTCTTGCTTTACTTTATTTACTGCTTTGTTTGTTCTCTATATCAAAAATACAAAAAAATTAGTTACTAGTTTTACTTTATTTACTGTCTTGTTTGCGTTCTCTATATTAAAAACACAAAAAAATTAGTTACTTGCATTTACTTTATTCTGTTATCATGACTAGTCCTGTAGTTGTTACTCTATCACCTGAGGAATCGATCTTTACTTTTAAACAAGGTGGTGAAGAGAGTTTTTGTTGCGGTCAAAACCCACCGGCGAGCAGCGACGGGCAACACAGGAGAGCCGGGAGCAACTTAGGGCTGCGGCTGGCCCTGGTCCCTCCGAGCGACGGCCCGTACAGACTCCGGCACGCACGTCCGATGCTGGTGCAAGGGCGTGCCACCTGACCTATACCTGGTCAGGAAGGTGATGGAGATGCCTCGCTTAGTTTCCTGCATGGCATACACGTAAACATTAAATACGAGCCTCGATCGGCTCTCAGGTTGTCCTGTGAATCGGCTCAAGGAGCCGATCCACCCATGATTCGTACGAGGTGCACGAATATATGGTGGTCCTGCTTGATCAGAATAAAGCTAAAATGATCTACGACGATTTAGGGTTTTCACCGCATAATCGGAACATCCTACTCGTGATTGGGCCTCGCGGCCGCGCACGGTGATCGTAAGCCGATCCTAGACAGGGCCTAAAAACCAACACGAGGTTGATCCCCGGAACATCCTGTCTAGGGCTAGCAAACTACACCCTACGCGCCGCTGGATCCTCCAACCCTTTGTAAGGCCTAACTATTGCAGATATTAAACTAATCCTTGAGGAACAAGGAGCAACCGTAACGGATCGGATCTACTAAATAATAATCAAGCGGGGTGCCGCCCCTACACCTAAGATAGGTGTAAGGGCGGCTAGATGTATAAGGGTTGCACTACGACAGCATATGATACGAAGAACAATGCTAACCCTAACACATCTAAGATAACTACGTTGCTCGCCATCAAAAAGGCTTCAGTACGAGCAACGCATGGTAACGAATAAACTTGTACTGCCTAGATCGATCTAGGCAGCATGATGCTTACCCGGAAGAAACCCTCGAGACGAAGGAGTTGGCGATGCGCCTAGATTGATTTGTGGTGAACGATGATTGTTGTTTATTTCATAAACCCTAGATACATATTTATAGTCCGTAGACTTTCTAACGTGGGAATGATCCCCACCGTGTACGAGATAAACTCTAACTAACCGACACGTATCCTACTATATTACAGATACACGAGCAAACTAGCCCAGACTTTGCATAACAGGCCGATTCACGTATTTCTTCCATGTATATTCTTCAAGTCCATCTTGATCGCGGCCCACCTCTGATTCGGTCAAATTCTGGTGATAACACATGCCCCCCTGGTTTTGGAATTGATAATTCCAAAATCACTCTGCTTCTCTTCGTCGGGTCATGTCGTGGCAGAACCGTCGCAGTATCCTTCATCATGATGCCTTGCCTTCTCAACTTCTCCGCGTGACCTGGCAGTTTTTTTTTAGGCACCACTTCCTCGGAAACTGCTGTGGCATTGAATTTCCACTATATCCCCTTTTATTTAACCGCTCCAAACAGTTGGCTTCTTCATCCCCTTCGCATTAGCACTCCAAAAGCCCTCCTGTGCCACCATGTCTTCTTCCTCCTCTTCCGTTTCTCTCCAATCCTCTTCCTCAAGCGAGTCGATCCCAGGGCACAACCAGATGGAGGCGTACAACAGGCGCGCTCCCACCTATTGGGACGGGCGGGAGTGGGACTTCGATTTCGTGCCAGAGGGCCTAACCGAGGACCTCGTCTGGTCAGATGGGGCCATGCCCCTGACTGACGGGGAGGATGACCTCCGGTTCCTGATTGACGGAGCACTGGAGGCGGAGAGCGATGATGACGACCCTCCCTTCCGGGGTAAATTCACCTCCATCACCAAAGAAGAAAAAGAAGATGACGAAGATGAAGACATCTCCTCCGACACGAAGAAGGAACAGGAGGACGACACCTCCTCCGACGAACCGTCGCCCAAGCGCATCCGTGGCTGGGCTTGGTCAGATGAGGACGATGATGATGACGAGGAAGAAGCCTCCGCTGAAGGTTACAGTAGCAGCAACGAGGAACTCGTCGACAGCAGCAATGACGGCAGCTACCCCAGCGACGGCGAAGACAGCAACAGCCCTTAGAGTAGGGACCCACTAGCAAGGATTAGCAGTAGCAATCTGTTCCTTTTTTGTTGAACAATCGGCTTCTCTTTGTAAGAAATCTTATTATCAATGAAAAACTTCCTTTGATTTTGCCGATGTCCTTTATGCTGATTTAGCCGATTTTTCCTCATCTGACTTTGTCGATTGTTAGCCTAATCAATGCTCAATGACCGATGGCAACGCATCGGTCTCTCACGATAATCTGCGAGATAGGCCAATTCAGTCATCCCTCTAAGTTAGCCAGCTCCGTCGATGACGATAGCACTTGGTACAGCCGATCGCAGCAGGCCGGCGATTTGGTCTTGAGAATGCGTCTTTAAGAGAGCCCTGGAACTGTTGCTGAATCAGCTTGGATGCTGAAACTGATAACTCCGCAACAAGAGCACCACTCTTCAGAACAGTTGCGATGTAGAGCCAGCCGATTCCAACAAAATCGGCTCCCCAGAGCAAAGAACCTTTCGGGCAAGTTGCCCCCCGAGCCTCATCCAAGGCGAGAACAGTAACGAATCAGCCAAATGTGTCACCATCGGCCTCCAAGTTATAATGCAGAACCAGCCGATTCCAACAAAATCGGCTCTCCAGAGCAAAGATATTCCAGGGCGAGCTGCCCCCCCGAGCCTCTTCAGCTCCCATCAAAACGTGGCAGGAAAGCTTATGCCCAAAGAACCGACGCACTGAAAGGGTTCGGAAAGATCAGCAAATCCGTTCCTTGAACTAAGAAGCCTCAAATATAATGGCCTTCCGACTCCTCCTAGTTCAATCCTTTGCGCCTTGCTGATCAGATCGGCTCATCATCTTTGGCAGACTGATGCAACTTCCGGTGAGGATGTTTTGAATTTCTGATGCCCTCCAAGACTCTGGACGTAACAACCTCTGAAAGTGTCATCGACCAAGCCGCCACCTTGGTCCACGCCAGGCAAAAAACGCCATAGCCGCTTGATTCGTCATCGGCTGTACTCATGCTCCTAGGATAGGTATGCGATAGGTATGCTCCCTTTGTTGGACTCACCCTTAACCTGATCTGCATGCTTACACTGGCACTGCTAAACTTGAAGACTTGCAGAAGGAGTTGGAGGTCTTGAGAAGGAATTCATCCAGTAGAGCCTCTCCTTGTAACTCAACAACTGCTCCATCGGGCTTCTGCTTATATCAGCTGTACCTCTTTAGTCGATGGCCATGCATCGGCTTTCTATTCGGCTTTCTATTCTAAAGTCGATGTCTGTGCATCGGCTGTATACCCACTATGAGTATTTTTTTTTACTGGCCGATTTTTTCTATCGGCCCCCAATATTTCACTGCACACATGTTCATCTGCACATGTTCATCTGATTAGAGATGCCCCCCGAGCCGAATCTGTCACGTAACTGCAGATATCGGCTCTGTAGTTTAGCCAAGGCACTGTATTTGCACGTCGGCTCCGTTAGGATTAATGTTGGCCCTCATCAGCCGACGTAAAAAACGCTGCCCATCAGATCGATTTTGAACACAGGCAGAACGTGTGGTGGAGATAATTTTGGCCGATTGCTGGAATCGGCCTCCATATTGATTGAAGCGCTCAATGAAGGTTCTGTAATGTACCTTCATAGATCTTTGGGGCCGATCCCAAGGATCGGCGTCGCCACGTTTGCTCATTGGTCCGTTCTTGCTACACGGTCAGGCCGGCGGATAAGACCAGCCTAACCCCATCCTTTGTCACATCGATGCGCTCGCCGTCGTCCAAATTTAGTGCATCGTTTAATCCTGGAGCACTTAACTCCGTTGGAAGGATGAGCACCATGTTTGTGCCAGCCGATGTCTCATCATCGGCTTTCTTTTGCTTGGAGCGCCACTCCATTTTTTGTGGTCGACCCTCTTCATCCAGGGTTCGCTGGATCTTCGCGGCCAGATCACGCCGTGCCTTCCTTAGTGTGTGCAGGTATAACCTTTCGGCTTCCTCCAAGCCGCGCAGTCGCTGAACCCTACGCTTTTGGGAACGGCTGAGTCCATCAGGGCACCACCTTGGCCGGTGGTACCTGTCTTCTTCTTCTTCATTGTCTTCCAAATCCTCGAGATCTTCTACTCGAGGGGACTCAGCGTGCTTGTTCCGAGGCGGGAGAGGCCCTAAGCGTTGGAACACGGACACATTAGTTGCCTCCTTCTTCTTCTGGTTACATTCTGGGCAATTGCCGATTGTAGGCAATCGGCTCATTCCTGAATCCCAGCAGTGTCTGAAGAAGGGACAGTCCCAGTGCCTATCTTCGTCGTCTTGCTCCCTTGCCTTTTCCTTGGCACGGCGCTCGTACTCCTCCTCATCGCGATCATGCCGACGATGTCTTCTGGCATCCCTAGCCAGACGGTCTCTATCATCATCGTCGCTGGATCGTCGGCGTTGGCTGTATTGACTGACATACTTATTGAGGAGGTGATCAGAGAGAGGTCGCTGATATCTCACATTCCTTACTTCTCCCTCTGTGATGTAGCGCTTGCCATCATGACGGAGCCGATCACGTGGAGCGGCCTCCTCTGTTTCCTTGCTGTGAGAGCAGCTGCCCTCGTCTCCGTCCTTGCCAGCGTGGTGTCCAGGTCCTACCATGTTGATGCTGAACGAGGATCCTGGCTGGCAACCTTCAGGGTAAGTGCACTCCACCATGTTAACGGCGGGGAAGGGGTGGGTGTCGACCTTCATGGCGTACTGGTTGAAAATCAGACGTCCTTGTTCTATCGCCATTTGGATATGCTGACGCCACACCCTGCAGTCGTTGGTGGCATGGGAGAACGAGTTATGCCATTTGCAGTATGGCTTTCCGTTCAGCTCCTGTACCGTGGGGATTTTGAGGCCTTCGGGTAACTTCAACTGCTTCTCCTTGAGTAGGAGGTCGAAGATTTGCTCAGTTTTAGTCACGTCAAAATCGAACCCTCTGGGCGGACCTGGTGGCTTCACCCATTTGCAGGACACGGGGGTTGCCCCCCGAGTCCATTCAGCCACTGCTACCTCTTGGTCTCCCGCAGAACCTTCGTCGTCATCTGCCTCAACCAGGACTACCGCACGCTTGAATTTGTCCTGGTACAAGTCCGGGTGGCGCTGTTCATATGCTGACAGTTTCTGAACCATGTGCGCCAGTGAAGGGTAGTCTGCTTGGGAGGCCATGTCCTTGATTGGTGATGAGAGGCCCACCACTGCCAACTCGACTGCTTCCTTTTCAGTTACACGAGCCGAATAACATCGGTTCCTTAGATTTCTGAAGCGCTGGATGTATTCTGCCATAGTTTCTCCACGCTTCTGACGTATTTGTGCCAGATCGGCAAGGCCGGACTCGGAAGCCTCTGAGTGATACTGCATGTGGAACTGTTCTTCCAACTGCTTCCAAGTCCGGATCGAGTCTGGTGGCAACGAAGTGTACCACCCGAAAGCCGATCCCGTGAGGGACTGTGCGAAGAACCTCACGCGTAGTGGATCCGACGCTGAGGCCGTTCCTAGCTGTGCCAAATATCGGCTCACATGCTCGATGGAGCTGGAACCATCTGATCCACTAAATTTGGAGAAATCAGGGAGCCGATATTTGGGTGGTAGCGGGACCAACTCGTACTCGTTGGGGTACGGCTTGGAATAGCCGATGGTCCTCCTTTTCGGCACCATGCCGAACTGGTCTCTCAGGATCGTACTGATTTGATCCGCGGTGCTGGCTGCAGGAGTCGAACTCTGAAGATTCGCCGGAGTGGCATACTTAGCCAGCCATGCTTGCTTTTCCAGCTCTGAGCCAACTGCAGGAGCTGAGCTCTGGAGGTTTGTCGGAGTGGCATATTTAGCTAGCCACGTCTGCTTCTCAAGATCTGTCGCTGACGTTCCTCCTGCTTTCCCAAAGTCCCTGATGTTGCGGCCTGGTTTGTGAGCGCCCGATTACCGCGATGCAGCACGTATGTGCACATGTACCCGTGAGGGATCTCCTTAGGCGCCTCATGCAAGAACTGGCAGTCACTAGGGTCACCACCGATCTTGTAGACGATGAATGCCGGTGAATTCGGCACCTCTGGTGCTGCCAACGCAAATGGCAGCGGTGGACGGGACTGGAGTGGCATCTCTCCCTGGTATGTCCTGAGAGCTGGTCCTGACGGAGAGTATTGACGACTCATGATTTCCTGGATCACTCGAAGAGCAACACGCTCCAAACTGTTCACCAGGTTCTCAGAGTGGCGGTGTAGCGAGTGAGCCACCATGTAGTTAATCTCCTGACGAAGGGACCTGGTGCGTTCTTCTGATGGGGCGGACAGGTCTATTCCATCGAGCGCACCTTGAGGCGAGAACCCTTTCCACCTGATGCCATGTGAACGGGTTCTGTGAAACGAGCCGATGAGGTCGGCTTCGAGGATCGTTTTGACCTCGTCATACTTCTTCTTGAGCTCCTCGGTCAGATCCTCGTACGTGACTGGGGTGCCGTCCGCCATCTCGGATGTAGATGGCGATGTGGTTGATGTAGAAGATTGTCCCACCGGGCGTGCCAGAATGTGTTGCGGTCAAAACCCACCGGCGAGCAGCGACGGGCAACACAGGAGAGCCGGGAGCAACTTAGGGCTGCGGCTGGCCCTGGTCCCTCCGAGCAACGGCCCGTACAGACTCCGGCACGCACGTCCGATGCTGGTGCAAGGGCGTGCCACCTGACCTATACCTGGTCAGGAAGGTGATGGAGATGCCTCGCTTAGTTTCCTGCATGGCATACACGTAAACATTAAATACGAGCCTCGATCGGCTCTCAGGTTGTCCTGTGAATCGGCTCAAGGAGCCGATCCACCCATGATTCGTACGAGGTGTACGAATATATGGTGGTCCTGCTTGATCAGAATAAAGCTAAAACGATCTACGACGATTTAGGGTTTTCACCGCATAATCGGAACATCCTACTCGTGATTGGGCCTCGCGGCCGCGCACGGTGATCGTAAGCCGATCCTAGACAGGGCCTAAAAACCAACACGAGGTTGATCCCCGGAACATCCTGTCTAGGGCTAGCAAACTACACCCTACGCGCCGCTGGATCCTCCAACCCTTTGTAAGGCCTAACTATTGCAGATATTAAACTAATCCTTGAGGAACAAGGAGCAACCGTAACGGATCGGATCTACTAAATAATAATCAAGCGGGGTGCCGCCCCTACACCTAAGATAGGTGTAAGGGCGGCTAGATGTATAAGGGTTGCACTACGACAGCATATGATACGAAGAACAATGCTAACCCTAACACATCTAAGATAACTATGTTGCTCGCCATCAAAAAGGCTTCAGTACGAGCAACGCATGGTAACGAATAAACTTGTACTGCCTAGATCGCAAGATGCGATCTAGGCAGCATGATGCTTACCCGGAAGAAACCCTCGAGACGAAGGAGTTGGCGATGCGCCTAGATTGATTTGTGGTGAACGATGGTTGTTGTTTATTTCATAAACCCTAGATACATATTTATAGTCCGTAGACTTTCTAACGTGGGAATGATCCCCACCGTGTACGAGATAAACTCTAACTAACCGACACGTATCCTACTATATTACAGATACACGGGCAAACTAGCCCAAACTTTGCATAACAGGCCGATTCACGTATTTCTTCCTTGTATATTCTTCAAGTCCATCTTGATCGCTGCCCACCTCTGATTCGGTCAAATTCTGGTGATAACACATGCCCCCCTGGTTTTGGAATTGATAATTCCAAAATCACTCTGCTTCTCTTCATCGGGTCATGTCGTGGCAGAACCGTCGCAGTATCCTTCATCATGATGCCTTGCCTTCTCAACTTCTCCGCGTGACCTGGCAGTTTTTTTTTAGGCACCACTTCCTCGGAAACTGCTGTGGCATTGAATTTCCACTATATCCCCTTTTATTTAACCGCTCCAAACAGTTGGCTTCTTCATCCCCTTCGCATTAGCACTCCAAAAGCCCTCCTGTGCCACCATGTCTTCTTCCTCCTCTTCCGTTTCTCTCCAATCCTCTTCCTCAAGCGAGTCGATCCCAGGGCACAACCAGATGGAGGCGTACAACAGGCGCGCTCCCACGCATTGGGACGAGCGGGAGTGGGACTTCGATTTCGTGCCAGAGGGCCTATCCGAGGACCTCGTCTGGTCAGATGGGGCCATGCCCCTGACTGACGGGGAGGATGACCTCCGGTTCCTAATTGACGGAGCACTGGAGGCGGAGAGCGATGATGACGACCCTCCCTTCCGGGGTAAATTCACCTCCATCACCAAAGAAGAAAAAGAGGATGACGAAGACGAAGACATCTCCTCCGACACGAACAAGGAACAGGAGGACGACACCTCCTCCGACGAACCGTCGCCCAAGCGCATTCGTGGCTGGGCTTGGTCAGATGAGGACGATGATGATGACGAGGAAGAAGCCTCCGCTGAAGGTTACAGTAGCAGCAACGAGGAACTCGTCGACAGCAGCAATGACGGCAGCTACCCCAGCGACGGCGAAGACAGCAATAGCCCTTAGAGTAGGGACCCACTAGCAAGGATTAGCAGTAGCAATCTGTTCCTTTTTTGTTGAACAATCGGCTTCTCTTTGTAAGAAATCTTATTATCAATGAAAAACTTCCTTTGATTTTGCCGATGTCCTTTATGCTGATTTAGCCGATTTTTCCTCATCTGACTTTGTCGATTGTTAGCCTAATCAATGCTCAATGACCGATGGCAACGCATCGGTCTCTCACGATAATCTGTGAGATAGGCCAATTCAGTCATCCCTCTAAGTTAGCCAGCTCCATCGATGACGATAGCACTTGGTACAGCCGATCGCAGCAGGCCGGCGATTTGGTCTTGAGCATGCGTCTTTAAGAGAGCCCTGGAACTGTTGCTGAATCAGCTTGGATGCTGAAACTGATAACTCCGCAACAAGAGCACCACTCTTCAGAACAGTTGCGATGTAGAGCCAGCCGATTCCAACAAAATCGGCTCCCCAGAGCAAAGAACCTTTCGGGCGAGTTGCCCCCCGAGCCTCATCCAAGGCGAGAACAGTAACGAATCAGCCAAATGTGTCACCATCGGCCTCCAAGTTATAATGCAGAACCAGCCGATTCCAACAAAATCGGCTCTCCAGAGCAAAGATATTTCAGGGCGAGCTGCCCCCCGAGCCTCTTCAGCTCCCATCAAAACGTGGCAGGAAAGCTTATGCCCAAAGAACCGACGCACTGAAAGGGTTCGGAAAGATCAGCAAATCCGTTCCTTGAACTAAGAAGCCTCAAATATAATGGCCTTCCGACTCCTCCTAGTTCAATCCTTTGCGCCTTGCTGATCAGATCGGCTCATCATCTTTGGCAGACTGATGCAACTTCCGGTGAGGATGTTTTGAATTTCTGATGCCCTCCAAGACTCTGGACGTAACAACCTCTGAAAGTGTCATCGACCAAGCCGCCACCTTGGTCCACGCCAGGCAAAAAACGCCATAGCCGCTTGATTCGTCATCGGCTGTACTCATGCTCCTAGGATTTTTGATTCTTACAGTGAAACTGAACCTAAAATGACTCTAAGTTTGCTTCTTAGTAACTTTTATTTTGGGCTTATTCTTCGCTATAGATATGCCTTAGATGCTGTAGTAGGAGGAGATTTCCTTCACTGTGATGGGGATCAAGCTTTTAATGCCATAAGAAAAGTGGTTACATCATCTAGCTCCGCTAATAATTTTGATTCATCTCTTGCTAGCATTCATAATAGATTAAACACCCTCGAGACAAATATATCTTGTTTAAAGGAAGGGTATAACCAGATTCGGGAATATTATGATTATGTTCCAGTAAGTTTTGAACCTTCAATGTGGGTTCCTACTATTAAAGTTACTATTTGTGGTGAAATTTTTCATGCCCGTTGTGATATTATGTCTGAGTTTTGCCTTATGCCTAAAAGTATCTATGAATCTTTGACATTTTGGGAACTTACTGAAGGAGGAGAAGGAATAACTCTTACTGATAACTCTGTTATAATTCCTATGGGTATAGCTGAAGGGGTGTTCACAACCTTTCTTGGAAGAACGGTATCCACTGATTATCTCGTTGTTGAATGTGTACGGACATGACAAATCACACTTGGAAGGTCCCTGCTGAAACTCGTGGGTGCAATCATAGATGTGGGGAAAGGCACTCTAAATTTTACCTCTACGCCCGGATGCGGTCATATATTCCCTAAACCAAAGAGTAAGAATAAGAGTAAGAAGAGTAGGCGCAAGGCCCCTGGTAAGAATGCTAATGCTTCATCTCTCGATAATACTTGATTCACACTTTCTGCGCCTAGCTGAAAGGCGTTAAAGAAAAGCGCTTATGGGAGACAACCCATTATTTTACTTCTGCACTTTTGTTTTATATTTGAGTCTTGGAAGTTGTTACTACTGTAGCAACCTCTCCTTATCTTTATTTTATTGCATTGTTGTGCCAAGTAAAGTCTTTGATAGTAATGTTGATACTAGATTTGGATTACTGCGCAGAAACAGATTTCTTACTGTCACGAAATTGAGTAGCCCCGTCTGTAGGTAAATCAGAAAATTCTGCCAATTTACGTGCATGATCCTCAGATATGTACGCAACTTTCATTCAATTTGAGCTTTTTCATCTGAGCAAGTTAAGTGCCCCAGAAAAATTCATCTTTACGGACTATTCTGTTTTGACAGATTCTGCCTTTTATTTCGCATTGCCTGTTTTGCTATGTTTGATGGATTTCTTTGTTCCATTGACTTTTAGTAGCTTTGTGCAATGTCCAGAAGTGTTAAGAATGATTATGTCACCTCTGAATATATGAATTTTCAATTATGCACTAACCTTCTAATGAGTTTGTTTTGAGTTTGGTGTGGAGGAAGTTTTCAAGGGTCAAGAGAGGAGGATGATACAATATGATAAAGAAGAGTGAAAAGTCTAAGCTTGGGGATGCCCCCGTGGTTCATCCCTGCATATTTCAAGAAGACTCAAGCATCTAAGCTTGGGGATGCCCAAGGCATTCCCTTCTTCATCGACAACTTATCAGGCCACCTCTAGTGAAACTATATTTTTATTCAGTCACATCTTATGTACTTACTTGGAGCGTCTGTTTGCTTTTGTTTTTGTTTTTGTTTGAATAAAATCAGATCCTAGCATTCTTTGTATGGGGGAGACACACGCTCCGCTGTTGCATATGAACACATGTGTTCTTAGTGCTACTTTTAATGTTCATGGCGAAGGTTGAAAACTGCTTCGTTCATTGTTATATGGTTGGAAACGAAAAATGCTTCATGTGGTAATTGGTATAATGTCTCAAATAATTTGATACTTGGCAATTGTTGTGCTCATATAGATCATGTTTAAGCTCTTGCACCATGTACTTTGCACCTATTAATGAAGAACTACATAGAGCTTGTTAAAATTTGGTTTGCATGATTGGTCTCTCTGAGTCTAGATATTTTCTGGTTAAGGTGTTTGAACAACAAGGAAGACAGTGTAGAGTCTTATAATGCTTGCCATATGTTCTTATGTAAGTTTTGCTGTACCGGTTTATACTTGAGTTTGCTTCAAACAACCTTGCTAGCCTAAGCCTTGTATTGAGAGGGATTACTTCTCGTGCATCCAAATCCTTGAGCCAAAAACTATGCCATTTGTGTCCACCATACCTACCTACTACATGGTATTTCTCTGCCATTCCAAAGTACATTACTTGAGTGCTACCTTTAAAATTTCATTCCTTGTCTTTGTAATGTATAGCTCATGGGAAAATAGCCTTAAAAACTATTGTGGTATTGAATATGTAGCTTATGTATCTTATTTCTTATAAGTTGCTTGTTGAGCGGTAACCATGTTTCTGGGGACGCCATCAACTTTTACACCTTTGTTTAATATCATGTGAGTTGCTATGCATGTTCGTCTTGTCTGAAGTAAGGGCGATTTTCATGATCAAATGGTTTGAGTATGCATATTGTTAGAGAAGAACATTGGGCCGCTAACTAAAGCCATGAATCATGGTGGAAGTTTCAGTTTGGACACAAATCCTCAATCTCTTATGATAATATTATCTATTGTTGAATGCTTAAGCATTAAAAAAGAGGAGTCCATTATCTGTTGTCTATGTTGTCCCGGTATGGATGTCTAAGTTGAGAATAATCAAAAGCGAGAAATCCAATGCGAACTTTCTCCTTAGACCTCTATACAGGCGGCATAGAGGTACCCCTTTGTGACACTTGGTTGAAACATATGTTATGCAATGATAATCCGTGTTAATCCAAGCTAATTAGGACAAGGTGCGAGCACTATTAGTATTCTATGCATGAGGCTTGCAACTTATAGGATGTCTTATACATAACACATATGATTTATTACTACCGTTGACAAAATTGTTTCTATGTTTTCAAAATGAAAAGCTCTAGCACAAAATAGTAATCCATGCTTCCCTCTGCGAAGGGTCATTCTTCTACTTTATGTTGAGTCAGTTTACCTACTTCTTTCTATCTTAGAAGCAAACACTTGTGTCAACTGTGTGCATTGATTCTGACATGTTTACCTATTGCACTTGTTATATTGCTTTGTGTTGACAACTATCCATGAGATATACATGTTGAAGTTGAAAGCAACCGCTGAAACTTATATCTTCCTTTGTGTTGCTTCAAAGCTTTCTACTAAGAATTTATTGCTTTATGAGTTAACTCTTATGCAAGTCTTATTGATGCTTGTCTTGAAAGTACTATTCATGAAAAGTCTTTGCTATATGGTTCAGTTGTTTAACCATTGTCTTTACCATTGCTTCGCATCGCTGCATTCATCTCATATGCTTTACAATAGTATTGATCAAGATTATGATAGCATGTCACTTCAGAAATTATCCTTGTTATCGTTTACCTACTCGAGGGCGAGTAGGAACTAAGCTTGGGGATGCTTGATACGTCTCAAACGTATCCATAATTTCTTATGTTCCATGCTACTTTTATGATGATACTCACATGTTTTATACACACTTTATGTCATTATTATACATTTTCCGGCACTAACCTATTGACGAGATGTCGAAGAGCCAGTTGTTGTTTTCTGCTGTTTTTGGTTTCAGAAATCCTACAAAGGAAATATTCTCGGAATTGGACGAAATCAACGCCCAGGGTCTTATATTTCCACGAAGCTTCTAGAATACCGAAGGGGATACGAAGTGGGGCGACGAGGCGCCGACACCACAGGGTCGCGCGGCCTGGGTGGGGCCCGTGCCGCCCTATGGTGTGGGCCCCTCGCGCCGCCTCCAACCCTACCCTTCCGCCTACTTAAAGTGTTCGTCGCGAAACCCCCTGTACCGAGAGCCACGATACGGAAATCCTTCCAGAGACACAGCCGCCGCCAATCCCATCTCGGGGGATTCAGGAGATCGCCTCCGGCACCCTGCCGGAGAGGGGAATCATCTCCCGGAGGGCTCTTCATCGCCATGATCGCCTCCGGATTGATGTGTGAGTAGTTCACCCCTGGACTATGGGTCCATAGCTGTAGCTAGATGGTTGTCTTCTCCTCATTGTGCTATCATGTTAGATCTTGTGAGCTGCCTATCATGATCAAGATCATCTATTTGTAATACTACATGTTGTGTTTGTTGGGATCCGATGAATATGGAATACTATGTCAAGTTGATTATCAATCTATCATATATGTTGTTTATGTTCTTGCATGCTCTCCGTTGCTAGTAGAGGCTCTGGCCAAGTTGATACTTGTAACTCCAAGCGGGAGTATTTATGCTCGATAGTGGGTTCATGCCTCCATTGAATCTGGGACAGTGACAGAAAGTTCTAAGGTTGTGGATGTGCTGTTGCCACTAGGGATAAAACATCAATGCTTTGTCTAAGGATATTTGTGTTGATTACATTACGCACCATACTTAATGCAATTGTCTGTTGTTTGCAACTTAATACTGGAAGGGGTTCGGATGATAACCTGAAAGTGGACTTTTTAGGCATAGATGCATGCTGGATAGCGGTCTATGTACTTTGTCGTAATGCCCTGATTAAATCTCATAGTAGTCATCGTGACATGTATGTGCATTGTTATGCCCTCTCTATTTGTCAATTGCCCAACTGTAATTTGTTCACCCAACATGCGATTTATCTTATGGGAGAGACACCACTAGTGAACTGTGGACACCGGTCCATTCTTTACATCTGAAATACAATCTACTGCAATACTTGTTCTTTACTGTTCTTCGCAAACAAATATCATCTTCCACACTATACGATTAATCCTTTGTTTTCAGCAAGCCGGTGAGATTGACAACCTCACTATTACGTTGGGGCAAAGTACTTTGATTGTGTTGTGCAGGTTCCACGTTGGCGCCGGAATCCCTGGTGTTGCGCCGCACTACACTCCGTCACCAACAACCTTCACGTGTTCCTTGACTCCTACTGGCTCGATAACCTTGGTTTCTTACTGAGGGAAAACTTGCTATTGTACGCATCACACCTTCCTCTTGGGGTTCTTAACGGACGTGTGTTAACTGCCCGCATCACCCCTTCGCCTATTTATTCCTTCGTCCCCGAAAAACTTGGACCGAGAGCCAAAATACCAGAACAGTTCTAGAGACGTCGCCGCCGTCAACCCTAACTCGCGATGTTCAGAAGATCTCCTCCGGCACCCTGCCGGAGAGGGGAAACATCACCGGAGGGCTCTACATCACCATGTCCGCCTCCGGACTGATGCGTGAGTAGTTCATCCTTGGACTACGGGTCCATAGCAGTAGCTAGATGGTTGTCTTCTCCTATTGTGACATCATGTTTAGATCTTGTGAGCTGCCTATCATGATAAAGATCATCTATTTGTAATGCTACATGTTGTGTTTGTTGGGATCCGATGAATATGGAATACTATGTCAAGTTGATTATTGATCTATCATATATGTGTTGTTTATGATCTTGCATGCTCTCCGTTGCTAGTAGAGGCTCTGGCCAAGTTGATACTTGTAACTCCAAGAGGGGGTATTTATGCTAGATAGTGGGTTCATGTCTCCATTGAATCTGGGGGAGTGACAGCAACCCCTAAGGTTGTGGATGTGCTGTTGCCACTAGGGATAAAACATCAATGCTTTGTCTAAGGATATTTGTATTGTTTACATTACACATAGTACTTAATGCAATTGTCTGTTGCTTGCAACTTAATACTGGAAGGGGTGCGGATGCTAACCCGAAGATGGACTTTTTAGGCATAGATGCATGCTGGATGGCGGTCTATGTTCTTTGTCGTAATGCCCTAAGTAAATCTCATAGTAGTCATCATGATATGTATGTGCATTGTTATGCCCTCTCTATTTGTCAATTGCCCAACTGTAATTTGTTTACCCAACATGTTATTTATCTTATTGGAGAGACACCACTAGTGAACTGTGGACCCCGGTCCATTCTTTTACATCTGAAATACAACCTACTGCAATCATTGTTCTCTTTTGTTTTCTGCAAGCAAACATCATTTTCCACACCATACTTTTAATCCTTTGTTTTCAGCAAGCCGATGAGATTGACAACCTCACTGTTAAGTTGGGGCAAAGTAGTTTGATTGTGTTGTGCAGGTTCCACGTTGGCACCGGAATCCCTGGTGTTGCGCCGCACTACACTCCTTCACCAACAACCTTCACGTGATCTTCATCTCCTACTGGTTCGATAACCTTGGTTTCTTACTGAGGGAAAACTAGCTGTTGTACTCATCATACCTTCCTCTTGGGGTTCCCAACGGACGTGTGCTTTACCGTCACAAGCATAGGCTTCCAATAGCCGAAGCATATGGAACCACTTTCATTTGATCGAGCTCGTATTGATTTTGGGGACTTTGATGTTTCCCAAAACTGTCGCCCTTGACTATGGGGGCAGGTGTGGCACTGCACTTATGCATATTATACTTACTTAGAATATTTTCTAAATAAGCCTTTTGCGATAGTCCTAATACTCCATTGTTTCTATCTCGGTGAATTTCTATGCCCAAAACATATGATGCTTCACCAAGATCTTTCATATCAAAATTTGAGGACAAGAACTTCTTTGTCTCTTGCAGTAGACTTAACATCACTGCTGGCAAGCAGAATGTCACCCACATACAAGATTAGGAAAATATATTTCCCACTTTTAAACTTTGCATAAACGCAATTGTCCTCAATATTTTCTTCAAATCCAAATCTCTTAATTGTCTCATTGAACTTTAGATACCACTGTCTGGAGGCTTGCTTTAATCCATAAATGGATTTCTTTAGGTGGCATCCCATTTCTTCCTTGCCTTCCATGATAAAACCCTTGGGTTGTTTCATGTAGACATTTTCTTCTAAAACCCCGTTTAGAAATGCCGTCTTTACATCCATTTGATGCAACTCTAAATCAAAATGTGCAACTAGTGCCATGATGATTCTGAAGGAATCCTTACATGAGACCGGAGAAAATGTCTCATTGTAATCTATCCCTTCTCTTTGTGTAAATCCTTTTGCCACAAGTCACGCTTTATACTGTTCGACATTCCCATTGGAGTCATATTTTATTTTGTAGACCCATTTGCATCCCACTATTTTGGCTCCTTTAGGAATATTCTCTAAGTCCCAAACATGGTTGGCACTCATCGATCTCATTTCGTCTTCCATGGCCTCCACCCACTTTGATGAATCTGAGCTTCTCATGGCTTCTTCATATGAAGTGGTATCACCTTCCATATGAACTGTTTCTGTGTTGTAAACTTTGTAATCAGTCGAAATGGCTGATTTTCTAGCTCTTGTAGACCTTCTAGGGGCCTCAATCTCTGGAGCATTCTGTTCCTCAACTTGTGGCTCAGCTTCAGGAGGTGGCTGTTGTTGCTCCCTTTCATGCTCAACAAATGGTTCATTCGGCTCCTGACGAACAGGTTCCGAATTTTCACTCATTGTTGTCATGGGTGGAGTCACAACAGGTGCTTGCACCACAATCGCAGGGATCGTTGGTACAGGTGCACATGGTAGCGCAAAAAATGGCTCCTGAGTCATCGGATTAGGTGCATGCACCCTCTTCTCCTCAAGATCAATTTTCCGAGCTACCATGCTCCCCCTCATCATTTCTTCCTCTAAGAAGACAGCATGTCTCGTTTCCACAAACTTTGTGTATTTCTGTGGACAGTAGAAACGATAACCTTTTGACTTTTCAGGATAGCCAATAAAATGGAAGCTGACTGTTTTGGTATCTAACTTTGTGATATTTGGATTGAATTCTTTGGCCTCAGCAGGGCTCCCCCACACTTTCAGATGGTTTAGAGAAGGCACTCTCCCTGTCCATAGCTCATACGGCGTTTTGGGCACCGATTTGCTTGGTACTCTATTTAGAATGTGAATAGCGTTTTTTAACGCCTCAATCCACAATCCCAATGGTAGGGTGGAATATCACATCATACTGCGCACCATATCCATAAGGGTACGGTTGCGCCTTTCAGCTACCCCATTCTGTTGAGGTTCGCCCGGCATCGAGTACTGTGCGACTATTCCAGTCTCCTGTAGAAACCTTGCAAAAGGTCCAGGGACTTGGCCATATGGAGTATGTCGACCGTAGTACTCCCTCCACGATCAGACCTAACTATCTTTCTTCTTTTATCATGCTGATTTTCAACTTCAGCTTTGAATATTTTGAATTTATCCAACGCTTCTGTTCTTTCTTTTATTGGATAAATATAACCATATCGGGAGTAATCATCCGTGAATGTTATGAATGAATTATAGTCATCCACACTTTTCACAGGAAATGGTCCACATATATCGGTGTGAATTATTTCTAGTGTTGTTGTGCTTCGATTTTCACCCTTTTTAATTTGCTTTACAAATTTTCCTTTAATGCAATCGATGCACTGTTCTATGTCTGAGAATTCTAATGGAGGAAGAATATCATTTTTAACAAGTCTTTATATTCTCCCCCTCGAAATATGGCCTAAGCGACAGTGCCATAATTTCGATGATTCATCAGTTCTTTTCTTTTCTTTTCTTTTGTTCTTTGTGCTTGTGACGGTAAAGCACACGTCCGTTGGGAACCCCAAGAGGAAGGTATGATGAGTACAGCAGCGAGTTTTCCCTCAGTAAGAAACCAAGGTTATCGAACCAGTAGGAGATGAAGATAACGTGAAGGTTGTTGGTGAATGAGTGTAGTGCGGCGCAACACCAGGGATTCTAGCGCCAACGTGGAACCTGCACAACACAATCAAACTACTTTGCCCCAACTTAACAGTGAGGTTGTCAATCTCACCGGCTTGCTAAAAACAAAGGATTAAACGTATGGTGTGGAGAATGATGTTTCCTTGTGAAGAACAACAGAGAACAGAGTTTGTAGTAGATTGTATTTCAGATGTAAAAGAATGGACCGGGGTCCACAGTTCACTAGTGGTGTCTCTCCAATAAGATAAATAGCATGTCGGGTGAACAAATTACAGTTGGGAAATTGACAAATAGAGATGCATATACATATCATGATGACTACTATGAGATTTACTTAGGGCATTACGACAAAGAACATAGACCGCCATCCAGCATGCATCTATGCCTAAAAAGTCCACCTTCGGGTTAGCATCCGCACCCCTTCCAGTATTAAGTTGCAAACAACAGACAATTGCATTAAGTACTATGCGTAATGTAAACAATACAAATATCCTTAGACAAAGCATTGATGTTTTATCCCTAGTGGCAACAGCACATCCACAACCTTAGGGGTTGCTGTCACTCCCCCAGATTCAATGGAGACATGAACCCACTATCTAGCATAAATACCCCCTCTTGGAGTTACAAGTATCAACTTGGCCAGAGCCTCTACTAGCAACGGAGAGCATGCAAGATCATAAACAACATATATGATAGATCAATAATCAACTTGACATAGTATTCCATATTCATCGGATCCCAACAAACACAACATGTAGCATTACAAATAGATGATCTTGATCATGATAGGCAGCTCACAAGATCTAAACATGATGGCACAATAGGAGAAGACAACCATCTAGCTACTGCTATGGACCCGTAGTCCAAGGATGAACTACTCGCGCATCAGTCCGGAGGCGGGCATGGTGATGTAGAGCCCTCCACTGATGATTCCCCTCTCCGGCAGGGTGCCGGAGGAGAACTTCTGAACCCCCCGAGATAGGGTTTACGGCGGCGGCGTCTCTGGAACTGTTCTCGTATTTTGGCTCTCGGTACTTGGGTTTTCGGGGACGAAGGAATAAATAGGCGAAGGGGCAGCGTCGGGGGAGCCAGGGGGCTCCCTCCCCACATATCGGCGCGGCAGTGGCCCCCCCGCGCCGCCCTATGGTGTGGGCCCCTGCTGGCCTTCCTCGACTCTTCTTCGGTCTTGTGGAACACTCCATGGAAAATAGGGCCGTGGGCTTTTGTTTTGTCCAATTCCGAGAATATTTGTAAACCAAGTTTTCTGAAATCAAAAACAGTAGAAAACAGGAACTGGCACTGTGGCATCTTGTTAATAGGTTAGTCCTAGAAAATGCATAAAAACATTATAAAGTGTGAATAAAACATGTAGGTATTGTCATAAAACTAGCATGGAACATAAGAAATTATAGATACGTTGGAGACGTATCACTTTGTCCGACGCGGACAACACTTTTTCACTCACATTACACAGAGACAACACCCACATAAGCATTATTACACTATATGGCACACTTGCCATGTCCTTCCTGTCCATGTGTACTTTTCTGTCACCAGTTGCTACAGCAGCTGGGTCGCACATATGTTTGAAGAACCAGTGAACTGGCTCTTTATTCTTTCAAGATACTCCTCTACGGAAGCACACTCTGCAATTGAGCCCACAATAGCGTTCTCAATTGTATTCTTTATAAATGGCACTTAGCCACCTTTTATTCTGCCATGCAGCATCCTTTTTCTTGTCATTTCTGACTAGATCTTTTTGGTCTGACCGGCTGTGGGAACCCAGTCCACCTCAGCACAAATCGACCTTGTTTCTACATTCAGTGTAGTTGTCACCTCTGAGGGTTGGACATCCTTGATGCATCTCATCAAGTAGTAACCACCTTTAACCACCATGAAATGAGATCATAACAACAATTGCATGCAATACTCCAATGTTTGTCAAAATTAGAACATACAACTGTTTGTGTAAATAAATATATATCGCCGTTGGGCAGAAATAGAGATAAATGCACTTCTTTGCAACAAATCATGATCATGTCATTAATAACGTTGGTCAAAAATAACAGAACCATAATTATCACAATAATCACTTTAATCATCTCTTTCAAAATTTAATTTGTCACTTTTGCACATATTATTACAACAAAATATGATCAAGCCATTAATAACGTTGGTCATAAAATGACAGAATCAAAATTGTTTCAACAATCACTTTTAATCATTACTTTTGCATTTTTCATAATAAAAATGCAACTTTAACTATTTGCAGCGGAAACAATGACTTTAAACTTTAAAATTTTCAGAGGCATTACTGTTACTTTATTTCCTGAAATAAATATCTCGTTGGTTCAATTTGCTTAGGAAAAAAACTAGACAAATTTGGCAAAAAACAGACCAAAATGCCTAAAATAGCCTCTGTGAAAAAATAAAATAGTAAAACTGTTAAAACTGTACACAGGCCCACGGCCTGCGGCCTGCTCGCCCAGGGCTGCACCCATGCGCGGCGTGCAGCAACGCAGCGCTCACGCGGTGGCCTGCTACGCGGCCCAGCCTGCGTCGCCCACGCTGCGCGGCCTGCCACGCGGCCTGCTATGCGGCCCGAGCACGGCCCTGATGTCTACGCACGCTTCTATTCCTGTAGACAGTGTTGGGCCTCCAAGAGCAGAGGTTCGTAGAACAGCAGCAAGTTTCCCTTAAGTGAATCACCCAAGGTTTATCGAACTCAGGGAGGTAGAGGTCAAAGATATCCCTCTCAAGCAACCCTGCAATTAAGATACAAGAAGTCTCCTGTGTCCCCAACACACCTAATACACTTGTCAGATGTATAGGTGCACTAGTTCGGCGAAGAGATAGTGAAATACAAGTAATATGGATGATTATAAGTAGCAATTGCAATCTGAAATAAAAATGGCAGCAAGCGAACATGTAGCAGAACAGTCCGTAAAGACAAATTTTTTCGAGGCACTTAACATGCTCAGATGGAAAAGCTCTAATTGAATGAAAGTTGCGTACATATCTGAGGATTACTCATGAATGTTTTCAGAATTTTTAGATTTTTCTACAGGGAGAAAAGCTCAAATTCGTGACAGCTAAAAATCTGTTTCTGCGCAGAAATCCAAATCTAGTATCAACTTTCTATCAAAGACTTTACTTGGCACAACAATGCAAGAAAATAAAGATACAAAGATATTGCTACATTAGTAGGCAGTACCTTGACTCAAAAATAAAACAAAAAATTTAGAAATAAAACAATGTGTTGTCTCCCAAGAGCGCTTTTCTTTAAAGCCTTTTAGCTAGGCATGATAATTTTCATGATGCTCTTATTAATATGAGAGTTGAATATAAGAGAGCATCAAAAAGCAAATACCAAACACATTTAAGTCTAACCCACTTTCTATGCAAACAAATCTTGTAAGAAAACAAATTATTGATGCATGAAGCTACTATCATAAAAAGACAAAGCAAGTGCAACTTCAAAATTTTCAACAAAAAGAGAGGTGACTTAATATTACTGAGATATATAAAACCATGTCTCCCTCTCTCATAATAATTTTCAGTGGTATCATTGATAAACTCAACAATATAGAAATCGCATAAAGCATTCTTATCATGATCCACATGCATAAAAGTATCATTACTCTCCACACAAGCATAATCAATTTTATTAGTAATAGTGGGAGTAAAACTATCACATCCATCATTATAATCATCATAAATTGGAGGCATAGAATAATCATAATGAATTTTATCCTCAATAGTAGATGGACTGAAAATATCACAATCACCATAACGAACTTGAATATGATAGACAAGCTGTATATTAGAGAGATGGTTTTGGGTAATCCCTCCATAACTATGACAAGTTTCATGAGGATGACTGTAATTATAACCTATGTCATAGTATTCTTTATAATAATTGTCAAAGATTGGAGGTATAGTGTCATCATAACAAATAGAATAGTTATCTTCCAAAGTGTGTTCATCTGTAAACATACCATCATTGTTACTAGAAGGAGATGTATCAAACATATAATCATCAGTAGCAAAAGGATTTTCAAACACCTCATCCCCAAGCTTAGATCTTTCTATATCATCATGGGAAGAAACATGGATAGTACTAATACTATGACAATTATTAACACCATCATTTTTAGAATTAGTGTCCCAGAGATCTTCAATATCAAAAGAAGTGTGCTTTTCCCAATCATGATCACTAATATAAATAACAGGCATAGGTTCATCATCAAGTTCAGAATCATCGAATTCAGAATTATAAGTATCAATTGTAATAGGAGCAACAAGTTTGGGAGAAGATACCGTTTCCTCTCTCCTTTTACTCTTCTTCTTCTTCTTCTTCTTCTTCTTTGTTCCCTTCTTCTTCTTTTCCTCTTTAGGAGGGAGAGGCTTGAAAGGAAGCTTCTCCACATAACCTGGTTTATTATTAGAAACAATAGAAGAAACTTGGGAGGATACCTCTCTTTCATTAATAAGAACAAAACACATATTAGTCCTGTCATATTTTGGTAAAGTCCCATCCTTTATAACACTTTGTATGTAGGTGTTGGCATGGAAATTATTAACACAATAGAGATAACATCCATGCAACACACTATTCATATCATGATCACTCATATCTAACAAAGAAATTTTTCTTGATAACTCTTCACACCCCAAAAATAAAGTAAGTTCATCATGTTGATTAGGAGTGATCATGTTATCACAATATAGACTTGAAGTACTCATTAAATTCGAAATACTATCATCATGACCAGAACATTGAAAATTAAAATGACCCACTTCATAGCAAAGTTTACAAATAAAAGGATGGAGGTCACAAACTTTTTCACCAAGATCTTTTAGAGCCTTGTACCACATTCTAGTTTTTTCATTCCTATGATGGATACAATATTCATCTTCGATTTGATTAATTCCACAAGGTCTATGCATTCCACAAAAATTAACATGCTTATAAGAAATAGTATTTTCAGAAGTTTGGGCATGTTTATTGCAATCATTAACAACAATTTCATTTTCCATGCAAGTGTCTTTGAAAGGTTCATGATACACGTCCCAATTTTCTTTAGGAACATTAATATGAGAAGCAAATGTTCTACAACAATCAACAATAATTTGAGAATCAAGGCCATAATTATCACAGCTTTTGAAAACCAGCAGTTTCAATGAAAGACTTAATGCATTCATATTCATAGTTTATACCTGATTCTTTACCTTTGTCGTTCTCCCAATCTTCAGTATTGCTTTGAATTCTTTCAAGAAGATCCCATCTAGCTTCAACCTTCTTACTTGTGAAAGAACCCTGTGAACATGCATCTACATAATCCTTATAATGACTTCAAAGCCTTGCATAAAAATTAGTAACAATTATTTCCTCAGAAAGCTCATGGTTAGGACATTTGAGTATTAATGTTTTTAGTCTTCACCAAGCTTGAGCAATGCTTTCTCCATCATGAGGGTACAAATTATAAATGCGATTCCTATCTAGATGCACTTCATGAAGAGGATAAAATTTAGAGTAAAAGAGAGATTCAAGCTGTTTCCAATTCGATGGTTGTTCATCCAGCAGCCTATACCATTCCTTTGCTTTGTCCTTAAGTGACAATGGAAATAGTTTCCTCATAACATTTTCTCTTGATAAACCTGCAATCTCAAATAACTCACAAAGTTCTGTAAGTTTAGACAAGTGAACACTTGGATGGACTGATCCATCCCCTACATACTGATCATTCATAACCCTTTCAACAATTTTCATAGGTATTTTAAAAGGAATACTTTCAACAGGTGGATTTGGAATATCACAAGCATCATTCTAACTACCACATATTGGAGACAAAGCATTATCAAGGCAAAATACTTCATCCAAAGTTAAGGAGCAAAAATGATTATTTTTATATAAACTAGCTTCCCCAAGCTTGGGTTTTTCCATAGCATTAAAAATAATGGTGTCAATTTTTTTTATACTAATAACATTACTACCACTATTATGCACAAACTTCCATAGGTTTTTAAATTTTCTCTTCAAAAGCATCATGTCCTAATTCAATATAAATTTCATAAAGATCTCTAATTTTTTGTTGTTTTCCATTAAGCCTAACTAGTGAAATAAAAACAAGAAACAAAAAGATATAATTGCAGAATCTAAAGGAAATAGCTTCGAGCACTCACACACCGGCAACAGTGCTAGGAAATAGCTTAGTAGTCGGAGGATGTGAATACCTTTTACCTTACCTCCCCGGCAACGGCGCCAGAAAATAGCTTGATGTCTACGCACGCTTCTATTCCTGTAGACAGTGTTGGGCCTCCAAGAGCAGAGGCTCGTAGAACAGCAGCAAGTTTCCCTTAAGTGAATCACCCAAGGTTTATCGAACTCAGGGAGGTAGAGGTCAAAGATATCCCTCTCAAGCAACCCTGCAATTAAGATACAGGAAGTCTCTTGTGTCCCCAACACACCTAATACACTTGTCAGATGTATAGGTGCACTAGTTCGGCGAAGAGATAGTTAAATACAAGTAATATGGATGATTATAAGTAGCAATTGCAATCTGAAATAAAAATGGCAGCAAGCGAACATGTAGCAGAACTTGTTGGAAACGGTGTTTCAATGCTTAGAAACAAGGCCTAGGGATCATACTTTCACTAGTGGACACTCTCAACAATGATCACATAATTGAATAAATAAATGCTACTCTCAAACACTCTCTTGTTGGATAACAAACACCATTCATTGTGTAGGGCTGCAAAAGCACACCTCAAGCCGGAGTAAACAAGCTCCACAACGTCATAAAGGAATCACACACGATGCGCACACTGTCACCATCACACCGTGGAGAGTGACTCCGGAGTTCATATTAAAGTAACCTCTAGAGTGCATAATAGACAAGAGTAACATCTACATATTCAACTAGATTACAAAGCTCATGATCACATAAAGATCACACCATGGGAGAGAGATGAACCACATAGCTACCGGTAGAGCCCTCAGCCTCGGGGGAGAACTACTCCCTCCTCATCATGGGAGACAGCAACAGCGATGAAGATGGCGATGGAGTCGATGGAGATGGCTCCGGGGGCAATTCCCCATCCCGACAGGGTGCCAAAACAGAGACTTCTATCCCCCGAATTAGGGTTTTTGGTGGCGGCGGAGCTACGAAACTCTTCTGGAGAAATCGTCCATCCCCTTAGGGTTTTCAGGGCAGGAGCTTAATATAGGCGAAAGGGCGGCGCGAGGGGGTGCCCGAGGGGCCCACCCCATAGGGCGGCGCCACCCCCCTCCTGGCCGCGCCAGTGGATGGGTAGGAGGCCGTGGGCCTCCTCTGGCCTGGCCCTTCTGGCTCCATGGGTCTTCTTGCGAAATAGAATTTTTGTAATTTTTCTGGATTTTTTCGAGCACTTTGGTTTTTGGGCCTTTTCTGCAATAAACAGACATAATAAGCAGAAACTAGCACTGTGGCATCTTGTTAATAGGTTGGTCCAATAAATGCCATAATATGATATAAAGTGCATATAAAACATGTATCTATTGGTATAAAACTAGCATGGAACATAAGAAATTATAGATACGTTGGAGACGTATCAAGCATCCCCAAGCTTAGTTCTACTCGTCCTCGAGTAGGTAAACGATAACAAGAATAATTTCTGAAGTGACATGCTACCAACATAATCTTGATCAATACTATTGTAAAGCATATGAGATGAATGAAGTGACTCAAAGCAATGGTCTATAGTTTGCCAACAAATAGATAATGACTAAACAACTGAATCATATAGCAAAAACTTTTCATGAATAGTACTTTCAAGACAAGCATCAAAAAGTCTTGCATAAGAGTTAACTCATAAAGCAATAGATTCTTAATAAAAGGTTTTGAAGCAACACAAAGGAAGATTTAAGTTTCAGCAATTGCTTTCAACTTTTAACATGTATATCTCATGGATAATTGTCAACACAAAGTAATATGATGAGTGCAATAAGCAAGAACATAAGAAATGATGCACACAAAGTTGACACAAGTGTTTGCTTCTAAGATAGAAAGAAGTAGGTAAACTGACTCAACATAAAGTAAAAGATAGGCCCTTTGCGGAGGGAAGCAGCGATTAAATCATGTGCTAGAGCTTTTTAAGTTTTTGAAATCATAAAGAGAGCATAAAAAATAAAGTTTTGAGAGGTCTTTGTTGTTGTCAACGAATGGTAGTGGGCACTCTAACCCCCTTGTCAAACAGACTTTCAAAGAGCGGCTCCCATGAAGGACGTTATCTCTACCAGCAAGGTAGATCATCCCTCTTCTCTTTTGTTTACACATGTATTTTAGTTTTATTTATAGATGACACTCCTCCCAACCTTTTGCTTTCACAAGCCATGGCTAACCGAATCCTCGGGTGCCTTCCAACATTTCACATACCATGGAGGAGTGTCTATTGCAAAATTAAGTTGCTTACTGATAAATCAGGGCAAAACATGTGAAGAGAATTATTAATGAAAGTTAATTAATTGGGGCTGGGCACCCCGTTGCCAGCTCTTTTTGCAAAATTATTGGACAAGCGGATGTATATGCCACTAGTCCATTGGTGAAAGTCTGCCCAACAAGATTGAAAGATAAAACACCACATACTTCCTCATGAGCTATAAAACATTGAAACAAATAAGGATTAATAAAGTTTTGAATTGTTTAAAGGTAGCACATGAAGTATTTACTTGGAATGGCAGAAAAATACCACATAGTAGGTAGTTATGGTGGACACAAATGGCATAGGTTTTGGCTCAAGGTTTTGGATGCACGAGAAGCATTCCCTCTCAGTACAAGGCTTTGGCTAGCAAGGTTGTTTGAAGCAAACACAAGTATAAACCGGTACAACAAAACTTACATAAGAACATATTGCAAGCATTATAAGACTCTACAATGTCTTCCTTGTTGCTCAAACACTTTTACCAGAAAATATCTAGACCTTAGAGAGACCAATCATGCAAACCAAATTTCAACAAGCTCTACGGTAGTTCTCCACTAATAGGTTTAAACTACATGATGCAAGAGCTTAAACATGATCTACTTGAGAGCTCAAAACAATTGCCAAGTATCAAATTATTCAAGACAATATACCAACTACCACATGAAGCATTTTCTGTTTCCAACCAAATAACAATCAATGCTGAGGCTTTCAGCTTTCGCCATAAACATAAACAATAAGTGCTGAGGCTTTCCGGTTTCGCCATGAATATTGAAGTAAAACGAAGAACACAAGTGTTCAAATGAAAAAGCGGAGCGTGTCTCTCTTCCACACAAGCATGCTAGGATCCGATTTATTCAGAGAATGAAAATAACAAAACAAAAATAAAAGCACACATACGCTCCAAGTAAAGAACATAAGATGTGACGGAATTAAAATATAGTTTCACTAGAGGTGAACTGATGAGTTTGATGAAGAAGGGGATGCCTTGGGCATCCCCAAGCTTAGACACTTGAGTGTTCTTGATTATATTATATCATCCTCCTCTCTTAATCCTTGAAAACTTCCTTCAGACCAAACTCAAAGCAATCTCATTAGAGGGTTAGTGCATAATCAAAAATTCACATGTTCAGCAAGGACACAATCATTCCCAACACTTCTGGACATTACCTAAGGCTACTGAAATTTAATGGAGCAAAGAAATCCACTCAAACACAGTAAAAGAGGCAATGCGAAATAAAAGGCAGAATCTGTCAAAAACAGAACAGTCCGTAAAGACAAATTTTTTCGAGGCACTTAACATGCTCAGATGGAAAAGCTCCAGTTGAATGAAAGTTGCGTACATATCTGAGGATTACTCATGAATGTTTTCAGAATTTTTAGATTTTTCTATAGGGAGAAAAGCTCAAATTCGTGACAGCTAAAAATCTGTTTCTGCGCAGAAATCCAAATCTAGTATCAACTTTCTATCAAAGACTTTACTTGGCACAACAATGCAAGAAAATAAAGATACAAAGATATTGCTACATTAGTAGGCAGTACCTTGACTCAAAAATAAAACAAAAATTTCAGAAATAAAACAATGTGTTGTCTCCCAAGAGCGCTTTTCTTTAAAGCCTTTTAGCTAGGCATGATAATTTTCATGATGCTCTTATAAAGATGAGAGTTGAATATAAGAGAGCATCAAAAAGCAAATACCAAACACATTTAAGTCTAACCCACTTTCTATGCAAACAAATCTTGTAAGAAAACAAATTATTGAAGCATGAAGCTACTATCATAAAAAGACAAAGCAAGTGCAACTTCAAAATTTTCAACAAAAAGAGAGGTGACTTAATATTACTGAGATATATAAAACCATGTCTCCCTCTCTCATAATAATTTTCAGTGGTATCATTGATAAACTCAACAATATAGAAATCACATAAAGCATTCTTATCACGATCCACGTGCATAAAAGTATCATTACTCTCCACACAAGCATAATCAATTTTATTAGTAATAGTGGGAGTAAAACTATCACATCCATCATTATAATCATCATAAATTGGAGGCATAGAATAATCATAATGAATTTTATCCTCAATAGTAGATGGACTGAAAATATCACAATCACCATAGCGAACTTGAATTTGATAGACAAGCTGTATATTAGAGAGATGGTTTTGGGTAATCGCTCCATAACTGTAACATCCCAAATTTCAATAAAAGGAAGAAGAGGAATTCCAGAGATCCAAATTTGAGAACCAACAAAAACTTTTAAATTTGCATATAGTACCCTGCATAGGACTTGTGCATTTTGAGTGCTATGCCATGATGATTGTTTTTATTGTTATGTGATGAATTCTAAAACCCTAAAATGATCATGTGAAGATCATCAAACAAATAAAGCAAAAAGAGAAAGGAATCAAATATAAATAAAACCCTAAAAACCCTAACATATGGCATATGCATTTTTGCAAAATTGATCTTAAACCTATTTGATCTCCACTATGATTTGCAATATGATATTTAAAAGGTAATACAACTTTGAGAATCCAAGAAATACCATTTAAACCAAATTCACAAATCAAAATATGATCACATGAGATAATGGTCATTTTTGACTTTTACTTTCTGGTCACCACTTTGAGCCACTATATTTCAAGATTTCTAAACTAAACAAATTCAAATCTTTGCATGTCATCCAAGTACACAACAAGATGAACAACTCTTGTAAAGAGCACCATACCAAATTCATTTTTGATCAAAAGTTATGAGCAAGCAAAGAGAGGACTTTGAAACATTTGCAAGATTCCCAATTTTCAAACTTTGATCAAACCAAGCCTTGTCTTGACCACCACTGGACCTAACCATGACCCCTTGACCCTACCCTACCTAACCCATGCCAGGAGAGACCATGTACACGACCAGAACATGGCTGGCCGTGGCCATGCCGGCCACGTTCCACCTCGACACCTTCCCCTCTCTTTCTCTCCACGGCAGCCCTCGCCACCGTGCCAAACGCGTCGACGATGATCTCCTGGATCCGCCCGTACGCGCCCTTGACCGCGAGGACGAAGCCACGACTCGCCATGGTCGCGCCCAGTACGCCCAGGTACGCCGCGAGCGGCATGGGCGACGTCACCGTGCACGGACGCGCGCGACACGGCCAAGCGTCGCTCGCAGCACTCCGCCGTACCCCGACCAAACCCACGCGCCCAGGTACCTTCCTCGCCACGCGGAGCTCGCCGGACAGGCTTGCGTCACGCCTTGGCGACCACGGTCGCCGGAGAGGACAAGCGCGCCCGCCACGGCCGCGACAGTACATGCACGGCCCCGACCACCCTACACGTCCCCTTGCCGCGCCGTTCATGCTCGTAGCTTCGTCGTGACGTCATGAACACGACCCCGTCGTCGCCTAGCCCTCTAGCCCACCGGAGCGGCCGCGCTCTTGTCGCCCTTGCCGCAGCACCCACGGTCACCCTCGCGCCTATAAAAGGAGGCATCGCCTCGACGATCCCTTCACACCACCACACTCCCCTCTCCTTCCTCGACTTCCTAGTCACCTCGCCATGCTCGATTAGCCACCAGACGCTACCAATCACTAGATCGCCGCCGCCCACAGTAGCCGACGATCGCCGGAGAAGGAAGCCGCCCCTGGAGCTGCCGTCGGTACCAGGAGCTTCGCCGTCATCCACAACGTCCCCAAGCACACTGCCCAACCCTAGCTGGAGCCACAGTGAGCCTCCGACCCCCTACCTGAGCCACCGGCGAGCCCCTCTCTCGCCGTCGACGACGATGAACGTGCGCCGTTAGATCCTGTTCTAATCCAACGCGCCTCGTTGATCCATACCGCTTCTGGTGTTATGAGTCACTGACGGGTGGAGCCCCTTGTCAGGCAGCCCACGCGTGCGTGGATGTGTGGTGGGCTGGCCTTGGGCCGTTTTAAACGTTTAGGCCCAGTTAGTTTTCCCGCCGGCCATTTTAATTCCAAACTCGTTTAATAAATTTCATTTGAATTCAATACTGAACCCAACTTTGAAAATTCATAGAATCCGTTTGGCTTGGCCAAATTTGACAAACTTTATATTGTTGGAAATCTAGTAAAAAGATCTACAATATGCCACTGGTCTCACCTCGAGATCTGTTGTGGAAATAAAATGATAAAAAGAAGAAGGCAGGGACTTTTTCATATGCAAATAATTATTAAAATCCACCAAAATAGATATTTAATAAATTCCAACTCCTATAGCTCACATTTGACTTACACCAATTGTTTCTGCAAGAAAATGGTGTGGTCACTTTGCATGATCATGCCCTAGTTTAATTAATGGACAATATGGCTAGTTTAGTTAAGTAATATTGTCCAACACTATTATGTAAATCATATGAAGTATTTCACTTCATTTAAATCTTGTTCCCAAATGAATTCATGTGATGTTTGCACCCCTGGTCCAAACACTCCTATATGAATATTTGGAGATTTAAATCATTTGTGGAATTATAAAATGGTATGAGGTGATCTACCTCATTTAAATCATTTTCTCAAATGATGATAATGAATGTTTTACTTAGGTCAATATGAATTCATGTATGATTATTTGAGAAGTTAAATCTTAAGAAGATTTCAATGAGAGGAAATTATTTCTCTCAAGAACTAAATAGAAATTATTAATTACATATGTAATGAGAGGAAATTACTTTTCTTTAATAAAGAAAACCAATGCACCTAATTATTTTATGTGTGTGATTAGCATAGTTTGTGTGAAGTAATTATGAGCTTAGTATGGCTCTTGAGCTTGTTAGTGATTATACCTCGTATTCAAATTTAGACGCTAGCACCGGAGATTACCAAGAGGAAGGAGAATTCTACCCAGAAGAGGAAGAAGAAAACCTAGAGAACTACCAAGGCAAGCTAATACTCTTGCAAAGTGCAAAGCCCTCCTTGGGCAAGGCACCATGATTCTTATCTTTCTTCATACTAGCCTATCCTACATTTACACCATACAAGTGTTACTTGTTGTGTTTTCAAAGAGTTGATTTAAAATGGTCTAGGTGAATAAGATTACTAGAGTAGCAAAGTTAGTCTTATAGATAGCAAAGCAATGTAGCACCCCTCATGATTAGTGCTAGTGCTAAAATACTAAAATTTGACTACTCTAGATGGGAACATATGACTTGTTGAATTTGAAACCTTGGAATGATGAAACATTCCATTGAATGATTTGAGGTTGAATATGAACAAGAGAAGATAGTGATTTTTGATGAAAACCTGATAGTGGTTTGAATGTGATACCTTTCCAATTTTTGAGTACCCCCACAATACCTGATTATGGGTAGGGCTTAACTGGAAGTTTATAAATTTTAGTATGGGTTCCCTCTGAACACACATCATAGGGGTTATGCCGAGGCTGCCTCCGTTGTTGAGAAATGATGTGAATTGAGGTGAATTGTACGGCCAAGCCCTGTGCAGTTCCCAGGTTAACAGTTGGTTTTCACTGGGAGGCCAAGCTCATGGGGAGAGGTGCTCATACTAGGATTTGTAAGTGAAAGGTTATGGTTGATGATCCGCGTACTGTGTTACGATGATTCGGAGTTCTTCCGACGGATGAAATCAAATGTTGTGGCACAAGTGTGCAACCTCTGCAGAGTGTAAATCTATTTGAATAGCCGTGTCCACGGTTACGGACGGTTGGAAGGGCCATACAGTTTCCAGTGTCAGATTTTTGAAAACCTTAGTGAATGTGAATGGTGACTTGGTGACTTGTTGGAATTACAACCAATGTTGTGGGAATGACACTAATGTTCCCACTTGAGTTAGTTAGCACATGATCAAATACCTGTGAACTAAAATATGGCTTATGCAAATTAAACTAGAGCTTAGCACCTTTACTCAAAGAGTTGGCATTTTACATTAGTATTAGTTTGCAAGTACTTAAAGTACTTACGGCTTTGTCCCTGGCTATTCAAATGGCCAGAGTAGGATGATGAATAGAACTATCACGAGGATGACCAGCAGGACGCCTACGACAACTAGGGGTTTCTGACGTCAAATGTTGGCCTGTGGATTAGAGAGTCCATTTGTTGTTACGCTTCCGCTATGTATGAACTTGTGTATGTATGTTGATTGATAGATCAACTATTTGTGTAAGATGAATCATGTGATTCAATATTGTAAGACAATATGGCTTGTAATAAATAATGACTGTGATATTCGACTATTATGCCTCGCAACAACATTATCCTGGGATTGCGATGAATGACATAATAGGCATCCGGACTTAAAAATCCGGGTGTTGACAAGTTGGTATCAGAGCCATTGTTTGACCTTAGAAAACCTTAGTTAGAATGGGCATTCATAAAAACCTAACTTTGAAATCAGAATGAAGAGAATATTTATGAAAAGTTACTCATATTCTTGTCTTGGAGGTTTTTTCGAAATTTGATAAATCATGCTCTTTCTTATTATGTCTACTTAAAATTTTGCCACACTTGTTCAATCTCTAACTTACTCTCCCAATTCACTTTCAGATGGAGCCCAACGCACCCGTCAACACCAAGTTTTATCAACTTGGTAACGGAGGCAGCTTGATTTTCGAGCACGATCTCACCGCGGTCTCGAACTTTCTGGGACGCCTCCAGCCCGAGTTCCATGGGATCCAGGTGAATGATCAGCCAGGCGGCGAGCTACAATGGATCATTACTGCAGATCTGAGGGGAAACATGGAGTCTCCCACCTCGGAGACACTAGTAGGAAAACCCTTATAGGCGGAGCTTAGTTCTGTGGCGCACCACAAAAAATGCGCCACAGAAACTTTTTTTGTGGCGCACCAGGCAAGGTGCGCCACAAAAATAGCTTAATTTTGTGGCGCACCAAAGAACCGTGCGCCACAAAAACTTGGTGGGCCCCACCAGCTGACACCCCCAATCATTGGTTTTACTATTTCTATGGCGCACGTACCACGGTGCGCCACAAAAATAAGATATTCTGTGGCGCACGGCCACAGTGCGCCACAAAAATAAGCTATTCTGTGGCGCAGCTTGGCTCGTGCGCCACAGAAATAAGGTATTCTGTGGCGCATTTGTTCAGGTGCGCCTTAGAATTAGCAAACCAGATATACAAAAGTGAGCCAACCTCCCACCTACCACACTACACAAGCCATTCTTCTTCCTCCATGTAGCTCGTCCCCCCTTCTCTCTCATACCATTTTGACTCTACTTTTCACTTGCTTGGGTATTTATTGCACTTACTTTGGTTGATACTTAATTGGAGTTGAGGAGAAGGCTTTCCATACTCTCTCCTCCTCTCGAACTCATCGATCGCGGTCTCGTCTCGGTATCGAATCTAGAAGGTGAGTAGTTGGAGGAGACATACATATGCTTGGAGGAGACATGCATATGCTTGTAGATCTTGTGTGGCCGTCGTGTGTATGGATGCTTGTTGCAGGTGAAGCGCTTGTGTGTGCCGGTGTGGTGCATGGATGTTTGCCGAAATGTTGATTCATTTCCGTTTCGGCAAGTTTTGCACTACCCATATGTCCTACTTTGAGGAGAGGTCATGCCGAATTTTTCCGCTCCATGTAATACCTTGAGGAGAGGTACGGCCCATGCATGTGTGTGCATTTGGTGCGGTTCTAATTTCCTGTTCTATGTATACCATTTGCAGGCAAGCATGGTCCTCTCGATGAGTTCCGCTCGAATCTCTAGATACAAGATAGACGCGAAGGAGGACATGATTCGGAACAATAGGCGAGATAAGATGTCCGTGTCGATCATGCAAACTCGAGCGCTGGATCAACCCTGATTCCGGACAACTGGAGGAGCACCTGCTGAGGCGCGGTTTCATGCAAGACAACCAGGCGCGGCCGGCCCCATCAAATGGTGCGCATGAAGACCATGTCGAGCGAGATGACTATCATCATGAAGAAGACTATCATCATGCCGACGGGGACTATCATCATGAAGAAGAAGTCGGCGGAGAAGATCATCATGAAGAAGAAGATGCCGGCGGAGAACATCATCATGATGAAGAAGAAGATTCCGGCGCGACCCCGCTAATTTTGGCCTTGCGGGACTCTCATGTTCAAGATCTTCTCCTCCAGGAGACGAGCAACGATAGAGTTGCAGCTAGAGAGAGAGCCAAGCTGTCGCAAATGGAGAAAGACGGGATGACTCCGATCTTTCCTGGGTGTCGTCCGTAGGATACGCGCTTGCATGTAACGCTTGATTACCTGCAGATGAAGACGCAGAACAAGTGGACCGATTCCAGCTTCAGCAAGAACTTAAAATTCTGGCACGATCGTCTCCCGGAGGGGAACACATTGCCAAGTAGTACCGAGGAGGCCAAGAAAGTCGTGTGTCCCCTTGACCTACCGCACGAAAAATACCACGCCTGCATTAATGATTGTGTGATTTATAGGTGCGAGTACAAGGACAGAACCACATGTCCGGTGTGTGGCCACGGACGGTACAAGGTTGGGAACAAGAAGGTACCTCGAAAGGTGGTATGGTACTTTCCTATCACTCCCCGTCTGCAGCGGTATTTCGTGGACCCTAAGGAAGCAAAGCTCATGCAATGGCACGCGGAAAGGCAGAAGCCCGAAGAAGATCCGGAGATGGGCTATATGCTGACACACCCTTCAGACGCCGGACGGTGGCAAGCATTGGACATCGCCTTCCCTAGGTTCGGGGCGACGCAAGGAACATCGGGCTGGGTATGAGCACCGATGGACTCAATCCGTTCGTCAACCGTGAGTAGCACGCATAGCACCTGGCCTGTGTTTGTATGGCCTTACAACCTACCCCCGTGGCTGTGCACCAAGCAAAGGTACATACACCTGAGTATTCTCATTCAGGGGCCGAAACAACCAGGTGTCGACATGCATTTGTATCTCGGGCGGCTGAAAGAGGAGTTAGACACGTTGTGGAAGACGCCACCCCGTACGTGGGACGCCTACACTAGAACTTATTTCGTTATGAGAGCCGCGTTGATCACGACGGTCACGGACTATCCTGGTTACGCATATGTATACGCCGGGTGGGCCACGGATTCAACGGCTGTGTGAAGTGCATGGACGATACCCCGCATCTACAACTACCAAGGGATCCCGGGTCCTCGAAAACCGTCTACCCAGGTGCTCGAAGGTGGCTTCGCTTGGATCACCCGTGGAGAAAACGCGGTGATCTGTTCAATGGTAAAGATGAGCCCGATGGACCCCCACGCCCGAGGAGCGGCGCAGAAATCGATGATCTTCTGAAAAATTGGAAGGAGTGCCCAGCGCCGGGAAAGAAGCGACCGAAGCCAGAGCCGCTGCTCGGTGTATGGAAAGCGAGGTCTGTTTTCCACGACTTGGAGTACTGGAAGGTCCTCCACACGCCCCACAGCCTCGATGTCATGCACATTACGAAGAACGTTACCGAGAGTCTGCTTGGCACTCTTTGCAACTCAGAAAAGTCCAAGGATGGACCGAAAGCAAGATACGATCTTAAACATTTTGGCATCAGGAAAGATCTTCAAGCCCCCGATACTGACGATGATGATGATGATGATGATGATGATCAGACGGAAGGGACTCAACGTCTCCGTAAAAGGGCTAAGAAGAACGCGGTGCAGCTTCCCGCTGCCTGCTTCACAACGAGTCCGGAGGAGCTCGAGCAGTTTTTCAGGTGCCTCCTAGGAGTGAAAGTTCCTCACGGTTACTCGGGGAATATAAGCAGATATCTGGACGTAGCGAAGAAGAGGTTCACCGGGATGAAGTCTCACGATTGCCACGTGCTAATGACGCAGATACTTCCCGTTGCGATCCGAGGCATAATGGACGAGCACGTCCGTGATACGCTGTTTGGCCTATGCAACTTTTTTGACGTTATCACCAGGAAGTCGATCGGCGTGAGGCAGCTCAAGATGCTACAGGATGAGATCGTGGTGATACTATGTGAGCTCGAGATTTACTTCCCGCCTGCATTCTGTGATATATGCGTCCATCTCCTTCTCCATGTCGTTGAAGACATCAAGCAGCTCGGCCCAACCAACGTTCCTCCACAACATGATGCCTTTCGAAAGGCAGAACGGTGTCATGAAAGGATACGTTCGCAATAGGGCCCGTCCAGACGCAAGCATGGCCAAGGGGTTTCTAACCTACGAGTGCATCTCCTTCTGCCAGAATTATCTAAGCACCAAGGACGACGAGGATCATGTTGGTCTACCCCCCAGGACGCACCTCGGGAGGCTCGCTGGAGTCGGTCACCGCGAGGGCTACCGCTCAGTCCATGTCGGCATTGAAAATCGACGCGACGACTTTGACAGGGCTCACCGGGTCGCGCTACAACACTTAAAACTGACCGAACCTTTCGTGCAAGAGCACAAAAGCATGGTCGAGCAGAATTACATCGATATGGGCCGGCCGAGGAAGATGGGAGACGTAACCAAAAAGCACAACTCCAGCTTCACGTGTTGGTTCAAGCAAACTCAACTGGTTGAAGCACAGAGAAATACGCAAGATGAAAAACTCATATACACCTTATCACAGGGACCCGCGCATAACGTAAGGACCTATCAGGGGTACGACATCAACGGTTACAGATTCTACACCGAGGAAAAGGACAGAAATAGTGAAAATCAAAACTCAGGAGTAACTATGCTGTCATACGCCGATGACGAGACTAATGTCAAGGAAAGATTTTTTGGAAGGATCGAGGAGATATGGGAGCTCAATTACTGTGGAGAGACGGTGCCAATGTTTCGTGTGAGATGGGCCAAGAAGGTTGAAAAAGAAGGCCGATATTTCACAACCATGGTTATACCCGATGCAAAATCGAAGAACGCATCCGCGAAAAATGAGCCATGGGTACTCGGTAGCCAAGTTGACCAATGCTTCTTCATCACCGATCCGTCGAGGCCTAGCCGTGTTGTCGTGAGGAGGGGCAAGAGGAGCATCATAGGAATGCAAGGAGACGCCAACGAGGAAGACTTGGACAAGAACGGTGACCCGAAGATGGAGGAGGAATTCGACAGGCACTTCGACATGCCTACTACTAGTAAAGTAAGAAGGAAGACCTCCCTACCCTCTAAAGGTTGTCCGTTCACGCGAAGAAATCTCAAGGTGGCCGGCATAAAGTATTCAACCGCCAACAACTGAAAGGGCAAGAAGATTGCGAAGAGACGCTAGAGCTCGGAGCCGGGACAAAGAAGATCTTTTTTTGGTGTATGTGTGTGTGACAAGTACATGCATGTGTGTGTGAGAGAGACAAGAACATGTGTGTGTGAGACAAGTAATTTGTAATTGAAAATCTCTAGTAATTATTATTAAATGTTGTGTTGTTTCTTGAAAATGTAACAAAAACATTTTTAAAAAGGAAAAAAAGTAGGGGCAACCAGGGTTCGAACCTGGGTTACCCAAGCCTACCAGTGGGCTTAACCACTGGGCTAATGCTGTGTTTCTGACAGAACACAGCATTAGACCAGTTTGTTTACCAAGTTAGTAAATTCTGTGGCGCACCTAGTACTGCATGCGCCATAGAATTCCTTAATTCTGTGGCGCATGTCCCGCTTGGTGCGCCACAGAATTAAGGAATTCTATGGCGCATGCACAGCTAGGTGTGCCACAGAATTTACTGACTTGGTGAAATGAGCGGTTCGCTCTTCCCCCCATCTCTCTCTTCCCCATTCGTATCCGCGTGACGAACCCTAGCTTCCACCGCCGCCTAGCACTCGCCACCGCCGCCTAGCACCACCGAGCAGGAGGAAGAGGAGGAGGAGGAGGACCACCCCGCCCATGCTGCGAGCAGGAGGAGGAGGAGGACCACCCCGCCCATGCCGCGAGCAGGAGGAGGAGGACCACCCCGCCCGTGCGCGCCGGGAGCAGCAGGAGGAGGAGGAGGACCATCGCCTGCGCTCGCCATCACCGCCTAGCGCCACCGTCGGTGAGATCCCTCCCTCTCCCCTGTGCCTCCCTCCCTCTCCCCTGTGCCCCGGCCCCTCCCTCTCCCCTATGCCTCCCTCCCTCTCCCCTATGCCTCTCAATTTGGTTCTCAATTTGCTTAATTTCTTGCTGGTGATGTAGTTAATTTTGATTGAGCAATTGACAATGTTGCATATAATTTTGCTGGTCAGTATGAATTTCTTGCTGGTTAGTATGAATTTTGATGTAGTGCTGCTGTAGCTTGTGTGGACATTCAATTTATGAATTTTGATGTGTTAGTCAAATAGAAATTTGATGGTCAGTATGAATTTTGATTTAGATAGATGATAAGAATTTTGACAATGTTTAAAAGAGGGTTAACAGAGAGTCAGTATGAATTACTGGAACTATTTATTGATGAACTGTGTATTTATTGATGAACATGATTGATCCATCTATCAAATGCCTAATGCAAATGCAAATGAAAATGCCTAATGCTACTTGCAAATGAAGTAAGTACTGGTTGATATAGCAATAAGTAGTATTTTTTAAATGAACAACCATATTGCAATAATCAAGTGCATGATTATGCCAATACTATTTAGTGTGTTACAGTAATTAAACCAGTGCATGCTTGCCATAAACTGCTACTGCTTATTGGTGCTGCTGTGGGCATGCTGATGCTCATAACAATAATGAAATGAAAAAATGCTTGCTCATGCTCATGCTTGCCATAAATTGCTACTGGTTCAAATTGCTTGTGATAGCAGCTTTTGTTTTCTTTATTCATTGCTTGCTGTTTGATTTTTGGGTGAGCTGGATGCTGCTTTATGAGTGACTAGTAATAAGTAAATGACTTATGTTGCTCATGTTGCTCTCTGGTTAATAAAATGAAATTGCATCATGCTGCTCTCTGGTTTGAAACTAATTTTTTGGTTGAAAATGAATGCAGTAGGAAATGCAAAATGAAATGGTAAGCAATTTATATAGTTGGTTTAGTTGGTTTAGATGAAATGCAAAATGCAGTAGCTAGCTAGGTTCATTTAGTTGATTTATGTTGGTTTAGATGAAATGGAAAATGCAGTAGCTTGGTTCATATATAGTTGCTGCTATATTAACTTTACTTCGCTTCCTTTTGGTCAAATGCATGCTACTGATCCAGGGTACATAAAAAATAGGAATGCTATTAATGTACTAGTACTAGTACATGAAATGTTACTGCCCATATATAGTTGATTTGAATTCATTTATATCTTTGTGAAGTGCTAGCTTTAATGTACTAGTACATGAAATGGTACTGCCCATATATCTTTGTGAAGTGCTAGCTTTAATGTACTCTGGTATTTGTAGTGCTCCAGGTTGTGTAGTGCTCCATATTTGTAGTGCTCCAGGTGGTAGTGCTCCAGATTTGTAGTGCTCCAGGTGGTAGTGCTCCAGGTGGTAGATGCTCCAGTTAAGAAAGTCATTGTTGTTGTGTACTGCTCCAGCTAGGTTAAAAAATATGCTGAAATAGATGCTCCAGGTTTATGTTGGCTTTTGTTTGATGTATTGTAGATGGGCAAGTTTGTATGGTCGATATATGGTGGATATTTTTGCAGGGATTTCATTGAGTTGCCCATTTCTCCCGAAGCGTTGATTAACTTCTGTTTCGGTTGAGAAATGGGCACTCCTACGTAGAAAAATTAGCAAAAGTCATGCCGAATTTTCTGGTTGACTTTTGTACTAACTTGTTGCCTCTTTTTAATGAAGTGCAAAAATAAACATGTCGGGCAACACTTCTAAGCCCAGGAGCCAGAACGAAGAAGCGAGAGAGGCCAACAAGGACTTCTGGGAGGGCTACGAGCAGCCCCGGAAGGCCGCCGCCGAGTCGCCCGACGATGAGGAAGAGGGCCGGGACGCCGCCTCCGAGGGAGAGGGCCGGGACACTGCCTCCGAGGGAGAGGGCCGGGGGGCCGCCGCCGACACCGGCGACGATGACGATACCTGGGACGACGCCGCCCAGACCGGTGAAGAGACGACCGGTGAAGAGAACGCGGCCAACCGCACGGAAGGTGATAGCGGCGGCAACCCTCAGGAGGGTAAGAAGAAGAGGACGGCGAGGAGGCCAAGGAGGGATCGGAGGCCGCAAGTGCTCGCCAACGTCACCGATGCTGTCACGGTAGTCTCCGAAAGTGGCCTACCGATGGAGCCTTCGTGGGTTGCCAAAGGGTACGGCATGCAACTAGGGTGCATCGTCCGTGAAACCGTGCCGATCCTAACTCATGACCTCAGAAGCAAGGAGAACGAGGCTATCGTCCAATCCCTCCTCCAGAAGCTTCACCAACGATACACGTTCCCGGAGCCGTTCAATAAGAAGGTGGACTCTTTAGCTCTCACGAAGATGAGCACCGCCTTGAGCAGCTGGAAGAACCGGCTGAAGAGAAAGATCGAGGCCGGTGAAAGCTGGGAGAGGATAAGTAGCAAAGACCCGTCGCTCTCCTTAGAAGACTTTAATGCATTCAAGTCTTACTTAGAGAGTGACGCTGTTAAAATGGACCACACGGGGAAGAAAATGCGGGATTTGAACTTAGGGACCCACCATTGCGGAAGCGGCGGTTACCGAGGAAAACAGCCCACTTGGGACAAGGAGGATGCCGAGATGGTACGTGCGGGAAAGAAAACCCCTGGCACAAAATCCAGGATGAACAGGCTAGGAACTTTGTCCGGTCACGCTACTACTTAGACTGGGAGACGGGGGAATTTATTACGGATCACGAAGACGTGAAGGATTTCGAGAAGTACCTGGTAAGGATAGTTCTATATTATTTCGCTCATCTTATTAGGCAATGAAGCCAAATGGGCTAACCTTAAGTTCCTTTGTCTGAAGGATGAAGAGTTGACGAAGGCTGGCCCGTCGTCCCAGGGGTCGACGGAACCGTGGGACACGCCTTTCAACAGGGCGATGAACAAATACAAGGAGAGGGAGCTAGACAAGCCACCGACGTCGGGTGGCCGTGTGTCCGGCTTTGGCACAAGTATGAAGCTATCCGAGTACTACGGATCGGATGCCAAGACGAGAAAGCTGGAGAGGAGGTCATCGGCAAAGGATAAATCCGAGGTTCAGGAGCTGAAGAAGAAGGTGGAGTCACTAGAGAAGCTGGTGGCCGAAAAGCCTCTGGAGAACACGGAGATGATGAACAAGTTATTGGACGAGAAGATCCGGCAGATCATCCCCCCTGGGTTGATGGAGGGGTTAGCTGCTTGGAATGCGGGAGGTCAAGTGGGGCCGATACATGTGCCCAGCATTAGCGGCAGCAACTCAAGCTTCCACGTGTCACCGACGGTGCCGCTCCACCCGACGCCGGCGTCGGGGCTCCACCAGACGCCGCCGCAGCTCCAACCGCCGCCGCAGCTCCAACTGGTCGCATCGACGCCCCCAACCGCCGCCCTTGTATCGACAGTAGCCGAGATCGACGCCATCAAGGAGGTAAACTCATTAGTTACTCCTTCGCGTCATCTTCTTTAACTATATATGCCTTTCGTGACTGCCATCTCACGATGCCCAACATGGCGCCCCTGACTCAGGATGAACAATGCATACTTCTGCAAACGGTGGAGCCCGGCGGCAAGTTGGTGGAAGTTGCTAGCGGCTATGTCATGGCTTCCCGCGTTATGCACGGCACTACATTGGCGGAAGATGTGGCGAAGGTCAAGTTGGTAATGGTAGTGCCGGAGTACCGCTACGCCATCCCCCCTTTCAACCTCCGGGCACAGACGAAGGCGACGTTTTGCCCCTTGGGGATTGCACCTCATGGCTTATGACATGGCCGAAGAACCAGATTCGTGCAGGGGGTCTTCCGAGTGGTAAGAAAAGCACCGGCGCCACCTCCCTATCATCCGGCCCAAGATCGCCAGCGCCGACGACACCCTTAAGGAAACGGCGGTCGCCGCCCCCACTACCCTGAAGGAACCGGCGGTCGCCGCCGCCACCCGGAAGGAACCGACGATCGCCGTCACCACCAGACGCCACAAACAGTTGTTGGGAGCGCTACCGCAACGACCGTCTACTAGACGCACGGTACGCCAAGCGGCGGCATCGCAACCGCCACCACCTAAGGTCCAGGACATGGCGCCACTTGATGGCAACGATGTAGATGATGATGATGACATCGATGCCTACATCAACACTGGCGCCTGCAGCCAAGATATGTACATGCCTCCTATGGATGAACAAGCCTTCCGCACACACGGCGATCAACTTAGTCGTCCCCCTACACTCACGAAGCAGCGCCTGGTCTTCACGGGTCTTTCTCAAGACACTCCTCCGGAGGCTGGCAATCCAGCTCAAGTCAAGCCTGCTACCGTTTTCAGCCCTAACACGCTGCGTAAGACGATCATCGGGGAGCCACCCAAATCAACCCCAGCAACCTCAGAAGCACCACCGGACCAAGCACCACCATCAGCACCACAAGCACCCCCAGTAGGTCAGGTGAAGAAGGGAAGGAAGAGAGGAGCCAAGAAGGGCGCATCTTCGAGCCAGCCTGCCCCTAAGAGGATCCGGGCCGACGACATGGTACCACCTACACCGGATGGCTTGTCCCGGTGTCATGAAGCTGGTAAACCTATACTGCCTCCGGACATGGAACACCTCGCAAGTGGGCAAATGCTCCCTTTGCAGCACTCTATTAATTATCAAGAGAGCGTCCTTCTTAAAGAAAAGGATCCAAATTACCCGGTGTTCTCGGTCAAGGTGCCATCCGACCAGAACTTCGTCAATGAAGACCCCGCGGATATCTTCTTCATAGCGTTCGAGGACGTCTTCAATCTATTTCACTCGAAACGGCTCGACTATAACTTGGTCCGCCTATACGCGATCAATCTTCAGATGAAGATCAACAGAGAGAGACCCCGCCACATCGCGGTAGCGGATCCCTACTACATGCGCGATAGCCAGCTCCAGGACGGCTCAAGGACACGGACCAAGGCGGTGCGGTACCTCCAGAACTTCATGCTCATGCACAAAGAGAGCAACACCATTCTTCTGCCTGTCTTTCCCGAGTAAGTACACATCCGCTCACGGCCGTCGTAACTTATGATTTCTTATATATTTCTTCCATTGCCGATCATTTCCAACATTCCATTTCAATTGCATGTGTTGAGCAGGGACAAATACTGCACACTCATCATCCTAGATCCAAAGTGGTCACTAGCCCAGTATTTCGACTCGTCGAGTACGACGACGAAGAAAGACTACACGAGAATAAGGGGTGTTCTCGATGAGGCTATCCTTGGCTACTCCAAAAGTGGAGGCACCTTCGACAAGAATGGGCAATATATCAGGCCGGACACTAAAAAGATCGGGTTCAAGCACGTGATCAACTTCCCTTGTATCAAGCAGCCAGCTGGCAGCATTAAGGAGGCCTTCTATGTCCTCCATCACCTTAAAGGGTTTGTCGAGGATGCAGAGATGATGTCTCTGCCACCTAGTAAGCGAGACCCCATTAAAATGTCGGGGGAAATCAGTGATGATGATCTTAGAGAAGACTTCCATCGCATCCAAGTAAAGCTCTCGGAAATTATCTTACAAGATGTATCCAACGGATCGGGGCTCTTACACGCAGCCAAAGCGTTGCCTAAGAGGGATATCGAAGAACGCCTTCATAGGAAGGGTGATGGAAGGACGTGGACGACGAAGGACTTGTACAAGCCGTTCCCGGAGCCGCTCAAGAATACGTCTCGTTGACCGAGGCCGGTGTGCCTAGCATTACTTTGAATCGATAGACAATTTGTACCGTGTTGTAAACTAAACTTGCTTAATTTGCTCGAAACGGTGGTCGTCGTTGTTGGACTTCAATTTCTATTGTAGTCGTTATCGTTGAACCATATTACTTATGTGATACCGATGCTATATTTCTTTTAGGTTTATTATTATTTCCTTGCTTTAATTCTTGTGAATATGTATGCATGTGAACCCTCTAACTCTTTCCATTGCGTTATATACTAATATGCCTTGTGTCCATAGAGATGACGTACTACGTCGTGTTCGAGGGGCGGGTTCCAGGAGTGTACGAGGAGTGGCAGGAGTGCAAGAAACAGGTGCACAAGTTCAGCGGCAACTGCTACAAAGGGTACCCGACTAGACACGAGGCGGTTGCCAAGTGGAGGGCGCACCAAGCGAACAAGAGCAAGATGAAGACCTTCCTTGTGCTCTCGCTCTTGCTCACCATCGTCGCGGCGGTACTCTATTTCATCCTAGTGTAGGCGGCGGCCGGTGTCACTTCGTTTGTATCTAGAGATGATGAGAACTTTCTTAATTTGCATGGATTATGAGTTGTATGGAGCTATATGTATAACTCGATCGGGCTCTAAGTAATGTGATGATGATGTGATGATTATATATGTCCATATTATATCTGTCTATATTATATCAGTATATAACCTGTATATAGTGTATAAAACCAGTATAAAACCTGTATAATACACCAGGGAGCACAAAATCGAGTATACCTGTAGATAGTTCTGTGGCGCACCAAAAAATAATTCTGTGGCGCACCTATTTCTGTCGCGCAGCTATATCACATGCGCCACAGAACTACTTATTTCTGTGGCGCACCGGCCCAAGTGCGCCACAAGAACCTTAATTCTGTGGCGCACGGCCAGATGCGCCACATAAAGCTTATTTTTGTGGCGACGTTTCTGTGGCGCACCTCCCATGCGCCACAGAATCAAATTTTCGTGCGCCACTGATGAGGCTTTTCCTACTAGTGAGAGAATCCTTTTCTCCTTCCGTGAGAGCAACTGGCTCGATGGGCTCGCACGCGGCCTGCAGGAGGCACTGGCACGCCTCTGTGGACAGAACGCGGTGCGCCTGCTTGCGTCCCGTTTCGCTCACCTGGTGAAGCGTGATGCCGCAGGAGTACCCATGGCTCTGCAGTCTCACCCTGAGTTGAGGCACCACGCCGAGCATCTGGATTTCATGTTGTATCATACTCAGGAGGATCTGGACAACGCCCGTGCGTACGCAAACCAGACTCACCTCGCACTGGCCACTCATGGCGATGCTATCAAGATGTTGTCCAGGGACCGCAACAAGCTTCGCCTGCGGTGTGCGAAGAAGGATGCTACTATCACGCGCCTTCGCGCTCAGATAGCGTCACTTGAGACCACTGTCAAGGCCCAGGAAGATCAGCTGAGAGAGATGGAGGATGAGGAGGCTGGCATCGACATTCAGGGAGGAGGCGCCTTCCTGAGTGACGATGACGACTTTGAGGAGGATGAGTTCACTGAGGAGGATTATGCGTTCCTGGAGCCAGGACCTGATGATGTCGTTCCCATCGACATTGAGGATGAGGGTAGCCACACTTGATCACTGATGTAGGCATGAGTTGTTTCCCGTCATTTGTATCTTAGCATGAGAAATGGTTCTTAAAACCATTGGAAGTGTTGAACTGTTAGTTTGTAATGTGTTATGTGGAATGAATGAATGAATGTGTGTGTTGTCATCAAAAGCATTCAAGTTTTACAAGTTTTTGAAACTCACTCAAAATAAACCATAGAATTTCCCTCTTATCTTATCATTTTCTGTATATTCAGATGGCCCCTCCCAATCGCAACAACAACGATGCCATGATGCAACTGCTGCAAACCCTGCTTCAAGATAGGGAGACTGAAAGAGCTGAACGTCAAGCCAACATCGCAGCATTGCAAAACCTTGCTAACCAAGGCCATGGGAATCATGATCATCCAGGATCCAAACTCAAGAACTTCCAGAATACCAACCCTCCGGTGTTCAGCAAGACTGAAGAACCCCTCGACGCCGACGACTGGCTCCAGACTATGGAGAACAACTTGGAGGTCGCCGGAGTTGAAGCCAACGAGAAGGTCCTGTTTGCAACCCACTACCTTGCCGGACCAGCCCGAGCCTGGTGGACCAGCACCCGTGCCATGAACGGAGGTCAAGTCATGACTTGGGCAGATTTCAAGCTCAAGTTCAGCAAGTACCATGTGCCCCCGGGTCTTATCAAGAAATGCGGGATGAATTCCGCGAACTCAAGCAAGGACGGATGACGGTGGTGGAATACCGCGATAGGTTCCTTACACTGTCAAGGTACGCCCCCGATGAGACTGACACCACTGAGAAGAGGCAAGAGAGATTCCTGAACGGACTGCATGATGAGATGCAGACTGTCCTAGTCAACATCCCCTTTGCCGACCTTGAAGCCCTTGTTGACTCCGCCATTCAGATGGAGGGCAAGTTGAACCAAGCCAATGAGAACCGCAAACGCCGCATGATGCACCAGAGTGGGCCCAGCAATACTCCAAAGTATCGCCCCAGCTCAAGCGGAGGTTTCGCCCCCAGAAACAACAAGCCCCAGATGCAGACTTCACGCCCCGGTTTTCAGAACCGGAGTGGAGGAAACCCCAGGCCAGGAGGCCATCCCAACCACAACCACAACTACCCGAGCAACACCAACAACTTCAACCGCGCCCCAATGCGAGCCCCCAACACCAACAACAACAACACCAACACCGCTCCGAGGACTGGAAGCAACGCTATTCCCGTTGCAACCAAGGACAAGTCCACTATCACTTGCTATGAGTGTGGTGTAGTGGGACACTACTCCAATGAATGCCCCAAGAGACTCGCCAAGCTCGCCGGCAACACCGCTGCACCTGTTCAGCAGCAACGCCACGTTTCCACCGGAAAGAAGTTCGCCCCCAACAACCCCAATAACCGCAACGGCCGCCTCTTCCACATGAACGCCGAAGAAGCCCAGGAAGCACCAGATGTTGTACTGGGTATGTTTCCTGTCAACTCAGTACCTGCCAGAGTGTTGTTTGATTCCGGAGCATCTCATTCTTTTGTCACTGAAGACTTTGCATCAACAAGTAAAATTCAACCTCTCAGTTTGAAACATGTCATGATAGTTCGAATCCCCGGATCAACCACTAAAGCCAGAAAATTCTGTAAAAATGTACCCATCAGAATACATGAAGTAGATTTCTATGCCAATCTGATAATTCTGGGAACCAAAGGTTTGGAAATAGTGCTGGGTATGGATTGGATGGCCAAGCATCATGGAATGATTGACTGTGCCAAGAAAGCCATCACCATGACCAGTAGCACCGGTATCATAGTAGAACATGTCTCTGAACTACTACCCAGAAAATTTACCTGCAACCAGAGTGTAGCCAAGCCAACTTTGGATCAGATCAGGGTTGTCTGTCGATACCCTGATGTGTTTCCTGATGGTTTACCCGGTATGCCCCCAGATTGGGATATCAAGTTTATCATCGAGTTAATCCCCGGAACCGGGCCTATAGCCCAGAGAGCTTATAGCATGAACCCAGCAGAGCTCGTGGAGCTGAAGAAGCAACTGGATGAACTGTTAGCCAAAGGTCTGATTCGACCAAGTGCGTCACCTTGGAGATCCCCAGTTTTGTTTGTGGATAAGAAGGATGGTGCCAGTCGTTTATGTACGGACTATCGTAAGCTTAACGATGTCACCATCAAGAACAAATACCCCTTGCCGAAGATAGAAGACCTGTTTGACCAGCTGACCGGCGCCGTAGTATTCTCAAAGATTGATCTCAGGACTGGATACCACCAGCTGAAGATTCGTACATCGGACATTCCCAAAACTGCCTTTACCACCAGATATGGATTGTACGAGTACAATGTCATGTCATTTGGATTGACCAATGCCCCCGCTTATTTCATGAATCTCATGAATAAGATCTTCATGAACTTTCTGGATATGTTTGTTGTCGTTTTCATCGATGACATCCTAATCTACTCCAAGTCTGAGGAAGAACATGAGCAACACCTAGAAGCTGTCCTGGAGACCCTTAGAGAGCATAAGATGTATGCTAAGTTCAGCAAATGTGAGTTTTGGCTGAAGGAAGTAGGATTCCTGGGACATATCTTGTTTGCAGGAGAAATTGTTGTAGATCCCGCCAAGATCAAGACTGTTGCAGAATGGAAAGCCCCAACCACTCAGACCAAGGTCCGCGCTTTTCTTGGATTAGCCGGATATTACTGCAGATTTGTAGAAGGCTTTTCGAGCATCGCTCGACCCATGACCCAATTGCTAAAGAAGGATAAGAAGTTTGAATGGACCGACAAATGTGAGGAGAGTTTTCAACAACTCAAGCTTAGACTGACCTCAGCCCCAATTCTGATCATGCCGGATATCACCAAACCCTTTGACGTTTACTGTGATGCATCCAAGATTGGTCTCGGATGTGTGCTTATGCAAGAAGGCAAAGTGATATCTTATCTGTCCCGGCAACTGAAGCAGCATGAGCAGAATTATCCAACCCATGACCTCGAGCTTGCAGCCGTAGTTTTAGCACTAAAGGTGTGGCGTCATTACCTCATGGGTAATCTCTGCGAGATCTATTCGGATCACAAGAGCCTGAAGTATATCTTCACCCAGAAGGAACTGAATATGAGGCAAAGAAGATGGTTAGAATTAATCAAGGATTATGATATGGAGATTCACTACCACCCCGGCAAGGCCAATGTGGTAGCGGATGCGCTGAGTAGACTGCCGTGTCAGTTCAACTCAATGATAGCCGAAGAACAACCCAGCCTATACCAGGAGTTTGAGCAGTTTAGAATGGAGTTAGTCAGTGAAGGATTCCTAGCCAGCATGGAGCTACAACCCACCTTGATTGGTCAGATCAAGGAAGCTCAGAAGGGAAATGCCAGCATTGATGGAATCAAGACCCAGATAGCCGCAGGAAAAGCACCGGGATTCAACGTAGATGAAGAAGGAGTTCTTTGGTACAACGGACGTCTGTGTGTACCGTCAGACTCCGAGTTGAAGCAAGTTATCCTGAAAGAAGCCCATGACACCTTATACTCTATTCATCCCGGAGGCACCAAGATGTATCAAGACTTGAAGGAACAATTTTGGTGGCATGGAATGAAGAGGGAGATCGGAAACTACATCGCCAAGTGTGATATCTGTCAGCGAGTCAAGGCCGAACATCAGCGACCCGCAGGATTGCTGCAACCACTACAGATTCCAGAATGGAAGTGGGACTCTGTAGGAATGGACTTTATCACAGGTTTGCCTAAATCCAGCAAAGGAAATGATTCCATATGGGTAGTTGTTGATAGATTGACCAAGGTAGCCTATTTCATCGCTGTCAAGACCACCTACCAAGGCCCAAAGTTAGCTGAGCTGTATATCTCCAGAATAGTCGCCCTGCACGGAACCCCGAAGTCAATAGTGTCAGATAGAGGATCACAATTCACCTCAAGATTCTGGCAGAAGGTGCATGAAGGACTAGGAACCCGTCTGAATTTCAGCACCGCCTATCACCCGCAGACCGATGGACAGACTGAGAGAGTCAACCAGATATTGGAGGACATGCTGAGAGCCTGTGTACTGGAATATGGATCCAAGTGGGAAGACTGCCTGCCTTACGCAGAATTCTCTTACAACAACAGTTACCAAGCCAGTTTACAGATGGCCCCCTTTGAAGCTCTGTACGGAAGGAAGTGCCGTACCCCCCTGAATTGGTCGGAAGTCGGAGACAGTCAAGTCTTTGGACCTGATGTTCTTCGTGAAGCTGAAGAGAAGGTGCACAAGATTCGCGAATACCTCAAGACGGCGCAATCAAGGCAGAAGAGTTACGCCGACAAGAGACGCCGAGAGATGACCTTTGAGACCGGAGATTTTGTCTATCTCAAAGTATCCCCCTGAAAGGAATGCAGAGATTTCAGCTGAAAGGAAAGCTCGCACCCCGATATGTCGGACCCTTCAAAGTTCTGAGTCGCCGAGGAGAAGTATCTTATCAACTGGAGTTGCCTGAAGAAATGTCGGCTGTGCACAACGTGTTTCACATCTCACTCCTTCGGAAGTGCCTTGAAGTTCCTGAGAAGACCGAAGTGTTCAAAAACATCGATCACCGTTCGGTGGATATCAACCAAGATCTGACATACCGCGATGAATGAAGTGACTCAAAGCAATGGTCTATAGTTTGCCAACAAATAGATAATGACTAAACAACTGAATCATATAGCAAAAACTTTTCATGAATAGTACTTTCAAGACAAGCATCAAAAAGTCTTGCATAAGAGTTAACTCATAAAGCAATAGATTCTTAATAAAAGGTTTTGAAGCAACACAAAGGAAGATTTAAGTTTCAGCAATTGCTTTCAACTTTTAACATGTATATCTCATGGATAATTGTCAACACAAAGTAATATGATGAGTGCAATAAGCAAGCACATAAGAAATGATGCACACAAAGTTGACACAAGTGTTTGCTTCTAAGATAGAAAGAAGTAGGTAAACTGACTCAACATAAAGTAAAAGATAGGCCCTTCGCAGAGGGAAGCAGCGATTAAATCATGTGCTAGAGCTTTTTAAGTTTTTGAAATCATAAAGAGAGCATAAAAAAATAAAGTTTTGAGAGGTCTTTGTTGTTGTCAACGAATGGTAGTGGGCACTCTAACCCCCTTGTCAAACAGACTTTCAAAGAGCGGCTCCCATGAAGGACGTTATCTCTACCAGCAAGGTAGATCATCCCTCTTCTCTTTTGTTTACACATGTATTTTAGTTTTATTTATAGATGACACTCCTCCCAACCTTTCGCTTTCACAAGCCATGGCTAACCGAATCCTCGGGTGCCTTCCAACATTTCACATACCATGGAGGAGTGTCTATTGCAAAATTAAGTTGCTTACTGATAAATCAGGGCAAAACATGTGAAGAGAATTATTAATGAAAGTTAATTAATTGGGGCTGGGCACCCCGTTGCCAGCTCTTTTTGCAAAATTATTGGATAAGCGGATGTATATGCCACTAGTCCATTGGTGAAAGTCTGCCCAACAAGATTGAAAGATAAAACACCACATACTTCCTCATGAGCTATAAAACATTGAAACAAATAAGGATTAATAAAGTTTTGAATTGTTTAAAGGTAGCACATGAAGTATTTACTTGGAATGGCAGAAAAATACCACATAGTAGGTAGTTATGGTGGACACAAATGGCATAGGTTTTGGCTCAAGGTTTTGGATGCACGAGAAGCATTCCCTCTCAGTACAAGGCTTTGGCTAGCAAGGTTGTTTGAAGCAAACAAAAGTATAAACTGATACAACAAAACTTACATAAGAACATATTGCAAGCATTATAAGACTCTACAATGTCTTCCTTGTTGCTCAAACACTTTTACCAGAAAATATCTAGACCTTAGAGAGACCAATCATGCAAACCAAATTTCAACAAGCTCTACGGTAGTTCTCCACTAATAGGTTTAAACTACATGATGCAAGAGCTTAAACATGATCTACTTGAGAGCTCAAAACAATTGCCAAGTATCAAATTATTCAAGACAATATACCAACTACCACATGAAGCATTTTCTGTTTCCAACCAAATAACAATCAATGCTGAGGCTTTCAGCTTTCGCCATAAACATAAACAATAAGTGCTGAGGCTTTCCGCTTTCGCCATGAATATTAAAGTAAAACGAAGAACACAAGTGTTCAAATGAAAAAGCGGAGCGTGTCTCTCTTCCACACAAGCATGCTAGGATCCGATTTATTCAGAGAATGAAAATAGCAAAACAAAAATAAAAGCACACATACGCTCCAAGTAAAGCACATAAGATGTGACGGAATTAAAATATAGTTTCACTAGAGGTGACCTGATAAGTTTGATGAAGAAGGGGATGCCTTGGGCATCCCCAAGCTTAGACGCTTGAGTGTTCTTGATTATATTATATCATCCTCCTCTCTTAATCCTTGAAAACTTCCTTCAGACCAAACTCAAAGCAATCCCATTAGAGGGTTAGTGCATAATCAAAAATTCACATGTTCAACAAGGACACAATCATTCCCAACACTTCTGGACATTACCTAAGGCTACTGAAATTTAATGGAGCAAAGAAATCCACTCAAACACAGTAAAAGAGGCAATGCGAAATAAAAGGCAGAATCTGTCAAAAACAGAACAGTCCGTAAAGACAAATTTTTTCGAGGCACTTAACATGCTCAGATGGAGAAGCTCCAGTTGAATGAAAGTTGTGTACATATCTGAGGATTACTCATGAATGTTTTCAGAATTTTTAGATTTTTCTAGAGGGAGAAAAGCTCAAATTTGTGACAGCTAAAAATCTGTTTCTGCGCAGAAATCCAAATCTAGTATCAACTTTCTATCAAAGACTTTACTTGGCACAACAATGCAAGAAAATAAAGATACAAAGATATTGCTACATTAGTAGGCAGTACCTTGACTCAAAAATAAAACAAAAATTTCAGAAATAAAACAATGTGTTGTCTCCCAAAAGTGCTTTTCTTTAAAGCCTTTTAGCTAGGCATGATAATTTTCATGATGCTCTTATAAAGATGAGAGTTGAATATAAGAGAGCATCAAAAAGCAAATACCAAACACATTTAAGTCTAACCCACTTTCTATGCAAACAAATCTTGTAAGAAAACAAATTATTGAAGCATGAAGCTACTCTACTATCATAAAAAGAGAAAGCAAGTGCAACTTCAAAATTTTCAACAAAAAGAGAGGTGACTTAATATTACTGAGATATATAAAACCATGTCTCCCTCTCTCATAATAATTTTTAGTGGTATCATTGATAAACTCAACAATAAAGAAATCGCATAAAGCATTCTTATCATGATCCACATGCATAAAAGTATCATTACTCTCCACACAAGCATAATCAATTTTATTAGTAATAGTGGGAGTAAAACTATCACATCCATCATTATAATCATCATAAATTGGAGGCATAGAATAATCATAATGAATTTTATCCTCAATAGTAGATGGACTGAAAATATCACAATCACCATAACGAACTTGAATATGATAGACAAGCTGTATATTAGAGAGATGGTTTTGGGTAATCCCTCCATAACTGTAACATCCCAAATTTCAATAAAAGGAAGAAGAGGAATTCCAGAGATCCAAATTTGAGAACCAACAAAAACTTTTAAATTTGCATATAGTACCCTGCATAGGACTTGTGCATTTTGAGTGCTATGCCATGATGATTGTTTTTACTGTTATGTGATGAATTCTAAAACCCTAAAATGATCAAGTGAAGATCATCAAACAAATAAAGCAAAAAGAGAAAGGAATCAAATATAAATAAAACCCTAAAAACCCTAACATATGGCATATGCCATTTTTGCAAAATTGATCTTAAACCTATTTGATCTCCACTATGATTTGCAATATGATATTAAAAAGGTAATACAACTTTGAGAATCCAAGAAATACCATTTAAACCAAATTCACAAATCAAAATATGATCACATGAGATAATGGTCATTTTTGACTTTTACATTCTGGTCACCACTTTGAGCCTCTATATTTCAAGATTTCTAAACTAAACAAATTCAAATCTTTGCATGTCATCCAAGTACACAACAAGATGAACAACTCTTGTAAAGAGCACCATACCAAATTCATTTTTGATCAAAAGTTATGAGCAAGCAAAGAGAGGACTTTGAAACATTTGCAAGATTCCCAATTTTCAAACTTTGATCAAACCAAGCCTTGTCTTGACCACCACTGGACCTAACCATGACCCCTTGACCCTACCCTACCTAACCCATGCCAGGAGAGACCATGGACACGACCAGAACATGGCTGGCCGTGGCCATGCCGGCCACGTTCCACCTCGACACCTTCCCCTCTCTTTCTCTCCACGGCAGCCCTCGCCACCGTGCCAAACGCGTCGACGATGATCTCCTGGATCCGCCCGTACGCGCCCTTGACCGCGAGGACGAAGCCACGACTCGCCATGGTCGCGCCCAGTACGCCCAGGCACGCCGCGAGCGGCATGGGCGACGTCACCGTGCACGGACACGCGCGACACTGCCACGCGTCGCTCGCAGCACTCCACCGTACCCCGACCAAACCCGCGCGCCCAGGTACCTTCCTTGCCACGCAGAGCTCGCCGGACAGGCTTGCGTCACGCCTTGGCGACCACGGTCGCCGGAGAGGACAAGCGCGCCCGTCGCGGCCGCGATAGTACATGCACGGCCCCGACCACCCTACGCGTCCCCTTGCCGCGCCGTTCATGCTCGTAGCTTCGTTGTGACGTCGTGAACACGACCCCGTCGTTGCCTAGCCCTCTAGCCCACCGGAGCGGCCGCGCTCTTGTCGCCCTTGCCGCAGCACCCACGGTCACCCTCGCGCCTATAAAAGGAGGCATCGCCTCGACGATCCCTTCACACCACCACACTCCCCTCTCCTTCCTCGACTTCCTAGCCACCTCGCCATGCTCGATTAGCCACCAGACGCTCCCAATCGCTAGATCGCCGCCGCCCACAGTAGCCGACGATCGCCGGAGAAGGAAGCCGCCCCTGGAGCTGCCGCCGGTACCAGGAGCTTCGCCGTCGTCCACAACGTCCCCAAGCACACTGCCCAACCCTAGCTGGAGCCACGGTGAGCCTCCGACCCCCTACCTGAGCCACCGGCGAGCCCCTCTCTCGCCGTCGATGACGATGAACGTGCGCCGTTAGATCCTGTTCTAATCCAACGCGCCTCGTTGATCCATACCGCTTCGGGCGTTATGAGTCACTGACGGGTGGAGCCCCTTGTCAGGCAGCCCACGCGTGCGTGGATGCGTGGTGGGCTGGCCTTGGGCCGTTTTAAATGTTTAGGCCCAGTTAGTTTTCCCGCCGGCCATTTTAATTCCAAACTCGTTTAATAAATTTCATTTGAATTCAATACTGAACCCAACTTTGAAAATTCATAGAATCCGTTTGGCTTGGCCAAATTTGACAAACTTTATATTGTTGGAAAGCCAGTAAAAAGATCTACAATATGCCACTGGTCTCACCTCGAGATCTGTTGTGGAAATAAAATGATAAAAAGAAGAAGGCAGGGACTTTTTCATATGCAAATAATTATAAAAAATCCACAAAAATAGATATTTAATAAATTCCAACTCCTATAGCTCACATGTGACTTACACCAATTGTTTCTGCAAGAAAATGGTGTGGTCACTTTGCATGATCATGCCCTAGTTTAATTAATGGACAATATGGCTAGTTTAGTTAAGTAATATTGTCCAACACTATTATGTAAATCATATGAAGTATTTCACTTCATTTAAATCTTGTTCCCAAATGAATTCATGTGATGTTTGCACCCCTGGTCCAAACACTCCTATATGAATATTTGGAGATTTAAATCATTTGTGGAATTATAAAATGGTATGAGGTGATCTACCTCATTTAAATCATTTTCTCAAATGATGATAATGAATGTTTGACTTAGGTCAATATGAATTCATGTATGATTATTTGAGAAGTTAAATCTTAAGAAGATTTCAATGAGAGGAAATTATTTCTCTCAAGAACTAAATAGAAATTATTAATTACATATGTAATGAGAGGAAATTACTTTTCTTTAATAAAGAAAACCAATGCACCTAATTATTTTATGTGTGTGATTAGCACAGTTTGTGTGAAGTAATTATGAGCTTAGTATGGCTCTTGAGCTTGTTAGTGATTATACCTCGTATTCAAATTTAGACGCTAGCACCGGAGATTACCAAGAGGAAGGAGAATTCTACCCAGAAGAGGAAGAAGAAAACCTAGAGAACTACCAAGGCAAGCTAATACTCTTGCAAAGTGCAAAGCCCTCCTTGGGCAAGGCACCATGATTCTTATCTTTCTTCATACTAGCCTATCCTACATTTACACCATACAAGTCTTACTTGTTGTGTTTTCAAAGAGTTGATTTAAAATGGTCTAGGTGAATAAGATTACTAGAGTAGCAAAGTTAGTCTTATAGATATCAAAGCAATGTAGCACCCCTCATGATTAGTGCTAGTGCTAAAATACTAAAATTTGACTACTCTAGATGGGAACATATGACTTGTTGAATTTGAAACCTTGGAATGATGAAACATTCCATTGAATGATTTGAGGTTGAATATGAACAAGAGAAGATAGTGATTTTTGATGAAAACCTGATAGTGGTTTGAATGCGATACCTTTCCAATTTTTGAGTACCCCCACAATACCTGATTATGGGTAGGGCTTAACTGGAAGTTTATAAATTTTAGTATGGGTTCCCTCTGAACACACATCATAGGGGTTATGCTGAGGCTGCCTCCGTTGTTGAGAAATGATGTGAATTGAGGTGAATTGTACGGCCAAGCCCTGTGCAGTTCCCAGGTTAACAGTTGGTTTTCACTGGGAGGCCAAGCTCATGGGGAGAGGTGCTCATACTAGGATTTGTAAGTGAAAGGTTATGGTTGATGATCCGCGTACTGTGTTACGATGATTCGGAGTTCTTCCGACGGATGAAATCAAATGTTGTGGCACAAGTGTGCAACCTCTGCAGAGTGTAAATCTATTTGAATAGCCGTGTCCACGGTTATGGACGGTTGGAAGGGCCATACAGTTTCCAGTGTCAGATTTTTGAAAACCTTAGTGAATGTGAATGGTGACTTGGTGACTTGTTGGAATTACAACCAATGTTGTGGGAATGACACTAATGTTCCCACTTGAGTTAGTTAGCACATGATCAAATACCTGTGAACTAAAATATGGCTTATGCAAATTAAACTAGAGCTTAGCACCTTTACTCAAAGAGTTGGCATTTTACATTAGTATTAGTTTGCAAGTACTTAAAGTACTTACGGCTTTGTCCCTGGCTATTCAAATGGCCAGAGTACGATGATGAACAGAACTATCACGAGGATGACCAGCAGGACGCCTACGACAACTAGGGGTTTCTGACGTCAAATGTTGGCCTGTGGATTAGAGAGTCCATTTGTTGTTACGCTTCCGCTATGTATGAACTTGTGTATGTATGTTGATTGATAGATCAACTATTTGTGTAAGATGAATCATGTGATTCAATATTGTAAGACAATATGGCTTGTAATAAATAATGACTGTGATATTCGACTATTATGCCTCGCAACAACATTATCCTGGGATTACGATGAATGACATAATAGGCATCCGGACTTAAAAATCCGGGTGTTGACAATAACTATGACAAGTTTCATGAGGATGACTGTAATTATAACCTATGTCATAGTATTCTTTATAATAATTGTCAAAGATTGGAGGTATAGTGTCATCATAACAAATAGAATAGTTATCTTCCAAAGTGTGTTCATCTGTAAACATACCATCATTGTTACTAGAAAAAAATGTATCAAACATATAATCATCAGTAGCAAAAGGATTTTCAAACACCTCATCCCCAAGCTTAGAGCTTTCTATATCATCATGGGAAGAAACATGGATAGTACTAATACTATGACAATTATTAACACCATCATTTTCAGAAACTGTGTCCCAGAGATCTTCAATATCAAAAGAAGTGTGCTTTTCCCAATCATGATCACTAATATAAATAACAGGCATAGGTTCATCATCAAGTTCAGAATCATCGAATTCAGAATTATAAGTATCAATTGTAATAGGAGCAACAAGTTTGGGAGAAGATACCGTTTCCTCTCTCCTTTTACTCCTCTTATTCTTCTTCTTCTTCGTTCCCTTCTTCTTCTTTTCCTCTTTAGGAGGGAGAGGCTTGAAAGGAAGCTTCTCCACATAACCTGGTTTATTATTAGAAACAATAGAAGAAACTTGGGAGGATACCTCTCTTTCATTAATAAGAACAAAACACATATTAGTCCTGTCATATTTTGGTAAAGTCCCATCCTTTATAACACTTTGTATGTAGGTGTTGGCATGGAAATTATTAACACAATAGAGATAACATCCATGCAACACACTATTCATATCATGATCACTCATATCTAACAAAGAAATTTTTCTTGATAACTCTTCACACCCCAAAAATAAAGTAAGTTCATCATGCTGATTAGGAGTGATCATGTTATCACAATATAGACTTGAAGTACTCATTAAATTCGAAATACTATCATCATGACCAGAACATCGAAAATTAAAATGACCCACTTCATAGCAAAGTTTACAAATAAAAGGATGGAGGTCACAAACTTTTTCACCAAGATCTTTTAGAGCCTTGTACCACATTCTACTTTTTCATTCCTATGATGGATACAATATTCATCTTCGATTTGATTAATTCCACAAGGTCTATGCATTCCACAAAAATTAACATGCTTATAAGAAATAGTATTTTCAGAAGTTTGGGCATGTTTATTGCAATCATTAACAACAATTTCTTTTTCCATGCAAGTGTCTTTGAAAGGTTCATGATACACGTCCCAATTTTCTTTAGGAACATTAATATGAGAAGCAAATGTTCTACAACAATCAACAATAATTTGAGAATCAAGACCATAATTATCACTAAGCTTTTGAAAACCAGCAGTTTCAATGAAAGACTTAATGCATTCATATTCATAGTTTATACCTGATTCTTTACCTTTGTCGTTCTCCCAATCTTCAGTATTGCTTTGAATTCTTTCAAGAAGATCCCATCTAGCTTCAACCTTCTTACTTGTGAAAGAACCCTATGAACATGCATCTACATAATCCTTATAATGACTTCAAAGCCTTGCATAAAAATTAGTAACAATTATTTCCTCAGAAAGCTCATGGTTAGGACATTTGAGTATTAATGTTTTTAGTCTTCCCCAAGCTTGAGCAATGCTTTCTCCATCATGAGGGTACAAATTATAAATGCGATTCCTATCTAGATGTACTTCATGAAGAGGATAAAATTTAGAGTAAAAGAGAGATTCAAGCTGTTTCCAATTCGATGGTTGTTCATCCAGCAGCCTATACCATTCCTTTGCTTTGTCCTTAAGTGACAATGGAAATAGTTTCCTCATAACATTTTCTCTTGATAAACCTGCAATCTCAAATAACTCACAAAGTTCTGTAAGTTTAGACAAGTGAACACTTGGATGGACTGATCCATCCCCTACATACTGATCATTCATAACCCTTTCAACAATTTTCATAGGTATTTTAAAAGGAATACTTTCAACAGGTGGATTTGGAATATCACAAGCATCATTCTAATTACCACATATTGGAGACAAAGCATTATCAAGGCAAAATACTTCATCCAAAGTTGAGGAGCAAAAACGATTATTTTTATATAAACTAGCTTCCCCAAGCTTCGGTTTTTCCATAGCATTAAAAATAATGGTGTCAAAAAAATTTATACTAATAACATTACTACCACTATTATGCACAAACTTCCATAGGTTTTTTAATTTTCTCTTCAAAAGCATCATGTCCTAATTCAATATAAATTTCATAAAGATCTCTAATTTTTTTGTTGTTTTCCATTAAGCCTAACTAGTGAAATAAAAACAAGAAACAAAAAGATATAATTGCAGAATCTAAAGGAAATAGCTTCGAGCACTCACACACTGGCAACAGTGCTAGGAAATAGCTTAGTAGTCGGAGGATGTGAATACCTTTTACCTTACCTCCCCGGCAACGGCGCCAGAAAATAGCTTGATGTCTACGCACGCTTCTATTCCTGTAGACAGTGTTGGGCCTCCAAGAGCAGAGGTTCGTAGAACAGCAGCAAGTTTCCCTTAAGTGAATCACCCAAGGTTTATCGAACTCAGGGAGGTAGAGGACAAAGATATCCCTCTCAAGCAACCCTGCAATTAAGATACAAGAAGTCTCTTGTGTCCCCAACACACCTAATACACTTGTCAGATGTATAGGTGCACTAGTTCGGCGAAGAGATAGTGAAATACAAGTAATATGGATGATTATAAGTAGCAATTGCAATCTGAAATAAAAATGGCAGCAAGCGAACATGTAGCAGAACTTGTTGGAAACGGTGTTTCAAAGCTTAGAAACAAGGCCTAGGGATCATACTTTCACAAGTGGACACTCTCAACAATGATCACATAATTGAATAAATAAATGCTACTCTCAAACACTCTCTTGTTGTATAACAAACACCATTCATTGTGTAGGGCTGCAAAAGCACACCTCAAGCCGGAGTAAACAAGCTCCACAACGTCATAAAGGAATCACACACGATGCGCACACTGTCACCATCACACCGTGGAGAGTGACTCCGGAGTTCATATTAAAGTAACCTCTAGAGTGCATAACTGACAAGAGTAACATCTACATATTCAACTAGATTACATAGCTCATGATCACATAAAGATCACACCATGGGAGAGAGAGATGAACCACATAGCTACCGGTAGAGCCCTCAGCCTCGGGGGAGAACTACTCCCTCCTCATCATGGAAGACAGCAACAGCGATGAAGATGGCGATGGAGTCGATGGAGATGGCTCCGGGGGCAATTCCCCGTCCCGGCAGGGTGCCAAAACAGAGACTTCTGTCCCCCGAATTAGGGTTTTTGGTGGCGGCGGAGCTACGGAACTCTTCTGGAGAAATCGTCCATCCCCTTACGGTTGGGCAGGAGCTTAATATAGGCGAAAGGGCGGCGCAAGGGGGTGCCCGAGGGGCCCACCCCATAGGGCGGCGCCGCCCCCCTCCTGGCTGCGCCAGTGGATGGGGAGGAGGCCGTGGGCCTCCTCTGGCCTGGCCCTTCTGGCTCCGTGGGTCTTCTGGCGAAATAGAATTTCTGTAATTTTTCTGGATTTTTCCGAGCACTTTGGTTTTTGGGCCTTTTCTGCAATAAACAGACATAATAAACAGAAACTGCCGTGGCATCTTGTTAATAGGTTAGTCCAATAAATGCCATAATATGATATAAAGTGCATATAAAACATGTAGCTATTGGCATAAAACTAGCATGGAACATAAGAAATTATAGATATGTTGGAGACGTATCAGGCCCGCACGCGGCCTGGACATGGTGCCCATGCTGCCTGCCAGCGCAGCACGCTCCTGGCCGTCGGATTGAATCCGACGGTCGGGCGCCTCTTTCGGCTGGTATAAATGGCCCGAACCGGCCAAAAAACCCTACCCTAGCCTCAATTCCCCCACGCCCCACTCTCCGTGCCTCTCCCGCACGATGGCGGCGGAGAGGAGAAACCGAGCGCCCACGCCGTCGAGCCGCCGGCGACGGCGAGCTCACGGCTACGCCCTCCTCCCTTTGTCTCTGGTGGCTGGGGGAAACGGTTGCTCGCGCGCGTGCGCAGCAGTGACCGGGGACAGACCCCTCCCCTTGCCCTTTTCGTTCTCTGTCGGCGGCGTAGAGGATGAACTTCCAGCACTCGCGCCCCCCGGCGGCTCGCCGGCGACGGCGTGCCCTCCTCTTTTTTTTTCTCCACCTTTCCCTTGGCCACCTGCTCCTCTCACCATCAAAACACGACGGTCCGGCGGCGCAGACGAGCGGCGGCGCTGCCCTGGCCCTCTTGCCGGCGATGCGTGCACCGGAGGGTGGGCGCACCACCGTCAAGCGGCGTAGAGTGGTGGTGCCTTTGCCGGCGGCCGCGCAGAAACAGCCCAACAGCCGGTATCATGTCGGTAGTGGCGGCACTGTGCCCCACTGCCCGTGTTCTTTCTCACCGACGACCCCAAAAAACCCTGGCTGGCAAGAAATTTTGCCCCTCTTTATCACTGTTAGGGTTAGGGTTAGGTGCTCGCGTCGATCTAGGGTTTTTTCTTTCTTTTCTACCGATTAGGATCTAGCACTAGACGCTCTGATACCAATGTTGAATCCCGTGGATCAACTAGTGTATATCTAAACGAGTAGTTTCTATCTCTGTAAATAATGTATGGTACTGTGAGCATTTACCTTCTCCCTTTGAGGAGGAGCCCGCCGATGTTGATGGCGACGGCGGTGGAGTGAGCGTGATGTAGTGGCGGCGCCAGTGGAGCTTCCCGTCGGTACTGTGCAAAACCTAGATCGGTAGGTATGTTGGTGGGGCGAGTGGCACTCCGGTCAACCTCGTCATCTGTGCCACCGCCCCCACCACTCTATATATAGCACATGCGACAGGGCCCACCAACCAGAGATGCGGTTGGGCGCCCCCGATCAGGGCGTGGACGAGGTCAAAGGGTCGTGCTCGATCCGTTGGGTTCGACCACGTTGGAGATCATCCTAACAATTATGATTTAAAAATAGCTGATACAAATTTAAATTGACTTTACCTTTAGAAATATAGCGATGAATGTGAACCATCTCTTTTTTAATTAGGCCTCTTGCTACTCTCTCTTGTGATTTCTTGTTTGCATCAAGCAACCACACCGGTTTCTCGACAAGAACCACATAGTCTTTACTCTTAAATGAATTTGTGATGCATAGTAAAATATAAATATTCTTGAATCATTCATCTCTTTTGTCGATTTGTAGCAATCGCACGGGTACGTACTTTGCGAGTGCACATAATAACATTGGAATCTTTGATCATGCATGCAATTTGGCACAGACTTAATACCATGTGTTAGGGACATCCCACATATATTTCTTCTTGACCACCCTCAAAGTAGATTTTTTTTAACATATATACACATGGGAGGAAAAGGAAACCATCCAAAACAGATAAACCAACAAACAAAACATGCAACAACCCATCACACAAGCTCCAGATCCAGGGTATATATATCTTCATAGTTATTATTACCATCATCATCATGTAAGTATTATCTAGCTTCTCCTCAGATCAGATCAGATCAGGTCAGAAGAACCCGTAGTTGCTGAAGGCAAAGCTCCCGGCTGCGTAAGCGCTGAGCAGCTCGTTTCGTGGCGACCAGAGCTCCACCCTGAGCCCGACCCTCCTGAGCGCCTTGAGGATCTTGTTCCGGTTTGCGTACCCCGTCACCACCACCTTCTGGATGCTCGCCTCCACCTCCACTCTCTCCACCCCTGCACCCACACACAGCAGAATCAATTAACCATTTTTGTTGAGACAAAAGAAGTCTTATTGCCTCTGCACCCATGCACACAGCCGTATCAGTCAATGAATCGTAGCTACAGTGAGAAAGGCATCCATGACTATAGCTTTTGTAAAAGAAGAAAGGATCTATGCATCATCAGGTTGTTCAGATCTTCATGGATGAATGAATGCATGGGTGAAATGAAGTGACTTTAGTTTTAGATTTTACCTTTCACTTTGGACAGGCATTTCCGTACCCTCTTCTCATGCAGCGCTACCATCTCCACTTTCAGCTCGGTGCTCTGCGTGCATGGGGGAAATCAGGGAATGAGCGCAGGTTACGCATGCATGCACATGCACTGATCATCATCAGAAAAGGTCCATGAAAAAAATAGTGGCAAATGTTTTTCGAAAAAAATCTCTGAGCAATTGTTACATGAACATCTTGTGAAACAGAGTATATTACGACGCCCTCCGCTTCCAGGGCAGTGTAGGGTTTATGAAAGATAAAATGAGGATCATATTAAGCTCGCAACCGACATGCCCCGTTGGAAAAAAAATGCACTATTGATAGAGAGACACTGCTGATAAATGGTCAATGTATGTAAAAAAAGGTGCATGAAGAGGCACATTCATCCTATTAACGTCAAGTTCATCATTGCAGAAACATCGGGAAAAAACTAGAAACCAATACAACATCCCTGAATTACCATCATCTCTACGTGAGCAGCAACCAAAAGAACCACATTTAGTGTACAAACAAATTTTGATTAATTAGCAAGCCATACCTCCATCATTGAGCCGGCGATCGATCTTGCCTTCGAGACGATGGAAGGGGAAGAAGAAGGGAACAAGATGAGGTCGATGGAGGAGGGCTCTTATAGCAGAAGCAGCAGCTAAGTTAGGGAAAAAGCAAAAAGAGCCAAAAGAACCACCGGCAGGATGTGATGAAGGGAAAAGGTTAAAGACGGTGTTCCAAGAGATTCCCTGGTGTTTTGAAGCTATTAGCTACAAGACCTAGCTAAACTGCTTTCCCTTTCCTAAAGGGAGATTAGGTCTACATGGAGAAGAGCGCGACCGGTGGTGGTCGTACCGATCGAGGCCTAGCTAGGTCTCTTGCTGCTACCTGCTACTCCTAATTTAGTTATCCCGGAGCTCAACTCTCAATGTTGATTTCAGCTACAGTTACAGATGCAAAAATATATATGTGCCTGTCTCTTCAGTGTTTCATGTCACCATGTGCTATCTACAGTTGCAGATGCAGATCGATATGGTTCAAGAAAGAGCCATTGGTCGTAGGGATCATGGCATGGACGTACGAACGCCATTGACGAGTCCAAGCCAAGCTTGCTTTTGAAGTGTAGCCTGGCTAGCTGGACCTGCAGTACAGATTGGAATGTCTGGAGATCTGCAGGACCTAATGTTACAAAAAGAGCAAAAGCGCAAAAGGTAAAAGGTAAAAGAAGCAATTAGAAGGAAGCAAAAGAAAGCCGTGTGAGATCGACAGCAAATAGACCATGGTGCAAGTTTGGTATTTCTTGCCTTGGCTTCAGCGCTTCCCAGGCATAATAAGCTAGTAGCAGATGGACTCTGAATCCTCGCAGCAGATGCATTTTATTCTGCAGGTTAAATTATTAACAGAGTCAAATGTTTGCTTTCCCTTTCTTTTTGCCAAGACAATTTGCTTTCAATTGATTCCAATCTAACAACACAATTATGCAAAGCTACTTCAAAGAAAAGGTTAATGATGCAATCCAACTAAAAGCCACACTGTCTCAGCAGAGTAATTGTCCCTGTTCAGAACTGATGAACTATTGAATTGATGCGTACATGGCGCATCAAAATGATCAGAGATAAACACAGAAGAACATATAGCATATAACAGTAAATGCATATATGGTAACCACTAGGAATTTTCTTATTTTCATTTCGACATTATTGATAGCCAATCCAGCTACAGACATATCTCCAAACCTTATTACGCTGACAAAACTTGCTACCTCTTGATGCAGACATACATGCAGCAGATTACAAAACTTGGAGAAGAACAAATCAATAAACAAAACAAAACTGCTACCACGATATACCATCCACTGATCTCAAGCCTCGCTAACAAGCCACTAGCTGGCTATCTCACCTCATCTACTTTTGCAAACTGGATTTCCCAATTTTTTAATGGAAATTTATCGATATTGATTTTGTCCTAGACCCACATATTTCTGCAGGGCCTGGGGATGACATCCTTGAGCCGGACGACATCAATATAGCCGGGGTAACCCTTGCAGGTCTCCTCGTTGCAGTTGCCACCATGGATCTTGCCGTGCCGGAGGTAGCGAAGCTCGCTGCACGCGTTGCCAGGGATGACATGGTAGCCGACGTCCTCGATGGGGGTATGCTCGCTGCAGATGGCGGCGAAGGTAGCATCGTCCAAGGTGCCATCCCGGTAGACAATCATGCCGTCCTGGTCACTCCTCATAGCCCGGAAGACCTTGTCGAACACCCTGTCCTGTTTCGTTGTCACTGGCATGCACCTGATGAGAAAAAAAAAAGCAATGCAAGAATTGGAATTGGCTCTTTTATTCAAGATAGTTTTTAAGGAATACAAGTGGAAAAGGAAACACTGATCAACCATGGATCATCACAGAATTTTTTGTGCCTATGTTGAAGGGAGGTTGAGGACGCTAAAAAAATAGATTTTTTTTTGAAACCACAGACTTTTTACTTTACAGCAGGAAATGAATTAATGAATGCTAAATTCCCGCGATTGTTTTGCATTCTCAACTCATCGTAATTAATGGGGTCCATGGGGTAGTTCTAGGCCAACAAGGTAACAAGTGCACTTTTGCCGATAACATATCACCCATATTTAATTAGTATTTTAACTGATGTTCAAGTATTGTACTGCAAACTTCTATAATCATTCTAACCTGTCCAGATTTTACTTGAAAGGAGCATAAAAAAATATTTGTATCATGCAAATTTAAAATCATGCAGGTCTAAAAGAAAGAGAAAGTTATATTCGACCTTCTAGCTACTAGAAGATGGTGATATGTCATGTCTGCGAGTTGCACACAAGTTCATTTCTTTCTGCCTCCTAGAGATCTTTGGAATTATCCAAAAGAAAATTTCAAAATATACAAATGTACATGCGGGGATACTAAGTACACTTGCAATTTTTTACTCTAGTAATTTTTTTTCCATTTGTGCTACTTATCTAGCGTTAGGGTGTGCAAAATCGGTGGCACGGTTTAGCCGCTTTCAGCTAATCAATTTTTTGTACTCCCTCCGTCCCATGGAATATGACGAATCAAGGCACTACTATTTAGTGTCTAGATACATTTAAATTTAGATAAACTTTTGACATGTTCCATGGGACGGACGGAGTACTAGATTGGAAGTGCGGATTGGATTTGTGAAAGAAATTGAGCTAGCTCGCAGTAGCCGGTATCCATGGTTTGACTTTTTCACACCCTACTGAAGTTGTTATATTAGCTCTATATTAATTGTATCTTGTGCATTACTCACCCAATTTATAAGTACATTTAGTAACACGTAAGATCTTGAACATTTTTGTGATTTTAAAAATTGTAAACAACCTTTTGATCTTTATTTTGTTTGGAAGGGGGGAGGGGGTATGTAAGCTTGATGTGAAATAACAACAACAAGGTCAATCCTAATATCTTGGAAAGTGACGGTGTCAAGCATCCAATGACTATGATTGACTATATAATGTCACTTTCTCTCGATGTGGTAAGTTAGAAGATTAGCAAGCAAGGATGTAAGAGCAACAAATGGGAACGTATTAATCTAGCTTCCTAAATGAGTATACTTTTATTTTAATAGGATATCTCAGTATCTCCAAAAGCCAAATATTTTTGTGTTCAACTATGAGTACGATTAAATATGTACCCAACATAATCAAACAGTTGTATCATTGTACATTAGTTCTTATTATAGTTCGTATAAAATCATTTTGTTTGCAATATCTAAGCCGTTTGGGGGTAAAATTGTAAATAGCATGTTGAATTCCATAATGTTTAAGAACTTCTAATTTTTGGCGCAACAACCACGAATGTGGGTCGATCATACATCTTATAACCCGCAACAATGAAATACGATCCAAAACCAACAAACAAAGAGTAAATATGAAACACTTTAAGTAAATAACATCATACAAACTTATCTAGTTGTCTGTCATTGTGCAAAACAGTCAACAATATGACAATTTGTGTAGCGTTTAAAAATATTTAAATAGTTTGGCTTTTATTTTGAGAATGTTACTCCGGCAGAAGATTTAGAGATAATTATGAGTTGGGTATTGTAGTGAAATCGGATTGACCAAAAAGTTAGATTTGATTTGTGCAAATATTGGATGTGTTAATAAGAATTCATGTGCTAAATCTGATTTGACCCATAAAATTTAAAAGTTCAAGTATTTTACAATACTTTCGAACTTACGAAATTTGATATTAATTCCAATTTTTTATTTTTTTATTTTTTCACAATAGTTTATCAATTAGATATTTTATACTTAAGTTGAGATACAAGGTCTAACCACTTATTCTATTTATAATCTGCTAGGCTCTATAATTGGGGAAATAGCAACTAGATTTTGAAAGGACACAAAGAATACGATCTCATGCGATACATTTAACATCATCATCAATGGCCTAGACTGGCCCAAAAAATATGCCTCAACATCCTCCTTGGCCTACCCCATCAGGACTCTTCTAGGAGTTGTGCGTCGGCGATAGACAAAAAATGGTACTAGAAGGTTTGCCACTAATGGATGGGCTGTGCAAACTGTTGTCGCCCACACAACAAGGTGGCCTTAGTGATGTCAAACAATTCAGGTACTGCTTAGCGCCTATTTCGCTGGGACTAGAACAAACGGTGTAGAAAAAGGAAACAAATCAATGGCTAATCTCGTCGAAGATAGAAGATGCATGGGTTGATGATTTACAACCATAATAAGATTGTGCAGCTACGGTGATCCAATTTGTCAACCTCTGCATCAAATGAGAAGCTGTGGTCTGCAACACCAACGCTGGTGATCGTGAGTTACTGCGCATTTTTTCTGAAGCTTTCAGGACACCAAGAGATGGTGTGTCTGTAACCATTCATTCAGAGATTAAGGGGTAGAGCGAGTCAACGGAAGGCGCCACCGCTTGGGCCGCTGTAGGAGCAGAGAGCTGAATTTGTTTCGGGTGAGGTGTATGTATATGGCTTCAAATTTCCATGGCCTCGCGTACAATAAATACAGGTACAGGTATCTTGTTTGTTCTGTTTTACTGCTTTCCTATTCTGGTGCTATTATTATAAGCGAACAAAAAATAAAAGAAAAGAAAAGGAAACAGAGAGAGAGCGAGAAAAGGTCGGAACCTGACGTGGAAGAGGTTGGGCACGCGGGCGGCGCCGAGGTAGACCTCGACGGCTCCGAGGAAGGCCTGGTAGGTGCGGATGTGCAGCGCGTCGACGCGCGGGTAGGGCAGGCGCGGCCGCGGGCCCGTCCAGCCGACCACCGCATTACTCCCGGCGCCGGAGCCGAGGAAGGCGTACTCCCTCCACCGCACCGGAACCTGGGCCTGTTGGTGCGGCTGCGGCTGATCCTGCAGGGGCGGGTGCGGGTCTGGCGGCATGGGCAGCGCGACGAAGCCGGCGTCGGCGAGGATGGGGTCGAGGTCGTCGTGGGTCATTATGGGGCGGAAGGTGGCCGTGTGCCAGAGGGCGAGCTTCTTGGCCGCCTCCTGCACCGTCAGGCGTATGTCCCTGCTGTTCCTCTCGCCCGGCCTGCCGCCGCCGCCCGGCGCCGACGAAGCCATGGGTGGGGTGGACCGACGAAGCGGGGGTTTATCGAGGGGACAAGCGGGGACGGCTCCTTGGCGTTGTTTATGCCTGCGCGAGCCACAGGTTCCCAGGGAGATAGATAGAGAGAGAGAGAGAGATTGTTGGGTGCGTGTTTTGAATCAATCGAAAGATTTCTTCTGGAGAGGAAAATAAAAGGGAAGGAGGGAGCAGGGGAAGGTGGAGACGAGACGAGAGAGCCTTGGGATTCTCTCGCGAATTTTCAAGCCGTGATAAACGCTCCACGCACCGCCGTCCGGCGCGAACCGTTGCGGGAGGTACGAGGATGACATGTGGGGTCCACCCCGCAAGAGGTTTCTTGCGTGCCCCGCGTGAATATGCGTGATCTGTCGAGGATCACGATCGATGGATGGATGGATCCGTTGCGTAGGCGAGGTGGAAACGCAGCAGATAAGTTTTCCGTTGCCCGGAAATAGAAGGCCAGCCGATTGCCGCCATTAGTGCTTGCCTGCCTACACGGGACGTTTAATTACGGCTTGCTGCCTACGCCTGAGCTGTGTTTTGTTCGTGGGATTTGCTAGCAGTTCTCAGTTGACTGAGAAATAGCCACACCTTTTGTTTGTAGATTAAATCGTGGCATTTACACCACACTGTCATGTATGTGACGTCACCACGTTGCATAGCACCAATCGGCAACATATGCAATTTTCCATGTGCGCAATCAAGCATTACAGATAAGCTATCTCACATCCATTCTGACGTGGAAACATAAAAGATTCTACATTGCTCGAAAAATAAACTCCAGCACAAGAGGAAGTGTGCTAAAGGTGGCCCCGCTAGTGCTCTCTCTGTGTATTAGTGGTTGCGTGCATCGATCGATGCATAGGATAGAGGTAATGCTCTTTCTAGAAGAAAAAAGTATTCGTGTAACAGAGTGTTGTGTATTGATTTATACCGCCTTCCGTTGCAAGGGTTTCGGTTGAGTAGAAACAGAAATAGTAGCCGTCGTAACTAATTGCCTACACGAGACGCCATAATTGATTGTCTTACTATTTTAAATCACCTTCCATGTGATTTGTATCTTCTAGGTGAAACCGTGTTTCTCTGTATGGACGTGTTGTAAACACAAGCCTTTTTGAACGGACGCCAGCATCGATCTTGCACTCAAATGACAAATACTTGGCACACAACACTCCTCATACCCCGTTGCTCAACGCGGTAGAGTTTCAACGCACCACTACATAGATAAATATAAATAATCACAACTTTTATTTAGTAGTATTTGATTTTCTAGATAAACCTAAGCATGGCTTGTACTTGTCAACCGATGCTCTCTACACGGTCATGTCGTGGCATGGAGGCGGAAATCATTGATCGAGTTGTGCCAAAAACAAAATTGCACTCATATGATAAATACTTCCCATACTATTGTTTTTGTGCAATGTTGAAGCGTCAAATTGCAGCAATATCAATAGTAACACAAGATACAGATTACCGAGGCCATGGAGGAGTTGTTGTTTAGTGGTTAAGATGTGCCTCAAATCGAGAAATAAAATCTTAGTTGCATACAAAGTACTTGTTAAAAACTCGGTCCAACTTGATATGCCATGATGCTACTATCCCAGATAAGTCATTGTATGAAATTTCTTGGAATACAAATCAAACCAAATAGTGGAAGATGGTTTCATAAACAATGCTAAACGAACTAAGATTCATTTACCAACCGGTTTCTATCTGTCGTTTCAACTAATTTTCACAAATTTTCTGTTTTCTTTAATATGTAGCTTGTACTAAAGAATTTTTTTCTTACAAGGACCCAACTGAACCTAATGATGATAAATTAAAATTTCACTTAAGAAAAGGGGAAAAAATAGTGATTTTATTAAGTGACGAGGTATGACGTGCCAAGTATTTGAGGGGTTTTTTCCTACCTTGATCCAAACAAATAATAACTAAAGATTCACAAATAAAAATTTCCTTTCCTAAAAGGTACTAATAAATTTAGTCGCAAATCTAAACAAATGCCTAAAGATTCACAAATAACTGAAGATAAATACTTGACAAGCCATACCTCATCGCTGATGCGCAACCTAAATAAAGATCCACTTAAGAAAATGGAAACTAGTAAGTATTGCAAATCTAGACAAATAGCCAAAGATTCACAATTTTAATTTAGTATTGAATAATTTCGCGAGTCAACATGATCATGACTTGTATTTGTCGACCGATGTTCTATACACGGTCATGTCGGTGCATGGAGGTGGAAGACATTGAGTTGTGCCAAAACTTTGCACTCAAATGATAAATACTTCCCGTACCATTGTCTCAGTGAAACTTAGAAGTGTGACATCGCAACAATATCAATCTAACACAAGATGCAGATTATCCAAGCGAGGGAGGAGTTTTCGTTTGGTGGCTAAGATTCCTCAAATCGACAAATCGAGAAAGAAAATCTTTAGTTACATACGGAAAAATAAGTGTTTTTTTTTTCTCAAGCGCAAAGGTATGACGTGCCAAGTATTTGAGTGCTTTTTTCCTATCTTGATCCAAACAAATCTAAATAAATAATAACTAAATATTAACAAATAATTTTTTTTCTTTCCTAAAAGGTACTAATAAATGTACTCAAAAATCTAAACAAATACCTAAAGATTCACAAATAACTAAAGATAAATACTTGACAAGCCATACCTCATCGCTGATGCGGCACCTAACTAAAGATTCACTGGAGAAAAGATAAAGTACTAAATGCTGCAAATCTAAACAAATAACCAAAGATTCAAATTTTTAATTTAGTATTGACTACTTGCCCGAGGCAACCTAGCATGAGTTTTATTTTGTCGACCGATGTTCTATACATGGTCATGTGGGTGCATGGAGGCGGAAGACATTCAGTTGTGCCAAAACTTTGCACTTGGATGATAAATACTTTCCATACCATTGTTTCTGTGCAACGTAAAAGTGTGAAATTGCAGCAATATCAATAGTAACACAAGATGCAGATTATCATATCCATGGAAAAGTTTTTGTTTGGTGGTTAAGATGCCTCAAACAGAGAAAGAAAAGATTAGTTACTTCAAAATACTTGTTCAAAACTAGGTTGGATTTGATATGCCATAATGCTACTATCCGATATACATTGTATGGAACTTCTTGAACTACAAATCAAACGAAATAGTGGAACATGGAACCATAAACAATGCTTAACAAACCGCAATTCATTTAGCAACTGATTTTTGTCTGGTGTTTCAACTCATTTTCATAAATTTTCTATTTTCTTTAATATGTAGAATGTATTAAAGAACTTTTTTTCTTACAAGGACCCTACTGAACCTGATGACGATAAATGAAATTTTTACTTAAGAAAAAGGGAAAATTAGTGAACTTTCTTAAGCGACGAGGTATGACGTTCCATGTATTTGATTGGGGTTTTCCTACCTTGATCCAAACAAATCTCAACAAATAATAACTAAAGATTCGCAATAAAATTTTCCTTTCCTATAAAAGGTACTAATAAATTTCATCATGAATCTAAACAAAATACCTAAAGATCCACAAATAACTGAAGATAAATACTTGACAAGCCATATCTCGTGGCTTATGCACCACCTAACTAAAGATTCCCTTAAGAAAAGGAAAATATGTAGTACTGCAAATCTATACAAGATAACCAAAGATTCACGATTTTAATTTATTGCCGACTAATTGCTCGGGGCAAGCTAAGGGTGACTTGTGTGTTGTCAACTCATGTTGTATACACGGTCATGACGGTGCATGGAGGCGGAAGTCATTGAGTTGTGCCAAAAGTTTGCACTCGGATGGTAAATTATTCCCATGCCATTGTTTATGTGCACCGTAAAAATGTGGCATCGCAGCGATATCAATATTACATGCAAATTGATCTCAGAAAATACAACATGGAAATTGTTGGGTTGGGAGAGGAAGATGCATCAAATTTCAGAGGGGGGAGGGTGGCGCTTGTTACATGTGGAATTTTTGTATGGTTGAAAGCTGATTCCGAATGAGCAATCATGTGAAACAACAACCTCGTATAAGTCCCAATCAAGCATGTTCTAGACGAGTGTTCATTCTAGTTGGTACCAATCAGAGAAAAGAAAGTCTAGGGTTCTAGCGTGTGCGCGTAGCAGGGGGGGCTCCTCCCAGGGCGGCCCTTGGGTGGGAAGGGAAGGCAAAGGCAAGCGAAGTGATGAATCTTTTGGGCCCGCCCGAGGCTGCGACCCTGCGAGCTCTGTTTCCTGCACGCCCGCACCACTCCACTGCAGACTGCACCCGTTCGTTGCTCCTCAGTGCTGACTTCGCTTCCCTGCATATGCATGCAGGTCCACCGCTGGAGGCAGCGGTTATTTTTCGCGCCACATCCGGCGCGGGAGATGGGCGGCGCCGCTCTACTACCTCTACTGTCTACTCTGCCTCTGCACCGTGCGGCGGTCTGACAGCGTCGATCTCGTTTCCCCGCGGCCGGGCGGACAGCTCGCCGGAGACCGGAAAGCAGAGGAGCATCAATTTTGGGGGAGATCAAGAGAGAGCCGAGGTGAGGTTAGCTCAGGACATTGGTGGCCTACCATCGTTCGAGCCACATGCTGATGCTGCCTTGATTTACGTCATCCGAAAAGATTAAACACAAAAGCAGGCCGTCTGCACTCTCTAGGTAGGATCAAGGACCTGCGGTCTGCAGAACCTGACGTCCATAACTGAACGGCAGAGCCATGCTCCAATTTACGCCGTCCCTCTCGCATTGCATACGGCTTCAACAGGTCCACCATGCGTATGCATCAGTAAAACCTGAACACGAGTAAATTACAAAATTCCCTCACGTTGAAAATGGCATCTGCAATCATTGTTCAATCTGTGCCGAGCCTCCAGAACTGCGACGAGCTGAACTTTGTCTAAAGCTGATGCACCAAAGTTAATGCCCTAGTGTTTGGACCAGCATTATTTTCGTCTAAAAAGCTTGTTAGGATGTATACAATGGGGTGGGGGTGGGGTGATGTTAGCCTTCTCTTAGGGTGGTCTAGAGTTAAGGCTCGTTAAGATCGAGTACTTATGGGGACGCCCTCCTCTTGGCTTGTTACACGATCGCCCCTCAGGGGTCGAAGTGGCTAAGCGAGATGTGTTCAGGGACAGGTTGTGCCCATTATGTGGCCCTGAGTCGGGAACCCACATAATACCATAATGGCCATCCGTTCCAACACCTGGGTTTTTTTTTTAGCTTTACCCAAGAGGCATTGGGTCATGACTAGCAGACCCAAGGATCTTAGTAAGTTCTTGGAGGACCGGGTGAATAGCACTGGAAAGACGAGATGCCTCTCCGGGTTGTTGTTTGCTGCGATGTCTTGGCTCCTTTGGACCATTTGTAATAAGATGGTTGTCCAGAAAGTTTTTTTCGCAATGTGCATCCGATATGTATTCAAATTCTTATTTCTGCAGCAGTGATACCCGATGTGTAGACAGTGGGACAGAGAGTGCTGGATGTCATGTTACGGTACTTGATTGAGGCGGCACCACCTTTCCGCTTTTTCCAGTCTCTGAGCGACCTCTTCTCTCCCATGGGGCACGTCGCTTTTGTTGTTTTCAGTTTGAACATGTTTGTGTTGTTGCTCCAAGAGACTCTTTTTTCGCTTTCTGACTTGGTATAAAACTTTGTACGGCCGTGGTTGCTTTCTTACTAAAGAATAATTCTAGGGATGACAATAAAAGATAAACATTGCATGTAGAACTTAGATCAATTGCTTTCTCTTGTTGATGTGAAGGCCTAAGTAAAGTCATATAGTCTCTACTATTGTAACATGCCCTTCTAGTCTGGTGTTAGCAAAATACTACTCCCGCCGTTCCAAGGAATAAGACGTCATCTTTTTCGTGTTTTTTTGTGACCATATATGATAAGGGGTTGCCCGATCTTCTCAGTAAGCGACGGGTGGTGATGAACACGCGATGAACACAGCGGAGGGAATCGATGATATGTGGAAGATAACTTGTATGACGCCGACGAAGTCTCTCGATTGATTCCTGTCGCCAATGCAACAACTCTCAATCCTACAAGATATTCGCAACTCCACACACTTGCGCATGTAGCCGCCGACCACGAAGCGGTAAATTGCAATCTTCTAATCCCCAATGGAACAACAGATCACACAAACTTTCAGTGGCACAAACACCAGATCGAAATGAATTGGTGCGAGTAAAACTCCAGATCGATGTGAATTGGAGAGTATGATTCAATAGAGTTGCAAAGCAATCAACTATGAACTAGGGTTTATCTTAAATGTGGTCTAAAACTATTATGGGGGCGTCATGGGCACTTATATAGGCGTTCAGGTCGACCTCAGGTCGAAAAGATACAAAAATAATCGACCCAGATCGGGATCTGGTCGAGACAGACTCGGACTCTGCCGGCCTGGGGGCCGGTCGACCGGGCCTGGGGCCGGGTCAGGCCGGTTCAAACCGGGCTTGGCGCCGGGTGCTGACCGGGCGCGGGAATTGTCCTGCAGTACACCTCCCGGTTGACATGAGTGTATTGTCCGGTTGGCGCCGGGGTGGATCCGGCGTGACGCCCGGTTGGACCGGGCCAGGGACCGGGCGTGGCGGCCGGTCTGACCGGATGCTGGGTCGGCCTGGACTGTGACGTCTCCTCTCGCACATGCCTCCCGCTCCTCCCTCGCGCGTCCATGGGGTGTCTTCATGTCCAGCTCCATGTCCAGCTTCACGTCCATCTTCACGTCCAGCTGCTCCTCTCCTCCTCGTGCGATGCTTGCTCCCTCTTCATACCTAATCATACATAAATAACAGGACTGAGGCAGTATAAAGTTTTTATCAATCAAAGTATCGTTTAGGAACAAATTCACCTGTTTTTTAAGTAGCTTCGCACGAGCCCTTGTAATAGGTCTAATCCTAACTTCATTGGACTTGAGCTTCACAGCAGCTTCATCTTTATCTTGTAATGACGGAGGTAGTAATGTGGTAGGGATGTCCTCATCATCCCCCCTTCAAAAGGCGTCGATCTCGATGCTCCAAGGTCTTCTCCATAATATGGTGTCAAATCAGCCACATTGAAAGAATTGCTGACACCAAACTCATCAAGTGGAAGATCTATTGAGTATGCATTATCATTGATCTTGGCAAGCACTTTGTAAGGACCAGCACCATGAGGAAGCAACTTGGACTTCCGCAGCTTCGGGAACCTATCCTTGCGAAAATGTACCCATACCATATCACCAGGTTTGAACAATATCTCCTTGCGCTTCTTGTTTATCCTTGCAGCATTGCTCTTGGCTTTCTTTTCTATCAACGCTTTAGTCTTCACATGAATCTTGCGCACAAAATCTTCCCTCTTTGATGCCTCCATATTAACTCTCTCATGAATGGGCAAAGGCAACAAATCAAGTGGAGTAATGAGTTTGAAACCATACACCACCTCAAAGGGACACAGCTCCGTGGTAATGTATCGCCCTATTGTAAGCAAACTCCACATGCAGCAAACACTCTTCCCACTCCTTCAGGTTCGTCTTCATCATGGATCTCAACAGTTGTGACAAGGTTCGATTCACCACCTCAGTTCGACCATCAGTTTGGGGATGACAAGTAGTACTGAAAAGTAGCTTTGTCCCTAGTTTTCCCCAAAGTGTCTTCCAGAAGTAGCTCATGAACTTCACATCACGATCAGAAACAATAGTCTTCGGGACTCCATGTAGTCGTACAATCTCCCTGAAAAATAGGTTAGCAATATGCGACGCCTCGTCACTCTTGTGGCAGGCAATAAAGTGTGCCATCTTGGAAAATCTATCTACTACCACAAATATAGAATCATGGCCTCTTTTAGTACGCGGAAAACCCAACACAAAATCCATACTAATGTCTTCCCATGGTGTAATAGGTGCCGGTAAAGGAGTATACAAACCGTGAGGCTTCAGCTTGGACTTGGACTTGTTGCAAGTGATGCATCTCTTCACATACCTGTCCACATCCCGCCTCATCTTTGGCCAATAGAAGTGATCAGCGAGCATGAGTAGTGTCTTCTCACGCCCAAAGTGACCCATCAAACCTCCAGCATGTGATTCCTGCAATAAGAGCAAACGCACAGACGATTCTGGAACACATAGTTTGTTAGCTCTAAACAAGAACCCATCATGTATGTGGTATTTCTCCCATTCTTTACCAATAGCATACAAGCGATATGGTTCAGCAAAATCATGATCAGTGGCATACAAATCACATAGTACTTCTAATCCAGGAATTTTAACATCAAGATGAGTTAATAACATAGTTTTCCTAGATAGAGTATCAGCAACAATATTATCTTTTCCCTTCTTATGCTTGATAATGTATGGAAAAGACTCAATGAACTCAACCCACTTAGCAAGACGCCTATGCAAAGAAGATTGGGCTTTCAGATATTTCAAAGCTTCATGATCAGAATGTATGATAAAATTTTTTGGCCACAAATAATGTTGCCAAACCTCAAGAACTCTAATTAAAGCATACAATTCTTTATCATAGATAGGATAGTTCAACTTAGCACCAGAAAGTTTCTCAGAAAATATGCAATTGGGAGACCCTCTTGCATCAACACACCACCAATTCCAATACCACTAGCATCACATTCAATCTCAAATTGCTTATTGAAATCAGGAAGTGCAGGCAACGGTGCAGAAGTTAACAATCTTTTCAATTCATCAAAAGCATGATCTTGGGCGACGCCCCACTTAAAAGCAACACCCTTTTAGTCAATTCATTCAAAGGTGCAGCAATAGTACTAAAATTGGGCACAAAACATCGATAAAACCCAGCAAGACCATGAAAACTTCTTACCTGACTCACATTCATGGGAGTAGGCCAATTTTGAATTGCTTCAATTTTAGACACGTCTACTTCTACTCCATGCTTAGAGACAACATAACCCATAAATACGACCTTATCTTTGCAAAATGTGCACTTCTCAAGATTACCATAAAGTTTATTATCACGCAACACTGATACGTCTCCGACGTATCGATAATTTCTTATGTTCCATGCCACATTATTGATGTTATCTACATGTTTTATGCACACTTTATGTCATATTCGTGCATTTTCTGGAACTAACCTATTAACAAGATGCCGAAGTGCCGATTCTTTGTTTCTGCTGTTTTTGGTTTCAGAAATCCTAGTAACGAAATATTCTCGGAATTGGACGAAATCAACGCCCAGGGGCCTATTTTGCCACGAAGCTTCCAGAAGTCCGAAGAGGAGACGAAGTTGGGCCACGAGGCGCCCAAACCATAGGGCGGCGCGGCCCCCCCTTGGCCGCGCGGCCCTGTGGTGTGGGGCCCCCGTGCCGCCTCTTGACCTGCCCTTCCGCCTACAAATAGCCTCCGTCGCGAAACCCCCAGTACCGAGAGCCACGATACGGAAAACCTTCCAGAGACGCCGCCGCCGCCGATCCCATCTCGGGGGATCCAGGAGATCGCCTCCGGCACCCTGCCGGAGAGGGGAATCATCTCCCGGAGGACTCTACGCCGCCATGGTCGCCTCCGGTGTGATGTGTGAGTAGTCTACCCCTGGACTATGGGTCCATAGCAGTAGCTAGATGGTTGTCTTCTCCCCATTGTGCTATCATTGTCGGATCTTGTGAGCTGCCTAACATGATCAAGATCATCTATCTGTAATTCTATATGTTGCGTTTGTTGGGATCCGATGAATAGAGAATACTTGTTATGTTGATTATCAAAGTTATATCTATGTGTTGTTTATGATCTTGCATGCTCTCCGTTACTAGTAGATGCTCTGGCCAAGTAGATGCTTGTAACTCCAAGAGGGAGTATTTATGCTCGATAGTGGGTTCATGCCTGCATTGACACACAGGACGGTGTGAGAAAGTTCTAAGGTTGTGTTGTGCTGTTGCCACTAGGGATAAAACATTGATGCTATGTCTAAGGATGTAGTTGTTGATTACATTACGCACCATACTTAATGCAATTGTCTGTTGCTTTGCAACTTAATACTGGAGGGGGTTCGGATGATAACCTGAAGGTGGACTTTTTAGGCATAGATGCAGTTGGATGGCGGTCTATGTACTTTGTCGTAATGCCCAATTAAATCTCACTATACTCATCATGATATGTATGTGCATGGTCATGCCCTCTTTATTTGTCAATTGCCCAACTGTAATTTGTTCACCCAACATGCTGTTTATCTTATGGGAGAGACACCTCTAGTGAACTGTGGACCCCGGTCCAATTCTCTTTACTGAAATACAATCTACTGCAATATTGTTCTACTGTTTTCTGCAAACAATCATCTTTCACACAATACGGTTAATCCTTTGTTACAGCAAGCCGGTGAGATTGACAACCTCACTGTTTCGTTGGGGCAAAGTACTTTGGTTGTGTTGTGCAGGTTCCACGTTGGCGCCGGAATCCCTGGTGTTGCGCCGCACTACATCCCGCCGCCATCAACCTTCAACGTGCTTCTTGGCTCCTACTGGTTCGATAACCTTGGTTTCATACTAAGGGAAACTTGCCGCTGTACGCATCACACCTTCCTGTTGGGGTTCCCAACGGACGCGTGTTGAACGCGTATCAAGCAGCTTTTTCTGGCGCCGTTGCCGGGGAGATCAAGACACGTTGCAAGGGGAGTCTCCACTTCTCAATCTCTTTACTTTGTTTTTGTCTTGCTTAGTTTTATTTACTACTTTGTTTGCTGCACTAAATCAAAAAAAAATTAGTTGCTAGTTTTACTTTATTTGCTATCTTGTTTGCTATATCAAAAACACACAAAAAATTAGTTACTTGCATTTACTTTATCTAGTTTGCTTTATTTACTGTTGCTAAAATGGCCAACCCTGAAAATACTAAGTTGTGTGATTTCACAACCACAAATAATAATGATTTCTTATGCACACCTATTGCTCCACCTGCTACTACAGCAGAATTCTTTGAAATTAAACCTGCTTTACTGAATCTTGTTATGTGATACGTCTCCGACGTATCGATAATTTCTTATGTTCCATGCCACATTATTGATGTTATCTACATGTTTTATGCACACTTTATGTCATATTCGTGCATTTTCTGGAACTAACCTATTAACAAGATGCCGAAGTGCCAGTTCCTGTTTTCTGCTGTTTTTGGTTTCAGAAATCCTAGTAAAGAAATATTCTCGGAATCGGACGAAATCAACGCCCAGGTTCCTATTTTCATCGGAAGCATCCAGAACACCCGAGAGCCACCAGGGAGGGGGCACAGGCCCACCAAACCACATGGCGGCGCGGCCAGGGGGGCCCGCGCCACCCTATGGTGTGGGCACCCCTTCGACCCTCCTGCGCCGCCTCTTCGCCTATATAAAGCTCCTGGATCGAAAACCCTGATACGTTCGACGAAAACCACAGAAACCTTCCAGAGCCGCCGCCATCGCGAGGCCAAGATCTGGGGGATAGGAGTCTCTGTTCCGGCACGCTGCCGGAGCGGGGAAGTGCCCCCGGAAGGCTTCTCCATCGACACCGCTGCCATCTCCACCGCCATCTTCATCACCACTGCTGCTCCCATGAGGAGGGAGTAGTTCTCCATCGAGGCTCGGGGCTGTACCGGTAGCTATGGGGTTCATCTCTCCCATGTACCTCAATACAATAATCTCATGAGCTGCTTTACATGATTGAGATTCATATGAGTTTGTATCACAATTTATCTATGTGCTACTCTAGCAAAGTTATTAAAGTAGTTCTATTCCTCCTGCACGTGTGTAAAGGTGACAGTGTGTGCACCGTGTTAGTACTTGGTTTATGCTATGATCATGATCTCTTGTAGATTGCGAAGTTAACTATTGCTATGATAATATTGATGTGATCTATTCCTCCTACATATGCATGAAGGTGACAGTGTGCATGCTATGTTAGTACTTGGTTTAGTCTATTGATCTATCTTACACTATAAGGTTACTTAAATATGAACAAATTGTGGAGCTTGTTAACTCCGGCATTGAGGGTTCGTGTAATCCTACGCAATGCGTTCATCATCCAACAAGAGTGTAGAGTATGCATTTATCTGTTCTGTTATGTGATCAATGTTGAGAGTGTCCACTAGTGAAAGTGTAATCCCTAGGCCTTGTTCCTAAATACTGCTATCGCTGCTTGTTTCTTGTTTTCTTTGCGTTACTACTGCTGCAATACTACCACCATCAACTACACGCCAGCAAGCTATTTTCTGGCACCGTTGCTACTGCTCATACATATTTATACCACCTGTATTTCACTATCTCTTCGCTGAACTAGTGCACCTATTAGGTGTGTTGGGGACACAAGAGACTTCTTGCTTTGTGGTTGCAGGGTTGCATGAGAGGGATATCTTTGACCTCTTCCTCCCTGAGTTCGATAAACCTTGGGTGATCCACTTAAGGGAAAACTTGCTGCTGTTCTACAAACCTCTGCTCTTGGAGGCCCAACACTGTCTACAGGAAAGGAGGGGGAACGTAGACATCAAGCACTTTTCTGGCGCCGTTGCCGGGGAGGAAAGGTAAAAGGTACTCACACTCCGGATCTCGGCTACCAAGCTATTTTCGCCGTTGTAAGTACTCGAAGCTATTTCCTTTAGATCCTGCAATTGCATCTTTTTGTTTCTTGTTTTTATTTTCACTAGTTAGGCATAATGGAAAACAACAACAAAATTGGTGAGCTTTTTAATCTTTTTCCTGATTTAGAATTGTTTGATGCGAAAATTAAAAAACCTATGGAACCTTATTTGCATGCTAGTAGCGATGTTATTAGTATGAATGCAATTACTGCTAATACTATGGATAAGTCTAAGCTTGGGGAAGCTAGTTTATATAAAAATAATCTTTTTTGCTCCTCAGCTTTGGAAGAAATATTTTGCTCTGATAATGCTTTATCTTCCATATGCGATAACTCTAATGATGCTTCTGATATTTTAAATCCACCTGCTGAAAGTATTCCATATAAAATACCTATGAAAATTATTGAACGTGTTATGGACAACCACTATAAAGGGGATGGAACTGTCCATCCTAGAGATCATTTACTGTTTTTGCACGAATTATGCGGGTTATTCAAGTGTGCAGGTATCTCTATGGATGAAGTGAGGAAGAAGCTATTCTCTGTTTATTTGTGCAGTAAAGCGGAGCATTGGTATAAATTGTTGGAGAATAGACATTCTCTTGGTTGGGAGGAAATTGCATCTCTCTTTTATTCTAAATTTTATCCTCCTCATGAAGTGCATATTGATAGGAATTATATTTATAACTTTTACCCTCGTGATGGAGAGAGTATTTCTCAAGCGTGGGGGAGACTAAAGTCGCTAATGCTCAAATGTCCCATTCATGAGCTCCCCCGTAATGTTATTGTTAACAATTTTTATGCGAGACTTTCAGGACAACACAAGGACTATCTGGATGCCTGTTCGGAGGGATCTTTCACAAGCAAGGAGGTTGAAGCTAGGTGGGATCTTCTTGATCGGATTAAGGAGAACGCTGGAGGATGGGAGAACAATGAAGGTAAAGAGTCAGGTATAAATTATGATTATGAATGCATTGAAGCCTTTATGGATACCGATGAATTTCGAAATATGAGTGCTACTTATGGTCTTGACTCTCAAATTGCTGCAAATCTTTATAAAGCATTTGCTTCTCATTTTGAATTGCCTAAAAAGAATTTTGATAAGTATCATGAACCTTTTAAAGAGGCTTGCATGAAGAATGAAATTGTTGTTAATTATTGCAATGAGCATGCTCAAACTCCTAAGAATGCTATTTCTTATAAGCATGTTAATTTTTGTGGAATGCATAGACCTTGTGGAATTAATCAAATCGAAGATGAATATTGCATCCATCATATTAATGAAAAAACTAGAAAGTGGTTTAGGGCTCTAGATGATCTTGGTAAAAAAGTTTGTGCCCTCTATCCTTTTATTTGTGAAGTTTGCCATGAAGTGGGTCATTTTAATTTTCAATGCTCCTCCAATGATAATTTGAACCCAATGAGTGCTGCAAATTTGTATTGTGATGATGAAATTACTCCTAATCAGCATGATGAACTTACTTTATTTTTGGGGTGTGAAGAACTGTCGAGAAAAATCTCTTTGTTACATATGAGTGATCTTGATATTGATGATGTCCTGCATGGGTGTTTTTCTTATTGCATTGATAATAGCCATACAAATACTTACATACAAAATATTTTAGAAGATGACACCTTGCCAAAATATGATAGGACCGCTGTGTGTTTTCAACTAATTAATGAAAAGGAGGGGTCCTCCCAAGTTTCTTCAATTGTTTCTGAAAATAAATCAGGTTATGCGGACAAGCTACCCTTCAAGCCTCTTCCTCCTAAAGAAGGGAACGAGGAGAAGGAAGAGAAGAAGAAGAAGAAGGGAACGAAGAAGAAGAAGAAGAAGGAGAATAAAAAGAAAGAGGTAACGGCGTATCCCCGCGTGAATGAGATAACGCTAAGTAACCGTAAGTATGTTGCTCCTAATGATTATTGTGATAATGAATCTGAATACGATGATCTTCCTATGCCCTTTACATATATTAGCAATCATGATTTGAACGAGCGCACTACTTTTGATATTGCAAATCTCTGGGAAACTAATTCTGAAAATGATGATGATAATAATTGCCATAGTGTCAGTGCTATCCATGCTTCCTCCCATAATGATATAGAAAGCTCTAATCTTGGGGAAGAGGTGTTTGAAAATCCTTTTGCTACTGGTCATTATGTTCTTGATGCATCTCCTTCTAATAACAATGATGGTGTGGACACAGATAAACCGACTGTGAAAGATAACTATTCTATTTCTTATGATGACACTGTGCCTCCAATCTTTGATGATTATTATAAAGAATGCTATGATATAGGTAATAACTATCCTTATGAAACTTGTCATAGTCATGATTGGATTACCAAAAACAATTCCCTTAATATGCAACTTGTTTACCATGTTCAAATTCTTGATAATAATCTTGCTCCAGTTACTATTAGTGAGAAGAACTCTTCTTATGCCAAAATTAATGATACTTCTATGCATATGAACGATGATAAGAATGTTTTAAGTGATGGGTATATTGTGGATTTCATCAATGATGCTACTGAAAGTTATTATGAGAGAGGGAAATATGGTTATATGCATCTTAATAATATTAAGTTTCCCCTCTTTATGTTGAGAATCTTGAAGTTACTCGTGTTCTATCCTCTTATGCTCGTCACTTTGTTCTTCATGAATTCATTTGTGTACAAGATTCCTCTTCATAGGAAGCATGTTAGGCTTAAATGTGTTTTGAATTTGCCTCTTGAAGCTCTCTTTTGCTTCAAATACTATTTCGTGCGAGTGCATCATTAAAACTGCTGAGCCCATCTTAATGGCTATAAAGAAAGAACTTCTTGGGAGATAACCCATGTGTTATTTTGCTACAGTACTTTGTTTTTATTTTGTGTCTTGGAAGTTGTTTACTACTGTAGCAACCTCTCCTTATCTTAGTTTAGTGTTTTGTTGTGCCAAGTAAAGTCTTTGATAGTAAAGTAAGTACTAGATTTGGATTACTGCGCAGTTCCAGATTTCTTTGCTGTCACGAATCTGGGTCTACCTCCCTGTAGGTAGCTCAGAAAATTAAGCCAATTTACGTGCATGATCCTCAGATATGTACGCAACTTTCATTCAATTTGAGCATTTTCATTTGAGCAAGTATGGTGCCATTTTAAAATTCGTCAATACGAACTGTTCTGTTTTGACAGATTCTGCCTTTTATTTCGCATTGCCTCTTTTGCTATGTTGGATGAATTTCTTTGATCCACTACTGTCCAGTAGCATTATGCAATGTCCAGAAGTGTTAAGAATGATTGTGTCACCTCTGAATATGTTAATTTTTATTGTGCACTAACCCTCTAATGAGTTGTTTCGAGTTTGGTGTGGAGGAAGTTTTCAAGGATCAAGAGAGGAGTATGATGCAACATGATCAAGGAGAGTGAAAGCTTTAAGCTTGGGGATGCCCCGGAGGTTCACCCCTGCATATATCAAGAAGACTCAAGCGTCTAAGCTTGGGGATGCCCAAGGCATCCCTTTCTTCATCGACAAATTATCAGGTTCCTTCTCTTGAAACTATATTTTTATTCGGTCACATCTTATGTGCTTTACTTGGAGCGTCTGTATGTTTTTGTTTTTGTTTTTGTTTGAATAAATGCTTGTGTGGGAGAGAGACACGCTCCGCTGGTTCGTATGGACAAGTATGTCCTTATTTTCTACTCATAGTATTCATGGCGAAGTTTCTCCTTCGTTAAATTATTATATGGTTGAAATTGGAAAATGCTACATGTAGTAATTGGTATGATGTCTTGAATAACTTGATACTTGGCAATTGTTGTGTTCTTGTTTAAGCTCTTGCATCATATACTTTGCACCTATTAGTGAAGAAATACATAGAGCTTGTTAAAATTTGGATTGCATGAGTGGTTTCTCTAGAGTCTAGATATTTTCTAGTGAGGTGTTTGAACAACAAGGAAGACGATGTATAGTCTTATAATGCTTGTAATATGTCTTTTATGTGAGTTTTGCTGTACTAGTTCGTGCTTGTGTTTGCTTCAAACAACCTTGCTAGCCTAAACCTTGTATCGAGAGGGAATACTTCTCATGCATCCAAAATACTTGAGCCAACCACTATGCCATTTGTGTCCACCATACCTACCTACTACATGGTATTTTCTGCCATTCCAAAGTAAATTGCTTGAGTGCTACCTTTAAACAATTCAAAATTTATCACCTCTGATTTGTGTTAATGTTTTATAGCTCATGAGGAAGTATGTGGTGTTTATCTTTCAATCTTGTTGGGCAACTTTCACCAATGGACTAGTGCCTTCATCCGCTTATCCAATAATTTTGCAAAAAGAGCTGGCAATGGGATTCCCAGTCCCAAATTAATTAACAAAAATAGACACTCCTCCATGGTATGTGATTGTTGGACGGCACCCGAAGGATTCGGTTAGCCATGGCTTGTGTAAGCAAAGGTTGGGAGGAGTGTCATCATAATAAAACTAAAATAAAAAGGCACTCCTTCATGGTATGAGATTGTTGGCAGGCACCCGAGGATTCGGTTAGCCATGGTTTGTGAAAGAAAGGTTGGAAGGAGTGCCACCCAAAATAAAATAAAATGGGAGCCGCTCTTTGAAGGTTTGCCTGGCAAGGGGGTTAGAGTACCCGCTACCATTCGTTGACAACAACATACACCTCTCAAAACTTTATTTTTATGCTCTCTTTATGTTTTCAAAATAAAAGCTCTAGCACAAATATAGCAATCGATGCTTTTCCTCTATGGAGGACCATTCTTTTACTTTCAATGTTGAGTCAGTTCACCTATTTCTCTCCACCTCAAGAAGCAAACACTTGTGTGAACTGTGCATTGATTCCTACATACTTGCTTATTGCACTTATTATATTACTCTATGTTGACAATATCCATGAAGATATACATGTTATAAGTTGAAAGCAACCGCTGAAACTTCATCTTCCTTTGTGTTGCTTCAATGTTTCTACTATGAATTATTGCTTTATGAGTTAACTCTTATGCAAGACTTATTGATGCTTGTCTTGAAGTGCTATTCATGAAAAGTCTTTGCTTTATGATTCACTTGTTTACTCATGTCATATACATTGTTTTGATCGCTGCATTCACTACATATGCTTTACAAATAATATGATCAAGGTTATGATGGCATGTCACTCCAGAAATTATCTGTGTTATCGTTTTACCTGCTCGGGACGAGCAGAACTAAGCTTGGGGATGCTGATACGTCTCCGACGTATCGATAATTTCTTATGTTCCATGCCACATTATTGATGTTATCTACATGTTTTATGCACACTTTATGTCATATTCGTGCATTTTCTGGAACTAACCTATTAACAAGATGCCGAAGTGCCAGTTCCTGTTTTCTGCTGTTTTTGGTTTCAGAAATCCTAGTAAAGAAATATTCTCGGAATCGGACGAAATCAATGCCCAGGTTCCTATTTTCATCGGAAGCATCCAGAACACCCGAGAGCCACCAGGGAGGGGGCACAGGCCCACCAAACCACATGGCGGCGCGGCCAGGGGGGCCCGCGCCACCCTATGGTGTGGGCACCCCTTCGACCCTCCTGCGCCGCCTCTTCGCCTATATAAAGCCCCTGGATCGAAAACCCTGATACGTTCGACGAAAACCACAGAAACCTTCCAGAGCCGCCGCCATCGCGAGGCCAAGATCTGGGGGATAGGAGTCTCTGTTCCGGCACGATGACGGAGCGGGGAAGTGCCCCCGGAAGGCTTCTCCATCGACACCGCTGCCATCTCCACCGCCATCTTCATCACCGCTGCTGCTCCCATGAGGAGGGAGTAGTTCTCCATCGAGGCTCGGGGCTGTACCGGTAGCTATGTGGTTCATCTCTCCCATGTACCTCAATACAATAATCTCATGAGCTGCTTTACATGATTGAGATTCATATGAGTTTGTATCACAATTTATCTATGTGCTACTCTAGCAAAGTTATTAAAGTAGTTCTATTCCTCCTGCACGTGTGTAAAGGTGACAGTGTGTGCACCGTGTTAGTACTTGGTTTATGCTATGATCATGATCTCTTGTAGATTGCGATGTTAACTATTGCTATGATAATATTGATGTGATCTATTCCTCCTACATATGCATGAAGGTGACAGTGTGCATGCTATGTTAGTACTTGGTTTAGTCTATTGATCTATCTTACACTATAAGGTTACTTAAATATGAACAAATTGTGGAGCTTGTTAACTCCGGCATTGAGGGTTCGTGTAATCCTACGCAATGCGTTCATCATCCAACAAGAGTGTAGAGTATGCATTTATCTGTTCTGTTATGTGATCAATGTTGAGAGTGTCCACTAGTGAAAGTGTAATCCCTAGGCCTTGTTCCTAAATACTGCTATCGCTGCTTGTTTACTGTTTTACTGCGTTACTACTGCTGCAATACTACCACCATCAACTACACTCCAGCAAGCTATTTTCTGGCACCGTTGCTACTGCTCATACATATTTATACCACCTGTATTTCACTATCTCTTCGCCGAACTAGTGCACCTATTAGGTGTGTTGGGGACACAAGAGACTTCTTGCTTTGTGGTTGCAGGGTTGCATGAGAGGGATATCTTTGACCTCTTCCTCCCTGAGTTCGATAAACCTTGGGTGATCCACTTAAGGGAAAACTTGCTGCTGTTCTACAAACCTCTGCTCTTGGAGGCCCAACACTGTCTACAGGAAAGGAGGGGGAACGTAGACATCATTATGCGAGAGCAATTTTCTGGTGTTAGTTCTGATGATGCTGCTGCCCATCTCAATAATTTTGTTGAAATATGTGAAATGCAAAAGTATAAGGATGTAGATGGTGACATTATAAAATTAAAATTGTTCCCTTTCTCATTAAGAGGAAGAGCTAAAGATTGGTTGCTATCTCTGCCTAAGAATAGTAGTGATTCATGGACTAAATGCAAGGATGCTTTTATTGGTAGATATTATCCCCCTGCTAAAATTATATCTTTGAGGAGTAGCATAATGAATTTTAAACAATTAGATACTGAACATGTTGCTCAAGCTTGGGAAAGAATGAAATCTTTGGTTAAAAATTGCCCAACCCATGGACTGACTACTTGGATGATCATCCAAACCTTCTATGCAGGACTAAATTTTTCTTCACGGAATTTATTGGATTCAGCTGCTGGAGGTACCTTTATGTCCATCACTCTTGGTGAAGCAACAAAGCTTCTTGATAATATGATGATCAATTACTCTGAATGGCACACGGAAAGAGCTCCACGAGGTAAGAAGGTAAATTCTGTCGAAGAAACCTCTTCCTTGAGTGATAAGATTGATGCTATTATGTCTATGCTTGTGAATGATAGGACTAATATTGATCCTAATAATGTTCCATTAGCTTCATTGGTTGCACAAGAAGAACATGTTGATGTGAACTTCATTAAAAATAATAATTTCAACAACAATGCTTACCGGAACAATTCTAGTAACAACTATAGGCCTAAAATTGATAAAGCCCTTAGTACCACCACGGATGGGGGAGCTTGTGATAACGATACACCATCTCTTGATAATACTTGATACACACTTTCTGCGCCTAGCTGAAAGGCGTTAAAGAAAAGCGCTTATGGGAGACAACCCATGTTTTTACCTACAGTACTTTGTTTTTTTATTTTGTGTCTTGGAAGTTGTTTACTACTGTAGCAACCTCTCCTTATCTTAGTTTTGTGTTTTGTTGTGCCAAGTAAAGTCTTTGATAGTAAAGTAAGTACTAGATTTGGATTACTGCGCAGAAACAGATTTCTTTGCTGTCACGAATCTGGGCTGTTTTCCCCTGTAGGTAACTCAGAAAATTATGCCAATTTACGTGAGTGATCCTCAGATATGTACGCAACTTTTATTAAATTTGGGCATTTTCATTTGAGCAAGTCTGGTGCCATTTTAAAATTCGTCAATACGAACTGTTCTGTTTTGATAGATTCTGCCTTTTATTTCGCATTGCCTCTTTTGCTATGTTGGATGAATTTCTTTGATCCGTTAATGTCCAGTAGCTTTATGCAATGTCCAGAAGTGTTAAGAATGATTGTGTCACCTCTGAATATGTTAATTTTTATTGTGCACTAACCCTCTAATGAGTTGTTTCGAGTTTGGTGTGGAGGAAGTTTTCAAGGATCAAGAGAGGAGTATGATGCAACATGATCAAGAAGAGTGAAAGCTCTAAGCTTGGGGATGCCCCGGTGGTTCACCCCTGCATATTCTAAGAAGACTCAAGCGTCTAAGCTTGGGGATGCCCAAGGCATCCCCTTCTTCATCGACAACATTATCAGGTTCCTCCCCTGAAACTATATTTTTATTCCATCACATCTTATGTGCTTTGCTTGGAGCGTCGGTTTGTTTTTGTTTTTTTGTTTTGTTTGAATAAAATGGATCCTAGCATTCACTTTATGGGAGAGAGACACGCTCCGCTGTAGCATATGGACAAGTATGTCCTTAGTTTCTACTCATAGTATTCATGGCGAAGTTTCTCCTTCGTTAAATTGTTATATGGTTGGAATTGGAAAATGATACATGTAGTAATTGCTATAAATGTCTTGGGTAATGTGATACTTGGCAATTGTTGTGCTCATGTTTAAGCTCTTGCATCATATGCTTTGCACCCATTAATGAAGAAATACATAGAGCATGCTAAAATTTGGTTTGCATATTTGGTTTCTCTAAGGTCTAGATAATTTCTAGTATTGAGTTTGAACAACAAGGAAGACGGTGTAGAGTCTTATAATGTTTTCAATATGTCTTTTATGTGAGTTTTGCTGCACCGGTTCATCCTTGTGTTTGTTTCAAATAAGCCTTGCTAGCCTAAACCTTGTATCGAGAGGGAATACTTCTCATGCATCCAAAATACTTGAGCCAACCACTATGCCATTTGTGTCCACCATACCTACCTACTACATGGTATTTCTGCGCCATTCCAAAGTAAATTGCTTGAGTGCTACCTTTAAACAATTCAAAATTTATTACCTCTGATTTGTGTCAATGTTTTATAGCTCATGAGGAAGTATGTGGTGTTTATCTTTCAATCTTGTTGGGCAACTTTCACCAATGGACTAGTGGCTTCATCCGCTTATCCAATAATTTTGCAAAAAGAGCTGGCAATGGGATTCCCAGTCCCAGATTAATTAATAAAAATAGACACTCCTCCATGGTATGTGATTGATTGGACGGCACCCGAAGAATTCGGTTAGCCATGGCTTGAGAAAGCAAAGGTGGGGAGGAGTGTCATCATAATAAAACTAAAATAAAAAGGCACTCCTTCATGGTATGAGATTGTTGGCAGGCACCCGAAGGATTCGGTTAGCCATGGTTTGTGAAAGAAAGGTTGGAAGGAGTGCCACACAAAAATAAAATAAAATGGGAGCCGCTCTTTGAAGGTTTGTCTGGCAAGGGGGTTAGAGTGCCCACTACCAGTCGTTGACAACAACAAACACCTCTCAAAATTTTACTTTTATTGCTCTCTATATGTTTTCAAAATCAAAGCTCTAGCACAAATATAGCAATCGATGCTTTTCCTCTATGGAGGACCATTCTTTTACTTTCAATGTTGAGTCAGTTCACCTATTTCTCTCCACCTCAAGAAGCAAACACTTGTGTGAACTGTGCATTGATTCCTACATACTTGCTTATTGCACTTATTATATTACTCTATGTTGACAATATCCATGAGATATACATGTTATGAGTTGAAAGCAACCGCTGAAACTTAATCTTCTTTTGTGTTGCTTCAATGCCTTTACTATGAATTATTGCTTTATGAGTTAACTCTTATGCAAGACTTATTGATGCTTGTCTTGAAGTGCTATTCATGAAAAGTCTTTGCTATATGATTCACTTGTTTACTCATGTCATATACATTGTTTTGATCGCTGCATTCACTACATATGCTTTACAAATAGTATGATCAAGATTATGATGGCATGTCACTCCAGAAATCATCTGTGTTATCGTTTTACCTGCTCGGGACGAGCAGAACTAAGCTTGGGGATGCTGATACGTCTCCGACGTATCGATAATTTCTTATGTTCCATGCCACATTATTGATGTTATCTACATGTTTTATGCACACTTTATGTCATATTCGTGCATTTTCTGGAACTAACCTATTAACAAGATGCCGAAGTGTCAGTTGTTGTTTTCTACTGTTTTTGGTTTCAGAAATCCTAGTAACGAAATATTCTCGGAATTGGACGAAATCAACGCCCAGGGGCCTATTTTGCCATGAAGCTTCCAGAAGTCCGAAGAGGAGACGAAGTTGGGCCACGAGGCGCCCAAACCATAGGGCGGCGCGGCCCCCCCTTGGCCGCGCGGCCCTGTGGTGTGGGGCCCCCGTGCCGCCTCTTGACCTGCCCTTTCGCCTACAAATAGCCTCCGTCGTGAAACCCCCAGTACCGAGAGCCACGATACGGAAAACCTTCCAGAGACGCCGCCGCCGCCGATCCCATCTCGGGGGATCCAGGAGATCGCCTCCGGCACCCTGCCGGAGAGGGGAATCATCTCCCGGAGGACTCTACGCCGCCATGGTCGCCTCCGGTGTGATGTGTGAGTAGTCTACCCCTGGACTATGGGTCCATAGCAGTAGCTAGATGGTTGTCTTATCCCCATTGTGCTATCATTGTCGGATCTTGTGAGCTGCCTAACATGATCAAGATCATCTATCTGTAATTCTATATGTTGCGTTTGTTGGGATCCGATGAATAGAGAATACTTGTTATGTTGATTATCAAAGTTATATCTATGTGTTGTTTATGATCTTGCATGCTCTCCGTTACTAGTAGATGCTCTGGCCAAGTAGATGCTTGTAACTCCAAGAGGGAGTATTTATGCTCGATAGTGGGTTCATGCCTGCATTGACACCTGGGACAGTGACATAAAGTTCTAAGGTTGTGTTGTGCTGTTGCCACTAGGGATAAAACATTGATGCTATGTCTAAGGATGTAGTTGTTGATTACATTACGCACCATACTTAATGCAATTGTCTGTTGCTTTGCAACTTAATACTGGAGGGGGTTCGGATGATAACCTGAAGGTGGACTTTTGAAGCATAGATGCAGTTGGATGGCGGTCTATGTACTTTGTCGTAATGCCCAATTAAATCTCACTATACTCATCATGATATGTATGTGCATGGTCATGCCCTCTTTATTTGTCAATTGCCCAACTGTAATTTGTTCACCCAACATGCTGTTTATCTTATGGGAGAGACACCTCTAGTGAACTGTGGACCCCGGTCCAATTCTCTTTACTGAAATACAATCTACTGCAATATTGTTCTACTGTTTTCTGCAAACAATCATCTTCCACACAATATGGTTAATCCTTTGTTACAGCAAGCCGGTGAGATTGACAACCTCACTGTTTCGTTGGGGCAAAGTACTTTGGTTGTGTTGTGCAGGTTCCACGTTGGCGCCGGAATCCCTGGTGTTGCGCCGCACTACATCCCGCCGCCATCAACCTTCAACGTGCTTCTTGGCTCCTACTGGTTCGATAACCTTGGTTTCATACTAAGGGAAACTTGCCGCTGTACGCATCACACCTTCCTCTTGGGGTTCCCAACGGACGCGTGTTGAACGCGTATCAAACACTTGCAAAACATGTCGAATATGTATAGTATGATCAGATTCATTGCGGCTGTAGATTAATATGTCATCAAAGTACACAACCACAAACTTGCTAATAAAATCACGCAAAACATGGTTCATCAGTCTCATGAAAGTACTGGGTGCATTAGTTAAACCAAAAGGCATGACTAACCACTCATATAAACCAAATTTTGTTTTAAAGGTTGTTTTCCATTCATCCCTTTCTTTCATCCTAATTTGATGATAACCACTTCGCAAATCAATTTTAGAGAAAACAGCAGCACCACTCAATTCATCTAGCATATCATCTAAACGGGGAATAGGATGACGACATCGAATAGTAATGTTGTTTATTGCTCTACAATCTACACACATGCGCCAAGTACCATCTTTCTTAGGAACTAGAATAACAGGAACAACACAAGGACTAAGGCTTATGCGGATATAACCTTTGTCGAGTAGCGCTTGTACTTGCTTCTGTATCTCTTTCGTCTCTTCGGGATTCGTCCTATATGGCGCCCTATTGGGCAGCGAGGCGCCGGGGATCAAGTCTATTTGATGCTCAATACCACGCAATGGTGGTAATCCCGCGGGCACCTCCTCCGCAAACACATCGCTGAATTCCTGCAACACATTAGAAACACCAAGAGAAATAGGGGTCATGTCGTTAGAAACCAAAACCTCACCCTTGTACATGAGCACAAGAGGCATGGCCGTAGGATCCTCACTAAATTCTCTCATGTCCTCTTTGGTGGCTAAAAGCACTAAGGAATTCACTCTCTCACTTTTCGTTATATCACCCACGGCATTACAATTCTCAAGCCTATCTATAGGTGCACCCTCCAAGTTTACTTCAGCTTTCTGACGAGATTCATTGACAATTTGTTGTGGCGACATAGGCTGTAAGTTGATTTTCTTGCCCTTGAACTCCAAGTGATATGTATTGGCGCGGCCATTGTGTTGCACAGAATGGCCATAGAGCCATGGCCGACCCAATAGTAGGTGACACACCGTCATAGGAACCACATCAAAATCAATGGAATCCTTATACGGTCCAATCTCAAAATCAACACGCACCATGTGGCTCACCTTCATCTCACCATTATTACTCAACCACTGAATATAATATGGATGCGGGTGCGGTAGATACTTCAGTTTCAGCTTGGCACATAACTCTTTGCTTGCTGAATTGCGATAACTCCCGTCATCAATAATGACCTTGCAAGCTTTATCAGGACCAACAAGTGTCTTTGTTTGGAACAAATTGCAGCGCTGCGTAGATGCACTGGACTACACATTCAGAACACGCTGTGACACAACTATAGTTTGAACTTTAGAAGGATAAGCATCGAAACCATCACTGTCATAATCATCATCTTCCGGAGCATCTGGATCAGCATCTTCTCCAGTTTCATATTCATTGTCCTCATTAACTATCATAATCTTGCGGTTAGGACAATCTCTCTTGAAGTGACCCTTGCCACCACATGTATGACAAGTCATATCGCGGTTGCGCGCTGTTGACATGTTAGAACTAGTTCCACTTGCTGCAGGAACATGCTTCTTTGTGTTGGACACATTGGAGGCCGGCTTGCTAGATGAAGTAGAAACATCCACCGGCCGCGAAGATGGCACCGTGGAGGGTGGCTTCCTAGGCGTGTAGCGCCCAGCTCCCATAGCACGACCCCTCATTTGCGCTTCTTCAGCCAACTCTGACTCAGCTTCTCTTGCATGATGTAGCAGCTCATTCATTGTAGTGTAATTATGATGACGCACAATGCCTTTGATGTTAAACTTGAGACCATTCAAAAACATTGTAGTGTCATCTCAAGAGACTCACGGACACGGGCACGCTGCATCAGCATCTCCATCTCCATGTAGTAAGCATCCTCCGTCATAACACCTTGCTTTAATTGGGTCAACTTGTCAAAGAATGAACGCAAGTAATTGGTAGGAACAAAACGAGCTCTCATTGCCGCCTTCATAGCACGCCATGTGATAATAGGCAGCTCACCATCATCTTCTCGAGCACGAACAAGTCCATCCCACCAACGCAATGCATAGCCATCAAATTTAGAAGAAGCAAGCTTGATCTTCCTGTCTTCTGTATAGTCATGTAAACGCCATAATCTCTCAATTTTCAGCTCCCATGTGAGATATTCTTCAACATCAGTACCTCCTTCAAATATGGGAATTGAGAACTTGGGCTTACCCAAAACATCGTCTTGCGGCTGTGGGGGAACACGGTGGGCTCCAAGTTCGACAAAACCACGCCCACGTAGACCATCACCAACGCCACGTCCAAGACCACGACCAACACCACGTCCTTGAGAAGCAGCAGCTTCCGCATTGTCACCTTGCACACTGCCATCTTCATCAAGTGGTTGTTGTTGTGGTTGTACCATTGTACGTATCTCACCAACGGCTTGAGTCAAATTTTGTATAGATGCTTGAAGAGTCATCATTGATGTTTGAACGGTGGTAACAGCCATAGTAGCTTCATCGACCTTCAAGTGGACACCCTGAATATCCTTGTCCAAAGCTTCTGTAGCACCACGGATTTCACGTTGTAGATGATCACGAAGTACCTCATATTCTTTCCAAGTAACTGTTGAATTTGGATCCTTTTTCTGCATCACATCAACATCCTCGGAAGAAGACATGATTTGTGGGTTAGTGACAAGGGATTAACTTATCAAAGACTAGGGTTTTAGTCGGAAGTAGAGGGTAAGTAGATCTCGAAGGTTTCAGCCGAAAAGTACTCGACGATGTAAAAACTAGGGTTGCGTGAGACAATGAATCGGTGCTTTCTTTGTCCCTCGGCTCCCCCTTATATAGGAGGCGGAGCCGGGGGATTCGTAATACACAAGTTTACAGAGTCCGGGAAGGTTTCTTCCTCATCCCACAAGATTACAAGTATGTATTTCCTAATACAACTCTAGCTTTCCTTAATACTAACTTGGGCTTCCGAACTTCATATTCATCGAGTCGTGGGCCTTCAGTAAACCCCGGGTACCATCTTTGGCAGGCCCATTGGGGATGCCTATGTCAGTAGCCCCCGAGATTTTGCTTGAATCGAAGAATCAGGGAAAATCTCCAACTTTAATCATTCAATAGCTCTATCGTGTTTATCACATATCTTTAGATACGCAATTTTATATTGTACAGGGATAATGGTAATTGGGGCTAGTTCATCTGACGGATCAGGTACTAGTTAACTGCTCTAGTGGCAATCCGCAAAAACCTACTTCAAGATCACGTCCCTGGACATGATCCCGGGATACTGGTGTTAACTTCGACAGGTGCCGCTTAAGGTCTTACCATCTGTCGAGTCCCAGTCATATTTTATCGGGTACCTAACGCGTCCGTTAGGATTTTTCTTCGTATCTGTTGATACGGAAAAAAGTAGCAAACCGACGTCAGAGACGGTGCCACGCCGCTCAGAACGGATATGGGGTCTTACCTTCGCAGAGTTTTGCGGCATTCAGAGATTTATTCGCAACTTTGGCGCTCTGAGAATATATTGTCGAGTGTTTTTTTGGCTGCTGGAATAGCACATTTTATTGAGTCAACGAATGACTTATGTTGCCTTCCCGATGGGAGTATATGTAGAGTTATTTGTATAACTCGAAATATTCTCACTTCTTTTTATAATTTCATCGGGCACGCGAAAGGTGTTCACGATGGGAGTAGCCCCCGAGGCTACAGCCAAGGACTTGTGCTTGGTTGTAGGCTCAACGCCTTATGTTGCTATATTTTCCTTCTTTCTCGAGGTTTTCATATCTATCGGGTGCGCGACTAGCGCTCCCGATGGGAGTAGCCCCCGAGGCTATGAGCAAATGCTTGTATTTGATCATAGGCTCTCACCATTTCTATTTTTTCATACTCGAGTTTTTCATTTTTCCAAAGTAGCCCCCGAGCATTTGATCAAAAACTTGTATTTGACCAAAGGCTCTCGAAATAATCAATAATCTTCTGTTGCCGCCATTTTTATGAATCTTCACAGCAGAGATTTTCTCTTGCCAAGGTGACATCATCGCGGACGATAGCCACGATCATTGTATCGGGAAGACGCGAGTACTGCTCTCTCTCTGTCTTGCGGGCCCAAAATCCTTATCAAGTTGACACGTCGTGCGAGTGGGGGACACACGTCCTCCACTTTTCCTGGCGCACGCACTGTAGTGCCTGTTCCTTTCCTTCGTAGTGAAAATACGTTGTTACACCTTATCCACGTGTACATCATCCATCTCACAATTTTTCCATCCAACGGTGCGTCGATTCGCCTAACCCCTATTTAAGGTCATCTTCTTCCTCCGTTCGCCCTTTCGCTCGCGCCGCACCTCTGCTCTCCTCTGCAAAAATCCTCCATTGCGCCCAACACTTCTTGAGCTCAGCCACACTCGCACTTTTCGCCTACGCCATTGTTGATGCCACCGCGCACACGACTCACTAGGCACTGCACCCCCGAGTCGAAGATGGCGACAGCGGATCTGGGGAACACTGAGTGGGAGAGATCCAAGATCTCCGCCCAAGATATCAACTTGCTGAAGAAGCTTGGGATCAGCAAGAAGAAAGAGTCGCTGCGCTTCCCCAGCGAGGAGAGCTATCCATCCCCTCCTATCGAGTATCGGGTCAGTTTCGTTGACCACCTCATCCGGGGCCTTTCTTCCCCCATTCATGATTTTCTGCGTGGGTTGCTTTTTGTCTACGGATTGCAACTTCACCATCTTACTCCCAACTCTATCCTCCACATCTCGATCTTCATCACTCTTTGCGAATCTTTCCTTGGAGTCCAGCCTAACTGGGCTTTATGGAAGCGCATTTTCCTCCTTCGCCGTAATGGCTCTCCCAACGTTGCCTATAACATAGGCGGCATTGTTATCTGCGTCCGCCCTGATGTCGAGTACTTTGACGCCAAATTCCCTGACTCAGTTCAAGGGTGGCGCAAAAAATGGTTATATATCCACGAGGAAAGCCACGACTCGGCGGAACACAACATTCCCCCTTTCGATGGCAACGAAAAAATCTGTCGCCGCCGATCCTAGGATGCAGAGGCTAGCGACGAAGAAAAAGCGGCGACAGAGGCGCTGATGACACACATCCACGAGCTTCAAAATACCCGCGGACAAGAATTGTCGGGTATCCAAATTACGGCATACTTCCTTAGGATTAGGGTGCAGCCTTTGCAAGCTCGCAAAAACCCCCTTTGGATGTATGCTGGCGACAAGGATGTGGATCGCCTGTCGATAGATTTACCGGTCAAGGACTTAGAAAAACTTGTCCGAAAAATCTCGTCTCTTAGCAAGAAAGACACTGTCCCGTCATCTTGCCGTGTGACACCATATAGCGCCACCAACCCGCTCCCGCAGGTAATATATTTTTATCGTCTGCTTGTTCGTTCACTCTCTTCTTTTCTCTTTTTTACTGCTATTTCTTCGACTGCTGTTATTGATACAGATTCCTGTCGATACTTTTGTTATCTTGTCCAGAACCACAAAACTGCGTCGCCTCTTCCTCCCCTTGCCGAAGGTGGAGAGGTCGATGATCGCGCAATCATTACCGAGGACACCCAGGTTCCTCCTCATCCTGAAAGCGAAGTCACGGTTTCTCACAAACCTGCGGCTTCCTATGAAAAGGAAATTGAATCCGAGGCTACCGCATCGACACACTCCCTCCCCTCCGCTGTTTCTCCAAGGAACAAGAGAAAAAGGGACGAAGTTTCCGATTCTGGCACCTCCAAAGCCGGTGCATCTCCTACCGAAGAAGTTGTTCCTACTAAAGAAAGTACAACTTTCAACCCGTACGAAGATGCCCTTATCGGCTCGTAAGTTCTTGCTGCTCTTTGTTGTTTGCTCTCGACATTTTGCCTATGTTATTTCTTATATTGTCGCCTTTTTATTGTAGTGGTGACGAGGATGAAAATCCACCTATTGACGCGACTGCTCGAACAAGTACATCTCGTACTTTAGTTGTCTCTGGAGCTCAGCCTGATGGGGATGAAACCTCGCCTCCTCAGCAATACATCGAGCATCCAACTCCAGTTGCAAGCCCCCATGCCCCTTCGCCAAAAAGGGCTAGGGTCAAGCCGGCCAAGGAGCCTACCTTGCTAATTGGTAGTTCCACGACTCCTTCAATGGATGATGTAAGTTGTTGACTCCTTCTTTTATGTCCCGAATATTTCAATGCTTTCGACTCTCCTTTGTTTTTTGCTTCTCCTTTGTTTGTTGCTGTCGAACTTTTCGCTTGCTATATTGATTTGCTTTCTCTATTTTTCTTTGCAGCCTTTGATGAAGGAGTTTATCCGCCTCGGTACCCAATTCGTCGGGTATCGTGACCATGCAAAAAAGCTTGAAGGTACTATTTTTGCTGCTTCTTCTAGTAAATGACCTCCCCATCATTTTGTCATGACCCTTATTACTGTCGATTGTTTTACCAGCCAATCTTGCGGTAGCCAACAAACACGCTGATGCTCTTGCTCTTAAATTGGAGCAAAGCGAAAAAACTCGCAAGAAAGCTGAATCAGATGCTGCCGCTGTCGAAGATCTTCGAAAAAGACTTCAAGACGCGGAAACTTCTTTAAGCGAAAACATTGCTCAGCAATCTGCTCGTGAAGAGGAAATCGTTACTCGCTTGGAGTCGCAGAGTCGACGTTTTGTCAGTGAGTACTTCAAACCATTGTTATTTCTTCAGATGATCATATTTTTCCTGACGCACTTTTTGACGAGCTTCCTTTTTCTTGTATTAGGGAAAACGCATCAGGATTTTGACTTGGAAAATCCTGAAGGTGATCGCCTTCTTGACACGCTCTCCCTCCTTGAGATTCATGGAGACGAGGCACGCGAAGGCCTTGCTGACGTGAAAGCAGGTCTGTTGAAGCTTTTCCCCTACTTCTTTGCGAAGAAAAAAGAGCCCGAGACCTTTACTACTCTCGACAAATGCTTCAATTCGAAAGAAGATCTTGGGCTTAATCTGCGACAAGAAGGCCTGAAGATTGGTGTTGAAGGCACCATTGCTTTGGTTGCGGACAACCAACAAGATGTCGACTGGGCTAAAGTTGGCGATACAAAGGAGATGGAGACGAAAAAGTGGCAATCTTTGATTAAGGCTGCCAAGCCAAACTCAAAGCCAATCCTCGCCTTCCTTGGATGCAAGCCAACTCCCGCTCCCAGTTCGTCGAAGCCGGAGGTCAAGTAGACCACCTTGTCTCTCTTTTGTTTTTTTCTTCTCTTTTGATGCTGTCGCCAAAGTAGCTTTGGCGACAACTATCCCACTAGTTCAGTAGGAACCCTCCTTTGTAGTAGCCATGTAACTATCTGACCTTATTAATGAAAAGCTATGTTGCCGAGATATTGATATCGAAGTATTTCTTTCCAGTTAATTTTTGACAACTATACCGCGGTGCCTCCCTCGACTGCTTTGCCTGCTGCATCTTATTCAAAAAGGTCCTCCACTGACGAGTTTATTGGAGGTTCGTCGAGTGCTGCACAAAATGAAGACTTGGACGAACTTCGTCAACAACCGCAGTCGATGAAAAAACAAGCTCTCGTGATAATGGAACAGTCTCGAAGATCATCTGAAAATGAAAAACTGGCTGTTCAGCAAGCTCAGGAAGCCATAGCGCTGAAGGAAACTGCGGTTGCTGAAGCTGCTGAAGCTACTTCTCGAGAAAATTTTATGCTTCAACAGATGAACGATGCTAGCTTGGATATGACGGGTACGCTCCGCAAACGTGGTCATACTGTATTTTGTTCTTACTGTGTTTTATTCCTCATTGATGCTTCCGCTAAAACAGGCTCTTTTTTGGATACTGCTGCCGAAGATCAACGTGTTGAAGCTCGAACCAATGTGCTTCTCAGGCTTGCTCGTCAGCATGGTTCCAATTTCTGGGTCACTCCTGAGCGTACTCGCCAAATAATCAGATTTCAAGATCGCGTGAGTCAGGTCCGCGACTTTCTCGACTTCTGCACGAGAACTTTGTCTTTAGTCTATAGTACCATGTTTCCACGCAACAAAATTCCAGAAACCCTTCCTGCTTTGATGGAGAAATTTCGAGATGCCCCTCGTATTCATGAATTTGTGCGGGCTCAACTATCAGCTGGGGCAAGATTCGCTATGATTATGATACAGATCTGCTACCCGAAGTTAGAACTGACTCGCATTGTCACCAAGTGTCTAGCCAAGCAGGCGAAACGGAAGAGGAACATTGATAAAATCAATGACACTGTAACTCCTGTAGCAGAAGAGATGATGGACGAGCTTCTTCGGATGGTTGTTGAATTCTTCGTGAAGGGTAGCTATGCTGAACATAGAACTGGTGCTGCAAACAACGACAGGATAAACATAGATGATATACTAGGTAGCAACTGAATTTTACTATATTGCGGGAGTTCCTATATATTTTTCTGGAAGATAAGGTTGTGTATACTGTGCAATCTATATTGCAAAGCCCCCGAGCCTTTGGCCGGTGCTCGAGCTATTTTTACGTCATGATGAATTTTTCTATTTTGCGAGAGTGTATATATATTTTGTTGCCACGGGTTATGAGCCCCCGAGCCTGTCGATGAAAAAAGATGTATATCACCAATATCTTTTACTATATTGCAGCACCGCGAGCCCGCCTCATTAAAAACCTTTCAGCCCCACTCGGTGCCCTGAAAGGAAAAGAGTGCGTCTGAAAACTCGCGGGTGTTTCAGTACATTGTATGTTTACAAGAAGGACTATATTTCGACTTCAGGCGTAAAAACGCCTTAGCTGCGCAACGTTCTAGGGATTTTGCTCGGCAACCCCTGTCTTCTTATCCTTTATCCTGTATGCTCCTCCTTCGAGTACTTTTGTGACGATGTAAGGGCCAAGCCACGGATACTCGAGCTTTTCATGGCTTTTTTGTGTGAGCCGAAGAACTAAGTCGCCTACCTGAAAGGATCTTGGTCGCAAACATCGACTGTGGTAATTTTTTAGGTCTTGCTGGTACTTAGTGACCCGTGATAACACTTCGTCTCGAGCTTCGTCAAGTGCATCGACATCGTCCTCCAATGCTTTTCTGGAAGCTTCTTCGTCATATTCCGTGACTCTTGGAGAATCATGCTCTATTTCTATCGGCAGCACTGCCTCAGCTCCATGGACTAGGAAAAAAGGAGTCTCCTGTGTCGCTGTATTTGATGTTGTTCGAATACTCCATAATACACTTGGCAGCTCCTCTGGCCAAGTATGTCGCGCTTTTTCCAATGGTGCTAGCAAGCGTTTCTTGATACCATTGCAGATGATACCATTGGCTTTCTCGACTTGACCATTGGTTTTCGGGTGCGCAACTGATGCAAAGTGTAGTTTGATGCCTACCTCTGCACAATATGCCTTGAATTCCTTGGATGTAAAATTACTGCCATTGTCCGTGACTATGCTATGAGGTACTCCAAACCGGAAGACGATACTTTTCACGAACTTGATTGCAGACGCTCCATCTGGTGAATTTATCAGCTTTGCTTCTATCCACTTGGTGAATTTGTCGACAGCGACGAGCATATACTCGTATCCTCCTGGCGAGGCCTTGTGTAATTTTCCCACCATGTCGAGACCCCACTGAGCAAAGGGCCAAGACAACGGTATTGGCATCAATTCTGCTGCCGGAGAGTGAGGTTTTGCGGCAAATCTCTGGCACGCGTCACAAGTACGAACTATTTCTTTCGCATCCTCAATTGCTATCAGCCAATAAAATCCTGCTCTGAAAACCTTGGCTGCTATAGCTCGGCTGCTTGCATGATGACCGCATATTCCTTCGTGTACATCCTTCAAAATTAGCCTTCCTTCTTCGGGTGTGACGCACTTTTGTAACACTCCCAAAATACTTCGTTTGTATAACTCCCCTTTGACCACAGTAAAAGCTTTAGAACGTCTAATAACTCGCCTTGCTCCAACTGGATCGTCGGGTATTTCTTTCCTTAGGATGTATGATATGTACGCCCGCATCCATGGAATTTGCACCATCATTACTAAGTCATGTTCCTCTTCTTCTTCCAATGCCGCTTTTGTAGCCCCCAAGGGTTTCTCATCCTTCTCCTTCTTCTTTGGTTTTTTCGGCTTTGTAGATCTCTTGGTTATCTCCTCCCAAAACACGCTGGTGGAATCGCGAGACACTGTGACCCAATGTTTGCAAGAACATCAGCTTCATCATTGCTCAGCCTGCTGATGTGATTTACTTCGCATCCATCAAACAGCTTCTCTAGCTCATTGTACACTTCCTTGTATGCTATCATACTATCATTGACTGCATCACATTGGGTCATGACTTGCTGAGCCACCAATTGTGAGTCACCGAAGATTTTTAGTCGAGTTGCGCCACACGCCTTCGCCATCTTCATCCCGTGTATGAGAGCTTCGTATTCTGCCTCATTGTTAGATGCGTTTGGAAACTTCATCCGTAAGACATACTTTAATTTGTCGCCTTCAGGTGATATTAGTATCACGCCTGCTCCAGCTCCCTCTCATCTCTTGGACCCGTCGAAGTTCATAGTCTAGGTTCTCGATAAATCTGGGGGTCCCGTATTTTGTAACTCCATCCACTTTGTGATGAAGTCTGGTAGGATTTGCGACTTTATTGCTTTTCTTTTTTCGTACGTGATGTCTCGAGGGGAAAGCTCTATTCCCCATAGGGAGACACGACCCGTAGCTTCTGGATTGTTTAGTATATTGGATAAAGGCACCTCATTGACCACTATTATCGGATGCGCCGAAAAGTAGTGGCGCAATTTTCTTGCGGTTGTAAACACTCCATATGCTAGCTTCTGGTACTGTGGATACCGCTGTTTTGAAGGCGATAAAACTTCACTGATGAAATATACCGGCCTCTGCACTCTATGGAGTTTTCCTTCTTCCTCTCTTTCGACTACAACTGTTGTGCTGACCACCTGGGGCGTGGCTGCAATGTATAACAAGAGGGGTTCCTTCTCCTTAGGCGCCACCAAGATTGGTGGTGTCGAAATTGTGCGCTTGAAATCCTCGAAAGCTCTATCTGCCTCTTCGTTCCATTGAAACTTTTCTCCTTGCTTGATCAGAGCGTAGAACGGCAACGCCTTTTCTCCCAGTCTGGCGACGAATCTGCTTAAAGCTGCGACTCGCCCAGTTAGCTGTTGTATTTCTTTCAACTTTGTTGGTTTTCTCATTGTTACGATAGCTTGAATTTTTTCTGGATTGGCCTCGATTCCTCTTGCTGAGACTAGGAAACCGAGAAGTTCTCATGCAGGGACGCTGAAAGAACATTTTGTCGGGTTCAGTTTGAGGCAGAACTTGTCGAGGTTGTCGTAAGTTGTAGGGATTCGTAGCATAGAAAACAACAAATTTCCTACCGCGAGAACGCAATCTAAGCCAAGATGCAATCTAGAAGACGATAGCAACGAGGAGATGAACGAGACTAACCCTTGAAGATTTCCAAAGCCTACGAGATTAGATCTCGTTGTTGCAGAAGATGATCACTTGCCGCTTTCAAAAGCGCGTAGAAGATCTTGACGGTGCCACAATCGGGCAGCACCTCCGTACTCGATCACACGTTCGGTGTTGATGAAGATGACGTCCTTCTCCCCGTTCCAGCGGGCAGCGGAAGTAGTAGATCCTCCTTGAATCCCGGCAGCACGATGGCGCGGTGGCGGTGTTGATGGAGATTGATACGTCTCCGACGTATCGATAATTTCTTATGTTCCATGCCACATTATTGATGATATCTACATGTTTTATGCATACTTTATGTCATATTTATGCATTTTCCGGCACTAACCTATTAACGAGATGCCGAAGAGCCAGTTGCTGTTTTCTGCTGTTTTTGGTTTCAGAAATCCTAGTAAGGAAATATTCTCGGAATTGACGAAATCAACGCCCAGGGGCCTCTTTTGCCACGAAGCTTCCAGAAGTCCGAGGGAGAGACGAAGTGGGGCCACAGGGCGCCGCCACACTAGGGCGGCGCGGCCCAGGGGGGGGGGGGGGCCCGCGCGGCCCTATCGTGTGGGGCCCCAGTGACGCCTCCTGACCTGCCCTTCCGCCTACAAATAGTCTTTGTCGCGAAACCCCCAGTACCGAGAGCCACGATACGGAAAATCTTCCAGAGACGACGCCACCGCCAATCCCATCTCGGGGGATTCAGGAGATCGCCTCCGGCACCCTGCCGGAGAGGGGAATCATCTCCCGGAGGACTCTTCACCACCATGGTCGCCTCCGGAGTGATGAGTGAGTAGTTCACTGATGCGTGTGGTTGACACGTCCGTTGGGAACCCCAAGAGGAAGGTGTGATGCGCACAGCGGCAAGTTTCCCTCAGTAAGAAACCAAGGTTTAATCGAACCAGTAGGAGTCAAGAAGCACGTTGAAGGTTGATGGCGGCGGGATGTAGTGCGGCGCAACACCAGAGATTCCGGCGCCAACGTGGAACCTGCACAACACAACCAAAGTACTTTGCCCCAACGAAACAGTGAGGTTGTCAATCTCACCGGCTTGCTGTAACAAAGGATTAACCGTATTGTGTGGAAGATGATTGTTTGCAGAAAAGAGTAGAACAGTATTGCAGTAGATTGTATTTCAGTATAGAGAATTGGACCGGGGTCCACAGTTCACTAGAGGTGTCTCTCCCATAAGATAAACAGCATGTTGGGTGAACAAATTACAGTTGGGCAATTGACAAATAAAGAGGGCATGACCATGCACATACATATTATGATGAGTATAGTGAGATTTAATTGGGCATTACGACAAAGTACATAGACCGCCATCCAGCATGCATCTATGCCTAAAAAGTCCACCTTCAGGTTATCATCCGAACCCCCTCCAGTATTAAGTTGCTAACAACAGACAATTGCATTAAGTATTGCGCGTAATGTAATTAGTGACTACATCCTTGAACATAGCACCAATGTTTTATCCCTAGTGGCAACAGCACATCCATAACCTTAGAGGTTCTTGTCACCCCTCCAGATTCACGGAGACATGAACCCACTATCGAGCATAAATACTACCTCTTGGAGTTACTAGCATCAACTTGGCCAGAGCATCTACTAATAACGGAGAGCATGCAAGATCATAAACAACACATCGACATAACTTTGATAATCAACATAACAAGTATTCTCTATTCATCGGATCCCAACAAACGCAACATACAGAATTACAGATAGATGATCTTGATCATGTTAGGCAGCTCACAAGATCCGACAATGAAGCACAATGGGGAGAAGACAACCATCTAGCTACTGCTATGGACCCATAGTCCAGGGGTAGACTACTCACACATCACTCCGGAGGCGACCATGGCGGCGTAGAGTCCTCTGGGAGATGATTCCCCTCTCCGGCATGGTGTCGGAGGCGATCTCCTGGATCCCCCGAGATGGGATCGGCGGTGGCGGCGTCTCTGGAAGGTTTTCCGTATCGTGGCTCTCGGTACTGGGGGTTTCGCGATGGAGGCTTTAAGTAGGCGGAAGGGCAGGTCAAGAGGCGGCACGAGGGCCCCACACCACAGGGCCGCGCGGCCAAGGGGGGGGCCGCGCCGCCCTAGGGTGTGGCCACCTCGTGGCCCCACTTCGTCTCCTCTTCGGACTTCTGGAAGCTTCGTGGCAAAATAGGACCCTGGGCGTTGATTTCGTCCAATTCCGAGAATATTTCGTTACTAGGATTTCTGAAACCAAAAACAGCAGAAAACAACAACTGGCACTTCGGCATCTTGTTAATAGGTTAGTTCCAGAAAATGCATGAATATGACATAAAGTGTGCATAAAACATGTAGATAACATCAATAATGTGGCATGGAACATAAGAAATTATCGATACGTCGGAGACGTATCAGCATCCCCAAGCTTAGTTCTGCTCGTCCCGAGCAGGTAAAATGATAACACAGATAATTTCTGGAGTGACATGCCATCATAACCTTGATCATACTATTTGTAAAGCATATGTAGTGAATGCAGCGATCAAAACAATGTATATGACATGAGTAAACAAGTGAATCATAAAGCAAAGACTTTTCATGAATAGCACTTCAAGACAAGCATCAATAAGTCTTGCATAAGAGTTAACTCATGAAGCAATAATTCAAAGTAAAAGTATTGAAGCAACACAAAGGAAGATTAAGTTTCAGCGGTTGCTTTCAACTTGTAACATGTATATCTCATGGATATTGTCAACATAGAGTAATATAATAAGTGCAATAAGCAAATATGTAGGAATCAATGCACAGTTCACACAAGTGTTTGCTTCTTGAGGTGGAGAGAAATAGGTGAACTGACTCAACATTGAAAGTAAAAGAATGGTCCTCCATAGAGGAAAGGCATCGATTGCTATATTTGTGCTAGAGCTTTGATTTTGAAAACATGAAACAATTTTGTCAACGGTAGTAATAAAGCATATGTATCATGTAAATTATATCTTACAAGTTGCAAGCCTCATGCATAGTATACTAATAGTGCCCGCACCTTGCCCTAATTAGCTTGGACTACTGGATCATCACAATGCACATGTTTTAACCAAGTGTCACAAAGGGGTACCTCTATGCCGCCTGTACAAAGGTCTAAGGAGAAAGCTCGCATTGGATTTCTCGCTATTGATTATTCTCAACTTAGACATCCATACCGGGACAACATAGACAACAGATAATGGACTCCTCTTTTATGCATAAGCATGTAACAACAATTAATAATTTTCTCATATGAGATTGAGGATATTTGTCCAAAACTGAAACTTCCACCATGGATCATGGCTTTAGTTAGCGGCCCAATGTTCTTCTCTAACAATATGCATGCTTAATCATAAGGTGGTAGATCTCTCTTACTTCAGACAAGACGAACATGCATAGCAACTCACATGAAATTCAACAAAGAGTAGTTGATGGCGTCCCCAGTGAACATGGTTATCGCGCAACAAGCAACTTAATAAGAGATAAAGTGCATAATTATATATTCAATACCACAATAGTTTTTAAGCTATTTGTCCCATGAGCTATATATTGCAAAGGTGAATGATGGAGTTTTAAAGGTAGCACTCAAGCAATTTACTTTGGAATGGCGGAGAAATACCATGTAGTAGGTAGGTATGGTGGACACAAATGGCGTAGTGGTTGGCTCAAGTATTTTGGATGCATGAGAAGTATTCCCTCTCGATACAAGGTTTAGGCTAGCAAGGCTTATTTGAAACAAACACAAGGATGAACCGGTGCAGCAAAACTCACATAAAAGACATATTGAAAACATTATAAGACTCTACACCGTCTTCCTTGTTGTTCAAACTCAATACTAGATATTATCTAGACCTTAGAGAAACCAAATATGCAAACCAAATTTTAGCATGCTCTATGTATTTCTTCATTAATGGGTGCAAAGTATATGATGCAAGAGCTTAAACATGAGCACAACAATTGCCAAGTATCACATTACCCAAGACATTTATAGCAATTACAACATGTATCATTTTCCAATTCCAACCATATAACAATTTAACGAAGAAGAAACTTCGCCATGAATACTATGAGTAGAGCCTAAGGACATACTTGTCCATATGCTACAGCAGAGCGTGTCTCTCTCCCATAAAGTGAATGCTACGATCCATTTTATTCAAACAAAACAAAAAACAAAAACAAACCGACGCTCCAAGCAAAGCACATAAGATGTGATGGAATAAAAATATAGTTTCAGGGGAGGAACCTGATAATGTTGTCGATGAAGAAGGGGATGCCTTGGGCATCCCCAAGCTTAGACACTTGAGTCTTCTTGATATATGCAGGGGTGAACCACCGGGGCATCCCCAAGCTTAGAGCTTTCACTCTCCTTGATCATGTTGCATCATACTCCTCTCTTGATCCTTGAAAACTTCCTCCACACCAAACTTAGAACAACTCATTAGAGGGTTAGCGACAATAAAAATTAACATGTTCAGAGGTGACACAATCATTCTTAACACTTCTGGACATTGCATAAAGCTACTGGACATTAATGGATCAAAGAAATTCATCCAACATAGCAAAAGAGGCAATGCGAAATAAAAGGCAGAATCTGTCAAAACAGAACAGTTCGTATTGACGAATTTTATCGAGGCACTAGACTTGCTCAAATGAAAATGCTCAAATTGAATGAAAGTTGCGTACATATCTGAGGATCACTCACGTAAATTGGCATAATTTTCTGAGTTACCTACAGAGAAAACAGCCCAGATTCGTGACAGCAAAGAAATCTGTTTCTGCGCAGTAATCCAAATCTAGTATGAACTTTTCTATCAACGACTTTACTTGGCACAATAAAACACTAAACTAAGATAAGGAGAGGTTGCTACAGTAGTAAACAACTTCCAAGACTCAAAATAAAAACAAAGTACTGTAGGTAAAAACATGGGTTGTCTCCCATAAGCGCTTTTCTTTAACGCCTTTCAGCTAGGCGCAGAAAGTGTGTATCAAGTATTATCAAGAGACGATGCATTGGCATTCTTACCAGGGGTGTTGCACTTACCTTTCTTACTCTTATTCCTACTCTTTGGTCTAGGGAATACATGACCGCATCCGGGTGTAGAGGTAAAATTTAGAGTGCCTTTCCCAACATCTATGACTGCTCCCATGAGTTTCAGCAGGGATCTTCCAAGCGTGATTTGTCCTGTCCCTACACATTCAATAACGAGATAATCAGTGGATACCGTCCTTCCAAGAAAGGTTGTGAAAACACCTTCAGCTATACCCTTAGGAATTACAACAGAGTTATCCGTAAGAGTTATTTCTGCTCCCCTTCAGTAAGTCCCCAAAGTGTCAAAGATTTATAAATTTTTTCAGGCATGAGGCAAAACTCGGACATAATATCACAACGAGCAGGAAAAGTTTCACCACCAATAGTAACTTTAACGGTAGGCACCCACATTGAAGGTTCGAAGCTTAATGGAACATAATCATAGTATTCGCGAATTCGGTTATACACTTCTTTTAAACAGGATATATTTGTTTCAATAGTGTTTAATCTATTATGCATGCTAGCATGAGATGGATCAAAATTATTATCGGAGCTAAATGATGTAATCAATTTCCTTATGGCATTAAAAGCTTGATCCCCATCACAATGAAGGAAATCTCCTCCCACTACAGCATCTAAGGCATATCTATAGCGAAGAATAAGCCCGAAATAGAAATTACTAAGAAGCAAACTTAAGGTCATTTTAGGTTCAGTTTTACTATAAGCATCAAAAATTCTAGACCATGCTTCTTTAAAATTCTCTTCACCTCCTTGTTTAAAAGTTTAATCGATTCCTCAGGTGATAGAGTAGCAACTACGGGATTAGACATGATAATAAAGTAAATGCGAGTAACTAATTTTTTTGTGTTTTTGATATAGCAAACAAGATAGCAAATAAAGTAAAACTAGCAACTAATTTTTTTGTATTTTGATTTAGTGCAGCAAACAAAGTAGTAAATAAAACTAAGCAAGACAAAAACAAAGTAAAGAGATTGAGAAGTGGAGACTCCCCTTGCAGTGTGTCTTGATCTCCCCGGCAACGGCGCCAGAAATTTGCTTGATGCGTGTGGTTGACACGTCCGTTGGGAACCCCAAGAGGAAGGTGTGATGCGCACAGCGGCAAGTTTCCCTCAGTAAGAAACCAAGGTTTAATCGAACCAGTAGGAGTCAAGAAGCACGTTGAAGGTTGATGGCGGCGGGATGTAGTGCGGCGCAACACCAGAGATTCCGGCGCCAACGTGGAACCTGCACAACACAACCAAAGTACTTTGCCCCAACGAAACAGTGAGGTTGTCAATCTCACCGGCTTGCTGTAACAAAGGATTAACCGTATTGTGTGGAAGATGATTGTTTGCAGAAAACAGTAGAACAGTATTGCAGTAGATTGTATTTTAGTATAGAGAATTGGACCGGGGTCCACAGTTCACTAGAGGTGTCTCTCCCATAAGATAAACAGCATGTTGGGTGAACAAATTACAGTTGGGCAATTGACAAATAAAGAGGGCATGACCATGCACATACATATTATGATGAGTATAGTGAGATTTAATTGGGCATTACGACAAAGTACATAGACCGCCATCCAGCATGCATCTATGCCTAAAAAGTCCACCTTCAGGTTATCATCCGAACCCCCTCCAGTATTAAGTTGCTAACAACAGACAATTGCATTAAGTATTGCGCGTAATGTAATTAGTGACTACATCCTTGAACATAGCACCAATGTTTTATCCCTAGTGGCAACAGCACATCCATAACCTTAGAGGTTCTTGTCACCCATCCAGATTCACGGAGACATGAACCCACTATCGAGCATAAATACTCCCTCTTGGAGTTACTAGCATCAACTTGGCCAGAGCATCTACTAATAACGGAGAGCATGCAAGATCATAAACAACACATAGACATGAATTGATAATCAACATAACAAGTATTCTCTATTCATCGGATCCCAACAAACGCAACATATAGAATTACAGATAGATGATCTTGATCATGTTAGGCAGCTCACAAGATCCGACAATGAAGCACAATGGGGAGAAGACAACCATCTAGCTACTGCTATGGACCCATAGTCCAGGGGTAGACTACTCACACATCACTCCGGAGGCGACCATGGCGGCGTAGAGTCCTCCGGGAGATGATTCCCCTCTCCGGCAGGGTGCCGGAGGCGATCTCCTGGATCCCCCGAGATGGGATTGGCGGCGGCGGCGTCTCTGGAAGGTTTTCCGTATCGTGGCTCTCGGTACTGGGGGTTTCGCGACGGAGGCTTTAAGTAGGCGGAAGGGCAGGTCAAGAGGCGGCACGAGGGCCCCACACCACAGGGCCGCGCGGCCAAGGGGGGGGCGCGCCGCCCTAGGGTGTGGCCACCTCGTGGCCCCACTTCGTCTCCTCTTCGGACTTCTGGAAGCTTCGTGGCAAAATAGGACCCTGGGCGTTGATTTCGTCCAATTCCGAGAATATTTCGTTACTAGGATTTCTGAAACCAAAAACAGCAGAAAACAGCAACTGGCACTTCGGCATCTTGTTAATAGGTTAGTTCCAGAAAATGCACGAATATGACATAAAGTGTGCATAAAACATGTAGATAACATCAATAATGTGGCATGGAACATAAGAAATTATCGATACGTCGGAGACGTATCATTCACCCCTGGACTATGGGTCCATAGCAGTAGCTAGATGGTTGTCTTCTTCTAATTATGCTTCATTGTCGGGTCTTGTGAGCTGCCTAACATGATCAAGATCATCTATCTGTAATGCTATATGTTGTGTTTGTTGGGATCCGATGGATAGAGAATACTATGTTATGTTGATTATCAATCTATTACCTATGTGTTGTTTATGATCTTGCATGCTCTTCATTATTAGTAGAGGCTATGGCCAAGTTTTTACTCTTAACTCCAAGAGGGAGTATTTATGCTCGATAGTGGGTTCATGCCTCCATTAAATCTGGGACAGTGATAGAAAGTTCTAAGGTTGTGGATGTGCTGTTGTCACTAGGGATAAAACATTGATGCTATGTCCGAGGATGTAGTTGTTGATTACATTACGCACCATACTTAATGCAATTGTCTGTTGTTTGCAACTTAATACTGGAAGGGGTTCGGATGATAACTGATACGTCTCCGACGTATCGATAATTTCTTATGTTCCATGCCACATTATTGATGTTATCTACATGTTTTATGCACACTTTATGTCATATTCGTGCATTTTCTGGAACTAACCTATTAACAAGATGCCGAAGTGCCGATTCTTTGTTTCTGCTGTTTTTGGTTTCAGAAATCCTAGTAAGGAAATATTCTCGGAATTGGACGAAATCAAAGCCCAGGGGCCTATTTTCTCACGAAGCTTCCAGAAGTCCGAAGGAGAGACGAAGAGGGGCCACGGAGGGGCCACACCCTAGGGCGGCGCGGCCCCCCCCTTGGCCGCGCGGCCCTGTGGTGTGGGGCCCCCGTGCCGCCTCTTGACCTGCCCTTCCGCCTATAAAAAGTCTCCGTGACGAAACCCCCACTACCGAGAGCCACGATACGGAAAACCTTCCAGAGACGCCGCCGCCGCCGATCCCATCTCGGGGGATCCAGGAGATCGCCTCCGGCACCCTGCCGGAGAGGGGAATCATCTCCCGGAGGACTCTACGCCGCCATGGTCGCCTCCGGTGTGATGTGTGAGTAGTCTACCCCTGGACTATGGGTCCATAGCAGTAGCTAGATGGTTGTCTTCTCCCCATTGTGCTATCATTGTCGGATCTTGTGAGCTGCCTAACATGATCAAGATCATCTATCTGTAATTCTATATGTTGCGTTTGTTGGGATCCGATGAATAGAGAATACTTGTTATGTTGATTATCAAAGTTATATCTATGTGTTGTTTATGATCTTGCATGCTCTCCGTTATTAGTAGATGCTCTGGCCAAGTTGATGCTAGTAACTCCAAGAGGGAGTATTTATGCTCGATAGTGGGTTCATGTCTCCGTGAATCTGGAGGGGTGACAAGAACCTCTAAGGTTATGGATGTGCTGTTCCCACTAGGGATAAAACATTAGTGCTATGTTCAAGGATGTAGTCACTAGTTACATTACGCGCAATACTTAATGCAATTGTCTGTTGTTAGCAACTTAATACTGGAGGGGGTTCGGATGATAACCTGAAGGTGGACTTTTTAGGCATAGATGCAGTTGGATGACGGTCTATGTACTTTGTCGTAATGCCTAATTAAATCTCACTATACTCATCATGATATGTATGTGCATGGTCATGCTCTCTTTATTTGTCAATTGCCCAACTGTAATTTGTTCACCCAACATGCTGTTCGTCTTATGGGAGAGACACCTCTAGTGAACTGTGGACCCCGGTCCAATTCTCTTTACTGAAATACAATCTACTGCAATACTTGTTCTACTGTTTTCTGCAAACAATCATCTTCCACACAATACGGTTAACTCTTTGTTACAGCAAGCCGGTGAGATTGACAACCTCACTGTTTCGTTGGGGCAAAGTACTTTGGTTGTGTTGTGCAGGTTCCACGTTGGCGCCGGAATCCCTGGTGTTGCGCCGCACTACATCTCGCCGCCATCAACCTTCAACGTGCTTCTTGACTCCTACTGGTCCGATTAAACCTTGGTTTCTTACTGAGGGAAACTTGCCGCTGTGCGCATCACACCTTCCTCTTGGGGTTCCCAACGGACGTGCCAACCACACGCGTCAAGCAAATTTCTGGCGCCGTTGCCGGGGAGATCAAGACACGCTGCAAGGGGAGTCTCCACTTCTCAATCTCTTTACTTTGTTTTTGTCTTGCTTAGTTTTATTTACTACTTTGTTTGCTGCACTAAATCAAAATACAAAAAAATTAGTTGCTAGTTTTACTTTATTTGCTATCTTGTTTGCTATATCAAAAACACAAAAAAAAATAGTTACTTGTTTTACTTTACTTAATAGCATGCATGTTTTTATTTCACTAGTTAAGCATAATGGAAAACAACAAAAATATGAGAGATCTTTATGAACTTTATCTTGAATTGGGACATGATGTGTTTGAAGAGAGAATTAAAAAACCCATGGAACTTTATATGCATGCTAATGGGAATGCTATTACTATGAATGCTTTGAACACCATTGTTGCTAATGCTATGGAAAATTTTAAGCTTGGGGAAGCTGGCTTTGATGAGCATGATCTTTTTAGTCCCCCAAGCATTGAGGAGAAAATTTTCTTTTATGATTACAATATGCCTCCTATATATGATGATAGCCACTTTGTTGAATTTACTCCCACTACAACTAATAAAATTGATTATGCTTATGTGGAGAGTAATAATTTTATGCATGAGACTCATGATAAGAATGCTTTATGTGATAGTTATATTGTTGAGTTTGCTCATGATGCTACTGAAAGTTATTATGAGAGAGGAAAATATGGTTGTAGAAATTTTCATGTTACTAAAACACCTCTCTATGTGCTGAAATTTTTGAAGCTACACTTGTTTTATCTTTCTACGCTTGTTGCATTATGCTTCTTGAACTTGTTTATTTACAAGATTCCTCTTCATAGGAAGCATGTTAGACTTAAATGTGTTTTGAATTTGCCTCTTGAAGCTCTCTTTTGCTTCAAATACTATTTCTTGCGAGTGCATCATCAAAACTGATGAGCCCATCTTAATGGCTATAAAGAAAAAACTTCTTGGGAGATAACCCATGTGTTATTTTGCTACAGTACTTTGTTTTTATTTTGTGTCTTGGAAGTTGTTTACTACTGTAGCAACCTCTCCTTATCTTAGTTTTGTGTTTAGTTGTGCCAAGTTAAGCCGTTGATAGAAAAGTAAGTACTAGATTTGGATTACTGCACAGTTCCAGATTTCTTTGCTGTCACGAATCTGGGTCCACCTCCCTGTAGGTAACTCAGAAAATTAAGCCAATTTACGTGCATGATCCTCAGATATGTACGCAACTTTCATTCAATTTGAGCATTTTCATTTGAGCAAGTTTGGTGCCATTTTAAAATTCGTCAATACGAACTGTTCTGTTTTGACAGATTCTGCCTTTTATTTCGCATTGCCTCTTTCGCTATGTTGGATGAATTTCTTTGATCCATTAATGTCCAGTAGCATTATGCAATGTCCAGAAGTGTTAAGAATGATTGTGTCACCTCTGAATATGTCAATTTATATTGTGCACTAACCCTCTAATGAGTTGTTTCGAGTTTGGTGTGGAGGAAGTTTTCAAGGATCAAGAGAGGAGTATGATGCAACATGATCAAGGAGAGTGAAAGCTCTAAGCTTGGGGATGCACCCGGTGGTTCACCCCTGCATATATCAAGAAGACTCAAGCGTCTAAGCTTGGGGATGCCCAAGGCACCCCCTTCTTCATCGACAACATTATCAGGTTCCTCCCCTGAAACTATATTTTTATTCCATCACATCTTATGTGCTTTTTCTTGGAGCGTCGGTTTGTTTTTGTTTTTGTTTTGTTTGAATAAAATGGATCCTAGCATTCACTTTATGGGAGAGAGACACGCTCCGCTGTAGCATATGGACAAGTATGTCCTTGGTTTCTACTCATAGTATTCATGGCGAAGTTTCTCCTTCGTTAAATTGTTATATGGTTGGAATTGGAAAATGATACATGTAGTAATTGCTATAAATGTCTTGGGTAATGTGATACTTGGCAATTGTTGTGCTCATGTTTAAGCTCTTGCATCATATGCTTTGCACCCATTAATGAAGAAATACATAGAGCATGCTAAAATTTGGTTTGCATATTTGGTTTCTCTAAGGTCTAGATAATTTCTAGTTTTGAGTTTGAACAACAAGGAAGACGGTGTAGAGTCTTATAATGTTTTCAATATGTCTTTTATGTGAGTTTTGCTGCACCGGTTCATCCTTGTGTTTGTTTCAAATAAGCCTTGCTAGCCTAAACCTTGTATCGAGAGGGAATACTTCTCATGCATCCAAAATACTTGAGCCAACCACTATGCCATTTGTGTCCACCATACCTACCTATACTACATGGTATTTTTCCGCCATTCCAAAGTAAATTGCTTGAGTGCTACCTTTAAAATTCCATCATTCACCTTTGCAATATATAGCTCATGGGACAAATAGCTTAAAAACTATTGTGGTATTGAATATGTAATTATGCACTTTATCTCTTATTAAGTTGCTTGTTGTGCGATAACCATGTTCACTGGGGACGCCATCAACTTTTCGTTGTTGAATTTCATGTGAGTTGCTATGCATGTCCGTCTTGTCTGAAGTAAGAGAGATCTACCACCATATGGTTAAGCATGCATATGTTAGAGAAGAACATTGGGCCGCTAACTAAAGCCATGCTCCATGGTGGAAGTTTCAGTTTTGGACAACAATCCTCAAATCTCAAATGAGAAAATTGTTAATTGTTGGTATATGCTTATGCATAAAAGAGGAGTCCATTATCTGTTGTCTATGTTGTCCCGGTATGGATGTCTAAGTTGAAGAATAATCAATAGCGAGAAATCCAATGCGAGCTTTCTCCTTAGACCTTTGTACAGGCGGCATAGAGGTACCCCTTTGTGACACTTGGTAAAAACAATGCATTGTGATGATCCGGTAGTCCAAGCTAATTAGGACAAGGTGCGGGCACTATTAGTACACTATGCATGAGGCTTGCAACTTATAAGATATAATTTACATGATGCATATGCTTTATTACTACCGTTGACAAAATTGTTTCATGTTTTCAAAATCAAAGCTCTAGCACAAATATAGCAATCGATGCTTTTCCTCTATGGAGGACCATTCTTTTACTTTCAATGTTGAGTCAGTTCACCTATCTCTCTCCACCTCAAGAAGCAAACACTTGTGTGAACTGTGCATTGATTCCTACATACTTGCTTATTGCACTTATTATATTACTCTATGTTGACAATATCCATGAGATATACATGTTACAAGTTGAAAGCAACCGCTGAAACTTAGTCTTCTTTTGTGTTGCTTCAATGCCTTTACTTTGAATTATTGCTTTATGAGTTAACTCTTATGCAAGACTTATTGATGCTTGTCTTGAAGTGCTATTCATGAAAAGTCTTTGCTATATGATTTACTTGTTTACTCATGTCATATACATTGTTTTGATCGCTGCATTCACTACATATGCTTTACAAATAGTATGATCAAGATTATGATGGCATGTCACTCCAGAAATTATCTGTGTTATCGTTTTACCTGCTCGGGACGAAGCGAGAACTAAGCTTGGGGATGCTGATACGTCTCCGACGTATCGATAATTTCTTATGTTCCATGCCACATTATTGATGTTATCTACATGTTTTATGCACACTTTATGTCATATTCGTGCATTTTACGGAACTAACCTATTAACAAGATGCCGAAGTGCCGATTCTTGTTTTCTGCTGTTTTTGGTTTCAGAAATCCTAGTAAGGAAATATTCTCGGAATTGGACGAAATCAAAGCCCGGGGCCTATTTTCTCACGAAGCTTCCAGAAGTCCGAAGGAGAGACGAAGAGGGGCCACGGAGGGGCCACACCCTAGGCGGCGCGGCCCCCTTGGCCGCGCGGCCCTGTGGTGTGGGGCCCCCGTGCCGCCTCTTGACCTGCCCTTCCGCCTATAAAAAGTCTCCGTGACGAAACCCCCGGTACCGAGAGCCACGATACGTAAAACCTTCCCGGAGACGCCGCCGCCGCCGATCCCATCTCGGGGGATCCAGAGATCGCCTCCGGCACCTGCCGGAGAGGGGAATCATCTCCCGGAGGACTCTACGCCGCCATGGTCGCCTCCGGTGTGATGTGTGAGTAGTCTACCCCTGGACTATGGGTCCATAGCAGTAGCTAGATGGTTGTCTTCTCCCCATTGTGCTATCATTGTCGGATCTTGTGAGCTGCCTAACATGATCAAGATCATCTATCTGTAATTCTATATGTTGCGTTTGTTGGGATCCGATGAATAGAGAATACTTGTTATGTTGATTATCAAAGTTATATCTATGTGTTGTTTATGATCTTGCATGCTCTCCGTTATTAGTAGATGCTCTGGCCAAGTTGATGCTAGTAACTCCAAGAGGGAGTATTTATGCTCGATAGTGGGTTCATGTCTCCGTGAATCTGGAGGGGTGACAAGAACCTCTAAGGTTATGGATGTGCTGTTGCCACTAGGGATAAAACATTAGTGCTATGTTCAAGGATGTAGTCACTAGTTACATTACGCGCAATACTTAATGCAATTGTCTGTTGTTAGCAACTTAATACTGGAGGGGGTTCGGATGATAACCTGAAGGTGGACTTTTTAGGCATAGATGCAGTTGGATGACGGTCTATGTACTTTGTCGTAATGCCCAATTAAATCTCACTATACTCATCATGATATGTATGTGCATGGTCATGCTCTCTTTATTTGTCAATTGCCCAACTGTAATTTGTTCACCCAACATGCTGTTCGTCTTATGGGAGAGACACCTCTAGTGAACTGTGGACCCCGGTCCAATTCTCTTTACTGAAATACAATCTACTGCAATACTTGTTCTACTGTTTTCTGCAAACAATCATCTTCCACACAATACGGTTAACTCTTTGTTACAGCAAGCCGGTGAGATTGACAACCTCACTGTTTCGTTGGGGCAAAGTACTTTGGTTGTGTTGTGCAGGTTCCACGTTGGCGCCGGAATCCCTGGTGTTGCGCCGCACTACATCTCGCCGCCATCAACCTTCAACGTGCTTCTTGACTCCTACTGGTCCGATTAAACCTTGGTTTCTTACTGAGGGAAACTTGCCGCTGTGCGCATCACACCTTCCTCTTTGGGTTCCCAACGGACGTGCCAACCACACGCATCAATAACCTGAAGGTGGACTTTTTAGGCATAGATGCATGCTGGATAGCGGTCTATGTACTTTGTCGTAATGCCCAATTAAATCTCATAATACTCATCATATCATGTATGTGCATGGTCATGCCCTCTCTATTTGTCAATTGCCCAACTGTAATTTGTTCACCCAACATGCTATTTATCTTATGGGAGAGACACCTCTAGTGAACTGTGGACCCCGGTCCATTCTTTTAATCGAATACAATCTACTGCAATACTTGTTCTACTATTCTCTGCAAACAATCATCATCCACACTATACATCTAATCCTTTGTTACAGCAAGCCGGTGAGATTGACAACCTCACTGTTTCGTTGGGGCAAAGTACTTTGGTTGTGTTGTGCAGGTTCCACGTTGGCGCCGGAATTCCTGGTGTTGCGCCGCACTACATCTCGCCGCCATCAACCTTCAACGTGCTTCTTGGCTCCTACTGGTTCGATAAACCTTGGTTTCTTACTGAGGGAAAACTTGCCGCTGTACGCATCACACCTTCCTCTTGGGGTTCCCAACGGTCGCGTGCTATACGCGTACCAAGACTGTTTTCTGGCGCCGTTGCCGGGGACCTGAAGAAAAGTTACACCACAGAGATCTCTAACTCCCACGTCAACTTTGCGCCAGCAACTGTTTTCTGGCGCCGTTGCCGGGGAGATCAAGACATGCTGCAAGGGGAGTCTCCACATCCCAATCACTTTGCTTTGTTTTTGTCTTGCTTTATTTTATTTACTACTTTGTTTGCTGCACTAAAACAAAACACAAAAAAATTAGTTGCTAGCTTTACTTTACTTGCTATCTTGTTTGCTATAACAAAAACACAAAAAAATTAGTTACTTGCATTTACTTTATCTAGTTTGTTTTATTTACTGTTTCTAAAATGGGTACTCCTGAAAATACTAAGTTGTGTGACTTCACAACCACAAATAATAATGATTTCTTATGCACACCTATTGCTCCACCTACTACCACAGTAGAATTTTTTGAAATTAAACCTGCTTTACTGAATCTTGTTATGCGAGAGCAATTTTCTGGTGTTAGTTCTGATGATGCTGCTGCCCATCTCAATAATTTTGTTGAATTATGTGAAATGCAAAAGTATAAGGATGTAGATGGTGACATTATAAAATTAAAATTGTTTCCTTTCTCATTAAGAGGAAGAGCTAAAGATTGGTTGCTATCTCTGCCTAAGAATAGTATTGATTCAAGGACTAAATGCAAGGATGCTTTTATTGGTAGATATTATCCCCCTGGTAAAATTATATCTTTGAGAAGTAGCATAATGAATTTTAAACAATTGGATAATGAGCATGTTGCACAAGCATGGGAAAGAATGAAATCTTTGGTTAAAAATTGCCCAACCCATGGACTGACTACTTGGATGATCATCCAAACCTTTTATGCAGGACTGAATTTTTCTTCGCGGAACCTATTGGATTCAGCTGCTGGAGGTACCTTTATGTCCATCACTCTTGGCGAAGCGACAAAGCTTCTTGATAATATGATGATTAATTACTCTGAATGGCACACGGAAAGAGCTCCACAAGGTAAGAAGGTAAATTCTGTCGAAGAAACCTCTTCCTTGAGTGATAAGATTGATGCTATTATGTCTATGCTTGTGAATGGTAGAACTAATGTTGATCCTAATAAAGTTCCGTTAGCTTCATTGGTTGCTCAAAAAGAATATGTTGATGTGAATTTCATTAAGAATAACAATTACAATAACTCTATGCCATATCCTGCTAATGGTAACTCTTATGGTAGATATGTTTCACCTAATGAAGAAAAGATGTTAGAAATTGAAAGATCCACTAAGAGCTTTATGCAATACCAATATGAGCAAAATAAATTGTTTACTAAATCTATGAATGAACAATCTACCTTGTTGAAGAATATAGGAAATCAACCTAAAAATTTGAATATGGAGATCTCTGGGTTGCAAACTAAACTTGCAAATGCTGAAAACCGAATCTCATACATGTCTGCGTCACAATCTTCTTTAATTAATAAAATGGCTGCTAAACCTGAGGATATTGATAATAAAATTGTTACTACAGCAAATGCCATCCAAGTTAGAATTAATGAGAATATAAGATTGATGACCGAATTGCGTGCTAGGTGGTAAAGAGAAGAAAATGAAAAAGAAGATAATATAGCTAAAGTTTGGACTATTACCACCACTAGTAATGCTAATGCTACACATGTTTCTGCACCTCCTACTAATAATTATAAAAGAATTGGTGTTAGCAATGTTTCCACTTCTAATGCAAAGCGCGAAAAACTGCCTGAAACTGCTAAAATTGCTGAAATTGCCTGTGATAAAACTGCTGAAATTTTTTCCAATATTGGGGATGATGATCCCATTGCTTTAGATTATAATGGATTAGATTTTGATGATTGCCACATCTCTGAAGTTATAAAGTTCTTACAAAAACTTGCTAAAAGTCCTAATGCTAGTGCTATAAACTTGGCTTTCACGAAACATATTACGAATGCTCTCATAAAAGCTAGAGAAGAGAAACTAGAACGCGAAGCTTCTATTCCTAGGAAGCTAGAGGATGGTTGGGAGCCCTTCATTAAGATGAAGGTCAATGACTTTGATTGTAATGCTTTATGTGATCTTGGTGCAAGTATTTCCGTTATGCCTAAGAAAATCTATAATATGCTTGACTTGCCACCATTGAAAAATTGTTATTTGGATGTTAATCTTGCTGATAATTCTACAAAGAAACCTTTGGGGAGAGTTGATAATGTTTGCATTACCGTTAACAATAACCTTGTCCCTGTTGGTTTTGTTGTCTTGGATATTGAATGCAATGCATCTTGTCCCATTATATTGGGAAGACCTTTTCTTCGAACTGTTGGTGCTATCATTGATATGAAGGAAGGTAATATTAAATATCAATTTCCTCTCAAGAAAGGTATGGAACACTTCCCTAGAAAGAGAATTAAGTTACCTTTTGATTCTATCATTAGAACAAATTATGATGTTGATGCTTTGTCTCTTGATAATACTTGATACACACTTTCTGCGCCTAGCTGAAAGGCGTTAAAGAAAAGCGCTTATGGGAGACAACCCATGTTTTTACTACAGTACCTTTATTTTATATTTGAGTCTTGGAAGTTGTTACTACTGTAGCAACCTCTCCTTATCTTAGTTTTGTGCATTGTTGTGCCAAGTAAAGTCGTTGATAGTAAGGTTCATACTAGATTTGGATTACTGCGCAGAAACAGATTTCTTTGCTGTCACGAATCTGGGCCTAATTCTCTGTAGGTAACTCAGAAAATTATGCCAATTTACGTGAGTGATCCTCAGATATATACTCAACTTTCATTAAATTTGAGCATTTTCATTTGAGCAAGTCTGGTGCCTCAATAAAATTCGTCTTTACGAACTGTTCTGTTTTGACAGATTCTGCCTTTTATTTCGCATTGCCTGTTTTGCTATGCTTGATGGATTTTTCGATTCCATTGACTTTCAGTAGCTTTGTGCAATGTCCAGAAGTGTTAAGAATGATTATGTCACCTCTGAACATGTAAATTTTAATTGTGCACTAACCCTCTAATGAGTTGTTTTGAGTTTGGTGTGGAGGAAGTTTTCAAGGATCAAGAGAGGGAGATGATACAACATGATCAAGGAGAGTGAAAGCTCTAAGCTTGGGGTTGCCCCGGTGGTTCACCCCTGCATATTTCAAGAAGACTCAAGTGTCTAAGCTTGGGGATGCCTAAGGCATCCCCTTCTTCATCGACAACATTATCAGGTTCCTCTAGTGAAACTATATTTTTATTCCATCACATCTTATGTACTTTGCTTGGAGCGTCGGTTTGTTTTTGTTTTTGTTTTGTTTGAATAAAATGGATCCTAGCATTCATTGTGTGGGAGAGAGACACGCTCCGCTGTTGCATATGGACAAATCTGTCCTTAGGCTTTACTCATAGTATTCATGGCGAAGGTTGAATCTTCTTCGTTAAATTGTTATATGGTTGGAATCGGGAAATGATACATGTAGTAATTGCTATAATGTCTTGGATAATGTGATACTTGGCAATTGTTGTGCTCATGTTTAAGCTCTTGCTGTTGGAGATATGCCCAAGAGGCAATAATAAATGGTTATTATATATCTTTGTGTTTATGATAATGTTTATATACCATGCTATAATTGTATTAACCGAAACATTGATACATGTGTGATATGTAAACAACTAAGAGTCCCTAGTATGCCTCTTAACTAGCTTGTTGATTAATGGATGATTAGTTTCATAATCATGAACATTGGATGTTATTAATAACAAGGTTATATCATTGTATGAATGATGTAATGGACACACCCAATTAAGCGTAGCATAAAGATCACGTCATTAAGTTATTTGCTATAAGCTTTTGATACATAGTTACCTAGTCCTTATGACCATGAGATCATGTAAATCACTTATACCGGAAAGGTACTTTGATTACATCAAACGCCACTACGTAAATGGGTGGTTATAAAGGTGGGATTAAGTATCCAGAAAGTATGAGTTGGGGCATATGGATCAACAGTGGGATTTGTCCATCCCGATGACGGATAGATATACTCTGGGCCCTCTCGGTGGAATGTCGTCTAATGTCTTGCAAGCATATGAATGAGATCATAAGAGACCACATACCACGGTACGAGTAAAGAGTACTTGTCAGGAGACGAGGTTGAACAAGGTATAGAGTGATACCGATGATCAAACCTCGGACAAGTAAAATATCGCGTGACAAAGGGAATTGGTATCGTATGTGAATGGTTCATTCGATCACTAAAGTCATCGTTGAATATATGGGAGCCATTATGGATCTCCAGATCCCGCTATTGGTTATTGGTCGGAAAGAGTTCTCACCCATGTCCACATAGTTCGCGAACCGTAGGGTGACACACTTAAGGTTTGATGTTGTAATGGTAGAACTTGAATATGGAATGGAGTTCGAAGTATTGTTCGAAGTCTCGGATGGGATCCCGGACATCACGGGGAGTTCCGGAATGGTCCGGAGAATAAGATTCATATATAGGAAGTCATATTCCAAGTTTGGAAATGATCCGGTGCATTTATGGCAGGTTCTAGAAGATTCTAGAAAAGTCCGGAAGAAAGGCACTATGGAAGGTGGAGTCCCGGAGGGACTCCACAAGCTTGGCCGGCCAAACCCTAAGGGAGGAGTCCCAGGTGGGCTCCACCTGAGGTGGCCGGCCACCCCACCTAAGGAAAAGGTGGGAGTCCCACCTTGGGTAGGACTCCCCCCTTGAGTAGGTTTCCCACCTTTGGGAAGTTTTGGTGTTGGGGTCTTATTCGAAGACTTGGACTAAAACTCTTGGGGCTTCCACCTATATAATGAGGGGCATAGGGGAGGGGGCCGGCCACCACAAGCCCTCAAGGAGGCCGCACCCCATAGTGGCCGGCCACCCCCTCTCCCAAACCCTAGCCGCCCCCTCTCCTCCACCTCTCCCGCAACGCTTAGCGAAGCTCCGCCGGAGTTCTCCATCGCCACCGCCACCACGCCGTCGTGCTGCCGGATTCAAGGAGGAGCTACTACTTCTGCTGCCCGCTGGAACGGGGAGAAGGACGTCATCTTCATCAACACCGAATGTGTGACCGAGTACGGAGGTGCTGCCCGATCGTGGCACCGTGATCAAGATCTTCTACGCGCTTTTGCAAGCGGCAAGTGATCGTCTACCGCAGCAATAAGAGCCTACTCTTATAGGCTTTGGAAATCTTCAAGGGTTAGTCTCGTTCATCCCCTCGTTGCTCCCATCTTCTAGATTGCATCTTGGCTTGGATTGCGTTCTCGCGGTAGGAAAATTTTTGTTTTCTATGCAACGAATCCCTACAGTGGTATTAGAGCCGTGTCTATGCATAGATGGTTGCACGAGTAGAACACAATGGTTTTGTGGGCGTTGATGCTCTTGTTGTCTTTAGTTTGAGTACTTTGCATCTTTGTGGCATAGTGGGATGAAGCGGCCCGGACTAACTTTACATGACCGCGTTCATGAGACTTGTTCCTCGTTCGACATGCAACTTGTATTGCATAAGAGGCTTTGTGGGTGTCTGTCTCTCCTACTATAGTGAAGATTCAATTTACTCTTCTATTGACAACACTAGTATCACCGTTGTGGTTTATGTTCGTAGGTAGATTAGATCTCTCTCGAAAACCCTAAACCACGTAAATGCAAACCAAATTAGAGACGTCTAACTTGTTTTTGCAGGGTTTGGTGATATGATATGGCCATAATGTGATGATGAATATGTATGAGATGATCATTATTGTATTGTGGCAACTGGAAGGAGCCTTATGGTTGTCTTTAATTTTCATGTTGAGTAGTATTTCAAAGTAGTTGTAATAGTTGCTACATGAGGTGAACAACCATGAAGACGGCGCCATGAACCTTGACGCTACGCCGACGATGATGGAGATCATGCTCGTTAATGATGGAGATCATGTCCGTGCTTTGGAGATGAAGATCAAAGGCGCAAAGACAAAAGGGCCATATCATATCACATATGAATTGCATGTGATGTTAATCCTTTATGCATCTTATTTTGCTTAGAACGCGACGGTAGCATTATAAGATGATCCCTCACATTAATATCAAGATAATAAAGTGTTCTCCCCTCGTATGCACCGTTGCCAAAGTTCGTCGTTTCAAAGCATCTCGTGATGATCAGATGTGATAGATTCAATGTTCATATACAACGGGTGTAAGCCATGTTGCACACGCGGAATACTTGGGTTTGCTTGACGAGCCTAGCATGTACAGACATGGCCTCGGGACAACGGAAACCGAAAGGTTGAACACGAGTCATATGGATGATATGATCAACATGTTGATGTTCACCATTGAAGCTACATCATCTCACGTGATGATCGGTTTTGGTGTAGTGGATTTGGATCGTGTACCACTTAACAACTATGAGGGATGTTGTATTAAGTGGGAGTTCATTAGTAATTAGATTAAAACATGAACTAATTATCATAAACATAGTCTGAGTACTATTTTGAATTAATTTGTAGAATTGGCATCCGTTTTCTACCATGCGCTAGTCTTGTAATTGAGATAGAAATACTGTTAAATCTGACAAGTAACTTTACGGACTGGTACCGTATTGTTAATGAATCAAGAAATGATTAAGTCCTATTGCAAACTTTTAGTAAACCTCACTTTGTTGATTCATAGAGCTAAGGTTTCAATTAGTACCTAAAGTTATCTTGTCTCCGTGAAACTTGAAGTTCAAATCTGTTTGAAAAGTAAGGAGCTGAAAATTTAGTTTTCAGAAATAATCAAGGTACGAGATATATGTGATATCTAAGACCTTACTGCAAGATGATAGAATATAATTTGGTGAGACTACATAAACTCATAAGTTTTATGGGAATGTACGAAGGTTGAAGACGCAAGGCGTCCCAATCCTCCAACTATTGGGGCACTAACGTTATTCGCATATCCATGAAGTAATCGTCCTTAGTATGCACCGTCGCTAAGACTCGTCATTTCGAAGCATCACGTGATGATCGGGTGTTATAGATTCTACGTGTGCATACAACGGGTGCAAGACAGATTTGCACATGCGAATACTAAGGTTAAACTTTATGAGCCTAGCATGTATAGACATGGTCTCAGAAAGTCATCATGATACAATGGATAAAATTATGAATGAAATTGTTCATCATATTACAAGGTTATTAATAGTGAATTCTGGAACACTTGTCATATGATGATCAACTTCAAAGTAAGAACCTCAAGGTTATTGGTATTTGACCAACAAACCTAGAAGTTATTGATGTTGAAGTGTTTTTCTGAATAATGAGGAAAGCTAAAAGAGAAACTACAAAAGATTATTGGCAGAAAGAAAGAAAAGACTAGAAAGTCTAGCTCAGGTGTATATAAATGGTATACATATTATGGATATATTCCTCGTTTAATCACACAATGAAATTCTTGGGTATTTGTACCATATTGGTTGGTATGAAGTGTCATACAAAACAACGCAATACAAGAATACAATGGCCTAAGTGACTGACAAGGAATATGATAGGAATGCACGTCTGGAACAAAATAAAGTGTTATTATGTTCGTCGTTGGCATTCTATCTAGCCCTTAGAATTTATAATAAAGAACTTAGTAATTGTTATTTTGCTCTGGTCAAATAAAAACAATGAGTTGTTCAAATTATGACATTACTCCATGTACGATGGATAAGTTATTATAAATCTTAATGGTGAAACACACATACATAACACTGACGCTAAATTCCATAAGGCAAATGATTTGAATTCCACTTATTTGTGGAACCGCCATTTAGGTCATGTTAGAAAGGAACGCATGAAGGAACTCCATGCAAATGGATTTTTGGAGTCATTTGATTTTTGAATCATTTGGCGCTTGCAAATCTTTTCTAAAGAGAATGATTAAAATACCGTTCATAGGCCAGAAGTTGAACGGGCAATAAACTTAGTGAAAAAAAATACATGATGATGTATGTGGTTCACTGGGCATAGTTGTGTGCGGGAGATTCTTCTACTTCATGAAAACTTACAACAATGAATTGAGTATATATATGTGAATATATTCGATAAGGAAGAAGTTTGAAACATTTGAATGGATTCAAATAATTTTCAGCATGAAGTGGAAATCATCGTAATAGAAAAGTCAAATATCTATGATTGGATCATGGTGGAAATATTTGAATTACGAGTTTTAGCGAACATCTAAGAGAGTCATGAAATTGTTCTACAACTCACATTTCTTGGAGTATCATAATGATGATATAGTATCCGAGAGATGTATCCAAACCTTGTTGGATTAATGATGAGATAAAATATTATGACGCCATTATATTTTTGTGGATTATGCTTTAGTGACTACCGCTTTTACACTGAATAGAGAATCATCATGATCCGTTGAAATGACACCATACAAGTTGTGGTATGGGTATAAACCCTAATAGTCTTTTCTTAAATTTTGGTCTAAGAGTTTACAACCAAAATCGGATGAATGTCTTTGTTGGTTATCCCAGAGAATTGATTGGGAATTCTTCCCACTATGGAGACAAAGACAAAAGTGTTTGTCAATGTTTCTTATTTCCAAGAAATTGTTTCTAGCGAAGTTTTTGAGTGGGAGGACAATAGAACTTGATAAAGTTAATGAACCTGAGCATAATGATCAGAGTAGCGCAGCATCGGAATTGGTTCCGGAAGCGGCCACGACGATCATGGCTCCCATGACTACATATTGTTTTAGCCATGGAGATCGAAGTACATATTGAACCTTGTAGGTACGGTTTACTTTGTGATCAAATAAATGATTTGTGGACAAAGGATTGATTTTGAACAATGATAAACCAACTACAAACAAAGAAGTTATGATGGGCCCTGACTCCGTTTAAAATGGCGATACGCCATGAAATCCAAGATAGATGAATACTTATTGAAAGTATATGGATCTATAAAATTGATGAAGCTTGACTTGTTGAAAAGTTGTTTGCGACAAAATTCAAAGAGTTGAATACAATAAGATTAGATCTTCTGTAGCAATGCTTATAGTCTATGTGGATTATTCTAGTAATCACTACATATTTCTTTTATGAGATATGCTAGTAGGATGGCAAAATACATTATTATAAGAAGTGTGTATTAAAGGTGTATACAAGATACAACCAAAAGTTTTGCTAGTCCGTGGAATACTAGATAGATATACAAACTTCAATTGGATGAAGTAAGTATCACGGAGTTGGAATCTTCACCAGATGAAATAGTCAAAGAGTTTTTGATTTCATCAGAGACGATGAAGAGGCTTGCATTTGCAAGAAATTAAGTGGGAGCGTTGAGACATATTTATAATAATTTATGTAGATGACATATAGTTGGTTATAAATGATGTAATTATATACTTGATTAAAAAGGTTTCATTGAGAATTAATTTCAATGAAAGGATATGGACTGAAACAAATTTAGTGTCAAGATCTATGAAGATAGATTGAAACACATAAATAAGTTTAAGTCAAAGTACATAGGATGGATATTGAAGTAGTTCAATATAGAAATATTAAGAAAATGTTCTTGTCATGTGAAGTTTTAACAAGACTTGAGTGTATCTGACACTCAATGAGTAAAAACACATGAGTGATTATAGATCACAAATAATATGTACACAATCAGATGTCATGTGCTCTTAAAAATGTTATGAGCATGTACCAGAATGATTCATGTGATGATCATTGAAAAACAGTAAGAATATTCTTGAGTACTTAAGAAGAACCAGGGATATATATATATATAGTTTTGTATGGAGAAATGACAAACAAATCGTTGTAAAGTGTTGCACCGATATTTGTTTTGTCACATATGAAAATAAAATTTCAATCTCAAATTAGACTAAGTGTTGTTTAAAAGGTAGCACAATGAGCTAGAAGTTGTCTATGCTAGATTTAGAAGATTTCTAAATATTGTGACGGATTCTGCAAAATAAGGTAGAGTATGTCATTGTTTTGACAATGACAAAGGATGTTAAAGTCAAGAAGTTCTTTGAGAACTTGGTGTAGTTCCGACAGAGTCAGAACTTTGAAGCTATATTGTGTGTGACAATATTAGTGACATATTTCAGACCGCGGAATTAAGGTTCCACCAGAAGACCAAACATATTTAATGCCGACTCATTTGGAAATGAGTGATGCGTTGAGACGCAAATGAATTACAAAATACATACGTTTCTGAGCGTGTCAGATCCGTTGACTAAAACCTCTCCCGTGAGCAAAACATGATAAAGCACCAGAAGGCCAAGGTGTTATATTTTTACAAATGTAAACTAGATTATTGACTCTAGTGCAAGTGGGAGACTGTTGGAGATATGCCCAAGAGGCAATAATAAATGGTTATTATATATCTTTGTGTTTATGATAACATTTATATACCATGCTATAATTGTATTAACCGAAACATTGATACATGTGTGATATGTAAACAACTAAGAGTCCCTAGTATGCCTCTTAACTAGCTTGTTGATTGATGGATGATTAGTTTCATAATCATGAACATTGGATGTTATTAATAACAAGGTTATATCATTGTATGAATGATGTAATGGACACACCCAATTAAGCGTAGCATAAAGATCACGTCATTAAGTTATTTGCTATAAGCTTTTGATACATAGTTACCTAGTCCTTATGACCATGAGATCATGTAAATCACTTATACCGGAAAGGTACTTTGATTACATCAAATGCCACTGCGTAAATGGGTGGTTATAAAGGTGGGATTAAGTATCCGGAAAGTATGAGTTGAGGCATATGGATCAACAGTGGGATTTGTCCATCCCGATGACGGATAGATATACTCTGGGCCCTCTCGGTGGAATGTCGTCTAATGTCTTGCAAGCATATGAATGAGTTCATAAGAGACCACATACCACGGTACGAGTAAAGAGTACTTGTCAGGAGACGAGGTTGAACAAGGTATAGAGTGATACCGATGATCAAACCTCGGATAAGTAAAATATCGCGTGACAAAGGGAATTGGTATCGTATGTGAATGGTTCATTCGATCACTAAAGTCATCGTTGAATATGTGGGAGCCATTATGGATCTCCAGATCCCGCTATTGGTTATTGGTCGGAAAGAGTTCTCACCCATGTCCACATAGTTCGCGAACCGTAGGGTGACACACTTAAGGTTTGATGTTGTAATGGTAGAACTTGAATATGGAATGGAGTTCGAAGTATTGTTCGAAGTCTCGGATGGGATCCCGGACATCACGAGGAGTTCCGGAATGGTCCGGAGAATAAGATTCATATATAGGAAGTCATATTCCAAGTTTGGAAATGATCCGGTGCATTTATGGCAGGTTCTAGAAGATTCTAGAAAAGTCCGGAAGAAAGGCACTATGGAAGGTGGAGTCCCGGAGGGACTCCACAAGCTTGGCTGGCCAAACCCTAAGGGAGGAGTCCCAGGTGGGCTCCACCTGAGGTGGCCGGCCACCCCACCTAAGGAAAAGGTGGGAGTCCCACCTTGGGTAGGACTCCCCCCTTGAGTAGGTTTCCCACCTTTGGGAAGTTTTGGTGTTGGGGTCTTATTCGAAGACTTGGACTACAACTCTTGGGGCTTCCACCTATATAATGAGGGGCATAGGGGAGGGGGCCGACCACCACAAGCCCTCAAGGAGGCCGCACCCCATAGTGGCCGGCCACCCCCTCTCCCAAACCCTAGCCGCCCCCTCTCCTCCACCTCTCCCGCAACGCTTAGCGAAGCTCCGCCGGAGTTCTCCATCGCCACCGCCACCACGCCGTCGTGCTGCCGGATTCAAGGAGGAGCTACTACTTCCGCTGCCCGCTAGAACGGGGAGAAGGACGTCGTCTTCATCAACACCGAACGTGTGACCGAGTACGGAGGTGCTGCCCGATCGTGGCACCGTGATCAAGATCTTCTACGCGCTTTTGCAAGCGGCAAGTGATCGTCTACCGCAGCAATAAGAGCCTACTCTTATAGGATTTGGAAATCTTCAAGGGTTAGTCTCGTTCATCCCCTCGTTGCTCCCATCTTCTAGATTGCATCTTGGCTTGGATTGCGTTCTCGCGGTAGAAATTTTTTTGTTTTCTATGCAACGAATCCCTACACTTGCATCATATACTTTGCACCCATTAATGAAAAAATACATAGAGCTTGCTAAAATTTGGTTTGCATAATTGGTCTCGCTAAGGTCTAGATAATTTCTAGTATTGAGTTTGAACAACAAGGAAGACGGTGTAGAGTCTTATAATGTTTACAATATGTCTTTTATGTAAGTTTTGCTGCACCGGTTCATCCTTGTGTTTGTTTCAAATAACCTTCCTAGCCTAAAACTTGTATCGAGAGGGAATACTTCTCATGCATCCAAAATCCTTGAGCCAACCACTATGCCAACTGTGTCCACCATACCTACCTACTACATGGTATTTCTCCGCCATTCCAAAGTAAATTGCTTGAGTGCTACCTTTAAAATTTCTATCCTCTACCTTTGCAATATATAGCTCATGGGACAAATAGCCTAAAAACTATTGTGGTATCGAATATGTACTTATGCACTTTATCTCTTATTAAGTTGCTTGTTGTGCGATAACCATGTTCCTGGGGACGCCATCAACTACTCTTTGTTGAATATCATGTGAGTTGCTATGCATGTCCGTCTTGTCTGAAGTAAGGGAGATTTACCGCTAGAATGGTTAGAGCATGCATAATGTTAGAGAAGAACATTGGGCCGCTAACTAAAGCCATGATCCATGGTGGAAGTTTCAGTTTTGGACAAATATCCTCAATCTCATATGAGAAAATTAATAATTGTTGAATGCTTATGCATAAAAGAGGAGTCCATTATCTGTTGTCTATGTTGTCCCGGTATGGATGTCTAAGTTGAGAATAATCAATGGCGATAAATCCGATGCGAGCTTTCTCCTTAGACCTTTGTACAGGCGGCATAGAGGTACCCCTTTGTGACACTTGGTTAAAACATATGCATTGCAATGATAATCCAGGTAATCCGAGCTAATTAGGACAAGGTGCGGGCACTATTAGTATACTATGCATGAGGCTTGCAACTTGTAAGATATAATTTACATAACACATATGCTTTATTACTACCGTTGACAAAATTGTTTCTTGTTTTCAAAATCAAAGCTCTAGCACAAATATAGCAATCGATGCTTCCCTCTGCGAAGGGCCTTTCTTTTACTTTCATTGTTGAGTCAGTTCACCTATTTCTCTCCATCCCAAGAAGCAAACACTTGTGTGAAATTTGCATTGATTCCTACATACTTGCATATTGCACTTGTTATATTACTTTACATTGACAATATCCATGAGATATACATGTTATAAGTTGAAAGCAACCGCTGAAACTTAATCTTCCTTTGAGTTGCTTCGATACCTTTACTTTGAATTATTGCTTTATGAGTTAACTCTTATGCAAGACTTATTGATGCTTGTCTTGAAGTACTATTCATGAAAAGTCTTTGCTATATGATTCATTTGTTTACTCATGTCATTTACATTGTTTTGATCACTGCATTCATTACATATGCTTACAATAGTATGATCAAGGTTATGATGGCATGTCACTCCAGAAATTATCTTTGTTATCGTTTACCTGCTCGGGACGAGCAAAAACTAAGCTTGGGGATGCTGATACGTCTCCGACGTATCGATAATTTCTTATGTTCCATGCCACATTATTGATGATATCTACATGTTTTATGCATACTTTATGTCATATTTATGCATTTTCCGGCACTAACCTATTAACGAGATGCCGAAGAGCCAGTTGCTGTTTTCTGCTGTTTTTGGTTTCAGAAATCCTAGTAAGGAAATATTCTCGGAATTGGACGAAATCAACGCCCAGGGGCCTATTTTGCCACGAAGCTTCCAGAAGTCCGAGGGAGAGACGAAGTGGGGCCACGGGGCGCCGCCACACTAGGGCGGCGCGGCCCAGGGGGGCCCGCGTGGCCCTAGCGTGTGGGGCCCCCGTGACGCCTCCTGACCTGCCCTTCCGCCTACAAATAGTCTTCATCGCGAAACCCTGATACGTCTCCGACGTATCGATAATTTCTTATGTTCCATGCCACATTATTGATGTTATCTACATGTTTTATGCACACTTTATGTCATATTCGTGCATTTTCTGGAACTAACCTATTAACAAGATGCCGAAGTGCCAGTTCCTGTTTTCTGCTGTTTTTGGTTTCAGAAATCCTAGTAACGAAATATTCTCGGAATCGGACGAAATCAACGCCCAAGTTCCTATTTTCACCGGAAGCATCCAGAACACCCGGGAAGGACCAGAGGGGGGGCACTGGGCCCCCAGACCATAGGCCGACGCGGCCCAGGCCCTGGCCGCGCCGCCCTATGGTATCGTCGCCCCTTCGACCCTCCTGCGCCGCCTCTTCGCCTATATAAAGCCCCTGGATCGAAAACCCTGATACGTTCGATGAAAACCACAGAAACCTTCCAGAGCCGCCGCCATCGCGAAGCCAAGATCTGGGGGACAGGAGTCTCTGTTCCGGCACGCTGCCGGAACGGGGAAGTGCCCCCGGAAGGCTTCTCCATCGACACCGCTGCCATCTCCACCGCCATCTTCATCACCGCTGCTGCTCCCATGAGGAGGGAGTAGTTCTCCATCGAGGCTCGGGGCTGTACCGGTAGCTATGTGGTTCATCTCTCTCCTATGTACTTCAATACAATAATCTCATGAGCTGCCTTACATGATTGAGATTCATATGATGATGCTTGTAATCTAGATGTCATTATGCTAGTCAAGTGAGTTTTACTTATGTGATCTCCGGAGACTCCTTGTCCCACGTGTGTAAAGGTGACAGTGTGTGCACCGTGTGGGTCTCTTAGGCTATATTTCACAGAATACTTATTCACTGTTGAATGGCATAGTGAGGTGCTTATTTATATCTCTTTATGATTGCAATGTGTTTGTATCACAATTTATCTATGTGCTACTCTAGCAATGTTATTAAAGTAGTTCTATTCCTCCTGCATGATGTAATGGTGACAGTGTGTGCATCCGTGTTAGTACTTGGTTTATGCTATGATCATGATCTCTTGTAGATTATGAAGTTAACTATTGCTATGATAGTATTGATGTGATCTATCCCTCCTACATATGCATGAAGGTGACAGTGTGCATGCTATGTTAGTACTTGGTTTAGTCTTTTGATCTATCTTACACTATAAGGTTACTTAAATATGAATAAATTGTGGAGCTTGTTAACTCCGGCATTGAGGGTTCGTGTAATCCTACGCAATGTGTTCATCATCCAACAAGAGTGTAGAGTATGCATTTATCTATTCTGTTATGTGATCAATGTTGAGAGTGTCCACTAGTGAAAGTATGATCCCTAGGCCTTGTTCCTAAATACTGCTATCGCTGCTTGTTTACTGTTTTACTGTGTTACTACTGCTGCAATACTACCACCATCAACTACACGCCAGCAAGCTATTTTCTGGCACCGTTGCTACTGCTCATACTTATTTATACCACCTGTATTTCACTATCTCTTCGCCGAACTAGTGCACCTATTAGGTGTGTTGGGGACACAAGAGACTTCTTGCTTTGTGGTTGCAGGGTTGCATGAGAGGGATATCTTTGACCTCTTCCTCCCTGAGTTCGATAAACCTTGGGTGATCCACTTAAGGGAAAACTTGCTGCTGTTCTACAAACCTCTGCTCTTGGAGGCCCAACACTGTCTACAGGAAAAGGAGGGGGAAGTAGACATCAAGCTATTTTCTGGCGCCGTTGCCGGGGAGGAAAGGTAAAAGGTACTCACACTCCGGACCTCGGCTACCAAGCTATTTTCCCGGCGCCGTAAGTACTCGAAGCTATTTCCTTTAGATCCTGCAATTGCATCTTTTTGTTTCTTGTTTACACTAGTTTGGCATAATGGACAAGAATGATCTTCTATTTCTATTTTCTGATTTAAAACATGGATTGTTTGATGCGAAAATTAAAAAACCTATGGAATCTTATTTGCATGCTGGTAGTAATATTAGTATGAACGCTTTGAACACCATTGTTGCTAATGATATGGAAAATTCTAAGCTTGGGGAAGCTGGTTTTCATGATCTTTTTAGTCCCCCAAGCATTGAGGAGAAAATTTTCTTTGATGATACTTTGCCTCCTATTTATGATGATTATAATGATAGTAGTCTTTTGGTACCACCTGTTATGGAGGATAAATTTGATTATGATTACAATATGCCTCCTATATTTGATGATAGCTACTTTGTTGAATTTGCTCCCACTATTACTAATAAAATTGATTATGCTTATGTGGAGAGTAACAATTTTATGCATGAGACTCATGATAAGAATGCTTTATGTGATAGTTATATTGTTGAGTTTGCTCATGTTGCTACTGAAAGTTATTATGAGAGAGGAAAATATGGTTGTAGAAATTTTCATGTTACTAAAACACCTCTCTATGTGCTGAAATTTTTCAAGCTACACTTGTTTTATCTTCCTATGATTGTTACTTTGCTCTTCATGAACTTGTTTATTTACAAGATTCCTATGCATAGGAAGCATGTTAGACTTAAATGTGTTTTGAATTTGCCTCTTGATGCTCTCTTTTGCTTCAAATACTATTTCTTGCGAGTGCATCATTAAAACTGCTGAGCCCATCTTAATGGCTAAAAAGAAAGAACTTCTTGGGAGATAATCCATGTGTTTATTTTGCTACAGTACTTTGTTTTATATTTGTGTCTTGGAAGTTGTTTACTACTGTAGCAACCTCTCCTTATCTTAGTTTTGTGTTTTGTTGTGCCAAGTGAAGCCTCTAATCGAAGGTTGATACTAGATTTGGATTTCTGCGCAGAAACAGATTTCTATCTGTCACGAATCTGGGCTGTTTTCTCTGTAGAAAAATCAGAACAATATGCCAATTTACGTGCGTGTTCCTCAGATTTGTACGCAACTTTCATTAGTTTTGAGTTTTCTGATCTGAGCAACGGAAGTATTTATTAAAAATTCGTCTTTACGGACTGTTCTGTTTTGACAGATTCTGCCTTTTATTTCGCATTGCTTCTTTCGCTGTGTTGGGTGGATTTCTTTGTTCCATTACCTTCTAGTAGCTTTGAGCAATGTCCAGAAGTGTTAAGAATGATTGTGTCACCTCTGAACATGTGAGTTTTTGATTATGTACTAACCCCTCTAATGAAGTTTATGAGAAGTTTGGCGTGAAGGAAGTTTTCAAGGGTCAAGAGAGGAGGATGATATACTATGATCAAGAAGAGTGAAAGATCTAAGCTTGGGGATGCCCCGGTGGTTCACCCCTGCATATATCAAGAAGACTCAAGCGTCTAAGCTTGGGGATGCCTTGGGCATCCCCTTCTTCATCGATAAATTATCAGGTTCCTTCTCTTGAAACTATATTTTTATTCGGTCACATCTTATGTGCTTTACTTGGAGCGTCTGTATGCTTTTATTTTTGTTTGTGTTTGAATAAATTGGATTACATCATGCTTGTGTGGGAGAGAGACACGCTCCGCTGTTGCATATGGACAAGTATGTCCTTAGTTTCTACTCATAGTATTCATGGCGAAGTTTCTTCTTCGTTAAATTGTTATATGGTTGGAATTGGAAAATGATACATGTAGTAATTGCTATTAATGTCTTGGGTAATGTGATACTTGGCAATTGTTGTGCTCATGTTTAAGCTCTTGCATCATATGCTTTGCACCCATTAATGAAGAAATACATAGAGCATGCTAAAATTTGGTTTGCATATTTGGTTTCTCTAAAGTCTAGATAATTTCTAGTATTGAGTTTGAACAACAAGGAAGACGGTGTAGAGTCTTATAATGTTTCAATATGTCTTTTATGTAAGTTTTGCTGCACCGGTTCATCCTTGTGTTTGTTTCAAATAACCTTGCTAGCCTAAAACTTGTATCGAGAGGGAATACTTCTCATGCATCCAAATCCTTGAGCCAAACAACACTATGCCATTTGTGTCCACCATACCTACCTACTACATGGTATTTCCTGCCATTCCAAAGTAAATTGCTTGAGTGCTACCTTTAAACAATTCAAAATTTATCACCTCTGATTTGTGTCAATGTTTTATAGCTCATGAGGAAGTATGTGGTGTTTATCTTTCAATCTTGTTGGGCAACTTTCACCAATGGACTAGTGGCTTCATCCGCTTATCCAATAATTTTGCAAAAAGAGCTGGCAATGGGATTCCCAGTCCCAAAATAATTAAATTAAATAGACACTCCTCCATGGTATGTGATTGTTGGACGGCACCCGAAGGATTCGGTTAGCCATGGCTTGAGAAAGCAAAGGTGGGGAGGAGTGTCATCATAATAAAACTAAAATAAAAAGGCACTCCTTCATGGTATGAGATTGTTGGCAGGCACCCGAGGATTCGGTTAGCCATGGTTTGTGAAAGAAAGGTTGGAAGGAGTGCCACCCAAAAATAAAATAAAATGGGAGCCGCTCTTTGAAGGTTTGTCTGGCAAGGGGGTTAGAGTACCCGCTACCATTCGTTGACAACAACATACACCTCTCAAAACTTTATTTTTATGCTCTCTTTATGTTTTCAAAACCAAAGCTCTAGCACAAATATAGCAATCGATGCTTTTCCTCTATGGAGGACCATTCTTTTACTTTTATTGTTGAGTCAGTTCACCTATTTCTCTCCACCTCAAGAAGCAAACACTTGTGTGAACTGTGCATTGATTCCTACATACTTGCATATTGCACTTATTATATTACTCTATGTTGACAATATCCATGAGATATACATGTTATAAGTTGAAAGCAACCGCTGAAACTTAATCTTTCTTTGTGTTGCTTCAATACCTTTACTTTAATTTATTGCTTTATGAGTTAACTCTTATGCAAGACTTATTGATGCTTGTCTTGAAGTACTATTCATGAAAAGTCTTTGCTTTATGATTCAGTTGTTTACTCATGTCATATACATTGTTTTGATCGCTGCATTCACTACATATGATTTACAAATAGTATGATCAAGGTTATGATGGCATGTCACTCCAGAAATTATCTTTGTTTATCGTTTACCTGCTCGGGACGAGCAGAAACTAAGCTTGGGGATGCTGATACGTCTCCGACGTATCGATAATTTCTTATGTTCCATGCCACATTATTGATGTTATCTACATGTTTTATGCACACTTTATGTCATATTCGTGCATTTTCTGGAACTAACCTATTAACAAGATGCCGAAGTGCCAGTTCCTGTTTTCTGCTGTTTTTGGTTTCTGAAATCCTAGTAACGAAATATTCTCGGAATCGGACGAAATCAACGCCCAAGTTCCTATTTTCACCGGAAGCATCCAGAACACCCGGGAAGGACCAGAGGGGGGGCACTGGGCCCCCAGACCATAGGCCGGCGCGGCCCAGGCCCTGGCCGCGCTGCCCTATGGTATCGTCGCCCCTTCGACCCTCCTGCGCCGCCTCTTCGCCTATATAAAGCCCCTGGATCGAAAACCCTGATACGTTCGACGAAAACCACAGAAACCTTCCAGAGCCGCCGCCATCGCGAAGCCAAGATCTGGGGGACAGGAGTCTCTGTTCCGGCACGCTGCCGGAACGGGGAAGTGCCCCCGGAAGGCTTCTCCATCGACACCGCTGCCATCTCCACCGCCATCTTCATCACCGCTGCTGCTCCCATGAGGAGGGAGTAGTTCTCCATCGAGGCTCGGGGCTGTACCGGTAGCTATGTGGTTCATCTCTCTCCTATGTACTTCAATACAATAATCTCATGAGCTGCCTTACATGATTGAGATTCATATGATGATGCTTGTAATCTAGATGTCATTATGCTAGTCAAGTGAGTTTTACTTATGTGATCTCCGGAGACTCCTTGTCCCACGTGTGTAAAGGTGACAGTGTGTGCACCGTGTGGGTCTCTTAGGCTATATTTCACAGAATACTTATTCACTGTTGAATGGCATAGTGAGGTGCTTATTTATATCTCTTTATGATTGCAATTTGTTTGTATCACAATTTATCTATGTGCTACTCTAGCAATGTTATTAAAGTAGTTCTATTCCTCCTGCACGATGTAATGGTGACAGTGTGTGCATCCGTGTTAGTACTTGGTTTATGCTATGATCATGATCTCTTGTAGATTATGAAGTTAACTATTGCTATGATAGTATTGATGTGATCTATTCCTCCTACATATGCATGAAGGTGACAGTGTGCATGCTATGTTAGTACTTGGTTTAGTCTTTTGATCTATCTTACACTATAAGGTTACTTAAATATGAACAAATTGTGGAGCTTGTTAACTCCGGTATTGAGGGTTCGTGTAATCCTACGCAATGTGTTCATCATCCAACAAGAGTGTAGAGTATGCATTTATCTATTCTGTTATGTGATCAATGTTGAGAGTGTCCACTAGTGAAAGTATGATCCCTAGGCCTTGTTCCTAAATACTGCTATCGCTGCTTGTTTACCTTGTTTTCTTGTGTTACTACTGCTGCAATACTACCACCATCAACTACACGCCAGCAAGCTATTTTCTGGCACCGTTGCTACTGCTCATACTTATTTATACCACCTGTATTTCACTATCTCTTCGCCGAACTAGTGCACCTATTAGGTGTGTTGGGGACACAAGAGACTTCTTGCTTTGTGGTTGCAGGGTTGCATGAGAGGGATATCTTTGACCTCTTCCTCCCTGAGTTCGATAAACCTTGGGTGATCCACTTAAGGGAAAACTTGCTGCTGTTCTACAAACCTCTGCTCTTGGAGGCCCAACACTGTCTACAGGAAAAGGAGGGGGAAGTAGACATCAAACCCCCAGTACCGAGAGCCACGATACGGAAAACCTTCCAGAGACGCCGCCGCCGCCAATCCCATCTCGGGGGATTCAGGAGATCGCCCCCGGCACCCTGCCGGAGAGGGGAATCATCTCCCGGAGGACTCTTCACCGCCATGGTCGCCTCCGGAGTGATGAGTGAGTAGTTCACCCCTGGACTATGGGTCCATAGCAGTAGCTAGATGGTTGTCTTCTCCTAATTATGCTTCATTGTCGGGTCTTGTGAGCTGCCTAACATGATCAAGATCATCTATCTGTAATGCTATATGTTGTGTTTGTTGGGATCCGATGGATAGAGAATACTATGTTATGTTGATTATCAATCTATTACCTATGTGTTGTTTATGATCTTGCATGCTCTCCGTTATTAGTAGAGGCTCTGGCCAAGTTTTTACTCTTAACTCCAAGAGGGAGTATTTATGCTCGATAGTGGGTTCATGCCTCCATTAAATGCAGGACGATGGATGAAAGTTCTAAGGTTGTGGATGTGCTGTTGCCACTAGGGATAAAACATTGATGCTATGTCCGAGGATGTAGTTGTTGATTACATTACGCACCATACTTAATGCAATTGTCTGTTGTTTGCAACTTAATACTGGAAGGGGTTCAGATGATAACCTGAAGGTGGACTTTTTAGGCATAGATGCATGCTGGATAGCGGTCTATGTACTTTGTCGTAATGCCCAATTAAATCTCATAATACTCATCATATCATGTATGTGCATGGTCATGCCCTCTCTATTTGTCAATTGCCCAACTGTAATTTGTTCACCCAACATGCTATTTATCTTATGGGAGAGACACCTCTAGTGAACTGTGGACCCCGGTCCATTCTTTTAATCGAATACAATCTACTGCAATACTTGTTCTACTGTTCTCTGCAAACAATCATCATCCACACTATACATCTAATCCTTTGTTACAGCAAGCCGGTGAGATTGACAACCTCACTGTTTCGTTGGGGCAAAGTACTTTGGTTGTGTTGTGCAGGTTCCACGTTGGCGCCGGAATCCCTGATGTTGCGCCGCACTACATCTCGCCGCCATCAACCTTCAACGTGCTTCTTGGCTCCTACTGTTTCGATAAACCTTGGTTTCTTACTGAGGGAAAACTTGCCGCTGTACGCATCACACCTTCCTCTTGGGGTTCCCAACGGTCGCGTGCTGTACGCGTATCAGAGATCTCCGGCGGAGCTTCGCTAAGCGTATGCGGGAGAGGTGGAGGAGGAGGGATGGCTAGGGTTTGGGGAGAGGGGGTGGCCGACCACTATGGGGTGCGGCCAAGCTAGGGCTTGTGGTGGCCGGCCCCCTCCCCTTGCTCCTCATTATATAGGTGGAACCCCCAAGTGTTGGACTACAAGTCTTCGAATAAGACCCAAACCCAAAACCTTCCATGTGTAGGGAAACCTACCCAAGGTGGGATTCCCACTTGAGGTGGGATTCCCACCTTTCCATGAGGGGGGTGGCCGGCCACCTTGGTGGAGTCCACCTGGGACTCCACCCCCTTAGGGTTGGCCGGCCAAGCTTGGTGGAGTCCCTCCGGGACTCCGCCTTCCATAGTGATTTCTTCCGGACTTTTCTAGAACCTTCTAAAACATTCCATAAATGCACCGGATTATTTTCAAACTTATAAAATGACTTCCTATATATGAATCTTATTCTCCAGACCATTCCGGAACTCCTCATGATGTCCTGGATCCCATCCGAGACTCCGAACAAAACTTCGAACTCCATTCCATATTCAATATCTACTAATACGACATCAAACCTTAAGTGTGTCACCCTACGGTTCCCGAACTATGTAGACATGGTTGAGAACTCTCTCCGACCAATAACCAATAGCGGGATCTGGAGATCCATAATGGCTCCCACATATTCAACGATGACTTAGTGATCGAATGAACCATTTACATATGGTACCGATTCCCTTTGTCACGCGATATTTTACTTGTCCGTGGTTTGATCATCGGTATCTCTATACCTTGTTCAACCTCGTCTGACAAGTACTCTTTACTCGTACCGTGGTATGTGGTCTCTTATGAACCATTCATATGCTTGCAAGCTATTTAGATGACATTCCACCGAGAGGGCCCAGAGTATATCTATCCGTCATCGGGATGGACAAATCCCACTGTTGATCCATATGCCTCAACTCATACTTTCCGGATACTTAATCCCACCTTTATAACCACCCATTTACGCAGTGGTGTTTGATGTAATCAAAGTACCTTTCCGGTATAAGTGATTTACATGATCTCATGGTCGAAAGGACTCGGTAACTATGTATCGAAAGCTTATAGCAAATAACTTAATGACGTGATCTTATGCTACGCTTAATTGGGTGTGTCCATTACATCATTCATATAATGACATAACCTTGTTATTAATAACATCCAATGTTTATGATCATGAAACTATGATCATCTATTAATCAACAAGCTAGTTATACAAGAGGCTTACTGATGCGTGTGGTTGACACGTCCGTTGGGAACCCCAAGAGGAAGGTGTGATGCGCACAGCGGCAAGTTTCCCTCAGTAAGAAACCAAGGTTTAATCGAACCAGTAGGAGTCAAGAAGCACGTTGAAGGTTGATGGCGGCGGGATGTAGTGCGGCGCAACACCAGAGATTTCGGCGCCAACGTGGAACCTGCACAACACAACCAAAGTACTTTGCCCCAACGAAACAGTGAGGTTGTCAATCTCACTGGCTTGCTGTAACAAAGGATTAACCGTATTGTGTGGAAGATGATTGTTTGCAGAAAACAGTAGAACAGTATTGCAGTAGATTGTATTTCAGTATAGAGAATTGGACCGGGGTCCACAGTTCACTAGAGGTGTCTCTCCCATAAGATAAACAGCATGTTGGGTGAACAAATTACAGTTGGGCAATTGACAAATAAAGAGGGCATGACCATGCACATACATATTATGATGAGTATAGTGAGATTTAATTGGGCATTACGACAAAGTACATAGACCGCCATCCAGCATGCATCTATGCCTAAAAAGTCCACCTTCAGGTTATCATCCGAACCCCCTCCAGTATTAAGTTGCTAACAACAGACAATTGCATTAAGTATTGCGCGTAATGTAATTAGTGACTACATCCTTGAACATAGCACCAATGTTTTATCCCTAGTGGCAACAGCACATCCATAACCTTGGAGGTTCTTGTCACCCCTCCAGATTCACGGAGACATGAACCCACTATCGAGCATAAATACTCCCTCTTGGAGTCACTAGCATCAACTTGGCCAGAGCATCTACTAATAACGGAGAGCATGCAAGATCATAAACAACACATAGACATAACTTTGATAATCAACATAACAAGTATTCTCTATTCATCGGATCCCAACAAACGCAACATATAGAATTACAGATAGATGATCTTGATCATGTTAGGCAGCTCACAAGATCCGACAATGAAGCACAATGGGGAGAAGACAACCATCTAGCTACTGCTATGGACCCATAGTCCAGGGGTAGACTACTCACACATCACTCCGGAGGCGACCATGGCGGCGTAGAGTCCTCCGGAGATGATTCCCCTCTCCGGCAGGTGCCGGAGGCGATCTCCCTGGATCCCCCGAGATGGGATCGGCGGCGGCGGCGTCTCTGGTCGGTTTTCCGTATCGTGGATCTCTCGTGCATGGGGTTTCGCGACGGAGGCTTTAAGTAGGCGGAAGGGCAGGTCAGAGGCGGCACGAGGGCCCCACACCACAGGGCCGCGCGGCCAAGGGGGGCCGCGCCGCCCTAGGGTCTCGGGCACCTCGTGGCCCCACTTCGTCTCCTCTTCGGACTTGGAAGCTTCGTGGCAAAATAGGACCCGGGCGTTGATTTCGTCCAATTCCGAGAATATTTCGTTACTAGGATTTCTGAAACCAAAAACAGCAAACAAAGAATCGGCACTTCGGCATCTTGTTAATAGGTTAGTTCCAGAAAATGCACGAATATGACATAAAGTGTGCATAAAACATGTAGATAACATCAATAATGTGGCATGGAACATAAGAAATTATCGATACGTCGGAGACGTATCAGCATCCCCAAGCTTAGTTCTGCTCGTCCCGAGCAGGTAAAACGATAACACAGATAATTTCGGAGTGACATGCCATCATAACCTTGATCATACTATTTGTAAAGCATATGTAGTGAATGCAGCGATCAAAACAATGTATATGACATGAGTAAACAAGTGAATCATAAAGCAAACACTTTTCATGAATAGCACTTCAAGACAAGCATCAATAAGTCTTGCATAAGAGTTAACTCATAAAGCAAGAATTCAAAGTAAAGGTATTGAAGCAACACAAAGGAAGATTAAGTTTCAGCGGTTGCTTTCAACTTGTAACATGTATATCTCATGGATAATTGTCAACATAGAGTAATATAATAAGTGCAATAAGCAAATATGTAGGAATCAATGCACAGTTCACACAAGTGTTTGCTTCTTGAGGTGGAGAGAAATAGGTGAACTGACTCAACATTGAAAGTAAAAGAATGGTCCTCCATAGAGGAAAAGCATCGATTGCTATATTTGTGCTAGAGCTTTGATTTTGAAAACATGAAACAATTTTGTCAACGGTAGTAATAAAGCATATGTATCATGTAAATTATATCTTACAAGTTGCAAGCCTCATGCATAGTGTACTAATAGTGCCCGCACCTTGTCCTAATTAGCTTGGACTACCGGATCATCACAATGCACATGTTTTAACCAAGTGTCACAAAGGGGTACCTCTATGCCGCCTGTACAAAGGTCTAAGGAGAAAGCTCGCATTGGATTTCTCGCTATTGATTATTCTCAACTTAGACATACATACCGGGACAACATAGACAACAGATAATGGACCCCTCTTTTATGCATAAGCATGTAACAACAATTAATAATTTTCTCATATGAGATTGAGGATATTTGTCCAAAACTGAAACTTCCACCATGGATCATGGCTTTAGTTAGCGGCCCAATGTTCTTCTCTAACAATATGCATGCTTAATCATAAGGTGGTAGATCTCTCTTACTTCAGACAAGACGAACATGCATAGCAACTCACATGAAATTCAACAAAGAGTAGTTGATGGCGTCCCCAGTGAACATGGTTATCGCGCAACAAGCAACTTAACAAGAGATAAAGTGCATAATTACATATTCAATACCACAATAGTTTTTAAGCTATTTGTCCCATGAGCTATATATTGCAAAGGTGAATGATGGAATTTTTTAAAGGTAGCACTCAAGCAATTTACTTTGGAATGGCGGAAAATACCATGTAGTAGGTAGGTATGGTGGACACAAATGGCATAGTGGTTGGCTCAAGTATTTTGGATGCATGAGAAGTATTCCCTCTCGATACAAGGTTTAGGCTAGCAAGGCTTATTTGAAACAAACACAAGGATGAACCGGTGCAGCAAAACTCACATAAAAGACATATTGTAAACATTATAAGACTCTACACCGTCTTCCTTGTTGTTCAAACTCAATACTAGAAATTATCTAGACCTTAGAGAAACCAAATATGCAAACCAAATTTTAGCATGCTCTATGTATTTATTCATTAATGGGTGCAAAGCATATGATGCAAGAGCTTAAACATGAGCACAACAATTGCCAAGTATCACATTACCCAAGACATTAATAGCAATTACCACATGTATCATTTTCTAATTCCAACCATATAACAATTTAACGAAGGAGAAACTTCGCCATGAATACTATGAGTAGAAACTAAGGACATACTTGTCCATATGCTACAGCGGAGCGTGTCTCTCTCCCATAAAGTGAATGCTAGGATCCATTTTATTCAAACAAAACAAAAAACAAAAACAAACCGACGCTCCAAGCAAAGCACATAAGATGTGATGGAATAAAAATATAGTTTCAGGGGAGGAACCTGATAATGTTGTCGATGAAGAAGGGGATGCCTTGGGCATCCCCAAGCTTAGACGCTTGAGTCTTCTTAGAATATGCAGGGGTGAACCACCGGGGCATCCCCAAGCTTAGAGCTTTCACTCTCCTTGATCATGTTGCATCATACTCCTCTCTTGATCCTTGAAAACTTCCTCCACACCAAACTTAGAACAACTCATTAGAGGGTTAGTGACAATAAAAATTAACATGTTCAGAGGTGACACAATCATTCTTAACACTTCTGGACATTGCATAAAGCTACTGGACATTAATGGATCAAAGAAATTCATCCAACATAGCAAAAGAGGCAATGCGAAATAAAAGGCAGAATCTGTCAAAACAGAACAGTTCGTATTGACGAATTTTATCGAGGCACCAGACTTGCTCAAATGAAAATGCTCAAATCGAATGAAAGTTGCGTACATATCTGAGGATCACTCACGTAAATTGGCATAATTTTCTGAGTTACCTACAGGGAAAACATCCCAGATTCGTGACAGCAAAGAAATCTGTTTCTGCGCAGTAATCCAAATCTAGTATGAACTTTTCTATCAACGACTTTACTTGGCACAATAAAACACTAAACTAAGATAAGGAGAGCTTGCTACAGTAGTAAAAAACTTCCAAGACACAAAATAAAAACAAAGTACTGTGGGTAAAAACATGGGTTGTCTCCCATAAGCGCTTTTCTTTAACGCCTTTCAGCTAGGCGCAGAAAGTGTGTATCAAGTATTATCAAGAGACGATGCATCGGCATTCTTACCAGGGGTGTTGCACTTACCTTTCTTACTCTTATTCCTACTCTTTGGTCTAGGGAATACATGACCGCATCCGGGTGTAGAGGTAAAATTTAGAGTGCCTTTCCCAACATCTATGATCAAGCTCCCATGAGTTTCAGCAGGGATCTTCCAAGCGTGATTTGTCCTGTCCCTACACATTCAATAACGAGATAATCAGTGGATACCATCCTTCCAAGAAAGGTTGTGAAAACACCTTCAGCTATACCCTTAGGAATTACAACAGAGTTATCCGTAAGAGTTATTTCTTCTCCCCCTTCAGTAAGTCCCCAAAGTGTCAAAGATTTATAAATTTTTTCAGGCATGAGGCAAAACTCGGACATAATATCACAACGAGCAGGAAAAGTTTCACCACCAATAGTAACTTTAACGGTAGGCACCCACATTGAAGGTTCGAAGCTTAATGGAACATAATCATAGTATTCGCGAATTCGGTTATACACTTCTTTTAAACAGGATATATTTGTTTCAATAGTGTTTAATCTATTATGCATGCTAGCATGAGATGGATCAAAATTATTATCGGAGCTAAATGATGTAATCAATTTCCTTATGGCATTAAAAGCTTGATCCCCATCACAATGAAGGAAATCTCCTCCCACTACAGCATCTAAGGCATATCTATAGCGAAGAATAAGCCCGAAATAGAAATTACTAAGAAGCAAACTTAAGGTCATTTTAGGTTCAGTTTTACTATAAGCATCAAAAATTCTAGACCATGCTTCTTTAAAATTCTCTTCACCTCCTTGTTTAAAAGTGAAGATCGATTCCTCAGGTGATAGAGTAGCAACTACGGGATTAGACATGATAATAAAGTAAATGCGAGTAACTAATTTTTTTGTGTTTTTGATATAGCAAACAAGATAGCAAATAAAGTAAAACTAGCAACTAATTTTTTTTGTATTTTGATTTAGTGCAGCAAACAAAGTAGTAAATAAAACTAAGCAAGACAAAAACAAAGTAAAGAGATTGAGAAGTGGAGACTCCCCTTGCAGCGTGTCTTGATCTCCCCGGCAACGGCGCCAGAAATTTGCTTGATGCGTGTGGTTGACACGTCCGTTGGAAACCCCAAGAGGAAGGTGTGATGCGCATAGCGGCAAGTTTCCCTCAGTAAGAAACCAAGGTTTAATCGAACCGAAAGAGGGAGTCAAGAAGCACGTTGAAGGTTGATGGCGGCGGGATGTAGTGCGGCGCAACACCAGAGATTCCGGCGCCAACGTGGAACCTGCACAACACAACCAAAGTACTTTGCCCCAACGAAACAGTGAGGTTGTCAATCTCACCGGCTTGCTGTAACAAAGGATTAACCGTATTGTGTGGAAGATGATTGTTTGCAGAAAACAGTAGAACAAGATTGCGGAGATTGTATTTCAAGTATAGAGAATTGGACCGGGGTCCACAGTTCACTAGAGGTGTCTCTCCCATAAGATAAACAGCATGTTGGGTGAACAAATTACAGTTGGGCAATTGACAAATAAAGAGGGCATGACCATGCACATACATATTATGATGAGTATAGTGAGATTTAATTGGGCATTACGACAAAGTACATAGACCGCCATCCAAACATGCATCTATGCCTAAAAAGTCCACCTTCAAAGTTATCATCCGAACCCCTCCAGTATTAAGTTGCTAACAACAGACAATTGCATTAAGTATTGCGCGTAATGTAATTAGTGACTACATCCTTGAACATAGCACCAATGTTTTATCCCTAGTGGCAACAGCACATCCATAACCTTAGAGGTTCTTGTCACCCCTCCAGATTCACGGAGACATGAACCCACTATCGAGCATAAATACTCCCTCTTGGAGTTACTAGCATCAACTTGGCCAGAGCATCTACTAATAACGGAGAGCATGCAAGATCATAAACAACACATAGACATAACTTTGATAATCAACATAACAAGTATTCTCTATTCATCGGATCCCAACAAACGCAACATATAGAATTACAGATAGATGATCTTGATCATGTTAGGCAGCTCACAAGATCCGACAATGAAGCACAATGGGGAGAAGACAACCATCTAGCTACTGCTATGGACCCATAGTCCAGGGGTAGACTACTCACACATCACTCCGGAGGCGACCATGGCGGCGTAGAGTCCTCCGGGAGATGATTCCCCTCTCCGGCAGGGTGCCGGAGGCGATCTCCTGGATCCCCCGAGATGGGATCGGCGGCGGCGGCGTCTCTGGTAGGTTTTCCGTATCATGGCTCTCGGTACTGGGGGTTTCGCGACGGAGGCTTTAAGTAGGCGGAAGGGCAGGTCAGGAGGCGGCACGAGGGCCCCACACCACAGGGCCGCGCGGCCAAGGGGGGGCCACGCCGCCCTAGGGTCTAGGCACCTCGTGGCCCCACTTCGTCTCCTCTTCGGACTTCTGGAAGCTTCGTGGCAAAATAGGACCCTGGGCGTTGATTTCGTCCAATTCCGAGAATATTTCGTTACTACGATTTCTGAAACCAAAAACAGCAGAAACAAAGAATCGGCACTTCGGCATCTTGTTAATAGGTTAGTTCCAGAAAATGCACGAATATGACATAAAGTGTGCATAAAACATGTAGATAACATCAATAATGTGGCATGGAACATAAGAAATCATCGATATGTCGGAGACGTATCACTTACTAGGGACTCATTGTTGTTTACATAACACACATGTATCAATGTTTCGGTTAATACAATTGTAGCATGGTATATAAACATTTATCATAAACACGAAGATATATATAATAACCACTTTTATTATTGCCTCTTGGGCATATCTCCAACAAAAGTTTCCTTTAAATCCTCGATCAATGTTGTCCCCTTTTTTGATGTTATGACGACATCGTCAATGTACACTTGTACGTTTTTTCCAATCTGTGTTGCCAAGCACTTCTGCATCATCCGCTGATATGTTGCTCCCGCGTTTTTTTAGACCAAAAGGCATTGTTCTGTAGCAAAACACGCCATAAGGTGTTATGAACGCTGTCTTGACTTCATCATCTTCTTTTAATCCGATCTGGTTATAACCAGAATATGCGTCCAGGAAGGAAAGACGTTCACATCCTGCCGTGGAGTCGATGATTTGATCGATCCTTGGGAGGGGAAAGTGATCCTTTGCACAGTGTTTATTGAGACACGTAAAGTCAACACACATGCGAAGAACTTTTGTATTTTTCTTCGGGACCAGCACTAGGTTAGCTACCCATTGATACGCGTACAGCACGCGTCCGTTGGGAACCCCAAGAGGAAGGTGTGATGCGGACAGCGGCAAGTTTTCCCTCAGTAAGAAACCAAGGTTTATCGAACCAGTAGGACCCAAGAAGTACGTTGAAGGTTGATGGCGGCGGAGTGTAGTGCGGCGCAACACCAGTAATTCCTGCGCCAACGTGGAACCTGCACAACACAACCAAAGTACTTTGCCCCAACGTGACAGTGAGGTTGTCAATCTCACCGGCTTGCTGTAACAAAGGATTAGATGTATAGTGTGGATGATGATGTTTGCAGAAAACAGTAAGAACGAGTATTGCAGTAGATTGTATTCGATGTAAAGAATGGACCGGGGTCCACAGTTCACTAGTGGTGTCTCTCCCATAAGATAAATAGCATGTTGGGTGAACAAATTACAGTTGGGCAATTGACAAATAAAGATGGCATGACAATGCACATACATGTTATGATGAGTAGTGTGAGATTTAATTGGGCATTACGACAAAGTACATAGACCGCTATCCAGCATGCATCTATGCCTAAAAAGTCCACCTTCAGGTTATCATCCGAACCCCTTCCAGTATTAAGTTGCAAACAACAGACAATTGCATTAAGTATGGTGCGTAATGTAATCAACACATACATCCTTAGACATAGCATTGATGTTTTATCCCTAGTGGCAACAGCACATCCACAACCTTAGAACTTTCTGTCAATGTCCCAGATTTAATGGAGGCATGAACCCACTATCGAGCATAAATACTCCCTCTTGGAGTTACAAGTAACGACTTGGCCAAAGCCTCTACTAGCAACGGAGAGCATGCAAGATCATAAACAACACATAGATGATAGATTGATAATCAACATAACATAGCATTCAATATTCATCGGATCCCAACAAACGCAACATGTAGCATTACAAATAGATGATCTTGATCATGTTAGGCAGCTCACAAGATCCAACAATGATAGCACAATTAGGAGAAGACGACCATCTAGCTACTGCTTTGGACCCATAGTCCAGGGGTGAACTACTCACTCATCACTCCGGAGGCGACCATGGCGGTGAAGAGTCCTCCGGGAGATGATTCCCCTCTCCGGCAGGGTGCCGGAGGCGATCTCCTGAATCCCCCGAGATGGGATTGGCGGTGGCGGCGTCTCTGGAAGGTTTTCCGTATCGTGGCTCTCGGTACTAGAGTTATTATCGACGAAGGCTTAAGTAGGCGGAAGGGCGGAGTCGGAGGGCTGACGAGGGGGCCACACACTAGGGCCGCGCGGGCCCCCCTTGGGCCGCGCCGCCCTAGTTTGGCGGTGCCTCGTTGCCCCACTTCGTTTCCCTTTCGGTGTTCTGGAAGCTTCGTGGAAAAATAAGATACTGGGCGTTGATTTCGTCCAATTCCGAGAATATTTCCTTACTAGGATTTCTGAAACCAAAAATAGCAGAAAACATCAACTGGCTCTTTGGCATCTTGTTAATAGGTTAGTGCCGAAAAATGCATAAATATGACATAAAGTATGTATAAAACATGTAGGTATTGTCATAAAACAAGCATGGAACATAAGAAATTATCGATACGTTGGAGACGTATCAGCATCCCCAAGCTTAGTTCCTACTCGTCCCGAGTAGGTAAACGATAACAAAGATAATTTCTGAAGTGACATGCCATCATAATCTTGATCAATACTATTGTAAGCACATGTAATGAATGCATCGATTCAAAGCAATGGTAAAGACAATGGTTAAACAATTGAATCATATAGCAAAGACTTTTCATGAATAGTACTTTCGAGACAAGCATCAATAAGTCTTGCATAAGAGTTAACTCATAAAGCAATAGATTCAAAGTAAAGGCATTGAAGCAACACAAAGGAAGATTAAGTTTCAGCGGTTGCTTTCAACTTGTAACATGCATATCTCATGGATATTGTCAACATAAAGTAATATAATAAGTGCAATAAGCAAGTATGTAGGAATCAATGCACAGTTAACACAAGTGTTTGCTTCTGGGATGGAAGGAAGTAGGTGAACTGACTCAACATAAAAGTAGAAGAATGGCCCTTCGCAGATGGAAGCATGGATTGCTATATTTGTGCTAGAGCTTTTATTTTGAAAACATAAAGAGAGAATAAAAGTAAATTTTGAGAAGTGTTTGTTGTTGTCAACGAATGGTAGTGGGTACTCTAACCCCCTTGCCAGACAAACCTTCAAAGAGCGGCTCCCATGAAACATTTTTATTTTTGGGTGGCACTCCTTCCAACCTTGCTTTCACAAACCATGGCTAACCGAATCCTCGGGCGCCTGCCAACAATCTCATACCATGAAGGAGTGTCTTTTTATTTTAGTTTTATTTAGATGACACTCCTCCCCACCTTTGCTTTCTCAAGCCATGGCTAACCGAATCCTCGGGTGCCGTCCAACAATCACATACCATGGAGGAGTGTCTATTTTTTTGTAAAATTATGAAGGTTAATTAATTTGGGACTGGGAATCCCATTGCCAGCTCTTTTTGCAAAATTATTGGATAAGCGGATGAAGCCACTAGTCCATTGGTGAAAGTTGCCCAACAAGATTGAAAGATAAACACCACATACTTCCTCATGAGCTATAAAATTACATTGACACAAATAAGGGATGATAAATTTTGAATTGTTTAAAGGTAGCACTCAAGCAATTTACTTTGGAATGGCAGAGAAATACCATGTAGTAGGTAGGTATGGTGGACACAAATGGCATAGTTTTTGGCTCAAGGATTTGGATGCACGAGATGTAATCCCTCTCAATACAAGGCTTAGGCTAGCAAGGTTATTTGAAACAAACACAAGTATGAACCGGTACAGCAAAACTCACATAAAAACATATTGCAAGCATTATAAGACTCTACACCGTCTTCCTTGTTGTTCAAACCCTTACTAGAAAATATCTAGACCTTAGAGAGACCAATCATGCAAACCAAATTTTAGCAAGCTCTATGTATTTCTTCACTAATAGGTGCAAAGTATATGATGTAAGAGCTTAAACATGATCCTTATGAGCACAACAATTGCCAAGTATCAAATTATTCAAGACATTCTACCAATTACTACATGTAGCATTTCCCGTCTCCAACCATACAACAATTAAAGAAGCAGTTTCAACCTTCGCCATGAACATTATGAGTAAAGCTAAGGACATATGTGTCCATATGCAACAGCGGAGCATGTCTCTCTCCCACACAATAAATACTAGGATCCAACTTTATTCAAACAAAACAAAAATAAAAGCATACAGACGCTCCAAGTAAAGCACATAAGATGTGATGGAATAAAAATATAGTTTCACTAGAGGAACCTGATAATGTTGTCGATGAAGAAGGGGATGCCTTGGGCATCCCCAAGCTTAGATGCTTGAGTCTTCTTGAAATATGCAGGGATGAACCACGGGGCATCCCCAAGCTTAGAGCTTTCACTCTCCTTGATCATATTGTATCATCCTCCTCTCTTGATCCTTGAAAACTTCCTCCACACCAAACTCAAAACAACTCATTAGAGGGTTAGTGCATAATAAAAATTCACACGTTCAGAGGTGACATAATCATTCTTAACACTTCTGGACATTGCACAAAGCTACTGAAAGTTAATGGAATAAAGAAATCCATCAAACATAGCAAAACAGGCAATGCGAAATAAAAGGTAAAATCTGTCAAAACAGAACAGTCCGTAAAGACGATTTTTTTAGGTGCACCAGACTGGCTCAAATGAAAATGCTTAAATTGAATGAAAGTTGCGTACATATCTGAGGATTACTCACGTAAATTGGCAGATTTTTCTGAGTTACCTACAGAGACTACTGCTCAAATTCGTGATAGCAAGAAATCTGTTTCTGCGCAGTAATCCAAATTTAGTATGAACCTTACTATCAAAGACTTTACTTGGCACAACAATGCGATAAAATAAAGATAAGGAGAGGTTGCTACAGTAGTAACAACTTCCAAGACACAACAAAACAGTAGCAAAATAAAAACATGGGTTATCTCCCAAGAAGTGCTTTCTTTATAGCCATTAAGATGGGCTCAGCAATTTTAATGATGCACTCGCAAGAAATAGTAGTTGAAGCATAAGAGAGCATCAAAAAGCAAATTCAAAACAAATTTAAACCTAACCCACTTCCTATGAAAAGGAATCTTGTAAATAAACAAATTCATGAAGAACAAAGTGACAAGCATAGGAAGATAAAACACGAGTAACTTCAAGATTCTCAACATAAAGAGGGGAAACTTAATATTATTAAGATGCATATAACCATGTTTCCCTCTCTCATAATAACTTTCAGTAGTATCATGAGCAAACTCAACAATATAATTATCACATAAAGCATTCTTATCATGAGTCTCATGCATAAAATTATTACTCTCCACATAAGCATAGTCATTACTATTAATTGTAGTGGGAGCAAATTCAACAAAGTGGCTATCATTTTTATTCTCATCAAATATAGGAGGCATAGTATAATCATAATAAACTTTATCCTCCATAGTAGGTGGCACCAAAATACCACTATCATCATAAATGGGAGGCAAAGTATCATCAAAGTAAATTTTCTCCTCCATGCTTGGGGGACTAAAAATATCATGCTCATCAAAACCAGCTTCCCCAAGCTTAAATTCCTCCATAGCATTAGCAATAATAGTGTTCAAAGCATTCATACTAATAACATTGCCATTAGCACGCATATAAAGTTCCATAGGTTTTTTAATTTTCTCTTCAAACACCTCATGTCCTAACTCAAGATAAATACTATAAAGATCTCTAATATTTTTGTTGTTTTCCATTAAGCCTAACTAGTGAAATAAAAACATGCATGGAATTAAGTAAAGTAAAACAAGTAACTAACTTTTTTTGTATTTTGATATAGTGCAGCAAACAAAGTAGTAAATAAAGTAAAGCAAGACAAAAACAAAGTAAAGAGATTGGAAGTGGAGACTCCCCTTGCAGCGTGTCTTGATCTCCCCGGCAACGGCGCCAGAAAAAGAGCTTGATACGCGTACATCACGCGTTCGTTGGGAACCCCAAGAGGAAGGTGTGATGCGTACAGCGGCAAGTTTTCCCTCAGTAAGAAACCAAGGTTTATCGAACCAGTAGGAGCCAAGAAGCACGTTGAAGGTTGATGGCGGCGGAGTGTAGTGCGGCGCAACACCAGGGATTCCTGCGCCAACGTGGAACCTGCACAACACAAACAAAGTACTTTGCCCCAACGTGACAGTGAGGTTGTCAATCTCACCGGCTTGCTGTAACAAAGGATTAGATGTATAGTGTGGATGATGATGTTTGCAGAAAATAGTAAGAACGAGTATTGCAGTAGATTGTATTCGATGTAAAGAATGGACCGGGGTCCACAGTTCACTAGTGGTGTCTCTCCCATAAGATAAATAGCATGTTGGGTGAACAAATTACAGTTGGGCAATTGACAAATAAAGATGGCATGACAATGCACATACATGTTATGATGAGTAGTGTGAGATTTAATTGGGCATTACGACAAAGTACATAGACCGCTATCCAGCATGCATCTATGCCTAAAAAGTCCACCTTTAGGTTATCATCCGAACCCCTTCCAGTTTTAAGTTGCAAACAACAGACAATTGCATTAAGTATGGTGCGTAATGTAATCAACACATACATCCTTAGACATAGCATTGATGTTTTATCCCTAGTGGCAACAGCACATCCACAACCTTAGAACTTTCTGTCACTGTCCCAGATTTAATGGAGGCATGAACCCACTATCGAGCATAAATACTCCCTCTTGGAGTTACAAGTAACGACTTGGCCAGAGCCTCTACTAGCAACGGAGAGCATGCAAGATCATAAACAACACATAGATGATAGATTGATAATCAACATAACATAGCATTCAATATTCATCGGATCCCAACAAACGCAACATGTAGCATTACAAATAGATGATCTTGATCATGTTAGGTAGCTCACAAGATCCAACGATGATAGCACAATTAGGAGAAGACGACCATCTAGCTACTGCTATGGACCCATAGTCCAGGGGTGAACTACTCACTCATCACTCCGGAGGCGACCATGGAGGTGAAGAGTCCTCCGGGAGATGATTCCCCTCTCCGACAGGGTGCCGGAGGCGATCTCCTGAATCCCCCGAGATGGGATTGGCGGCGGCGGCGTCTCTGGAAGGTTTTCCGTATCGTGGCTCTCGGTACTGGAGTTATTATCGATGAAGGCTTAAGTAGGCGGAAGGGCGGAGTCGGAGGGCTGACGAGGGGGCCATACGCTAGGGCCGCGCGGGCCCCCCTTGGGCCGCGCCGCCCTAGTGTGGCGGCGCCTCGTCGCCCCACTTCGTTTCCCTTTCGGTGTTCTGGAAGCTTCGTGGAAAAATAAGATCGTGGGCGTTGATTTCGTCCAATTCCGAGAATATTTCCTTACTAGGATTTCTGAAACCAAAAACAGTAGAAAACAGCAACTGGCTCTTCGGCATCTTGTTAATAGGTTAGTGCCGGAAAATGCATAAATATGACATAAAGTATGTATAAAACATGTAGGTATTGTCATAAAACAAGCATGGAACATAAGAAATTATCGATACGTTGGAGACGTATCACCCTTGTGGCCTTTGTATGCAGCTCTTTGATAAAACCAGCCTCTCTGAGTCGATCAATCTCTGACAGCATGGCTTTGCGGTTTGGTTCCGAAAAACGCCACAAAGGTTGTTTAATTGGTCTCGCTATTGGATCCAAGTTTAGGTGGTGCTCGGCAAGTTCCCTGGGTACTCCTGGCATGTCAGCTGGACACCATGCGAAGATTTTCTAGTGCTCACGGAGGAAGTCGACGAGCGTGCTTTCCTATGCGAGGTCCATGTCTGTTGCGATGGACGTCGTTTTCTTTGGATCTGTCAGGTGAATCTGCACCTCCTTGGAATCTTTCGTAGTATTAAAGGTTGGCTCCCTGAGAGGCCTTCCTACATCTGGCAACACATCATAATCAGTTGTGAGCCTTGACGCCATATATTCTGCTTGCATCCCGAAAGTTTCTGACAGTCGATGAAAATCCTTGTCGCATTTATCAGCTAACGCGAAACTTCCTTTGACTGTAATTGGTCCCTTAGTTCCAGGTAGCCTCCACAACAGGTACGTGTATTGTGGTACAGCCATAAACCTGGCATATGTTGGTCACCCCAACAAGGCGTGATATTGCGACGGGAAATCCACGACTTCAAACTCCAGCCTTTCTATCATGTAATTTTCTCGGGTCCCAAACTGAACGTCGAGATTGATCTTCCCCAACGGATAACTTGGCTTCTCTGGCGTGATACTATGAAAACGTGTGTCAGTTGGTTTCAGATTTGCTAGGGATATGTTTATCTTCCTTAGTGTATCTGCGTACATAAGGTTTAGACTGATGCCTCCATCTATGAATACTCGAGATACGTCGAATCCTGCGATCCCTGCTGGTAAGATAAGTGCTGACTGCCCTGGTCGGGGAACTTGCTGTGGGTGATCCGCTATTGTGAAGCCAATGTCCTGTCCTGACCAATTTAGGTACTCAATCGTTGGTGGAGGCATCTTCTCTGCCATGAACACTTGACGCAAGATTACTTTCTGAGCCCTGTTAGACGGCCTAGCTTTTTGAATCATCGAGACCGCACCGTTGGAGTTGGGGTCGACATATGGAGGTGGGTGTGGTGCTGCCGCTATTCTGAGCTGGTGCCGATTTTCGTCCGTAATTGCGGGGGGAGGTGGTAAGTGGATCTCACTCCTGGGCCCCTGGGGGTTTCTATTTGTTGTTTGAGCATTGGCTTGCCCTGCAAACCTCAACATTGCTTGAAAATTTCGACAGTCCTTTTGTAGATGTCCCGACTGCCTCTTCCCATTATTGTCGAGATAGAAATGCATCTGACACGGCCCGTTCATCATATCCTCGGGAGATACAAAAGGTCTCTGAAACCTTGGTCCACTATTTTGCCTGTTATCTCGAGAGTCATCTCTATTATCGCCTCGCTGCTCGTTACTCCTTTGATATTCATCTCTATTGTTTCCTCCAGTGCTTCCCCAAAACCAGCCGATATTTGGCCAGGAGCATCGTAACTCGAGAATTGCCGAGTAAATCGCCGTCTATTTTGAAAATTTCGACCGCGGTCCTCCTCTGGTGACCTGTGTCGCTTATTGTGAACATCATCTTCTCCATCTGCCCACTTGTTTGATATCTCCATCAGTGCTGATACTGTCCCTGGGTTGGTTCTCCCCAAGTCTTCGACAAAATCTCCTCGTTGAATTCCTACTACGAACGCATCTATCGCTCTCTCGTCAGATATGTTCTCTGCCGAGTTTTTAATGATGTTCCACCTTTGGATGTACTTTCTCATTGATTCATCGTGCTTTTGTCGACATGACCTCAACTCTTCTAGTGATGCGGGTTTTTTGCAGGTGGAACGGAAGTTCTTGACGAACACATCCTCAAAACTGTCCCAGCTGTCGATGGAACCCGGCGGAACCTTCTTTATCCAAGATCGCGTGGCTCTGCTCAGATGTACTTGAATGCTCTGCATGGCTGTTGCTCTGGTTCCTCCTATCAGCTTCACCGTCTCGAGATAATCAACTAGCCAGTCCTCTGGATCTTGCAGGCCGTCGAATTTTTTAAAATTATCGGGTAATTTAAACCCTGAAGGAAGTCGAGTTTTCCGGACCCTCCTTGTAAAGCACGGCAGCCACACATATCCTCGTCATCTATCTCTGGGGAATGCCGATGTTCCCTTCTATTTTGCTGTGCTCTGTCCACCCGTGCTTGTGTTGCTGTGTCTCTTGCCCCACTTGTTCTCTCGGGACCTGGTGCTGCTGCAGTAGGTCGTGGACTATTTTGCCTTGCTGATCCTTCGGGAGGCGAATTTACAAACGCCGTTCCCATGGCTCCGACTCCTGCCATGGCCATATTGTACAATGCTTCTCTTGGATCTTCGGGAGGTGGCTTGGATGCGAGGATGAAGGCTTGCGTCGCCATATACCCAGCTTCCGGTGTCTTAGGGATAATATTCCCCCTCGTGCCTATCGACATAAAGGACATGTCGAGGTTTTGAACCAGATTTTCTGTGTCAGCCTCAGGTATATTTTGCAGCCAAGATCTTGCTCTATTTCGAGCTTCTCCGTGACTATCTCCCGAAGTTCCTTAATGTCGGCTTAACTCCGCCCTTCGCCTACTTGACGCGGAAGCTGCCTCCCTTCTTCTATTCAGACCAGCTGTCTGTTTTTCCAATACTCTTCCAACACGGGCGAGTCTATATTGGTATGCTTGCAATTCTTCCGACATAGCAGTTGTAGTCATTGGTTCTGTACCATCCATAGCTCTTGCTGCTCTATCCCACGCTGCTTGTGGAAGTTGAACCCTTAAACGCGGTGTAGGCCCGACATATTTAGTGCCTAAACCTCGCCTAAGGTCAGCGGGATCGACGTATGGATTTTCCACATCGTCGAAAGCTTATGATGTCTCCTCCTGTTCGCGACTTGGTTCTCCAATGGCATAAATCTGATGATATTTTGGATTCTGAACCTTGCTGGGTTTGGTGACACCATCATATAGATTGGTGAAGACCTCTCCAACAATAGTGGATCCGTCGATGAAGTTGAAGCTGTCGATATTGCCCGAGTCATCGCTTATATCGGAGTCCGCAGATGACTCGAAAGACATGTCGCTGAAGATCTTGGCGAGTTTTTCACTTGCCATAGTGCTGATGAAGCGTGGCGACGAAATCTCCTCGTCGCCTGACTCGATTGACGATGCTGAACTCGAAAAATCGGGATCGGCCGCTGATAATGCCGACGAGATCGGAATTTCGAGACGATACGCTCCTTCTTTCTCGACGCGAAAGTGGAACTTTCCGAACATCATCTCCATGGGCTCCTCCAGATATGCATATGCATCCAAACGGGAGGGCAGGTGAGGAACAAAATCAACTAGACCAGTTTCGATATGTTTACCTCTCTCCATCGCGTTGCTTGTAGTTGATGAAGTCGACGATCTTGAACGTGCCATCGAGATCAGATCCTTAACACCTCTAATCCCCACAGACGGCGCCAATTGACAAGGGGTTAACTTATCAATGCCTACAGATTGTAGACTAGGGTTTTAGTCGGAAGTAGAGGGTAAGTAGATCTCGAAGGTTTCAGCCGAAAAGTACCCGACGATGTAAAAACTAGGGTTGCGTGAGACAATGAATCGATGCTTTCTTTGTCCCTCGACTCCCCCTTATATAGGAGGCGAAGCCGAGGGATTCGTAATACACAAGTTTACAGAGTCCGGGAAGGTTTCTTCCTCATCCCGTAAGATTACAAGTATGTATTTCCTAATACAACTCTAGCTTTCCTTAATACTAACTTGGGCTTCCGAACTTCATATTCATCGAGTCGTGGGCCTTCAGTAAACCCCGGGTACCATCTTTGGCAGGCCCATTGGGGATGCCTATGTCAGTTAGTGCACTAAACAAAAATCTTTGGTGGTACTCTCACAACTCACTCAAAACTGATAAGAAAGGTAAATCTTACCGCTCCAAAGTGAATTAGTATTGGTTACCAACTTGGATTGACGGACTAGTGCACGGATGTAGCGAAGCGAATATTAAGGGTATAAGAACAATCACACGACAAAGCAGGATATATGTGGGGCTGTAGGTAGGCTACCTATTTGCACCAATAACAAGCTCTAGCGCTGACCGTAGACAACCAAAGATACTCACACAAGGCGATAAATGTTGCAATGCACACGAGAGACGCTAGCAAAGCTCAACGGGACAGGCACAAGATTTCTCAACTACAAGTGCAGTTAAAGAAAACTTAGGCCTTCACTTGATTCTACTAGCACTTCACTTTTCTTTTTGAATTTTCTTTTTATCACACGCAACACTTGTACCTCTTTTTTCTTCTTTTCTATTTTTTATTTATTTTATGACACAACTCCTTGATAACACGACCAACAGAAATTGCAAAGCACCAAAACCCTAATGAGCAGCCTGTCGAGCGGTAAAACTAGTCTCTTCTGGGGAAGTTCCTAGTCACTTATATCGAAAGGCTGTGTCTATGGTTGGGAACAAGCGCACTGTACGCTATGTGGATTCGGAGTAACAAAAACTGAAACTAGATGATAGCGGAAACACAAACCCTAACAACTAGATGGAAGAAAAAGATACGCAAAAAAACTACAAAAAGCAACTAAAACTCGAAATTAGTGCAATCTAAGGCTATGGCAAACCCTAACCCTAACTTTTTATGGCCTTTTCTGGATAGGAAACACTCACAACTCAACTATGGGGTGGATTGTGTATGGCTTACCGAGGAAACGCCGAAATCTGCTACCAAGATGATAAGTGGTTGCCCGATCTTCTCAGTAAGCGACGGGGTGGAGATGAACACGCGATGAACACAGCAGATGGAATCGATGATATGTGGAAGATAACTTGTATGATGCCGACGAAGTCTCTCGATTGATTCCGGTCGCCAATGCAATAGTTCTCAACCCTGCAAGATATTCGCAACTCCACACACTTGCGCACGTAGCCACCGACCACGAAGCGGTAAATTGCAATCTTCTAATCCCCAATGGAACATCAGATCACACAAACTTTCAGTAGCACAAACACCAGATCCCCCGAATTGGTGCGGGTAAAACTCCAGATCGATGCGAATTGGAGAGTATGATTCAATAGAGTTGCAAGGCAATCAACTATGAACTAGGGTTTATCTTAAACGTGGTCTAAAACTATTATGGGGGCGTCATGAGCACTTATATAGACGTTCAGGTCGACCTCAGGTCGAAAAGATACAAAAATAACCAACCCAGATCGTGATCTGGTCGAGACAACGGGTGCAAGACAGATTTGCACATGCGAATACTAAGGTTAAACTTTATGAGCCTAGCATGTATAGACATGGTCTCAGAAAGTCATCATGATACAATGGATAAAATTATGAATGAAATTGTTCATCATATTACAAGGTTATTAATAGTGAATTCTGGAACACTTGTCATATGATGATCAACTTCAAAGTAAGAACCTCAAGGTTATTGGTATTTGACCAACAAACCTAGAAGTTATTGATGTTGAAGTGTTTTTCTGAATAATGAGGAAAGCTAAAAGAGAAACTACAAAAGATTATTGGCAGAAAGAAAGAAAAGACTAGAAAGTCTAGCTCAGGTGTATATAAATGGTATACATATTATGGATATATTCCTCGTTTAATCACACAATGAAATTCTTGGGTATTTGTACCATATTGGTTGGTATGAAGTGTCATACAAAACAACGCAATACAAGAATACAATGGCCTAAGTGACTGACAAGGAATATGATAGGAATGCACGTCTGGAACAAAATAAAGTGTTATTATGTTCGTCGTTGGCATTCTATCTAGCCCTTAGAATTTATAATAAAGAACTTAGTAATTGTTATTTTGCTCTGGTCAAATAAAAACAATGAGTTGTTCAAATTATGACATTACTCCATGTACGATGGATAAGTTATTATAAATCTTAATGGTGAAACACACATACATAACACTGACGCTAAATTCCATAAGGCAAATGATTTGAATTCCACTTATTTGTGGAACCGCCATTTAGGTCATGTTAGAAAGGAACGCATGAAGGAACTCCATGCAAATGGATTTTTGGAGTCATTTGATTTTTGAATCATTTGGCGCTTGCAAATCTTTTCTAAAGAGAATGATTAAAATACCGTTCATAGGCCAGAAGTTGAACGGGCAATAAACTTAGTGAAAAAATACATGATGATGTATGTGGTTCACTGGGCATAGTTGTGTGCGGGAGATTCTTCTACTTCATGAAAACTTACAACAATGAATTGAGTATATATATGTGAATATATTCGATAAGGAAAAAGTTTGAAACATTTGAATGGATTCAAATAATTTTCAGCATGAAGTGGAAATCATCGTAATAGAAAAGTCAAATATCTATGATTGGATCATGGTGGAAATATTTGAATTACGAGTTTTAGCGAACATCTAAGAGAGTCATGAAATTGTTCTACAACTCACATTTCTTGGAGTATCATAATGATGATATAGTATCCGAGAGATGTATCCAAACCTTGTTGGATTAATGATGAGATAAAATATTATGACGCCATTATATTTTTGTGGATTATGCTTTAGTGACTACCGCTTTTACACTGAATAGAGAATCATCATGATCCGTTGAAATGACACCATACAAGTTGTGGTATGGGTATAAACCCTAATAGTCTTTTCTTAAATTTTGGTCTAAGAGTTTACAACCAAAATCGGATGAATGTCTTTGTTGGTTATCCCAGAGAATTGATTGGGAATTCTTCCCACTATGGAGACAAAGACAAAAGTGTTTGTCAATGTTTCTTATTTCCAAGAAATTGTTTCTAGCGAAGTTTTTGAGTGGGAGGACAATAGAACTTGATAAAGTTAATGAACCTGAGCATAATGATCAGAGTAGCGCAGCATCGGAATTGGTTCCGGAAGCGGCCACGACGATCATGGCTCCCATGACTACATATTGTTTTAGCCATGGAGATCGAAGTACATATTGAACCTTGTAGGTACGGTTTACTTTGTGATCAAATAAATGATTTGTGGACAAAGGATTGATTTTGAACAATGATAAACCAACTACAAACAAAGAAGTTATGATGGGCCCTGACTCCGTTTAAAATGGCGATACGCCATGAAATCCAAGATAGATGAATACTTATTGAAAGTATATGGATCTATAAAATTGATGAAGCTTGACTTGTCGAAAAGTTGTTTGCGACAAAATTCAAAGAGTTGAATACAATAAGATTAGATCTTCTGTAGCAATGCTTATAGTCTATGTGGATTATTCTAGTAATCACTACATATTTCTTTTATGAGATATGCTAGTAGGATGGCAAAATACATTATTATAAGAAGTGTGTATTAAAGGTGTATACAAGATACAACCAAAAGTTTTGCTAGTCCGTGGAATACTAGATAGATATACAAACTTCAATTGGATGAAGTAAGTATCACGGAGTTGGAATCTTCACCAGATGAAATAGTCAAAGAGTTTTTGATTTCATCAGAGACGATGAAGAGGCTTGCATTTGCAAGAAATTAAGTGGGAGCGCTGAGACATATTTATAATAATTTATGTAGATGACATATAGTTGGTTATAAATGATGTAATTATATACTTGATTAAAAAGGTTTCATTGAGAATTAATTTCAATGAAAGGATATGGACTGAAACAAATTTAGTGTCAAGATCTATGAAGATAGATTGAAACACATAAATAAGTTTAAGTCAAAGTACATAGGATGGATATTGAAGTAGTTCAATATAGAAATATTAAGAAAATGTTCTTGTCATGTGAAGTTTTAACAAGACTTGAGTGTATCTGACACTCAATGAGTAAAAACACATGAGTGATTATAGATCACAAATAATATGTACACAATCAGATGTCATGTGCTCTTAAAAATGTTATGAGCATGTACCAGAATGATTCATGTGATGATCATTGAAAAACAGTAAGAATATTCTTGAGTACTTAAGAAGAACCAGGGATATATATATATAGTTTTGTATGGAGAAATGACAAACAAATCGTTGTAAAGTGTTGCACCGATATTTGTTTTGTCACATATGAAAATAAAATTTCAATCTCAAATTAGACTAAGTGTTGTTTAAAAGGTAGCACAATGAGCTAGAAGTTGTCTATGCTAGATTTAGAAGATTTCTAAATATTGTGACGGATTCTGCAAAATAAGGTAGAGTATGTCATTGTTTTGACAATGACAAAGGATGTTAAAGTCAAGAAGTTCTTTGAGAACTTGGTGTAGTTCCGACAGTCGAACTTTGAAGCTATATTGTGTGTGACAATATTAGTGACATATTTCAGACCGCGGAATTAAGGTTCCACCAGAAGACCAAACATATTTAATGCCGACTCATTTGGAAATGAGTGATGCGTTGAGACGCAAATGAATTACAAAATACATACGTTTCTGAGCGTGTCAGATCCGTTGACTAAAACCTCTCCCGTGAGCAAAACATGATAAAGCACCAGAAGGCCAAGGTGTTATATTTTTACAAATGTAAACTAGATTATTGACTCTAGTGCAAGTGGGAGACTGTTGGAGATATGCCCAAGAGGCAATAATAAATGGTTATTATATATCTTTGTGTTTATGATAACATTTATATACCATGCTATAATTGTATTAACCGAAACATTGATACATGTGTGATATGTAAACAACTAAGAGTCCCTAGTATGCCTCTTAACTAGCTTGTTGATTGATGGATGATTAGTTTCATAATCATGAACATTGGATGTTATTAATAACAAGGTTATATCATTGTATGAATGATGTAATGGACACACCCAATTAAGCGTAGCATAAAGATCACGTCATTAAGTTATTTGCTATAAGCTTTTGATACATAGTTACCTAGTCCTTATGACCATGAGATCATGTAAATCACTTATACCGGAAAGGTACTTTGATTACATCAAATGCCACTGCGTAAATGGGTGGTTATAAAGGTGGGATTAAGTATCCGGAAAGTATGAGTTGAGGCATATGGATCAACAGTGGGATTTGTCCATCCCGATGACGGATAGATATACTCTGGGCCCTCTTGGTGGAATGTCGTCTAATGTCTTGCAAGCATATGAATGAGTTCATAAGAGACCACATACCACGGTACGAGTAAAGAGTACTTGTCAGGAGACGAGGTTGAACAAGGTATAGAGTGATACCGATGATCAAACCTCGGATAAGTAAAATATCGCGTGACAAAGGGAATTGGTATCGTATGTGAATGGTTCATTCGATCACTAAAGTCATCGTTGAATATGTGGGAGCCATTATGGATCTCCAGATCCCGCTATTGGTTATTGGTCGGAAAGAGTTCTCACCCATGTCCACATAGTTCGCGAACCGTAGGGTGACACACTTAAGGTTTGATGTTGTAATGGTAGAACTTGAATATGGAATGGAGTTCGAAGTATTGTTCGAAGTCTCGGATGGGATCCCGGACATCACGAGGAGTTCCGGAATGGTCCGGAGAATAAGATTCATATATAGGAAGTCATATTCCAAGTTTGGAAATGATCCGGTGCATTTATGGCAGGTTCTAGAAGATTCTAGAAAAGTCCGGAAGAAAGGCACTATGGAAGGTGGAGTCCCGGAGGGACTCCACAAGCTTGGCTGGCCAAACCCTAAGGGAGGAGTCCCAGGTGGGCTCCACCTGAGGTGGCCGGCCACCCCACCTAAGGAAAAGGTGGGAGTCCCACCTTGGGTAGGACTCCCCCCTTGAGTAGGTTTCCCACCTTTGGGAAGTTTTGGTGTTGGGGTCTTATTCGAAGACTTGGACTACAACTCTTGGGGCTTCCACCTATATAATGAGGGGCATAGGGGAGGGGGCCGACCACCACAAGCCCTCAAGGAGGCCGCACCCCATAGTGGCCGGCCACCCCCTCTCCCAAACCCTAGCCGCCCCCTCTCCTCCACCTCTCCCGCAACGCTTAGCGAAGCTCCGCCGGAGTTCTCCATCGCCACCGCCACCACGCCGTCGTGCTGCCGGATTCAAGGAGGAGCTACTACTTCCGCTGCCCGCTGGAACGGGGAGAAGGACGTCGTCTTCATCAACACCGAACGTGTGACCGAGTACGGAGGTGCTGCCCGATCGTGGCACCGTGATCAAGATCTTCTACGCGCTTTTGCAAGCGGCAAGTGATCGTCTACCGCAGCAATAAGAGCCTACTCTTATAGGATTTGGAAATCTTCAAGGGTTAGTCTCGTTCATCCCCTCGTTGCTCCCATCTTCTAGATTGCATCTTGGCTTGGATTGCGTTCTCGCGGTAGAAAATTTTTTGTTTTCTATGCAACGAATCCCTACACTTGCATCATATACTTTGCACCCATTAATGAAAAAATACATAGAGCTTGCTAAAATTTGGTTTGCATAATTGGTCTCGCTAAGGTCTAGATAATTTCTAGTATTGAGTTTGAACAACAAGGAAGACGGTGTAGAGTCTTATAATGTTTACAATATGTCTTTTATGTAAGTTTTGCTGCACCGGTTCATCCTTGTGTTTGTTTCAAATAACCTTCCTAGCCTAAAACTTGTATCGAGAGGGAATACTTCTCATGCATCCAAAATCCTTGAGCCAACCACTATGCCAACTGTGTCCACCATACCTACCTACTACATGGTATTTCTCCGCCATTCCAAAGTAAATTGCTTGAGTGCTACCTTTAAAATTTCTATCCTCTACCTTTGCAATATATAGCTCATGGGACAAATAGCCTAAAAACTATTGTGGTATCGAATATGTACTTATGCACTTTATCTCTTATTAAGTTGCTTGTTGTGCGATAACCATGTTCCTGGGGACGCCATCAACTACTCTTTGTTGAATATCATGTGAGTTGCTATGCATGTCCGTCTTGTCTGAAGTAAGGGAGATTTACCGCTAGAATGGTTAGAGCATGCATAATGTTAGAGAAGAACATTGGGCCGCTAACTAAAGCCATGATCCATGGTGGAAGTTTCAGTTTTGGACAAATATCCTCAATCTCATATGAGAAAATTAATAATTGTTGAATGCTTATGCATAAAAGAGGAGTCCATTATCTGTTGTCTATGTTGTCCCGGTATGGATGTCTAAGTTGAGAATAATCAATGGCGATAAATCCGATGCGAGCTTTCTCCTTAGACCTTTGTACAGGCGGCATAGAGGTACCCCTTTGTGACACTTGGTTAAAACATATGCATTGCAATGATAATCCAGGTAATCCGAGCTAATTAGGACAAGGTGCGGGCACTATTAGTATACTATGCATGAGGCTTGCAACTTGTAAGATATAATTTACATAACACATATGCTTTATTACTACCGTTGACAAAATTGTTTCTTGTTTTCAAAATCAAAGCTCTAGCACAAATATAGCAATCGATGCTTCCCTCTGCGAAGGGCCTTTCTTTTACTTTCATTGTTGAGTCAGTTCACCTATTTCTCTCCATCCCAAGAAGCAAACACTTGTGTGAAATTTGCATTGATTCCTACATACTTGCATATTGCACTTGTTATATTACTTTACATTGACAATATCCATGAGATATACATGTTATAAGTTGAAAGCAACCGCTGAAACTTAATCTTCCTTTGAGTTGCTTCGATACCTTTACTTTGAATTATTGCTTTATGAGTTAACTCTTATGCAAGACTTATTGATGCTTGTCTTGAAGTACTATTCATGAAAAGTCTTTGCTATATGATTCATTTGTTTACTCATGTCATTTACATTGTTTTGATCGCTGCATTCATTACATATGCTTACAATAGTATGATCAAGGTTATGATGGCATGTCACTCCAGAAATTATCTTTGTTATCGTTTACCTGCTCGGGACGAGCAAAAACTAAGCTTGGGGATGCTGATACGTCTCCGACGTATCGATAATTTCTTATGTTCCATGCCACATTATTGATGATATCTACATGTTTTATGCATACTTTATGTCATATTTATGCATTTTCCGGCACTAACCTATTAACGAGATGCCGAAGAGCCGATTCTTTGTTTTTGCTTTTTTGGTTTCAGAAATCCTAGTAAGGAAATAGACTCGGAATTGGACGAAATCAACGCCCAGGGGCCTATTTTGCCACGAAGCTTCCAGAAGGCCGAGGGAGAGACGAAGTGGGGCCACGGGGCGCCGCCACACTAGGGCGGCGCGGCCCAGGGGGGCCCGCGTGGCCCTAGCGTGTGGGGCCCCCGTGAAGCCTCCTGACCTGCCCTTCCGCCTACAAATAGTCTTCGTCGCGAAACCCTGATACGTCTCCGACGTATCGATAATTTCTTATGTTCCATGCCACATTATTGATGTTATCTACATGTTTTATGCACACTTTATGTCATATTCGTGCATTTTCTGGAACTAACCTATTAACAAGATGCCGAAGTGCCGGTTCTGTTTTACTGCTGTTTTTGGTTTCGTAAATCCTAGTAACGAAATATTCTCGGAATCTGACCAAATCAACGCACAACTACCTATTTTCACCGGAAGCATCCAACACCGGGCAGGACCAGAGGGGGGGCACTGGGCACCCAGACCATAGGCCGTCGCGGCCCAGGCCCAGGCCGCGCCGGCCTTTGGGATGGTCGCCCCTTCGACCCTCCTGCGCCGCCTCTGCGCCTATATTAAGCCCCTGGATCGAAAACCCGATACGTTCGATGAAAACCACGAAACCTTCCGAGCCGCCGCCATCGCGAAGCCAAGATGCGGGGACAGAGTCTCTCTGTTCCGGCACGCTGCCGGAACGGGGAAGTGCCCCCGGAAGGCTTCTCCATCGACACCGCTGCCATCTCCACCGCCATCTTCATCACCGCTGCTGCTCCCATGAGGAGGGAGTAGTTCTCCATCGAGGCTCGGGGCTGTACCGGTAGCTATGTGGTTCATCTCTCTCCTATGTACTTCAATACAATAATCTCATGAGCTGCCTTACATGATTGAGATTCATATGATGATGCTTGTAATCTAGATGTCATTATGCTAGTCAAGTGAGTTTTACTTATGTGATCTCCGGAGACTCCTTGTCCCACGTGTGTAAAGGTGTCAGTTTGTGCACCGTGTGGGTCTCTTAGGCTATATTTCACGAATACTTATTCACCTTTGTTGAATGGCATAGTGAGGTGCTTATTTATATCTCTTTATGATTGCAATGTGTTTGTATCACAATTTATCTATGTGCTACTCTAGCAATGTTATTAAAGTAGTTCTATTCCTCCGCATGATGTAATGGTGACAAGGTGTGCATCCGTGTTAGTACTTGGTTTATGCTATGATCATGATCTCTTGTAGATTATGAAGTTAACTATTGCTATGATAGTATTGATGTGATCTATTCCTCCTACATATGCATGAAGGTGACAGTGTGCATGCTATGTTAGTACTTGGTTTAGTCTTTTGATCTATCTTACACTATAAGGTTACTTAAATATGAACAAATTGTGGAGCTTGTTAACTCCGGCATTGAGGGTTCGTGTAATCCTACGCAATGTGTTCATCATCCAACAAGAGTGTAGAGTATGCATTTATCTATTCTCGTTATGTGATCAATGTTGAGAGTGTCCACTAGTGAAAGTATGATCCCTAGGCCTTGTTCCTAAATATCGCTATCGCTGCTTGTTTCTTGTTTCTTGTGTTACTACTGCTGCAATACTACCACCATCAACTACACGCCAGCAAGCTATTTTCTGGCACCGTTGCTACTGCTCATACTTATTTATACCACCTGTATTTCACTATCTCTTCGCTGAACTAGTGCACCTATTAGGTGTGTTGGGGACACAAGAGACTTCTTGCTTTGTGGTTGCAGGGTTGCATGAGAGGGATATCTTTGACCTCTTCCTCCCTGAGTTCGATAAACCTTGGGTGATCCACTTAAGGGAAAACTTGCTGCTGTTCTACAAACCTCTGCTCTTGGAGGCCCAACACTGTCTGAGGAAAAGGAGGGGGAAGTAGACATCAAGCTATTTTCTGGCGCCGTTGCTTGGGGAGGAAAGGTAAAAGGTACTCACACTCAGGACCTCGGCTACCAAGCTATTTTCCTACCGTAAGTACTCGAAGCTATTTCCTTTAGATCCTGCAATTGCATCTTTTTGTTTCTTGTTTACACTAGTTTGGCATAATGGACAAGAATGATCTTCTATTTCTATTTTCTGATTTAAAACATGGATTGTTTGATGCGAAAATTAAAAAACCTATGGAATCTTATTTGCATGCTGGTAGTAATATTAGTATGAACGCTTTGAACACCATTGTTGCTAATGATATGGAAAATTCTAAGCTTGGGGAAGCTGGTTTTCATGATCTTTTTAGTCCCCCAAGCATTGAGGAGAAAATTTTCTTTGATGATACTTTGCCTCCTATTTATGATGATTATAATGATAGTAGTCTTTTGGTACCACCTGTTATGGAGGATAAATTTGATTATGATTACAATATGCCTCCTATATTTGATGATAGCTACTTTGTTGAATTTGCTCCCACTATTACTAATAAAATTGATTATGCTTATGTGGAGAGTAACAATTTTATGCATGAGACTCATGATAAGAATGCTTTATGTGATAGTTATATTGTTGAGTTTGCTCATGTTGCTACTGAAAGTTATTATGAGAGAGGAAAATATGGTTGTAGAAATTTTCATGTTACTAAAACACCTCTCTATGTGCTGAAATTTTTCAAGCTACACTTGTTTTATCTTCCTATGATTGTTACTTTGCTCTTCATGAACTTGTTTATTTACAAGATTCCTATGCATAGGAAGCATGTTAGACTTAAATGTGTTTTGAATTTGCCTCTTGATGCTCTCTTTTGCTTCAAATACTATTTCTTGCGAGTGCATCATTAAAACTGCTGAGCCCATCTTAATGGCTAAAAAGAAAGAACTTCTTGGGAGATAATCCATGTGTTTATTTTGCTACAGTACTTTGTTTTATATTTGTGTCTTGGAAGTTGTTTACTACTGTAGCAACCTCTCCTTATCTTAGTTTTGTGTTTTGTTGTGCCAAGTGAAGCCTCTAATCGAAGGTTGATACTAGATTTGGATTTCTGCGCAGAAACAGATTTCTATCTGTCACGAATCTGGGCTGTTTTCTCTGTAGAAAAATCAGAACAATATGCCAATTTACGTGCGTGTTCCTCAGATTTGTACGCAACTTTCATTAGTTTTGAGTTTTCTGATCTGAGCAACGGAAGTATTTATTAAAAATTCGTCTTTACGGACTGTTCTGTTTTGACAGATTCTGCCTTTTATTTCGCATTGCTTCTTTATTTGTGTTGGGTGGATTTCTTTGTTCCATTACCTTCTAGTAGCTTTGAGCAATGTCCAGAAGTGTTAAGAATGATTGTGTCACCTCTGAACATGTGAGTTTTTGATTATGTACTAACCCCTCTAATGAAGTTTATGAGAAGTTTGGCGTGAAGGAAGTTTTCAAGGGTCAAGAGAGGAGGATGATATACTATGATCAAGAAGAGTGAAAGATCTAAGCTTGGGGATGCCCCGGTGGTTCACCCCTGCATATATCAAGAAGACTCAAGCGTCTAAGCTTGGGGATGCCTTGGGCATCCCCTTCTTCATCGATAAATTATCAGGTTCCTTCTCTTGAAACTATATTTTTATTCGGTCACATCTTATGTGCTTTACTTGGAGCGTCTGTATGCTTTTATTTTTGTTTGTGTTTGAATAAATTGGATTACATCATGCTTGTGTGGGAGAGAGACACGCTCCGCTGTTGCATATGGACAAGTATGTCCTTAGTTTCTACTCATAGTATTCATGGCGAAGTTTCTTCTTCGTTAAATTGTTATATGGTTGGAATTGGAAAATGATACATGTAGTAATTGCTATTAATGTCTTGGGTAATGTGATACTTGGCAATTGTTGTGCTCATGTTTAAGCTCTTGCATCATATGCTTTGCACCCATTAATGAAGAAATACATAGAGCATGCTAAAATTTGGTTTGCATATTTGGTTTCTCTAAAGTCTAGATAATTTCTAGTATTGAGTTTGAACAACAAGGAAGACGGTGTAGAGTCTTATAATGTTTCAATATGTCTTTTATGTAAGTTTTGCTGCACCGGTTCATCCTTGTGTTTGTTTCAAATAACCTTGCTAGCCTAAAACTTGTATCGAGAGGGAATACTTCTCATGCATCCAAATCCTTGAGCCAAACAACACTATGCCATTTGTGTCCACCATACCTACCTACTACATGGTATTTCCTGCCATTCCAAAGTAAATTGCTTGAGTGCTACCTTTAAACAATTCAAAATTTATCACCTCTGATTTGTGTCAATGTTTTATAGCTCATGAGGAAGTATGTGGTGTTTATCTTTCAATCTTGTTGGGCAACTTTCACCAATGGACTAGTGGCTTCATCCGCTTATCCAATAATTTTGCAAAAAGAGCTGGCAATGGGATTCCCAGTCCCAAAATAATTAAATTAAATAGACACTCCTCCATGGTATGTGATTGTTGGACGGCACCCGAAGGATTCGGTTAGCCATGGCTTGAGAAAGCAAAGGTGGGGAGGAGTGTCATCATAATAAAACTAAAATAAAAAGGCACTCCTTCATGGTATGAGATTGTTGGCAGGCACCCGAGGATTCGGTTAGCCATGGTTTGTGAAAGAAAGGTTGGAAGGAGTGCCACCCAAAAATAAAATAAAATGGGAGCCGCTCTTTGAAGGTTTGTCTGGCAAGGGGGTTAGAGTACCCGCTACCATTCGTTGACAACAACATACACCTCTCAAAACTTTATTTTTATGCTCTCTTTATGTTTTCAAAACCAAAGCTCTAGCACAAATATAGCAATCGATGCTTTTCCTCTATGGAGGACCATTCTTTTACTTTTATTGTTGAGTCAGTTCACCTATTTCTCTCCACCTCAAGAAGCAAACACTTATGTGAACTGTGCATTGATTCCTACATACTTGCATATTGCACTTATTATATTACTCTATGTTGACAATATCCATGAGATATACATGTTATAAGTTGAAAGCAACCGCTGAAACTTAATCTTTCTTTGTGTTGCTTCAATACCTTTACTTTAATTTATTGCTTTATGAGTTAACTCTTATGCAAGACTTATTGATGCTTGTCTTGAAGTACTATTCATGAAAAGTCTTTGCTTTATGATTCAGTTGTTTACTCATGTCATATACATTGTTTTGATCGCTGCATTCACTACATATGATTTACAAATAGTATGATCAAGGTTATGATGGCATGTCACTCCAGAAATTATCTTTGTTTATCGTTTACCTGCTCGGGACGAGCAAACTAAGCTTGGGGATGCTGATACGTCTCCGACGTATCGATAATTTCTTATGTTCCATGCCACATTATTGATGTTATCTACATGTTTTATGCACACTTTATGTCATATTCGTGCATTTTCTGGAACTAACCTATTAACAAGATGCCGAAGTGCCGCTTCTGTTTTGCTGTTTTTGGTTTCTGAAATCCTAGTAACGAAATATTCTCGAATCGGACGAAATCAACGCCCAAGTTCCTATTTTCACCGGAAGCATCCAGAACACCGGGAAGGACCGGAGGGGGGCACTGGGCCCCAGGACCATAGGCAGCGCGGCCCAGGCCCTGGCGCGCTGCCCTATGGTATCGTCGCCCCTTCGACCCTCTGCGCCGCCTCTTCGCCTATATAAAGCCCCTGGATCGAAAACCACGATACGTTCGACGAAAACCACAGAAACCTTCCGAGCCACCGCCATCGCGAAGCCAAGATCCTGGGGACAGAGTCTCTGCTCGTTCCGCACGCTGCCGAACGGGGAAGTGCCCGGAAGGCTTCTCCATCGACACCGCTGCCATCTCCACCGCCATCTTCATCACCGCTGGTGCTCCCATGTGGAGTGAGTAGTTATCAATCGTGGATAGGGGCTGTTAAGGTAGCTATGTGGTTCATCTCTCTCCTATGTACTTCAATACAATAATCTCATGAGCTGCCTTACATGATTGAGATTCATATGATGATGCTTGTAATCTAGATGTCATTATGCTAGTCAAGTGAGTTTTACTTATGTGATCTCCGGAGACTCCTTGTCCCACGTGTGTAAAGGTGACAGTGTGTGCACCGTGTGGGTCTCTTAGGCTATATTTCACAGAATACTTATTCACTGTTGAATGGCATAGTGAGGTGCTTATTTATATCTCTTTATGATTGCAATTTGTTTGTATCACAATTTATCTATGTGCTACTCTAGCAATGTTATTAAAGTAGTTCTATTCCTCCTGCACGATGTAATGGTGACAGTGTGTGCATCCGTGTTAGTACTTGGTTTATGCTATGATCATGATCTCTTGTAGATTATGAAGTTAACTATTGCTATGATAGTATTGATGTGATCTATTCCTCCTACATATGCATGAAGGTGACAGTGTGCATGCTATGTTAGTACTTGGTTTAGTCTTTTGATCTATCTTACACTATAAGGTTACTTAAATATGAACAAATTGTGGAGCTTGTTAACTCCGGCATTGAGGGTTCGTGTAATCCTACGCAATGTGTTCATCATCCAACAAGAGTGTAGAGTATGCATTTATCTATTCTGTTATGTGATCAATGTTGAGAGTGTCCACTAGTGAAAGTATGATCCCTAGGCCTTGTTCCTAAATACTGCTATCGCTGCTTGTTTCTTGTTTTCTTGTGTTACTCTTTGCAATACTACCACCATCAACTACACGCCACAAGCTATTTTTAAGCACCGTTGCTCTTGCTCATACTTATTTATACCACCTGTATTTCACTATCTCTTCGCCGAACTAGTGCACCTATTAGGTGTGTTGGGGACACAAGAGACTTCTTGCTTTGTGGTTGCGGGGTTGCATGAGAGGGATATCTTTGACCTCTTCCTCCCTGAGTTCGATAAACCTTGGGTGATCCACTTAAGGGAAAACTTGCTGCTGTTCTACAAACCTCTGCTCTTGGAGGCCCAACACTGTCTACAGGAAAAGGAGGGGGAAGTAGACATCAAACCCCCAGTACCGAGAGCCACGATACGGAAAACCTTCCGAAGACGCCGCCGCCGCCAATCCCATCTCGGGATTCGGGAGATCGCCCCCGGCACCCTGCCGGAGAGGGGAATCATCTCCCGGAGGACTCTTCACCGCCATGGTCGCCTCCGGAGTGATGAGTGAGTAGTTCACCCCTGGACTATGGGTCCATAGCAGTAGCTAGATGGTTGTCTTCTCCTAATTATGCTTCATTGTCGGGTCTTGTGAGCTGCCTAACATGATCAAGATCATCTATCTGTAATGCTATATGTTGTGTTTGTTGGGATCCGATGGATAGAGAATACTATGTTATGTTGATTATCAATCTATTACCTATGTGTTGTTTATGATCTTGCATGCTCTCCGTTATTAGTAGAGGCTCTGGCCAAGTTTTTACTCTTAACTCCAAGAGGGAGTATTTATGCTCGATAGTGGGTTCATGCCTCCATTAAATGCAGGACGATGTGAGAAAGTTCTAAGGTTGTGGATGTGCTGTTGCCACTAGGGATAAAACATTGATGCTATGTCCGAGGATGTAGTTGTTGATTACATTACGCACCATACTTAATGCAATTGTCTCTGTTGTTTGCAACTTAATATGGAAGGGGTTCGGATGATAACTTTGAAGGTGGACTTTTTAGGCATAGATGCATGCTGGATAGCGGTCTATGTACTTTGTCGTAATGCCCAATTAAATCTCATAATACTCATCATATCATGTATGTGCATGGTCATGCCCTCTCTATTTGTCAATTTCCCAACTGTAATTTGTTCACCCAACATGCTATTTATCTTATGGGAGAGACACCTCTAGTGAACTGTGGACCCCGGTCCATTCTTTTAATCGAATACAATCTATCTGAATACTTGTTCTACTGTTCTCTGCAAACAATCATCATCCACACTATACATCTAATCCTTTGTTACAAAGCAAGCCGGTGAGATTGACAACCTCACTGTTTCGTTGGGGCAAAGTACTTTGGTTGTGTTGTGCAGGTTCCACGTTGGCGCCGGAATCCCTGATGTTGCGCCGCACTACATCTCGCCGCCATCAACCTTCAACGTGCTTCTTGGCTCCTACTGTTTCGATAAACCTTGGTTTCTTACTGAGGGAAAACTTGCCGCTGTACGCATCACACCTTCCTCTTGGGGTTCCCAACGGTCGCGTGCTGTACGCGTATCAGAGATCTCCGGCGGAGCTTCGCTAAGCGTATGCGGGAGAGGTGGAGGAGGAGGGATGGCTAGGGTTTGGGGAGAGGGGGTGGCCGACCACTATGGGGTGCGGCCAAGCTAGGGCTTGTGGTGGCCGGCCCCTCCCCTTGCTCCTCATTATATAGGTGGAACCCCCAAGTGTTGGACTACAAGTCTTCGAATAAGACCCAAACCCAAAACCTTCCATGTGTAGGGAAACCTACCCAAGGTGGGATTCCCACTTGAGGTGGGATTCCCACCTTTCCATGAGGGGGGTGGCCGGCCACCTTGGTGGAGTCCACCTGGGACTCCACCCCCTTAGGGTTGGCCGGCCAAGCTTGGTGGAGTCCCTCCGGGACTCCGCCTTCCATAGTGATTTCTTCCGGACTTTTCTAGAACCTTCTAAAACATTCCATAAATGCACCGGATTATTTTCAAACTTATAAAATGACTTCCTATATATGAATCTTATTCTCCAGACCATTCCGGAACTCCTCATGATGTCCTGGATCCCATCCGAGACTCCGAACAAAACTTCGAACTCCATTCCATATTCAATATCTACTAATACGACATCAAACCTTAAGTGTGTCACCCTACGGTTCCCGAACTATGTAGACATGGTTGAGAACTCTCTCCGACCAATAACCAATAGCGGGATCTGGAGATCCATAATGGCTCCCACATATTCAACGATGACTTAGTGATCGAATGAACCATTTACATATGATACCGATTCCCTTTGTCACGCGATATTTTACTTGTCCGTGGTTTGATCATCGGTATCTCTATACCTTGTTCAACCTCGTCTGACAAGTACTCTTTACTCGTACCGTGGTATGTGGTCTCTTATGAACCATTCATATGCTTGCAAGCTATTTAGATGACATTCCACCGAGAGGGCCCAGAGTATATCTATCCGTCATCGGGATGGACAAATCCCACTGTTGATCCATATGCCTCAACTCATACTTTCCGGATACTTAATCCCACCTTTATAACCACCCATTTACGCAGTGGTGTTTGATGTAATCAAAGTACCTTTCCGGTATAAGTGATTTACATGATCTCATGGTCGAAAGGACTCGGTAACTATGTATCGAAAGCTTATAGCAAATAACTTAATGACGTGATCTTATGCTACGCTTAATTGGGTGTGTCCATTACATCATTCATATAATGACATAACCTTGTTATTAATAACATCCAATGTTTATGATCATGAAACTATGATCATCTATTAATCAACAAGCTAGTTATACAAGAGGCTTACTGATGCGTGTGGTTGACACGTCCGTTGGGAACCCCAAGAGGAAGGTGTGATGCGCACAGCGGCAAGTTTCCCTCAGTAAGAAACCAAGGTTTAATCGAACCAGTAGGAGTCAAGAAGCACGTTGAAGGTTGATGGCGGCGGGATGTAGTGCGGCGCAACACCAGAGATTTCGGCGCCAACGTGGAACCTGCACAACACAACCAAAGTACTTTGCCCCAACGAAACAGTGAGGTTGTCAATCTCACTGGCTTGCTGTAACAAAGGATTAACCGTATTGTGTGGAAGATGATTGTTTGCGAAAACAGTAGAACAAGATTGCAAAAGAGATTGTATTTCAGTATAGAGAATTGGACCGGGGTCCACAGTTCACTAGAGGTGTCTCTCCCATAAGATAAACAGCATGTTGGGTGAACAAATTACAGTTGGGCAATTGACAAATAAAGAGGGTATGACCATGCACATACATATTATGATGAGTATAGTGAGATTTAATTGGGCATTACGACAAAGTACATAGACCGCCATCCGGCATGCATCTATGCCTAAAAAGTCCACCTTCAGGTTATCATCCGAACCCCCTCCAGTATTAAGTTGCTAACAACAGACAATTGCATTAAGTATTGCGCGTAATGTAATTAGTGACTACATCCTTGAACATAGCACCAATGTTTTATCCCTAGTGGCAACAGCACATCCATAACCTTGGAGGTTCTTGTCACCCCTCCAGATTCACGGAGACATGAACCCACTATCGAGCATAAATACTCCCTCTTGGAGTCACTAGCATCAACTTGGCCAGAGCATCTACTAATAACGGAGAGCATGCAAGATCATAAACAACACATAGACATAACTTTGATAATCAACATAACAAGTATTCTCTATTCATCGGATCCCAACAAACGCAACATATAGAATTACAGATAGATGATCTTGATCATGTTAGGCAGCTCACAAGATCCGACAATGAAGCACAATGGGGAGAAGACAACCATCTAGCTACTGCTATGGACCCATAGTCCAGGGGTAGACTACTCACACATCACTCCGGAGGCGACCATGGCGGCGTAGAGTCCTCCGGGAGATGATTCCCCTCTCCGGCAGGGTGCCGGAGGCGATCTCCTGGATCCCCCGAGATGGGATCGGCGGCGGCGGCGTCTCTGGTAGGTTTTCCGTATCGTGGATCTCGGTACTGGGGGTTTCGCGACGGAGGCTTTAAGTAGGCGGAAGGGCAGGTCAGGAGGCGGCACGAGGGCCCCACACCACAGGGCCGCGCGGCCAAGGGGGGGGCCACGCCGCCCTAGGGTCTGGGCACCTCGTGGCCCCACTTCGTCTCCTCTTCGGACTTCTGGAAGCTTCGTGGCAAAATAGGACCCTGGGCGTTGATTTCGTCCAATTCCGAGAATATTTTGTTACTAGGATTTCTGAAACCAAAAACAGCAGAAAACAGCAACTGGCACTTCGGCATCTTGTTAATAGGTTAGTTCCAGAAAATGCACGAATATGACATAAAGTGTGCATAAAACATGTAGATAACATCAATAATGTGGCATGGAACATAAGAAATTATCGATACGTCGGAGACGTATCAGCATCCCCAAGCTTAGTTCTGCTCGTCCCGAGCAGGTAAAACGATAACACAGATAATTTCTGGAGTGACATGCCATCATAACCTTGATCATACTATTTGTAAAGCATATGTAGTGAATGCAGCGATCAAAACAATGTATATGACATGAGTAAACAAGTGAATCATAAAGCAAACACTTTTCATGAATAGCACTTCAAGACAAGCATCAATAAGTCTTGCATAAGAGTTAACTCATAAAGCAATAATTCAAAGTAAAGGTATTGAAGCAACACAAAGGAAGATTAAGTTTCAGCGGTTGCTTTCAACTTGTAACATGTATATCTCATGGATAATTGTCAACATAGAGTAATATAATAAGTGCAATAAGCAAATATGTAGGAATCAATGCACAGTTCACACAAGTGTTTGCTTCTTGAGGTGGAGAGAAATAGGTGAACTGACTCAACATTGAAAGTAAAAGAATGGTCCTCCATAGAGGAAAAGCATCGATTGCTATATTTGTGCTAGAGCTTTGATTTTGAAAACATGAAACAATTTTGTCAACGGTAGTAATAAAGCATATGTATCATGTAAATTATATCTTACAAGTTGCAAGCCTCATGCATAGTGTACTAATAGTGCCCGCACCTTGTCCTAATTAGCTTGGACTACCGGATCATCACAATGCACATGTTTTAACCAAGTGTCACAAAGGGGTACCTCTATGCCGCCTGTACAAAGGTCTAAGGAGAAAGCTCGCATTGGATTTCTCGCTATTGATTATTCTCAACTTAGACATACATACCGGGACAACATAGACAACAGATAATGGACTCCTCTTTTATGCATAAGCATGTAACAACAATTAATAATTTTCTCATATGAGATTGAGGATATTTGTCCAAAACTGAAACTTCCACCATGGATCATGGCTTTAGTTAGCGGCCCAATGTTCTTCTCTAACAATATGCATGCTTAATCATAAGGTGGTAGATCTCTCTTACTTCAGACAAGACGAACATGCATAGCAACTCACATGAAATTCAACAAAGAGTAGTTGATGGCGTCCCCAGTGAACATGGTTATCGCGCAACAAGCAACTTAACAAGAGATAAAGTGCATAATTACATATTCAATACCACAATAGTTTTTAAGCTATTTGTCCCATGAGCTATATATTGCAAAGGTGAATGATGGAATTTTTTAAAGGTAGCACTCAAGCAATTTACTTTGGAATGGCGGAAAATACCATGTAGTAGGTAGGTATGGTGGACACAAATGGCATAGTGGTTGGCTCAAGTATTTTGGATGCATGAGAAGTATTCCCTCTCGATACAAGGTTTAGGCTAGCAAGGCTTATTTGAAACAAACACAAGGATGAACCGGTGCAGCAAAACTCACATAAAAGACATATTGTAAACATTATAAGACTCTACACCGTCTTCCTTGTTGTTCAAACTCAATACTAGAAATTATCTAGACCTTAGAGAAACCAAATATGCAAACCAAATTTTAGCATGCTCTATGTATTTCTTCATTAATGGGTGCAAAGCATATGATGCAAGAGCTTAAACATGAGCACAAAAATTGCCAAGTATCACATTACCCAAGACATTAATAGCAATTACCACATGTATCATTTTCCAATTCCAACCATATATCAATTTAACGAAGGAGAAACTTCGCCATGAATACTATGAGTAGAAACTAAGGACATACTTGTCCATATGCTACAGCGGAGCGTGTCTCTCTCCCATAAAGTGAATGCTAGGATCCATTTTATTCAAACAAAACAAAAAAACAAAAACAAACCGACGCTCCAAGCAAAGCACATAAGATGTGATGGAATAAAAATATAGTTTCAGGGGAGGAACCTGATAATGTTGTCGATGAAGAAGGGGATGCCTTGGGCATCCCCAAGCTTAGACGCTTGAGTCTTCTTAGAATATGCAGGGGTGAACCACCGGGGCATCCCCAAGCTTAGAGCTTTCACTCTCCTTGATCATGTTGCATCATACTCCTCTCTTGATCCTTGAAAACTTCCTCCACACCAAACTTAGAACAACTCATTAGAGGGTTAGTGACAATAAAAATTAACATGTTCAGAGGTGACACAATCATTCTTAACACTTCTGGACATTGCATAAAGCTACTGGACATTAATGGATCAAAGAAATTCATCCAACATAGCAAAAGAGGCAATGCGAAATAAAAGGCAGAATCTGTCAAAACAGAACAGTTCGTATTGACGAATTTTATCGAGGCACCAGACTTGCTCAAATGAAAATGCTCAAATCGAATGAAAGTTGCGTACATATCTGAGGATCACTCATGTAAATTGGCATAATTTTCTGAGTTACCTACAGGGAAAACATCCCAGATTCGTGACAGCAAAGAAATCTGTTTCTGCGCAGTAATCCAAATCTAGTATGAACTTTTCTATCAACGACTTTACTTGGCACAATAAAACACTAAACTAAGATAAGGAGAGCTTGCTACAGTAGTAAACAACTTCCAAGACACAAAATAAAAACAAAGTACTGTGGGTAAAAACATGGGTTGTCTCCCATAAGCGCTTTTCTTTAACGCCTTTCAGCTAGGCGCAGAAAGTGTGTATCAAGTATTATCAAGAGACGATGCATCGGCATTCTTACCAGGGGTGTTGCACTTACCTTTCTTACTCTTATTCCTACTCTTTGGTCTAGGGAATACATGACCGCATCCGGGTGTAGAGGTAAAATTTAGAGTGCCTTTCCCAACATCTATGACTGCTCCCATGAGTTTCAGCAGGGATCTTCCAAGCGTGATTTGTCCTGTCCCTACACATTCAATAACGAGATAATCAGTGGATACTGTCCTTCCAAGAAAGGTTGTGAAAACACCTTCAGCTATACCCTTAGGAATTACAACAGAGTTATCCGTAAGAGTTATTTCTTCTCCCCCTTCAGTAAGTCCCCAAAGTGTCAAAGATTTATAAATTTTTTCAGGCATGAGGCAAAACTCGGACATAATATCACAACGAGCAGGAAAAGTTTCACCACCAATAGTAACTTTAACGGTAGGCACCCACATTGAAGGTTCGAAGCTTAATGGAACATAATCATAGTATTCGCGAATTCGGTTATACACTTCTTTTAAACAGGATATATTTGTTTCAATAGTGTTTAATCTATTATGCATGCTAGCATGAGATGGATCAAAATTATTATCGGAGCTAAATGATGTAATCAATTTCCTTATGGCATTAAAAGCTTGATCCCCATCACAATGAAGGAAATCTCCTCCCACTACAGCATCTAAGGCATATCTATAGCGAAGAATAAGCCCGAAATAGAAATTACTAAGAAGCAAACTTAAGGTCATTTTAGGTTCAGTTTTACTATAAGCATCAAAAATTCTAGACCATGCTTCTTTAAAATTCTCTTCACCTCCTTGTTTAAAAGTGAAGATCGATTCCTCAGGTGATAGAGTAGCAACTACGGGATTAGACATGATAATAAAGTAAATGCGAGTAACTAATTTTTTGTGTTTTTGATATAGCAAACAAGATAGCAAATAAAGTAAAACTAGCAACTAATTTTTTTTGTATTTTGATTTAGTGCAGCAAACAAAGTAGTAAATAAAACTAAGCAAGACAAAAACAAAGTAAAGAGATTGAGAAGTGGAGACTCCCCTTGCAGCGTGTCTTGATCTCCCCGGCAACGGCGCCAGAAATTTGCTTGATGCGTGTGGTTGACACGTCCGTTGGAAACCCCAAGAGGAAGGTGTGATGCGTATAGCGGCAAGTTTCCCTCAGTAAGAAACCAAGGTTTAATCGAACCAGTAGGAGTCAAGAAGCACGTTGAAGGTTGATGGCGGCGGGATGTAGTGCGGCGCAACACCAGAGATTCCGGCGCCAACGTGGAACCTGCACAACACAACCAAAGTACTTTGCCCCAACGAAACAGTGAGGTTGTCAATCTCACCGGCTTGCTGTAACAAAGGATTAACCGTATTGTGTGGAAGATGATTGTTTGCAGAAAACAGTAGAACAGTATTGCAGTAGATTGTATTTCATTATAGAGAATTGGACCGGGGTCCACAGTTCACTAGAGGTGTCTCTCCCATAAGATAAACAGCATGTTGGGTGAACAAATTACAGTTGGGCAATTGACAAATAAAGAGGGCATGACCATGCACATACATATTATGATGAGTATAGTGAGATTTAATTGGGCATTACGACAAAGTACATAGACCGCCATCCAGCATGCATCTATGCCTAAAAAGTCCACCTTCAGGTTATCATCCGAACCCCCTCCAATATTAAGTTGCTAACAACAGACAATTGCATTAAGTATTGCGCGTAATGTAATTAGTGACTACATCCTTGAACATAGCACCAATGTTTTATCCCTAGTGGCAACAGCACATCCATAACCTTAGAGGTTCTTGTCACCCCTCCAGATTCACGGAGACATGAACCCACTATCGAGCATAAATACTCCCTCTTGGAGTTACTAGCATCAACTTGGCCAGAGCATCTACTAATAACGGAGATCATGCAAGATCATAAACAACACATAGACATAACTTTGATAATCAACATAACAAGTATTCTCTATTCATCGGATCCCAACAAACGCAACATATAGAATTACAGATAGATGATCTTGATCATGTTAGGCAGCTCACAAGATCCGACAATGAAGCACAATGGGGAGAAGACAACCATCTAGCTACTGCTATGGACCCATAGTCCAGGGGTAGACTACTCACACATCACTCCGGAGGCGACCATGGCGGCGTAGAGTCCTCCGGGAGATGATTCCCCTCTCCGGCAGGGTGCCGGAGGCGATCTCTGGATCCCCGAGATGGGATCGGCGGCGGCGGCGTCTGCAGTAGGTTTTCCGTATCATGGCTCTCGGTACTGGGGGTTTCGCGACGGAGGCTTTAAGTAGGCGGAAGGGCAGGTCAGGAGGCGGCACGAGGGCCCCACACCACAGGGCCGCGCGGCCAAGGGGGGGCCGCGCCGCCCTAGGGTCTGGGCACCTCGTGGCCCCACTTCGTCTCCTCTTCGGACTTCTGGAAGCTTCGTGGCAAAATAGGACCCTGGGCGTTGATTTCGTCCAATTCCGAGAATATTTCGTTACTACGATTTCTGAAACCAAAAACAAAGCAGTAAAACAAAGAATCGGCACTTCGGCATCTTGTTAATAGGTTAGTTCCAGAAAATGCACGAATATGACATAAAGTGTGCATAAAACATGTAGATAACATCAATAATGTGGCATGGAACATAAGAAATCATCGATATGTCGGAGACGTATCACTTACTAGGGACTCATTGTTGTTTACATAACACACATGTATCAATGTTTCGGTTAATACAATTATAGCATGGTATATAAACATTTATCATAAACACGAAGATATATATAATAACCACTTTTATTATTGCCTCTTGGGCATATCTCCAACAAAAGTTTCCTTTAAATCCTCGATCAATGTTGTCCCCTTTTTTGATGTTATGACGACATCGTCAATGTACACTTGTACGTTTTTTCCAATCTGTGTTGCCAAGCACTTCTGCATCATCCGCTGATATGTTGCTTCCGCGTTTTTTTAGACCAAAAGGCATTGTTCTGTAGCAAAACACGCCATAAGGTGTTATGAACGCTGTCTTGACTTCATCATCTTCTTTTAATCCGATCTAGTTATAACCAGAATATGCGTCCAGGAAGGAAAGACGTTCACATCCTGCCGTGGAGTCGATGATTTGATCGATCCTTGGGAGGGGAAAGTGATCCTTTGCACAGTGTTTATTGAGACACGTAAAGTCGACACACATGCGAAGGACTTTTGTATTTTTCTTCGGGACCAGCACTAGGTTAGCTACCCATTGATACGCGTACAGCACGCGTCCGTTGGGAACCCCAAGAGGAAGGTGTGATGCGGACAGCGGCAAGTTTTCCCTCAGTAAGAAACCAAGGTTTATCGAACCAGTAGGACCCAAGAAGTACGTTGAAGGTTGATGGCGGCGGAGTGTAGTGCGGCGCAACACCAGGAATTCCTGCGCCAACGTGGAACCTGCACAACACAACCAAAGTACTTTGCCCCAACGTGACAGTGAGGTTGTCAATCTCACCGGCTTGCTGTAACAAAGGATTAGATGTATAGTGTGGATGATGATGTTTGCAGAAAACAGTAAGAACGAGTATTGCAGTAGATTGTATTCGATGTAAAGAATGGACCGGGGTCCACAGTTCACTAGTGGTGTCTCTCCCATAAGATAAATAGCATGTTGGGTGAACAAATTACAGTTGGGCAATTGACAAATAAAGATGGCATGACAATGCACATACATGTTATGATGAGTAGTGTGAGATTTAATTGGGCATTACGACAAAGTACATAGACCGCTATCCAGCATGCATCTATGCCTAAAAAGTCCACCTTCAGGTTATCATCCGAACCCCTTCCAGTATTAAGTTGCAAACAACAGACAATTGCATTAAGTATGGTGCGTAATGTAATCAACACATACATCCTTAGACATAGCATTGATGTTTTATCCCTAGTGGCAACAGCACATCCACAACCTTAGAACTTTCTGTCAATGTCCCAGATTTAATGGAGGCATGAACCCACTATCGAGCATAAATACTCCCTCTTGGAGTTACAAGTAACGACTTGGCCAAAGCCTCTACTAGCAACGGAGAGCATGCAAGATCATAAACAACACATAGATGATAGATTGATAATCAACATAACATAGCATTCAATATTCATCGGATCCCAACAAACGCAACATGTAGCATTACAAATAGATGATCTTGATCATGTTAGGCAGCTCACAAGATCCAACAATGATAGCACAATTAGGAGAAGACGACCATCTAGCTACTGCTTTGGACCCATAGTCCAGGGGTGAACTACTCACTCATCACTCCGGAGGCGACCATGGCGGTGAAGAGTCCTCCGGGAGATGATTCCCCTCTCCGGCAGGGTGCCGGAGGCGATCTCCTGAATCCCCCGAGATGGGATTGGCGGTGGCGGCGTCTCTGGAAGGTTTTCCGTATCGTGGCTCTCGGTACTAGAGTTATTATCGACGAAGGCTTAAGTAGGCGGAAGGGCGGAGTCGGAGGGCTGACGAGGGGGCCACACACTAGGGCCGCGCGGCCCCCCCTGGGGCCGCGCCGCCCTAGTTTGGCGGTGCCTCGTTGCCCCACTTCGTTTCCCTTTCGGTGTTCTGGAAGCTTCGTGGAAAAATAAGATACTGGGCGTTGATTTCGTCCAATTCCGAGAATATTTCCTTACTAGGATTTCTGAAACCAAAAACAGCAGAAAACATCAACTGGCTCTTTGGCATCTTGTTAATAGGTTAGTGCCGAAAAATGCATAAATATGACATAAAGTATGTATAAAACATGTAGGTATTGTCATAAAACAAGCATGGAACATAAGAAATTATCGATACGTTGGAGACGTATCAGCATCCCCAAGCTTAGTTCCTACTCGTCCCGAGTAGGTAAACGATAACAAAGATAATTTCTGAAGTGACATGCCATCATAATCTTGATCAATACTATTGTAAGCACATGTAATGAATGCATCGATTCAAAGCAATGGTAAAGACAATGGTTAAACAATTGAATCATATAGCAAAGACTTTTCATGAATAGTACTTTCGAGACAAGCATCAATAAGTCTTGCATAAGAGTTAACTCATAAAGCAATAGATTCAAAGTAAAGGCATTGAAGCAACACAAAGGAAGATTAAGTTTCAGCGGTTGCTTTCAACTTGTAACATGCATATCTCATGGATATTGTCAACATAAAGTAATATAATAAGTGCAATAAGCAAGTATGTAGGAATCAATGCACAGTTAACACAAGTGTTTGCTTCTGGGATGGAAGGAAGTAGGTGAACTGACTCAACATAAAAGTAGAAGAGTGGCCCTTCGCAGATGGAAGCATGGATTGCTATATTTGTGCTAGAGCTTTTATTTTGAAAACATAAAGAGAGAATAAAAGTAAATTTTGAGAAGTGTTTGTTGTTGTCAACGAATGGTAGTGGGTACTCTAACCCCCTTGCCAGACAAACCTTCAAAGAGCGGCTCCCATGAAACATTTTTATTTTTGGGTGGCACTCCTTCCAACCTTGCTTTCACAAACCATGGCTAACCGAATCCTCGGGCGCACCAACAATCTCATACCATGAAGGAGTGTCTTTTTATTTTAGTTTTATTTAGATGACACTCCTCCCCACCTTTGCTTTCTCAAGCCATGGCTAACCGAATCCTCGGGTGCCGTCCAACAATCACATACCATGGAGGAGTGTCTATTTTTTTGTAAAATTATGAAGGTTAATTAATTTGGGACTGGGAATCCCATTGCCAGCTCTTTTTGCAAAATTATTGGATAAGCGGATGAAGCCACTAGTCCATTGGTGAAAGTTGCCCAACAAGATTGAAAGATAAACACCACATACTTCCTCATGAGCTATAAAATTACATTGACACAAATAAGGGATGATAAATTTTGAATTGTTTAAAGGTAGCACTCAAGCAATTTACTTTGGAATGGCAGAGAAATACCATGTAGTAGGTAGGTATGGTGGACACAAATGGCATAGTTTTTGGCTCAAGGATTTGGATGCACGAGATGTAATCCCTCTCAATACAAGGCTTAGGCTAGCAAGGTTATTTGAAACAAACACAAGTATGAACTGGTACAGCAAAACTCACATAAAAACATATTGCAAGCATTATAAGACTCTACACCGTCTTCCTTGTTGTTCAAACCCTTACTAGAAAATATCTAGACCTTAGAGAGACCAATCATGCAAACCAAATTTTAGCAAGCTCTATGTATTTCTTCACTAATAGGTGCAAAGTATATGATGTAAGAGCTTAAACATGATCCTTATGAGCACAACAATTGCCAAGTATCAAATTATTCAAGACATTCTACCAATTACTACATGTAGCATTTCCCGTCTCCAACCATACAACAATTAAAGAAGCAGTTTCAACCTTCGCCATGAACATTATGAGTAAAGCTAAGGACATATGTGTCCATATGCAACAGCGGAGCATGTCTCTCTCCCACACAATAAATACTAGGATCCAACTTTATTCAAACAAAACAAAAATAAAAGCATACAGACGCTCCAAGTAAAGCACATAAGATGTGATGGAATAAAAATATAGTTTCACTAGAGGAACCTGATAATGTTGTCGATGAAGAAGGGGATGCCTTGGGCATCCCCAAGCTTAGATGCTTGAGTCTTCTTGAAATATGCAGGGATGAACCACGGGGCATCCCCAAGCTTAGAGCTTTCACTCTCCTTGATCATATTGTATCATCCTCCTCTCTTGATCCTTGAAAACTTCCTCCACACCAAACTCAAAACAACTCATTAGAGGGTTAGTGCATAATAAAAATTCACATGTTCAGAGGTGACATAATCATTCTTAACACTTCTGGACATTGCACAAAGCTACTGAAAGTTAATGGAATAAAGAAATCCATCAAACATAGCAAAACAGGCAATGCGAAATAAAAGGTAAAATCTGTCAAAACAGAACAGTCCGTAAAGACGATTTTTTTAGGTGCACCAGACTGGCTCAATAGAAAATGCTTAAATTGAATGAAAGTTGCGTACATATCTGAGGATTACTCACGTAAATTGGCAGATTTTTCTGAGTTACCTACAGAGACTACTGCTCAAATTCGTGACAGCAAGAAATCTGTTTCTGCGCAGTAATCCAAATTTAGTATGAACCTTACTATCAAAGACTTTACTTGGCACAACAATGCGATAAAATAAAGATAAGGAGAGGTTGCTACAGTAGTAACTACTTCCAAGACACAACAAAACAGTAGCAAAATAAAAACATGGGTTATCTCCCAAGAAGTGCTTTCTTTATAGCCATTAAGATGGGCTCAGCAATTTTAATGATGCACTCGCAAGAAATAGTAGTTGAAGCATAAGAGAGCATCAAAAAGCAAATTCAAAACAAATTTAAACCTAACCCACTTCCTATGAAAAGGAATCTTGTAAATAAACAAATTCATGAAGAACAAAGTGACAAGCATAGGAAGATAAAACACGAGTAACTTCAAGATTCTCAACATAAAGAGGGGAAACTTAATATTATTAAGATGCATATAACCATGTTTCCCTCTCTCATAATAACTTTCAGTAGTATCATGAGCAAACTCAACAATATAATTATCACATAAAGCATTCTTATCATGAGTCTCATGCATAAAATTATTACTCTCCACATAAGCATAGTCATTACTATTAATTGTAGTGGGAGCAAATTCAACAAAGTGGCTATCATTTTTATTCTCATCAAATATAGGAGGCATAGTATAATCATAATAAACTTTATCCTCCATAGTAGGTGGCACCAAAATACCACTATCATCATAAATGGGAGGCAAAGTATCATCAAAGTAAATTTTCTCCTCCATGCTTGGGGGACTAAAAATATCATGCTCATCAAAACCAGCTTCCCCAAGCTTAAATTCCTCCATAGCATTAGCAATAATAGTGTTCAAAGCATTCATACTAATAACATTGCCATTAGCACGCATATAAAGTTCCATAGGTTTTTTAATTTTCTCTTCAAACACCTCATGTCCTAACTCAAGATAAATACTATAAAGATCTCTAATATTTTTGTTGTTTTCCATTAAGCCTAACTAGTGAAATAAAAACATGCATGGAATTAGGTAAAGTAAAACAAGTAACTAATTTTTTTTGTATTTTGATATAGTGCAGCAAACAAAGTAGTAAATAAAGTAAAGCAAGACAAAAACAAAGTAAAGAGATTGGAAGTGGAGACTCCCCTTGCAGCGTGTCTTGATCTCCCCGGCAACGGCGCCAGAAAAAGAGCTTGATACGCGTACATCACGCGTTCGTTGGGAACCCCAAGAGGAAGGTGTGATGCGTACAGCGGCAAGTTTTCCCTCAGTAAGAAACCAAGGTTTATCGAACCAGTAGGAGCCAAGAAGCACGTTGAAGGTTGATGGCGGCGGAGTGTAGTGCGGCGCAACACCAGGGATTCCTGCGCCAACGTGGAACCTGCACAACACAAACAAAGTACTTTGCCCCAACGTGACAGTGAGGTTGTCAATCTCACCGGCTTGCTGTAACAAAGGATTAGATGTATAGTGTGGATGATGATGTTTGCAGAAAACAGTAAGAACGAGTATTGCAGTAGATTGTATTCGATGTAAAGAATGGACCGGGGTCCACAGTTCACTAGTGGTGTCTCTCCCATAAGATAAATAGCATGTTGGGTGAACAAATTACAGTTGGGCAATTGACAAATAAAGATGGCATGACAATGCACATACATGTTATGATGAGTAGTGTGAGATTTAATTGGGCATTACGACAAAGTACATAGACCGCTATCCAGCATGCATCTATGCCTAAAAAGTCCACCTTTAGGTTATCATCCGAACCCCTTCCAGTTTTAAGTTGCAAACAACAGACAATTGCATTAAGTATGGTGCGTAATGTAATCAACACATACATCCTTAGACATAGCATTGATGTTTTATCCCTAGTGGCAACAGCACATCCACAACCTTAGAACTTTCTGTCACTGTCCCAGATTTAATGGAGGCATGAACCCACTATCGAGCATAAATACTCCCTCTTGGAGTTACAAGTAACAACTTGGCCAGAGCCTCTACTAGCAACGGAGAGCATGCAAGATCATAAACAACACATAGATGATAGATTGATAATCAACATAACATAGCATTCAATATTCATCGGATCCCAACAAACGCAACATGTAGCATTACAAATAGATGATCTTGATCATGTTAGGTAGCTCACAAGATCCAACGATGATAGCACAATTAGGAGAAGACGACCATCTAGCTACTGCTATGGACCCATAGTCCAGGGGTGAACTACTCACTCATCACTCCGGAGGCGACCATGGAGGTGAAGAGTCCTCCGGGAGATGATTCCCCTCTCCGACAGGGTGCCGGAGGCGATCTCCTGAATCCCCCGAGATGGGATTGGCGGCGGCGGCGTCTCTGGAAGGTTTTCCGTATCGTGGCTCTCGGTACTGGAGTTATTATCGATGAAGGCTTAAGTAGGCGGAAGGGCGGAGTCGGAGGGCTGACGAGGGGGCCACACGCTAGGGCCGCGCGGGCCCCCCTTGGGCCGCGCCGCCCTAGTGTGGCGGCGCCTCGTCGCCCCACTTCGTTTCCCTTTCGGTGTTCTAGAAGCTTCGTGGAAAAATAAGATCGTGGGCGTTGATTTCGTCCAATTCCGAGAATATTTCCTTACTAGGATTTCTAAAACCAAAAACAGTAGAAAACAGCAACTGGCTCTTCGGCATCTTGTTAATAGGTTAGTGCCGGAAAATGCATAAATATGACATAAAGTATGTATAAAACATGTAGGTATTGTCATAAAACAAGCATGGAACATAAGAAATTATCGATACGTTGGAGACGTATCACCCTTGTGGCCTTTGTATGCAGCTCTTTGATAAAACCAGCCTCTCTGAGTCGATCAATCTCTGACAGCATGGCTTTGCGGTTTGGTTCCAAAAAACGCCACAAAGGTTGTTTAATTGGTCTCGCTATTGGATCCAAGTTTAGGTGGTGCTCGGCAAGTTCCCTGGGTACTCCTGGCATGTCAGCTGGACACCATGCGAAGATTTTCTAGTGCTCACGGAGGAAGTCGACGAGCGTGCTTTCCTATGCGAGGTCCATGTCTGTTGCGATGGACGTCGTTTTCTTTGGATCTGTCAGGTGAATCTGCACCTCCTTGGAATCTTTCGTAGTATTAAAGGTTGGCTCCCTGAGAGGCCTTCCTACATCTGGCAACACATCATAATCAGTTGTGAGCCTTGACGCCATATATTCTGCTTGCATCCCGAAAGTTTCTGACAGTCGATGAAAATCCTTGTCGCATTTATCAGCTAACGCGAAACTTCCTTTGACTGTAATTGGTCCCTTAGTTCCAGGTAGCCTCCACAACAGGTACATGTATTGTGGTACAGCCATAAACCTGGCATATGTTGGTCACCCCAACAAGGCGTGATATTGCGACGGGAAATCCACGACTTCAAACTCCAGCCTTTCTATCATGTAATTTTCTCGGGTCCCAAACTGAACGTCGAGATTGATCTTCCCCAACGGATAACTTGGCTTCTCTGGCGTGATACTATGAAAACGTGTGTCAGTTGGTTTCAGATTTGCTAGGGATATGTTTATCTTCCTTAGTGTATCTGCGTACATAAGGTTTAGACTGATGCCTCCATCTATGAATACTCGAGATACGTCGAATCCTGCGATCCCTGCTGGTAAGATAAGTGCTGACTGCCCTGGTCGGGGAACTTGCTGCGGGTGATCCGCTATTGTGAAGCCAATGTCCTGTCCTGACCAATTTAGGTACTCAATCGTTGGTGGAGGCATCTTCTCTGCCATGAACACTTGACGCAAGATTACTTTCTGAGCCCTGTTAGACGGCCTAGCTTTTTGAATCATCGAGACCGCACCGTTGGAGTTGGGGTCGACATATGGAGGTGGGTGTGGTGCTGCCGCTATTCTGAGCTGGTGCCGATTTTCGTCCGTAATTGCGGGGGGAGGTGGTAAGTGGATCTCACTCCTGGGCCCCTGGGGGTTTCTATTTGTTGTTTGAGCATTGGCTTGCCCTGCAAACCTCAACATTGCTTGAAAATTTCGACAGTCCTTTTGTAGATGTCCCGACTGCCTCTTCCCATTATTGTCGAGATAGAAATGCATCTGACACGGCCCGTTCATCATATCCTCGGGAGATACAAAAGGTCTCTGAAACCTTGGTCCACTATTTTGCCTGTTATCTCGAGAGTCATCTCTATTATCGCCTCGCTGCTCGTTACTCCTTTGATATTCATCTCTATTGTTTCCTCCAGTGCTTCCCCGAAACCAGCCGATATTTGGCCAGGAGCATCGTAACTCGAGAATTGCCGAGTAAATCGCCGTCTATTTTGAAAATTTCGACCGCGGTCCTCCTCTGGTGACCTGTGTCGCTTATTGTGAACATCATCTTCTCCATCTGCCCACTTGTTTGCTATCTCCATCAGTGCTGATACTGTCCCTGGGTTGGTTCTCCCCAAGTCTTCGACAAAATCTCCTCGTTGAATTCCTACTACGAACGCATCTATCGCTCTCTCGTCAGATATGTTCTCTGCCGAGTTTTTAATGATGTTCCACCTTTGGATGTACTTTCTCATTGATTCATCGTGCTTTTGTCGACATGACCTCAACTCTTCTAGTGATGCGGGTTTTTTGCAGGTGGAACGGAAGTTCTTGACGAACACATCCTCAAAACTGTCCCAGCTGTCGATGGAACCCGGCGGAACCTTCTTTATCCAAGATCGCGTGGCTCTGCTCAGATGTACTTGAATGCTCTGCATGGCTGTTGCTCTGGTTCCTCCTATCAGCTTCACCGTCTCGAGATAATCAACTAGCCAGTCCTCTGGATCTTGCAGGCCGTCGAATTTTTTAAAATTATCGGGTAATTTAAACCCTGAAGGAAGTCGAGTTTTCCGGACCCTCCTTGTAAAGCACGGCAGCCACACATATCCTCGTCATCTATCTCTGGGGAATGCCGATGTTCCCTTCTATTTTGCTGTGCTCTGTCCACCCGTGCTTGTGTTGCTGTGTCTCTTGCCCCACTTGTTCTCTCGGGACACAGTGCTGCTGCAGTAGGTCGTGGACTATTTTGCCTTGCTGATCCTTCGGGAGGCGAATTTACAAACGCCGTTCCCATGGCTCCGACTCCTGCCATGGCCATATTGTACAATGCTTCTCTTGGATCTTCGGGAGGTGGCTTGGATGCGAGGATGAAGGCTTGCGTCGCCATATACCCAGCTTCCGGTGTCTTAGGGATAATATTCCCCCTCGTGCCTATCGACATAAAGGACATGTCGAGGTTTTGAACCAGATTTTCTGTGTCAGCCTCAGGTATATTTTGCAGCCAAGATCTTGCTCTATTTCGAGCTTCTCCGTGACTATCTCCTGAAGTTCCTGAATGTCGGCTTAACTCCGCCCTTCGCCTACTTGACGCGGAAGCTGCCTCCCTTCTTCTATTCAGACCAGCTGTCTGTTTTTCCAATACTCTTCCAACACGGGCGAGTCTATATTGGTATGCTTGCAATTCTTCCGACATAGCAGTTGTAGTCATTGGTTCTGTACCATCCATAGCTCTTGCTGCTCTATCCCACGCTGCTTGTGGAAGTTGAACCCTTAAACGCGGTGTAGGCCCGACATATTTAGTGCCTAAACCTCGCCTAAGGTCAGCGGGATCGACGTATGGATTTTCCACATCGTCGAAAGCTTATGATGTCTCCTCCTGTTCGCGACTTGGTTCTCCAATGGCATAAATCTGATGATATTTTGGATTCTGAACCTTGCTGGGTTTGGTGACACCATCATATAGATTGGTGAAGACCTCTCCAACAATAGTGGATCCGTCGATGAAGTTGAAGCTGTCGATGTTGCCCGAGTCATCGCTTATATCGGAGTCCGCAGATGACTCGAAAGACATGTCGCTGAAGATCTTGGCGAGTTTTTCACTTGCCATAGTGCTGATGAAGCGTGGCGACGAAATCTCCTCGTCGCCTGACTCGATTGACGATGCTGAACTCGAAAAATCGGGATCGGCCGCTGATAATGCCGACGAGATCGGAATTTCGAGACGATACGCTCCTTCTTTCTCGACGCGAAAGTGGAACTTTCCGAACATCATCTCCATGGGCTCCTCCAGATACGCATATGCATCCAAACGGGAGGGCAGGTGAGGAACAAAATCAACTAGACCAGTTTCGATATGTTTACCTCTCTCCATCGCGTTGCTTGTAGTTGATGAAGTCGACGATCTTGAACGTGCCATCGAGATCAGATCCTTAACACCTCTAATCCCCACAGACGGCGCCAATTGACAAGGGGTTAACTTATCAATGCCTACAGATTGTAGACTAGGGTTTTAGTCGGAAGTAGAGGGTAAGTAGATCTCAAAGGTTTCAGCCGAAAAGTACCCGACGATGTAAAAACTAGGGTTGCGTGAGACAATGAATCGATGCTTTCTTTGTCCCTCGACTCCCCCTTATATAGGAGGCGAAGCCGAGGGATTCGTAATACACAAGTTTACAGAGTCCGGGAAGGTTTCTTCCTCATCCCGTAAGATTACAAGTATGTATTTCCTAATACAACTCTAGCTTTCCTTAATACTAACTTGGGCTTCCGAACTTCATATTCATCGAGTCGTGGGCCTTCAGTAAACCCCGGGTACCATCTTTGGCAGGCCCATTGGGGATGCCTATGTCAGTTAGTGCACTAAACAAAAATCTTTGGTGGTACTCTCACAACTCACTCAAAACTGATAAGAAAGGTAAATCTTACCGCTCCAAAGTGAATTAGTATTGGTTACCAACTTGGATTGACGGACTAGTGCACGGATGTAGCGAAGCGAATATTAAGGGTATAAGAACAATCACACGACAAAGCAGGATATATGTGGGGCTGTAGGTAGGCTACCTATTTGCACCAATAACAAGCTCTAGCGCTGACCGTAGACAACCAAAGATACTCACACAAGGCGATAAATGTTGCAATGCACACGAGAGACGCTAGCAAAGCTCAACGGGACAGGCACAAGATTTCTCAACTACAAGTGCAGTTAAAGAAAACTTAGGCCTTCACTTGATTCTACTAGCACTTCACTTTTCTTTTTGAATTTTCTTTTTATCACACGCAACACTTGTACCTCTTTTTTCTTCTTTTCTATTTTTTATTTATTTTATGACACAACTCCTTGATAACACGACCAACAGAAATTGCAAAGCACCAAAACCCTAATGAGCAGCCTGTCGAGCGGTAAAACTAGTCTCTTCTGGGGAAGTTCCTAGTCACTTATATCGAAAGGCTGTGTCTATGGTTGGGAACAAGCGCACTGTACGCTATGTGGATTCGGAGTAACAAAAACTGAAACTAGATGATAGCGGAAACACAAACCCTAACAACTAGATGGAAGAAAAAGATACGCAAAAAAACTACAAAAAGCAACTAAAACTCGAAATTAGTGCAATCTAAGGCTATGGCAAACCCTAACCCTAACTTTTTATGGCCTTTTCTGGATAGGAAACACTCACAACTCAACTATGGGGTGGATTGTGTATGGCTTACCGAGGAAACGCCGAAATCTGCTACCAAGATGATAAGTGGTTGCCCGATCTTCTCAGTAAGCGACGGGGTGGAGATGAACACGCGATGAACACAGCAGATGGAATCGATGATATGTGGAAGATAACTTGTATGATGCCGACGAAGTCTCTCGATTGATTCCGGTCGCCAATGCAATAGTTCTCAACCCTGCAAGATATTCGCAACTCCACACACTTGCGCACGTAGCCGCCGACCACGAAGCGGTAAATTGCAATCTTCTAATCCCCAATGGAACATCAGATCACACAAACTTTCAGTAGCACAAACACCAGATCCCCCGAATTGGTGCGGGTAAAACTCCAGATCGATGCGAATTGGAGAGTATGATTCAATAGAGTTGCAAGGCAATCAACTATGAACTAGGGTTTATCTTAAACGTGGTCTAAAACTATTATGGGGGCGTCATGAGCACTTATATAGACGTTCAGGTCGACCTCAGGTCTAAAAGATACAAAAATAACCAACCCAGATCGTGATCTGGTCGAGACAGACTCGGACTCGGCCGGCCTGGGGGCCGGTCGACCGGGCCTGGCGCCGGGTGCTGACCGGGCGCGGGAATTGTCCTGCAGTACACCTCCCGGTTGGCATGAGCGTATCGTCCGGTTGGCGCCGGGGTGGATCCGGCATGACGCCCGGTTGGACCGGGCCAGGGACCGGGCGCGCCGGCGTGGCGGCCGGTCTGACCGGATGCTGGGCCGGCCTGGACTGTGACATCTCCTCCCACGCATGCCTCCCTCTCCTCCCTCGCGCGTCCATGGGGTGTCTTTATGTCCAGCTCCATGTCCAGCTTCACGTCCATCTTCACGTCCAGCTGCTACTCTCTCGTGTGATGCTTCCTCCCTCTTCATACCTGATCATACATAAATAACAGGATTTAGGCAGTATAAAGTTCCCATCAATCAAAGTATCGTTTAGGAACAAATTCACCTATTGTTTAAGTAGCTTCGCATGAGCCCTTGTAATAGGTCCAATCCTAACTTCATTGGACTTAAACTTCATAGCAACTTAATCTTCATCTTGTAATGATGGAGGTAGTAGTGTGTTAGGGATGTCCTCATCAATATATTATCGTTAATATATAAAGATTGTCAGTATAAAATTAGTATCATCATAAAGTGTTTTTTCAGTATGAATCCAATGATACTAACCACGCACAATATAATCAAGATTTTGTTGCAAAAAAAATTCTGGTCAAAATTTATCTTAAAATACGCGTGCGTCTTGCTAATTGAAATGGATGTAGTATGCTACAATCAACTAAGAGCAACTCTAGCAGATCTCGTAAATAGGCCGGAATTGTAAAATAACTGCTCATTTTCAGTTTTTTACGGAAAATCGGCACCCATCATATCCCGTAAATACGTGTGACATGTAATTTTTTTTTGAAGGGGTTCGGATCGACCTCTACATACTCAGTCTTTGCGGCTAAACCGAGTGTGACCTCTACTCGTCCTCGCATTTTGGTGGGACGGAAATTTCAGCTCGCGCCAACTGCTTTCGCCGGTACTCGCTGAAGTGTGGCCAAATTCTGGCAGAATCTGGCCGGGATGGAGCGTCGCGACCTACCTGACCTAGCTGCGCGTGCGATGGAGGCCGGCGCGAACTAGCCCTAGGCAGTGGCGGGGCAGGCGCCCGGGCGGTGCTAGGCACGCGGCTAGTGGTCAGTAGGAAAAAAATGAAGTTGAGGAGGAAAAGGAAAAAAAAAAAAAGCACTGACACGTGGATTTTAAGTGGCATATTTGCAGGATCTGTTCTACGTGATATATTTTCAGCCTTTGAATCATCCTTACCTTGCTCTTTATATGTGTTTTTAATGGTCGGTATGTACACACATGCTCTAAGTGCATCTCCAACCCCACGATCCAAACGGAAGTGTCCCGTCGTCTGATTTTGGTTGTTTTGGTCAGCCTCCGGGCACGCGGACAGGATGAGATGTCTGTGACCCAATTTAGTCCCCAACGCTCCTACCCAAACAACTATTTCTCCTTCTTCCCCACTAGTAGTACTACTTTAGAAAGTGGTCGTGGCCGACCTCTACCCCGCGCGCCCCGTCTGCCCGCCCGTGGCCGAGCTGCAGCTGCTGCCTGGCCGGGCCTGCTCGCCCGTGCCGCGAGTGGCCGACGCGGCCGACGGCGTGCCCGCCCGTGCGTGGCCGACGCGGCCGGAGTCGAGGCGCGCACGGACAGCTCCGGCCGGCTCCACCCCCTGCTGCCGACGCCCGCCCCCGCGCCGGAGACGCGCACGCCCGGTGACATAGGCATCCCCAATGGGCCTGCCAAAGATGGTACCCGGAGTTTACTGAAGGCCCACGACTCGCTGAATATGAAGTTTGGAAGCCCAAGTTAGTACTAAGCAAAGTTAGAGTTGTATTAGGAAATACATACTTGTAATTCTACGGGACGGGTTAGAAACCCTCCCGGACTCTCTAACTTGTGTATTACGAATCCCTCGGCTCCGCCTCCTATATAAGGGGGAGTCGAGGGACAAAGAAATGATCAACTCATTGTTTCACGCAACCCTAGTTTTCATAATCGTCAAGCACTTTTCGGCTGAAACCTTCGAGATCTACTTGCCCCGCCCGCTCCGGCCCGCTCCACCCCCTGCTGCCGACGCCCCCGTGCGGCGAGGCCAGAGGCGCGGCTTGGGCGCGGATAGAGATGCGGCACGGCCAGGACGACGCTGCGCGGCGCGGGGCTCGGCCTAGGCTCCGCCGTGGCGGGTGAGGGCGGGCGCGCCCGTGGCCGAAGCGAGGAGGCGCGGGCGGGGCCGTGGTGGGCGTGCCCGTGGGCGGAGTGTGCGACGCGCGCGGGGCACGGCCGTGGAGGTGCGGCACGGTGGTGCGGCGCGTGGGCGCAGGGCTCGGCCTAGGCTCCGCCGTGGCGGGCGGGGCCATGGCGGGCGGGGTGGGGCGTGCCCGTGGCCGGAGCCGCTGCCAGGCGCGGCCAGGAACGCGGCGAGGTCGTGTCTCGGCCATGGCGGGCTCGTCGGCGTCGAGTCCGACGTCACCACGGCCATTTCGGCTCCGGCGACTTCCACCATGCATGAAAAAAGGAGGCAGCGGCGACGAGGGCCTCCGAGCGAGGGCGGCGACGAAGCTTGGCCAGGCAAGCTTCAATCCGGCGAGGAGTGATGGAGATATCCATGGCAAAAAGCAAACAAAGAAGGGATAGAGGAAAGAGAAGATATGTGACCTTTTTTGTCACTGCCAAATGGCCACGAACGGACATGTGCGGATGAAAAAGAACGCCCGTGGTTGTCCGGCTCGCCCCAAAAGTCACGCAAATTTGAGCTGGCTTTACGTCGCGCTGAACCTCACGGACCGTCCGTTTTACATTTGGGTCTTCGCGTGGAAACGTGTTTTTACCCAAAAGGACGCACGCGGACGCTTTGCGTACCAGCGTTGGAGATGCCCTACTCCTCCTGAAATAGTAAAGTATCAAAATTTTATAAGCAGCAACTGCGTGCCATCCGGGTAGGTATCCGGCTACGAATATGGCCACCATATCGCGATATCCACTCTGTCTACGCTAATTTTATTTTCTTAATACTCTTCGTCTTGTTTTTCTAGGTAATAACTAGAATTTAGTTAGATCATATCCCCTTTAGCTCATCTCTATATACTCCCTCCGGACCAATTAAAGGGACGTGCACGTAGTTTAAAAAACACTTTAATCATTGTTTGTCAATAAAATATGAACTATATGTCACAAAAAAATCACTAGAAAGTTTTCAGAAATATGAATCTAAAGGTATAGCTTTTGTAGATATATAATTTATATTTTATTGATCAAATTAATAGTTAAAGTTTGTGTTAAACTATCTGGAGCCTGTTAAACTGTAACAGAGGGAGTTTGTTTAACCTCCTTCATCCACAAATTTTCCATTTTCCCCATATAATTGCTAATAAAACACCTAAGGAACTATCAGTTGAGGGCTCATGAGCTAAAACTTTTGGCAAGATCTTCGTCGTCGCTCTAGAGCCTTTAACGAATCGAGCCAATTTTAAGATCCACATCGATCCGAGCCTTAAACAAGCCGATCTGCACACTAAGGGCATCTCCAACGGCCTGGTGCAAACAGACTAAAAGTGTTGGTTTTAGTCAGGCCAGACAGAATTAGGGAAAAACCCTAGTCTAGAGGGCTGACGCAAAGTGATCGTTGTGTCCGTGCCAACGCATTTGCAGCCCAAATTTGAGCTCGAGATGCATTGGCGCGGACAACAAACGAGTCCGCGCCTTTCCTGTCCGCCTTATATAAAACATGGCCCGCCCGCCCGTGACACAATAGCCACTCCAAATCCCGCCACCCGAAAACTCGTATTTGGGCGGCGCCAAACCCTTGCCAACGATAGACGGTGCCGCCATGGACATCGACATAGCCACCCCAACTGGTGCTCCCACTGGGCGCAGACGCCTCTCCAAAGCCGACCCCGAAGCGAACCGCTGCATCGACCGTGGCGGGAAGCTAGAACAAGGTGCCGAAGAAGGAGCAGGCGTCAGAGGAGAGGGCGGTGCAGACAAAGAAACGCAAGGACTGCCGCGCCGTCGTGCGGGGGAAGAAAGCCCATCAAGATGCCGAAGCCGCCACCAAGGTCACCACCAAGATGGCCTTGGAGATGCAGACACACGCCAATGTCTAGCTTGGGATATCGATGTCCATGGCTGATGCCATGTTCATGTTGAAGCGGGAGCGGTTCATCGGCCACGCCTAGGCATCGTCAGCGAGCTGTGTAAGTTCCCATGCCGCAAGGCCACCCCTACATCCGCATCCGTCAAATATGCCGCCTGCTACACCGTGCCCCACAGTGCAGGTCCAGGCACCGCTTTCCCGCCTCACCGACTCGCGTTCGTCTTCACCTGACGACCTGTTCTATAGGGGCTTTGTCGGGCCCCTCACTTGGACCTGAACCACACGCCTGGCGGGGTTCCGAGAGCCGCCCCCTCCTTCGGGAAGGCTTGGGACATCCCGTCGGAGAACATTCCCGTTTCCCACGACCTGTTCGAGGAAATGCCACGGCCCCTTATGGCCATACCTGATGAACAGCTCTCGTGTATGCACTAGTGGAAAACTGCTCTTTTGCACCGGTTCAAAAGGGCCATATGCACCGGATGGCCAACCGGTGCAAACCATCCGGTGCAAAAGGCCCCCCCCCCTTTTGCACCGGTTCGGTTACAAACCGGTGCTAAAGGGGGCACCACGTGGCCGTCTGTGGAGCGTCCGGCGGGGGACCTTTTGCACCGGTTCGTAATACGAACCGGTGCAAAAGGGTTGTGCCGCGGCAGGGTTTTTGTGCCATTCCCTGCCGCGGTAGACTCTGCCGCGGCAGAGAATTGCACTAAAACGCTGCCGCGGCCTGCCGCGGCAGGAATTTTCACTAAAACGCTGCCGCGGGCAGACTCTGCCTCCATTCGAAACACGTTATAATGCACACACATATATATAGGAAACCATTATATTACATATATCGATCGAAGTGACACACGTTCATGCATATATATATATATGTCTACATCAACTTTGAAAATAATTTCTAGTTATATTGGATGGCGGGCACATAGTGTTCTCCGTCTGGAGCTATGACTTGCTCAAGTAAGAACCCCGCCAATTCTTCTTGAATTGCTCGTACACGCTCTGTTACTAGAAGACCGTCCCGCAACCGTTCGATCTAATGATTTGAAGAAGGTACGATGTATATATATATGTGTGTATGTGAATGAAACACAAGGTGATAAAATAAAGCCATGAATGTTGTTTAATTACTTACATCAAGTTGTTCCAAAATGTCCCTCACATGGTGGGTATTCTGGCGGATGAACTCGCAAACGTAGAACCCGCATAAATTATTCCCGTCCTCTTGCCTCAAGCACTTTACGAGAACAAAGTTCAATCAAAATAATATATATATATAATCAAGGATGATAATAATAATGGTATTGAAACTAGAATCAAAGAGATGCGTGGCCTAGCCAGTAGTACTTACCGGTACATGTTTTATTCGAAGTTCTTTATTCTTTAAACCCGGAGCTTTGTTGGTGAACCGTTTCCAAGCCTTGTGGAGGATATCAGCCATGTCCCCCCACGCCTCAAGGGGTTTACTCTTCGAGTCCATGACTTCTACTATCCCGGTGTCGGGTTCAATGACTAGCAGGATATAGTGAAACCTGCGGACACACACATATATATATATGCATAACTCATCAATTACACTTAACACATGGAGTAAGCAAAAAAGATTTAATGTGTGAAGAGAGTAACACTCACGCGAAGTTGTAAGGAAATAGTATTGCCCTTTTGTATGAGTTTTTCCTTAAGACATGTACCAAGTTATTCTCCGTGTCCTTGGGAGAGTTGTCGATAGTATACCCATTCACAGTATATGGGTCAACGAACCCAAGATCATAGATTTGCCCCTTGCGGCATTCGCGAATCTTCATTCTGCATAATACAGTGAGAGTATGGTTATATGCATGCAATAATGGACGAGCCGCGGTAGAGACTTAATTACATAAATAATACTTACAGACAGTATGCACTCAGCAGAGATTTGTCGAGGGCGTCTTGGTTGAATAACTGAAATAATTCAGAAAATTCGATGTTCATCACGCCAGTTCGCCCGTAGTGCTCATCTCTTATTGCCACCATGATCCAGTTCTGACCGTCCTTACATGCATCCAAGTACCAATTATGTAGTCTTCGCAGCTGTGTTGATAGATTAGGCAACTCCGCAGCTCTGACAAGAGGTTCCCCGTATGTGTAATGGTATGCTAATTGGACATCGTCCGTGTACATGAATTCGATGCGGCTTAAGTACTCAAGAATACTCATACCGGCCGCATCTGCCTCATCTTTGTATAGTTTTATCATCGTTGGATCAAGGCACGCTAGGACATCGGGATACACTTGGAGCGGGGGGCACTAGTTTTTCTGGGCTCCAAGCTGGGGAACTGGTTTCCCTTCTACCTTACTTTTTTCCCACCGCTCTCTTGCTAACACATTTGACTTGCGAATAGACCGGTCATAGTTCGATGAAAGACTTGGCTCAGGTTGATGAAGGTTCTTCAGCAGTTTCAACTTCTTTTCCAGAGATATAGCTGGCTCCGGCTCAAGCTGGGGCTTTTTCAGTTTCAACATTTGTTGCTTGTGCTGTTCAGCTACGATCTTGGCATTTTCCTCAACTATATAGTCATAAGGTCTCTTGGGAGCAACCTTAGGCACTCTTGGGAGGGGCTCTTGTTTGCGTCTCGGTGATTTGTTACGACTCAGCTGTGTCGTAGCGGTCCGCCTAATTTTCCTCTTAGACTTGGGCGGCGAAGAAGGCTCACGCGGCGGCGGGGAAGGCTCACGCGGCGGCGGGGATGGCTCACGCGCCGGCGGGGAAGGCTCACGCGCCGGCGGGGAAGGCTCACGCACTGGAGACGGCTGCATCGGTGGAGAATGCTGGCTCGGTGGAGACCTTGTTGGCGCCTTCCAACCCGGAATCACAATGAATTCCTTTCGCCATAGAACTGTAGTGTTCTTGGCCTCTCCCAGCTCTAGCAAATCCCCTCACCTGCAGGGTGGTCAAGCCTCAGCGGCCCATACCCATCCATAACTTGATCCACCCCGGCAACAGCGTATCCAGGTGGAACCGGATTGAAGTGATATCTTTGATCAGGTACTGGCGGTAAGACATAGCCGATCGCCGCCTTGAGCGTTAAGTAGCCCATCGTTTGGAAATGTAGCTCACAAGGTGTCGACTCTGTGATAAAGTCCACAGGGTAGAGATCAGGAGGCATCTGCGGATCCACAGGGGAGGGAGGAGCCATCTGCGGATCCACATCTGCATCATCACCAGGCAGCTCCGTGGAAGCCACGCTGCTCTTCCGCTGAGATCCCTGGCCGGTAGCATCGAATGCAACTTCTTCTATCCGCGGATTAGGTTGAGGTTGGGTGACTGTGACTGAGCCTGACATTATCATCCTCACTTGCTCCTCTAGCTTAGCAACGCGTTCTTGAACCACATCCTTTTGCCTCTGACGGCTTCTATCGGGATATTTCTTCGTTTCTGCTGGAAACCCAATACACCACGGCTTGCCACCTGGTATGGTTCGTGTTCGTCCTGGGTGTTCAGGATTCCCAAGGGCGCGTGTGAGCTGGTCCTTCTCTCTTTCGGGACGGAACTTCCCGTCTTCAACTTCCTTTGCAGCATTTCTAAAGGCTTCGATGGGAAGTGGGTTTTCCCGATGTCTTTGTGTATATATGCAGAACCCTTGTGCGTCCAACGTGCCCCCATGCGCGTAAAACCAATCCCTTGACCGCTGGTTCCATTTCCGTACCTCTGGCTGGATCCCGTTTGCAATTAGGTCATTCTCCCATTTCTCCCACTTAGGTCTGCCAGCCTTGTAGCCTCCTCGCCCCATGGTATGGAAGTACATCTTATTAGCAACATTTTTTTTGTTGGTGTCTGCCTTGTCTTTGCCCTCTCCGATGTCTTGTACTTCACAAATGCCTCCCAGTGGTCTTTTATCTTCTCATAGGGGCCCTTGAAATCTGGAGTCTTCTTTTTCTTGACAAAGGAGTTGTCCAATTTCTTCTTGTAGTCGTTGAACTGCATTGCCATCTTCTTAAGAGCCCACTTCTTGACTCTTCGTTGTATGCTATTCAGCTCGGGATCCTCGAGTCCGCCTTTTATTATCACTATCAGAGTCAGCTGGCTCCGGAAATATGAAATTTACCATGAGTTTCCTAAACATCAGATTTTTGGATCTCGTATCGACGTAAGTAACTCCTTCGTCCGCCTTTGCAGGTTTCTTCCATTCTTGAGTGGTGATCGGGATGGTGTCCCTAACAATAACTCCGCATTGACTTACAAACTTTTTTGCGTGATGCTTGGGAGAAATCGGTTCGCCGTCTATAGCGATTTCCGTGATGATGCACCTTTCATGCTCTTCCATCTTTCTGTCCGCGCCTCGTTTAGTTCTGCCAGTAGAGTGTGTTGATTGGGAGGTCTAAAAGAAGAAACAACGTTAATATATGTATATGCACATATCTGTAGGCTTGGTTAATTAATATATATACACCTCGGCGTCGTGAGCTTCTCCCTCGCAGTCGTCACCTTCTCCCTCACCGGAGCCGTCTCCACGGTGGTCTTGCTCATCTTCCTCATCGGAGCCGTCTCCTCGGGTTCGCTCGTCTCCCTCGCCGGATTGGTTTAGGTAAATAGAGGTGATATCGTCATCATCACGGATAATCTTCTCGACGAGGTATTCTTGTTCTAGGTCTCTTTCCATAGTTTCTGCAAAGACTTAAAAGTTATTCTAATGCTATAAACACAACGAAGCTAGATTCTGCAAAGACTTACAAGTTTCTGCAAAGACTTACAAGTAATTAAGAATAATGCTCAATACATGATCAAAATATTAGAGTTATACATATATATAGGTACTAATTAAGGATAATGCTCAATACATATATAGTTCTTAACTAAGGATCGATAATATAGTGCTGAAAGTAGATAGTGCAGTTACATGCATACATAGATCGATAATACATCAATCACTACTACAACCACTCAACCGCGCAGACCGGGTCCTGAGCCGCGCTGGGTGTACCCCCAAAGCCACGGAACAACAACGGGAGCATAGCTAACATGAGATCCCTGCATAACGCTCCATCCGGTCCTATACATGTTGTCTAACGCATACATGTAACGGCGAACGTGCTGGTCCTCCGCTTCAATGCGCTGAGCTACCTCCTCCGGCGGGGCCGGCTACCTCTGAAACGAACGTGGCCCATAAGACCTCCATCCGGGTCGACGACGGGACCCGGATTCCGCACCAAGGTGCGCGCCCCGGAAGATAACACCTCCCAGTGCCACCCCGGCGGAGCCCAGTCCCGGACTTCCCCCATCTGCTGCATCTCCTCTAAAACTGTCCTAGCTCCAGGAGGCGGAGGCCGCGGCATCGTATGCAAACTAATATTGAATTTGAATGAATTACTTATGAACATATAAATTTGACTACTACTTCTGTAAAAAAATTTGTCTAACATATATTTTCTAACTACAATTTTCTAACATTTTTATCTAACATATTCTAAATTCTGACTACAATTATCTAACAAATATTTTCTAACTACAATTTTCTAACTACAATTATCTAACTACAATTATCTAACATATTCTAAATTCTAACTACAATTATCTAACTACAAATTATCTAACATATTCTAAATTCTAACTACAAATTATCTAACATATTCTAAATTCTAACTACAAATTATCTAACATATTCTAAATTCTAACTACAATTTTCTAACATATTCTAAATTCTAACTACAATTATCTAACTACATATATTTTCTAAGTACAATTGTCTAACTACTTCTAAATTCTAACTACAATATTCTAAATTCTAACTACTAAATTTTCTAACTAATTAAAACAAAAAAACAAAAAAAGACAAGGGGCCGGGGCTCACCTTGTTGCCGCGGGCGGCGGGTTGGCGGCGCAGCGCGGGGGCGGCGGCGCAGCGCGGCGGGCGGCGCAGCGCGGCGGGCGGCGGCACGGCGGTGGCGGCGCGGCGCGCGCGGACGGGGTCGTGGCGGCGCGGGCGCGCGGAGGAGAGGCCGGCGGCGCAGCGCGGGCGGGGGCGGCGGCGCGGGCGCGGAGGAGGCCGGCCGCGGCGCGGGCGCGGAGGAGAGGCGGCCGGCGGCGGCACCAAATTTTTTGGCAGCACCTCCCCTCTTCTGTGTTCCTCGCGCGAATGGAGAAGAAGGGGCGCGCGCGGGGAAGAAATGAAGGGGCCTTTTGCACCGGTTCGTGGCTGGAACTTTTGCACCGGTTCCAGCCACGAACCGGTGCAAAAGGCCCAAATTTTGACTGTCTTTTTTCCTTCTTCCCTCCTTTTTTTCGCGGTTTCCGCCACGACGCCGGGCGGTTCCCGCCACGACGCCGCGCGGGATATTTTCCCGCCAAGACGCCGCGCGGGATATTTTCCCGCCACGACGCGCAGCGCGGAGATTTCCCGCCTACACGCCCTTTATAAATAGTACGCCCCCGTCTCTCCCATTTCACTCATCACCAAACCCTAGCCCATTGCACAATGCCCCCAAAGCCGCACCCGCCGCCGGTGGAGGAGGACCCGCAGCTCGCGGAGATAGAGGAGTGGGAGGAGCTGCTGCGGCAAGAGGCGGCAACCAGGAGGGCAACAGCGGATGAGGTGGACCCGCAGCTCGCAGAGATAGAGGAGTGGGAGGAGGCGGCGCTAGCGGCTACCATAGAAGCATTTGAGAGGCAGAGTCTCCAGGAGCTGCATAAGCGGCCGCGTGTGACGGATCTGGATAGTGAGGAGATGCATAAGCGTCGTCGTGAGGAGGAGCTGCGGCAGGAGGCGGTAGCCAGGAGTGCAGCAGCGGATGCGCGGAAGAACTAGTAGAAGTTGTTATTTTAGTTTAAATCTAGTTAATGCTGAATTTCAATAAAGCAGTGTTGTCGTTGTTTTAGTTTAAGTTATTTAGTTAACGTATCTTGTTAAATTTCAATAAAGTCGTTGTCGTTTTATCCCGGTTAATGGCTGGAACCGGTGCTAAAGACGGTTGATTAGTTTATATACCCCTTTTATCCCTAAGCATCGGGCCGGAACCGGTGATAAAGATGGTGGATTAGTTTATATACCCTTTTATCTCGGTTCTGGCTGGAACCGGTGCTAAAGATGGGGGCTAAATCTGGGAGGCTTATCTCGTTATTTGCCTTATCTCTGGGGTGGTTTCATCTGGGGGGAGGGGATTATCTGGAGGCACACACCGCTATATATAGCCCCTCCGGGGAGAGTAGAGAGAACAAAGAGAGAAGATGCAACGACCAAGAAGGAAAGAGCCTCTCCGGCGAAGTTTCTCGAAGATGTCTTAGATGGCTGGCCGTCTTAGACATCTTCGGAAACTTCGCCCGAGAACTCTACCCGCAAGCTGCTAGTATACACCCAACAAACAGTAGCTCAGGGTAAGGAGGGGAGAGCATAGAGAGCTTCCAGGGAGCTGGTATATAACCCGACGACGGCGACCTCGAAGGAAAGAGCCTCTCCGACGGAGTTTCTCGAAGATGTCTTAGATGGACGGCCGTCTTAGACATCTTCGGAAGCTCCGCCCGAGTAACTCTTCCCGCAAGTCCCGCTCGGAAGCTGCTAGTATACACCCAACAACCAGTAGCTGAGGATAAATTTCCAAACATGTGTATCTAGAAAAATAATAAACTTGGATAATTGCATTTAGTTCAAACGACCAATGTTACTGATACATATCACAACAAACGCTTCATAATATGAGCTCAAGGTACATGATAATAATTAATACATTATGATCGCTTCGACCGTAACCATGGAGTATCTTCAGCATTTAACGCGATGGTTGGATCAATGTTCACTGTGAAGGGCGGAATTTCAGCAAACTTATTATAATCTTCTGACATGTCTGTCTTGTCCTCGACTCCCACGATGGTTCATTTCCCTGAAAGAACTATGTGACGCTTTGGCTCATCGGATGAGCTCGTTTCCTAATATGTGTCCTTTTTCCCACTGCTAGTGTTTGTTGCATCAATGCGGACACCACTGTTTTGGTTGGTGCTCTTTTTATCTTGGGCGAACGTGTAGAAGGTATTTCCATTTATCTTGTACCCCTGAAAAGTCACTATAGACGAAGATGGTGACCCGGCCAACATGTACAACTGATCTACAATATCGATGTTATTAATGAGATGTTCTCGGAGCCAACCGCCGAATGTCTGCATATGTTTATGCGTAATCCAGTCTTCAGACTGCCCCAGATGTTCGGAGCGTACAATATTCTTGTGATCAGTGATATACGGGGCCACCAAGGTGGAACTTTGTAGAACTGTGTAGTGTGCTTGAGTGAAAGAAATGCCTTCCCTACATATCATTGATTTCCTTCCTAGCGTGCCTTTTCCACTTAGTCGCCCCTCATGTCGCGATTCAGGAACACCAATCGACTTAAGGTCAGGAATGAAGTCAACACAGAACTCGATGACCTCCTCTGTTCCATAGCCCTTGGAGATGCTACCTTCTGGCCTAGCACGGTTATGAACATATTTCTTTAAGACCCCCATGAACCTCTCGAAGGGGAACATATTGTGTAGAAAGACAGGACCGAGGATGGCAATCTCTTCGACAAGGTGAACCAGGAGATGTGTCATAATATTGAAGAAAGATGGTGGAAACACCAACTCAAAGCTAACAAGACATTGCACCACATCCTTCTGTAACCTTGGAAGACTAACTGGATCGATTACCTTCTGAGATATCGCATTAAGGAATGCACATAGCTTCACAATGGGTATTCGAACATTTTCCGGCAGAAGCCCCCTCAGTGCAACCGGAAGCAACTGCGTCATAATAATGTGGCAATCATGCGACTTCAGGTTCTGGAATGTTTTCTTCTCCATATTTATTATTCCCTTTATATTGGAGGAGAAGCCAGACGGGACCTTGATACTGTAAAGGACTTCAAAAAAGATATCCTTCTCTGCTTTGGTAAGAGCGTAGCTGGCAGGACTTAAGCGACTCCCTGTATCCTTGTAATCCTGTTCTTGCTTGTCTTTTGGGACTTTCATACGATACTGGTCCTGCCGTGCTTCTGGTGTATCTTTTGTCTTCTCATACACGCCTAAGAAGCCTAGCAGGTTCACGCAAAGATTCTTCGTCACGTGCATCACGTCGATTGAAGAGCGGACCTCTAGGACTTTCCAATAGGGTAGATCCAAAAATATAGATTTTTTCTTCCACATGGGTGCGTGTCCGGTAACGTCGTCATTCGGAACAGATTGACCGCCAGGACCCTTTCCAAAGATTACTTTTATGTCCTTCACCATATCAAGTAAAGCATCACCGGTACGGAGTTCAGGCTTCACCCGGCGATCTGCCTCACCTCCGAAATGATTGCCTTTCTTTCTGACGGGGTGCCTCTTTGGAAGAAATCGACGATGCCCCAGGTACACAACCTTCTTACATTTATGCAAATAGGCACCTTCGGTCTCATCTAAACAGTGCGTGCATGCATTGTATCCCTTGTTTGTCTGTCCTGAAAGGTTACTAAGAGCATGCCAATCATTGATGGTCACGAAAAGCAACGCTCGTAGGTTAAATGACTCCTGTTTGTACTCATCCCATGCATGTACACCTGGTTTGCTCCACAACTGTAAGAGTTCTTCAAATAATGGCTGTAGGTACACATCAATATCGTTGCCGGGTTGCTTTGGGCCTTGGATGAGCACTGGCATCATAATGAACTTCCGCTTCATGCACAACCAAGGCGGAAGGTTATAGATACATAGAGTTACAGGCCAAGTGCTATGACTGCAGCTCTGCTCCCCAAAAGGATTCATTCCATCTGTACTTAGGCCAAACCTTAAGTTCCTCGCGTCATCTGCAAAATCCGGGAACTCTCTATCGATTGTCCTCCACTGCGACCCATCAGCGGGGTGTCTCAGCATCTCGTCTTTCTTACGGTCTTCTTTGTGCCATCGCAACAACCTGGCATGCTCTTTATTTCTGAACAGACGTTTCAACCGTGGTATTATAGGAGCATACCACATAACCTTGGCAGGAACCCTCTTCCTAGGGGGCTCGCCCTCAACATCACCAGGGTCATCTCGCCTGATCTTATACCGAAGTGTAGTGCATACCGGACATTTTTCCAAATTTTCATACTCAGCGCGGTAGAGGATGCAGTCATTAATGCATGCATGTATCTTCAGCACCTCTAATCCTAGAGGGCAGAGAACCTTCTTTGCTTCGTACGTACTGTCAGGCAATTCGTTATTCTTTGGAAACCTCCTCTTCATTATTTTCAGTAACTTCTCAAATGGCTTGTCACATATACCAGCCTCTGCCTTCCATTGCAGCAACTCCAGGGTGGCACCGAGCTTTGTGTTGCCATCTTCGCAATTTGGGTATAACTTCTTTTTGTGATCATCTAACACGCCCTTTAACTTTCGCTTCTCGTTTTCTGTTTCTGCATCTCTGTGTGCATCGGCGATGGCCCGACGAAGATCATCATCAACGGGCTCATCTGATGCCTCTTCATCTTGATCACCTCCTCCTGCATATTCATCTTCATCATGCCCTGTTGCAGTATCACCGTAGTTAGGGTACATATCATCATCCTCTTCTTCTTCTTCGTCGTCTTCCATCATAACCCCTCTTTCCAACAATTATAGCTGGGCATGAAACCTTTCCAAAGCAGGTGGGAGTGAGTGACTTGCCATTCAGGGTATTGCTTCAAGTTATGGCAATCAACACATGGACAACACATAAAACCATCCTCCTGTGGGTTTTCCTGAGCCACACGGATAAATTCTTCCAGGCCCGATCTGAACTCGGGTAGACGTCGGTCAACGTACATCCATTGCCGCCGGTTCATCTACATCAAATAATTAATTAAGTTTATCAATAAACAATTACAAAACATCATAATATTTATAAATAGTGGAAATTAGCACCGTACAAATGAAAGGGTAAAGTTGTTGCTTAACCTTGATCGAGGAGGAAAGAAAGAGGAGAAAGCTTAAGTGTCGCTCTGGCACCTCATCTCATTTTTGTTGGGTGTAAAATCAAGCGGCATCACTCTCTCACACATTTCATCGAGCACCTTATGTGCATGCCAAAGAGAAGCAACTTAGCACTCAACACACACACCTTCTCCTAGCAAAAATGAAGTGAGTGGGCTGTTTGGCCGGGTAGCTGAGCTGAAATAGGGCTGGGGACCTTTAGCACCGGTTCGTGTTACGAACCAGTGCAAATGGTCTATCTTTTGCACCGGTTCGTAACACGAACCGGTGCTAAAGGACACGTGCCTGGCGACGAACCTTTTGCACCGATTTGTGTTACGAACCGGTGCAAAAGATAGATCATTTGCACCGGTTCGTAACACGAACCGGTGCGAACCTTTTGCACCGGTTTGTGTTACGAACCGGTGCAAAAGATAGATCATTTGCACCGGTTCGTAACACGAACCGGTGCTAAAGGTCCCTCTGCCGGCTGCGCCCCACGAACCGGTGCTAATGACCCCTTTTAGCATCGGTTCGTGCCAAATCCGGTGCAAATGACATCTGGGGCAAAAAACCAAAGCCCTTGTTTCTACTAGTGATGTATTTGCTGGAGCTAGGTTCATCAATTGATTTTTGTTTTGAGTGTTAACTTACCACCTGCGTTATACAATGTTTTTAAGCAATGAGAGATAACGCCCAGACCTATCCACCCAAGAGTTAGCCTGCCTCACTCTCTTTCAGTGATAAGAGTCAGATGAAGTATCATGTCATGTACTATAACACATAAAACATCTGTACTAGGCTCGTATAGCTGTATTGGGCAGCAAATATTTCAGTTCTCAGTTCAAAGTTCTTCAACACAAAACATTCTAAATTCTCATTATTTTCATAGTTTCCAAATTAGTATTTTCTCATACAGAACACAATCGTTCCACGGTTAGTTGTTGATTCCCTTTCACAAAAAGTGACTCTCGGTCGTCGTCAGCCCCACCAACTCCATATTTTGAACTACAATGTTGCATTTGCATATATTCTCTCCCTTCATGCTTATATTCTCTCCCTACATCCGCATGACCTCCAGTGGCGGAGCCAGAATTTTCATATTGGGTATTCGAATAAAAATAAAAATCAACACAACAATATAACATATGTAGGTTTGCAATAACAAGAACATAATTATAAAGTTTTGATAGTAGTGACAAGTGATGTTTTTAACTACATTGTTTTGATTCTGCTTGTTCTTTATTTTAATTTTACAGACCTGCAAGTGATGTTTTTAACTAATTAAGAAGAATTTCAATTCAAGGAAATCAAAAAAGAAATTATAGCTGAAGTGGTTCTTACCGTGGGTGAACTGGTTGATCGTATTATCTGCGAATTCACGGACTGTAGTCCCTGATGGATTGTGATGATGAGCTGCAGTACAGAACGGATCAACTACTTTAGGATTGGATCACTCACGGTAAAAAATAATAGGATCGGATCACTTGCGAAATCACTTACTTCAGAACTGAACTGATCACAGAATTGGTCCCCTTCGCGGCAGAGAATGTGGCGGAGCGTCGGTGCGCGGGCGGCGGACGGTGGCTGAGATCGATCGACGATCCTGACCGACAGGGCGCGGCGAAGACGAACTGGCGAAGAGATGTTTTGCGTCGGGGATGTCAATTCAATACCTCTGGTCGCTTGGATCCATGAGCTGAGGTGGGTGCGTGGCAGGCCAAGTCCGAAAATGCCCTGAGAAAGCCCAAACTGCCCAGGTTGGAACGGCCGAGTCAAGAGAGCTGTAGAGCGTGATTTTAGGCTTTTTACGAGTGCAACACGTATAGAAGAACACTCATATGTATATGAATGCATATAGGAGCTTATATACTGAAAAAATTGTAAAAATATTGGGTATTCATTGCATACCCATGAATATTTCTAGCTCCGCCCATGATGACCTCCCATACCTTCTCATTGGGGGAGAGCAAGAACTCCACATGGATGCCATTCATCGAATAATGAGATTATGAGAATGCGGACCAAAAGGCATGACACATCTGACGTATGTTTTGCACGTCATTGAGCTGCTTCCTTGTTTGAGATGCTTCATTCTGCTGTTGCTGAGGTAGCACATTTGGCATCTGTGGTTAGTATGTTACCGACACCTCCCACACCTATCGATCGTCTACATTGCTCATGACACCGTCATGGCGCTCAGCTCACCTTTTTTTTTTGGTGTTGCCCGTCTTTTCTTGACCTTTGGTTCCACCATTGGCTAGGATTGTTATATACTTATATACAGTCACTTACATTACAACGATTAATGTAGAGCAACACAAAATGGCAGGTGAGTTGTTGCAAAATTGGAACTCAATGTATCTTCAAAAAAAAAAAAAAAAAATTGGAACTCAATGTAGCCAAATGAGTTGAAGAGCCACCTACTACGGACGCGGACGATGTGAGCCAGGATGCATGTGCACCCCATTATAAAAAATAAAAAAATATACTATTTCAAAGTTTCAGATTTTTTTTTTAAATGCACGCATGTATATCCTATGTTAACATTTATTTGTACAGATTTTGGCATAAAAAACAACCATGTGTAACCTACACATAAATTGAAAATAGAATTCCCTATTTCCGTGAACAATACAAAACAAATTATTATAGTGTTATTTGGACACTTTGTTATGAAAACTTACACATGTAAGTATCAACATAATATGTACATGAAAAACATTATTTCATTATTTTTAGATTTTTATATAACATTTTTTCCAATGTTGAAGAAAATAGGTGCACGTACATATCTTCTACGTGTACTCCAAAAAAAGGTGTCATGTATAGACGTATAGCACAATCTGTATTGTATAGTGGACTGGTATTGACCTGCTGCACTTTTGTAAGTAGTTTGCAGAATCTGAAAGCAGCACACACCTCAACTCTCAGTTCAAAGGTTCTTCATCAACACATAAACATTCTCAATTGACAAGCAGCACACACCTCAACTCTCAATTCAAGGTTCTTCATCAGCAAATAAAACATTCTCAATTGACAATGATTTTCTTTTTTACAGTTTCCAGAATATTTCTTCTCTTTTTCATGACGCAGAAAAACAGTCCAATTGATCCACGCCAGTTGCGTCGATTACCCTACTACCGGCGGCGCCCTGGCAGTGGCAGTCACCACCACCAACTCCAGAGTCCAAACCCCGTCTCCGCCGCTCTCACTCTCCCCCCACAAGCCACAAACGCCGGACACGACCTCCCATCTCTTCTTGTCAGGGGCAAGAACTCGATGCAGATGCCTATCATGGCTGGATTGTCCAAGATTTTCTTCTTTCCCCTTCTCCTCCTCTTCTCCGCCGCCACCGCCTCGCCGTCGTCGGACGCGGAGGCGGTCTCCCGGTTCCAGGAGTACCTCCGCATCGACACCGCGCAGCCGGCGCCGGACTACGCCGCGGCGGTAGCCTTCCTCCGGGACCAGGCGGCGGCCGCCGGGCTCGAGGCGCGGACTCTGGAGCCCGCCGCCGGCAAGCCCCTGCTGCTGCTCCGGTGGCCCGGGCGGCGGCCGTCGCTCCCTTCCATACTTCTCAACTCCCACACCGACGTCGTCCCGTCGGAACCCAAGAAGTGGGAGCACGGGCCTTTCTCGGCCGCTCTCGACGAGGCATCCGGCCGCATCTACGCGCGTGGCTCCCAGGCAAGATTGATTACAGTCGCGAATTTTACCTTTTTTCTTCGTCTAGAAGTTAATGAGGCCAGAGTTTAATCGTCAGTGTTACTGTACTGCTGTATGCTGTAGCCTTGCCCAATCTTTCTCATATATCAGGCAAGCTTCTTGATTGCCAAGATACAATTCTAGTGTTCGTTCATCAACGACTATGCTTGAGTGATCCATGCATCTATGATATTTTTGGGTATGATCCCTGATTTGTAATTTGACAAAAAGTTGAAACTGCTAAAACCTACAAGGTAGTCTGCTAAGCTAATACTTCTACATGGTTATCTTATCTAAGAGATGTTTGCTGTGGTTCATAAATGTAGGACATGAAGTGTGTGGGGATGCAGTATCTTGAAGCCATCCGTCGTCTCCGTGATGCGGGCTTTGTCCCAGACCGGAACATCTATATAACATTTGTCCCCGACGAGGAGATTGGTGGACACGAGGGTGTTGAGCCATTTGTTGCATCAAAAGAATTCAAAGAGCTGAATGTAGGTTTGGTTCTTGATGAGGGACTTGCATCCCCTGGGGAAGAGTACCGGGTCTTTTATGCAGAGCGTAGCCCTTGGTGGCTTACTATTAAAGCAAAGGGAGCACCAGGGCATGGTGCAAAGCTGTATGATGGTAGCGCGATGGAGAATTTAATGAAGAGTGTGGAGGCTATTCGAAGGTTCAGGACAGCTCAGTTTGATTTGGTTAAGTCCGGAGAGAAAGCTGAAGGGGATGTTGTATCTGTGAATTTTGCGTACTTGAAGGCTGGGACACCAACACCCACGGTTAGTTGATTCAAGTTCCTGTTAACAATGTGCTAAGTCTAGTTTAGATGTTGCTGTTGTATCCTTGACAACTCCATTAAATATATTAGCAGCTTGAATACTTAGTCGCTTGCTCAGTTGCTAATGTAATGTCATTTTTCTTTATTAGCCTACATTTTGTAAACAGTTATTTCCAGATGATACAGTGCATAGGCTTCATATTCGAACAATCAGTTCTTTGACTACGATTTCTTTATCCTATATGTGATTTTATCCTTTTTTTAGTTTTTCATGCATTAGAATCTATGACATGTTTGGTGTCTTTCTATCCAATGAGATAGGCAATGAAGGAATAATCCGCCTGCTAAATAAAAGAGGACCAAATGCTTTCATCAGCATCATAACTCAACTACTAAGGCTTGTCTTATTCTTAGTTAGTGCTGGTCAGTAATCTGAACTCCTGAAGTCTCAGTTTTTTTAGAAATACCATAGTTAATCACACTTATGTGGAAACTGAGACTTTTATGTTCTGTCCATTCTTGGAGTCATAGAATTGTTAGCAAGTTCTCGAACTTCATTAACCTAGAAATGTGCCACTGAGTTCGTAATAGTTAACGTCTGGCTCTGATGCTTTCATGTATTGTAACGTATTTGGGTTATTCCAGTCTTTTGCTATCTTATTCATGTAGTTTTTGTTGGAAATAGGACAATTCACCATCAAGTTCACTCTGATTGACTTATGCTCTCAATTAATAAGTCAATCTTACTCTTATTTCAGGGTTTTGTGATGAATCTACAACCATCTGAAGCAGAGGTAGGTATTGACATCAGAATCCCTCCTAGTGTTCACACTGAAGCACTAGAGAGGCGTCTTGTCGAAGAATGGGCACCTGCTTCACGCAACTTGAGCTTTGAGGTATGATGTTCTTGATAGGGCAATTACTTGTGCAATGCAAACATATTATTTCCCTCCTTGTATAAAGCTAGCATTTATTTGTGATGTTTGTTGAATTGTGTTTGTGTCATTGGAGTAGCCCATGTGAAATGAAGGTTAAATTGCAGTTCTTCTTTTGGACTCTAAATTTTCAGTTGACCTTTTAGTATAATTAGGTGAAAATTAGAAACAACTAGCACAAAGTTAAGATAGAAACTTTTGTGGGATAAGTAAACATGGTTATTTTTCTTGTAATTCTTCGTTCAGTTGAAGGCTTGAGGTAATTATGGAGGTTTGCTGTGTTAGTTTGTACTATTAGCTAGTTTTTATTGGGTACTTCAGGTTGAGGGTGTTTTTTCTGACTGTCTAGCGTGTTAAAAGACTGTAAGATAGGGATGTGTCCACTAAAGCCTGAACTTTTATTGGTTAAAAATAATTCTAAATCAGTTTGTGCCTACTATAAGTTCTGTAGAAGACAACGCATGCTGAAAATTTGCGAAAGGCGGATAAAAAAGGTTTTGTAATAATGGTGGTGTTGCATTTTGATGGGCACAACAGTGGAGTAGTTGAACAGAGAGCTTCCTTTTTGTTTAAAATTCTGCAAACTTTCAAGTAATAATACATGGTGCATATGTATGGCCCTTTGTTGCTTGAAGCTCAAAGAAGTTTGTAATCGTGTTTTTTCTGGCTGTAACAGTTTAAACAGAAGGGCTCTGTCCTTGACAACTTTGGGAAGCCAGCCATGACAACTGCTGACAGCTCAAACCCATGGTGGCCTGTGTTTGAAGAAGCTGTGAAGAGAGCTGGTGGCAAACTTGGTAAGCCGGAGATATTTCCGGCGTCTACTGATGCTCGTTATTTCCGGGAACTTGGCATTCCAGCGTTTGGGTTCTCTCCTATGGCGAACACCCCAATACTGCTCCATGATCATAATGAGGTTTGTGTCACCACACTCCATTTAATACATCAACTTACTAAAAAAAATTATCGTCTTTGTCTTTTAGGATTGCATCCTTAGAACTAGAACCATCAGTGTGCACATATAGTACCTGGCAACTGAAATAGCAACATTTTGCTTTATACACAAGAAATACCAATGTTCTTTACAACTATGATCTGCGCATGTCTTGCAGTTCCTGAGCAAAGATGAGTACCTCAAAGGAATTGGGATATATGAGTACATTATTAAGGCACTGGCCACACACAAAGATGACACCATCGACAGTGAATCCAGGGCAGAGCTATGAGGAAAGATGATCTTATCTCGCAACGGTGGAATTCTCGCTGCATGATTGTAGTGCAGAAGCAGGTTTTGACAAACACATGCTCTGATTCTGCCCCGTGGCCAAAGCTAAACCACAAATACGGTCCTTGTACATCTCTAATAATTAGATCTAAAATAATTGGTGATACGCATCAGTAATTCTTCAGCATATAGTACTTAAATAAGTGATGGTATTTTATTCTCGGCATAATTCATGTTACTGATGCTACTTGATGCCTCAGTGCTGTATAAACATGTGTGGCTGTGTCTCTTCTGAAGTAGTCATTGGTATGAACCTCCAAAATAAATATTCTTTACCTTCTGTGAATGTGTTGAAGCTTTGGAGGAAACTTTCGGAAGCATGTGAAAACTCGCATGTTAAAGCTACACTTTTCCGAAACTAGCTGGAGTTTTGACCTAATGTGAAAATTGACTGGACCTTATTTTTCGTAAAAAAAGAGTCTGCCCTTTCTGCAAAATCCCTTTTTCTGGCATTTTTTGAATCGTTTCATCTGAAATTCCTTGGAAGATCCCTTTTGGGGCCATGCGGAGCAGTGGGTTTTCACGCAGCACTGCATACAAGTTAACACTTCACAGCAAACATAATACAAGTTAGATTTGCCCATGTGCGCTGTTATTTTGTGCACATGAGATTACAAGTTTGGTTCGTTCACTTCGAGGATTTAGCTAAATACCATCTTCAGTCGGTGCTCCCAGTGGCTCTGTATGCCTCGATCTAATTCACATTGTCCTTCAAATAGGATATCTAATAACTGCAATTATTTTCTCCATCTTGTGAAGTGTTGAACCACTGCGTACACACTTCATGCCACCAATTTGGCTTTGCCTGAGTTCTTGACTTGTGGGGAGCATCCAACGGGTCGGATTTGAGGTTTCATAATTGGGAGGCGGTGGACGAGTACTGGTGAAGACTGAAGACAGTCATTGAGACCTTTGCATGTACATATCACTTTTACGAAAAATTTGAGACAGTTGCACATGAAGAGAAGGAGAGAGAGAGAGAGAGAAGAAGGTAAAAGAATAGTTGATGGTGATTTATATTTTTACACTTATGTAGTAGACAGCAAAACATCCAGCTTTGTCGTGCCAGATTTTTTTTTTTGTTTATTCTTCTGCCAGCCAACGCCAATACTATACTTATTATCGGGGCCTAACCTTGCCACCTTTTGAGACATTCAGATACCACCGCGACAGAAGCAGCGCTATATGCATATGATTTTATAAAATGGATTCTTATCTTTTGGGAGGATGTCTTTGGTTTTGAATGGTTTGAAGGGTAAATTCAGAACCTTTGGGCATTGACACTGCAGTCAACTAATACCCAGTGACTGCTAATACCCCTTCATTCCCCTGCGTGAGAGACGGGGAGGCGTTTAGGGTTTCCCTTCCTCTTGCCGGCGCAACCACCGATATGCCTCGCCTCATGTGGCCTTAGGGCCATGAAGGTACGGTGGATCCCAGTCGTTGTCAGGGTTCCTTTTTTCTTGTTTTCTGTTTAGGGTTTGTATCCTACTTAGGAGCCGTGACGGTGACGACTCCCTAGAGATGGAATAGAATCCTTCCCATCTAGCCTCTATTTCGGTGATGCATCTAGCTTCGCTGGAGGGCGTTGGAGGTTTCTGTCTGGTGGATTTCCATGGATTTGGTCCTTGTTCCTTCTAATCTACGCTTCTCTTCATCGGCGATGGTTGTTGTTCTATTGCGTTGGTCCTCTGGGGGTTTAGCACGATGACTTCACGTTTGTCTACTACAACAAGCTCTAACACGTCAAGTTTTTTTCGGCTCCAACGAGGGAGGGACAAGGACGGTGGTGCGCCTTTGGCTCGTGCGAGTGTTTGTAGTCGTAGCTAAGGTCTAGAGACCTTTTTGTAATTTCTATTAATTTTGGGTTTTCTTGTACTACTATTGAAAATTATAAATAGATTGGTGCACTTTTTGCCAAAAAAAAACTTAGCCACAGACCCCCTAAGGTAGACGAGGCACATCATAGGCAGCAATACCGCTCAAATGCATCTTCCCTCGGATATCTAATGGATTCAACTCCCTAACCTGGCCCATGTATTCTCTCTTCTACCCTCTTCCAGTTATCTTTTTCACCGGGAACAAAAACAGGTAAATCATGCATAGTAGTGCGCACCAAAATCTGATTTTTTTTCTCGCTCTCAATCAACGGGATCCTCCAACTTCTCAATGATTTTCACTTTACCTTGGTGCATACTCCCTTCGTTCCGAATTATGAAATGTTTTAAATAATTCAATGTGGACTACATTGGGACTGAAATTAGTTTACATGCACACTAAAATACGTATAGATATATAAAATTTATAAAAAGCTAAAACATCATATAATTCAAAATAAGGATGTATCTCCTAGCAACAATACAAGCACATCAATGGTCTCCCGCGCTTGTGACTTCGAGGCTCCACCCTAGCTGTCGGTGGTGGCAACAGAACAGACATGAGCAGGTCCAGGGGATGACACTTGACAGTGAGATAAGGACATGTTCTACGTTAGCAACGGCGGTGAGGGCAGCAGAGTACTCATGTTGGATCAGTGGCTTGGGGAAAGAGATATTGGGTTTAGTTGATGTGGGAAGAGAAGCTTGGCGAGCACCAGCTGAATGCACAACTGAAGGCGACACGCATGAGGTGCATTGTAAATTACAAGGGCATAATTTTTTCGTTTGGCGAGGCTTCTTTCCCTTGCCTTTGAGGTTGCAACGCCAACTTTCGTGGCCAATATTTTACTGATACCTCACATGCCCATGGCTACACTTAGGATTACTCCGACCCTCATCACGCAGCTCAGCTCGCGTTTGCCGTCATGGCCATATTCCCTTGGCTCTATGGATGCATCACTTGCTAGCAACAAATTATATGTAGCCTAACATTTCAGTAGTTAACGCAACCAAACAAAAGAGGGTAGAGTAGTTGTCACATCGTGGAACTGAATGTAGGCAAACAAGATGGTGACTGGTGAGCCATGTGTCAACAGCACATACACTGTGCATCTATCCACTCGGAGCCTCCGATAGATTGAAATTATATTTTCAATTTTTTTTTCTGATAGTTGCAACATTACCAATTAAACTTAACATTCAGGAACTAGAAATAGCATGTACGCTCGGGCAATAAACATGTCTGATCCAATGTGATCTAGATGTCCACACAAAGCATTTCAAGCGCAAGTTAAGTCACGAGATTTTCATGTAAACCACATTCTTTTGCTCCCAAAATTATCTACTCATCTACACCCCAGAATTCCACAAGAAAATCCCCCTTTTTCTAAAAGGGGAAGCGCTAGCCATAAGAAAATCTTCAACTACATAGAAAACTGTTGACCCAAGACCAGTTATATATGATAGCGATCGATGATCGATCTAAATCATCGATGAAATCAGCATAACTATGCGCCAATTAGGTATTTAATCATGAGGGGAAAATCAGTTGAGTCGGTTCTACATGTTATTTTTGGAGAGAATTTACGGTACCCTGGTACTCTAAAACTGTGTGATCGAAGCGAGGTATCAACTCTTTTCTTCTTAACCAACCCCCCGCGTCGCCTAACCCTGAGAGACTCGGGGGTGATTCCCGCCGCCGGCCGCCTACCACCTCCCACCTCGCCTCCTCCTCCTCGCCGCCGCCGGAAGACCCGCAGGGCAAAGCCCTGGCGGCGACAGCGGCAGCGGGGGCTTCGTCCCTCGCGCGGTGGCGGCTTCCCCGGCGGCGGCGGCATGTGTCTCCGGCGGCTCCGGCTTCGAGCTGCTGCGGGTGTGCGGCGACGTGGACGTCTCCACGGTGGTGGATCGGCTTCCTGCGCGATGGGATCGCCCTACTGGCGGCAGATCTTCGGATCGCTGGTGGTGAGGGCCCCTAGAGTCTCGGGAGACGCTGCCGAGATGGTGGAGGTGGCGTCGCGTCAGAATAAAGGTGCTGGAGCTCGGTCCCCATCTCGGCAAGGCCACGTGTGGCGGCGCCGGCGAGCTGCTGGCCTGTTTTCCTCTCAGATCGGTGGATCTGGGGAGGGTGGTCTCTCCGGGCAAGGTTGTCTGTCGACTCTGCCGTGGAGCTTTGGGAGTCGGAGGGCTGTTGTTACTGTTTTCTTTCCCTCGGCCGGCCGTGGTGGCGAGGGAGTGGAAGGGGACGATACAATCGTTCCTCGTTAGGGTTTTTAGGGTCTTTTTTTTGAGATGCGACTGTCTCGTCGTGAAGCTTCCTCCGGCCGACCATGGTGGCGAGGGAAGGAGGTGGCTTGACGTGGCGTCGATGGTTGGGACCTACTGCTCGGGGTCCGTGGATTGGAGGTTCTGCTTGGTCTCCACCAGCTCCCGCCTGCCCGATGGTCTGGAAAAGATTATTAGCTCTCACCCCTCGGGGTGGGCACTCCTGCGGTGTTCAAAGCCCAATGTGGCGAAGGTGGCGGCGGTGACTCGATGGTGTCTGAAGACGGGCGGATTCCGGATTCGGTCTCTGTACTTGGGTGGTGACGATGAGGACGATGGGCTTGATGGCGATTTGGGAGTACGGTGTGTGGTCTTCTTGGTCCATATTGTATTTTCCTTTTTCTGTGGAGTCGTTTGTAATCAGTTTCGCCATTGTTGAATTCCATTAGTTGCTATCTCAACAAAAAAAACTGTGTGATCGAGTACCAAAGGCATCTGGCCGTCCGCGGTCCGTGACCGAGGACGAGCGTGCAATATTTGTTTTTGAGAGTGCCAGAAGCTCAATTTGCACTTTTACCCTAGTTTACGGGTAGTGCTAGCCGTCGGTCGCCTGATTATGGGTCCAAAAATCGGTTGTTGTTTCTACCACTCGATTAAGATCTTACGTTGTATATTTAATCCCCCGTCGCTTTCACGCCGCACGGCGCTTTCACGCCGCAGGTTGGTTTACTGTTATCCTGCTTTCGTGCTGCACGTCCGTGGTAGCCTAGGCTGAGAGCCCATCATCAGGTGCTCCAGTTGGTTGTATTAAATCAAAGCAATCCAACAAAAAAGAGTATTTACAACAATATTTAGTGACGATTCTAACAAAAAGCAATAGTTTCAGGACTAATAATTTTCTGTGCCAAAACTACATTTACAACAAATCACCGATATATTTACAACAATAAATTAACAATAAAATCTACATTTTTTATTTAGGTGTTCACACCAATTCCCATGCCAAAATATATTTACAACAATTCGATAATATATTGACAACATTAATTAACAATGAAAACAACAACTAATTTGGGTGTTTCCAACAACAGCTAGCAACAATTTTTTTTTTAAAAACAACAGTTTCCATGCCAAAAAAAGTATATTCACAATAAATTGATAATATAGTTACAATTAATTAACTGCAAAACCACAACTAATTTAGGTGTTTACAACAATAGCCACCAAAAATTTTAATAAAAAAAACAAAACTTCCGATGCCAAAAATATATTTACAACAAATGGACAAATATATTTACAGCATTAGTTCACAACAAAAACAACAAAAAAAAAATTAACATGCCCGCGCCCCACACGTCCTTGGTCATCTCCACCAGTACCTTCCGCGCGGGACAACACCGGCGTCAACCACTAGTACCCGGTCGTCGGGGCGTTGTGGTACCTGAGCAGTAGGAGGCGAAGGGCACACTCGCCGGGGGAAGGGTTGGGCGCAGCTGGATGGAGCAGGAGGTTCTCGCTGGTGGAGGAGCAGGGGCGGCGCGCTCGCCGGCCAACGCGCTCGCCGGCAGAGGCGCTTGCCGAGGGAAGATCTGGGGCGTGCTCGTCGGGGAAGGAGCTGGGATGGCGGCGTGCTTGACAGGGGAGAAGCTGGGGAGGCGGCGTGCTTGCTAGGGGAGAAGCTGGGGCAGCGACGCTCTCGCCGAAGGAGGAGCTGGGAAAGTGCGCTCGCTGGAGGAGTAATGGAGTAGCAGGCGGCGTGCTTCTCGCTAGGAACGGAGGAAAGTGGGAGTTGGATAACGAAGAGGAAGGAAAGTTTGTGTGGCCAGCCTTAGTATAAGGAACCAGTGGGACCCATCCACGTGCGGCTTGAACAAAGACCAATTTTCCGGCCGGATCGGTCGACTGATCGGCAGCGTTTTCCTTTACCCTACCCCTCCCTGAAAGTAGCCACGAGGAGAGTAGCGCCGCCTCCCTTGTCCGCGTTCTGCGCCCCCGCCTCCGCTGCGATCGGAAACCCTCGCTGCCCCGCCTCCGCCGCCGCCCGCCCGCCAACCCTCGCGCGGCCGTCCACTGCGCCGCCCTTCCACCCTTATTGCCCGCCTAAAGCCAGGTCGATGAAGTCCAGCCGGCGCTGCTTCGCCCGCGCGAGTCTCCCAACAGTACGCCCTCGTACCCTTGAGCCACCTCCCGCCGCAGCAGTGCACCTGGACGTCCTCGCCGCACAATACAAACATCCGCGCCGGAGTTCCTGAACTAGCAGATCACCGCAGGCGGCCGCTTCCCTGCATATTCGACCTCCACGGCGCCTGTACCCGCTGCGCGGAAGTTCCGTCTTGATTGCCCTCACGCCGGGTGCCGGTAAATACTTTTTGGACTTGTGTATTCTGGTAGAGACGGTGACCTTGTGTGCAGTTTGTAGATTTGCATAGCCATATTCATATTGCTGATTCCTCCTGTAGATATGCATAATTGATTCTCGTACCACGCTGGGAGTGCTGGCTGATGAATTCCATTCAGTTCACTGCTTCTAAAGGTAGGCATCAACTTGTACACTTTCATATTTTCACATGCAATTAGGCTTGGTTATACTTGGTTTTGATATCTGAACTAAATGAGTGCTGAAAAAACCAGCAGTAGGTGCTGATGCTAGCTCCTGCAACCACTTAATTGCAGCTACAGAACCATGCCCTTCTCATTTTGGAATGTACAGATCTTTCGCACATAGCAGGACATAGTTTCGCATCAAATGAATCTTGCGGGATAGAATTTTCAGAGAATATGCCATGTTGCTCTGTCTCCTTGACAAGACAAAATTCAGTAGAGATTTCTTCATCTAAATGCTCCAAAATCATAGGGATTGGCACTTCTTGATTCCCCTTTTTGGTACTTCTGTCCAAGACATGGCGTTCATCTGGTCCTTTTCTGGTACAATCATTTAATTGATTATTTAATCATATTTTTGCAGGAGTATATCGTTTTTGTGAGCCTTCAGTAAATCTGGTTCTGGCTATTAACAGTACAATAGTTTTGATATATTATATGATGCAATTTACTATATGAATTTGAGATATTATCACACCAATCTTTCTGCAGCTAGTTCAACCTTAGGTTATAGATAGCATTTTAAGTAGGAAAGACCTCATTCTTGAACTTATCTATGTTCATTTTCTATTACAGCAGATGAAATGAGATGTATCTACAAGAGGTGGTTTGATCAGCAAGATTGGCAACAGGGGTTGTTTCATCATCTACATACCCAAAAAAGTTTAGAGAGACGGTCTTTAAACAAAATCTTCAGCGAGTATATTAGTTTGTTCCGTCAATCTTGTTGACAAAGATGCTATATATGGCATGTTTGCTCGAAGTGTTCAAAGTGAGAAATGTTTGATTTTAAATTCTTGAACTATAGCATGTGTGTTCCAAGTGTTGACTTGTGGTTCAGAGGGTTATATTTAATGTTTTCACATACACGTATGCTTCAGGAGGTTGAAGAAGCCAAACTCATGATGTGTTGGTTGTAGCAAAAGTTGCTGATGATTGCCCGTGCCTTCTGTAACCACTTCCCCTTCTTATTTTATGTTTAATTAACTGGGTGGCCTTAATCATATATTTTCTGCATTCCAGCAGAGGTTAAAATATTTTTTTACTTATTGCTGCGTGACTAATGCGGAAAGAGCATTCCAGCTGAAACATGATGTACAATGTGTAACAAAAGAATGACCAAATGATGTCGATTTCTCACAAAACAGTAACATCTACATGTTGATGCCGACTTCTCAATTTGAAAGGGATGTCATACTTTTATTACAGTAAAGAAGAATGCACGATATGAAACAGTGCTATGCGGTCAAACAACAATATAAATCTTATGCATAACATTCATGTCTTGGTTCATTACTCCCATTCAAAACATAAATAGTTTATTAACATGAAATACAAAAAATTGTTGCATCAGTGTGATGATCAGTTGCCGTCCACCCTTGTCGCCGCTAGAACTTCTATCATCACCTTGTTGGGAACATCTCCAAAGCTTCTTTCCATGGTCTTCTTCTACTCCTCCCCTGGTGGATCGCCCAACAAATATTCAATATATGCGTCTGTTAATATAGTTGCACAATATCCACTTGAAGGATTGTTACGGATAGATAACATTCAAATTCACCGCTGACCTGCAAAAAACTGACCGATACTTACAACACTGGACATAACACCTTCATCCAAGAAACTCTGCTACAAATCCACTTAGAAGATGTAGATAATCTCTTGGGCCTGCCATCAGAAGGAGGGGTCCCCAATTTCAGTCAGATTCATCCAGATGATGAGATGAGCACAAGAAAAAGGAAATAGGAAGAACTTCACGCTTTACAAAGATGGAGTCAGCAATTACCTTCAAAGGCCTAGTGCGAGAGACCAAAAATGAGAAAGGATCAACAGATGAACACTTCATAACAAGGTTCGTCTTGTGTGCTATATGTGGCCTGCGTATTCCCTGCAACAAAATACAGTGTCAGTTCACAATACCTTAAGCTGATGTTGGAGGTGGATGATACAAAGAAAGTGAACTGGGCAAGGCTGACATTTGATCACCTTATGGAGAGCATAAAGAGTACCGGACCAAAGGAAAAGTAACCTTGCTCGTAACCTAGCTCTCTTAGGGCTCGTTTGGTTGCACACTTTCCCGAGCGGTTCCGCCCGTTTTCCCTGGCCCAACAAACCCCGGGTCCAATCGATCCGGATAAGCTCATTTGGTTGCTCATACGGTGTAGTTTCCCCGTCGTTTTCGCGTTCATCCCCGGGATAACGTTCCATCACTCGAGCGGTGGGGAACCAAATCCGCAACTCTGGCTCTCTCTCGCGCGCGACAGGGAGACGACGATGTTGGGTCGCCGAGAGCTCGCGACCATCCTCTCCGGCGGCCGGAGGCTCTCTCTCCCCTCTCCCTTCTCCTCCGCCGGATTGCCCTCCTCTGCTCTGACGAATTGAATCTCCTCCGCGCGGAGAACGCATGAACTCTCCAAGATCTGGCGCTCTCGTCTCCAACAACTCCACTCCATGCCGCGCGGCGGCCGGCGGCGGCGGGTGCTGCCTCGTCTTCCCCACTAGCCAACTCCAACCCTCAGCACATCTTCGTCTCTGGTTTTTTTTTTTTTTTTTTTTTTTTTTTGAGCGGGAGAACATCATATATTACTCAAAGGCAGAGATACAAAGTCTTTTACAGCTATCTCCTGAATATCAGGTGGGGTGGGATCCATCCACACTTTGCTTTCACCAGATTTCCTAGCAAGAGCTGCAAAATCATGTGCTACTTGGTTGGCAGTTCTCCCTATTTTAACTACCTTACAAGCAGGGATCAAAAGAGAGACGATGTCTATATTATTGTAGACAACCCAGGCTCGGGAATGTTTCCCTGTATTTCTGTGAACATTTGACACTGCATTGGCGCAGTCCGACTCCACCGAATTTGGCTCCAAATTGTTGTCAATTGCAAGCATCAGGCCCTCCAAAATAGCGCAAGCTTCAGCTTCCTCAGGGTCTTGGCATTTCTCAATCACTTTGCTAGATGCCACAATAATCTGGCCCTGGTGGTTCCTCACCACTGCTCCCACAGCAGCCTCCCCAGAAACATGGCAGTATGAGGCATCAACATTCACCTTTATAGCACCCATCGGACACTAACATCATTAGTTTTGATAAAATAATCATCACTACGGTTACCTTTTTTCTTGACATTGTCCACCTCATTGTGTACGATATCACAATAGCTTTGGAGAAAAGCCACAGAGTTGGCAATAGTTTCCTCTCCTTTGCCATGAGTGATATTGCATCTCAGGTGCCACGAACGCCAGAGCAACAGCAACACCCTATCTCTTTGCTTCAGGTTACATTTAGTCAAAAGAGCTTGCAACCAATCTGGACCAGAATAAAGAAAATCGTACTCCCCCGGAAGGTCCCAATAGCTCCTCATGGCATATCTAAGGGCCCGCGGTTTTGAGCAGTCCACGATAGCATGATGGCTATTTTCCTCCACTCTTCCGCAAATGCTGCAAGTGCTGTCAGTTTCTAGAGTTCTTCTGAATTTGTTCTTTTTAGTTGGAAGATTATCACAGGCCGCCCGCCATCCAAAGATTTTGACTTTGCTAGGAACCTTAGCATTCCATATAGTTTTCCAAGATAGCCTGGTGTTGTCTGGTCTGGAACTGCTTCCTGCCCTCCACATCACGCCATGGTTTAAATTATATGCCAGCCGGTATGCACTTTTTACAGAGAAGATCCCCGTTTTCTCATAGTGCCACGCAAAGAAGTCGTCACACTTCTCCTTTGGAAGTTTCAAGTTTAAGATCCAATCTGCATCCCTGGGAAAGCAAACTCTCTTAACCACTTCTTCGTTCCACTGGTTACTTTGGGGCAACAAAAGTTGTTTAACCCTCCGCAGTCTACTATTGGATTTTCCAGGGGACACCTTTAAGTTGTAGTCTCTGGGGATCCAACTATCTCTCCAAATATCCACCTTATCACCATTCCCTATTCTCCAAATGAGACCTTCTTTGAGAAGCTCTAGACCATGTTCAATACCCTGCCACGAAGGAGACGCATCTTGTCTAAAGACTGTGTCCAGAAAATTTCCCCGAGGAAAATAAATAGACTTGAGGAGTCTAGAGCACATGCTACTTGGTTTAGTTAGGATTCTCCAACACTGTCTTGCAAGAAGGGCTTGGTTCATAATCCTGGTGTCTCTGAATCCAACACCTCCTAACTCTTTTGGATCAGTTAGGATATCCCACGCTGCCCAATGCACCTTCCGTTTATTCTCATCTTCGCCCCACCAGAAGTTTCTCACGATACGCATATAGTCTTCGTGGAAACCAACTGGGAGTTTGAATACACTCATGACATGAATAGGTATCGCTTGAACTACAGACTTGATCAGCTCATCCTTGGCTCCCATGGACATGTACCTCTCGGCCCAGTTTGTGAGCTTTTTCCCCAAAGGATCCTTGTAAGGTTGGAACTTGCCTTTCTTCATCCTGCCGTCAGGAGTAGGGAGTCCCAGGTATTTGTCTTCAAATTCCTCTCGGTGAACCTCCATTATTTGTCTCACACTATTTTGTGAGATCTGAGAGCATTGGTCACTGAAAAGGATTGAGCACTTGCTAACACTAAGGAGTTGGCCTGACCCTTTCTCAAAAGTTGCTAAAGCTGACTTAATTACTCTAGCTTGGCTTCCATTTGCTTGAAAGAACAAAATACAGTCATCAGCGAACATGAGGTGAGAGATTCCTGGAGCGGTTCTGCTTATTTTGAACTCCTTCAAGTCATGGTTCTGAATTGCCCTCACAAGAATTTTGGAGAAGCATTCAGCCACAAAAAGAAACATGTAAGGAGATAGGGGGTCTCCTTGTCTTAGTCCTCTAGTTGGAATAATTTCCTTTGTAAGCTGGCCATTAATTTGCACAGTGAATTTCACCGATTTGACACAAGACATCACCAGGTTTACCCATTTTCTGTCAAAGCCGAATCTGATTAGTGCACCTTCCAGGAATTCCCAGTCTACTCGATCGTAGGCCTTAGTTAAATCCAACTTATAAGCACAAAACTGGTCATCCCCTTTTCTAGCTCTATGGATAGCATGAAAGCATTCAAAGGCAATCAGAGCATTGTCTGATATCAGTCTACCAGGGATAAACGCACTTTGGGTTTCAGATATTAGCTCTTGGAGGTAAGGTCTGAGCCTATTGATGAGGCATTTGGCAATGATCTTGTAGATCACGTTGCAGAGGGAAATAGGTCTGTAGTCCTTCAACTCAGCAGCATCGCTCGATTTGGGGATGAGAACAATCTTCGTCTCTGGTTGCCTTCACGTATCCGCCAATTTCACTTCCTCGAGAGCAGAGGCACCTAGCCAGTGCGTAAGGGCATCTCCAGCGGCGCGGACGCATCCGCGCGCGTCCATTTGCGTCAGCAGTCGAAATGGTCGAAATCGACCGTGCGTCCGTTTGCGTCGGGAGGTGGCTCCAGCGGCACGCCACATTTTCTGGCCGAATCATTTTTTTTAAACATGAAAACATAATTTACATAGTAAAAAAAAACCCCTAAACGTGTGCGCCTACTGCTGCTCTTCGTCGCTGTCGAGCACGATGAGCTCCGGTATCACCCACGGCCAGTTGCCATCCGGGGGAGCGTACGCCGGGCGCGCCGGCGGTGCTGGAGGTCGAGGTGGAGGCGGAGGCGCCCAGGGCTGCGGCTGTGGCGGTGGTGGAGGCGCCCAGGGCTGCGGCTGTGGCGGCGGTGGAGGCGCCCAGGGATACGGCTGTGGCGGCGGTGGAGGAGGCGCCCAGGGTTGCGGCTGTGGAGGAGGAGCCCAGGGGTTGTACGGCGACGGTTGTGGCGCCGCCGAGTCCTGTAGCGCATGTCGAAGGGCTTCATCCTCCGACAGGCCCGGCGGCATCACGACGGTGGCGTAGCGGCGGTTGCACAGGCGCGTCGTTCTCGGAGACGAGGACGCCGACCTTCGCCATCTCGTCGTTCGTCATGTTCTCCGGGAACTCGAAATTGCGGCCCTCCACCATGGCCTGCTGCCATTCGTGGAAGACGGCCGCGACGTAGTCGTCGCTGTCGTCCTTCACCTCCTCGTTATGGTACGCGAGCGCCTCGATGTAGTCTTCCTCGTCGTCGTAGGCGTCGTATGCGTCGTCGTCGTGGTCTTCGCGGTCGTCGTCGTCGTTGTACTGCACGCGCGTCGACGCCTGCTGACGACGCGTCGGCGCGTCCTGTCCTCGTGGACGAGTCGGCGGTGCAGCCGCGAAGGGAAAATCCCTGTCGCCCATGAAGCCCGCCCTTCTTCTCCTATCCGTCTCGGTCGACAGATACGTACGCCAACTTTGGGAGTCGATGGCGTACGCCGGATCGGCGCGGAGGTCCGGCGGCAGGTACCGCCTCCTTCGTCGGATCTCCGCGCTCCGATCAGGCTCGCGTGCAGGGACTGGAGGGATGGGCACCCGGCGGCAGCTGAGCCCCCAGGCGCCAGGCAATTGCACGCCGGACCAGGCCTCGTCGCACGGCAACCATTTGCCGTGCATGAGCCTCCCCATCGTGACGGGGAGCGACACCCTCTTGCTTCCGCTGCCGGACGCCTCGAAGTCGTTCTTCTTCTTCCCCATGGTGCTGCGGCGGTGGTGGTGCGAGTGGAGGTGTGGGCGAAGGAGGAACGCGGCAGGTGGACTTTTAAGGGCGGCCGCGCGGGATACGATGCCATTGAAGGCGGCGCAGAAGTCCAGCCGCCGCCCGCCAGTGCGCGCGCAGAACAGACAGCCGCGCCATTGGTTTGATCTTTTATTAGATTATTCACGAAACCTTACAAGAAACAAAATAAAAGATCAAACTCGAAGCAACCTTACTATACCTACAGTACGATGAAGAGGGTGACAATACACCAACTCACATCATCCAAAACTAAATGCCTTCCCAAACCGCCCAATAGCAGGTGAGAAACACATCCAGTCAAGCAGACTCTCAGCGCATGCCAACGCACACGCCACAGGAGTTGTTCCCGCCGTCTTCCTCGACTCCATCTTCAAGAGAGATCAACGCATTAACCTTGCAAGACCTGCCGTCGATGCCACCATGACGCCAGACGGCTCCACCCTCCTGCACATATACATCATCCCGCATCTGTCGTCGATACCCTGCAGCACCATGCCACTGAGACTCAGCGCCAACAATGTGGTAGATGAACACCACACCACCGAAGTCCGCCAACATCCAGCAGCTGCTCCAAAAACGATGCCCCAAGAGGTAGAACGACGCAGGACGCGCCGCCATCGTCCGATCCGGGAGACCCGGACCTAGGGTTTCCCCCGGAGCAGCACGAGTGAGAAACCGCAGACTGCGTCGACGATGCCTTCAAGAAGGTAGCGGCGTGACACGTCGCACTCGTCCGCCAACCGAGGTCGGAACACGGTTTTCACCGGCAGCCGCGCATCCCCAACACGCCGAGTGTAGTGCCAAGACAGGCAAAGATGACGCCTTCGACAAGGTAACGACGCCGACCGACGCCGCCATCATCCGCCAAGACCGAGGTAGAGGCTCAGTTTTCACCGGCCGCCATGACACCCCGGACTAGATCACCATCGTCGGAAACCTGTGTGAGATCCCATGATCCCCCACACAGGACTACCAGCCTGGCCGACCACCTCCGACGAAGAAGAAGACCGCCTCCTCCATCGAACCCGAGGTTGCTGCCCCGGGCGTCCTCGAACCGCGGGAGAAACCCAAGGTCACCACCCCGCACCGGCGAGAAGCGGAAGGGATGGCGCAAACCGTCCCACCACCAGCCACCACCGGTGTGCATCGACGGGAGGCAGGGGAGGCCGCAGCACTCTGGCCACCGCCGCCCCTTCTTCCTCCGACCGCCGCCGCCCCGCCATCACACGGGATGGAGGAGGTCTACCGCCGCCGCCGTCGAGGGGATGACCTAGCCGCCGTCCCATCCGCGTCAAGAGGGAAAGCCCGCCGCCACGCCCCGCGGCCTTTGCCTGGCGGCGCCGCCGGGGAGGAGTCTAGGGTTTCGGGGGAGGGGGTGGTTTCGGGGGAGGGGGGTGGTTTTGGGGGAGAGGGGAACCGCTTGTTATGCATCAGGTGATCGACCGAATCAGAAGGGTCCGCCTGTTATGTGTAGATTGTGTGTATTTTGTTAATTACGCTTTCTATCAAAAAAGAATCCTTCCTCATGTAACGTCACTGGGATAACATCAATTCTAAATCCCTAACATCAATTCTAAAACTGAAACTGCCACCCACCAAAGCAAAACAGAGATTGGCTCTAACAACAATTCTAAATCCATAGCTAAGCAAATGACAGGTAGCAATACATCGCATGGGAAAAAAGAGGGATTGAGGTTGGGATGATCCTCGCATTCTGAACATGTCGATGCTCATCTCGGTTCAGCACGAAGTGGTGCTGCAACGTGCATCCGTTATTGGTTAAACTTATCGTTTTATCACACTCTAGTTGATATTAATGTACCTCAGGAAGGTATGACCATGTTTCTTACTTACTTATTTGTCATTTTACCTATTATTCGATGTTCCAACAAAACTAATAAGCCATCAAACAGAAGGCCGCATTGAAATCGGGTTTAGTACGATGTATAATCATCGTATCTACCGAAATAAAATGGAAAATCGTAGAAAATAATTTAGGGTACAAAATAGTTTACGAGATTTTATACATGGTGCATTGCTTTGCTCCTAATTATATAGACACCTACAACTCACGATCCCGTAGGAAAATCCTCTACCACACAGGGTCGGCCACCACGGGCCAGTTGTGAATGAGAGCGATTGGTCTAAACTACTTAGAAAAACCATATAGCTAGGTGCCTAGGCACTAATGTGTTGCTTAATTAATCATAAGGATGAGTCTATACGGGTATTTGTTGTGCACGATACTACGCCATGCTAGAGGTGAGACATTTATTACATATGCCCAAAATTTTCCCGGCGCCTTCTAGTCCAACAAGAGGGTTCTAACATCCTTATCGACCTTGAGATCAAATGTCCTAATCAAGTCTACTAGCATTTTTAGATATAGAACTGAACTTGACTGAAGTAGATTAGATTCCTTGAGGCAATGAAGCATTCGGTGTTTGTAAGTGGTTGCATATATATAAGAGGGGCGCGTCTAGCGGCGGCCGTGTGCCAGTCCGTAGTTTCTGGCGGTCGTCCAGTTTAGGAAAGTTCCTGTGATCTCTCACAAAAACGGAAAGCAAAATACGGTCTTCCTCCTTCTTTATCTCGATCTGTTTCCTCCATGAACGAAACTCTCCAGCCATGGCCACGGCACCGTGGGGATCCCGCTCCTCGATAACGGCGTCCTCTTGCCGGGCGCGACGCCGAGCCGCCGGATCCGCCGTCCGTGCACCGCGCTGGCCTTCGTCGTTACTCTGCTCGCCCTGGCCGTCGTGATCCTTGGCGCCGGCGCCGCCCCGGCTGGCCTTCCTTCGCGAGGGAATCCCACCCCGGGTGGTCTCAGGCGCATCCGCCGCCGTTCGTGGCCGATATCGAGCCCGCATCGCCACCGTTCCCAATTAGCGCTGCACATCACGCCATGAGCCGCCGCACACCCCTCTGCTCAGCGAGCTGCCTGAGCTCCAATCCAGTGCTCCGGTGGCTGGCAACCAGAGCTCATCGTCCCGGGCTCTTCCGGTGTCCGCGTGCGGCGGCTGCTCCTGGTGCCCGCAGCACACCCCCATGTGTTGCTCCTGGTGCCCGCAGCACACCCCCGTGTGTGGATATCGAAATTGCTCCGTTAGAGACCAAAATTGCTCTATCAGATATAAAACTTGCTCAGTTCAATATTAAAGTTGCGCCATCTGGCACCAAAATTGCTTTGTTGGGCACCAGATTTTCTTTATTCACCAATATTGCGTCGTCTGGCACTAAAGTTGCATCTTCGGGCCCAAAAATTGTATTATCGGGCATCAAAGTTGCCATGTTGGGCATTATCGCGCACTTGAATTGCGTCGTCGGGAACCAAAGTTACGCCACCCGGTGACCAAATTTGCTCCAAATGAGCACCAAAATTGCTCTCTCGGGTATGAAAGTTGCTCTGTCAGGCACCAAAATTGTTCTGTCATGTATGAAAGTTGCCCCCGCCGGGCACCAAATTTTTCAGAGACAATAAAAGGACATTGGAAAGTAAGTAAGTACTAGGTGAACTTAACTATCTGCATTGCATAGAGGATCAAAGGACCGGAACAAAAAGAGTAGAACCTAAACTATGCAGTAGAAGCAACATTTCTATGAACACGAGCAACATAAGCATTGGAAGGTGCCAGTAGAAACAACTATTATGGCAGTAGAAGCAACTATTATTCCAGTATATGCAACTACTATGCCTGATAAGCAACTGTTGTTCCATTTCCAGTTTAACAAAATTGCGTTTTCGGCAACCAAAATTCCGTCGTAAGGTGCCACATTTGCCCTCTAAAAAGTTGATTGTCGTAGAATTGTGATGCAACAACTTCGGGGCAGTGTCAGACAACCAACTCTAGTGCAGCGGTAGGCAACTTCGATGCATGGGTAGGCAATTCGCTGCAGGGGTACGCAACTCCGGTTCATTGGTAGGCAATTTCGGTGCAACCATAGGCAAATTCGTTTCATCTCGAGGCAACTTTGGTGGAGTGGTATGCCACTTCGGTGCAGTGGTAGGCAACGGTAAACTGTAGCGCATTTGTCGAGCATGGCAACCTAACCATCGCCGCCATTGACGAGGTCCACATATACAAAGCCCTAGATTTCTGTGCACCTGACATCCACCGTTGCCACCATGGTCCCTCCACTTGGTGTCCTCGACATCGCCGGTTAGGCAACATCGCGGTAGATCTAGGCAACTTTGATGCTATGTTAGGAAACTTTAGTGCAATGGTAGGCTACTCCAGAGCAGCGTTAGGTGACTTCAGAGCACCGCTAGGCAACTTTGGAGCAACGCCAGGCAACTTGTTTCATCGCTAGGAAACTTCGATGCAACTGTAGGTAACTTCGATGCAGCGGTAGGCAATTTCGGCATGCAGACAAATTCAGTTAAGCTGCAGGCAACTCTGCTGTAGGTATATGCAACTCTAGTTTATCCGTAGAGAATTTTGGTGATTTTTTCTCCACTTATCCTTTCTGTTTCTTCCTTTCGTGGGTGAAGTCTCTCCCCACATGTTGGCCACTGCCCATGATCCAGCCTGGCCGCACAATTGCTCGCCCGTCCCGCTGCAGCCGCCCTCCCCCGTGGAAGAGATCCGTGGTGCGGCCCGGTGCTGGCCTCCCGTTGTTCGCCTCCGCGCCCCCTGTTGTGCGCCGCCGCCCACAGTGCACGTGGCGTCCTCCGCCTCTGAGGTCCGCTGTTGGGCGCCGTCGTAGCCCCCAGTGTGTGCGGCCTCCCCCGATGCGCGCTTCCGCTGCCCCTGGCGCAAGGCCGACGAGGCCCGGCTCCAGCTGCGGCTCGAGGTCTATCGCCGCCCCTGGCGTCAGCACCAACACCATTGCGCCGTCGTTTTCCTCTGCCACGCGGCGCAGATCGGTGGAGTGTCCCAGCGGCAGCGGGGACGCGTCCCTGGCGGCGGTCGCCGTCACCTTCGTCGTGCGTTGGAGCACAGAGCAGGCGCGCTGGAAGCAAGGGCGCGGAGGAAGGTGCTCCTAGGAGAAGGCGGCGGCCGGAACGGGCTTGCCAGGGAGCATGACCAGGGTGGGGCACACCAGCGTCGGTGGTGTGAAGGGGGAGGACGGGAGGTGCGATGCGGGAGTCGAGGGAGAGGAAGAAGGTGAGTGGGATCTCTTTATGGGGTTGACCGGGTCCAGCAGGTAATTTTGCGCGTCGACCACGTGATTGATGAGCGCTCGGCTCGTCCGTCTGGCGGGCGCGTGCCCAGAAGAATTCAGGATATAAGAGACTGCCTCGTTGTTGAAGATAGAACTAGCGGGTGGGCAGTATATCTGGCCATGGGCAGCCCGGCCCGACGGCCCGGCCCGAGCCCGGCCCGAAAAACTCGGGCTTGGGCCAGAAATGTTGGCCCGACTGCCGGGCTGGGCCGGGCCTGGGTAGCCCGAAAACTCACTTTAACACTACGGCCCGGCCCGCGGCCCGACGGCCCGACGGGCTTGGTGGGAATTTGGTCGGGCCGGGCTTGGGCCGGATTATTTTGCGTCGGGCCTACCTCGGGCTGGCCCGAGGCCCGGCCCGGCCCGACACATGCCCAGGTATAGTGGGCAGTAAGAGCATCTCCACTCGTCTCCCCACAGAGCCCCTCACGGCCACTTTTTTTCATCCGGACGGCGAAAAACGGCCCAGTCAGACCCCCGGTTCCTCGTTTTGGTCCGGATTTGAGCCTATTTTCGTCCGGACTCCCCATGCCATCCTCGGTTTCCCGGGGGTCTCCCGGGGACTCCGGATGAAGCTAAACCAACCGCCCACGCACACGTGTCTCCTCTTTCGTCCGGATTCCCCGAGCCATCCTCTTTTTCCCCGAGAAACGCCGCTTGGGGAGCACACGACTGGAAAACTACTCCTCCCCACGCCAAATCTTCCTCCAATCCGGACGAAAATTTCGCCGGATTTGGGCGTGGGGAGCGCCAACGAGTGGGGATGCTCTAAAAACGGCGACTCGGTGTGATCCGGGTGCATGTGGGAGTCAATGCCCTAGATATCGTTTGTAAACTGGGCACTTCATTCAAATGCATGTCATTCGAAAAGACTCGAAGTTCGATGGCTGCCAAAGCCGGCTGGGGGAGTCAGGATGGACGGCAATTAAAAGGGAAATGATATGCTTCGTATGGGGAAAAAGGGGAAGGACAATATGTGCTCGCAGTGGAGGCAAAGAAAGCTGGAGGTTGTGCGAAAATACCCAACGGAACCCGGCAACGGGCGAGGATGAAATCGCGCCCGTCACCTTGTTCAAGATTAGGAATGTATTAACAGATAAGTACGTATTCGGGCTCTGTCCACAGATTAGCTCGGTTTGTATTCGATGTATTTCGCTCACGCGCTTTGCAATAACTGAAGGAAGGTCCCGACACGAGTTTTTTTTTTTGAACATAAGAGGGTCCTGAAGGACCCAGAGCTTATATTAATATTGAACAGTATTACAACACAGCTCAAACCAAATATTCGTGCTCTGAAAACCAGAGCCTAAACATTTAGTGTCTAGAAGCACACATGAAAGAGAAGTTGCTAAGGAACCACACAACCTAAACAGAAGAATGCAATCGGAGCCTGCCAGGGTGTCCGGTGAGAACTCGGACTCGAAGAACCTGCAACCGCATTCTCCAGGGGCCTTCTGCGAAGTCTCCAACCGTAGAGCCAGCGGCTCAACCAGCAATCGCGTTGGATGACTCGACCGAGGTAGAGGGTTGAGCTGTAGATCAAACAGAGGCATCACCGAGCTCAAGACCAAGATATCTTCTCCGCCAAATCTGAGGAGCGACAACGGAAACGCTCTCACCCGTTTCCGGCGAATCAACTCGAGCGGCATGAAGATTGAATAGGCAGCATGAACAGCAACTTGCATTATGTATGATGTGCAACATCTAGGCTGAATCATTCTAAGCATAGGCAACTGATATGCGCTGACCAACCGAAGAGCACGAGGACGCCATTGAATATTCAGAAGCACCGGCGTCGACCCAAAACATGAACAAATCAGCATTCCCACATCATCCTTTGACAGCTTCATAAGGTTGCAGCCAGCACAACCCAAAGACCTCCAGCACACGGGCATCACAGCAGTAGTAGATTGAGTCAAAAAACAGGAGCCTGGGGCAGCACAACAAGTGGTGCACCTCACCCATGTGTGCAGGTACAGATTCACCTGCAACAGTTTGCTCAATCCTTGGATCAAATGCATCAGTACCATGCCCATAGTTTTACCATTTGTGCCTGAGCTGCCAAGATCTTGGAGAAAGATAGAGATGTGAAGGGCCTTCAACTGCACCAAATTATCCCCAACAAATTGGTTGAAATCATGAACTCCGTCAGTAGTAGCAAACTTGTTTTCCCATGGAGCACAAGATCCCAACTCCCCCTTCGCCCTTCCACCACCTCGGCGACACAGGCGAATGGAACTGGGGCAGAACTTCACCAAGATAGGGAGCAGAATCCCTCCGAGAATCTCCTTCTCAGCCACCACGGCCAAAGAGAGAAGAGGACAGAGAGAACAACACACATCCAACTCGAATTTATTCCAGCAAGAAATAGAAAGGAACATGGGAGCAAGGAACTCCGAAGAAAATCCTCGCCATGGAACCAGCAGGGAGGTGCCGGCATAGGAAACACCAGCTCCCTCACTCGCACCCTCCGCCTCGTTGCTACGCAGATGAGGAAGAAAAGATTGAGGAAGAGAAACCATGGATCTGGATCCGGCCACCGTTTTATTTGCTGGGAGAAAACTAACTAAGAGAGAACCTAATACTACTAGAAACCAGACCCCCCTCTCACCCATCACCGGCCACCATGGCCGCCGGCAACGAGGGAGAGAGAGGCCGGTGAGGAGATCTAGGGGAAGAGGCTCAAGCAGAGCAGTCTCCACAGGGGTACACGCCGAGGAAGTCCCACACACCGGATTAATGGCTCAGTCCGACACGAGTTAATGCAGTCTCATCTTCTTCTAGCCCCCGCCCCCCTTCTCCTTCCCGCACCCATCCATCCACAATCAGTCTCATCTTCTTCTTAGCCTAGATGTCGCAGTCAAGCTCCGCGCCAGCGCCGACTCATGCATTCGTCGGCGAGATCGCTCCGTTGCCTCTCATCCGATGCCCGTTCTGCCACGCTGGCCAGGTGCTCTGGTTCGTCTCCGGCACCACGCTTGTTGCACAGTTTCACGTTGGCGCCAGCGAAGATGAGTGCACGGAAGGCGTCCACGTTGCCCTCCTTGGCGGCGGCCATTATGGGAGAGCGGCCGTCAACAGTGAGTCCAGGCGGCGCCCACCTTCGTCCAGGCCGACAGCGAGTCGAGGCGGCGTTTTGTCGCAGCGGCGGCGGCGCCTCCTCAGATTCTCACCAGCGAGGACGACGGGGGATGCGTCGCCGTGCGCGGCGAGCCAGGGCTCGAGGCCTTCCGGGCGGCATGCGGCGACGACCGCCTCGAGGGACGCGAAGGCGTCGTCGTAGGCCGCCGGGTTGGAGTGCTCCGGGGCGAGGCGGTAGTCGACGGAGACGATGACGGCGGGGACTGCGGCGTCGAGCGTCGCGGCGAGCAGCGAGCTAGCTTCTTGCCATCCAACCTCCGCCACATCCTGAAGGCGACGACCTCGATGGCGCGGAGGCCAGGTGCTCGTACATCCTAGCGCACACCCCGTGCGCGCCACACTACGTCAGGTGCTAGAATTGCCAGCACTTTCTTGCCGGCACTTCTAAAATGTGCCTGCGTTTGTCCCATTTGCCGGCATTTTTTTAGCAGGTGCCAGTAAAAAGTGTCGTTTTCTCGGTATTTTTGAAAAAGAGCCGTTAATTCCTAGGTTTACCGGCAGATTATCGATATGCCTGCAGTTGTTTTCGTGGCATTTCCAGAAAAGTGCCGGTAATGCATAGTATTACCGGCACATTATCGAATGGCCTCCAGTTTATTTAGTGGCATCTCCTCAAAAGTGCCGGCAATTCACAGTATTACCGGCGTTTTTTGAGACTGCCTTTAAAATACACTCATTACAGGCATACAGTAAGTGCCGGCAATGCCTTTTGCTGGCATTTACCGAAAGTGCCGGCAATTCCTTCTGTTGGCACTTACTGATAGTGCCTGCAATTCCTTTTGCTGGCGCAATTCCATGAATTACAGGCATAACATGCATTACAGGCATAATAGATAGTTCAGAAGCAGTACTAACTATATATATATTACAGTCCATACATAATAATGCCCATTGGTAGGCATCAAAAGCAGTTCAGAACTTATAGGTCCACATAGTTCAACAGTTACCAGGTCTTAGATAACTAACAGTCCATAGATAACTAAAAGTTCTTAGATAACTAAAAGTTCTTGATGACTCAGGAGAGTTTAGCACTTACTCTGATGACTCAGACATATCAGAATCAGAGTCATCACGCACATTGTGGATCATCAGTCCAAGCTTACCTTTCCTCGTAAGGAAGAATTCAAAGATGCAGATGTCTCCTTCTTCGATCTCATATGTCTTCATTGCTTTTGACCATCCAGTTGCTATGATTGCATTCTCGGCCTTACCCTTTGCCATCTTCATGGTCACATCAAAGCATGCATCGTTGTCTGTGTACTCCAGACCAACGGTAACAGCATTGCCTGGAGCACGGTCAATGAACTTCTTCAGGTACTGCTGAGTGAACTTCTTTCCAATATCCTGTCAACCATACAATGTATCCAATCAGTTCCAATCATCAACAGTAACAACATTGTTATGTAAATATTAAGGAAGGTTAGATTTTTACCAGCTTGCATTTATTTTTGACCACTGATGATTTGGTCATCCTGTAGACATAGTACTCAAAATCCTCCTTTGGAAATTGGTGGCAGTGGTCATTAAGGAAAGTGACTTGACCTTTTGTCAGGTACATGTCATTTCCAAACATGCAGTGCTCATCAAAATCTTGTATCCCACTCACCAGTGGCCCTAGTTGTAACAAAGAGAAATTTCATTGTTAAGTAATGGAAGCCTACATTAGTATAAATAAATAAATAACAACATTATACTAGAGATGATGTTAACCCACATTAGACTAGAGATGATGTTAACCAACAGGATGAAGAAAGAATCAAATGCATGTTAATACCTCTGAAGACCACATTGGAATGACAGTCACATTCAGACATGTCACATTCAGACATGCCATCACTGTCAGAGCTTGAAGAACTGAAGAACATGCTTGGAGCACTATTGTCAGAGCTTGGATCACTGTCAATTTCTATTGGATTGTCTTTAGTGGATCCCATCTATAAGGTTCAAGTTATAATATTAATAGGCAATCAATAATATGAAGATAGTAGAGCATTAATAATATGAAGACATACAATACAAGTTACTATATTTGTGTTACCTCCCCAACTAAATCAAATTAATATCAAAGTAATGCATTTTAACTTAAACTCATCAACCAAATCAAAAATAATATGAATACAGACAGACAGTAATGCATTTGAACTGAAGACAGTAGGTTGGGCTACATTTTCATGTACTTTTTTCTAAGACTGGTAGCTAAACCAACCAGACAATAGGAGGAACTGATCCAGACAGAATTAAACCACTTCAAACAGTTGCATATGCTTTTATACTTATTGTCCTATGCTACTGCTTATGTATCTGCATATCTGTATAAAACCATAACCAGACATTATCACCAGACAATTGGTGAACAGAGACACTAGCACTGACGATAAGACACAATAATGCGGTGGTAACTACAGTTTCCATTGCCATGTAACTCATCCAACAAAAGCAATTGCCATGTAAAACAAGTCATTATCACCAAGCACAAAACAAATTTATCTCTTGTGTTTCATTTGTTTGAATAGCCAAAAAGACTTGACAGTTGACAGTAGCCAAAAAGACCACTAGCACCAGCACCACTGGATGCACAAGCCAGTACATGCAATCAATGCAAAATGACAGAAATGCTCCTCATCAACCACTAAGACCAGTAAATGCACAGCCCAACAAAACTCAATCATCTGAACTTCAATTGTTCATCTTTTTAGAAGCTTCACACACATGAATTGCCTATTTAAAGCCTAATTAGCAAGGTCCAGGAAAATTAAAATGAATTAGTCACAAATCGTACTACAGTACAGTCAAGCACTCAAGCCCAAGGGTCGTCTCCACCATCTCCATCCCCAACAACAGACCATCCGTGATTTGCCCAACTTTTCTTTCTAGACGAGGAATGGTTGACAAGATTTTGGGGATGGGGATCAAGGATTATGGAATGGGGATCAAGATCTTGGAATGGGGATCAAGGATCAAGATTTGGAATGGAGTGTCCAAGATTTGGTTGTACCTTTCCTCGCCGGCGTTGCCTCCGACGTGCGCCGGCGTGGTCTCCTCCTTCCGGCTCCTCAGCTCCGTCTCCTCAGCAGTGGAGTGCTCAGTGGAAAACCCTAGCTCGTGGGGGAAATGAAACCTAGATCTTCCGGGCGGAGAGGAAGAGGCACTTTATGCACTTCTTATTTTGCACTTTCGTCCTCCCACGTCTACGTTCATTTTGCAAAAAAGCCATTGGTGCTTTCTCACTTGAACACTTTCGTCCTCCCACCGCGGCAAAAAAGAAAAAACCTAGCTTTCTCCCTCGCCACCATTCGTGCTCTCCTTTCGACAGAAGAAAAAACCCTAGCTTTCTCCCTCGCCACCGCCGCCGCCGTTCTTCCTTCTTCGCCACCGCCATTCTCCCTCGCCGACCGCCATGGATCCCTCTTATCCGCAATGGCCGTTCTCGTCTGGTCTTTCTCTCCGTCGCAAGCATGCAGAGCCATCGCCACCGGTGCAGCCACCAGCAGCTTCACGCCGCAAGATCACACCGCCGTCTCCGTCGCTGCCACCGGTGCAGCCACCACAAGCTTCAGGCCACAGGATCCCCAATCTTGGGCCGCCGTCTCCGTCTCTGGCGCCACCTGTGCAGCCACCGCAAGCTTCAGGCCGCAGGATCCCCAATCTTGGGCCGCCGTCTCCGTCTCTGGCGCCACCCGTGCAGCCACCGCAAGCTCCTCACCGCAAGATACTCGTCCCAAGATCTACCGGAGCAGGTCCCCATCGCAGGCCCTTCGCTGCCCCATCTCCGTCACCATCTCATTCGCATGACCAAGGCAAGGAGAGGAGAGACAAGGTACTGACATCAACTGCCCCTCAAATTTCTCTCTCTATTATGTAGATTTAGAAGCTCTGTTTATGTCCTTAGTTGGTGAATGTTTGAAACAAGGTACTGACATCATCTCCGGCGCAGGCACCACAGGCTCCCCTCCGCGGGACCGTCACCATTCCGCTCTCACCAACTGCCTCAACATTTCCCTCCCTGGAGTCCCTGCCACCGGGACAGATTCACAACATCTCCGTTTTACGACCTGCAACCACCTCAGGCGAAGGACACCGAGGAGTTGGTGCATCCCACAGGTTTGTTTCATGAAAATTATGTTTGACATCATGGTTTGCCCATTACTTTATCTTGTTTGTCCATCATGAAATTTATGTTTGCCATCATTGGAAGCTTATTCTTGTTTGCCCATCATGAAAATTCTGTTTGCAGAATGAGGAAGTGGATATTGGGTTCAGTTAACTTACGAATACATACCCCTTTCTTAGTTCAAAAATTATGTCAACAAGGATAGGTTACTTGGTGTTACCATTGCTTGAATGAATATGTTTGCTTGTACAGTTTGTTTTAAGACAACTTTGGTGATAATCAAGGCATAGCTGCATTGTGACTTCTTCAAATCTGGCACTTGTCTTGATCTCAAGGCCATGGGCTATATGCTAAGTTGTTCCTATGCTTGTTTTTAGATTGTAGATTACATGATGTGAATGATTACTGCAATTTGCTTATGCTTGTTTGTCCCTGTTGCTACTGCTCATGCTCATGCTCACTGCCAAAAAAGAAAATAAAAATAAAAATATTATGTTAAGCATATATCTGCAATTTGCGTATGCTTGTTGAAGTGGTTTGCATGTCTGGAGTATTTAAGAGCTGATTTGGACTACTTGTTCAACAATGTAGTTAATTCTTTTGTGAGTCAAGACAATGCAGGCACCTAGTTAATTCTAGCCTACCCTTATTTGCTTTGGAAATTTCTTGTTTGCCTATCATGAAATTTCTGTTTGCCATCATGGGAAGCTTAATTCATCTTGTTTGCCATCACAGTGAGAAGAACAAAGAGGAGCCAGACTATGAGACTGAAGAGGATGATTATTACAGTGAAGAAGATGATCATTACAGTGAAGAGGATGATCATTACAGTGAAGAGGATGATTACTTCAGTGCTGATGATGATGATTGGAACACGTGGACCATTCTTAGAGGTTTGTTTCTGAATCAAAGTTATGTTTCAAAGATGACAAGTGCTGCATTACCTTACTATTATTCTAACACCACACTATTTTGTCAAATAGGGCCAGGTTTATCTGGTGATCAATCATTTGACAAGTGCTGCATTTTTTGGTAATGAAGTACAGCTGACTTGTAAACAAAGGGATCAGCTATGTAGCATTGTGGAGGAGCTGCCAATGCCAGAAATGAAGCACTATGTCTGCACACTGATGAAGAACAATGTAATACCAGGTGAAGATAAACTGGTAAGTCCTCCTGCTTTCTCTGCATTATTTTGAATAGCATCTGATGATGAATGTTGTTGCCTTCCATTGATGCATGTTCTATAAGATTGTAGAAATTTTACTGAATTCAAATTCGATCCATGAATTTCAGGATTTTTCACAAGAGTACACAAGTGCATACCTTGTTCAATTTCTCATGTCACAACAGCACATTAAGTATGGTATTTCTGGTGGAGCTCAGGATGTCGCTGTAGTTGTCAACTCTAGTACAAGCAGTTTAAACAAGTACTGCAGGATGAGGTACGATGGATCTCGAAAGGCCAAGATCAGTATTGGCTGGACAAAAACTGTAGAAGCATTCAAGCTCAAGGAAGGAGACGTTTGCAAGATAACCTTCAAGGATGAGAGGGAAATTCCATACACTAGGAGGGACCAATTTGCCTGGTTACGGATGGTGATCACAAAGCTTGAAGATTTACAAGAATGACCTAATGGAGAAGAGCAGTGTTGGATGGTTCACTAGTTATAAGTTATGATGTTAAGTATTATTGGGTACTTCTGTAATACTGGTCAAGACTATTGTAAGTTATGCATGGATCTTATCAATTAAGTATGATTATCCTGCCTGCATTGTTCTACAATGTATGAAATATTATCAAAGATTAAATCAATATCCTGTGTCATATTGTTGATGATTTTATTCCTTTTGTACAAAATGACTATCCTGCCATCAATGTTCTGAAATAATCTATATTCAGAACAAGGCAGGTAGCCAACATTTGGCGTTTACATTTTTTTGATTTGTTTTCTTCAAAAAGCAATTTTAAAAATGTCCATTCAATGTTTTTCTGTTCTATTGGGCCTGCACATTAATTACTTATTTGCACAATGGGCCTGTGGGCCTTTTTGGGAAACGACATGAGGGTGTCTCCCTGTATATCGTGGGAACGTGGGTAAGTGGTACCACTACGTGGAATCATTGCCTGGCACCTACATAAGGAGAAAAACCGGCCAGGGAAATCCAAAGAAGCAGTTCCTGGTGAGTTCTACTGTTTGTCACATCTCATTCTTCTTCCTTGTTGCTTCATTGATCATGACTTTGTAATTCTTCTTTATTGATTGATTCATGCAGTGCAAGAACCATAGGGTGGATCAGTTTGGGCAGTTTGTTCTCCTTCATTTGCGTTGCACTTTTGGTTGGTAAATTTCTTTACATGTTTCACATTCTTGCATGAATCTTCATGTTCATTTGTTCTGTCATCAACCAATGGATGAGATTGCAACTCATGTTCTTATCAGGGATGGATGCGGTTGGTTGTTTTTTCTGTCGTCAACCCCTGGAAAATTGTGGTCGCCGTTCTAACAGGCGTGCAGTTTCCTTCGAAGTTCAGATGATGCAGGGATTTGAAAATGGAGTGGTTAGTGCACTAACTTGTATTTTTACATTGCATTAATACCATTAACATGCTATTATTTTTTCTTCCCTCCTTGCTATACTGAATTATTTCTTGATGTGCCTTGCAATGCTCAGTATGACATGCTATTATTTTTTCTTCCCTCCTTGCTATACCAAATTATGTCTTTATGTGCCTTGTAATGCTCAGTATGACATGCTATTACTTTTTCATTCCCCTCTCTGCTCTTCTAAATTATTTCAGTCTGTGCATTGCAATGCTCAGTATTATTTTTTCATTCCTATCTGCTCTTCTAAATTATTTCAGGTTGTGCCTTGCAAATTCAAGGAGCAAGTTAGTAAGCTTGCAAGTTCAGAGAACTGGATGGTGGCAAAATGCCCAATGAGGGTTTTTGACATGTATCTTGAGAAAGATGGTACCACTACAACAATTTGTGGTCCATACTGGAGGTCCCTTGTGAGGTTGTATGATATCCAACTTGGTGATGTAGTTTCTTTCACCTACATGGAAGAAGAGAACAGATTCCATCTCAATGTATACCAAATTGTGAACACTGACAAGGTAGAGAAACCTTATGTTAGAGAACAAGGTATGATACATTATTCACAAACATACCAGGGCATCAAATTGTTCATATACCAAATTGTGAACACTGACAAGGTATTCATTTTTATACTGACTTGTTTCTTTGTTCTGCACCAGTTGTTTATGATGTAATCCCAAGAATCAGGATGCAACTCCACAAGACAATATTCACAAACATCAGAGCCATCACTGAGGAGCATATGGCTGCCATTACCTTTGGCCTGACCAAAGTTGTGTTGGCTGCTCCAAACCAGGAGCTTGATGAAAATGAGTTCTATGAGAGTACAAAGGAGTTGCAGTTCTTTGCTCACATTTATAATGAGGAAAATGTGCACTTTGATGCCCTGGTATGTTGTACATGTAATAAGACATGTGCTGTGAACTGTGAATACAAGTCTGTACTGACAAGATTTTTTTTCCCCTCTTTCAGTACCTGAATCCAAAACCATTTAACCATGTCGGCTCCCCTGTCAATGGATTTGCACATTTGTGGAAGAGGGACCTTGAAGAGCCTGTTGTAGCCTGGTACCACATTGAAGGAGATGATCACATTGCAATTACCATTGGGTGGGATAACTTCAGGGAGCAATCACATATTGTTGAAGGAACTCTCCTTCTGATGATTGCAACACCAAGGGCTGAAGCAATTGTTCTGGACTTTGTGGAGGTCATCAACCCATGAAGTATAGGGTCTAGTTGTTAAGTGGTCATGTGTGACTTGCTGTTTAATCTATTTTATGCCAATCTATTGTGATTTGTAATGTTTAGACTACTGTGGAATCTATTGTGATTTGTAATGTTTTAGACTACTGTTGAATCTACTGTGATTTGCTTGATGATATTAAATGTGTTTTGAATGTGCTAAGATTCAATTTTAAGACTACTGTAATCTACTGTGATTACTACTATATATGTGAAAGCAAGAATTCCTAAGGCACTTGTGTTTTTATCACATTTGCATGGAATTTTTCTTGCAACAGCTGTTGTTCTTTTTGCCATTTCTAAAGGAGATTTCCAAAAAAAATCAGGATTTTTAAGTTTTACCATGCAAGAATTCCTAAGGCACTTGTGTTTTTATCACATTTGCATGGAATTTTTCTTGCAACAGCTGTTGTTCTTTTTGCCATTTCTAAAGGAGATTTCCAAAAAAAATCAGGATTTTTAAGTTTTACCATGCAAGAATTCCTAAGGCACTTTTTTCATCACATGTGCATGGCATTTTTTCTAGCAACAATAGCTGCACATCTTCAAAATTGTTTTGGCTAAATTTTGTTGTTCTTTCTGCCATTTATAAAGGACATTTCAAAACAGAAGTTTCTCTGCATCGTGGGCTAACATTAACCAGATCTGGGCCTTCAATTTCATTTTGGGCCGGTCGCCAACCCATATATAATTCATCCTAGGCTGGGTTGTTGGAAGTCATACCGTCCCCCTACTATATTAACCAGTTCATCTCTCTCTCCGTCACTTTTTCCACTTCATCTCTCTCGCTCCACTTCTTCCACTTCTCCTGTAGCAGTTCCTCGACGGTGACGACTGGAAGCGGTTATCTCCTGTAGCAGTTCGTCGACGGTTCTTCTTCAAGTTCATCTAGATCTTGCAGTCGCTTCTTCTGCAAGGTGAGTTCGAAACAAAAAAAACCCCTCTTCTGCAAGTTTAGTTCGAAACAAAAAAACCCCTCTCCTTGCTTCCAGTTCTTGCCGTCTTTTCTGCAAGGTGATTTTTTTGTGCCACTTCTTCTTGATTGATGATGTGTTCGCATGGGTTCAATCTATTGAACATTCGTCATTCCCTCTTTCTAATCTTCTCAGATCTGTTCGCATTGGTTCAATCTGTTTGACCTTTTTCCTCCTTGCATGCGTTCATTTGCTTGATTTGACTGCATGGTTCCAATCCATTTAACCTTTTTCATCCTTGCATGCGTTCATTTGCTTGTTTTGACTGCATTGGTTCAATCTATTTAACCTTTTCATCCTTGCATGTGTTCATTTGCTAGATTATATATCATGGTTTCAACCCATTCAACCTTTTTAGGGTTCATTTGCTAGATTAGATATGTTTCCATCACTGTAAACAATTTTTTTAGGGTTCATATCGTCTATCACCACGGCACCTATCAATTAATATACTGACATTTACTTTGGGATAGGTTCAAATGGATCAAGGCAACTGTCGGTTCTGCCATCGGCCTATGGCCAACTGCAAATATTCAAACAGGCGTGCTACATCATTCAAGATCATCATGCAAGAGGACTATGATCACTCTGCGGTATGCAATTCCTTGTACATTGATTACTTGAATTTCATGCTTAAATTTCTATTTATCTGCAAGACTAATCTCACATTGTGTTTCATGCTTTGAACAGACTGTACCTTGTTACTTCAAGGAAAAACTGAACAAGTATGGGGACAAGTGGTTGCATGCTCTTGCTGCTGGCCACAGGCTGGACTTTTACTTAGAGAAGAGTACAAACTCCACAGCCATATGTGGCCCCTGGTGGTCTTATTTCCTCATGTCACACCTTGTTGATGTCAACGATGTTGTCACCTTCAAGTTACCTACTGAAGATGACAGTGAAGATGAGCTTGATGATGAAGATGCAGAAGGTATGGAGTATGAAGAAGAGGCTGGTGATGGCATCTTCCAAGTATCTGTTGCAGATCCTGATGGAAACCAAAAGCCCTTCTTTCTTATGAATGGTATGTACATTACTCTTCTGGAAACTTGTCAGACAGTTAGTTTGTTTAATAATTTGTGTTCATTGTTTTGCAAATTTGTGCAGGACCAATTTATGTACCTGAGCAAATCAGAGACACACTTTACAAGACAGTTTTCTCAAACATGCATGCTGTTGGTGAAGCAGACATGACTGAGATTGTCTGGGAAATGTACAAGGATGCCTCAAAAGATGTCGACTCAATTGATGAGCTTCAGTACTTTGTTCACAGAGTTGATGCAGTTGATGCTACATCAAAAAGATTGGTAATCTTCATGTCTCACAAACCTTGTTCATACAGTTCATACAGTTCTTACATTTCACATTCAGCATTGCTTAATGTTCTATTCCTGTGGTTTCTATTGCAGGCACTGCCAGAAAACCTTGTCCATGGTTACAATTACCCAAAGAGGGGAATTGCAAGGTTTTCTAGCAGGACTATGAGTGAAGACATTGCTGGGCATTACTTCATTCAAACTGGGGTCTTGGGCAGGCTGGTCGTCTGGCTAAATGGACAAGACATGGACAATTTCTGTGAGGCCAACTCCATAGTTCAAGGCTCTCTTCTTCTGATCAGGGTTGATATGATGCAAGACTACATTGGTGTCTCTGTCCACAAGATAGAAGACATCTAAAGAAATGCTGATTCAAGCTGGTTGCTGACTGAAGATGCTTTAGTTTATGTTGGTGCTTTTGGCAGTAGTTTGTGCAGTATGTAATTACTGTTAGTTTGTGGAAGACATATGGCTGGTGGTTACTTTTGTTGATGTGCTGCAATGGCACACATCTTGTTGTTGGCTTATGTTGATGTGATGCTATGGAACACATCTTGTTGGTGTTTACTTTTGTTGATGTGCTGCTTATGTAAGACTACTGTCATTATGTTGTCCAGTCTTTGTATGACCTGATGATGGCATGATCAACTATGTGTGCTATTACTATGTGTTAGGAAGTTAACTGATTTTGTATTACTATATATGTCAATGCAAGAATTCATAAAGCACTTGTGCTGTCATCACATTTGCATTGAATTTTTCTTGCAACAATAGCTGCTGCATATTTTTGAAAATTCTATTGAAAATTCTGTTATTCTTTTTGAACAACATAAATGGATGAACTTCTTATGCAGTAGTGATTCCCTTGATATGTTTACAAACATGGATAGAAGCCAACCTCTGCATTGCTTTTAAACATCCTTAAATGTTTAAAACTTTTTACCAAAGGAGCATGTACTCAAGCCAACCCTTTGATTCTCAATCCTTACATGGAGATAACATGGTTCTCAATCCATGATTTCATAGACTACTGGTTACCAAAGGATGGTTCTCAACCCTTTGGCTTATGTTAACATGGTTTCTTAAATGCTAAAATGTTTTAATGTTTTAAAAAAATTACCAAAACGTTTTGTTTTCAAAGAAAAGAAAATGATTTGGTCCTTCCACCGAAAGTGATTTTGTTTTCTCTCTCCACCTCTGCAACTCAAAACGTTTTACCAAATGGTCCTTCCACCGAACTCATTTTTACAATATGGTCCTTCCACCCAACGTTTCCTTCAACCCTTCGCATTTTCCTTCGCATTTTTCCTTCGTCGATTTCCTTCGTCCTCCTCTGTCGATCTCATCCGCCGCCGCCGCCCTCCTCCGCCGCCGCCGCCTGATACGTCTCCAACGTATCGATAATTTCTTATGTTCCATGCCACATTATTGATGTTATTTACATGTTTTATGCACACTTTATGTCATATTCGTGCATTTTCTGGAACTAACCTATTAACAAGATGCCGAAGTGCCAGTTCCTGTTTTCTGCTGTTTTTGGTTTCAGAAATCCTAGTAACGAAATATTCTCGGAATTGGACGAAATCAACGCCCAGGTTCCTATTTTGCCCGGAAGCATCCAGAACACACGAGAACCGCCAGAGAGGGGGCACAGGGCCACCAAACCCTAGGCCGGCGCGGCCAAGGGGGGGCCCGCGCCCCCCTATAGTGTGGCCACCCTGTCAGCCCTCCTGCGCCGCCTCTTCGCCTATTTAAAGCCTCCGTCGCGAAAACCCTGATACGTTCGACGAAACCCACAGAAACCTTCCAGAGCCGCCGCCATCGCGAAGCCAAGATCTGGGGGACAGGAGTCTCTGTTCCGGCATGCCGCCGGAACGGGGAAGTGCCCCCGGAAGGCTTCTCCATCGACACCGCTGCCATCTCCACCGCCATCTTCATCACCGCAGCTGCTCCCATGAGGAGGGAGTAGTTCTCCATCGAGGCTCGGGGCTGTACCGGTAGCTATGTGGTTCATCTCTCTCCTATGTGCTTCAATACAATAATCTCATGAGCTGCCTTACATGATTGAGATTCATATGATGATGCTTGTAATCTAGATGTCGTTATGCTAGTCAAGTGAATTTTACTCATGTGATCTCCGGAGACTCCTTGTCCCACGTGTGTAAAGGTGACAGTGTGTGCACCGTGTGGGTCTCTTAGGCTATATTTCACAGAATACTTATTCACTGTTATGAATGGCATAGTGAAGTGCTTATTTATATCTCTTTATGATTGCAATGTATTTTGTATCACAATTTATCTATGTGCTACTCTAGCAATGTTATTAAAGTAGTTTTATTCCTCCTGCACGGTGTAATGGTGACAGTGTGTGCATCCGTGTTAGTACTTGGCGTATGCTATGATTATGATCTCTTGTAGATTATGAAGTTAACTATTGCTATGATAGTATTGATGTGATCTATTCCTCCTACATAGTGTGAAGGTGACAGTGTGCATACTATGCTAGTACTTGGTTTAGTCGAATTGATCTTTCATGCACTCTAAGGTTATTTAAATATGAACATTGAATTGTGGAGCTTGTTAACTCCGGCATTGAGGGTTCGTGTAATCCTACGCAATGTGTTCATCATCCAACAAGAGTGTAGAGTATGCATTTATCTATTCTGTTATGTGATCAATGTTGAGAGTGTCCACTAGTGAAAGTCTAATCCCTAGGCCTTGTTCCTAAATACTGCTATCGCTGCTTGTTTACTGTTTTACTGCGTTACTACTGCTGCAATACTACCACCATCAACTACACGCCAGCAAGCTATTTTCTGGCACCGTTGTTACTGCTCATACTTATTCATACCACCTGTATTTCACTATCTCTTCGCCGAACTAGTACACCTATTAGGTGTGTTGGGGACACAAGAGACTTCTTGCTTTGTGGTTGCAGGGTTGCATGAGAGGGATATCTTTGACCTCTTCCTCCCTGAGTTCGATAAACCTTGGGTGATCCACTTAAGGGAAAACTTGCTGCTGTTCTACAAACCTCTGCTCTTGGAGGCCCAACACTGTCTACAGGAAAAGGAGGGGGGCGTAGACATCAAGCTATTTTCTGGCGCCGTTGCCGGGGAGGAAAGGTAAAAGGTACTCACACTCCGGATCTCGGCTACTAAGCTATTTTCGCCGTTGTAAGTACTCGAAGCTATTTCCTTTAGATCCTGCAATTGCATCTTTTTGTTTCTTGTTTACACTAGTTAGGCATAATGGAAAACAACAAAAATATGAGAGATCTTTATGAACTTTATCTTGAATTAGGACATGATGTGTTTGAAGAGAGAATTAAAAAAACCATGGAACTTTATATGCATGCTAATGGGAATGTTATTAATATGAATGCTTTGAACACTATTGTTGCTAATGCTATGGAAAATTCTAAGCTTGGGGAAGCTGGTTTTGATGAGCATGATCTTTTTAGTCCCCCAAGCATTGAGGAGAAAATTTACTTTGATGATACTTTGCCTCCTATTTATGATGATTATAATGATAGTAGTCTTTTGTTGCCACCTGTTATGGAGGATAAATTTGATTATGATTACAATATGCCTCCTATATTTGATGATAGCTACTTTGTTAAATTTGCCCCCACTACAACTAATAAAATTGATTATGCTTATGTGGAGAGTAATAATTTTATGCATGAGACTCATGATAAGAATGTTTCATTTGATAGTTATATTGTTGAGTTTGCTCATGTTGCTACTGAAAGTTATTATGAGAGAGGAAAATATGATTGTAGAAATTTTCATGTTACTAAAATACCTCTCTATGTGCTGAAATTTTTGAAGCTACACTTGTTTTATCTTCCTATGCTTGTTACTTTGCTCTTCATGAACTTGTTTATTTACAAGATTCCTATGCATAGGAAGCATGTTAGACTTAAATGTGTTTTGAATTTGCCTCTTGATGCTCTTATTTGCTTCAAATACTATTTCTTGCGAGTGCATCATTAAAACTGCTGGGCCCATCTTAATGGCTATAAAGAAAGAACTTCTTGGGAGATAACCCATGTGTTATTTTGCTACAGTACTTTGTTTTATATTTGTGTCTTGGAAGTTGTTTACTACTGTAGCAACCTCTTCTTATCTTAGTTTAGTGTTTTGTTGTGCCAAGTAAAGTCGTTGATAGTAAAGTTCATACTAGATTTGGATTACTGCGCAGAAACAGATTTCTTTGCTGTCACGAATCTGGGCGAAATTCTCTGTAGGTAACTCAGAAAAATATGCCAATTTACGTGAGTGATCCTCAGATATGTACGCAACTTTCATTCAATTTGGGCATTTTCATTTGAGCAAGTATGGTGCCATTTTAAAATTCGTCAATACGAACTGTTCTGTTTTGACAGATTCTGCCTTTTATTTCGCATTGCCTCTTTTGCTATGTTGGATGAATTTCTTTGATCCACTAATGTCCAGTAGCTTTATGCAATGTCCAGAAGTGTTAAGAATGATTATGTCACCTCTGAACATGTTAATTTTTATTGTGCACTAACCCTCTAATGAGTTGTTTCGAGTTTGGTGTGGAGGAAGTTTTCAAGGATCAAGAGAGGAGTATGATGCAACATGATCAAGGAGAGTGAAAGCTCTAAGCTTGGGGATGCCCCGGCGGTTCACCCCTGCATATATCAAGAAGACTCAAGCGTCTAAGCTTGGGGATGCCCAAGGCATCCCCTTCTTCATCGACAACAATTATCAGGTTCCTCCCCTGAAACTATATTTTTATTCCATCACATCTTATGTGCTTTGCTTGGAGCGTCGGTTTGTTTTTGTTTTTGTTTTGTTTGAATAAAATGGATCCTAGCATCCACTTTATGGGAGAGAGACACGCTCCGCTGTAGCATATGGACAAGTATGTCCTTAGTTTCTACTCATAGTATTCATGGCGAAGTTTCTTCTTCGTTAAATTGTTATATGGTTGGAATTGGAAAATGATACATGTAGTAATTGCTATAAATGTCTTGGGTAATGTGATACTTGTCAATTGTTGTGCTCATGTTTAAGCTCTTGCATCATATGCTTTGCACCCATTAATGAAGAAACACCTAGAGCTTGCTAATTTGGTTTGCATATTTGGTTTCTCTAAAGTCTAGATAATTTCTAGTATTGAGTTTTGAACAACAAGGAAGACGGTGTAGATTCTTATAATGTTTACAATATGTCTTTTATGTGAGTTTTGCTGCATCACTTCATCCTTGTGTTTGTTTCAAATAGCCTTGCTAGCCTAAACCTTGTATCGAGAGGGAATACTTCTCATGCATCCAAAATACATGAGCCAACCACTATGCCATTTGTGTCCACCATACTTACCTACTACATGGTATTTCTCCGCCATTCCAAAGTAAATTGCTTGAGTGCTACCTTTAAATTTCCATCATTCGCCTTTGCAATATATAGCTCATGGGACAAATAGCTTAAAAACTATTGTGGTATTGAATATGTACTTATGAACTTTATCTCTTATTAAGTTGCTTGTTGTGCGATAACCATGTTCCTGGGGACGCCATCAACTATTCTTTGTTGAATATCATGTGAGTTGCTATGCATGTTCGTCTTGTCTGAAGTAAGAGAGATCTACCACCTTATGGTTAAGCATGCATATTGTTAGAGAAGAACATTGGGCCGCTAACTAAAGCCATGATCCATGGTGGAAGTTTCAGTTTTGGACATATATCCTCAATCTCATATGAGAAAATTATTAATTGTTGTTACATGCTTATGCATAAAAGAGGAGTCCATTATCTGTTGTCTATGTTGTCCCGGTATGGATGTCTAAGTTGAGAATAATCAATAGCGAGAAATCCAATGCGAGCTTTCTCCTTAGACCTTTGTACAGGCGGCATAGAGGTACCCCTTTGTGACACTTGGTTAAAACATGTGCATTATGATGATCCGGTAGTCCAAGCTAATTAGGACAAGGTGCGGGCACTATTAGTATACTATGCATGAGGCTTGCAACTTGTAAGATATAATTTACATGATACATATGCTTTATTACTACCGTTGACAAAATTGTTTCATGTTTTCAAAATCAAAGCTCTAGCACAAATATAGCAATCGATGCTTTCCTCTTCGAAGGACCATTCTTTTACTTTTATTGCTGAGTCAGTTCACCTATTTCTCTCCATCTCAAGAAGCAAACACTTGTGTGAACTGTGCATTGATTCCTACATACTTGCATATTGCACTTATTATATTACTCTATGTTGACAATATCCATGAGATATACATGTTACAAGTTGAAAGCAACCGCTAAAACTTCATCTTCCTTTGTGTTGCTTCAATACCTTTACTTTGATTTATTGCTTTATGAGTTAACTCTTATGCAAGACTTATTGATGCTAGTCTTGAAGTACTATTCATGAAAAGTCTTTGCTTTATGATTCACTTGTTTACTCATGTCATTACCATTGTTTTTATCGCTGCATTCATTACATATGTTTACAAATAGTATGATCAAGGTTATGATGACATGTCACTTCAAAAATTATCTTTGTTATCATTTTACCTGCTCGGGACGAGCAGAACTAAGCTTGGGGATGCTGATACGTCTCCGACGTATCGATAATTTCTTATGTTCCATGCCACATTATTGATGTTATTTACATGTTTTATGCACACTTTATGTCATATTCGTGCATTTTCTGGAACTAACCTATTAACAAGATGCCGAAGTGCCAGTTCCTGTTTTCTGCTGTTTTTGGTTTCAGAAATCCTAGTAACGAAATATTCTCGGAATTGGACGAAATCAACGCCCAGGTTCCTATTTTGCCCGGAAGCATCCAGAACACACGAGAACCGCCAGAGAGGGGGCACAGGGCCACCAAACCCTAGGCCGGCGCGGCCAAGGGGGGGCCCGCGCCCCCCTATAGTGTGGCCACCCTGTCAGCCCTCCTGCGCCGCCTCTTCGCCTATTTAAAGCCTCCGTCGCGAAAACCCTGATACGTTCGACGAAACCCACAGAAACCTTCCAGAGCCGCCGCCATCGCGAAGCCAAGATCTGGGGGACAGGAGTCTCTGTTCCGGCACGCCGCCGGAACGGGGAAGTGCCCCCGGAAGGCTTCTCCATCAACACCGCTGCCATCTCCACCGCCATCTTCATCACCGCAGCTGCTCCCATGAGGAGGGAGTAGTTCTCCATCGAGGCTCGGGGCTGTACCGGTAGCTATGTGGTTCATCTCTCTCCTATGTGCTTCAATACAATAATCTCATGAGCTGCCTTACATGATTGAGATTCATATGATGATGCTTGTAATCTAGATGTCGTTATGCTAGTCAAGTGAATTTTACTCATGTGATCTCCGGAGACTCCTTGTCCCACGTGTGTAAAGGTGACAGTGTGTGCACCGTGTGGGTCTCTTAGGCTATATTTCACAGAATACTTATTCACTGTTATGAATGGCATAGTGAAGTGCTTATTTATATCTCTTTATGATTGCAATGTATTTTGTATCACAATTTATCTATGTGCTACTCTAGCAATGTTATTAAAGTAGTTTTATTCCTCCTGCACGGTGTAATGGTGACAGTGTGTGCATCCGTGTTAGTACTTGGCGTATGCTATGATTATGATCTCTTGTAGATTATGAAGTTAACTATTGCTATGATAGTATTGATGTGATCTATTCCTCCTACATAGTGTGAAGGTGACAGTGTGCATACTATGCTAGTACTTGGTTTAGTCGAATTGATCTTTCATGCACTCTAAGGTTATTTAAATATGAACATTGAATTATGGAGCTTGTTAACTCCGGCATTGAGGGTTCGTGTAATCCTACGCAATGTGTTCATCATCCAACAAGAGTGTAGAGTATGCATTTATCTATTCTGTTATGTGATCAATGTTGAGAGTGTCCACTAGTGAAAGTCTAATCCCTAGGCCTTGTTCCTAAATACTGCTATCGCTGCTTATTTCTTGTTTCTTGCGTTACTACTGCTGCAATACTACCACCATCAACTACACGCCAGCAAGCTATTTTCTGGCACCGTTGCTACTGCTCATACTTATTCATACCACCTGTATTTCACTATCTCTTCGCCGAACTAGTACACCTATTAGGTGTGTTGGGGACACAAGAGACTTCTTGTTTTGTGGTTGCAGGGTTGCATGAGAGGGATATCTTTGACCTCTTCCTCCCTGAGTTCGATAAACCTTGGGTGATCCACTTAAGGGAAAACTTGCTGCTGTTCTACAAACCTCTGCTCTTGGAGGCCCAACACTGTCTACAGGAAAAGGAGGGGGCGTAGACATCACCGCCCTCCTCCGCCGCCGCCCTCCTTCGCCGCCGCCCTCCTCCGTCACCTCGGCCCTCCTCCACCTCCGCTAGATCTCCTCCACCTCGGCCCTCCTCCTTCGCCACCGACCTCCTCCTCCACCTCCGCTAGATCTCCTCCACCTCGGCCCTCCTCCTTCGCCACCGACCTCCTCCTCCACCGATCTAGATCTCCTCCACCTCAGCCCTCCACCGATTAGGGTTGCGGATTCTGCGTGGTGACGGCGGCCTGAGGTTTCGCAGGCGACGGCGACCCCTAGGATCCGCGTGCTGACGGCCATGGTGGATCCTACTGGAGTTCAAGCCATGGTGGATCCTACTGGAGTTCAAGCCATGGTGGATCCTACTGGAGTTCAAGCCAAGGTGGATCCTAGTGGAGTCCAAGCTAAGGTTGATCCGCGGCGGTCCTTTCTCCGTCGATTCACGAACTCAAACAACACGGAGGCGAGTTCGTCTGGAACTGTTGACTGCCAAAACCCACCGGCGGGCAGCGGCTTGTCAACACAGTGGAGAGCCGGGAAGAGCCTAGAGCTGCGGCTGGCTGAGACCCCTCCGAGCGACGGCCCGCAATGCTCTTCTGGTCACACGCGGCGATGCGAAGTGCAAGGGCGTGCCACCTGACCTATACCTGGTCAGGAAGGTGATGGGGATGCCTCGCTTAGTTCCTGCATGGCATACACATAAACATTAAATACGAGCCTCGATCGGCTCTCAGGTTATCCTGTGAATCGGCTCAAAGAGCCGATTCACCCATGATCCGTACGGGGTGCACGAATACTTGGTGATCCTGCTTGATCAAAATATAGCTAATGAGATCTACGACGATTTAGGGTTTTCACCACATAATCGGATCATCCTACTCCAGGTTGGGCCTCGCGGCCACGCACGGTGCTCATAAGCCGATCCTAAACAAGGCCTAAAAACCAACATAACGTTGATCCTCGGAACATCCTGTTTAGGACTTGCGAACGCCACCCTACGTGCCGCTGGATCCTCCACCCCTTTGTAAGGCCTAACTATTGCAGATATTAAACTAATCCTTGCAGAGCAAGGAGCAATCGTAACGGATCAGATCTACTAGATGATGAACAAGCAGGGTGCCGCCCCCACACCTGAGATAGGCGTGAGGGCGGCTAGACATGCAGGGGTTGCACTACGTAAGCATGTTATACGAAGAGCTATGCTAACCCTAACACATCTATGATAACTACGTTGCTCGCCATCAAAGACGCTTCAGTACGAGCAACGCATGAACAACGTGGAGCTTGTGCTGCCTAGATCGCAAGATGCGATCTAGGCAGCATGTCGCTTACCTGATTGAAACCCTCGAGATGAAGGAGTTGGCGATGCGCCGAGATTGGTTTGTTTTGGGTTGAACGTGAGTTGTTGTTTATTCCATAAACCCTAGATACATATTTATAGTCCAGCGGACTTTCTAACGTGGGAATATCCCACCGTACACGATACAAACTCTAATCTTGATCTAAAACATAACCTACTATAATTAAAGATACACGGGCAAACTAGCCCAAATTCTCCGTGCAAGGCCGCTTCAGAGATCTTCCACGTGTAGTCTTCCAAGCCCATCTCTCTTACGGCCCACCTCTGGATTTGTCCAAAATCTGGTGATAACACATGCCCCCCTGGTTTTGGAAATAATTTTTCCAAAATCATTATGCTCTCCTTCGTCGGGTCATGTCGTGGCAGAGCAGAGTTGTTGCAGTATCCGTTATCATTATGCCCTGTCTTCTCAGCTTCTCTGCAAAATTCGATAGCTCCGGCGTCATCTCCTTGGAAACTGTAATGACATTAAATTTCCACCAGGCTTCTCATTATTTAACTGTGCCGATCAACTAGCTTTCTTCATCCCCTTCTTCTGTTCCAGCCATCGGCACCCAAAAAACCCTCTTCTCCCCCAGCCATGTCTTCCTCTTCCTCCTCCTTCTCAAACCTCTTCCCCCCATTCTCGCCGAAGAAGAACGAGGACAAGCCTCATTCCGAGGTGAACCCCCTCCCCTCCGATAATGAGAAGAAGGAAGGAGAAGTAGCGAAGGCCAAGACCTTCCCCTCCGCCAAGCTCCCGCTGAAGAAGCGCTCCCGTTTGTGGGCGGACAGCGAGGATGAAGATGACGACGAAGAAGAAGAAGAGGAGGAGGAAGATGAATCTTCCTCTTCCGCCGGGTACCCGCCCACCAAGCGCTTCCGCTCCTGGGCGGACAGCGAGGACGATGATGATGACGAGGAGGAAGAAGCTCCGGCCATGGGCTGGGGTAGCAGCGACGAGGAGCTCCCTGGGAGCAGCGCCGACTACCTCGGCGGTGATGACGACGAGGACAGCGACGACTAGTAGAATAGGACTAGTAGTAGTAGTGCGCTAGGTACTAGATCCCTCTTTTGAGAGCCAATCGGCTCTTTCTTGTAAAGCCGCTCCTCTGAATTAATGAAATTGTTCTTTTGATTCATCCTTCAATTGCCCCAATTTCATTCCTTCCGCCTATCTTGTCAAGACCGATAGCAATGTATCGGATCTTTCCTTTTGGATGCCCATGAAGCCGGACCCTCATGTCGATAAGCTCGTAGGCCAAGAACTTCTCAATTTCAGGCTGCGATTTGGTATCTGACCACAATTTTTCGCAATCCCTTAGCCGATGACTATCCATCGGCTATTTTGAGAATCTAGTCCCTTTCTTCCTCTTGCAGCGACAAGACGGTCCAAACTTGTAAAAACTGACGGCCTCCTACCCCGATTTAGAGGAGATCGCAACGCAGGGCCAGTCGATGCGACTCCAATCGGCTTTCCAAAACAGAGCAGTCACCAGCCAGCTGCCCCCCGAATCTCAGTCGAGGCGAGAAAAGTAATGGATCAGCCGAATGTGCCTCCTACGCAGAGTTAGCCGATTTCAACAAAATCGGCTCCCCAAAGCAGAGAACCCTCAGGGTGAGCCGCCCCCCGAGCCTTAATCAAGGCGAGAATACCGGCGAGGATGCACATGTCATTGATTAGCTCCCCTCCACTGAACGCCGATGTTGTAGATGAAACACCAAACTGGAAACCATCCTAGCGAAAACGTGAGCCTTGAGCACTTCCTGCGATAGCCAGTAGGTCTTGGTCTTGGTCTTGGTCTGTACTAGAGTCGATGGCCGCGCATCGGCTTTGCTTTGTGCGAATTTTTTTTTTTTTTGGCCGATTTTTCTCCTTAATCGGCCCCCAATGTTCCACTGCACGCAAGTTTGCACATGTTTATCTGACTATATGCCCCCCGAGCCGAATCTGCCAGATGACTGCAGATATCGGCTTTCATGGTTAGTCAGGGCACTGCTCTTGTACGTCGGCTTCGCAAAGATTCATGCTGACTTTCATCTGCTGACGTGGCCGCCGCCTAGTGGATCGTTGCTGAACACAAGCAGAATATGTGCAGAGGATAATTTTGGCCGATTGCTGGAATCGGCCTCCACATTGCTTGTTCGATGAAGGTTTTGTAATGTTCTTCCATAAATTTTTTGGGGCCGATCACAAGGATCAGCCTCGCACGGTTTGCTCATTGGTTTAATCTTGCTACTCGGTTAGGCTGGATAAAACCAACCCAACCTCTGACTTGATGCGCCTGCTGTCGTCCACCTTGAGTGCATCGTATAATCGTGGAGCACTAAGCTCTGTCGGCAAGACGAGCACCATGTTTGTGCCAGCCGATGTTTCATCATCGGCTTTCTTTTGCTTGGGACGCCACTCCATTCTCCGTGGACGACCCTCTTCATCCAGGGCTCGCTGAACCTTTGCAGCCAGATCCGGCCGTGCCTTCCTTAGTGTATGCAGGTATAACCTTTCGGCTTCCTCCAGGCCGCGTAACCGCTGAACCCTGCGTTTTTGTGAACGGCTGAGTCCGTCAGGGCACCACCTTGGACGGTGGTACCTGTCTTCTTCTTCTAGTCCCTTGTCCTCGGAATCCTCAAGATCTGCCCAACGAGGTGACTCAGCACGTTTGCTCTGTGGCGGGAGAGGCCCTAAGCGCTTGAACACAGACACGTTGGCTGCCTCCTTCTTCTTCTTGTTGCATTCTGGGCAATTGCCGATTGTGGGCAATCGGCTCATTCCTGAATCCCAGCAGTGTCTGAAGAAAGGGCAGTCCCAGTGTCTGGCATTGTCATCTTGCTCCCTTGACTTGTCCGTGGCACGGCGCTCGTGCTCCTCCTCATCGCGATCCTGCCGACGATGTCTTCTGGCTTCTCTAGCCAGACGATCTCCTTCATCATCATAGTTGGACCGTCGGCGTTGGTCATACTGACTCACATATTTGTTGAGGAGGTGATCAGAGAGAGGTCGTTGATATCTTATGTTCTTCACTTCTCCCTCTGTGACGTAGCGCTTGCCATCATGATGGAGCCGATCGCGTGGAGCGGCCTCCTCTGTATCCTTGCTATGAGAGCAGCTGCCCTCATCTCCATCTTTGCCAGAGTGGTTCCCAGGTCCTACCATGTTGATGCTGAACGTGGGACCTGGCTGGCAACCCTCAGGGTAGATGACTTCTACCATGTTAACGGCGGGGAAGGGTTGGGTGTCGACCTTCATGGCGTACTGGTTGAAAATTAGACGCCCCTTCTCTATCGCCGCTTGGATGTGCTGACGCCACACCCTGCAGTCGTTGGTGGCATGGGAAAGCGAGTTGTGGAATTTGCAGTACGGCTTTCCGTTTAGCTCTTGCGCCGTGGGGAACTTGAGACCTTCAGGAATCGTCAACTGTTTCTCCTTGAGCAGGAGGTCGAAGATTTGTTCAGTCTTGGTCACGTCAAAATCAAATCCCCTGGGCGGCCCTGGTGGCTTTACCCATTTGCAGGACACGGGGGCTCCTCCCCGAGTCCACTCAGCCACTGCTACTTCTTGGTCTCCCGCAGGCACCTCATCTTCCTCTGTATCGACCATGACTACTGCACGCTTGAACTTGTCTTGGTACAGTGCAGGTGGCGCTGTTCATATGCTGATAATTTCTGAACCATGTGCGCCATCGAGGGATAATCTGCTTGGGAGGCCATGTCCTTGAGCTGTGTTGCAAGGCCAGCTACTGCCAACTCGACTGCTTCCTTTTCAGTTATACGAACCGAATAACATCGGTTCCTAAGATTCCTGAAGCGCTGGATGTACTCTGTCACCGTTTCTCCGCGCTTCTGACGTAGTTGTGCTAGATCGGCAATGCTAGACTCGGAAGCTTCTGAATGGTATTGCGTATGGAATTGTTCTTCCAATTGCTTCCAAGACTGGATGGAGTTTGCTGGCAGAGAGGTGTACCATCCAAAAGCCGATCCTGTGAGGGACTGTGAAAAGAGCCTCACGCGTAGCTGATCCGACACTGAAGCCGGTCCTAGTTGCGCCAAATATCGGCCGACATGCTCGATGGAGCTGGAGCCATCTGATGCCATGGGAACGGGTTCTCTGGAAAGAGCCGATGAGGTCGGCTTCGAGGGTGACCTTGATCTCGTCGTATCTCTTCTTGAGCTCGTCAGGCAGCTCCTCGTAGGTGACTGGCGTGCCGTCCGCCGCCATCACAGATGTAGATGGCGATGTGGTTGATGTAGACGATGGTCCCACCGGGCGTGCCAGAATGTGTTGACTGCCAAAACCCACCGGCGGGCAGCGGCTTGTCAACACAGTGGAGAGCCGGGAAGAGCCTAGAGCTGCGGCTGGCTGAGACCCCTCCGAGCGACGGCCCGCAATGCTCTTCTGGTCACACGCGGCGATGCGAAGTGCAAGGGCGTGCCACCTGACCTATACCTGGTCAGGAAGGTGATGGGGATGCCTCGCTTAGTTCCTGCATGGCATACACGTAAACATTAAATACGAGCCTCGATCGGCTCTCAGGTTATCCTGTGAATCGGCTCAAAGAGCCGATTCACCCATGATCCGTACGGGGTGCACGAATACTTGGTGATCCTGCTTGATCAAAATATAGCTAATGAGATCTACGACGATTTAGGGTTTTCACCACATAATCGGATCATCCTACTCCAGGTTGGGCCTCGCGGCCACGCACGGTGCTCATAAGCCGATCCTAAACAAGGCCTAAAAACCAACATAACGTTGATCCTCGGAACATCCTGTTTAGGACTTGCGAACGCCACCCTACGTGCCGCTGGATCCTCCACCCCTTTGTAAGGCCTAACTATTGCAGATATTAAACTAATCCTTGCAGAGCAAGGAGCAATCGTAACGGATCAGATCTACTAGATGATGAACAAGCAGGGTGCCGCCCCCACACCTGAGATAGGCGTGAGGGCGGCTAGACATGCAGGGGTTGCACTACGTAAGCATGTTATACGAAGAGCTATGCTAACCCTAACACATCTATGATAACTACGTTGCTCGCCATCAAAGACGCTTCAGTACGAGCAACGCATGAACAACGTGGAGCTTGTGCTGCCTAGATCGCAAGATGCGATCTAGGCAGCATGTCGCTTACCTGATTGAAACCCTCGAGATGAAGGAGTTGGCGATGCGCCGAGATTGGTTTGTTTTGGGTTGAACGTGAGTTGTTGTTTATTCCATAAACCCTAGATACATATTTATAGTCCAGCGGACTTTCTAACGTGGGAATATCCCACCGTACACGATACAAACTCTAATCTTGATCTAAAACATAACCTACTATAATTAAAGATACACGGGCAAACTAGCCCAAATTCTCCGTGCAAGGCCGCTTCAGAGATCTTCCACGTGTAGTCTTCCAAGCCCATCTCTCTTACGGCCCACCTCTGGATTTGTCCAAAATCTGGTGATAACAGGTACGTGGTGAATCGAACCTCCACCTACAAATTCCTGTATTACTGGTTTGCTATGATTTGCTGGTTTGCTTGGTTACTGGATTGCTCTAGTACTGGATAGCATGCTAACCTTCCTGTATTGTTTGCTTGGTTACTGCATTGCTCTATTACTTGCTCCCTTGTGATTGTTTGCTTGGTTAATGCATTGTTGTAGTACTGGTTAGTGGATTACTGCAATTCATAGTTACTGCATTGCTCTATTGCTTGGTTACTGCATTGCTCTATTAGTTGTTCCCTTGTGATTGTATAAGATGGCTTAGTTCATTACTGGATTCTATTTAAACTCTAAGTTTTACTAAAAAACAGTAATAATGGATAAGAGTTGGATGGAAGCTTCAAGGTCTTCAGATGAGTATGCAGCTGGAGTCTCCTTATTCTTAAAATTTGCTATAAGAAATGAAGTGCAAGATAGGAAGATACTTTGTCCATGCAAAAATTGTGGTAACAGGTTCTGGTATGATGTAGACATTGTGAATGATCATCTAGTCTGTACTGGATTCATGCCTGGATATAAAACCTGGCTGTTTCATGGTGAACCAGCTGTTAACAATGATCCTGACACACACTCTAGCTCTCCAGAAGATAGTAGTAATGCTAGAGATGAGATTGACCAGCTATTGTTAGATGGGTTTGACATGTACAATAGAAGTTCATTGCATTCAGAAAAAGAAGAAGGCAGTGAAGATGACAGTGAAGATGAAGATGTCGAAACATACAAGAGGTTAGTCAATGATGGTGGCCAGCTGTTGTACCCAGGATGCAAGAAGTTTTCAAAGCTGCAGTTTCTAGTAAGACTGCTCAACATTAAAAATGTCAGGGGAATGACAAATGCTGCATTTGAAGATATGCTGACACTGTTCAGGGAAGCAATACCTGAAGGACATTCTCTGCCGAAGAAATTTCATGAAGCAAAGCAGTACATCAGAGGAGTTGGTCTTGCATATGATACTTATGATGTATGTTTCAATGACTGCATAATTTTCAGAGGCATCCATGCCAATGCCAATGTCTGCCCAGTTTGCAAAACAAGCAGATGGAAGACTGAGAGAAGTGTAGTAGGTGGGAAGAGAATCAGTAGAGTTGCAAGGAAAGTTATCAGACATTTCCCACTGAAGAAAAGAGTCAGGAGGTTGTTCATATCTAACAAAACAGCAGCTCTGATGAGTTGGCACAATGATGGGAGAACCAAAGATGAAGTAATGAGGCATCCAGCTGATTCACCTGCTTGGAAGAACTTTGACAGCAGGTACAGGTCGTTCAGCAAAGAACCAAGGAACATAAGATTTGGACTAGCTACAGATGGATTCAACCCGTTCAGGAATATGAACTTGTCATATAGCATCTGGCCTATAATTCTGATCCCATACAACTTCCCTCCCTGGATTTGCATGAAGGAAACCAACTTCATATTGTCTGTCATTGTACCAGGAAGGAGATCACCAGGGAAAGACATTGATGTATACCTGCAACTTGTAATTGATGAGCTACAGGAGTTGTGGCACCATGGTGTTCTTGTACATGATGCTCATTTTGGTAAAAAGTTTAGAGTCTATGCTGCACTTCTCTGGACCATTAGTGACTGGCTGGGCCGTGGAATATTGAGTGGTGAAAGTATTGTTGTCTGTTCTCATTGCCTCTTAGGAACTTGCTCTAGAAGGTTGAAGCATGGGCACAAAGCATGTTTCTTAGGTCACAGAAGGTTCTTGTCAAGGGATCATGCATTCAGAAGAGATGAGGAATCTTTTGATGGTACTACTGATTTCAGGGATCCTCCAGTACAGCCAACAGGGGAAGAAATTTCTGCTATGACAATGGATATCCAAACTGCATATGGAAAACTACAGAAGCAAAAGAGGAGTGTAAGGAAGAAAAGGAAAAGAGGAGAAGGGGATGAGGATTTGGAGAATAAGGAGGAAGTACATACTGTTGAATCAACTTTTAAGAAGAGGAGCATCTTTTTCCAACTAGAATATTGGAAATTTTTGCTAGTGAGACACAACTTGGATTCAATGCACATTGAAAAGAATGTGTTTGACAACATAGTCAACACTTTGCTTGATGTGGACAAAAGGTCAAAAGATAATGCAAATGCTAGGATGGATATGAAGAGAATGAAGATCAGAGAACATTTGCATATTGATGAAACACAAGAAAAACCTGACTTGCCAGATGCAGTGTACTACATGGAGTCATCAAAGAAGAAGATGTTCTGTGGTCTGGTGAAAAATGTGAGATTTCCAGACAACCATGCTTCCTCAATGTACAACAAGGTAAGGTTAGAGGAAAACAAGTTTGTTGGGCTGAAAACTCATGATTGCCACATTTTGTTTGAAGAAATCTTACCTCTGGCTGTAATGAAGACATTGCCTAAAGAAGTTGCATTGCCCTTGGTGAAGCTTGCCAAGTGTTTCAAGGTCATTACTTCGAAGATCGTCAGCAATAAAGAGATAGCAATTGTTGAAGACCAGTTGCCAGAGATATTATGTCAACTTGAGAAGATTTTTCCTCCAACATTCTTCGATATAATGGAGCACCTGGTTATACATCTTCCAGCTGAAGTGAGACTTGCTGGGCCTGTTCAATTCAGGAACATGTGGTCCACAGAAATGTTCATTGGCAACATGAAAAACTGGGTACACAATAGAAGCCACCCTGAAGGATCCATTGCAGAGTCATATTTGTTCGATGAGTGTTTGACATTCTGCAGTAGATATGTGGATGATTGTAACACCAAGTTCAACAGAGCACCAAGACATGATGATAATTTGACTAGTAGTGCAAACAAAAATTGCAGCAAGTACCTGACGATTTTTGGAAGACCATTATCAGCTTGCAGTATTTCTGAACTAGATTACCTGTCATGGACACAAGCACAGAAGTATGTACTCTTCAATTATGAGCACATCAGTTCTTACACAGAGAAGCATATGAAATCTTTAGCTGCTGGGAAAAAGAGAAAATGTAAAAGACAGATAGAAGTAGAACATCACAGAACATTCCATACTTGGTTCATTGACCATGTGCAGTCTTTGCTTCTTAAAGGCACAAAATTGCCAGAAGATATTGTTTTGCTAGCAAACAAGCCTTACATGATGGTCAAGAAGTACAACAGCTACAGCATTAATTGTCGTGGATGTGACCACGGCAGATGCTACGGGGGGTAGCACTTCGTTGATGCGAGGGGAAGGGAACATCGCCATCTACGGGTCGAGGTGCAAGAGACGCAAGGGTTTTACCCAGGTTCAGCCCCTCCGGAGAGTAAAAGGCCTACGTCCTGCTAGATCTTTATTGCTCAGTGGAGAATTACAATGGGGGGGCTCAGTCGGCGGCTATGCCGAGAGCATACAAGGGGAGATTAGATCTCGAATAAGGTGTCCTCTAGGGTTTAAGCTCGGGGGTTTATATAGGCACCCCCGATCCAGGGTTACATGGAGATAACTCCGAATCGTATCAGTTGCTACTAATCCGGGATCCGCTAACCCTCTTGCAAGTAATCTTCTTATCCAGTCGCGTAGATCACCTCCTTGGGATCACGGCCCAGTCGCCTTAGGGCCCAGTCGCTTGGGCAACTGGCGGTCCGCCTGGGCCTCCGTCTTCACGGCGAGTGGGACTGGCGACCCACCCCCTATGGGCATATCCCCATCAGTAGTCCCCGAGCGCGGTGGTGATGAAGCGCGGATCTAGAGCAAGTCTTGGAAAGGCACAGTGATGGATCAAGGTGAATCGCCACCGGGCTCCCGAAGATAAAGTTGCGGGTTCGGTGCCAGTCTCCAATCGCCAGAACTTGGTCAGTCAGTCGGCGTATGACAGTCGGCGTTAGCCAGTCGTCGTCTGACAGTCGGCGTTAGCCAATCGTCGTTTGCCAGTCGGCGCGCATTCACCATAGAGACACGTGGAAGAGCCAACGGCTAGATTTCACGTTGACCGAGGCATGAACCGTTTGCATGGTGTTGACCGTTGGGCCTGACGTGATCGCTAACGGCTAGTTTAACGGCTATTCAGCCGGAGCCGGTGCAGATCTTGACCGTTGATTGCGGGGCGGCGATTCCGGGACGAATTAACGAACGGATTTCATCCTTAATCTGGGCGAGTGCGGGCGGTATAAAGGGCCGCCCCTGGGATTAGGGTTCACCACTCCTCCACCCTCTTCTCTCATCTTCTCCTCATTCCAAGCTCCACACGCATCCATGGCGGCGAAAGGCTGGGGCAAGTCGAAGGTCACGCGGGAGTCTCTGCTCCCGTACGTCGCCTCCGGGGTCATCCCGGAGTTCAAGCAAGAGCGGTGGCGAGTTCCGCCGGCGAACGAGGTGGAACCCCTCCCGCGGCCCGGGGAGTTCGTGATCTTCTTGAGCTTCCTCGACCGCGGGTTCGCTCTCCCCACTTCTGATTTCCTCCGGCAGTTGTTAGCCTTCTACAACATCAAGGTCTCCGACCTCGGGCCGCACAGCGTCCAACAGATTTCGCTGTTCGTGGCGCTGTGCGAGTGCTACCTGGGCTGTCCGCCCTATTTCCCACTGTGGGTATCAATCTTCCACGGGCGGGCGACTCGGGCCAGCAAGAGCAGCGAGGCGCTCATCCCGAACGGCGGAATCACCTTCCAGGTGAAGTCCGGGGAAAGCTTCATCGACATGGCGCTCCCCAAGAAGGCGCAGTCGCAGTGGCGCCGCTTCTGGTTTTACGCCAAGGAGTACACTCCCCCCGGCGAGGTCTGCATCCCCCAGTTCAGCCCCGAGCCCAGCGTCCCGCGACGCCTCAACGTCCGGTCGCTGCCGCGCGAGCAGGAGGAAGTGGTGAAGGAGATGCGCCAGGCGATCCAGGCGCTGAAGGATAGCGGCCTGACGGCGGTCAATATGTATAACTGCTGGCTTGGCCGGCGGCTGATCCCCCTGCGGTGCCGAGCTCACCCCATGTGGGAATACCGGGGGCAAAACGACTGCACCCGGTCGACGGCGACTGAGTGGGACGAGAGCGAGTACCGGAAGGCGCTCGCCAAGATCACCACGGCCACCTTTACCTCCTTCGAGGACGGCCTGCAGCCTTACTCTGAAGATACCCCGGCGCCTCAGGTAATGCTTTGTACGGTGACTCCGCACGGCTTGGCCGCGTTTCTTCTCTTCTGAATTGTTTGCTTGATTTGAATGTAGCGCTGGCAGAAGATCGCTGACCACCTTCCCCCCCTTGCCGGGAAGGAGCCTCCGGAAATGACCGAAGGCGAAGAAGAAGAGGTCGACGACGAGGAGGAGCGCACCGAGTCGGACTCCGAGGCGCGGGACTTCATCAGACTCCCGCGCGGGTCGAAGAGGGGTGCCGGGTCCTCGTCCCAGGGCGCGGTTGAAGAGGAGGCGACCTCTCGCCCGGAGGGCGAGGCGGAGCCTTCCAAGGAAGGGGCCGAGCCGCTGCCGAAGCGACTGCGCCCCACTCTCCTGGAAGGTTCCATGAGGCTTCAGCGCCCCTTGAAGGACGCGATCGATGCGGGAGCTCGGGCCGGTCCAGGCGTGAAAGCAATCCCCACGGTGAGGTAAGTGCTCCTTGTCAAACTTGTTCTCCTTGTGGCGGGATTGGGTGTCGACTCACCTTGCCTCCCTGTAGGTCCAAGAAGAAGACCTTGGCGAAGCCGGCCGCGGCTGGGGTGGCGGCCACGAGGGCGGCTGAAGCGAAGAAGAAGGCCGCGGAGAAGAAAGCGGCACCATCCGACCTTGGGGGCGCGGGGTCGGCTCCGGAAGAGCCCGTCACCGCGAGCCAAGCTGAGAAGGTGGGCGCCAGCCACGCCGAGCCCACCGCCGAAGTCTTTCCTCTACCCAGCATGGTTCGCGGGGGCATGGCGAGCGCAGCGACGGGACCGGACGTCGTTCCACCCGTGGTGGAGGAGGGGTCGGCGGACGTCGGGTCGACCGAGGGGCAGAAGGCGCCCGAGGTTGAAGAGAACATCGTCGAGGAGGGCGGCCTCTCGGAGCCGCTGAAGGAGCGCCGGTCCAAGGCTGCTAGGGACCGAGCCCCGCCCAGTGACGCCGACACGCGGGCGGGCGAGGTGCCATCGACTGAGGCGGTGATGCAGGCGGGAGAGGCGGCCGAGTCGCGCCATCCACCGCCTTCTGCCTTGACCTTCACTGAGCTCCACACGGCGCTTGGTGAAGCACATGTGGTGAGTGTCTCTGAACTCGTAGTCTAGTCACCCCCAGTCCCCGAGGGTCGACTTGGTCTGAAAGGGCGAGTCGAGTCTCCTTTTGTCCGTCTGGTCTTCTTTTGTTGACCTTGGCATTGTTTTTGGATTTTTGCAGGCGGAGGTTAAGCGATTGACCGCGCTCGTGGAGGAGGCGGCGCAAAAGAACCGGAAGTTGATTGCTCTGGGCAGTAAGTCATGCCCGCTCGCCTTCTTTTCTCGGTATCACCGGCCCTGACTGAACTTCCGTTCTCACCGTCTTCTTTTTTTGTAGCAGAGGCGCAGGCAAAGGCTCTTGCCGAGGCCCGGGAGGGATTCGTCAAGGAATCTTTCTACCGCGAAGCCGAATTCTGGGCGCAGCAGGCCGAAGAGGCCCGGAAAAGGGCGAAAGCGGAGGTGGCGGAATTGACGAAGGTCCTGGAGCAGAAGAGCCGGGAACTGGAGGATGTCATCGCTGAGTATAAGGTGAAGCTGGAGGCCGCGACTGATGCGCGGGATTCCGCGCGTGGGGCTGCCGCGTCTCTGCGGGAGGAGGTTGCGGCCTTGAAGCAGCAGCACGCCAAGGAGTTGGCTGCGGAAAAGGAGGCGTCCGAAGGCATCGTCCTGGCGGTGCAGGCCGAGAAGACCAACTTCGAGGCTTTCGTCCGAGAGATGTCGCGGCAGATTCTTGGTAAGTTCCTATCTTTGCGCTTGCTGTTTACTTGCCCGGGCTTCGAGTCCCCGAGCGTGGCGACTCGGCTTCGGGGGCCAGTCCCCGGGCATGGCGAGTCGGTTTCGGGGGCCAGTCCCCGAGCATGGCGAGTCGGCTTCGGGGGCCAGTCCCCGAGCATGGCGAGTCGGCTTCGGGGGCCAGTCCCCGAGCATGGCGAGTCGGCTTCGGGGGCCAGTCCCCGAGCATGGCGAGTCGATGTCGAAGGCGAGTTCTTATTTTTCTCTTCCTTGTGTTGTTGGTTGTAGGTACGTGCGACTTCGTGGAGACGGCGACTCCGCGGGAATGCCTGTCGACTGCGACCGCGCGTATCATTGCCTGTGCGGGGGAGATATTGGCTGCGCTCCAGTACCTGAGTCCGCGGGAGGTGATTCCGCGGGACACGCCGTCCATCTTCAGGGCCGTGTCCAATATTCCGGCCGTTGTTGACTGGCTTCGCCGCTCCTCCTGCCGTGTTGGCATTACCATGGCTCTGAGCATGGTGCTGGCGCACTACTCCGAGGGGTTCGACGTGGAGGAGGTCACCGCTGGCTTCCCCTCGGAGACTGGCGAGTTCGACGTTGCCGAAGTGCTGCGCTTGATGGATGCGGTGCGCCCCTTTGCCGACCGAGTACTGGCGACTGCGGATTTGGAGACTCACATCTCCAGCCAAGCGGCGCCTGGGGACGTGGAGAAGGAGCCGGGCCCGGTGGACTACCCCGCGGAGCGCCTCTTCCATGCCGCGGCCACCGGCTCATTGTCTACGTATCCGGTCGTTCTGTACACGCCGAAGTTTCGTCACGGCGATGATGGCGCCGAACCTGTCGTAGAAGGGGCTCCGGGGCCGTCCTCGTAGGTTTCTAAGTCCCTGTGTAAGAAGTAACTTGAATTCCCGCGAGCGGGTGTCAGTTGTAAATAAAGTGATAATTTTTGCTTAATTATAACTCGGTGGTTGCTTTTGAATTTATGTTATTTGTGGCGGCGATGCTCTGGAGTTTGTTCCGACTATCCATGGCCTTCAGGCCAGTCGCCTTGCGACCCCGATGAAGGCTATCGACTTGACTGTTTTCCTTTTCGAGCTGGGCGTCCCCAGTCGCAGTACGTAGTCGTTATAGTGCGAATAGCAGCCTCATGGGTGGAGTAGCGGTAAGTTGTAGTTTGCGCTGTTCATATGTAGCGCGCCGCTCGTCGTGGCTCGGTGAGCCAGTCGCTAGGCGACTCCAAAGGGGGTCATTGCGGGCGTATTTTCCTTGGCGAGCCGCGGGTCCATTTTGCGGGGTCCCTAGTCGAAGTACTTAGCCGCGCAATTCGCCAGCCTAAGGTAGAGGAGGGCATTGGTGTGCTGTATAGCGTAGCACGAGACGGTCACCGTGGCCCGTGGGGCTGGCCGAGCATGCGGCCCTGCTGTGGGTTCCAGTCGCCGTTTTCACCCGACGGCGTAAGGGGTGGTGGGTGATCGGACCTGGTGTTGCATCCGGTCACGCTGCCATGCCCTTGTTAGCCCGGCTACTTGGCCGATCGTGGACTTCGCTCTTCCAGCAGCGGCGACCGGAGGTCTCTCAGTACCGAGTCGCTTATCGCGGCGACTGAGCCGGTATGTACCGGGATGAGAGATGGAGATAACTAGCGGATGAAGGAGAGGCAGTCGGAGTTGGAGATCAATGCGGTCGGCGATTTTTATTAACCTCTGAATTTGCGGGCTACATTTTGTCCTTAGGTGTAAAACCGTCAGAGGAGGTTGACGTTCCAGGGGCGCTCCACCTCTTTGGTGAGCGGTTCGCCTTTGTCGTCCTTGCGGACGTCGATGAGGTAGTAGGAGTCGTTGCCGAGTACGCGGCTGACGGCGAATGGTCCTTCCCAGGGCGGGGACAACTTGTGCATGCCTTTCTTGTCTTGGATTAGCCGGAGTACCAGGTCACCGATTTGGAAGGAGCGACTCCGAACGCGGCGACTGTGGTAGCGACGGAGGTCCTGCTGGTAGATGGCGGTTCTGGAGAGTGCGAGATCTCTGGCCTCGTCGAGGAGGTCGATGTCATCTTGGCGAGCCCGCTCGTTGTCTTCTTCGGCGTAGTTGGCGACCCGAGGCGAGTCGTAGGCGATGTCCGTAGGCATAACGGCCTCGGCGCCATACACCAGGAAGAAAGGCATGAAGCCAGTTGACCTGTTTGGCGTTGTGCGGATGCCCCACAGTACTGAAGAGAGCTCTTCTGCCCAGCAACCGGCTGCGCGCTCCAGGGGCACGACCAGGCGTGGTTTGAGTCCGTGAAGGATGCTCTGGTTTGCTCTTTCTGCTTGGTCGTTTGACTCGGGGTGGGCGACTGAGGCGAGGTCGAGTCGGATGCCCTTCTCTTCACAGAAGTCAGCCATCTCCCCTTTGGCAAAGTTAGTGCCATTGTCGGTTATGATGCTGTGAGGGTAGCCATATCGATAGATAAGCTCGCGTAGGAACTTTGTGGCTATCTTCCCGTCGCACTTCTTTATGGGCTTTGCTTCTACCCATTCGGTGAACTTGTCCACCGCAACCAGGAGGTGAGTATATCCGCCGGGGGCTGTTTTGAATTTCCCCACCATGTCCATTCCCCAGACGGCGAAGGGCCAGGTGAGGGGAATGGTCTTCAATGCTGACCCTGGCATGTGCGACTGGCTTGCATACTTTTGGCACCCGGCGCACGAACGGATGAGCGCGACTGCATCTTCGTGGGCTGTTGGCCAGTAGAAGCCGTGACGGAAGGCCTTGGCGACGATTGAACGCGCGCCTGCGTGGTGGCCGCAGTCCCCTGCGTGGATGTCGCGCAGAATGTTGCGCCCTTCTGCGGTAGCGACGCACCGTTGGAACACTCCCGAGACACTGCATTTGTATAGTTCATTGTTGATGATGGTGAAGGACTTGCACCTGCGCACGATGGCCCGTGCTTTGGCTTCGTCCATTGGCAGTGTCTGGCGCTCGAGGTAGCTTATGTATGGCTCGGTCCAATCGATGCTGTCGGCGGCGAGTGCGACTAAGGTGGAGTCGGGAGCAGGTGGCTCGGCAATGTCCAGCTCGCGGGGTGCGCGCACCGAGGGGTATCTGAGGATATCCAGGACGACGCCCGGAGGGGGTTGGAGTCGCTTGGACCCGATTCTGGCTAGCGCATCGGCTTCTTCATTCCTGCGCCTGTCGACCCATTCGACGACGTGGCCGACGAAGCTAGCGCCGGCTTGGTCGACGGCGCGCTTGTATGCGATCATGTTGGCGTCGGTGGCGTCGCAGGTGCCGGAAGTCTGGCTGGCGACCAGGTCAGAATCGCCGAGGCAGCGCAGCCGTGTTGCACCCATCTCTTTTGCAACTCGCATACCATGTAGAAGCGCCTCGTACTCGGCCATGTTGTTGGTGCAGGGCTCGAATCTAAGTTGCAGGACGTACTTCACTGTGTCGCCCTATGGTGAAGTGAGGACGACTCCCGCGCCTGCCCCTTCGAGGTTTTTAGAACCGTCGAAGTGCAGTGTCCAGTGTTTAAGGTCCGCGGGGGAGCTTGGCTGCTGGGCCTCTTCCCAGTCGGCGAGGAAGTCGGCGAGTGCCTGAGATTTGATGGCATGGCGCGACTCGTAGGTGATGTTGTGGACGCCGAGCTCGACTGCCCACTTGGCGATCCGGCCAGTTGTGTCACGGTTGCGGATGATGTCGGCGAGTGGCGTTGAGGCGACTACCTTGATGGGGTGCTCGTGGAAGTAAGGGGCCAGTCGCCTCTGGGCCCTGAGGACTGCGTACACCAGCTTTTGGTAGTGCGGGTACCGCTGCTTGGATTCGATTAGAGCTTCGCTGATGTAGTAGACCGGGCGTTGTACCAGTTGCTCCCTTCCCTCTTCCTTCCGTTCGACAACCATGACCGCGCTTATAGCGCGGTTCGACGCGGCGATGTATAGGAGCATAGTCTCTTCTGGCAGCGGGGCCGCGAGGATAGGGGCATTCGAAAGAGCGTGCTGGAGTTCTTCCAGGGCCTGCTGCGCCTCATCTGTCCACCTGAATGATTCCGACTTCTTGAGCAAGCGGTAGAGTGGCATGGCCTTGTCGCCGAGCCGGGGTATGAAGCGACTGAGGGCGGCGACTCGGCCGGCGAGTTTCTGCGCGTCGACTAGGCAGGTCGGCTGCGTGGTGCGCATGACCGCCAGTGTCTTCTCCGGGTTGGGCTCGATGCCTCGTTTGGAGACGACGTAGCCTAACAGTTGTCCGGACGGAACCCCGAAGGTGCACTTTAGAGGGTTGAGCTTGATCTTGTACCGCCGTAAGTTGGCGAATGTTTCGGCGAGGTCATTGATGAGGTCGGTCTGGTGGGTCGATTTGACCACCACGTCGTCGATGTAGACATGCACATTGCGGCCGATCTGGCTTTCCAGGCAGCTGTTCATGCACCGCTGGTACGTTGCTCCGGCGTTCTTCAGGCCGAAGGTTATGGACGTGTAGCAGTAGGCGCCCAGGGGCGTGATGAATGCTGACTTCTCTTGGTCTTCCTTGGCCATCTTTATTTGATTGTACCCGGAGTACGCATCAAGGAAGCATAGCGACTCGGACCCGGCGACCGCATCGATAATTTGGTCGATTCGCGATAGGACGAATGGGTCCTTGGGGCATGCGCTGTTGAGGCTTGTGTAGTCGATACACATTCGCCACGTCTTGTTTTTCTTTAGCACCAGGACTGGGTTTGCCAGCCATTTTGGGTGTTTGATTTCGATGATGAAGCCGGCGGCGAGTAGCCGGTTTACTTCTTCAGCGATTGCGCGTCGCCGTTCTTCTCCTACAGGGCGCATTGCCTGCCTAACGGGTCGCGCGGAGGGATCGACGTGTAATTTGTGCTCAGCAAGTTCTCTCGGGACACCTGGCATGTCAGACGGTTTCCATGCAAAGATATCTCGATTCTCACGGAGGAACTTGATGAGCGCGCTTTCCTATTGGGCGGACAGGCCCGTCCCAATGGTAACTTGCTTACTTGGATCGTTTTCTACAAGATCTACTTGGCGAGTGCCTGTTGCAGGCTTGAAGGTTGCTGCGGACGAGTCGAGCTCGGTTGGCTTCTCCAGGATGGCGGGGTCGTTGCGATCTACTGGGTACTTGGCGAGCTCGGCGGAGTTGTCTTGTTCGTCGGCGATGACGGCGTCGGCGAGCTTGGCGCTGACGTCCTCGCATTCCAGTGCCATCTCCGGATCGCCGTGGACGGTGATGACACCTCGAGGCCCTGGCATCTTCATCATGTTGTATGCGTAGTGGGGGGTCGCCATGAAGCGGGCGAACGCCTGTCGGCCGAGTACGCAGTGGTAGGAGCTGCTGAAGTTCACCACCTCGAACGTTATCCGCTCGGTGCGGTAGTTCACGGGCGTGCCGAAGGTGACTGGCAACGTCACCTTGCCGATCGGGAAGGCCTTCCGCCCAGGGACGATGCCGTGGAACGTAACCTTGGTGTTCTCGAGGCGTGAGTCCGGTAAACCAAGCCGCTGGAAGGTTTCGTAGTACATAATGTTGATGGAGCTTCCCCTGTCCATCAGGGTTTTTGGCAGCCAGTAGTCGGCGACCTTGGGCCTGACGACTAGTGCCACTCGGCCGGGGTACTCGATGCGAGGAGCGTGATCTTCGCGGCTCCAAGTAATGCTTTTCTCGGACCAGTTAAGCCACCGGGGCACGTCGGACAGAATGACTGCATGTACCGCCACTGCCCTTGCGAGGACCTTCCTGTCGCGCCGGTCGCCGACCCCAGTGAAGGTGTGGAGCGAGCCGGCGCTGCGACCGAAGCCTTCTCCCTTGTGCTGGTCTTGGTCTTTGGCGCGGTCTTTGTGCTGGTTACCGCCGTCGTTTTCCTTGGCGCGGCGGGCCCTTTCTATCTGCTTCAGGGAGTAGCAATTTCCCGTCGTGTGATTGGCGGGTTTGCCCTCCTTGCTGTGATAGATGCATGGTGCATCTGGGAGGTTGCGGGCGTCGAAGCGCTTGGGCTGAGGCCGATCCTCCCGTGGTGCGCGAGTGTCGCGCCGGAACGATTTTGGCTCGCGCTGCTCGTAATCGGTGGTGGCGACCAGCTCGTTGTGTCCTCCCTCTCCGCGGCGCTTGCCGTTGTTAGATCGGCCGGCGAATCGGTAGTCGCCACGCCGGGGCTCCGTGTGCGCAGGGCGGCGATTGCGTCGCTGACCGTACTCGTCGTCCGAGTCGACTGTAGGGTCTTCGTCGGCGTAGCGGGTGGCGATGTCGAAGAGCTCGGAGATTGAAATATTATCCCTGCTGACGCGACGGAGCTTGGCGCTTAGTGGTTCGTACCGGCAGCAGCGTCGGAAGCAATAGATTGCCGTGTCCGTGCTGATGCCGCTGGAGGTCATCCACATGTCCTGCCAGCGCTGCACCCACCGGCGGGTCGACTCGCGCGGGCCTTGGACGCAGCGATCCAAGTCTTCTATGGTTGTGGCACGGGTGTATGCGCTGGCGAAGTGTTGGATGAATGCGGCGCGGGCTTCTTCCCAGGAGTCAATGCTGTTGACAGTGAGGGTGTTGAACCAGTGGCGATTGACACCGTCCATCATGAGAGGCAGGTAGCGTGCTGCGAGTAGCTCGGAGTGGCCCTGGATCCCCATTGCCATGGCGTACGAGTCGATCCAGACCGTAGGGTCGATATGTGTGTCGTACTTCTCGATGTCGCGGGGTCCTTTGAACCCCACAGGGTACGGCTCGCCTCTGATCATTGGCCCGAAGCAAGCGGGGCCGATTCGAGTGAACGCGCTCTGGCGCGGGGCTTCATCGGCGTGGCGGTCGTTCAACCGATTACGCGCCCGCCATTCTTGGTCGTTGACGATGTGGGTTCGGGCGTCGACTGGCTGTCCATTGGCGGCGACCATCACCCGCGCGGGGCGCGGCTCGATTCGGTTGTTAGACGAGTGGGCCGCGCGCGGTCCTGGTGGCGGGCCGTTGTTGGCGTTGACGACTGCGCGGTTTGCCGCGTCCGACGACGCCGCGCGACTGGCGGATGTGCGCGAATAGAGTCGCCCTTGCGAATCGGTTGCGGCGTGCTGTTGCTCCAATGCCTTGGCGACCAAGGCCTTGGCATGCTGGACAAGGATTGCTCCATCTCCCGTTTCGGGGATTCTTGCGAGGACGGCCTGAGCAGCCGCAACGTTGTCGGCTGGAGACGAGTGCAACGGTAGACCATTGGCGTCAACTTCTGCTCGAGGAACTTCGGGTGGTGGCGGTGGGGGTGGCGGAGGTGCTCCGCGCGCCGCTCTATCGGCGGCAGCCCGACTTCCTTCCGGGATGTCAGGGTTCTGGATTCGGGCAACCCAGATTTCTCCGTCTGGGTCGTCGAAGTTAAGGCGCGCGCTGGGGAAGTCGTTTGCGCGGGCGCGCTCCATGCGCCGGCGGTTTCGCTGCTGACGATAGTGGGATACGGCTCTCACTTCGTCTTGCTCGAGACGAAATTTCTGCCTTTCGGCGAGCTCCTTTTTCCTCTGCTCTTCGAGGGCCGCCCGGTGGGTCTCGATCTCTATTGCGGTGGCGGTTGCAGGGAGGGGGGTGGTGAAAGCGTCGACTGGAAGCTCCTCCTCGCCCCCTGCCATGAAGACTGCGGTCGGGTAGCGGTAGCGTGGGGCCTCGACGGAGTCCGAGTCGGAGTCGCTGCCGAAGAGGGAGAGGATGGAATCGTCCTGGAAGCCACCTTCGAAGTCGCTTGGGTGGGAGACCAAGGAGATAGAGTCCTTGGCCGACGCCGTGGCAACAGAGCAGGCAGTCGGGGACGCAGCGGTGGACCCGGCAACCGATGTTATAGCGATGATGTCGGTGAAGTCGGCGTCGATCGCGGCGATGACGGAGTCGATGGCTTTGACGGTGTCGGCGGAGTCGGCGGCTGGGACGGTGTCGGCGGCTGTCGAGGCAACGGTGGAGTTGGCGGTCGGTGCCACGACCGCTGACTCGGCATCGTCTTCCAGGGCCGTCTCAGCCTCTGCGTATACCTCGCCGGTGACCGGGCGAGTAGCAGTGAGGAGCTGTCCCGGCGCGAAGGGGTCGTGCGACCGATCGGGGTGAGGCTCAGCGGGGTCACTGACGCCGGCGAGCCCGACGAAGAGGTTGATGGAGCCGATCGGCACCATCCAGGCGTGCTTGAGAGGCGACGAGGCGGGCCGGTAGGTGCTTGGCTGGATGTGGAAGAAATTGCCGGTGGCGATCATCCTGCCGGAAGCAACCGGCCGCCGCACTGGCGAGTAGGGCCTCGCCGTAGCTCGGAGGCTTGATGTCCCATGCCCCACGGTGGGCGCCACTGTCGTGGATGTGACCACGGCAGATGCTACGGGGGGTAGCACTTCGTTGATGCGAGGGGAAGGGAACATCGCCATCTACGGGTCGAGGTGCAAGAGACGCAAGGGTTTTACCCAGGTTCAGCCCCTCCGGAGAGTAAAAGGCCTACGTCCTGCTAGATCTTTATTGCTCAGTGGAGAATTACAATGGGGGGGGGGGGCTCAGTCGGCGGCTACGCCGAGAGCATACAAGGGGAGATTAGATCTCGAATAAGGTGTCCTCTAGGGTTTAAGCTCGGGGGTTTATATAGGCACCCCCGATCCAGGGTTACATGGAGATAACTCCGAATCGTATCAGTTGCTACTAATCCGGGATCCGCTAACCCTCTTGCAAGTAATCTTCTTATCCAGTCGCGTAGATCACCTCCTTGGGATCACGGCCCAGTCGCCTTAGGGCCCAGTCGCTTGGGCGACTGGCGGTCCGCCTGGGCCTCCGTCTTCACGGCGAGTGGGACTGGCAACCCACCCCCTATGGGCATATCCCCATCATTAATGGTTGTGTATTCCACACAAAGGAGTTTGCAGCAGGCAAAAGCACCCAATGTGATGGAGTTTCAAACTCATCTTTGACTTCCAGTTATTCTAGTTCGAAAGATAAGAACCCATTAAAAGGAGAAGTAGAATATTATGGTAGAATAGTTGAGATTGTTGAGTTAAATTATTCCAACCAAGGAAGTGTTGTACTGTTCAAATGTGAATGGTCAAAACCTGCTGGAGTTAAAAACATCGCCAACTTTGGGATAACACAAGTAAACCTGAAGCAGTTAGAATTTGGATCAGAACCATTTATATTTGCAAGCCAAGCTAAGCAGATATACTATGTGAAAGATGCTGTAGATGATGATTGGTACTCTGTTGTCTGTCCTTCAATTAGAGATTACTTTGACATGGAGCCTAGAATAGACAGTTAGTTTGGGTATGACAGTCCTGTTTGACATGTTCTTACTTTTCTTTGAAGTTACTATTATGTGCAGGAACAAATAATTCATTTAATATATGTGCAGGAACAAATAAGTCAGATACTCAAGAATGGAAGGAAAAGATGATCAAAGTAGGTGAAGCTGTAGCAGCTGGAAGCAATGGTGCTAATATGTTGGAAAGGTTCATACACATAGCAAAAGCTACTGGATACTTGCCAGGGAACCAGCAAGTAAGTAATGAATTCTACATCTCAACGCATTTGTACACAACCAGTTTTGCAGGATTCCAAGATATTTGTCTAACTATTACTTTTAAATATCCTTTGTTCAGATTGTTGAGAATGAAACTATATATGAACAACTAGAGGAAGATGAAGATGATGATGATGATGATGATGACAGTGATGAAGAGGATGATGAGGAAGAAGATGGTGCTGAGGATGGGCAGAGAGAAAATGATGGTGAAGGCTATGATAGTGATGCAACTATTGATCATGGTGATGAATATGAAGATGGATCAATTAAAATTAACAACACTCTAGGCTAGATTCTTGATCTATCAATGTTCTGTTAACAGTATCTAATGGAAAGAAATATAGTATATCTAATCTGTTTTAACAATTATGGTTTTAGGCACAGAAGAAGAGAAATCCCATAGAGGTCCAACATTACTGAAGGGGTTCTGGAAACATGTTAATCCAAACTGTAAAATAGATGTGGAATTCAATGACAATGGACAGCCTTGTGGTCCAAACACCAGCCAGTTCTCCAATTTTATTGGAAGTTTAGTTAAAGGAAAAGAAATTTCAATGGCAGCAACAAGCTGGAGCAAAGTACCCAGATCTGAGAAAATGCACTTGTGGGAAACTGTTAAGGTATTTAAACTGCATTACATTTATTTCTCACTGCAATAACAGTGGAAAGGTTTTTTTTGTCTAACTGTTGCTACTTATGTATTGCAGGCATTCTTTAATGTTGAAGAAAGACATAGGTACTGGGTACTAAAGTCTGCAGGTAAAAAATGGAAAGATTTCAAGTGCTACTTAAAGAAGAAACATTACAAGTCAAAGTTATCAATAGAAGAGAACGTTGCGAACGGGTGTGGGCAAAAACTTCCTGAAGCTCAATGGGATTGGTTGGTGAGGCGTTGGAAGCAAAAAAAGTCCAAGGTGAATCATTACATTTTCAAACTTTCAATTTGAAAATGTATGCTTACTAATCTTACCATGAACTGAATTATTAAACTTAAATTGCAGAGATTGTCAAGGAAGAGCAAAACTGCAAGGAAAAACCAGCCAAATAGTACACACACTACTGGGTCAACGAGCTTCGCAGTTGTACAAGATCAAACAGTAATAATCCAAACTAATCAATTTAGAATTAAATTTTCTGCATATTACTTTGTGTACAACCTTACCATTTGAAATATTTTTACAAGTTCATGAGGGCATAATCCATGTGATTTGCAGGAGATCCTAGAAGGTAAAAAAATTGGGAGGGCTGAGCTGTACAGGATCACTCACACTAATAGCAAAGGACTGCCAGTTGACAATTTTGCTGCTGGAAAAATTGTAAGTTTCACCTTCAAGTAACTACTGCGAGCACACATACTTGTTCTTGCAACAATACCTGCCATGACACTGATTTCCTTGTAGAATGAAATCAATGACAAACTTAATGCCAATCCTGAGCTACATGGGGAGGAACCAAATCCCAATGACCTCTATTCAACATTGTTTCCCAAAGCAAAGAAGTCAACAAGGTATGGTCTAGGCATGGTAGTTGGTGGAAAAGGATCAGAAAATCTAGCTCAAGCACTAGCAGCTCTTGAAGAGAGTAGGAAAGAGACCAGAGACCTAAAGCTTGTGGTCGAAAACATGGCGCGAAAGACTGATATCATAGAAGGGCAGTTGAGTCAACTAATGCTAGTGTACCAAGCTAGCCAGAAAATACAGGACAACCAGCAACAGCAACAGCAGACAAGTGAAGAGGGAATGGAAGGTATTCCTACAATCCAGGTACACTACAAACTTCTTCATTCATGAGTAATTACATGGTCAACAGTATATTTCCATAAAGTCTGGTGATATCTAAATTTGTGATATGATTGAACCAATGTAGGTTACCAAACCAAATGTTGAGAAAGTTATTAGCAGTGAGGTTACAGGTTGCAAAGAAAATGTAAGACTGTTGCCTGCCAAAACTCACCGACGAGCAGTGGTTAAGCAACACGAAGAGCCGGGAGACTCCCAAAACCGCTTAGTGGGCCCTGGCGCCTCGCGTCGTCCCGCAAAGTCCTAGCACACGTCCTGGCGGTTGCAAGGGCGTGCCACCTGACCTATACCTGATCAGGAAGGTGTTGGATTGCTTCAACTAGTCTCCTGCATGGTAGACACGTAAACATTAAATACGAGCCCGATCGGCTCTTAGGTTGCCCTGTGGATCGGCTCAAAGAGCCGATCGCCCCATAGTTCACGTTGGATTTACGATGACATGGGGATCCTGCTTGATCAAAACAAAGCTAAACCAATCTACGACAGTTTAGGGTTTTCACCGCATAATCGGAACATCCTACGCGTAGTTGGGCCTAGCAGATACGAAAGATGATGGAAACTATCCCTACAAGAGGCCTAAAAACCAACGTTAAGTCAATTCCCGGAACATCCCTTATAGGAACGGTAAAACAACACCTCACGCACTACCGGATCATCCAACCCCAGCATAAGGCCTAATCATGCAGATATTAAACTAATCCTTGAAACAAGGAGCAACTATAACAGATTGGATCTACTAAGTAACGAACAAGCAAGGTGCTGCCCTTACACCTGAATAGGTGCAAGGACAGCTAGATATCGAGGGACGGCATTGCTAAGCAAATATGCATAAGAAAAGCATCAATGCAAGCCCCAAAACATCTACGATAAATAGTGCTACTCTCCATCAACAACGCTTCAGCACGAGTAACACAAGGTAACGAATAAACGTATACTGCCTAGATCGCAAGATGCGATCTAGGCAGCATGATGCTTACCCGGAAGAAACCCTCGAAATAAGGGGTGGCGATGCGCCTGGTTTGTGTTTGTTGTGAACGTGATTGTCCTCCTTTCTCAAAAACCCTAGATACATATTTATAGTCCGTAGACTGTCTAACGTGGGCATAAACCCAACCGTGTACGAGCTAGACTCTGTTTCTTAATCCTAACCGACACGTACACTACTATTATTTACAGATACACGGGCACGCTGGCCCAAATTCTAGCCCCAGGGCCGATTCAGAAACTCCTCTTAGATGTAAATCTTCCAAGCCCATCTTCATCATGGCCCAACTCCAATGCGGTCAAATTCTGGCGATAACACATGCCCCCTGGTTTTGGCAATAGTAATTTCAAAACCACTCTGTTTTTCCCTTTCTTCGTCGTGTCAAATCGGGGCAGAACAGAACCACCACGGTATCCCTTCATCATGATACCTTGCCTTCTCAACTTCTCCGCATGATTTGACGGTTTTGGCACCACCTCTTCGGGAACCGCTGCAGCATTGAATCATCTCCACTATATCGCCTCTATTTTAACCGCATCCTGCAGTTCACTTCTTCATCCCCTTCGCATTAGCACTCCAAAAGCCCTCCTCTGCCACCATGTCTTCTTCCTCCTCTGCCTCGTCGGGTCTTTCCTCCCAGTCCTCCCCCTCCCGCGAGCCGACGCCGGAGTGGGACCAGGAGGAGGCCCACGAGGCCTACATTCGCCGCGCCATAGAAGACGGGGACGAGTCCAGTCACGACTTTTCCGCTGGTCTGAGGACGACAAGTCCTCGACCGACGGGGAAAGTGACCTCCGCTTCCTTGCCGACGGGGAAACGGAGGAGGAGAGCGATGACGATCGCTTCTCCTGGGACGACTTCACCTCCTTCGAGGAGGAGGAGGAGGAGGAGGACGACACCTCCTCCGATGAGCCGCCGGCCAAGCGCTTCTGCCCCTGGCCGGGGAACCTCAGCGACTTCGACAGTGACGACGACGTTGATGAGGAGGACGAGGACAACGAGGGCCCTGCCGGCGGCCGCGGCAGCAGCGACGACGAGCCAGCCGGGAGTAGCGCCGACAGCGGCGACGACGGCGACGACGAGGGCAGCGACGGCCCATAGATAGGACCCTTAGCATAGGATCAGTAGTAGTAGATGGGGCAATGTATCCCCTGGTACTTCCTTTTGAGAGCAATCAGCTCTTTATGTAAGGAATCCCGTTATCAATGAAGAATTTCCTTTAATTTGATTTTGCCGATTTCCTTTATGCTAATTTAGCCGATTTCCCCTCATACTGACTTTGCCGATTGTCAACTTGGTCAATGCTCAATGAGCCGATGACAACGCATCGGTCCCTCACGATAAATTACGAGATAGGTCAATTTAGTCACCCCCTCAAACGGTAACCTGCAAACCTTGCTCAAATTCAGATCCCCAAATTTCTAATCGAACAGGTCCAGACCGTAGTCACGCGAACCCTAGATCTTGACACGCAAATCCAAACTCCGCAGCGAACCCAATGGCGGAATCATCCAGCGCCAACGCCACGGTCTCTGGCCTGAAGGTAATCCTTAACCGCCCCAAGTCACCTGAGCGTAATGTTAGATTTAACGGCAAAACTCCTGAATTAATGCCTGGTCTCATCATTAATTTTAGGTTTCAGACATTCTTCTGCCGCATCCTTCTCTTCCAAATTCCCTTTGCCTTGGTCCCCGTTCCACCGAAAATCCATCCAATTTGATTTCCTGCGAGGCCAATAGGATTCCCTTCGTAAACCAAAACCTAGATCTAACCTCCTGGGCCGACTACTTACGAGCCTGGCCTAACCCCCCTGAGGACTGGGTTTCTTGGTACAATAGAGTAGCTAAAACTCACCAAGCCAAATGGGAAACCACAGGAATAGCCGATGCTCTGTCTTTGTCATTGTCTCCCCTTGAGAAACATGAAAATCTCCTGAAAACCATCGGCTACTTTTGGTCTGACGCGCTAAACTGCTTCATGTTTGGCCATGGCCCCATGACGCCAACCTTGCTGGACGTGGCCATGATCACTGGCCTAGACATTTCATCCCCCAGCCCCTCTGCTTTCATGCTGCCAAAGGTGCCATTCAAACTCTCCTCTAAGGAAGAGTGCACTAACTGGGGTGCCTATCTTAGACGCCACATGAAAACCAAGGGCCCTGTAACCGAGAAAGAACACACGGCCTTCTTGAACTTCTGGTTGGAACATTTCATATTCTGTGGTCCTTCCCTCGCTCCCACCAAGAACTATCTCTCTTTGGCCTATGAACTTGCCAAAAGCACCCAACCTGGCATTGGCAAGCTGTTTCTGGGAGAAGTCTATCGATACCTCCAACTGATGTCTGTCAAACTATTCTCCCAAAAGACAGTTAAAACGGGAGGCCCCTGGTGGTTTATGGGCTCAACTGTACTTCCAGAACCACATCCCTAGCTTCCCACCTTTGGCTACCTGCACCTTTCCAAACACCAACGGGAAGCCAATCCGCTGTACCAGCTACGGCCAAGCCTTGTACAGTCTTCCAGGCAGCAAACTGAACCCCAAGGAAGCATCAGGATGGTTCAGAACTTTTTACCAGGGCCTGGATGACCCTCTCTTCTTTCCTTATCAGGAGTCTGAAAATTTTGAAAATCCAGTCTCCTTCAGGTTAGACAACTTTGCCGATGACGACAGCACTCGGCAGTTATATTCCATCATGATCCGTCCCTACTTCCTCCCAGTTGGCATGAGCACCTCAAACAGGATCATAAAACCTGGTTATGAATCTTACCAGCCGATCGTAGTAGGCCGGCAATTCGGTCTTGGGCAGGTGTCTCCTCACCTCTTTCTCCACCATCTAACTGAGAGCAGGGCTGACTTGCCTGATGTTATCACCAGTCAAAGATGTTACTCCTTTTTTGATGCTCTAGTCATCCCAATCCCTCACAATCTATCCTTCATCTCTTCGACTGATGACTTTGAGATCTGGTGGACAATGTGGAAAACCCATGCCTTCAGGAGAGCCCTAGGACCGTTGCTGAAACAACTTGACGCTGAAGCTGATACTTCTGCAGAATAGGTACCACTTGCTCGCAAATTTCCTTGCGATAGTTTCCAGTGATGCTTTATAACCCTGCTCTGTTTCTTTGCAGCAACAAGATGACCCAGAGCCTGTCAATGATGATGGATCCCCCTTCAAATTCCTCCCACCAGCTCCAGTGGTCCTCTTCTGCAAGAACTCACCACCTTTTAAAAAGGTTGTGATGCAGAGCCAGCCGATTCCAATAAAATCGGCTCCCAAGAGTAAAGACTCTTCAGGGCCAGCTGCCCCCCGAGCCTCAGTCAGGGCGAGAACAGCAGTGAGAAAAGTAGCTGCCAGGAAAACTTTGAAGGGCAAAAACCCTGCGCCAGCTCCAGAAAGCTTATATGTAAGCTGTTCTATACCCCATCTTGTTCCATTCATCCTTCTAGGCTTTATAGCATGTCAGTGTCCATTAATCCTGCTCTTGCAGACCTCTACTGAAGACAATACCAGCGAGGAGACGCAGTCCAGCCGACGAGGCTCAAGCTCGGGCACCTCTGAGGACACCACCACGCAAAAACAGCCAGATGTGCCACCATCGGCTTCCAAGAAAAGGTCAGCCCCTGAACCTGCTGCCCTTCAAGCTCCCATCAAAACAGGGCAAGGAAGCTTACGCACAAAGAGTCAATGCACCAAGAGGGCTCGGAAGGATCAGCAAACCCCTTCCTCGAACCAAGAAGCTTCAAATGTAACGGCTCTCCAACTCCTCCTAGCTTAGTTCTTGTGCTTTGCTGCCCAGATCGGCTCACCATCTTTTTTGCAGACTGATGAAACTTCCAGTGGGGATGTCGAGGAAGTTCTGATGCCCTCCACAACTCTGGAGGTAACAACCTCTAAAGGTGACATCGACCAAGTTGCCACCTTGGCCAAACCCCAGGCAGAGACGCCACAGCCGATTGCTTCGTCATCGGCTGTTCCCATGGTCATAGGAGAGGTACGCTCCCTTTGTTGGGCTTGCCCTTACCCTGATCTGCAGACTTATGCTGCTTTTTGTTGTTTGTCAGGGTTGTGATCTCTCAGGCTTGCTGTCGTTCGATCCTGAATCTATCGAGCTGGCCCACTCCACAGCACGTGATGAACCGAGCCCCAGCGTCATCGCTGACCAACTCCAACGCCTCAAAGCTCTGCTTTCTTCACCCATTGAGACATTAATCGAAAACTCTGAGGGGGTGAAGAACATTCTTGAAGAAATCCAGCCTCACGTCCCAGTGACGCTGCAGTGGAAGCTCTGGCCAGTCGTGACGTTGTCTGCTTTCAGGTCAAGGGTGCAGTTGGCTCGTCAGAGAATCGACTTACGCCACACCCAACTCCCGCTGAAAGCCGATATTGCAGACAAATGTCAACGGCTTAACGAGAAAAAGGCAGCTTTGGATGCCAAGACTGACACCTCTGTCAGCACTGCTGAGCTTGAGATCTTGCGAAAGGAGCTGAAGGATCTCGAAGAAAAGGTGCGGGTCACCAAAGAGCTCATCTGTGACAAGGAAGCTTCCATTGCTCGCTCCCAACAGGAAGCAGAAGGCCTCAAGGCTGAACTGAAAACTGACTTGGCAGAGATACGTACCTTGAACAAGCAACTGGTGACAGGCAAGGATGATGACGACAAGGCCGAGATCGCAGAGGTGGATCACGTCCGTGCTGGTGCACTCCGCGCCTTAGAAACTTTCCTTCAGTAGGGCCTACGCATGTGGCAGTTTGTGCTTGTAATTCTAGAGTCGATGGCTGTGCATCGGCTTTTTATTGTACAGCTGTGCTTAAAAAATTTATATTTTTTACGGCCGATCTACTTATGCATCGGCCCCGGTATTCCAATGTCCATCATCTTCGAGGAATATATCTTGAGCTGCTGGCCATTGACAGCCACTTCATACTTCGTAACCTCGTATCTTATCCGTTTAAGTGCCCCCCGAGCCGATTTTTCAAAAGGATTGAAGATATCGGCTCTTCAGGCATCCTTTCTTAGATCAATGCTGAACACAGGCAAAATGCATGTTGAGGATAAGTTTGGCCGATTGCTAGAATCGGCCTTCTTTTTCATCGCAATGCCCAATGAGGGTCTGCAACTTCTTGGTTTCCTACTATGGCTACGTGACATGCTCGAGATGAGATTCGGGCTTTTTATTTTTTGGGGCCGATCGCAGGGATCGGCCTTGCCACGTACACCTACTGATTTAGATCTTGTTACTCTGTCAGGCCGGTGGATAAGACCAGCCTCACCCCGTTTTTTGAAGCTTCGATGCGTTCACAACCGTCCAAACTGATTCCAGAGAGCGGCTCTTGGTCGTTTGCATCCCAAATATTCATGGCTGCTAGTGAGATCTCGATTGAGTCATCTGCCTGAACAACCTCCACTTCATCTCCATCCCACTGTATGATGCATTGGTGCATTGTGGATGGGATGCAACAGTTAGCGTGAATCCAATCCCTTCCTAGCAGGACAACGTAATTGCTTTTGCTGTCGACGATGAAGAATGAGGTGTGTATGGTTTTTCGGCCTACGGTCAGATCTACATTCAGAACACCTTTTGCTTCTGATGCTTGACCGTTGAAATCGCTTAACGTGACGTTGGTCTTGATCAGATCGTCATTGGAGTGTCCCAAACGTCGTAGCATGGAATACGGCATTATGTTGACTGCCGCTCCCATGTCAACCAACATCTTGCTGACAGGCTGCCCATTGATATAACCTCTCAGGTATAGGGCTTTCAAATGCCTGTAGCTCCTCTCTCGTGGCTTCTCAAAGATCACTGGCCGTGGACCGCAGTCGAATTGAGCCACCGATACTTCCTCGTCTTTTGGAGCACAAAACTCTGACGGGAGAATAAACACCATGTTTGTATCAGCCGATGCCTCTGCATCGGCTTTTGTCTGTTTAGGGCGCCACACTTTCTTTGGCGGGCGCATCTCTGACTCCAACGTTTGCTGAATTTTCACGGCCAGATCGGGCCGTGCCTTCCTCAACGTGTACAGGTACTGTGCTTCGGCTTCCTCCAGGTTTCGTAGCCGCTGCACCCTACGCTTCTGAGAATGGCTGAGTCCATCAGGGCACCACCTTGGCCGGTGGTACCTATCTTCTTCTTCATCTGACTCCTCGAAGTCTTCATCTTGAGACGACTCAGCTCGTTTGTCCTGAGGTGGGTGACATAGGCATCCCAAATGGGCCTGCCGAAGATAGTACCCGGGGTTTACTGAAGGCCCAATACCCGAAGAATAAGAAGATTCGGGAGCCCAAGATATATTAAGGAAAGTTAGAGTTGTAATAGAAAGTGTTATTTGTAATCTGGCGGGATGAGTTTGAAACCGTCCCGGACTCTGTAACTTGTACAAAACGAAACCCTCGGCTCCGCCTCCTATATAAAGGGGGAGTCGAGGGACGAAGAGATCATCGAATCATTGTCTGCAAACCCTAGTTTTCATAATCGTCGAGTGCTTTTCGGCTGAAACCTTCGAGATCTACTTGCCCTCTACTTCCAACTAAACCCTAGCCTACAATTCATAGGCATTGACAAGTTAATACCTTGTCAATTGGCGCCGTCTGTGGGAATTAGAGGCGTAAGGATCTGATCTCGATGGCACGTTCAAGATCTTCGACATCGTCAACCGCAAGCAACGCAATGGATCGAGGTAAACAGATCGCTGCTGGTCCTGTCGATTTTGTACCTCACCCACCCTCCCGTTTGGATGCATATGCGTATCTGGCGGAGCCCATGGAGATGACGTTCGGAAGGTTTCACTTTCGCGTCGAGAAGGAAGGATCATATCGTGTCAAAATTCCGATTTCGTCGGGATCGTCGGCGGTCGATTCCGATTTTTCAAGCTATACATCGTCAACTGAGTCAGGAGAAGAAGAAACTTTGTCGACACGCTACGTCAGCACAAGAGCAAGAGAGAAACTCGCCAAGATCTTCAACGACATGTCATTTGAGTCATCTGCGGACTCATATATAAGCGATGGCTCAAGTGATGTCGACAGTTACGACTTCATCGACAAATCTATCACAGTGGGCAAGGTCTTCATCAATCTCAACGATGATGTCACCAAACCCAACATAGATCTGAGTACAAAATATCATCAGATTTATGCCATTGAGGATCAAGAGGAAACATCTGAGGCTTTCGATGATCTGGGAAATCCATACGTCGATCCCTCCAATCTGCAACAAGGCCTGGGCAACAAATACGTCGGGCCAGAGCCGCGAGACAGAGTTCAACTTTCACAAGCAGCGTGGGACAGAGCCGCGAGAGCTATGAACGGTACAGAACCAATGGCTACCACGGCCACACCAGAGGAATTACAAGCATATCAATATAGGCTCGCACGAGCTGCCAGAGAATTGGAAAAACAGACAGCCGAGTTAAACAGGAGAAAGGAGGCAGCTTCTGCATCCAGCAGGAGAAGGGCAGATCTAAGTCGACAATCTAGAACTTCGGGTGATAGCCACAGGGAGGCTCGGAACAGAGGAAGATCAAGGTTACAACACATACCCGAAGCAGAAAGAGAGCACTTGGTTCAAAACCTCGACATGTCCTTTATGTCGATAGATACAAGAGGAAACATTATCCCTAAAACACCAGAAGCTGGGTATATGGCGACACAAGCTTTTATCCTCGCATCTAAACCACCTCCAGGTGATCCAAGGGAAACACTATACAATATGGCGATAGCAGGGGTTGGAGCTATGGGGACAGCGTTTGTATCAACGCCTCCCGAAGGAGCGGCAAGGCAAATAGTCCACGACCTGCAGCAGCAACGGCGGCAGCACCTGAAGGACCAAGCGGAGCAAGAGACACGGCAGCACAAGCAAGGGTCGATAGAGCGCGGCAAAGCAGAAGGGATCATCGGCAATCTCCGGAGCTTAACGACAAAGATATGTGCGGCTTGCCATGCTTCACGAGGAGAGTCCGAAAAACTCGAGTCCCCTCAGGATTCAAGTTACCCGACAACTTCAAGAAGTTCGACGGCCTTCAAGATCCAGAGGATTGGCTAGTTGATTATCTCGAGACAGTGAAGCTCACAGGAGGAACCAGGGCAACAGCTATGCAAAGCATCCAGGTGCATTTGAGTGGAGCCGCACGATCTTGGATAAAGAAACTAACTCCAGGATCTATCGACAGCTGGGAAAGTTTCGAGGACGTGTTCGTCAAGAACTTCAGATCCACGTGCAAAAAACCTGCGTCGTTAGAGGAGTTGAGAGCATGTTGACAAAAGCCAGATGAGCCAATGAGAAAGTACATCCAAAGGTGGAATATCATCAAAAACTCGGCAGAAAATATATCTGACGAGAGAGCAATAGATGCGTTTGTCGCAGGAATCAGGCGTGGAGATTTTGTCGAGGACTTGGGAAGGACCAATCCAAAGACAGTATCCGCGCTAATGGAGATAGCAAACAGATGGGCAGATGGAGAAGATGCTGTCCACAACAAACGGCACAGATCGCCAGAGGAGGACCGTGGTCGAAATTACCAACCGAGGCGACAATTTCCTCAGCAGTACTCGAACTATGACGCCCCAGGGCAAATTTTGGCAGGTTTTCGGGCAAACACAGGAGGAAACAATAGAGATGATTATCAGAGAAGCAGTGAGCAGCGAGGCGATAACAGGGACGACTCTCGCAACAGGCAAAATAGCGGGCCTAGGTTCCCAAGGCCTTTCGTGTCCCCCGAAGAAATGATGAACGGACCGTGCCAGATGCATTTTTTCCTCGACAGCAACGAAAAAAGACAGTCAGGGCACCTGCAAAAAGACTGTCGCAATTTCCAGGCAATGTTAAGGTATGCAGAGCACGCTAACGCTCGAGCAGCACAGAGAAATCCTCGGGAACCCAGGAGCGCGATTCACCTGCCACCACCTCCCGCGATTACAGACGACAATCGACACCAGCTCAGAATAGCGGCAGCACCCCCACCACCACCTTATGTTGATCCCAACTCTCACAGAGCGGTGTCGATGATTCAGAAGGCAAGGCCGTCAAATAGAGCTCAGAAAGTAATCACACGACAAGTGTTTATGGCAGAAAAAATGCCTCCACCAACTGTCGAGTATCTTAATTGGTCAGGGCAAGATATTGGTTTCACCATAGCAGATCATCCACAACAAGTTCCTCGACCAGGGCAGTCAGCACTTATTCTGCCAGCAGTTATTGCGGGATTTGATGTCTCTCGAGTGTTCATAGACGGCGGCAGCAGCTTAAACCTCATGTATGCAGACACATTGAGGAAGATGAACATATCCTTAGCGAACCTGAAGCCAACAGACACAAGGTTCCACGGTATCACACCAGAGAAGCCAAATTATCCATTGGGAAAAATCAATCTCGACGTTCAGTTTGGAACCCGAGAGAATTATAGAATCGAGAGGCTGGAATTTGAAGTCGTGGATTTTCCGTCGCAGTACCACGCTTTGTTGGGACGACCAGCATATGCTAGATTTATGGCGGTGCCACACTATACATACCTGTTATGGAGATTGCCTGGACCAAAGGGACCAATCACAGTCAAAGGAAGCTTCGCCTTAGCCGATAAGTGCGACAAGGATTTTCATCGGCTATCAGAAATCTTCAGGATGCAAGCAGAGTATTTGGCGTCCAAAAGCATGACTGATTACGACGTGCTGCCAGATGTTGGAAGGCCAAATAAAGAATCAACTTTCAATACCGAGAAAAATTCTAAGGAGGTGCGGATTCACCCGACAGACCCGAAAAAGACGACGTCCATTGCAACAAATATGGATATCGCATAGGAAAGCGCGCTCGTCAAGTTCCTCCGTGAGCACTAGAAAATCTTCGCATGGTGTCCAGCTGACATGCCAGGAGTACCCAGGGAACTTGCCGAGCACCACCTCAACTTAGATCCTCTCGCGAGACCAATCAAACAACCCTTGCGGCATTTTCGGAACCAAACCGCAAATCTATGTTATCAGAAATAAATCGACTTAAGGATGCTGGTTTTATCAAAGAGATATCTACAGAAGCCACATGGGTAGCTAACCCAGTGATGGTGCCGAAGAAACACACGACAGTCCTTCGCATGTGCGTCGACTTTACGTGTCTCAATAAACATTGTCCTAAGGATCACTTTCCCCTCCCAAGGATCAATCAAATCATCGACTCCACGGTAGGCTGTGAACGTCTTTCCTTTTTGGATGCATACTCTGGTTATAACCAGATCAGATTAAAAGAAGATGATGAAGCCAAAACAACGTTTATTACACCTTACGGCGTGTTTTGCTACAGAACAATGCCCTTTGGTCTAAAAAAATGCGGGAGCAACATATCAGAGGATGATGCAGAAGTGTTTGGCGACACAGATTGGGAAAAACGTGCAAGTATACATCGATGATGTCGTTATAACGTCAAAAAAGGAGGCAACGCTGATCGAGGATCTCAAGGAAACCTTTGACAACCTCGACAAATTCTGCCTCAAGCTGAACCCGACGAAGTGTTCTTTTGGCGTCCCAGCAGGAGAACTTCTGGGGTTTCTAGTTTCAGCAAGAGGGATTGAAGCAAATCCCGACAAAATACAAGCTATAGTAACAATGAGGAAGCCAACAAAGTTGAAAGAGATACAGCAGCTAACTGGGCGAGTCGCAGCTTTGAGCAGATTCGTCGCCAGGCTGGGAGAAAAAGCGTTACCATTTTACGCTCTGATAAAGCAAGGAGATAAATTCCAATGGAACGAAGAGGCCGACAGAGCTTTCGAGGATTTGAAGCGCACAATTTCGACACCACCAATTCTGGTGGCGCCAAAGGAAAAGGAACCTCTCCTGCTGTATATTGCAGCCACACCCCAAGTGGTTAGCACGGTGATAGTTGTCGAAAGAGAAGAAGAAGGAAAAATCCATGGAGTACAGAGGCCAGTATACTTCGTCAGCGAAGTTTTATCGCCCTCAAAACAAAGGTACCCTCAGTACCAAAAGCTAGCATATGGAGTGTTCACAACAGCACGAAAATTGCGCCACTACTTTTCGGCACATCCGATCATAGTGGTCAATGAAGCTCCCTTGTCAAATATACTAAACAATCCAGAAGCTACGGGTCGTGTCTCCCTTTGGGGAATAGAACTTTCCCCTCAGGACATCACGTATGAAAAAAGAAAAGCAATCAAGTCGCAAGTTCTGCCAGACTTCATCGCAGAGTGGATGGAGCTGCAAAACACAGGACCCCCAGACTTGTCGAGAACATGGACCATGAACTTTGATGGGTCCAAGAGACTTGAAGGAGCTGGCGCAGGAGTAGTACTTATATCACCTGAAGGCGACAAGTTAAAATATGTCCTTCGGATGATGTTCCCTAACGCATCCAATAACGAAGCAGAATATGAAGCTCTCATACACGGGATGAAGATGGCGAAAGCTTGCGATGCAACTCGACTAAAAATCTTTGGCGACTCACAATTGGTGGCTCAGCAAGTTATGAACCAATGTGACGCAGTCAATGATAGCATGATGGCATACAAGGAGGTGTACAACGAGCTCGAGAAGTTGTTCGATGGATGCGAAGTAAATCATATTAGCAGATTGAGCAACGACGAAGCCGACGTTCTTGCAAACATCGGATCGCAATGCCTTGCAGTTCCGCCAGGTGTATTCTGGGAAGAGATAACAGAGAGATCCACCAAATCGACAAAATCAAAAAAGAAGGAGAAGAAACCCTCGGGGGCTACCAAGGAAAAGCAAGAGGAAGAAGAAGAAGATCAAGACCTGGTCATGGTGATACAGATACCATGGATGCAGACGTACATATCATACATCCTCAGGAAAGAAATACCTGATGATCCAGTTGAGGCAAGGCGAGTAATTCGACGCTCCAAAGCTTTCACGGTGATCAAAGGAGAATTGTACAAGCGGAGTATTTCAGGCGTCCTGCAAAGGTGTGTCACACCCGAAGAAGGAAGAATAATTCTGAAGGATGTACACGAAGGAATATGTGGCCACCACGCAAGTAGTCGAGCTATTGCAGCCAAGGTTTTTCGGGCAGGATTCTACTGGTTGACAGCAATCGAGGACGCCAAGGAAATAGTAAGAACTTGCGACGCGTGTCAAAGGTTTGCCGCAAAACCCCACTCTCCAGCAGCAGAACTAACACCAATACCATTGTCGTGGCCCTTTGCCCAATGGGGACTTGATATGGTGGGCAAGTTACACAAATCCTGGCCAGGAGGAAAGGAGTACATGCTAGTAGCTGTCGACAAATTTACAAAGTGGATAGAAGCGAAGCCGATAAATTCACCAGACGGAGCATCCATGATAAAATTCATAAAAGGCCTCGTCTTCAGATTTGGAGTGCCCCACAAAGATCGTCACGAGACAATGGCGGTAACTTCACATCCCACGAATTCAAAGATTATTGCGAAGAAGTGGGTATCAAGTTGCACACTGCGTCGATTGCACATCCTCAAACCAATGGGCAAGTCGAGAAAGCCAATGGCATCATCTGCAATGGCATCAAGAAACGCACTGTTAGGACCACTGGAAAAAGCTCGACATACCTGGCCAGAAGAACTACCAAGTGTGTTGTGGAGCATCCGAACAACACCAAATACAGCGACACAGGAGACCCCGTTTTTCCTGGTCCATGGAGCAGAGGCAGTACTGCCAATAGAAATAGAGCACGACTCCCCCAGAGTCACAGAGTATAATGAAGAAACTTCCAAGATAGCATTGGAAGACGACGTCGACGCACTCGACGAAGCTCAAGACGAAGTACTATCAAGGGTAACCAAATACCAACAGGACTTGAAGAATTACCACAGTCGACGTTTGCGGCCAAGATCTTTTCAGGTGGGAGACCTAGTTCTTCGGCTCACGCAAAAAAGTCATGAAAAACTCGAGTCACCATGGCTTGGCCCTTACATTGTCACGGAAGTAATCGGAGGAGGAGCATACAGGATAAAGGACAAGAAGACAGGGGTGGTGGAGCAAAACCCCTGGAACGTGGCGCAACTCAGGCGGTTCTACGCCTAGAGTCGAAATATAGTCCCTGTAAAACTTCAATGTACTGAAACGCCCGCGAGTTTTCAGACGCACTCTTTTCCTTTTTCGGGGCACCGAGTGGGGCCGGGAAAGGTTTTTAATGAGGCGGGCTCGCGGTGCTGCAATATAATAAAGATAGTATCAATATAACTTTTCTTCATCGACACGCTCAAAGTCTCCGACACGACGAATTTCAATATAGTTCCTCGAAAAAAGAAAAGCCTTGCCTTGGTATTAAAATACCTCGCGAGTCAACAAAAATACAAAATAGTACTTAACAAAAAAGCTCGGGGGCTGATTCTCGCTAAAACTGCATATTGAAAAAATGCCTTGGTTCAAAACCTCGCAATACACAAATACAGAAAATAGCCACCGGAACACTCGGGGGCTAGACAAATATAGAAATATGATGATTGCTTTACAATATAATCACAATCATGGGTTACAAAGAAGATTTATCTACCAAAGGAAAATAATTAGCCTTGATTCAATATATCATCAAGGGTAATTTTGTTTTCTTCAGGAGCAGCGCCAAGAAAATCAGCATAATGACCATCTGCAAAAAAGTCGGCATCCATCCGAAGAAGGTCTTCAATCATTTCTTCGGCTATAGGCGAAACCTTCGTGTTGATTCGGTCGACACCAACTCTTCGGCGCCTTACCTTCTCATGGACTTTCGCAACAACTTGGGTCAGGTCAAGCTTTGAGTGGCAAATCTGAAGCATGATAAGGGCAAATCTGGCGCCAGCTACCAGTTGAGCTCTGACAAAATCATGGATCCTGTGAGCATCCTTGAATTTCTCCATTAACTCGGGAAGAGTTTTTGGTTGAACGTTCCGAGGAAACATGGAGTTATAAATCATAGACAGGGTCTTGGTACAGAAGTCAAGGAAGTCGCGAGTTTGAGAGGTACGATCCTGAAATCTGACAATCTGGCGGGTCCTCTCTGGAGTAGCCCAAAACAGAGAACCATGGTCAAGGGAAAGGTTAACAAGGAGGTTCGTCCTAGTATTTACCCTCTCTTCCTCGGCAGCAGCATCAGTAAAGGAACCTATCAAAACAACGGAGTAGAAAACTTTAAGAGACACAGCATGAAGACGAAAGATATCGGAGGATGAAACAAGCATACCCGACATATCCGTACTGGCTTCATTCATTAACTCGAGCATGAAATTTTCTCGAGTAGTTGCCTTTTCAGCCTCGGAAGCAGCGATTTCCTTAGCAGCCACGGCCTCGCGAGCTTGCTGAAGTGCAATTTTTTCGGCTTCAGATGACTTACGAGATTTTTCCATCATCACAAGTGTTTGCTTCTTTGCATACTGAAGTTGCTGCCGAAGTTCATCCAATTCTCGCGGCAAAGAATCTTCGACAGGTGTAGCATCAGCAAGAGTTCTCCTTGAGCGAGAAGAAGAAGGCGAAACATTGGAAGGAGCGGAAGATGGAGTATAGTTATCAAATACCAACTGAAATTTAATAAAACAAGACAATATCAATCAACAAGCAAAGATAGAGTTTTCATTAATCTTTCGGGATAGTTACAAAGGCCTTACAGTGGAGGTAAAGAAGTACGTATCGCCAAATAACTACTTTGGCGACAAGAGCAAAAGAAACAGAGAAAGAAAAAACAAGGAGGCATGCAACTAGACCTCCAGCCTCGATGAGCTAGGAGTCGAAGCTGGCTTGATCCCGAGATATGCCAAGATTTTCTTCGTGTTGGGCTTGGCTGCCTTAATCAGCGACCTCCATCTCGATTGTTCTATTTGATCGGTGTCGCCAACTTTCATCCAATCAACAGTCTGTTGGCTGTCAGCAACCAGGGCAACAGTGCTTTCGACAGCAATCTTCATGTTTTCCTGACGCATCTTCAGTCCAAGGTCTTCTGCTGAGTTGAAGCTCTTGGCAAGGGCAAGGAAAGTCGGGGGCTCCTCTTTCTTCGGGAAGAAGTAGGGGAACAGCGTCGACAATCCTGCACTAGCATTTGCCACGCCTTCACGAATTTCGGACCCATGAAGCTCCAGATAAGAAAGTGCGTCAAGGAGAGGGTCATTGACGGGATTCTCCAGATCAAAATCTTGGTTTGTTTGGGCTGCCACAGGAAACAAAACATTAATCAAAAAACAAGAAACAGGAAGTCCACTAAAAAATAGAAGGGATCGATAATATTACTTTCAGTACGTCGACTTTGTGATTTCAGGCGCTTGAGGATCCCTTGTTCACGAGCAGCTTGTGCAACTTTATGCTCGTTTAAAGCAGATTCAGCATCCTCAAGTCTTTTCTGCAGTTCTTCGACACTAGCAGCTTTTGCTTTGGCTTCATCAGCCACGGCTTTGGCTTCGCTAGCAACAAGTTCGGCTTTCTTGCGAGCCGCCTCACTTTGCTCTAGTTTTTGAGCAAGTGCGTCGGCACGTTTATTGGCCTCTGCAAGTTTCTCTGTCGAGATAAAAAAAAGGAGGAAAGATCAAAAATCGCGACAAACAACAGGAGCAAAAAGTCAGAAAGAACAGCAAGTATAAAGGTTGTTACCTTCAGTTCTACTGGCATACTCACGGTACCCAATGAATTGGGATCCGATGCGGATAAGATCTTTGATCATGGGCTATCAAAGAAGAACAAAGCAAGAGAAACATCGGCATGAAAAAAGAGTGAAGGCGTGAAAAAGCAAAATAGAGGAAATATAGATATCGACAAACTTACATCATCCAAGAGCAGGGTCGAAGAGCTGCCCAATTGAGGGGCAGGTTCAAGAATTGTTTCAACCCTTGTCCTTTTTGGTGAAGGAGCAAGGGGGCTTGCTGGCGGAGTTGTGGTGACGACGTCTCGTTGAGGAGGCGAGGATTCTTCTCCTTCAACTAGCGTGTCTGAGGCAAGTACAGTATGTGACATGCTTGTTCGAGGAGCCACGTCAACAGTTGGTACTTCTTCCTCGTCATCACTGTTAATTAAAAATCGACAGCATAAAAAGCAAGACAAGATAAACATTTCGAGTACAGAAATACGGAGAAATAAAAATGACTTACGAGCTGACAAGAGATTCAATATAAGGATCATAAGTTGCCTTCGGATGAGAAGGAACAACTTTTTCGGCCTTCGAAGTGCCAGAATCCTCGGCGTCATTCCTTTTCCTTTTGTTCTTTGGGGAAACAGCAGGAGGAAGGGATTGCGTCGACTCGCTGGCGTCAGATTCAACTTCTTTTTCATGGGAAGCCGCAGATTTGTGAGAACCTGCGACTTCACTTTCAGGAAGAGAAGAACCTTGGTTGTCTTCGGCAATGATAGCTTGTTCTTCGACTTCTCCATCCTCGGGAAGAGGAGGAAGGGAAGCCATAGTAGGATGGTTCTGTAGGAAAATAGCGACAAAAGAAAAATTAGAGAGATATCAATACAATGAGATGCAGGGAAAGTTCGGAACAAGACAAAAATTTGAGAAGACAAAATACCTCGGGGAGAGGATTGGCGGAGCTGTATGGTTCCACGCGGCAAGAGGAGGGAATAGGATCCTTCTTGCTCAAACGGGAAATTCTTCGAATCAGTTTCTCCAAGTCCTTTGCAGAAAGATCATTGGAGAGCCTATTGGCGTCATTTTCACCAGCATACGTCCAAAGGGGATTTTTGCGAGCCTGAAGAGGCTGCACTCTAATCCTAAGAAAGTAGGCAGTGATTTGAACACCAGACAGTTCTTTGCCTCGAGTATTTTGAAGTTCATGAATACGAGACATAAGTGCTTCTGTCGCTTTTCTCTCTTCGTCGGACGCTTCAGCGTCCCAGGAGCGGCGGCGCTGAATTTTGGCACTTCCGTCGAAAGGGATTATGTTGTGCACAATAGAATTGGCACTTTCTTCGTGTATGTAGAGCCACCTTTTGCGCCACCCTTGGACAGAATCAGGAAATTTGACGTCGAAGTAATCAACGTCAGTTCGGACACAGATAACAACGCCGCCTATGTTATAGGTGGCGTTGTGGGAGCCATTGCGGCGGAGGCAGAAAATGCGTTTCCACAGAGCCCAGTTAGGAGGGATTCCAAGGAAGCATTCGCACAGCGTGATAAAAATGGAAATATGGAGGATGGAATTGGGGGTCAACTGGTGCAGCTGAATCCCATACACAAAAAGAAGGCCGCGGAGGAAATCGTGAATTGGGGCAGAAAGGCCGCGAATGAGGTGATCAACGAAACTAACCCGGTACTCCATTGGAGGGTTTGGGTAGCTTTCTTCGCTGGGAAAGCGGATGGCGTCCTCTTTCTTCATCAGGCCAAGCCTCTTCAGCATGTTGACATCCTGGTTGGAGATTTTAGATCTCTCCCACTCAAGATCTTCAGCGGCCATCTTGGATTCCGGAGTACTGTGGCGAGTGAGTCGCGTGCGTGGTGGCATCAACGGCACTGGAAAAGCAACGTTCGTGCGTGCGGAAGATCAAAGAGAGTTGGGCGCAGGGGAAGTTTTTGCAAAGAGGAACAGATGTGCGGCGCAAGCGAAGGAGTGAACGGAGGTTGAAGAAAGGTTTATATAGGAATCGGGCGAAGCAATGCACCGTTGGATGAAGAGATCGTGTGGTGAAAAAAGATCTTGAAGATAAAAGGGTAAAAAGGTATTTTTATTGAGATGGAATAGAACAGGCGTTACCGTACGTGCGCCAGGAAAAGCGGAGGACGTGTGTCCCCCACTTGCACGACGTGTCAACGGGGTGGAAACAATGGACCCACAATGCAGAAAAATCACGACTGTTAACAAAGATGAAGTAAATTTGACTAAGGGAAAGCATGCCGACAAGAAAATAAAAGAAGATTGGCGACAGGAGAAGTTATTGAATACTTCGGGAGCCTTTGATCAAATACAAGTTTTTGCCCAAATGCTCGGGGGCTACTTCGACAAAAGTAAAATTTCGAGTATGGCAATATAGAAATTGTGGGAGCCTACAACCAAGCACAAGTCCTTGGTTGTAGCCTCGAAACTACTCCCATCGGGAGCGCTGTTCGCGCACCCGAGAGATGAAAAGAAGATCATATCGAGAAATAATGACAATATAGCGACAAGGTGGACTAAAGTGTTGAGCCTACAACCAAGCACAAGTCCTTGGCTGTAGCCTCGGGGGCTACTCCCATCGGGAACGCTGTTCGCGTGCCCGATGAAATTAAAAAAGAAAAATAGAAAAGCAAAAGAGTATATTTCGAGTTATAACTAACTCTACATATACTCCCATCGGGAGAGCAATATAAGTCATATTTGACTCGATAAAATGTGCCATTCCAACAGCCGGAAAAGCACTCGACAATATATTCTCAGAACGCCAAAGTTGCGATCAATTTCTGAATGCCGCAAATTTGCGAAGGTAAGACCCCAGATCCGTTCTGCTGGGCGTGGCATCGCCGAAGACTGCGCTCTGCTACTTTTATCCGTATCAACAGATACGAAGAAAAATCCTAACGGACGCGTTAGGTACTCGATAAATTTGACTGGGACTCGACAGAATGGTAAGACCTTAAGCGGCACCTGTCGAAGTTTACACCAGTATCCCGAGATCATGTCCAGGGACGTGATCTTGAAGTAGGTTTTTGCGGATTGCCACTAGAGCAGTTAACTAGTACCTGATCCGTCAGATGAACTAGCCCCAACTACCATTATCCCTGTACAATATAGAATTTTATGTGAAGAAATATAAAAAAGTTAAAGCTCTTGAATAAAAATAAACAGTGGAGATTTTCCCTGACTCTACGATTCAAGCAAAATCTCGGGGGCTACTGACATAGGCATCCCAAATGGGCCTGCCGAAGATAGTACCCGGGGTTTACTGAAGGCCCAATACCCGAAGAATAAGAAGATTCGGGAGCCCAAGATATATTAAGGAAAGTTAGAGTTGTAATAGAAAGTGTTATTTGTAATCTGGCGGGATGAGTTTGAAACCGTCCCGGACTCTGTAACTTGTACAAAACGAAACCCTCGGCTCCGCCTCCTATATAAAGGGGGAGTCGAGGGACGAAGAGATCATCGAATCATTGTCTGCAAACCCTAGTTTTCATAATCGTCGAGTACTTTTCGGCTGAAACCTTCGAGATCTACTTGCCCTCTACTTCCAACTAAACCCTAGCCTACAATTCATAGGCATTGACAAGTTAATACCTTGTCAGTGGGAGAGGCCCGAGACGCTTGAACACTGAAACTTCATTTGTTCCCTTCTTCTGCGGTCTACATTCTGGGTAGTTCTCGATTGTAGGCAATCGGCTCATTCCTGAGTCCCAGCAGTGTTTAAAGAAAGGACAGTTCCAATGCCTATCGATGTCTTCTTGATCTCTTGACTTCCCTCTAGCGTGACGCTCGTACCCTTTATCGTCTCTATCATATCGACGATACCTCCTGTCATCTGCATCAGACCGACGATATCTTTCGTCATCCACGTCATAGCACCGACGTCGGTCATACTGCTGCTCATATTTGTTAAGGAGATGCGCGGAGAGTGGTCGTTGATACCGCACGCTTCTCACTTCTTCTTCTGTCAGGTACCGTCTGTTATCATGTTGGGGCCGGTCGCGTGGATCGGCCTCCTCTTTCTCCTTGCCACGGGAGTGACTGCTTTCTGCTTTATCTTTGCCATGGCAGGTCCCAAGCCCTGCCATGTTGACACCAAAAGAGAAACCTGGCTCGCGTCTTAGGGAGTGACTGAGATCCACCATGTTGACGCCAGGAAACGGATGTGTGTCTACTTTCATGGCAAATTGTCCGAAGATTAATCGGCCTGACTCTATCGCCATTTGAATCTGTGCGTGCAACACTTTGCAGTCGTTGGTGGCGTGGGTGAACGTGTGATGCCATTTGCAGTATGGTCTACCGTTCGTCTCTTGTGACGTAGGAATTTTGTGGCCTTCGGGTAACTTCAGCTGTTTCTCCTTCAGCAGCAAATCAAAAATCTGCTCAGTTTTGCTTAAATCAAAGTCAAACCCTTTTGGAGGCCCTAGTTGTTTCACCCATTTGCAGGACACGGGAACTGGCGTCCGAGTCCATTCAGCCACGGTGACTTCCTGATCTTCCGCAAGGTCTTCATCCTCCTTAGTGTCGACCAGGCCTATCGTGCGCTTGAACTTGTCTTGGTACAATTCTGGGTGGCGCTGTTCATACGAAGTTAGTCTCTGGACCATGTGCGCCAACGAATTGTACTCCACTTGGAACGTCAGATCCTTGAGTGGCGCTGCGAGGCCTGCCACGGCCAGCTCGACTGCTTCTTTCTCAGATAAATGAACCGAATAACATCGGTTCTTGACAGTTCTGAAACGTTGAATGTATTCAGACACCGTCTCTCCTCGCCTTTGCCGAACCTGCGTCAGATCGGCAATGCCCGCTTTGGTAGCTTTTGAATGATATTGTATGTGAAACTGCTCTTCCAGCTGCTTCCATGTCCGAACTGAATCTGGGGGTAGCGAGGTGTACCACCCAAAGACTGGACCCGTGAGAGATTGGGCAAAGAACCTCACACGTAGCGGTTCTGATGCTGAAACCATGCCCAACTGTGCCAAGTATCGGCTCACGTGCTCGATGGAGCTAGATCCTTCTGATTCACTGAATTTTGTGAAGTCAGGGAGCCGATATTTAGGAGGCAGCGGGATCAGGTCATACTCATTGGGATACGGCTTGGAATAGCCGATTGTTTTCTTCTTTGGCAGGATACCGAACTGATCTCTCAGGATTGCGCTGATCTAATCCATAGTAGGAGCTGTAGAGGTTGAGCTGTCCGGACTCGTTGTAGTGGCATATTTAGTTAGCCACGCTTGTTTCTCAGCATCTGCTCCAGAACTCCCCGCTGCTCCAGCAATCCCTCCTGCCGTAACAATCGCTCCTGCTCCGGCAATTCCTCCTGCCGAAGTTTGGATCGCGCGCGTCCAGTTGTTGCAGTCCGGCACATATGTGCACACGTATCCATATGGGATCTCCTTGGGCGGCTCATACAAGAATTGGTAGTCGCCAGGATCACCTCCAACCTTGTAGACAACGTATGCCGGTGAACCTTGTTGCTGTGGAGCTGCCATCGCGAATGGCAGTGGTGGCCTGGTGTGGAATGGTATCTCTCCCTGGTGAGTCCCTAAAACAGGTCCTGACGGAGAATACTGATGTTTCATGATTTCTTGCACCACACGAAGCGCAACTCGCTCAAGCGTATTCACCAGGCTCTCAGAATGCCGATGTAGAGAATGAGCCACAGCATAGTTAATTTCTTGGCGCACGGCTCTGGTACGTTCCTCCGAAGGGAGAGACAGATCTAATCCCTCGAACGCGCCTTCTGGTGTGAATCCTTTGAACCTGATGCCGTGCGAACGGGTCTTCTCAAAAGAGCCGATGAGATCGGCTTCAAAGATGGCCTTCAGCTCATCGTATTTCTTCTTATGCTCTGCAGGTAGATCCTCGTACTTGATCAGTTCGTCCGACATCTTGGCTGCCGATGTTGACGTGGTTGTTGTAGAAAGTGTCCCACCGGGCGTGCCAGAATGTGTTGCCTGCCAAAACTCACCGGCGAGCAGTGGTTAAGCAACACGAAGAGCCGGGAGACTCCCAAAACCGCTTAGTGGGCCCTGGCGCCTCGCGTCGTCCCGCAAAGTCCCAGCACACGTCCTGGCGGTTGCAAGGGCGTGTCACCTGACCTATACCTGATCAGGAAGGTGTTGGATTGCTTCAACTAGTCTCCTGCATGGTAGACACGTAAACATTAAATACGAGCCCGATCGGCTCTCAGGTTGCCCTGTGGATCGGCTCAAAGAGCCGATCGCCCCATGGTTCACGTTGGATTTACGATGACATGGGGATCCTGCTTGATCAAAATAAAGCTAAACCAATCTACGACAGTTTAGGGTTTTCACCGCATAATCGGAACATCCTACGCGTAGTTGGGCCTAGCAGATACGAAAGATGATGGAAACTATCCCTACAAGAGGCCTAAAAACCAACGTTAAGTCAATTCCCGGAACATCCCTTATAGGAACGGTAAAACAACACCTCACGCACTACCGGATCATCCAACCCCAGCATAAGGCCTAATCATGCAGATATTAAACTAATCCTTGAAACAAGGAGCAACTATAACAGATTGGATCTACTAAGTAACGAACAAGCAAGGTGCTGCCCTTACACCTGAATAGGTGCAAGGACAGCTAGATATCGAGGGACGGCATTGCTAAGCAAATATGCATAAGAAAAGCATCAATGCAAGCCCCAAAACATCTACGATAAATAGTGCTACTCGCCATCAACAACGCTTCAGCACGAGTAACACAAGGTAACGAATAAACGTATACTGCCTAGATCGCAATGCGATCTAGGCAGCATGATGCTTACCCGGAAGAAACCCTCGAAATAAGGGGTGGCGATGCGCCTGGTTTGTGTTTGTTGTGAACGTGATTGTCCTCCTTTCTCAAAAACCCTAGATACATATTTATAGTCCGTAGACTGTCTAACGTGGGCATAAACCCAACCGTGTACGAGCTAGACTCTGTTTCTTAATCCTAACCGACACGTACACTACTATTATTTACAGATACACGGGCACGCTGGCCCAAATTCTAGCCCCAGGGCCGATTCAGAAACTCCTCTTAGATGTAAATCTTCCAAGCTCATCTTCATCACGGCCCAACTCCAATGCGGTCAAATTCTGGCGATAACAAAGACTCAGCTTCTTCTTTCATGATCTGTATTGTAATCATACTATCCAGATGGTGCAGGTAAGTATTTGATAATTTTGTTTAAATGCAGGAAACTAGATCAACTGAAGTAACACATGCAAAAAGAAGCCAAAAACCTAGTCATACCTCAGAAGTTGGAGGTTCTCAAGCCAAGGTAAAGTATCAACAGTTTCATGTCCACTTGGCTCCTAGATGGTCCTGTTAATTGTGTGCTCTGATTGTTTAAATGCAGGAAACTAGATCAACTGAAGTAACACATGCAAAAAGAAGCCAAAAACCTAGTCATACCTCACAAGTTGGAGGATCTCAAGCCAAGGTAAAGTATCAACAGTTTCATGTCCACTTGGCTCCTAGATGGTCCTGTTAATTGTGTGCTCTGATTGTTTAAATGTAGGCCACCACAACTCATGAAGATAGAAGAGCCAGAAAAATAAAGGAGAGAAAGAATGTGAAGGAACCTAATAGTTCTATACCAAAGGTATGAGCTGCTAACATTGGTACTTTTTAAAACTGGTAATTGAAGCTACCACCTAATCATACATTCATGCGACATTTTTGGTAATTGACAGGAAACAATTTATACCCAGGAAACAACGTATAGCCAGGAGGGTGTATACAGCCAGGAAACTATGTTTAGCCAGGAAGAAATGTTTACCAATCAAGAAGAAGGGAATCATTCAAAGACAACCTACAAGCATCTAGAGGCAAAGGTACTGACCCTCATAGAATGAAAATTACTCTACAAGCATCTAGATTGCAATAACTGAGCCTTATAGAAAGAAATAACAAAATATGTTATCTGCAGACAGCTAGTGTGAACAAGATCATTAAATCGGTCAAAGTGGAGAAGGCACAAGAGAACAAGATGAAAAACAGTGAGGTGAAGAAGAAAAGGAACAAAGGGACAGTAAATGTGACAAAAGGGATGGACGTCGCTTTAACTTCACCAACCAGTGAAACAATAGTGGCTCTTGGCACTGTGCAGAATGCAGACACTGATGAGTACATAGAGGTTATGATCAACATGGTCTTGAAGAGAACCACGAGGTTACCACAAGCAAAGGGGAGAATGACGCTACTCGGTCAAGCTGAGGCACACTCAATCCAGTGGCCAAGGAAGAATGTAAGTTACACTTGCCTCTTGAGAATGCCAATTATCACTTGATCAATATTGTAGTGTCAATACTGTAGTGTCATGAAAAAAACCATGTGAAACATGATCAATACTGTGTTGTTGCTCCTCACCATGTACTGGTGGTTGCTTATAGTTGCTTATACAGTGACCTCTGTGATGCTTGCCAATCATCCTAGCCTAGCTTGATCAATACTGTAGTGTCAATACTGTAGTGGTTGTTTCAAATGAATTGCTTTGCAGTAATGACTCTCTTACTTCTATTTCTCAAGCTATAGGGATGCCAACCTTGTTGGGTAATGCTTGCAGGTCAGCACTGAAGAAGTGGACATGACTCATGCATTAATTGTGAGCAGCATGGACAAGAACTTGCGCATTCATTCCAGATCAGATGGTAGGGTGTTGACATTGGAGGAGCAAGCAGCGAATCGGGATAAAATTAGGAGAACAGATGACAGTCAAAACCCTGACAGAACTAAGAGGAGGAGAACCTTCTCCTTCAAGTCAAAAGCCTCCATAGCTTCTCCAGTCCAGGCTGATGAATTGCTGGATGATGTGTGACCAGGCTGGATGATGCTTTCAAGCTGATGAATTTGTATGTTATCTAATGCTGGATGATCATGTTTATGACTGCTTATGACTGAATGCTTGTAAGTTATCTGATGCTGGATGATCATGTTTATGACTGCTTATGACTGAATTCTGTTTATGACTGAATGCTTGTTTGTGTAGACTGAATGCTTATGACTGAATTGTAAGTTAAATGATTTGACTGAATGTTCATGAATGCTGCCAGCACAGTAATTCAAAATTTGCCTACAAAAAGAAACAGCGGCATTAGGCCTATATGCCTGGAAACAAATTTGGAGGCATTTGCAGAAATGCCGGCAAAAGCTTTGAACGGCATCTTTTTTCAGTGCTAGAAAAAGATTCCGCGGCTTCTCCAGCTTGTGCCAGAATAAGATTCCGCGGCATCTCCAAAAAAGTGCCGGCAAAAACCTTGGACGGCACAAACCGAAAAAGCTGGCAAAATTCTTAACAGGCTCAAACAGGTCTGCCTGAAATAGCTATTACTGGCACCTGCGTCTGTGCCTTGAATTGCATACGGCGGCATTTTTCGAAATGTGCCGGCAAAGACCTTCCTCGACTGGAATAAACGCAGCACTTTTTTTTGTGCCTTGAAAAACCTTTGCCGGCACTTTTGGTGCCTTTGCCGGCACTTTTTTGTGCCGGCAATCAAGGTACCTGACGCAGTGCCAGCGGGGTACATCGACTACCTTCGCCTCTTCTACTGCGGCTTCGGCGCCGCGCCGGCGGCCGCCGGGTACGCCGCGGTCCTGCTCTGGCTGGTGCTGCTCTTCTACCTCATCGGCGACACTGCGTCCGAGTCCTTCTACGCCTCCCTCGAGAGCCTCTCCGTCCGCCGTGGCCGGGGTCACGCTCCTCTCGCTCGGCAATGGCGCGCCGGACGTCTTCGCTAGGGTCGTCTCCTTCGCCGCCGGCGAAGGCGGGGGCGGTGGTGTGGGCCTCAACAACGCGCTCGGCGGTGCGCTCTTCGTGTCCACCGGTGGTGGGCGAGGTCGTCACGCGCGCTGCCGGGTCGCGCGGCGGAGCCGTCGTGGAGCTGCGCAGGTTCGTCTATGCAACCTAGCAGTCCGTAGGTCTAGTATTATTGGGATTCTCTTGACCAAACAAGTGTAGTTTCTTTTGGTTTTCTCTCAGTTTACTTGTGCGTTGGATCTGTACAGATTTTTCTTGATCTCATATTCTCATTCCTATTTGGTAAAAAGAATGTAGTAAATTTTTTCTTCCCAGCTGCCAAACGGTTCAGTGGTAAGAAAATGTTACTTTTCTTCATGAAATTTTCCAGAACTCTTCGACTAATTGGTGAACTAAATATTATTATCACATGGACAAATCAGAAAGAGGATTACTCAACATGCACGCAATCGATTTATTAACTTAATAATTTTAAATGCAATATTTTTTATTATTCAGTATTTTTACTATCTGCTCCATAGATAGAAAAATGTGTACACTTTTTTGTGTTTCAATTTTTTTTGATTTTGACTATTTCCATATATGATTGATTGGGAAGCTGCCAGTAGATATTTCCATATTTTAAAAATAATGTTATTCAAAGTCTAATTATTACTAAATTTTGAGCTTTAGTCTTTGTTCTAAGGTAAACAAAATCTAGAATATAAAATAAAACTAGTTTTATAAATTCCAATATTCATATTTTTTTATCATAGTACAAATTCAGAATGAGCTTTATCTGCATAATCACTGTTATACGGTTGTGTCTGTCTCATGACATGATGAATCAACTACGAGTAAGTTAATCCCTTCACCGTAGCTAATTAACCACTGCTAGCAGAACGTTCCACACATTATAGAGAATCTATTTATCAAAATTACTCTTGTACTAGGGAACCATGAGTACATCAATTGTTTTTCAAAATTGTACTAGAAGCGGAGATTCGGTATGTTTTGTGAAAAAAGTGGTGTCTGGTGAAAAAAAATGTTTTAATGCAAGATGATTGGTTACATTTAATATGATGCAGTCCATTTTAATGCAAGTATTAAACACTCTCAACTGGTAGCATTTAAAGACGTGTGTCAGACATTAAACAGCTTGTATCACTACTTGTATTTTTGCATGTATAATTCATGTAACTCTACCGTATAAATTGAACACTATATTAAATTCAAATCTCCAACAGACATTGATTGGCCTTGATATCATCCTCCAGCGTCCCCGGGTCCCAAACGTGCGGGTAACGGAACCCGGCAACGGGAGGTTGTGCTCCTTCTGCTAGGCCACGTTTGGAGATGGAACGGCTAGTTTAATGATGCAAATCCAAGTTAGTTTGGGAACGTTACTATATTGTGGGACTAATTAACATGTTCAGTTCATTTCTGTCTAAAGCTTCCGTTATGATCTGTACGTGTTGATGATATTGCACATGTTATTTTTTTACTGAAGTTAGTTTTGAAGCTAAATAACAGAAACCAAATCTGAACTGGGGTGTAGATGCTCCTGGTTTAATAAAAAAATCAAAACAAATAGTAAAATAATTTTAAAAAATCTAATATTTTTGGACAATGAACATGAACAAGTGTTCTAACTTCACACCAAAAATTTCTGAGAAAAGACATCTATAGTGGTTTGTGCAAAAAAACTAAAATACGGTGCTGTTTAGAACGTCTAGATTTGTTTCTTACATCACTTCAATTTGTCTTTTTTGCACAGATCACTACGTAAGTCTTTTTCTGGAGATTTTTGGTGTAAAGTTAGAACAAGTGTTCATGTTCATTTTCCAAAAAATTCAGATTTTTTAAAATTTTTTGCTATTTGTTTCGATTTTTTTATTAAATCAAGAGCATCTACACCTGGGTTCAGAAATGGCTTGTCCTCTGAGTTATCTCTACTGAATCATGGATGGATAAATATGTATGTAGAAAACGTGCACATTTTTCCTTGGGAGTACAGCTGCATCAGGCTGCTACTGTGTTTTCGACTTTTCGGTGACTCGCTGCCTCGCTGGATGTGTCTCCGGCTGTATCCCACGTCCAGCCATTTTGCCACCTATGAAATTACTGCTCAAACAAGTGAACAACTGCCTTCCAAGCATCTTGCCACGCCTAGTCGTGGTCACCACTGCCTCAAGTCCCACTCCCGCACCCTCCCTTCTCCACGTTATCCAACTCACAAAGCTTTCTCATCTAGCACATGTCTTCTCGCGTTCTATCATCTTCTGATGTGCATCCTCGATACAGAGGCCGAGAGAGTAAAATCTTCAGTGATTGGATCGCCTAGAAATGAATAATCAACAGAATTGTTCCATTTCAGAAAAGTAATATCGAGTTATATATCTTCCCACAATAGAGAAAGAACAAGAATAATTGCAGCAGTGCGAAATACAATTGGCAGTATCTATTTTGAGTTGAGGCTCACTCATTCAACCTCTCCACTCTTTTCTCTTTGATGCCACATTTCCTAAAAAGAAAACGTAGGCATTCACTCTTCACTGGGCTGTCGCAACCCAAGTGAACAGCACTCGTCCTGCACTAGCTCCTGCCGTCGGCATAATTGATGCGCATTGCGCACGACAGGACCTACTTCCTCTTCTGAAAGGATGTTTCCCTAAATCTCAACTCTACGAGCTGGCTCAAGATCACAGAGAGAAAGAGACACGAGAGGTTTTTTTGGTGCTGTGTTCAACATCAACAGCTTTTCTGTTTTGCATCCTTTTATTCAGCGATTACAGAATGAGGCCGAGCAACGCGCCCCACGACTTGATCGTGCCATCCCACGATCCGAGCGACGCGCTCAGCAAGCTATGACTAAGTCCAGTCAGCGTCTATCACGCAAATATTCCGGATACTAGCTACCAAGACTGACGAAACTGACAGAAGTAAAAAAAACTAGCTAGTACTGATACAGGGACGACAGGGTTTAAGCTAACAATCTCCCCCTCAACCCTGTCGACCAAGCTTGACATCGACGATCCCCACCTTGTCTCGAAGCTCCTGAAAGCGAACTCGACCAAGTGACTTTGTCAAGATGTCAGCTCTCTGATCCTCAGTCCTCATGAACTCGACAGCAACCTCTCCCTTCTCCACTCGATCACGGATGAAGTGATACTTGAGATCAATGTGCTTGCTTTGATCATGGAGAACTGGATTCTTGCACAGCGATATGGTGGACTTGTTGTCGATGTAGAGGACGAACGGCGCAGTTCTCTTGTTCAGCAACTCGCCGAGAAGACGGGCAAGCCAAATGCCCTGGCAGGCCACGGTCGCCGCTGCTATATATTCCGCCTCGCATGAGGACTTGGCGACCACTGACTGTTTCTTCGATTGCCAGCTGATCGGACTCTCTCCAAGGAAGAACAAGATTCCTGATGTGCTCTTCCTCGAGTCCACGTCACCAGCATGGTCAGAGTCACTGAATCCGATGAGTGTGGCACTGTCTCCATAGCGATATCTGCACCCAAAATTCAGTGTACCGGCGATGTACCTCAGCAGTTGCTTCACTGCTGCAAGGTGGTCGCTCGCCGGTGACTCCATGAATCTGCTCAAGTACCCCACTGCGTATGTGATGTCAGGGCGCGTGTGTGTGAGGTATCGGAGGCTGCCAATTATGCTTCGATAGAATGTTGCATCCACTGGCTTCTCCTTGCTTTCCTTCGACAGTTTGCACCGAGCTTCCATCGGTGCTTGAGTGGAGTTGCACCCCTCCATCCCTGCCTTCTCGAGCAGTTTGGAAGCGTAAGCAGCTTGACAGATGGTCGTGCTCCCCCGTTCCTGCTTTACCTCGAGTCCCAGGTAATAGCGAAGGAGGCCAAGGTCACTCATACTGAAGAGCTGCTTCATTTCCTCCTTGAAGTACAGTACCTCCTGCTCAACTGCTCCAGTGATCACGAGGTCATCCACATAGACCCCGACGAGGAGGAGTGTATCTCCAGATCCTCGAGAGTACACGCCATGCTCAGATGCACTGCGATTGAACCCGAGTGACTCCAGGCTTGCATCCAACTTGGAGTTCCACGCCCTCGGTGCTTGGCGCAGGCCGTACAACGCTTTGTGCAGCTTGTAGACCTTTTGCTCATGTCCATCTGCAACAAAACCTGGCGGCTGCGAGACATAGACGGTTTCCTCCAGTTCACCGTTCAGGAACGCGGATTTCACATCCATATGGTGCACTCCCCAGCCGCGTTGTGCAGCCAACGCGATGATCAGCCTTACTGACTCCATTCTTGCCACAGGTGCGAATACTTCATCGAAATCCACCCCTGCTCGCTGGACGTAGCCCTTGGCAACGAGTCGAGCCTTGTGCTTGACAGTGTGGCCTCGCTCGTCCTTCTTCACCTTGTAGATCCACTTCAATCCAATGGCGCGGTGCCCAGCTGGAAGTGAGGTGAGTGTCCAGGTGTCGTTGGCGTCAATGGACTGGAGTTCATCCAGGATCGCACGGCGCCAGCAGTCCTCGCGTTCAGCTTCAGTGAACGAGGTGGGTTCTTCTCCTGCCATCAAGTTCACGGCTTTGTCGTCAGAGTCCTCTTCCAACTGAGGGCGCTCCGCCTGCGGTGGCAGCTCGCTTGGCGCGCCAAGCAGGTCGCGCACGTGTCGGTAGCGGTGCGGAACCGAGGGACTGTCATCCGCATCGAGGCCGTCCGAGCGTGGTGTCGGTGGCGTCGCGAACTGGACAGGCGCTGGAGAGAGACTCTTGCCGCAGGAGCCTCCTCCCCTTCCTATCGGAGATGGCGGCGGCGTCACTGGAGTGGCCGAGGTAGGAGTCGCAGGAGTGCTGGGGCGGGGCGCTGCTTGCCGGGCCGCCACGGCTCGCGTGATGTATGCAGGGTACTCCACGGTGAAGGAGCTGCTAGACGGAGCTTCTCCTGGCTTCTCCCAGCTCCACCGCGCGTCTTCGTCAAAGACTACGTCTCGCGAGACATGCACGCGTTTTGTGGTGGGATCGTACATCTTGTACGCCTTGGAGCCCTCCGCGTATCCCACGAACACCATGGGGGCACTCCGGTCGTCCAGCTTCTGCAGGTGAGGGCGCGTGATCTTGACATGGCCGACGCACCCGAACACGCGGAGGAAACGCACGTCGGGTTTCCGCCCGTGCCATGCCTCAAATGGCGTCATGCCATCGACACTCCTTGTGAAGCTTCGGTTGAGAATGAATGCTGCAGTGAGCACTGCCTCTCCCCAGAACAGGTTCGGAACCTGCTTGGCCTTGAGCATGCTCCTCGCCATCCCCAGCACCGTCTGGTTCCGCCTCTCCACGACACCGTTCTGTTGAGGTGTGTAGGGAGCGGTGAGGTGACGTTGCACGCCGGTCTCCGCGCAGTGCTCGTAGAAAGTCGCCGAGGTGAACTCGCCGCCCCGGTCGGTGCGTAGCACACGAAGCTTGTGCCCGCACTCGTTCTCCGCAGCTGCTTGGACTTTGACGATGGCAGCCGCGGCCTCGTCCTTGGAGCGGAGGAGCTCCACCCACATGTACCGGCTACGGTCGTCGATGAGCAGCAGGACATACCGCCGCCCTCCCGGAGTCTGCGGCGTGATTGGGCCGCAGAGGTCCCCATGGACCAGCTCGAGGGGTTTTGACGCCCGGTACTTTGCCTTCTGGGGAAAGGGCAGCCGCCGCTGCTTCCCGGCGAGACAGGCGTCGCAGAGCTCCTCGGCGTGCTCGATGTGCGGCAGACCGCGCACCAGCCCACCTCTCGCCATTCTCTGCATGCCATCAAAGTGCAGGTGTCCTAGCCGCGCATGCCAGCGCCAGGCCTCGGACACAAGCCCCATTGCGAGACAGACAGGGCGAACAGGTGAAAACTGAAGTTTGTACAAACGGTTTTGGGACCTCTGTACCTTCATCATCAGTTGGTCGCGGTGATCGCGCACGGTGAGTGTCCCTCGGCGGATGTGAATGTCGAACCAGCTCTCGTCGAGCTGGCCGAGGCTCACCACTGCTCTTGAGCGCTGGTATGTAGAAGACCTCGGTGAAGGCGCGGTGATCACCTCCTTCGACGGCGAAGACGACCGTCCCGCGCCCACGGATGCCCACCACCGAGCCATCCGCGAACCTGACCTTGCCGGTGACGGATCGATCGAGGTCAGCGAAAGCCTCGGACGATCCTGTCATGTGATTGGTGGCCCCGGTGTCGAGGAACCACGTCTCGGTGCCGTGATCGTCGACGTGGCTCGGGGTGACGATGGCCCTTTCCTCGTTGAGGAAGACCTGCCCGCCGGTGCACGTGGTGATCTCCAGGGGTTTGGCAGCTGTGAGCGCCGTGATGGCGCCCTCCTCGGCGTGCTCGAACACCTCCTCGACGATCGCCATCATCATGGCGGGCCCATCTTCCTCTTGCTCAGCTTGGACGAGATTGGCGGACGCCGCCGCCGCCTCGTCGCGTTGCTTCTTGCGGCACTCGCGCGCCCAGTGGCCTTTCTTGCCACAGTAGTGGCAGTGGACCCGGTCTACTTCCTTGCCGTCCGCGTGCGCGCCTTGGTTTGGTTTAGGAGGCGTAGATCCCTTTCGAGCATCTCCCTTCTTCCCTTGTCCGTGGCCGCCACCGCGCGACTGCCTCTTCTTCGCCTCCCACTGCTCCTCGGTGAGACGGAGTTGAGCTCCCCCGGCAGCGCTGCTGCCCTGGTCACCATCCAGGCGCTCCTCGATGGCGCGCAGGTGGCCAGTCACCTCCTCAACCGTCAACGTTGCAGGGTCGAGGAGGGTCTCCATGGAGAAGGCGATCTGCAGAAATTGCCTCGGTACAACAGAGAGAAACTTTCGGACAATTTTCTCCTCACCGATGGTATCTCCCAGTGATCGCAGTGCAGCGGCCAGGTTGGAGATGCGAAGGGCGAAGTCTTGGATCTTTTCGCCGTTCTTGAAAGCCACGGTCTCGAATTCCGTTCGGAGACGCCGCACCCGACCGTCGCGCACACGATCAGGGCCTTGGTACTGGACGCGGATCGCCTCCCACGCCGCCTTGGCCGATCCTTTGCCGATGAGCATGCAGTGCATGTCTTCCGGCGTCGATCGGAGTAGCGCCGCCAAGGTCTTCATGTCGTCGACGCGCGCGACGTGGTCCTCCTCGATGGCCTCCCAGAGCGATGCGGCCTGGAGATTGACCTCCATGACCATCGCCCAGGTGGTGTACCCTCCGCGCTGCAGCATCGGGAATTGCAGATTTGCGCCGGAGCCGCCGCCGGACTCGCGCACTATCTGCTGCACAACCACCTCACCGCCGCCACGCCGTGCCGCGCTCCTGCCGCGACTGAGCGATCGCCATCGCTGCGCGGGCGGAGGAGTGCGGGCCTCGTGCGGTGATTTGCTCGACATGATCACAGGATCGTAACCGCTCTGATGCCAATTGTTTCCCTAAATCTCAACTCTACGAGCTGGCTCAAGATCACAGAGAGAAAGAGACACGAGAGGTTTTTTTGGTGCTGTGTTCAACATCAACAGCTTTTCTGTTTTGCATCCTTTTATTCAGCGATTACAGAATGAGGCCGAGCAACGCGCCCCACGACTTGATCGTGCCATCCCACGATCCGAGCGACGCGCTCAGCAAGCTACGACTAAGTCCAGTCAGCGTCTATCACGCAAATATTCCGGATACTAGCTACCAAGACTGACGAAACTGACAGAAGTAAAAAAACTAGCTAGTACTGATACAGGGACGACAGGGTTTAAGCTAACAAAGGATTCATCCATCCTTATGTGTGCTCAGGATTGTCAGGTGAGAGAATTGCCATGCGTGGAACATTTTACCGACACCTCACACACCCAACACTACACTTAGCAATGCTCTCGCCCTCGGCGCGCAGCTCAGCTCACCTTTGTTGCCTTGATCTTAGAGCATCTCCATTCGTCTCCCCACAGAGCCCCCCACGGCCACTTTTTTTCATCCGGACGGCGAAAAATAGCCCAGTCAGGCCCCCGGTTCCTCGTTTTGATCCGAATTTGAGCCTATTTTCGTCCGGACTCCCCATGCCATCCCCGGCCCCCCGGGGAGCGCTCGGGGACTCCGGATGAAGCTAAACCAACCGCCCACGCCCACGTGTCTCCTCTGTCGTCCGGATTCCCCGAGCCGTCCTCTTTTTCCCCGAGAAACGCCGCTTGGGGAGCACACGACTGGAAATATACTGCCCCCCACGCCAAATCTTCCTCCAATCCGGACAAAAATTTCGCCGGATTTGGGCGTGGGGAGCGCCAACGAGTGGGGATGCTCTTATCTTGGCATATAGTTCCGTCACTAGCTAGAAGCGTTATACTATGTAAACATACTAGGAGGCATAGGCGCGGTGGCACGCCGCGCCCGTGATCAGGATGAATGATTGATCAAAAATATGGTATAGTAGGAAGTAGTGAGGAAGTTTTAGTGGACGTACGTTTAATCTACTGGTGTAGTGGGCTTGAGATCTTGAACAATTTATTCAGCTAAAATTAACCATCTGGAACCCAGAGGAAGGAAAGTAATGGCATACTGTTATCACCAGATTTTGGCCAAATCAGAAGATGAGCCGTAATTGAGATGGGCTTGGAAGATATGCACATGAAGCGTTTATGAATCGGCCTCGTGCGAGAATTTGGGCTAGATTGCCCGTGTATCTGTACATTATGGTAGATCGCATCTTAGTTTAGAATTAAGAGATAGAGTTTGGTCGTATACGACTAGGTTTATTCCAAAGATAGAAAGTCCCCGGACTATAAATATGTACCTAGGGTTATTGAGAAAGGAGGACGATCACGTTCACAATAAACACAATCTAGGCGCATCGCCACCCCTTGTTCCGAGGGTTTCTTCCGGGTAAGCATCATGCTGCCTAGATCGCATCTTGCGATCTAGGCAGTATCGGTTTATTCGTTATCTGGTGTTGCTCGTACTGAAGCCTTGTTGATGGCGAGTAACACCCTTATCTTAGATGTTTTGGGGCTTGCATCGATGCTTTTCTGAATATGTTTGCTTAGCTATGTTGCCCCTCGATATCTAGCTGCGTTTACACCTATCTTAGGTGTAAGGGCAGCACCTTGCTTCATCTTTACTTAGTAGATTTGATCTGTTATAGTTGTTCCTTGTTCTTCAAGGATTAGTTTGATATCCGCATGGTTAGGCCTTGCAAACGAGTTGAATGATCCAGTAGTGCGTAAGGTATGGTTTGCCGTTCCTAGAAGGGATGTTCCGGGAATCGACTCCACGTTGGTTTTTAGGCCTCCTCTAGGACTAGTTTTCCGTTATCTTTCGTATCTGCCAGGCTCAACTACGTGTAGGACGTTCCGGTTATGCGGTGAAAACCCTAAACTGTCGTAGATTGATTTAACTTGGTATTGATAAAGCAGGATCCCCATGTTGACATAAATCCGATATGAACCATGGGGTAATCGGCTCTTTGAGCCGATTCACAGGGTAACCTGAGAGCCGATCGAGGCTCATTTAATGTTTACGTGTCTGCCATGCAGGAAGCTAATCGAAGCAATCCAACACCTTCCTGACCAGGTATAGGTCAGGTAGCACGCCCTTGCAACCGTCAGGACGTGTGCCAGAGCATTGCGGGCCGTCGCCCGAGGGACCAGGGCCCACCAGTAGTCCTGGGAGCCTCCCGGCTCTCCGTGTTGCTCGTCGCTGCTCGCCGGTGGGTTTTGGCAGGCAACACATTCTGGCACGCCCGGTGGGACATTCTACAGCAACTACGTCAACATCTGCAGCTGAGATGTCGGACAAACCAGTCAAGTATGAAGATCTGCCTGAAGATCACAAGAAGAAATATGATGAGCTTAAGGCTCTCTTCGAAGCCGATCTCATCGGCTCTTTCGAAAGGACCCGTACACATGGCATTAGGTTCAAAGGATTCACACCCGAAGGCGTGCTCGATGGAGTAGATCTGTCTCTCCCTTCGGAGGAGCGCACCAGAGCTCTGCGCCAGGAAGTTAATTATATGGTGGCTCATTCTCTACACCGTCATTCTGAGAGCCTGGTGAACACTTTGGAGCGTATTGCGGTTCGCGTGGTGCAGGAAATCATGAAGCATCAGTACTCCCCGTCAGGGCCTGCCCTAGGAACTCACCAGGGAGAGGCACCGTTCCACACCAGACCGCAACTTACATTCACGCTTGCAGCTCCAGAGCCACAGGGTTCACCGGCATACGTCGTCTACAAGGTTGGAGGTGATCCTGGCGATTACCAATTCCTGTATGAGCCACCTAAAGAGATCCCACATGGATACGTGTGCACATACGTGCCGGACTGCAATAACTGGGCGCGCACGAATCAGATTACAGCAGGAGGGATTGCTGGAGCAGGAGGGATTTCTAGAGCAGACGCCGATAAACAGGCGTGGCTAGCTAAATATGCCACCGGAACGAGTCATGAAAGCTCAACCCCTGCAGCTCATACCATGGAACAAATCAGTACGATCTTGAGAGACCAGTTCGGTATCCTGCCAAAGAGGAGAACAATCGGCTATTCCAAGCCGTATCCCAACGAATATGACTTGATTCCGCTGCCACCCAAGTATCGGCTCCCTGAGTTCTCAAAGTTCAATGGATCAGAAGGGGCTAGCTCAATTGAGCATGTAAGCCGGTATTTGGCACAGTTGGGCATGATTTCAGCATCAGACCCGTTACGTGTGAGGTTTTTTGCGCAATCTCTCACAGGACCAGCTTTTGGGTGGTACACCTCATTGCCACCAGATTCAATCCGGACATGGAAGCAACTGGAGGAGCAGTTTCATGTACAATATCACTCAGAAGCTACCGAGGCTGGCATTGCCGATCTGACGCAGGTGCGGCAGAAGCGGGGAGAGACGGTGTCTGATTACATTCAGCGTTTCAGGACTGTCAAGAACCGATGTTATTCGGTTCGTTTAACTGAGAAAGAAGCAGTCGATCTGGCAGTGGTAGGCCTCGCAACGCCGATCAAAGATCTGGCTTTCCAAGTGGACTACAATTCACTGGTGCATATGGTCCAGAAATTGACATTGTATGAGCAACGCCACCCAAAATTGTACCAAGACAAGTTCAAGCGCCCGATAGGCCTGGTCGAGGCAGAAGAAGTTGAAGACTTTGCAGAAGATCAGGAAGTCGCCGTGGCTGAATGGGCTCGGGGGGCAGTCCCCGTGTCCTGCAAATGGGTGAAATAACCAGGGCCTGCGAAAGGGTTTGACTTTGATATAAGCAAAGCTGAGCAGATATTCGATTTACTGCTTAAGGAAAAACAACTGAAGTTACCCGAAGGCCATAAGATCCCTACGGCGCAAGAAATGAACGGGAGACCATGCATACTGCAAATGGCATCACTCGTTCACCCATGTCACCAACGACTGCAAAGAGTTGCGTCGGCAGATCCAAATGGCGATAGAACAAGGCCGTCTGATCCTCGGTCAGTTTGCCATGAAAGTGGACACGCACCCGTTTCCTGGCGTCAACATGGTGGAACTCAACCACTCCACGAGGTGCGAGCCAGGTTTCTCATTCGATGTTAACATGGCAGGGTCTGTGGACCGCCATGGCAAGGATAAAGAAGAAAGCGGTCACTCCCGTGGCAAGGATAAGAAGGAGGCCGATCCACGCGACCGGCCCCGATATGATGACAGACGGTACCTCACCGAGGAACAAGTGAGAAACGTGCGGTACCAACGACCTCTCTCCGCGCATCTCCTTAACAAATACGAGCGTCAGTACGACCGACGCCAGCGGTACGACGTAGACGACAAAAGATATCGTCGGTCTGATGCAGACAACGGAAAACATCGTCGATACGATAGAGACGACGAAGGATATGAGCACCGTGCAAAGGGGAAGTCAAGAGAGCAAGAAGACATGGACAGACACTGGGATTGTCCTTTCTTTAAACACTGCTGGGATTCAGGAATGAGCCGATTGCCTACAATCGACAACTGCCCGGAATGTAGACACCGGAAGAAGGACACAAGCGAGGTTTCAGTGTTCAAGCGTCTAGGGCCTCTCCCACCTCAGAGCAGACGAGCTGAGCCATCTCGAGATGAAGATCTCGACGAGTCAGAAGATGAAGAAGAAGATAGATACCACCGACCAAGGTGGTGCCCTGACGGACTTAGTCACTCCCAAAAGCGCAGGGTTCAGCGGCTACGTAACTTGGAGGAAGCCGAGGTGCAATACTTGTACACGTTGAGGAAAGCGCGGCCCGATCTGGCCGTAAAAATTCAGCAAACTTTGGACACGGAGACGCGTCCACAAAAGAAAGAATGGCGCCCCAAGCAGGTAAAAGCCGATGCAAAGGCATCGGCTGACACAAATATGGTGTTCATACTGCCATCGGAGTTTTGTGCTCCGAGAACCGAAGAAGTGCCAGTAGCACAGTTTGACTGCGGTCCACGGCCAGTTATCTTTGAAAAGCCACGAGAGAAGAGCTACAGACATTTGAAGGCCCTGTACCTGAGAGGTTATATCAACGGGCAGCCTGTCAGCAAGATGTTGGTCGACACGGGAGCGGCAGTCAATATAATGCCATACTCCATGCTACGGTGTTTGGGACGCTCTAACGCAGACCTGATCAAGACTAACGTCACACTAAGCGATTTCAACGGCCAAGCATCAAAAGCGCAAGGCGTTCTGAACGTGGATCTAACCGTAGGCCGAAAGACTATCCCTACGTCATTCTTCATCGTCGACAGCAAAAGCACTTACGTTGTCCTGCTAGGGAGGGATTGGATTCACGCCAACTGCTGCATTCCATCCACAATGCACCAATGCCTGATACAGTGGAATGGAGATGAAGTGGAGGTCGTTCATGCAGATGACTCGATCGAGATCTCATTAGCTGGCATGAATATTTGGGATGCAGACGACCAAGAGCCGATCTCTGGAGTCAGTTTGGACGGCTGTGAGCGCATTGAAGCTTCAAAAAACGGGGTGAGGCTGGTCTTATCCACCGGCCTGACAGAGTAGCAAGACTAAAGTTAATAGACGTACGTGGCAAGGCCGATCCCTGCGATCGGCCCCAAAAAAATAAAAAGCAATGATCTCACCTCAAGTACGTCATGTAATCGTAGTAGAGCACAAATAAGTTGTAAACTCTCATTGAGCAATGCAATCGAGCTAGCAGGTGGAGCCGATACAGTTCCTGGAATCGGATGACTGAAGAGCCGATATCTTCAATTACTTGAAAGATTCGGCTCGGGGGGCACCTAAACGGGTAAGATACGAGGCCATGAAGTATGTTCCCAGTGGTTGTCAATGGCCAGCATCTCAAGAAATATTTCCCAAGTATGTGGGATGATGGACAGTGAAACATGGGGGCCGATGCATGAAATCGGCCAATAAAAAAAATATATACAAAGCAACAGGAGGCAAAGTACAGCCGATGCACAGACTTCGACTTTAGGATGAAAAGCCGATGCGCAGCCATCGACTCAAGAGGTACAAACTGTTACAAGCAGAGGTACAAACTGTTACGATCAGGTATCAAGTTACATGGGTAGGCTCTACTGAAGGAAGGCCTCGAAGGCACGGAGGGCGTCAGCACGGACACGATCCACCTCGGCGATCTCGGCCTCATCATCTCCGTCCTCGCCCGTCACCAGCTGTTTGTTCAGGGCACGTATTTCTGCTAGATCAGTCTTCAGTTGAGCTTTGAGACCTTCTGCTTCCTCTTGGGAGCGGGCAATAAGAGCTTCCCTATCGAAAATAAGCTGCTTGTTTGCCCGGACCCTCTCTTCAAGGTCCGCCAATTCCTTTCGCAAGGTCTCAAGTTCGGCGGTGCTGACAGAAGTGTCAGTTTTGGCATCCAAGGCCGCCTTTTTCTCATTAAGCCGCTGACATTTGTCTGCAATATCGGTTTTCAATGGAAGTTGGGCGTGGCGTAGATTGATTCTCTGATGAGCTAACCTCACCCTGGACCCATAAACAGACAGAGTCACAACTGGCCAAAGTTTCACCTGCAACGTTACCGGGAGATGGTGCTTGATTTCCTCAAGAACGCTCTTCACCTCCTCGGGGTCTTCGACCAACGTCTCGATTGGGGAAGAAAGCAAGGCTTCGAGACGCTGGAATTGGTGTAGGACAGCGATGGGTCGTGGCTCATCGCATGCCGTAGAAGGAGCTGGCTCGATGGATTCAGGGTCGAACGCCAGCAAGCCCGAGAGGTCACAACCCTGACAAGCAGAAACAGCGTTAGTATGCAGCGAAAGGGAAGGGTAAGCCAAACGAAAGGAGTATACCTCTCCTGAGACCAGGGAGACAGCCGATGATGAGGCAATCGGCTCTTGTGTTTCTGCTGGGGGCTTGACCAAGTTGGCGACCATATCAACGGCACCTTCAGAGATTACTGGATCCAGGTTTGCGGAGGGCGTCTGTATTTCCTCGACTCCTCCACTAGAAGTGTCATCAGGCTGTAGAGGAGGTGGTTAGCCGATGTGAGCAGCAAGGGATTAGCATGAAAGATGAGCCAGGGAGAGTGTGGAGGGTAATTACATTTGAAGTCTCTTGGTTTGATGAAGGGGCTTGCGGTTCCGCTCGAGCCCTTTTGGCGCTCACGCTCTGCCCCGCCTTGGTTGGGGCTTGGGGGGCAACAGGTTCAGGAGCTGGCCTTTTCCTGGAAGCCGATGGTGGCAAATCTGGCTGGCTCTGCGTGGTGATTTTCCCAGAGTTGTCCGAGCTCGAATCCCCTCGATTGGAGGGTGTATCCTCGCTGGAGTTGTCCTCGGTGGAGGCCTATTTAATAACAAAGGAGAGTTAGTAAACATAAGTATGTTAGCAGGAGCCTATAAGGATAGATGAAATCAGTCGAGGCATGAATCGACGTACGTGCAAGCTCTCCTGGTCTGGAGAAGGGCTCCGGCGCTTTAAAGTTTTCCTGGCGGCTACTTTCCTCACCATCGTTCTCGCCTTGGTTGAGGCTCGAGGGGCAGCTGGCCCCGAAGATACTTTGCTCTTGGAAGCCGATTTTGGTGGAATCGGCTGGCTCTGCATCACAACCTTTTTCAAGGGTGGCGAGTTTTTGCAGAAGAGGACCATAGGAGCCGGCGGGAAGAATTCAAAGGGGGAACCGTCAGCATGTGTAGGTTCTGGACCATCTTGTTGCTGCAAGGAGACGGAGCAAGGTTATTAAAAGTCATTATAAGCCACTTCAAGAAAATTTGCAAACAGTAGTACCTGTTCTGCAGGGATGTCATATTCAGCATCTAGTTGTTTTAGCAACGGTCCCAGAGCTCTCCTGAAGGCATGAGTTTTCCACATGGACCACCAGGTCTCAAAACCGTCGGTGGACGAGGTGAAAGAGAGGTTGCTAGGGATTGGGATGGCTAGAGCATCAAAGAAGGAGTAACATCTCTGACCAGTGAGGATATCGGGCAAGTCAGCTCTGCTTTCTGTTAAGTGATGGAGGAAGAAATGGGGAGACACCTGCCCAAGACCAAACTGCCGGGCTGCTACGACCGGCTGATAGGACTCATAACCAGGTTTGATGATCCTGTTTGAGGTGCTCATGCCAACTGGAAGGAAGCAGGGACAGATCATGGTGGAGTACAATTGCCGGGTGCTGGTGTCATCGGCAAAGCTGTCTAGCCTGAAGGAGACTGGGTTCTCAAAATTCTCAAATTCCGTGTAAGGGAAGAAGAGAGGATTGTCCAGGCCTTGGAAGAAAGTACTGAACCATTTTGATGCTTCCTTGGGGATCAGTTTGCTACCTGGAAGGCTGTACAAAGCTTGGCCGTAGCTAGTGCATCGGATTTGCTTCCCGTTAGCATCTGGAAAGGTGCGAGTGGCCAAAAGTGGGAAGTTTGGGATGTGGTTCTGGAAATATAGCTGAGCCCATAACTGAATAAACCACCAGGGACCTCCTGTTTTGACTGTCCTTTGAGAATATAATTTGACGGACATTAGTTGGAGGTATCGATAGACCTCTCCAAGGAACAGTTTGCCGATGCCAAGTTGGGTGCCTCTGGCAAGTTCATAGGCCAAGGGAAGGTAATTTTTGGTTGGAGCAAGTGAAGGGCCACAGAATATGAAGTGTTCCAACCAAAAGTTTAGGAAGGCCGTGTGTTCTTTCTCTGTTACAGGGCCTTTATTTTTCATGTGACGACGAAGGTAAGCACCCCAGTTTGTGCACTCTGTTTTGGAAGAGAGCTTGAAAGGAACTCTTGGCAGCATAAAAGCAGAGGGGCTGGGGGATGTAATGTCTAGGCCAGTGATCATCACCACATCTAGCAGAGTTGGTGTCATGGGGCCATGACCAAACATGAAGCAGTTCAGAGCATCAGACCAGAAGTAGCCGATGGTTTTTAGAAGGTTTTCATGCTTCTCAAGGGGAGACAATGATAAGGACAGAGCATCGGCTATTCCTATGGTTTCCCACGTGGATTGGTAAGTTTTGGATACCCTGCTGTACCAGGAAACCCAATCTTCGGGAGGGTTAGGCCAGGCTCGTAAGCAGTCGGCCCAAGAAGTTAGATCTAAATCCTGATTCACGAAGGGGATCCTACGAGCTTCGCAAGAAATCAAACGGGCAGGACCCTCGACAGCACGAGGGCCAAGACAAAGAGAGTTTGGAAGAGAAGGATGCGGCAAAAGAATGTCTGAAACCTAAAATTAATGGTGGAATAAGGCATTAATTCAGATGTTTATTATTAATTCCAACACTATGCTCAGATGGCGAGGGGCAGTTAAAGATTAGGCCAGAAACCGTTGCGTTGGCGTTGGACGATTCCGCCATCTGATTCGCTGGCGGAGATGAATCTGCGCGGTTGGGGATCTGGGATTTGCGCCGCCGCGTGTTGAATCTGTTCGATGGGCAATTGGGGATCTGAGTTTGGCCCTTTAGACGAGGGTCACAGGTTACCGTTTGAATTTGGAACTGAATCTAGCCTTATTAGCGTTTTATGGTAAAAGACCGATGCGTTGCCATCGGCTCTTTTGTGTGTTGACCTATTTTGACAATCGGCAAAATCAAATATGGAAGCATTCTTCATTGATAAGAAGGTTTTATACAAGAAGAGCCGATTGCTCTCAAAGGATGATCTGCTACCTAAATTGCTACTACTAGTCCTATTCTAGTAGCCCCTAGCCTAGGGGCCATCGCTGCCCTCATCGTCGCCGTCCGCGCCGCTGTCGGCACTGCTGCCGGCGACGTCCTCGTCGCTGCTGCTGAAGCCCTTGGCGGGAGCTTCTTCTTCTTCCTCATCGTCATCGTCGTCGTCGTCCGACCCGGCGCGGAAGCGCTTCATCGGCGGGTACTCATCGGAGGAGGTCTCTTCCTCCGCTTCGTCCTCCTCGTCGGAGGAGAGGCCCGCGTCCCAGGAGAAGAGGTCGTCGTCGCTCTCCTCCTCCAAGGCCCCGTCCATGAGGAAGTGGAGGTCATCCTCCCCGTCGGTCAAGGAGTCGTCGTCCTCAGACTCGACGGAGAAGTTCCAGTCCCTCTGGTCCCACCACTCTGGGGCGCGGGCCTCGTACGCCCTTATCGGGTCGTACTCCAGCATTGGCTCGCTGGAGGAGGATTGGAAAGAGAGAGCCGAGGAGGCAGAGGAGGAGGAGTCTGATACGTCTCCGACGTATCGATAATTTCTTATGTTCCATGCCACATTATTGATGTTATCTACATGTTTTATGCACACTTTATGTCATATTCGTGCATTTTCTGGAACTAACCTATTAACAAGATGCCGAAGTGCCGATTCTTTGTTTTCTGCTGTTTTTGGTTTCAGAAATCCTAGTAAGGAAATATTCTCGGAATTGGACGAAATCAAAGCCCAGGGGCCTATTTTCTCACGAAGCTTCCAGAATTCCGAAGGAGAGACGAAGAGGGGCCACGGAGGGGCCACACCCTAGGGCAGCGCGGCCCCCCCCTTGGCCGCGCGGCCCTGTGGTGTGGGGCCCCCGTGCCGCCTATTGACCTGCCCTTCCGCCTATAAAAAGTCTCCGTGACGAAACCCCCAGTACGGAGAGCCATGATACGGAAAACCTTCCAGAGACGCCGCCAACGCCGATCCCATCTCGGGGGATCCAGGAGATCGCCTCCGGCACCCTGCCGGAGAGGGGAATCATCTCCCGGAGGACTCTACGCCGCCATGGTCGCCTCCGGTGTGATGTGTGAGTAGTCTACCCCTGGACTATGGGTCCATAGCAGTAGCTAGATGGTTGTCTTCTCCCCATTGTGCTATCATTGTCGGATCTTGTGAGCAGCCTAACATGATCAAGATCATCTATCTGTAATTCTATATGTTGCGTTTGTTGGGATCCGATGAATAGAGAATACTTGTTATGTTGATTATCAAAGTTATATCTATGTGTTGTTTATGATCTTGCATGCTCTCCGTTATTAGTAGATGCTCTGGCCAAGTAGATGCTTGTAACTCCAAGAGGGAGTACTTATGCTCGATAGTGGGTTCATGCCTGCATTGACACACAGGACGGTGACGAAAGTTCTAAGGTTGTGTTGTGCTGTTGCCACTAGGGATAAAACATTAGTGCTATGTTCAAGGATGTAGTCACTAGTTACATTACGCACCATACTTAATGCAATTGTCTGTTGTTAGCAACTTAATACTGGAGGGGGTTCGGATGATAACCTGAAGGTGGACTTTTTAGGCATAGATGCAGTTGGATAACGGTGTATGTACTTTGTCGTAATGCCCAATTAAATCTCACTATACTCATCATGATATGTATGTGCATGGTCATGCTCTCTTTATTTGTCAATTGCCCAACTGTAATTTGTTCACCCAACATGCTGTTCGTCTTATGGGAGAGACACCTCTAGTGAACTGTGGACCCCGGTCCAATTCTCTTTACTGAAATACAATCTACTGCAATACTTGTTCTACTGTTTTCTGCAAACAATCATCTTCCACACAATACGGTTAACTCTTTGTTACAGCAAGCCGGTGAGATTGACAACCTCACTGTTTCGTTGGGGCAAAGTACTTTGGTTGTGTTGTGCAGGTTCCACGTTGGCGCCGGAATCCCTGGTGTTGCGCCGCACTACATCTCGCCGCCATCAACCTTCAACGTGCTTCTTGACTCCTACTGGTCTGATTAAACCTTGGTTTCTTACTGAGGGAAACTTGCCGCTGTGCGCATCACACCTTCCTCTTGGGGTTCCCAACGGACGTGCCAACCACACGCATCAAGCAAATTTCTGGCGCCGTTGCCGGGGAGATCAAGACACGCTGCAAGGGGAGTCTCCACTTCTCAATCTCTTTACTTTGTTTTTGTCTTGCTTAGTTTTATTTACTACTTTGTTTGCTGCACTAAATCAAAATACAAAAAAATTAGTTGCTAGTTTTACTTTATTTGCTATCTTGTTTGCTATATCAAAAACACAAAAAAAATTAGTTACTTGTTTTACTTTATAATATCATGCATGTTTTTATTTCACTAGTTAAGCATAATGGAAAACAACAAAAATATGAAAGATCTTTATGAACTTTATCTTGAATTAGGACATGATGTGTTTGAAGAGAGAATTAAAAAACCCATGGAACTTTATATGCATGCTAATGGGAATGTTATTACTATGGATGCTTTGAACACCATTGTTGCTAATGCTATGGAAAATTCTAAGCTTGGGGAAGCTGGCTCTGATGAGCATGATCTTTTTAGTCCCCCAAGCATTGAGGAGAAAATTTTCTTTCATGATTACAATATGTCTCCTATATATGATGATAGCCACTTTGTTGAATTTGCTCCCACTACAACTAATAAAATTGATTATGCTTACGTGGAGAGTAATAATTTTATGCATGAGACTCATGATAAGAATGCTTTATGTGATAGTTACATTGTTGAGTTTGCTCATGATGCTACTGAAAGTTATTATGAGAGAGGAAAATATGGTTGTAGAAATTTTCATGTTACTAAAACACCTCTCTATGTGCTGAAATTTTTGAAGCTACACTTGTTTTATCTTTCTACGCTTGTTGCATTATGCTTCTTGAACTTGTTTATTTACAAGATTCCTCTTCATAGAAAGCATGTTAGACTTAAATGTGTTTTGAATTTGCCTCTTGAAGCTCTCTTTTGCTTCAAATACTATTTCTTGCGAGTGCATCATCAAAACTGCTGAGCCCATCTTAATGGCTATAAAGAAAAGCGCTTATGGGAGACAACCCATGTTTTTACCTACAGTACTTTGTTTTTATTTTGTGTCTTGGAAGTTGTTTACTACTGTAGCAACCTCTCCTTATCTTAGTTTTGTGTTTTGTTGTGCCAAGTTAAGCCGTTGATAGAAAAGTAAGTACTAGATTTGGATTACTGCACAGTTCCAGATTTCTTTGCTGTCACGAATCTGAGTCCACCTCCCTGTAGGTAGCTCAGAAAATTAAGCCAATTTACGTGCATGATCCTCAGATATGTACGCAACTTTCATTCAATTTGAGCATTTTCATTTGAGCAAGTCTGGTGCCATTTTAAAATTCGTCAATACGAACTGTTCTGTTTTGACAGATTCTGCCTTTTATTTCGCATTGCCTCTTTCGCTATGTTGGATGAATTTCTTTGATCCATTAATGTCCAGTAGCATTATGCAATGTCCAGAAGTGTTAAGAATGATTGTGTCACCTCTGAATATGTCAATTTATATTGTGCACTAACCCTCTAATGAGTCGTTTCGAGTTTGGTGTGGAGGAAGTTTTCAAGGATCAAGAGAGGAGTATGATGCAACATGATCAAGGAGAGTGAAAGCTCTAAGCTTGGGGATGCACCCGGTGGTTCACCCCTGCATATTCTAAGAAGACTCAAGCGTCTAAGCTTGGGGATGCCCAAGGCATCCCCTTCTTCATCGACAACATTATCAGGTTCCTCCCCTGAAACTATATTTTTATTCCATCACATCTTATGTGCTTTGCTTGGAGCGTCGATTTGTTTTTGTTTTTGTTTTGTTTGAATAAAATGGATCCTAGCATTCACTTTATGGGAGAGAGACACGCTCCGCTGTAGCATATGGACAAGTATGTCCTTGGTTTCTACTCATAGTATTCATGGCGAAGTTTCTCCTTCGTTAAATTGTTATATGGTTGGAATTGGAAAATGATACATGTAGTAATTGCTATAAATGTCTTGGGTAATGTGATACTTGGCAATTGTTGTGCTCATGTTTAAGCTCTTGCATCATATGCTTTGCACCCATTAATGAAGAAATACATAGAGCATGCTAAAATTTGGTTTGCATATTTGGTTTCTCTAAGGTCTAGATAATTTCTAGTATTGAGTTTGAACAACAAGGAAGACGGTGTAGAGTCTTATAATGTTTTCAATATGTCTTTTATGTGAGTTTTGCTGCACCGGTTCATCCTTGTGTTTGTTTCAAATAAGCCTTGCTAGCCTAAACCTTGTATCGAGAGGGAATACTTCTCATGCATCCAAATACTTGAGCCAACCACTATGTCATTTGTGTCCACCATACCTACCTACTACATGGTATTTTCCGCCATTCCAAAGTATATTGCTTGAGTGCTACCTTTAAAATTCCATCATTCACCTTTGCAATATATAGCTCATGGGACAAATAGCTTAAAAACTATTGTGGTATTGAATATGTAATTATGCACTTTATCTCTTATTAAGTTGCTTGTTGTGCGATAACCATGTTCACTGGGGACGCCATCAACTTTTCATTGTTGAATTTCATGTGAGTTGCTATGCATGTCCATCTTGTCTGAAGTAAGAGAGATCTACCACCATATGGTTAAGCATGCATATGTTAGAGAAGAACATTGGGCCGCTAACTAAAGCCATGCTCCATGGTGGAAGTTTCAGTTTTGGACAACAATCCTCAAATCTCAAATGAGAAAATTATTAATTGTTGGTATATGCTTATGCATAAAAGAGGAGTCCATTATCTGTTGTCTATGTTGTCCCGGTATGGATGTCTAAGTTGAAGAATAATCAATAGCGAGAAATCCAATGCGAGCTTTCTCCTTAGACCTTTGTACAGGCGGCATAGAGGTACCCCTTTGTGACACTTGGTAAAAACAATGCATTGTGATGATCCGGTAGTCCAAGCTAATTAGGACAAGGTGCGGGCACTATTAGTACACTATGCATGAGGCTTGCAACTTATAAGATATAATTTACATGATGCATATGCTTTATTACTACCGTTGACAAAATTGTTTCATGTTTTCAAAATCAAAGCTCTAGCACAAATATAGCAATCGATGCTTTTTCCTCTATGGAGGACCATTCTTTTACTTTCAATGTTGAGTCAGTTCACCTATTTCTCTCCACCTCAAGAAGCAAACACTTGTGTGAACTGTGCATTGATTCCTACATACTTGCTTATTGCACTTATTATATTACTCTATGTTGACAATATCCATGAGATATACATGTTACAAGTTGAAAGCAACCGCTGAAACTTAATCTTCTTTTGTGTTGCTTCAATATCTCTACTTTGAATTATTGCTTTATGAGTTAACTCTTATGCAAGACTTATTGATGCTTGTCTTGAAGTGCTATTCATGAAAAGTCTTTGCTATATGATTCACTTGTTTACTCATGTCATATACATTGTTTCGATCGCTGCATTCACTACATATGCTTTACAAATAGTATGATCAAGATTATGATGGCATGTCACTCCAGAAATTATACGTGTTATCGTTCTACCTGCTCGGGACGAGCAGAACTAAGCTTGGGGATGCTGATACGTCTCAGACGTATCGATAATTTCTTATGTTCCATGCCACATTATTGATGTTATCTACATGTTTTATGCACACTTTATGTCATATTCGTGCATTTTCTGGAACTAACCTATTAACAAGATGCAGAAGTGCCGATTCTTTGTTTCTGCTGTTTTTGGTTTCAGAAATCCTAGTAAGGAAATATTCTCGGAATTGGACGAAATCAAAGCCCGGGGGCCTATTTTCTCACGAAGCTTCCGGAAGTCCGAAGGAGAGACGAAGAGGGGCCACGGAGGGGCCACACCCTAGGGCGGCGCGGCCCCCACGGCCGCGCGGCCTGTGGTGTGGGGCCCCCGTGCCGCCTCTTGACCTGCCCTTCCGCCTATAAAAAGTCTCCGTGACGAAACCCCCGATACGGAGAGCCACGATACGGAAAACCTTCCGGAGACGCCGCCAACGCCGATCCCATCTCGGGGGATCCGGGAGATCGCCTCCGACACCTGCCGGAGAGGGGAATCATCTCCCGGAGGACTCTACGCCGCCATGGTCGCCTCCGGTGTGATGTGTGAGTAGTCTACCCCTGGACTATGGGTCCATAGCGGTAGCTAGATGGTTGTCTTCTCCCCATTGTGCTATCATTGTCGGATCTTGTGAGCTGCCTAACATGATCAAGATCATCTATCTGTAATTCTATATGTTGCGTTTGTTGGGATCCGATGAATAGAGAATACTTGTTATGTTGATTATCAAAGTTATATCTATGTGTTGTTTATGATCTTGCATGCTCTCCGTTATTAGTAGATGCTCTGGCCAAGTAGATGCTTGTAACTCCAAGAGGGAGTACTTATGCTCGATAGTGGGTTCATGCCTGCATTGACACAGGACGATGTGAGAAAGTTCTAAGGTTGTGTTGTGCTTTGTTGCCACTAGGGATAAAACATTAGTGCTATGTTCAAGGATGTAGTCACTAGTTACATTACGCACCATACTTAATGCAATTGTCTCTTGTTAGCAACTTAATGCGGAGGGGGTTCGGATGATAACTTTGAAGGTGGACTTTTTAGGCATAGATGCAGTTGGATGACGGTCTATGTACTTTGTCGTAATGCCCAATTAAATCTCACTATACTCATCATGATATGTATGTGCATGGTCATGCTCTCTTTATTTGTCAATTGCCCAACTGTAATTTGTTCACCCAACATGCTGTTCGTCTTATGGGAGAGACACCTCTAGTGAACTGTGGACCCCGGTCCAATTCTCTTTACTGAAATACAATCTCTTTGCAATACTTGTTCTACTTGTTTTCTGCAAACAATCATCTTCCACACAATACGGTTAACTCTTTGTTACAGCAAGCCGGTGAGATTGACAACCTCACTGTTTCGTTGGGGCAAAGTACTTTGGTTGTGTTGTGCAGGTTCCACGTTGGCGCCAGAATCCCTGGTGTTGCGCCGCACTACATCTCGCCGCCATCAACCTTCAACGTGCTTCTTGACTCCTACTGGTCCGATTAAACCTTGGTTTCTTACTGAGGGAAACTTGCCGCTGTGCGCATCACACCTTCCTCTTGGGGTTCCCAACGGACGTGCCAACCACACGCATCAGAGTCCATGGCAGAGGAAGGGGGTTTTTTCGAGTACTAATGCAGAGGAAGAGGATGAGGAAGCGAACTGCTCGGATGAGTTTAAATAAAGGGGATATAGTGGAAGATAATTCAATGCGGTGGCAGTTTCGAGGATGCGGTGCCAAAACTGTCAAATTGTGCAGTGCGGAGAAGTTGAGAAGGCAAGGCATCATGATGAAAGGGCACTGTAGCGGTTCTGCTCTGCAACGCATGACCCGATGAAGGAAAAACAGAGTGGTTTTGGAATTATTATTGCCAAAACCAGGGGGGATGTGTTATCACCAGATTTTGGCCAAATCAGAAGATGGGCCGTGATTGAGATGGGCTTGGAAGATATGCACATGAAGCGTTTATGAATCGGCCTCGTGCGAGAATTTGGGCTAGATTGCCCGTGTATCTGTACATTATGGTAGATCGCATCTTAGTTTAGAATTAAGAGATAGAGTTTGGTCGTATACGACTAGGTTTATTCCAAAGATAGAAAGTCCCCGGACTATAAATATGTACCTAGGGTTATTGAGAAAGGAGGACGATCACGTTCACAACAAACACAATCTAGGCGCATCGCCACCCCTTGTTCCGAGGGTTTCTTCCGGGTAAGCATCATGCTGCCTAGATCGCATCTTGCGATCTAGGCAGTATCGGTTTATTCGTTATCTGGTGTTGCTCGTACTAAAGCTTTGTTGATGGCGAGTAACACCCTTATCATAGATGTTTTGGGGCTTGCATCGATGCTTTTCTGAATATGTTTGCTTAGCTATGCTGCCCCTCGATATCTAGCTGCCTTTACACCTATCTTAGGTGTAAGGGCAGCACCGTGCTTCATCTTTACTTAGTAGATTTGATCTGTTATAGTTGTTCCTTGTTCTTCAAGGATTAGTTTGATATCCGCATGGTTAGGCCTTGCAAACGAGTTGAATGATCCAGTAGTGCGTAAGGTATGGTTTGCCGATCCTAGAAGGGATGTTCCGGGAATCGACTCCACGTTGGTTTTTAGGCCTCCTCTAGGACTAGTTTTCCGTTATCTTTCGTATCTGCCAGGCTCAACTACGTGTAGGACGTTCCGGTTATGCGGTGAAAACCCTAAACTGTCGTAGATTGATTTAACTTGGTATTGATAAAGCAGGATCCCCATGTTGACATAAATCCAATATGAACCATGGGGTAATCGGCTCTTTGAGCCGATTCACAGGGTAACCTGAGAGCCGATCGAGGCTCATTTAATGTTTACGTGTCTGCCATGCAGGAAGCTAATCGAAGCAATCCAACACCTTCCTGACCAGGTATAGGTCAGGTGGCACGCCCTTGCAACCGTCAGGACGTATGCCAGAGCATTGCGGGCCGTCGCCCAAGGGACCAGGGCCCACTAGCAGTCCTGGGAGCCTCCCGGCTCTCCGTGTTGCTCGTCGCTGCTCGCCGGTGGATTTTGGCAGGCAACACATACTTGTGACTAAATATAATTGGTAATACGAGTTTTGCCAGAGTCAATACCACGGCAAGCTACATGCGCCAATGGTAAATAAAGCATACAATCATCATGCCGCGCCCGTGAGGCATTCTTTTTGTGTGTATTTTGAAAGTGCACCAAACATCCGCTTTTGTCCGTTAGCTCTAAATGGCGCAAATATGCGGTAAATATATATTAAATTTTTGAATTTTTCTTGTGTGGGAAGTTGTGTCGAAAAATTACCGCGAGAGGGAAAAAAACCGTCGCGCACGTGGTGGTATATTTTTTAGTTTTGTTTTACATGCACTAAATATCCGTATTTGGCTATTTGCTCCAAATAGCGCGAATATTTCGAAAATATATTAAATTGTCGAACTTCTATCTTTGTCGCGAGAGAGGGGAAAAAACCGCCGCGCTCGTGGCGGCATTTTTTTTGAGTTTTTTTTACTGCACTAAATATCCACATTTGAACATTTTCTCTAAACGGCGCAAATGTTTGAAAAATATATTAAATTGACAATTTTTTGTGTGGGAAGTTGTGTCGAAAAATTACCGCGAGAGGGAAAAAAACCATCGCGCCCATGGTGGTATATTTTTTAGTTTTGTTTTACATGCACTAAATATCCGTATTTGGCTGTTTGCTCCAAATAGCGCGAATGTTTCGAAAATATATTAAATTGTCGAACTTCTATTTTTGTCGCGAGAGAGGGAAAAAAACCGTCGAGCTCGTGGCGGCATTTTTTTTGAGTTTTTTTACTGCACTAAATATCCACATTTGAACATTTGGTCTAAACGGCCCAAATGTTTGAAAAATATATTAAATTTTTTATTTTTTGTGTCAAATATTGCGTTGGAAAATTACCGCAAAAGGAGAAAAAATCTGCACTCTTTCATACGTGTGGTTGCTGATAGCACTGTTCATGGCAACCGGCACTGTTCATCGAGTAATGTTTATCCACCGGCACTGTTCGCGACACTGTTCAGCACTGTTCACCTCTGTTGTTTATCCACCGGCACTGTTCACGACACTGTTCATCACTGTTCGCCTCTGTTTCTGTAGCATCCTACCAACGTGTCGCGTTTTGATTGGCAAAAAATAGCTTGTGAACAGTGCCGTATGAGGTTCAGCTGTCCAGAGCGCTTGAAATCAGCCAGCCTTTATATAACATTTTCTCTAAACGGCGCAAATGTTTGAAAAATATATTAAATTGACAATTTTTTGTGTGGGAAGTTGTGTCGAAAAATTACCGCGAGAGGGAAAAAAACCATCGCGCCCATGGTGGTATATTTTTTAGTTTTGTTTTACATGCACTAAATATCCGTATTTGGCTGTTTGCTCCAAATAGCGCGAATGTTTCGAAAATATATTAAATTGTCGAACTTCTATTTTTGTCGCGAGAGAGGGAAAAAAACCGTCGAGCTCGTGGCGGCATTTTTTTTGAGTTTTTTTACTGCACTAAATATCCACATTTGAACATTTGGTCTAAACGGCCCAAATGTTTGAAAAATATATTAAATTTTTTATTTTTTGTGTCAAATATTGCGTTGGAAAATTACCGCAAAAGGAGAAAAAATCTGCACTCTTTCATACGTGTGGTTGCTGATAGCACTGTTCATGGCAACCGGCACTGTTCATCGAGTAATGTTTATCCACCGGCACTGTTCGCGACACTGTTCAGCACTGTTCACCTCTGTTGTTTATCCACCGGCACTGTTCACGACACTGTTCATCACTGTTCGCCTCTGTTTCTGTAGCATCCTACCAACGTGTCGCGTTTTGATTGGCAAAAAATAGCTTGTGAACAGTGCCGTATGAGGTTCAGCTGTCCAGAGCGCTTGAAATCAGCCAGCCTTTATATATCCGTATATATATACCGGTATTATATAGAGCACTACAACTATTCCACTATCAGTAAACTGTCAATACAAAAGCTGGTCACGGAGAATATCATGGTTCAGACAATGGAAGAGCAACAATATGGCGCTTATAATAAAATTTAATTTGTTAGCTGCACTACAAATATTCAGTTTCGTAAGAGTTAGTATCACAGTGATCCAATGCAGCCCACACGTAGGTGAGTCACCCCTAGTCTGATGGCACTATCTACTGTACCTGATACTCCAAAAAAAATCTACTGTACATGATGCGGAGATGGGACAGAATTAGAAGAAATAAAGAAAAAGACCAAGTGAGCAATTTCGGAAAGCAAAATGGTGAGAATAGTGTGAACCGGAGGCGTGGAAGGGGAATAGAGACGGCCGCCATGAGAGCGGTCGGTCACCAGCTTCGTCGGCAGTACGTCGTCGCTGCCGAGGGCGGGATGGCAGATCCGGACTCTGTGCAGCTGCTGGGCGGTCCACAGTGGGGGTGCGAGGCCGACGGCGTGGGCTCCCTATGGAGCTGGGGCGGAGGGCGGTGCAGGAGCGGCGATGCGCGCCCTTGTCCGCTGCAGAGCGGCCGGCGAGCTAACTGGAGCAGGAGCGAGCGTGGATTGAGACATCAGTGGTAGGTACGTTATCTTTTCTCCTAGTGCTTTGGCAGTACTGCTTATTTTCGCTGTAGCTCCCGAGTAGAATTGAATCAAAATTATCCTCTCTAAGAATCTGAAGTGCAAAGGGTACAGGGAGAGAGTAGCTTCAATGGCTTGAAACATGCCATTAGTTTGCTCAGTTTGGTAAATTTACTCGCTAGTACCACGGCTGGTAGTTAAGAATTGAAGCAAGGACAAATCTTCAGTATGGTCTTTCCCTAAAATTGAAGGAAAAACAAACATCGTCGATGGAATAGCTTTAACTTTAGGCAGTCGATTATTTACTGAATTGTGAGTATTCTGTTTTATTGGTGCTCTCCCTATCACAGGTTTCCCACTCAGAATCTGTATGCTAGATTGATTAGGCAGCTTTAGGCTGTAGGTTGACTCAGGGCATCTCCAGCGGCGCGACGCATTTCGGACGTCGAAACGGACGCGTCGGGGTGGCTCCAGTGGCGCGACGCATAAATTTTTTTTTTTTCATTCATGCAACCATAATTTACGTTAAAAAAAACATAAAAAAGCCATAAAGGCGGGCTAAAAGTTGCTGCTGCCTACTGGTCGTCGTCGCTGACGAGGTTAATGAACTCCGGCGTCGGCCATGGAAGCTCGTACGCCGGCGGTGGAGGAGGTACCGCCGCATGGGCAGGAGGCTGTGGCCAGGGATCCCACGCCGGAGCAGCGGGCGGAAGCGCGGTCGTTGGAACGCGTCGGCGTAGCCGGAAGGAGTCGCCGGCCTCACTGCGCGACGCCGACTCCCGCACTGGATTGCGAGCCCTCCCACAAAGCGAGCTCGTTGAGCTCGTCTGTGCGTTGGCCAGTGCCATGGCAATGGCCTCATCCTCGGAAAGGTCCGGCGGCTGGGTCTCCGGATCCCACGCCGGCCCGCCGTCGTCGTGGTCGTAGTCGACCATGTCGACGTCCTCGTCCGCGTCCTCCTCGTCGTCCGCGTCCTCCTCGTCGTTCTCTTCTTCTTCTGCGGCGATCTCTCGGTCGAAGAAGTCCACGTCGCCGAGGTAGCCAGCGCGGCGGCGCGCGTCGAACTCCCACGTCCCGAATGAAATCCAGTTGTAGGAGTTCAGCGCGTACGCCTCATCCTCCCGCAGATCCGGCGGCAAGATCGCTCGGCGGTGGCGCACCTCGTCCCGCCGCTCTCGGCCCTCGCGCGGCACGGGGGGGACCGGCACGCGCCGCGAGTTCAGGTACCAGCCCCCTCCCGGCAAGTTCGCGTCCGGCCATGGCACAGGCCGGTTTTCCTCCCATAGCTGTTGCGCGAGCTCAACGCGGACGTACCGGCCGACCCTTGCCTTCTTGCCGGAACGCGAGCCGCTTGCCTCCTGGTCGTTCTTCGTCTTGCGGAACGGCCAGCATTTCTTTCCCATGGCGTCGGTGGGGTGGATACTGTGGGATTTGGCAATGGTTTGGTCGTCGAAATGGACGCCGGCAGCGTCCATTTAAAAGGCTCCGACGCCATATCGCCTTCAATAGCCTGCCAGTGCAACGTCTACTAGCTGCGCACGCTCGCGGAAGCCGAGGCACGCCATTAACGCGGCCCTGCGAAGGCTGCAGCGCGCCGCCCGGAAGTAATGCCCGAAGACGAAGCAGTTGTGCCGCTGCCAGGCGGGCCCGTGCGAGGACCGAGCGGACACTTTGCGCGTCTCTGCGGATGGCCCGGTCACTTTGCGTCGCGCCGCTGGAGGTGGTGCACGACGCATTTTCGGTCACGGCGGACACAAACGGTCGCTCAGCGTCCGTTTGCGTCGCGCCGCTGGAGATGCCCTCAAATCTAAGAGGTCACAACCATCACGTGCTCTCAAGAACAATGACAATCAATTAATCAGCATAAAACAGTGAACAGAAAAGCAAACTTATATATCTGTGTACCGCATATAGACATAGGCAGGATAACACACAATACAGATCAAACAGTCGGAAGTAGTTGTCAGGACATCGCTTGGAAATGTACAAAACAAAGAAGCGGTTGTATTCTTTTTTCTACTGCCTAAAAACGTTCAGGAAATCTTTCTATTGAACTGAGTGCATTAAGCAACTTTAGGTCTTGAGCTTCCGAACATAGCTTTTGAACACAGTAACCATGAACAGAGGTGCTTTTTTTAGATGGACTGCTGAATATGACCATGAACCTGCAATTTACTTTATATGGTCAGCTCTGAAGTTGCGGATTTTAATAGAAATAACAAAGGAAAGTAAAATCTAAGAGGTTACCCTAACAGCACCTAAACAGGAAGAGACTCGTTAATGATGGCATCAATAGCTTCATCGTAGGATGAAACCTGAGCACAAAAACAGAATAAACATGAACAAAAAGCATTAGCCGCTAAGTTGAAGTAACCTATACTCAAATAATAGAAGGGCGTAATCAGGCGATGACTGCTCATTCACCCCAGCAACCTTATTATCAGCAGCGCCATCCTCGATGTCATCATCTGGTCCAAATATTCCCATCCTATTATCCAGCTCATTTTGGGTGTCATAAAATACAACTGAGCAAACTTAGGGACATGATCTCTCTCTGGAGATAGCAAAGAACCAATCTCATGAAAAACAGCTCCACAGATCTTAAGAACATATTGGCCATTACCCATATTTACACTTGTGTCAACATGAGTGCCAAGAGACATAAAAGAAAACATGGAGTTACATTCGCGAATCATGCACATAAAGCGAACTGACCCATCCACCGCGGCAGCAACCTGTATATGCACAATGGTTGTTGCTCAAACGTTTGTTACGCTCTTGGTACCAGTAGGAAGCGCCACAATATAGAAACATACTGACAACATAACAATGACCTAGTAATATCCATTTCGTTGAGTGTGTGTAGGTTGTGTTACCCATGCCATCTGTGTTCTCTTTGCTCTAAAAGTAGGCCCGCTTATCCTAGGATAAGCACGTTCCCTTAGCAAATCACATGCTCAACAAACCGGGTGCGGGTCAGAACTATTCGAGACTGCGGGGAAAAATCTAACACATACACCTGCAAATGTTTTTTTTGTTTGTTTAATGATGGAAAGCGCCACTGTAGGAAGTAGAAATCATTCTCCATGCTGGTTAAGCGAATAAATATCACCTGCTCAAACAACCCTGGGTAAATATCATCCGAGATTGTAGGAAGAACTGACATAAGCAATAACTACACTCAGTAGACCAGGGCCACTGTAGAATACATGGAAGAGGTATCAAACACACTAAATAATTAATATTCTTGAATCATTCATGTAGTGAACGACATCGCCCAAAAAATAAAAGAAAAATGCAGGAAGCAATACTAATTTTTTTATCATGAGGTAAGTAACTACTTAAATCTTACCGAATAGTTTGCCTGCTTCCAACCCTGATTCATATAATTAGGAAATCATCCAATAAGATGGGAAATTGGCTTTTGTGACAAAGTAGTATCTTATGCTATCAACTAAACAGGTGCACCAGACTATGAACTAAACGATTCTCAGATCGGATTCCGTATCAAAGGTTTCGAGCAAGCAAGAGGTAGTTGACCCCCTTTGCACTAACAACCCAGCAGATCATTGCGCAAACATGAAAATAAGATAAAAGTATAGATACATATGAACGAAAAATTTAATGGCTATCGTAGATATGTTTATGAAATAAACAATTAACATAGCTGAGCTACTTCTTATATTACACAAAACCTAGGAACATCTCACATACTCATTAAACAGACATGAATTTCCTATAAACACAATCTAAAATAAAGTGAAAAGAAATATGTGAACAGAAAAATGTCTTGCATGAATAGTAGCATGGTGTTAATCTGTATGTCAAGAAATCAGCATGTTCACCTTTATCAGAAATCATCATGTTCACCAGAACTACTGAAGGGAAAGAATAGTGAAGTTAACCTCACCCATTCAAGAGCCTTCCTTGTAAAGCTTGCTTGAATGGAAGCCGTTTTGCCTCCAGAATTCAGAAGTGCACGAGATATAATCACCTTGTGCAAATATCTTCATAGTGCAATAGGAGTTCAGGACAAATGATTGAAAACCAAAATAACATTTCCAGAAGAACCTGAATATCTCTGATCAGCAATAGCGTCGCAAGAGAAAGAATTAGCCTGAATTGCTCGATTTTCCATAGACTCATGTTCCATAATCAATATCTGGAAATGTCATAGTCAAGTCGTCAGATAGGTTGTCACCAGCAAAATGAACTAACCCGATCAGCCAACTCACAGCAGCCCAGCGCAGGCGGACGGTCGCCTCCCTGACTTGTGGCCGGCGGTCGCTGCTGGTTGGCTGCCGAACGGACGGCGTATGATCTCCTTGAAATACATATATGTACAAATATTGCAATATGGAAAAGAAAATAGAGAAAATAGCTTACCAATGGAATAGATTTACGTTATTTTATTATCTTGAATCTCACGCAGCAATCGTTTACAAATGGATGTTGTTCTTTGCAGCACTCAGAATCTGAGGTCACCAGAAAAGAAAGATCAGCTTGTAAGTGAACCAATGCATTGATGAAAATTTCTATCATCAATATATGGGAACTTGCAATATAAAACAAAACTTGCTGAAATTTGTTATAGTGCTGCAGGCCCGGCTGGAACCGGCGGTGTCCATCTCCATTGTTTGCTATTGTGTGCCAACAACCACGACACAGAAGCAGGACGATCTGGCCGGTGGCCACCAAGACATCGTCCACCAATCAAAAGGACTGAATCAAGAACGAAAGTGAATTGTAAGCCTGTTGTCAGCGTCCGGCGGCGCAAGCCCCCACGGCTGCTTCTCTACAGGACGCAGTCCGCAAGAGGATAGGCACCACGGCGGCAATCGGTGCGTGCCAGGCCGCGGCCGTTTCCATCGCAGCGTTGACCATGAAACGTCGAGTGGGGCTCCTTTGTCGCCAGAGGCAAGGGCGCTGCTGGCCCCATGGCGCCGGCCATGGCGGGGCTCTTCATCCTCAATTAGGGCGGCTGCGCCACCTCACAAACCAATGAAAGGGAGGCCAAGCGCGGGGAGGACCTAGTCGATCTCTCCCGCAGCTCCTGGCCGCCGGGGATCACGATACGGCGATACGGATACGGATACCGCGATACGGCGATACGGCGATTTTTCAAAAACACGGATACGGGGATACGTTTGTATATATGTAATAAATATTAATAATATATATAAATTACTGATTGTTGTACGAGAATAAGAATTACTATATGGGAGTATAGAATTCTAGATGTATATCCGGACATTCCAATTCAATTGAGGTGTTCTATACTTCTTTGTTCTATCCCATTCAATCGAGTGAACTAGATTCCAGATTTATCTACAAAAATAAGATTCTAGCAGTCTGGTCTCGTCTGATACATGCCGGTGGTTCATCTGCACAGTGCAGCGGCGGACTTCTTTGGCGGAATTCAGCAAGCCAGCAAAATTAATTCGGACAGAATGTCAGGACAAAGAAGAAACAGAGAAGAGAAGATCAGAGGAGGTGAAACGGACCTGCACAGGGCGGCGGAGGGCGGCGGAGGGTCTGCTCGGTGGCTGGACCATTCCTCCGGCGAGGCGGCGCAGCAGCACAGGTGGCCGGAGATCTCCTGCAGTGTGGCGGCGCGTGACGGCGACGCCCAGGTCCTGGGCTCGGGATGTGAGCAGACGACAGGGGAATGGGATGGGTCGCTGTATAACTCCTGGGGTTTGGGGTTCCCGTATCCCCCAGCCGTATCGTGGGCGTATCCACTGCGTATCCGCTTTATTTTCTTTTTTCGAAAAATGGAAAATCGTCAGATACGTACGGGATAGGTATCCAGCCGTATCCGCGTATCCGAACGTGTCCGACCCCCGATACGTGGCTTTCTTGCCGTATCCGTGCAACCTCCCGAGTTCGGTGCCGGCCTCCTCAGGAAGTGAGAGGAGATCGGAGGCGGCCGATTTTCCCACTCTCTAGCAAATCGCCGAAGAGCGCGTTCCTCAAGAATTAGAAGCCACTTCAGCCTTTTCGCCATGGCCGCCGCCGCCACCACCACCACCCGCAGCAGCTTGCGTCGCTTGGTGGGTCGCTGACCAACTCTTCTTGCCAGAACCGAACGCCGGGCGTAGGTCGATGTCAACGACTTCTCCAACCGCTGGCTTGTATGGAATGGAGGAGAGAGGAAGAAAATTGAAGGAACGGGATTGGAGGTACTCCCTCCATACCAGATTAGAAGGCAAATTTCAGATTGCAGCGGAACCAAGGCAGATGTTGATTGGCTTCAAATAGGGCCGTTAATCGATCTGCTAGCCGAACCATCCGAGTGTAGCCGTTCCGTTTCACACAGCATCCACGGAAAGGGAGCATTTGATTAGACGAGGAGAAAAGGCCGGGTAGAAATGGTTCCGTTTCACACGGCATGCACCACACCATTCACACCACATGCAAGGAAAGGAAAGGATTCGAGAAATTTTATGAGGCAGGTCCACGCGCATGCACCAGCTTAATTGCGGGAGTTAATTGCAATGCCTAATAAAGCGGTTGCTCTCCAAATCGGAAATTTGCCTTCTAATCCGGTATGGAGGGAGTAGAGGAAGACAAAAAGCAGTGCGGGTTTGTTTACAGCGGTGGTGGTATGAGGTGGCCACGATCTAGAAAAATCTGCTGATACGCGTGGCATAAATCGGGAGGATTTGATTTGACACAGAAAAAACCGGCAATCATCTCCTCTCCATAATTGAGTCGCCCCACGTTGGAGCAAAAATAGCGCATCTAACCGGGAGGCACAACCGGTAACCGGTAGCCAGGATGCCTAAAAAATTGGAGAATAAAAATTAAAGGCCCATTTTAAATAGCTGTTGACTGAGAAAAGGGGCACGTGGAGCTATGAGATTGGCAATAAATACGCCATCAACAGTACCAGATCGTGGAGAGATGCAGTAAAATGTTTGAACTTTATATAGGGTATAATGCACTGCAGTGGTTAATGCAATTCAAAATAAGACTAGGTTCGTTGGGGAGTCACGTGCCAGCATTAATGCTTCCACTCAACTGCTCAACTAAACTGTAACCTTCCAATGAACTCTTCCTTAGAAATGAAGGAATAATCCACCAGGTAAAGACAAAGGACTACTGCTTTCATCAACATCATAACTTTGGATATTCCTTTTATAAAAATACAGCATTGATAACTCATTTACCAGTAGAGAGATTGAGAACAAATCGTCTGCGCGTAACTGCCGGTATCCTCCAGGCGCCCTCGCGTCGTCTCCTCCAGGCGACGCAGGGGGCGAACCCTAGCCTCCCCAGCGCCGCCACCCACCTCCCCTCCCTCCCCGCCTCGTCGCCCCTGGAGGCCGCCGCCGGCAAAGGCCGTGCTGCGCCTGTGATGGGGGCGGCGGGGATCTGGTCTCGTGGCCATCCTCGCTGCAGGATGGAGGTCAGCGCAGCGCGGGGGCCCCTCGCCGCTCCTCCACGTCGTCTCCGGCGGCCCTGGCCTGCTGCGGGCTCCCGTTGCGGCTCCGGCGCCGCCCGTCCTGGTGACGGGCCCCGGCATCGGATCTGGCCGGAATTGATCGTAGCCGCCGACCCCTGCGGATCTGGCGCCGTCCTCCCGTCGTGGTGGTGGGTGTCGGGCCTGGATCTGCTCGGGATAAGGCTGCCGGTCTGGCGTTGGTGGAGTCAGTGGCGGCACGGTTGGGTCCGTGCCATCTCCGGCACGATTGGGGCTGTGTCTTGGCTGCCGGGGCAGGGGCTCCGGACAGTCGTGCGACGCTGCTCCAAGGGTGGGTGGCGCTTGCTGATGCTTGCTGGTTGCCAGCCGTGGTCGCGCGCGGGTGATGCGGTGGTGCCGGTGTTAGCATCCGGCTCTTGTCGCCGCCTCGCCATATGCTTGGCGGGGCGCTGTGCTTCGCCATGGACGGCAGGGGCTGCTCCGAGGCGGCATGGACGGGCTGTACACGCTATGGTTGCTCCGGCAATTCTGGCGGTGCGCGGCTGGTGTCGGCGTTGAGCTTGGCATAGTTGACCCGGGGTCTAGGTCACTGCGTCCCCTGGGCTGGCAAGACTGGTGTAGTGTTGCCAGCGGTGCCAGCTCTGTTTCCCAATCTGCGGTCTCTTGGTGGTGGCCGGCCTCGGGTTCGGGGTGGACATCGGCGAAAGCTGTGCAAGGCCTTGGCCGCTGCGGGTGACGACGACGTCCCCGACGCCGTGTCCCTTCTTGGAGGCGTCACCAAATGTCCCTCCTTTTTCGTAGTTGGATCACGCCGCCATGCTTAACTTGCGCGCTTCTCCGACGGCGCAAAGTTCTCTTCTTTGGCTTTAGGCACACCCTCTCCACCTTCTTTGTGCTTGTCGCCGCCATTGTCTCCGTGGCTACATATACACGGTGTTCGGTCTGGTTTGGGCGGCCTCCTAGATACCCAGGGGTGGTTTCCTAGGCCGGCGTCATGCCTCAGGCGATGCCGGTGGTTTCTTCCTTACGCCATGGGAGCTATGTGTCGTAGGATAAGTGTCAAGGCTGCGTCTTGAGGGGTGGTGGTTGGGCTAGGGCGAAAGCCCGGCAAGGCCTCGGCCGGTGCGGGTGACGGCGACGGCCTTGGGCGCCGCTCTCCTCCTTGGAGGCGTCTCCATCAAGCCCTCCCTCTTTAGTATCTCGAGACAGGAAGATAACCACGCTCTGACGGTCATGGGTGCGCTTTGCAAGCATGGGAGATCTGTTAGTTCTGGGCAGTTCTCGGCGCCGTGCCCTTGCAACAGAAGACGACGCTTCCATCGACGGAATCAAGCTCTCTGCCTAGTTAGCTAGTGTTTTGTAGCTTGTTTCTCTTCCTCTTCTTTGTTGCTCCTTTTGGTGTATCGTAAGCTGGCAACCCCAGCTTTTCGCTGTTTTTTCCTTATCAGTTGTTGCTACCGTTGTACGCCTGGCCGGTTGATGGCTTTGTTAATTCAAAGTCGGGCTTTCGAGCCTTATGTTTAAAAAATAACTCATTTACTAATGCATGTTTTCTTCTTAATTAGTGCGGGTGAGTAACCTCAAGTGTCATGTTTGTCAGAAATACTGCAGTTTATGTTGGTCATAGTGGTAAGTATCATGCAGTAGTATCATGCATATGATACTACTACATGATACTATTTCTATAGTGGATAGTATCATGGAGTAATATCATAGTCATGTTATATTTATTATTTTTTAGAATCTCAATGCAAATTTGTGTAGTACAAGATTTATTTAGCATTAACTTTTCTCGTTGTTTGCGCTATGATACAGTATCTACCTATGTTACTCTAATCTCTTTTCTCCTACTTAATTAGTTGCCACATCAGCACTATGGCTAGCCTTATCATGCTTATGTAGAACCTAATAATTTTGTGTTATGTTCATTCTTTCAGTCTTAGTATGTTCTCGAGGTTCACTTACTTAGAAATGTGGCACTGAGTTTGCAATAATTATCGTATGGATCCCAATGTTTTGATGTACAATAACTTATTGGAGTCATTGCAATATTTTGCTAACTTGCCCATGTCATTTTTGCTTCAAGGAGAACACTTCACCATCAAGTTCACTCTGACTGACTCATGTTTTAAATTAATTAATTGTTTAGCTTACTCTTATTTCAGGGTTTTGTGATGAATCTACAACCATCTGAAGCAGAGGTAAGTATTGACATTAGTATCCCTGTTAGTGTGTTCATATTAAAGCCTTAAGAGAGGCGCCATTTTGAAGAATGGGCACCTCATTCAAGTAACTTGACCTTCGATGTATGACGTTCTCGATAGGAAATTACTTATGAAATATAAATATATTATTTCACTTATTGTAGAGAGCTATCATTTATCTCTGATGTTTGCTGAGTTTTGTTCTTTGTCATGGGGTGGGTGGAGGCAATATAAAATTAAGGTCAATTTCCATTCTTCTTCTAGAGTGAATATATTTTAATTGGTACTTAAGTTAAATTAGGAGAACGTAAGAAATAACTAGCACAATGTCACGGTAGAAGGTTTCTTAGAATAGGTAAAGAAGGTTATTTTTATTTTTATTTCTTCATTTAGTTGAAGGGTTGATGTAATTATTGATGTTGATGTGTTAGCTTGTACTATTAGCTAGTTTCTATTGGCTACTTTGAATTGAGTTTTTTTACTGTTTGTCATGTTAAAGTATGGTAAGATATGAATATTTAATATGTGCACAAAATCTTGAAACTTTTTTTTAGAAACACAGTACAAACGTAGACGCTCACATACACGTGCATACACTCATCCCTATGAATGCGCGCGCGCACACCCTACCCCTATGAGTACCTCCGGAAGCCTGAATCGGCGGATTGGATCTTGAAATTGACGAAGTCACCACAGGCGCCTCGCTGTCGACGGAACGTCGCCTCCCACTGAATGATTATTCCTCCTTTATGAGACACAAAGATGTCAAACTTGGGGGTTTGAACTCTGGTGGGCTGGGGTACAACCACCCTCCTAACCACCCGACCTCAGGTTGGTTCTCAAATCTTGAAACTTTATTGGTGAAACATAAATGTAGATCAGCATGTGCCTGCTACAAATGTTCTAGAAGATAACACATTGATAATAAAAAAATCCCAAGGGAGATTAAAATGGGTTGCCTAATAATACTAGTGTTGCATTTTGATGAGCACAAAAGTGGAGCGGTTCAGCTGACATTCCTCTTATTTAAATTTTTGTGAACTTCAGGTAATATAACCTGGTGCATGTATGTGCCTTTCTTGCCTGAATCTCGGAAAAGTTGGTAATTCATGCATTTCTGGATATTCGTTTGATAGTTTAATCAGAAGGCCTCTCTCATTGACGACTTTGGGAAGCCGGCAATAACAACTTCCGTATGTCAAACCCATGTTGGCATGTGCTTAAATAAACTGTGAATAGAGTCGATGGCAAACTTGGCAAGCCAGAGATATTCCCCTATTTATAGATGCTAATTCTTTTCGGGAACTCGGCATACCCGCATTCAAATTTTCTCATGCGGTGAAAACCCCGATACATCTCCACAACCATAATGAGTTTTGTGTCACCAATGTCCATTTGATACTTCAAGTCATAAAGATTCTCAAAAAAATATTGTCTTTGTCATTTATGATCACATAGCCTTAGAACTACAAACATCAACATGCAACTATATTACCAAGCATCTCAAGTATCAACATATTGGCCATGCAATCTTTTGTTTATACACAAGAAAACACCAATGTTTTTTTTTACAAATATGATTTGTGCATGTCTTGCAGTTGATGACCAAAGATGAGTACCTCAAAGGAAATGGAATATATGAGTCCATTATAAGGCACTCGTCACAAATAGAGATGACACCATCAAGAACAATTTAGAGAAGAGTTGTGAGGAAAAATTATCTTGACTAAGCGTGTCTTGGGCATTTTCTATTGATTGGCATGTTAAACTGCTTGAGCATGTTGAAACAATGTCTCTCCACTTGGCACTTTGTTTGAGCTCTTGATCTTGATCAAGCTTTGTCTTGGGAAATAAACTAAACTCCCGGGGAGGAACCCTGAGGTATTTCAATTAAGAGAGAATTGAGGCTCAAACTTTGGTTGGATAGCGCTAGCCAGTAAGACCCAAGTCCTCTTCCACTCCATTTCTCCCCATTGGCACTTTGTTTGCGCTCCTGATCTTTACTAAGCTTTGCCTTGGGAAGCATCTAGTTGTTTGTGGGGATCATCTATTAGGTTTATTTTCTCTCATTTATGTCGGCAGTTGAGGTGAGGGGGACAACCATTGAGGTTTATGTGTATGTATATCGGCCTTGTCAAAATTTGAGATGCTTCCATACGTAGGAGAGGGTGAACGATCTGTTCCTTCCCGGTGATTGGCATTTCCATGTGAGTAAAGATAATAAAGAAAACTATCAATCATTTAAATTCTACTAACTTTTGGCAAAATATGTTATATAATGTTTTATTATCAGATATGGCCAATATAACCGTTCTGATCTTGTTCGTTCTCACGTTCGACTGAACTTAGGATATAAGATATTTTATGATGAATTTAGAGGATTGGAATTCTTATAATCATTTTATAAACCTTAATTACTTTACAGAAATATTTTGAAGGTCACTCTAGCACTTTGTTCTATTAGATTTCTTCCACGACTCTACCATTTTGGACATTTGTCCTTTTTGTGTGCGTGTCCGAAGTGCAAATTCACTACTATGTCTAGACATGACACCAAGACTGATCCCTGAGGTAGATAAGGCGCGTCATAGTCAGTAGTATTTCTTGAATTCGAATATCCAACATGCACAACTCTTCTCATTTGTGCCCGTTTCTCGCTAGAATAGAATTAGAAAATGAAAAGCTGAATTGTGGTAGTGTGCGCCAAAATGCTATGTTTCTTTTCAGTCAATGCTTTCTCCTGCAACCTCTCTATGTTTTTTATCGCACTTTCCTAACAAAAGAAAGACATGAAACTTCTTAGCACTTTCATCCATGGTACCAAGTCGCCACTCGGCCATCAGATGTCACAGTTGAACGAGTGTCAGGGTACTTGGATGCGATCAAGGCTAGCAGAACAACAAGGTCGGAGAAGAGTCATCTGGAATGAACGGTTCAATGGCATAGCAGAGAAAGGTAGATTCAATTAAGGAGGATGGTATGCTTTGAGCATATGAGAATGCATAGCAAAAGGCACAACATGATTGACGTGGTTTGTGCACGACAAGGACCCCGTTATTCGTTTGACAAACTGCTTTCAACCAATGGTGTATGCGCTTGTGAGGTGAAAGATTTCTCTCGCGTGACAACCATGTTACTGGCACCTCCCATGCCCATTGCCTACAATGTTCTTGCCCTTAATGTGTAGCCCAACTCATCATTGTGTCTTGCTCCTTTTCTCTTGGCCTATGGACATGTCACTGTCTATATGTAGCCACCTACATTAAATAATTGATGCGGCGCAACATAAAAATGGCAGGGTGATTGTTCCACCACTAGAATTAAACGTAGGCATACGTGTAGGCGAGCCACCCACGTTAGCACCACCCAGATTAATTGGTTTCAAATTTTCTGCATTGTGTGTCAAATTTTGTGCATTGAATTGTGGTGTCGAATCAATATGGGTTTTTTATTTTTATTTTCCTAGGGGAAATAAGATCTTGTGCTCATCTAAAGGGTTTCATTAAGTTTCCACTATCATTGAGATAAACTCTTGAACATGTCACGACCATCAATTGGTGCTACCTCTAGTTTTACCATGATTAGCTAACAAGTGAGAAACCCTATTTTGTTATCGATCATTTTTTAGTATTGTCGCACATAATTCCACAAGTTTTTGGTTTCCATGAGTATATTTTAAGCCACAATTCTGACCACTAGCAGAAAATACAGATTCCTTACAAGATAAGGAATTTTCAAAATGTGCAATATTCTGAAATTATTATATTTAAAATGGTGTGGACAAATAATGCTAGTGTCACACTTTGAGAAGCAAAAAAGATAAGTTTTCAGACTTCGTTGAGTAGATTTTAAACCATACTTTGATCTGACGTATTCGATGGATAATATAGAGGTTGTACAATACAAGGAATTTACCAAGATTTGTCAGTCTGAATTTTAAATTAAAATATGTGGACTAATAATGCTAGCATTACATTTTTGATGTGCAAAACAAAGGAGCAGTTCGGCTGAGAGTTTCCTTTCATTATAAATGCTGCAAGCTTGCAAGCAATATTACATGGTGCATACGAACTGGGTGTTAGCTTTGGTGGTTAGGTTATTTGTGGTGGAACCAGCCAACACAGAAAATCTTAGACTTGGCATGTATGCTCATATTTACCTAGACTTATTTCAGGGAATCCTAGACTTGGTGTCCCCGCATGTATGCTCACATTTACCTGGCATGTATGTTCACATTTACCATAACATCACACACCTCAGAACAAGATGAGTCTACAACATAATAAATATAACATTCTATGTTACTACACTTATGATACTATCCACTATGAAGCTAGTAACATGTACCTAATATTATGACTAGTCTCAACCCAATGCTGTCCTGTGTTTGATGAACCTGTGAAGAGCGGGTGTCAAACGGGACAAACCGTAGATATTTCTCCCGTCCACTAATTAAAGCTTTTTTTATTTCTGGCATCTTAGATTAGGCTTTTCTCCTTTGTTAAATACACACCATAACTAGGTTTAGGTCTAGGAGCTCTATTCAATACATCAGGTTGCCGGAGTTGTGGAAAGAGACTAGCATTTGTTGTTTAGGACCACATAATTTTATAAGTGGATACATCAACATGTACATATAAGTATAGTACTACGTACCTCTATCCATGAAAAGTTGTACAAGTTCATCTAAATTTAGTTATATCTAGATATTATTAGTGTGTAGATATATTTGAATTTTGACAAATCTCCGACATCCTTTTATAGATGGAGAAAGTACCTGGCAACAAAAAGAGAAACATATGGATCATGTGACCTTTTTTTTTTGTTTTGTACGCATTCATGAACAAAGATGAGTACCTCAAAGATACAGGATATTCAAGTCCATTATCAAGGCACTGGCCTCACACAAAGATGACACCATCCGTACTAAGTCTAGAGTAGCTAGTAGAGATACGAGGGGAGATTTATGATCCTATCTCGCAATGGTGGATTTCACGCATAGCGTACAAGAAGGTTTGGGCACACGCATGCTTTGTTTCTCCTACCACGACCAAAGCAAAACTGCAAATACAGTCCTTATACATCTCTAAAAATACAACCTAGAATAACTGAGGACACAGAAATATGTAGTTCCTCGGCATATTATTATACTCCTTAGTTCGTCAGCTTAATTGAAGTTAGTACTACTACTTGATGATGGTCAGTTCTGTATAAAGATGCGGGGCTGTGTCATGTGTATGTCGTCACCGGCGTGCAAACCTCTCAAATGATTTTACCTGGTGTCTTAGCAGTCTGTCTTGAAGCTCGGACAGAGCTTATCTTAAGAGCTACTACCTCCGTTTCAAGGAATAAGACGCACACGTATTCCAAGACGAACTTTGACCATATAAATTGAGCAACAAAATCTTAATTATATTATATATAATTAGTATCGTTGGATTCGTATTGAAAAACACTTTTTAATGATACTAATTTCATACAAACAATCTTTATGTATTTGAAGCAATTCTTGGTTAAACGAAAAACACGTAAAACGAGGGCGCCTTTTTCCTTGAAACGGAGGTAGTACATATCTATGAAACTAGAGAAGATCTTAGTTACTTATATAGCGGGTAGTAAATCAATGCATGGTGGGTGAAACGATGCACTTCTCCTGATCCCTACCTACAAAAAGGAACTCGGGGGACTTGGGGTCTATTCATTTCTTACTTACTCGCACCAGAGTGAAGAAAATAGAGAGTTTCTCTCGTCTCTTAGCACTTCAGCTATCTAGGTTTGGTCAGGCATCTTATGCTACTGAAAAATACTAACGTGAATCGTCTAGCCTTTGCGCTCAGGTGGTAAAACAAGGAGTGATACCATTTTGTTCAAAAAAGGAGTGATACCATCGAGCTGGACGCTAGAGCGGTGGATACCTACTTAAGGTCTGTTCGGTTTGAGTGGGGTTGAGGCGGATTGGAAGGTATTGACCGGTAATTAAACATGATTCCCTGCCATTCCATGCTAATCCCCACCGGGTAGGGTGTAACCGAACAGGGGGGATGAGATGTATCAGGATGACTTGACTCGCCAGAAATCTTCTTAGTGTAAATCGACGGTCCGTTGTTCCAAAGGTATCATTTTAGGTGTGGTGTTTTGTAGACCAATTGTCCCCACCAAGGGATCCAGTGCCTCCTGCAATTAATGGGATATGTTACGGGGCTTGATTTGGGTGCAGCCGTTCTTCCTCCCACTGTCCAAGAATAGTTGCTCGTTGAGAAGTGGGGAAGTGTTGTGTGTGGGGCCATATTCATCCACCACCACGATCTAAGAGGACTGTACGACGAAAAGCATCGTGAGCGCATAGCGGCATAGGGGACGAGTGTCATGGATAGGAAGTAAGGAAGCCCCGTATGAAGGTGAAGGTATTAGCTGATGTTTGGCTTAATCTGAAACTGAATTGAACCCTGATTTTCCTGATAAACCTTGCTAGCCCGCTACAAAATCTTTATTGAAAACTCGTTGAGGAAAGACTTCAGAAACGTTTTAGTAGTTGGAAAGAAAAATTATTATCCTTTGGAGAAGATTAGTTCTCATAAATTTAGTACTTACGAATATGGTATTGTATATGATTTCTTTCTTCCAGTTACCCAAAGAAATCTTTCAAAGATTGGATTATTTCCGATCAAGATTCCTTTGGCAAGCAGATAATAAGAAGAAAAAATATCAGTTAACGAAATGGAGTGTTGTCTGCCGTCCAAAAGATCAAGGTGGAGTTGGTGTTCATGATCTTGAAATTAAAAACAGGGCCTTGCTAGGGAAATGGCTGGCCAGGTTGTTAACTCAGGATGGTGTTTGGCAACAAATATTGCGGAAAAAGTATGCCGGTTCAAATATAATCTCTCAGGTTCTTTGAAAACCAGGTGATTTGCACTTTTGCGCTAGCATTATGTCAACTAAGAAGCATTTTTTCCCATATGGTTCTTTCTCCATCAGGAATGGGTCGGGATACGGTTCTGGGAGGATAGATGATTGGGAATAACCACTCTTCGCGTACAATATCTAGCCTTATACAATATTGTTCGACGTAAGGGAGATACCTTGTAGAAGGTGATGGAAACTTTTTCGCCTCTACGACGTTCAGGCGTGATCTTATTGATCCTCGTCTAACTAGATGGAATGAATTGCTACAGAGGTTAGCTTCAATCCAGTTGGTATAGGGGACTGATGAATTCTGTTGGACCTCACCATGAATGGTGTATTCTCTGTAAACTTCATGTACAAAGCATTAATTATACCCAGTTAGCCGGTTGTCAACAATAAATCCATCTGAAAGATGAAGATACCTCTGAAAACAAAGATCTTTGTGTGGTATCTTTATCGGGGTGTGATTCTAACTAAAAACAACCTTGCAAAACGCAACTGCCAGGACTGCATGAAATGTGTTTTTTGTCACGAAGAAGAGACAATGAAACACCTTTTCTTCAATATCGGGTTGCTAGGTCTGCATGGTCAATCATTCAGATGGGTTCTACCTTATACCCACCTTGTAGCATTGCAAACATTTTTGGAAATTTGCTAAATGGGGTGGATCCTAGGTATAAAACGCTTATCAGAGTGGGCGCGATTGCTATCGTATGGTCGTTTTAGCTATGTAAAAATGGCAAGGTTTTTAATGATAAAAATTCTTCTCTTCTGCAAGTCATTTATCGGTGTACGGTTTTTCCCTTTTCATGGTCGACACTTCAACGATTGGAGGACCGCGAACTCTTTACGAAGATGTCTACACGGTTGGAGAATATGGTCAAGGAGTTTATTTTTCAACATAGGTAGCTGCATAATAGACGGATTGCAACCAATGAAGCTTAGACTAGTTGGCTTTCTTTGTTTCTTTTACGAATTCATATTTGGTTATATTTGATACTCGTACGGCTGTGCGCATCTTAGTTATGCAAACGCTGGGTGTAATGCTTAAAACTTTTGAGTAATGAATTGCCCTTTATTAAAAAAAAATACAAAATCCTTATTGTGGGCATCTTTTAAATAATTTTTTGGGTGCAATTCCAATGAATCAATGAGATCTTTAGGCACTATGCGGAGCACTAGCTATTGAGGGAAACACTAATTCATGGGGTTAGCGGACGTGGTTTACCAATCATAGCAAACGTTGTTGAAATGAGAAAATATTTAGCACACGCACGTATCTTGGAATGAGCCACAATATGATGTAAGCTAAGATCGATTTAGTCCAAAGGAAAATACATTTTTTATTTGCTAAGCTTCTAAAACATAGGAGGATATTTGCACCCCCATGTCGCACCCAGGCGACACCGGGGGCGACCCTCGCGCCGCCGGCAGCTTCTCCCCCCCCTCCCCCCCCCCCCCCCCCACAGCCGCAGCCGCCGGCCCTTGTCGCGGTGGCGGGCCCTGCTGCCGAAGGTGGGAGGGGTGCTCCTCCTCTCCGGTGGTGCCGACGGAGGTCCAGGCGGCTGGGGCGTCATTGGCCGGCTCGTGGACCCACGGACGCCGGGGCAGCGGCCCCAGACGGTGGCAGCGGTCCTTGCTACAGGGATGTGGCAGTGATGGTTTGCTGGGCGTCTACTTCAACCTGAGTGTCCTATTCTGAGATTTTTGCCCAGAGCTGATTGGTGCTCCGTGGCTGGCGCCTTCGGGGACCATGGGGTGGGCGTCGGCCAGTGGTGGCGGCCATGTGGATGCAAAACCGCCTTGGCCTGCTTGGGCAGCAGGGTGGTGGCAGCCCTGTGGATCTCAAATAAAATAATTAAAAATGTTTTATTCATTTATGGGAGAAAACTCTTGGGATTTATGAGTGGAAGTTTCTACCAAATTAAGAGGAAGTTTCAAGTGAGTTAAAAGGTGGTTACCACTCACATGTAGAGGGGAGAGGAGAGAGCCCCCTAGGGGTTGTTGCCCCTTCTATATATTATGGTGTGTTGCTCCTCTCTATGTGGTTGATTCACTTCTCCCTTCCCTCTTCCCGCTGCTCCACCAAAAAAGGCATGGCTTAGGCGAAGCCCTTCAGAAATATTCTCTCCACGACCACCACCAAGTTATTGCGTTGTCAGATGCGGTGACCCAGCATACCACTGCATGGTGTAGTATGCAAGTCATTGACATAACACCAATGAATCACCGATTCACTAGTATTACATCCCTCGGAGTGGTACAACAGAAACATATGCGAGTCCAAGGCATGTCCATAGAATTACACATGAACTGTTTACATAAGATCGGCACAGCCTCCTACTTTACAGTGAGTTAAAACTGCAAATAAAGCCTCAAAATAACAACTTGTAGACTAACTTATTGGCTAACTCTAACTCTAGAGATGATTGGCTTGCGAAGGATATCTGATAGAACTCTAGCTAGGTGCTAATATTAAGGAAATAATTCTCTTCTATTACTTGTCTAGATTTTCACTCTAGTTGATGTAGAAGTTGACTCCATTGACATCATTGATTGGGTTCTCCATCCTGTTGTTGTTGACTGATGTCTACGTTCCCCCTCCTTTCCTGTAGACAGTGTTGGGCCTCCAAGAGCAGAGGTTTGTAGAACAGCAGCAAGTTTTCCCTTAAGTGGATCACCCAAGGTTTATCGAACTCAGGGAGGAAGAGGTCAAAGATATCCCTCTCATGCAACCCTGCAACCACAAAGCAAGAAGTCTCTTGTGTCCCCAACACACCTAATAGGTGCACTAGTTCGGCGAAGAGATAGTGAAATACAGGTGGTATGAATATATATGAGCAGTAACAACGGTGCCAGAAAATAGCTTGCTGGCGTGTAGTTGATGGTGGTAGTATTGCAGCAGTAGTAACGCAGTAAAACAGTAAACAAGCGGCGATAGCGATATTTAGGAACAAGGCCTAGGGATTACACTTTCACTAGTGGACACTCTCAACATTGATCACATAACAGAATAGATAAATGCATACTCTACACTCTTGTTGGATGATGAACACATTGCGTAGGATTACACGAACCCTCAATGCCGGAGTTAACAAGCTCCACAATTAATGTTCATATTTTAGTAACCTTATAGTGTAAGATAGATCAAAAGACTAAACCAAGTACTAACATAGCATGCACACTGTCACCTTCATGCATATGTAGGAGGAATAGATCACATCAATACTATCATAGCAATAGTTAACTTCATAATCTACAAGAGATCATGATCATAGCATAAACCAAGTACTAACACGGATGCACACACTGTCACCTTTACATCGTGCAGGAGGAATAGAACTACTTTAATAACATTGCTAGAGTAGCACATAGATAAATTGTGATACAAAACACATTGCAATCATAAAGAGATATAAATAAGCACCTCACTATGCCATTCAACAGTGAATAAGTATTCTGTGAAATATAGCCTAAGAGACCCACACGGTGCACACACTGTCACCTTTACACACGTGGGACAAGGAGTCTCCGGAGATCACATAAGTAAAACTCACTTGACTAGCATAATGACATCTAGATTACAAGCATCATCATATGAATCTCAATCATGTAAGGCAGCTCATGAGATTATTGTATTGAAGCACATATGAGAGAGATGAACCACATAGCTACCGGTACAGCCCCGAGCCTCGATGGAGAACTACTCCCTCCTCATGGGAGCAGCAGCGGTGATGAAGATGGCGGTGGAGATGGCAGCGGTGTCGATGGAGAAGCCTTCCGGGGGCACTTCCCCGTTCCGGCGGCGTGCCGGAACAGAGACTCCTGTCCCCCAGATCTTGGCTTCGCGATGGCGGCGGCTCTGGAAGGTTTCTGTGGGTTTCGTCGAACGCATCAGGGTTTTCGATCCAGGGGCTTTATATAGGCGAAGAGGCGGCGCCAGAGGGTCGAAGGGGTGCCCACACCATAGGGTGGCGCGGGCCCCCCTGGCCGCGCCGCCATGTGGTTTGGTGGGCCTGTGCCCCCTCCCTGGTGGCTCTCGGGTGTTCTGGATGCTTCCGGGCAAAATAGGAACCTGGGCGTTGATTTCGTCCGATTCCGAGAATATTTCGTTACTAGGATTTCTGAAACCAAAAACAGCAGAAACGAGGCGGCACTTGGCATCTTGTTAATAGGTTAGTTCCAGAAAATGCACGAATATGACATAAAGTGTGCATAAAACATGTAGATAACATCAATAATGTGGCATGGAACATAAGAAATTATCGATACGTTGGAGACGTATCATTGACTCCTTTGTCTTTGAGTTCCATGGTAGTTTCTCCTTCGGTGACTTTAAATCTAAGAAGGGGGATCAAGAGGGAACGGATGAGTATGAGCGTACTCAGCAAGTTCAATAATAGAAATATTTGTATCATGCACTAGCTACAGCCATAGACCAGAAAGTCATAGACAAATGCAAGTTTTCGTAATTATTTCTTCAAATGGTTTATTTTATTCTGAAAAACTATGTCCGTCAGTCTTCATAGGTTGACCAGAACTTCATGGAGTTCCTTTCCTGTCGCTTCGTAGTTCCTTCCTGAAACAGGGAGTGACAAGTCAAAATTCAATACACTCTGTAGAGGTGTGTTACTTTACCCATAAGAGAACTTATCCTTGTTGCCAACCGGGCAGCTTACTCCCGTCCACACTTCCTTGGTGTGAGGCCCAGTATAAGATCCAAGCCAATCACTGCCTTCTCCACGACCCCGCATACCCACCCTTTTGTCCACTCACATATCCCCGGTAGACATCTTCCGCTCATACGGCTTTACCCACGATATGCTATGGACAATCCATCAAAGACGGTAGAGCGCCCTTCATCCACACGGATGGGGAGATTAAGTCCATCCCAAACTACTTAGTGTTCACAAACACACAGCCAGGCTCTATCAACTCTGTTGATGTGCGGAAGGAAGAAGATACAGCTAACTTCCCTAGAGCTATTATAGATCTTATGGTTAACACGTAATATACGGCGCTAGAATCACTGGATAACATTTATTGTTAATCCTATATGAATACTTTCACAGTTTCAATGGAACCTCCACCACCATATCAAACCATGATTCCATTGCCCACCAAATAGTCATATTCATAATTGTGAAAGTAATCTTTTGCTTTTCAATGTAGGAGTGAGTATAGTACTTTGCACATAATTTGATAAAAATAATCAAATGGCATGAGCAAGAGATGAACTTGCCTTCCTTGACTGCAAGATTATGCAGGCAAGAGCTTCGAGACGATATAACTCTAAATTCTGAAATACCATCATTGTCTGGTAAGGACAATGTTTAAAGAACTGGCAAAGATGCTATAATGCATAAGTATGAGATGCAATCGCTCTAAACGTAACCTAACCCCGATGATTTCAGATTGGTGAGTTGTAATGATTTCTTTAGAGTGTGTTGCACTTTTAGAGATGGTTTCACAAACAAAGTTCTTATTAGGGTTTGGTTAACTTGGTATCACATGCAAGTTGTATTCAAAGCATAACAATCATAATAACACACAAGGAATAGTAGTTGGTATAATGTTATATGTAAAGGACAATTGTTAGTTTTAGTACTACAGGACATGGTTAATGATTACTTGTTATATTCATCAAAAGAATAAGTTTTGAAGAACATGTTTATTAACGAACAAGAAGTACTTTCAAACAAGGTCTTTTGGTTTCTAGGGTTACTATTAGGTTCATTTAATCCACTAATTAGGGACTAGTTGGTTACTCGGTACATGGTTTCATATGCAACAATATTGGCATGTTTAGCTAAACATGATCAACAAATTAAATTACTATGCATGGTTACGACTATGGTTGACCATAGGGTATCATATCAAAGGATGGTTATCAAGGTGGTGGCACGAGTTAACCATTAGGTTTCACTATGCCCTCTCATTTGCTTCACTACGTAATCAATAATGGGTTCCTAAACTAGGTGGTTCATTATCCTCATGTAGGGTTTAGTTGAGTAGGAGCATATGAGGTGAATTACTATACAAGTTTGGTATTGTGGTTGATCACCATGGTTCTACTAAGTAATGGTGATTAAGGTTGAGGACATGAAATTAACAAGTTAGGGTTTACCATTAATTGATCATATAAGGTCTATTCAAAATGAAGACATGAAATGATAACTTAGTTGCATTTGGTTTTGTACTATTTTAGTAGAATGTGAGCATGCTTTTATTTTATTAGTATAGATCTATGAGTAGTGTATTAGTTCATATGATCACATTTCATAAGCTCCTAGGGTTTTAGAGTTCAAATAAAACTAGGGTTTAACATGAAATAGGGCTAGGTTTCATACATGAGGTAATTAGGGTTTCATTTTATGTCTCCTCATTTTAAAGAAACAGCTTGATAAGTAAAGTTTAATTTAAGAAACAACTTTGAAATACAATTTAATAATTTTTTTAACATTTTTCATATTTTTACTTTTTTAAGAAAATGATAAATAAGTAAATGCAATATAGGGTTTTTATAATATCAATAATGTTTTAAGTTAATACTAATATGATAAAATAAAATTAATTTTTGTGTTTTATTTATTTCTTAAAAATTATTACTTATTTTAGAAGTTTTACTAATTATTGAATTTTCTTGGAACTTAGGATAAAAGAAAATACTTTAAATAACAAAACCTAAATGATTAGATCTTCATTTTTATTAAAAAATTTATATTATATTTTTAGTGAATGGAGTTTATTTCTCTGAATATTTTGGTATCTCTTATATATTTTTCTGAGTTGAAATGAATTTGCAATGAATTTGCAAAGTGTGAGCAATTTTCTGGAATTTGAATTAAACAGAATATACTAAGTGTACACAGTTATGCCAGGTCAGCTATCACGAGGGCTATGACCAAGTCAAACCTGCCGTGGGATCCCACCCAACACGTAGACCTCACCTGCGGCTCAACGCCGACGGACTGCGCACGACGACGATGCTGATTTAAGGCTCCTGGAGGCGAGCGACTTGGTGCGTTTGATGCGCCCCAGTATGGCGCATCAAACGAGCTACCTAGGTGACCAAGGGGTCACCGAGAACAATGGCGGAAATGAGTACTACGGTGGCACAACTCTGGCGAACTACAGGTTCATGCTATAGATGGATAAAGGATGCGATTAAGGGATCTAAAGTCTCGCATACTCACCCTAAACACGATGATATGCTTGACGGTGTCGAGGGTTGTCGGAAATGAGCACACAGTTGCGATTTCTGAAGAGCACCGCCGAAAGGGAACCTAGCGATTGTGTTGATTGGGGATGCCCCGACACGATTCCTTCTTCCTCGATGATCTACGAGACTAGGCGCAACTCCTAGACCGATCCATGGTTCAAGGGGTGGCCTCAATCGCCGGCTAGCCGAAGATTGCTGCGACGGTGTTTGTGATGACTGTGACCGATAGAGAGAGCTAGAGGGATTTAGAGAGGTTCTAGATAATCTTCTAGCCTCTAGGGTTCCATGGTGGAGCTGCTCGTATATTTATAGGTATGGAGGAGCTCTCCATCGACGGCACGGCGTCGGACACGACACAGATGCGATGGTGACTTTGAGGTTAGTTTGGGCATGAATCTTGATGATGTTGGACTAGACGAACCCAAGGAAGATTGGGCGAGGCTCTGAGCTTGTTTCTGGCGTCCGGAGTGTCCTTATCATCGATGAGGAGGTGTCGGTGCCGGCGTGTCGAGCTCGAACGAGAGGAAGAAGACGCTTTTCTTCCTTGTGTGTGTAAGACGAATCGGTACGGTGGGTTGGTTCGGTTGGCTTTTCCTGGGCGGGTGCGGGCTGCTGTTGGGCTACGTTGTTGGCTGCTATGGACGGGTCTGGTAAGCCTTCTCTTCTCTTCCTTTCCTTTTTATTTTTCTAATTTTTTTGTTTTGACTTCCTATTTGAATTCTAATTTGGATTTGATTTTGTCTTGCAGATTTTTGGCTGAATTTATTCATAATGAATGTCATCAAATAGTTTCAAATACTATGGTGATATTATATGGAATGGTTTAATATGTTGGTTTGTTACTTAATATAGTAAATTGGATTTATTATTGCAATATGCGTGATTTTAAATATCAACTTTGGACAGTTTAGAATGTTTTTAAGAGGCTTAAATAATTACTTAGGGGCTTGTAGAGTTTTCTTTTGTATTACCTTGCCATTAAATATTTCACAAAGTAAGGCTTATTATTTGGTGCCTATTTGACAAGGTGATTCCATGGGTATTATTTCATGTGCTCAAACTTTCTAATAACTTGTGAATTCTTCATAATAATAAAGAGATATTAGGAATATATGCAAAAGTGTGGTTTTGGTTCTTATAGGTGTCTACAATTTCTATCATATTAAAAATTGAATACACTTCAGGGTTTATTTACTTGTTTCACAAATTAGGTTACATTCCAATAGTGATGGTTTGGTTAAATCTCATGGGTTGAAAGATAGGGTTTAGTATTAGGGTTGACCATATAACCATCTCACTTGTACTTAAGCTTAGGGCATGGTCTTAGGGTTTACTTGTGATCACCATGTGATACACAAGTTAGGTTTGTATTATTTTCATAGGGTTCTATGGGGTATGATATAAGGTTTTCCTTATACTTATAAAATGAGGCAATAAGGAAATAGGAATGCGGTCCAGGGTTTCCAAGTATTAAAGGACATGGGATTTGCTAGATATGTTGAGGATAGTTTAGGGTTTGCTCTTCCTCACCATTGATAGGATGCTTACATCAGAATATTACTAGGGTTGTCACAAGGGCATGGCTAGGCAAAGTATTATTGTCCTTCAATTGTTTACCTACTTAAAGATATTGTAAATGGATTAGGTTGCTAGTAATCCCCCTCTAATTTTCAGTGATGGATGATATCTGCTTATCATATAAAGTATTATCTTATACTTATATAGCTCCAAATCATGATCATGCATTAGACATGATCAACTTATTCCTCACTAACCTCTCTTTATTATCCTCCTTTCATCACACTCATTCTAGGCTCGAAGGTTTTATGATCATTACCAAGTTGTGATGATCATGGAATTGGTTACCTAAGGTATTGCTATTGGAATAGGGTTCTCACCTCCAAGATCAAATGTTGACTTGAACAACTAGGATCAGTACTTCTCTTGTATTCTTGTATGGACTTGGCTACGGTTAGTATTTATAACTTCTCTCACTTCTCAATACTTTGACACATCCTAGGGCTCTACTCAAAAGATGATGATATGATCTTGTAAATATATGGTCTGCCTAGTGTAGGGTACATTGCCCCTTTGTGTGGTTTTGGTAATTAATGACAACCCCTATGGACTAATTTTTTCATTGAGTTTATATGAAGTAATATTCCATAGGTACTACTTGTAGTCCATGTGTTGGATTCAAGTATTGAATCCATGAAGATAAAGATATAACTTGAGTGTTGGCATCAAGATCATCGATTTGAATACATATATGTGATATGATCAAGAAGAAGAAATGAAGATGGAGTTCTTATGTGGAACTCAATATTAGCCATGCTCTAGCTTATGTGTTAAGCAATGAATGATTATGATCTTGAGTGCTTGATTCCAAGTGAAGAATTCAAGATATGGCTCCAAGTCGGTGTCATTATAGTCTCATAAGTTGAGCTATGGTTGACTAAGATTTAGAGCATTCAAACAAATGAAGAGCTCTTTATACATCTCAAGATAATATGTTAGAGCATGATAAGATACAAGGTTGACCAATACAAAGAGTGAGAAATATATTCAAGTTTGGTCAACACATGAAGCATAAAGAATGTGCCACATAAAGCCATGCGGTATGGTAAGCTTTGTCAATTATGCTTTATGAACTAACCCATCATATATGTGCCCTTGTGGTTTCTATGTGGGTTAGGTATCTTTCCATGGGCATGCATAAAAAGTGAGATCTCATATAGCCCATAAGAGGATGACATCAAGTGGTGATCGTCATCAAGGTTGAGTTGGGAAAGTTCAAGATGGACACCTCAAGAAGATCATATGCTTGAAGATTGCCGTCCATTTGGTGATAATGTACATGTGAAGATGTGCATCAGTGGAGCTTTCCCATCATGGTGTATGGGGGAGCATTTGTGAGTCTTCACAAAGCAACAATGATCAAGTGAGGCATTCCGGCCTGAGTGGAGGTTGAAGAGTTATCATCATGATCAAGCGGGATGCGCAAGGCAAAGGTATGGCCTTTCTAGGTTTCCTTTTTACCGGTCTCAAGGTGGTTGTTGGGAGACCGGGTTATAGGATAGATAGCCGCACTATCAAGAGGGGCTTCGGTTGAGTAACTTGATCGCATCGTCTTAGGGAGCTCAATCCTTTGCATATCTGGCATCCCTATATTCTTGGTGCTTCTTGGTATTTCCTCTGTGAGGTTCTTGAGCTCGTTGCTAGCTTTACAACAAGCCCAAGTTCATCGAAAACGGAATCCATATGCATCTTCTACTGCGTTTTCAAGTTTGGAGGTTTTACCGGTGTATCTTTTACAGACAGGTCAAAACATTCATCTTGTGGTTTTTTCTCCTTGGGTGGACAATAATTTTCTATGCATAAATTTGTAGGGCTTGTTGTTCTGATTCCAACAAGCCCAAGATCATCGAAATCGGAGTCCAGATGCAAAAGTTATCACCATTTTTGTAAACATGTGTTCCTGTTGGCGAGGCCCCTGGTCGACCGGCCGCCTCACCGGCCCACCCGGCACCATGCCCGGTGGCGCCAGCTGCCTCACCGGACGGCCCGGCACAGACTGGCTCCCACACTGCTGCACACCGGACGCAATCCAGGGGCACTTAGTGCCCGCCCGGTGTCTAGCCCGGTTTCTGCCTGGCTGGCCCGCTGCCACGCCCTGCGTGACTGGCCCTCCCACCAGGCTGCCCGAAAACTCTTAGATTTTCCCCCAAATGGTCATATTTCTTTTGGATATAAAAGAGGCTTCTTCCCCAACGGTTTTAGAGTGTTCTTAAGCATGTTTTTGACCACCATTGTTGAACCTCTTGAGCTTGCTTCCTCTCCCTTCCCTCCTATGATTCTTGCATATTTTTTGGGGATTTGAAAGAGGAGATCTAGATCTACAACCTCCTCCAATCCATTCCTCCTCTAAGTGAGGGAAACTCTTTGGATCTAGATCTTGGAGTCATTTGTTGATTTCCTCCATTGTTCTTCCTCTCTAATCTCATCCTAGCATTTGTTGCTTTGGTGGGATTTGAGTGTGAAGGATTTGAACACCTTTGGTGTTCTTGCTTTGCATCATTGCATAGTGTTGAGCTCTCCACCACGATTAGTTCGAGTGAGAGACCGTGAGCTTGTTACTCTTGGAGGGTGACCTCCTAGTTGGCTTGGTTGGTGTCCCGGTGACCTCTTCGTGCAAGGTTGTGAAGGGACCCGGGCTTCTCCTTCGTGGAGCTTGTGAAGTGGTTGTGGAGCTTGCCATCTCCGGAGTGGAGGAAAAGCTAGCCATAAGGAAAGGGTCATTATCCTTCGTGGAATTGACTCGGAGAAGAAGGCGAGCCTTCGTGGCGTTGGGAAATCCTTCGTGGGATCCCCACCTCTCCAAACGTGACGTACTTTCTTGCAAAGGAAGGGAACACGGGAATACATCTTGGTCTCTGCGTGCCTCGGTTATTTCTATACCCGAGTTTACTTTCCTTTGTGATAGCCATCGAGCTTGAAGTATTTACTATATCTTGCTATCACTTGTTGTTCATATATATATATTGTGCCTATCTTGCTTAACTCTAGTTGTGGTTGTTGCACTTAGTTGAGCGTAGCATATTTAGGGTTTGTGCTTGTAAAATAAACCTTAGTTTAATTCCGCATTCTTACAAGCCAAATCCGTAGGAGTTTTTTAAGATATTTCTATTTTCGTGCCCTCGGGTACTTAGTTGTGCTCAGTTTTCCCCAGCCGCTTAGTTTTTCCTCAGTTTTTCCCAAGCCCTTGTCTGAAACCCTCACAAGGAGCTCGGACGGGAGGAATCCCGTTTAGTTGACTGTTGGTTGGTGCTGGCAAGTGGGGCCGCTGTTGGTGCCCCGCAGTGGACACGTCTCCACTTATCCAGATCATCGTGGGACCCACAACTTGTCCACGTTAGCGCGCCGAACCCACAGCTTACCCAGGTGACCGTTGCAAAATGGGAGCCCGAGCCAGCCCCGCGCCCGTGCCATTGCTTCCCCTTTCTTTCCTCGCGCCCCATTGTTCTTCTTCTCCGCCAGCGGCAGCCCTTCTCCAGCAGGCGGGTGATGTCTAGTTTCTCTTCGACCTCCCGTTCTTCACGGCCGCAGTATGGACCCGTGCCTTTGACAAGATGCCCTGACTACCCACGCCAGGAGCCTTTGAAGCGGTCGATCTGTAAGACGGACGACAACGGCAACCGTGGATGTGATTTCCTTGCATGCGAGAGCTTGCCATATAGAGAGGGGGATAAGGTTAGATCTCGCTCCAATTGCTATGTTTTCTCTCGATTTTCTTGTTATTCCCTCGAATTTGGGATTTAGGGCTCACGTTGTTGTTTTCAGATCCTGAAGAAATGCAGGCATTTCGAGTGGATCGATGTGTACGTTCAGAGGCTTCAATTGCAGGAATCAATTGGAGCTATTGGGGAGCGCAATTTGGGAGGGGGGACTTGCTGTAGAGAATGAGGCAGAGAGAGGAGTCATTCCGATTATGCCTAATGCTCCCAATACAGAACTGGTGGAAGTGAAGGGAGAACTGAAGAAAATGAAAAAGCAGTTAAGGCAGCTGATCGAGTTGAAGAAGCAAGCTAATCTAATGGATGGTTGTTTTTTTGTTGTATAATTGCGATCGGATTCTTATCATTGCTCATCAGGCGCTAGAAGTTGTTACAAGGGAACCCTTGTTGCAAATCCATAATTCAGTTACATGTACTTGTAGTTGTTTTCAAAGTTAGTGTGTGCATTCACCGAAATTACCAAAAAAATTAAGTGTTAGGGAATGTAGGAATGCTAAAGATAGTTGATAATTGTTAGAGGGGTGACAAATAATGCATTCACCGAAATCCCACAAATATGTATGTGTCATGTTTATACGAAAATTATACCACTTTTGGGACGTTTCAAATAACCAAAACTATATCCCAAACTATATTCCCTAAAAGAAAAGGAATGCTAAAGAAAGTTGATAATTGTTAGAGGGGTGATAAATAATCCATTCACCGAAATCCCCCATATATGCCAACTATGTATGTCTCATGTTTATACCAAAATTATACCACTTTTGGGACGTTTCAAATAACCAAAACTATATCCCAAACTATATTCCCTAAAAGAAAAGGAATGCTAAATAAATTTGATAATTGTTAGAGGGGTGACAAATAATCCATTCACCGAAATCCCCCAAATATGCCAAATATGTATGTCTCATGTTTCTACCAAAATTACCAAAACTATATTCCCTAAAAGAAAAGGAATGCTAAAGATAGTTGATAATTGTTGAGGGGTGATAAATAATCCATTCACCGAAATCCCTCAAATATGTATGCCTCATGTTTATACCAAAATTATACCACTTTTGGGCCGTTTCAAATTACCAAAACTATATCCCAAACTATATTCTGTAAAAGAAAAGGAATGCTAAAGAGAGTTGATAATTGTTAGAGGGGTGACAAATAATGCATTCACCGAAATCCGCAAATGTGTATGTCTCTTGTTTACACGAAAATTCTACCACTTTTTAGTTTAACATGTTTAGATCGTGGAACATAATGCATAATAGAGGGAATATAGTTACGTGGCAAACTCGTTATTGCACATAAATAGAGGGGTGGCACTCTCCACCGGCAGAGAGGGGTGGCCACGAAGAGAGAGAGAGAGAGGGGTGGCCACGAAGAGATGGAGAGGGGTATACTGCCCGTTAGATCAGTGGATCAACGGTTCATGGAGTTGATCAGTGTGATAACGGCTCAACCAATCAGGATAAGTTTGGGCTTCTGTGAGCATTTGTGACAGTACTTGAGGGCAAAACTGAGTAGTACTAAGAAACCAAGGGCACGTAAATAGTAAATAGACTAAGGGATTCAAACAAGAGAATTACAAAATTAAAAATGCGTGTTTTGTACAATAAAATTCATATTGGGCTACATTAATTTATTTGCAATTCAAATATACATGAGTGTGACAAATATGGCCTCATTTAGACAAACTATGTTTTTGGGAAAGATGTTTTGCAAAGGGGTTTGAGTGGAAAACCATGCATCTTCATAGCTACTAGTGATTCTCAGAAGTGGCAATTTGTGGTAAAACTTGATTCATCTATGTTCATTAAGGTTTCCTAGGTGGCATGTTGCGTAGGAAGACTCCATGAGTAGGTGCCACTATGTTTTTATTTTTTTGAATTTTTTTGCATGAAATGACTCAATTAGCTATGTTAATCTCATTTGTTGACTCTCTGTTGACCAGCTACTTGAGGGTAAAACTGATTATATTGCACTTGTCAGTCTAAGTACTCGAGGGGAAACTGAGTACAGATAAAATTTCTATATAAGGCCCGAGGTTATAACTGAGTACATCAAAAGTCCCAGGGTTAGACTCGTGTCGTGGTGCATGCTGCAGCCGTGCATAGCGGCGCGTGTTGCGGTACACGCCACCTTCGTCTTTATAGAGCCCCTCTTTCTCTCCCTCGATGCTCGCCCACTCTCTCATTCTCACTGCAACCGCCTCTCCTGTCCCATCATCTTCCCCACAACCGAATAAAAAACCCCAAAGAAAACCGCCGGCGATGGAGAAGAATGAGATTCCCATTGTCGGCGCATCAGACGCCGGTGCATCGGCCGCCGCCCCCGTCTAGGACCCTGTCGCTGCTTCCAACGTAGCCGCTGGTGCATCAGCCGCAGGCGCATCGGCCGCCGCCACCGTCTAGGCCCCCGTCGCTTGGACCCGTACAAACCAATGTCGTACGTCGCGCCGGAGAACCCCTACGACACCAGCATCGTCGACGATGAGCCAGAGGTAACCCTTTGTTCCCTTGTTCTTATCTCATTTTAATCCTTTTGTGTTAGATCTAGCGTTATTAGAGTTCGTATTTTCCTAGTTCAGTCCTTTTGTGTTAGACCTTGCATTATTAGGGTTCATCTGTTCCTAGTTCAGTCCTTTTGTGTTAGATCTTGCGTTATTAGGGTTCGTCTGTTCCTAGTTCTAGATCTTGCGTTATTAGTGTTTGTGATTTGCTTTTGTTTAAGAGTCGGTTAACTTATGTGAGTAATCAATCCCATCCGGTTAATTTGTGCCGATGATGATGAATATTTGGGCACAAATTGATTCAGGGTTTGGTCAGTGAACAATTGGTGTGTTTAAATTTGATGTGCATGATCTTTGGTTCACTGACTCAAATCCTGGATATAAGTGTGTCCAATGTAACTGAGGCTACCTCTTTTTTTCGTGCCCATATTATCATGTATGATCTTTTATTCACTCTCTGTTCCATCATCCTTGCAATTGACTCCGTGTTTTTTGCACGATCTTTGGTGCTACGTGACAGGTGCAGAGCAGCGACGTCGACAGCGACGATGAGTCCTTCCACACCAAGACTCGTCACGTCTTCAGGAGGCTGCAGTCCGGCCATTACGATGGCCACTTTGCTCGAGGCGTTTACAGATGCCCCTTCTGCAACAGGAAGCTCCACGTCACCGACTTCAACTGCCTGGTGAACCATGCCGAATCCATTGGCAGATGCGGCGCTAGAGTTGGAACGACCGTGAACGTGCATTCGTTCATGGCCCAACACAAAGCACTTGGATTCACCTGCGCAGCCTCCGAGCGAGTCACAGGCGCTACCTTGAGGCGTTGAACGTGCCTACTGCACTCTCTGTATGTGACTGCTCTATCTGTAGAGCAGCTTAAATTCATGTAAAATGTAGCTTATATTGGATCTGTCGATAGTAATGTTGGATTTGTCGTGAATATATATATGCTATGTTGGCTGCTATATGCAGCTTATCCTATATTTTCTCTGCATTTATGCCCTAGATTTCCTACCTGATTGGGTAAAAATGAAGGCATAAAGAAATGAATGGCGTTAAAAAACAGAAGGAGAAGCTGCTATAGATTTGCTACCAATTTGGGCTATCAAGAATGAATGAGATCGAGCGAGAGAGAGGAAAAATATGCATTGAAAACTGCTAATCTGGGCGAAAGAGACAGAAATCACTCGTGCCCACGTCTCGGACCCACACGGCTCCACACGCTACGGTCCCACATGCTACGGCCACCGCTCCGCTCGTATGACCAAACACGGTCTCGTCCTGTCCCACGCGGTCCCTTTCTACCAGCCCGACACGACGCGGCCCCACTCGTCAGCACGAAACGGTCAACTTAACGGGATTCCTTCCGTCCGAGCTCCTTGTGAGGGTTTCAGACAAGGGTTTGGGGGAAAACTGAGGAAAGACTAAGGAGCTGGGGAAAACTGGGTACAACTAACGACCCGAGGGCACGAAAATAGAAATCCCTTTTTTAAATGCCTATTCACCCCCTCTAGGCGACATCTCATCCTTTCACCTAGGAATTATACCTTGCTATCTTCTCTAGCTTGTTCTTCAGAAAATCTAATAAAGCTGCATCTTGTGGTATGCCTCCACCTCCTAGTTGCTTCATGTTGGTCATAACTAAGGTATGGAATGTCTCAATGTGTTGGTTCCCCTATACCATGGTACTAGATGGTCAAATGGCTAACATATGGGGTTCCTTTTATAGGCTTGAGCAAGCTCTAGTATCATGACACATAGGTGGGTGACTCTTGTTTTGGTTTGATGAGTAAGGTGCTTGGTTGGCATGCCCTCATCCATAGCAATCCTTTGAGCATGAGGTGGCATAGCTTGGGATACAAATCATGTAGATATTTGCATCCTATGTGGCATGGATATTACCCTCTCATATGATTTTTTTTTGGATAGCCAAGTGGTATTTGTTACTAGCTGTCTTGTGAATGCTTTTATACTTGTGAATAATGCACCATATCATATATGATTGGATTTATATTATAATATTGGTCCAAAAGTCAAAATTGAAGGTTATTCCTAAATTTTGGATAGTTGTGTTTGATTTCACCAAGGCATGATCATCTGAGTTTCAAAATACTCATAGTTAGTTTTATTCAAATAGTTTGAACTATAATTCATAATGTAAACGGATTTACTTTTATGATATTCCATATATTTAATAAGTTATGATTTAAATAAGAATGTGTGGCTTTTATGCACTTAAGACCTTGTGTTTTACCATATTTGGTAATAAGTTTTAAAGTTAATTAAATTACACACAAAGGTAGTTGCTAACTTTTATGTGTTAATAAGTTAGAGTTTGATTCTTAAATAATGTGTTGTTGTAAGGAATACCATTTCATGATTCTTTATAAGATCTGGTATTTGATCCTCACTTAGGGTATTGTGTAATAGTTCTATTTCCATTTGATCTATCCTATAGATCAAATTATGTCTACCCAAAACAAGGTTTTAGCAAAGGTCACATTAATGTTTATAGCGCTTGACTTGATGAGCTACTTCAATTCCATCAATTCAAGTGAAACTTCAGTTACTATGACAAGTTTTATTTGAAAGCGCGAAAATTCCCCGGATTTTCTATGCGTGAATGCAATGCACACATATGTGTTCTCTATTTTTGTAGCCTCTAAACCTGGGATGTTACAGCCTCTCTCCCTTAAACCGAACTTCGCCCCGAAGTTCGAACACTCTCATGTTTCGGAATATAGAACTGGCTTTTGCAGATCACGGTCCTTCTAGAACTCTATAGTAATCTTACGAGATATAATTGGATATATCTCTTGTCCATATTCTTCTTGGAGTCTTCTGGTGGCTGACACTGAACAATTGTTACTTGGTCCAATTCTATGATTTCTACCCATACTCTAAGCTTATTCCTTTCTCTTCAACGATCCACTGAATATGACATCTTCTTGTGCTTACGGGCTTTACTGATGGTTGTGGTGACAATTTCCTATTTGGGGATCAAAAACTTGGTTCTAAAAGGTTAGGTTAAGGTAGGCTTAGTATTCCCCCACTACCATAACTATAGTAATTGTACTTAGCAACGCATTTTCAGTAAGAATAGTCTTGGTAATTTATTCCCCTACGAATGGATTAGACTCATTTAGTCCATCCAATCATGGCTTCTAACTTATACTAACTAACCTCCTTTTGGTTTCTTTAGGTTCCATGAAATGATCTTTTTCGTTGAGGCAAGGTCAAACTATTATAACTCCTTTGGACTTTAGCCTGCCTGGGCTTTGGCTGGTCTCCGACATACTTTTCATCCAACTTCATTATCTTAAACTTACTTGAGTTATTTCAATCCCAAGTAATCAATACGCATATGCTCAAGTTGAAGTCTAACTCTTACTTCCTTGAAGTATGAAACTCGGCTTCTGGCCTGCCATCCTTCTAAGAGTAGTGTTATATGGGTACTTCCCAACAACCTTATGAAAATAAGATCGGACTTCCTCTCAGTTTAGATCTTGTTCTTCGTTCATCACACTCCAAATATCATATCTCAATACTTCTCATTCAGCCTTCCTCTCCCCCTTGGAGTTTTCTAATAATGGTTTTCAAGCTCCTTGTCTTCTAATCATTACACTCCATGGTTGGAGAATTGGTCTTGGTCTGGCTTATAGTTTGTACTTTTCTAGAGTCTCACGAAGAACCTTTGCGGTGTATCCACACAATTGTGGGTATTTGATGTGAATCCTCGGATTAAATGTTTATATATCACGATTATTTTTGGTGGTAGGGTTTTATTTGTTTACCACTTTATTGTTACCAACATACTAGTTGCGGACTATCTAATACCAGTTGTGGCTTATTCGATACCAGATGTGAACTCTTTTATAGTTCAAGTTTAGGGTACGTGACTTTGATACTTTCTTCATAATTATCCTATATCAACTGCGGTCTTATTATATCGGCCACGACTTTACTTGTCCATTTCCTTCTTCCAGGTTTTATTTTGCAAGAAAACCACTCGTTGACACTATAAAGGTAGTATCGTAAGTGACTTCACTTGCATTCCCTCCTCCATAATGAATATGGCTCCACTTCTACTTCTCCATATTCACCAATTTTCTCACTTTCATGGTCCTTCCATACTAAAGTACTCCTTGATGGAGGATAAAAATGAGTTTTGATTGGTCTTTCCTTTAGACTATTGTGGTTGCTTCCCACAACTTTGCTTCCTTGTTCTGGTGAACCTTCATCTTGTCTTCACAATATTCGGAATTCGTCTTTCCCTCACACGAATCCCATTACCCTCTAAATATATAACATCAAGTAAGAACTTGATATTTCAACATGCACTTGCATATCAAAGTCAAACTTCATATATGGATCTAGTCAAACAATGAAAATTCAATAAAATCCAAGAAGATTCAGCTTTATGCTTATAATACACATCGTTATATGCCTGAATAGAGTAGTTGGGTAAGACATCCCTAAACATCAGGTTCAGAAGTGTAGTATATAACACCACACAATATAGGTTTATATCGTGATACTTAGCACTTATATATGACATACTACGATTTTTCTCAACCTTTACCCCAATTGCTCACTTGCAATCGGATAAACTTGAGCGAATTGGTCTAAATTTGTTATGGTTGACTGATACGTCTCCGACGTATCGATAATTTCTTATGTTCCATGCCACATTATTGATGTTATCTACATGTTTTATGCACACTTTATGTCATATTCGTGCATTTTCTGGAACTAACCTATTAACAAGATGCCGAAGTGCCGATTCTTTATTTCCTGCTGTTTTTGGTTTCAGAAATCCTAGTAACGAAATATTCTCGGAATTGGACGAAATCAACGCCCAGGGTCCTATTTTGCCACGAAACTTCCAGAAGACCGAAGAGGAGACGAAGTGGGGCCACGAGGCGCCCAAACCCTAGGGCGGCGCGGCCCAGGCCTTGGCCGCGTCGACCTGTGGTGTGGGGCCCTCGTGCCCCCTCCTGACTTGCCCTTCCGCCTATTTAAAGCCTCCGTCGCGAAAACCCTGATACGTTGGACGAAACCCACAGAAACCTTCCAGAGCCGCCGCCATCGCGAAGCCAAGATGCGGGGACAGAGTCTCTGTTCCGGCACGCCGCCGGAACGGGGAAGTGCCCCCGGAAGGCTTCTCCATCGACACCGCTGCCATCTCCACCGCCATCTTCATCACCGCTGCTGCTCCCATGAGGAGAGAGTAGTTCTCCATCGAGGCTCGGGGCTGTACCGGTAGCTATGTGGTTCATCTCTCTCCTATGTACTTCAATACAATAATCTCATGAGCTGCCTTACATGATTGAGATTCATATGATGATGCTTGTAATCTAGATGTCGTTATGCTAGTCAAGTGAATTTTACTCATGTGATCTCCGGAGACTCCTTGTCCCACGTGTGTAAAGGTGACAGTGTGTGCACCGTGTGGGTCTCTTAGGCTATATTTCACAGAATACTTATTCACTGTTATGAATGGCATAGTGAAGTGCTTATTTATATCTCTTTATGATTGCAATGTGTTTTGTATCACAATTTATCTATGTGCTACTCTAGCAATGTTATTAAAGTAGTTTTATTCCTCCTGCACGGTGTAATGGTGACAGTGTGTGTATCCGTGTTAGTACTTGGTTTATGCTATGATTATGATCTCTTGTAGATTATTGATGGCGTGTATTTCACACGTTCGTTGGGCAACCCCAAGAGGAAGGTATGATGCGCACAGCAGCAAGTTTTCCCTCAGAAAGAAACCAAGGTTTATCGAACTAGGAGGAGCCAAGAAGCACGTTGAAGGTTGATGGCAGCGGGATGTAGTGCGGCGCAACACCAGGGATTCCGGCGCCAACGTGGAACCTACACAACACAACCAAAGTACTTTGCCCCAGCGAAACAGTGAGGTTGTCAATCTCACCGGCTTGCTGTAACAAAGAGTTAACCGTATTGTGTGGAAGATGATTGTTTGCAGAAAACAGTAGAACAGTATTGCAGTAGATTGTATTTCAGTAAAGAGAATTGGACCGGGGTCCACAGTTCACTAGAGGCGTCTCTCCCATAAGACGAACAGCATGTTGGGTGAACAAATTACAGTTGGGCAATTTACAAATAAAGAGAGCATGACCATGCACATACATATCATGATGAGTATAGTGAGATTTAATTGGGCATTACGACAAAGTACATAGACCGTCATCCAACTGCATCTATGCCTAAAAAGTCCACCTTCAGGTTATCATCCGAACCCCCTCCAGTATTAAGTTGCTAACAACAGACAATTGCATTAAGTATTGCGCGTAATGTAATCAGTGACTACATCCTTGAACATAGCACCAATGTTTTATCCCTAGTGGCAACAGCACATCCGTAACCTTAGTGGTTCTTGTCACTCCTCCAGATTCACAGAGACATGAACCCACTATCGAGCATAAATACTCCCTCTTGGAGTTACTAGCATCAACTTGGCCAGAGCATCTACTAATAACGGAGAGCATGCAAGATCATAAACAACACATAGACATAACTTTGATAATCAACATAACAAGTATTCTCTATTCATCGGATCCCAACAAACGCAACATATAGAATTACAGATAGATGATCTTGATCATGTTAGGCAGCTCACAAGATCCGACAATGATAGCACAATGGGGAGAAGACAACCATCTAGCTACTGCTATGGACCCATAGTCCAGGGGTAGACTACTCACACATCACTCCGGAGGCGACCATGGCGGCGTAGAGTCCTCCGGGAGATGATTCCCCTCTCCGGCAGGGTGCCGGAGGCGTTCTCCTGGATCCCCGAGATGGGATCGGCGGCGGCGTCTCTGGAAGGTTTTCCGTATCGTGGCTCTCGGTGCGGGGGTTTCGTCACGGAGACTTTTATAGGCGGAAGGGCAGGTCAAGAGGCGGCACGGGGCCCCACACTACTGGTCGGCGCGGCCAAGGGGGCCGCGCCGCCCTATGGTGTGGCCCCTCCGTGGCCCCTCTTCGTCTCTCCTTCGGACTTACGGAAGCTTCGTGAGAAAATAGGCCCCTGGGCTTTGATTTCGTCCAATTCCGAGAATATTTCCTTACTAGGATTTCTGAAACCAAAAACAGCAGAAAACAGAATCGGCACTTCGGCATCTTGTTAATAGGTTAGTTCCGGAAAATGCACGAATATGACATAAAGTGTGCATAAAACATGTAGATAACATCAATAATGTGGCATGGAACATAAGAAATTATCGATACGTCGAGACGTATCAGCATCCCCAAGCTTAGTTCTGCTCGTCCCGAGCGGGTAAAACGATAACACGAGATAATTTCTGGAGTGACATGCCATCATAATCTTGATCATACTATTTGTAAAGCATATGTAGTGAATGCAGCGATCGAAACAATGTATATGACATGAGTAAACAAGTGAATCATATAGCAAAGACTTTTCATGAATAGCACTTCAAGACAAGCATCAATAAGTCTTGCATAAGAGTTAACTCATAAAGCAATAATTCAAAGTAGAGATATTGAAGCAACACAAAAGAAGATTAAGTTTCAGCGGTTGCTTTCAACTTGTAACATGTATATCTCATGGATATTGTCAACATAGAGTAATATAATAAGTGCAATAAGCAAGTATGTAGGAATCAATGCACAGTTCACACAAGTGTTTGCTTCTTGAGGTGGGAGAGATAGGTGAACTGACTCAACATTGAAAGTAAAAGAATAGTCCTCCATAGAGGAAAAGCATCGATTGCTATATTTGTGCTAGAGCTTTGATTTTGAAAACATGAAACAATTTTGTCAACGGTAGTAATAAAGCATATGCATCATGTAAATTATATCTTATAAGTTGCAAGCCTCATGCATAGTGTACTAATAGTGCCCGCACCTTGTCCTAATTAGCTTGGACTACCGGGTCATCACAATGCATTGTTTTTACCAAGTGTCACAAAGGGGTACCTCTATGCCGCCCGTACAAAGGTCTAAGGAGAAAGCTCGCATTGGATTTCTCGCTATTGATTATTCTTCAACTTAGACATCCATACCGGGACAACATAGACAACAGATAATGGACTCCTCTTTTATGCATAAGCATATAACAACAATTAATAATTTTCTCATTTGAGATTTGAGGATTGTTGTCCAAAACTGAAACTTCCACCATGGAGCATGGCTTTAGTTAGCGGCCCAATGTTCTTCTCTAACATATGCATGCTTAACCATATGGTGGTAGATCTCTCTTACTTCAGACAAGACGGACATGCATAGCAACTCACATGAAATTCAACAATGAAAAGTTGATGGCGTCCCCAGTGAACATGGTTATCGCACAACAAGCAACATAATAAGAGATAAAGTGCATAATTACATATTCAATACCACAATAGTTTTTAAGCTATTTGTCCCATGAGCTATATATTGCAAAGGTGAATGATGGAATTTTAAAGGTAGCACTCAAGCAATTTACTTTGGAATGGCGGAAAATACCATGTAGTATAGGTAGGTATGGTGGACACAAATGGCATAGTGGTTGGCTCAAGTATTTTGGATGCATGAGAAGTATTCCCTCTCGATACAAGGTTTAGGCTAGCAAGGCTTATTTGAAACAAACACAAGGATGAACCGGTGCAGCAAAACTCACATAAAAGACATATTGAAAACATTATAAGACTCTACACCGTCTTCCTTGTTGTTCAAACTCAATACTAGAAATTATCTAGACCTTAGAGAAACCAAATATGCAAACCAAATTTTAGCATGCTCTATGTATTTCTTCATTAATGGGCGCAAAGCATATGATGCAAGAGCTTAATCATGAGCACAATAATTGCCAAGTATCACATTACCCAAGACATTTATAGCAATTACTACATGTATCATTTTCCAATTCCAACCATATAACAATTTAACGAAGGAGAAACTTCGCCATGAATACTATGAGTAGAAACCAAGGACATACTTGTCCATATGCTACAGCGGAGCGTGTCTCTCTCCCATAAAGTGAATGCTAGGATCCATTTTATTCAAACAAAACAAAAAACAAAAACAAACCGACGCTCCAAGAAAAAGCACATAAGATGTGATGGAATAAAAATATAGTTTCAGGGGAGGAACCTGATAATGTTGTCGATGAAGAAGGGGATGCCTTGGGCATCCCCAAGCTTAGACGCTTGAGTCTTCTTGATATATGCAGGGGTGAACCACCGGGTGCATCCCCAAGCTTAGAGTTTTCACTCTCCTTGATCATGTTGCATCATACTCCTCTCTTGATCCTTGAAAACTTCCTCCACACCAAACTCGAAACAACTCATTAGAGGGTTAGTGCACAATATAAATTGACATATTCAGAGGTGACACAATCATTCTTAACACTTCTGGACATTGCATAATGCTACTGGACATTAGTGGATCAAAGAAATTCATCCAACATAGCGAAAGAGGCAATGCGAAATAAAAGGCAGAATCTGTCAAAACAGAACAGTTCGTATTGACGAATTTTAAAATGGCACCAGACTTGCTCAAATGAAAATGCTCAAATTGAATGAAAGTTGCGTACATATCTGAGGATCATGCACGTAAATTGGCTTAATTTTCTGAGCTACCTACAGGGAGGTGGACCCAGATTCGTGACAGCAAAGAAATCTGGAACTGTGCAGTAATCCAAATCTAGTACTTACTTTTCTATCAACGGCTTAACTTGGCACAATAAAACACTAAACTAAGATAAGGAGAGGTTGCTACAGTAGTAAACAACTTCCAAGACACAAAATAAAAACAAAGTACTGTAGGTAAAAACATGGGTTGTCTCCCATAAGCGCTTTTCTTTAACGCCTTTCAGCTAGGCGCAGAAAGTGTGTATCAAGTATTATCAAGAGACGAAGTGTCAACATCATAATTTGTTCTCATAATAAAGTCAAAAGGTACCTTCATTCTCTTTCTAGGGAAGTGTTCCATACCTTTCTTGAGAGGAAATTGATATTTTATATTACCTTCCTTCATATCAATAACAACACCAACAGTTCGAAGAAAAGGTCTTCCCAATATAATGGGACAAGATGCATTGCATTCAATATCCAAGACAACAAAATCAACGGGAACAAGGTTATTGTTAACGGTAATGCGAACATTATCAACTTTCCCCAAAGGTTTCTTTGTAGAATGATCAGCAAGATTAACATCCAAATAACAATTTTTCAATGGTGGCAAGTCAAGCATATTATAAATTTTCTTAGGCATAACAGAAATACTTGCACCAAGATCACATAAAGCATTACAATCAAAATCTTTAATCTTCATCTTAATGATGGGCTCCCAACCATCCTCTAACTTTTTAGGAATAGAGGCTTCACGCTCTAGTTTCTCTTCTCTAGCTTTTATAAGAGCATTTGTAATATGATGTGTAAAAGCCAAATTTATAGCACTAGCATTAGGACTTTTAGCAAGTTTTTGCAAGAACTTTATAACTTCAGAGATGTGGCAATCATCAAAATTCAAACCATTATAATCTAAAGCAATGGGATCATCATCCCCAATGTTGGAAAAAATTTCAGCAGCTTTATCACAGCGATTTAATGATTTTAGCGATTTGAGCGAGTTTTTCGCGCTTTGCATTAGAAGTGGAAACATTGCTAACACCAATTCTTTTATTAGTATGAGTAGGAGGTGCAGCAACATGTGTAGCATTAGCATTACTACTGGTGGTAATAGTCCAAACTTTAGCTATATTCTTTTCTTTAGCTAGTTTTTCATTTTCTTCTCTATCCCACCTAGCACGCAGTTCAGCCATTAATCTTATATTCTCATTAATTCTAACTTGAATGGCATTTGCTGTAGTAGTAATTTTATTATGATGATTCTCATTAGGCAAAACTTTTGATTTCAAAAGATCAACATCAAGTAAGACTATCGACTTTAGAAGCAAGTATATCAATTTTCCCAAGCTTTTCTTCAACAGATTTGTTAAAAGCAGTTTGTGTACTAATAAATTCTTTAAGCATGGCTTCAAGTCCAGGGGGTGAATTCCTATTATTGTTGTAAGAATTACCATAAGAATTACCATAGCCGTTGCCATTATTATAAGGATATGGTCTATAGTTGTTACTAGAATTGTTAGGTAAGCATTGTTGTTGAAATTATTATTTTTAATGAAGTTTACATCAACATGTTCTTCTTGTGCAACCAATGAAGCTAACGGAACATTATTAGGATCAATATTAGTCCTATCATTCACAAGCATAGACATAATAGCATCAATCTTATCACTCAAGGAAGAGGTTTCTTCGACAGAATTTACCTTCTTACCTTGTGGAGCCCTTTCCGTGTGCCATTCAGAGTAGTTGATCATCATATTATCAAGAAGCTTTGTTGCTTCACCAAGAGTGATGGACATAAAGGTACCTCCAGCAGCTGAATCCAATAAATTCCGCGAAGAAAAATTTAGTCCCTGCATAGAAGGTTTGGATGATCATCCAAGTAGTCGGTCCATGGGTTGGGCAATTTTTAACCAGAGATTTCATTCTTTCCCAAGCTTGAGCAACATGTTCAGTATCTAATTGTTTAAAATTCATTATGCTACTCCTCAAAGATATAATTTTAGCAGGGGGATAATATCTACCAATAAAAGCATCCTTCCATTTAGTCCATGAATCAATACTATTCTTAAGCAGAGATAGCAACCAATCTTTAGCTCTTCCTCTTAATGAGAAAGGGAACAATTTTAGTTTAATAATATCACCATCTACATCTTTATATTTTTGCATTTCACATAATTCAACAAAATTATTAAGATGGGCAGCAAGATCATCGAACTAACACCGAGAAAATTGCTCTCGCATAACAAGATTCAAGAAAGCAGGTTTAATTTCAAAGAATTCTTTGTAGTAGCAGGTGGAGCAATAGGTGTGCATAAGAAATCATTATTATTTGTGGTTGTGAAGTCACACAACTTAGTATTTTCAGCGTTGGCCATTTTAGCAACAGTAAATAAAGCAAACTAGATAAAGTAAATGCAAGTAAACTAATTTTTTTGTGTTTTAGATATAGCAAACAAGATAGCAAATAAAGTAAAACTAGCAACTAATTTTTTTGTATTTTGATTTAGTGCAGCAAACAAAGTAGTAAATAAAACTAAGCAAGACAAAAACAAAGTAAAGAGATTGAGAAGTGGAGACTCCCCTTGCAGCGTGTCTTGATCTCCCGACAACGGCGCCGTAAATTTAGCTTGATGGCGTGTATTTCACACGTTCGTTGGGCAACCCCAAGAGGAAGGTATGATGCGCAGCAGCAAGTTTTCCCTCGAGAAGAAACCAAGGTTTATCGAACCAGGAGGAGCCAAGAAGCACGTTGAAGGTTGATGGCAGCGGGATGTAGTGCGGCGCAACACCGGGGATTCGGCGCCAACGTGGAACTGCACAACACAACCAAAGTACTTTGCCCCAACGAAGCAGTGAGGTTGTCAATCTCACCAGCTTGCTGTAACAAAGAGTTAACCGTATTGTGTGGAAGATGATTGTTTGCAGAAAACAGTAGAAACAGTATTACGAGATTGTATTTGATAAAGAGAATTGGACCGGGTCCACATTCACTAGAGGCGTCTCTCCCATAAGACGAACAGCATGTTGGGTGAACAAATTACAGTTGGGTAATTGACAAATAAAGAGAGCATGACCATGCACATACATATCATGATGAGTATAGTGAGATTTAATTGGGCATTACGACAAAGTACATAGACCGTCATCCAACAGCATCTATGCCTAAAAAGTCCAGCTTCTGGTTATCATCCGAACCCCCTCCAGTATTTAGTTGCTAACAACGAGACAATTGCATTAAGTATTACGCGTAATGTAATCAGTGACTACATCCTTGAACATAGCACCAATGTTTTATCCCTAGTGGCAACAAAGACATCCGTAACCTTAGTGGTTCTTGTCACTCCTCCAGATTCACAGAGACATGAACCCACTATCGAGCATAAATACTCCCTCTTGGAGTTACTAGCATCAACTTGGCCAGAGCATCTACTAATAACGGAGAGCATGCAAGATCATAAACAACACATAGACATAACTTTGATAATCAACATAACAAGTATTCTCTATTCATCGGATCCCAACAAACGCAACATATAGAATTACAGATAGATGATCTTGATCATGTTAGGCAGCTCACAAGATCCGACAATGATAGCACAATGGGGAGAAGACAACCATCTAGCTACTGCTATGGACCCATAGTCCAGGGGTAGACTACTCACACATCACTCCGGAGGCGACCATGGCGGCGTAGAGTCCTCCGGGAGATGATTCCCCTCTCCGGTAGGGTGCCGGAGGCGATCTCCTGGATCCCCCGAGATGGGATCGGCGGCGGCGGCGTCTCTGGAAGGTTTTCCGTATCGTGGCTCTCGGTACTGGGGGTTTCGTCACGGAGACTTTTTATAGGCGGACGGGCCGGTCAAGCGGCGGCACGGGGCCCCACACTACTGTGCCGGCGCGGCCAAGGGGGGCGCGCTGCCCTATGGTGTGGCCCCTCCGTGGCCCCTCTTCGTCTCTCCTTCGGACTTCCGGGAAGCTTCGTGAGAAAATAGGCCCACAGGCTTTGATTTCGTCCAATTCCGAGAATATTTCCTTACTAGGATTTCTGAAACCAAAAACAGCAACAAAGAATCGGCACTTCGGCATCTTGTTAATAGGTTAGTTCCAGAAAATGCACGAATATGACATAAAGTGTGCATAAAACATGTAGATAACATCAATAATGTGGCATGGAACATAAGAAATTATCGATACGTCGGAGACGTATCAATTATGAAGTTAACTATTGCTATGATAGTATTGATGTGTATTATTCCTCCTACATAGCATGAAGGTGACAGTGTGCATGCTATGCTAGTACTTGGTTTAGTCGAATTGATCTTTCATGCACTCTAAGGTTATTTAAATATGAACATTGAATTGTGGAGCTTGTTAACTCCGGCATTGAGGGTTCGTGTAATCCTACGCAATGTGTTCATCATCCAACAAGAGTGTAGAGTATGCATTTATCTATTCTGTTATGTGATCAATGTTGAGAGTGTCCACTAGTGAAAGTCTAATCCCTAGGCCTTGTTCCTAAATACTGCTATCGCTGCTTGTTTACTATTTTACTGCGTTACTACTGCCGCAATACTACCACCATCAACTACACGCCAGCAAGCTATTTTCTGGTACCGTTGCTACTGCTCATACTTATTCATACCACCTGTATTTCACTATCTCTTCGCCGAACTAGTACACCTATTAGGTGTGTTGGGGACACAAGAGACTTCTTGCTTTGTGGTTGCAGGGTTGCATGAGAGGGATATCTTTGACCTCTTCCTCCCTGAGTTCGATAAACCTTGGGTGATCCACTTAAGGGAAAACTTGCTGCTGTTCTACAAACCTCTGCTCTTGGAGGCCCAACACTGTCTACAGGAAAAGGAGGGGGCGTAGACATCAAGCTATTTTCTGGCGCCGTTTCCGGGGAGGAAAGGTAAAAGGTACTCACACTCCGGATCTCGGCTACTAAGCTATTTTCGCCGTTGTAAGTACTCGAAGCTATTTCCTTTAGATCCTGCAATTGCATCTTTTTGTTTCTTGTTTACACTAGTTTGGCATAATGGACAAGAATGAGCTTCTATTTCTATTTCCTGATTTAAAACATGGATTGTTTGATGCGAAAATTAAAAAACCTATGGAATCTTATTTGCATGCTGGTAGTAATATTAGTATGAACGCTTTGAACACCATTGTTGATAATAATATAGAAAGTTCTAAGCTTGGGGAAGCTGGTTTTCATGATCTTTTTAGTCCCCCAAGCATTGAGGAGAAAATTTTCTTTGATGATACTATGCCTCCTACATTTGATGTTGAGAATAATAATGATAGCTACTTTGTTGAATTTGCTCCCACTACAACTAATAAAATTGATTATGCTTATGTGGAGAGTAATAATTTTATGCATGAGACTCATGATAAGAATGCTTTATGTGATAGTTATATTGTTGAGTTTGCTCATGATGCTACTGAAAGTTATTATGAGAGAGGAAAATATGGTTGTAGAAATTTTCATGTTACTAAAACACCTCTCTATGAGCTGAAATTTTTGAAGCTACACTTGTTCTATCTTCCTATGCTTGTTACTTTGCTCTTCATGAACTTGTTTATTTACAAGATTCCTTTTCATAGGAAGCATGTTAGACTTAAATGTGTTTTGGATTTGCTTCTTGATGCTCTCTTTTGCTTCAAATACTATTTCTTGCAAGTGCATCATTAAAACTGCTGAGCCCATCTTAATGGCTATAAAGAAAGAACTTCTTGGGAGATAACCCATGTGTTATTTTACTACAGTACTTTGTTTTATATCTGTGTCTTGGAAGTTGTTTACTACTGTAGCAACCTCTCCTTATCTTAGTTTTGTGTTTTGTTTTGCCAAGTAAAGTCTTTGATAGTAAAGTTCATACTAGATTTGGATTACTGCGCAGTTTCAGATTTCTTTGCTGTCACGAATTCCAACCTGCCTCCCTGTAGGTAGTTCAGAAAAATATGCCAATTTACGTGCGTGATCCTCAGATATGTACGCAACTTTCATTCAATTTGGACATTTTCATTTGAGCAAGTCTGGTGCCATTTTAAAATTCGTCTTTACGAACTGTTCTGTTTTGACAGATTCTGCCTTTTATTTCGCATTGCCTCTTTTGCTATGTTGGATGAGTTTCTTTGATCCATTAATGTCCAGTAGCTTTATGCAATGTCCAGAAGTGTTAAGAATGATTGTGTCACCTCTGAACATGTTAATTTTTATTGTGCACTAACCCTCTAATGAGTTGTTCTAAGTTTGGTGTGGAGGAAGTTTTCAAGGGTCAAGAGAGGAGGATGATATACTATGATCAAGAAGAGTGAAAAGTCTAAGCTTGGGGATGCCCCGGTGGTTCACCCCTGCATATTTCAAGAAGACTCAAGCGTCTAAGCTTGGGGATGCCTTGGGCATCCCCTTCTTCATCGACAACATTATCAGGTTCCTCCCCTGAAACTATATTTTTATTCCATCACATCTTATGTGCTTTGCTTGGAGCGTCGGTTTGTTTTTGTTTTTGTTTTGTTTGAATAAAATGGATCCTAGCATTCACTTTATGGGAGAGAGACACGCTCCGCTGTAGCATATGGACAAGTATGTCCTTAGGCTCTACTCATAGTATTCATGGCGAAGTTTCTTCTTCGTTAAATTGTTATATGGTTGGAATTGGAAAATAATACATGTAGTAATTGCTATAATGTCTTGGGTAATGTGATACTTGGCAATTGTTGTGCTCATGTTTAAGCTCTTGCATCATATGCTTTGCACCCATTAATGAAGAAATACATAGAGCATGCTAAAATTTGGTTTGCATATTTGGTCTCTCTAAGGTCTAGATAATTTCTAGTATTGAGTTTGAACAACAAGGAAGATGGTGTAGAGTCTTATAATGTTTACAATATGTCTTTTATGTGAGTTTTGCTGCACCGGTTCATCCTTGTGTTTGTTTCAAATAAGCCTTGCTAGCCTAAACCTTGTATCGAGAGGGAATACTTCTCATGCATCCAAAATACTTGAGCCAACCACTATGCCATTTGTGTCCACCATACCTACCTATTACATGGTATTTCTCCGCCATTCCAAAGTAAATTGCTTGAGTGCTACCTTTAAAATTCCATCATTCACCTTACAATATATAGCTCATGGGACAAATAGCTTAAAAACTATTGTGGTATTGAATATGTACTTATGCACTTTATCTCTTATTAAGTTGCTTGTTGTGCGATAACCATGTTTCTGGGGACGCCATCAACTATTCTTTGTTGAATATCATGTGAGTTGCTATGCATGTTCGTCTTGTCTGAAGCAAGAGCGATCTACCACCTTATGGTTAAGCATGCATATTGTTAGAGAAGAACATTGGGCCGCTAACTAAAGCCATGATCCATGGTGGAAGTTTCAGTTTTGGACAAAATTCTCAATCTCATATGAGAAAATTATTAATTGTTGTTACATGCTTATGCATAAAAGAGGAGTCCATTATCTGTTGTCTATGTTGTCCCGGTATGGATGTCTAAGTTGAGAATAATCAATAGCGAGAAATCCAATGCGAGCTTTCTCCTTAGACCTTTGTACAGGCGGCATAGAGGTACCCCTTTGTGACACTTGGTTAAAACATGTGCATTGTGATGATCCGGTAGTCCAAGCTAATTAGGACAAGGTGCGGGCACTATTAGTATACTATGCATGAGGCTTGCAACTTGTAAGATATAATTTACATGATACATATGCTTTATTACTACCGTTGACAAAATTGTTTTATGTTTTCAAAATCAAAGCTCTAGCACAAATATAGCAATCGATGCTTTTCCTCTATGGAGGACCATTCTTTTACTTTTATGTTGAGTCAGTTCACCTATTTCTCTCTACCTCAAGAAGCAAACACTTGTGTGAACTGTGCATTGATTCCTACATACTTGCATATTGCACTTATTATATTACTCTATGTTGACAATATCCATGAGATATACATGTTATAAGTTGAAAGCAACCGCTGAAACTTAATCTTCCTTTGTGTTGCTTCAATGCCTTTACTTTGAATTATTGCTTTATGAGTCAACTCTTATGCAAGAGTTATTGATGCTTGTCTTGAAGTGCTATTCATGAAAAGTCTTTGCTATATGATTCACTTGTTTACTCATGTCATATACATTGTTTTGATCGCTGCATTCACTACATATGCTTTACAAATAGTATGATCAAGGTTATGATGGCATGTCACTCCAGAAATTATCTTTGTTATCGTTTTACCTGCTCGGGACGAGCAGAACTAAGCTTGGGGATGCTGATACGTCTCCGACGTATCGATAATTTCTTATGTTCCATGCCACATTATTGGTGTTATCTACATGTTTTATGCACACTTTATGTCATATTCGTGCATTTTCTGGAACTAACCTATTAACAAGATGCCGAAGTGCCAGTTGCTGTTTTCTGCTGTTTTTGGTTTCAGAAATCCTAGTAACGAAATATTCTCGGAATTGGACGAAATCAACGCCCAGGGTCCTATTTTGCCACGAAGCTTCCAGAAGACCGAAGAGGAGACGAAGTGGGGCCACGAGGCGCCCAAACCCTAGGGCGGCGCGGCCCAGGCCTTGGCCGCGCCGACCTGTGGTGTGGGGCCCTCGTGCCCCCTCCTGACTTGCCCTTCCGCCTATTTAAAGCCTCCGTCGCGAAAACCCTGATACGTTGGACGAAACCCACAGAAACCTTCCAGAGCCGCCGCCATCGCGAAGCCAAGATCTGGGGGATAGGAGTCTCTGTTCCGGCACGCCGCCGGAACGGGGAAGTGCCCCCGGAAGGCTTCTCCATCGACACCGCTGCCATCTCCACCGCCATCTTCATCACCGCTGCTGCTCCCATGAGGAGGGAGTAGTTCTCCATCGAGGCTCGGGGCTGTACCGGTAGCTATGTGGTTCATCTCTCTCCTATGTACTTCAATACAATAATCTCATGAGCTGCCTTACATGATTGAGATTCATATGATGATGCTTGTAATCTAGATGTCATTATGCTAGTCAAGTGAATTTTACTCATGTGATCTCCGGAGACTCCTTGTCCCACGTGTGTAAAGGTGACAGTGTGTGCACCGTGTGGGTCTCTTAGGCTATATTTCACAGAATACTTATTCACTGTTATGAATGGCATAGTGAAGTGCTTATTTATATCTCTTTATGATTGCAATGTGTTTTGTATCACAATTTATCTATGTGCTACTCTAGCAATGTTATTAAAGTAGTTTTATTCCTCCTGCACGGTGTAATGGTGACAGTGTGTGCATCCGTGTTAGTACTTGGTTTATGCTATGATTATGATCTCTTGTAGATTATGAAGTTAACTATTGCTATGATAGTATTGATGTGTATTATTCCTCCTACATAGCATGAAGGTGACAGTGTGCATGCTATGCTAGTACTTGGTTTAGTCGAATTGATCTTTCATGCACTCTAAGGTTATTTAAATATGAACATTGAATTGTGGAGCTTGTTAACTCCGGCATTGAGGGTTCGTGTAATCCTACGCAATGTGTTCATCATCCAACAAGAGTGTAGAGTATGCATTTATCTATTCTGTTATGTGATCAATGTTGAGAGTGTCCACTAGTGAAAGTCTAATCCCTAGGCCTTGTTCCTAAATATCGCTATCGTCGCTTGTTTCTTGTTTTTCTTTGCGTTACTCTTTGCCGCAATACTACCACCATCAACTACACGCCAGCAAGCTATTTTCTGGTACCGTTGCTACTGCTCATACTTATTCATACCACCTGTATTTCACTATCTCTTCGCCGAACTAGTACACCTATTAGGTGTGTTGGGGACACAAGAGACTTCTTGCTTTGTGGTTGCAGGGTTGCATGAGAGGGATATCTTTGACCTCTTCCTCCCTGAGTTCGATAAACCTTGGGTGATCCACTTAAGGGAAAACTTGCTGCTGTTCTACAAACCTCTGCTCTTGGAGGCCCAACACTGTCTACAGGAAAAGGAGGGGGCGTAGACATCATTGACCTAATTTTCTTGGAAAGTACTAACTTACCTTCCATAATATGGAAGATTAACCTCACATTATGTCTCCAAATGACTAATTTCCTCTGCCAAAGCCTATCTAGTATATTATGGCTTAAACACTTCCTTAACTTTCATGAGTTCGATGCAATACTAGGCTTCAATAGCTCCTCTACAGACTATGGTTCTGGTATACTTTGCATAGTTGTCATGGATTTGGATATGAATTCATGTATATCATTTAACACCTTACTTCTCATCATACTCCTCCTAAATATTTATGATGCTCTACTCCATCACATAATGACTCTCCGGTGAATGATATATGAATTACCAATTTTACCATGTAAGTAGACATATTTTATTCTTATCACTCTTCCTTACCTCCCATTATTGACTCATCATGGTGTATACTACCTCATATAACTTATCTTCCTCACTTAATATTATTCATTTTACAAGTTTGGATGACACTTACTTAGCCATAACTTGTCTTGGTATACATCTTCCAATAGGATATCTTCCTTATGGTTGTATCCTCTTTGGACTACCATGTATTGTATACCACCTGTGGTCTACTATCATATATTATTTTAAGTCTTCAATAGTGTGCTACCTATTAGTAATGGTACAAGATAGTTAGCTAATTTTACTTAAGAAAAGAAAAAGTTGACTCAAGTGTGTCACGATTATTATCAAGTGAAGATCCATCTCAAGTCATAAGAATATTTGGTTTAGCTAAACAACTTCCTATAGACACTACCAAACCTATAGGTCTCCTTTAAAGAGTTTTAATCCTAGGGTCAAAACATTTGCTCTGATACCAGCTGCGGTGACCTAGCATACCACTGCATGGTGTAGTATGCAAGTTGTTGACATAACACCAATGAAACACCATTCCACTAGTATTACATCCCTCGGTGGTGCACCAAAAACATATGTGAGTCCAAGGCATGTCTATATAAGTACACACGAATTGTTTACATAAGTTCAACACAGCATCCTACTTTAAAGTAAGGTAAAAGTGCAAATAAATCCTCAAAAGAACAACTTGTAGACTAACTTATTGCTAACTCTAGCTCTAGAGATACTTGGCTTGGTAAAGAAATCTGATAGAACTCTAGCTACTTAGGTGCTAGGATTAGAGAAATGATTCCCTTCTATTACTAGTCTAGGTTTCCACTCTAGTTGATGTAGAAGTTGACTCCATTGACATCATTGATTGGGTTCTCCATCCAATTGTTGTTGACTCCTTTGTCTTCGAGTTCCACGGTAGTTTCTCCTTCGGTGAGTTTAAATCTAAGAAGGGGGTTCAAGAGGGAAGGAATAAGTACGAGCGTACTCAACAAGTTCAATAATAGAAATATGTGTATCATGCACTAGCTACAACCATAGACCAGAAGGTCATAGGCAAATGCAAGTTTTCATAATCAATTCTTCAAATGGTTTATTTTATTCTGAAAAACTATGTCCATCGGTCTTCACAGGTGGACCAGAACTTCATGGAGTTCCTTTCCTGCCGCGTTCGTAGTTCCTTCCCAAAACAGGGTGTGACAAGTCACAATTCAATACACTTTGCAAAGGTGTGTTACTTTACCCATAAGAGAACTTATCCTTGTTGCCAACCAGACAGCTTATTCCCGTCCACACTTCCTTGATGTGATGCCTAGTATAAGATCCAAGCCAATCACTGCCTTCTCCGTGACCCCACATACCCACCCTTTTGTCCGCTCACATATCCACAATATACATCTTCCGTTCATACGGCTTTACCCACGATATGCTATGGACAACCCATCATAGACGATAGAGGGCCCCTCATCCACACGGATGGGGAGATTAAGTCCACCCCAAACTACTTAGTGTTCACAAACACACAACCAGTCTCTATCAAGTCCGTTGATATGCGGAAGGAAGAAGATACACCTTACTTCCCCAAAGCCATTATATATCTTATGGTTAACACGTAATATACGGCGCTAGAATCACTGGATTACATTTGTTGTTAATCCTATGTGAATACTTTCCCAGTTGCAATGGAACCTCCACCATCATTTCAAAGCATGGTTCCATTGCCCATCACATAATCATATTCATAATTGTGAAAGTAATCTATTGCTTTTCAATGCAGGAGTGATATGTATAGTACTTTGCACATAATTTGATAAAAATAATGAAATGGCATGAGCAAGAGACGAACTTGCCTTTCTTGCCTGCAAGATTATGCAGGCAAGAGCTTCAAGATGATATAACTCCAAATTCTGAAATACCATCATTGTCCGGTAAGGACAATGTTTAAAGAACTGGCAAAGATGCTATAATGCATAAGTATGAGATGCAATCGCTTTAAGCGTAACCTAACCCCAATGATTTAGGATTGGTGAGTTGTCATGATTTCTTTAGAGTGTGTTGCACTTTTCAAGATGGTTTCACAAACAAGGTTCTTATTAGGGTGTGGTTAACTTGGTATCACATGCAAATTGTATTCAAAGCATAACAATCATAATAACACACAAGGAATAGTAGTTGGTATATATAAAGTTAATATGTAAAGAACAATTGTTAGTTTCAGTACTATAGGACATGGTTAATTATTACTTGTTATATTCATCAAAAGAATAACCTTTGAAGAACATGTATCTTAATGAACAAGAAGTACTTTCAAAAAAGGTCTCTTGGTTTCTAGGATTACTATTAGGTTCATTTGATCCACTAATTAGGGACTGGTTGGTTACTAAGTAGGATGGGTTCATATGCAGCAAGTATTGGCATGTTTAGCTAAACATGAACAACAAATTAAATTACTATGCATGGTTACTACTATGGTTGACCATAGGGTATTATATAAAAGGATGGTTATCAAGGTGGTGCCATGAGTTAACCATTAGGGTTCACTATGCCTTCTCATTTTCTTCACTAAATAATCAATAATAGGTTCCTAAACTAGGTGGTTCATTATCCTCAAGTAGGGTTTAGTTGAGTAGGAGCATATGAGGTGAATTACTATACAAGGTTGGTATTGTGGTTGATCGCCATGGTTCTACTAAGTGATGGAGGTTAAGGTTGAGGACATGAAATTAACAAGTTAGGGTTTACCATTAATTGATCATATAAGGTCTATCCAAAATGAAGACATGAAATGATAACTTTATTTGCATTTGGGTTTGTACTATTTTAGTAGAAAGTGAGCATGATTTTATTTTCTTAGTATAGATCTATGAGTAGTGGTTTAGTTCATATGATCACATTTCATAAGCTCCTAGGGTTTTAGAGTTCAAAGAAAACTAGGGTTTAACATTAAATAGGGCTATGTTTCATACATGAGGTAATTAGGGTTTCATTTTATGTCTCCTCATTTTAAAGAAACAACTTGGTAAGTAAAGTTGAATTTAAGAAATATCTTTTAAATACAATTTATTAATTTGTTTAACATTTTTCTTATTTTTACCATTTTAAGAAAATGATAAATAGGTAAATGCAATATAGGGTTTTTATAATATCAGTAATTTTTTAAGTTAATACTAATATGATAAAATAAAATTAATTTGTGCGTTTTATTTATTTCTTTAAAAAAATTATTACTTGTTTTAGAAGTTTTACTAATTATTGAATTTTCTTGGAACTTACGATAAAATAAAATACTTTAAATAATAAATCCTAAATGATTTAATCTTCATTTTAATAAAAAAAATTATATTATATTATTAATGAATATAGTTTTTTTGAAAATTTTGGTATCTCATATATATTTTTCTGAGTTGAAATGAATTTTCTATGAATTTGCAAAGTGTGAGCAATTTTCTAGAATTTGAATTAACAAAATATACTAAGTGTACACGGTTAGGCCTACCCCTTGAGACTGACTAGCTAGTGGGACCTATGTCAGGTCAGCTGCCATGAGGGCAATGACCAAGTCAAACCTGTCAGTGGGATCCACCCGACACATAGACTTCACCGGCGGCTCAACATCGACGGACAACGCATGATAGCGATGCTGATTTAAGGCTCCTGGAGGCGAGCGACTTGGTGCGTTCGATGTCCCAGTATGGCGCATCAAACGAGCTACCTAGGTGACCAAGGGGTCACCGAGAACGACAACATCAATGAGTACTACGGCGGCACAACTCCGGCAAACTACGGGTTCATGCTATAGATGGCTAAAGGATGCGATTAAGGGCTCTAAAGTCTCATATGCTCACCCTGAACAAGATGATATGCTTGACGGTGTCAAGGGTGGTCGGAGATGAGCAAACAGTTGCGTTTTCTGATGATCACCATCGAAAGGGAACCCAACGATTGTGTTGATTGGGGATGCCTCGACATGATTCCTTCTTCTTCGATGATCTACGAGACTAGGCGCAGCTCCTAGACCGATCCATGGTTCAAGGGGTGGCCTCAAACGCCGGCTAGCCGGAGATTGCAGCGACGGTGGTTGTGATGACTATGTCCGATACAGAAAGCTAGAGGGATTTAGAGAGGTTCTGGATAATCTTCTAGCCACTAGGGTTCTGTGTTGCAGCTGCTCGTATATTTATAGGTATGGAGGAGCTCTCCATCGACGGCACGGCGTCGGACATGGCGCCAATGCGACGGTGTCTGTGAGGTTAGTTTGGGCGCGAATCTTGATGATGTTGGACCAGACGGACGCGAGGAAGATTGAGCGAGGCTCTAAGCTTATCTCTGGCGTCCGAAGTGTCCTTATCGTTGACGAGGAGGTGTCGGTGCCGGCATGTCGAGCTCGGACGAGAGGAAGAAGGCGCTTTTATTCCTCGTGTGCATGTAAGACAAATAGGTACGGTGGACTGGTTCGGTGGGCTTTTCCTAGGCTGTTGCGGGCTGTTTCTGGGCTGCGTTGTTGACTGCTATGGCCAGGTCTGGTAAGCCTTCTCTTCCTTTCCTTTTTCTTTTTGTATTTTGTATTTTCTGTTTTGAATTCCTATTTTAATTCTAATTTGGATTTGATTCTGTCTTGCAGATTTTTAGCTGAATTTATTCATAATGGATCTCATCAAATAGTTTCAAATACTATGGTGATATTATATGGAATGGTTTAATATGTTGGTTTGTTACTTAATATTGTAATATGGATTTAGTATTGCAATACACGTGATTTTAAATATCCACTTTGGAGAGTTTAGAATATTTTTGAGAGGCTTAAATAATTACTTAAGGGATGTGGAGTTTTCTTTTGTATTACCTTGCCATTAAATATTTCACAAATAAGGCTTATTATTTGGTGCCTATTTGATAAGGTGATTCCATGGGTATTATTTCATGTGCTCAAACTTTCCAATAACTTGTGACTTCTTTATAATAATAAAGAGATATTAGAAATATATGCAAAAGTGTGGTCTTGGTTCTTATAGGTTTCTACTATTTCTATCATATTAAAATTTCAATACACTTTAGGGTTTATTTACTTGTTTCACAAACTTGGGTTACATTCCAATAGTGACGGTTTGGTTAAATCTCATGGGTTGAAAGATAGGGCTTAGTATTAGGTTTGACCATATAACCACCTCACTTATACTTAAGCTTCCTTGTGATCACCATGTGATACATAAGTTAGGTTTGTATTATGGTCATAGGGTTCGATGGGGTATGATACAAGGTTTTCCTTATACTTATAAACTGAGGCAACAATGAAATAGGAATGCGGTCCAAGGTTTTCAAGTATTAAAGGACATGTGATTTGCTAGATATGTTGAGGATAGTTTAGGGTTTGCTCTTCCTCACCATTGATAGGATGCTTACATCAGAATATTTCTAAGGTTGTCACAAGGGCTTGGCTAGGCAAAGTATTACTGTCCTTCAATATTTTACCTACTTAAAGATATTGGAAATGTATTAGGTTGCTAGTAATCTCCCTCTAATTTTTAGTGATGGATGATATCTGCTTATCTTATAAAGTATCATCTTATACTTATATATATAGCTCCAAAGCATGATCATGCATTGGACATGATCAACTTATCCCTCACTAACCTCTCTTTATTATCCTCCTTTCATCACACGCATTCTAGGCTCTAAGGGTTTATGATCATTACCAAGTTGGGGTGATCATGGAATTGGTTTCCTAAGGTATTGATATTGGAATAGGGTTCTCACCTCCAAGATCAAATGTTGACTTGAACAACTAGGATTAGTACTTCTCTTGTATTCTTATATGGACATGGCTACGGTTAGTATTTATAACTTCTCTCACTTCTCAATACTTTTACACATCCTAAGGCTCTACTCAAAAGATGATGATATGATCTTGTAAATATATGGTCTGCCTACGAATTCTACCTTGCTATCTTCTGTAGCTCGTTCTTCAGGAATTATGATAAACCTGCATCTTGTGGTATGCCTCCACCTCCTAGTTGCTTCATCTTGGTCATAACTAAGGTATTGAATGTCTCAATGTGTTGGTTCCCTTGTACCATGGTACTAGATGGTCAAATGCTAACATATGGGGTTACTTTTATAGGCTTGAGCAAGCTCTAGTATCATAACACATAGGTGAGTGACTCTTTTTGGTTTGATGAGTAAGGTGCTTGATTGTCATGCCCTCATCCATAGCAATCCTTTGAGCATGAGGTGGCATAGCTTGGGATGCAAGTCATGTAGATATTTTCATCCTATGTTGCATGGATATTATCCTCTCATATGATTTGTTTTTGGATAACCAAGTGGCATTTGTAACTATATGTCTTGTGAATGCTTTTGTACTTATGAATAATGCACTATATCATATATGATTGGATTTATATTATAATATTGGTCCAAAAGTGAAAATTGAAGGTTATTCCTAAATTTGGATAGTTGTGTTCGATTTCACCAAGGCATGATCATATGAGTTTCAAAATACTCATATATAGTTAGTTTTATTCAAATAGTTTGAACTATAATCTGTAATGTAAACGGATTTACTTTTATGATATTCCATATATTTATTAAGATTCAAATAAGAATGTGTGGCTTTTATGCACTTAAGACCTTGCGTTTTACCATATTTGGTTATAAGTTTTAAAGTGAATTAAATTACACACAAATGTAGTTGCTAATTTATGTGTTAATAAGTTAGAGTTTGATTCTTAAATAATGTGTTGTTTTATGGAATACCATGTTATGATCCTTTATAAGATATGGTATTTGATCCTCACTTAGGGTATTATGTAATAGTTCTATTTCCATTTGAGCTATCCTATAGATCAAATTATGTCTACCAAAACAAGGTTTTAGCAAAGGTCACATTAATGTTTATAGCGCTTGACTTGATGGGATACTTCAATTCCATCAACTCAAGTAAAACTTCAGTTATTGTGACAAGTTTTATTTAAAATCGTGAAAATTCCCCGGATTTTCTATGCATGAATGCAATGCACACATATGTGTCCTCTCTTTTTGTAGCCTCTAAACCTGGGATGTTACATCAGAGTTCCGAACGAGGGACCAGACGTCATCGTCGAGTCATACATGTGACAAAGTACGGAAGCGTTGTCCCTTGTGGCGCTTGTCTTCTTCACGATCTTGAGATCGGCGAGCGATCATCTATATTAACCATGAGAATTGTTCTCGTTAACGCTTTGTGTCTTCGATGGTGAGTTTATCTACATTGCTGTTTAACCGTTACTAGTATCTCCTAAATATGATCTTGGTGTTTTTTTGTTGCAACCGTAAGAATTATTTTATTTCCTTTGCAACGGACCGATCATATCCAATCTCTCTGAATCTCGTGTATTCCTCTTGAATTAATTGCGAGTAGCTAGTTACTTAAGGGAGATCGGGATAGTGACACTGACACCCCACCTCGTCCACACGAGCCCACAGAGACCACCATCTCTCTTCCTCCCGCATCGCCCCCACTCCAGCGCCGCGAAGCTCACCGCCTCCCTCGAGACCTCGTGGACGCCTATGCTTGGTCGCGAACTCCTCTCTACCTCATGTTGCTCGTCTTTGGTCGCTCTCGAGATCCAGATTGATCCACTTGTCTGTGAAGGTTGAGCCGGCCCTCACTCTACCCCGCAGGTGCACCGGCCTCCTCCTCCAACGGCCGTCACCTCCCTCTCTGCCGCATGTGGCTTCATCAGCCCATAGCAGCAATATTCCTCCCAACTGAACCAGCTCCGGCTTGCACGTCTTCAGTCAGATCTGCACGAGCTCCCTCTCTATCAAGGTAGTAGTATATCCCGCTCATTCTTTGCATTTCCCCCGGTCATTCTTTGCAATTCAGTGGCCTACTACCTATTGTCTATTTTAATCGACGCGGTTACACGTACTACATACTCACGATCCTTCACAACTTCACGTCAATTTAATCAGACCGGAGGAAGTATAATATTACAACACTAAGGAATATTTTTGTGGGCAATAAAATTGCAGCACTATGATATGTAACCACAACATTAATTCGAGAAATCAAGCAAGCTCCAAACTATTAGCTTCTCAAGTACTAGTAACTGGCATTCTACACGTTCCAATCAGGCGAATTACTTCTATAAATGTCCCTAGACTACCCGGCCATCCAGAGCACCTAAAAGGGGCAAAAACATCTGGTTCGTTCGTTCCACTCTTCACAATCCCGCTTTTCACTGCAGCCGTCCGATCGGTGAACTTTTTTCTCACTTACTGAGCTTCATACTGAGTCGATGACGCCTGGGACCAGCTAGGTGCGGGGGCCAACGATCAGAGACAGCCACAGACAATCGTTCGGGTCGCCTTCCGTCTCCATCCGCGAGACGGTGAAAACCTAGATCGGGGCATCCCAATCCGCCCCCAATCCCCGCCCACCCTCCTCACCAATCCTCGTCTCACCTTCTCCCCAATCGCCGGCCGACTTCTCTCCTCCGCTCCATCCCCACATAATGTTGCAGAGGGCACTATAAGTGGAGGAGGCCAGCGGCGCGCCGCCTCTCCCCCGAGATCGAGCCGGTCGTGGGCAGGATGAGGTGCTGTAGGAGCGCACATAGAGGAGGAGGAGGGGGTCGGCGACGCCTCGTCCTCTCCTCTTCCCCGTCCTCTCATCTTCCTCCGTCCTTGACGTCAACATCCGGCCTCGCAGCTCGCATCCGACCACACCAAGGTCGATCCCCTTATCGTCTCCATTCTCCGCCTCGATCTAGAAATTGGGTCGCGAATGAGGCAGGGGCGTGCCTTGGTGGAAGGAGGAGGGGCTCCTTCGCTCCAGCCCCACGTGAGGCTAGAAAGGGTACTTCCAGTACGCCGGGGAGCGCATCTCGGACCGCCTCTCCCCTGGGATTGGTGCAGACGGGGACGGGCGCCACATGAGGAGGCCGCTGCGGGAGCTCCGACGGTGGTGGCGGCCGGAATGGAACGTGGCGGCGGCGAGCTGGGCAGGAACGGGCGGTCGCCTCTCTGACTCCATCCTCCATCGTCTAACAGTACCAGGCAAGTCTATTCCCTCCCCTATCCTCTCTCTCTCTCTCTCTCTCTTGCTGTGCGCTGACCACACGGCAGTGCAAACTCGATGGCGTGCGGCGGCGACATCTCGGCGAGTGGCGAGCGGCGAGCGGCGGCGTGTCTGGGCGTGTGGACGGCGGAATCTAAGGTTGTAGCGCCGGTGACATCTGGGTGTGGTGGGCGTGCGGCGGCGGAAGGCTGCAAAGCGCGTTGCAGTGCTGCACCTGGACGTGGCCGCAAAGCTAGCTTGCTTTATCTAGATCGATTCATTAATTTTATTTTGTTAGCCACACCACTACGCATAGTTTTTGGAATTCCTCTCTCTAGGGCTAGGGAATTAGAGATTGATTTGTGATTTTCCTATTGGTGTTTCCGATGACAGATCTATGGTTTACCACTTCGCTCTATAAGGAACAGTAGGATTAACTGTCAGGTTGTCTCATTTCAATGCCACCGAGAACCAAATATGCATCGAAATTTTATATAACTCACTCTTCTGAAAAATGATACCGCACTTCGTTATTTCCTCTTTTAAGTTGAGTTGTTGCAGTATTTTGACACGTCATTAAATTTGATTTGGTATTTGGTCAAACCGAATCATAGTACTGGTCTACAAATAAATTTGAACAAGTGGTACTATACATATTAGTTTTTCTCCATGGAGGAGAGTAAGATTTCCCTTCAAAGTTTCTTTGATTTTGGTGTGTATATTACGGTTGTCGCCACTGCTCGGGGAAAAAAATGTGTATTTTTACTTGGATCTTAAGTTTGGTTAGTGTATTTGAGCATATGAAACTGGTTGTATCTCCAACCAAGTATTTCAGTGGGTTCCCATAATAAATTGCATCAAATGGGCAAAACGTTGGATACATCCATACTAACTAGAACACTTTAGGCAAGTTATTAGTTTGCCAGGTTGGTGAATTGACATACTAGGTAATTTGTCAAGTCGTCAGTTCATAACTTGATATCCTGCAGAGCGCCGACGCACCTTAGACCTGCGTTGTTATGTTGAGCTCCGTGGACCAAACCTTGTTTTTCTTCCATATTCAGGATAACGAAGGGCAAACGGCACCTCACTATGTGAACTATACTATGAACTTTAATACTTTTATCTAGGCTTCTTGCCAACCAGGATATTGACATGCTGTGAACTTGTTTGCTTGTAGACCGATCGTAAAAGGCTGATATGCCAAGTATTGTCATCCCAAAGTAGATGCATCTATTATGATTTGGTTTTCATGTAGTGTGTTGCGGTCAACCTTCTTGCTTCTCCGTTTTCCTTTACGACCTAAATTCAAAAAACACCTTACGTGCGTTTCAAGGCAACCTCTACCCCATCCCGGTCTCTGTTTATCTTTGTATTTTTTTTTTGTATAAATAGAATGTAGTTAAGAAGCATTTTGGAACATTTTTATGTTATGGGGCATGAGAATGATAATACTACCTCAAGTATGGATAAAGCGGGACAAATGGGCTGAGATGGAGTTACTGAAACTATAAATTTCCTCCCATTTTGATCATTCATCACTCCGTAGAATCAAAATGAACTAGCGAATCCTTACATTTGCTGTTAACGTTAGATTAGTATAGCATTGTTGGTTCCTGTTTAGTTCCTGGTAAACGACATACGAGTGAGATAGTTTGGTCACCTCTGATAGATTGAGTTGTTATGCTTGCATTAGGCAAGCCGGTAGCTTCTGCGTTCCACGTCTAGGAGCAGGTCCCCTAATGTAGCATTTTCTTAATATGGTCATGTGTTCTGAATGTAAGAAACAAAATATGAAAGTATGGATCTCTCCTTTTTTTATCCGGGGATTCTGCCCTCTGGATTTAGGGATGTAGATTTGATATACAGATATCGAAGAAGGCACTTATTGTTTATGTAGATGAATCAGTTTCCGTGATTTCTCCTTTTGCCATCTTGACTTTAGGTTCTTATTGTTTATGTAGATGAAAATTGTTGTGCAATCTCAAGGTAACGAACGACTAACAAGACCATGGTCTGCTGGTCAAAGATTTAGACATAGGACACACAATATATCATCTCTTAGGATTCCGGTGATCTCTATCCAGGATGCACTACACGTATTTGAAAACTGAGGTGAGGTCTACATATTCCATAACCTTTGCTTTCTAGCTATGGGTTTGGGATTTGAAGTTGCTAACCAGTTCTATAATCTTTTATATGTGCACCGATTTAGTTTTCTTGTGTTGAACTATCTCTCGCTTAGAATCGTAGACCTTGATGAAATTCATCTCTCAAGTTTGCTTAATCTGCTGATGGTTCCATGTACTTTCAATGGACGGAGGGGCTCGGCTGGTTATTTTTTGGTGTTGGCGGTGGTAGAGCCCAAAATAACTGTTGTCGGATTGGGTTATTGTTGTTCTATTGCGGTTTGTGTTTTTGGATATCTTGCATATATGTTTTTAAGCTAAAAACTCTTAATCATTGGTTTTCCCTATTTGCGATCGCTATTTCAATAAACCATTTGATGTGCTAAAGAATAATATGTAGAGAAGTCATATGTCCGATGGGAAAAAATAGGTATAGCTACTTTTTGCTTGTGTTGTCAGTACCATTTCAGGCTTCGGTTAGCTCAAAAAGATAATTCAATGAGCAATTTTGCTTTTCAAGGCCAATGAAGTGACTGAGCCAAATTAATAATACCATGTGGTTTTTCTTTTTAAGGCCAATGAAGACTGCAATGCTTCGTCTGCTCAAACCACAACCTCGGGGGAACCAGGAACTGATTTTAGGCAGCCGATGGTCGTGGACGTGAGTTTGTGGACCATCTGTTCTCATTTCATCTGGTTCAGATTTTGTTGTTCTTCCCGTTCTCTCTATTGTTTAAGGTTTAATCTTTTGTTGTGCTATGCAGCAGGAAAGAACTCATTTTCCATTTCTCTAGCTCTGAATTCAGGGTTCCAAATCAAGGTATGGTCCAGCGAGCCATGCGTCTGTTTTATGAAACATGGTATCCTTATTACTTCTCCAGTAGCATGTACCTAAGAATTCCTAATAGTTGATTTTCCTCTCTGCTTTAGTAAAAGATTTTATGTGCTAAAAGAATAATGTGGAGATAAGTTCTTTGTCCAATGGAAAATAGATATAACTATTATTTGTCTGTTTTTTTTGGTACAATTTCAGGCTTCAGTTAGCTGAAAGGTATTACAATGAGAAATAATTTACAATGATTGTGTATTTTCTGTTCAATGAGGTGACTGGGCCAAGTTATTAATACATGCATATGAGTTGCTTATTGTTGCAAGTACATGAGGGTATTCTTCTGCTTGCAGGACTGCCCTCTTGTCCATCGCATGACGCGTCCATTATAGATGCAAGTGGGGCAACATTAGGTAAAATTGTTAGTTCATTTTTTGACCAAATAGGGTAGAGAGTACCCTAATCTTGACCCACTTTCATCTCTAGCGTCCATGGGCTTGTGATAGCCACTGCCGCGTTACTGTGCTAGAAGGATAGACGGAGGTATTTCACTTCTTGCATTATTTATTTTTTTACCTTTTAGCATTGTATCTGTTTACGTTGACTTGTATCCATGCCTGAATGTTTCGGTACCTATTCCAGCATGCCGGTGCATTCAAACCTGTTTTTTCCCCAGCCAGTTATGATATAACTGTGCTCACAACACTCTTTGATTTTGTACAAATACTGATTCGATAGGCTTGCTTTGGAGTATGTTGTTCAATTTCGGAGATATAAGATTTAAGAGAAAAACACTATTCAGATTACAGTGCATGTGCTCCTTATCTCCTTAAGAGAAAAACCTGATATCGTGTTGTGTATACCAGATTGTTCAGTATGTATAATTGATATGTTTGCTTCCCACATTTGCTTGTGGCCCTAATTTAAGATGATGTTCATCGAAAACCTGATAGAGTAGAATTAAACTATGGTGTAAATCAGCTGTCAATTGCTACATTTTCCAGTTTATGACGTATCTTTGTTCATGGAGTTCTTACTAGAGAGGGGTGTATATAATTGAAAGTTCATTTCAGTTGTATATTTTACTTTATATGGCCCTATTTTGTTTTCCAGAAACCTACCGTATATTATGCAGCTCAAGAAGGTGATTTAAGATCTTCCTTGTGAGGTACTTCAAAAAGTATGTGTTCACATACGAGATGCAACCCTATGCCCATAGCTTTGTTTATTAGATTTGATTTTGTGACATGTTTGTGCAATGGTGTCAGTTCCGATTAGCTCTGAATCTTGAATGCTTACAGTATAGCGCTATCAAATCTCTGGTTTTTGTACCCAGTGAGCTGCTGTAGGTAACAAGTTTGGTGTTGAAAACGGCGTTGATTTACCAAACATTCCAGTCCATTCACTAGGTATACCAGCTCCCTCCCCTCTCTTCTTTGATTTTGCTCGTGATGACCCACAATACATAATGCAGGCCATTTTTTATGGATATATGGACTACAATAGGTAGTGTTTCTCTGCTCGGGTGTCATTGTCATCGACGGGCCTCTCAACTGCCTCGAGATCCGGACTCATCCATTCGCCGCCGTTTTTATGCCTGAGTAATTTCAGGGAAACTAACCATGCCTTGAAAATAGGTTGTTAAAGTTTTTTGTGTTGATACTTTATTTTGGAAGGCTTTTTAACTATGAGACCACAAGGAAGTGGCTTTTGTGTATGTACCATTCCAAATTTATTCATTAGTTTGAATCTATTCAGTGATGATTATGTATGAACTAATTGTAGTTGGATTAAAATAGATGTTTTAGCCAAATTGTTCTTCGTAGGGTTCATGGTTTTTGTAGCATGATGTCTGAATTAATGGTGAATGATTAAACAACTCATGGTTTTTGTTGTTGATTCCATTAAAGTGGTGCTTCTTTAGGGCTTTATGTAGAAAGAATGGAAGCTGACCTGATTCTTCGATGGTGTTTATCCTGACATCTTGTTTATTTTCTTGGTTTCTTAAGATCATCTTTTCTGAACATTGGGTGAGAAGCTAGAAGAGAATGGTACTGCGAATATTCAGGACAAAAGAGAATATATGAGAAGCTAGAAGAGAATGGTACTGCATATTGGGTGAAGAAGACTGCATATGCCTATACTGGTTGAATGTAGTGGTTATCAATCATCCATTTTTTTTGAAGTGCAACCCTCATGCTCTGGCCTGTAGCAAGAATATATATATGTGGAGCTAGGCTAAGATTCTGATATTGCTGCCTTTTGAACTGCAGTACAAATGCTCTCGTCCATGGCAGGAATATATATGGAGCTAGGCCAATATTCAGATATTGATGTCCAGGTATTGTAGAGTTTTTGGCGCTAGAAGCATTCATGTTCTAGATTTTTAGTTGAATTGTTCATGCCACGGTTTTTCTTGCCTTTGTAGCTGAATGATTACTTAGACCGTTTGGACTAAATTTTGAATATGTAGCATTTGTTCTGTCTGGAGAAATAACATATATTTATTAATTTGAACCTTGAGTTAGGAGATTTCTAGGGAGCAAAAACTGAAGTGTTTTCAGTGATATCACTGATATGCAAAGAGCGTGTCAACTCTATGGTAGTTGGCTGTTTCTTACCCTAAAGGAAGTATTCTAATTAAATAATAATCACACTTCCTCGTGGTTATTTCTCATGTCGATAAACAAATGGATATTTTTTATTTGGGCATAAGCCAATTAACAAATGGGAAGTAGATGCAGTATTTGGTACATTAATATTATCTGGTGTTCATGTATGTTTGATTGAAGCTACTGAAGTTGCTTCATGGTTTATGGATAAATGATTATAAAAAAGAAAACTTGTTGAGTAAATTTGAATCTTCTGATAAAGAACGATTCCTTTGTATGTTATAAATAGGTTCTAAAAGCGGTCTTGGTGAAAAGTGTAGTTCCATAAGTAGCTTTAAACCATTTATAGTGGATCAGAGGGTGTACCATATTTAGTACCATAAAATTGACCCTCGTATCATTAGGATTTTGGTTCCATGATGATAGGTAGGGTTTTGAAATTTAATGTCCTCTTCTCCTTTTCAGGTCCCTGAGTTGTTTAATGTTGATTTTGCTCAGGCACGATCCATCTTAGGGATCAACGAGAGGTGGCTCAAGCGATACGGGATGGTGACGAGCAGCGGCGACCACAGCAGACAGTGCAGCAAACTGGACATGCTTTAGAAATGGTGGTCAAGACAACACGTCTTGGGGAGTGGTGCGCCTGTCAAGCGACAGCGTCTGATTCCGGCACAACAAGCTGAGCTTTTCCCAAATCCTCTTTCTTTCTATCTTTGTCTCTTTCCATCAAGCTTGTGCGATGTGCTATACTTTCTCATCTTTTATTAGATAATTGTTGGCACTTTCAAGGACACATTACACCTCCCTGTGGAATTACTTGATATGTTGTGCAGCGTGAGATCCATTACACCCCATGTGTACCCATTACACTTTCAAGGGCTGCATATAGTGTTGTGAGCCTTCCCAGTGGCCTCCTTTTTAGTCTATTGATTTGAGGCTATTGCTACCTACCGTGTAGTTTCATGCATATGCTCTGACTTGTTCAAGACTTCTTTTTTCTTATATTGTTTTCAGCACTATCACTCAAGTCTTAGGATTTGACGACATTATTTCTAGCTGTTAGATTGTACAACATCTTTGTTATGGATTGTGATACCCACACAATACTGGATTCAGTACACTAGCAACTACTCTTTTTGTCATCTATTATGATTTAGTTGAGAGTGAGGTCAACATATATGCTGGAAAAGGACAACTTTGCATGTATTAACTTCTGACTATTGTAATGTGCGTCATCGACAGAGAAGGCGGGGATCTGTGGATGCCAATGAGGGAAGCACAGCTCGGGCCGACCATGGCGCTAGCGTTGCAGACTCGCCGCCATCCTCCTTCGTCTCCCATCCACAGCTGGCCCCAACCCTTCCTCTGATGTGGTGCTATGAGAGCAAGAAAAAGAGCAGACATGCTCTGTATCTACATCCAACATCCACACAGACAGATAATGGTACTGCTCTAAATAATTCCTTTTGTTTAGAGCAAGGGTGATGCATGTAACCATGTTACCTTAAATTATCTTCCTGTGTTAATTGAAAAAATTATGTTCCCTGCTTACATTTTCAATGCAAACTTCTTGGTGGTTTGTCCATTCCGCTGTTTGAAAATTCAAAGCACTCCATATTAATGCATTCTGTATCTTCTGATGTGTTGGCTATTAAACTAAGCAATGACATATGTACTACACATGCTTCTGGCATAGTGTGATTAAAACATAGGTTAATGCCGTACTTTTTTTTCGAAGATTAGTCATGCTATTTTTGATAGGTCTGTATCTACAACTGGTACCGATTTTTTTCCACATTTTCATTCTCCTGCCTTGTAAAGTGCTCTCTATGTTAGTTAGGCATAAAGTAGATGCCCAAGATATATTTAGAACATGTTTGGTAATGTGCAATGTCTCCATTCCAGGTTATAGATGTTGCTTTCAAACTTTTGTCCTTCAAATATATTTCTTTTTCTCCAACCGCTTTTGATCATTGGAAACTACTACATGATGTAATTGTGTCCATGGAGCTTGCTGATCTATGGTTCTTGTGCAACAGGGAGACCCTTCAGTTAGGTTATAAAATCCTTAATTATTGGAGCCATTCATATGCAAGTATCAACCCATGAGGGAAAGATTTTCTTGTATTACTTTATGACTTTGTCTTTGATCATTGAATGGCACACACATATGTTGTTGTATAATGCTTGTTCTGGTATATATTTGTTCTTCGGACACAGTGCGCATAGAGATGAATCTCTTATTGCATGTGTGTGTGTGTGTGATATATTGAGCATTTTTGTTATGTACTTATATTATTGTTTCCTCCCAGCTTCAGAAAGTCTATCCCGTTTTTTTTTTCCAGATTACAAATTTACACATGAAATGAATAAATGGCAGAATTGCCATCCTATGTATTATAACTTCAATATTATGGCCCTGGGGTTTTCCTTGGAAAATACTTATATGTGTTACTATTTCGCTTTTGCCTTTGCGCTGAAATTGTCGTATCTAATTGCAACACCTTGATAGAATGTTGTGTCTACAATTATACTAAAATATTTATTAAATTTCAAGCTAATATTTAATACTAAATAAGGTAAAACTTATAATTTAAATTTTGCTCTGATTCTGCCATTTGCGCGATAGCGCAACAGGTCATCTAGTTCCTCCAAAGAAAAGAAAGGCAGGTCGGATAGAGTCCATGGCGGCGGCTCAGAAAGAGTCAAACTCTAACCAAACGTGGAGAAAACCCAAAAATGCAAGGGACGAAAGTGTAAGAAGACACAGTCGGCCCAAATATCATTCCTCTTCTCTTCCCCCTGCGTTGCGTCCATTTGGAAAGCAGGTGGAAGCTCCTGGTTTTAAGTCCCAATTAGTGCCGCTTCTAGCTTAGTATAGTTAATCCCTTTTGTTTGTTTATATCTCTCTGCTCTCTCTCTCTCCTCCCTCCTCATCTCCCACCTCCACCTCCGCTGCCTGCCTGCGGGCCAATCCGATCCCATCGCCGCCACCGAGCTCCAGATCCACCTCAACCTCATCCCATCGCCGCCACCGAGCTCCAGATCCACCACCGCAGCCCGCCGCCGAGCTCCAGCACGGTAACCCCCGCTCTCCGGACCCCTAGCTCTTCCATTCGAACCCAGTTCGGAGGCCGCCTCCCCTGCTCCGCTGCTCCTCGCATTGGGCCGGGTTAGCAGCTGGGCGGTTTCCCTGCGCGCGATTCGGCGCGTTCGTTTCACCTGCTGCTCCGGGACTCCAGGTGCGTACCTACGTAGCTTTAGCTTGGACTTCCAACTGAATTCTGCTGGTTTCGGGTTCCCTTGGTGCGCGCGGGTGCTCGGGATTGGATCCAGCTCGGAATGCGGCGAGCGGAACCAGGTGGCGATTTGGTCAGAGTTTGACTTTTTTTCGAGCCGCCGCCGTGGACTCTTTCCGAGCTGCCTTTCTTTCTTTTTGGAGGAATTCGCCTGATTGGGACGTGTAGATCACCTACCGCGAACCAGGTTCCACGACCAGCTTATTCCGAGAAGTTGGGTAGGCTTGTGTTTTGCTTTAGTCTAACTGGCTTGTTTTACGACTTTCCATATCTGAATCGCATCGGAATCTGCGCTAGAACAGCCGCCAGTTGGCTGGGTCGCTGCTGGTCTGTACTCTGCAGGACCAAATCTTGGTAGATCGCCATAGAATGCCAGCTTACTTGAGAAGCTAATACTAATTGGGAGCTTGCTTGCTTGATTGCTGCTTTGTCACGATCCCTCGAACTAATGCCGTGGTTACCTTTTGATCTAAAAATGCTGTGCTTAACCTTGCACTATCGCAAATGCAGGGGAAGGAAGGTGCTGCCAGTTGAACCCTGGTGTGGTAGCCTTCGCATCAAATTTACCGGAGCTTGATGATCCCGAGATGGTGAGGACCTGAAAGCGCCAGCAGTGTCTCGGTGGGGCAGCAGCAAGGACATGACTGTCATGCCGCCTGTATCTCGCCAGCGGGCTGCGGCCAAGAAGCCCATGTGGATCATCGTTCTCCTCTGCCTCGTCTGCGTTGTGTTGATCGGGGCGTACGTCTACCCGCCGCACCACTACTCGCAGTGCTACCTCTCCTCTTCTAGTGTCTGCACACCTTTCAAGGACTGGCTCCCTTCGTACGGCCGTCGGGAGAAAACTGATGAGGAGATCATTTCCGCCGCGGTTATCAGGGATATCCTCGCAATGCCCATGCCTGTGTCCAAGAGTCCCAAGATCGCTCTTATGTTCTTGACGCCCGGTTCATTGCCCTTTGAGAAATTGTGGGAGAAGTTTTTGCAGGTTTGCCTGATTTCACCTGCTGTCATTGTGCAATTTAACAAGTATAGATCATTTATTGGGTTTTCATTATTGCCAATGCATCATCAATGTTTTCATGTTTTTAATAACAAGATAGCAGTTGATACTTATCATTTATTCTGCTCAATATAGCAGTTGATACTTCCCATTTATTGACAGTATTAGCTTACTGTAAGCATTTATCTTTGAGCAGTGGAACGTTGAGGGATTCCTTTTCTGCATAGATAAATTAAACCGATCCTCTTGCCTGATTTCACCTGTTGTCATCGTGCAGTTTTAGGAGTATAGATCATTTAAGGTTTCTTTGGGTTTTCATTATTGCCAATGCATCATCAATGTTTTTATGTTTTTAATAACAAGATAGCAGTTGATACTTACCATTATTTCAATAATGAATGCATGCTGCTCACAATATTAGCTTAGTGTAAGCATTTATCTTTGAGCAGTGGAACGTTGAGGGATTCCTTGTCTGCATAGATGAATTAAACCGATCCTCTTGACCAAGCCTATAATACTATCTTGCTAGCATGCACTTGTCAACTATAATCTCCTCCCTCCTTGCTACTAACCTCTCTGCATGTCTACATAATGTGATATTCTTTATTGTTTATGTGGCATTTGAACTTAAACCAAATCACCTTGACTTTACACAGGGTCATGAGGGGAGATACTCCATCTATGTGCACGCGTCGCGTCAGAAGCCTGTGCATTCCAGTTCTCTCTTTGCCGGCCGAGATATTCATAGTGACGCGGTAATAATTCTCACACTTTAATCTTTCAGAGGTTGTCATGGTTGTTTTGTCTAAACTTTCTTGTCTCGAAGAGATTGTGAAGTAAAATCTGTCCTCTATGTTTTCAAAGTTTATGCCTAGAAGAAAGTTATTTCTGTAACATATAGTTCTTTCTGTAACTTTTGTGTTGCATTACTTGTATCCTCGAGGCCAGTACAGTATCATGAGGTACAGTTCTTCACACTTAAAGACCACTATTAGCTGTTTGGATTGAGATGCCTAAAATTCTGAATGTACTAAGTTTATAAATCAAAGGGCTTCTTACAATGCATGTATCTTTTCAGGTTTCTCTTCTAATGATTATCATACTATGTTGCATGTTCGCTGTTGAATTTGAATAGAGTATGTAATTGGTATGCAGGTTGTATGGGGAAAGATTTCAATGATAGATGCAGAGAAGAGATTATTAGCAAATGCACTGGAAGACGCTGATAATCAATTTTTTGTCCTGCTTTCTGATAGGTTTGTATTCCTGATTATGGATTACTTCCTTTTTGGATTTTAACCAATTATTTCACCATACTGAAGCCACTCTTTTCTTTGTGTCACAGCTGTGTTCCGCTGCATTCATTTGACTATGTCTTTAATTACCTGATGGGAACAAACATTAGTTTTGTTGATTGGTAAGAACACCAAAACTTGTATTCCTTTACCGTTTTGGAATATAGGAAGTAAAGGGGAATGAGTGAAACAAGTGGTGTTGGCCAGTACCACCAGGGCGTCGTTGATTAGTTTTTACCCCCGTGTTATCGCATGCAGATGTCCATGTCTGAGTGTTTTGATTTTTTTTTTCTGTCTTTATTATCATTTGTAGCTTCCAGGATCCTGGTCCACATGGAAATGGAAGGTATTCTCTTGAGATGCTTCCTGAAATTGAGGAGAGAGACTTCAGAAAGGGTGCTCAGGTACAGAGTTTTCTGAAGTAGTTCTTTTTATTGCTAGGGATTAGTATTATATATAATGCGGGCCCAACTTCTGTCATTTCAGTTGTATACTAGTTATCAGTTTTTTCATGATACAAACCTGACATGTTCAGAAGTTGATTATTGAGTATTAGACTCTTATCTCATATGCTTTCTTGTGTAATTGTTGCTCTTATTATAGTGGTTTGCAATCACGCGGAGGCATGCTTTAATGATTCTGGCCGACAATCTTTACTACAAGAAGTTCAAGCTATATTGCAAGGTGTGTATTCTTTTCTAGAGTTGCAATCTTTTGTGGACATATACCAGGTATTTCAATAGGAAATTTGCACATGATGTTAACTGTATTTGTACTTTGTTGCACTGTAAGGTTGACTGTGAAATCTGTATATATCTTTTTAATATAAAGTCCAGAGTTGTTATAATAAAACTGTTGTATAGATTTCAGTAATTTTCTCTAATTGGCAAAATGTTCTTTCATGCCCCTCCAACTGCCTCGCAAATAGGCCTTAATGAACTGAAGTATGGTTTTTATAACCACTATCATAAACATAAACAAATTATGTGCAAACCCCGTTGCAAAGTAGTCTTTTGTCCCTTAGCAAAAGGTAACATATTCTAATAAGCTTAATATCGGGACTTCATATAGTCCTTCTGTGGAATACATTACCTACTGAGATGCATTTGAGCAACTGTAACTGCTCTAGTTATCAAGTCTGAACGAACTCTCACTTATCTAGTTTTATCTGACATTTTTCTGGCAAGTCGATTTTTGGGAAGTAATGCATCTATATCGTGTGATTTGCAGCCAGCTGATGGGCGCAACTGTATTGCTGACGAGCATTATTTGCCAACCCTATTCAATGTCAGTATTTACAACCTATAGAAGTTGCACTTACATTTTTTTTCTCCGAGTTAATTGCTAACTGCTAAGTCCTTTTATGAAACATCAGATGGTAGATCCAGGTGGAATAGCTAATTGGTCGGTTACACATGTGGATTGGTCTGAGGGGAAATGGCATCCAAGGTCATATGCAGCTGCTGATGTCAGCTATGATCTCTTGAAGAATATAACAGTATGTTTTTGCCTTGCTTGACATTTTTCCTGAGATAATCTTTACATGTTTTTCTGTTTAGTTGCATAATCCTTACATTGATGTATTCTGATGTATTATGCAGTCTGTTGATGAGAACTTCCATGTAACAAGTGATGACAAGGTATGGCCAACACTCTGATCAATATTTGAATTATCAAAGAACAACAAATAAATTTTACATTCTACATCTTACATGTTTACTTTTTTGTGGGTTATCTGCCACTTTACACATTTAAAATGATTTCTTTTGTGGTACTTTCGGTTTAACAAAAATCGTAATCGTCACCACGACTTGTACATATGATCCTATCATGCCCTCTCAACTATTTGATATACTTATTTCTAGTTTTGTCCTATTTTCAGAAACTTATGACACAGAAGCCTTGTTTGTGGAACGGATCAAAGAGTCCATGCTACCTTTTTGCTAGAAAATTTTACCCTGAAACTCTCGACAGCTTATTGAAGATATTCACCAGTTATACGTCTGTTTGACTTCAACCTGATTCTTTGCCCTCAACACATGGTTCAACTACATGGGCACGCTCTCTCCCTCCATGTAAAAATTGTGAAGTCAATCAATACTGAAGCCTCGCAACGCGGATTTGGGCCTTGAGAAGCAGGTTACTGCTGCAGCGACTGCGACAAACCTGTAGTGTTCACTCCATGGGTAGGGATGTGGCGATATTGATAGCAATGATACTGCCCTCGGTTGTAATCTATTGTGCTTTCTGTATGTTCTTATCAGTCCCCTTCACGCCCTTTTACTCTATCTTAGCCTCATTAGTTCCTGGCACCTTGAGATCATTTTTTTTGTCAATATGTTGTTATTATATGATCCATTCTTTTGTAGACACAAAGAGATAACTGAAAGTACCACATATCTTTATAGCCTTCTAATTGTTTTTGGACTACCAGATCTCTTTATAATCGTGTAATTGTTTTTGCTTACTGGGTGAACGGTGCATCTCTGTTTCTTTGGGTCTACTAAATGTTCGTTTTTTTCATGATGGTGTGCATATGTTTTGATCTTCTCAGGATGGCAAACTTTATTAGCAAAGTTAGTGGATTGTATAAGCAGATAATATTTCCTAAATGCCTGACATGACAACTCACCATGTGGGAAATTTGAAAAACATGGGCCCAGTTCATATCTATAACAACCAGTACAAGCGTCAAAGCGCTTGGGATACCTTGAGCATCCCCTCTTCATCAATAAAGCATCAGGTCATCTTTCTATATGTTATATTTTTATTGTTTCATATGCTATGTGTTGTTCTTGGAGCGTCTTTATTTTTGTTTTTAGTTTAGTTTTTTTTGTTTGCTGTACCATATGGTTGGATCCTAGCATATTTATTTTGGAGAATGACACACTCTGTTTTAATTTCATAGAACACTCTACGTTTTGCTCTTATTGTGCTGCGGGTGTTCCAGTTTGCTAGTACTGCGTTTAACTCTTGGTTTTCCATTCTTATTTTATTCCGAGCTTGTTAGTTTTCTTTATTTAAGTATGATTAGCTCTTTGGTCCTTATTTATTTTTATCTATGAGAGTTGCTTCAAATAAGTTGATTGGTGTTGGAGACGAGTAAAATGTTTCATGCTTACAGTGGTGCAAAGGAATTTTGTCTAGACTGTGGCATAGACTTTGGCATGTCATGTTGGATGTTATTCTTATTATATGCTTAGTAGTTATTGTTGTAGCATGACTTGTCTCAAATAGCTGAGAGTGCTTAATGTGCCATTGAAAGAATTATGTGTTGTTTCCATCATAAAAAGCATAATATTGTGGTATTCTCCTTTGATGCTTTATTGGGTTGGCTTGGCACATGCTTATACCATGTTATGACTACAAACCAGTCAACCAAAGCCTCTATGATCATTTATTTTTTAACTTGTAATATCACTTTATGCTTTGATTCATAATGTTTTGTCGCTATGCATGATTATGGTCATTATTCCTCTCTTAGTTGGTCGCTTCCAGTCTTTTGCTAGCCTTCGCATGTACTGAGTATGAGCTCTACTCGTGCATCCAACTACCAAAAACCAAAGTTTGCCAATTGTGTCCACAGTATCTACCTACTAGCATTATTGCTATTCCAAGTATATTCATCATGTTTTTATCTATCTTCCAAATTAAATTTAGTCATGAGAAAATTAGTTAGTAAAGCTCTCATGAACTTGATGGCACATTTACTTTCTTGCACTTAATAAACTTGAACCATTGTGACTATCTTATGAAGATTATATGCTTGCAAATTACGAGTTGGGAGTTAGCACAACCATGTTTTCATGGAGCACGCTTTCAACATTGCACTTATTCCTATTTAGTTGATATCATGTTTTTTGTTTATGGATGCCTAGCGGTGCGAAATAAAATGAAAACTTGTAAGTCCATGAAGTTTGTATATATGTTAGAGAAACGCCTGGGCGACCAACTCAAGCCATGCATCATTCATGGTGGAAATTTACAGTTAACCATGGTGAGCATTTTGTGAAGCATCTTCAATAAAAAGTTATGACCATAGTAAATAAAATGATTGCGGAGATGCTCATCGTCTGCTTGTCTTGTCATTTTGGTATGTGAATGCTCCTATATCATGGGGCAGGAAGTACCCCGTTGACGTTCTCAATGATACATGTATAGTTACAATGACAAGAACTTATTTGGGACCTAAGTTGAGTAGCATGAGGTTTAGGTACTCGTATTCAAGGGGCACGAGATTTTCAACTTGTGATTTGTCAAGCATATAACTCATATTTACCCTCACATTAACTATAACCATTCAAGATGCTAATGATAGGGGTAATGAGAGCTCAAAGCTAATAAGTACTATAGTTTTTGGAAGCTATATAAAACTTGTTAATCTTACTTCCCTATGCAAAGAGCATTGCTTTTACTTTTATGTTGAGTCTTCATCTTCTTACTTTATGCACCAATTAAGAGAGCATAGTTGTCATTCTTATATCTTGTGAGTTGCTTATAAACAACTTTATATCTTGTGAGTTGCTTATCATGATCAAGATCATCTTTATGTAATGCTACATGTTGTGTTTGCTGGGATCCGATGAATATTGAATACTATGTTGAGATCGATTATATACTTGTGATATGTTATTTGTGATCTTGCATGCTCTCCGTTGCTAGTAGTTGCTCTGGCCAAGTAAATGCTTGTGACTCCAAGAGGGAGTATTTATGCCCATAGTGGGTTCATGCCTCTATTTTTCTGGAAGAGTGGCATTAACTTCTAAGATTGTAGATGTCCTATTGCTACTAGGGAGAAAACAATAATGTTTTATCTAAGGGTAATTGTATTGTTTACTTTACACACATTGCTTAATGCAATAATATGTTGTTTGCAACTTAATACTGGAAGGGGTTCGGACGATAACCAGAAGGTGGATTATTAGTCATAGACGCAGTTGGATTACGGTCTATGTATTATGTTGTAATGCCCAAACAAATCTCATAGTAATCATCTTCACATGTATGGTTGGTATTCTGTCACCCAATTGTAATTTGTTCACCTAGCATGTTATTTATATTTATGGAGAGACACCTTTAGTGAACTGTGGACCTCGGTTCTTTCCTTTACACTGATAAAATCATCTTGTTCTGTTTACTTACTGTAAACACTGTTGTGGTGATCTAGCGTACCACTGCATGGTGTAGTACACAAGTCGTTGACATAACACAAGTGAAACACCGTTCCACTCATATTACATCTCTCAGAGTGGTACAACAGAAACATATGCGAGTCCAAGGTATGTCTATAGAAGTACACACGAACTGTTTACATAAGATCAACACAACCTCCTACTTTACAGTGAGGTAAAACTTCAAATAAAGCTCCAGAAGAACGACTCGTAGTCTATCTTATTGCTAACTCAAGTTTAAGAGCTACTTGGCTTGCTATAGAATTCTAGCTATTTAGGTGCTAGGATTAGGGAAAGGTTCCCTTCTATTACTAGTCTAGGTTTCCATAATAGCTGATGCAGAAGTTGACTCCATTAACTTCTTTGACTGGATTCTTCATCTTGTTGCAGTTGACTCCTCTGTCTTCGAGTTCCACGGTAGTTTCTCCTTCGGTGCCTTGATCTAAGAAGGGGTTCAAATGGGATAGAATGAGTACGAGCGTACTCAGCAAGTTCATATTAGGAAATAGGTGTATCATGCACTAGCTACAGCCATAGACCAGAAAGTCATAGGCCATTGCAAGTTTTCATAAACATTTCTTCAAAAGGTTTATTTTATTCTGAAAACTATGCCCGTCAGTCTTCACAGGTTGACTAGAACTTCGTGGAGTTCCTTTCCTACCGCGTTCGCAGTTCCCTTCCCGGAACAGGGAGTGACAGTCACAATTCTTGGTACCCTCTGCAGAGGTGCGTTACTTTACCCCACAAGAGATCTTAACCATGTTGCCGGCCGAGAGTATGTCCCCGTCCACACTTCCTTTGGTGTGAGGCCCAGTATAAGATCCAAGCCAATCACTGCCTTCTCCGCGACCCTGCAAACCCACCCTTTTGTCCAACCGTACACCCCCAGTAGACTTCTCCCGATAATACGGCTTTACTCACGGTGTACTCCGGACAATCCATCATAGATCGTAGAGCTTATCATCACTAATGGATGGGGATTTAAAAGGATATCCCAACCTATTGCGGCAGTGCCTCCAACACCCCACCGGCTCTACCAATCCGTTGGCGTGCAGAAGGGAAAAGATACAGCTGACTTCCCCAGAGCCATTATAGATCTTATGGATAACGCGATATGTACGGCGCTAGAATCACTGGACGGCATTGGTACTTAGTCCTAGATGAGTAGTACCCATGCAATGGAACCTCCACCATATCAACACATACCATGGTTCCATTGCCCACCACATAGTCATATTCATAATTGTAAAATAATACTTTGCTTTTCAATGCATGAGTGATAAGTATAGTACTTTTCATATAGTTTGATACAAATAATCAAATGACATGAGAAAGCGATGAACTTGCCTTTCTTGACTGCAAGATTATGCAGGCAAAAGCTTCGATACGTGATAACTCCAAATGCTGAAATACCATCATCGTCCGGTAAGGACAATGTTTAAAGAACTGGCAAAGATGCTATAATGCATAGTATGAGATGCAATCGTCCCGAGAGTAACCTAACCTCGATGATTTAGGATGGATGAGTTGTAAAGATTTCTTTAGGGTTTGTTGCACTTTTAGAATGGTTCTCAAACAAGGTTCTTATTAGGGTTTGGTTATATTAGCATCTTAACCAAGTGATATAAGACATCATAACAATCATACACATAAAGAATAGTGGTGGAACAATATATAAAGAACAGTTGTCAATTTTAAGTTCTACAGGACATGGTTGATGATTACTTATGCTATACTTCAAAAGAATAACTTTTGAAGAACATGTTGTTTAAGAAATATTGAGTATTTCAAAGAAGGATTAGGGCTTCTAAGGTTCGATTGGTATTTGTACTTCAAAAGAATAACTTTTGAAGAACAGGTTAAAATAAGAATATGAACTACTATATATAGGTGCTATGGCTTCTAGGGTTTACTATTGGATTCATTTAGTTCCACTAATAGGGACTAGTTGGGTTCTTAAGTTGAATGGGCTTCTATATAGCAAGTATTGGTAGGTTTATTACTATGGTTGATTATGGTATCATATCAAAGGATGGTTATTGAGATGGTTCCATAGGTTTGCTATTAGATTTACTATGGCTTCACATTTGCTTTACTAAATAATCTCTAATGGTTTCTAACTAAGTGGTTTATCATTTACTAAGTAGGGTTGAGTGGGATAGGAACATGTGTTGTGAATTATTACACAAGGTTGATACTAGGGTTCATAATTATAGTTCTACTAAATTATGATGATTAAGGTTGATCCTAATTGTGTGGTATAATGGAGTGGTGATCAATGGTACTAATCCAATTAACAGGCTAGAGTTTGCATCAAGATGGCACTAGTGAATCATATAGGTTTAAGCTAAGTATATGGAAACATGAAATGATAATCTCAAGTGACTTGGTTTATGCTAGTGGATCATGAGCATGCATTCAATTGTTGCTTATTAGGGTTCTATATGTCAAGTAAATCTCACATGATCATATGTGACACATAACTAGGGTTTTAGAGTTACTACTAAAGTGTAATGATCACATGGGTTAAATCCTTAGGGTTTTAGGTTTGCAACTACTAGGGATGAACACATGAAACAATGAGATCAATGTCTTACTTAAATTAAAACTAGGGTTTCTAAATTATGGTACAACTTCTAAAATGCTGATTATCAATATAGGTATGGTTACTAATTACTTTGAAACAACATTAGTAATGGTTTGACATTTTATTAATTTCACAAGATTTAATAATTAGAGTAGCTCCTATTTTGGTTTAATTAAGAATCAGGGTTTAATAATTGTTATTAGGTTTTAAAATAATTAACTTGTTACTCAAATATGTTTAAGTAAACAATTGTTGGGCTACCAAAATAATATTGACTTTTAATATTTTCTTGAGTTATTACTATTTAAAGAAAATGGTAAATGGTAATTTGTTAATTAGGGTTTATGGATTACCACTAATAATTAAGTTAATGCAAATATGATAAATAAAATTAATCTTAACATTTTACTTAGTTACTGAATAGTTAAAATTTAATTTTGAAACTTCACTAATTATTGACTTGAAATTGTATTGTAAATAAATGAATGGCATAATTAATAAGGTTAAAAATAAATGGATTTTTATTTTGTCACACATTTTTGTTTTATATTTTATTTGAATAGAGTTTATTTTTGTGAGCATTTTGATATCTTATTCATAATTTTCTGAGTTGAAATGGATTTTATATGGTTTTACAAAGTTTCAGCAATTTACTGATTTTTAAATTAAACAACAAATACTAAATGTACCGGGACAGATCTAGCCCTAGACACTGACTGGTGGGGCTTGTTTCCACGTCGGCTGCCACGCAAGCGAGGACCGGTCAAAGTTGACCAGGACCCTTGACCTCACCAGCGGTTAAACGCCGGCGGTCAGCAGATGGTGGCGCCGCCGATTTACGGCCTCCCGGGATGCGCGGCTAGGTGATTCTGAACGAGCACAACTAGACGAATCGAATGGTGGTGATGGTTTAGCGAGGGGATCACCGGAGCGTCGCCGGCGATGGGTACTGCGGCGGTGCTACTCCGGCAAGAATTGAATCGGAGGCTACAGGCGATGCTATGAAGCGAGATTAGGTGCTATAGATGCGTATCCTCACCCTGAAGCTCAAGGTGTGGTCGGCTCCGACGATGGTTGACGGAGACGACGGCGATTGGAGATTTCCCGGCGATGTGCTGCAGAAGGGAACGCCGAAATTGAGCCGATTCCTTGCTCCCCTTGATGCTCTGCTCCTCCAGTGTGCTCCTGGAGTCCAGGCGCTTCTTCTGGACCACACGCCGGAGGCTGGGGTGGCCTCCTCCGTCGGCTTCGTCTTCAACTCCGGCGACAAAGAACGGATGGTTGTGAGAGATAGAGAGTGTCTGAGCAGCAATGGAGTGGTGGAGGTGAACAAGGAGTGCACGGCGATGTCTTCCTCCTATTTATAGGCCAAGGGAAGCCCTGTGGCCTCGACACGGTGACGGCCATGGTCGGAGAGGTGGCGGTCTCTGGAAGCTTCTAGCTGGCAAGGATCTCCTCGTCCGCGGATAAGCTCGGATACGAGAGAGATTGGGCGTGGTTCTGAGTGTCTGGCAACGTCCGGCGGCGTCCTTATCGTCGACGAGGTCGTGGCCTACTGGCTTCGCCGCGCTGTCGTGCTCGGAGACGACGACGACGAGTATTATCTCTTCGCACGAATATTAAAGCGACCGAAACGGTATTTGGTTTGGGCTGGACTGCTCCTGGGCCGTGGTGTGGGTTGGTCTTGGGCTCAGCTGTTGGGCTGCACGGCCAGGTAAGGTAAACTTTCCCTCTCTTTCTCTTTTCAAACTTTCTATTTTCTGTTTTTATTTTCTGTTTTGATATTTGAATTCAAATTTGAATTTTGTTTTGTTTTGCAGGTTCTAAAACATTTGAATATCAATATAACTTGATAACAATGCTCACTGTATAATCTTGTTGTTTAAACAAATATTTAGTTTAGTATTTAATTGATATCTTGTGAGGCTTAAGTAAAAATAGAAATGGTTTAGTTAGTTATTTCAATTCCCTTTTTAATTTAGGAATCAGATCTATTTAAATGGTTTGAAACTTAGAACATGTGCATAGTGAAAATGTTATTAGGTTTAACTAGTGTACTTAACAATATGGATTGTTCTCATATAATTTTTATTATGGCTAGAGTTTAAAGTAGATGGTAATAGGGGTGGATTGGATCATGATTTTATGTGAATGATGGTTCTTAGAGTTTAAGAAGAGTGGTGATATAACCTCTATAATCATCAATCAAGCTTTGACTTAAATTATTTAGGATGAATCCTATAATTCTCATAGTTAATTCAATTGCTCTTGTGGTGATTCTATTTTATAAAATACTATTTCATTTGGTTCCCAAAGCAAGTACTTGGAAAGCCAAATAGAATTGAATGTTTGTTTCACTCTACTCACCAAATGGCATTTAGTTTATAAGTGTATATGGATTGGTTTATACTTGTGATCCATGATACACAAGTTAGGACATAATATTCTATGTGGTGTGAATTTTACTTGAAAGGTTTAGGGTTTTGCATAAGCTTCACTAAATTGAAGTATAAATAGGCATGAGGTATGGCAGGGTTCTAATTATAATCCAAGTTAATCCATGGGTTGGAATTCAAATGTAGTTTAGGGTTTAAGTAGTGATCACCAATGTGATACACAACTAGGATTAGAATATGAGCATAAGCTTTGGTTATGTTTCACTAATGGAACATGGCTCTTATCTACAAGATTAAAGGTTGGTTTAAACAAGTAAGATGTAATACTACTCTAAAATTCTCTAGGATAGACATGGCTATGGTTAGCATCTATAATCTCTCTCACTTCTAAATTTCTTGTAATAGCCTAAGGTCCTACTCAAGATATGATGATATGATCCTCTAAATATATGGTTTGCCTAGGGATTCTACCTTGCAATATTCTGTAGCTTGTTCTTCAGGAAATCTGATAAACCTGCATCTTGTGGTATGCCTCCACCTCCTAGCTTCTTCATCTTGACCCTAGCTAATTCACATGGAGTGGCTCTATGTGTTTGTTCCCATGTATCATGGTACTTGATGAGCAAATGGATGAAGGGTGTGGCTCTATTTATAGGCTTGGGCAAGCTCTAGCATCATGACACATAGGTGGTGACTCTTGTGTTGGTTAGATGACTAAGGTGCTTGGTTGTCATGCCCTTATCCATAGCAATCCTTTGAGCATGAGGTGGCAAAGCTTGGAAAGTAAGTCATGTAGATATTTTCATCCCATGTGGCATAGATCATTATCCTCTCCTATGATTTATTTCTGAATAGCCAAGTGGCATTTGCTACTAAATATCTTGTGGATGGTTTTATTATTGTGGATGAGTCACTATATCATATTGGATTGGATTTATATTATAATATTGATCAAAAGATCAAGGTTGAAGGTTATTCCTCAAATTTGGATAGTTGGTGTTTGATTTCACCAAGGCATGATCATATGAGTTTCAAAATACTCATAGTTAGTTTTATTCAAATAGTTTGAACTATAATTCGTAATGTAAATGGATTTAGTTTTATGATATTCCATATACTTAATAAGTTATGATTTAAATGAGAATGTGTGGCTTTTATGCATTTTAAACCCTGTGGTTTAACTTATTTATAAGTGGATTAAATTACACACAAAGGTAGTTGCTACTTTCAAGTGTTAATAAGTTAGAGTTTGATTCTTAAAGAATGTGTTGTTGTAAATCTAATCCCATTTGATCTAATCCATAGATCAAAGCATCTCTACCCATAATAAGGTTTTAGCAAAGATCACAGAGAAGTTTATAGCGCTTGACTTGATGATCTACTTCAGTTCCAGCAAGTCAAGTGAAACTTCAGTTACTGTGGTAAGTTTTATTTGAAAGCGCGAAAATTCCCCGGATTTTCTATGCATGAATGCAATGCACACTTTGGTGTTCTCTCATTTTATTGCCCCTAAACCTCGGATATTACAGCCTCTCCCCCTTAAACTGAACTTCGTCCCGAAGTTCGAACGGTCTCATGATTCGGAATGTTGAAATGTCTTGAGCAGATCACCATCCTTCAACTCCATGGTGATCACACTAGATATAGTTGAATATATCCCTTGTCCAGATCCTTCCTGGAGTCTTCTGATGTCTGGCACGGATACTTTCTTCTATTCTATGATTTCTTCCAACACTCTAATCTTCTAGTCTTACTCTTCAAAGATCCTTGGTTTAGGACATCTTCTTATGCTAATGGACTTTACTAATGGTTGTGGTGACATCTACCTATTTGGGTACTTAAAACTTAGTTCTACCAGCTGCGGTAATCCAGCTGCGATGTAATATGGCACTATGGTGTACCAGCTGCGGTGTCCAAACCTTAATTCTAAAAGATTTATCTAAGGTAAGGTATTGTTGTCCCTTACTACCATAACGAAAGTAATGGTACTTAGTAAGGCATTTACAATAGGCATGGTCCTAGTGGTTTCTTCCTACGAATGGATTAGACTTATTTAGTCCATCCAATCATGGCTTCTAGTTTCTGCTAGTTATCTCCTTTTTGGTTTCTTTAGGTTCCATGAAAGGAATCTTTCTACTAGGCTTATGTTTTAGTATGGCCAAACTTCTTCGTATAGCATCTTCTTAAGCTTGGATTGTCCTCCGACATCTTCTTCATCCAACTTCATTATCTTAAGCTTACTTAAGTTCTCTTGGTTTCGAGTAATTACAACTACCCACTCAAGTTAAGGTCTAACTTTTACTTCCTCGAGATATGAACCTCGGCTTCTGGTCTGACATCCTCCTGAGAGTACTATTATATGGGTACTTCCCAACAACCTTATAAAAATAAGATCGAACTTCCTCTCAGTTCAGACCTTCTTCTTGGTCCATCATACTCCGAATATCATATTTTAATACTTCTCCTTTAGCCTTCCTCTCCCCCTTGGAGTTTACTAATGATCTTCAAACTTCCTTTCTTCTAATCATTAAACTCCAAGGTTAGGTAGTTGGTTTAAGTCTGGTTTATATTTTGTACCTTTCTAAAGTCTCACGAAGAATTCTTTGCGGTGTACCCACATAGTGTGGGTATCCATTATGAATCCTCCGACTAAATATTTACCAGCTATGGGATACCAGCTGTGGAATCCCCCTTTCCTTTAGAGTGACAGAACGATTAAGCTGTGGACTATCTGTTACCAGCTGTAGACTATCTAGCACTAGATTGGCTTATTGGATACCAGTTGTGACTATGTTATGGTTTTAGGCAATATCTACCTACCAGCTGTGGCTACTTACATAGTTTTGGTTAAGATATACCTCACTTTACATTCTTTCTCTTCATGGTTATCCTATATCAGCTGCGGTCTTATGATGCCAGCTGCGACTTCACTTGTCTATTTTCCTTCTTCTAGGGTTTGTTTTGCGAGATAACCACTTGTTGATACTATGAAAATAGTATTGTAAGTGACTTCACTTGCATTCACTTCTTCCATAATGAATATGACTCCACTTCTACTACTCCATATTCACTATCTTTCTCACTTTCATGATACTTCCATATTGAAGTACTCCTTGATTAAGGATAGAAGTGAGTTTTGATTAGTCCTTCCTTTAGAGTATTGTGGTTGCTTCCCACAATTTTACTTCCTTCTTCAAGTGAACCTTCATCTTATCTTCAAAATCTTCAGGATTCGTCACTTCCTTACACGAATACCTTTACCCTCTAGACCTATAACATCAAGTAAGAGCTTGATATTGCAACATGCATTTGCATATCAAAGTCAAACTTCATGTATGGATCTAGTCAATCAATGAAGATTCAAGAAAATCCAAGAAGATCCAGCTTTGTGCTTATAATACACATCCTTATATGCCTGAATATAATAATTGGGCAAGACATCCCTAAACATCAGGATCAGATGTGTAGTATATAACACCACATAAGATAGGTTTAGGTTGTGATACTTAGCACAATACGTTAATTTCTACTAGTGGTCTCAACATTTATCTTAATTGCACATTTGCAATGAGACAAACTTGAAACAAAATGGCCTGGGATGGTTGGAGTTAACCTAGTTTTCTTTGGAAGTGCTAACAAAACAGTATACCATATGTATGTGCTATTGATGACTACTTCCTGTAATACAATTAGTTCTAACATGTCTACTCTAAACACATGATTGTTTAGAATATACCACCTATAACTCTAGGATTTCTCTATGTGATATGCTCTAAATAAGCCTTCTTTTAAATTAAGGACTATGGTTCTAACATACTTGGTACAGTTATTAGGATTTTAAGGCCTAAGCTTTCGAACTATTCCCTAAATCCTACTCCTCATCATACTTTTGTTATCGTACTTATGATGTTCTACTCCATCACATCATGATTCTCAAGTGAATCATATATGAATATCAACTTTACCATGAAAAGTAGACTTATATGACTCCTATCACTCTTCCTTACCTCCTATGATTGACTCATCATAAGTATATACTACCTCATATTACTTATCTACATTACTTAACATCAGTCATTTGACATTTTAAATGACTCTTACTTAACTATAACTTACATTGGTATACTTCTTCCAATAGGATATCTTCCTTATGGTTGTATCCTCTCTTTGGACTACCATGTATTGTACACCAACTGTGGTCTACTACCACCATTTATTTTAAGCTTCAATGGTGTTCTAGTTATTTGGAATGAAACAATATAACTAACTAACTTTACTCAAGAAAGATAGATAAGAAAGATTGACTCAAGTGTGTCAGGATTATTCTCAAGTGAATACCCATCTCAAGTCAAAAGAATAATTGGTTTGGCTAAGATAACTTCCTATAGACACTACCAAACCTATAGGTCTCCTTTAAAGGGTTTTAATCCTAGGGTCAAAGCATTTGCTCTGATACCAGCTGTGGTGACCCAGCGTACCACTGCATGGTGTAGTACACAAGTCGTTGACATAACACAAGTGAAACACCGTTCCACTCATATTACATCTCTCAGAGTGGTACAACAGAAACATATGCGAGTCCAAGGTATGTCTATAGAAGTACACACGAACTGTTTACATAAGATCAACACAACCTCCTACTTTACAGTGAGGTAAAACTTCAAATAAAGCTCCAGAAGAACGACTCGTAGTCTATCTTATTGCTAACTCAAGTTTAAGAGCTACTTGGCTTGCTATAGAATTCTAGCTATTTAGGTGCTAGGATTAGGGAAAGGTTCCCTTCTATTACTAGTCTAGGTTTCCATAATAGCTGATGCAGAAGTTGACTCCATTAACTTCTTTGACTGGATTCTTCATCTTGTTGCAGTTGACTCCTCTGTCTTCGAGTTCCACGGTTGTTTCTCCTTCGGTGCCTTGATCTAAGAAGGGGTTCAAATGGGATAGAATGAGTACGAGCGTACTCAGCAAGTTCATATTAGGAAATAGGTGTATCATGCACTAGCTACAGCCATAGACCAGAAAGTCATAGGCCAATGCAAGTTTTCATAAACATTTCTTCAAAAGGTTTATTTTATTCTGAAAACTATGCCCGTCAGTCTTCACAGGTTGACTAGAACTTTGTGGAGTTCCTTTCCTGCCGCGTTCGCAGTTCCCTTCCCGGAACAGGGAGTGACAGTCACAATTCTTGGTACCCTCTGCAGAGGTGCGTTACTTTACCCCACAAGAGATCTTAACCATGTTGCCGGCCGAGAGTATGTCCCCGTCCACACTTCCTTTGGTGTGAGGCCCAGTATAAGATCCAAGCCAATCACTGCCTTCTCCGCGACCCTGCAAACCCACCCTTTTGTCCAACCGTACACCCCCAGTAGACTTCTCCCGATAATACGGCTTTACTCACGGTGTACTCCGGACAATCCATCATAGATCGTAGAGCTTATCATCACTAATGGATGGGGATTTAAAAGGATATCCCAACCTATTGCGGCAGTGCCTCCAACACCCCACCGGCTCTACCAATCCGTTGGCGTGCAGAAGGGAAAAGATACAGCTGACTTCCCCAGAGCCATTATAGATCTTATGGATAACGCGATATGTACGGCGCTAGAATCACTGGACGGCATTGGTACTTAGTCCTAGATGAGTAGTACCCATGCAATGGAACCTCCACCATATCAACACATACCATGGTTCCATTGCCCACCACATAGTCATATTCATAATTGTAAAATAATAATTTGCTTTTCAATGCATGAGTGATAAGTATAGTACTTTGCATATAGTTTGATACAAATAATCAAATGACATGAGCAAGCGATGAACTTGCCTTTCTTGGCTGCAAGATTATGCAGGCAAAAGCTTCGATACGTGAGAACTCCAAATGCTGAAATACCATCATCGTCCGGTAAGGACAATGTTTAAAGAACTGGCAAAGATGCTATAATGCATATTATGAGATGCAATCGTCCCGAGAGTAACCTAACCTCGATGATTTAGGATGGATGAGTTGTAAAGATTTCTTTAGGGTTTGTTGCACTTTTAGAATGGTTCTCAAACAAGGTTCTTATTAGGGTTTGGTTATATTAGCATCTTAACCAAGTGATATAAGACATCATAACAATCATACACATAAAGAATAGTGGTGGAACAATATATAAAGAACAGTTGTCAATTTTAAGTTCTACAGGACATGGTTGATGATTACTTATGCTATACTTCAAAAGAATAACTTTTGAAGAACATGTTGTTTAAGAAATATTGAGTATTTCAAAGAAGGATTAGGGCTTCTAAGGTTCGATTGGTATTTGTACTTCAAAAGAATAACTTTTGAAGAATAGGTTAAAATAAAAATATGAACTACTATATATAGGTGCTATGGCTTCTAGGGTTTATTATTGGATTCATTTAGTTCCACTAATAGGGACTAGTTGGGTTCTTAAGTTGAATGGGCTTCTATATAGCAAGTATTGGTAGGTTTATTACTATGGTTGATTATGGTATCATATCAAATGATGGTTATTGAGATGGTTCCATAGGTTTGCTATTAGATTTACTATGGCTTCACATTTGCTTTACTAAATAATCTCTAATGGTTTCTAACTAAGTGGTTTATCATTTACTAAGTAGGGTTGAGTGGGATAGGAACATGTGTTGTGAATTATTACACAAGGTTGATACTAGGGTTCATAATTATAGTTCTACTAAATTATGATGATTAAGGTTGATCCTAATGGTGTGGTATAATGGAGTGGTGATCAATGGTACTAATCCAATTAACAGGCTAGAGTTTGCATCAAGATGGCACTAGTGAATCATATAGGTTTAAGCTAAGTATATGGAAACATGAAATGATAATCTCAAGTGACTTGGTTTATGCTAGTGGATCATGAGCATGCATTCAATTGTTGCTTATTAGGGTTCTATATGTCAAGTAAATCTCACATGATCATATGTGACACATAACTAGGGTTTTAGAGTTACTACTAAAGTGTAATGATCACATGGGTTAAATTCTTAGGGTTTTAGGTTTGCAACTACTAGGGATGAACACATGAAACAATGAGATCAATGTCTTACTTAAATTAAAACTAGGGTTTCTAAATTGTGGTACAACTTCTAAAATGCTGATTATCAATATAGGTATGGTTACTAATTACTTTGAAACAACATTAGTAATGGTTTGACATTTTATTAATTTTCACAAGATTTAATAATTAGAGTAGCTCCTATTTTGGTTTAATTAAGAATCAGGGTTTAATAATTGTTATTAGGTTTTAAAATAATTAACTTGTTACTCAAATATGTTTAAGTAAACAATTGTTGGGCTACCAAAATAATATTGACTTTTAATATTTTCTTGAGTTATTACTATTTAAAGAAAATGGTAAATGGTAATTTGTTAATTAGGGTTTATGGATTACCACTAATAATTAAGTTAATGCAAATATGATAAATAAAATTAATCTTAACATTTTACTTAGTTACTGAATAGTTAAAATTTAATTTTGAAACTTCACTAATTATTGACTTGAAATTGTATTGTAAATAAATGAAATGGCATAATTAATAAGGTTAAAAATAAATGGATTTTTATTTTGTCACACATTTTTGTTTTATATTTTATTTGAATAGAGTTTATTTTTGTGAGCATTTTGATATCTTATTCATAATTTTCTGAGTTGAAATGGATTTTATATGGTTTTACAAAGTTTCAGCAATTTACTGATTTTTAAATTAAACAACAAATACTAAATGTACCGGGACAGATCTAGCCCTAGACACTGACTGGTGGGGCTTGTTTCCACGTCGGCTTCCACGCAAGCGAGGACCTGTCAAAGTTGACCAGGACCCTTGACCTCACCGGCGGTTAAGAAGAGTTTAAGAAGAGTGGTGATATAACCTCTATAATCATCAATCAAGCTTTGACTTAAATTATTTAGGATGAATCCTACAATTCTCATAGTTAATTCAATTGCTCTTGTGGTGATTCTATTTTATAAAATACTATTTCATTTGGTTCCCAAAGCAAGTACTTGGAAAGCCGAATAGAATTGAATGTTTGTTTCACTCTACTCACCAAATGGCATTTAGTTTATAAGTGTATATGGATTGGTTTATACTTGTGATCCATGATACACAAGTTAGGACATAATATTCTATGTGGTGTGAATTTTACTTGAAAGGTTTAGGGTTTTGCATAAGCTTCACTAAATTGAAGTATAAATAGGCATGAGGTATGGCAGGGTTCTAATTATAATCCAAGTTAATCCATGGGTTGGAATTCAAATGTAGTTTAGGGTTTAAGTAGTGATCACCAATGTGATACATAACTAGGATTAGAATATGAGCATAAGCTTTGGTTATGTTTCACTAATGGAACATGGCTCTTATCTACAAGATTAAAGGTTGGTTTAAACAAGTAAGATGTAATACTACTCTAAAATTCTTTAGGATAGACATGGCTATGGTTAGCATCTATAATCTCTCTCACTTCTAAATGTCTTGTAATAGCCTAAGGTCCTACTCAAGATATGATGATATGATCCTCTAAATATATGGTTTGCCTAGGGATTCTACCTTGCAATATTCTGTAGCTTGTTCTTCAGGAAATCTGATAAACCTGCATCTTGTGGTATGCCTCCACCTCCTAGCTTCTTCATCTTGACCCTAGCTAATTCACATGGAGTGGCTCTATGTGTTTGTTCCCATGTATCATGGTACTTGATGAGCAAATGGATGAAGGGTGTGGCTCTATTTATAGGCTTGGGCAAGCTCTAGCATCATGACACATAGGTGGTGACTCTTGTGTTGGTTAGATGACTAAGGTGCTTGGTTGTCATGCCCTTATCCATAGCAATCCTTTGAGCATGAGGTGGCAAAGCTTGGAAAGTAAGTCATGTAGATATTTTCATCCCATGTGGCATAGATCATTATCCTCTCCTATGATTTATTTCTGAATAGCCAAGTGGCATTTGCTACTAAATATCTTGTGGATGGTTTTATTATTTTGGATGAGTCACTATATCATATTGGATTGGATTTATATTATAATATTGATCAAAAGATCAAGGTTGAAGGTTATTCCTCAAATTTGGATAGTTGGTGTTTGATTTCACCAAGGCATGATCATATGAGTTTCAAAATACTCATAGTTAGTTTTATTCAAATAGTTTGAACTATAATTCGTAATGTAAATGGATTTAGTTTTATGATATTCCATATACTTAATAAGTTATGATTTAAATGAGAATGTGTGGCTTTTATGCATTTTAAACCCTGTGGTTTAACTTATTTATAAGTGGATTAAATTACACACAAAGGTAGTTGCTACTTTCAAGTGTTAATAAGTTAGAGTTTGATTCTTAAAGAATGTGTTGTTGTACGGAAAACCAAATCTGATCTCGGGTGCATATGCACCCGGTATGTATAAAACATATTTTTAAAACATAAAAAATTTAGTAAAAAAATTTAGCATATAGAGGGACATGTTCTATGTGTGCACGTAAAGTTTCACATAAAACCAACAATTTTTCTACCCTGTGTAAAAAAGACAAATAATGCCTCAAAAAATAGACTATTTTAGCACCAAAGATTTGTCTTTTTTTGCACAAGGCACGAAACATATCGGTTTTTGCTGAAACAACTTTGTAAGCATGTAATATGTCAAGGTATACACGGGGAATTTTTATTTGTATTTTTCTAACATTTTAAAATATGTTTAATATGCATTTCAAATAAAGGGTGCATATGCACCCGGGTGTAGAAACACCCTGTCCGTTGTTGTAAATCTAATCCCATTTGATCTAATCCATAGATCAAAGCATCTCTACCCATAATAAGGTTTTAGCAAAGATCACAGAGAAGTTTATAGCGCTTGACTTGATGATCTACTTCAGTTCCAGCAAGTCAAGTGAAACTTCAGTTATTGTGGTAAGTTTTATTTGAAAGCGCGAAAATTCCCCGGATTTTCTATGCATGAATGCAATGCACACTTTGGTGTTCTCTCATTTTATTGCCCCTAAACCTGGGATATTACAACTGTTCTCTTTAATTTCACTGCAAACAAACATCATCTTTTCACACTATACGTTTAATCCTTTGTGTTCAGCAAAACCAGTGAGATTGACAACCTCACTGTAAGTTGGGGCAAATTATTTTGGTTGTGTTGTGTGCATATATGTTCCACGTTGTTGCTGACGCTGGTAGTGCACCCTGCCACAAGTCAGCTAGCAACACCTTCAGAAATCACGCCTTTCTCCTAGTGGTCGATTAAACCTTGGTTTCTTACAGAGAGAAAACTTGCTACTATGCTCATCATAACTTCCTCTTGGGGTTCCCCAACGGTGTGCAATCTGCGCTCATCACTTGCCAAGTACCACTGCAAGTTGTGGTGGTGCCCTTGAGGGGGTGGTTTAGGGGATGCATGCACGGAGGTGATGACCTTGATGATGATGCTGATGATGTACATTTTGGTAGTAGCTAGGGTTGAAAGACATTTGACGGCTCCCTTTTGGTATATACTAACCCCTCAGGTGATGGTGAACTTGCGGTGTTAGGATGGCACCCACTTTTGTTGTGGTGGTAGGATGATACCATAGTAGTATAGGATGAACTTGTGATCCACTTTTGGAATGATTATGCATGCCCCTGTTAGTTTATCATTTTCTGTCAACACTTGTGTAGTTCTATTGCTCTGTTATAAAAAATTTCATGGTTGTGATCGATTACCTGTTCTTCTTATGCCGTGCGAATGGTATGTGGTGCTCCGCGGACGGGTTCGAGGAATCTACAGCTCATGAAGGATCTGTCAAGATCAAGTCAGTGGCTACTCCAACAACAACTACATAGGATATGAAACATTGGAGTAGGCACAACAAGAGTATGTCAGCTTCCTGGAAGATGAGTTCATGGCAGATCAGGTCATCGATCAGCCAGTGCCTTTAGCACATCTACCGCTGGAGGAACTGCATGCTCTACAAGGAGCACCACCGGAGATACGTCAGAGTCAGGCCAAATTTACATCATCGTCTTCCTCATTGTCATGATCATGAGGATCTTGTTCTTGAAAATGATGTGTGATTTGTGCAACCAAACAGCTGATTCGTGTTTTCGTGTGTGCAAGTTGGGATGGAAGCAGACAACCAAACAATGGAGCCTCGCTTCCCTACCCGGTGCAAAAATGGTCGGCCCAGGCAACCAAACAACGGGCCAAAGCTGGCTCGTGGCCCGTCTGAAACGCACAGGGGGATTCTTCTCCCTTGCGAAGTGGTGCAAGAATACAGCCTAGGCAACCAAACGCGCCCCTACTTGCTGACGCACACACACGGTTGGTACCTACTCTGGTTTGGCGGTATTCGGCTTCTCCAATAGGGGGACGCAAATTGGACGCTCAAAGTGGCCGCGCGCGTCCATTTGCGTCGGCCAAAATGGTCGAATTCGACCGTGCGTGCGTTTGTGTCGGGGTGCCTCCAGCGGCATTACGCACATTTTTTAGGGTTTGTATTCTTTCAACATAAAACATAATTTATATAGTGGATAAATGAAAATAAAAAACTAATGCTAAAGGGCGCATGTACCGCCTGCTACCCTAGCTCTACTCCCCCTCCTTGTCGTCATCAAGCACGACAAATTCCGGTGACATATGCCGGTGCCGCCGGTGGTGGAGGTGAAGGTGGAGCTTCCCACGGGTTGAACGACGGAGGCGGAGGCGGCGCGGGTGCGTAGCCGAGTTCTGAACGCCCGTTCTAGGGCCTCTTCCTCCATGAGGCATATCATCATGATGTCGGTGGCGTACTTGGGCAGCGGCAGCTGCATCGGTCGGTCCACCTCCGACACGAGGACGCCGAGCCTATCGATCTCCTCATTTGTCATCGTCACCGGCAGGTTGAACTTTCGGCCCTCCGCCATGGCTGCCTGCCAGTAGTGGAAGACGCAGGCGACGAAGTCGTCTGAGTTGTCCTTGGCCTCCTCGTGGTGGTAGGCCAACACGTCATCATCGTTGTCCCGAGGAGGCGAAGGAGGAGCCGACGGCTACCATGTTTGGCGAGGATGCGGGCGCGCAGGCGCTGGATGTTGGTCGAAACGGTATTCTCGGTTGCCGAGGAAACCTGCCTTCCTCCTTGATCTCGCGCCAGGTGTGCCATAGATCGAGTCCACGGCGAAGGCAGGATCGTCGCGGAGGTTCGGCGACAGGTACCGCAGCCTGCCAGGCCTGATGCGCGTGCAGAAGACAAGGTGACGTCATTGATGTTAAAGGCTGCGACGCAGACGCGAAAGCGAAAACCGCGGAATAGTCAGACACATAAGCATTTTGTGCCGTGTTTGCGTCTCCGTGGATATCCCGATCACTCTGCATCGGACCGCTGGGCCTGGATGCAGACACATTTTTCGACTGCATGTGGGTCCACATTTATTTGCGGCGCCCCATTGAAGATGGCCTAACTAGTTGATCATGGATAGCATGTCCGACAAGCACCACCGCGTGTCGGTAGGTGTTGTACGCCCTTTTTTGGGGCTTATAGTTTCGGAGAAGCTAGCTTTTGAAAAATTGTGAGAATAATTTGTGGCGGGCAGAACCTCAGAGAAGCTAGTTCTTACCGTTCTTTTTGGCATTTAAAAATTACTTGTTTGATGTGTTGAGTTGTCAAATATCCGTAACACCCTGTGATTTATATTGCCACCAAGTCTCCTAAAATCATTTTAAAGCATTATAGAGAACCAATCTTTGCCATTTTCATCAGCGGCCTGTAGTATATCCTGATTCTAAGAGATGAGCAAGTAGACATACGACCTACTTTTTCTACCATGATACCGAATTTTTAGCACCGAATTTTATCATTTTTACACACATTATACGATAAATTGATTTTTCATGAAACGACTTTGTAATCAAGTAGCACATGTATGTGCGAATTTTTTATTTTAAATTTATCTAAAATGCATTATAAAATAAAGGGAGTATATGCTCCCACCACCCAGTTTTCTCCGGCGGAAAGAACACATTTTGAGACCAATGAGATCACTGCTCAAACGGCTGTCCTGTCTCGCCGGGCCTTGTCGCCGTCGAGGTCGCCGCTGCCTCCACTCCAGCCCTCACCCTCTCCTCCCCACCTTCTCCCGCCTCTGCGACGATGGCCCCCTCCCCGCCGCGATCGCGCTGCTCCCGGACCTCGCCGCGGCCGGCGTCCGCGCGGACCCCATCTCCCTCTGCCGCCTCATCAAGCTCTGCGTCCGCCATGGCACGGCCAGCGACGGCCGCCTCATCCACCAGCACGTCTCCAGCGCCGCCATCAATGGATCAGGAGGAGAGCCCCACGCCAGCCTCTTCGTCTCCAACTCCCTCGTCTCCATGTACGCCAAGTTCGGCCTGCTCGACGACGCGCTCGAGCTGTTCGGCACAATGCCCGAGAGGAACGTCGTCTCGTGGACAACTGTCATTTCAGCTCTGGCCAGTGCCGGCGGGAGGAAGCAGGGTGCGCTGAGGTTTCTCGTGGACATGCAGAGGGACGGAGTGGCTCCCAACAGCTACACCTACTCGAGCGTCCTTGGCGCCTGCGGCACGCCCGGGGTGCTCGCCGCCGTGCACGCGAGCATTCTCAAGGTCGGGCTGGACTCGGACGTGTTCGTGCGGAGCTCCCTCATCGACGCCTACATGAAGCTCAGGGATTTACACAGCGGCCGCAGCGTCTTTGACGAGATGGCGACCCGCGATTTGGTCGTGTGGAACTCGATCATTGCGGGGTTCGCGCAGAGCGGGGACGGCGTCGGGGCGGTAGAGCTGTTCACGAGGATGAAGGGGTCCGGTTTCTCGGCCAACCAGGGCACCCTCACCAGCGTCCTCCGGGCCTGCACCGGGATGGTCATGCTCGAGGTCGGAATGCAGGTCCACGCCCACGTGCTCAAGTACGACAGGGACTTGATCCTGCACAATGCGCTTCTCGACATGTACTGCAAGTGCGGGAGCCTGCAAGATGCGGACGCCTTGTTCAGAAGAATGCCTGCTAGGGATGTGATCTCATGGAGTACCATGGTCTCCGGTTTGGCGCAGAACGGGAGAAGCACCGAGGCGCTGAAAGTTTTCGACCTCATGCGGTCCGAAGGGCCTGCGCCGAACCGCATAACCATGGTTGGAGTTCTGTTTGCGTGCAGCCATGCCGGTTTGGTGGAAGATGGTTGGCACTACTTTAGGTCGATGGAGAAGCTCTTTGACATTCAGCCTGAGAGGGAACACTTCAACTGTATGGTTGATCTCCTTGGCCGGGCAGGGAAGCTTGACGAAGCGGTGAAGTTTATCAGCGAGATGAACTTCGAGCCGGACTTGGTCATATGGAGGACCCTTCTTGGGGCGTGCAGGATGCACAAAAACGCCAACCTTGCAGCATATGCAGCGAGAGAGATCCTTAAACTTGAGCCCGAAGACCAGGGTGCGCGCATATTGTTGTCAAATACATACGCTGATTTGCGACAATGGTCACATGCCGAGAAGTCGTGGAAGGCGATGCGAAACCATGGGGCCAAGAAAGAGCCCGGGCGAAGCTGGATCGAGCTGGGGAAACAGGTCCATGTGTTTATTGCTGGTGAATTTTCACACCCATGCTCCGCTGGTATAGTTCAGGAACTGAACCGGCTGATCAGGCGGGCCACAGACCTCGGTTACGTCCCGCAGACAGAGTTTGTGATGCAGGATCTTGAGAGTGAGCAGAAGGAAGATCTGCTGAAATATCACAGCGAGAAACTTGCCGTTGCATTTGGAACAATGAACTCAATGGAAGGGAAGCCTGTAAGGATCATGAAGAACCTTAGGATCTGTGGTGACTGTCACTCATTCGTGAAGCTCGTCTCCAAGAGTGAAGACAAGGTGATCATCATCAGGGACCCTGTTCGGTTCCACCATTTCCAGGATGGAGTTTGCTCCTGTGGCGACTACTGGTAGATTGGCAAGGCTCATGTTGTGACCAATGGCTTGATCACGCAAGTTTCAAGGTGGGAATGGTGCGGTTGTGAATGGGCATTTTGGGGCGGATTTTGCTTCGGTCTCAGTTCGATTGGGCTGAAATGGGTGCTACTGCTACAGCAAAGCGGACCTGATTGTTGTGGGCTGAACAGCTGAGCGGTCTGGAGCGGTGCGGTTTGGACTCAAACCGCAAAATTTACAGCGGGCTGGTACCCGCGGGTTCAACGCGAGTGCTGACCGCCGAATCCCCTCCTTCATGTAGTCCAGTTTTCCCCATGGCCGCCGGCTCGCCGCCTCTCTAGCCACCCCTTCCTCCAGCGCTGCCGCCTTGAACCGCTACCGTAACTACCGCCACGCCCCCCTGCAGCACTGCCCAGAGCCGCCAGCCTCGGTCTCTCGGTCCCTGACACCCTGCTTTAATCTAGGGTTTCTTGCACCACCGCTGTCTCCGCCACTGCCCCCTCCTTCGGCAAGGCGGTAAGCTCACCACGTCGTCTGCAGCATTGGCAAGAAGGCAAGCTCACCACGTCGTCTACGGCACTGGCAAGAAGGCGCTCACAGCATTACCCTCACTGCCCTTCTCACCAAGGTGAGCCATTAGCAGCAACTTCTCACCATCTTCTTGACCTCTTCCTATATTTTCTGTCTCTTGCTTGATGTAATTTTTCTTGCTTCAATGTGTTGTGAAAACTCTCAACGAACTGAAGTTTTAAGTAGTATCTGTCATGTTTTTACTGGTCAGTACACAGAATTACTACAAATTTCCTTGAGAAATGCACGTGACTGTTAAACACTTAAGACTAAATTTGTCTTGGCTAAATATAGCTCATAGTTTAGTTTTTAGTTATGAATTGCTTGCCCCCTCTCTTCTAATTTTCTCTTGTATCTCTTTTGCTCTGATTTGGCATTTGTACTCCAAAACTGCTAGTCTATTTAGTATAGTTACTACTAGTGAAAGTCGTCAAATTCATTCTCTGTTTGGCCTGGAAATGCAAGGTTGGTATGAGCTATGAAAATTTTATAATTTTGCTACCTACTGCTGTAGTATGACAATCAGTTGCATGAAGCTTCATAATTATAGAGACTGAACACGGCCATGCTTTTGTCCCCCTCCAGTTCTTGATTTGGTGGTATAGATGTTTATCAGGTTATACATGGTTAAGTCTAAGGTACAAACAAGAGCTACTAGCAGTTTTCTTTGTGTTTCTTAGAGCAGGTTCAGGAAGTTTTCCTTGTGTTTTTCATAGCAGGTTTAACAGGTCGTTCAAAAGTTGGAGTGTTGATCTCTCTGTTTTAATAGAGCAACCAGCAAGCCTAAGTGTGAATTAGTCTGGCTGTGTACATTGATCAAAATACTAGGCAAATAAAATTTCTTAGGGAGGATATAGCTGCACTTCATCTGTTATCTTCAGAACCGTCATATGGATAGTGGATGTTGGTAAATTACCCTATTCATCTCTCAATCCTAGTTTCACTACTGTCTTAAAAAAGCCTGTGAACAAGCAGATCGACTGCTGCTGACTATATGTTTACCATCTTTTGGGAAGTATGGATGTCTGGATAATGGGTTAATAGTATGCTTCGAGAAGTAAGTGCATACATGAGAGTATGGATGTCTGGATAATGGGTTAATAGTATGCTTTGGGAAGTAAGTGCATACATGAGTTTACCATCTGAAACTACTGCTGACTGTCTGTTGTATTGCTAGCTGCAATCTATTACTATCTGTTGTATTGCTAGCTGTAGTAACAATGAATATTAATCGTGCTACTTGAGATTTGCATATAATAGATGTTTTTCATTTTGACATACTACCTCCATCCCAAAGCTTAAGGCTTATATTATTTTTAGAAAGTCAAACTATGTCAAGTTTGACTAAGTTTTTACCTAAAATAATTAACATGCAAAATACAAAATCAATATCATTAAATATATAATTAAATATATTTTCATATGATATCTATAAAATTTATATTTGTTGATAGATTCGGTCGAACTTTACTTTGTTTGACTTAAAAAAAAGCCTTAAGCTTTGGGACCTAATTTTGATGGCTAGGCTTTTTAACATGTCTTATTTTTACAGCTAGTCTTGTTAACAATTATTTTATTGCCATTTTTCCCTGTCTAATTATTGTGATGGGAATCAGCAGACTAGCTGAATCAATTGGTTTCCTTGATCAAATGCCTAAAACTTCAATTGTATGGTAGCAGTAGTAATGATGTTTCGCATGTTGACATTATAGGAGTTGTCACCCTTTATGGAAGTCAGTACTCTATGTTGCTCTGATGCAACAGAGAATAATTTGTATGATGTGGTAGAGATACACTTAGTTCATGCTATTGGCTACAGGTGCACTAGACAAGCTGGGAGTATTACCGTGATGTGGTAGCCAGATTTGGCAATCGCCTTCGCTCTCGTCTGTCTCGCGCCACAACATGTCTACACCTCCTTCATCAGATTTTCGTTGTGGAGATGATTTATAATTTCATAAATATTAATTTATGGAGATGCTCTAGGTCAATTAAGTATTTTTTGTTATTGAAAAGATCGTGTTGTATGAAGAAAAAATTGTGTGGCATGATCAACTGATTTTGCACTTGTAATACTCATATTCAAGAGTGAAGGCAAGGTGATCATCATCAGGGACCCTGTTCGGTTCCACCATTTCCAGGATGGAGTTTGCTCCTGTGGCGACTAGTGGTAGAGTGGCAAGGCTCATATGGCGACCAATGGCTTGGTCACACAACTAGGGGCGGTATTTTCCTTGCTAGTCAGATGCTTAACCCCATGTAAACCAGTATCTTCTGAATGAAGAGTAAGAGCGGTACTGTAGTAGTCAAAAGAACAAGAACAAAGGAGGAAAAAAGGAAAGAAAAAGAAAAGGATAAAGAGAAAGAGAAAGGCAAGCGAGCAAATTGGGCCATAAACAGGCCCACTGGGCCGTCCCCCCTTTCCCTGCTCTTCGCCTCATCCACGCAAAGCCGAAACCAAGAAAGAAACGCGCCCTGGAGAATTCCGGCGTCCTTTTCTCACATGCCCTAGAATCAAATGGTCCATGGAGGCCGCCGGCGACCGCTGCTGAAGTAAGAGGCGCGAGGAGTAGTGGTGTTTAGGGTCGTGAGGCGCAGCAAGATGTCGGTGCGGATAAAGGCGGTGGTTGACAGGTTCGTGAAGGAGCTCAAGGAGGCGCTGGACGCGGACATCCAGGACCGCGTCATGAAGGAGCGCGAGATGCAGAGCTACATCGAGGAGCGCGAGCGCGAGGTCGCCGAACGGGAGGCCGCGTGGAAGGCCGAGCTCTCCCGCCGCGAGGTGAGGAATCCCCAAATCCAATCCACGTTCCATCTTCCCCTGTCAGCCTGTCACCATGGTTAGCATTTTGCATTATCTTAACACCGTGATCAACGATGGGGTAAATACGGGATGCTGTCACAGCTGGGTTTGCGTTTCTTATGAAGTGTAGTCATGATCTGACTGTATGTATTCTCACAAATTCTTGCTGGTCATGTGAATGTTTCTTGATAAGCTGATGTCAACATTAACGGTTTCTTGTGGCGCTGTTCACCCCCAAAAAAGGAAATGGAAAAAATGTTTCTTGTGATGCTGAACAAGGACATTGTACTGTGGGAGATTATTTCTTCCTTTACACCGTAGTATTAGCTAGAGCATCAGGGGAATAAAGTTGACCGCTTACATTTCTTGATTTCTGTAGAGAATATAGTCAACCGTATGAAGGTGACTGACAGGTGAAGTTAAGAATGTAGAAATGCCTGACAAGCCGGTGTCTCAACAAAAGAAAAATGTCTGAAAATCATTGATCCTCAAGTGGTTTTAAGGGACTAGAATAGAACATGTCAGGCTAGTATCCTTGAATTATTGAAAATGACATGTTGTGGTTTTTTCTTTTCAGCTGTGTGTACTATGTGGACCTTGTTGCTTCGTATTGTCTAACAATTACCAGGTGTCAAGTCCTTATCATTTCGCTTGTAAACATGGTTTCATGTATTAGATTTTCTTTTGAAGCTGAAGCTAAAGAGTCTACAATTATACACTGCTCAATTGATGTGCGGTAGCTGTCTAGTTGAATCTATGCAAGACTCCTCTAAGGAAATAGATGATATATATAGCCTGAAGATAAATGCAGTAGGTATGGTCCTGGTTTTGGCAATACTCCATATCCTATATTCTGAGGAAACATCTCCGTTGTGTACTGGGAGTGTGGGATTAGAGGAGGTGACAGGACAGGTTAGGTGGAGGGAAATGAGAAAATTGGCATGAATATCTGTAAGGCTACACCGATTCCATTTCGGGAACATAATCTCATAGCCATACACCCTAAAAGTTGGCAGGGTTTCTTTGTGAGCCTGAACGAGCGAATCATTTAACTAAAAATCTTGGCCAGACAGTAATTCGCTCTCCTTTTTCATTCCTCATGCTTTTGTTTGACTGTTCTTTTTTTCTGGTAGCCTGGTAACTGGTGAGTGCCAACTTAAGTTGTGCATCTTCCTAATTTGCTTGCTAAACATGGATACCCATTCATAGCTTGCTCAATTCACAGCCTCCACTCCATCCTACCCTGTCACACTGGTCAGCATCTTCCATTCTCTTTTACATGATCAGGAACATGGGAAATTTGGGTTTGAGTTTCTCCATTATTGTATTTGCTATCTGATGGTTGGTTTTAACTATTATTGCTGGAAATGTGTGTTTCTTTATCAGTTGATGTCACTGTCATTCAGCATCTTGTGATGCTGTTCTCCGCCATGAGACGGAAACACTTTCTTGTGGCGTTGGGGAAGTACATTGTACTGTAAGGTCTTATTTAGGCACGAGGAACAAAGTTGGCCTCTGGCTGTTCTGTAGAGAATGTAGTAAAAACATTCAGGTGACTGACAGGAGAAGTTAAGTTGTAAGGAAATGTCTCACAAGTAGGCTTCTCAACAAAGAACAATTCCGAGTAGCATTGATTGTCAACTGCTCTACATTGACTAGAGTAGAGCATATCAGGCTAATACACTTGAGTTCTTAAGCACAGGTTGTGGACTTGTGTTTTTTTTCTACTATGTAATACCATGTTTCTTTGTACTACCGTCTAACAATATTACCAGTTGTCAAATTCTTGTGATTCTGCATTTAAATATGCTACATGGTCTAGAATTATGCACCCGATTGGTTAATGTGTGGTAGTTGAGTCTTGGTGAGATTTTTCTGAGGAAAGAAATGAATTTATAGCCAGAAGAAAAATTAACTAGATATAGTCCTTGTTTTGGCAATACTGGGTATCCTATATTCTGAGATGACACAACACAAGAAAATGACATTGTAACGTAGGAACACCTCCTATATGTGCTGGGAGTGTAGGACTGGTAGACGTGACATTGATAGGTTTGGTGGAGGAGGTGAGAAAGTGGGGATGGTCGTGTGTACCCTGCTAGGCTACATTGATCCCGTTTTGGGCACATAATTTCATAGACTCATACAACCTACCAGTTGCCAGGCTTTCTTTGTAATCTAACCTAGTTAATCATTTAGCTAAAAACCTTGGTTAGACAATCTCATGACATAATTGTGTTATCATGTTCGTATTCCTGATGATTTTGTTTTTACTGTTCTTTTCGGGCCAGGTAACTGGTAAGTGCCAAAATAAGATGCACATCTTGGTGTTACCTCTTTCTTGTTTTGTAGCTGGGTTGTCGATATGGTGTTAGAGGGGGTTTGCTGCCGTGCAGTCTAGTCGCTTTTCCTTTTGTTGTCTTAGTGCTTTCATCGTTTTAGCTGGTAACCCCAGGTTGTAATCGAACTCTGTCCCTTTTTTTCAGCTTAATGAAAAGCAGGGCTATATGCCTGTTTTCAAACAAAAAATCTTCCTAAGTTGCTTACTAAGAAGAATATGATATCAAGATCTTACTTGTCTTGTTGCTGTTTCTCCTATTATTAGTATGGTTTGTTCAGTCAAATTTGTCAGCTTGTATAATCATATTAAGCTCCCAGTTGCTTTATGGGCACAACAGACAACAGAGGGTTATATTCAGAGAAGCAAAAAACTGAATCATAACCAGAGCCGATGAAAGCTGAAACCTAGTGAGAAATCTTCAGACGAACAAAGTATCAAATCAATATGGTAGTCCCCAGTTAGAGCCAAAACTAAGTATGGTGTTATCTGAACATTCTCTGTATCAAATTATGTGGAGGATGTCACAGATGAGTTCAAGGACCTTCTAGTTTCGAACATTGCCTATTGGCTTTTAACGACATTATTGTTTTGTAGCTCATCATGCTTTTGCGACATCTAACACATGATGCTGTACTTGGCCTTTTTGCAGGCTGAAATTGCGCGACAGGAGGCAAGGCTGAAAGTGGAAAGGGAGAACCTGGAGAAAGAAAAGAGCGTCCTGATGGGAACTGCTTCAAATCAGGACAACCAAGATGGTGCACTCGAGATCACCGTGAGCGGCGAAAAGTATAGGTGCCTCCGCTTCTCCAAGGCGAAGAAGTGAAGTATGAGCTAGGGCGCTAACGAGGCAGCTATTCGTCGGTAGTGCACAATTAGCAGTTTTAAGCCTTACACCTCTTCCAAACTGGAGCAGCACAAGAAATCCCCGGTGTCCCTTACCAAGTAGAGGAATCTCTTTTGATCTGTTTGTTAGGCACTAGTCAAAGTAGTCACTGCTGCCACTCCCTCCTGTTCCTGAATAATAATTGGGTGATTGAGCGCCACATGAGATGATGCCGGCCTGCCGATCGAGTGTCCCAGGCCTGCAGTAACATGAATGGCTTCCAATTAATCATCACAAGACAGGAGCCATGTTAGGATTGCCATCGTCGGTTCACTTCGGAAACCAACTTGGGATGTTCCTCTTATTTTTGTGATTCCATTAATTGAATATGAAACAGAGTACAAACCCCTTTTCTTCTTCAAGATTCAGTTTGCTCATACAATTATTATTATTTTGTAAGAAACCCTGATTGGCATCTGTCTCGTCTTTGTTTTTTAAAGGGTTCGCGTATAGTTTTCACGGGATCAGCATGACAGCATGGTTAGTGATAATCCGAGGCTCGAACTGGGACCTAGCCTTCCTCATAGTGGCCACTGGAGGCATACTGGTAGGTAGGTGCTGCTCCTGATAACGACTGTTACCTGAAAAGCTAAAGCCCGTCCTCCTGCAGAAGTTGATGCAAGTGTCTGATGTGCCGACCTCAACCGTTCACCTCCCCTTAAAAATCCTCCCAAGATTGTAGTTACTACACCAAGCAATAATATTGTGAATACAGAGTGCAGTAGTAGTCAAGAGTCTTAAAAAATGCAAATGTGGCTGTTAATTTTTTATATGAATATGCCAGTAAAAAAGTGAATATTTTATGAAGTACTAATACATTTTTCGTTTGACTAACCCCAATAACCTGTTTATGGTTATTTCAAGGGAAATAACCTATTTGTGTTCGACGGAGTCGTCTGCCACTTTATTGGTTGTCATATTTTTTTTAGAATGGACGCAGTATGACCAAGTGACTGATGCATGTTCATTCCGCGTGCTCCTTCCGCAACTATGGCAGAAGCGCTAGCTATATGCTCAACGGTTTATCCTTTGCTAATTCTATGGGATTTATCGTCACTCTAGCTGAACCTGATTCAATTGAAGTTATACGGCATTGCTCGGGAGAGAGGGCAGGATTTGGAATGAAGCCACTGCTATTTACGCCTATATAGTGACACAAGCAGGAAATATTGGGAAGGTGGAGTTCAAACATTTCGAGAGAGATATGAATAAAGTTGTACATGAAATTGCTAGGGATTGCTTTTGTACTCGTTTATCTTGTAATTAGGTCGACGAGCACCCTAGTTTCTTACTTTAAACTCTCCTAAACTCTGTAACCATAATTTTAATTTGATTTCAATAAAGCCATGAAAGTTTTCCCTCCAAAGAAGTGACTGAAACCTCCGTATGGATCAGCTAAAATTTTGGTTTGACATATGAGTCTCGTGGTCGGCGGAGGAATATGACCGTTAGACAGGCGACAGGTGAGGCGACTGGCGATTGCCGTGGCGATCACCAGATCCCCTCGCCGGAGCTCGTCACAACCGTAAGAGAGGAGAGAGAGTCGCCGGAGAGTCAGCTGGGGGGCCGCTTCTGGGTGCTCCAGACGTCGGACGATGAGGACGACGGTCAGGAGGAAGATGACGGTCAAGAGGAAGAAGTGTCGCCGATACGGGAGTGGGCTTCCATGCGTTATGGATGCTTCACTCCATCTTCGGCGAGTGAGAGAGATCTTGCTGAGAGTCCGGCGGCGCTGGTGAATCGTGCTTTCAAACGATTGCAGCGGCAACAGGCTCAAAGGCTAGCGGCGAGGACGGCGATAGAGTTGGACGAAGGTATGATTTCTCCTTCTTCTCGGCCGAGGGGCAAATCAACATCAAAGTTAAAACCTAGGCCGGTTCTCGAGCCTACTGTATTCCGAGATGAAAGCATACACGGTTGGAGTGTCGTTCACCGGCGGCGTTGGCTGCCGGCGCTCGACAAGAAACGATCCGATCCGAAAAATCTGCACATTTCAAAACCGGCATGTTCGAGTCAGAAAAAGCTGTGGGCCGTTGACAATGTGCAGGGGACTCGTCGGGGCCCACTGTCAATTGTCGATCGTGCTTTACAGGCCGCCAAACATCGTAACCGCAGCGAATCTCGGCATCAGCGGGTTGAGGTGGGGGGAATTGTCGCTGGACATTCCTTTCACAAAGTATTAGGGTTCACGTGGAAACGTCTGGAGGCTGGGGCGCCGGCGGCGTTGCGGCGGCTAGTACCTCCCACGATGAACGGAGACGATGGCCAAAATTTCAATCCTGGTCGTGGTAATTTCAACCATGGGCGGGGCGGGTTTCCGCCGCGTGGTGGATACGGTGCTGCGGGGCGCGGAGCTTATGGCGCCAGAGGTCGTCAAGGGATGAGAGGCCGAGGTGGACAAGGCGCAGGACCTGGACATGGTTTTGCTGGAGATCGTTCAGGTCAGGCTGCAGGGAATCCCGTTGGCCGAAACTTTGGCCGCGGCGACGCAAGTGGTGCGGCCGGCGGTCAAGGATTTCATGATGATAATTGGGGCGCTGGCCCTAGCAACTATCAGAGAGGACCCAGGTTCGGCTATGGGGCAAATCATCGTTGGAATAACAACTATAATGGTGGCCGGGGGGGTTACCAGAATCGCTTCGCCGCTGCCCCGCATGGTGGAGTAGCACGAGGTGGTATAGACGCTGATTTGCTTCAACAGACGGTACATGCGGTGGTTGCGGCAGTAACAGCGGCGCAGAAGAAGCCTGAGGCTGATGGGGGGGGGGGGCACAAGTTCATGCTTCTACTTTGCGTGAAGCTGTGGCTCCAGTTCGAGATGCGGTGGTGTCGGTTGCGACACCTACTGTAGGGCAACAGCAAGGGATGGCTGCTCAGCAGGTGGGGACTGATCCTCAGTTTACAACATCAAAGGGAAAGGAGGATGAGGGGCAGGGTCCTTCAAAAAAGAAGAAAGAAGAGAAGAATGGATGTTTCAGGTGCAAGCAGACAGGGCACCATATTGATGATTGCCCTACACCTTTTTGTGATTTATGTGAGTCTGTTAATCATTTAACTTCTGCTTGTCATCTATTACATGCCCCTAAGCCCACTGCAATACTCCATGGTTATGCCAATGAAGGTCTTATGTTTTTTGAGTTGTCTTGTGGGGTTTTTAAGGCTAAAATGGAGAATCCTAGATTACTTAAGGTTACTGTTGATGGTGATGCCATGACTATTCCTGAGATTATTGAACAGATGAAGAAAATTGTTCCTCATGAGAAGTTTAATTGGGAGGTCTTTCATTTCAAAGACAATATTTTTAGAGTCAAGTTACCTAGCAAGTTGGAAGTTCAGAGGTTGAAGAACTTTGGTACCTACATTTGCACAGATAGAGAATCTTGTCTCTCTTTTGATCTTTGGTCAGCTTTAGAGGACCCCCTTTATAGGTTGCCAGAGGTTTGGGTCAGAGTCTCAGGATTGCCTTCTGATGTGATTGCGGATTATTTGACTCTATGGGGGGTAGGCACTTTGTTTGGGAAAACTTTGGATGTGGATATGGCATTCACTCGCAAAAACAAAATATTGAGGATCAAAATAGGATGCTTGGATAGTAGGCTAATTCCTGCTGATACTGATATGTTCATTAGGAGGGGTTTTTTTAAGCTCAAATTTGAGGTTGAGAATGCTCAGGGGTCTCAAGAGGAGACTATGGTAGAAGCTAGCAAGGACAATGATGGCAATGATGGTGCAAATGAGGGGGATGGAAAGAATGGTGATGATAATGCTATGGACATGGACCCTAAGAAAAATGAGGCAGATGATACATCGAGCGCCAAAGGAAATGGTGGGTCCAATGGGACTACTGTAGGTGAAGGTATGCAAGAACAAATGAGCAGTTTGATGCATTTCAAATTGGTTCATTGAGTGTGCAATTTTCACCTAAAGGTAGTCCTTCTTCTGATTCTAATTTGAGCAAAATTTTGTGCACCATTTAATTTTATATGCAACATTGAAAATCTGGGCAATTTTGACAAAGTTTGCAATGCTTTTAATACAGATTTGGTGCCTGGAGGATCTGTTTTGGGATTGACCCCTGACAGACATCGGGATCGGGGTGCAGACGTTGTCTCGCATGGCAGCGTTTCTGATGGCATGCATGCCAAGAGGATGGAGCAGCGTCGACAGGGCTGGGGTAGCCAGTCTGAGCGTGACACGTCGGGAGGTGGGGCAGGCGGGAACAGCAGCTGCACAGCGCGGCGGGGCCAGTTTCCCTCTGGCCAGCCAGCGTCAGACGCGTGGGCGAATGGCGCTGAAGAGCGAGCTCCTGCTGGGTTGTCGCAGCAGTCTCCCCATGCTCTGGTCGGCCACTCGCAGATGAAGGCCGGATCTTCTATGGCTGACGGAGACACGCTTTCGTTGCCTGGACCTTTTCCCTCGCCGCAGATGATCCGGCAGAGAGCTTCGGCGGGGCCCGGTCTGGGAGCACAGTCTCCAGGAACTCATGATCTCATGATTGCAAATGATTTACAATCATTAGAGTGTCTTGGGGGATTTTCTGTGGATGATCCTGCTATACTTAATGGTACGGGGCTCTCTTCATCCTTTTCCAAATCTAGTTATGATGTTTTATTGGAGGGTGCTTCATCTGATGCCGGTTTTAATGCACCAAATGATACAAATACTTGTGATATAGGTTTGCCAAAGGATATCAATGAGGGTAAGATGGATAAGGTGAAGATGAACGTAACAAAGGAACATGGGGTAGGCCTTCAGGGATCAATGGGGATTGCCTCATCTCCGAAGCCAAATGGTGAGTCCTTTTTGATTCCATCTTCTTCATGTTCACTGACTTTAATTGAAAATGACACTTTGGCACATTTTCCTTCGACAGAGGAAGTTATTGCTTTTGGGGGTATTCCTAAGCCCTCGGCTGGGTTGAGGTCAAGTACTATGTTGGGTGGCCAACCTAATGCGGATATACCTCTAATGGAGAAGGCTATGAAGAATGCGCAGCTACAGGCTGATTCTCTCAAGACAAGTAAGTCTACGACCTCCAAATATTCCATTATTAATATTCCAGACGTTGATATTGCTAAGAGAGTGGATAGATTAGGGGTATCTTTACGATCTTCTCAAGATGAAATTAATCGGTCCATTAGAGGGATTAAAATGGTGGAAGAGGAGAGAATTCTAACTATTTTGAAGAAAAATGAGAGTGAAATTGAGAATAGAGAGGAAGGGCTGGAGACTCTTGTATTGTCAAAAGTATCCACGCTGTGTGAAGACTTATGTGAGGATGAGGATATACCTTTGGATTTTGATGATCAACTGGAACCCCTCAGACCAGTGGTCAAAGTAAAGAAGAATAGGCAGAGGAAAGTTTATGATACAAGTAATATTCGTAAAAGTACTAGGAAAAGAATTAAAAAACAATACTCATGATGCTGAATATAAAAGGAATTAATTGGAATCCAGGGGGTTTTGGTGATACTGCTAAGCATCTTTTTGTGAAAGAATCTATTAGAGAGCATAAACTAGACTTCATAGCCTTATTGGAGACTGGAAGATCTAACTTCTCTATTCCTTTCTTAAATCAATTAGCTGTGGGATATAACTTCTCTTGGTTTTGCTTGCCACCACATGGTCGTTCAGGGGGTATTCTAGTCGGAATAAATTCTGATACTCTACAGGTGTTAAAAGTAAGCACGGGAGATTTCTGCGTTAAGATGCATATTAAATGTAAGAGAGATGGTTTCGAATGGGTTCTGGTGCCGGTTTATGGGGCTGCCCAAGACATGCACAAAGTAGAATTTCTGTCGGAATTGGTGCGAACCTGTGAATCTGAAACATTACCTATGTTGGTAGGGGGTGATTTCAATATTATACGTACCAGGGAGGAAAAGAATAATGCTAATTTCAAAGCACGTTGGCCTTTTGTTTTCAATGCAATTATTGAGCATTTGAATCTTAGGGAAATTGCTCTAACAGGAAGACAATATACGTAGGCAAGTAGGCGAGAAGAGACTACATATGAGAAGTTAGATAGGGTACTCGCATCAATATCTTGGGAACAGAAATTTCCATTGCTCACGGTTAGAGCCTTAACTAGAGCTAATTCTGATCATACTCCAATACTTATTGATTCAGGGGTGAAAGCACACCTGGGTAATCAAGCAAAATTCTCTTTTGAGCTACATTGGTTGCGTCAAGAAGGTTTTTTTGACACGATAGTAAAGGAGTGGAATTCAGTTTTAGGTGGAGGTAGCCCAATGGAGATTTGGTTAAATAAATTAAGACACTTAAGGAGATTCCTCAAGGGGTGGGCAAAAAATCAAAGTGGCAAGTATAAGAAAGAAAAAGAGAGACTTTTAAATATCATTGAGAGGCTTGACTTGAAAGCAGAAACAACTGTGTTGAATACAAATGAAAGGGAGGAATTCAAACAGGCGAATGAATCTTTAAATAAATTAAGAAGAGATGAGGAATCTAAATGGGCACAAAGGGCGAAAGTTAAGCATATTCAAGAAGGGGGGAATAATACAAGATATTTTCACCTAATAGCAAATGGCAAACACCGGAAAAAGAACATTTTTCAGCTAGAACAACAAGAGGGAACTATTGTTGGGGAAGATAATTTGAAGGTGTATATTACTGAATTTTATAAGAAGTTGTTTGGTGTACCGGCACCAACCAATATTTCTCTTATTGAAAATGATTTTCAGGATATTACACAGATTTCACCAGTTGAGAATGAGATCTTGACAGCACCTTTTACTGGAAAGGAGGTTTTCGAGGCAGTTTCTCAAATGGAGTTGAATAAAGCTCCTGGACCAGATGGTTTTCCAGCTGAGTTTTACCAAAATTTTTGGGAAGTAATTAAAAGGGATTTGATGGCCTTGTTTTCCCAGTTTAGTAATGGGGATTTGCCCCTCTACAAACTGAATTTTGGTGTTATTAGTTTATTACCAAAAAAGGAAAATGCTGTTCAAATTCAACAATACAGACCTATATGTTTACTAAATGTTTGTTTCAAAATTTTTACTAAAGTTGGCACTAATCGTATCTCGGGGATTGCCCCAAGAGTCATCAAACCAACACAATCGGCTTTTATGCCTGGTAGAAACATTTTGGAAGGGGTAGTTATACTCCATGAAACGATGCATGAGTTACATACTAAAAAAATGGATGGAGTATTATTTAAAATCGACTTTGAAAAAGCATATGATAAGGTTAAATGGCCCTTTTTGCAACAAACTCTAAGGATGAAGGGCTTTGTTCCAGAATGGGGAAGATTAGTGCAACAGTTTGTCCAGGGAGGTAGTGTTGGTGTCAAGGTAAATGATGATATTGGTCATTATTTTCAGACAAAGAAAGGTCTAAGGCAAGGGGATCCTTTATCCCCAATGCTTTTTAATATTGTAGTGGATATGCTTACCATCTTAATTGAGAGAGCAAAAGAGGATGGTCAAGTTGGGGGGTTAATTCCACATTTAGTTGATGGAGGACTCTCTATACTACAGTATGCTGATGATACTATCCTTTTCCTGGAACATGATCTTGATAAAGCGGTTGATACGAAATTAATTTTATGTCTATTTGAAGAGTTATCGGGGCTTAAGATTAATTTTCACAAGAGTGAGATTTTTTGTTTTGGAAAGGCAAAGGAGGAAGAGGCTCAGTATAGACATATTTTTGGATGTGATCCTGGACAACTTCCTTTTAGATACTTAGGTATTCCAATTCACTACAAAAAAAACTCAAGAACTCGGATTGGTATCCGGTTGAAACACGGTTTGAGAGTAAATTAGGATGCTGGAAAGGGAAGTTACTATCCTATGGTGATATGTTAGTTCTTATTAATTCAGTATTAACTAGCTTACTGATGTTTATGTTATCTTTCCTACGAATACCTGTTGGGGTGAGGAAACGTTTGGATTTCTATAGATCCAGATTCTTTTGGCAGTCGGATGAAAACAAAAAGAAATACCGCCTTACAAAATGGAATATTGTATGCCGACCTAAAGACCAGGGGGGTTTAGGTATTGAGGTACTTGAAATCAAGAACAAATGATTATTGAGCAAATGACTCTTTAAACTTCTTAACGAAGATGGGGTGTGGCAAGAATTACTACATAATAAATATCTGACACACAAAACGTTATCACAGGTCGAAGCCAAACCTACTGATTCTCCTTTTTGGAAAGGATTGATGGAGGTAAAACATGAGTTTTTTCAAAGGATTCTTTCAAAGTGGGTAATGTTATGGGTATCCGCTTCTGGGAAGATATTTGGTTGGGAAACACTCCTTTGGCTCAACAATATCCTGCTTTGTATAACATTGCCCATCATAAAAATGTCACTGTTGCACAAGTTCTAGCCCAAACACCATTGAATATTACGTTTCGAAGAGCGTTGAATGGTAGTAAATGGAATTCATGGTTACAATTATGTCGGAAGCTCATGATGGTTACTTTGAATGACGAGGAAGATCGTTTTACTTGGAATCTGACTTCTAACAAAGTGTTTACTGTCAAGTCCATGTACGAGGATCTCATGAGTGACCATACACCTTTTTTGCGAAAATATTTATGGAAGGTTAAAATACCACTTAAGATTAAGATTTTCATGTGGTTCATGAGTAATAAAGTTTTGTTAACCAAGGATAATCTGGCTAAACGTCATTGGAATGGGTGTACAAAATGTGTTTTTTGTGGGGAACAGGAAACCATTCAACATCTATTTATTGAATGTCCGTTAGCTAAGCTCTTATGGCGTACAGTTAATTTCACTTATGATCTTCCTCCTCCCACTAATATTACCAATATGTTTGGTAATTGGTTAAATGGAGTAGATAGACAATCTAAGGCTTTTATCCGGATTGGGGTTTCTGCTTTATGTTGGTCTATTTGGAGGGTCAGAAATGATATAATTTTTAACAAAAAAACCTCTTTTCACTTCTTGCAGGTTATTCACATGGTCTCTCATTGGGTCCAGCTTTGGGCTCTACTGTCCCCGGAAGGATTGCGGGATACCATGGCTTCTGATTGCACACGGCTCCTGATGGTCGCTCTGCATATCTTGTGCCAGGCTGGTTGGCGGCATACTAGAAGGCTATGTTGAGTTGTAGTCGTAGTATGTCCTGTTTTCGATGGTTGATTCTTGTATCAATTGTCGGTCATGCGTGAGTTGTTAACACTACTTTTTTAAACTTTTTCTTAATAAAAGACCGTGTGCATCGTCATGATGCAGAAGTCGGGGTATTCCCCAATTTCGAAAAAAAAAAACCTCCGTATGGATCCAGGAGGTGGTGATCGAAAATGGATCAAGTGACTGTTAAGCTCTGTGCAGATCCATGCTGTCCTCTGCCCAACACAGCACATCCATCGGGATCTGCCTAGGCTGTACTATGCACCAACAGCCTAGCTAGAGCTCCCTCACTCTCCATCTTATCTCATTTCCATCTCATCTTATCTGTGTTTTGAAGCGGCCATGCCATGTGCTGCACAACAGGAGATAAAAAGAAAAGAAAAGTGTAACCATGACCAGCTGGGCTCCAGTCCCTACTACACATCTTATCATCTCAGCAGTTAGTCGATCCCACACATCAGTGGCAGGAGCACGGGGATGCCATGCATGGGTTTGGCATCAGATTTTATCATTCGTGGCAGCGCCAGGCCAGGCCGGCACGAGCATTTGTGCATGCAACCGCTTATCTGAATCATGAAAGACACGAAATATATAAATAGAGAGATAGTAATGGCACAAGAGCGTGTTCGAGGAGGCTTCCGTGCACGTGGCTCTGCTTGGTCTCCTTTCCCCATGCTGATTTCACCTGGACAGTACAGATAATTCGTTCGGTTCATCGTCCAGGGTGGAGTGAAGCAGGCATCATGTGACTCGGTTTGACTGCTACGTCAATTCCGGCAATTATTTGATTGATCTGAAACTGCGGTTACAGTACATGGTAGTTACAGGAGGAGCAGTTCTTTTCCTTTGCAGTAAGAGTACCACCGTATTACATTTCAGTAAACACGCCAACAACATTTCTAACTTTAGCTGCTTCCTCCGTTCTATGAAAGTACGTCATAAATTTGTTTAAATTTAAATGTATATATGTCTAAATAATGTTTAGATACATCTAAATTTAGATTAAAAAAAATTTAAGACAGAAGGAGTACATAAAATACTCCGTTCATTCGGAATTAACTGGCGCGACCACGGTACAAATGAGATTTTGCAAACAAAAACTCATTCAAACATTCAAAACCCTTCAAATTCTTACGAATTCAAAATTTGAACTTAAATCTTCTCTCCTCTGCCCGTTGCCGCCGCTCCCCTTGCTGTGGTGGGGCTATAACTATTGAGATAATAATAGGGTGCCTAGAACTTTTTCGATAAAGGATGCTTTATTACTTTAAGAAGAAATTACATCCAGCCTCTGCATAACCAGGATCAGGATGCATACAGCCGTTTTGTTGTCTCAAGTCCAAAAGGATAAATAATAAAAACTAGGCGAGATACATATCGGAACGATGAATCATATAACGCCTAAGGTATAGGTGGGGCATCTATCCGTAGATTATGCTACCACCCATGTAGGGAAAAAGTATCCCTCGCCGTAGCCTCCAACCGTGTACAGACCTCCGTAAATAGGTCTCGGTTCTCCACTCTCTGAAGAGGTAACCATGAACGGAGAATACCTGTATATCTGTAGATGACCTGCAACAAAGAGCAATTTTTGTCATTAAAGATCTTGTCATTTCTACATAGCCAAAGCGCCCAGATAACTGCTAGCGCCCCCACCCTAAGAAGCATCTTAAGCCTTGAATCTATACCATGAAGCCAATTGCCAAAGACATTGGCGACACTAGTCGGAGGATACAGGGTAGACGCTACTTGGATGACTGACCATATAGATCTCGCGAAATGGCACTGGAAGAATAAGTGTTTGATTGTTTCGTCCTGATGACAAAAAACACACCGTGTACTTCCATGCCAATTCCGCTTAACAAGATTGTCTTTGGTGAGAATAACCCCACGACGAAGATACCATCCAAATATTTTAATTTTTAATGGTATCTTCATCTTCCAAATCTTCTTATTGCTATCAACTGGTAAATCAGAAAGAAGGATCGCATTGTAGAAAGATTTTACGGAAAAAGTACCATCCACATGAAGGTTCCATCTAAATTCGTGCAGTTGGGCGATAAATGAATATCTCCGAGCCGTTGAATTAGGGTATTCCATGCCACAAGTCTTTGTCCAAGTAAAACCCGTCTGAACGTCACATTCGGAGGTGAGGTAGCCATTACAGTAGCAATGGTATCACCTTGTCGACGAGCAATCCTATACAGAGCAGGATACTGTTCACTTAAGGGTGCATTGTCTAGCCAAGCATCTTTCCAGAACCGTATTTGTGCTCCATTCCTGATTGAGAAAGTACCATGGCGAAAGAATACATTTTTTGTCGCCATAAGACCAGCCCAGAAGTGAGAATCCCCAGGTTTCCAAACCACTTGGGATAGTGTCTTCGAACCGATATATTTTCTTCGAAGAATAGTTTGCCAAGTCCCATCCTCAGTAAGTAGCTTAAACAGCCATTTACCCAGTAGAGCTGAATTCTTGACCTCCAGGTCATGAACTCCAAGCCCTCCTTGATCTTTGGGACTACAAACTATACTCCACTTAACCAGTCGATATTTCTTTTTCTCGCTGTCCCCTTGCCAAAAGAATCTGGATCGATAGTAATCGAGTTTATGCAGAATTCCTTTCGGTAGGATGAAGAATGATAACATATACAGTACCATATTTGTGAGTACCGAACTAATGAGTACCAATCTTCCTCCCAGGGACAACAATTTACCTTTCCAACTACTAAGGCGTTTTTGTAATCTTTCTTCCACTAATTTCCATTCCACGATTGTAAGTCTCCGATAATGAATCGGAATACCCAAATAACGAATAGGAAATTGGCCTTGCCCGCCCCAAACAACTCTGTATACAAAGCCGTATCGTTTTGGGCATCACCGAAACAGAACAATTCGCTTTTATGGAAATTGATTTTCAATCCTGACAACTGCTCAAAAGCCGCCAAAATTAATTTCAGATTTTGAGCTTTTTGAAGATCATGATCCATAAACAGAATTGTATCGTCGGCATATTGAAGTATAGATAAACCACCATCAACCAGATGTGGAATCACTCCTTCAATCTGGCCATCAGCCTTGGCCCGCTCTATGAGTATAGCCAGCATATCCGCTACAATGTTAAACAACATCAGTGATAACGGATCCCCTTGGTGTAACCCTTTTCGTGTTTGGAAATAGTGGCCGGTGTCATCATTAACCCGGATTGCGACACTACCTCCATACACAAAATCATTTATTAGAGCGCGCCACTCTGGAGAAAAACCTTTCATCCTGAGTGTCTGCTGTAGGAAAGACCACTTGACTTTATCATACGCCTTTTCAAAATCTAGTTTTAAAATAACCCCATTTAATTTCTTAGAATGCATCTCATGTACCGTCTCATGCAAGACCGCCACTCCATCAAGGATATTCCTTCCTTGCATAAAGACTGTCTGTGATGGCTGGACAACATGATCCGCAACCGTATTAAGTCTAATGGTGGCCACTTTCGTGAAAATCTTGAAACTTACATTTAGTTGTCAATCAGATGACGCCATCCAATTTTAGTTGCAACTCATGATGCAACTCACGATTAGCATGAATCATAAAGTAAATCTAATGGTCTAGAGACATATTTCTAGTTGCAAACTTACTTGCAACCCAATACAACTAAAAAAACTCACTTGCAATCCAACCTGCAACTCAATTACACAAACTTTCTTTTGACCTGAGATACGACGGGCTTGCGCCAGCCTAAACAATTATATTAAACCTCTTCAAAAGGAGTGAAACAGGGGAACATTACAATAGCTTTAGAGGGCGAAGATACAAGAAAGCGAGAGAGTGTTCAGGGGGTTATAGTTGTTACACCAATAATTAAGAGCATAGGTAGAGGAGGGAGTATTACAACGATAGGCCCCAAGCATGATATCCTCAATGCTGTGGCGGGAGACTAGGGGAAGGTCTTCCGCAATTCCATTAAAGGCGAAAGCATTCCGCCTTTTCCAGATGGTCCAAGCGATGGTGTGTGGTCGTGCGTGAGCCAGATATCCGCAAAGCATATTAGGCTGCGGGTGTCGAAGTCCCGGTGGAAGAAATTCCAAACTTCTTTGGCTCGAGGGCATAAGAGCAGTATGTGATCGATGTATTCGTCTTCGAGGCATGAGAGGCAGGTGGCCGAGGTGGAGAGGCGGTTCTGGAATCATCGCTCATTGGTTGGTAGATGCCAACGCCTAGCTAGCCAGCAAGAAACTTTGCACTTCAGAGGAGCAGCGCTCCTCCAGACCCAATGGCTAGCTCATCAGTATGCAAATTCCTGGAAGAATTGACATAGAAACTTTTGTTTGAAAGTTTTTGTTAGTGAGGTGGTTGTCTCAAAAATCCGAGGTATCGATTAGCTCTAAGGAACTAAGCTCGGAGGTACGGACATGAAGCTCAGTCACAGCAGCGATCGAAAGGCGCGGTCCAAGGGTGGCATGGAGGCTAGAGCGTAGGATGGTAGCCACATTGACCTGGGGCGGTTGGAGTGGAGAAGAGGCTTGGAAAGCGGGCATGGAGGGCGGTAGGTCCAAGCCAAAGGTCGAACTAGAAAGAAAACGAGGTGCCATTCCCAACTACAACCTTGGAGATAGAGCAGAAGGAATCAATCCCCGCGACATTATCTTTCCAGATAGGGGTATCAAGATAGTGATGCCCCCCCCAGGTCCCTAGATTCGGCCCAACCATACATACGGGGAAACCAACATGCATATGGAATTGTGGAATCAGAGTGAAGCTTGGTTAAGAACTTGGCAAGAAGCGCGGAGTTCTGGGCAGGGATAGAGAGGACGCCAAGCCCCCCTAACTTTTTCGGGGCACACACATCAGTGCAAGCGACCTTGCAATGCCCACCGTTACAAGTTTCCTCTCCGGTCCAGAGAAAATCACGATGTCGCTTGTCAATGGCCTCAATGACGCCGACCAGAAGGATGCTGGCGCTCATGGCGTGGGAGAACGGGGTTGACAAGAAGCATCCCCCCTATGGTGGGTGGAGAGCGGAAAGCCAAGATAGGTCTAGGGGAAAGAAGAGATGGCGCACCCAAAAGAGCAGGCCATAAATAGAGCAGTAGCCTGGTCCGTTCCGATGGGAATGAAAGTACTCTTATGGAAGTTAATGGTGAGCCCCGTGGTCGCGAAGAAGCCATCAGGAACACACTTCAAGTTGAGGACATGTTCCGAAAAAACCCTACAGATAATTTGGATGTCATTAGCATACCGAAGGATAGGGCAAGGGAGATCATCCACCATGGGTGTAGGTGAAGCCCCTCACGAGAAGCTTGGAGGAGCATTTGCTGCAAAACATCAACAATAATGTTGAAAAGCACCGTCCACACACCCCATTGAGAAGGACAACCGTATGGCTGGTTAGGTTACGAGTTTTGATCCAGGTGCGCAAGGATGTCCCAGCTGATGGAGTTAAAAGCCTCGCGGAAGTCAAATTTAGGCCTAAACAATATCGACATCGTAAACAAAGTTGTCCACAATAAAAATCTAGTGAAGTAGGATTAGCAAAACCGATAATAATAATAGTTACACAAACCTATTATGTCCTGAGTTTTGCAAGAATGTTTTACCTCTTGCGAAGGAAGATTGGCGGTTTCTGCCCAAGTTGTGAAACGAGAATGTGAGATTGAAGGAGAAACAAGGTTCTAAGACCCCCGCGTCGTCTCTAGGGGCGGCACGGGGGAACCCTAACCCGCCGCCGCCACCACCCCAACCCCCAGGATCCACCCCTCCTCGCTGTCGCAGGATGACTTCACCGGGCTAAGCCCGTGTGGAAGGACGGCGGCGGCGGGGCCTCTCCCGCGTGACCGCGCTGCTCTCGCGTATCGGGGCGGCGACTCTGCTCCGGCTGGGGAGGCTCGGCCCCCTGCGACGGTGGCCAATATGGTGGCTCCTGGCGGCCTAGAGCCCCCCTCGCGCTCCGTGGACTCCTCTGCTGCGCCTCTGGTGGTTGAGCTCCGGCTCCCCTGCACTGGCCCGGCGGCGTCGACCTTGGTAGCTTTGTGGCTGCGGCTCGTCTCGATGGAGTGGGGTGGCGGCCCCCCTCCTGCTATGTGGTTCCTCTGTTCGGGGCTGGCGCCCCTGCTGGCTGTTGATGGTCGTAGACGGCGCCCTGGAGGTGGTCGCCAGACGTGCAGGATCTGGCCCGTCGACTTTGTCGGCGATGAGGTTTGTGGTGGCCCTGCTTTGCGATGGCGCAGCCGTGGTTGCAGGTGTGTGCAACCCAGTGGAGCTGCAGGCTAGCTTCGGCCAGTTGCGTGGGGATGGTGGCCTTGAAGTTCCGGGCGAAAGTATGCCCGGTTATGGCCAACCGGTGGTGGCTGCGCCCGCGGGCGTTGTTCCCTCGTTGGAGGCACCGCCGTGGAGCTCCCTCGGCCTCCAAGCTTGGATCAGGCTCTTCGGGTGAAAGCTTTGGCCCTGTTGGGTCAGGCGAAATGTGTCATCTCACGTCGCTTACCTCCTTTGGGGCTTCGTCTAGAAGACCTCGATCACGTCTGCACTTCCTTTGGGCTGGACGCACACAACTTCGTGGTTGGCAGGTGTCCAACCGACGATGCCGGTGTTCCGTGTGGCGGCTTATGTGGCAACGATGGCGTTGAAGAGTGATGGTTTGGTCGCGGCAAGACCTTGTTAGTCGGCTTGGCCCGACGTGTCCGAGTTTCCTCCATGCCGGTCTTCCGTTGTTGTGGAGTCGGAGCTGCCATGTTCTTCGAGGTCTTCTATTGGGTGGCGTATGATGACCTGAAGGGCGGTCCAGGTGAAGTTCACCTTCGGCTCGGGTCTTGCGCATCCCCTCGCTGGAGCTCGTCATCCGAGTCGAAGCTGCTTTCCCTACACGAGGAGCCACATGTTTGGCATTGGCCAGCTTGAATCTCGCGGTGCCGCTTCGGCAAGGTCTCCTTTGGTGTTCGCTTCTTCGGGGAAGTCAGAGTCGCTGCGGGTGCGGAGTGATGACGATGACGCCGGTGAGCAACCTCGACGACGATCTTCGCCTAGGTTGTGTTTGTGCAGCTTCGGTGGGTTGCCAGGGTGGTTGTGTGTGCCCATGCGACAGTCGTGTTCCATGACGATCGGCATGGGTGTTTGCGCTGGTATTTGGTCGGTTTTTTCCTAGTAAATTGGCCACATATTCTTCTCTATTAATAAAAATGGCAAGTCTTGCCTCGTTTCAAAAAAAAAAATGAGATTGCCAATGGATTCTGTTATGACTGGTGTGTCTGTGACGTGTCACTGGTTCGGACCAGTGATAACTACAGGTTACCGTATCGTGTAACTACCACTAGTAAAAACAAATAACAGACGACACGATGCGACCTTAAGCATCTGTACGACATGCGTGTGTTAATCGGCATCTGAAATCTAGAGGTACAAGCAGCCAAATCTACCAAACAATGATCATAATCCGCCGCTTTCCGCTTTTCTCTTCAATCCCCCTCGAAGAAAGAAAAAATAATGAGGGCCAAATGAACTGAACGGAGCCGAGTGCTGATGGTATAATAATGCAGAGATAGGTATACTGGTATAGGGTAGCGCGCCGCGCAGCAGCAGACAGCACTCTCTCACATTCTCTCCCTCTCTCATCCCCAGGCAGGGCGGGCAGGCTCCAATGGTAGAAGCCACGGCATCGTGAGGATTGGAGTTGTAGTACTGCCCATTCCCCGTTTCCCCTACCCCAAGAACCACCACCCCCTACCCCAAGAAACAAACCAGGGGCCACGCCAAGAACTGCCCACGGTGCCCGATTCCCCAACCCCCCGCCGGACCGCCGCTTCTTGCTCCTGTCCGGCCGCCCAGTTCTTCTTCTTCGGAGTTGGGTCCTGCCATTCGCTCGTCCGTCGGGACTTGGAACGCAGGTACGTTCCATTGCGTGATTTCAGGGGAATTCGATTTCGCGGTCGCGTTCTTGGATTTGCGAGAAAGTTGCGCCCTCTCTGTTTTTCTGCGGTCCAGGCTTTGATCTGCGTCACACACCTGTTGTTCTTCTTATCCGCAGGGCATCCGAGGCGGCGGGCGGACCACGGGCGGCACGTGACGGGCGGTTGGCGATGGCGAGAAAGAGCAGCGCCACCCGCACTACATAAACACCAGCCGCGCGGGCCAAGCCAAGATCTGAGCCTTCGCGGCGAAGGAACCACCAGCGCAATGGGCAGCGCCGCGGTGGAGCCGGAGGCGTTCGCCACGGCGGAGGCGGTGGTGGGGGAGATCACGCGGCTGCACCGCTCGCTGCCGCCGCGGCCGCCGCCCGAGGACGTGGAAGCCGCCGACGCGCTGGCGCGCGCCGCGGACCGGGAGGAGCGCGCGCGCCTCGACGCCGTCGAGGCCCTCCGGCGGGCCCCCGCCGTGCCCGAGGAGCTCTTCTGCGTCGCGCGGGACATGCACCGCGCGCTGGCCGGCTTCCGCTGCCGGGACCAGAAGCGCGACGCCGCGCGCCTCCTCGACCTCGACGCCCTGCACAACCTCTTCGACGACCTCATCACGCGCGCCTCCCACTGCGTGCCCTCCTCCTCTTCCAGCTGCGCCGCCCCGCCGCGATTCGCCAGCAACGGCGGCGCCAGTACCTCCTCGTCCAGCTACTCCTCGGCGGGGCCCGTGGCGGCTGTCTCCGACCGCTCATCTTTCGCCACCAACGGCGGATTCGGTGCCGTGGGCACGAACATGGGCCGTGTCTCCATGGATGACAGCTACGTCAACAAGGCCAAGGCGGCGGTGTGGGATGGCGGGGCTGTCACAGCGAGCTCACATGCGCCGCGAGGAGCCGTCGCCGCCGCACACTCCCTGCCGGTTCCAATGGATACCAGTTATGGTGAGCCCTTCCTACTTTCCAACTATGCTTTACATACCTAAATTGTGCTGAAATGGAGTGTTTAGCTGCACTGTCATCTGGAAGTTACTAGTATGTGTTTACGATGTGTGTTGTTCTTGAAATAGGTCAGAAGAAATGGGATGATGCTTCTTTGCTATGAACCAGTCGATTTTCTCTAAAATGGATGAACTGAACCCTGCATAGACTAGAGCTGGCATTATGTGCACCTTGTTGTTTGCTTATTATGTGTTTGTTTGAGCTAAGACGTGTAAATCGGACGCATATGCCTTGTTTCTTATTATATATGTAAGACGGAATGGGATCTATTTAGCTATCTACCAATCAATGTTTCTGTAAATGGATGCTTAATTCAACTCTCTATAGCATGATTGAAGTTATTATTGTGTTAAAATGTTTAAATTGGAAGCATATGTTTTGCTCTTTATATAGGCATAAGACAAAATGGGATGTTTCTAAGCTATCGATTTACTCTAAGTGGGGATAATTAAATTGAACCCTGCATAGACCTGAGCTGGCATTATGTGCATCTCATTGATTCATTGGTTGGTTTGCAGGAGATGGTACGGAGAAATTGAGCCTGATTAAGCTAGCTAGCATGATTGAAGTGGCCGCCAAGAAAGGCGCTCAGGAACTCAACTTGCAAGCAAAACTCATGGCCCAGATTGAGTGGATACCTGATTCAATCGGAAAGCTCACTGGTCTTGTTACCCTCGATATTTCAGAGAACCGGCTTGTGTCTTTGCCAGAAACTATCGGGAAGCTTTTCTCTTTGGCCAGGCTGGATCTTCATGCTAATCGAATCGCTCAACTCCCTGACTCGGTCGGGGATCTTCGCAGCTTGATTTACCTTGATCTCAGGGGCAATCAGCTTACAGCATTGCCCTCTAGTATCGGCAGGTTGGTGAACCTTCAGGAGCTTGATGTGGGTGCGAACCGGATTGTCTCGCTACCTGATTCAATAGGAAGCCTTACACGCCTGAAGAAGTTACTGGTCGAGACAAACGACCTTGATGAGCTACCTTACACAATCGGTCAGTGTGTTTCACTGGTCGAATTGAATGCAGGCTATAATCACCTGAAGGCTCTTCCAGAGGCTGTTGGGAAGCTAGAATCTCTGGAGATCCTTGCTGTGAGGTACAACAATATCAGGAGCCTTCCAACTACAATGGCCACTCTCACTAACCTCAAGGAGCTCGACGCCAGCTTCAACGAGCTTGAGTCAATTCCTGAGAACTTTTGTTTTGCGACTTCTCTTGTTAAACTGAATGTCGGGAACAACTTTGCTGACATGCAATCTCTGCCTCGCTCTATTGGCAACTTTGAGCTGCTGGAAGAGTTGGATATAAGCAATAACCAGATCAAGGTTCTTCCAGATTCCTTTAGAACTCTGAAGCGACTCCGTGTGCTTCGTGCAGAAGAGAATCCTCTACAGGTGCCACCGAGGGAGATAGCTTTGAAGGGAGCTCAGGTAATCCTAGCTACTATCTTTTCTTGAACCATACATTATCCACCAGCTGTGACGTAGTTTAGTGACTGGTATTTTCTTCCTTCTGTCATGTTTTGTAGGCGGCCGTCCAATACATGGAGGAATATGCTACCAAGAAAGCTACGAAGCCACAGCCAGTGAAGGGAAGGAACACTTGGGCTCAGTTCTGCTTTTTCTCCGGTCCTAACAAAAGAAAGCATGATCGGATAGAAGACACTGATACATGATCCATGGAGGCTTGGTGAGAGTTGATGAAATGTTTTCCTGGTTCACTCCTGCGGAACAAACTATATCATTTGCCCTTTGGCAATGGTCGATGGTGCAGGTTTCTGTTATGGAACCAAGATGGCTAGATTACATCAGATTTACTCTGCTTTCATCTTCTACGTCAGACGGTGCTTAACCCTATATGGCTTATGCTGGTGGCTCGGAGATTGTTCAACTGAAATGAGTACTGTCATTCTTCTTTTTTTTGTGTTTTTACGGGAAGGGTATTGTTAGCCTTCAGTGGTTTACTAGTTCGTCTTTGTGTCTCTTTAGCTGCTTTATGCATTCTGGATAGTGGTTCTTCCAAAAAAAAAAAAGGTACTCCGTATTTTGTAGAATGTTGCTGAATGCAATGAAGAACAGAACATTTTGTATGCCTCGTTTCATTTTATTTGTATGATTCTGATTCTCATTCTGCGAGAGAGCTGAGAATGGTGGATAAAAAAGCCTCCAGCGTCTAACTGAATAATAACCAAGGAATACAGAGCTTCCCTTGAAATCAAACAAGATAAAACGAAGAAACAGAGATAGAAGGCATGTTCATGCAGGTAACTTTTATGCTCCGGGTTGAGAAGGAGATTGATGGGCCCCTGATTGATTCGCCGTGCGCAGAAAACTTGATGGAACAAAAAAGGAAGAGAAATAAATTGGAATTTGGAAGTACATCACCAGCATGCATGTCACCTTCATATACCCATGCAAGTTGGTCGTGACATTGAATGTGGCCAGTGGTGAGACGATCTCGTCTGAGCAAACATATCTCTTTCAGGGAACGTCGGCCCCGTTAGCCGATCTATGAAAGCAATGTGTCCATTGAGTGGAGCAGATGGAAGCCTCGCAGCTCAATGCCACCAATCAGGGTTTGCTCACACCTTTTCGTCTATTGCGTTGATTAGCATTTTCTTTTCGTCTACATGGGTACAGATCTACGCTAGAAAGATAGCCGAAATGAAGACACTGACTTATAATTGGATAGATAGAACACAGTGATGAGGTCTTTGCACTCTCTGCAATGCTCCTCTGCTTTTCATTTCATTTTTACAAACTCTGTTTTCAAAATCACACCTACAAATCTACCATAGCATCTCCTGTTGCCCCCAGAACAATCCACATAAGTCATCAACAGGGAAGTTTTGTATCCAGGCCACCATGAAGCATTTTCGGTAAAGATCTGTAAGATCTTGTGTACTTTGTTGGGTTACCAAGTTTATATAAAAATCACACCGTAGGGGATTCCCTTACGGTAAAGTTGTTAAAAAAAAGCATTTTCGGATTTGGTGGACGATTCTGTTTCAGCAAAACAGTGTTACATTTTTTACGTTAAAAGAGATTCCTCATTAAGCTGGTTGCAATCGTTCAGATAGAGTTGAACCTGGGCAGGAACACGACAGTCTCAGGTGCCAGCCATTCCATTCTATCAACACGAGCCAGATTAGAAAAGCTCGTGAGCCACTACATTATTACAATCTCTTCTAACTAAAGACACACCACAGCTAGGCAAGATCCTTCTGATGCGATCTATTTCCCTGTACAAGAAACATATTCTTGACATATCCTGGGAGTTGGCATTGACAGTATACGCAACAGCTGAACAATCAGACTCAGCAACAGAGGGCTGTACTCCCATATCAATGCAGAAAGAAAGAAGACTGTGGAGCTCGTGAGTGTCAAGGTAATTCTGCAGGAAAACTGCAGAACACTCTGAAGTACACTAGTACAGAGGCCATCATCCTGAACGTCCAGTCTTTGCAAGAGAGTTCCGCTCCATATCGTTAGGTAACCCCAGTATTTGCGAGAATTAAGCTCGCTTCCTCCAAACAAATCAAACATGAGTAACCCAAGCATGTGAGTCCTAACTAATATGATGGGATTTTTTTTTTACATAAAGAAACAACTTAAAATAACACAACTGAGACAATTGACAAGATAGCAGGTTCAGACATACCACAAGAGCATACAAGATAATCTCATAGGAGGGGCATCACCATGGTCAATATCCTTGTGCGCAGTACTCACAGGAGCTACCGAAGGGGCTATCCATGGACAAAATATGACTATTATTTCTGCAAGCAAATCTCTCACGCTCATAATCAACTATGGTGTCTACTCGAGCACCTAGAGAAGCCCTACTGTCAAACTTAAGGAGCTTGTGCTGTTGCTTCCGATCAGCATTATGTCTGTTGTAATGGACAGAAAATGTCATCAGCTCTAGCACTTCAGCATTCAGAACAAAGAATTTGGCAAAGTCAAGCTCCTGCTTGTCGCCAAACCTGTAAATCCTTAACACAAGTTCTTTCAGATGGTCAAGGCATTCGATAGGATCTTGGGTGCCAGGATGCTGTCTATTATTTTTTGTTTTCTTCCGAGAATTCTTCTTGGGACATGACTGAAAATAGTAGAAGCAAAAGGTTACACAATAGAAAGAATAACCTCTGCCTGACAAGTAAAACAAGGAAAGGTTCGATAGTACTCCGTATATGTCTATATGAAACACTGAAACTACAGAAATTGCTTGAAGCTACCGAAGCAGAGAATCACCATGATGTACAACTTCTCCAAGCAAGGAAAGAGTTTGAGGAAGCGAACAACTGCACCAAGATTAGGGCCAACTGAATTGAGATGCAAAACCTTCACGCTGCGCATCGTCGTATTCAAGGCGCCATCAGCCATCTCCTGATAATACAAAAGCACAAGAAAAAAAATAAGATGGTAACATCAGTGCAGAATGTTGAACGTGCGACTAGGCAACCTTGGCTACCTCAGAAAATGTGGTTTCAAGCTTAAATTTAGCAATATCATCCGTCATTGGACCCAAGATCTCCAGCTTGGGCGCCCTGATTACACGGATGATTGGAGTGGGCTCAAACTGAAGAGACCTAATTAATCTTTCCAGGCGAGGGGCATCCTCGATCACAATTTCATCCATGTGGTCAACTTTAATGAAATCAAAATGTTTAGCCATTAGCCCATCGTCACAGACGGCGATGCTCCTGAGAGTCTGCGAGTTAATCACCAGGCGCCTGAGGCAGGGCCGGCCCTAAGGGGGGGCAGGCAGGGTGGCCGCCCCAGGCCCCCGGAATCAAGGGGCCCCAAATCCCGAAGCAGCTATGCTGCGGATGAACTTATGTGCATCGCCATTAGAGCAGGTCGCTCCTTCTCTGATACGGTTGACACATACTGGGACGAAACGTTATGGACGAAGCACAAGGTTGTTCTGATGGGCTGGTAGTTGGGCCCTTTTGTCCTTTGGTTAGCTTCGGCCCTTTTTCTCTAGTTAGATTGGGCTGGGGCAAAGTAGTAACGTTCCGGGAATGACAGCAGACGATGCTTAAAAAAAGGAACTGCAGCACATAGTTGACTATCGACCCACTTTATTCTTCCTTGCGTGTTAGTCTATCTGATAAATGTCATAAACAGAGGAATTACAAGTCCATGGCCAGGTAGAGTCTAGCTTCACATGTGCAAGGCGCGGTGCACGACACAATTTGGTCGTCTTCTGGAAAAGAGCACAAGGCGATTCCAATAATATCGACATGATATTAGAAGAAATATTAAATATTTGTTCATATAAATTATTTGATAGCAATATCTTTTATACGTTTTATTTATTTACAGGTAAAATTTCCGTAAAATTATCATTTTATGCTTATTATATGGACCGGATCAAATAAGGATAAGGTTGTTATTCGTCTATTTTCCATAATAAGGAAAAATAACAAATCATTAGTTCGGTTTCATCAACGATCTATCCCTCTAGGCTTCACGAATTTCATCATGGTCCTTAAATTTTATTGTAGTGGCATTAAATAGTCATGTCATCTAAAAACAATAACTGGGTTCCGAAAAGAGAGAAGAGTTGATTGGGCCTCATAGATATTTATCTATAATTTAAGGTAATATCTATTGTATCAAAGAATGTGTTAAAATGCACTTGAAATGTTTATTGTTAAGATTTAAATAGTCTATATTTTTATTAATTATTATTTTAATGCTTATATTGAGGGCCCTGGATCCTACGTTCGCCCCAGGCCCCCGAAATCTCAGGACCGGCCCTGGCCTGAGGCCAGTGCAATTGTCAATCAGCAGGCTCTCGAGGACAGGGCATCCGGAGAGAACGCTGTGGAGTGTTTCTTCCCGCATGGCAACCGAGGTCAAGGAGAGTTCCTTGAGGTGCGGGAAACTGAAAGCCCGGGGCGTGTCCTTGAGGAAGAAGCTGCAGTAGGAGAAGACGGCCACACGAAGGGTCGGTGCGAATCGGAGCACAGATGGAGGCAGCGATCCGATCCGGAGGTCGATCTCCTGGAGATTATCAAGGGCGGGGGACTCGATCCAGCGAACCAAGTCGGCGATGTGATGGACCTTGAGGCGGCGTCCGTCGCCCTGGTGCTCGGAGAGAATCTTGGATGCGACTTGCCTGGCATTGGGAAGCAACCAGAGGTGGCTGCCATCGTCGAGGTTGAGCGGAGAGGAGCGCCACAGGTGGCGCCAGCGGCGGGAGAGGATGGCAGTGCCCGCGCCTTCCTCGATGTGGAGGAGGGAGATGATGGTGCCCAGGATCTCGTCGGGGAGGAGGCTAATGAGATCGAGTTCTTCCAGACTCGGCTGCTTGGCTGGGCGAAGCGTCGTGGTCTCCATGGCCGGGGGCGTGCGAGACGGCGGAGCCGGAGGCACTGGAACTGGCACTGGTTTTTTAAGGGGTGCTCATGGATTTAGGGTTTTTGAGATGAGAAAGAGGGCCGTGGTTTGGAGATTTTTATTTTTTTTACAAAACACAATACAATGAAGGACGCGCACACACTCACCCCTATGAACGTACACACGCATATCCTACCCCTATGAGCACCTCCGAGAGACTGCGTCGAAGAACTGATCCGGCGGGTCTTGAGATTGATGAAGTCACCACAGGCACCTCGCTGTCGACGGGAACGTCGCCTCCCACCGAAGAATATTCTGCCTTTATGAGACACCAAAGTATCAAATCTAGGATTTGAACTCTGGTGGGATAGGGGTGCCACTAGCATCAATGAATTTGGAGAAATATATCTTCTCTCGTGCAGGGTTGCATTGTACTAGCATCAAGGAATTGAAGAAATTACTCGTAATATGGAATATTTCCATTAAATGAAGGAGCACACCTTTGTGCTAAGCAAGCATCAGCTAGTAGACGTAGATGTTTGTGGTTTTATTACGTTCCTGTTTTTTTAGCTGATTGTCTTCAAAATGACTGTAAGCCTGATGATTGAGTAATGAAATTATTGATCCACAAAAAAAAAAGGATCTGAATTTATACTGGACCTATGTTCTCTGAATCCAGATTGTGTGAATTTGCCATCCTAGTGAGCATAGGCATACTTATGCTTGTAAATTCAGCTGACATCAGCAGAATTATCACTAGGCAGTGAACTAGGTTCAGAAGGAATCATGACACCCTCATTAATCTGTTGCTGCAGCCAAATCTATTCAATTATGTGCTTTTTTTTTGGATGAAACGCAGTGCTTTCATTCATAATAGCCGAAAAACAAGAAAATACAGAACTATACACTTACAAGAAACAGAAAAACACCAAAACAAATGGAAAGAGAAAGAAAATTTCAGCTGAAACAAAACAAAGCTATACACCGTGTGGTAGAACTCTCGGCAAACTGAAGTTTTACTTCAGCGAGACACCAAAATGCTCTTACCAATTCAGTCAGGCTTGTGCTAAATCAATGATTTTCATGTAGACAGATTCAGGGGTGGCCCTCTTCTTGTTGAAAACGCGATCGTTCCTCTCTTTCCAGAGCATCCACCCAACAATCGTGACACATGAGCTCCAAGCTTTGGAACCTTATTTATTCAGTCCAATTGCTTGCACTTCCCACCAATTAATAGAAAGCTTGCACTATGTAACGGAGATATCAGTGGTCTTCACATTCTACTTAGAACCATCTGTGAGACCTGCATCGAAAAATCACAGTTGGCGAGCAGTTGCACACTGGTCTTGGGTTGCCTTTGACAAAGCGATCATATGGGATTATGAGGGATTCCTCGAATCAACAAGTTAAAACACAACATTTTAGAGGCGCATCTGAGTTCCAAATGTGTCTGGAGGAGCTAGGGCGAATCCGCTCGTCAAACTGAATCTGATATGCTGAAGCTACTGAAAAATTCCATCAATAGTCTACAACCACTTGATCGAGTCTTCCATTCCAAAATTGAGGCGAACCAGGCGCAATATTTCCCACACTTCAGTGAATTGGATTATAGCATTGGTGGTCAGGTTTTTCTTTAAGTGGCGTATCCACCGATTATTTTCCAATGCTTACTTAACCGAGAGCTTGTGCATGGTGCAATGAAGGAAGAGATCGGGCGCCAACAGATGGATGGGAAGCTTGTCCAACCATGGATCGTTCCAGAAACTTTTCTTAGCACCATTGCCAAGTGAAGTGCAAACGGAGCCTTCAAATATCTCTCTCACTTGATTATGGAGACCATATCAAGGCTTGTCATCTTCTTGCCATTGCTGCCAAAGCCATTTGACTCGAAGGGAAAATTATGTGCTCTTGACAGTATACGCAAGAGTTCGACAAAGGGTTGATAAGCTGCTCACTAGGATCTCATTGCATAGTGACCAACATGACAACACGACACACAATTTGATCACCCGGCCTATGTAGAAGCCATCTCGTGTGGTCTTCCTGGCAACCGCAGAGAATAATGACTACCTTCCACTAGGAAGCTCCTCTTTAGATTTTCCCTGGTCTACCCTGTGTTAGTCATGTCGGATGTGTTTAGTAGCCCGCGCAACGACAAATACAAGGCATGTGTTGAGATTTTTTCCCGTGGGCTACCAAACTATTAGGGTCCAACCAAACCTGCAGCCCAAGCCTAGAAAGAACATAGTGGGAAAGATTTCCTTGTTTCAAGTGCACTCGTGTTTTCATATTGCATAAAACCACAACCAAACTCACAACCCACATCACAGTCTCTCACCCTTTCTGAAAAAATAGATTCATCAGTGTGGTTCCAAAAGAAGATGCAATAATACTATGTAAATTTGCACAATTAAGTATGCATAAGCATAATTAGGCAAAATAATTGGGTGTTACATATCACAGAATTTTCTTGAGCACATAAACATATCACAACAGAAGCATCAATAAGACTTTTAAGATGGTTAGCTATCCAACAATTTGTCTGTTCTGCTAGCTAACTCATATATAAGTATTAACAGTTTCCCTCAATTCTCACCGGAAATGAGATGTGGATATATATCTCGAGGATTGTAGAAACTCGTGTATGGAATCAAGGCATTACAATATTCTCCCTCCCATATCTTCTTCCGCCGTAGTGTCGTGAGATTTATCTTGTAGATACCAAGTTCCGTGTACACGAAAATGATATCACTTCCCTCGACAGATCCAAGCAGGCCGAAAACTTTCCTTGGATCTTTAGTAGGGATGTTATTGAGATTGATGACTCTACTCCGAGTCCATGCTGTGGCTCGGTCGGAACCCATCTGCCTTGACCATATGTAGAGGTGAAACCTCTTAATGCGTACGAACCCCAAAGTACCCTCCTCCAGCGTCATGAGGACAGAGTTACCGTAATGACTACGAGCCGGGCGAGATGGCGCATCAATCAGTGACAAGCAATTAGAGCTCAAGTCGTATTTCAAAATTTGTACTCGAACAATATCATGAACATTTTCATCAACAACATAGTCATATCCATAGGCGAGCATGAAGTGAATTGCATCATTTACTAGGGCAGGGGGGTTTGGCTCGATGAATCCAGCATTGTCTATAGGAAGACCAGAGCATGGCTCGCTCCACTCTCATCACGACGAAAATCAGACCTCGGCTTGCTGCAGTCGCTCGTCTCCGGAAAGGACACACATGCTTGTGCAACAAAGCCGGCATCACCGTCGTGCAGGGAGAAGAAGACCACGCGGGACGGCCCCGCATGACACGCGCGATGGTCACAGCCGCTGATGGCGCAAATCACCGCTGCCCCGAGAAGGCCATCTTGGTGCTTTACCGCCATGGAGCTAGGCTCCTGCAGCTCCTTACGGCGGCCTGTCATGGGGTCCCAAATGGCGAGCTTCATGGGCGCCGCATTCTTTTCACCAAGGAGAATGCGGCCATGGCGACAGTCCCACACGGCGTAGTCCCTATCCCCCCAGCCGTTGTCGGGGATGCGCGGGCGGAATTTCGTGGTGGAGACGAAAGGTAGGGTAGGGTCTCCTTCCTTGGGCTTTAGGCAATCCCAGGGCCTGAACTGAAGAAAGCCAAGCATGGGAGGAGCTCCATGAAACTCACGGTACCGAGCACGAAAGCGAGCGCCGGAGAGGAGGACCATCCATGGCTTGCTGGTGAGGGAGGCACGGACGAGATAGGCGGGCTTGTGCGGCGGGAGGCGCAGTAAGATCTCCTCGATAACTTCTTCCGGCAGTGCCCGAGACGGTGGCGGCATGGTCGCCTGAGGCTAGGGTTTCGTTTCGAGGCTCCCGTGCGTGCTACTGCTACCTCCATCGGCGGGTCTATCCTTGATTCATCTAAAAAAAACATTGTCCGACGTGTAGGGCCGGATCGACTGCCTGCTCTCGTTGTCGCTTTTTCTGAATTTTTCAGTGGTGGAAATTAGCGTCTTCCAAGACAGCGGCGCACCATCACAAACAGGCCGGATGGCCTTCGCATTTGATCGAGGAGATTGGCACACTCTCGACCGGTGCAGCAAGCTCGTGGAAGATGTTGTGCCATTTTTGTTTTTCTTATACGGTGTCATATTATATCTATTTTATTTTCGATGCTCCAGATAATACCTTTCATAGTACATAGCAACCGCTTCAATCTGACAATGTGTATGTGTGGAAGAATAAGGCCATCTACAATGAAAGGAATCCTACCAAAGTCAACTAAATACACTCACCGGTAGAAAAAAGGACTTTAGTCCCGGTTCGCAACTGCCATTAGTCGCGGTTGCGCAACCGGGACTAATGAAGCGCGACTAAAGACCCCCCTTTAGTCGCGGTTGCTTATGAACCGCGACTAAATGCACGTCCACGTGGCCGCCAGCAGTCCGTCGGAGCGGAGGATCTTTAGTCGCGGTTCTCCTGGCCAACCGCGACTAAAGGCCTCCGCAGGTTTAGGGTTTTAGCCCCCCCTAAATCTGGTTTCTTTTTAGTTTGTAATTGTTTTATTTCTTTTAAATTTTATTTTGTGTTTTATTTTAATTTTGAAGAAGTTTCAGTACACATATTCTATGGTACTATATACATGCATATGAATGTACAATTTCAAACAAATTTGAAATTAGAACCAAGAAAATTCAAGAGGAATATACAATATATATTCAATATCGGATGACCATATACAATTTTGAACAAGTTTCCATACATAATTTACTTCATCCACAGTTCTACGTTCTCGTAATAGTGTTCTCCTTTAAGATGGAGGACTTCACTCATGAACCATCCTGCTAGTTCCTCTTGAAGTTGTCGGAAGCGAGCTTCTGGACTAAGAGTCTTCCGGTGGTTATTCCTCTTGACGTTGTTATCAGACGGCTGCCGCTCAGTGGTGTATCTCCGGATCATCTCACAAACATAGTATCCACATAGATTGGTCCCCGGTGGCTGAATATCCCCAGTCACTGCCCTTCTAAATTCTAGCTCTTTTTTGAATTCACCGACCTTTTCATCTGTGAACCATCTCCAAACCCTACGAGGCAAAGAAAATTAAATGAACAAGAGAGTTATTAGTTACTTGATATTAGGAAATGAACGAAATAGGCCGATCGATATAGAGGGCAAATGAATGAAAATAGTTACTTTTGCATCATTCTTCTCATGTCGACCCAAAGCTTTGCATCCATATTCAGAGAGTCGATGACGAGAACTGACGAGGTGTGAAATTGAATTACTAGCAGAATCCAGTGGAACCTGCGGACACGATACATGAATAGTCATGCATAACTCATCGATTAGCCACATACCATGCATGGAGTAAACAAAAGATAATGCGCTCAAGACAGAAACACTCACCCAAAATGGAAAGGAAATAGAATTTCACTTTTGATTTGCTGCTTTGTAAGAAAAAGCCACAGGTCCTGCTCCACGTCGGCGGGATGTTTTTCTAACACGTATGCATTAACGATTTGTGGGTCAATGAACCCAACATCATGGATGTTCCTTATTCTGCATTCCCTAATCTTCATTCTGCATAATAGCGTACACAACAATATAGTTAGGACAATATATATAGTGCAGGCAATGAACGAGATGGGGTAGAAATAAATCACTTACATAACGGAGCAACTGATGATAGATTTGTCGAGCTCGCGCAGATTGAACAGCTGGAACAATTCACTCAGATGAACTGTTACATAGTAATGTTTGAAGTGATGCTCATGTCTAACTTCCGCATAAATATATTCTTTGGCGGCGTTATTTTTTATGTAACCCTTGTACCAAATTAGCAGATTTCTCATTTGTGGAGGTAGATCCTCTTCCTGCGCAGGCTCGACAAGAGGCCCATTCGGCACATATGTAATTGCTACCTCACTTATTGGCGCCTCCTCAAGGCCTAACACTGCACGAACACTAGTAGGAAAACCCTTATAGGCGGAGCTTAGTTCTGTGGCGCACCACTAAAAATGCGCCACAAAATTTTATTTTGTGGCGCACCAGGAGCGGTGCGCCACAGAAATAGCTTAATTTTGTGGCGCACTATGGAACACTGCGCCACAAAAACTTGGTGGGGCCCACACCCTGTCACGCCCAATCATTGGTTTCACTTTTTCTACGGCGCACTGCACTTGGTGCGTCACAGAAATAACGTATTCTGTGGCGCACTGGCCTCGGTGCGCCACAGAAATAACGTGTTCTGTGGCGCACTGGCCTTGGTGCGCCACAGAAATAACGTGTCCTATATCATGGCCGTACCCCTCCCTCGCCCGTATACCACTCTCTCCCCTCTCCCCTCTCCCCGCGCCGCCGCCTTCCATGGCGAGCGCTGCCATCGTCGTCGCCGCTGCCGCCGCCTTCCTCCGCGAGGGCCGCATGCCGCCACGCTCCACCCATCCCTGCCACCAGCAGCACAAGCCGCTGCGGCGTGGAGGAGGAGGGGCCGGCGCGGCGTCAAGGTGGAGGAGCCGCCGCCGCGTCAAGGTGGAGGAGCCGCCGCGACCTCCACCCCTGCCGTCGTCGTCGGTGAGCTCCTCCACAACTTTCATCGTCGTCGGTGAGCTTCCTCCCCTCCCCTCCCTCTTCCTCCCCCGCGCGAGCACAACGTGCTCGACGAAATGCTTGATGTCTTGGCGCTGGATGCATTGCTGCTAGGTTTATTCCTGCTAGGTTTATTCCTGTTGTTGCTCTGGATGCATTGCTGTTGTTGCGAAATGCTCGAAGAAATGCTTGATGTCTTGGCTCTGGATGCTCGCTCGGTTGGCTCTGGATGCATTGTTGCTAGGTTTATTCCTGTTGCTCTGGATGCATTGCTACTGTTGCTCTGGATGCTACTGGTGAACCATGCATTGCCCCTAATCCTTGCGTTGACTATGCCTCTCTGTACACCAGCTACTAGCAGTACTATGCCTCTCTGTACACCAGCTACTAGCAGTGACTATGCCTCCCTATACTTGCTTACCATTAACTGGTGAACCATGCTACTGGTGAACCATGCATTGCCCCTAATCCTTGTTGTTGCTTGTCTTAAGCAATAGAAATTGTCTATGCCTCTCTGTACTTGCTTACCATTAACTTGTGAGCTAGTGATGCTTATTGGAGTGTTCTATATCAGTGACACTTCTATGCTGCTACTACATATTGGTGTTGGTTATTGTCAACTTATATCACTTGCTATGCCTGTGTGGCTTACTGGATCATATGTACCTGTTGTTCATGGAGGTTTACTGCCACTTGTTATTGATGAACCATGTGATGGTAATGATTCAATTTAATTCAATGATGTTAATTTGATTTCCATCCTTTGTTGGAAATAAATCCATGTCTGAACCTGTACAAGGTAATGAAGACTTGCTCACTTGGTATGCTACTATGCTACTGTGGTATCCTTGTGAAGATTTACTTGATGGATTGTTGTGAGCTTATGGTATGCTACTATGCTTATAATGCTCTGATTAGTGGGGATGCTTACTGGATCATGTGCATATAGTTCATATAGTTCCCTAAAAAGAAAGAATGCTCCCCAGCTTATGGTATGCTACTATGCCAGATGCTTGATGTCTTGGCTCAGCCAATGATGCAAAGGCTGAGGCAAAAACTTGGATAAGAACAGATACTAAAATAGAGATATTCACATTAGGGAATCATGTAAATGAATGCCACTGTGGTATCCTTTGAAGAAAATGGGAAGTTTCTGATGGTTTAAAAGACTAGGTGATGCTAGGTTATTAAGTTGGCTGTCAAGGTTGGTTTTATCTGGTTAACTTGGATAGGCTATGTGTTCTTGCTTACTTATGCATATCCATCTCTACTGGATTGACTAGCTCAGGCTTGGCCTCTCTCTTGCCAGCATCACTTGGTTACTACCAAGTGATGAATAATCTCTTATGGTACCCCAGCTTTGTTTTGAACTCAACTGAGTAATGATAAATTTCTATTTCTTGTTGGCTTTGATGAAAATAGAGATATCCACAGTAGGGGATCATGTAAATGAATGCCACTGTGGTATCCTTTGAAGAAAAAGGACTGTTTCTGATGGTTTTAAAAGGCTAGGTGGTGCTAGGTGATTCAGTTGGCTACCAAGACTTGTCTCATCTGGTTAGCTGGGATATGCTATGTGTTGTTGCTTGTTTAGGCAAATCCAGTAATCTTACTGGATTTACTGGTTCTTGATTGGCCTCTCTTTTGCCAGCATCACTTGGTCTATATACCAAGTGATGAATAATCCCTTTGGAGCATCTTCTCCATGCATGCTATGTGTGTTTGAGCATCTTGACTTATGTCACCATGGTTGTTGGTTTGTTGGTGTTTTTGTACTTGCCGATGATTAGATGGTTGGTCGATCACTCGTACACTCGGGGGTGGAGCAAGTGAGGCTTGGTGTGATGGCACAAATATCAATATCTTGTGCATCGTACCTGGCCTCACTTACTCCATCCCTGGATGTTAATATTTGTTTCGACCAACAAAGTATGAGGCATTCCATTTAGTTCATACTAGCTACTTCTTAATTGCATTGGCCTTTCTTCCATTTTAGTGCCAATGATTAAATTGTTTGGTCACTTGTACACTCTGGGGTGGGGCCAGTGAGCCTGGTGCGATGGCACAAATATCAATCTCTTGTGCATCCTACCTGGCCTCACTGACCCCATCCCGGAATGTTAATATTTCTTTCGACCAACAAAGTATGAGGCATATGATATCTAGTTGAGATACCACTTGGCTCTTTCTTCCATTTTAGTGCCGATGATTAGAATGTTTGGTCACCTATACGCCGCAATATACTTTGTAGACGGGCCCCCCTTTCCCCGACCGCCGTTCCGTGAACGAGTCCTTGACGAGACAACAACGCCGACCTGCCTCTCCGGCGCATCACCACTTTTCTTCTCTCGCCGTCTAGTACGTGAACGAGTCCTTAATGCAAAGACGGTGCCAGCCTCCCTAGCATCATGCCGACCCCTGTTGCCGCGCTTCAGGCCGTGTCTCACGCACCCTGCACTCTTCGCCTTTTTTCCCGGTGAACGAATAGACTAATCGTTGGAATAAGGAAGCCGATGATGGCCGATCGCAATTTAATCTTGCGACCGGCCGTCATCGGTTTCCTTATTCCAACGATCAGTCTATTGGTTCATCGGGCAAGAAGGCGAACAGTGCAGGGCGCGGGACACACAGCCTGAAGCGCGGCAACACGGCCCGACATAATGCTGGGCAGGCCGGCACGGTCTTTGCATCAAGGACTCGTTCACTGGATGGCGAGGGACTGCCGTGGTTCTGCGCCGGAGAGGCAGATCGGCGTTGTTGTGTCGTCAAGCACCCGTTCACGGAACGGCGACCGAGGAAAGGGGGCCCTTCTGCAAAGTATACGGCGGTGTATATACTGCAACTATGGTTTCTGAATATAGTATTTGTGTTGACCAACAATGTATGAGGCACTTATTCCATTTTGTCATTCCATTTGCTTTGAGATTTTCAAAATGCCGATAATTAAAATGTTTGGTCACCGTACACTCGGGGGTGGCGTAAGTGAGCCTGGTAAGATAGCACAAATATCAATCTCTTGTGCATCGGACTTGGTCTCACTTACACCATCCCTAAATGTTAATATTTGTGTTGACCAACAATGTATGAGGCATTTATTCCATTTCTCTTGTGCATCGGACTTGTTGGTCTCACTTTCTTCCATTTTCATCATAGTAGGAACTGGATGAAGACCCCGATGCAAGCGAGCCTGGTGGGTAGAGATGAGGGAGCAAAGGAGGAACCAGATGAAGACTACTTTGTATCTCGAAATTGTGAATTTTATATGAATTAAGAGTTGTATGCAAAACATTTGACACTTGCCACTATATATGTATCTCGATCGGGCTCTAAGTAATGTGATGATGATGTCTATGTTATATCTGTGCAATGTACATGATATTTATATTATATCTGAATGTTGTTGTATATAACTTGTATATTGCTGTCTATAAACTGCATGTGTATAACAGGCAGCACAAAATCGTGTATAATACAAGAAAATTTTGTGGCGCACTGAAAACCAATTCTGTGGCGCACGCGTTTCTGTGGCGCACCTAAGCACACGTGCGCCACAGAAACCTTAATTCTGTGGCGCATGGGCCGGTGCGCCGCATAAACCTTATTTTTGTGGCGAAGTTTCTGTGGCGCACCTCCCATGCGCCACAGAATCCATTTTTGGTGCGCCACTGATGAGGCTTTTCCTACTAGTGGAAGAGTCATACCGATCTGGGCCGCTTGTTCTCTGGCACTCGTTACAGTCATTACATGTGCTGCCGCAGCTGCTATGATTGTGGGGTCCATTAGTTCAGCATCCGGACCGGTGGCTTTCACTATGAGCGGGGGGATCGATTGCTTACTTTGTTCCCCGAGCTGGGCAACTCGTTTCCCGCTTTCTTTACTTTCTAATTCTTTCTCGGCCTCCTCCAAGGCTTTCTTCTCCTGCTTCTCCGACAACTCTTTCTTCTTCTTGAACATGAGTGCTTGCCTACGAAGTTCACGTGCATAGTCGTCAGGCAGATTCTTCACGGCTGTTGGAGATATGCCCAAGAGGCAATAATAAAAGTGGTTATTATATATCTTTATGTTTATGATAAATGTTTATATACCATGCTATAATTGTATTAACCGAAACATTGATACATGTGTGATATGTAAACAACAATGAGTCCCTAGTATGCCTCTTAACTAGCTTGTTGATTAATAGATGATTAGTTTCATAATCATGAACATTGGATGTTATTAATAACAAGGTTATATAATTGTATGAATGATGTAATGGACACACCCAATTAAGCGTAGCATAAGATCACATCATTAAGTTATTTGCTATAAGCTTTCGATACATAGTTACCTAGTCCTTATGACCATGAGATCATATAAATCACTTATACCGGAAAGGTACTTTGATTACATCAAACGCCACTGCGTAAATGGGTGGTTATAAAGGTGGGATTAAGTATCCGGAAAGTATGAGTTGAGGCATATGGATCAACAGTGGGATTTGTCCATCCCGGTGACAGATAGATATACTCTGGGCCCTCTCGGTGGAATGTCGTCTAATGTCTTGCAAGCATATGAATAAGTTCATAAGAGACCACATACCACGGTACGAGTAAAGAGTACTTGTCAGGAGACGAGGTTGAACAAGGTATAGAGTGATACCGATGATCAAACCTTGGACAAGTAAAATATCGCGTGACAAAGGGAATTGGTATCGTATGTGAATGGTTCATTCGATCACTAAGTCATCGTTGAATATGTGGGAGCCATCATGGATCTCCAGATCCCGCTATTGGTTATTGGTCGGAGAGAGTTCTCACCCATGTCCACATAGTTCGCGAACCATAGGGTGACACACTTAAGGTTTGATGTTGTAATAGTAGAACTTGAATATGGAATGGAGTTCGAAGTATTGTTCGAAGTCTCGGATGGGATCCCGGACATCACGAGGAGTTCCGGAATGGTCCGGAGAATAAGATTCATATATAGGAAGTCATTTTATAAGTTTGAAAATGATCCGGTGAATTTATGGAAGGTTCTAGAAGGTTCTAGAAAAGTCCGGAAGAATTCACTTTGGAAGGCGGAGTCCCGGTGGGACTCCACCACCCATGGCCGGCCAACCCTAGAGGGGGGAGTCCAAGGTGGACTCCACCTAAGGTGGCCGGCCACCCCCCTCATGGAAGGGTGGGAGTCCCACTTGAGGTGGGAATCCCACCTTGGGTAGGTTTCCCTACTACATGGAAGGTTTTGGGTTGGGGTCTTATTCGAAGACTTGTAATCCAACACTTGGGGGTTCCAACTATATAATGAGGGGCCAAGGGGAGGGGGCCGACCACCACAACCACACCACCTTGGCCGCACCCAAGGAGGCCGTCCACCCCCTCTCCCAAACCCTAGCTGACAAGGGTTTAACTTGTCAATGCCTACGGGTTATAGGCTAGGGTTTAGTTAGAAGTAGAGGGCAAGTAGATCTCGAAGGTTTCAGCCGAAAAGTACTCGACGATATGAAAACTAGGGTTTGTGAGACAATGAATCGATGCTTTCTTTGTCCCTCGACTCCCCCTTATATAGGAGGTGGAGCCGAGGGATTCGTGATGTACAAGTTACAGAGTTCGGGAAGGTTTCCAACTTCTCCCGTAATATTACAAGTGTTCTCTCCTAATACAACTCTAGCTTTTCTTAACTAACAAGTTGGGCTTCCGAATTCTCCTTATCCTTCGGGTTGTGGGCCTTCAGTAAACCCCGGGTACCATCTTCGGCAGGCCCATTGGGGATGCCTATGTCAGTAGCCCCCGAGATTTTGCTTGAATCGTAGAGTCAGGGAAAATCTCCACCTTTATATTTATTCGATAACTCTGAACTTTACACATATCTTTGCATACGAATTTCTATATTGTAAATGGATAATGGTAGTTGGGGCTAGTTCATCTGACGGATCAGGTACTAGTTAACTGCTCTAGTGGCAATCCGCAAAAACCTACTTCAAGATCACGTCCCTGGACATGATCTCGGGATACTGGTGTAAACTTCGATAGGTGCCGCTTAAGGTCTTACCATTCTGTCGAGTCCCAGTCATATTTATCGGGTACCTAACGCGTCCGTTAGGATTTTTCTTCGCATCTGTTGATACGGAAAAAAGTAGCAAACCGACGTCAGAGACGGCGCCACGCCACACAGAACGGATCTGGGGTCTTACCTTCGCAAAGTTTTGCGGCATTTAGAAATTGTTCGCAACTTTGGTGTTCTGAGAATATATTGTCGAGTGCTTTTTCGGCTGTTGGAATAACACATTTTATTGAGTCAACGGATGACTTATATTTCTCTCCCGATGGGAGTATATGTAGAGTTATTTATATAACTCGAAATATGCTCACTTTTTCTTCTTCTTTTTCTCTCTCTTTTTTATAATTTTATCGGGCACGCGAACAGCGTTCCCGATGGGAGTAGCCCCCGAGGCTACAGCCAGGAACTTGTGCTTGGGTGTAGGCTCCACGCCTTATGTCGCTTATATTTTTCACCTGTCGCATAATTTTTCAAATCTCTCGAGTGCGCGAACAGCGCTCCCGATGGGAGTAGCCCCCGAGGCTATGAGCAAATACTTGTATTTGATCATAGGCTCTCGCCATTTCTATTTTGTCTTTCTCGAATTTTTCATTTTTCCAAAGTAGCCCCCGAGCATTTGATCAAAACTTGTATTTGATCAGAGGCTCTCAAAATAATCCATAATCTTCTGCTGTCGCCCTTTTTTATGAAGCTGCTGAGTCGAAATTTTCTCTTGCTAAGGTGACATCACTGCTGACGATAGCCACAACCGTTGTTCCTGGAAAACACGAGAAGTTCTCTCTCACTGCCTTGCGGGCCCAAATTATGCATCGTATTGACACGTCGTGCAAGTGGGGGACACACGTCCTCCGCCCAAGATATCAACCTGCTGAAGAAGATGGGGTTCAACAAGAAGGAGAACTCACTCCGCTTCCCCAAGGAGGAGAGCTATCCAAGGCCTCCAATCGAGTATCGGGTCAGTTTCGTTGACCACCTCATCCGAGGTCTTTCTCCCCCAATCCATGAGTTTCTTCGGGGTCTTTTGTTTGTCTATGGGCTTCAACTGCATCAGTTGACGCCCAATTCCATCCTCCACGTGTCGATTTTTATCACATTGTGTGAGTGCTTCCTCGGGGTCCAACCTAATTGGGCTCTGTGGAAGCGTATCTTCTGTCTCCGCCGTAATGGCTCCCACAACGTCGCCTATAACATTGGCGGCGTTGTTATCTGTGTTCGCTCTGACGTCGAATATTTCGACGTCAAATTCCCCGACTCTGTCCAAGGTTGGCGGAAGAAATGGCTGTATATCCACGAAGAAAGCTCCAATCCAGTGGAGGACAACCTTGCCCCTTTCGACGGAGAAGCAAAAATCCTTTGCCGCCGTTCCTGGGATGCTGAAGCTACCGAAGCTGAGAAGTTGGCGACAGAGGCGCTGATGACTCGCATCCACAAGCTACAGAACACCCGCGGCAAGGAACTTTCGGGTATTGAGATTACTGCCTATTTCCTTAGGATTAGAGCGCAGCCTCTCCAGGCTCACAAAAATCCCCTCTGGAAGTATGCTGGTGAAGAAGATGTCGATAGGCTCTCAAAAGATCTTCCTTTGAAGGATTTTGAAAAGCTTATCCGCAAAATCTCATCGCTCAACAAGAAGGATCCAATTCCATCCTCTTGCCGCATTACGCCATACAGTGGCGCCAATCCCCTCCCCGAGGTAATTTTTCCTCTTAGCTGCTATATTGTCTCCTCGAGTTTTACTATTTCCTCGACTACTATCTTGCTAGCTTCGTTTTTTGCATAACTTCTTTTTTATCGACACTCTTTCTTTTTCCCAGAACCACCCCGTTCTCGCTTCTCTTCCTCTACTTCCTGAGGGTGGAGAAGTTGAAGACCGTACCGTTGTCGATGATGAGAACCAAGGCACCTCGCGCCCTGAAAGTGAAGTCGCGGGTTCTCACAAATCCGCGGCTTCTTCTGAAAAAGGCGCTGAGTCTGAGGCCACTGCCTCGACACACTCCCTTCCTCCTGCTGTTTCACCAAGGAACAAGAGGAAGAGGGACGAAGTCGAAGATTCCGGCACCTCCAAAGCCGAAGAAGCTGGTCCTTCAGATCGGAAGGCAGCTTTCGATCCATACCTTGATGCCCTCGTCAGCTCGTAAGTTACCCCTTGCTTCTTACTGTTTTGCTCTTGACATTTTGTGTCTATCTCGCTTCTTATGTTGTCGCTATTTTACTGTAGTGGTGACGAGGAAGAGGCGCAAGCTATTGACGCGACTGCTCGAACAAGTACGTCGCATACTTTAGTTGTTTCTGAAGTGCACGTTGAAGGAGAAGAATCTTCGCCTCCTCAACAAAACACCGAATAACCTACTCCTCCTGCAAGCCCCCGAGTCCCTTCGCCAAAAAAGGGCAAGGGTTGAATCAATCACGGAGCCTGCCCTACAATTGGGTGGCTCCACGACTCCTCTTTTGGATGATGTAAGTCCCTAAGTACTTTCTGATGCTATCGACTTTTTTCATTATTTGCTTCTTTCTTGCTTTGTGCTGTCGAGCTTTTGACTATATTGATGCTTTCTTTCTCTATCTTTCTTTATCAGCCCTTGATTAAGGAATTCATCCGCTTCGGTGCCCAATTTGTCGGGTACCGTGAATATGCTAGCAAAGCTGAAGGTAATATTTTTCTGCTTCTCCTGGACCATGACTTCTCACTCCTTTCTTGTCGTGATTTTGACTGGTTTTGACTATTTTGGCAGAAAAACTTGCGGAAGCCAACAAGCGTGCCGATGCACTTGCTCAAAAATTGGAGCAAAGTGAAAAGGCTCGTAAGAAGGCTGAATCAGATGCTCAGAAGGCTAAAGCAGATGCTGAAAAAGCTAAGGAAGATGCTGCTGGTGTTGAAGATCTTCGGAAGAGGCTTCACGATGCAGAAACTGCTTTGAGCGACAAAATAACTGAGCAGGCTGCTCGAGAGGAAAAGATCCTCAGTCGTTTGGATTCACAGAGTCGATGTTTTGTTAGTAAGTGCTCGAACCCTTGTGCATTTCCTCGAGTTACTTCACATTTCCGAGCATTCTTTATTTATGAACTACCCTTTGCTTGTTTTCAGGGGGAACTCATCAAGAATACGAAGTGGATGGTCCTGAAGGCGACGAGCTTCTCGACGCGCTGACCCTTCTTGAAATCCATGGGGATGAAGCGCGCGAAGGCCTTGCTGATGTTGAGGTAGGTTTGTCGAAGCTTTTCCCCTACTTCTTCCCGAAGAAAGAGGAGCCCAACACTTTTGTTGCTCTTGCCAAAAGCTTCAACGTGCCGGAAGATCTTGGGCTCAAACTTCGCCAAGAGGGCCTGAAGGTTGGCGTTGAGGGCACCATCGCGCTGATTGCTGATAGCCAGCAAAATGTCGACTGGACCAAGGTTGGCGACATAGGGAAGATGGAAACGAAGAAATGGCAATCTCTAATTAGAGCTGCCACACCTCCCTCGAAGCCAATCCTTGCCTACCTTGGTGTTAAACCAACTCCTGCTCCAAGCACATCCAAGCCGGAGGTCAAGTAGACCACCCTTTCTTTCTTTTCTTTTTTCTTTTGATGCTGTCGCCAAAGTAGCTTTGGCGACGCCTACCCCACTAGTTTGTTAGGGCTTTCTCCTTTTGTAATGTCTTGTAAATATTCTGAAAATCAATGGAATTCTATCTAGCTTGATGATTGATGTCGAGCCTTTTCTTTCAGTTGACGTTCGATAACTATACTCCAACTCCTGCTCCTTCCGATGTTTTGCCTACCTCTTCTTGCTCGAAGAAAACGCTTGTGAATAGTGAACTTGGTGAAGATTCCTCGAGTAAGAGTTTATCACAAGACTTGGAAGAACTTCGTCAACAACTTCAGTATGCGAAGAAACAAACACTTGTGATGATGGAGCAATCTCACAAGGCATCCGAAAAAGAGAAGATTGCGCTTCAACAAGCTCGAGAAGCCATAGCTGCCAAGGAAGCCGCCGTTTCTGAAGCTGAAAAGGCAACCACTCGAGAGAATTGTATGCTCGAGCTGATGAATGAAGCCAGTGTTGATATGTCAGGTATGCTTTTTCAACCCAGAACTTCTTCTATCTTTCTACTGTATCCTTTTTTGAATTTCTTGTGCTGTCGCCGAATAGGTTCCTTTCTCGACGCTGCTGCTGAAGACGAAAGGGTAAACGCAAGGACAAATCTTCTCGTTAACCTTTCTCTTGACCACGGTTCTCTGTTCTGGGCCACTCCAGAGCGAACCCGACAGATTGTCAGGTTTCAAGACCGCGCCTGTCAGGTTCGCGAGTTCCTTGATCTCTCCACTAGAACATTGTCCCTTGTTTACAAGACAATGTTTCCTCGGGACGAGGCGCCCGACACTCTTCTTGGTTTGATGGAAAAATTTCGGGATGCTCCTGATACGTCTCAAACGTATCTATAATTTCTTATGTTCCATGCTACTTTATTGATGATACTCACATGTTTTATACATACTTTATGTCATATTTATGCATTTTCTGGCACTAACCTATTAACGAGATGCCGAAGAGCCGATTCTTTGTTTTCTGCTGTTTTTGGTTTCAGAAATCCTAGTAAGGAAATATTCTCGGAATTGGACGAAATCAACGCCCAGGATCTTATTTTTCCACGAAGCTTCCAGAACACCGGGGGAGATACGAAGTGGGGCGACGAGGCGACGCCACACTAGGGCGGCGCGGCCCAGGCCGTGGCTGCGCGGCCCTACTGTGTGGGTCCCTCGCGTCGCCCCCTGACCTACCCTTCCGCCTACTTAAGCCTTCGTCGATAATAGTTCCAGTACCGAGAGCCACGATACGGAAAACCTTCCAGAGACGCCGCCGTCGCCAATCCCATCTCGGGGGATTCAGGAGATCGCCTCCGGCACCCTGCCGGAGAGGGGAATCATCTCCCGGAGGACTCTACACCGCCATGGTCGCCTCCGGATTGATGTGTGAGTAGTTCACCCCTGGACTATGGGTCCATAGCAGTAGCTAGATGGTCGTCTTCTCCTAATTGTGCTATCATTGTTGGATCTTGTGAGCTGCCTAACATGATCAAGATCATCTATCTGTAATGCTACATGTTGCGTTTGTTGGGATCCGATGAATAATGAATGGTATGTTATGTTGATTATCAATATATCATCTATGTGTTGTTTATGATCTTGCATGCTCTCCGTTATTAGTAGAGGCTCTAGCCAAGTCATTACTTGTAACTCCAAGAGGGAGTATTTATGCTCGATAGTGGGTTCATGCCTCCATTAAATCTGGGACAGTGACAGAAAGTTCTAAGGTTGTGGATGTGCTGTTTCCACTAGGGATAAAACATCAATGCTATGTCTAAGGATGTATTTGTTGATTACATTACGCACCATACTTAATGCAATTGTCTGTTGTTTGCAACTTAATACTGGAGGGGGTTCGGATGATAACCTGAAGGTGGACTTTTTAGGCATAGATGCATGCTGGATAGCGGTCTATGTACTTTGTCGTAATGCCCAATTAAATTTCACACTACTCATCATAACATGTATGTGCATTGTCATGCCATCTTTATTTGTCAATTGCCCAACTGTAATTTATCCACCCAACATGCTATTTATCTTTTGGGAGAGACACCAATAGTGAATTGTGGACCCCGGTCCATTCTTTTATATCGAATACAATCTACTGCAATACTCGTTCTTACTGTTCTCTGTAAACATCATCATCCACACTATACATCTAATCCTTTGTTACAGCAAGCCGGTGAGATTGACAACCTCACTGTTAAGTTGGGGCAAAGTATCTTGGTTGTGTTATGCAGGTTCCATGTTGGCGCCGGAATCCCTGGTGTTGCGCCGCACTACACTCCGCCGCCATCAACCTTCAACGTGCTTCTTGACTCCTACTGGTTCGATAACCTTGGTTTCTTACTGAGGGAAAAACTTGCCGCTGTACGCATCATACCTTCCTCTTGGGGTTCCCAACGGACGTGTGCTTTACCGTCACAAGCAGCAAAGCTTTTTCTGGCGCCGTTGTCGGGGAGATCAAGACACGCTGCAAGGGGAGTCTCCACTTCCAATCTCTTTACTTTGTTTTTGTCTTGCTTTATTTTTATTTACTACTTTGTTTGCTGCATTATATCAAAATACAAAAAAAATTAGTTGCTAGCTTTACTTTATTTACTGTCTTGTTTGCGTTCTCCATATTAAAAACACAAAAAAATTAGTTACTTGCATTTACCTTATTTTTATTATCATGACTAGTCCTGTAGTTGTTACTCTATTACCAGAGGAATCGATCTTCACTTTTAAACAAGGTGGTGGAGAGAATTTTAAAGAAGCTTGGTCTAGAATTTTTGATTCTTATAGTAAAACTGAACCTAAAATGACCCTAAGTTTGCTTCTTAGTAACTTTTATTTTGGGCTTATTCTTCGCTATAGATATGCCTTAGATGCTGTAGTGGGAGGAGATTTCCTTCATTGTGATGGGGATCAAGCTTTTAATGCCATAAGAAAATTGATTACATCATCTAACTCCGATAATAATTTTGATCCATCTCTTGCTAGCATTCATAATAGATTAAACACTCTCGAAACAAATATATCCTGTTTAAAAGAAGGGTACAACCAAATTCGCGAATACTATGATTATGTTCCATTAAGCTTCGAACTTTCAATGTGGGTGCCTACCGTTAAAGTTGCTATTGGTGGTGAAACTTTTCATGCTCGTTGTGATATTATGTCTGAGTTTTGCCTTATGCCTAAAAGTATTTATGAATCTTTGACACTTTGGGAACTTAATGAAGGGGGAGAAGGAATAACTCTTACTGATAACTCTATTATAATTCCTAAGGGTATAGCTGAAGGTGTTTTCACAACCTTTCTTGGAAGGACGGTATCCACTGATTATCTTGTTATTGAATGTGTAGGGACAAGACAAATCACGCTTGGAAGATCCCTGCTGAAACTCGTGGGAGCAATCATAGATGTGGGGAAAGACACTCTAAATTTTACCTCTACACCCGGATGAGGTTATGTATTCCCTAAACCAAAGAGTAGGAAAAAGAGTAAGAAGGGTAAGAGCAACGCCCCTGGTAAGAATGTCAACGCATCATCTCTTGATAATACTTGATACACACTTTTTGCGCCTAGCTGAAAGGCGTTAAAGAAAAAACGCTTATGGGAGACAACCCATGATTTTACTACAGCACTTTTGTTTTATATTTGAGTCTTGGAAGTTGTTACTACTGTAGCAACCTCTCCTTATCTTAATTTTATTGCATTATTGTGCCAAGTAAAATCTTTGATAGTAAGGTTCATACTAGATTTGGATTACTGCGCAGAAACAGATTTCTTGCTGTCACGAATTTGGGTTGAATTCTCTGTAGGTAACTCAGAAAAATCTGCCAATTTACGTGAGCGATCCTCAGATATGTACGCAACTTTCATTCAATTTGGGAATTTTCATCTGAGCAAGTCTGGTGCACCTTAAAAATTCGTCTTTACGGACTGTTCTGTTTTGACAGATTCTGCCTTTTATTTCGCATTGCCTGTTTTGCTATGTTTGATGGATTTCTTGAAGGAGATATGCCCTAGAGGCAATAATAAAGTGGTTATTATTTATATCTTTATGTTTATGATAAATGTTTATATATCATGCTATAATTGTATTAACCGAAACATTAGTACATGTGTGATATGTAGACAAACAAGAAGTCCCTAGTATGCCTCTTAAACTAGCTTGTTGATTAATGGATGATTAGTTTCATAATCATGAATATTGGATGTTATTAATAACAAGGTTATGTCATTGTATGAATGATGTAATGGACACACCCAATTAAGCGTAGCATAAGATCTCGTCATTAAGTTATTTGCTATAAGCTTTCGATACATAGTTACCTAGTCCTTATGACCATGAGATCATGTAAATCACTTATACCGGAAAGGTACTTTGATTACACCAAACACCACTGCGTAAATGGGTGGCTATAAAGGTGGGATTAAGTATCCGGAAAGTATGAGTTGAGGTATATGGATCAACAGTGGGATTTGTCCATCCCGATGACGGATAGATATACTCTGGGCCCTCTCGGTGGAATGTCGTCTAATGTCTTGCAAGCATATGAATGAGTTCATAAGAGACCACATACCACGGTACGAGTAAAGAGTACTTGTCAGGAGACGAGGTTGAACAAGGTATAGAGTGATACCGAAGATCAAACCTCGGACAAGTAAAATATCGCGAGACAAAGGGAATTGGTTTTGTATGTGAATGGTTCATTCGATCACTAAAGTCATCGTTGAATATGTGGGAGCCATTATGGATCTCCAGATCTCGCTATTGGTTATTGGTCGGAGTGAGTACTCAACCATGTCCGCATAGTTCACGAACCGTAGGGTGACACACTTAAAGTTGGATGTTGAAATGGTAGTACTTGAATATGGAATGGAGTTCGAATATTTGTTCGGAGTCCCGGATGAGATCCCGGACATCACGAGGAGTTTCAGAATGGTCCGGAGAATAAGATTCATATATAGGATGTCATTTTATGTGAATTAAAATGTCGCGGAAGGTTCTATGGAAGGTTCTAGAAGGTTCTAGAAAAGTCCGGAAGAAACCACCAAGGAAGGTGGAGTCCACATGGGACTCCACCTCCCATGGCCGGCCAACCCTAGTGGGGGAGGAGTCCCAAGTGGACTCCCCCTTAGGGGTCCGGCCACCCCCCCATATGGGAGGTGGAACTCCCACCTTTGGTGGGAGTCCTAGCTTGGCTAGGTTTCCCCCTCTTATGGAAGGTTTTTGGTTCGGGTCTTATTCGAAGACTTGGACACCAACACTTGGGGATCCACCTATATAATGAGGGGCCAAGGGAGGGGGCCGACCACCCCAAGACCACAAGCTGGCCGCCCCCCTTGAAGTGGCCGGCCACCCCCTCCCAAACCCTAGCCGCCCCCCTCTCCTCCATATCTCCCGCGTAGCTTAGCGAAGCTCCGCCGGACTTCTCCACCGCCACCGACACCACGCCGTCGTGCTGTTGGATTCAAGAGGAGCTACTACTTCCGCTGCCCGCTGGAACGGGAGGTGGACGTCGTCTTCATCAACAACCGAACGTGTGACCGAGTACGGAGGTGCTGCCCGTTCGTGGCGCCGGAACCGATCGTGATCAAGATCTTCTACGCGCTTTTGCAAGCGGCAAGTGAACGTCTACCGCAGCAACAAGAGCCTCATCTTGTAGGCTTTGGAATCTCTTCAAGGGTGAGACTCGATAATCCCCTCGTTGCTACCGTCTTCTAGATTGCATCTTGGCTTGGATTTCGTGTTTGCGGTAGGAAAATTTTTGTTTTCTATGCAACGTTATCCTACAGTGGTATCAGAGCCGTGTCTATGCATAGATGGTTGCACGAGTAGAACACAATGGTTTGTGGGCGTTGATGCTCTTGTTATCTTTAGTTTGAGTACTTTGCATCTTTGTGGCATAGTGGGATGAAGTGGCTCGGACTAACTTTACATGACCGCGTTCATGAGACTTGTTCCTCGTTCGACATGCAACTAGTATTGCATAAGAGGCTTTGCGGGTGTCTGTCTCTCCTACTATAGTGAAGATTCAATTTACTCTTCTATTGAAAACATTAGTATCAACGTTGTGGTTCATGTTCGTAGGTAGATTAGATCTCTCTCGAAAACCCTAAACCACGTAAAATATGCAAACCAAATTAGAGACGTCTAACTTGTTTTTGCAGGGTTTGGTGATGTGATATGGCCATAATGTGATGATGAATATGTATGAGATGATCATTATTGTATTGTGGCAACCGGCAGGAGCCTTATGGTTGTCTTTAAATTTCATGTTGAGTAGTATTTCAAAGTAGTTGTAATAGTTGCTACATGGAGGACAATCATGAAGACGGCACCATTGACCTTGACGCTACGCCGACGATGATGGAGATCATGCCCGAAGATGATGGAGATCATGTTCGTGCTTTGGAGATGAAGATCAAAGGCACAAAGACAAAAGGGCCATATCATATCACATATGAACTGCATGTGATGTTAATCCTTTTATGCATCTTATTTTGCTTAGATCGCGACGGTAGCATTATAAGATGATCCCTCACTAAAATCTCAAGATAATAAAGTGTTCATCCTTAGTAGAACCGTTACCAAGTCTTGTCGTTTCGAAGCATCTCGTGATGATCGGGTGTGATAGATTCAATAAGTACATACAACGGGTGCAAGACAGTTTTGCACATGCGGATACTAAGGTGGCCTTGACGAGCCTAGCATGTACAGACATGGTCTCGGAACACGTGATACCGAAAGGTAGAGCATGAATCATATGGTTGATATGATGAACACTTTGAGTGTTCGCCATTGAAATCACACCTTTTCTCGTGATGATCGGGTTTAGGTGCGGTGGATTTGGTTCGTGTGATCACTAAGACAATGCGAGGGATATTGTTTTGAGTGGGAGTTCACCTAGATTTTTAATTATGTTGAATTAAAATTTGAACTCAATTTGTCATAAACTTAGTCTAAACTATTGCAAATATATGTTGTAGAGATGGCGTCCCCAATCAATTTTAATCAGTTCCTAGAGAAAGAGAAACTTAAGAGCAACGGTAGAAATTTCACCGACTGGTTCCGCCATGTGAGGATCTTCCTCTCTGGTGGAAATCTGCAATATGTGCTTGATGCACCGCTAGGTGACCCTCCTGCAGAAACTGAAACCGATGAAGTAAAAGCTGTTTACGCGACTCGGAAAACTCGGTACTCTCAAGTTCAGTGTGCCATCCTGTGCAGTCTGGAATCCGATCTTCAAAAACATTTTGAGCACCACGATCCTCATGAGTTGATGAATGAGCTGAAAGCTATATTCGAGACTCATGCGGCCGTGGAATGCTATGAAGCATCGAAACATTTCTTCAGCTGCATGATGGAAGAAGGCAGCTCCGTTAGTGAGCACATGCTCGCCATGACCGGGCATGCGAAGAAACTCAGTGACTTGGGAATAGTGATTCCTAACAGACTGGGGATTAATCGTGTCCTTCAATCACTGCCACCAAGTTACAAGAACTTTGTGATGAACTACAATATGCAGAACATGAACAAGGAGTTACCTGAACTCTTTGGCATGCTAAAAGCTGCTGAGATTGAGATCAAGAAAGAGCACCAAGTGTTGATGGTCAACAAGACCACCAGTTTCAAGAAACAGGGCAAGTCTAAGGGAAAATTCAAGAAGGGTGGCAAGAAAGCTGCCACACCTCCTGTGAAACCTAAGAACGGCCCTAAGCCTGATGCTGAGTGCTATTACTGCAAGGAGAAGGGACACTGGAAGCGTAATTGCTCCAAGTATCTGGCTGATCTGAAGAGCGGCCTTGTCAAGAAGAAGAAAGAAGGTATATCTGATATACATGTTATAGATGTTCATTTCACTGGTTCTCGTTCTAGTACCTGGGTATTTGATACTGGTTCGGTTGCTCATATTTGTAACTCGAAACAGGAACTAAAGAATAAACGACAACTGCTGAAAGATGAAGTGACGATGCGCGTTGGAAACGGATCCAAGGTCAATGTGATCGCAGTCGGCACACTTCCTCTACATCTACCTTCGGGATTAGTTTTAAGCCTAAATAATTGCTATTATGTACCTGCGTTGAGCATGAACATTATATCTGGATCTTGTTTAATGCAAGACGGTTATTCATTCAAGTCTGAGAATAATGGTTGTTCTATTTTTATGAATAATATCTTTTATGGTCGAGCACCACAAAAGAATGGCTTATTTCTGTTAGATCTCGATAGTAGTGATACGCATATACATAACATTGATGCTAAGCGAATTAAATTGAATGATAATTCTACTTATATGTGGCACTGTCGTCTTGGTCATATTGGAGTGAAACGCATGAAGAAACTCCATACTGATGGATTACTTGAATCACTTGACTTTGAGTCACTTGATAGATGCGAAGCATGTCTAATGGGAAAAATGACAAAGACTCCATTTTCTGGTATGATGGAGCGAGCTACTGACTTATTGGAAATCATACATACCGATGTATGTGGACCAATGAAGCGTAGCATCGCGCGGTGGTTATCGTTATGTTCTAACCTTCACAGATGATCTAAGTAGATATGGGTATATCTATTTCATGAAACATAAATCCGAAACTTTCGAGAAGTTTAAGGAATTTCAAAGTGAAGTAGAAAATCAACGTAACAAGAAGATTAAATTTCTACGATCTGATCGTGGAGGTGAATATCTGAGTTATGAGTTTGGCATGCATTTAAAGAAATGCGGAATACTTTCACAATTGACACCGCCGGGAACACCTCAACGTAACAGTGTGTCCGAACGTCGTAATCGAACTCTCTTAGATATGGTTCGTTCTATGATGTCTCTTACTGATTTGCCGTTATCATTTTGGAGTTATGCATTAGAGACAGTCGCATTCACTTTAAATAGAGCACCATCAAAATCCGTAGAAACAACACCGTATGAATTATGGTTTAATAAGAAATCTAAGCTGTCGTTCCTGAAAGTTTGGGGTTGCGAAGCCTATGTAAAGAAGTTACAACCGGACAAGCTAGAACCCAAAGCGGAGAAATGCGTCTTCATAGGATACCCTAAGGAAACTATAGGGTATACTTTCTATCACAGATCCGAAGGCAAAATCTTTGTTGCTAAGAACGGAACCTTTCTTGAGAAAGAATTTCTCACTAAAGAAGTGACTGGAAGAAAAGTAGAACTCGATGAGATTGATGAATCTATACTCGTTGATCGAGTAGCGCTTGATCTGGAAGTTGTACCTGTACCGCCTACACCGGCAACAGAGGAAGCTAATGATAATGATCATGAAACTTCGAACGAGGAAACTACTGAACCTCGCAGATCGACAAGGGAACGTACCACTCCTGATTGGTATGATCCTTGTCTAAATGTCATGATTGTGGATAACAATGATGAGGACCCTGCGACGTATGAAGAAGCGATGATGAGCCCAGATTCCAACAAATGGCAAGAAGCCATGAAATCCGAAATGGGATCCATGTATGATAACAAAGTATGGACTTTGGTAGACTTACCTGATAGCCGAAAGGCTGTCGAAAATAAATGGATCTTCAAGAGAAAAAGAGATGCTGATGGTAATATTACTGTCTATAAAGCTCGACTTGTCGCAAAGGGTTTCCGACAAATTCAAGGAGTTGACTACGATGAGACATTCTCACCTGTAGCGAAGCTAAAATCTGTGAGGATTTTGTTAGCAATAGCTGCATTTTTCGATTATGAGATTTGGCAGATGGATGTCAAAACGGCGTTCCTTAATGGAGACATTGAGGAAGAGTTGTATATGATACAACCCAAAGGTTTTGTTGATCATAAAAATGCTGACAAAGTATGCAAACTTCAGCGTTCAATCTATGGACTGAAGCAAGCATCAAGAAGTTGGAACCGACGCTTTGATAAGGTGATCAAAGACTTCGGGTTTATACAGTGTCATGGAGAGGCCTGTATTTACAAGAAAGTGAGTGGGAGCTCTGTAGCATTCCTGATATTATATGTAGATGACATATTATTGATCGGGAATGATATAGAACTATTAAGTAGTGTTAAAGGTTATTTGAATAATAGTTTTTCAATGAAAGACCTTGGTGAAGCATCGTATATATTAGGCATCAAGATTTATAGAGATAGATCAAGACGCCTAATAGGGCTATCACAGAGTACATATCTGGACAAGATTCTAAAGAAGTTTAGAATGGACGAAAGTAAGAAAGGGTTCTTACCTATGTTACCAGGCAAGGTATTGAGTAAGACTCAAGGACCGGCTACGACAGAAGAAAGAGAAAGGATGAGTAATATCCCCTATGCCTCGGCAGTAGGATCTATCATGTATACCATGCTATGTACTAGACCGGATATAGCACATGCTGTTAGTTTGACTAGCAGATATCAAAGTGATCCAGGAATGGAACACTGGACAGCGGTCAAGAATATCCTGAAGTACTTGAAAAGAACTAAGGATATGTTTCTTTGTTATGGAGGTGACCAAGAGCTCGTTGTAAACGGTTACACCGATGCAAGTTGGAACACTGATCCTGATGACTCTAAGTCACAATCTGGGTACGTGTTTATATTGAATGGTGCTGCAGTAAGCTGGGCAAGCTCGAAGCAGTGCACGGTGGCGAAGTCTTCAATAGAATCAGAGTACATAGCGGCTTCAGAGGCTTCATCAGAAGCGGTATGGATGAAGAGGTTCATTGTAGAGCTCGGTGTGGTTCCTAGTGCATTGGACCCATTAATCATTTATTGTGATAACATGGGTGCCATCGCCAATGCACAAGAGCCAAGGTCACACAAGAGGCTGAAGCATATCAAGCTGCGTTACCACTCGATTCGCGAGTACATCGAAGATGGAGAAGTAAAGATTTGCAAAGTACACACTGATCTGAATGTAGCAGATCCGTTGACTAAAGCTCTCCCTAGGGCTAAGCATGACCAACACCAGAATGCCATGGGTGTTAGGTACATTACAATGTAATCTAGATTATTGACTCTAGTGCAAGTGGGAGACTGAAGGAGATATGCCCTAGAGGCAATAATAAAGTGGTTATTATTTATATCTTTATGTTTATGATAAATGTTTATATATCATGCTATAATTGTATTAACCGAAACATTAGTACATGTGTGATATGTAGACAAACAAGAAGTCCCTAGTATGCCTCTTAAACTAGCTTGTTGATTAATGGATGATTAGTTTCATAATCATGAACATTGGATGTTATTAATAACAAGGTTATGTCATTGTATGAATGATGTAATGGACACACCCAATTAAGCGTAGCATAAGATCTCGTCATTAAGTTATTTGCTATAAGCTTTCAATACATAGTTACCTAGTCCTTATGACCATGAGATCATGTAAATCACTTATACCGGAAAGGTACTTTGATTACACCAAACACCACTGCGTAAATGGGTGGCTATAAAGGTGGGATTAAGTATCCGGAAAGTATGAGTTGAGGCATATGGATCAACAGTGGGATTTGTCCATCCCGATGACGGATAGATATACTCTGGGCCCTCTCGGTGGAATGTCGTCTAATGTCTTGCAAGCATATGAATGAGTTCATAAGAGACCACATACCACGGTACGAGTAAAGAGTACTTGTCAGGAGACGAGGTTGAACAAGGTATAGAGTGATACCGAAGATCAAACCTCGGACAAGTAAAATATCGCGAGACAAAGGGAATTGGTTTTGTATGTGAATGGTTCATTCGATCACTAAAGTCATCGTTGAATATGTGGGAGCCATTATGGATCTCCAGATCCCGCTATTGGTTATTGGTCGGAGTGAGTACTCAACCATGTCCGCATAGTTCACGAACCGTAGGGTGACACACTTAAAGTTGGATGTTGAAATGGTAGTACTTGAATATGGAATGGAGTTCGAATATTTGTTTGGAGTCCCGAATGAGATCCCGGACATCACGAGGAGTTCCAGAATGGTCCGGAGAATAAGATTCATATATAGGATGTCATTTTATGTGAATTAAAATGTCGCGGAAGGTTCTATGGAAGGTTCTAGAAGGTTCTAGAAAAGTCCGGAAGAAACCACCAAGGAAGGTGGAGTCCACATGGGACTCTACCTCCATGGCCGGCCAACCCTAGTGGGGGAGGAGTCCCAAGTGGACTCCCCCTTAGGGGGCCGGCCACCCCCCCATATGGGAGGTGGAACTCCCACCTTTGGTGGGAGTCCTAGCTTGGCTAGGTTTCCCCCTCTTATGGAAGGTTTTTGGTTCGGGTCTTATTTGAAGACTTGGACACCAACACTTGGGGATCCACCTATATAATGAGGGGCCAAGGGAGGGGGCCGACCACCCCAAGACCACAAGCTGGCCGCCCCCCTTGAAGTGGCCGGCCACCCCCTCCCAAACCCTAGCCGCCCCCCTCTCCTCCATATCTCCCGCGTAGCTTAGCGAAGCTCCGCCGGACTTCTCCACCGCCACCGACACCACGCCGTCGTGCTGTCAGATTCAAGAGGAGCTACTACTTCCGCTGCCCGCTGGAACGGGAGGTGTACGTCGTCTTCATCAACAACCGAACGTGTGACCGAGTACGGAGGTGCTGCCCGTTCGTGGCGCCGGAACCGATCGTGATCAAGATCTTCTACGCGCTTTTGCAAGCGGCAAGTGAACGTCTACCGCAGCAACAAGAGCCTCATCTTGTAGGCTTTGGAATCTCTTCAAGGGTGAGACTCGATAATCCCCTCGTTGCTACCGTCTTCTAGATTGCATCTTGGCTTGGATTTCGTGTTTGCGGTAGGAAAATTTTTGTTTTCTATGCAACGTTATCCTACATTTCTTTGTTCCATTAACTTTTAGTAGCTTTGTGCAATGTCCAGAAGTGTTAAAGAATGATTATGTCACCTCTGAACATGTGAATTTTGATTATGCACTAACCCTCTAATGAGTTGTTTTGAGTTTGGTGTGGAGGAAGTTTTCAAGGATCAAGAGAGGAGGATGATACAATATGATCAAGGAGAGTGAAAGCTCTAAGCTTGGGGAAGCCCCGGTGGTTCATCCCTGCATATTTCAAGAAGACTCAAGCATCTAAGCTTAAACTATATTTTTATTCCGTCACATCTTATGTGCTTTACTTGGAGCGTCTGTATGCTTTTGTTTTTGTTTTGTTTGAATAAAGTTGGATCCTAGCATTCATTGTGTGGGAGAGAGACACGCTCCGCTGTTGCATATGGACAAATATGTCCTTGGCTTTACTCATAATGTTCATGGTGAAGGTTGAACTACTTCGTTAATTGTTATATGGTTGGAAACGGGAAATGCTACATGTGGTAATTAGTAGAATGTCTTGAATAATTTGGTACTTGGCAATTGTTGTGCTCATAAGGATCATGTTTAAGCTCTTGCATCATATACTTTGCACCTATTAATGAAGAAATACATAGAGCTTGCTAACATTTGGTTTGCATGATTGGTCTCTCTAAGGTCTAGATATTTTCTAGTAAGGGTTTGAACAACAAGGAAGACAGTGTAGAGTCTTATAATGCTTGCAATATGTTTTTATGTGAGTTTTGCTGTACCGGTTCATACTTGTGTTTGCTTCAAATAACCTTGCTAGCCTAAGCCTTGTATTGAGAGGGATTACTTCTCGTGCATCCAAATCCTTGAGCCAATAACTATGCCATTTGTGTTCACCATACCTACCTACTACATGGTATTTCTCCGCCATTCCAAAGTAAATTGCTTGAGTGCTACCTTTAAATTTCTATTCTTTGTCTTTGCAATATATAGCTCATGGGACAAATAGCCTAAAAACTATTGTGGTATTGAATATGTACTTATGTATCTTATTTCTTATTAAGTTGCTTGTTGTGCGATAACCATGTTCCTGGGGACGCCATCAACTACCCTTTGTTGAATATCATGTGAGTTGCTATGCATGTTCATCTTGTCTGAAGTAAGGGCGATTTACCATGAGTTGAATGGTTTGAGCATGCATAATGTTAGAGAAGAACATTGGGCCGCTAACTAAAGCCATGATCCATGGTGGAAGTTTCAGTTTTGGACAACAATCCTCAATCTCTTATGAGAATATTATTTGTTGTTGAATGCTTATGCATTAAAGAGGAGTCCATTATCTGTTGTCTATGTTGTCCCGGTATGGATGTCTAAGTTGAGAATAATCAAAAGCGAGAAATCCAATGTGAGCTTTCTCCTTAGACCTTTGTACAGGCGGCATAGATGTACCCCTTTGTGATACTTGGTTAAAACATATGTATTGCAGTGATAATCCAGGTAATCCGAGCTAATTAGGACAAGGTGCGGGCACTATTGGTAATCTATGCATGAGGCTTGCAACTTGTAGGATATAATTTACATAATACATATGCTTTATTACTACCGTTGACAAAATTGTTTCTTGTTTTCAAAATAAAAGCTCTAGCACAAATATAGCAATCGATGCTTCCCTCTTTGAAGGGCCTTTCTTCTACTTTTATGTTGAGTCAGTCTACCTATTTCCTTCCACCTCAAGAAGCAAACACTTGTGTTAACTGTGCATTGATTCTTACATACTTGCATATTTGCATTCATCATATTACTCTGTATTGACAACTATCCATGAGATATACATGTTACAAGTTGAAAGCAACCGCTGAAACTTAATCTTCCTTTGTGTTGCTTCAATGCCTTTACTATGAATTTATTGCTTTATGAGTTAACTCTTATGCAAGACTTATTGATGCTTGTCTTGAAAGTACTATTCATGAAAAGTCTTTGCTATATGATTCAGTTGTTTACTCATTGTCTTTACCATTGCTTTGGATCGCTGCATTCATTACATGTGCTTACAATAGTATTGATCAAGATTATGATAGCATGTCACTTCAGAAATTATCTTTGTTATCGTTTACCTACTCGGAACGAGTAGGAACTAAGCTTGGGGATGCTTGATACGTCTCAAACGTATCTATAATTTCTTATGTTCCATGCTAATTTATTGATGATACTCACATGTTTTATACATACTTTATGTCATATTTATGCATTTTCTGGCACTAACCTATTAACGAGATGCCGAAGAGCCAGTTGCTGTTTTCTGTTGTTTTTGGTTTCAGAAATCCGAGTAAGGAAATATTCTCGGAATTGGACGAAATCAACGCACAGGATCTTATTTTTCCACGAAGCTTCCAGAACACCGGGGGAGATACGAAGTGGGGAGACGAGGCGACGCCACACTAGGGCAGCGCGGCCCAGGCCCTAGCCGCGCGGCCCTACTGTGTGGGTCCCTCGCGTCGCCCCTGACCTACCCTTCCGCCTACTTATGCCTTCGTCGATAATAGTTCCAGTACCGAGAGCCACGATACGGAAAACCTTCCAGAGACGCCGCCGCCGCCAATCCCATCTCGGGGGATTCAGGAGATCGCCTCCGGCACCCTACCGGAGAGGGGAATCATCTCCCGGAGGACTCTACACCGCCATGGTCGCCTCCAGATTGATGTGTGAGTAGTTCACCCCTGGACTATGGGTCCATAGCAGTAGCTAGATGGCCGTCTTCTCCTAATTGTGCTATCATTGTTGGATCTTGTGAGCTGCCTAACATGATCAAGATCATCTATCTGTAATGCTACATGTTGCGTTTGTTGGGATCCGATGAATAATGAATGCTATGTTATGTTGATTATCAATATATCATCTATGTGTTGTTTATGATCTTGCATGCTCTCCGTTATTAGTAGAGGCTCTGGCCAAGTCATTACTTGTAACTCCCAGAGGGAGTATTTATGCTCGATTGTGGGTTCATGCCTCCATTACATCTGGGACAGTGACAGAAAGTTCTAAGGTTTTGGATGTGCTGTTGCCACTAGGGATAAAACATCAATGCTATGTCTAAGGATGTATTTGTTGATTACATTACGCACCATACTTAATGCAATTGTCTGTTGTTTGCAACTTAATACTGGAGGGGGTTCGGATGATAACCTGAAGGTGGACATTTTAGGCATAGATGCATGCTGGATAGCGGTCTATGTACTTTGTCGTAATGCCCAATTGAATTTCACACTATTCATCATAACATGTATGTGCATTGTCATGCCATCTTTATTTGTCAATTGCCCAACTGTAATTTGTTCACCCAACATGCTATTTATCTTATGGGAGAGACACTAATAGTGAATTGGGGACCCCGGTCCATTCTTTTATATCGAATACAATCTACTGCAATACTCGTTCTTACTGTTCTCTGTAAACATCATCATCCACACTATACATCTAATCCTTTGTTACAGCAAGCCGGTGAGATTGACAACCTCACTGTTAAGTTGGGGCAAAGTATCTTGGTTGTGTTGTGCAGGTTCCACGTTGGCGCCGGAATCCCTGGTGTTGCGCCGCACTACACTCTGCCGCCATCAACCTTCAACGTGCTTCTTGACTCCTACTGGTTCGATAACCTTGGTTTCTTACTGAGGGAAAAACTTGCCGCTGTACGCATCATACCTTCCTCTTGGGGTTCCCAACGGACGTGTGCTTTACCGTCACAAGCAGCAGCTCCTCGTATCTATAACTTTGTGCGAGCTCAATTATCTGCTGGAGCAAGATTCGCCATGATCATGATACAGATCTGCTATCGGAAATTAGACCTAACGACGATTGTCTCCAAATGCCTGGCCAAGCAGTCGAAGCGAAAAAGGAACGTTGACAAAATCAATGACATTGTAACTCCTGTAGCCGAAGAAATGATGGACGAACTTCTTCCGATGGATTCTGAATTCTTTGTCAAAGGGAGCTATGCTGAACATACAACAACTGCTGCAAATAACAAAGGCCTATCCATAGATAGTATATTAGGCATTAACTGAATTGTACTATATTGCGAGGAATCATGTCTGTATTTTTGTCGAATTTCTTTGTGATAATTAAGTTGTCTATATTGTGAAGTGTAATCTATATTGTGAAGCCCCCGAGCCTTTGGCCGGCGCTTATACTATTTTTTCGTCTTGATGAATTTACTATTTTGCGAGAATCTATATATTTTGCTGTCGTGGGTTATGAGCCCCCGAGCCTGTCGACAAAAAAGATGTATGTCACCAATATCTTTTACTATATTGCAGCACCGCGAGCCCGCCTCATTAAAAACCTTTCCAGCCCCACTCCTGAAAAGAAAAAGAGTGCGTCTAAAAACTCGCGGGCGTTTCAGTACATTGTATTTTTACAAAGGAGGACTATATTTCGACTCTAAGCGTAGAACCGCCTGAGTTGCGCCACGTTCTAGGGGTTTTTCTCGGGAACCCCTGTCTTCTTGTCCTTGATCCTGTATGCTCCTCCTTCAATTACTTCTGTGACGATGTAAGGGCCAAGCTATGGCGACTCGAGTTTTTCAGTACTTTGTTGATTCAGCCGTAGGACTAAATCTCCGACCTGAAAAGATCTTGGCCGCAGTCGTCGACTGTGGTAGTTTTTCAAGTCTTGCTGGTACTTAGTGACCCGTGATAGTACTTCATCTCGAGCTTCATCGAGTGCATCTACATCGTCCTCTAATGCTCTTCTGGAAGTTTCTTCATCATACTCTGTGACTCTTGGGGAATCATGCTCTATTTCGATCGGTAGCACTGCCTCAGCTCCGTGGACCAGAAAGAACGGAGTTTCCTGCATCGCTGTATTTGGCGTTGTTCGAATACTCCATAAAACACTCGGCAGCTCTTCTGGCCAAATATGTCGAGCTTTTTCCAGCGGTCCAAGTAGGCGCTTCTTGATACCGTTGCAGATGATACCGTTGGCTTTCTCGACTTGACCATTGGTTTGCGGGTGCCCAACTGACGCGAAGTGCAATTTGATGCCTACTTATGCACAGTATGCCTTGAACTCCTTGGATGTAAAGTTACTGCCATTGTCCGTGACGATGCTATGAGCCCAAACCGAAAAACAATGCTCTTCACGAATTTTATTGCTGATGCAGCATCTGGTGAATTTATCGGCTTCGCTTCTATCTACTTGGTGAATTTGTCGACAGCGACAAACATATACTCGTATCCTCCTGGCGAGGCCTTGTGCAATTTTCCCACCATATCGAGACCCCATTGGGCAAAGGGCCAAGACAATGGTATTGGCATCAGTTCTGCTGCCGGAGAGTGCGGTTTTGCGGCAAATCTCTGGCACGCGTCGCAAGTTCGTACTATTTCCTTTGCGTCCTCGATTGCTGTCAACCAGTAAAATCCGGCTCGAAAAACCTTTGCCGCGATAGCTCGACTGCTTGCGTGATGACCACATATTCCTTCGTGTACATCCTTTATGATTATCCTCCCTTCTTCGGGTGTAACACACCTTTGCAGCACACCTGAAATACTGCGTTTGTACAACTCTCCTTTGACCACTGTAAAGGCTTTGGATCGTCGAATAACTCGCCTTGCTTCAACTGGGTCGTCGGGTATTTTGTTCCTTAAGATGTATGATATGTATGCTTGCATCCATGGGACCTGCATCATCATTACCAGCTCTTGGTCCTCTTCTTCTTCTAGTGCTTCTTTGAGAGGCGCCAAAGTTTTCTCCTCCTTCTCCTTCTTCTGCGCCTTCTTTGGCTTTGTGGATCTCTCGGCTATCTCTTCCCAAATAACACCTGGTGGAATTGCGAGGCACTGCGACCCGATGTTTGCGAGAACATCGGCTTCATCATTTCTCAGCCTGCTGATGTGATTTACTTCGCATCCATCAAATAACTTCTCGAGCTCGTTGTACACTTCCTTGTATGCCACCATGCTGTCATTGACTGCATCACATTGGTTCATGACTTGCTGAGCCACCAATTGCGAGTCGCCAAAGATTTTTAATCGGGTTGCACCACAAGCTTTCGCCATCTTCATCCCGTGTATAAGAGCTTCATATTCTGCTTCATTGTTAGATGCGTTTGGGAACGTCATCCGTAGGACATACTTCAGTTTGTCGCCTTCAGGTGATATAAGTATCACGCCTGCACCGGCTCCTTCTACTCTCTTGGACCCGTCGAAGTTCATAGTCCAAGTTCTCGATAAATCTGGGGGTCCTGTATTTTGCAACTCCATCCACTCTGCGATGAAATCTAGCAGAATTTGCGATTTTATTGCTTTTCTTTTTTCATACGTGATGTCCCGAGGAGAAAGTTCTATTCCCCAAAGGGAGACACGACCTGTAGCTTCTGGATTGTTCAGTATATTTGATAGAGGTGCTTCATTGACCACTACTATCGGGTGTGCCGAAAAATAGTGGCGCAATTTCCTTGCGGTTGTGAACACTCCATATGCTAACTTCTGGTACTGCGGGTACCGCTGTTTTGAAGGCGATAAAACTTCACTGATGAAATATACCGGCCTTTGCACTCCATGGAGTTTTCCTTCTTCTTCTCTTTCGACAACTAACACCGTGCTGACCACCTGAGGTGTGGCTGCAATGTATAACAAGAGGGGTTCCTTCTCTTTCGGCGCCACCAAGATTGGTGGTGTCGAAATTGTGCGTTTAAGATCCTCGAAGGCTCCATCTGCCTCTTCGTTCCACTGGAACTTCTCTCCTTGCTTGATTAAAGCGTAGAACGGCAACGCCTTTTCTCCCAGCCTGGCGACGAATCTGCTTAAAGCTGCGACTCGCCCAGTTAGCTGCTGTATCTCTTTCAACTTTGTTGGCTTCCGCATTGTTACGATAGCTTGGATTTTTTCGGGGTTAGCTTCAATCCCTCTTGCTGAGACTAGGAACCCGAGAAGTTCTCCTGCAGGGACGCCGAAAGAACACTTCATCGGATTCAGCTTGAGGCAGAATTTGTCGAGGTTGTCAAAAGTTTCCTTCAAGTCCTCGATTAGCATTGCTCCCTTTTTTGATGTTATTACGACATCATCAATGTACACTGATGACCCACAAGTATAGGGGGTGTATCGTAGTATCTTCGATAAGTAAGAATGTCGATCCCAACGAGGAGCAGAAGGTGTTGACAAGCAGTTTCGATGAAGGATTCACTGTAAATGCTCACAGACAAGTATTCAGGGAGTTTTGATGTAACAGTTGAATAAAGTACGAGTAAGTAAAGTGCGAGAGTAACAATTGCAGCGAGTGGCCCAATCCTTTTTAGCACAAAGGACAAGCCAGTTTGTTTACTTATAATGACCAAACGTTCTCGAGGACACACGGGATTTTAGTCTAGTGCTTTCGCTACATACGGCTAATTAATCTTCATTGTTTTGATTAGTGTTGTGTGGGTGAACCTATGCTAATGTACCACCCTTCCTAGGACTAATATATACTTGTGATTATACCCCTTGCAAGCATCCGCAACTACAAGAAAGTAATTAAGAATAAATCTAACCACAGCCTTAAACTCTGAGATCCTGCTATCCCTCCTGCATCGATATACCAACGGGGGTTTAGGTTTCTGTCACTCCGGCAACCCCGCAATTGGCAAACGAGTACAAGATGCATTCCCCTAGGCCCATAAAGGTGAAGTGTCATGTAGTCGATGTTCACATGACACCACTAGAAGAATAACACCACAACTTAAATATCATAACATTGAATATTACTCAACCATAGTTCACTACTAACATTTAGACTTCACCCATGTCCTCAAGAACTAAACGAACTACTCACGAGACATCATATGGAACATGATCAGAGATGATATGATGATGAATAACAATCTGAACATAAACCTTGGTCCAACGGTTTCACTCAATAGCATCAACAACAAGTAGAAATCAATACCGGGAGAGTTTCCCCTATCAAACAATCAAGATCAAACCCAAATTGCTATGGCGGTGACGATGTCCAGCGGTGGAGACGGCGGTGATGATGGTGGAGATGATGATGATGGTGATGGAGATGATGTCCAGCTCGATGACGGTGACGATGGCGTCGATTTCCCTCTCCCGGAGGGAATTTCCCCAGCGGATCTCTGCCCGCCGGAGAGCTCTTTTCTCTCTGGTGTTCTCCGCCCCGCAGAGGTGGCTGTAACCTTTCGCGAGGTACCCTCTGTGGCTTAGGTCTTCAGGGCGAAGGATTTCACGAAGAAAAGGAGGCGAAAGGGGCTGTGGGGCCCCCTCACCACCAGGTGGCGCGGCCAGGCCATGGGCCGCGCCGGCCTGTGGTCTGGGCCCACCTTGGGTCCTCTCGGCTCCCCCTTCTGGCTTCCTTCGTCATCTGGAAAAATAGGATTTTTGGTATAATTTCCTTCCACAGTTGATCTTCTGAAATATTGCGTTCTGACGGTGCTTTTTCCAGCAGAATCCTGGCTCCGGTGCTCGATCCTCCAATAATGATGAAACATGCAAAATAGATGAAATAACATAAGTATTATGTCCAAATATGAAATATATCAATGAATAACAACAAATTATGATATAAAATAGTGATGCAAATTGGACGTATCAACTCCCCCCAAGCTTAGACTTCGCTTGTCCCCAAGCGAAACTGAACTCGGTAAACAGGACCACATGTTTATAGAGTGAAGAGTCGATAAATAAAATATGGACAAGAAGCATCATATTCATTCACACAAGACATTATAGTGAACAACTTCCTCATATAACTCAACTTGAAACAAGTATAAGGTAATCACAAATAAAGGTGCATAAGAAATCATAGTTGGTGATGGCAAACTTCGTTCTTGGTCAGAGAACAATTAACAGGTTATATTTATTTTATTGAGCAGCGCTCTCATGTTAAAGGTTATATGGCACAACTTGCATACTCAATCATAATAGTCTCCTCATGATCATTGATAACTTGCAAAGCTATATTCATTCAGATAAAACTTGTACTAAACAAGGAAAAGTAAAAAAAAACATGATGAAGCAAATCACAATATAATGGTTTGATCACAACTACTCAAATGCTTGCTTGAGATGGGGGGAAATAGGTTTACTGACTCAACATAAAGTAAAAGACAGGCCCTTCGCAGAGGGAAGCAGGGATTAAATCATGTGCTAGAGCTTTTTTTTCAGTTTTGAAATCATATAGAGAGAATAAAAGTAACATTTTGAGAGGTGTTTGTTGTTGTCAACGACTGGTAGCGGGTACTCTAACCCCCTTGCCAGACAAACCTTCAAAGAGCGGCTCCCATTTATTTTTATTTTGTGTGGCACTCCTTCCAACCTTTCTTTCACAAACCATGGCTAACCGAATCCTCGGGTGCCTGCCAACAATCTCATACCATGAAGGAGTGCCTTTTTATCTTAGTTTTATTATGATGACACTCCCCCCAACCTTTGCTTACACAAGCCATGGCTAACCGAATCCTTCGGGTGCCATCCATCAATCACATACCATGGAGGAGTGTCTATTTAGTTTAATTAATTTGGGACTGGGAACCCCATTGCCAGCTCTTTTTGCAAAATTATTGGATAAGCGGATGAAGCCACTAGTCCATTGGTGAAAGTTGCCCAACAAGATTGAAAGATAAAACACCACATACTTCCTCATGAGCTATAAAACATTGACACAAATAAGAGATAGTAAATTTTGAATTGTTTAAAGGTAGCACACGAAGTATTTACTTGGAATGGCAGGAAATACCATGTAGTAGGTAGATATGGTGGACACAAATGGCATAGGTTTGGGTTAAGGTTTGGATGCACGAGAAGTATTCCCTCTCGGTACAGGTCTTTGGCTAGCAAGGTTAATTAGCAAGCATAAGAGTCGAAGGAAACAAACAAATATACATGTGATAGGAACAATCATGCATCTTCCTTGTAAGCACAAACAATTTTAACTTCAGAATAATAAGCTATGAGCTAACATGAAAGAAAGACAATGGAACAACTACATGTATTTCTCTTTTCTATTTAAACCTCAAAGTGTTGTTGCTATTGACCAATGCTAAGTTTGCCAAAACCAAATAGATTTATTAAATGCTCCCAAAGTGATACCAATACTAACAACAAGGTAAATCATATAATAGAGATTGCAAACTAAAATAAGATGTGCAATATGTAAATGATAAGACTTCTCATTGATATTCCATAACGATAACTCACACCAAGGGATACATAGACAACCAACTAAAGGAGAGATACTTCCAAACTGCAACCCATCTTATATGATAACTTCCCTACTCATGATATGACACTACTTGACAGTAAAAAGTAAAAGGTAGTGATGATGTGATACCGCGGCACTCCCCCAAGCTTGGAACAAACCAAGGGGATGCCAATACCGATGATGAATTACTCCTTTGGCGATGATGGTGATGAACTCCTCCCGTGCTTCTTACAGATCTCCTTCAGCTTCAGTTTCTCAGCTTGGCAATTCTGCACTAAGACTCGAAGATGTTCATTGTTATCTGAAGTTGACGATAGTGACCTTGTGATGGGAATCAGGTAGTATTCCAGCATCCTACGGAGACGGTAATTTTCTTCCTGGAGTATCTCCACTTCTCTTCTTAGAGCCCGGTATCGATCACAAAACTCATCGGTAGTCCGCAGAGCTTCTTCCAACACGGGGAAAGAGTCGAGGCTAAGGGTAGGTGGTAAGGATCCCTGCAAGTTATGAGAGAAAGAACGTCGAGTGTCAATAGATCCCACCAAGATTTGCTTACTCCCAACGGCTTGCTGCTCTTGTTTTGACGACACCCTTCTCACTTCCTCCTCCGAAAGCCCCTTGCCCTTGTTGTTGGAGGCCATGGTGCTCCTAGATTGAAAACAAATCCTGGCAGAAACAGCTCGAAACAAAACATGTCGAGAAAGCGATATACGGACCTCCAGGTGTCCGGGGGATTATATAGCAAAAAATTTCACGTCAAAAGGAAAGTACCAGGTCGAACCAGAGTCGGAAAGGGGCGACGAGGCGGCCAACTCATAGGGCGGCGCGGCCTGGCTGGGGCCCGCGCCGGCCTATGAGGGCACGCCCTCGTGCGTCTCCTCCACTCCGTTTCGATCTCGTAATTTTTCATATTTTCCAAAAACAGCAAAAATATTGTTCCGAAAGTAAATTGCAAACTTTCTATTACCAGTACTGTTACCTATTCAAAGTCGAGTTCTGGCGGACTGTCAATTTGTCCTTTGATGAAGGCCTCCGGTGTTTCCACTCGAATAATATCAACATTAACATTATAAGAATCACCTGAGATATAATGCTTGAGTCTTTGTCCATTCACCACTTGGGTGGCATTGCCTTGGAGAGAGCTAATTTTAATCGCTCCTGAACGATACACCTCCTCAACAACATATGGTCCTTCCCATTTCGAGAGTAATTTCCCTGCAAAGAATCTGAGACGAGACCGATACAATAGGACTTTATCACCGATATTAAATTCTCTTTTGATAATCCTTCTATCATGCCACTTTTTAACTTTCTCTTTAAAGAGTTTAGCATTTTCATAAGCTTCACTTCTCCATTCATCTAGAGAACTCAATTGCAACAACCTCTTATTACCGGCAAGTTTAGGATCTTTATTTAATTCTCTAACAGCCCAATAAGCTTTGTGCTCTAGTTCTAAAGGTAAATGACAAGCTTTCCCATAAACCATTTTATAAGGTGGCATTCCAATGGGGTTTTTATAAGCAGTTCTATAAGCCCATAGTGCATCCTTCAATTTACTAGCCCAATTCTTTCTAGTTTTATTAACAGTCTTTTGCAAGATAGATTTAATCTCTCTATTTGATAATTCTACTTGCCCACTAGTTTGAGGATGATAAGCGGAAGCAATTCTATGATTAATACCATATCTAGCAAGAGTTTTTCTAAAACCACCATGAATAAAATGAGAACCTCCATCAGTCATAATATATCTAGGAACTCCAAATCTAGGAAAAATAATATCTAAAAGCATTCTTAAAGAGGTCTCACCATCAGCACTTTTTGTAGGTATGGCTTCCACCCATTTAGTAACATAATCAACAGCAACAAGTATATGAGTGTTACCTTCTGAAGAGGGAAAAGGTCCCATGAAGTCAAATCCCCAACAATCGAACGGTTCAATAACAAGAGTATAATTCATAGGCATTTCATTGCATATGGAGATATTGCCAACCCTTTGGCATTCATCACAAGATAAAATAAACTTTCTCGCATCTTTGAAGAGAGTTGGCCAATAAAAACCTGATTGCAGAACCTTTTGTGCGGTTCTTTCTCCAGCGTGATGTCCTCCATAAGCACTACCATGACATTTACTCAATATCTCTTGTTGTTCATATTCGGGGACACATCTTCGCAGAATACCATCCACTCCTTCTTTATATAAGTGTGGGTCATCCCAAAAATAATGCCTCAAATCATAAAAGAATTTCCTCCTTTGCTGAGCTGAAAAGGTTGGAGGCAAGTACTTGGAAACAATAAAGTTAGCATAATCAGCATACCAAGGACTATCTCGCGAGCTCACCTTTATTGCAGCCAATTGTTCATTTGGAAAACTATCATTAACAGGAACAGGATCATAAGCAATATTTTCCAATCTAGACAAATTATCAGCAACAGGATTATCAGCACATTTCCTATCTACAATATGTAAATCAAATTCTTGCAACAGAAGTACCCATCTAATAAGCCTTGGCTTAGCATCTTTCTTTTGCATAAGGTATCTGATTGCAGCATGATCAGTATGTATAGTAACTTTTGAATCAACAATATAAGATCTAAACTTATCACAAGCAAAGACTACAGCTAACAATTCCTTTTCAGTAGTAGCATAATTTCTTTGATCAGCATCAAGAGTTTTACTAGCATAATGAATAACATTCAATTTTTTATCTACTCGCTGTCCAAGAACAGCGCCTACAGCAAAATCACTAGCATCACACATAATTTCAAATGGTAAGTTCCAATCAGGAGGTTCAACTATAGGAGTGGTTGTTAAGGCTTTCTTTAGAGTTTCAAAAGCTTCCTTACAATCATCATCAAAAACAAAAGGTACATCTTTTTGAAGAAGATTAGTAAGGGGCTTTGAAATCTTGGAGAAATCTTTAATAAACCTCCTATAAAACCCAGCATGACCAAGAACACTACGAATACCTTTAACATCCCTAGGATAGGGCATCTTCTCAATTGCTTCAACTTTAGCTCTATCAACTTCAATACCTCTCTCGGAAATTTTATGTCCCAATACAATTCCTTCATTAACCATAAAGTGGCATTTCTCCCAATTAAGAACAAGGTTAGTTTCTTCACATCTCTGCAAAACTTTATCAAGGTTCCGCAAGCAATTATCAAAAGAATTCCCATAGACAGAAAAATCATCCATGAATACCTCTACAATACTCTCGCAAAAGCCATGAAAAATAGCAGACATGCATCTTTGAAAAGTAGTAGGAGCATTACATAAACCAAAAGGCATACGTCTATAAGCATAAGTTCCATAGGGACAAGTGAAAGTGGTTTTCTCTTGATCCTTAGTTTTAACAGCAATTTGTGAAAATCCAGAATAACCATCAAGAAAGCAAAAATGAGTATTTTTAGATAACCTTTCTAACATTTGATCAATAAAAGGCAAAGGGTAATGATCTTTCTTAGTAACTTTATTAACTTTTCGATAATCAATGCACATTCTATACCCTACAACTACTCTTTGAGGTATGAGCTCATCATTATCATTAGGCACAACAGTCATTCCTCCTTTCTTAGGAACACAATGCACAGGACTAACCCATCTACTATCAGCAATAGGATATATAATACCAGCTTCAAGAAGTCGTAATACCTCATTTCTTACCACATCCTTCATCTTAGGAATTAGACGACGCTGAGATTCAACAACAGGCTTCGCATCATCTTCCATATTAATGGCGTGTTGGCAAATAGAGGGAGAAATCCCCTTCAAGTCATCAAGAGTGTAGCCAATAGCACCTCAGTGTTTTTTCAATATTTGCAATAACCTTTCTTCTTCAAATTCTGTAAGCTTAGAACTAATAATAACAGGATATATTTTCTTATCATCAATATGAGCATATTTAAGATTATCAGGCAATGGTTTTAAATCAAAGACAGGATCTTCCTTTGGTGGCGGTGTTGTACCCAGATCTTCCACCGGTAAATCATGCTTGAGAATAGGTTGGCGAAGAAAAATTTCCTCAAGCTCATCTCTTTCTTTCCTAAAAACTTCACTCTCGCTATTCTCCAAATGTTGCTGCAAAGGATTATTAGGAACAAGAACAATAGATGCACACTGTTCCATTTTAAAATCATCATTAGGCAAATCAGCTTTATAAGGAGTTTTGGTAAATTTAGAGAAGTTAAACTCATAAGATTCACCAACAAATTTAGTCAAAATTTTCTCTTTCTTGCAATCTATAATAGCTCCACAAGTATTTAGAAAAGGTTTACCAAAAATGATAGGACAATAATCACTAGCAGCAGAACCAAGTAGCAAAAAGTCGGCAGGATATTTAATCTTACCACATAGAACTTCCACATCGCGAACAATACCAATTGGAGAAATAGTTTCTCTATTAGCCAGCTGAATAACCACATCAATATCTTCAAGTTCACAAGAATCAATTTCGTGCATAATCTCCGTGTAAAGCTCATAAGGAATAGCACTAACACTTGCACCAATATCACATAAACCATAATAACAATGATCACCAATTCTAACAGATAGCATAGGAACACTAACTTGTTTGGGTTTATTAGGATGTGAAACAATATTAGAAGCATCTTCACAGAAAATAATATGACCATCCTCCACATTTTCAGTCACAAGATCTTTAACTATTGCAACAGCAGGTTCAACTTTTATTTGTTCTTCAGGTTCTATAGGTTTCTTTTCACTTTTATGAACCGCACTATTTATAACAGAGTACTCCTTTATTTTAGCAGGGAAAGGAGTTTTTTCAATATAAGCTTCAGGAATAACATGATCAACAGTTTCAACTACAACGCATTTATTAATAGATGGATCAATTTTATCTTTATACGGTTCATGATACTTATCAAAATTCTTCTTAGGCAATTCATAATGAGAGGCAAAAGCTTTATAAAGATTTGCAGCAACTTGAGAATCAAGACCATAAGTAGCACTCATATTACGAAATTTATCAGTATCCATAAAAGCTTCAATGCATTTATAATCATAATTTATACCTGATTCTCTACCTTTGTCGATCTCCCATCCTTCAGTATTTTCCTGGATCCGATTAAGAAGGTCCCTTTTAAACTCTTCCTTATTGCGCGTGAATGATCCAGAACAAGAAGTATCCAGCAAGGTCTTGTCTTCAAAAGAAAGTCTTGCATAGAAATTATCAATAATAACATTACCAGGAAGCTCATGAATGGGGCATTTGAGCATTAATGACTTCAATCTCCCCCAAGCTTGGGCAATACTCTCTCCATCATGAGGCCAAAAATTATATATGCGATTCCGATCCTTGTGAATTTCACTTGGAGGATAGAACTTAGAATAAAACTGAGGCACAATATCATTCCATTCAAGAGAATCCCCATTATCCAGTAATTTATACCAATGCGCCGCTTTACCAGACAGCGATATAGAGAATAGTTTCTTCCTCACTTCATCCATAGCAATACCTGCACACTTGAATAAACCGCATAATTCATGCAAGAACAATAAATGATCTCCAGGGTGGACAGTTCCATCCCCTGTATAACGGTTATTCACTACACGTTCAATAATTTTCATAGGTATTTTGTATGGTATCTCTTCCTTACCTGGCGCCTCTTCCACTACCTTTGCAGTAGTAGCGGATTTCCCAAATAAACATTCAAAAGGAGAACTCTCCATAATGAATTATGGCAGCAGGCGGAAATAAAATCAGCACAAACAGTAGAAGTTTCCCTTACCAATTCCACTTACCAATAGCGCTTCACTCCCCGGCAACGGCAACAGAAAATAGTCTTGATGACCCACAAGTATAGGGGGTGTATCGTAGTATCTTCGATAAGTAAGAATGTCGATCCCAACGAGGAGCAGAAGGTGTTGACAAGCAGTTTCGATGAAGGATTCACTGTAAATGCTCACAAACAAGTATTCATGGAGTTTTGATGTAACAGTTGAATAAAGTACGAGTAAGTAAAGTGCGAGAGTAACAATTGCAGCGAGTGGCCCAATCCTTTTTAGCACAAAGGACAAGCCGGTTTGTTTACTTATAATGACCAAACGTTCTCGAGGACACACGGGATTTTAGTCTAGTGCTTTCGCTACATACGGCTAATTAATCTTCATTGTTTTGATAAGTGTTGTGTGGGTGAACCTATGCTAATGTACCGCCCTTCCTAGGACTAATACATACTTGTGATTATACCCCTTGCAAGCATCCGCAACTACAAGAAAGTAATTAAGAATAAATCTAACCACAGCCTTAAACTCTGAGATCCTGCTATCCCTCCTGCATCGATATACCAACGGGGGTTTAGGTTTCTGTCACTCCGGCAACCCCGCAATTGACAAACGAGTACAAGATGCATTCCCCTAGGCCCATAAAGGTGAAGTGTCATGTAGTCTACGTTCACATGACACCACTAGAAGAATAACACCACAACTTAAATATCATAACATTGAATATTACTCAACCATAGTTCACTACTAACATTTAGACTTCACCCATGTCCTCAAGAACTAAACGAACTACTCACGAGACATCATATGGAACATGATCAGAGGTGATATGATGATGAATAACAATCTGAACATAAACCTTGGTCCAACGGTTTCACTCAATAGCATCAACAACAAGTAGAAATCGATACCGGGAGAGTTTCCCCTATCAAACAATCAAGATCAAACCCAAATTGCTATGGCGGTGACGATGTCCAGCGGTGGAGACGGCGGTGATGATGGTGGAGATGATGATGATGGTGATGGAGATGATGTCCAGCTCGATGACGGTGACGATGGCGTCGATTTCCCCCTCCCGGAGGGAATTTCCCCGGCGGATCTCAGCCCGCCGGAGAGCTCTTTTCTCTCTGGTGTTCTCCGCCCCGCAGAGGCGGCTGTAACCTTTCGCGAGGTACCCTCTGTGGCTTAGGTCTTCGGGGTGAAGGATTTCGCGAAGAAAAGGAGGCGAAAGGGGCTGTGGGGCCCCCTCACCACCAGGTGGCGCGGCCAGGCCATGGGCCGCGCCGGCCTGTGGTCTGGGCCCACCTTGGGTCCTCTCGGCTCCCCCTTCTGGCTTCCTTCGTCATCTGGAAAAATAGGAACTTTGGTATAATTTCCTTCCACAGTTGATCTTCCGAAATATTGCGTTCTGACGGTGCTTTTTCCAGCAGAATCCTGGCTCCGGTGCTCGATCCTCCAATAATGATGAAACATGCAAAATAGATGAAATAACATAAGTATTATGTCCAAATATGAAATATATCAATGAATAACAGCAAATTATGATATAAAATAGTGATGCAAATTGGACGTATCATACACTTGTACGTTTTTCCCAATCTGTGTTGCTAAGCACTTCTGCATCATCCTCTGATATGTTGCTCCCGCGTTTTTCCAACCAAAAGGCATTGTTCGATAACAAAACACGCCATAATGTGTGATGAACGCTGTTTTGACCTCGTCCTCTTCTTTCAATCTGATCTGGTTATAACCAGAGTAAGCATCCAGGAAGGAAAGACGTTCACATCCTGCCGCGGAGTCGATAATTTGATCGATCCTTGGGAGGGGAAAGTGATCCTTTGGACAATGTTTGTTGGGACACGTAAAGTCGACACACATGCGAAGAACTTTAGTGTTTTTCTTCGGGACCAATACTGGGTTTGCGACCCACGTGGCCTCTGTATGCAGCTCCTTGATGAAACCAGCTTCTCTCAGTCTATCGATCTCTGACAGCATAGCTTTGCGGTTTGGCTCCGAAAAACGCCGCAAAGCTTGTTTGATTGGTCTCGCTAGTGCATCCAAGTTTAGGTGGTGCTCGGCAAGTTTCTTGGGTACTCCTGGCATGTCAGCTGGACACCATGCGAAGATTTTCCAGTGCTCACGGAGGAACTCGACGAGCGTGCTTTCCTATGCGAGGTCCATGTCTGTCGCGATGGACGTCGTCTTCTTGGGATATGTCGGGTGAATCTGCACCTCCTTAGAATTTTTCGCAGTATTGAAAGTTGATTCCTTGTTAGGCCTTCCTACATCTAGCAACACATCGTAATTGGTCGTGAGCCTTGACGCCATGTATTCTGCTTGCATCTCGAAGGTTTCTGAGAGTCGATGAAAATCCTTGTCACATTTATCGGCTAGCGCGAAGCTTCCTTTAACTATGATTGGTCCCTTAGGTCCAGGCATCCTCCACAACAGGTATGTGTAATGTGGTACCGCCATAAACCTGGCATATGATGGGCGCCCCAATAAAGCGTGGTACTGTGATGGGAAATCCACGACCTCAAACTCCAGCCTCTCTATCCTGTAGTTTTCTCGGGTCCCAAACTGAACGTCGAGATTGATCTTTCCCAACGGATAACTTGGCTTTTCCGGCGTAATTCCATGGAAACGCGTATCGGTTGGCTTCAGATTTGCTAGAGATATGTTCATCTTCCTTAGTGTATCTGCATACATAAGGTTTAGGCTGCTGCCTCCATCTATGAATACTCGCGATACGTCGAATCCTGCTATTACTGCTGGTAAGATAAGTGCTGATTGCCCTGGTCGAGGAACTTGCTGCGGATGGTCCGCTATTGTGAAGTCAATGTCTTGTCCTGACCAATTGAGGTACTCAATCGTTGGTGGAGGCATCTTCTCTGCCATGAACACCTGTCGCGAGATTACTTTCTGAGCTCTATTGGATGGCCTACCTTTCTAAATCATCGAGACCGCTCCATTGGAGTTGGGATCAACGTAAGGCGGTGGCGCTGGTGCCGCCTCTATTATGAGCTGATGTCGATTGTCGTCCGTAATTGCGGGAGGAGGTGGCAAGTGAATCTCACTCCTGGACCCTTGCGGGTTTCTATTTGTTGTCTAGGCATTGGCGTGCCCTGCCCACCTTAGCATTGCCTAAAAATTTCGGCAATCCTTTTGCCGGTGTCCTGACTGTCTTTTTTCCATTGTTGTCGAGATAAAAGTGCATTTGGCATGGCCCATTCATCATCTCCTCGGGGGACACGAAAGGTATCTGGAACCTAGGCCCATTATTTGGCCTGTGATACGTCTCCAACGTATCGATAATTTCTTATGTTCCATGCTTGTTTTATGACAATACCTACATGTTTTGTTCACACTTTATGATGATTTTATGCGTTTTCTGGAACTAACCTATTGACGAGATGCCGAAGTGCCAGTTCCTGTTTTCTGCTGTTTTTGGTTTCAGAAATCCTAGTAAGGAAATATTCTCGGAATTGGACGAAATCAACGCCCAGCATCTTAGAATCACACGAAGCTTCCAGAACACCCGAGAGCCACCAGAGGAGGGCCCTGTGGGCCCCAGATGATAGGCTGGCGCGGCCAGGGGGTGGGCCGCGCCCCCCTACTGTGTCATCGCCTCGTCAGCCCTCCGACTCTGCCTCTTCGCCTATTTAAAGGTCTCTGACCTAAATCTTCGAGACGGAAAAGCCACGGTACAAGAAACCTTCCAGAGCCACCGCCATCGCGAAGCCAAGATCTGGGGGACAAAAATCTCTGTTCTGGCACGCCGCCGGGACGGGAAAGTGCCCCCGGAAGGCTTCTCCACCGACACCGCTGCCATCTCCACCGCCATCTTCATCAACACTGTTGTCTCCCATGAGGAGGGAGTAGTTCTCCATCGAGGCTAAGGGCTGTACCGGTAGCTATGTGGTTAATCTCTCTCCCTATGTACTTCAATACAATAATCTCATGAGCTGCCTTACATGATTGAGATTCATATGATGATGCTTGTAATCTAGATGTCATTATGCTAGTCAAGTGGATTTTAATTATGTGATCTCCGGAGACTCCTTGTCCCACGTGTGTAAAGGTGACAGTGTGTGCACCGTGTGGGTCTCTTAGGCTATATTTCACAGAATACTTATTCACTGTTATGAATAGCATAGTGAAGTGCTTATTTATATCCCTTTATGATTGCAATGTGTTTTGTATCACTATTCATCTATGTGCTACTCTAGTGATGTTATTAAAGTACTCTATTCCTCCTGCACGGTGTAATGGTGACAGTGTGTGCATCGTGTAGTACTTGGCGTAGGTTATGATTGTGATCTCTTGTAGATTATGAAGTTAACTATTGCTATGATAGTATTGATGTGATCTATGCCTCCTTCATAGTGTGATGGTGACAGTGTGCATGCTATGTTAGTATTTGGTTTAGTTGTGTTGATCTATCGTGCACTCTAAGGTTATTTAAACATGAATATCGAATATTGTGGAGCTTGTTAACTCCGGCATTGAGGGTTCGTGTAATCCTACACAATTAGTGGTGTTCATCATTCAACAAAAGAGTGTAGAGTATAGCATTTATCTATTTATTCTGTTATGTGATCAATGTTGAGAGTTTCCACTAGTGAAAGTATAATCCCTAGGCCTTGTTCCCAAATACTGCAATCATCGCTGCTTGTTTACTGTTCTACTGCATCTGTACTGTCTGCAATATTACCACCATCAACCACACGCCAGTTGTAGCATCAAGTTATTTTCTGGTGCCGTTACTACTGCTTATATACATTCATACCACCTGTATTTCACTATCTCTTCGCCGAACTAGGGCACCTATACATCTGACAAGTGTATTAGGTGTGTTGGGGACACAAGAGACTTCTTGCTTTGTGGTTGCAGGGTTGCTTGAGAGGGATATCTTTGACCTCTTCCTCCCTGAGTTCGATAAACCTTGGGTGATCCACTTAAGGCCTTGTTTACTCCTATGGTATTTCCATCCCCTAGGGGTTTGGGGATGAGAGGGGATTGGGTGAAACCCCCCCTTTCATCCAATCCCCAATTTTTCCCTAATTTCCCCTCATTTCCCCACACCCTCCCCCACAGCCTCTAGTTACTTTATTTTTTGGGATGAGAGGGGATATGAGAGGATTGAGATCAGATAATAAAAGCTCAATCTTTGCATCCCAGGAAGTGATAATGGACAATCAGTAAATTAAAAACTCTGTCTTTAACATAAACTTGGTGTCATGCAATTATGTTATGCAATCTTCTCGAACAAGAACATACACATAAATAAATGTCGACCCAACAGATGAGCAACCACCGCCATAAACTCAGTGTCATGCAGTTTGAAGAACTTTAGAAGTCATCGCCGCCAAACTACGGAAACCGCGCCGCCGCCAGAGGACCTCCAGCTAGAAATACACACAGAGGTAAAATTTAGTATTGATACATTGCTTACAGATAGTTCAATTGTATAGTAACTGCAACTAGGGAGCATCCTTATAATTTAAGGTATTTGTCAAAAGTAACTGAAGCTACGAAACAGTAGAAAATTGATCAGTTTGACTGGTCATTCTTGCACAGTACTATAAATTTGAACCTCACAGCTATATCCCTGGGCACTCAAACTGAAGAATGAACATGCAAACAATTTTAGTGGTCAGGTTCAGAGTTCAGACATGATTGAATTGGCCAACACGGCAGGCTAGAGCGCCTCCCATATAAAATGATGCTACATATCGATCATAGTATTTTCTAGCTCTGTTTCAAATACAGTAGGATGTTCAGAAAATGGTTTCTAGTAACGTGAAACCTGACCTAGTGATCCCTCTGGATATTAAGAAAGGAATATGAATTTATAATATCTAGCAAATCTCAGTAGAGAAACATGATACTCACCAGCAAGTGATTGCATTCTAGAGCTAGAACGCACTCCCCAGCACAGTGGCAAAAGGTCAATCTAAAAGAAATGGTAATTCTAGAAACGCACAATGGAAATGCAAACCAGACAATACAGAGTAGCATCAGGCATCAAACTTAACAGCGCTAGGCATCATACAAAAATGGCCAAGCATGGAGCTAGATGGAGCAGATGCAAAATCTGAATTCATCTTGAATAAATCCAGTATAGGCAAAACCAAGTGTGCTTTACTGACTGAAACTACCACATCACCGGTATGGCTAACTTTCAGAAGTTGTTCCCCTTGCTGTAGGTTGCTTTACAGTCATATATGGAAAGGTTGGTTATGAACTGGGAGTACAGAGTAACATTAATTACTTGAAATGAAAATACGAAATAATACATTAGAAGGATCAAAAGAAATACATGATCCGTCATGCACCAGCGGGTACTGCAGTTCATTCAGAGTTCAGAACACCACCTCTAAGAAGTGTGACAGCCATTAATTGACGAGGTGAAGCTACAGGCACAGACACCTAATGAAGATGAGAGCATATGTTACAAATACCCATGACCTTCCAAACCAATTGCGTGGCCTCAACGACATGGCCATCCTCACAGAGCCCTAGCAAAGCGCATATACATCAGATTGAGTCACATAGCACCACATTTTTATCAATCAGTCTAAACCAATATCAACCAATTCGCCAGACGCTACAGAAGAGGTACCAGGCGCAGCCACAGAGGCCGTACCAAGCGCAGCCGCCACAGAGGCATTACCACGCGGCGCAGTTGTAGCCACCGCCGAGGCAATACGGGGTGGCGCCACAGCATAGGTAGTACGAGGCGGCGCCGGCGCAGGCTCAACCACCGCACCCCATGTCCGTCGGAGCCGCGAGCTACCGGAGCTTCGTCGCGGACGGCGGCTGACACCAAGAAACCCTAGGGAGGAGTGGAAAAGGGGAGGAGGCGCGAGAACTCACCGGGGACCAGTCGCCGGAGGAGGATCTCGTCGGCGCCGTTGTGATTTGCTTGTTCTTTCACCGCCGCCGTCTCCTGAAGCTGTCGTCGGCTCCGTCTCTCCCCTTTCCCCGAACAAAACACGAGGGTAGCCTCGTGTGTGAGAATACCGGAGGGTGAGGCATAACGGGTCGGGAAAATCTGGGTTGGGCCGGAAAATTCCCCGAAAAAACCATAGAAGTAAACGGGCATTTCGGTAACTTTCGGGATTTGGTCGTGGGCCGGTAATTTACCCTGTCAGCCCCTAAAATACCTGAGAAGTAAACGGGGCCTAAGGGAAAACTTGCTGCTGTTCTACAAATCTCTGCTCTTGGAGGCCCAACACTGTCTACAAGAATAGAAGCACCCGTAGACATCAAGCACTTTTCTGGCGCCGTTGCCGGGGAGGAAAGGTGAAAGGTACTCACACTCCGGATCTCGGCTACTAAGCTATTTTCCGGCGCCGTTGTAAGTACTCGAAGCTATTTCCTTTAGATCCTGCAATTGCATATTTTTGTTTCTTGTTTTACACTAGTTTGGCATAATGGAAAGCAACATGGAGCTTTTTATTCTATTTCCTGAGTTAAGACATGGATGGTTTGATGCGAAAATTTAAAAACCCATGGAACATATTAGTATGAACACTTTGAATACCATTGTTGCTAATGATATAGAAAGTTCTAAGCTTGGGGAAGCTGGTTTTGATGAGCATGATCTTTTTAGTCCCCCAAGCATTGAGGAGAAAATTTTCTTTGATGATACTTTGCCTCCTATTTATGATGATTATAATGATAGTGGTCTTTTGGTGCCACCTACTATGGAGAGTAAATTTTATGATGATTATACCATGCCTCCTACACTTGATGAGAATAATAATGATAGCTATTTTGTTGAATTTTCTCCCACTATTACTAATAAAATTGATTATGCTTATGTGGAGAGTAATGATACTTTTATGCATGAGACTCATGATAAGAATGCTTTATGTGATAGTTATATTGTTGAGTTTGCTGATGATGCTACTGGATATTATTATGAGAGAAGAAAATATGGTTGTAGAAATTTTCATCTTACTAAAACACCTCTCTTTTTGCTGAAAATCTTGAAGCTGCACTTGTTTTATCTTTCTATGCTTGTTGCATTATGCTTCATGAATTTGTTTATTTACAAGATTCATTTTCATAGGAAGTGGGTTAGACTTAAATTTGTTTTGAATTTTCTTTTTGATGCTCTCTTTTGCTTCAACTCTTATTTCTTGGGAGTGCATCATTGAAATTACTGAGCCCATCTTAATGGCTATAAAGAAAGCACTTCTTGGGAGATAACCCATGTGTTTATTTTACTACAGTACTTTTGTTTTATATTTGTGTCTTGGAAGTTGTTACTACTGTAGCAACCTCTCCTTATCTTAATTTTGTTGCATTGTTGTGCCAAGTAAAGTCTTTGATAGTAAGGTTCATACTAGATTTGGATTACTGCGTAGAAACAGATTTCTTGCTGTCACAAATCTGGGTTGAATTCTTTGTAGGTAACTCAGAAAATTCTGCCAATTTACGTGAGTGATCCTCAGATATGTACGCAACTTTCATTCAATTTGAGCATTTTCATTTGAGCAAGTATGGTGCCTCGTAAAAATTCATCTTTACGGACTGTTCTGTTTTGACAGATTCTGCCTTTTATTTCGCATTGCCTCTTTTGCTGTGTTGGATGGATTTCTTTGTTCCATTAATTTCCAGTAGCCTTGGGCAATGTCCAGAAGTGTTAAGAATGATTGTGTCACCTCTGAACATATGAGTTTTTGATTATGCACTAACCCTCTAATGAGTTTGTTTCGAGTTTGGTGTGGAGGAAGTTTTCAAGGGTCAAGAGAGGAGGATGATACAATATGATCAAGGAGAGTGAAAGCTCTAAGCTTGGGGATGCCCGGTGGTTCATCCCTGCATATTTCAAGAAGACTCAAGCATCTAAGTTTGGGGATGCCCAAGGCATCCCCTTCTTCATCGACAAATTATCAGGTTCCTCCCTTGAAACTATATTTTTATTCGGCCACATCTTATGTACTTTGCTTGGAGCATCTGTTTGTTTTTGTTTTTGTTTTGTTTGAATAAAATGGATCCTAGCATTCATTGTGTGGGAGAGAGACACGCTCCGCTGGTTGATATGAACACATGTGTTCTTAGCTTTTAATTTTCATGGCGAAGGTTGAACTGCTTCGTTAATTGTTATATGGTTGGAAACGGGAAATGCTACATGTAGTAATTGGTATGATGTCTTGAACAATGTGATACTTGGAAATTGTTGTGGTCATGATTAAGCTCTTGCATCATATACTTTGCACCTATTAGTGAAGAAATACATAGAGCTTGCTAAAATTTGGTTTGCATGATTGGTCTCTCTAAGGTCTAAATATTTTCTAGTAAGGGTTTGAACAACAAGGAAGACGGTGTAAAGTCTTATAATGCTTGCAATATGTTCTTATGTAAGTTTTGCTATACTAGTTCATACTTGTGTTTGCTTCAAATAACCTTGCTAGCCTAAGCCTTGTATTGAGAAGGATTACTTCTCGTGCATCCAAATCCTTGAGCCAATAACTATGCCACTTGTGTCCACCATACCTACCTACTACATGGTATTTCTCCGCCATTCCAAAGTAAATTGCTTGAGTGCTACCTTTAAATTTCTATCCTTTGTCTTTGCAATATATAGCTCATGGGACAAATAGCCTAAAAACTATTGTGGTATTGAATATGTACTTATGTATTTTATTTCTTATTAAGTTGCTTGCTGTGCGATAACCATGTTCCTGGGGACGCCATCAACTACTCTTTGTTGAATATCATGTGAGTTGCTATGCATGTTCGTCTTGTCTGAAGTAAGGGCGATTTACCATGAGTTGAATGGTTTGAGCATGCATATTGTTAGAGAAGAACATTGGGCCGCTAACTAAAGCCATGATTCATGGTGGAAGTTTCAGTTTTCGACAACAATCCTCAATCTCTTATGAGAATATTAATTGTTGTTGAATGCTTAAGCATTAAAGAGGAGTCCATTATCTGTTGTCTATGTTGTCCCGGTATGGATGTCTAAGTTGAGAATAATCAAAAGCGAGAAATCCAATGCGAGCTTTCTCCTTAGACCTTTGTACAGGCGGCATAGAGGTACCCCTTTGTGATACTTGGTTAAAACATATGTATTGCGGTGATAATCCAGGTAATCCGAGCTAATTAGGACAAGGTGCAGGCACTATTGGTATACTATGCATGAGGCTTGCAACTTGTAGGATATAATTTACATAACACATATGCTTTATTACTACCGTTGACAAAATTGTTTCTTGTTTTCAAAATAAAAGCTCTAGCACAAATATAGCAATCGATGCTTCCCTCTTTGAAGGGCCTTTCTTCTACTTTTATGTTGAGTCAGTTTACCTATTTCCTCCCATCTCAAGAAGCAAACACTTGTGTTAACCGAGCATTGATTCTTACATACTTGCATATTTGCATTCATCATATTACTTTATGTTGACAACTATCCATGAGATATACGTGTTACAAGTTGAAAGCAACCGCTGAAACTTAATCTTCCTTTGTGTTGTTTCAACACCTTTACTACGAATTTATTGCTTTATGAGTTAACTCTTATGCAAGACTTATTGATGCTTGTCGTGAAAGTACTATTCATGAAAAGTCTTTGCTATATGATTCAGTTGTTTACTCATTGTCTTTACCATTGCTTTGAATCACTGCATTCATCTCATATGATTTACAATAGTATGATTAAGATCATGTTGGTAGCATGTCACTTCAGAAATTATCTTTGTTATCGTTTACCTACTCGGGACGAGTAAAACTAAGCTTGGGGATGCTGATACGTCTCCAACGTATCGATAATTTCTTATGTTCCATGCTTGTTTTATGACAATACCTACATGTTTTGTTCACACTTTATCATGATTTTATGCGTTTTCTGGAACTAACCTATTGACGAGATGCCGAAGTGCCAGTTCCTGTTTTCTGCTGTTTTTGGTTTCAGAAATCCTAGTAAGGAAATATTCTCGGAATTGGACGAAATCAACGCCCAGCATCTTAGAATCACACGAAGCTTCCAGAACACCCGAGAGCCACCAGAGGAGGGCCCTGTGGGCCCCAGATGATAGGCTGGCGCGGCCAGGGGGTGGGCCGCGCCCCCCTACTGTGTTGTCGCCTCGTCAGCCCTCCGACTCCGCCTCTTCGCCTATTTTAAGGTCCCTGACCTAAATCTTTGAGACGGAAAAGCCACGGTACAAGAAACCTTCCAGAGCCCCCGCCATCGCGAAGCCAAGATCTAGGGGACATAAGTCTCTGTTCTGGCACGCCGCCGGGATGGGGAAGTGCCCCCGGAAGGCTTCTCCATCGACACCGCTGCCATCTCCACCGCCATCTTCATCAACACTACTGTCTCCCATGAGTAGGGAGTAGTTCTCCATCGAGGCTAAGGGCTGTACCGGTAGCTATGTGGTTAATCTCTCTCCCTATGTACTTCAATACAATAATCTCATGAGCTGCCTTACATGATTGAGATTCATATGATGATGCTTGTAATCTAGATGTCATTATGCTAGTCAAGTGGATTTTACTTATGTGATCTCCGGAGACTTCTTGTCCCACGTGTGTAAAGGTGACAGTGTGTGCACCGTGTGGGTCTCTTAGGCTATATTTCACAGAATACTTATTCGCTGTTATGAATAGCATAGTGAAGTGCTTATTTATATCCCTTTATGATTGCAATGTGTTTTGTATCACTATTCATCTATGTGCTACTCTAGTGATGTTATTAAAGTACTCTATTCCTCCTGCACGGTGTAATGGTGACAGTGTGTGCATCGTGTAGTACTTGGCGTAGGTTATGATTGTGATCTCTTGTAGATTATGAAGTTAACTATTGCTATGATAGTATTGATGTGATCTATGCCTCCTTCATAATGTGATGGTGACAGTGTGCATGCTATGTTAGTACTTGGTTTAGTTGTGTTGATCTATCGTGCACTCTAAGGTTATTTAAACATGAATATCGAATATTGTGGAGCTTGTTAACTCCGGCATTGAGGGTTCGTGTAATCCTACACAATTAGTGGTGTTCATCATTCAACAAGAGAGTGTAGAGTATAGCATTTATCTATTTATTCTGTTATGTGATCAATGTTGAGAGTGTCCACTAGTGAAAGTATAATCCCTAGGCCTTGTTCCCAAATACTGCAATCATCGCTGCTTGTTTACTGTTCTACTGCATCTGTACTGCCTGCAATATTACCACCATCAACCACACACCAGTTGTAGCATCAAGTTATTTTCTGGTGCCGTTACTACTGCTCATATACATTCATACCACCTGTATTTCACTATCTCTTCGCCGAACTAGGGCACCTATACATCTGACAAGTGTATTAGGTGTGTTGGGGACACAAGAGACTTCTTGCTTTGTGGTTGCAGGGTTGCTTGAGAGGGATATCTTTGACCTCTTCCTCCCTGAGTTCGATAAACCTTGGGTGATCCACTTAAGGGAAAACTTGCTGCTGTTCTACAAACCTCTGCTCTTGGAGGCCCAACATTGTCTACAAGAATAGAAGCACCCGTAGACATCAACCTGCTGTTTCGGGAGCCATCTCTATTGTCGCCTCGCTGCTCCTTTGATAATCATCTCTATTGTTTCCTCCAACGCTTGCTCGAAACCCAGCCGAGATTTGGCCAGGTGCATCGTAGTTTGAGTACTGCCGAGAAAACCGGCGTCTATTTTGATAATTTCGACCACGGTCCTCCTCTGGCGACCTATGCCGTTTGTTGTGAACATCATCCTCTCCATCTGCCCATCTATTTTCTATCTCCATCAATGCAGATACTGTCTTTGGGTTGGTTCTCCCCAAGTACTCGACAAAATCTCCTCGTCGGATTCCTGCGACAAACGCTTCTATCGCTCTCTCGTCAGATATATTCTCTGCCGAGTTTTTGATGATATTCCACCTTTGGATGTACTTTCTCATTGATTCATCCGGCTTTTGTCGACATGCTCTCAACTCCTCTAGTGATGCAGGTTTTTTGCAAGTAGACCAGAAATTTTTGACGAACACATCCTCGAAGCTATCCCAGCTGTCGATAGAACATGGGGGAAGCTTCTTTATCCAAGATCGCGCAGCTCCACTCAGATGTACTTGGATGCTCTGCATGGCTGTTGCTCTGGTTCCTCCTGTTAATTTTACCGTCTCGAGATAATCGACTAGCCAATCCTCTGGATCTTGCAGGCCGTCGAATTTTTTGAAGTTATCGGGCAGCTTGAACCCCGCAGGAACTCGAGTTTTTCGGACCCTCCTTGTAAAGCACCGCACATATCCTCGTCATCTAACTCTGGGGAGTGCCGATGTTCCCTTCTATTTTGTCGTGCTCTGTCCACCCTTGCTTGCGCTGCTGTGTCTCTTGCTCCACCTGTTCTTTCGGGAACTGTTGCTGCTGCCGCAGGTCGTGGACTATTTTGCCTTGCTGAACCTTCGGGAGGCGTTGATGCAAACGCTGTTCCCATGGCCCCAACACCTGCCATGGCCATGTTGTATAATGCCTCCCTTGGATCTCCAGGAGGTGGCCTAGACGCGAGGATAAAGGCTTGTGTCGCCATATACCCAGCTTCCGGTGTTTTAGGGATAATGTTCCCTCGTGTGTCTATCGACATAAAGGACATGTCGAGGTTTTGCACCAAGTGCTCTCTATCAGCTTCAGGTATGTTTTGCATCCTAGATCTTGTCCTGTTCCGAGCTTCTCTGTGGCTATCTCCCGAAGTTCCTGAATGTCGACTTAATTCCGCCCTTCGCCTGCTTGATGCAGAGGCTGCTTCCTGCCTTCTGTCCAACGCGATTTTCTGCTTATCGAGCTCCCGCCTGGTACGTGCAAGCCTATATTGATATGCTTGTAACTCCTCAGGTGTCGCCGTTACAATCATTGGCTCTGTACCATTAATGGCTCTTGCGACTCGATCCCATACTTCCTGCGGAAATCGTACCATCTCTCGTGTTCCTGGTCCGATATATTTTGTTCCTAGACCTCTCGTGAGATCTGCAGGATCGACATACGGATTTCCTGCTTCGTCGAAATTCTCTGACGTCTCCTCTTGTGGGCGACTCAGATCTCCAATTGCATAGATCTGTTGATATTTTGGATACTGAACCATGTTGGGTTTGGTGACACCATCATAGAGATTGGTGAAGACCTCACCAATGGTAGTAGATCTGTCGATGAAGTTGAAGTTGTCGAAGCTATTCGAGTCATCGCTTATATCTGAGTCCGCAGATGACTCGAAGGACATGTCGCTGAAGATCTTGGCGAGCTTTTCGCTTGCCCTGGTGCTGATGAAGCGTGGCGATGAAGTCTCCTCTTCGCCTGACTCGATTGTCGATGTTGAGTTCGAAAGATCGGAATCGACCACCGATGATCCCGACGAGATCGGAATTTCGAGACGATACGCTCCCTCCTTCTCGACGCGAAAGTGGAACCTTCCGAACGTCATCTCCATAGGCTCCTCCAGATACGCATATGCATCCAAACGGGAGGGCGGGTGAGGAACAAAATCGACAGGACCAGTTGCGATCTGTTTACCTCGATCCATCGCGTTGTTTGCCGTTGATGAAGTCAACGATCTTGAACGTGCCATCGAGATCAGATCCTTGATGCCTCTAATCCCCACAGACGGCGCCAATTGACAAGGGTTTAACTTGTCAATGCCTACGGGTTATAGGCTAGGGTTTAGTTAGAAGTAGAGGGCAAGTAGATCTCGAAGGTTTCAGCTGAAAAGTACTCGACGATATGAAAACTAGGGTTTGTGAGACAATGAATCGATGCTTTCTTTGTCCCTCGACTCCCCCTTATATAGGAGGTGGAGCCGAGGGATTCGTGATGTACAAGTTACAGAGTTCGGGAAGGTTTCCAACTTCTCCCGTAATATTACAAGTGTTCTCTCCTAATACAACTCTAGCTTTCCTTAACTAACAAGTTGGGCTTCCGAATTCTCCTTATCCTTCGGGTTGTGGGCCTTCAGTAAACCCTGGGTACCATCTTCGGCAGGCCCATTGGGGATGCCTATGCCACTAGCCGCCCCCTCTCTCCTCCACCTCTCCCGCACGCTTAGCGAAACTCCGCCGGAGATCTCCATCGCCACCGCCACCACGCCGTCGTGCTGCCGGATTCAAGGAGGAGCTACTACTTCCGCTGCCCGCTGGAACGGGGAGAAGGACGTCGTCTTCATCAACACCTAACGTGTGACCGAGTATGGAGGTGCTGCCCGATTGTGGCACCGTGATCAAGATCTTCTACGCGCTTTTGCAAGCGGCAAGTGATCGTCTACCACAGCAACAAGAGCCTACTCTTGTAGGCTTTGGAAATCTTCAAGGATGAGTCTCGATCATCCCCTCGTTGCTTCCGTCTTCTAGATTGCATCTTGGCTTGGATTGCGTTCTCGCGGTAGGAATTTTTTTGTTTTCTATGCAACGAATCCCTACAGTGGTATCAGAGCCGTGTCTATGCATAGATGGTTGCACGAGTAGAACACAATAGTTTTGTGGGCGTTGATGCTTATGTTGTCTTTAGTTTGAGTACTTTGCATCTTTGTGGCATAGTGGAATGAAGCGGCTCGGGCTAACTTTACATGACCGCGTTCATGAGACTTGCTCCTCGTTCGACATGCAACTTGTATTGCATAAGAGGCTTTGCGGGTGTCTGTCTCTCCTACTATAGTGAAGATTCAATTTACTCTTCTATTGACAACACTAGTATCATCGTTGTGGTTCATGTTCGTAGGTAGATTAGATCTCACTCGAAAACCCTAAACCACGTAAAATATGCAAACCAAATTAGAGACGTCTAACTTATTTTTGCAGGGTTTGGTGATGTGATATGACCATAATGTGACGATGAATATGTATGAGATGATCATTATTGTATTGTGGCAACCGGCAGGAGCCTTATGGTTGTCTTTAAATTTCATGTTGAGTAGTATTTCAAAGAAGTTGTAATAGTTGCTACATGGGAGAACAATCATGAAGACGGCGCCATTGACCTTGACGCTACGCCGACGATGATGGAGATCATGCCCGTTGATGATGGAGATCATGTCCGTGCTTTGAAGATGAAGATCAAAGGCGCAAAGACAAAAGGGCCATATCATATCACATATGAACTGCATGTGATGGTAATCCTTTTATGCATCTTATTTTGCTTAGATCGCGACGGTAGCATTATAAGATGATCCCTCTCACTAAAATATCAAGATAATAAAGTGTTCAACCTTAGTAGCACCGTTGCCAAGACTTGTCGTTTCGAAGCATCTCGTGATGATCGGGTGTGATAGAATCAACAAGTGCATACAACGGGTGCAAGACAGTTTTGCACATGCGGATACTAAGGTGGCCTTGACGAGCCTAGCATGTACAGACATGGTCTCGGAACACATGATACCGAAAGGTAGAGCATGAATCATATGATTGATGTGATGAACACTTTGAGTGTTCGCCATTGAAGTTACATCTTGTCTTGTGATGATCGGACTTGGTGTGGTGGATTTGGTTCGTGTGATCACTAAGACAATTCGAGGGATATTGTTTTGAGTGGGAGTTCACCTAGTTTTTAATTATATTGAATTAAAATTTGAACTCAATTTGTCATAAAATTAGTCTAAACTATTGCAAATATATGTTGTAGATATGGCGTCCCCAATCAATTTTAACCAGTTCCTAGAGAAAGAAAAGCTTAAGAGCAACGGTAGCAACTTCACCGACTGGTTCCGTCATGTGAGGATCTTCCTCGCTGGCGGAAATCTGCAATATGTCCTTGATGCACCGCTAGGTGACCCTCCTGCAGAAACTGAAACCGATGAAGTAAAGACTGTTTACGAGACTCGGAAACTCGGTACTCTCAAGTTCAGTGTGCCATCCTGTGCAGTCTGGAAGCCGATCTTCAAAAACGTTTTGAGCACCACGATCCTCATGAGTTGGTCAATGAGCTGAAAGCTATCTTTGAAACTCATGCGGCCGTGGAATGCTATGAAGCATCGAAACACTTCTTTAGTTGCATGATGGAAGAAGGCAGCTCCGTTAGTGAGCACATGCTCGCCATGACCGGGCATGCGAAGAAACTCAGTGACTTGGGAATAGTGATTCCTAACAGACTGGGGATTAATCGTGTCCTTCAATCACTGCCACCTAGTTACAAGAACTTTGTGATGAACTACAATATGCAGAACATGAACAAAGAGTTACATGAACTCTTCGCCATGTTAAAATCTGCTGAGATTGAGATCAAGAAAGAGCACCAAGTGTTGATGGTCAACAAGACCACCAGTTTCAAGAAACAGGGAAAGTCTAAGGGAAAATTCAAGAAGGGTGGCAAGAAAGCTGCCACGCCTCCTGTGAAACCTAAGACTGGCCCTAAGCCTGATGCTGAGTGCTATTACTGCAAGGAGAAGGGACACTGGAAGCGTAATTGCTCCAAGTATCTGGCTGATCTGAAGAGCGGCCTTGTCAAGAAGAAGAAAAAAGGTATATCTGATATACATGTTATAGATGTTTATCTTACTGGTTCTCGTACTAGTACCTGGGTATTTGATACTGGTTCGGTTGCTCATATTTGTAACTCGAAACATGAACTAAAGAATAAACGAAGACTACTAAAGGATGAAGTGACGATGCGCGTTGGAAATGGATCCAAAGTCGATGTGATCACTGTCGGCACACTTCCTCTACATCTACCTTCGGGATTAGTTTTAAGCCTAAATAATTATTATTTTGTACCCGCGTTGAGCATCTAAAGGTATAAACGATGCCCCCATAGGGGGCCTCACAAGGCTTTCAGCTTCTGGGCCGTTGGATCTTGTCAGCATGTGTCAGTAGGTGGATCTTGGCCATCTGTTACACGCGAGCAGCACGTCTCCTGGTTTGGCGTGGGCACGTGAGCTTCCTCCCCTTCCTAGATCAAGCCATGCAACAGCCATGTTCTACCCGCATGTGGCTGCGTGCGGGACCTACATTTGGCCGGATCCACTTGTCAGTCTTCTGGGGTTGATTTTAGATGTGTCACACATTGCTGCGGGCCTAGAGTGAGTGAACGTGGTGGGGGCATGCGATGGGTGGGCAGCCAATCCCCACCCTCGTCTTCCCTCCCCAATCTCATCTCTCTCCTCCCTCCACCTCCTGGTCAAACAGCCGCCGCCCCATCTCCCCGTTAAGCCGCTCCAGCCTATGCCGCCGGCGGCGGGAGAAAGCACCGGCGGCCGCTCACACCACCGCATCCAGGTTCTGCACATCTTTCTCGACCAAGTGGAAGGAGGGATACAGCGGGAGCAAGGTTAAGGAGGGTCCCCTCAACATCGTCGCACCTCTCGATCTCCTCTGGCCTGCCTCCTCCCTGGGCTCAACAGGAAGAGCACGACGTGCCGCCAAGAGCGCTCAGCAGGAGGAGCACGAGGCGTCACCAGGGGCGCTTCCTCCTTCCTCTTCCTCCACCTCTGGCCAGGAAGAAGTAGCACGGCACTGTGCACATCGTCCCCACCGTCCTCCATAAAGGAGGCCACTGCCGGTTCGTGATGCTCTGTACCACGTATTCCTTCTACCCGAGGGAGGGTAAGCAGCCGCCGACCCATCCCTCCTCCACCATGTTGCTTTTTAGGGAAACTCCACCATGTTGCTCTCCCCTCGCCCATCTCTCTCTCTCCTCCCAAGTGCTCAACGAGAATAGCCACCAGAACAGAGGGGGCCGACATGAAACATAGGTACCTAGAGTCCCAAACTCTTGATCTCTCTCTCACGATTTAATCCCTAGAAGCTAAGTTGTTTTTGTGCAGATCTACTTATCTATACGAAATAGAGGTCAGAGTCCATCGACAGTTACTAGTGATGGGATGGCCAATGCCGAAGAAGCTGTTCCTCATAGCATGAACCATGATTCATCCCCAAAAGGAAATTATGGCAGTGCTGAGGCAGATGATGCGATGTCTAGTGTTGGAGAGGGAGTTCATCAGTACTAGAATCACAAGCAGGCTTCACATGCAAATCAGGATGTTGCAAACACTGATGAACCAATGTTGTCTCATATTTGACTACAGTCTAAGCAGGTTATTCACTCTTTTTTTTTATCTCTTGATTGGGCACAGATGAAGAGGTTTTTGGATGTAGTAAAGATTTAGCTTTGTTCTTTTCACAGATTATGTAACATGTTTTTATGTCAGATTGAACACACCAGTTATTGGACCTCATAGTCAGTATCTTCGTAAAATAGTTTCTATATTTACTGAGGTAATTTGTGACTCCTTTTAACAGAGTTCTGTGTTTAGAAGAGAAATTCTTCTCTAACAATTTTTTTACCATTTTCTTTGTTTATATAGTTTATGTTGGTCAACTTAGGTGTATTTCATCTATCAGGTTGGCGTTAATAGCCCTTTTCCATCTGCAAGTAAATGGGATAAATCAAGCGTGGGTCCTGCGGCAAGCTGATTCCTTTACAGAGGTAATCCATCGGGGTCTCATATAAGCTCCTCCTTGTGGCGTTGTGAGCTTGTGAGACATTAGCTGCGAACAGAGGTCCCACTTCTAGCTCAACATCTTCCCCGTATTATTTATTAGTTTCTAGGTCAGTACATATTCAGTTCTTATTGCCTCCCTTTTTGCTTACATTTCATGAATTCCAACTGATTATTTGACTATTCATGGTGTCTGTTAATTATTTAATGGGGGAAGTTGGTAATTGTTTGATCAAGGACATTTACCTCTTTTGCGAAAATATAAAATATTAGTTATGAGACCATCCGTTGCATACATAAGGCATTGTTATCTGGTTGGGCATACTGCAAGTGATATTTCACATGGTAAATAACAAATATAGTGGAGCAAAGTAGTACATAAGATATATATATTTTTACTTTCAAATGCACACTTGCGGATTCACACATAAGAGTATATATTGTGCAAAGGATGCATTAAGGCCACGGTTGGTTGAAATGTATGGAAATTCCTAATTCCAGCTGACCATCTTTGTCACTTGATTTAGTAGTCTCCAGGTCATAAAAGATTTAGTTTTTTTCCTCCCTTCATGTTGACTTGATGGTGCAATTACCTGAAGGCGACTATTTTTGTGTGTGGCCGAAACAAGTTTTTTTTGTTGAAAGAAACCACATATTTCATTAATCGAAAACCAAGTTACATAAAGCAATATATGTGGAAACTAAAAGACAAATCGGGATAAAATGATTATCCTGAATTTGCAGAGAAAATCCTAAAAGATCGAGAAATACAAAACGATCCTTAGAGTTTCCTGCAACCACCATAGACAGCGGCCGCCGTCTAAATCCACCGCCGCCGAGACGAACGCAAGAAGAGACGCCCGAGCCTCCACCATTGCAAGATCCAAAAAGGCACCATCGCCAACGAGGCTTTGTGAGTCGATGAACAGGCCTGCTGCAAGCAGCGAGGCACATGTCGCTGTGGCACGTCGACCGGGGGACGTCCCCGTGCTCTCTTGGACCAAGATACACCGCCTCCCATCGACGAAGTCGGAGAAGAACGGCATATCCACCACCTCCGGACCAACATCTTCGCTCCAGAAGAACCACCTCGCACCGGCCCCCAGCATCGTCGTGGACAACGACAAACGCCAGTGACACGTCGAGAAACAGATCTCGCCAGATCTGAAGAACGGCGAGAAGACCAAGCTGCCGACCTGAAAGATCGACAAGCACACTTTGCCAACAACTCCGAGACGCCGACATGAAGGTCGCCGCCGGTGTGGGAGTGGAGTTGAGGCAGATTTATTTGCCCGGGCGCCGCTCCCACCACCCCAACGACGCACCACAGCAGACAAGTCCTAACTACAAAACGAAGGAGAAACGAGGTCCCCTCCCCCTCTTGCCGCCGGAGCGGCAAGCGGAGGGAGAGGGGCCCAGATCTCACGCCGGTGGAGATGGGATCTGCTGCCCGCCGCCTGGGAGAGAGAGCAGGGGCAAAACGGTTCGTCCGTCCGGGATATTGGCCGAAACAAGCTGTTGCTAATTTTGCATGCTTTTATTTATTTGCCTTGGCTTCCCATCTCCTTCCTAATACATCTTCTTATTTGCTCCCTTGTTGTGAGATTACAGGCGTGCAGGGAAGGTGTTTGTGTAAATGCCTAAGGGCAAAAAATGCTCTAGAAAGATGGTTATTTCTGTATTGTGGTAAGCCTCTTGTGTGTTGATTTTACAGGACAGACGATGAATATCCATTGATGTTTTTACTATTCCTTGATACGGGGCAACGTGCCCAATTTTAGGTAATTTCCCTAAAAAAATCTTCACTATGATGCATTTGGTTTCAGGTGTTAACTTCCTTATATATATTATTACATCATGTCTGTAATACGAGTTGGAACTGCAGCTACGAGTTGGGATCAAGGAGGCACATAATTCCTTTACGGGTTTATTAAATTGGACCCTACATGTCTAATTTCACCTACCAACGCAATGTGAGAGGTACCATCATCTCAGAGGTGAGCTACTTATCCGGTTCTAAGTGAACTTTGTTTCTCTCTTTTTAGTGGCATGTGATGATGGTATATGGTACACAATTATTTATCCTCAAATCGACACATTTAAGAAATATATGCATGGTTCTTCTAATGCACAAAGCCATTCATGATGTACTTTGTCAAAATATTGGTATCCTCTTTCAGTGTGGAGGTTGTCAGAATTATCAGATTGGTGTATTGACTATGTCGATACCATGAGATAATTACTTGCTAAAATAGTCAGAGTATATTTTACCGTTTAGTGTTCAAGGATAGTTTTTCTTTATAGTGGTTACTGGTTAGTACCATTTGCTTAGCTTTGTGGGTATTTGCATACATCTCATGGTTTCCCGGTTCAGTTGTTCCCATTCTGGATCATAATGGCATAGGCTGGTTTCCCTTTCTCATTTTGGTCCAGTTGTTCCCATTCTGGATCATAATGACATAGGCTGGGCATTCATTTCCAGTGAGGTACATTTCATCTGAGTCATGCAATCTATGTATTCTTTCATATTAGATGGTTTTTAGCTTATCTTAATGTACAATATTTGCAGTCGTTAGATGGTTTTTCAACTTATGTGACTTTACATACTTGCATTCAGGGCACACTGATCTGTTATTTAAATCACGGTCCAGTTGATCATGTGTCCGCTCTTTAGTAGTATGCCTTTTTGGTACATCGTTTGTTGTGTTCCGCTTATATTTTTATTGGAAACGAAAATATGTCATGCAATGATAGTTATAACAGATCTCAGATTCTACATTCGTTGAGCAGTTAATTATGCTACTACACAAACATATTATCGTTTTATTTCTCCTAGGAATTTTTTAGTTAAAAGGTAGGTAAGTAGCATCAAGGATTTGTTAGGAATGTACTAAAAGTAAATACTCAATTGATACTTTATTTTTTTAATGGACAGAGATATAGCATGAGCTGTTATCAAGGGTAAGATCTCTTATTGTGATTGAACTTAATTAGAAGAAAATCCAAACTCATTAGCAGTTGTTGTTTCAGTAAATTTAACTCATAAAAAAGAAGGACCCTATATTAGCCATCTTAGTCTGTAGCTATTGTTGAAACAGTCGATCAAATGAGATAGTGCTACTAATGTTGCCTCTATTTTACTAATTCATAGGAATTAGATTTAACAACGCCTATCAGCTAGGATGTGTCATGTTTTTATAGGGTGCATAGGCTGAGCTTGAAAATAAAGGTAAGAACGATCTTATGAATCATAGGTTGCACTTTATTAACCTACTGCCCCTGCGGTGTTTGTTCTTCAGTTTACAGTTATCAATTGGACTGCAAATGGGTAATTTCACTGAAATAAACAAACTGGAAACATTTCTTCTAGCTTTTGCTCTTGGATCTTTCCGATTTAATAATTTTGGTCTTGATTTAGACCATATCTACAGTGGACAGAAACAAAGCTCCCATGGTGTCACACAGAAACATAACATACCAGTTAGTGTCATCTGAATCCGTGCTTCCTTCTGCGGAGGTTGCCGCTGGCAAGTGGCATAAATCCTCTTTGTTTCCTCCTTTTCTATCGCTGCTATTTTCTATTCTGCTTCACTCGAGCACGTCTCCAGTCCTCCGTATCTTATCCCTTCTTTCCACCAAGCTGCAACAATGTAACAATTTTCACTGATGTGTGTTCTATATTGCAAGCTGCTGTATATCGATTATACAAATTTTTCGATGGTTCATTGTTTTGCATATAAGCTGATTCTTCTTTTTGGTGGCCTCGGGTTTTGTGTACTAAAAAGAACAATATTCACACGGGCATAATTACAATGTTGGATTCAGTATCATCAGGAGTGAAGAATCAAGATGCAACAAATGTCGATTATAAATATGCTTGCTGATCTCTAATGGTATGAAAGTGTAACTTCTGGTTAGTTACAATTTTCCAGTGTCATAGGTCAGCTCAGAATTTTCAAGTGTCCGCTATTTGCTAATTTCCATTTCTGCTTATAGTGGCTATGAAACCACCCTGCTTCTCTAGGGAGAGCGAGCAATCACTTTTGATGGAGAAGATGTGCTCCGGACCCCTGAGAGTAAACCGGTTGTTGCGATCTTCGTTGGTACTTAGGTTAACCGTTTGAAGGTTAGAATTTGAAGAAGCTAAAAGGAATTTTCCACTATGTTTTTGTGTCGCCTTCTGTTCAGGCGTTTCCACCCTTTATGCTCGCAGGTCGAAAGGGGTTATGTGGCGGTGCTCCATGCCGTTGGTACATTAACGAGGACCTGCCTAAGATCAATGGCCTGTGTGTACAGTGAGTGCTTCTGCAGCATTACCGTAGTAGTTAGTCATGTCTTTATTACAGCTCTGTGGTTTATATCGCTAGATGACTCTGTGGTTTATATCGCTAGATGTTGGCTTATTCCTGCTTTGGTTTTGTAGGTTGCGGGATAGACTTCCTGCCATCCTTAATGCATATAAATGTCCTGATAAGGTACGTGGCAGCACTGGCGGAGGGCGTAGGTGATTAACTAGACTTGCATGCTATGTGTTCTCTCCTACTATTTTTGTTACCTTGCTTTTTTTTCAGGTACCGGCTTTGTTATATTGCCTTTGATGGTGCTGATGGAGGGTTTAATGTAGAGAACTAACCGTATGCTCTGCTACGGCGAATGATTTAGGAGCAGGTTTGTAGTCTCTACAAACATATACTCTGCTTCATATCTAAACTGATGCCAGTAACACGTGGTCAGTTGAAGTTTATATTTATAGTAAGGTGAATGATTTAGGAGAAGGTTTGTAGTCTCTACAAACATATATATACTCTGCTTCATATCTAAACTGATGCCAGTAACACGGGGTCAGTTGAAGTTTATATTTATAGAAAATAAACATTCGCTACTACTTTCTTTACGTGCTCAAGCTTGCTTGCTCCCTTATTCCTGGTTCTCTATCCTTTGTAGCCTATGCAAAAGGTTGAACACAGGATGTATGTGTTATTTGCTAGGCATCTTCTTTTAATTTTTGATAGATAGACTTCTCACATAGTATATTCACTTCCAAATAAAAAGATGTATATTGAATACCCTGTACAGTGGCTGATGTTCCATAACAAGTTGCTTACGAGAGATGCCTTGGCTATTCGAACACATGTTTGTTATGTTTTGAATTCAAAAGTGTGAATCGTCTATTTTTTTGAATGTTATATTGCTAAGACTGTTTGGTCTACTTTTGGTGCTGCAATGGCCTTTCGTTGATTGTTTACCATGCAAAAGATTTTGCAATTGGTACGGACTATCAAAGGAGGGAAGTTCATCTCGACATAAATTGAGCATGCAGCCAGTATGTTCCTATTTCTTTTCTATTGGAAGCCAAAATTTTACATGCCTAGCTGTATTTTCTTTACAGCTTTACGACCTATCCCTATGCTTCCGTTATTAATGTCCTTATCATGTTATCATGTATGGATAAATGAACATGGAATTATTTAGTTTGCCTACCAAGTGTTCCAGTACGGAATGTGCATTATTGTAAACTGCAGTTTTCTGTCTAAATAACTGAACATGCTATTTCTTGCTTTCCCCAAAAAATGATGTAGTTTTGCATGAACAATGCATTTTATGTGTGGTGTTTTTCTCCTACTGGAGTTTTGTGTGTCTTCATCTACATGCTTCGCTTAGTCGTAATGTGGGTATGCCCTTTTGTGTAATTTCTGGTTGTTTTCATTCAGTTTAGACATATATAGGAGACAAATACTCTTATCAGTTGTTTGCTCTATGCTCTATACTCCGATGTACCAAGAGAATACTATTTTCCTGTAGTATGAGACATCCGTTTAGTGACAATACAATGAGACATCATTCCATCATAAACGAATCAACAACCCAGCCATTTTCACTTAGATTTTATCTACTATGTGGTAATAGTGTGCTCCAAACTGGCCAAATCTAAGACTAGTTATTTGAACTCTATTGCAGGAACATGACTGTACGCAGAGAACTGACTTCAGATATCTAGAAGTGTGAGTTAAGACAATATCTGGTGCTTAATCTACTTATGGAAGTTGATGCAGTCATGGATGCAGCTTAGTTTAGATCGAATTACCGCTACTTATGTATACTTCCTGTTACCTGCTGGTTCTGTGCTATCATATATTCAATTTATTTTTGCGTGCCATATGTTTTTGTAATTTGGTTTTTCAGTTTACACCTATTCATATAAACATAGAGAACAAAACTTAGTATATCGAGCAGAAAATTAAATGTCCTTATTATGTTATCATATATAGTCATACTCCTAATTCTTGATTGCTTTTTATGTTGCCATGGTCACCATAACTACGAATAGTACATAGACTTGAGTAGTTTATATGAGTGATTGGCTTAAGTACAACAATCATGTTGCCTCCCTTTTGCCCCAAGTATACCTAAAAGGCTCAAAGCATATTATTTTTCTAGAAGTTCTAATGATTTCTTTTCATTAAGTTGCCTCGGGTTAGTTAGTAGATAAGAAATGCCCTAAATATAATTATGCACTAACTGTACAAATTAATAACTGGAGTAGATAAATGAATAATTGCAGTAGTAACAGTGAACAGAACCTGAAATGAAATGCATTATGTTCAGAAGCTAGGAACAGTACCACTTGGTTCTGCCCTTGTAGTAATTTGGCCAAGGCTGTCTTTCTTCATGACATCTCAGAGATTCATTATGTGAAGAAATAAGCACAATATCCTGGCCAAGGCTGTCTAATTGAGCATCCCTCAATTAGACACCAAAATTTCAGCCAAATTAATCAAGGCTATGAAGGATTAGTAGTTCTGATTCTGAAATGAACATTCGATTACAAGCAAGTGACCTGCTGTATAGACTAGGGATATGTTCAACAGTGAAGCTCGTCAGGTCTTCCTTGTAGCGGCAGCGTTATGCTCGTGCCGTGTCCTCAGCCACCATTGACACACTACAAATTGTGGCCAAACTGATTCGGTACCTACATAAAAGAGCATTGCATCTTAAAATTGGTAGGGGAACATAAAAGAAGAAATGCATTGAAAATAAAACGAATTAATTAGCTCCTGGTAGATAACCTTGGAGTTGAAGATTCTTCTCATCATCCCCATTGGCTCATGGTGTTAGTTCTACACCAATCTTTTGCTTTAGAGCATCTGTAATGCAAATCGTGTAGCAAAGAAAAATAAAATAGTCAGTTTCCAAAAAACAATTTCACAGATCAACGAAACAAACAAATCCAAAACTGGATTTTCCTCCTCACGCTAATTAAAGCCACATCTAGATGGGTACATCTGCTTCTAGGTTCAGAAAGGTAGTAGTAAAGATGAGGCTGGCGAGATACGGCCGCGCTGTGGAGGTCGAGCTCCTCGTGATTGACGGCCCTCATCTCCTCGCTCTGTCGCCCATCTGATGTTGCTCGGCGTCAGCACGAGCAGGCAGACGAGACGCAGCATCCGTGCCGTAGGAAAGCAGGTCGAATGCCATCGCATGCAGATCGAACACCGGCGCATCAAGCGAACTTTAACCTCCATGTCACTGGCCTCCATGTCACTGGCGCCTCCCTCGTTGCGGTTGCTCCACTCGGTAATCAGGAGGAGAGGCAACGGGGCGTCGCTGGTCCAGCTGTTGAAGGCGGAAGAGGGAAGCGCTGCCGCCGGCCAGGAGCACGGGAGCCATGGCAGTGGCACTCGGTTTGGGTCAGGTGAATAGGAGGCCGGGGAGAGAGGGGGTGGTGCAGGAGAGTGTGGGGGTAGTGAGGTCGCAACGTGACGACAACTCGACACCCGTACGATGGCAACGTGTAGCTCCTCCTCCTTGTGTGTGCCAGATGTGTCGTTAGGGCATCTGGAGGGTCCCGATGCACACGGGCGAGAAAGCGTACGTTTATGTCTACATGGATAAAGAATCATCTCTACCGGTCTGACGCAAAATGATCGTACGTTTCGTTTGGATGTAAATGTGGACGAAATTTCCGCCAGTGAATGTGTTTTGCATGCGATGTCCCTCTCTCTAATTAATTCTATGCTCATGTGTTGGCGAATGGTGGTCACACAAAAGTCATCTTTTATTCTCTTCTATGCAATTAATGCATAACAGGCCACTAGCGGTAAAAAAAGGTCTTGCCGCTGGGGAGGCGCAAATGTATAAGTACATGTGACCATTTTTTGCACCGTGCTCCACGCAAGCGGACATAAATCGTGTCCAAAATGCGTCGGCCCGCTAGAGATCTCATGAACAACCAAATTGTCCTCCCCATTAGCTTGGCCCACGAGTCAGTAGAAAAAAAAGAGTGCCCGAATAAAATTGAGTCGTACCGCTGTGACACTTGTCCGGGCAGACCGGACAAGCCAATTTATTTTGTCTGTGGGGGACGCAACTGGGGATCGACGTCCCCCAAACGCAGCACGAACAAAACACGTCCCCCAAACGCTCCATCCGACGCGGTTTGGGGAACGGTTTGGGGGACGCAACTGGAGATGCTCTAATATTGTATTGCTTTCTCCTCAATAGTAGTGGTGCCAGCACCATAATGTTGTGATGTCAAACTTATATTACGTACACATTTTTAATTCTTTTACAGCTGTTTGTAGGATTTTTTCATATGCATACAAAAGATTGACCAAATTCCTGTGTAGTCATTTGACTACACAGAAACTCCTGGCTATGCTTCTCAACATATTCCTTGTGTTTAATCTACCGGATAGAATAAATCAGCAAAGAACTTCTTGCTTTGGAGCCAACAATTTAGCTTCAGCCTTCGTTACCCCGCGTGGCAAATGCGGTGCTTTCCCTGGCTAATCTCCAGTACGTGGCTACTGATCATACTCACAATATGGATGAATCAGTTAGGTGCTCAAAGCTGCATCGGTGTTTCCATTTGACCCTGATATGATTCCGAATTTTCAATGGACGTCCTATAGACTACGAGGTGTAATCATCATGGCCAAGCATGTGATCGCAACCTCTGGTGATGCGCTCTAATCCTAGACTCCGTGTAATAAACAATTAATGTCGTCGTTGTGAACCCTGTGTGGGATCCTCTACGTATCATAACTATATGTTGATAGCTATTGTATTGTATTGTCTTCCATATTATAACCATATGCTCATTACTGTTGTAATATATTTCCCTATTTTTATGATGCTATGTATGTAATTATTATGTAGATATTAATATTGATATTCTTACCTTCTATATTGCTATGAAAAAACACTATTAGTTGTTGTATAATCATTTTCCCGTTATGGTTATGTGTCATGTTGACTTTGTTTTCTAAATCCAATAAAATATAATTTTATTTATTCGTAGATCGGTACGAACTTCACGGGATCGTGCGCCAAGGCGCACATCTAAATCTAGTGAACATTGTATCTGGATCTTGTTTAATGCAAGACGGTTATTCATTCAAGTCTAAGAATAATGGTTGTTCTATTTTTATGAATAATATCTTTTTTATGGTTGAGCACCTGAAAAGAATGGCTTATTTCTGTTAGATCTCGATAGTAGTGATACACATATACATAACATTGATGCTAAGCGAATTAAATTGAATGATAATTCTACTTATATGTGGCACTGTCGTCTTGGTCATATTGGAGTGAAACGCATGAAGAAACTCCATACCGATGGATTACTTGAATCACTTGACTTTGAGTCACTTGATAGATGCGAAGCATGTCTAATGGGAAAAATGACTAAGACTCCATTCTCTGGTATTATGGAGCGAGCTACTGACTTATTGGAAATCATACATACCGATGTGTGCGGACCAATGAGTGTAGCATCGCGCGGTGGTTATCGTTATGTTCTAACCTTCACAGATGATCTGAGTAGATATGGGTATATCTATTTCATGAAACATAAATCCGAAACTTTCGAGAAGTTTAAGAAATTCCAAAGTGAAGTAGAAAATCAACGTAACAAGAAGATTAAATTTCTACGATCTGATCGCGGAGGTGAATATCTGAGTTATGAGTTTGGCATGCATTTAAAGAAATACGGAATACTTTCACAATTGACACCTTGGAACACCACAACGAAACGGTGTGTCCGAACGTCGTAATCGAACTCTCTTAGATATGGTTCGTTCTATGATGTCTCTTACTGATTTGCCGTTATCATTTTGGAGTTATGCATTAGAGACAGCCGCATTCACTTTAAATAGAACACCATCAAAATCCGTTGAAATGACACCGTATGAATTATGGTTTAATAAGAAACCTAAGCTGTCGTTCCTTAAAGTTTGGGGTTGCGAAGCCTATGTAAAAAAGTTACAACCGCACAATCTAGAACCCAAAGCGGAGAAATGCGTCTTCATAGGATACCCTAAGGAAACTATAGGGTACACTTTCTATCATAGATCCGAAGGCAAGATCTTTGTTGCTAAGAACGGAACCTTTCTTGAGAAAGAATTTCTCACTAAAGAAGTGACTGGAAAAAAAGTAGAACTCGATGAGATTGATGAATCTTCACTCATTGATCAGAGTAGCGCAGTACCGGAAGTTGTTCCTGTACCGCCTACACCGGCAACAGAGGAAGCTAATGATAATGATCATGAAACTTCGAACGAGGAAACTACTGAACATCGCAGATCGACAAGGGAACGTGCCACTCCTGATTGGTATGATCCTTGTCTAAATGTCATGATTGTGGACAACAATGATGAAGACCCTGCGACGTATGAAGAAGCGATGATGAGCCCAGATTCCAACAAATGGCAAGAAGCCATGAAATCCGAAATGGGATCCATGTATGATAACAAAGTATGGACTTTGGTAGACTTACCTGATAGCCGCAAGGCTGTCGAGAATAAATGGATCTTCAAGAGAAAAACAGATGCTGATGGTAATATTACTGTCTATAAAGCTCGACTTGTCGCAAAGGGTTTCCGACAAATTCAAGGTGTTGACTACGATGAGACTTTCTCACCTGTAGCGAAGCTAAAATCTGTGAGGATTTTGTTAGCAATAGCTGCATTTTTCGATTATGAGATTTGGCAGATGGATGTCAAAACGGCGTTCCTTAATGGAGACATTGAGGAAGAGTTGTATATGGTACAACCCAAAGGTTTTGTCGATCCTAAAAATGCTGACAAGGTGTGCAAACTTCAGCGTTCAATTTATGGACTGAAGCAAGCATCGAGAAGTTGGAACCGACGCTTTGATAAGGTGATCAAAGACTTCGGGTTTATACAGTATCATGGAGAGGCCTGTATTTACAAGAAAGTGAGTGGGAGCTCTGTAGCGTTCCTGATATTATATGTAGATGACATATTATTGATTGGAAATGATATAGAACTATTAAGCAGTGTAAAAGGTTATTTGAATAACAGTTTTTCAATGGAAGACCTTGGTGAAGCATCGTATATATTAGGCATCAAGATTATAGAGATAGATCAAGACGCCTAATAGGGCTATCACAGAGTACATACCTGGACAAGATTCTAAAGAAGTTTAGAGTGGACGAAAGTAAGAAAGGATTCTTACCTATGTTACCAGGCAAGATCTTGAGTAAAACTCAAGGACCGGCTACGACAGAAGAAAGAGAAAGGATGAGTAAGATCCCCTATGCCTCGGCAGTAGGTTCTATTATGTATGCCATGCTATGTACTAGACCGGATATAGCACATGCTGTTAGTTTGACTAGCAGATATCAAAGTGATCCAGGAATGGAACACTGGACAGCGGTCAAGAATATCCTGAAGTACTTGAAAAGAACTAAGGATATGTTTCTTTGTTATGGAGGTGACCAAGAGCTCGTTGTAACAAGTTACACCGATGCAAGTTGGAACACTGATCCTGATGACTCTAAGTCACAGTCTGGGTACGTGTTTATATTGAATGGTGCTGCAGTAAGCTGGTCAAGCTCTAAGCAGTGCATGGTGGCGAAGTCTTCAACAGAATCAGAGTACATAGCGGCTTCAGAGGCTTCATCAGAAGCGGTATGGATGAAGAGGTTCATTGTAGAGCTCGGTGTGGTTCCTAGTGCATTGGACCCACTAGTCATCTACGGTGATAACATGGGTGCCATCGCCAATGCACAAGAACCAAGATCACACAAGAGGCTGAAGCATATCAAGCTGCGTTACACTCGATTCGCGAGTACATCGAAGATGGAGAAGTAAAGATTTGCAAAGTACACACTGATCTGAATGTAGCAGATCCGTGACTAAAGCTCTCCCTAGGGCAAAGCATGACCAACACCAGAATGCCATGGGTGTTAGGTACCTTACAATGTAATCTAGATTATTGACTCTAGTGCAAGTGGGAGACTGTTGGAGATATGCCCAAGAGGCAATAATAAAAGTGGTTATTATATATCTTTATGTTTATGATAAATGTTTATATACCATGCTATAATTGTATTAACCAAAACATTGATACATGTGTGATATGTAAACAACAATGAGTCCCTAGTATGCCTCTTAACTAGCTTGTTGATTAATAGATGATTAGTTTCATAATCATGAACATTGGATGTTATTAATAACAAGGTTATATCATTGTATGAATGATGTAATGGACACACCCAATTAAGCGTAGCATAAGATCACGTCATTAAGTTATTTGCTATAAGCTTTTGATACATAGTTACCTAGTCCTTATGACCATGAGATCATATAAATCACTTATACCGGAAAGGTACTTTGATTACATCAAATGCCACTGCGTAAATGGGTGGTTATAAAGGTGGGATTAAGTATCCGGAAAGTATGAGTTGAGGCATATGGATCAACATTGGGATTTGTCCATCCCGATGACGGATAGATATACTCTGGGCCCTCTCGGTGGAATGTCGTCTAATGTCTTGCAAGCATATGAATAAGTTCATAAGAGACCACATACCACGGTACGAGTAAAGAGTACTTGTCAGGAGACGAGGTTGAACAAGGTATAGAGTGATACCGATGATCAAACCTCGGACAAGTAAAATATCGCGTGACAAAGGGAATTGGTATCGTATGTGAATGGTTCATTCGATCACTAAGTCATCGTTGAATATGTGGGAGCCATTATGGATCTCCAGATCCCGCTATTGGTTATTGGTCGGAGAGAGTTCTCACCCATGTCCACATAGTTCGCGAACCGTAGGGTGACACACTTAAGGTTTGATGTTGTAATAGTAGAACTTGAATATGGAATGGAGTTCGAAGTATTGTTCGAAGTCTCGGATGGGATCCCGGACATCACGAGGAGTTCCGGAATGGTCCGGAGAATAAGATTCATATATAGGAAGTAATTTTATAAGTTTGAAAATGATCCGGTGAATTTATGGAAGGTTCTAGAAGGTTCTAGAAAAGTCCGGAAGAATTCACTTTGGAAGGAGGAGTCCCGGTGGGACTCCACCACCCATGGCCGGCCAACCCTAGAGTGGGGAGTCCAAGGTGGACTCCACCTAAGGTGGCCGGCCACCCCCCTCGTGGAAGGGTGGGAGTCCCACTTGAGGTGGGAATCCCACCTTGGGTAGGTTTCCCTACTACATGGAAGGTTTTGGGTTGGGGTCTTATTCGAAGACTTGTAGTCCAACACTTGGGGGTTCCACCTATATAATGAGGGGCCAAGGGGAGGGGGCCGGCCACCACAACCACACCACCTTGGCCGCACCCAAGGAGGCCGGCCACCCCCTCTCCCAAACCCTAGCCGCCCCCTCTCTCCTCCACCTCCCCGGCACGCTTAGCGAAGCTCCACCGGAGATCTCCATCGCCACCGCCACCACACTGTCGTGCTGCCGGATTCAAGGAGGAGCTACTACTTCCGCTGCCCGCTGGAACGGGGAGAAGGACGTCATCTTCATCAACACCGAACGTGTGACCGAGTATGGAGGTGCTGCCCGATTGTGGCACCGTGATCAAGATCTTCTACGCGCTTTTGCACGCGGCAAGTGATCGTCTACCGCAGCAACAAGAGCCTACTCTTGTAGGCTTTGGAAATCTTCAAGGGTGAGTCTCGATCATCCCCTCGTTGCTCCCGTCTTCTAGATTGCATCTTGGCTTGGATTGCGTTCTCGCGGTAGGAAATTTTTTGTTTTCTATGCAACGAATCCCTACAGCGGCTTGGGACGGTGTGCTCAAAAATGACTTAGCCCACTTCTTTTGCTTGTCAGAAAATACTGGCTTGGGCTCAGGCTCTCTTTTCGCCTCCATATCCGCCTTCCATTTCTCATAATCAGCAGCCGCGACCGCGTCAGTTTCCTCGGCACTACGTTCCCAAGGCTTCGTGGGGAGAGGCTTCAGTGATGGCTCCGGTACCTTTGTGGTCTTAGGTACATAAGGGTCCGGGTTAATAGTACAGGACTGCTTCTGCTTCTTCGCCGGAGGTGGATTGGGGGGCGGCGTCTGATCACCCGCCGGACGAGGACTGGGGGGCGGCAACTGATCACCCACCGGACGTTGTGGACTGGGGGGCGGCGTCGGCTGACGTGAATGAGGTGTAGGTGAACGATCACCACCACCACCACTGCCACCGCCACCAACACCGGAGGGGGGTGGACTTGTTGGCCTTGGCGCCTCGCCTGGAAACTTGATAAACTTCTTTTTCCATAGAATGAACTGGCGCTTGACATTTCCAAGTCTTCTCTCCCCTTCGGGTGTAGCAATGTCAATCTACAGGTCCTCAAACCCTTGGACTATGTCCTCCACCGTGACACGAGCATAGCCATCTTGAATGGGGTTGTTGTGGTCAAGTGCTCCAGGTAAACATGGTAAAGCACTGCCGATGGCTACCTTCATGGACATGTTCCCCACTGGATAATGTAGATGGCATTCTTTCATCTGCTTTACATCATCCACGAGGTAGCGAGGAGGCTCCGGTGCAGTAATATCGATCGCCGATGCATTAGCAGTAGCCGGCGGGGCCTCTGTGGAAGCCACGCTGCTTCTCCGCTGCTGGCTTCCGAGATCCGCTGGATGATCTTCATGCGTCCCAGCTGCCGATCTTTCTTGTACTAGTATATTCAGGGTTTTCTTCATCTCATCGAATTCTGATGCCAACCGCGCCACAACATCTGCATCCCGATCCATCTTTCTCTTATTGCTTCTGTAACCGTACGGGTCATTGTCCTGGGAGAATCCTATTTTCCACGGAATGGCCCCCATGCCTCGTACACGTCCTCCGTGTTCAGGATTCCCTTTATATTCGACGAGAATCCAGACGGGACCTTCATACTGCTCATGCATTCAAAAAAGATGACCTTATCTTCTTTGGTAAGAGCGTAGCTGGCACGACCTTGAAACCATTCCGGATGCCGGTTATCAGGATCTTTCAAACGTTGCTGGTCCTGCCGTGCTTCCTTTGTATCATTTGTCTTCCCATACACGCCCAAGAAGCTTAGCAGGTTCACGCAAATATTCTTCGTAACATGCATCACATCGATTGCAGAGCGGACATCTAGGACTTTCCAATATTCTAGCTCCCAAAATATAGATTTCTTCTTCCACATGGGTGCGTGCCCGTCAGCTCCCTGCGGAACTGATTGCCCGCCAGGACCCTTTCCAAAGATGACTTTCAAATCCTTGACCATATCAAATACCTCCGCACCAGTACGTTCCGCAGGCTTCGGCCGGTGATCTGCCTTGCCGTTGAAATGCTTGCCTTTCTTTCTTACATTATGATATCGGTGAAGAAATCGACGATGCCCCAGGTACACGTTCTTCTTACAATTTGGCAAATACACACTTTCAGTCTCATGTAAGCAGTGCGTGCATGCATTATATCCCTTATTTGTCTGTCCCGATAGGTTACTAAGAGCAGGCCAATCGTTGATGGTTACGAAAAGCAACGCTCGTAGGTCAAATTCCTCTTCTTTGTGCTCATCCCACACACGTACACTAGGTCTGCCCCACAACTGTAAAAGTTCATCAACTAATGGCCTTAGGTACATATCGATGTCATTGCCGGGTTGCTTCGGACCTTGGATGAGCACTGACATCATAATGAACTTCCGCTTCATGCACAACCAAGGAGGAAGGTTGTAGATGCATAGAGTCATGGGCCAGGTGCTATGGCTGGAGCTCTGCTCGCCAAAAGGATTCATGCCATCTGTACTTAGACCAAATCTTATGTTCCTTGCGTCAGCTGCAAAATCTTTAAACTCTCTATCGATCTTTCTCCATTGCGTTCCATCTGCGGGGTGTCTCAACTCCCCGTCCGACTTACGGTCCTCTTTGTGCCATCGCAACAACTTTGCATGCTCTTTGTTCCTGAACAGACGTTTCAACCATGGTATTATAGGAGCATACCACATCACCTTGGCGGGAACCCTCTTCCTGGGTTTCTCGCCCTCAACATCGTCACCAGGGTCATCGCCTCTGATCTTATAACGCAATGCAGTGCATACCGGGCATTCATTCAAATTCTCGTATTCACCGCGGTAGAGGATGCAGTTGTTAATGCATGCATGTATCTTCAGAACCTCTAAACCTAGAGGGCAGACAACCTTCTTTGCTTCGTACGTACTGGAGGGCAACTCGTTATTCTTTGGAAACATATTCTTCATTATTTTCAGCAAATTTTCAAATCACTACAAAGGAAAACATTTTTTTTGACAAATCACTTTCGTCATGTTAAGGCCAATTTTCGTCAAGGATTACTTCGCGGTGACAAAATTTGATCGTCATGGGGTTCGTCAAGGAAGCTCCGTCATAAAATATCGGGGGTGACGGTATGCATTTTTTCATCAACGTCAAATGTTTGTTGGTGACGACCTGCAAATTCGTCAACATCAAAGGTTCATTGTTGACAGACAGGTTTGTCACGAAAAATTGCAACTTTCGTCAATATCTAAATCTTGGGAAGTTTCTGATTGGTCCAAAAAAAGCATACGTGGCCTTACATGTGGGTCCATTTGGCTTCTGACAACATGGGTCCGACGGCACTGACATGGATATCTGTCATGTGGGACCGGCATGGTGCTGACTGGTGGGACCCACAAAATATTATGACAAGCTGGACCCACAATATTCTGACCGGTGGGATCCACAAAATTCAGACAAGTGGGACCAGGTTGTTGCTGACATATGGGTCCCAATAATGCTGACTGGTGGGACCCACAAATTCTGACAAGTGGGACCAGAAATTGGTGCCACGTGGTTTCATTTAATAGTGACGTTGTGACATTTTCCGTCACCTTTTGAATTTGACAAAATTTGAGAGCATTTGAATTATTTGCGAAATTTGGGAAACAAAAAAACTGGCGAAATATCAAAAAGTAGACAATAAATATCATACTTAAATGGTGGCACAAGAAGTATATATGTCTCTCACAGACCGAAAGATTCATAAGAAAATTACAATTGGAACACAAAGAAATTAAAAGACCTATGATTAATAATGTTGTAGGACGGTGGTGCAATAGATTAGTTGCCCTGGGATTGAGACATGGATGGTGGCTGGGATGTCCTCAAGAGCAAATTAAGCACGGCATCCATTTCTGTCAGCCTCTTTTCATAAGCCAGAGTCTTTTCTTCTTGGGCTTTCTTCACAGCTTCAAGTTCTTCCTCCTGCTTCTTCCTGATCTCTTCAAATTTTTGATCTTGTTCTTGCGGTCTTGCATCTCTCAACGTAGTACGTTTCATTTACTGTATGGAGTTACGCTCTTGATCTGCCGAGTCCTTGTTGTAGCTCTCGGCTGCGTGTAGCTGAGACAGAAGACTTCACGGAACTTGTTGCGACGCCCAATCTTGGTAGGAATGTCTTTGTTGCAGGTGGTGGATGGGCTTTTCTCGCTCAGAACTAGCTGAACAATTTGCAAATCAGTCAAATCAGGTTCATCTTCATTGCGTGGCGCCGCTTTTTTTGCCACCATTTGATCCTGCATAAAGATTACAATCATTGCATGGACAACATACAAAACTGGATTATATTATATTGTGCTAATAAGAAATATTTCTTACATATGCACTTTTTGCTTCAGCACTCATAATGTTATCCTTGTTAGTGTGTGTGATTCTAAAAATTCAATTGGAGAGGTTTCTTCTTCCTGTGCTTAGCCTTGCTTGAAAAATGTAGAATGCACATTACCATTGTACACATGTGTATGTGAAGTATGAAGCGTATTGGGAAATTCAGAACACTTACTAGATGTTCCCGAGTGAGCAACATAGCTTCGAGATCCGGTGGTATGGAACTGTTTCACAGCTTCTCTGTTCTTTCCATTTATTACACACAGTCCTATGTTCGGTACATGCATTTTATTTATCCAGATCGAGAGAAATGTAAGAATTGATGTTGTTATTGAAAGGAATAACGTTTATGTACCTGGTACTTCTCATCAAACCATCTTTTCACCAGTTCTTTCCAGCTTTTCTCTTCTACATGATCTGGCTTCTTGAGATATGCTTGCTCCAGTGTGAGATTTTTAATTTTCGGCCAATACTCCTTTTAAAGCCTATATCGGAACTGCCGAATACTAACTTGCAGCATATCAGTGCACACATCTTGAGCCACCTCATCATTTTTGTCCATATTAAACTTTCCCTTCAAAATAGTGATGCATTAATCAGTTGATTCTTAGATAGTTGATCATGTAGCATACTAATTAGGTTAAACCAAGATTGTACAGGACTCACCGCTACTGTACTTATAGCATGAGGAATGACATGTTTGAGAGTTTCATCTTTCTTGTCTTGTGTCCGATGTGTTGCAAGCGGCATTTTTTCACGGATGTGAATACCAACCTCATTGCTCAGCTTTGCTGACTGGACATAATCCTTGGGTCTCCTGACATCAGCAGTGAATTCAATTGGCATCTTATTGCCACCATGTCTTCTTGTGTACTCATGTAGTCCATGGCCCATGGTACGTCTGCGTCCACCTCTCTTTCTCTTAGTACCGCCAGATGTTGTCAATGTCTCTAAAAGAAGAGATATGAAATGATTCTCTTTTATATGAAAATATGCGGTACAGTGTTTAGTTTTTACAAATTTTCATACCTTGCCGCTCAAAGTTTACAATTTGATTGTCCTCAGGAGATGAGGTGCTGCCTCCAGATGTCATGATCTGGTTAGGTGAGGGTGCTCCTTCGGTGTTCGGACCAGCGATGGCCGTCGGCTCATCGGATGACCCAGCTTCGGGTTCGGTTGTTGCCATTGATCTTGTTGCAATGTTGGATGGTGCAACTTCAGGTATGGATCGCTTCTTCTCGTGCAACTATTGCGAAGAAGCAACTATCTACAAGCAAAGTAGAGGCTACATTAGTAGGAAACATTTAGCATGTACGTATTTCCTATCATAGTTCGAGACATAGTTCCACAGACACTGAGCTAAAGTTTTGCCGACGGTGCGCGATCCTCATCTGAATGAAGATCATCATCAGCGGTAGCTATCTCTTACGGATTCGGTTCATACGAAGGGTCCTCTTCGACCTCCATCTCTTTGCAGTCTGTGTCCTTTAGATTGTTACTAGTTCCTATTTGTACCCCACCATACACTAATGTACGTGCAAAACCAGAGAAATCTTTCTGAAATTTGTGGCCAGGTCCATATCTTTCAGCGATTTTTTTTTCCATGCGTACTACATTTTCTTGCATTTGTTTCTCCTTGGCAAGCTCATATGCCGGCTTGACGGGGTTTTGTGTCTCCGCTGAAATAATCGGAAGAGCGGAGCGTGAACAAAACATAAGAGGGGGCCAATTCCATAGAAAACAGCAAATAATTGTCTTTGCAAAATATTGTACAGCAGCAAATGATTGAAAACATAAGAGTCTACGTATGATGTCGGCGAACAAAACATAAGAGGGGGCATATGCCAGGCTAAGGGACGTCATGTGCTTTTAGATATCTACTCGTAACAAATAATTGACACATGAGACTCCCCTCGCACACTGAATTATGCATGTCTGTTGATAGCTGGTTTCAGTCTGTTATTGGACAACTACCACCTCACATGGTGGATACTACCCTTCTGGTTGCTTGGCGGGCTTGGTATGCACGTAATGAGGTATCGGTAGTTCAGTCCTATACCGATAGAAGTTCAGATATGTGCTGATAGAAGTTCAGATATGTGCTGATAGAAGTTCAGATTTGTGCTGATAGAAGTTCAGATATGTGCTGAAATTTGATTTTTGACTTTTGAAAGACATAGATAAACAAAAATTGTGGAAATAAATAGACTGATGAAACAAAGTACATGATTAAAAAAACTTCATTACATTGTTAAGACGTGCATTGCACGTGCAAACTAACTAGTTCCATAGAAAACAGCAAACAATTGTTCTAGATCAAACTCTGCTTCCCTCTGAAACTGAGGAATAAAAGTCTGAAGCAATGTCGTTGTTCACTGTAGCTCGTCAGGCTGTTTTCGGCAACGGCTGGAATTAGTTCAGTTAAGTGTTTCGGCAAACAATTGTCTATGCAAAAGATTGTACATCAGCGGGATGGCAAAGATTGTATAGCACGGCATAATTGTCTCTGCAATAAAAACGATAAACCCTATACGTATGATGTCGGGATTGGATCTATCAAATATGCAAGATCTAGATATAGGTCAAACAGGCGTGGTAGACATGTAAAACCGATCTCTCGATCTAACCATCCGAAAAACACAACAACAAGCCGATCACCGACAGATTTACCTTGGTGTTTCTTCGAGCTGGGCGCCTTCTTCGGCGTGTGTGCGCGATTTTCCTCCCCCCCGACGTTTCGACGACTGCCGGCCATGGCGACCACCGGCCGGGGAGATAGATGCGAGATGGAAGAACGTCCGGCGAAAACACCGGATCGGGGTGAGCACGAGAGGATGAGGTCGGGGGGGTGGGGAGTTAAGATGCTCGTAAATCATGCGGGAGAGGCACGACGTATATAAGGGAGGGCAAAATATTTGATAGGTGGGGTGCGCGGGAGGAGTGGGGGGAACAAAAAATTTGGGCGTTTTGGCAGCCGGCGTACTACAATTTGGAGGGAACAAGTTTTTGCCGTGAAAGAAAAAATATTACTCTGAAAATGGAACTGTACATGTATATTTTAATTAAAAAATGACAGAAAATGAGTAAAACTCATAATACATGCTAAATTCAATGTAAAATCATCAGTAACTAGTGGGACTGAGTAAATGTTGTGACATTCATGTGGAAAATTCAAATTTAAATTTTTCATGAGGTTTGGTGTAGTTTGATGTGAATTTACACAAGTGAGGGCATTTTCGGCATAATGGTCAAATCGTCGACCCCGGAAGTTGTAAAACCTTTTGCATGTGAGGTATATGTGAGAACACATCCCACATATACATGTTATTGTTCACACATGTGAGATTTTGTCTGAAAACACTTGTGGAACCTCATGTTGGTTGGGTCGATCCATGTGTGGACCCACATCGATCATGTCGGTGAAGGGCTCTTTTTCAAGCAAGCTGCACTTCAAAGACTCAGATTGAGCTGCAAATTTTTGTGAGTGGTCATGAAGGGTAGGTATGTGTGCCTAAGGAGTTTCAGATTTTTCTGACAATTTTAGGTGTTTGTTGATTTTTTTATTAAAAAATGACAGAAAACGAGTAAAACTCATAATAAATGCTAAATTCAATGTAAAATCATCAGTAACTAGTGGGACTGAGTAAATGTTGTGACATTCATGTGGAAAATTCAAATTTAAATTTTTCATGAGGTTTGGTGTAGTTTGATGTGTTGAAGTGATGCCTACTTTGGTATAATTGTGCACTTCGTCCACAAATGAGCATTTGTTTTTTATGTATGTTGAAAAAATGACTAACATGCCATAATTGTTCTGACCTAACCTATAGTCCGAACAAAGGCATGTAGTCAACATTTTGTTGTACATTTGAAGTTGTAAATCATATGGTTTTAAATAATTTTGAAGTGCAACTTTATGATTCAATGTATTTTTCGGTGTCTTTGATGTTTTGCCATTGTGAACTTATTGACAGAGATTACATAATAGCAGTGGGCTCCATTTTTGCATGAGATACTTTGTGTTTGACTTTTGAACTTACAGGATAGCAACCACCATCTACCCCACAGCCTCATTAAATAGCGGTTGTAGGCAGTTACTACTACTTATTGTATTTATAATGCCCCTGGTTGGTTTTGCCTTCTGCCCTCCCTTGTTCATGCGGTGAAGCAAGTCTCCTTCATCTTCTTTCTCTCTCTTTTGTGCTGAAAAACTCTTTTCTCTCTGAAGATTTTCGTTTGTTTTGAGAGGTAGGAAAATATGTTTTTACATGTCACTACTTCACCTCACCTCCTTTTTCTCTGTTTGTTGAAAATCCTTTTTGTCCTCCGAATAATCTTGTTTGTTCAGATCTATGGATATATGTGTATGATTTCAGATCTATGGATAGATTTCTATGAATATGCCCCACCTACCTGTATTTTTTACTAGCTTTGGTAATTGCTAAATATACACAGGATGAACTGTGTTGTTTGTGGTTCGATGGGCAATCATTGTCAGCAGAGGCGGGAGACTCTCGGTTCATTTCGTTGTTATCTTGGAAGCAGATTTGATGACTTTATGGTATATATCCTTTTTTAGAATGTATCTTTTTTGTTGATAGATTCTAGACTATATCCTTATTTTCTGCATTTTTGTTCTACTGTTTTTTCAGACTGTGCCTTGTTTTGTGAGGAGGCAGTTCAACAACCTTGTTGGTAATATCTTTTTTGTCGTTACATCGGATGAAGTGAAGTACAAATTTCATGTTAAGAAAGGCATTCGAAGACACGTGTTTTTGGAAGTAGATACCAAAAATTTCTTCATGACTACGACCTGAAAGTTGGTGACTGTATCATGTTTGGGTTTGATAGTGCTCCTGAACTGTTTGGGATTTTTGCAGAAGGTCCTGATGGCACTGAAAAGCATCGTGTCGATGGTAATTCTGTTTTCTCCTTTACCATGTGTTGCCCATTTTTTTAATATAACTGATGTTATATCTCCTCTTTTTTTATTCTTTTATTAATTTTAAATTTGTATGTAGAAATTCCAACTGCAGTTGTCCACACTAAAGGTGTTATGCTTACTACTGCTCAAACATTGAAGAAGGAACAACTTCTCCGTGAGCGTGGTCTTGGTCTTGGTGTTGTTTTTGTGCACACCTTGACGAATACTGATTTGAAGGGCAATGGACTGGTATAATTCTCCTTTTCTTTATGTAATCTTAGTTATCCTTTATATCCTTCCCATATATAATTTAATTTTTATTATTCAGCATATACCGAAGGAAGTTGTTAGGTCCTTGAATATCTCTGAAAGCGGGGAGGCATGTTTTTTTGTTGATGACTATGGCTACCGCCCTCAGGGTGCATACTACACTACTACTGATGGAAGGATGAAGTTCGATTCCTGCTGGTCGGAGTTTACTAAGGAGTATAACTTTGAATCTGGGAATGTTGTTCTCATTCTTTTCAACCAGGGCGGCCGTGGTGGTATTGAAGTTTCAGTTGATATCATATGATATAATCTTTATCATATGATATAATTGTTTTAGTCTACAATCTGTGTGTGCCCATTGTGTGTTTATGTCATTTCGCTACCCTGGCCGCTCTTGTGTGAAGGGATTGTATAGTGGGATTATGTAGGGGGTACACTTTATGATTGACTATTTGGTCCTGCATTTTTTCTACCGCAGTTCAATTTTCACTGATTTTAATTGTTCATTTTTTGCAAATTAATATGTACTTCCCTGGGCCTTGGGAAAAACAGAACAAGCCCACTAGGCTGGAAGTTAAGTGTTTTACTTCCCTGGGCCTTGGGGAAAACAGAACAAGCCCACTAGGCTGGAAGTTAAACAACTGGGTATGATTGCCCAGGTTCCAAATAACAAAAGTAGAACATAGTCTTTGAAACATGACATAGTTTAACCATGAACCTCCAGGGGAACAACTAAACAGAAACTAAATTTAGTGGAGAACATGAGGGCCAACAGCTGGACCGACGAGCGGGATGAGGCCAGTCCTGACGTAGTCCCTGAAGAAATTGCCAAAGGCAGCGTGCTTCGCCTTGCTAGCAGGCTTGTGCTTCTGCTTGCTACCTTTTCCAGCTCCCGTCGCGTGCTGGATCAGACACTCGAGATCGTTCGGGAAAACCCTGCCGCAGAATGGGCAATGTGGCTTTCCGTTACGACGGAAAGGGATCTGGCCAGTCTTCAGCTTCTTCAGAATGAAGCGGCTCTTCCGGTCCCGGTCCTCCTTGTCGCTGTCAACGTCCTCAGAGTCTTCCTGCGATTTTGAAAGTAAAGAAGAAGTGAGAGAAGGAAATTAACTGAAATACAATTGAAGCATTAAATATTTTTGTATGAACATTATTAAGAATTAATCATGTAGAATCAACATTTATGATCCAGATCCAACCATACATAATTACTTCACTAATATAAATAACCACCAATTTAAACTGTTGTCACAACTTGTTCATGGGTAGTCCAATCATTATTTCAGTATTATAACTAAGCACCAATTTAAGAGAAAATGGTGATTATAAATTTCATGGATCAGGGATCAATCATCTGTTCCCTGAAGATGTACTGATTCATAAAACAATATGGATTCATGACGTCAATAAGCAGGAATTGAACAAAAATTGTGGTCATAAATTACATGCAACTGATAATTCATTTGTTCCCCAAATAAAAATGATGTACACACTATGGTTTCATCGTATAAATAAGCACCAGTTTAAGACAAATGGTGATTATAAAATCCATGTATCAGATCAATTAATAGTACCTATAATATAATTCTTGTAATCATAATCACTCTGGTATGATTCATATTCGGATGAATTTAAGTTTGAAATGCAGTGAGCGTTACACTAAGCAGGTATGATTCATCACACAAAAGGAATCATTACAGTTGAATCAAGATGTGCATCAAATATTACAGATCTAGTAACTACAAACCATAAATCAGATGAGCAAGAACCCCAGAATCATCAATTTGTACAAGAAGTCGCAGACAGGGCAAATCAATCTACCCTATGAGCAAACCCTATGGTGAACAGTAAGATCAAGAAAAACAGGGGATCGATCGGAATAGTAGAGTACCTCGCTGCAGTTGTCGGAGGCCTCCTCTTCGAACTCGTCGCACTCTCTGGGGCCATATAGCTCGCGGTACTGCCTGGAGTGGCGGTAGAACGGGTCATTCGGATCGAAGCCCTGGTCATCTGCTTGTGCCGTGGGAGCGAGGATGTCTCCCTTGGCCTCATCAGCGACGGCGACCACGGCCGGTTGGGCGGAGCCCTCCACGGTCACGGCGCGGCGAAGAGCGGCTCCAGTTCCGGAAGAAGATCCCGCCTCCGCGACGTCGACTACTACCGGACCATCGCCGTCGCCTCTGTCGACGTTGACGACCGCACTCGCCTCCGGCTCGTCTCCGTGAACACGCTTCATCTTCGGGATCTTCGGTGGAAGGGGAGGTCGGTGTTGCGCTGGTGGAGGTGCAAGCAGGGTTTTTCGCCAGAGATTGGGGAATAGAAGTTGCGGGTGGGAGAGACGATGGGCCCGATGGATATACAGTAGGTGCTGCCGTTTGGGTTCCTCTGTCTGACGCGTGGGTGTGAAAACGTGGATTGCTGCATGTAGTCAGTCCACTTTCCCATTACTTTGACATGGGTCCCACGCATGACGGATGGGCTGGCACAGAATTTTCAGTATGGGTATTAAAAACTCTAAAATATTTGAAATACGAATTAGTGATCACACATAGCCTCTTCTTGAGTTTAGGGGATGAATTTTTGAAAATTTTCAAACCAAACTGCCAAGATAGCATGCTAGCGTCATTACCCACATGTTGATGCACCCTTATGCCAAATTTCAGTCCATTTCAAGTTAGCTACCTCAAAAAATGGTCAAGAACTGCCCGTTCGAGGTAGACGGGCATAATCTTTCACTACGCACCTCACTTTTGTGAGTGCTTTGGTAGGGAAACAAATTTTTTTCTAGTTTGTTATTTTCCATGGAAAGTGTTAGCCACACATTGGCCAATACACAAGGTTTGGAAAGATTTCAACAAATTTTCAATTTTATATGAAAGTTTGAGTGTTTGGTGAAACCTAGGTTGACCTAATTGCACTAAGAGGTTGTCAAACCTTTTTCCAAGTGAAACTTCTGTTGTAGGGTAATGTGGTGACTTTAAATGAGACCAGCACGTGCTCCCAATTTTCCCAATGCCGAAAATGCCCTCACTTGTGTAAATTCACATCAAACTACACCAAACCTCATGAAAAATTTAAATTTGAATTTTCCACATGAATGTCACAACATTTACTCAGTCCCACTAGTTACTGATGAGTTTTTGGCGATTTCCCCCTCTTTTCGTCCGAAACCCCATGATCTTTTCGTTTGGTGAGTTTTTGGCGATTTCCCCCTCTTTTCGTCCGAAAACCCCTCGTTCGACACATGTCCACCATGCGGACACCATGCCACCAACTCCAAAAAATCAAAACCCATAGCAACCAAGGTGTCATATCACAATGTGCACAAGGGTGCCAAATCATGCCCCAAATCCATGGTGGTTTGGTCAGTTTTTGGCGATTTCCCCCTCTTTTCGTCCGAAAACCCCTCTTTCGACACATGTCCACCATGGGGACACCAAGCCACCAACTCGAAAAAATCAGAACCTATAGCAACCAAGGTGTCATATCACAATGTGCACAAGGGTGCCAAATCATGCCCCAAATCCATGGTGGTTTGGTCAGTTTTTGGCGATTTCCCCCTCTTTTCGTCCGAAAAACCCTCTTTCGACACATGTCCACCATGGGGACACCAAGCCACCAACTCCAAAAAATCAGAACCCATAGCAACCAAGGTGTCATATCACAATGTGCACAAGGGTGCCAAATCATGCCCCAAATCCATGGTGGTTTGGTCAGTTTTTGGCGATTTCCCCCTCTTTTCGTCCGAAAACCCCTCGTTCGACACATGTCCACCATGGGGACACCATGCCACCAACTCCAAAAAATCAAAACCCATAGCAACCAAGGTGTCATATCACAATGTGCACAAGGGTGCCAAATCATGCCCCAAATCCATGGTGGTTTGGTGAGTTTTTGGCGATTTTCCCCTCTTTTCGTCCGAAAACCCCTCGCTCGACACATGTCCACCATGGGGACAACATGCTACCAACTCCAAAAAATCAAAACCCATAGCAACCAAGGTTTCATATCACAATGTGCACAAGGGTGCCAAATCATGCCCCAAATCCATGGTGGTTTGGTGAGTTTTTGGCGATTTCCCCCTCTTTTCGTCCGAAAACCCCTCGTTCGACACATGTCCACCATGGGGACACCAAGCCACCAACTCCAAAAAATCAAAACCCATAGCAACCAAGGTTTCATATCACAATGTGCACAAGGGTGCCAAATCATGGCCCAAATCCATGGTGGTTTGGTCAGTTTTTGGCGATTTCCCCCTCTTTTCGTCCGAAAACCCCTCTTTCGACACATGTCCACCATGGGGACACCAAGCCACCAACTCCAAAAAATCAGAACCCATAGCAACCAAGGTGTCATATCACAATGTGCACAAGGGTGCCAAATCATGCCCCAAATCCATGGTGGTTTGGTCAGTTTTTGGCGATTTCCCCCTCTTTTCGTCCGAAAACCCCTCTTTCGACACATGTCCACCATGCGGACACCATGCCACCAACTCCAAAAAATCAAAACCCATAGCAACCAAGGTGTCATATCACAATGTGCACAAGGGTGCCAAATCATGCCCCAAATCCATGGTGGTTTGGTCAGTTTTTGGCGATTTCCCCCTCTTTTCGTCCGAAAAACCCTCTTTCGACACATGTCCACCATGGGGACACCAAGCCACCAACTCCAAAAAATCAGAACCCATAGCAACCAAGGTGTCATATCACAATGTGCACAAGGGTGCCAAATCATGCCCCAAATCCATGGTGGTTTGGTGAGTTTTTGGCGATTTTCCCCTCTTTTCGTCCGAAAACCCCTCGCTCGACACATGTCCACCATGGGGACAACATGCCACCAACTCCAAAAAATCAAAACCCATAGCAACCAAGGTGTCATATCACAATGTGCACAAGGGTGCCAAATCATGCCCCAAATCCATGGTGGTTTGGTGAGTTTTTGGCGATTTCCCCCTCTTTTCGTCCGAAAACCCCTCGTTCGACACATGTCCACCATGGGGACACCAAGCCACCAACTTCAAAAAATCAAAACCCATAGAAACCAAGGTGTCATATCACAATGTGCACAAGGGTGCCAAATCATGCCCCAAATCCATGGTGGTTTGGTCAGTTTTTGGCGATTTCCCCCTCTTTTCGTCCGAAAACCCCTCTTTCGACACATATCCACCATGGGGACACCAAGCCACCAACTCCAAAAAATCAAAACCCATAGCAACCAAGGTGTCATATCACAATGTGCACAAGGGTGCCAAATCATGCCCCAAATCCATGGTGGTTTGGTCAGTTTTTGGCGATTTCCCCCTCTTTTCGTCCGAAAACCCCTCTTTCGACACATGTCCACCATGGGGACACCATGCCACCAACTCCAAAAAATCAAAACCCATAGCAACCAAGGTGTCATATCACAATGTGCACAAGGGTGCCAAATCATGCCCCAAATCCATGGTGGTTTGGTGAGTTTTTGGCGATTTTCCCCTCTTTTCGTCCGAAAACCCCTCGCTCGACACATGTCCACCATGGGGACAACATGCCACCAACTCCAAAAAATCAAAACCCATAGCAACCAAGGTGTCATATCACAATGTGCACAAGGGTGCCAAATCATGCCCCAAATCCATGGTGGTTTGGTGAGTTTTTGGCGATTTCCCCCTCTTTTCGTCCGAAAACCCCTCGTTCGACACATGTCCACCATGGGGCCACCATATTATGTTATTGTTCACCACTTTGAGATTTTTTCGATGAAAAATTTCAGATAAATGAGTAAAAGTCATAAAGAAAATTTGAATCACAATTTTTGGTGATTTTTACGTCTGGTATGTTTTGATTTTGAAGAACTCTACTGCTCTGAACATTTAGTTTACTAGCACTTTGAAGTACTAGGATGTACACAACATAAAATTGAAACCTCCCAAGACAATTGTTAACATATCATGGCAAAATATTTACAGTTTCAAAAGAATGGACTACTAGCCAAAAGCACCTCACGCAGGAGGGAGACCAAACCAAAAGATCAGGGGGTCATGCAGCAGAAGAGATGATCAATCCACCATCAGCAGGACTCTGTCGACCACGATCTTGCGGTAGAGCTCGTACGAGACCCAAGCATCAATGGCTGCATACTCGATGTTCATATTTGGAAGTGGGAAGTCCCCCCACGATGCTGTGCCGATGGTGGTGGAACTTCTTCTTCATATCACCGAACCATGAATCAATGAGTCTTGCTGCCATGGTAGCCATGCCAGCCCTCGCATGACCAGTGTACTTGAAGTACTCGTCCTGGAGATCGACGTAGTACTCACAAGGAATCTCCATGTGCCATGTCCTCCACAGAACTCTCTTGTCACCACGGATGTCAACAGTCGCAAACGTAGTGCCTTCTCGAAAGAAATCGCAGATAGCCGGAGACTCCCACCAGTTAGCACTGCAGTAAACAAAGTAATGTACTAGTCACAGATTAGTTACAAATATGCAAGAACCTACAGAGGAGACGAAGATGAAACAAATTAATAAATCGGGAACAATGTGTAGCAGATTTAGATCGGGAATGTACTGCTTTTCTGGAACAATGTCTAGCAGATTTAGATCGGGAATGTACTGATTTTCGGGAACAAAGTCTAACGAAAGTCAAAGAGAGACAGAACGGCGGCAAGTAAAAAACCCCAATCGAAAGATTAAAAAAGGGGATTAGTTCTTACGCTGCGTAGTGGAACACCAGCACATGTCGACGCATGCAGAGTTGAACCACGGCGATCTTCTTCTCGTCCTCGGCTCGATGGTTGGTGTACTCGAAGTCGAGGCCGACGAACTTGTGCTCGTCCTCCATGAGCCACTCCGTGTACATGTCGAGGACGTGGCGCACTTCCCAGGGGTCGTTGGTGTAGAACACCTCCAGCTCCTCGTCGTCGTGGATGTGGACTGCGCGCGTGCTAGTCCAGTTGTAAATTTGCTGCTCATCCATGTCCATGGCGACGCAGCGGCGGGAGACGAAGATAATGAGGGAGAGGAGACGACGAGAAGTGTGGAAACCAGGATGCGGTGCGAATATTGAGACGGTAGGGGAGGGGGAAGGGGATAAATATCATCCCCATTAATTACTCCGTGCGAATATTAACACGGTAGACGAAGAGAAAACTGACGCGGGTCTAGTCCAACAGACGCGCATTCGATCGTGTTGTCACATCAAAACCCAGCACCGCCCATTTGCACTCCTCTTGACCTACCGAAATTTACTCCACGATATAACTTGCCATCATATCACGACCTCCTTCAGCCGCCGCCAGATCTCGCCACATCTCTCGCCGCCACAGCTCGCCACGTCTCTCGCCGGCGAGACTTGTAAGACTCTCGCTCCGCGTCGAGACCAAGGATGGCGCCTACTAGTGGAGTACGTAAATAACATGTACGTCTCGCGATCGATCGTTGTTTCCGATTTGTAATCTTTCTTCAGATTTTTTGCAGTGTCCAGTTTGCTTTGACAAGAAGGGGATGTGCGGCGGAGGGGGAGTCGCGTTAGGTTTTTTCGTGCAAACACTACAAGAGGGTTTTGAGGAGAAGACGGTACATGCACTTATAAGTTTAAAATTCATTCAGATGTTTTATTAATTCGCCGCCACATCAAAGTTTAACACGTGATCCTAGTAGTTATTGCTAGTTTAGTACTATTATTCAGATGTGTGTAATAATTGTTGGTCACCATATGTATTAACCGCTTATTTATGGTTGAGTTTTAGGATAGTTGTGATAACTTTTACGTTCATACCAGTTTTATGATAGTTGTAGCTGTTAGAGATAGAGGTATCGGTAGTTCAGTCCTATACCGATAGAAGTTCAGATATGTGCTGATAGAAGTTCAGATATGTGCTGATAGAAGTCCAAGATCTGAGACTCGGTGATTATCCGAGTAGACGCATATTTAACTTACTTTTGTATTAACTCTACTGAATTTAGGTCATCCCTTGCTACTATAGACCGTATTTCCTTAAGAAGTATGGTGTCCAGACCTCCCACAGGACAACTTTTGAAGCTGCACTCAAAACCAAAGATGGCCATGCATTTGTTGTTAATGTTACCAACAGAGCTGGCAGAACCTATATCAACGGAAGATTTTGGAACGAATTTGCTAGAGTGTACAATTTTAAGGTTGGCATGGAGTTAATTTTCAGAGTTAACTCATCTGGTCAGGATACTCTTGTAATAACTGGAACTGAACCACTAATCCATCCAGGTAATTTTCCACCTTTGGACAGAATGATTGATCATATTAATTATTCCATCTTATGTCAGTTATTTTAATTATGCAGCTTACTACCAGTTGTCCTGTACGAAGCGTGACATTGTTGACTCGCTCAGTAGTACTGATGGAACAATGATAAATTGGAGGATGATGCATACCGTCATTCTTCAGGTGGACAACTTGGACTACCTTGTTGAGTACCACAATGCTGGAGATTATGATCAAGGAGCACTAGTTGTCCCAATGCTGCATACTCTGAATTGGACAAACAGCGAAAATTACAAAAAACACGTGGTAAGCAGTAGATCATATCATTTCATTAAGTTTGCGACCTACATTACGTACAAGTGTTAACTAAACTATGTCCCTACTATTGGAACAGAAAATCCCTAGCCGCTTGGTTCCTAAAGATATGGAACAATATGGTGCAATCAGTATTGTGTGCCATCCCAGTACTTTGGTGCGTGCGTCCTACGCAATTTCTTCAGACGATGGTCGTCTCTGCGTCAGTGGGTGGAAGGAGTTCATGGACAAGGAAAAGCACCTTCAGATGGGTGACAAGATGCTGTTCTTGCTTTACAGGAAATGCAGGGGTTTACTTGTTTGCTACCCATGTGCCTGAAATCGATCTGGAGTAGCTAGTCCGTGATTCATGGTGCCCGTGTGTCCAACTATGCAGCCCCTTTAGGTTTAAATTAAGTTGTAAGACTCTTTATGCGATTGTCGATTTTGCTTGTGTTAAAACAATAGTTAGTCATATCGTGCTGCTGGTTGTAATCGTGTCAAGTGTCGATTAATTAAAACCATTGTCAAAGTTATGTTACCGACATGTTGGCTTTCTTATATTTGTCCATATTTTTGCTTATATTAATTTGCTCTTAAACCCTTCTGGATAATTCAATGACAAGTTCGAGATCGTAAACATCTAAATAAGAACATTTCAAATGTTTGGAACAAAACATATAGTTGTATGCATTACATGTTTCTATCAATTTAAATCACTATCTTCTTCTGAATTTTTTCCCTCGTCATCATGTATGTTCTCTTCCAATATGAGACTATCTTCCTGATTCTCTAGTTCATCTTCGCTCATATCCATGTCAACATTGGGACTATCTTCCCCATTCTCTAGTTCACGAATTGTACGAGCATCATGAATACGTACAACTTCAGCAGCATGATGATCATCCTCCTCTGCTTCCACCTCTGCTTCCTCGTCTAGGTCGACAACATCATGAAATGTATGGTCGACTGAACCTTCATCCTCCTGGTATGCGTCTTCATTCCGTACAAATGCATCATCGTTACCATCTTCTAATTCTGGAACGTCGTACACATGTCTATGGCTGAACTTCTGCACCACTTTCCACGGATCACCAAACTTTGTATCCTCCAAATAGAAGCATGTTTCAGCTTGACTGGCCAATATGAATGGTGAATTCTTGAACCATAGGATAGAAGTGTTAACGCTTTTAAAATAACCATCATCTTTTATCTTGGAACCCTTGCCCGCAAGGTCGAACCAGTCGCAACGAAACAAGTACACGGACCTGTCACCGTGTTTGTTAGTCCCGTACTGCAGTTCAAGAACTTCTTGCAGAACACCATAGTAGTCGGTCTCATCTGCATCACCAAAAGATCCCTTAGTCGCTACGCCCGAATTTTGAGTCTTCAGGTCTTTATCCCGAGTAAGCGTGCGAAACCTCGCACCCTTTATGTTGCAACCAACGTATACTACTACACGCCGGTCTGGCCCAGCAGCCAGAGACTTCAAATCTTCTGATGCATTGTCCAACTGTCTCATATGGTTTGCAAACCAACCTGCAAACTCTCTCTAAACTGTCTCCTCGATGTCACGCACACCCCTACCTCCCAATTCTTGTCGGAATTCACTGAAACATAGAAAAAACACATATGAAATACAGGACAATTATGTCTGCAACATTGAGAAGTAGTTATTAAAGTGAAGCTAACTACTTACTTGATATAACGTTCTACATCGTCACAGTTGTTCAGCACATACCAAACCATTTTGTCAAATTCCTTGTCAAAATGTTTCAAAATGGATTTCCCAAGACCTTTGATGGCGTGTATTTCACACGTTCGTTGGGCAACCCCAAGAGGAAGGTATGATGCGCACAGCAGCAAGTTTTCCCTCAGAAAGAAACCAAGGTTTATCGAACCAGGAGGAGCCAAGAAGCACGTTGAAGGTTGATGGCGGCGAGATGTAGTGCGGCGCAACACCAGGGATTCCGGCGCCAACGTGGAACCTGCACAACACAACCAAAGTACTTTGCCCCAACGAAACAGTGAGGTTGTCAATCTCACCGGCTTGCTGTAACAAAGGATTAACCGTATTGTGTGGAAGATGATTGTTTGCAGAAAACAGTAAAACAGTATTGCGATGGGATTGTATTTCAGTAAAGAGAATTGGACCGGGGTCCACAGTTCACTAGAGGTGTCTCTCCCATAAGACGAACAGCATGTTGGGTGAACAAATTACAGTTGGGCAATTGACAAATAAAGAGAGCATGACAATGCACATACATATCATGATGAGTATAGTGAGATTTAATTGGGCATTACGACAAAGTACATAGACCGCCATCCAACTGCATCTATGCCTAAAAAGTCCACCTTCAGGTTATCATACGAACACCCTCCAGTTTTAAGGTGCCAAGCATCAGTCAATTGCATTAAGTATGGTTCGTAATGTAATCAACACCTACATAGTTAGAAATACCATCAATGTCTTATCCCTAGTGGCAACAGCACAACACAACCTTAGAACTTTTCATCACTGTCCCAGTGTCAATGCGAGGCATGAACCCACTATCGAGCATAAGTACTCCCTCTTGGAGTTACAAGCATCTACTTGGCCGGAAGCATCTACTAGTAACGGAGAGCATGCAAGATCATAAACAACACATAAGCATAACTTTGATAATCAACATAACAAGTATTCTCTATTCATCGGATCCCAACAAACGCAACATATAGGATTACAGATAGATGATCTTGATCATGTTAGGCAGCTCACAAGATCCGACAATGATAGCACAATGGGGAGAAGACAACCATCTAGCTACTGCTATGGACCCATAGTCCAGGGGTAGACTACTCACACATCACACCGGAGGCGACCATGGCGGCGTAGAGTCCTCCGGGAGATGATTCCCCTCTCCGGCAGGGTGCCGGAGGCGATCTCTCTGGATCCCCCGAGATGGGATCGGCGGCGGCGGCGTCTCTGGAAGGTTTTCCGTATCGTGGTTCTCGGTGCTGGGGTTTCGTCACGGAGGCTATTTGTAGGCGGAAGGGCAGAGTCGGGGGCCGGGCAGGGGGCCACACCATAGGGCGGCGCGGGCCCCCACAGGGCCGCTCGGCAACGTGGTGTCGACACCTCGTGGCCCCACTTCGTTTGTTCTTCGGTCGTCTGGAAGCTCCGTGGAAAAATAGGCCCTGGGCTTTGATTTCGTCCAATTCCGAGAATATTTCCTTACTAGGATTTCTGAAACCAAAAACAGCAGAAAACAAGAATCGGCACTTCGGCATCTTGTTAATAGGTTAGTTCCAGAAAATGCACGAATATGACATAAAGTGTGCATAAAACATGTAGATAACATCAATAATGTGGCATGGAACATAAGAAATTATCGATACGTCGGAGACGTATCAGCATCCCCAAGCTTAGTTCTGCTCGTCCCGAGCAGGTAAAACGATAACACGAGATAATTTACGGAGTGACATGCCATCATAATCTTGATCATACTATTTGTAAAGCATATGTAGTGAATGCAGCGATCAAAACAATGTGTATGACATGAGTAAACAAGTGAATCATATAGCAAAGACTTTTCATGAATAGCACTTCAAGACAAGCATCAATAAGTCTTGCATAAGAGTTAACTCATAAAGCAATAATTCAAAGTAAAGGCATTGAAGCAACACAAAAGAAGATTAAGTTTCAGCGGTTGCTTTCAACTTGTAACATGTATATCTCATGGATATTGTCAACATAGAGTAATATAATAAGTGCAATAAGCAAGTATGTAGGAATCAATGCACAGTTCACACAAGTGTTTGCTTCTTGAGGTAGAGGGAAATAGGTGAACTGACTCAACATTGAAAGTAAAAGAATAGTCCTCATAGAGGAAAAGCATCGATTGCTATATTTGTGCTAGAGCTTTGATTTTGAAAACATGAAACAATTTTGTCAACGGTAGTAATAAAGCATATGCATCATGTAAATTATATCTTATAAGTTGCAAGCCTCATGCATAGTGTACTAATAGTGCCCGCACCTTGTCCTAATCAGCTTGGACTACCTGGATTATCACCGCAATACATATGCTTTAACCAAGTATCACAAAGGGGTACCTCTATGCCGCCTGTACAAAGGTCTAAGGAGAAAGCTCGCATTTGGATTTCTCGCTTTTGATTATTCTCAACTTAGACATCCATACCGGGACAACATAGACAACAGATAATGGACTCCTCTTTTAATGCTTAAAGCATTCAACAACAATTAATTCTTTTCTCATTAGAGATTTGAGGATGTTTGTCCAAAACTGAAACTTCCACCATGGAACATGGCTTCGGTTAGCGGCCCAATGTTCTTCTCTCACAATATGCATGCTCAAACCATTCAACTCAGAGTAGATCGCCCTTACTTCAGACAAGACAAACATGCATAGCAACTCACATGAAATTCAACAATGAGTTGATGGCGTTCCCCAGTAAACATGGTTATCGCACAACAAGCAACTTAATAAGAGATAAAGTGCATAATTACATATTCAATACCACAATAGTTTTTAAGCTATTTGTCCCATGAGCTATATATTGCAAAGGTGAATGATGGAATTTTAAAGGTAGCACTCAAGCAATTTACTTTGGAATGGCTGGAAAATACCATGTAGTAGGTAGGTATGGTGGACACAAATGGCATAGTGGTTGGCTCAAGTATTTTGGATGCATGAGAAGTATTCCCTCTCGATACAAGGTTTAGGCTGGCAAGGCTTATTTGAAACAAACACAAGGATGAACCGGTGCAGCAAAACTCACATAAAAGACATATTGAAAACATTATAAGACTCTACACCATCTTCCTTGTTGTTCAAACTCAATACTAGAAATTATCTAGACCTTAGAGAAACCAAATATGCAAACCAAATTTTAGCATGCTCTATGTATTTCTTCATTAATGGGTGCAAAGCATATGATGCAAGAGCTTAAACATGAGCACAACAATTGCCAAGTATCACATTACCCAAGACATTTATAGCAATTACTACATGTATCATTTTCCAATTCCAACCATATAACAATTTAACGAAGGAGAAACTTCGCCATGAATACGATGAGTAGAAACCAAGGACATACTTGTCCATATGCTACAGCGGAGCGTGTCTCTCTCCCATAAAGTGAATGCTAGGATCCATTTTATTCAAACAAAACAAAAACAAAAACAAACCGACGCTCCAAGAAAAAGCACATAAGATGTGATGGAATAAAAATATAGTTTCAGGGAGGAACCTGATAATGTTGTCGATGAAGAAGGGGATGCCTTGGGCATCCCCAAGCTTAGACGCTTGAGTCTTCTTGATATATGCAGGGGTGAACCACCGGGTGCATCCCCAAGCTTAGAGCTTTCACTCTCCTTGATCATGTTGCATCATACTCCTCTCTTGATCCTTGAAAACTTCCTCCACACCAAACTCGAAACAACTCATTAGAGGGTTAGTGCACATTATAAATTGACATATTCAGAGGTGACACAATCATTCTTAACACTTCTGGACATTGCATAATGCTACTGGACATTAGTGGATCAAAGAAATTCATCCAACATAGCGAAAGAGGCAATGCGAAATAAAAGGCAGAATCTGTCAAAACAGAACAGTTCGTATTGACGAATTTTAAAATGGCACCAGACTTGCTCAAATGAAAATGCTCAAATTGAATGAAAGTTGCGTACATATCTGAGGATCATGCACGTAAATTGGCTTAATTTTCTGAGCTACCTACAGGGAGGTGGACCCAGATTCGTGACAGCAAAGAAATCTGGAACTGTGCAGTAATCCAAATCTAGTACTTACTTTTCTATCAACGGCTTAACTTGGCACAACAAAACACAAAACTAAGATAAGGAGAGGTTGCTACAGTAGTAAACAACTTCCAAGACACAAAATAAAAACAAAGTACTGTAGGTAAAAACATGGGTTGTCTCCCATAAGCGCTTTTCTTTAACGCCTTTCAGCTAGGCGCAGAAAGTGTGCATCAAGTATTATCAAGAGATGAAGTGTCAACATCATAATTTGTTCTCATAATAGAATCAAAAGGTACCTTCATTCTCTTTCTAGGGAAGTGTTCCATACCTTTCTTGAGAGGAAATTGATATTTTATATTACCTTCCTTCATATCAATGGTAGCACCAACAGTTCGAAGAAAAGGTCTTCCCAATATAATGGGACAAGATGCATTGCATTCAATATCCAAGACAACAAAATCAACGGGAACAAGGTTATTGTTAACGGTAATGCGAACATTATCAACTTTACCCAAAGGTTTCTTTGTAGAATGATCAGCAAGATTAACATCCAAATAACAATTTTTCAGCGGTGGCAAGTCAAGCATATTATAAATTTTCTTAGGCATAACAGAAATACTTGCACCAAGATCACATAAAGCATTACAATCAAAATCTTTAACTTTCATCTTAATGATGGGTTCCCAACCATCCTCTAGCTTTTTAGGAATAGAGGCTTCGCGCTCTAGTTTCTCTTCTCTAGCTTTTATGAGAGCATTTGTAATATGATGCGTGAAAGCCAAATTTATAGCACTAGCATTAGGACTTTTAGCAAGTTTTTGCAAGAACTTTATAACTTCAGAGATGTGGCAATCATCAAAATTCAAACCATTATAATCTAAAGCAATGGGATCATCATCCCCAATGTTGGAAAAAATTTCAGCAGCTTTATCACAGGCAGTTTCAGCAGTTTTAGCAGTTTCAGGCAATTTTTCGCGCTTTGCATTCGAAGTGGAAACATTGCTAACACCAATTCTTTTATTAGTATGAGTAGAAGGTGCAGCAACATGTGTAGCATTAGCATTACTAGTGGTGGTAATAGTCCAAACTTTAGCTATATTCTTCTCTTTAGCTAGTTTTTCATTTTCTTCTCTATCCCACCTAGCACGCAGTTCAGCCATTAATCTTATATTCTCATTAATTCTAACTTGAATGGCATTTGCTGTAGTAGTAATTTTATCATCTAAATCCTCAGGTTTAGCAGCCATTTTATTAATTAAAGAAGATTGTGATGCAGACATGTATGAGATTCGGTTTTCCGCATTAGCAAGTTTAGTTTGCAACCCCGAGATCTCCCTATTCAGATTTTCAAGTTGATTCCCTATATTCTTCAACAAGGTAGATTGCTCATTCAATGTTTTAGTAAACAATTTATTTTGCTCATATTGTGATTGCATAAAGCTCTTAGTGGATCTTTCAATTTCTAGTATCTTCTCTTCATTAGGTGAAACATATCTACCATGAGAATTACCATTAGCAGGATATGGCCTAGAATCATTGTAATTGTTATTTTTAATGAAATTCACATCAACATATTCTTTTTGAGCAACCAATGACGCTAACGGAACATTATTATAATTAACATTAGGCCTACCACTCGCAAGCATAGACATAATAGCATCAATCTTATCACTCAAAGTAGAGGTTTCTTCATAATTTACCTTCTTACCTTGTGGAGCTCTTTCCGTGTGCCATTCAGAATAGTTGATCATCATATTATCAAGAAGCTTTGTTGCTTCACCAAGAGTGATGGACATAAAGGTACCTCCAGCAGCTGAATCCAATAAATTCTGTGAAGAAAAATTTAGTCCTGCATAGAAGGTTTGGATGATCATCCAAGTAGTCAGTCCATGGGTTGGGCAATTTTTAACCAGAGATTTCATTCTTTCCCAAGCTTGAGCAACATGTTCAGTATCTAATTGTTTAAAATTCATTATGCTACTCCTCAAAGATATAATTTTAGCAGGGGGATAATATCTACCAATAAAAGCATCCTTGCATTTAGTCCATGAATCAATACTATTCTTAGGCAGAGATAGCAACCAATCTTTAGCTCTTCCTCTTAATGAGAAAGGGAACAATTTTAGTTTAATAATATCACCATCTACATCTTTATATTTTTGCATTTCACATAGTTCAACAAAATTATTAAGATGGGCAGCAGCATCATCAGAACTAATTCCAGAAAATTGATCTTTCATGACAAGATTCAGTAAAGCAGGTTTAATTTCAAAGAATTCTGCTGTAGTAGCAGGTGGAGCAATAGGTGTGCATAAGAAATCATTATTATTTGTGGTTGTGAAGTCACACAACTTAGTATTTTCAGCGTTGGCCATTTTAGCAACAGTAAATAAAGCAAACTAGATAAAGTAAATGCAAGTAAACTAATTTTTTTGTGTTTTCAATATAGCAAACAAGATAGCAAGTAAAGTAAAACTAGCAACTAATTTTTTTGTATTTTGATTTAGTGCAGCAAACAAAGTAGTAAATAAAACTAAGCAAGACAAAAACAAAGTAAAGAGATTGAGAAGTGGAGACTCCCCTTGCAGCGTGTCTTGATCTCCCCGGCAACGGCGCCAGAAAAAGAGCTTGATGGCGTGTATTTCACACGTTCGTTGGGCAACCCCAAGAGGAAGGTATGATGCGCACAGCAGCAAGTTTTCCCTCAGAAAGAAACCAAGGTTTATCGAACCAGGAGGAGCCAAGAAGCACGTTGAAGGTTGATGGCGGCGAGATGTAGTGCGGCGCAACACCAGGGATTCCGGCGCCAACGTGGAACCTGCACAACACAACCAAAGTACTTTGCCCCAACGAAACAGTGAGGTTGTCAATCTCACCGGCTTGCTGTAACAAAGGATTAACCGTATTGTGTGGAAGATGATTGTTTGCAGAAAACAGTAAAACAGTATTGCAGTAGATTGTATTTCAGTAAAGAGAATTGGACCGGGGTCCACAGTTCACTAGAGGTGTCTCTCCCATAAGACGAACAGCATGTTGGGTGAACAAATTACAGTTGGGCAATTGACAAATAAAGAGAGCATGACAATGCACATACATATCATGATGAGTATAGTGAGATTTAATTGGGCATTACGACAAAGTACATAGACCGCCATCCAACTGCATCTATGCCTAAAAAGTCCACCTTCAAAGTTATCATCCGAACCCCCTCCAGTATTAAGTTGCAAAGCAACAGACAATTGCATTAAGTATGGTGCGTAATGTAATCAACAACTACATCCTTAGACATAGCATCAATGTTTTATCCCTAGTGGCAACAGCACAACACAACCTTAGAACTTTCTGTCACTGTCCCAGGTGTCAATGCAGGCATGAACCCACTATCGAGCATAAGTACTCCCTCTTGGAGTTACAAGCATCTACTTGGCCAGAGCATCTACTAGTAACGGAGAGCATGCAAGATCATAAACAACACATAAGCATAACTTTGATAATCAACATAACAAGTATTCTCTATTCATCGGATCCCAACAAACGCAACATATAGGATTACAGATAGATGATCTTGATCATGTTAGGCAGCTCACAAGATCCGACAATGATAGCACAATGGGGAGAAGACAACCATCTAGCTACTGCTATGGACCCATAGTCCAGGGGTAGACTACTCACACATCACACCGGAGGCGACCATGGCGGCGTAGAGTCCTCCGGGAGATGATTCCCCTCTCCGGCAGGGTGCCGGAGGCGATCTCCTGGATCCCCCGAGATGGGATCGGCGGCGGCGGCGTCTCTGGAAGGTTTTCCGTATCGTGGTTCTCGGTGCTGGGCGTTTCGTCACGGAGGCTATTTGTAGGCGGAAGGGCAGAGTCGGGGGCCGGGCAGGGGGCCACACCATAGGGCGGGGCGGGCCCCCCCTGGGCGGCGCCGCCACGTGGTGTCGCCACCTCGTGGCCCCACTTCGTGTGTTCTTCGGTCTTCTGGAAGCTCCGTGGAAAAATAGGCCCCTGGGCTTTGATTTCGTCCAATTCCGAGAATATTTCCTTACTAGGATTTCTGAAACCAAAAACAGCAGAAAACAGCAACTGGCACTTCGGCATCTTTTTAATAGGTTAGTTCCAGAAAATGCACGAATATGACATAAAGTGTGCATAAAACATGTAGATAACATCAATAATGTGGCATGGAACATAAGAAATTATCGATACGTCGGAGACGTATCAACCTTTAGCTCCAACTGAAAATACTTCCATCTCGTCAGGATCAGGTTTTCTCCGTATGTCTTGGTTCCTATCATCTTTGTTAAATCTTGTTTCTGTGCCATCCTTGAAAAATCTAGAGCAAAAAATCAAACACTCATCAACAATGTAGCTCTCTGCGGTAGAACCTTCTGGCCTTGCTTTGTTACGGACCGTAGACTTTAGATAACCTAATCTTCTCTCAACTGGATACATCCAACCATAATGAACAGGACCCCTCGAAAGAGCCTCCTCAGGAAGATGAATAGCTAAGTGCACCATTACATCAAAAAAAGCTGGAGGGAAGAGCTTCTCAAGTTTGCATAGGATCAGAACAATTTTAACCTTCAATCGATTCAGCACATCAACTTTCAGGGTTTTGGCACACAACTCCCTAAATAATCTTCCTAGCTCTGCAATAGCCACATACATTTCCTTAGATGCAATTCCCTTGAGCCCAGCCGGCAACACTCGCTACAGAAGTATGTGGCAATCATGCGTCTTCATACCGGTAACCTTACAACCATCAATATTCACACATCTTCCCCAGTTTGCGCAGTAACCATCTGGGAACCTAGTGTTTGCCAAATACCTACACAAATGTCTCTTCTGTTCCTTCGAAAGCGTCCACGGTGCAGGGGGCTTCGCATAAGTTACTGCTGCATCATCATCATCCTTCACAATTTTCTTCAACCAATACTTCTTCCACATTTTGAATTTCTTCAAATCAATTCTAGCACTAACAGTGTCCTTATTCCTGCCCTCAAGTTCAAGTAGTGTACCAACAATATTGTCACATATGTTCTTCTCAATATGCATCACATCTAAGTTGTGAGCTATCTTAAGTTCGCCAGATACGGTAGATGATGTAAGCTGACTTTCAGGTGCCATGTTGGTTCACCGGGTACAGTTGCACGCTTCCGCTTTCTACTTATTGGATTTTTCCCATGTTCAAAATCCTTAACCCTTTCTACCTTCCCAGCTACCTCTTTGGGTGTGTACTTCCTTGGTGGATCTCTAGTCTCAGTTGTACCATTGAAAAGTCTGCTTTTCCTGTATGGGTGATTTTTATCAAGAAATCGCCGATGCCCAATATATCCAATTTTGTTTTTCAAAGGTTCAGCGCAAGGATTCTCATCGCAATGCACACACGCATGAAATCCTCTTGTACTTCGGCCTGACATAGTGGCATATCCAGGATAATCATGAATAGACCAAAGAAACGCAGCATGCAATGGGAAATATTCCTTTGTGCATGCATCAAATGTCTCCACACCACTCCATAGCTGCATCATATCTTTTATCAGTGGCTGCATAAATACATGAAAATCTTTCCCTGGGGAATACTTTCCGGGGATTAGCAATGCCATCATGTAATTCGATTGATCCATGCACATCCATGGTGGGAAGTTGTAAGGAATCACAAAAACATGCCACATACTGTAAGGATTACTCATACTTCCAAAGGGACTGAAGCCGTCTGTGGCAAAACCTAGTCTTATGTTACGAGGATCTTTAGCAAACCAATCAAATTTGCCATCAAAGTGCTTCCATGCCTCACCATTAGCAGGGTGCCTCAGTACATTGGGCTCAACAACCCTCTTCTCTTTGTGCCATCTAGTATGTGTCGACATTTCCTTTTTAACAAATAGTCTCTGCAACCTTTTAATTATAGGAAAGTACCTTAACACCTTGTGAGGGATTTTCTTTTTCCAGTAGGGTCTCTATATCTTGATAATCCACAAACATGGCAGTTCGTATCGTCCTTGTGATCTCCCCAAAATAAAGAACAATCAAACTTGCATGCATGAATTGTCTCATAACCAAGCCCAACATCAGAAAGAACACTCTTAGCATCAGCATATGATTTGGGAAAGTCCACATCTGGCAAAGCTGTACGTAAAAGCTGAAGTAAGAGATCAAATCCTCTGTTTGTTATCCGGCTGTATGATTTGACATGAAGGAGCTTAATAATGAACGACAACCTAGTGAAAGAGGTGCATCCCTCATAAAGTTCTTTTTTCGCTGACTCAATTAGATTAGCATACAGATTTGGCAGGTCAGGACCTTTATTTCCAGACTTCTGCAGTTCATCGATCATACTAGATGAATCATCAACATAACAATCACCATTGTCTTCCTCTTCATCGTTGTCACTATCATACGCACCATCATCGTTTCTATCCCACCCTTCGTCATCACTAAAACCTTCCCCATGTCTACTCCATCTTGTATACGTCATGGACATACCTGAACAATTGCAGTGATCCTCGACTGTTTTTATATCCTGACGTATCAGATTTAGGCAGTCCTTGCAAGGGCACAAGATTGGTTCATCTGTATTGTCCAAGTGTTCTCGCGCAAACTTGATGAAATCCCTAACACCTGCCATGTACTTTGTTGTGAACTTCTTGGTGCCATCAGTTATCCAACTTCGATCCATTGCCTACAATTCAGTTAAGAACATGCCAACGTTCTTCAGAACAGATCTTGACAACTGATTAAAAAATCTAGACCTAACGAACAATCAGGAGAACTCACCGATGATGCGTCTCGCCGCCACCACAATGGAGCCTTCACGGAATTCTTCTCACCTCGACGAGAACCCTAGTCGATTCGACTGTTAGCAAGAGCACCTATATAGGCCGTGTCTGCTAGCGGCGCGACTTAAACGAGGCACCCTCGGCCGACATAAATATTAATAAGGGAATTATTATGTCGTAACATCTAGATCACACCATTGAAATAAATATGTAGAATAGACTAGTTACGGATCCAGATCAAAATTCCATATCTACCTTAGCGGTAAGACTCCGCGTCGGTCACGCCAAAGCCCTTGTTCGATTCTTCCAAACCACAATTTTTACTTAATTAAATATGTTCCTGACAAGTGGGTCACGCATGATATATAAAACTAATAACATTTAATAAAGTAACTTAGTATTATTTCGTCACCACGATCTTTGATTTCGTCACCTATTAACAGACACGATGGAAGCCCTTCCCGCTTGGGTAATGGGTGACGATTTTTTGTTGACGAAAAATCATACCGTCAAGCATTACCTTAAATGCTTGACGAAAGATGAATTCGTCACCTATAAGGACACATCCATGATGGTATGCATTTTTGTCACCAGGGTTTTCGTCAACAAATCCCCCGTCTCTTGTAGTGAATCCCGAGTCAGATAGACCTTCCTGTGCATTCCATTTCAGCAAATCCAGTGTGCAGCTTAGCTTTTTCAGACCATTATCGCATCCGGGGTATAGCGACTTTTTGTGATCCTCTAACATGCGATCCAAACTCTTCCTCTCCTTTTCAGTTTCGCAGCCTCTCCACGCATCAGCAATGGTCCGACCAAGATCATCAGCGGGCTCATCACGTGCCTCTTCTTCACCTTCCCCTTCACCTTCCTCACCTTCAGCATCCTCCATGAAAGTATCACCGAAATGATCAAGATAATTTTTATCGATGAAATCATCCCCTTCTTCATCTTCTTCCATTATAACCCCTCTTTCTCCATGCTTGGTCCAACAATTATAGCTTGGCATGAAACCCTGCCGAAGCAGGTGACATAGGCATCCCAAATGGGCCTGCCGAAGATAGTACCCGGGGTTTACTGAAGGCCCACTACCCGAAGAATAAGAAGATTCGGAAGCCCAAGATATTATTAAGGAAAGTTAGAGTTGTAATAGGAAGCGTTATTTGCAATCTTGCGGGATGAGTTAGAAACCATCTCGGACTCTGTAACTTGTACAACACGAATCCCTCGGCTCCGCCTTCTATATAAAGGGGGAGTCGAGGGACGAGAAATCATCGAATCATTGTTTACAAACCCTAGTTTTCATAATCGTCGAGTACTTTCCGGCTGAAACCTTCGAGATCTACTTGCCCTCTACTTCTAACTAAACCCTAGCCTACAATCCATAGGCATTGACAAATTAATACCTTGTCAATTGGCGCCATCTGTGGGAACTAGAGGCGTAAGGATCTGATCTCGATGGCACGTTCAAGATCTTCGACATCATCAACCGCAAGCAACGCAATGGATCGAGGTAAACAGATCGCTGCTGGTCCTGTCGATTTTGTTCCTCACCCACCCTCCCGTTTGGATGCATATGCGTATCTGGCGGAGCCTATGGAGATGACGTTCGGAAGGTTTCGCTTTCGCGTCGAGAAGGAAGGATCGTATCGTGTCGAAATTCCGATTTCGTCGGGATCGTCGGCGGTCGATTCCGATTTTTCAAGCTATACATCGTCAACCGAATCAGGAGAAGAAGAAACTTCGTCGACACGCTACGTCAGCACCAGGGCAAGAGAGAAACTCGCCAAGATCTTCAGCGACATGTCGTTTGAGTCATCTGCGGACTCATATATAAGCGATGGCTCAAGCAGTGTCGACAGTTACGACTTCATCGACAAATCTATTACAGTGGGCAAGGTCTTCATCAATCTCAACGATGGTGTCACCAAACCCAACATAGATCTGAATACAAAATATCATCAGATTTACGCCATTGAAGAGCCAAATAATGATCAAGAGGAAACATCTGAGGCTTTCGACGATCTGGGAAATCCATACGTCGATCCCTCCGATCTGCGACGAGGCCTGGGCAATAAGTACGTCGGGCCACAGCCGCGACACAGAGTTCAACTCCCGCAAGCAGCGTGGGATAGAGCCACGAGAGCTATGGACGGCTCAGAACCAATGGCCACCACAGCCACGCCAGAGGAATTGCAAGCATATCAATATAGGCTCGCACGAGCTGCAAGAGAATTTGAAAAACAGACAGCTGAGTTAAACAGAAGAAAGGAGGCAGCTTCTGCATCCAGCAGGAGAAGGGCAGATTTGAGTCGACAATCTAGAACTTCGGGTGATAGCCACAGGGAGGCTCGGAACAGAGCAAGATCGAGGTTACAACACATACCCGAAGCAGAAAGAGAGCACTTGGTCCAAAACCTCGACATGTCCTTTATGTCGATAGATACAAGAGGAAACATCATCCCTAAGACACCAGAGGCTGGGTATATCGCGACACATGCTTTTATCCTCGCATCTAAACCACCTCCAGGAGATCCAAGGGAAACACTATACAATATGGCGATAGCAGGAGTTGGAGCTATGGGGACGGCGTTTGTATCAACGCCTCCCGAAGGAGCAGCAAGGCAAAATAGTCCACGACCTGCAGCAGCAGCAGCGGCAGCCCCTGAAGGACCAAGTGGAGCAAGAGACACGGCAGCACAAGCAAGGGTCGACAGAGCGCGGCAAAGCAGAAGGGAACATCGGCAATCCCCAGAGCTTAACGACGAGGATATGTGTGGCTTGCCGTGTTTCATGAGGAGAGTCCGAAAAACTCGAGTCCCTTCAGGATTCAAGTTACCTGACAACTTCAAGAAATTCGACGGCCTTCAAGATCCAGAGGACTGGCTAGTTGATTATCTCGAGACGGTGAAGCTCACAGGAGGAACCAGGGCAACAGCTATGCAAAGCATCCAGGTGTATTTGAGTGGAGCCGCACGATCTTGGATAAAGAAACTTCGTCCAGGATCTATCGACAGCTGGGAAAGCTTGGAGGACGTGTTCGTCAAGAACTTCCGGTCCACATGCAAAAAACCTGCGTCGTTGGAGGAGTTGAGAGCATGTCGACAAAAGCCGGACGAGCCAATGAGAAAATATATCCAAAGGTGGAACATCATCAAAAACTCGGCAGAAAATATATCTGACGAGAGAGCGATAGATGCGTTTGTCGCAGGAATCAGACGTGGAGATTTTGTCGAGGACTTGGGAAGGACCAACCCAAAGACAGTATCCGCGTTAACGGAAATAGCAAACGGATGGGCAGATGGAAAAGATGCTGTCCACAACAAACGGCACAGGTCGCCAGAGGAGGACCATGGTCGAAATTATCAACCGAGGCGACGATTTCCTCGGCAGTACCCGAACTATGACGCTCCAGGACAAATTTCGGTAGGTTTTCGGGCAAACACAGGAGGAAACAACAGAGATGATTATCAGAGAAGCAATGAGCAGCGAGGCGATAATAGGGACGATTCTCGAAACAATAGGCAAAATAGCGGGCCTAGGTTCCCGAGGCCTTTCGTGTCTCCCGAAGAGATGATGAATGGGCCGTGTCAGATGCATTTTTTCCTCGACAGTAACGGGAAAAGACAGTCAGGACATCTGCAGAAAGATTGTCGCAATTTCCAGGCAATGTTAAGGTGGGCAGAGCACGCTAACGCTCGGGCAGCACAGAGAAATCCTCGAGAACCCAGGAGCGAGATTCACTTGCCACCTCCCCCCGCGATTACAGAAGACAATCGACATCAGCTCAGAATAGCGGCAGCACCTCCACCACCACCTTACGTTGATCCTAATTCCAACGGAGCGGTGTCGATGATTCAGAAGGGAAGGCCATCCAATAGAGCTCAGAAAGTAATCTCACGACAGGTGTTCATGGCAGAAAAAATGCCTCCACCAACAGTCGAGTATCTTAATTGGTCAGGGCAAGATATTGGCTTCACCATAGCAGATCATCCGCAGCAAGTTCCTCGACCAGGACAGTCAGCACTTATCTTACCAGCAGTTATTGCGGGATTTGATGTTTCTCGAGTGTTCATAGACGGCGGCAGCAGCTTAAACCTTATGTATGCAGATACATTGAGGAAGATGAACATATCCCTAGCAAACTTGAAGCCAACACACACGAGGTTCCATGGTATCACACCGGAGAAACCAAGTTATCCATTGGGGAAGATCAATCTCGACGTTCAGTTTGGAACCCGAGAGAATTATAGAATCGAGAGGCTGGAATTTGAAGTTGTGGATTTTCCGTTGCAGTACCACGCTCTGTTGGGACGACCAGCATATGCTAGATTTATGGCAGTGCCACACTATACATACCTGTTGTGGAGGATGCCTGGACCAAAAGGACCAATCACAGTCAAAGGAAGCTTCGCCTTAGCCGATAAGTGCGATAAGGATTTTCATCGGATATCAGAAACTTTCGGGATGCAAGCTGAGTATTTGGCGTCAAGAAGTATGACTGACTACGACGTGCTGCCAGACGTTGGAAGGCCAAATAAAGAATCAACTTTCAATACCGATAAAAATTCTAAGGAGGTACAGATTCACCCGACAGACCCAAAAAAGACGACGTCCATTGCAACAAATATGGATCTCGCATAGGAAAGCGCGCTCGTCAAGTTCCTCCGTGAGCACTGGAAAATCTTCGCATGGTGTCCAGCTGACATGCCAGGAGTACCCAGGGAACTTGCCGAGCACCACCTCAACTTGGATCCTCTCGCGAGACCAATCAAACAACCCTTGCGGCGTTTTTCGGAACCAAACCACAAAGCTATGCTATCAGAAATAGATCGACTTAAGGATGCTGGTTTTATCAAAGAGATATCTACAGAAGCCACATGGGTAGCTAACCCAGTGATGGTGCCGAAGAAACACACGACAGTCCTTCGCGTGTGCGTCGACTTTACGTGTCTCAATAAACATTGTCCTAAGGATCACTTTCCCCTCCCAAGGATCGATCAAATCATCGACTCCACGGCAGGATGTGAACGTCTTTCCTTTTTGGATGCATACTCTGGTTATAACCAAATCAGACTAAAAGAACATGATGAGGCCAAAACAGCGTTCATAACACCTTACGGCGTGTTTTGCTACAGAACAATGCCCTTTGGTCTAAAAAACGCGGGAGCAACATATCAGAGGATGATGCAGAAGTGTTTGGCGACACAGATTGGGAAAAACGTGCAAGTATACATCGACGATGTCGTCATAACATCAAAAAAGGGGGCAACGCTGATCGAGGATCTCAAAGAAACCTTTGACAACCTTGACAAATTCTGCCTCAAGCTGAACCCGACGAAGTGTTCTTTTGGCGTCCCAGCAGGAGAACTTCTGGGGTTTCTAGTTTCAGCAAGAGGGATTGAAGCAAATCCCGACAAAATACAAGCTATCATAACAATGAGGAAGCCAACAAAGTTGAAAGAAATACAGCAGCTAACTGGGCGAGTCGTAGCTTTGAGCAGATTTGTCGCCAGGCTGGGAGAAAAAGCGTTACCATTTTACGCTCTGATAAAGCAAGGGGATAAATTCCAGTGGAACGAAGAGGCCGACAGAGGTTTCGAGGATTTGAAGCGCACAATCTCGACACCACTAATTTTGGTGGCGCCGAAGGAAAAGGAACCTCTCCTGCTGTATATTGCAGCCACGCCCCAAGTGGTTAGCACGGTGCTAGTTGTTGAAAGAGAAGAAGAAGGAAAACTCCATGGAGTGCAAAGACCAGTATATTTCATCAGTGAAGTTTTATCACCTTCCAAACAGCGGTACCCTTGATGCAGAAATTAGCATATGGAGTAATTGCAACGGCAAGGAAGTTGCGCCACTATTTTTCGGCACACCCGATAATAGTAGTCAACGAAGCACCTCTTTCAAATATACTGAACAATCCAGAAGCTACAGGGCGTGTCTCCCTTTGGGGAATAGAACTTTCCCCTCGGGACATCACGTATGAAAAAAGAAAAGCAATCAAGTCGCAAGTTCTGCCAGATTTCATTGCAGAGTGGATGGAGCTACAAAACACGGGACCCCCAGATTTGTCGAGAACCTGGACCATGAACTTCGATGGGTCCAAGAGAGTAGAAGGAGCTGGCGCAGGAGTAGTACTTATATCACCTGAAGGCGACAAGTTGAAATACATCCTTCGGATGACGTTCCCTAACGCATCCAATAACAAAGCAGAATATGAAGCCCTCATACACGGGATGAAGATGGCGAAAGCCTGCGGTGCAACTCGACTAAAAATCTTTGGCGACTCACAATTGGTGGCTCAGCAAGTTATGAACCAATGTGACACAGTTAATGATAGCATGATGGCATACAAGGAGGTGTACAATGAGCTCGAGAAGCTGTTTGATGGATGCGAGGTAAATCACATCAGTAGATTGAGCAATGATGAAGCCGATGTTCTCGCAAACATCGGGTCGCAATGCCTCCCAATCCCACCAAGAGTATTTTGGGAAGAAATAGTGGAGAGATCCACGAAGCCAAAAAAGGTGCAGAAAAAAGCAAAAGAAGAGAAAACTTCGGCGACCCTCAAAGAAACCACGGAGGATGAAGAGGACCAAGAGCTTGTGATGATGGTACAAATTCCTTGGATGCAAGCATATATATCGTACATCCTTAGGAAAGAAATACTCGACGATCCAGTTGAGGCAAGGCGGGTTATTCGACGATCCAAAGCTTTCACAGTGATCAAAGGGGAATTATACAAGCGAAGTATTTCAGGCGTCCTGCAAATGTGTGTAACACCTGAAGAAGGAAGAATAATTCTGAAGGATGTACACGAAGAAATATGTGGCCACCACGCAAGTAGTCGAGCTATTGCAGCCAAGGTTTTTCGAGCAGGATTCTATTGGTTGACAACAATCGAGGATGCCAAGGAAATAGTAAGAACTTGCGACGCGTGTCAAAGGTTTGCCGCAAAACCTCACTCTCCAGCGGCAGAACTAACACCAATACCATTGTCGTGGCCCTTTGCCCAATGGGGACTTGATATGGTGGGCAAGTTGCACAAAGCTTCGCCTGGAGGGTATGAGTATTTGCTGGTCGCTGTCGATAAATTCACCAAGTGGGTAGAAGCGAAGCCAATAAATTCACCAGATGCAGCGTTGGCAATAAAGTTTGTGAAAGGCCTCGTTTTTCGGTTTGGGGTGCCTCATAGCATTATTACAGATAATGGTTCAAACTTCACATCCAAGGAATTCAAGGAATACTGCGCAGAAGTAGGCATTAAATTGCACTTTGCGTCAGTTGGGCACCCGCAAACTAACGGACAAGTAGAGAAAGCCAATGGTATCATCTGCAATGGCCTCAAAAAGCGCCTGCTAGGACCGCTTGAAAAAGCTCGACATACTTGGCCAGAGGAATTGCCAAGTGTTTTGTGGAGCATCCGAACAACACCAAATACGGCGACACAAGAAACTCCATTCTTTCTCGTCCACGGAGCCGAAGCAGTACTACCAATTGAAATAGAGCATGATTCTCCAAGGGTAACAGAGTATAACGAAGAAACATCACAAAAAACTCGGGAGGATGATATGGACGCACTCGACGAAGCTCGCGATGAAGTACTTTCACGAGTCACCAAATACCAGCAAGACCTCAAAAACTACCACAGTCGACGGTTAAGACCAAGATCTTTTCAAGTCGGGGATTTGGTCTTGCGGTTAAATCAAAAAAGTACTGAGAAGCTCGAATCACCATGGTTGGGGCCTTACGTTGTCACGGAAGTCATCGACGGAGGCGCATACAGGATCAAGGACAAGAAGACAGGGGCTCCCGAGAAAAACCCCTGGAACGTAGCACAGCTCAGGCGGTTCTACGCCTAGAGTCGAAATATAGTCCTTCTCTGTAAAAATACAATGTACTGAAACGCCCACGAGTTCTCAGACGCACTCTTTTCCTTTTCGGGGCACCGAGTGGGGCCGGAAAGGTTTTTAATGAGGCGGGCTCGCGGTGCTGCAATATAATAAAGATAGTGGAGATATATTTCTTATTCTTCGACACGCTCGGGGGCTCAACGCCTTCAAGTCTCAAAATACGTACAATATAGACAAATCAGACTTACCAAAATATTTCGCCTTGGTACACTAAATACCTCGCCAAATTATAAATATAGTGCACACGCCAAAAAATCTTATTGCTTTGGTCCAAGAAACCTCGCAACAAAAATATAGAACTTCGACATTAAGATACTCGGAGGATTGCAACCTATTCGGTAAAAAATAAAGATATCTTCTTGCGGCAAGAGGAAAAATCTTCGAGATGGAAAAAAACAGTACAAACTCTAGTCAGAAGGCTCGGGGGCTCCAACAATATAGAGCACTTTTACAATATACAACAAATTTCTTTGGAAATCAAAAAAGATACGGACATAATGTTGTCCAATATAGTACAAATTAGTCAAAGCCTAAAATACTATCTATGGACAAGCCTCTAGTTGTTTTATGCTCAGCATAGGACCCCTTGACAAAGAATTCTGAGTCCATCCGAAGAAGCTCATCTATCATCGACTCGGCCACAGGAGTTACCATTTCATTGATTGAGTCAATATCATTCTTTCGCCGCGATTTCTTGGCCAGGCAATCAGCAACAATCTTCGTCAGGTCTAATTTTGGATGGCAAATATTTATCATAATCATGGCGAACCTTGCTCCAGCAGTTAATTGAGCTCGCACAAAATTATGAATGCGGGGAGCATCTCTGAATACCTCCAGCAGTTCAGGAAGAGTTTTGGGAACTTCATTTCGAGGAAACAAAGTCTTGTAAACAAGGGTTAATGTTGTCGTGCAAAAATTGAGAAACTCGCGCACTTGGCAAGCACGATCTTGAAACCTGATAATTTGCTGGGTTCGTTCAGGGGAGGCCCAGAATAAACAGCCATGGTTAAGGGAAAGATTGACGAGAAGATTTGTTCTCTCGTTCACTCTTCGATCTTCGGCGGCAGCATCAAGAACCGAGCCTATTAAGCGACAAGGCAAGAAATTTGAAGGGGGGCACAGCAAAATAAAGAGGAGGCATTGCGAGGTTGGAAAAACATACCTAACATATCTGTGCTAGCCTCCAACATTAGCTCGAGCATGCTATTTTCTCGGGTAGTGGCTCCCTTTGCTTCCAATACAGCAGTATCCTTGGCAGCCATAGCCTCTTTGGCTTGTTGGAGAGCAAGTTTTTCTTGTTCAGATGCTTTCCGAGATTGTTCCATCATCGCAAGAGTTTGTTTCTTCATGGATTGAAGTTGTTGTCGAAGTTCTTGCAAATCTTCCGACAAATGTTTGCTTGAAGAACCTTCGAGGGGGTTATCATCGATTAGCATTTTCTTCGAGAAGGAAGAAGCAGGAGAAGCATCGGCAGAGCAAGGATTGGTCGAATAGTTGTCAAATATTAACTGGAAAAGAAAGCGCCAGGATCAATGATAGTGCCAGAGGGAATTTCATTAATTTCTAGAAATATTTACATAGACATTACAAAAGAAGTTTCTCCTAAAGGACTACCAGGATAATTGTCGCCACAGCTAAATTGGCGACAAGGGCAAAAGAAACAGAGAAAGCAAAAAAACAAAGAGGCATGCAACTAGACCTCCGGCCTTGATGAGCTAGGAGTTGAAGATGGTTTGATCCCGAGATAGGCCAGGATTTTCTTCGTGTTGGGCTTGGCTGCCTTAATCAACGACCTCCATCTTGATTGCTCTATCTGATCGGTGTCGCCAACCTTCATCCAATCAACAGTTTGTTGGCTGTCAGCAACCAAGGCAACAGTGCTCTCGACAGCAATCTTCATGTTCTCCTGGCGCATTATCAGTCCAAGGTCCTCTGATAAATTGAAGCTCTGGGCAAGGGCAAGGAAAGTCTTGGGCTCCTCTTTCTTCGGGAAGAAGTAGGGGAACAGCTTCGACAGTCCCGCGTCAGCATTCACCACGCCTTCACGAATTTCGGATCCATGAAACTCCGGATAAGAAAGTGCGTCAAGGAGAGGATCATTGTCGGGATTCTCCAGATCAAACTCTTGGTTTGTTTAGCCTGCCACAGGAAATAAACGTTGGTCAAAAACAAGAAAAAGCAGGTCATATAAAAAATAGAAGAGATCGATAAAATTACCTTTGAAGCGCCGACTTTGCGAATTCAGGCGCTTGAGGATTCCCTTTTCACGAGTAGCCTGTGCGGCTTTGTGCTCATTCAATGCAGCCTCAGCATCCTCAAGTCTCTTCTGCAGTTCCTCGACACTAGCAGCTTTTGCTTTGGCTTCATCAGCCTCTGCTTTGGCTTCACTAGCAACAAGTTCGGCTTTCTTGCGGGCCGCTTCACTTTGCTCCAGTTTTTGAGCAAGTGCGTCGGCACGTTTGTTGGCCTCTGCAAGTTTCTCTGTCAAAATAAAAAAGAAAGGTCACAAATTGCGACAAACGACAGGAGCAAGAAGTCAAAAATAACGACAGCAAAAAAGTTATTACCTTCGGTTCTGCTGGCATACTCATGGTACCCAATGAATTGGGATCCGATGCGGATAAGCTCTTTGATCATGGGCTGTCAAAGAAGAACAAAGAAAGAAAAACATCGGTATGGAAAACGAGTGAAGGCGTAAAAAAGCAAAATAGAGGAAATATAGATATTGGCAAGAAAATTAAAAAACTTACATCATCCAAAAGCAGAGTAGAAGAGCTACCCAATTGAGGGGCAGGCTCAATGATCGTTTCAATCCTTGTCCTTTTTGGTGAAGGAGCAAGGGGGCTTGATGGCGGAGTAGTGGTGACGGCGTTTCGTTGAGGAGGCGAAGATTCTTCTCCTTCAACTAATGTATCCGAGGCAAGTAAAGTATGTGACGTGCTCGTCCGAGGAGCCACGTCAACAGTTGGTACTTCTTCCTCATCATCGCTGTGATTAAAAATCGACAGCATAAAAAGTAAGACAAGACAAACATTTCGAGTACAGAAATAAGGAGAAAATAAAAATGACTTACGAGCTGACGAGGGATTCAAGATAAGGATCATAAGCTGCCTTCTGATGTGAAGGATCAACTTCTTCGGCTTTGGAAGTGCCGGAATCTTCGACATCATTCCTCTTCCTTTTGCCTTTTGGAGAAACAGCGGGAGGAGGAGATTGTGCCGACGCAGTGCCTTCGGAAGAACCCGCAGATTTTCGAGAATCCACGGGTTCATTCACAAAAGATGGAGCTTCCTGATTGTCATCAGTGACAATGGCCCTTTCTTCGACTTCTCCACCTTCAGGAAGAGGAGGAAGCGAGACAAGGTCTGGATAATTTTGTGCAAAATAAAATAGGGAGAGACGTCAGAAAAGAAGTTACGAAAAAGTTAGCAAAGCAACAACAAGACAATAGACAAAGATTACCTGGGGGAGTGGATTGGCGGCGCTGAATGGTTTTACACGACAAGATGCAGGGACAGGATCTTTTTTGCTGAGAGATGAGATTTTTCGGACAAGCTTTTCCAAGTCTTTGACCTCCAAATCCACCGACAGCCGATCTTCATCCTTCTCGCCAGCATATTTCCATAGAGGATACTTGCGAGCTTGAAGTGGCTGTACTCTAGTCCTAAGAAAGTATGCAGTGATTTGGATACCTGATAATTCTTTGCCACGAGTATTTTGCAACTCGTGGATACGAGCCATCAAGTTTTCTATCGCCGCCCTTTCTTCTTCGGTGGCCTCCGCATCCCAGGAGCGGCGGCGAAAATTTTTCTCGGCACCATCAAAAGGAGGGATGTTGTCCTCCGCACATCCATGGTTCTCCTCCTGAATGTACAACCACTTCTTGCGCCATCCTTGAACTGAGTCAGGAAGCTTGACGTCGAAGTAGTCGACAGTGGGCCGAACAGAAATCACAACGCCGCCTATATTATAGGCGACATTGGGCGAGCCATTCCGGCGGTAGAAGAAAATGCGCTTCCATAGCGCCCAGTTAGGCTGGACGCCAAGGAAGGCCTCGCACAGAGTGATGAAAATGGAAATATGGAGGATTGAGTTTGGCGTAAGGTGGTGGAGTTGCAGACCGTAGATAAAAAGAAGTCCACGGAGAAAAGGATGAATGGGGGCGGAAAGACCGCGGATGAGGTGGTCGACAAAACTTACCCGGTACCCCATTGGAGGGGTTGGGTAGCTTTCCTCACGGGGGAAGCACAGTGCCTTGGGTTTCTTGCTGATCCCCAGTTTCTTCAGCATGTTGATATCCTGGGTGGAAATCTTCGATCTTTCCCACTCCGCCGTCCCCAGATCCACGGCGGCCATGGAGGATTCCGGCGTGCTGTGCCTCGTCAATCGACGCGGTGGCATCAACAATGGCGCAAAGTTCGCAGCTTGGAGATGAGGAGCTTAGGTGGCTGAGGGTCGCAGGAGGAAGTTTGCAGATGAGAAAAGGAGGACGGCGCGAGCGGAAGTGCTCAAGGAGGAAGACGATGATCTTATATAAGGGTGCGGCGAAACGACGAACCGTTGGATAAGGAACATGTGTGACAGATGATAGCCACGTGGCAACAAGGGTAAAAAAGTAATTCAACGCTACGGAAGTTACGGTGCGTGCGCCAGAAAAAGCGGAGGACGTGTGTCCCCCACTTGCACGACGTGTCAAGATAGTGGATTAATTGGGCCCGCATGGCAGCGAAAAAAGACTTGTCGCAAATTTTTGACAAGCAATCGTGGCTATCGTCAGCAACAACGTCATCTTGGCAGAAGAAAAAATTCGACTCAATAGCTTCATAAAAGGCGACACGGAAAAATAATTGAGCCTTTGATCAAATACAAGTTTTTGATCAAATGCTCGGGGGCTACTTTGGAAAAAAGAAAAAAGATCTAGAAAGCAAAATAGAAATGGCGTGAGCCTATGATCAAATACAAATATTTGTTCATAGCCTCGGGGGCTACTCCCATCGGGAGCGCTGTTCGCGCACCCGAGAAATTATAAAACTTCGGGAGATAAAAGAAAATATATCGGCATAAGGCGCGGAATCTACACCCAAGTACAAGTCCTTGGCTGTATGCTCGGGGGCTACTCCCATCGGGAACGCTGCTCGCGTGCCCGATGAAATTATAAAAAGAAAGAAAGAAAGAGAAAAAGAAAGATAGAAGAGCAAAAGAGTATATTTCGAGTTATAATTAACTCTACATATACTCCCATCGGGAGAGCAATATAAGTCATCTTTGACTCGATAAAATGTGCCATTCCAACAGCCGAAAAGCACTCGACAATATATTCTCAGAACGCCAAAGTTGCGATCAATTTCTGAATGCCGCAAATTTGCGAAGGTAAGACCCCAGATCCGTTCTGCTGGGCGTGGCATCGCCGAAGACTACGCTCTGCTACTTTTATCCGTATCAACAGATACGAAGAAAAATCCTAACGGACGCGTTAGGTACCCGATAAATTTTACTGGGACTCGACAGAATGGTAAGACCTTAAGCGGCGCCTGTCGAAGTTTACACTGGTATCCCGAGGTCATGTCCAGGGACGTGATCTTGAAGTAGGTTTTTGCGGATTGCCACTAGAGCAGTTAACTAGTACCTGATCCGTCAGAAGAACTAGCCCCAACTACCATTATCCCTGTACAATATAGATGTTTATGAGAAGAAATATAGAAAAGTCAAAGTTGTCGAATAAAAATAAACAGTGGAGATTTTCCTTGACCCTACGATTCAAGCAAAATCTCGGGGGCTACTGACATAGGCATCCCAAATGGGCCTGCCGAAGATAGTACCCGGGGTTTACTGAAGGCCCACTACCCGAAGAATAAGAAGATTCGGAAGCCCAAGATATTATTAAGGAAAGTTAGAGTTGTAATAGGAAGCGTTATTTGCAATCTTGCGGGATGAGTTAGAAACCATCTCGGACTCTGTAACTTGTACAACACGAATCCCTCGGCTCCGCCTTCTATATAAAGGGGGAGTCGAGGGACGAGAAATCATCGAATCATTGTTTACAAACCCTAGTTTTCATAATCGTCGAGTACTTTCCGGCTGAAACCTTCGAGATCTACTTGCCCTCTACTTCTAACTAAACCCTAGCCTACAATCCATAGGCATTGACAAATTAATACCTTGTCAGCAGGTGCATGTGAATGTCTCTTGAGGAAGAGTAACCCTTCTGATTCTTACAGGCAACACGTGGACAGATAACAAAACCCCCCTTCTTGTTCGCATTAGCCACTACGAGGAAATCTTTCAAACCCGCAATGAACTCGCCGGAGAGTCGGTTACCGTACATCCATTGCCGATTCATCTGCATTATTATAATATAAAATATATAATTAACCATCATGCATTTGTTAAACTAACTAGCTACAAACAATAGAAATTAAACAATGAACTACACACATGCATATTTTATCAATGACACATGAAAGGTTCAAGTTGCTAACCGCGATCGAGGAGGAAAAAATAAATGAGGAAGCTCAAGTGTGGCTCCGACACTTCATATCATGTTTGTTTCATGCTCTTGGGGCATCTCATCAAACACCTTGTGTGCATAAGAGGAACCAAAAGCAAACCTAACACCCCCTTGTGAAGTTTGTGAAGAGAAGTGGCACCAAATGGCTAAGTGTGGTGAGCTGAGGTCCTTTTATAGGAATGGGCCTTTAGTCCCGGTTGGCCTGGCCAACCGCGACTAAAGGCCTTCGGGCCAGGCCTGAGGACCTTGGCCAACCGCGACTAAAGCCCCTCCCGTCCACCAGCTGGCCACCGAGCGCGCTGGGCCCAGGTCTTTAGTCGCGGTTCGCCTCCCGAACCGCGACTAAAGACCCCATTAGTCGCGGTTCCTATATTTTGGCGACTAATGGGGCTGGACGGAAGCCTCCTTTTCTACTAGTGACTCCAAGCTATTCACTATCCGAAATCCAACCAAAGCCCACCGAAATCGTACCAAATGAACTGCCGACGCAGATTTTTCTTTGTTTCCACTAGGCCATGCCCTCTGAAGCTTGTTCCATTCTTTTCATGCAACCACCAAAAAATGGATACAAGCAACCAATCACGCATGCCATACATATTTCCTCAGGTATGTCTCGTACGTGTTACTTGTTGTCGACACAGATCGGCCGCATTGTCGATGAGCTAGATGAGAAAAGTGCTTTCTTTCCCCTTCACAGAGTAGAATGTGGTGTCGACAAGCGTGGAGGCCGATCACAACCGACACTTCTATCCACGTGCACCACAGTGCATTCGCGGGTTCCAAGTTCAGCAACATCCTACGTCGAACGATATTACTTAACCCACACTCGCCGGCACCAGGGGCGGATCTACCATCCCTCCAGCCCGGACAGCCGTTCAGGCTTGCCGGCGGTGATCCTGGTTGTGATGCGTGTTTTTCCATTGTATTTTTTCCCAAAAATTTACATATTAAACATGTTTGTCCATGCTTCTAGAAATTTCTAGATCCGCCACTAGCCGTCATTCTCCCTCCCTCCAGATCTTCCATCTCGGCTCCAGTGTTGCGCGTTGCTTCATGTGATCTCATTTCCTGAATTTGCTTTAAGATACGAGTAAGTGGAGCTAGATCAGCAAGGCAATTAACACGATCGAATACTTCACGCACGCGTGTTGGATCTGCTAGCTACACCCACTATTTCGAGTCAAAGCTGTCGATACACCGGCCGAGAAGTTAGGTCGATTGCCACGGAACACGGCGTAGAGCTTTGCAAAGTCGTTTGAGCAGTGGATCTGGTTTAAAACCTCCATGAGTGCGCGGGCGGGCTAATTTAGAGTTGAGACTGGCCGGACCCCGAGCGCCGGAGGTGGGCGGTGGCCGCGCATGATCCATGGCCTAGATCAACCGCGACTTATTGCGAGTAGTACAGTTTGCAGCAGACGAGCATTCCACTCAATAGTCAATACCCTGCCGCAGGTTGCACGCACAACAAAAGTCGCAAATGGGCAACAAGTCTGGTGCCAAAACCATGGTCGCAGATGTGTTTCTCAAATCTCAGGCACCTTGTTCATACTTTTTATTTATTAAACTAGCTGTACAATTGCGACTAAAAACGCACGAAACGATTATACTGAGGGTCCTTTGAGATGCAAAGTATTTTCAAAGTATATGTGTACTTGAAATGCCATGGTTTCTAAGAGAACTTCACTTCAAAATACTCGAAGGTGCTACAACCGTAGTATGGGCATGTTTGGTTTAGAGCCAATGCCTTACCAAAAGTTGGCAAGCCCGCAACCATAGGTTGTCGTTTGGTTTGATACCGAAATATACACTATGATTTTTTTTTGAGCTCTTTTACGGTGATTGGCACGGAACCTTGGTTCCGTGTTGGTTCCGTCTAATCTGATTTTTCGTGACCGTTGATTAAATCAAGTGATAACTGCTATTTAGCTTTTACGATGCTTCCTTGTATTTGCCAGCGGTCAAAAAGAAACGTCATCAGTTTTGGAAGGAAATAGTCATCAGTTTTGGAAGGAAATAAGTCTCGTCCGAGTTTCAACCAATCAAATAGATAATCCAGCCAATCGGAAAGAAGTCTCGCTCCTCCGACGAGCGACGCCGTTGTGCCCCGGCCCCGACGCTCCATGCCGCCGCCCCGCCCACGTTGTGGACCTTCGAGCGACGCTGCCGCGGATCTGCAAGCGATGGCGCTGTCATCCGGCCAGCCTTCAACTGCGAGATTGGACATCAGTCCTTCGCGCCTGGTGGATCGTCGCCTCTGTCCTTACCGGTGGGATCGGACCCCCAGCCTCAACAGCGGGATCGTAGTTGGCGGCCACCGCCATCCTCACCTGCGGGATCGGACACCACTGCCACAAGGTTTTACCTAATTTTGTCTGACTATTTGAAATTTGATTTGATTCACGCTTTGAATTATAGCCTGGTTTTCCTTTGCTCTGACCATCAACACTACTCTCAAATTCGTAGTGTTGAAAGAGATACACATACCACATTAGAATAAAGTGAAGTCAAAGCCCTTAAAGCATATTCTAAAAAATAAAGAAAACACAACAGTTGTAGTTACCTTGTGAAATGTCTCTGACACAGGACCATCATGTTCATATATAGTTAGTTTTTTTTTTTGAAACTATATAGTTAGTTCTTGCTCCACTTTCTCGAGTCCTGTGTTTATGGTCTGCATTTCCGCCGCTAAAGACTTCAACTGTATCTGTAATTCTGTATCCAGTCCAATAGTTACCTTGGAAACCAATTGGTGTATCATTGATAATGCTATGAAGGTGATCATTGATAATGCTATGAAAGGTGCAGGGTTTCTTTGCGATTGACAAGTTGAATATATCAGTATTTGATCGGTGAAATTCTTTGTAGGCTAACTGATAATATGAACTTATACCTGAGAATGAGGGGGAGTGTGACACTTCCATTATAGATGGCGTACCTGTCAAAAACGCCTAGTCTGATGATAACATATGCAAGATTAGAGTTAGCCTTGCCCACAAGTTGAAAGAGCTTTTTTTCCATTGTGAAGTCCGCAGTCTTCTCCTTTCAACCATGTTGTCACAGATGGCTTCGCAACCATTGCATCTCGCCATTGTGGAATAAATGCCATCACGTGAGAATGATAGTGCAGGTTCAGTGTTACAAATGCGGATTAAGCTCGAAGTCCTTTAGCCGCCATTATTCTGTCTGGGACATAAGAGGCCAGATAGTGAGACTATCTTGGATGCAAGAGCCAGGAGCTGAACTGGGGAACTTCTTTGGTCGCCAGTGTTGGTGCACACAAGTCCCAAATTTGCATCCGCGTTGTAATTTTGCATTGTTGGAATAGTGAGTAGGTGATATAGCTGTCAGATTTTGGAGGCATCATGTAAAACTGGTAAACTTTTGGTGTTGATGAATTGAAACTTTGTACATTTTTATTTTGTCGATGGTAAAGCTGCTATATTGAAACTTTGTCATCACTTTACATCACAGTCCATGTCTTCTGTTTTAGAAATAGATTTATATGCATTATGATATTCTACTTCTGTTTTAAATGTTGTGGGGCGTGAAGTACTGCAATGAACTTGTCCAAAGGGCATTGTGCAATCCGAGATTCTGTTCCGGAAGGACCCATCGACCTTCACTTTCGGGAAGCGTTGGGCATTCCCATGATGCATAACGGTGAGAGTTGTGTCATGCCTCCACCAGATTTGTACCCAGTGTCTCCAAGCTCCTATCCTAGATTGAAGAAGAAAACATTTCTTATTCTATTTATTGGCATCTGCCAATGGTTGCATTCTTGCACAATCAGAGCATCTCCACTCGTCCTCGCCATATGGGCTCCTGCTCATTTGAAGATCTAATTAAAGTCAAAGTTTCATTACCTGCACTTCGACATGTCATATTTTACTATGTAGCAGCATTAATCAGAAAATTTTATAATGTTCAATAATTGGCTGCATTTCTTGCACTGTAAGTGAAAAATTCCATTTCCTACTGTCACTACGTTCCACACCAAAAGCTGAATTTAAACCATATATTTCTAGAGAATTGTAGTTCTTGATCCTCTTTTGTTGATATAATTTCCCTTTGGAACCATAAAATTTTGTTATGTTACTCAAGTGCAACTACACTTGTCTAGATTTTAACAGTGTATTACAAAGTTTGAACCATATGCTACAGTACAGCATTGTGTGACGTTTCACTTTGTGACCAGAACAATAATCTGAACGGTTGCATCCCAAACTTCAGAATATGTTAATTACCTAACTTATATAATATCCAAAACATCCGGAGACCCCATGAGAATGCTGATACAAACGAGCTAACTGCAGTTCCCTCCACATTTTCTCATCCGGGCTTGGGACCGGCAAAGGCAGTGTTAAACTACAATAGTACAAAACACAAATTAGCAGACACGACCAAACACTTGGCAACTAAGTTTGAGTTTCCATGCATAGATAACAAAACATAACTCTGGTGGAAGTTATCTTATCAAACAGAAAGTCAGTAAGGATAAATATATATCATCAGCATAAATAACTTAACCTAAGGAAAAATAACTGATCTGTATGCCGATAACAGAACACGATAGGAAATTGCTGGATAACTCTTTTACCGAGTATAATAGGTACTCATTAGATCAGATACAAGCTGCGACTTCATCATTGTCAAGTGATATTGTGATCGGCAATGGAACATATGGAATAGTATACGAGGCGAACTTTCGTCATACGTTGCAGGAGTAAAAAACTATGAACTCCGTTGAAGGTTGTGGATCACGGCAGTTGCAGAAGGAGTTACTCTATTTTACTTGCAAAAACACAAATTCTCTTTTCCACATGCTTCGTAAACCAAGTGGTTATGTTTACCAAACTACATTGAGAAATTTTATGACACTCCCAAGTTAAGGGGTGAGTTTGAATTACGTGCATGTTATGTCTTCCGAGCTGTTTTGTTTTCTGAACTTCTTATCTTGCTACAACTTGAGGTGCAGTTAAGATCCAGCGCCCATATTTGCTACTACTGCTGGGTGCCTGCCCGGAGCACGGCTGAGCATGAAGGACAATTTACCATGAAAAACCTGGGGTTGTAGAGCAGGAGTCTGATACCGAATCACATGCTCCGGTTTGCGATCAAGGACTGGAGGTCCAGCAGCAGATGATAATGGTGCTCATATTGGGTGTCTGAGAGACGCAATGTTGCAGATTGATGAGTTTCTTTTTTGTTAGTATGATTCGAAGTTTTTGCTACACCTTGCACAGAACTAGTCTTGGAAAATAAAGATTTTCTATCATGCAGCTATATAGAAATGTGAATAAAAAAATACTTTCAAATGTTGCGCAAGATTCTCGATGAACCAAATGGGTCACACTTTCAAAGAAAAGATGTCAGCAATGCAGTGGTTTTTGGAACCAGAGCTTTGCATCAAACTGATAAACTCATTAGAAACTACAGGGACACTATCATGGTTCAGCTGAAATTGAAAACAAAAACACACTTCCTCTTGTAAAGATAAATGCTCACATTCCTTGTGTGGCTGATGACTTTATGCAAACTAGACTGGCTTGTGCCTAGTCGCTACTTAAATTCAGAACGAGCTTGTGAAGAACTTAATGTACTGATGCAATTCTTCAATGGATGTCAGTTTGAACTCTCAGTTTTAGACCAGAGGTTGTGGCAACACAAAACTTCAGAATCATTTTCAGTTTGCAAAACGTAGCATACGTGGAACATGGCATCCATCGAGGTGAAGAAAGGAGAATGTTGGGTGGCCTTTTAACAGACCATGGAAAATAGTGAGGGTGAAATTACCTGGTCGAGGTAGCAGAAGATGGGTCGTTGCTGGTCTGGACGTCAATGAGGGAGCCAATCTTGGAGGTGGTGATGGAAGGAGATGGCGGCAAGCCCAGGTTCCCTGGCGCCCCACCTCCTCGCCTGCCACGGATTCGCCCAATCTCCATCGATCCTTCCTCGCCTAGCGCCGGCGGCCAGCCCAGGTTCCCGGCCGCCCCTCCTCATCCCCCGCGCCGCGGATCCGCCCCACTCCGTACTGTCATCCCGATATCGACGCGGGGAATCGCCACTTCGTTAGGCGAAGATATATCACCATAGTGATTTAGAGGAGAAACGACGGCACCTAGAGAGGATGAGTGGGATCAGGAATTCAAGATACGATCATAGGAAGATGAGTGAGTTTACAGCTTTACCAAGATCACGACTACGAGTTTCTCTTGTCGGATGACTTTAAGATTCGTGACAGTCTAATCGGATGCTTTAACCCCTCTAAAGGACGTTCGTTTTTTATAATCTTCGTAAAATATATTAGAGGTTCCGGTCCCACAGATTTTGGTTCCGGTCCCGCATTTTTGGTTCCATCAGTTTAGTTCCGTCTATTTACCACCATAGGATCAGGGTGGATGGACGGTTATTAAAAATGCCAACCATTGTAAAACTTGTATTTTTTTTTTGCGAAACACAGTACAGATGTAGACGCTCATATATACGCGCATACACTCACCCCTATGAACGAATGCACACACTACCCCTATGAACGAATGCACACACTACCCCTATAAGCACCTCCGAGAGACTGCGTCTAAGAAACTTTCATCCAACGGGTCTTGAAATTGACGTAGTCACCCCAGACGCCTCGCTGTCGACGGGAACATCGCCTCCCACCGAAGAATGTTCCGTCTTTAATGAGACACCAAAGTGTCAAACCTAAGGTTTAAACTCTGGTAGGCTGAGGGTTTTGAAATAATTCGGTTTAACTAAAACCGGCAGATCCATGGCACCCTACACCAACGTCATTTTTTGTTCGCCGGCCTAAATCAAATTCTTGCAACGTACATTGCCATTGGAATGAAACGGTAGAGGGTTTGCTCGATAACGAGTCAACCGTCATTTTGATAATGTTTCTATGAAGAACATTTCACTCAATAATCTGCGCCGACATGCTTAGGATTCTAGGATTCTAGAGAATATGTCAACATGAAATTGTTATACACACATATGTTTTATAGAATATGTGGTGAATAATTATAGAGTATTTAAGGAAGTTCGCCTCTCTTAAACCAGATTCTACAAAAGAAAAATCAACATATGTATGTACAACACTTTTTATAGAGTATTTCAAGAAGTCAGTACAGAAATGGCGCAAGGCACCGACGGCCAAAAGTCAGGGCCGTCGGCGTTGGTCCGGCCAGGCAAGCCCGCCAAAGAGCCGTCGACGTACTCCGACGGCTACCCTCGGCGTAGGTCTAGACACGCGCCCCTCCAAAACCAGGCCGTGACGGTGTTGTCACGGCGTTAGAGCTACGCCGAGGGCTGCCCCTGGGATATCCTCCTCCCCCCTTTTTTCTAATCTACGCCGATGGCCACCCTCGGTGTAGCCTTCAACTTTTTTTTTTCCCTCCAAGCCCCCCCCCCCCCCCCCCCTCCACTGTGAATCACCTTTTTAAGTTTCAACTGAATGGTAGAAAATGATTAAAAATTCCAAAAATAAAATCCTTCCATAAGTTCATGTTTTATGTCATCTTGTTGCAAGATAATTTTACAAAAATGAATTTTGACCTGTATTGCAAAACTGGTCATGTATCAGTAAAACGGCTTTTATGGTTGCATACGACGTCGAAAAATGTATAATATATCAAAATGATCATGTGAAAAAGTTGCATCCGAATTCACCAGGGATTACATGGTTGGCATTTTTTTAGATTCTCGAAATTCGAAATGGAAATATGAAAACATGAAGATTTTAGTTTTTGCCAGAAATGCAGGATTTTTTATTTTTTTAAAATTAAATAAATAATTGGATCCTCTTCATAAACATTATTATTACTTAACCATTGATGTTTATTTAAATAATTTTTTAAAATTCAAAACAATAAAGAGTTGTGATATCACGGTCGAAGGGTTAATAAGATTGATATGGTAAGCGTGCTAGGGTTGGAGTAGTTTGAGGATGACTAACCAAATTGGGAAGTTTGACCATGAGTGTAATTTGACCTAAGATTAAATGTAGTTAGAGTTAAAATAATTCATGCGAGAGATTCAAAAAAAAATGAATTTTTTTTGAAGTTAACGGACGGCGTGGCCTGCGCCGAGGGTCTAGACGCCGATGTCCACCGTCAGCGTATACGGACTACCCTCGGCATAGCCTACGCTGACGGCCCAATGTGGCTACGCCGTGGGCTTCCGGCCGTCAGCGCCTTGCACCATTCCTGTAGTGAGTGGTTCCTCTCTTAAATGTGCAATTATATAGACTACTGTGATGATACAAATATCATTTTAAGTAAGAATTTGACATAACATTGACAGGTTATATCAATGAGTATTTGAAGAGAATGAAGGACGTTACAAAGAAAAAGAAAAAACACATCTTCCGAATGGAATATGGCATGTGAAACTAATCCATAAAATGTTCATAGTTTTGTCCCATTTATCCAAGCACGACAACTATAATGTGTCATCTCCAAGTGGGGCTACTGCATATTAGTTTGTCCTAAGTAATTTTGTAATGTTTATAGGAAAGAAACATCTCAACATCCAAAATACTAATTAAATGTAGTATGAAAATATATTTCTTGATGGCTTACGATAAAAATTGGATATTATGGATGTTGATATTTTCAAGTTGGTCAAAGTTGAGATGCATGCAAAATCCCGCCAAAATCCCACTTACGGTTCATTTTGTGATTTGTAGTTTAAAATGTGGCTCCAAGTTTTAAATCTAAAATAGCAAAATGAACTGGAACTATGACCTTGGTAAGATCTCACATGACGCCCTAGTAAAAAAATTAAAAAGTCAACTTAGGCCGATATGCACCGCATTTTTACATGGAGGGCATTTTACTCACTTGTGTGATTGTGTCCATAAACAAGAATCCTACACCTACGGACTCTTGCTTACGTACTAAACCTACGGAAGTTGTGGCCTCATGGCTGGGCCTGGATTAGGATTGATTAATTCTAGCAAATCACAGCGCACCTCTCCTCAACACGTCATCATGTAAAGTCATTCTGTAAACAAAGTGCCTGTAGGTGTAGCATTACTAGTCCGTAAAATGGAGAGTCAATCGAGCTTAACTAACAGATCAGAGATATTAATAAGTACGATTATTTCTCAGTCGACTGAGAACTAGTTAGATGATATCGTTAAATTTCAGTTGTAACTTATTTTACACCTTATAACTAACACAAATCAAGATGCAAATCAAATGGTGTAAGATTTGACTAAACACAAAGTTAATTTTCAGCTAGGTAGGAACGGCAAATCCCAGACAAGATGTAGCCATAAACCATACTACTACTACATGATCTATGATAGTACGTGTACCTTGTATATACGGCATGTAGAGAGCGTACATGGTTTGGTGTAACTAGCAGTTGGCGCCCAGGCTGCAGGTCCACTGCTCGATGCGCAAATATATGAGCGCTGCTATACATACGACATATTTCGTCCGATAGACGTACGACTCTAGGTGGAAGCTCCCCACACGCGAGGCAACGGGAGACTCAATCGATTGGGCTTGTATTTGGGCCGGGGCTTTGACTTGGGATCAGATACAGTAACCGTTTCTCTTCTACTAAAAAAAAGTAACCGTTTCTCTTTTACACAAAGCAGATAGGAGCATCTCCAAGAGGCGCCCAATAATTCCGTTCACTAAAATAGTTTTTGGTGTCTGTTTTGTTGTTTTTGGAAGCAGACGTGCCGACAGCATTTTCAGATGTCCAAAAAAAATTGGCGTGGCCCGAGCGAGGCAGTTCCATATGCCCAAAAATACAACGCCACAAACACTTTTCCGTAGAAACACGATAAACCATCGATCAAAAGTGAATACATTACAAATGCGATAACTAGTGCAGAAGACGATAAACTAATCAAGTGGTTCGATGTCGGAGCCCGACGAACTGGACGTGGCCGACGAAAATAGATCCGCCCACCGGGGATCATTATCATCGATGGTGGTCGGGCCTTCCATCTGCGCCAGGATGAACATCGTGCACGCTCGATTCGCTTCATTCCTGGCCTTGCGCTCCGCCCATTGCCGCGCGAGAACGCATTCTCGTCGATGACGTCTTGGGGGAAGTTCTCGCACTCCGTCGCCATGGTGCGCTCGTCCACCTCGGTGATGGCAAGCCGACGATGGCACTGCCTCTCCTCATTGGTGAAAAGGCGCGGTGGGAGCTCCCACATCTCTGCTTTGGCGGCGGAGTTGATGTCGTGGAAGTTGTTGCGGTGCGGTCACGAAGGTGCCGTGGGTGTGGTCGTAGCCCGCGGCGCAGATCCCGGTGTAGAAGTTGCTCGCCGGCCGAAGGCGGACGCCGCGGTAGTTGGAGGAGATGCGACACACAGACATGTCGGTGTGGTGGGGGAGGATTTGGAGCGGCGCGGCGGTAGGGAAAAAAATAGGTGAGAGTTCAGTGATGGTTGGCGCGCGTGAGGCAAAAAAAATTGTGCATGCTACTTTTGCACGTCTGCTGAAACGGTCAAACTCTTTGCGCGTGCTATACTATCGATTTTTACCGCGCCATTGCCACACCTGTGTAAGAAGATTTCGTCAAGGTGGTTTTCCATTAGAGGCGTGATTTGTAAAGGCACATCAAAGGATCGCGGAGCAGAAGATTAATTAACGTGCTAAGCATAAAATAGTTTGTAGATCGGAAAAACTGGCACCATGTCATGGCTTGGGCCGGGCTGTGACTTGCACAAGGCACCGGGCTCAGGATTAATTAGCGTGGGTCGACCCATAGGAAAAATTAGCTCCGTGGAGAAGCATCGTACAGGGATCGTACGTAAGTTGTCGTGTGCGGAGCAATTCCGCAAATATATCCAGGCTGTGGCGCTCCAATTTGCAAAAGCTACTCGAGAACCAACCCACCAGCCCCGCGGCCTTGTGCTACCAACCAAAGCGCGCAGCTCAAGAAACCCACAGAATCCGAGATCTCCCTCTCCAACCTGATCGATCCCGGCTTGTCGTTGCAGTTGTTGTCGGGCAATGGCGACCGATGCGATCCTGGAGACGATCAAGCCGCGGCGGAGCGCGTGGCAGGACGACCTCCCGGTGACGACCGCCGGCGGCGGCGCGGGGAACAAGGGCGGCAAGGTGGACCTGTCCGGGATGCGGCGGCGCGTGTCGTCGTCCCTGTCGCTGCACCTCCAGCCTCTCTCCTCCTCCTCGTCGGAGGCGCTCCGGCGCGCGCGGTCGATGCCGTCGATCAAGGCGCTGGCGGCGGCGGGCGCGGTGCGGCGGTGGTGGGAGTGGGGGCTCGGGTGGGTGATGGAGCGGAAGCCGTCCTTCGCGCGGGGCCTGGAGATGAGCGACGACGAGAAGGCCGCGCTGGGGTGCCACTGCCGCGGCACGCTCCGGCACGTCTTCTACAAGGCGCGCGCCGAGGTGCGCCGCCTCCTGGGCCGCGACGGCCTCCCGCTCGGCGGCGGCGGCGGGCACGGGCAGGACTTCGGGTACGACTCCGTCAGCTACGCCCAGAACTTCGACAACGGCGACGTCGGCGCCAGGTGTTAGTACCGCATCCATGGATCCGCGCGTGATCATTTTCATGTCGGCAGGCATAGCTCGATCGGCGAACATGATCGATACGGCATTGCGTACAGATTAGCTCTGGCCCTTCGCGCGCGGCAATAAACGGAATTGTCCGTAACATACTATTAGTAGTATATAGTACGGTGCGTGTGTGTTTGTCTGAACGATCGCAGATGATCGAGCAGTGATGCGTGTTCGGGGTCCAGATCAACGGAATTAAGCTGTAATATATGTTCTTCCGCTCTTCTTTCTCGCGTTTTCTCTCGATTCTTTTTTTTGGACCCATTCACCCATGTAATCGATCAAGGCCATGGATCAGGATGGGGATCGATCTTGGGACTGGCAAAATGTAGATGTTCCTGTGATTCCTTGCAAATGCAAGTCAATATAACGCCATTGCCACTGCAAACATTTCGTGAATGCGAATCACGTTCTCGGGCAAAGAAATCAGAGGAGGAACACTTGTCGTTTTGTTTTTTTTTTCTTGTGAGATTCAGATTCAGATCTTCTTCTTCCTCTTGTTCTGGTCCAGTGTCACTTTCTTTCCAGCTGTGAGCGGCGCGACGCGGCAGCTACTGCTCATTGCCGGAGGTCACCCTTCGTCCTCCTCTCCCGGTTGGTCGGTCCCGGAGCTGTTCCCGTTTCGCTCGAACTGATCCGGGAGGTTGACGGGGACGTGGTGGTACAGAGGAGACGACAGCAACTTGGCGCCCAACCGTAGGGGCGTCGGTCGTGTGTCTTCTTCCTCCTCGCGATCGATGTGGCGGAATGATGAGGAGCGGCGACTTGTCGAGCTGCTACGCGTGCGTCGTGTGCGCGGTCGGTGCTCACATGCGGATGCGGGCGGCGGTTGTTGCGGAGAGGAGAGATCATCCGATTCCGGTGCGGAGACTCACTACGGGCCGTGTCTGTCGGTCGCGATGCGCTCACTGCACGCCACTGGTAAAGTGGGCTTAGCCTGGGACGAGGCTAGGCGGCATGGGACGGGCCAATGCGCCGGCCGGCAGACGCGTCTGTGTGAGCTTTAGGACTGGCCCAGTCCGGGCACACGGCGAAGGGTTCAGAACTTCAGATTGGGCTCATCGACAAGCCTATAGTTCTTAAGAATAGCTCAGCACGATGGACCCATGTTCTCTCTCAACATCTGACCCATTTAGGCACCGGCGATATATCCGTCTACTTGGGCTGGAAACATCCGAGACAACCTTGGACTGGGCATAAATATATCAGCAGAATTTTTTTTTGCTACAACAAAGATGTCAGCAGAATTAAATCCCTATAGTTTTCCCTCAAAAAATAAATAAATTAAATCCTATACTTCAGTGCCGTGCAAATCTCTCCAATTATTTTCCCATTATTTTCCGTGGTTTTGATTGGAATCTCTTTATTTTTTAGTTCTGATGTTTTTTTTTTGCTTTTTGTTCGACTAAAATAACATGTGTAAAAAACAGCATGCGCCATACACATGACAATACATCTAAAGTATTACCTACATTCGCAGTTAGGTTTAATCAAAGTCAAACTTTTTATACTTTTGACCAAAGATTATGATTGCTTGTAACTGGGATGTTTTGCATGCAGATGACTAGATGAGTTGGGTGCTTCATCATAAGAAAGAGAAAGAGGTCAGGGAGAATATGAAGATGAGTAAATGAGGAAAATGAAGAGTGCATAGGGTCTCTGCGATGTTGTATCTAGCCAGCATCATGTAAAGTGCATCCTAAGCCTTGAACTCGTAAGGGTTAGATAAATATAACCCTAAACTTTAAACCTTGCGGCCATCTAGCGGGACACATAACAGTTCAGCTAAAAGAATCGGTGAGAGGTGGGTTCAAATCACAAATGAGTGGGACGGGGAGGGGTTGTTGTGAGCATATTTTATGGGTATAAACATAACATGGCCCAACGGACCATGGCGACGTGCAAGAGGTAAGGGCATAAAGCCCACTAGGGTTGCCAGTCCGCCTGAAGCTCAAGACGGAAGGCCCAACCCAAGGCATAACATAGTAGGACTTTGGTGGCTGAAGACTTGCAGGGCACAACTGATTTCACGGCCTAGTCGGTTAGGACATTTCTTGTAAATTCTAGCCCCGACGTAGTATATAAGCCGTCTCTCAGGTATCCTAAGGGCACAATTCAATCTCACCATTGTAAACTTAACACATTGTTGCCTAATAGTGAATTCTAGCAGGAGAAGAGATCCACCAACGCCATGGATCTTGAACCTAGGTAAACTGTGTGTATCACCGTCCCATACACTAGGTGGCACACCCCATATCTCCCTACGTTGTGAGGTGTCCTCTATCGCGTACTCCTCTTCACTACCACAACATGGGATGTATAAGGTTCATCAAGAGAGAGGACAATGGGTGGCGGAGGGGCGTTAGGAGTGGGGCAACAACCAGTGGCTGAAGGAACAATGCATATCATGGTCATCTGGTGCATCTTCCGCACCTGATGGCAGACGGGTATGTTAGAGAGTGAGTCAATGGAGGTCGACAACACCGTATCGGGGGATCCTAATGGTGTATTGGGACGGCCCGATGTCCTGATGCAATCGTGGAGCCCACGCAACCTAGAAAGTAGGTAATACACGCATGGGTGAATATTATGTTAAGCTAGATTGATTCTAGAATGTTCTCTCTCTAGTTCTTATTCTTGCCCCCTTTATTAGGTTTGTTTTGGAACAATCAATAGCCGTGATGAAATATATATGTTGTGTTCCAGAAAAAATGTGTCGTGTGCACTAAAGACCAGAGAGGAACATAATACGTTTTCTCGCACTTCAGAATTAGTTCAAATAGAAGAATGCATAAATTGTTGCAACGAGAGAAGAAGGAGGAGGGGAGGGGGTGATCTTTTTTGAAACAAATATATTAAGCTAGCAAGTTGCCTCATTAAAAACCTTACAGTCCCCTTAGGTACCCTGGTAAGGAAAAGAGTGTGTCTGAAACTTGCTGCTAAAAAAAGTACAGTTACATCGTTTACAGGTCTATCAAGGAGAAAGCTAGGGGGATCATCGTCCCAATTACAAAAAAAAATATTGGTATAACCGACTTAGCTAACTCATGGGCTACTTGATTTGCTTCTCGGGGACAGAACTTAAAGGAGACATCTCCAATTGTTGTAACTTTGTCGATACAATCAGCATAGATAACCACTGATTCATTCGACCACATCTGTTCTCCAGAACATGCTTCAATTGTTTCCAGTGAGTCCGACTCTGCGATCACACGGTTACATCCCATTTTTTCCGCCAACACTAGACCTTCTTTCATCGCATAAGCTTCCGACATTGCCGCTGAAGAAGCGTGTGGGATCAACGAACAAATCGCTGCAATCAGGCGCCCTTCAAAATCTCAGATAACATCACATGTGCCACCTGAAAGCGAATCAATATGAAACGAAGCATCCACATTTAGTTTTACTTGTCTAGGGTCGGGCCGCTGCCATTTTAGTGTTACTGCATTTGCATTTGGTTTGGCCACCAAAGCCGAATTAGCTACAATAGATAGAATGGACATTTTGCACTGACGTAGAGGTGGAACAGTTTCTTCATGTGTGTGTCTCCGCCTTATCCACCACAAGTACCAAACCGTTACCGATATTAGGTCCTTGCGACCAATATTGTCAAGGCCCTGCACTCTGTTATCATCAGCACGAAGCATGAATTCAAGGATTGAAGAACCCTACCTATCCGTCTGGTTAGCATGAGTAATCAGATTTTCAAGTCCAAGACTTTGCCACAAATGTGTCGTCGTTGGGCATTGGAACAAGAGATGTTTAATATCTTCAGGTTCTAAGGAACAGATTGGGCACTCACCAGAGGTTCTAATATGTCGATTAACAAGAATGAACTTCAGGGGAGAATTCCGTGTAAGGTCAGAGAAAAATCTTCTTACTTGGAATTTTTAACTTCCATATAGTTTTCCAAACAGGTTCGTACCAGATGAACCTGGTAAAGCCAATTGACCCGCAAAGGCACCAAACTGGTTCTGCCATTGGAGATGATATCCTGATCTCATCACCGTGTATCCTCCATGCTTTGTACAACTCCATGCTATAAAGTCGTCAAATCCCTGGCTATTTAATGGAATCTGCAAGATGCGGTTAACATCAACCGTAAGGAAGCAGATCTTCATCCCATTGACCCGTGATGGGATTAATTAGCTCATACACTCTGGTATATACCGCAGCCCCTCTTACAGATAAGATCATTCTATTTGGACTGCTAGGGATCCATGGATCAGTCCATATGTTAATTCTCTCTCCATTGCCCGCTCTCCAAATATATCATCTTTTAAACGTGGCTAAACCTACGATGATACTTTGCCAAGTAAATGACGAGCCTGCCTTGGGCCCGACTGATAAAAGATCACCATTAGGATAATAATTAGCATGCAAAACCCGCACAAATAGAGATTCTGGTTCAAGAAGGAGCCTCCAAACTTGTTTCCCTAACATAGCCAAATTAAATAAATGGAAATCTCTAAATCACATACCTCCTTCTTTCTTGGGGTAGCACAATTTTCACCATGCATACCAGTGCATTTTATTGTTGTTGTCATCATGCCGCCACCAAAATTTGGAAATAGCATCCATCATTCTTTTACACACACCTTTAGGAATTTGGAATACCGACATTGCATAACAGGTATTGCTTGTGCCACTACTTTAATGGGAGTCTCCTTTCCTCCAATAGATAAGTGCTTCTCCTTCCAACCATTAATGCGTTGTATAATCCTTTCAATAAAGTGTTCAAAGGTGTCACTTATCTATCCGCCCCACGAGAGCGGGAAGGCCAAGGTATTGTCAGAAAGGGTCTCTGTATCAATATGTAGGCACTCACAAATCTCTACTCTTGTTAGCACATGTATGTTTGGAGAGAAGAAAATACTTGACTTAGCTAAACTTACCAATTATCCCGAATTAGCACAATAGGTATCTAGCACTTGTTGCAAGGAAGTTGCATTGTTCATATCCGCCTTCATGAGAATAAGGGAATCATCAGCAAATAAAATATGTGAAACTAACGGTGCATTCCTGCACACCCGTATCCCATCAATGCCACCAACTTCTTCTTCAAACAACAATAAGCTCGATAATCCTTCCGCATACAAAAGGAACAAATATGGAGATAGTGGATCCCCCTGACGGAGCCCTCTCGAAGGAATAAACATGTTCGTCTCCTCAGAATTAAACCTCACTTGGTATCTCACTGAAGTTACACAAAGCCATCATAATAGAGATCCACCTTTCATCAAAACCAAGCTTTCTCATCATATTTTCAAGAAAAACCCACTCTACTCTATCATAAGCCTTGTGCATATCTAACTTGACGGCACAAGAACCCACAACTCCATTCCTTTTATTTTTTATAGCATGAACACTCTCATAGGCAACAAGGACGTTGTCCGTAATAAGTCGACCCGGAACAAAAGCACTCTGCGTAGGGGAAATAACCTCAGGTAGTACTTCCTTTAGTCTAAGGACCAACATCTTCGAGACTATTTTGTAGATCACATTACACAGACTTATTGGGCGAAATTGAGTAATTAACTCTAGATCATCAATTTTAGGAATAAGGACCACCGTGGTATCATTCCACCCCTCATGAATAATGCATATGTTTAGTGCCTCCAGGACTTCATTAGTAATTTCTTCAGCACAAATGTCATCTCAAAAGCGTTTATAGAAAACCGCATGGAGGCCGTCCGGTCCCGGGGCTTTAAAGTCGCCAATGCTGAACACTGCTTTTCTTGACGTCCTCCGCAGAAAAGGGGGCCAAAAAATTCATTTATTGCCTGGGACACTTTTGGTTGTACCTTTTCTATGAATACCGGGTCAGTGAACTGCACCTGATCAGATGTAAAAAGGTTAGAGAAATATTCGAAGACAAGAGGCTTTAACGATCCATTCACCATCATCATTTTTCAATTTGTTGATATAGTTCATCTTCCGACGAGCTGAGGCGAAATTATGAAAAAAGATGTATTGCGGTCTCCTTGCTGCAACCAGTTTACTCTAGATCGTTGTAGCCACTTCACCTCCTCTTGTTCGAGAATCATTTCAATTATTTCCGCCATCTCTTTCGCCTTTGCTTCACTCTCATCCCGACATTAAAATGTTAAAATGTGCTGCTTATTCTCATGATATTTGTGTGAGGTTTGATCCTCCGCCCGACATGATGTAGAAGGCATGCCGAACGGAATTGCTAAAGGGCTCCGAGAAGATCAACTGTCTTCTTCCTTAAGAGGGGTTCACTATGGCCAGGAAGTGAAAGCTCTCTTTTTATAGTTAGTATCTAGGATTTGTTGAATGAAGATGGACTCAAATCCTCCATTTAATCCCCAGAACGTACAGAACCGGATATGCCATGTAAGAAAAGAATCCCATAAAAAATAAATTGCATTGTAATTCGACGGAATTTTATGTCTTAACAAAATTAAAATTATGATCGAGCAAATGATCAAATATTGTGCAGTGAAAATGTGTACCTCACACGACAGGAAAATACGCCGGGGCTGTCACGATAAGTAATTAGCGCCACCGTTTAATCTATTGCGGCGTCGCGAGTATGCTTTTTTAGTGCTTTCTTCTTCCCAGCTGCCCTTAGTTACCCTCCAAGCTCTTTCCATGGCATATATATAGCCGTATAGGTTTTCCCATGTATCTCGGCGTATAAAAGTGTTGGATAAAGCTTACGGTGTTGGAGACTTGTAGTGCGGTACGAATCATCATGTGTACAATTACATCTGAACAAACCACTTGCCAACAACCCTTGACAAGATCAAAGTTCTGCTAAAAGTATTCCAAGGTAAACACGTTTCATATGGCAGTGGGTCGGAACAAGTGCAGAGCCTAGATGAGCGATTATGGCTGGTCTTATTTTAACCAATCCGAGTCGTCCATTTCCAGCCTAGAACGTTTTTGCATACATCTTGAATGCCATACACACAGCACAGTGATCAATCTCTGTTTCCGGCTTTTGGTCGTAACCAGCTTGCTACAGCTACAGTTCAGCGCTGAACAGTGGGTGCCGTGACACTGCAATGCCAAAAGCCGGACCGATCAATCGCTCGCCACGCACAGAGTCGCTAGGTAGAGATGGGCAAACAGCAGGAAGCGAGCGACATCACATGTCGGTGGATGGGTCGACGGCCGGCCGGCCGGAGCCGATTGACAGTTCCTCCTCCTATTCCCTAACTAGAGATCATTTCTCGTCGACAACTACTTGACAAGAGCGCCAAGCCAAGCATAGCTAGTGTCGATCCGTTTCGGCATTGAATGTTCGTCCCCATTGCCGGCCTCCCCGCTCCACCGGCCAGCACTGTGCGCACCTACAAACTACAGCGCAATACTAAGACGGTAGAGAAAAATTCCGAAGTAATTGTTCACAGGTCTCGTCACCTGGCTTTGATCACTGTAGATACGTATGCTTCTCACATTATTCATTCACGCGGCCTCTGCTCCGGCGATGGACGGCGCTACGCCGGCGAACGTACTACCCCTAGATGCCGTCGTGCCGAGTAATTTCTACACGAGTAAATTAATCAATTAAACGGCACGCAGCGGCAGCTAGCAGTTTAGACAGTGTTTGCAGCTTGACTTTCGCGGCAAAGCGCGACGCGGGCGAGCGGCGGGATGCAGCGGCAGCGGCCGGAGGAGAGAGAGAGAGAGAGAGAGGTGCTTCCGCGAAGGCCGACCAAAGCCGGGCCGGGGTCACGTCGAGCCATCCCGTCGCCCTCCTCTCAGCCCTCAGGAACACCGCCCACGTCATGGCGCACAGCAGGATTCAGAAGCAAGGAAACGGGATGAGATTTCGCCAAATCCCTCTGCTCTACCGGCCTTTCCACGCATCATTACTTCTACTCTGTGAGCACGTCAAATCGTAAGGTCCACCGCGCGGCCGGCCCCGGCGCTCCGCTACCGTCTGAGAGCACGTATCCATCCCTGACCTAAATCACATCCATCCGTCGTCCATGGGTGCTGCTTTTTCTTCTTTTGTTCGTCTTAAATTGTAGTGGTATCTTGATTTGTAATTGGTTCGCCCGTTGCACGGACGGACAGGGAGATAGTAGACACAGAAATAGGAGTACATGCAATGGAACGCATGGGCGAGCCACCCAGCAGATCTCGTGTCAGCAAGCAAATCCACTACGTGCGTGCGTAGCAACAAGAGTGTACCAGCAAGGACGGATCACAATGTACTAATTAACTCTCTTCCATATTTTTTCAGGAACGCCCAAGAATACTTAATACACGTTTTTTAAATAGATAGAGGGAGAACTAAATACAAGTATGCACAAAAACAGACGAGGCAAAAACCCTCAAAATAAGAAAGTGTACATCTCACAAGAAACCCAATAATTACCACCTTCCTGCCTCCTCCACTTGTTTTCTGAAAGTCCTATTGTTTGGCTAGATCTAAATCGATCTAAGAGCATCTTCAGTCGCGTCCCCCAAACGGCGTCGGATTGAGCGTTTGGGGGACATGTTTTGTTCATGCCGCGTTTGGGGGACGTCGCTCCCCAATCGCGTCCCCAAACACCCTCCCCAAATGAATATTAGTGTACGAAAATAAAGGTTTTCATTCAAATTTGATTATATATTACAAAGTTTAAATGAAAACGGCTAGATTTCATCTAAACCCTAGCCTACTGGCCACCCGGCGGTGCGTTCGACAGCCCCACTGCCAACGCATCCGCCCGCGCCCCCAGGCCGCCTCCGTTGCCGCCAGCGCCGCCTCCCGCAGCTGACGCCCCTCGGCCGCCAGCTGCTGCTGACGCTCCATTGCCTCCCGCCGCCGACGCTCGATCGCCTCCCGCCGTTCACGGTATTGCGCCTCCCGCTCCTCGCGGTGGCGCCGACGCTCATCACACCACCGCTGGCCCATCTCCTCCGTCCGGCGCTGCCGCGTCTCTTCTGCCGTGGCGGCGTCGAATGCCGCAATTGTGTCCGCTAGTGCCTCCTCCTCCCACGCCGCGTTCTCCTCAGCTGCGGGGTCTCTCGCTCCTAACGCCGCCGTCGCCTCACGTTGATGACGGGCCCGCTGTTCGATTGGCTCCCGCCGATGCCGGCGTCTGCACGCCAAAGCTCCGCCCCGCGCCGCCGCGACTCTTCCTGGGCGGCGGCGGCGATGCCGAACTGCGAATCCGGTGGTGGGGGGGTGGAGGAGACGGTGGTGGAGGGAACTGGCCATCGCCGGTGCGGTTCATCATGGTGCAGTGATGTTCGAGCGACGAGGGTTGTTCTTGTGGTGGAGAAAGGGGTGCCGGCGGCTGTGGTGGCTGCCATTGAGCCGGGAGGGGGGGCTTTTATAGACGCTGGCGTCGGGAAGAAAGCGCGGGAACGCGCGGTGGAGTGCGAACGCCGGTGACGCTTGGAGGCTGCGCAACACCGACGAAAAGTCTCGGCTGCCCCTCCGTCGCCATTAAGGCAAAGCTGCGACGCTTCGGTCGTGTGTCACTGCGCGCGAATAACTCCGCCACGAGGTAGGCGACGGTTAGGTCCAAACTTGAATGTGCCGCTAACGCGTCAGCCCCGCCACTCCCCGCCTCGCTTTTCGTTGTGTTCAGCGTGCCCAGAGCGTCCCATGTGGGGTGGGGACGGGCTCGGGGCGCCGGACACCGTATCGGGCCGCGCCGGACAAAAAACGGGTTTGGGTGACGCTGCTGGGAACCTTTTTTTTGTCCGGCGTGCCCCAAATCCCTTTGGGGGACGGTTTGGGGGACGCGACTAGAGATGCTCTAAGCACCCCAGCCCATCAGAGTTCAAATCCTAGATTTAACACTTTGGTGTCTCATTAAAAGGCGGAATATTCTTCAATGGGAGACGACGTTCCCGTCGACAGTGAGACGCCTGTGGTGACTTCGTCAATTTCAAGATCCGCCGGATGAGTTTCTTGGACTCAGTCTCTCGGAGGTGCTTATAGGGGTAGGGTGTGCGTGCATTCATAAGAGTGAGTGTATGTACGTATGTGTGAGCGTCTGCGTCTTTACTGTGTTTCGCAAAAAAAAAATCTGAGCACCAACAGGAAGAGGGCCCGCACTTGGGGCTTCAGCTTGACCGAGTATGACATGTTCCATATTATAAGATTTTTCAGTTTAGTTTGCCAAAATGTTCTATAATATGAAACACATAAGTTTTGATGCATACAAGCTGAACAACATGTTGAAATAAATATATTGCCTAGTCTCTTTTTATTAGTTCAAACTTGAAACAGAGTCGGCTAGTGCATTGATTCTATATGGTATGGGAGTCGAGAGGTCTTAATTTCCTACACTGAATCCATGCTAAAAACTAAAATAACCTAGATGTGAGAGAGTGTTGAAATAAATATATTATCTAGCCTCTTTTCATTGACTTATGATTGAGTTGGCTAGTACATCAATTGCCTAGTGTAACACTATATTTATCTGTATCTCTTAGTGAGCTTTGTGATGTAGAAAATATAAACATCAGATATAACTATTGCCCTTTTTTTTATTGTACACTTGATTGACTACATACTACTCCCTCTCTTCCCTGGAGACAAACTTACAACAGTATTGAATGGAATTACCCTGGCTAATTGACATGGGAAAAGAAGAGCTTGCACTAGATAAGGGAGCATAATAGAGCATGGGAATAAAATCCGTGAAAGTATTGTCCAAGCGGGGGAAGTAGTGTTTATGACAAAGAGATGCCTCGATTTTTCCTCTTCTTCTGGAACTTAAGAGACACTCTTCGTTATTTTTGAAAAAGACGCATTTTTTATTTTAACGATGAAAAAAAAGACCCATTCTTCGTTACATATAGAAATTATCAATAGATAGGACCATATTGCATGCGGATACATGCACGGATCAAGAGATTAGTACTCTAGTGCTAGTCTACTACTACTACTACTCCAGTGATCCAATGCATACAAGCTACACGGGAACTAAATTAAGGATAAATCTGAAGAAGTAAAAATAAGGTACAAGTGTTTGTCTAAATATCGATCACACTTGCAAACTAGGAGTACTAATCAAAAGCTGCAACATAATATAGCCGAATGATCGAAATGGGTAGCCCTAGCTAGGAAACGAATGATCCGGATCATGCGCCCCTGGTGGATGCAGGTGGGCCCATCTCGTACACGAAGGCGCTGTGCTGCAGGCAAGCGTCCAGCCAGGTCGGCGGTGGCTCCTGTGGAGCGCCGTTGACCCCGAGCTGCGCCGGTTGGCCCGCCTTGCCATTGGCGATAGAGGTGAAGGACGGGAAAGGGAAATATGCTGTGTTGCAGCTGCTGTTTGGCTGCTCCGGCGTGCAAGCTGCTGCTGGGAACCCGCCATTGTTGGTGATTGAGTTCTTGGCCTGGTTCTGCATTAATGGAGATGACTGCAGGTTTGGGAGGTCATGGTGGTAGGGGAGGAGCTGGCTAGGGTTTAGGAAGGGGACAGGTGCGTCATGGAAGAAGCTTGGGTGGTGGTGGTTCATGGGGAGGTAGCAGTAGGGGTTCCTCATCTCTATCATCTTGCTGTATTGGTCTACTACCTTGTGGAAGATCCTGCACACCACCCATTCTTCCTGCAAAATGTACATTTCAGTATATATCAAATACTCATGGAAATAGCACTAGAAAGTATGTCTAATCAACATAGTAAGAATCCAAATCAATGTACTAAGATATTCTCTTCTGCATGGATTGTGATCTTTCTAGGACAAAAATGCTGTAAAGAATCTATATATCCATCATCCATGTATATTTATTACTGGACTTTCTGCATGCAGTGAGCACATTTATGCCCCATGCATGGAATTGCTTTTTATAAGCATAGGGAGAGATCGATGAAAGATTTGACGATATGCGCGAGGATGATTGCAGATAGGTGAGGTATGCAAAGTACAAGAGCCATACGAGAGTGGGAGAGAACAAACATGCACAAGTGCAGCGTGTATACAGCTAGCTAGCTCAGATATATCCTGTGTCAGTGCAAATCTGCAAATAGATTTCTTACCAGAAGCGGACCACAGTGTTGAATATCATGCATCTCGTCATGCTTATGATACTAGTAGCATTTTCTTGACAGAGAATGATACTAGTAGTAGCATTGAATGAACAAAAGTGTACTAGTATGAACATATAATAAGCTTATATTCCATATCAATCATGCATATGTCACCCTATGTATGCATGCAATCCCACGCAATGCATCATATCAGATCTACTTCTGTAACGACCATGTAAACTTGTTCTTGAACCCTCAAATGTTGATATTTCAACACCCAGCTCAAACAAATGAGTATCTACTATCAGTCGAAGCTACAAATCATCAACTAACTATACATCGATGCAGGAGGAAGGTTAACAAATCAATGAAATGAACAAGTGTCGAACTGGCAAGTACCTTGGAGGAGCGGCGGCCGGCGGCCAAGTCGCCGTCGAGACGGTACTCGTGGAGGACCCACTTGGTCTTCTCCCCACGTGGCGCGCGTCCCCTGTAGAAGACCAGCGTCTTCTTCATGCCGAGGATGGCGCCGGTGGCGGCGTTGAGAACCTCCCGGTCCTTCCCCGTGGCCTTCCAGTAGCCGGCGCCGGTGGCGCGGTTGGTGCGGAGGCCCGTGGGGTACTTGCGGTCGCGGAGGCTGAAGAAGTACCACTCCCGCTCCCCCATCCTCGCCGCCTCCGGGAGGTCCCACGGCTCGCACCGGTTCAGGTCCACCTCCGCGATGTCCACGCCGCCGCAGCAGGCGCCGTTGAACACCTTGGCGGCGAGGTAGTAGGTGACGAGCTCCTCGTCGGTGGGGTGGAAACGGAAGCCTGGGGGAAGGCCGTGCTCCCCGGAGGCAGCCTCCGCCGCCGCCATCTCCTCCCCGATCAGCTCCCACAGCGCGTCGCCCATGGCCGCCGCCGGGTGATGCTGGTGCATGCGCGCCCCGCAAAGATCGATCTTTTCACGGTGAGGAGAGGAGTAAAAAGTTCTTGCTCAAGAACCCTACGAGCTGCGGCACAGTGTACAGCTAGGGTGAAATGTTGTTCTTGGCTATGGAGGTGTGGTGTGAGTGTGGAAGAGGCCAATGGGTGGTCTATATAGTTGAGCACGGAAACGTAGAAAGACTACAGTGCTGTGCTTAGCCCAAGACCCTACTCTCTCAGCTTTATTCCACAGTGTATAGCTAGCTACAGTAGCTAGGTGTAGAAGAGGGGGGAATTGCAAGGCAGGAAGGGTAAGATTAATGGATGGTGAAGGGCAAGATACACCTGGAATGTGCCCGAAGAGGAAACTTGATGGGAGCTTAAGAGGACCCTGAACTCTTTCCAAAGTAGAGCCACCTAGTGCATGGAAAACACACCAAGCTATAGACTCCGTGGATCACATGCAAAGGTGCGTATATGCATCAGCATCCATTATAAACGCATACATGTGACATAGGTAAATTAATCTACATACGTACAAACAAACGTACTACTGCATATGCATAGATATGTAGGCAAAAGATTTCTGCACGTACAGATCGATATTAATTTGAGGCAGATGGTGAAGTTACACAAGTTTCTGCCACTGTTGCCGTGTACTTATTTCAGGGTGCCATGGATGTACCACGGCCACTGTGCATATACAGGCAAAGAAGATTTTGGAACCAAAGAAAAATCCCTTATAGCTAGCTAGCTAGGTTTCTAGCATGGCATGTTCAAACGCCGTCCTGGCCCTGCATGCTTTTCACGTACAGGATTAAATTTCGATCTGTAGCACAATAATGCAGTAGTGTACGCACGTCCCGTTTTCTTACTGGTACTTGATGTCTTTACCACTTGTTTTGTTCGTAACATGACAGATTTGACGGTGACGACGAGTGCATGCAAAATCGTCCTACATATCTCCTGTGACAAGATCGAGTCAGAAGGAGTGCGAACCACGGCTAATATGGTACGTACGTGCATGGTCATGGCCTATATCGCTAAAAGCATGCACCTCAGCATGCGTTTCAGAGTACAAAATATATGCTACCTAGGCACCTGGCATATGAATAGAGAGAAAAATCACTCGTTCCTAAATGTAAGATATTGTGGGAGTTTAATTTAAACTCCCAAAATGTCTTAGGGCCACTTCTTTTTGAGTTTCTAGCCCAGCTTTTAGGCCCCAATAAGAAACTGAAGCCAAAAAGAAGGGATAATTTCTGGCATGCTTCCCCCACCGCCGTGAAGCCTAAATTCTGTCGCCACGATGAAACTCCGCTCGGGGGCGTTTCCCGAGCTTCTGCCGGACCAGTATATCCATTACCCATGGTCTTCTCCCAAATTACCGCATGAATGCCACTCCCAGCGACCCATCCCAGTTCATCTGACTCAAGTGAAAAAAGGAGGCAAACGAGAATACCGTCCTGCTCGCATATGACCACACGCGCTAGCTCATGGCGAGCTAGGGTTACACTGCTGCCTACCCCACCGCCCAGACGCCGCTGCCGCTCACCACTCCAGCTCATCCCGCCGGCCAGCCACCGCCGCCGCTCACCACTCTAGCTCAGCCCGCCGCCCAACCGCCGCCGCTGCTCACCACTCCAGCTCAACCCTCTGTCGCACCTCACCCGCTCCCAACCGGCAATGTTGGCCCTGGCCTCCCTCGAGATCACCCGTCCTGGACCGGCTACTCTTCATCGTCCTCCCCAACCGTCAACGTCAACCCATTCAACCCGTAGCAGGCACGTCGAGCTCAGCCTTCCTGCAGTGGCGACATCCAACTCGTCTTCCCAAACTAGCTCGGCAATGGTGCTTCCAATCAGCAACGATGGAGATGGGAATTGTTGTTGCGACTAGAAAATCTGTGATATATTTTTGATACAATATCTATCTGTGTTATATTTTTGATAAATCTATATAAATCTGTGATATCAATTGGTCTGTGAAATTTTTCTGTATTGTTAATATCAAATGTTCTGAACCTTTGCATTAGTATTATCAAATTTATCTAGAGCACGTATCAAATTCATGGGCATTATAGTCAATGCACAACCCAACACAGCAAATAAGCTTGATTTCCTAAAGCCCAAAGTAATAGGTGAAGAAGTGAGCCTAACTCACTTGGTTAGGGAAGTAGATGTACAACCTAGCCACCGAGGTTCAAGTCCCAGGGACACGAATTTGGGTTCTTATTATTTAAAAACAAAATCACTGTAGGGGCTTCCCCTACTGTATTCATTTAAAAAAAAAAGTAATAGGCGGGACAGTTCCTAGGAGCTTCTCCACACCACATTTTCTACCCACCAAAACCCATAAGCCGGCTTATGTATAAGCACAAGCTCAAAAGAGTGGGCCTTATATTTCTGAATAGCAGTAATACCAAATGTATATATGTCATGGGAACACTGTTAGCATTCCAGACATGAAGAACATTATCCTGAAGGCAACGCTAGGCGCTGGTTGGGTGGAGTCACTAGTAGAAAATGGAGCATCCATCTAAGACTTTGGTACCGGTTCCCTTACGAACCGGTACCAAAGGGGTCATTTGCACCGGTTTGGGACCTCCGGTGGGCGAGGAGCTTTGGCACCGGTTGGTGAGGGGCTTTCGTACCGGTTCGTGTTACGAACCGGTACGAAAGGTCTTCGGCCAGACGTACAGGCTCGTGTGGGGCCAGGGCTGGACCTTTCGTACCGGTTCGTAACACGAACCGGTACCAAAGGGTGCCACCATATAATCACACCGCGAGCCCGTCCCTGGCTCCTTCATCTCATTTTTCTCTTCTTCCTCTCTCACACTCTAAATTTTTTTACACCTCTCACACTCCAACAAATCTCTATTTTTTCTCCACCATTTTAACAAGATTAAGGGCATACATCTATCCAAGGGTTAGCAATATCATCCTTCCTTCCGGCGTTCCTAATTTAGCTTATTTCTTTGGTAGTTTTAACTCGTACTATTTTTCTAGTGCTAGCAAGGTGTTCGATGAAATGCCTAAGTTAGGGATTTTATTTTTTTATATGCAATTTGAGCTGAAATTATGGTATGTTTTGTAGGTTTTAATTAGTATCATCCCCGTCCTCACCGCCGTCGATCGCCAGCGTCGTCCCCTAGCCGGCACCGTACCACCTCGGTGAGCCTCTTCTTTTTTATAAATTTTTTTTAGTTTTATGTGATGAACTTGAATATTAATTAAGTTGGTCACTCATATATCCACGATGTTGTGTACTTAATGATTTTTGATATACATATAAAATGCAGATGAGTCGACAATGGATGTACGGTGACCGGTGCCATCCCGAGTTCATTAATGGCATGCATTATTTTCTCAACGTGGCTGAGGAAAACACGCGGTCGAATGGTTTCATGTATTGTCCATGTAGTTCTTGTAAGAATATGCAGGATTACTCTACCTCAAAGACCATTCACGTCCACCTGCTGGAGAACGGTTTCATGCCCAGCTATAATTGTTGGACCAAGCACGGAGAAAGAGGGGTTATATTGGAAGACAACGAAGAAGAAGAAGATAGTGACAATTATCCCTTATTCACTGAAGACGGTGATAGTAGAATGGGGGAAGACGAAGCTGAATAAGAGCCCATTTTCGATGAGCCGATTTTTGATGACCCGGATGACGATTTGGGTCGGGCCATTCTTGATGCGAAGATGAACTGCGGAAATGAAAAGGAGAGGTTGAAGTTGGAGAAAATGTTAGAGGATGTGTTGGCGTCCGAAACTCACCGGCGAGCTACGGCTGGCAACACGAAGAGCCGGGAACAACCTTAGGGCTGCGGCTGGCCCTGGTCCCTCCGAACGACGGCCCGCAAAGCTCCTGGTACACACGTCCCGATGCTGGTGCAAGGGCGTGCCACCTGATCTATACCTGATCAGGAAGGTAATGGATTTGCTTCGCTTAGTTTCCTGCATGGCATACACGTAAACATTAAATACGAGCCTCGATCGGCTCTCAGGTTGTCCTGTGAATCGGCCCAAGGAGCCGATCCACCCATGGTTCGTATGAGGTCTACGATCACATGGTGGTCCTGCTTGATCAATATGTAGCTAAAACGACCTATGACGATTTAGGGTTTTCACCACATAATCGGAACATCCTACTCGTGATTGAGCCTGGCAGATACGCACGGTGATAATAAACCGACCCTAGACAAGGCCTAAAAACCAACATTAAGTTGATCCCCGGAAAATCTTGTCTAGGGTTAGCAAACTACACCCTACGTACCACTGGATCCTTCAACCCGTTTGTAAGGCCTAACTATGCAGATATTAAACTAATCCCTGAAGAATCAAGGAGCAATCATAACGGATCGGATCTACTAAACAATGATCAAGCAAGGTGCCGCCCTTACACCTAAGAAAGGTGTAAGGACGGCTAGACGTCTAAGGGTTGCATGGACGGAAGCATGTAGCACGGTAGAACAATGCTAACCCTAACACATCTATGATAACTACGTTGCTCGCCATCAAAAAGGCTTCAAAGATTTGAGCAGCGCATGAACGACGAATAAACGTATACTGCCTAGATCGCAAGATGCGATCTAGGCAGCATGATGCTTACCCGGAAGAAACCCTCGAAACAAGGGGTCGGCGATGCGCCAAGATTGGTTTGTGATGAACGTGATTGTTGTTTTTCTTGATAACCCTAGATACATATTTATAGTCCGTAGACTTTCTAACGTGGAAATAATCCCAACCGTGCACGAGCCAAACTCTAACTAACCGACACGTATCCTACTATATTTACAGATACAAGGGCAAACTGCCCAATCTTCGTGTATAAGGCCGGTTCACGTATTTCTTCCATGTGTATTTCTTCAAGCCCAATCTTGATCGCGGCCCACCTCTGACTTGGTCAAATTCTGGTGATAACACATGCCCCCCTGGTTTTGGAATCTGCTTTTTCTTCGTCGAGTCATGTCGTGGCAGAGCAAAAACCGTCGCAGTATCCTTCATCATGATGCCTTGCCTTCTCAACTTCTCCGCGTGATTTGACCGTTGTTTTTTTTCTTTGGGCACCACCTCCTCGGAAACTGCTGTGGCATTGAATCCCCACTATATCCCCTTTATTTAACCGCTCCGAACAGTTCGCCACTTCATCCCCTTGCTCTGTTCTGACCATCGGCACCCAAAAAACCCCAATCCAGAGCAATGTCTTCCTCCTCTTCTTCCTCCGCCTCATCGGATCTCTCCTCCCAGTCCTACTCCTCCTCTTCCTCCTCTAGCTCGTCGGTATTCTTCGATTCCTCCTCGTCTCGTGAACCGATGCCGGAGTGGGACCCGGTGGCTGCTCAGATGAGGGCGCACAACAGGCGCGCCCCAGAAGAGTGGGACCAGGAGGACCACGCCTCCTCCGTTTGGTCCGAGGACGACAAGTCCTTGACCAGCGGAGACGAAGAGCTCCAGTTCCTCGCCGACGGGGAACTAGAATCGAAGAGTGAGGATGACTCGTTCTCCTGGGACGAGTATACCTCCTCCGAGGAAGAGGAGGAGGAAGACGACGACACCGACTCCCTCGAGGATTACCCTCCGGCGAAGCGGTTCCGCGCCGGGTCAGATGATGATGACGACGACGACGACTACGACGTCGACGATGAAGATGACGAGGCCCCCCCCCCCCCGGGGGCCGCTGGAGCAGTGACGAGGAGCCCGCCGGCAGCAGCGCCGACGAGAGCTCCGACGACGACGACGAGGGCAGCAACGGCCCGTAGACTAGGACCTAGTAGCATAGGCCTAGCAGTAGTAGTAAATCGGCCAATAGGCCTTTCTTTTGTTCTTCCTTCCTTGAGCAATCGGCTCTTTCTTTGTAAGAAATCCTTTATTAATGAAGAAATATTCCCCAAATAATTTTGCTTTTTTGTCGATTTTGCCGATTGTCAAACGAGGTCGATGCACAAAGAACCGATGGCAGGGCATCGGCTTATGCCATAAACATGCTTTAAGGCCATAAAAGTTGCCTACTCACACGGTCAACAAATCCAATTCGTGTCCACGCCATCTCCCGATCTCAAACACACAGATTCAGCAAAATCCAATCAAGAAAACCATCTCCAATGCCATGGGCCCTGGCTTGAACTTGACCTGTTAACCTGCTCAATCGAGCTTGTTCTGTCTAGAGTCGATGGTAATGCATCGGCTTTTTCATTATTCTAAAGTCGATGTCCATGCATCAGCTGTACTGATATCTATATTTCTCAAGTCGATGTCTGCGCATCGGCTGTGATTTGTATAAATTTTTTTTACTGGCCGATTTCATGAATCGGCCCCCATATTTCCTTTACTGATCATCCCACATGCCTGGGAAATATTTCTTGAGATGTTGACCATTGATAGCTACTGGGAACTTAGCGCCTTCCAGCTGCTCCAGCATGTATGCATTACCCTTCAAGGCTTGAACGACTTTGTATGGACCGTGCCAATTAGGAGACCATTTGCCATATACTTTATCCTTGGTTCCTAATGGCAACACTGCTTCCCATACTAGATCACCAACTTGGAACTCCTTCGGTCTCACCTTCTTATTGTATGCACGAGCTACCCTGGCTTTGTTCTCTTTAATTTTTTCCAACGACCAAAGTCTAAGTTCCGTTGCATCCTCAATAGTGTCACTCATCAAAGCTGCATATTCTTCAGCTGTTAGATCATTCTGAAACGTGACACGTCTTGATCCAGCCGTAATTTCCCAAGGCAATACGGCTTCCTGCCCATAGACAAGCTGGTAAGGCGAAGTCTTTATGGCTCCATGGCATGACATGCGGTAGGCCCACAAAGCTTCTGACAGTGTTTCATGCCAAACCCTAGGGTTCTCGTCAATTCTCCTCTTGATCAGCTTGATCAGGCTCTGATTAGACGCTTCAGCTTGCCCGTTGGCTTGAGCATAATATGGAGATGATCGGATCAGCTTAATCCCCATGTCATCGCAGAATTTCCTGAATTCTTTAGAAATAAAGACCGAACCTCCATCGGTCGTGATTGTTTGGGGAATCCCGAACCTATGAATGACGTGTTCTTTGACAAATTTGATAACATCTTCTGATTTTACCTTCTTCATAGGGACGGCCTCCACCCATTTGGTGAAGTAGTCTGTAATGGCCAGGATCCACTCGTGGCCTTTGCTCGACGCCGGATGGATTTTGCCGATCATATCCATGCCCCAACCTCAGAATGGCCAAGGCTTGATGATGGGGTTCATTGCTGATGCGGGTACCATCTGAATTTTCCCGAGCATTTGACACGCTTGACATCCCTTGTAGTACTTGAAGCAATCCTCAAGCATAGTGGGCCAAAAAAACCCTGATCGCCTAATCAGCCACTTCATCTTATGAGCCGATTGGTGAGTTCCACAGGCGCCTTCGTGCACCTCATGTAAGAGCCGATTAGACTCAGTTGGTCCTAGGCACTTGAGTAGTAACCCTTCCAACGTCCTGTAGAACATGTCATCTCCTATAAGGACATATTTCATGGCCTTGTATCTTATCCGTTTAGGTGCCCCCCGAGCCGAATCCTTCAAGTAATTGAAGATATCGGCTCTCCAGTCATCCTGTTCTAGGAACTGCACCTGAACTTCTGACCCATCTGGTATGTCCTTGTATCCTGACGCCATTTGCGCGAGATCATTAGCGTCGGTATTCTGAGATCTTGGGACCCAATTGAAATTGATGTACCGAAAATGTGTCATCAGCTCACGACATTCCATCCAATATGGGAAGAGTGACTCACTCTCGCACTTGTATTCATCCGTGAGCTGGAAAATCACCAACTTCGAGTCTCCAAAAAGCTCCACCGCTTCTGCCCCGGCTTCCAGCAGCAACTCCAGTCCCTTGCGTACTGCCTCATACTCAGCGACATTGTTTGTGCAAGGGGTAGATAGTCTGATGGAGAAGGAGTATGTTGCCCCCCGAGGCGACACGAGCAGAATGCCGATGCCACAACCATCGTCACAAGCCGATCCATCGAAGAACATAGCCCAAGCACGTATAGATAGTGCTGCTATATTAGTATTGATCCGTTCAGCTATGAGATCGGCCAACGCTTGTCCCTTGACTGCTTTCACAGGCTGATACCGGAGATCAAACTCCGATAACGCAAACATCCACTTACCAAGTTGGCCTTTCAAAACAGGAGCCGACAGCATGTGCTTGACAACGTCTGATTTGCATATGACGATGATCTCTGCCGTCAAAAGGATGTGATGGAGCTTGGTGCAGGTGAAGAACAGGCAGAGGCATAACTTCTCAACCTCAGGATACCTTGTCTCTGCATCCAACATCCTCCTGCTGAGGTAGAACACAACCTTTTCAACGCCCTCGTAGAGTTGCACCACCACTGAAGCAATGGACGTGTCAGCTACTGATAGGTAGATGTAGAACGGCCTGTCCTGCTGAGGCGGAACTAGCATAGGCGGTGTTGTTAGATACCGCTTAATCTCATCAAACGCCTGCTGCTGTTCTGCCCCCCAATGAAACTCGCCATCAGATTTAATCTTGACCAACGCCATGAACGGCTCAATTCGTCCTGAGAGATTAGAGATGAATCGCCGGACGAAATTGATCTTGCCGATCAGACGCTGGAGCTCCTTCTTCGTGGTAGGCGGTTGCATGGTACGTACTGCCTCTTGACTTTTCAGGCCGATCCCAATTCCTCGTTCATGAACAAGAAAACCTAGGAACTGACTGGCCGTCACACCAAAGGCGCACTTCTTTGGATTCATTCTGAGTTCGAACTTCCGAGTTCGGTCTAGGATGCGTCGCAAATCATCCAAGTGTCCTTCCATGGAGACAGACTTGACCACCATGTCATCGATGTAGATTTCCACCAACTTGCCGATCAGATCATGAAAAATATAATTCATGGCTCGTTGGTACGTTGCACCGGCATTCTTCAAACCAAAGGTCATGACCACATATTCGAACAAGCCTACCGATCCTGGTACTCGGAATGCAGTCTTGTGTATATCTTCTGGGGCCATGAAAATCTGGTTGTAGCCGGCATTGCCATCCATGAAACTCAACACCCTGTGGCCAGCAGCTGCGTTGATCAATGTTTCTGCCACAGGCATTGGATATTCATCTTTTGGAGTGGCTCTGTTGAGATCTCGGAAATCTATAGCCACCCGCCATCGGCCGCCCTTTTTCTCCACAGGTACAATACTGGAGATCCATTCAGTATACCTGCTGGCCTGATGAACCCGGCGGCTAACATTTTCTCGATCTCTTTCTTGACTTCTTCGAGAATTTCGGCCTTCATCTGATGTGCTCGTTGTTGGAACGGCCGAAATCCTTTCTTGAGAGGAAGCCGATGCTCAATGATGCTCCTGTCTAACCCAGGCATCTCTGTGTAATCCCATGCAAAGCAATCTGGGTACTCTTTTAACAGAGCTATCATCTGGCTCCTGAGATGTGGATCTAACTTCTTGCTGATGAAGGTTGGTCGTGGCTTATCCCCAGGACCAATGTCGACTTCTTCTAGCTCATCAGCCGATGTAAACCCATATCCTAGCTTTCCGTCACCTGTTAGATCGACGCTGAACACAGGCAAAACGTATGGCAAGGATAATATGGGCCGATTGCTGGAATCGGCCCCCATCTTGATTGCATTGCTCAAAAGAGGTTTACATCTTGTTCGTGCTTCACTATGACTACGTGACATGGTTGAGACAAGATTATTACTTTTTATTTTTTGGGGCCGATCACAAGGATCGGCCTTCCCATGTACGTTCATAAACTTTGCTCCTATTACACGGTCAGGCCAGTGGATAAGACCAGCCTCACCCCGTTTTTGACACGTGGATGTACTCGCAGTCGTCCAAAGTGATGCCTGAGAGTGGCTCTTGGCCTTCCGTCTCCCAAACGTTCATGCCAGCCGTTGAAACCTCGGCTGTATCGTCTACATGGACGACTTCTACTTCGTCTCCATCCCACTGTATTAAGCATTGGTGCATCGTAGATGGAATGCAACAGTTGGCGTGGATCCAATCTCTCCCTAGCAGGACAGCGTAAGTGCTCTTGCTGTCGACAATGAAGAACGTCGTAGGGATGGTTTTCCTCCCTACGGTCAGATCCACGTTCAGAACACCTTGTGCATCAGATGCTTGGCCGTTGAAATCGCTTAGTGTCACGTTGGTCTTGATCAGATCCGAGCTAGAGCGTCCCAACCGACGTAGCATGGAGTATGGCATGATGTTGACTGCCGCTCCGGTGTCCACCAGCATCCTATTGACAGGCTGCCCATTGATATAACCTCGTAAGTACAGGGCCTTCAGGTGTCTGTAACTTCTTTCACGTGGCTTCTCAAAGATAACCGGCCGTGGGCCGCAGTCAAGTTGTGCCACAGGTGCTTCGTCTATTCCAGGAGCACAAAACTCTGCCGGAAGAATGAACACCATGTTTGTACTAGCCGATGTCTCATCATCGGCTTTCCTTTGCTTGGGGCGCCACTCCATCTTTTGTGGTCGACCCTCTTCGTCTAGGGTTCGTTGAATTTTCGCGGCCAGATCGGGCCGCGCCTTCCTTAGCGTGTGCAGGTATAACCTTTCGGCTTCCTCCAAGCCATGCAGTCGCTGAACCCTACGCTTTTGGGAATGGCTGAGTCCATCAGGGCACCACCTTGGCCGGTGGTACTTGTCCTCTTCTTCTTCATAGTCATCTTCCAACTCCTCGAGGTCTTCTTCCCGAGAGGACTCAGTTCGCTTGTTCCTAGATGGGAGAGGCCCAAGACGTTTGAACACTGACACGTCTGTTGCACCCTTCTTCTTCTGTCTACATTCTGGGCAGTTGCCGATTGTAGGCAATCGGCTCATTCCTGAATCCCAGCAGTGTTTGAAGAAAGGACAGTCCCAGTGCTTGTCCACGTCGTCTTGTTCTCTTGACCTTTCCTTGGCACGGCGCTCGTATCTCTCCTCATCGCGATCATGCTGACGATGTCTCCTGGCGTCCCTGCTAGCTAGACGATCCCTTTCATCGTCGCTGTTGTACCGCCGGCGTTGGTCGTACTGACTCACGTATTTGTTGAGGAGATGATCAGAGAGAGGTCGTTGATATCGCACATTCTTCACTTCTCCCTCTGTGATGTAGCGTTTGCCATCGTGCCGGAGCCGATCGCGTGGAGCAGCTTCCTCTTTGTCCTTGCTACGAGAGCGGTTGCCCTCGCCTTTGTCCTTACCAGAGTGGTGCCCAGGCTCGACCGTGTTGATGCTCAACGAGAAACCTGGCTGGCATCCTTCGGGGTAAGCGTACTCCACCGTGTTAACGGCAGGGAAGGGGTGTGTGTCGACTTTCATGGCGTACTGGTTGAAAATTAGACGTCCTTGTTCTATCGCCATTTGGATCTGCTGACGCCACACCCTGCAGTCGTTGGTGTTATGGGAGAACGAGTTATGCCATTTGCAGTATGGCTTTCCGCTCAGCTCCTGTCCCGTGGGGATTTTGAGGCCTTCAGGTAACTTCAGTTGCTTCTCCTTAAGTAAGAGGTCAAAAATTTGCTCAGTTTTAGTTACGTCAAAATCAAACCCTCTGGGCGGACCTGGTGGCTTAACCCATTTGCAGGATACGGGGGTTGCCCCCCGAGTCCATTCAGCCACTGCTACCTCTTGATCTCCCGCAGACCCTTCATCTTCCTCTGTCTCAACCAGGACTACTGCACGTTTTAATTTATCCTGGTACAACTCTGGGTGGCGCTGCTCATATAATGACAGTTTCTGAACCATGTGCGCCAGTGAAGGGTAGTCTGCTTGGGAAGCCATATCCTTGATCGGTGAGGCGAGACCCACCACCGCCAACTCGACTGCTTCTTTTTCAGTCAAACGAGCCGAATAACATCGGTTCCTCACGGTCCTGAAGCGCTGGATGTACTCTGACACTGTTTCTCCGCGCTTCTGACGTACTTGGGCTAGATCGGCAATGCCAGCCTCGGAAGCCTCTGAGTGATACTGCATGTGGAATTGCTCTTCCAACTGCTTCCAAGTCCGGATCGAATCTGGTGGCAGTGATGTGTACCACCCAAAAGCCGATCCTGTGAGGGACTGTGCAAAGAACCTCACGCGTACTGCATCTGCGCAGCTGAGATCGTGCCCAGCTGCGCCAAATATCGGCTTATATGCTCGATAGAGATGGAGCCATCCGACCCACTAAACTTGGAGAATTCAGGGAGCCGATACTTGGGTGGTAGTGGGATCAAATCGTAGTCGTTGGGATACGGCTTGGAATAGCCGATTGCCCTCCTTTTCGGCACCATGCCGAATTGGTCTCTCAAGATCGTGCTGATCTGATCCGCGGTGCTAGCTGCAGGAGTGGAGCCCTGAAGATTCGCTGGCGTGGCATATTTAGCTAGCCACGCTTGCTTCTCAAGATTTGAGCTAGCTACAGGAGTTGAGCTCTGGACGTTCATCGGAGTGGCATACTTAGCTAGCCACGTCTGCTTCTCAAGATCTGATCCAGAAGCTCCTCCTGCTGTTCCGGAAGTCCCTGCTGTTGCAGCCTGGTTCGTGAGCGCCCAGTTACTGTTGTCTGGCACGTATGTACACGTGTATCCGTGAGGGATCTCCTTAGGCGCCTCATACAAGAACTGGTAGTCGCTAGGATCGCCACCGATCTTGTAGACAACGAATGCCGGTGTACTCGGCACCTCTGGTGCTGCCAGTGCGAACGGCAGCGGTGGTCGGCTTGGAGTGGTAGCTCTCCTTGGTGAGTCCCTAGAGCAGGTCCTGACGGAGAGTACTGATGCCTCAAGATTTCATGGAGCACCCGAAGGGCGACACGCTCCAAAGTGTTCACCAGGCTCTCAGAATGGCGGTGTAGCGAATGAGCTACCATGAAATTGATCTCCTGACGCAAGGACCTGGTGCGTTCTTCTGAAGGGGTGGATAGGTCAATTCCGTCGAGCGCGCCTTCAGGTGTGAACCCTCTCCACCTGATGCCATGCGAGCGAGTCCTGTGGAAAGAGCCGATGAGGTCGGCCTCGAGGATAGCTTTGACGTCGTCATACTTCTTCTTGAGCTCCTTGGGCAGATCCTCGTACGTGACTGGAGTACCTTCCGCCATCTCAGATGTAGATGGCGATGCAGTTGATGTCGAAGACTGTCCCACCGGGCGTGCCAGAATGTGTTGGCGTCCGAAACTCACCGGCGAGCTACGGCTGGCAACACGAAGAGCCGGGAACAACCTTAGGGCTGCGGCTGGCCCTGGTCCCTCCGAGCGACGGCCCGCAAAGCTCCTGGTACACACATCCCGATGCTGGTGCAAGGGCGCGCCACCTGATCTATACCTGATCAGGAAGGTAATGGATTTGCTTCGCTTAGTTTCCTGCATGGCATACACGTAAACATTAAATACGAGCCTCGATCGGCTCTCAGGTTGTCCTATGAATCGGCCCAAGGAGCCGATCCACCCATGGTTCGTATGAGGTCTACGATCACATGGTGGTCCTGCTTGATCAATATGTAGCTAAAACGACCTACGATGATTTAGGGTTTTCACCACATAATCGGAACATCCTACTCGTGATTGAGCCTGGCAGCTACGCACGGTGATAATAAACCGACCCTAGACAAGGCCTAAAAACCAACATTAAGTTGATCCCCGGAACATCTTGTCTAGGGTTAGCAAACTACACCCTACGTACCACTGGATCCTTCAACCCGTTTGTAAGGCCTAACTATGCAGATATTAAACTAATCCCTGAAGAATCAAGGAGCAATCATAACGGATCGGATCTACTAAACAATGATCAAGCAAGGTGCCGCCCTTACACCTAAGAAAGGTGTAAGGACGGCTAGACGTCTAAGGGTTGCATGGACGGAAGCATGTAGCACGGTAGAACAATGCTAACCCTAACACATCTATGATAACTACGTTGCTCGCCATCAAAAAGGCTTCAGTACGAGCAACGCATGAACGACGAATAAACGTATACTGCCTAGATCGCAAGATGCGATCTAGGCAGCCTGATGCTTACCCGGAAGAAACCCTCGAAACAAGGGGTCGGCGATGCGCCAAGATTGGTTTGTGATGAACGTGATTGTTGTTTTTCTTGATAACCCTAGATACATATTTATAGTCCGTAGACTTTCTAACGTGGGAATAATCCCAACCGTGCACGAGCCAAACTCTAACTAACCAACACGTATCCTACTATATTTACAGATACAAGGGCAAACTGCCCAATCTTCGTGTATAAGGCCGGTTCACGTATTTCTTCCATGTGTATTTCTTCAAGCTCAATCTTGATCGCGGCCCACCTCTGACTTGGTCAAATTCTGGTGATAACAGGATCACAACAAACTGTTGTACCCAAATTGCGAAAATGGTCAGAAAAAGCTAGGTACCACGCTGGAATTGCTGCAATGGAAGGCAGAGAATGGTACTTCTGACAAGGGATTTGAAAAGTTGCTGAAAATAATAAAGAAGATGCTTCCAGGGGAGAACGTATTGCCCTCTAGTACGTACGAAGCGAAGAAGGTTGTCTGCCCTCTAGGATTAGAGGTGCAGAAGATACATGCATGCATCAATGACTGCATCCTCTACCGCGGGGAGTACGAGAATTTGAATGCATGCCCGGTATGTAGTGCATTGAGGTATAAGATCAGGCGAGATGACCCTGGCGATGTTGAGGGCGAGTCCACCCCCAGGAAGAGGGTTCCTGCGAAGGTGATGTGGTATGCTCCTATAATACCACGGTTGAAACGTTTGTTCCAGAACAAAGAGCATGTCAAGTTGTTGCGATGGCACAAAGAGGACCGTAAGAAAGATGTGATGCTGAGACACCCCGCTGACGGGTCGCAGTGTAGAAAAATCGACAGAGAGTTCAAGTCATTTTCAGATGACGCAAGGAACTTAAGATTTGGTCTAAGTACAGATGGCTTTAATCCTTTCGGGGAGCAGAGCTCCAGTCATAGCACCTGGCCAGTGACTCTATGTATCTATAACCTTCCTCCTTGGTTGTGCATGAAGCGGAAGTTCATTATGATGCCAGTGCTCATCCAGGGCCCGAAGCAACCCGGCAATGACATTGATGTGTACCTGAGGCCATTGGTTTAAGAACTTTTAGAGTTGTGGCGTGACGAAGGTGTACCTGTGTGGGATGAGCACGAACAAAAGGAATTTAACCTACGAGCGTTGTTATTTGTAACCATCAATGATTGGCCTGCTCTTGGTAACATTTCAGGGCAGTCAAACAAGGGATACAATGCATGCACACACTGTTTAGGTGAGACTGACAGTAATTATTTGGGAAACAAGAATGTGTACCTGGGGTATCGTCGATTTCTTCCAGAACAACATCACGTAAGAAAGAGAGGAAAGCATTTCGGAGGTGAGGCAGATAACCGAATGAAGCCTACCCGCCCTACTGGGGAAGTTATATATGATATGGTCAAGGATTTAAAAGTGATCTTTGGAAAGGGTCCTGGCGGACAATCTGTTCCGCATGATATTGACGGACACGTACCCATGTGGAAGAAGAAGTCGATATTTTGGGAGCTACCCTACTGGAAATTCTTAGAGGTTCACTCTGCAATCGACGTGATGCACGTGGCAAAAAATCTTTGCGTGAACCTGCTAAACTTCTTGGGCGCGTATGGGAAGACAAAAGATACACCGGATGCACGGCAGGACCAACAAAGTATCCACGAAGGAAACAACCTGAATCCAGAGAAGTATCAAGGTCCTGCCAGCTACGCTCTTACCAAAGAGGAGAAGAAGATCTTTTTTGAAGTCCTGAGTAGCATCAAGGTCCTGTCTGGCTTCTCGTCGAATATAAAGGGAATAATAAACATGTCAGAGAAAAAGTTTCAAAACCTAAAGTCTCATGACTGCCACGTGATTATGACAAAATTACTTCCGGTTGCATTGAGGGGGCTTCTGCCGAAAAATGTTCGAGTACCCATTGTGAAGCTATGTGCGTTTCTCAATGCAATTTCTCAAAAGGTGATCAATCCACTTACTCTACAAAATTTACAGAAGGATGTGGTCCAATTTCTAGTCAGCTTCGAGTTGGTGTTCCCACCATCCTTCTTCAATATTATGACACAACTCCTAGTTCACCTGGTCGAAGAGATTGGCGTTCTCGGTCCTGTATTTCTACACAACATGTTCCCCTTTGAGAGATTCATGGGAGTCTTAAAGAAGTACGTTCATAACCATGCTAGGCCAGAAGGAAGCATCTCCAAGGGCTATGGAACAGAGGAGGTCACTGAGTTTTGTGTTGACTTTATTCCTGACCTTAAGCCGATCGGTGTTCCTGAATCGCACTATGAGGGGAGACTGCGTGGAAAAGGCACGCTAGGAAAGAAATCAACAACGTGTATGGACGGACATTCTTTCACTCAAGCACACTACACAGTTCTACATAATTCCATCTTGGTGGCTCCGTACAAAGAAGAACACAAGGATATCTTACGCTCTAAATACCCGAAGCAACGTGAAGATTGGATTGATGGAGAACACATGAAGACTTTTGGCGGTTTTTTCAAACACGTCTCATGAATGTCACTGATGACGAGCAGCTGTACTTGTTGGCCAAGCAACCATCTTCGACTATATCGACTTTTCAAGGGTACGAGATTAATGGGAACACATTTTACACGTTCTCCCAAGACAAAAAGAGCACCAACCAAAACAGTGGTGTCCGCTTTGATGCAGAAGATGACAATGGGAACAAGGTCACATATTATGGGTACATAGAGGAGATATGGGAACTTGACTATGGACCTAATTTCAAGGTCCCTTTGTTCCGGTGCAAATGGTTCAACCTGAAAGACGGGGTACAGGTAGACCCGCAGTACGGAATGACTACAGTGGATCTCAAGAATCTAGGGTACGACACCGAACCATTCGTCCTAGCCAGTGAAGTTGCTCAGGTTTTTTATGTGAAGGACATGTATAGCAAACCGAAAAAAAGAAAAGAAAGGCAAGAGGACACATCATATGATGAGCCAAAGCAGCACATAGTCTTTTCAGGAAAAAGAAACATCGTGGGAGTAGAGGACAAGACAGACATGTCAGAAGATTATAATAAGTTTGATGATATTCCACCCTTCAAGGTAAAAATTGACCCAAGCATCATCTTAAATAATGAAGATTGTCCATGGTTGCGTCCCAGTCAGAAGAAATGGAAACAGACGAAGAAAACTCAGAAGACTAGCTAGATATATGGATCATAACTTGTGTATCTCAATATGGAAATCACTTTTGTGTAATGATGTTATTGTATGTAAGATATTAACAATGGAGATGGTTGGCTTGTTTTACTAGTTAAGTAGCTTTCACGGGCTTGCAGGAAATTTTTTCCGAGGCGGAACTTCCGAATATGCCATATATAGGGCATGTGCACCAAGGGCATATTCGAGAAGTTCCGCCACGGGAGATTTCCCAACCCTTTCCCCAACATTGTTAGAGGAGATGGAGTCTTTCGCGGGCTTGCAGGGAAATTTTTCCGAGGCAAAACTTCCGAAGATGCCATAGGGCGTGTCCACCAAGGGCATCTTCGACAAGTTCCGCCACGGGAGATTTCCCAACCCTTTCCCTAACATTGTTAGAGGAGATGGAGTCTTTCACGGGCTTGCAGGGAAATTTTTCCAAGGCGGAACTTCCGAAGATGCCATAGGGTGTGTGCACCAAGGGAATCTTCGACAAGTTCCGCCACGGGAGATTTCCCAACCCTTTCCTCCATCCATGGTGATGAAACTCTCCATCCGGCCATGTTGGCTTGTTGAGCTGCTTGCCATGGCGTATCGATGCTCCTTTTATAGGCACGGCGCTGCTTCTACATTCTCTTCTTCCTCCGACAGGGCGTCGTGCGCTACATGCTTTATCTCATCGAGCAGGGCGTCCTTATCCTGCTGACAGCTTTAGTACCGGTTGCACCCACCAGCCGGTACTAAAGGTTACCCACGCGTCCTTATCCCACCGACAGTTTTGTTACATGACAGAAAACCACCTTTAGTACCGGTTGCACCCACCAGCCGGTACTAAAGGTTACCCACGCGTCCTTATCCCACCGACAGTTTTGTTACATGACAAAAAAACCACCTTTAGTACCGGTTGCACCCACCAGCCGGTACTAAAGGTTTCCCGCCTATTTTCTTCCCGCGCTTTCCACCGGTTCCCGCCTCCATCATCCCGCCATTTTTTCACTATATATATGTAGGCTTGGCCTCCATTTACATATCACATCTAGACTCATATCTGCAAACCTCAGCATTCTCTCCCATGGCTTCCATCGTATCTTTAACCCGCCGGGAGGCGGAGGCGCTTTGCGCCTCGAACTACCCCTGCCCACCGGGCTACCGCGTCCCGACTGGCTGGTTGCTAAGCGTCGGAGGCGTACCGGTCCCTCCAGTTCCTCTAGGTGTGGCGCGCGAGATGGCCATCACGAACCACTACTACTTCGAGCTCACGCCAGAGCAGCGGAGGAATCCCCAGTGGCATCCCGACTACAGCCCGACTTGGGAAATCTTCTTCATCAATCGGCGTGAGAGGGCGCTTGCCAGGCACGAGGAGGGCGGCCCGCCTCCTTCGAACTTCAACGAGGCCGGCCGTCGGCTGTGGTGGCGCGGCCGGACTCTCCAGGGCGTCATGGCCTACCGTGGCCCCCGCCTGCGCTACCCTCAGTCCTAGCCCACGCGGCTCACCCGCCGACGTTCGACTACCGCGACCCCGATGCCAGCGACGATGATGATGGCGACTACGATGACTACAGTGGCGACTACTACAGGGCTAGGCACGAGTATGACTGAATGAATCCAACAGTAGAATCTAGCCATGTATCTTAATTTTCAGTTAAGCTATGTACTTTTAATTCGAGTTCAATCGTAATAAAATTTTATTCCGGCCCTTTCTTTCCCACCTTTTTTCTCCCACGCGCGGCGTCGTGGCGGAAAGTTTCCCGCGCGACGTCCTACGTGGTGGGAAACTTTCCCGCGCGGACGACGGGAGTAAAGAAAAGAAATAGAAAAGAAATAAAAAATAAAAAATAGAAAAGAAAATGAACATAAAGGAAAAAAGAAAAAGAAACAGCAAATAAGAAATAGAAAAAGAAATAGAAAATAAGAAATAGAAAAAGAAATAGAAAATAAGAAATAAAAAAGAAAAGAAAAAAAGAGAAATAGAAAATAAGAAATAGAAAATAAAAAGAAAATAAAAAGAAACAGAAAAGAAAAAGAAACAGAAAAGAAAAAAGAAACAGAAAAGAAAACAGCAAAATAAAAAAAGAAAACAAAAAAAATACATTTGGTACCGGTTGGTGATACCAACCGGTACGAAAGGCCTTTCGTACCGGTTTGTGGTACCAACCGGTACCAAAGGGTGTTCCTCCTCGTTTTGACTTGGTGCGCGGGCCAAATTTCCCCCAAATCCCCATTTCTTCCGCGCAGACGCACGCAGAGACCCCGCGCGCGCTCGCCGTCGCCGTCGTCCACGCCGTCGCGCACCACGCCGTTGCCGTCGCAGCCTCGCCGTCGGCCGCCGCCCGCTCCCGGCGCCGCAGGTAAGTCCTCCGGCCCCTTCTTTCCCTCCCCGCTCACGCGCACGCCGACGCGGCCTCGCCGATGCCGCCTCGCCGATGCCGCCTCACCGATGTCGCCTCGCCGATGTCGCCTCGCCGGCGCCGCCTCGCCGACGCCGCCTCGCCGATGCCGCCTCGCCACGCTGTCGCATACGCCGCAGACGCCCAGACGCCGCCTCGCCGATGCCGCCTGCTGGACGCCCATGCCCTTAGGGTGTTCGGTGAAATGTCCCTGCGGGGAACAGAGCACGGCGAGCACGAGCTGACGGCGCCTTTGAGCACCGCGGCGCGGACTCGAGCTGGAGGCGGAGGGTAGGGAGGGAGGGGGCCGTGGAGTCGGCGAGGAGAGACCACACGGCGCCGCGGTGGAAGTGGGGGCGAGGATGTCGACGAAGGCGGCGTAGTGCGGGTGCTCGGATAACTGAGGGAGGAGGCGGTTGAGGAGGAGCGTGGACTTGACGCCGTGCGGGCCGTGGAGGAGCAGCGGCTGCGGCACGCGCGGGTGGAGGCGGCTGTAGGGTTCTGTGGGGTTTCCGGGTGTTCCTTAGGGCGTAGTCGAGCGGGATGACACCGTTTGAGCATGAGGGGCGCGCCGCCGAGTAGTGTTAGGGTCGAGAAGAGCGAGAGGAGGTGGGGGAACGCCGAGTCCGTGGCCGTGGCGCCGCGACATCGAGTGTGTGGCGGTGCCGCCGAGTCTGTGGCGGTGGCGGAGGAGGAGGGGGAACGCCGAGTCCGTAGCCGTGGCGCCGCGACATCGAGGAGGAGCGCCGAGTGTTAGGGTTAGGGTCGAGAAAAAGAGAGAAGAGCGAGAGGAGGAGGGGGAACACCGAGTCCGTGGCCATGACGGTCCGTTAGGGTTTTTTGCTTTCTTCATTTCCATTGTTATTCATCTAGCAATCTGTTATATGATCATGACATGATGAATGAAATATAATTGCTTTCTTAATTTTGCAGTGACATTGAGGTATGGAGGACGACACCTTCGTCCGAGATGAGGAGGGGGAAGAAGCGGTGCAGAAATTGATCTATGATAGTGCCCGTGGTACGGAACCCGATGGAGATGACAACGAGTTCCAAGACTTTCTGAATGATTTCGGCGAGGGACTTGAGTCTGAACAATTTAGAAGAGACAACGAAGTGTCCATCACAAACTCCGGCGAGGTGTATATTTATGTATCAATTAGTCTATGTTCATCCCTAGATGCATTCATTTATTTGTATTGCACGTATTAACGAATTTTTTTTTTGTTTTAGCCTTCTGGATCATCGAGCAAGTCTGTTAGAAGAAAACGAGGCCCGACGCAACTGCTAAAGGGCGAGGGCAGGTTAGCCCTCATGGCATTCATGGCTAATGGTGAACCAGAGCATCCCAAAGAGTTTTGCCGCAAATTTACAAGTCAAGCCGGAGTTCTTGTTAGGGACCATGTACCGATCAGCATTCAAGAGTGGCATAAGCCGAAGAACGCGGAGAGTGGTGCTAGTTATGTCAACGATGCGATGAAATTTTTTCTTTGGGACACGCTACTGACAAAGTTCAGCCTACCGGAAGACATGACGGAAGGCCAGAAGAATAAAGTCAAGGAATGGACATGGAAGAAGATGGCCATACAATTCCAGACCTGGAAGAAAAATTTATGGGACAAATATAAGAATGAAGATCCAGTATTCGATGATAATCTAGTGAAGATAAAAGATCACTGGCCCGCATTTAAGAGGTATAAGCAATCATCTACTTTTGTGTCCCGATCGATCAAAAATACCGAAAATGCTTCAAAGAAGAAACTTCCGCATCATTTGGGGTCAGGTGGCTACAAGAGTGCCATTCCGAAGTGGATAGCGTTTGAAAATAAACTGATGAATGCAGGAATCACTCCACAGACATGGGACTGGCCCGAACGGTCCAAGTTCTGGTTGTTCGCTCATGGGGCAGGGTTGGACCCAAAGACAGGGTTGATCGTTGCGCAGGGAAAATGGAAGGACAAAAATTGCGGCAATCGTACCGAAGCTTGTAGATGCAATTAACAAGGTCAGAAAGGGAGAGTACATTCCCGATCGAGAGAATGACGAGCTGACACTCGCTTTGGGGAATCCTGAACACGTTGGACGGGTACGAGCTCACCCAGGTCTCACCATGAAGGAAGCGTGGCCGGACAGCGCTGACACTTATAGAAGCCATTCGCGAAAGAAGAAGAAGGACGCCGACACGTTAACGGAATTGTTAAATAGAGTGGAGGCGCTTGAGAAAAATCAGAAGGCACCTGATCAGCCGCTGTTTCTACAGGATCCACAAGCCGATGCTGCCCCATCTCAGCGAAGAAGCAGTGTCGGTTCCTCGCATCTTGACGGATGTGGAGGAAGCTACCCCGTGGATTATGTCACGGAGAAGACAGATTGCGATCTACATATGTTATTCAGGACCGCGTCCGTTAAGGTGGCGGTCGGCTATGTGTACCCAAGTGAAGATGGAGCAATGCACCATCATATGCCCATTCCACCTGGCTGTGTTCGTGTCGGGGTGGATGAAGTTGTTCCGGGTTTTGAAACAGTGGAGCTTGATATTCCTAGAGGTGACGATGAGAGGACACTGGCCGATGTCAAGCACGGTTTCGCCCTATGGCCGAAGAAGTACATCGTCCTTTTGCAAAGGCCACCGGCTCCTACACATGAGCAGCAAATGCCATCAACTCCTCCTGGTAGCAGTCCTCGTGAGCAGCCAAGTCCGCACCTACCTGAGAGGGACCCCAGCGTGAGTCCACCATCTCGAGATCCTCCACGTAAGACAACATCCATTAAGCGGAACGGTACGCCGCCTAGGAAGAGATCTAGAAAGGAAAAACCACAGCCGCCCATTGAGAAGTTACCTTGGGAAAAAAGTGTCGAGGAAAACAGGGAAGCCGTTGAGGCCGATGACGTGGGCATTACCCTTCGGGTAACCGACATTGCCCTATCCCGCATTGATTAGTTGGAGGCCCATGAAGACACCTGGAGGCAAGATGGGCCACCCGGGCGGCGCACCAGAGGAATCCTTGGCGGGCAAGACAAGGAAGCGGCCGAATAAGGAAAGATTAGATCTAAAGCTGCTGTAAACCTAGTCGTACTCGGTTAGACCTCTTGAGACCTGGCCTCCTATATAAAGGCCATGAGAGGGGCTATCGAGGGATAGAACCAATCATAGCAATACTAGCCACCAAAAATTCCAGACCTAGGTCACCATAGCACTTAGCCTCTCGACGAGATCTCAGCCAAACTATTCGGCACCCCATTGTAACCCATTGTCATCATAATCAAGAACAGACATGCAGGACGTAAGGGTTTTACCTCATCGAGGGCCCCGAACCTGGGTAAATTGCTCTCCCCGCTTGTCTGTGAACCGATGTCTCGTGTCAGCTTGCAGGATTCCGCTAACCCTAAGCCCCAAACGGAGGGCATTGCCGAGGAGTACCCTCGACAATTGGCGCCGTCTGTGGGAACCCTGTCGGTACAAGATCGGACATCGGCTGAACCCGTCATGTCATCGGCAGCTTCGTCAACACCGTCATCGCCCCATCTGGGAAGCCCGATTCGTTTCGGCTCCTACGAGTTCACCCCACATAGCGACTCGTCTCGCTCAACTTTCTCCGGTCTACAAGGCAACATGGAGATGACCTTCGGGAGCGTCCACTACAACGTCAACTTGGAAGGAATCCTTCGGCTGCTGGAATCTCCCATCTCCAGATCGACGAGTCCGAGCGCATCATCATCACTCGACCTTTCGGCTGGCCTGACAAGCCCGTCGAGTTCGCCCGCGCCTTCGACACCCCGTTCAGCATCCTCCATGTCGGTCGGATCCGATGATCCCGCGCTCTCAGAGCTAACCTCGTACTACTGCATGAACTGCGACACCAGGCACGTGCTAGGGTCGAGCGACACGCCGTTCATCTGCAATGCCCACTATTCATCGGGAGAGGACAGTATCGACAGCATCACCCAAGGAGACACCCGAAGAGTGGCGCCCCTCCAAGTTTATGTTGCTAACAGGGGAGATGGAGATCGCACCCCCCGTTCCAGTAGGCGAGCTAGTTTTGAGAACAGCGCCAGCAACAACAACAGCGACCATACCATCACAGAGGAGGAGTGGGCAGTAGCCAAGGCAGCCGTGCTTAACAACACGCCACTTCCGGCGGGAACCACGGTTGGCACTCTCAATGCTTACCGCTCGATATTGGAGAAAAATCGGGAGCGACTATCCAAGGAGCAAGCCACCCTCGAGAGACGCCTATCTGCGGCAGACCGATCCAGCGAGCGATGAAGGGGCTCGCAGGGAAGTGCCTCTCGAAGTACTCACGGAGGAGGAAAACATCGATCAAGAATGTCCAGGCTTTCGGAAGACCGATGCTAGAGAAATAACATCAAATTTGACCAAGTCCTTCATGACCACAGACACCGCGGGCATGCCACGACCAAAGACTGTCGCGAGAGTGACCGCCAATCTCGCTGCATATCTCATCAATCAGCGTCCTGAAGGTTCCATGGCTCAAGCCCACCGAGGTGCCCTAGAAAGTCTCGCGATATTGGGAGACAATCTGGTCCCAAGAAAGGACAAGACTACGTTGCAAGCTAGTGGCTCAAAACACCATGCGAGAGATAATTGGGATGAAATTACTCAGAGTAGGATCGACAAAGCAAGGCGGCGACGCGCCGCCAGAGAGGAACACGACAGCGATTCTTCGGATGAGAGCCAGGAGAACGACGGCGAGCTTAGGGGAGCCTATTGTTTAAGCTACAAAATTCGGGAGGCGATGCCACCCAAGAAGTTCAAACCCACCCCTACCGACGCCGCCAAGTACGATGGGCAGCAGGAGCCGAGATCCTGGATAGAGGATTATCTACAGACAGTGATTCTGCAAAAAGGGAACCAGATAGCAGCAATGCAGTGCCTGCAGCTTTACCTAAAGGACTCAGCGCGAGCCTGGCTAAGAGGTCTGCCGAAGGGTTCCATCAAGTCATGGGACGACCTAGTAGAAGCCTTCGTCGCCAACTTTCAAGCAACCTACAAAAGGCCCGTCGAGATCGAAGAGTTACGGCATTGTCAGCAAAAGCAGAAGTAGTCGATGCGCGCATACATCGGGAGATTCACCAAGCTCCTGAATGCTGCAGAAGACGTTTCTGTCGACAGAGCAATCGAAGCCTTCAGCGATGGCATCCGACGTGAAAGCTACATAGAAGAACTTGGGTGCAAGAAGCCGAATACCATAACCAAGTTAATGGAAATCGCTAACAGCTGGGCCGATGGCGAAGAGAACGTTCGAAAGCCACAACAGCGCAGCGACGACGAAGAAGACGACCAGCCGAAGCATGATTCGGGTGGACGAAGGGATCGCAATAAGAGAAGGAAGAACCACAGCTATGATGATAACAACTTGGTGGCCGCAGGCTACTCTGATCGGCAGGATGACCGGTACGATGACAGGCGAGACGATCGACAGGATGGTAATCGGAACAACTCTGGGAACCGTGGCAACTATAAACCACGACAACAGAGAACCCCCGAACTACCCTACGCCGAGCAGATCAACGCCCCTTGCTACCTGCATTCGTATACCGATTCCAAGGACGGTAAAATAAAGTCTAGCCACCTGCTCAGGGACTGTCGGCAGTTCATCGATATGCATAAACTCATCCAGCAAGCAGGCCAGCAATAGCTACCACCACCACCACCACCCCCACTGCAACACCAGGTCCAGCAAGCTCAACCTCATCAACCCAACGAGGCATTTCCACCACCACGTGGGCAGATGAGTATGATCCACAGGACAGGTGTTTCAAGGAGAGAAATGAAGAAGCTCACCCGAGAAATCAACCTGGCAGAAAGCATCATGGCGAACATCCCTGAGTATGTCGAGTGGTTGTCTCAGAACATCACGTTCAGCCGAGCGGATCAGCCGATGACTATACCAACACCAGGACACGCTGCCCTGGTGGTCGAAGCACAGATAGGAGGATTCAAGATGAGCAAAGTCTTCATGGACGGAGGAAGTGGACTCAATCTGATATTCCTTGACACAATCCAGAGTATGGGGATCACCATGAGAATGCTAGAAGAATCAGACACTCGCTTCCATGGGATCCTCCCTACTTTGCCAGCGTACTCTCTTGGCAAAGCGTACCTGAACGTCGTCTTTGGCAAACCCGACAATTTCAAGAAGGAGAAGATCAACTTCGAAGTCGTGAACTGGGAGTCGCAGTACCACGCTATACTCGGGAGACCAGCTTATGCCAAGTTCATGGCTGTACCGCACTACGCATACCTCAAGCTGAAAATGCCTGGGAACGATGGGACAAACATTACAGTCTATGGAAGTTTCTCACGCTTGGACAATTGTGATCGGGACTTTCAGAGGATTGCTGCTAAGTTTGGCCTGAGGCAGGAAATCGCTGACCTTCCGCCGAAGACCTCGTCACGCGGTATTAAGGAAGAAGAACGCGTTAGAGGAGCAAAGAAGAAGTCTGCCGACCTTGCCCTTGAAGCTCCGGCAGTACAAACATCGGCAGCTCAAGTTTCGGCAGCAAAAGCTTCAGCAGTTGACGATGCAGAAGATATAGGAGGCAGTAAGACACTGTCAATCGCTGCCCAGATCCCTGGCGAAGTCGACGACGCTTCAAAAAACACCAACACGGTGACCAAGCTAGAAGATGAGAAGAACCCCTTCAATACTTAAGCAATCTACTAGCATTTAGTTTCATTTTCCTTTCCAAACAGGGCTTCCCCTTTTTTCGCCCTTTAGTCCAGTGTTTTTTATTAATAAGAACTTAAGTTTCGATTCCTTGAAAAGCTTTGCAGTTGACCAGAGCACCTAAACCGCATCTTTGTAAATCTTGGCAAACGATGGTCCAATACAATACGCGGCAAAGGATCGTGCTCCGAAAAATGCCTCTACGAGTGCTACAGGATGCTAAACAAGGACATTAACCCTTCCCTCTGCTATAGATGCATCTACGAGCGCCGTAAATAGAAAGAGTCCGAAAGTACACATCAACACAACCCACGTTCGATATTTTGCTTACGGAAATATCAAGGAACAACGGGTTCACCGGCAGTCATTACACCCGAATAATTCGGGAGTGACTGTCGAAGCATACATCGGTTGAAGGCAAAGTTGCGCATACAACGGGATTAGCGAAACCCGCAACACGAGCTGATCACTCAAAAGTTTTGCCGACCAACGAAATACATACACGATTAAACGAGCAATTAATATTTGCTCCTTCAAAATTTGCCAACGACATCAATGTGGTAAAAATACATATACATGTATCTACCAAATAATAAATGATCCTAACACTTGGATCAAGTAGTCATAACATCTATACAAATAACCTTAATCCCTGAAATCACCCTTGCGGAGTGTCTTTTTCTTCAGGTGCCTTAGAATCCTTCTCCAGCTTGTCGACAATCATATTGGCAGGCAGTAAAACCTTCGGATACAACATCTCCAAGTCACCGGTACGATGACAGGCGAGACGATCGACAGGATGGTAATCGGAACAACTCTTGGAACCGTGGCAACTATAAAGCACGACAACAGAGAACCCCCGAACTACCCTACGCCGAGCAGATCAACGCCCCTTGCTACCTGCATTCGTATACCGATTCCAAGGACGGTAAAATAAAGTCTAGCCACCTGCTCAGGGACTGTCGGCAGTTCATCGATATGCATAAACTCATCCAGCAAGCAGGCCAGCAATAGCTACCACCACCACCACCACCCCCACTGCAACACCAGGTCCAGCAAGCTCAACCTCATCAACCCAACGAGGCATTTCCACCACCACGTGGGCAGATGAGTATGATCCACAGGACAGGTGTTTCAAGGAGAGAAATGAAGAAGCTCACCCGAGAAATCAACCTGGCAGAAAGCATCATGGCGAACATCCCTGAGTATGTCGAGTGGTTGTCTCAGAACATCACGTTCAGCCGAGCGGATCAGCCGATGACTATACCAACACCAGGACACGCTGCCCTGGTGGTCGAAGCACAGATAGGAGGATTCAAGATGAGCAAAGTCTTCATGGACGGAGGAACTGGACTCAATCTGATATTCCTTGACACAATCCAGAGTATGGGGATCACCATGAGAATGCTAGAAGAATCAGACACTCGCTTCCATGGGATCCTCCCTACTTTGCCAGCGTACTCTCTTGGCAAAGCGTACCTGAACGTCGTCTTTGGCAAACCCGACAATTTCAAGAAGGAGAAGATCAACTTCGAAGTCGTGAACTGGGAGTCGCAGTACCACGCTATACTCGGGAGACCAGCTTATGCCAAGTTCATGGCTGTACCGCACTACGCATACCTCAAGCTGAAAATGCCTGGGAACGATGGGACAAACATTACAGTCTATGGAAGTTTCTCACGCTTGGACAATTGTGATCGGGACTTTCAGAGGATTGCTGCTAAGTTTGGCCTGAGGCAGGAAATCGCTGACCTTCCGCCGAAGACCTCGTCACGCGGTATTAAGGAAAAAGAACGCGTTAGAGGAGCAAAGAAGAAGTCTGCCGACCTTGCCCTTGAAGCTCCGGCAGTACAAACATCGGCAGCTCAAGTTTCGGCAGCAAAAGCTTCAGCAGTTGACGATGCAGAAGATATAGGAGGCAGTAAGACACTGTCAATCGCTGCCCAGATCCCTGGCGAAGTCGACGACGCTTCAAAAAACACCAACACGGTGACCAAGCTAGAAGATGAGAAGAACCCCTTCAATACTTAAGCAATCTACTAGCATTTAGTTTCATTTTCCTTTCCAAACAGGGCTTCCCCTTTTTTCGCCCTTTAGTCCAGTGTTTTTTATTAATAAGAACTTAAGTTTCGATTCCTTGAAAAGCTTTGCAGTTGACCAGAGCACCTAAACCGCATCTTTGTAAATCTTGGCAAACGATGGTCCAATACAATACGCGGCAAAGGATCGTGCTCCGAAAAATGCCTCTACGAGTGCTACAGGATGCTAAACAAGGACATTAACCCTTCCCTCTGCTATAGATGCATCTACGAGCGCCGTAAATAGAAAGAGTCCGAAAGTACACATCAACACAACCCACGTTCAATATTTTGCTTACGGAAATATCAAGGAACAACGGGTTCACCGGCAGTCATTACACCCGAATAATTCGGGAGTGACTGTCGAAGCATACATCGGTTGAAGGCAAAGTTGCGCATACAACGGGATTAGCGAAACCCGCAACACGAGCTGATCACTCAAAAGTTTTGCCGACCAACGAAATACATACACGATTAAACGAGCAATTAATATTTGCTCCTTCAAAATTTGCCAACGACATCAATGTGGTAAAAATACATATACATGTATCTACCAAATAATAAATGATCCTAACACTTGGATCAAGTAGTCATAACATCTATACAAATAACCTTAATCCCTGAAATCACCCTTGCGGAGTGTCTTTTTCTTCAGGTGCCTTAGAATCCTTCTCCAGCTTGTCGACAATCATATTGGCAGGCAGTAAAACCTTCGGATACAACATCTCCAAGTCACCAGTTGCATTGGCAATGGACAGTAAACTCGCCGAAGGATAACGCGCAAGTACAAGAGCAAGCGTAAATCTGGCCCCTGCAAAGACTTGAGCTCGCACCAAGTCCCGAATCTTCTTGGTATTCCCAAACTCCGACATTAGAGTTAATAGTGTGGGGGGAACTCTGTTCAAGGGAAACATTGTCCTCCAAACTACCCTCAGGGATTTGTAGCACTTGTCGAAGAAGTGGTGAACCTGTTGGACCCGATCCTGAAACTGTGCAACAGCCGACGCCTTCGACTGCTCCCGCCAGAAAATTTCTTCGGCTGATGACAACTGGGTCAGCGCGTGTACACGCTTGTGAATCCGCTTGTTCTCCTCCGCACGATTCAGAGATACGACTGGCAGAGCGATCAATAAAAGATCAGGCGGCACGTTTCTGGTGGAAGAGTAATAAATACAAGAGTCAGGGGACTTACAGTTTAAACTTTCGGTGGCTTTATGAAGTTCGGCAAGGGCGTAGCGCTCTACATCAGCCGCAATTTCGCCCTTCTTCTTGATGATAGCAGCCAAGGCGTAGGTGCTGCGCAGATCCTTCTCCAACTGTGTAATCCGATCCTTCATACGTTGGATCCGATCATCTTCAGAAAGAGCACCCGAAGGATCTTCGACAGATGCAGGCACGGGGAACACCTGCAAGAAACAGTGTCAAAAAGCATGACAGACCGATTCCTCAAAACATCGGAAGATACTCCCATCGGGAGAATGCAAGTGACAATATTATAACAAAGAGTGTGCTAGCAACATTGCTAGCACAGAGTTTATTACAACCAAAGGATATCCAAGCAAGACAATGTTTCACATCCAATTAAGGAAAAGTTTGCTACAAAAAATCAGAGCGCCTGAGTCTGGGTCGATAAGCTAAGGCCTGCCGACGTCTTCCTAGATGAAACCAACTCGAGAAGCTGGCGTGCACATCTAACAGCTGACGCTTTAAAGGTGCTCAAATCGACCAACCGCCCATCCTCCTCCTTCGGCAGCTCCTTGGACATTTCTTCAATATCGGCCTTAAAGCCGTGACCCATCATAAGTTGGAAGGCAAGGACGGCGCCATAGGTACGCGAAGTACGTTTGAATACCTCGATAACCTCCTTGGTGTCGATCGCGAAGGCGTCGATCAGCTGCCCCAGACTTTTATCTTGACTGATCTTGGGGAAGATCATCGAGTGTATCCGCGCCATGGCACCCTTTCCCTTCTCAAGAAGCTCCCGTGTGAGCTGATGGGAAGCAAGAGTCATCGACAAGCCATTAGACGGAGAGTTGTTTGGAACTTTGTCCAAGGCGTCGGCAGGAATGTTGGCGGCTTCTGCAGAATGAGAAGAGGTCATTGATAAAAGGCTGAGCCCATAAGTGCGATAATCGACAGTGGAGAACAAAAGATATTACCAAGTAAAGCCAAGGAAGATTGGCGAAGGAGTTCATCCTTTTAAGCCGCCCGAGCTTCGGCAGCTAGCTTTGTCGCCTCTTCCTCCTTCAATCTCTCTTTCAGCTTGCCCAGCTCCTCCTTCAAGGAGTCGACTTCTTGGCGGGCCTCGGCAGCTATCTTGACCGCACCGTCTAACTTCAAGGAGGAAGATTTACTCTCCTTCTGGAGCCGAACTTTCTCTGCTTCCAGAGAAGTGAATTGGGAAGCAAAGGCCTCCAAAGAGGAGATAAATCCTCGCAGTTCCTAAAGAAAAAAAGAGAAGGGGTTATTCAATGAAAAATCATTAAGCAAGATACACATTCGGGAAGTTCATGCTGCAATCGAGAGGGACTTACAGAAGGAGGAGTCTTAGTAGCGGCAGTTGAAGGGGCATCCTTCCCTTTAGAAAGGGAGGAAGCGGTTGATATCTGAGCCGCGGGGGCTGCTTTGGGAACCGACGCTTCAGAAGCAGCGACGTCCGGCGGAGTGGCCCCGGGTTTGGCCTTTTTGGCCGGCGGCTCGATGAAACCTTCGTCGCTGTGAAGGGAATTGGTTGACAAAAAGTTACGAATGGGATGCAAGAAGTAAAAGGATGAAATATGGCTTTAGGGAAGAAGATACTTACATATCGAAGAGGTCATCTTCATCGGCAAAGCCGCCGGTCGATCTCTTTGCGAGTGAAGACCTGGCCTCCTCCACAGCTGCATCAATAAAGGCATCATGATCAGCGTCATCATCACGCACTGATCCTTCTGTATTGCAAGCATCATCGGATGGGGAAGGAAGGTTGGCATGGGCAGCTTCCGAATCTATCGGGTTGTCACGATCATCCTCTGAATCAACATGTTCGACAGTGCGGAAATCAACAGGGACTGAGGAACCTCTCCCTTCGGAATTATCATTTGGAGAATCTTGCAAGTTTCCAGAAACTATGGGAACCTGCTGAAGAATGGAGTGAATAAGAGCAATGGAAACATGTCGACTAAACAAACATTGTCGACTGAGCAAAAACAGCATAATAAGGGTATAAGGAAGAAAGTTACCTCTGACAGCGGATGGTTGGCGTCGAGAGGAGCGTAGGAAGATACCAATGGGATCGAGTCCTCCTGACTAAAGAGAGTAAGGCGACGGACTTCATCAAGCAGCTCCTTTTCCGACAGTTCAGCGACATTGATTCTGGTTTCATCTTTTGGACCCATATACATCCACATTGGACGAACCCTCGCCATGACTGGTTGAACTCGACGCCTCAGGAGTACCGCTGCTACCTCCGTGCCAATCATGGTTTGGCCATCGGCTTCTTTGATCCGAAGGAATTTGGTGAATAACTCGTCAGCTACTGCCTTTTCGTCGGAAGAAAGAATGTTCCTCCAGGAATCCTTCGGCTTAGCCTCAAGAACATCGGCAAAGCAAGGGAGCTGGGACTCGGTTGTCACAGAATCTTTGACATAAAACCACTTCAGTCTCCATCCTTGCACGGATTCTCTCATCAGGAAACTAAAATAGTTAACCTCCGAGCGAGCCACGAACCCCACACCTCCAATGATGAAGGAACCATTGCTACTGCTGTACCTCTTAACGTAGAAGATTTTCTTCCACAATCCGAAATGGGGCTCGATGCCCAAAAATGCCTCACAAAGGGTGATAAACACAGCAACGTGAAGGATTGAGTTGGGAGTAAGTTGCCATAGTTGGATTTCATAAGTCCGAAGAAGGCGAAGGAGGAATTCATGGGCAGGAAGCGAAAGACCCCGATGTAGAAATGATAAGAACACCATGATAAAACCAGCAGGAGGATTAGGCCGAGAGATCGCACCTGGAAGAATCAAGTCCCCCTCGTCGGGGGAGACCAACCCAAGGCTTCAGGCCCTCTTCTCATCATGTTTCGTGGAAGATGCCAGCCAATCTCCTGGCTTGGCTAAGGAACCTGGCGGTGCCGGCGGCGCCCGAGCCGTCGGAGGAGCATCTGAAGGACTCTTCCTTGAGAGAGTGGAGGAAGATTTGGCGGCGGCGCCACCAGTCGTAGAGCTGCCGGCGGCAGTAACATTCTTCTTCTTCACCATTGTCTAGATCTGAGGGAGGTTGGAGAAACGGTGGTGGCGGCGCAGCAGTTGCGGAAGGAAGAAGAAAGGCAAAGGGAGATGTGGGGAAAGATTAGGGATTTCTTGCCCTTCGGAGATCTTAAGAGGAGAAGAGTTGCGTGGGCACGTGTCATTGATGCCAGTCTATCAAGCGGACCTTTTCCCAATTGATGGTCGCGGGAATCGAGGAGACACCTTGGTAACTGTGCGTAGAGGGCGGAAATTGCTTGAAAATAGGGCAAGACAGAGGAAGAATGGGCCCAGCGGGTCACATCTTGTCGGTCAAAATCAAGACATCGATAAAACATCATCAATGACGTCATAAAAAAAATGCCTGGAGCACTCGAAGGAATAAAAAGCTATCGGATGGTGAACTTGAGTCTATGCACAGATTGCGAAGCATCTGCGCTTAGACTCGGGGGCTACTCCCATCGGGAGCGCTGACGCGCACCCGATATATTGAGGACGTGAAGAAAAAGGATGAAGGAAAAGATGATTGCTTAGCGAGAGTCTGCGCCCAATTGCAAGCACCTGTGCCCAGACTCGGGGGCTACTCCCATCGGGAGCGCCGGAAGCGCACCCGATAAATTTTTTTGCACTCCAGGATCATGCCCGGGGACTTGATTCTGAGTAGAGTAACGTTGTTTTGCCATCGGTAGTTAACCAACAAAATTTGGGCACGTTACTCATTTTCCCTTGCAAGTGGAGAATATATCGGAAGACCTATGAAGACCTGCAAAAAACTTCGGCAGAGAAGAATGTTCGAGTGGTACAACTTGAGTCTACGCACGGATCGCAAGCATCCGTACCTAGACTCGGGGGCTACTCCCATCGGGAGCGCTGACGCGCACCCGATAGAAAGGACAATGCTGATTCAAGGCGAACAAGAACATCAACAGAAAATATGCTTCAGTCTCTACCCGAACAATGTTCGGCTAGACACTCGGGGGCTACTGACGTGGGCATTACCCTTCGGGTAACCGACATTGCCCTATCTCGCATTGATTAGTTGGAGGCCCATGAAGACACCTGGAGGCAAGATGGGCCACCCGGCCGGCGCACCAGAGGAATCCTTGGCGGGCAAGACAAGGAAGTGGCGGAATAAGGAAAGATTAGATCTAAAGCTGCTGTAAACCTAGTCGTACTCGGTTAGACCTATTGAGACCTGGCCTCCTATATAAAGGCCAGGAGAGGGGCTGTCAAGGGATAGAACCAATCATAGCAATACTAGCCACCAAAAAGTCCAGAGCTAGGTCACCATAACACTTAGCCTCTTGACGAGATCTCAGCCGAACTATTCGGCACCCCATTGTAACCCATTGTCATCATAATCAAGAACAGACAGGCAGGACGTAAGTGTCGTGGTATCGTCACGGCATATGCCATAGGGTGGCTAACGAAGGTGGTTCCTAGGAGATCTCACGGCGGTATCCGGATGCGGGTATGGGGACGAGCGACACGGCGACGTACCCAGGTTCGAGGCCCTCCGATGGAGGTAACACCTCTACTCCTGCTAGGGTGTATATGATTATCTCACAATACAAGGTTGGTCCTTGAGCTGTGTCCGGCTGCTCCTGGGAGGCTAAGGAAGACAAGTGTCTCTCTCACAGGGCAGCGCTAAGGGTGGAAGTGAGGTGAGAATGATCGATCCCCTGCACGAGAGGGGGTAGTGCGGCTTATATAGGCACCGGCACTTTACATATAAGACCCTATAGTCTACTGGCCGGCTTGGCCGGCTCCGGCTTCCGCTCCTTCCCGAGGCAGTGACGTCAGGAGCCGTTGAGGCCTCATGGCCTGTCCCATCCGGCTGCCAAGGTCAGCGGTATGGAGAGGAGGTGTCCCTGTCGCCATCAGCCACTGTAGCCAGCACAGATCGACGTGGACCATGATGGCCTGTCCGGCGCGTGGCACTATTGCTCCACAGTGCCCCGCGCTTTACGGAAGATGAAGTCAGCGTGGACTTTGGGAACCCGGATCACCAACCCGGTTCCTTCTAGCGCAAGACTCGCCAGCCTCGAGTCGGTCTGAGGTACAAACCCCCAGTCGGATATGGCTTGTAGAAGCCGGCCCAGCTACAGCATTGGCGGCCGTAGCCAGGCCGACTAGGACCTAGAGCCAGCCGGCTTCCGGACCAGCCGGCCACGGCGCCAGCCAGCTGCACCTCAGCCGGCCTTTGCCGCGAGCCGGCCAGTGGCCAGCCGGCTGCTCCGCGTCCATTTCCCTACCCGGGGTCTTCCCCCCGACATTAGCCCCCGAAGCTGGCAAGGTCCTGCGTTTAGAAGGACCTAGGCAGGTTTTCCTGGCTTTTAATCTCTTGAATATACTTGGCGGCACTCGGAGGGGCCGACTGAGAATTTCCATTCAGCCGGCTGCGCCCTCTTCCGGCTCGTTCCGGCCGGCTGCTCCTAGCCGACCACTATTTACACTTATGCAGTTTTTGCTTTCTCACAGGTTTTGGCGATGTCTCCGCCTTGCTGGGCAAACTTTGGGCCGAGTTGAACTTAATGTCCGGCTCCGGCTTGCGGCGCGCCGGCGTCTCCGCCGCCTCGGGTCCTGCACCCGACTTGACCGGTCTGACGTCAGGGCTCTGCCACCGGTTCGTCTGGTCACATCAATGTCTCCTCCGGATCCGGTGCGGTTGTGGGCGACGTGGTGTGGCAGTTTCTGGTAACCGCAGCGATCGTGGGGGGAGTTATGGTGCAGAAGATCCGGGCGACGTGGCCACGTCCGCCACTTGGAGGCCAACCGTCCACGCCGGGCGGCTATAAATGCCTCGCGGGGGGAATCGAGGCGGCACTCCCCACACTCCTTCTTCTTCCTCGCGCCCGCGCTCCGCTCCGCTCCGCTCCGCTCGAGCTCCTCGCTGCTCTTCCTCGTACTCTTGTTGTTCCGGCGGAAGCTTCTCACCGGCGAACTCCGGCGAGCGCATCTCCGTCAAGCCGCCGCCGCCACTCCGTCGAGCTGGCGCCACGGGGCCCCGCGTTTCAACCGTGCGCCCTTCGCCGCCACCGTCGCCACCGCCCTCGCGAGGTTCCTCTTCCCCATTTCGCCTCTCGTGGTCCTCTTCTTCCTCTTCTTCATCAATGGCCTCCGCCAGCGGATCTTGGAGGGGATCGTACATGAGGGACGATGACATCGAGCGCTTGGTGCGCCTTCGCCGGATCCCGTCGACGGTGGCCACGAGGGCGCCCGGCGCGGAGGTGGAGCCCAAGCCAGAGCCTGGCGAGCGCATCGTCATCGGCGCGCACCTCGACCTTGGGTTGGGCCTGCCGGCGTCCAACTTCTTCCGCCACTTCCTCGACTATTTCGGCTTGCAGCCGCACCACTTGCCGGCCAACGCCTGCGTCCTCCTCAGCTGCTACGTGGCCTTCATGGAGGCGTATGCCGGCTTGTGGCCGGACATAGATTTCTGGAGCCGCCTCTTCTTCATCAAGGCGCAGACCACCGACGGCCACCTACGGACCTGCGGCGCCGCCTCGATCTACTCCTGGCCGGGTACGCCCTTCCCCAAGATTCCAACTGTTGACTCGATGAAGAATTGGCAGATGTCATTCTTCTACGTGCGCAACGAGAGCCCGCTCTTCGACCGGATCAATCTGCCGGAGTTCAACCCGGCTCCTCCAGTCAGCCGGATGAACTGGGGCTACAACGCCCGCACGACGGACCCGGACGCGGAGGTGAGCCAGCTCTGGGACTTCCTGGGGGCCGCCGTCGCGAACGGGCTAACCGCCGAGGACCTCCTCTGCACCATCGCCGAGCGCCGGGTGTTGCCGCTTCAAATGCGCACCCACAAGATCGGGCACATGTCCGGCCGGTTCGATCCGACCCGGACGTCCAAGGCGCCGCTCACCAAGGCCCAGGTGGCCCGCCGGGTGAATAACATCACCAAGGCGAACATGCCGGACGAGTGGAACTACGGGCTGGCGCCCCGCAACCGGGACTTGCCACCCGAGCTGGTAAGCTTGTTGTTTTGGCCGACTTCCGGCTTGCGGCTGCGTGGCCGACTTCTTTCTCTTTCTGCCGACTTCCGGCTCGCTGTTTGCTTATGTCTTCTGTTTCTCTAGCTCTTCGACCGCCAGAACGTCGAGGATGGCGACCTGGCGACAAGGAGGTGGACGCCGGATCACGCTGATCCGGCTGACCAAGCCGGCGACCAGGCCGGCGACGACGACCTGCTGCAGGCGCCCGACCTAGGCGGCCTGGGGGAGCACAATCCGCCTCCTTCGCCAGAGCAGCCGGAGGACGACGAGCCGGCGACGTCCGCCACGGGGCCGATCCCCGCGGTGCCCCTTCGCGCGAGGCCGCCTAGCACCACGGCGACTTCGGCACCCAAGGGGAAGAAGCGGGTCAGCGACCCTCGCTCCACCGTCGCCTTGGAGGCGAAGGCGAAGAAGCTCCACCGGCAGCAGCCGAAGAAAGTTCCGGAGCAGGCCGGGTGAGTTCTCTTTTTCTCTTGTTTGATTCCTTTTCTTTCCTTACTTTTTATGCTTATCTTTTTCTTATTTGTTCGGCTAGGGCTCCCATCAAGTTCGCCCAAGGCGGCGGCTCCCGACAGGTTCCGCGCATCGTGTCGCCGCCTCCGCGACAAAGGAGGGAGTCGACGCCGCAGCCTTCGGCGCGCGCGCCTACGCCGCTGCCGCCTGCGGGTACTCCGCCTCCTGCAGGGGCGCCTTCCTTCGCTGTGCCATTGGCTTCAGCGCCTGGCCGCGGCACACGGGCCGAGCCGACGCGGCAGCCGACGCTGGACGACATGTTCCCGCGCCGCACTCGTCTTCTGGACCCAGCGGCTGGGGCCGGCAGGGGCATGTCGCCCTCGACCGGAGCCGGAACCAGCAGGGCTGCGCCGCCTGCGACCGGAGCCGGAGCCGGGCCAAGCGTGGTGATGTTGGAGAGCCCGGAAAGGGCACCTCAAGCGCCGGAGATGGCTTCCCCGACCGGGCCGACTGCTTCACCCGGAGCGCCTTCGCCTCCGGAGCTGACAAGGGAGGAGCCGGCCGGGAAGGAGCCGGCCGGGAAGGAGCCGGCGTGGGACGAGCCGGCGCGCACGGACGACACCGGCTCGCGTGCGCTGGTGAGGGCGGAGGCCCCGTCAGCGTCGTTGGGGGGCCTGCATATTGCCAAGGGCGCGCGGCTTCTGCACGTGCCGTCCGCCTCGGACTCCAGCCTTGGCTCGGCTGGCACCATGGAGCAGGCGTGGCTCAGCGCAGACTCCTACGAGGTGACCAGCCGGGAGGGGAACCCAGGCCAGGCGTCGGTGAAGATGTTCTTCTCCAGCTTCCAAGCCAACCTCAAGGCCAGGGCTGCTGAGACCGCGGCCAACCTCGCCAAGGTGGAGGAGGCAAGCAAGGTAAGCACTTTAACTGTTTTTTTTACTTTGGTTATTATCCTGGTAGCCCCCCGAGGCGTGGGCCGGCTTCTTGGAGCCGGTCCGGGTTTCGTCTAGTTGACTGATTTTCTTTCTGCTTAGGCTGTGACGGAGCGGCGCACCAACTTGTACAACCGCGCCGTGACTCACTACCACAAGGCCAAGCTTGACCGGGCCGACTTGGCTCGCGAGCTGGAGGCCGTCAAGGGTAAGATCTTTTTTCCTTCCGACTTGGTGTCTTCTTTCTTGGTCTTGGTTGGCTGATGCCTCTTTCTGGCTATCTTGCAGCTGAAGCCGCCAGGGTCCCGCAGCTGGAGGCGGACCTTCGGGTTGCTCGCGCCCAGTGCGCCGAGAGCGAGGAGGCGGGCCGATCTGCTGCCGCCAAGCTCAAGGTGGCTGAGGGGGAGTTGGTGCGGCTGCGCCGGCTTGAGGAGAACCACCTCAAGGAGCTTGCCCTCCTCAGGACGGCTGAGAAGGAGAAGGTGGACGACCTGAGCAGACGGCTGACCGAGGTGGAGAAGCAGCGGCTTGCGCTTCAGGAGGAGGTCACCACCAAGACCACGGAGCTGTCGGCCACCGCCAAGCGCTGGGTGGAGGAGATTGGCGCGCTCGACCGTGGCCTGTCGGGTGAGTGTTTCTTTCTTTCTCCTTTGCCGGCTTTCGGCTGTCGGCTGCCGGCTTGAGTTGGCAGCCGGTGGCAGAAATTCTGATTTTTTCGCTATCTCCATCTTCGGGCTGGGGGCAGTCGGTTGTTGCCGGCTGTCGCCAGGCTTTTCCTTTTATCCTTCGAAATCTCCATCTTCGGACTGGGGGCAGTCCGCTCGTGTCGGCTGCCGCCAGTCTTACTTTAGAGCTTCAGAATCTCCATCTTCGGGCTGGGGGCAGTCGGCTCTTGCCGGCTGCCACCAAGCCTACTTTAGGACTTCGAAAATTTGCGTTTTTCAGCTTATTTCGGCTTTGACGGTTTCTGACGTGCTTCTTCTTTGCAGCGGCCTTCCCGGAGGCGCAGGATGCGGCGTTGGCGGCTGTTGGCGTTGCGCGCGAGGCTAGGAGGCGGGCGACTGGCGAGGGCAGCTCAGAGTACTTTACCATGGAGGATTACATGGCATCCATGGCCGCCCGCGTCGAGCCCATCACCAAGCTTGGCTGGGAGCTCCGGAAGGCGGCTGAGGAGCTGGTCAAGATGCTGTGGCCCGCGGAGGCGGTGCCACAAGATCTCTCCAACCTCATCTCCTGGCTGGAGCGGGCGCCGGATCGCTTCCTCGACTGGAAGGAGTCTGCCACGCGCGCTGGAGCCGACATGGCGTTGTCCTTTGTCCTCTCCTGGTACAACGAGGTGGACCTTGGGCAGCTCGAGTACCGGCGGGCCGGCGTGGAGGACAAGCTCCCGGCCGAATACAAGACTGCCCGGCTTGCCCGAGCCAGCGCCATCGACGACTTCGTCGACAAGAGCCTCTTCGTCGTGGACCCGAACCCGCCGTCTGACGGCGAGGATGAGGAGATGGAAGACGAGGAGGCGGAAGATGCGCCTGGGGATGACCCGGCAGCCGGCTCCGCTGATGCTCCTCCGGCTGGTCCTCCTCCAGCCGGTGCTTAGTTTACCTGTCTTTTAATTGTTGCTTTTGCCAAGACAATTTGTTAAATCCCCGGGATGCCGGGTGCATATGTATGAACATTATCGTCCTTTTATTATGTCACACTTTAATGTGTTTGTTAGTCATTTGTGTGCCGGCTTGTTTTCTTTCGACTTGTTCGCTTTTTCCCATCCGCCCCACTCTTTGGCTTTGCTCTTGCCGGTCGTACGTCCGACTTGCGATCCGTCGCCGGATCAAGGGCGGGCCGCTGGGTGAGGCCGACAGTATTTCAGTCGAACGAGCCGAGTTCGGCAATCCGGCACTTTTGTGAAAAGTTGCAAGTCAATTCGCTTTTACTCTTTCCCTTAGTCGTCTTTCGCGTGCCGGCTCCCTAGGCCTTACTCCCGCCAGCCGGACAGCCGGGTTGCGGTCTGTAGCTGGATCGGAAGCCGGCTGTCGGAAACCGGATCACGTTACCGAGCCGGCCGCGTGAGAGGGTTTAAGCCAATTGGCGGAACAAAGTAGAGTACGCGAAAAACTTGTCGGAAACGGCGCTCTTGGCGCATGCTTTTTGATAGCTTACAAAAGGGATACAAGGGATACATACATTCCTGCTCTCAAGTGTAAAATGGGCGGAGCAAGTTGACATTCCAGGGACGTTTAGTCTCCTCGTCAGCCTTGTCCGGCTTGTTTTCTCTAGCCTCTTGGGCATCTATGAGATAGTAGGAATCATTGCCTACTGCCTTGCTCACGATGAAGGGACCCTCCCATGGGGATGACAGTTTATGCTGTCCGGCTGTCCGCTGGACCAGCCGGAGCACTAGGTCTCCTTCTCGGAATGCTAAGGGCTGGACCTTCCGGCTGTGATAGCGTCGGAGGCTCTGCTGGTAGATAGTAGATCTGGACGCGGCCAGCAGCCGGGCCTCTTCGACTAGGTCGACTCCATCTTCGCGAGCTTCTTTGGCTTCGGCTTCTGTGTAGAGCTTGATTCTTGGCGCGTCGTGCTCGATATCAGTCGGCAGGACGGCTTCGGCCCCGTATACGAGGAAGAATGGTGTGAAGCCGACTGAGCGGTTTGTTATTGTGCGCAGGCTCCACATCACATTGGGCAGCTCTTCAATCCAGCAGCCGGCTGCTCGTTCGAGCGGCTCCACCAGCCGGGGCCGGATGCCGGCTAGGACCAAGCCGCTAGCCTTCTCCACTTGTCCGTTAGACTCCGGGTGCGCCACAGAGGCTAGGGCCATCCGGATCCCCATTTCCCCGCAATAGCGAGAGAAGATGCCTTGGGAGAAGTTGCTGCCATTATCAATGATGATGTTGTGGGGGTAGCCGAACCTCACGACGATTTCTTTGAGGAATGTGACGGCTGTGGAGCCGTCCAGCTTCTTGATTGGCTTGGCTTCGATCCACTTAGTGAATTTGTCAATCATCACCAAGAGATGTGTCATGCCGCCTCGCGCCATTCTGAATGGGCCCACCATGTCCAAGCCCCATACGGCAAACGGCCATGTGATGGGGATGGTTTTCAAGGCGGAAGCCGGCTGGTGCCTCTTCTTTGCGAAGCGCTGACAGCCGTTGCACTTCTTCACCAGTTCTTCTGCGTCTCTGAGCGCAGTCGGCCAGTAAAAACCGTGCCAGAAAGCTTTGGCCACTATGGCTCTGGATGAGGCGTGATGTCCGCACTCTCCTTGATGGATTTCCCGCAGGAGCTCAATCCCTTCAGCCGGCTCGACGCACCGCTGGAACACCCCACTTACGCTGCGTTTGTACAGATGGTGGTTGATGATTGTATAGGCCTTGGCCCTTCTCTCAATCTGCCTGGCCTGGACTCTATCATCAGGCAGCACACCGTCGGTGAGGTAGGAGAGGAATTCTTGTGCCCATGAAGGTACGCATCTTATCTCGAATACGCTAACCAACAAGGCCTCCTGCGTGGGAGCTTCCGGGTTCGACTGCATGGTCGCCGGGTTCGGCTTGCTAGCCAGCGGGTTCGGCTTGCTAGCCCCCGAGTTTGGCGATGAAGCCCCCGGGTTGGACTGGGAAGTCCCCGGGTTCGGCATGGTAGCCGGCGGGTTTGGTTTGTTAGCCCCCGACTTGGGCGATGAAGCCCCCGGGTTCGGCTGAGCAGCCCCCGGGTCAGCCGGCATGAATATTGAATCCGAGTCCGGTGACAGTGTGATGGATGGCTTCTTGAGAACCGCCAAGGCGACACCCGGCGGAATGGCTTGCCGGGTTGAGCCAATCTTGGAGAAGGCGTCAACCGCCTCGTTGTTTGCTCGTGGCACATGGTGGAATTCGCAGCCGTCGAAGAAGCCGGATAGCTGTTGGACATGGAAGCGGTACGAGGCCATGTTGGCGTCCTTCGCGTCCCAGTCGCCAGATGCTTGCTGTATAACCAAGTCGGAGTCGCCGAAGCAGAGTATGCGACGCACGCCAATCTCCTTGGCCAGCTTCAGCCCATGAATGAGCGCTTCATACTCCGCCACATTGTTGGATGCGGTGAAGTGGATCTGCAGGACGTAGTCCAGCCGGTCTCCCTTGGGAGAGGTGATGACGATGCCGGCTCCCAAGCCGTTGCGCATCTTCGAGCCGTCAAAGTGCATCTTCCAATGTGTGGAATCCGGCACAGGCGGCAGGTATTGCATCTCGGCCCAGTCGACGAAGAAGTCCGCGAGGATCTGCGACTTGATGGTTGTGCGCGGCTCGTAGAGGATGGTGTGGGCGGCTAGCTCTAGAGCCCACTTGGCAACCCGGCCATTGGCGTCCTTGCTGCCAATGATTTCCGCCAAGGGTGCTGTAGCAACCACCTTGATGGGGTGCTCTTGGAAGTAATGCTTGAGCTTCTTGGCCGCCATGTACACGCCGTAGGTGACCTTCTGGTAGTGGGGGTAGTTTTGCTTCGACTGGGAGAGCACTTCGCTGAGGTAGTAGACTGGGCGCTGAACCAGCTGCTCCCTGCCGGCTTCTTTGCGCTCCACCACCAGGACAACGCTAACCACTCGGTTGGTGGCTGCGATGTACAACAGCATCGGCTCCATTGAAGCTGGTGTTGCAAGGATTGGCGCGGTTGAGAGCACGCGCTTCAGGTCACGGAAGGCTTCATCCGCCTGCGGTGACCAGACGAACTTGTCCGCCTTCTTCATCAATTGGTACAGGGGCAGTGCCTTCTCCCCCAGCCGGCTGACGAAGCGGCTCAAGGAGGCCAGGCAGCCAGCGAACTTCTGGACGTCCTTGAGGCACTGCGGCAGTTCCATCTTCTCCAGGGCACTGATCTTCTCCGGGTTGGCTTCGATCCCTCGCTGAGAGACGAGGTAGCCAAGGAGCTGGCCAGACGGCACACCGAATGTGCACTTGGCCGGGTTGAGCTTCATCCGAAATCTTCGCAGATTGGTGAAGGTTTCTCTCAGGTCATCAAGGAGGGTAGCCGTCTCCCTGGTCTTTACAACGACATCATCCACATATGCGTGAACGTTTCTGCCGATTTGATCCTGCAAGCATTTTTGCATGCACCTTTGGTAGGTGGCGCCTGCATTTTTCAAGCCGAACGGCATAGTCGTGTAGCAATAAGCCACATACGGGGTAATGAACGAAGTCTTTATTTGATCATCCGGATTCAAAGGAATCTGGTGGTAGCCTGAATAGGCATCTAGAAAAGACAACAGTTCACAGCCGGCAGTCGAGTCTATGACTTGATCTATGTGCGGCAGGGGGAAGGGGACCTTCGGGCACGCCTTGTTCAGGCTGGTGTAGTCGATACACATGCGCCAGGAGCCATTCTTCTTCTAAACCAGGACCGGGTTCGCCAACCAGTCCGGGTGCAGCACTTCCATGATGAAGCCAGCTGCCAGCAGCCGTGCGATTTCTTCACCGATGGCCTTCCTTCTTTCTTCGGCGAAGCGCCTGAGAGGCTGCTTCACCGGCTTGGCTTCAGGCCGGACGTGAAGGTGGTGCTCAGCCAACTCCCTCGGCACACCCGGCATGTCTCTTGGAGTCCATGCGAAGATGTCCCGATTCTCACGGAGGAAGCTGGTGAGCTCGCTTTCCTATTTCCTGCTCAAGCCGGCACCGATGGTGACGTACTTGTCCGGCTGCGCCGGGTCCAGCAGGATCTTCTTGGTGTTGTCGGCCGGCTGGAAGTGAGTCGTCCCAGCCGGGTTGCCTGCAGCCGGCATGTCTGTCTGCGCGGCCTTGGCGAGGGCGACGGCGTCGTGGATGAGCTGCTTCTCGGTGGCGATGACCAGCGTCTGGGCCATCTTGGAGCTCAGCGTGGCGCAGTCCATGGAGCGGCGATAGTCGCCGGCTATGGTGATGACCCCCTTGGGGCCAGGCAGCTTCATCTTCAGGTACCCATAGTGGGGCACCGCCATGAACTTGGTCAGGGCCGGCCTGCCCAGGAGCGCGTGGTAGGGACTCACGAGGTCCACCACCTCGAACTCGATCTTCTCGGTGCGGAAGTGATCCGGCTTCCCGAACATCACCTCCAGCGTGATCCGGCCAATCGGCTGGCAGCAGTGGCCCGGCACGATGCCATGGAAGACGGTGGGGGTGGGACGCAGCTCGGCTTCCTGGATGCCTAGCTTGCGCGCGGTGTCGCGGTAGAGGATGTTGATGCTGCTGCCGCCGTCGATGAGGACGCGCGAAGAACGCACGCTGCGCCGGGTCGTGCCAATGGAGGGGTCGAGGACCATGGGTAGCTGCCCGGCTTCGGCAGGACAGCCGGTGTGTTGCGGCGATCAAAAGTGATGGCCTGCTCTGACCAGTTTAGGTACTGGGGGACCGGCGGTATGACCGCGTTGACCTCGAGGGAACGGCTCTGCTGGCTCGTCCTGTCCTCGGGCTCGGAGGTGAAGATGATGTAGGTAGCATCTTCGGCCAGATATCGGCCATGGTGCACTTGGTTAGCCTCGTGGTGCTCGATGCGGGGGCCCAGCCGGGAACGTGCCGGCTGGCGAGTGCCGGCTCGCTCGGGAGCCGGCCTGTGCTAGCGCCTTGGTGCCGCTAGCTCGGAGTCATGCTCCTCGTTCCGGTTCGGTGGTGGGCGGCTGCGGCCGCTGTGGCCGCTGTCCAGCCGGCTTGTCCGGCTTGAACCTGCGTGGGTGGCGCGGGAGTCTCTGCGCCGGCTTGGTGCGGGCGAGGCGGACTCGGCCGTGTCTCTGTGGGGGTCCTTGCTGGTGCCTGCAGCAGCGCGGACGGGAGGAGCTTTGGGAGCACCGTACCTGGGGTCCTTGGTCTGCTCAGCTGCAGCCCGGCACAGTTCAGCTACGCGCTGCGTCTGGCGGCGCAGCTCTTCTCCTTCGAGGAGGGCTAGCTCCTTCGCAGCGGCTTCGGCTGCGAGGATGTTCTTGTCGGGGGTGTTGTAGACGGGCAGCTCCGTGGACGGAGCCGGCGCTTCCGCGCCGTCGCGCTCGATCTCGGCGCCTAGGCCGCCTGCGCGCTTGCGGATCATGCCGGCCCGGCTGGGGTTGTTGCCGCCTGGCGTGAAGCCATGGGCGTGCTCATACTCGCGCTGGGTGATGGCCAGCTGGCGCTTAGCTGCAGCCAGCTCGTCGGCTTGCTGGAGGAGGAGCAGGCGATGTGCCTCCAGGTCCGCCTCGACGGTGGTGGCATCGCCGCCTGCGGTGAGCGGGGAGCTCAACTTCGTCCGGACTTCGTCCAGCCGGGATGGAGGTGGAGGCGCCTTTGGGCCCGAGCCGGAGGCGTTGGGGTCGACGTTGCGCTCCAGGTTGGGGCCGCGGGTGCACGGGTTCTTGATGGGGAGCTCCTCGCCAGCCATCATGACTTGCACGACGGCGGGGCTGGCGGGAGCGCTGCTGCCGGCTCGTGGAGGAGGGCTTGCGCAGCGCAGCACCTGCCACGGGTAGCGAGGCGGTGCGACGGTGGCGACGTAGATGTCGTGGCCGCCAAAGGAGATGACGCTGCCGCCGGCTGGGAAGGGCCGGTCGGTGAAGCAGCCAGCATTGTAGCTGACGCAGTCGAGGGAGCCGAATCTCCAGATCAAGCCTGAAGCGACTCGCTCGCCGGTGGTGATGGTGAGGCCCGTCCGGATGAAGACACCGGCCGAGGATGCTGAAGGCCCCACGGTGGGCGCCAAATGTCGTGGTATCGTCACGGCATATGCCATAGGGTGGCTAACGAAGGTGGTTCCTAGGAGATTTCACGGCGGTATCCGGATGCGGGTATGGGGACGAGCGACACGGTGACGTACCCAGGTTCGAGGCCCTCCGATGGAGGTAACACCTCTACTCCTGCTAGGGTGTATATGATGATCTCACAATACAAGGTTGGTCCTTGAGCTGTGTCCGGCTGCTCCTGGGAGGCTAAGGAAGACAAGTGTCTCTCTCACAGGGCAGCGCTAAGGGTGGAAGTGAGGTGAGAATGATCGATCCCCTGCACGAGAGGGGGTAGTGCGGCTTATATAGGCACCGGCACTTTACATATAATACCCTATAGTCTACTGGCCGGCTTGGCCGGCTCCGGCTTCCGCTCCTTCCCGAGGCAGTGACGTCAGGAGCCGTTGAGGCCTCATGGCCTGTCCCATCCGGCTGCCAAGGTCAGCGGTATGGAGAGGAGGTGTCCCTGTCGCCATCAGCCACTGTAGCCAGTACGGATCGATGTGGACCATGATGGCCTGTCCGGCGCGTGGCACTATTGCTCCACAGTGCCCCGCGCTTTACGGAAGATGAAGTCAGCGTGGACTTTGGGAACCCGGATCACCAACCCGGTTCCTTCTAGCGCAAGACTCGCCAGCCTCGAGTCGGTCTGAGGTACAAACCCCCAGTCGGATATGGCTTGTAGAAGCCGGCCCAGCTACAGCATTGGCGGCCGTAGCCAGGCCGACTAGGACCTAGAGCCAGCCGGCTTCCGGACCAGCCGGCCACGGCGCCAGCCGGCTGCACCTCAGCCGGCCTTTGCCGCGAGCCGGCCAGTGGCCAGCCGGCTGCTCCGCGTCCATTGCCCTACCCGGGGTCTTCCCCCCGACAGTAAGGGTTTTACCTCATCGAGGGCCCTGAACCTGGGTAAATCGCTCTCCCCGCTTATCTGTGAACCGATGTCTCGTGTCAGCTTGCAGGATTCCGCTAACCCTAAGCCCCAAACGGAGGGCATTGCCGAGGAGTACCCTCGACAGCCGAGGTGAAATTTTTTTTGCACCGAAAGTGCCAGAGATACCTTTCGAGAAGACAGTAGATCCGGTGAAAGTTGTGCGTACCGTTGAGAATCTATATGACCCTGTACCATCGCCGCCATCTGACTATAGGCGTTCTATTGAAAGGTCGTATGACAAGATGATCGAGGCGACAAAAACCGTTCAATCGGGTATCAGGGAGATAAAAGGGATACACCAAGTCTACCAGCTCGGACAACAACCCGTTAAATCGGTCGCCCCTCTCAAGATGTTTGACGGGAAGCCCGTTCAAAGTTCTCGACAAGACACAACCGATTACGCCTTCGCTGAACGAGCATATCAATTTTTTCAAAGGGAAAGATTTGGTCGAGAACCTCAGGAAGCTACCAACATGTATGCGTAACTTGCATTCGTGGTACCTTAATGCCTCAAAGGGAGGGATCGAGACTATCATGGTGCGAGTTAGGGAAGAGCACTACTTCCAGGAATACTGTGTGAACGTTGACTTCAACGAGCTTTTCCAGTTATACAATCTCCGGGCCCTCGACAAATCTATCATCAGTTCCTATTGTCTGTAAGTGATTTATTTAATTTGAGAAGTCTTTAGCTCAGCTCGTTCATTGTCTGCAGATTATAATATTTTGTGCGCTATATTATGCAGATCGAAGATGCTCGAATGCAAAAGGGACGAAATCACGGACATTGGGTTCATTGACCCGCACACAATGCATGTTAAAACCATAGAAGATCCCCTCTATAACAAGGATACACCGGAGACTTTGCTAAGGTTTTTGAAGCGACAACATGACAAAAGGCTAATAATTTGGCCTTACAACTTCGAGTGAGTCTTACTGTCTTATAACACATTATATTTTGCTCACCGTATGTAAATTTTTTAAATAATGACTTATATATATGACACTACATATTTAAACGTGCGTAGGTTTCACTTTATTCTTCACGTCATCAATATGCACATTGGAGAATTTGAAGTCTTTGACTCACTAAGCAAAAAATCGGAACTATACTTGTCTTATTATTTAATGCTCAAAAGGTAATTTTAATTCTTATCGGTTTGTTTCGTTAATTTCCTGCTATGAACTAATTGATAACTCTTTTAAGCATTTTCTTTTGTCGGTCAGCGTATGGGAAACTTTCATCAAGGAAGATAAGTCCCATGAATGGCCACCGAAGCTGCGATGGCGTGCGAAAGTAAGTAGTACTACCTAGGTCCACACACCTTTAATTATCATACTTGACTATTGTTTGATTGAATTATATTCTTGTAAAGAAATGCCCGCAACAACCAGAAGGGACTGATCTCTGTGGATTCTACGTTTGCGAGTACATCCACAGAATTGTCAGCGAGAGAATGAATAATGAAAGAAATAAAGAGGTACGAAAACAATATTCACAAATTTGTTTTCTTATCATAAGTTGTGCTGAGTTTCAGTAATAGTTGTTTCATTGTGATTTGAATATATATATACACACACATAGCTCATGTATTCATTTGTATCTTATTCTTTTATAGTTGGCAAGAAAGCGGAACAAGCTCTCAATCGATGACCGCTTTATAGCAATAGGCGAGGAATTGGCGGGATTTTTCCTTCGGGACGTCATACCACCATTCGCAGAGTTCCACTATGAATGAAGATGTACATGTTACATATATAGTTGACTCGAAGAGTACCACTATGCTACATGTAATAGACATATATAGAGTACGCCTCGGAGAGTACCACTATGCATGAAGATCGATCTTCATGCATAGTGCTACTTAATTTGCGATCTTATGCAATTACATGTGTGTTATATTATAGGGATTTCTATTTTCGTGCCCCTGCTTCGTTAGTTTTACTCAGTTTTCCCCAGCTCGTCAGTTTTTCCTCAGCTTTCCCCTCCCTCTAGTTTGAAACCCCTCGAAGACGCGGGTTGCCGTCAGGTCAGAGGCCTTACCGTTACCGTTAATCTGACGGGTGGGGCTGCACAGAGGTGGGGCTGCATAGAGGGCAGTTCCTCTCTGACCGTCTCGTGCTGATGGGTAGCCATCCATCTACCGCAGACGCGTGGGCCGTTTTATTTCCTGATTGTATATGCGCTGCTGCCAATGACAAATGGGGCCGCTCTATGGGGCTGCCGCAGCCAATGACCAGTGGGTCGTCTATTTATTTATAGAAAATTATATTGCCGCTCTGTGGGGCCTCCGCAGCCAATGACCGCTGTGGCAGGTAACTATTTTCGCAGCTTAATCTAAAGTGACTCTTATGCTAAACATTGTGCATCCCGACGTTGACCTAGCAGTGGCGGCGAGCATAGCCGTTCTGACCATGCCGATATCGGCATCGGCATCGGCATCGTTTGGAGGATGTGGTGCTCGAATAATAGTGGAAATGCGATATTATCTTTTACATGTATAATATATAGAAAATAGTTAGATCTCTAAATCGATGCATATGAAGCTACATATATATTCTTGGTCATAATCCCCTTATCTAAAGGGGATGGATGCATGGCTTCACGTCGTCGTCGCTTTCATCGTCAGTATCTTCGTCGTCCAAGTAGTAGTACTTCCTGCACATTGTTCCGTCGAACACCTTCACTGTGAGCACATCATCGCCTTCATATTTGAAGTGTACGAAGCAGCCGAAATCCACACCGTGCGCGATGGCGAATTTCTCCCAGCCCTTGTCGAGGTACATCCGGCCTTGACCGTCAAATAGGACCTCCACGGTCCAGAGACGAGGACCACAGTCAGCTGCTCGCAGATACACCTTAGCTGGCTCCTGGCCGTCAAGATAGTCCGCAAACTTTTTTGGGAGAGCCTGCAAAGAGATCGAGCGCCGATCGTTTGAAATTAAAGGTTTTTTAGAACATGCCCATAATTAATCACATGCATCATATATGTGGGAACGCGTATGTACCTTCTTGACCAAAGGGTCTTCATTGACGACGATGAAGAACTCCTCTATGATCAATGGCAGTGTTGACGGTGGTGGTGGCAATGATGATGATCCACTTCCCCTTCCCCTTCCCCTTCCCCTTCCCCTTCCGGTCCGCGTCCGAGACGTGGAAGCCATGGCAATGGATCAAGTGTATGTGAACAAAGAAGAGAGATGCAGAACCTATTGACACAAGGGATGGCCGTGTGGGTGTTTATAATTGAGAGATGACCGTTGTAGGGGTTTATACAATAAAATAAGGAGGAGGTGAACGTTGGTGGGGGTTTACACAATAAATTAAGGAGGAGATAACCGTTGTGGGGGTTTACAGAATAAATTAAGGAGGAGACGACCGTTGTGGGGGTATATATCTCAACAAAAAAGTAATGTGGACTATCTTGACGGAAATGGAACTTCGTGATATAGTTTATCATTTTACCGTGAAAAGTAATGCCTAAAAGAAATGGTAATTCGTCATAGTTTATCATTTACCGTAATGGCTACAACAAATCGTTGATGGTTTATCATTTTTTGTGTGAAAAGTAATGGCTACAAGAAATGGGTGATGGTGTATCATTTTTTCCGTGAAAAGTAATGGCTACAACAAAATCGGTGATGGTTTATCGTTTTTTGCGTGAAAAGTAATGGCTACAAGAAATGGGTGATGGTGTATCATTTTTGCGTGAAAAGTAATGGCTACAACAAAATCGGTGATGGTTTATCGTTTTTTGCGTGAAAAGTAATGGCTACAAGAAATGGGTGATGGTGTATCATTTTTTGCGTGAAAAGTAATGTCTACAACAAAATCGGTGATGGTTTATCGTTTTTTTGCGTGAAAAGTAATGGCTACAAGAAATGGGTGATGGTGTATCATTTTGTGTGAAAAGTAATGGCTACAACAAAATCGGTGATGGTTTGTCGTTTTTTGCGTGAAAAGTAATGGCTACAACAAATCGGTGATGGTGTATCATTTTTTTGCGTGAAAAGTAATGGCTACAACAAATCGGTGATGTTTTATCATTTTTTGCGTGAAACGTAATGCCTAAAAAGAGTTTATAATTTAGCTCGTGAAAAATAATGCAGAAAACCAAACTTTGCGTGAAGCTAACCGACGACAGAGAGAGAGAGGGTGGTGGCCCTGACCAGAGAGAGATAGGGGTTATCCTGCCCGTTAGATCATACGATCAACGATCGGCGGGCACGATCCGCATGACATGGGCTAGACCAATCAGGGCAATGTTGGGCGTCTGTGAGAGTTTGTGAAGGGAGAGGGCAAAACTGAGTAGTATCAAGAAACCAAGGGAAAGTGAGTAGTAAACAGACTAAGGGATTCAAATATGAGATTTAAAAAATGGAAAATGCATGTTTTGTACAATGAAACCCATCTTGGCCTACCTCAAACTATTTGCAATACAAATATACATGAGTGTGAAAATTATGGCCTCATTCAGACAAAGTATGTTTTGGGAAAAGCTGTTTTGGGTAGGGCTTATTGTGGAAAATCATGCACCTTCATAGCTACTAGGTGATTTGAGAAGTGGCAATTTGTGGTAAAACTTGATTTATCTATGATTTATCTATGATTTGAGAAGTGGCAACTTGTGGTAAAGACTCCATGAGTAAGTGCCACTCTTTTTCGGAATTTTTTGCACATTAAATAACTCATTTAACTGATTAATCCCATTTGTTGACTCTCTGTTGACCAGCCACTTGAGGGTAAAACTGAGTATATTGCACTAGCCAGTATTAGCACCCAAGGGGAAAACTGAGCACACAAAAAATGCTAGTATATGACTCGAGGGTATACCTGAGTATATCTAAATTTCCAGGGTTAGACCCGAGGACGCGTGTTGCGGTGCAGAAGTGGAAGACGTGCCATTGTTGACGCGTGTCGCGGTGCAGACGTGCAAATAGTGGACGCGTAGGACGCGGGTCGCATTTAGGACGCGTAAGCCCCTCCTTCCCTCCCTCTGCACACAGCCGTCTCATTCTCGCTCACGCACGAAACCACCCCTCTCACGTCCCATCAACTTCTCCAAATCGGAAAAACCCCAACCGCCCTACGCACGTTACCCTGCCGGCGATGGAGAAGAAGAATGCGCCAGCGGCCGTCGCCTCCGAACCCGTCGCCTCCGCGCCCGTCGCTGCCGAGCCCGTCGCCGCCGAGCCCGTCGCCGCCGAGCGCGTCGCCGCCGAGGGCGGCGCATCCAAGCGCGGCGCCTCCGTGAACTGGGCCTCTCTCTCGGCTGATGGACCACTTCACAAGATCGGCGAATGCTTACTGGCGAACGAGGAGTACGCCGACACCTACTCTGCTATGAGGCAAGTCTCTAGAAATTGGCGCTCAGGTTTGCCTGAGCCCGACGTGCACCTGGACGAATGGATCATGCTAGACCACGCCCTTCCACGCGTCGCTGAGTTCACCTTCCTCCAACTCGGCACATCACGATCCGTCACCATAGATCTATCGGAAGTTCATACAAGGTTCAAATTCCTCCATATCTACCTTTTTATTTTCAATCTTAAACATCTTAGTGCTGAATGTTATCTTCATCTATATATTTGAGATACTACTTCGTCGGCTTTTGCCGTGGCATCATCGTGCTTGCCCAGAAGAACCCGCCGCACAAGATACGGCTTCTTAACCCACTCACAAAGGCATCGAACACTATGTTTGAGGCGCAGATGCCATCTGTTTTTCTGGATTTAGTCTCTGTAATCAAATCCCCGACTATGGTCTTCGTTGCTGCACAATTCCCGCCGGAAATTGGTTGGGTCGATGAGAGCACTCCAACTAAGGATATATATGAAGATTGGGGAGAAGAAAGATTTTCGATCGAGAACCATTGTCTGCGTTGCATTACCCCATTCAATGGTGAACTGTATGCAGTAGCTGCGGACAATTTTGAGATCGGAAGAATAGTGTGCACCAATGTACAGTTGCAGCAGCGCGCGAGCGCTGTCAAGATGGAGACACTAATTTCATTTCCAGAACTTGGACGTCATAAGTTCTACCTTGTGAAGTCGGATGGTGATCTGCTGCTTGTGTTGTTGGTCAACCAGGCTTTGGCGGGCAAACCATTGGTGTACCGTGTGGACACTCAGAGCCGCTCTCTCCATCCGGTCAGTAACATTGGCAGTAATGCCTTCTTCGTGAATCATATCCGGTCTATCTCCGTCGACACTAGAGTGCACCCGACACTTCGACCTGGCTGCATCTACTACACGGATTTGGGTTATATCAGAGAGTACTCTCATGATACAAAGGCATGGGATGAGTGGCCACTACGTGTGGATAGAATAGGAAACTACGGTATGAAAAATGAACACAGGCCATACCGTCTGGAGGATGTATTGGCCGCACACTGCAGACGGAACGAGTTCAACCAATATTTCCTTGGGGTAATGCACGAATGGAGCGACGAAGAAATATATGAGGAGGAATGAAGAACAAATTCATTCATCCTGGGGTATCCTAATCTTCTTGTTGTCCATACATTGCGTGCGTCTTGTATATTTTTCAGCTTAGTTTGTCGTGAACATTAACAACGTTATTGGCTGCTTTTGGATGTTGTATGCAGTTTATGTATTATACTTAGTTTTCTGATTATGCTGTTGTGAATTTATCATATACTAGCTTCTAGATTTGCTGCCATATTGGGCGAAAAACGCGGGCCAAAAGGCATAAATAACCCCAGAGATTTGCTACTAGATTTGCTGCCATATTGAAGAAAGACAGAAATAGAAGCTTCTCTAGATTTGATACTAATTTGGTGAAAAAGACAGAGAGAGAAAGAGGGGAAAAGGTGCTCTTAAAAATGCCAATTTGGGCCGAGAGAGACAAAACACAGCTCCTGCTCACGTGCAACCAAACGCTTCTCGTCCTGTCCCACGCGGTTCCTTTCTACCAGCCCCACGCGACGCGGCCCCACGCGGCCCCACAGACGACGCGGTGCAACACGTCAGCACAGAACGTCCAAATAGACGGATTCCTTCCGTCTGATCTCCTTCTGCGGGTTTCAGACATAGGCTTGGGGAAAACTGAGGAAAAACTAAGGGGCTGGGGAAAACTGAGTACAACTAACGAAGCGGGGGCACGAAAATAGAAATCCCTATATTATATGCACCAACTTTCTATGCATCATCTTGATCTTCATGTACTACCTAAATCCAAACGCGTTTATGGTGCATCGACGCGATATGAAACATACCGATATCCCTAAACCCCTCCAAAAACCCTAAAACCTGAATTCTCTACCGCGGCAGAGATTCATGCATATTCCCTGCCGCGGGTGGCAACCTTTGGCACCGGTACCAAAGCTCCTTGGCCCTGAGCTCTCCTGGTGGCCCACGTGGAGGCCCCTTTTATACCGGTTCGTAAGCAACCGGTACGAAAGGGGGAGGCTTTAGTGCCGGAAGTTTTATACCGGTTGCTCAACCGGTGCAAATGGCACTCTGGAACCGGTATTGATGAGAGGTTTTCTACTAGTGAGTAGCCCCACGAGCTGCCTCCTACACTGGCCGATCTAACTAATTTGTAAAATTTGGACCGGCTGATCATTATAGCATATCCTGCTCTAACAAAACACGTCGCATCATTTCAAAAACATCCATGCATAAAAAATATGTGTACAACAAATCCACATTTGGTCATAAGAAAAATTGCCAAGAAGAATCATCGCGGGGCATGGAAGCAAACATTTGAGCACAGAAAAAATGCACTTACCACATGAATGCAACATTTGTAGCAGACACTCAAAGTCGTCGCGTCATATGGTCTCTTTGTAGCCAAAAAATAATGTCCTAACATGTCGAAAGAAGAAAGTGTGCATCATTTAGAATTTTAACCATCATCATTTTGGAGCGCAAGAAGAATCTGGTTTGCTAGAGCTAGAGCCTCGTTAGCGTCATATCCGGCAACCCCATACCCATTCCCCTGAATCTTAGAGGACACCTTGACGTGTTGGCTAAACTTGATGTATGGAAATCTAAACGGGACAATCATGGCCTCGAGGAGGAGATACACTTAACAAACAAGTAGAGGAGATGGTTCGTTAAGGGGTGGCAGTGCTAGCTTTGCCTGACTGTGATATCCACAAGTGTAGGAGATCGATTATATCGTGTTTCAGTAACTAAGGTAGGTGTCAAACCGAATGAGGAGGTAAAGTAATTGGTGTGTAAAACTACCTTAGAGATAAATGTATATCCACACAAATATTTATGGATATCATTTGTTCTATGGGATAGTTCCAAGACAAGAAAGTTACAATAAAAGTAAATAATTTTTGGATATGGCCCAATCTTACGTGTGGAAAGGGCCAGCCAAAGATTGCACTTAATAAGACCAAGTGTTCAGAATAAAGAGTGACCAATATCCTTAGCGGGGGCAACTCAGAAAAAACAAATGGCATCCCCTCTTTTGGCCATGGTACGGTGACGGTGTGGATGTCTAGGGGCTCCTCCCCAATAGATCTTCGGCATGGCTCGGGTGGATCCGTTGAACGATCCGTCCTCCATCACCCATACGTTGTATTGCTCACATGGTCATCGATTTCGTGCTAAGGCATGTGATCTTTGCGCCACCTTTGTCATCCATATCTCCTCATAAGAACACTTTTTTTGTTTTATTTGGTCATGCCACCTTTCGCATGAATGGTCGGAATGCTATCTTAGCACTCTCTTCTTGATTGTGTTGTGCATTCTGAGATTGATGTGGTTCTTTTCTCGGACCGGGATTTCAAATTCTCAATATGTTCCAAATAAGTTTGTTCCTTAATTCATAATATAAGATCATTTGTTTTCCCTAAATTTAAATGCTAATTTCATTTCTAGGGTTTTGGTGGTCCTAATTGGCAGAGTGGAATCGATCCTGTATGTAGAGCAATAGTCTGATAATCGTGGTATCTAGCCTTTTCACCGGCGTGCTAATATCAAAAGGACTGCCAACACCAATTCAAGTCACTGTAAGGTCAATGTTAGCACAATTTTCAATCATCTGAGGTTTGAATGTTCCGAGTGGACTACTATTCTGCTAGCCCAGTCTCTTATTATATGGGCGCGTATTAACTCGAACACATTTGCTCAAAATTTCTGGCCTTGGTGTTGGAGATATGCCCAAGAGGCAATATAAAAGTTTTTATTGTTATATCTTAGTGTTCATGATAAATGTTTACATCTCATGCTATAATTGTATTAACCGGAAACATTAATACTTATGTGTTTTGTAAACATAAAAGAGTCCCTAGTAAGCCTCTTGTTAAACTAGCTTGTTGATTAATAGATGATCATGGTTTCCTGATCATGAACATTGGATGTTATTAATAACAATATCATATCATTAGGTGAATGATGTGATGTATATACACCCATAGTAAGCGTAGCATATGATCAAGTCATTAAGTTCGTTTTGCTTCAAGCTTTAAGATACATGGTAACCTAATCATTTGACCATGAGATCATGTTAATCACCTACAACGGATAGATGTTTTGATGACATCAAACACTACTTCGTAAATGGGTAGTTATAAAGGTGGCATTAATTGTTTGGAAAGTATAGGTTGAAGCGCGTGGATCAATAGTGGAATTTGTCCATCCAAATGACGGATAGATATAATCTGGGCCCTCTCTATGAACTGTCATCCAAATAGCTTGCAAGCATGTGACTGGCTCACAAGAGATATCATATCATGGTACGAATAAAGAGTACTTATCGGTAACAAGGTTGAACTAGATATAGATATACAGACGATCAAACTTCGGATAAGTAAAATATCGTGCGACAAAGGGAATCAGTATCGTATGTAAATAGTTCATTGGATCACGAAGTCATCGTTGAATATGTGGGAGCTACTGTGGATCTCCAGGTCCCACTATTGGTTAGTGATCGGAGAAGTGTCTCTATCATGTCTGCATAGTTCACGAATTGTAGGGTGACACACTTAAGGTTCGATGTTGTTTTAAGTAGATATGGAATATGGAATGGTGTTCGAATATTGTTCGGAGTTTCGGATGGGATCCAGGACATCACGAGGAGTTACTGAATGGTCCAGAGAATAAGATTCATATATGGGAAGTCACATTCCAAGTTTGGGAATGGTCCGGTGAATTTATGGAAGGTTCCAGAAGGTGCTAGAATCATCTGGAACAATTCACTATGGCAGGTAGAGTCCCGAAGGGACTGCACCAGCCCTAGCTGACCCACCAAGTGGGAAGGTGGAGTCCCTGCTGGACTCCACCATCTTGGCCGGCCACATAAGAAGGAAAGGGAGAAATCCCTCTTCCTCTAGGTTTCCAATTTTGGTAAGTTTTGGAGTTGAACTTCAATGTTGTTTTGGGTGAACCCTAGGTTTTCCACCTATATAAAGGGGAGAGGGGGAGGGGCCGGTTACCTCAACTTGGCTGCACCACCAAGGGCACCAAGAGCCGGCGCCTAGCCCCTCCCTCTAAACCCTAGCTTCTCCTCCTCATATCTTCCGCAAGGTTTCGGCGAAGCCTTTCCGGAGTTCTCCACCACCACCGTCACCACGCCGTCGTACTGCCGGGATTCCGAGAACGATCTACTACTTCCGTTGCCCGCTAGAACAGGGAGAAGGACGTCTTTATCGACACCGTACGTGTGACCGAGTGCGGAGGTGCTGCCCGATTGTGGCACCGTCAAGATCTTGTACGCGCTTTTGAAAGTAGCAAGTGATCGACTACATCATCCACGAGATTTAGCTCGTTAACGCTTAGGGATCTTCAAGGGTATGATGATCTCATCTCGTTGCTACCATCTACTAGATTATATCTTGGCTTGTTATTCATTCTTTCGGTAGGAATTTTTTGTTTTCTATGCTTTGAATCCCTACAGTGGTATTAGAGCCGTGTCTATGCATAGATTGGTTGTATGAGTAGAACATAATGGTTTTATTGGCATTGATGCTTTTGTTGTTGTTTTCTTATGGTGTACTTTGCATCTCGCGGCATGGTGGGATGAAGCGCCAGGGCTAACCTTACATGACCGCATTCATGATACTTGCTCCACGCTGGACATGCAACTTGTATTGCATAAGTGGCTTTGCGGGTGTCAGTTTCTCTCACCATTGTTAAGATCCAATTTACAATTTGCAATTGACAACAGTGGTATCAGCGTTGTGGTTCAAGTTCGTAGGTAGATCAGATCTTACTCGAAAATCCTAAGCCACGCAAAATATGCAAACAAAATTAGAGGCGTCTAACTTATTTTTGCAGGGGTTGGTGATGTGATATGGCCATGATGTGATTATGAATATATTTTACGTATGATATGATCCTTATTGTATTGTGGCAATCGGCAGGAGCCTTATGGTTGTCTTTAATTTCTTACCGATTCATCATGTAGTAGTTTTATTTCAAAGTAGTTGTAATAGTTGCTACAAGTGGTGGACAACCATGAAGACGGCGCCATGGACCTTGACGCCCCACCGACGATGATGGAGATCATGCCCGTGCTTTGGAGATGAAGATCAAAGGCGCAAAGATAAAAGGGCCATATCATATCACATTATGAATTGCATATGATGTTAATCCTTTTTATGCATCTTGTATTGCTTAGATCACGTCGGTAGCATTATAAGATGATCCCTCTCACTAAAATTCAAGATAATAAAGTGTTCATCCTTAGTTAGCACCGTTGCTAAGACTTCTTGTTTCCAAGCATCACGTGATGACCAGGTGTGATAGACTCAACGTGTGCATACAACGGGTGCAACCCAGATTTGCACATGAGGAAACAAATGTTTTACTTGACGAGCCTAGCATGTACAGACATGGCCTCAGAACACGGCAAACCGAAAGGTTAAGCATGAATCATATAGATGATATGATGAACATGTCGTTGTTCGCCATTGAAGCTATATCATCTGTCGTGATGATCGGACTTGGTGTAGTGGATTTGGTTCATGTAATCCCTAAGGCAACGTGCGGGATGTTGTTTTGAGTGGGAGTTCAACTAGTTAATTTAAGAATTAATAGTTGTTATCACCAGAATTTGACTGGATTAGAGGTGGGCCGCGATCAAGATTGGGCTTGAAGAATATACATGGAAGGTATACATGAAGCGGCCTTGTACACGAAGTTTGGGCTAGTTTGCCCTTGTATCTGTAAACATAGTAGGATACGTGTCGGTTAGTTAGAATTTGGCTCGTACACGGTTGGGATTATTCCCACGTTAGAAAGTCTACGGACTATAAATATGTATCTAGGGTTATTGAGAAAGACGACAATCACGTTCATCACAAACCAATCTAGGCGCATCGCCAACCCCTTTGTTTCGAGGGTTTCTTCCGGGTAAGCATCATGCTGCCTAGATCGCATCTTGGCGTCCGAAACCCACCGGCGAGCAACGGCTGGCAACACGAAGAGCCGGGAACAACCTAGGGCTGCGGCTGGCCCTGGTCCCTCCGAGCGACGGCCTGCAAAGCTCCTGGTATGCACGTCCCGATGCTGGTGCAAGGGCGTGCCACCTGATCTATACCTGATCAGGAAGGTGATGGGTTTGCTTCGCTTAGTTTCCTGCATGGCATACACGTAAACATTAAATACGAGCCTCGATCGGCTCTCAGGTTGTCCTGTGAATCGGCTCAAAGAGCCGATCCACCCATGGTTCATATGAGGTCTACGATCACATGGTGGTCCTGCTTGATCGATATATAGCTAAAACGACCTACGACGATTTAGGGTTTTCACCGCATAACCGGAACATCCTACGAGTGATTGAGCCTGGCAGCCACGCACGGTGATAATAAACCAACCCTAGACAAGGCCTAAAAACCAACATGAAGTTGATCCCCGGAACATCTTGTCTAGGGCTAGCAAACTACACCCCACGTGCTACTGGATCCTTCGACCCGTTTGCAAGGCCTAACTATGCAGATATTAAACTAATCCTTGAAGAACAAGGAGCAATCATAACGGATCGGATCTACTAAACATGGATCAAGCAAGGTGCCGCCCCTACACCTAAGATAGGTGTAAGGGCGGCTAGACGTCTAAGGGTTGCATGGACGAAAGCATATGACACGATGAAACAATGCTAACCCTAACACATCTATGATAACTACGTTGCTCGCCATCAACAAGGCTTCAGCACGAGTAACGCATGAACAACGAATAAACGTATACTTCCTAGATCGCAAGATGCAGCATGATGCTTACCCGGAAGAAACCGTCGAAACAAAGGGGTTGGCGATGCTCCTAGATTGGTTTGTGATGAACGTGATTGTCGTCTTTCTCAATAACCCTAGATACATATTTATAGTCCGTAGACTTTCTAACGTGGGAATAATCCCAACCGTGTACGAGCCAAATTCTAACTAACCGACACGTATCCTACTATGTTTACAGATACAAGGGCAAACTAGCGCAAACTTCGTGTACAAGGCCGCTTCATGTATACCTTCCATGTATATTCTTCAAGCCCAATCTTGATCGCGGCCCACCTCTAATCCAGTCAAATTCTGGTGATAACACATGCCCCCCTGGTTTTTGAATTGATAATTCCAAAATCACTCTGCTTTTTCTTCGTCGGGTCATGTCGTGGCAGAGCAAAACCGTCGCAGTATCCTTCATCATGATGCCTCGTCTTCTCAACTTCTCCGTGTGATTTGACCGTTGTTTTTTTTTCTTTGGGCACAACTTCCTCGGAAACTGCTGTGGCATTGAATCTCCACTATATCCCCTTTTATTCAACCGCTCCAAACAATTTCGCCACTTCATCCCCTTGCTCTGTTCTGGCCATCGGCACCAAGAAACCCCAATCTCAGAGCAATGTCTTCCTCCTCCCGCGAACCCACGCCAGAGTGGGATCCGATGGTGGCTCAGATGGCGGCGCACGACGAGCGCGCCCCAGAGGAGTGGGGCCAGGAGGACCACGCCTCCTCCGTCTGGTCCGAGGACGACAAGTCCTTGACCAGCGGAGAAGAAGAACTCCAGTCCCTCGCCGATGGGGAACTGGAATCGGAGAGCGAGGACGATTCGTTCTCCTGGGACGATTACACCCCTCCGAGGAAGAGGAGGAGGAAGACGACGACGACGACTCCCTCGAGGATTACCCACCGGCGAAGCGTTTCCGCGCCGGGTCGGACGACGACGACGACGACGACGATGATGAAGATGAGGAGGCCCCCAAAGGGGGCCGCTAGAGCAGTGACGAGGAGCCCGCCGGCAGCAGCGCCGACGAGAGCTCCGACGATGACGAGGGTAGCGACGGCCCGTAGAATAGGACCTACTAGTATAGGCCTAGTAGTAGTAGCATATTGGTCAATAGACCTTCTTTTGCTCTTCCTCCCTTGAGCAATCGGCTCTTTCCTTGTAAGAACTCTCCTTTATTAATGAAGAAAATATTCCTCTATTAATTTTGCTTTCTCGTCAATTTCGCCGATTGTCAAACGAAGTTGCTGCGCAAAGAGCCGATGGCAGGGCATCGGCTTGCACCCTACACACAATTTGAGGCCAACAGTTGCCTACTCGCATGGTCAAACAGATCTCATCCGCGTCCACGCCATCCTCAAATTTCAAACGCACAGATTCATCTCAAATGCCATGGGCTCTGGCTTGAAACTGATCTGTTAACCTGCTCAATTGAGCTTGTTCCGTCTAGAGTCGATGGCAACGCATCGGCTTTTTCATTATTCTAAAGTCGATGTCTGTGCATCGGCTATACTGGTATCCATATTTCTCAAGTCGATGTCTGCGCATCGGCTGTGATTTGTATATAAATTTTTTTTTACTGGCCGATTTTATGAATCGGCCCCCATGTTCCACTGCCCATCATCCCACATGCTTGGGAAATATTTCTTGAGGTGCTGTCCATTGACAGCTGCTGGGAACTTAGCGCCGTCCAGCTGCTCCAGCATGTATGCATTACCCTTCAAAACCTGGACCACTTTGTATGGACCGTGCCAATTAGGAGACCATTTGCCATATGCTTTATCCTTGGTTCCTAATGGCAATACTACTTCCCATACTAGATCACCAACTTGGAACTCCTTTGGTCTCACCTTCTTATTGTATGCACGAGCTACCCTGGCTTTGTTCTCTTTAATCTTCTCCAACGACCAAAGTCTAAGTTCCGTTGCATCCTCAATAGTATCACTCATCAGGGCTGCATATTCTTCAGCTGTCAAGTCATTCTGAAACGTGACACGTCTTGATCCAGCCGTAATTTCCCAAGGCAATACGGCTTCCTGCCCATAGACGAGCTGGTATGGCGAAGTTTTTATAGCTCCATGGCATGACATGCGATAGGCCCACAAAGCTTCTGACAATGTCTCATGCCAAACCCTAGGGTTCTCGTCAATCTTCCTCTTAATCAGCTTGATCAGGCTCTGATTGGACGCTTCAGCCTGCCCGTTGGCTTGGGCATAGTATGGAGATGATCGGATCAGCTTAATTCCCATCTCATCACAGAATTTTCTGAATTCTTTAGAGATGAAGACCGAACCTCCATCGGTCGTGATGGTTTGAGGAATCCCGAACCTATGAATGACGTGTTCTTTCACAAATTTGATAACATCTTCTGATTTTACCTTCTTCATAGGGACGGCCTCCACCCATTTGGTGAAGTAATCTGTAATGGCCAGGATCCACTCGTGGCCTTTGCTCGACGCAGGATGGATTTTGCCGATCATATCCATGCCCCAACCTCGGAATGGCCAAGGCTTGATGATGGGATTCATTGCTGATGCGGGTACCATCTGAATCTTCCCGAACATCTGACACGCTTGGCATCCCTTGTAGTACTTGAAGCAATCCTCAAGCATGGTGGGCCAATAAAACCCTGATCGCCTGATCAGCCACTTCATCTTATGAGCCGATTGGTGAGTTCCACAGGCGCCTTCATGCACCTCATGTAGGAGCCGATTAGACTCAGTTGGTCCCAGGCACTTGAGTAGTAACCCTTCCAACGTCCTGTAGAACATGTCATCTCCTATAAGGACATATTTCATGGCCTTGTATCTTATCCGTTTAGGTGCCCCCCGAGCCGAATCCTTCAAGTAATTGAAGATATCAGCTCTCCAGTCATCCTGTTCTAGGAACTGCACCTGAACTTCTGACCCGTCTGGTATGTCCTTATAGCCTGACGCCATCTGTGCGAGATCGTTGGCCTCGGTATTTTGAGATCTTGGGACCCAATTGAAGTTGATGTACCGGAATTTTGTCATCAGTTCGCGGCATTCCATCCAATATGGGAAGAGTGACTCACTCTCGCACTTGTACTCATCTGTGAGCTGGGAGATCACCAACTTCGAGTCTCCAAAAAGCTCCACCGCTTCTGCCCCGGCTTCCAAAAACAACTCCATTCCCCTGCGTACTGCCTCATACTCAGCGACATTGTTAGTGCAAGGGGTAGATAGCCTGATGGAGAAGGAATAATTTGCCCCCCGAGGCGACACGAGCAAAATGCCGATGCCACAACCGTCGTCACAAACCGATCCATCGAAGAACATAGCCCATGCACGTACAGATAGTGCTGCTATATTAGTATTAATCCGCTTAGCTATGAGATCGGCCAACGCTTGTCCCTTGACTGCTTTCGCAGGCTGATACCGGAGATCGAATTCCGATAACGCAAACATCCACTTACCAAGTCGGCCTTTCAAAACAGGAGCCGACAGCATGTGCTTGACAACGTCTGACTTGCATATGACGATGATTTCTGCCGTCAAAAGGATGTGATGAAGCTTGGTGCAGGTGAAGAACAGGCAGAGGCATAACTTCTCGACCTCAGGATACCTTGTCTCTGCATCCAACATCCTCCTGCTGAGGTAAAATACGACCTTTTCAACACCCTCGTAGAGTTGCACCACCACCGAGGCGATGGACGTGTCAGCTACTGACAAGTAGATATAGAACGGCCTGTCTTGCTCGGGTGGAACTAGCACAGGCGGCGTTGTTAGATACCGCTTAATCTCGTCAAACGCCTGCTGCTATTCTGCCCCCCAGTGAAACTCGTCATCAGACTTAATCTTCACCAACGCCATGAACGGCTCAATTCGTCCTGACAGGTTAGAGATGAATCGTCTGATGAAGTTGATCTTGCCGATAAGGCGTTGGAGCTCCTTCTTCGTGGTACGAGGCTGCATGGTACGTACTGCCTCTTGACTTTTCAGGCCGATCTCAATTACTCGTTCATGGACCAGAAACCCTAGGAACTGACCGGCCGTCACACCAAAGGCACACTTCTTTGGATTCACTCATCAGAGCGTTAAGTCCCACCGGGCGTGCCAGAATGTGTTGGCGTCCGAAACCCACCGGCGAGCAACGGCTGGCAACACGAAGAGCCGGGAACAACCTAGGGCTGCGGCTAGCCCTGGTCCCTCTGAGCGACGGCCCGCAAAGCTCCTGGTATGCACGTCCCGATGCTGGTGCAAGGGCGTGCCACCTGATCTATACCTGATCAGGAAGGTGATGGGTTTGCTTCGCTTAGTTTCCTGCATGGCATACACGTAAACATTAAATACGAGCCTCGATCGGCTCTCAGGTTGTCATGTGAATCGGCTCAAGGAGTCGATCCACCCATGGTTCGTATGAGGTCTACGATCACATGGTGGTCCTGCTTGATTGATATATAGCTAAAACGACCTACGACAATTTAGGGTTTTCACCGCATAACCGGAACATCCTACGCGTGATTGAGCCTGGCAGCCACGCACGGTGATAATAAACCAACCCTAGACAAGGCCTAAAAACCAACATGAAGTTGATCCCCGAAACATCTTGTCTAGGTCTAGCAAACTACACCCCACGTGCTACTGGATCCTTCAACCCGTTTGCAAGGCCTAACTATGCAGATATTAAACTAATCCTTGAAGAACAAGGAGCAATCATAACGGATCGAATCTACTAAACATGGATCAAGCAAGGTGCCGCCCCTACACCTAAGATAGGTGTAAGGGCGGCTAGACGTCTAAGGGTTGCATGGACGAAAGCATATGACACGATGAAACAATGCTAACCCTAACACATCTATGATAACTACGTTGCTTGCCATCAACAAGGCTTCAGCACGAGCAACGCATGAACAACGAATAAACGTATACTGCCTAGATCGCAAGATGCGATCTAGGCTGCATGATGCTTACCCGGAAGAAACCGTCGAAACAAAGGGGTTGGCGATGCGCCTAGATTGGTTTGTGATGAACGTGATTGTCGTCTTTCTCAATAACCCTAGATACATATTTATAGTCCGTAGACTTTCTAACGTGGGAATAATCCCAACCGTGTACGAGCCAAATTCTAACTAACCGACACGTATCCTACTATGTTTACAGATACAAGGGCAAACTAGCCCAAACTTCGTGTACAAGGCCGCTTCATGTATACCTTCCATGTATATTCTTCAAGCCCAATCTTGATCGCGGCCCACCTCTAATCCAGTCAAATTCTGGTGATAACAATAGTAAACTCAATTTATCATGAACGTAGTCTAAATTGTATTTGAATTAAATTTTGTAGAATTAGCATGCGTTTTCTATCTTGCGATAGGCTTGTAATTGAAACACTGTTAAATCTGACAAGTAACTTTACGGACTGGTACCGTATTGTTAAAGAATCAAGAAATGATTAAGTCTTATTGGAAACTTTTGGTAACCCTTAAATTGCTAATTCGGAGAACAATGGTTTCAATTAGTATCTAAAATTATCTTGTCTCCATGAAACTTAAAAATTAAGGAGCTGAAAAGTTTGTTTTCAGAAATAAGCAAGGTATAAGATATATGTGATATCTAAGATCTTATTACAAAATGATAAAAATATAATTTAGTGAGACTACATAAACTCATAAGTTTTATGGGAATGTAAAAAGATTGAAGACGCTACGCGTCCCGGTCCTCCAACTAGTTGGGCACTAACTTTATTCGCATATCCATATGAACCATAGTAGCTTCATAATGAAGTTGTCTTGATTTGATGGATAAAATTATGAGTGAAATTATTCATCACATTAAAAGGTTACTAATAGTGAAATCTGAAACACTTCTCATGTGATCAACTTGAAAGTACGAACCTCGAGGTTATTGGTAATTTACCAACAAGCCTAGAAGTTATTGATGTTGTAGTGTTTACTGAAATATGAGGAAAGTTGAAAGAGAAACTACAAAAAGATTTTGTTAGAAAGAAAGAAAAGACTAGAAAGTCTAGCTTTGGTGTATATAGATGATATACATGTTATGAATGTATTCTTTGATTGGTCACACAATGGAACTCTTGGGTGTTTGTACCATATTGGTTTGTATGAGATGTCATACAACACAACACAATAGAAGAATATAATGGCCTAAGTAACTGAAAAAATTTGGTAATAATGCACGTCTAGAACAAAATAAAGTATTATTGTGTTCGTCGTTGGCATTCTACCTAGCCCTTCAGATTTATAATAAAGAACTTAATAATTGTTATTTTTCTCTGGTCAAATGAAAACAATGAGTTGTTCAAATTATGACTGTACTCCATGTACAATGGATAAGTTATTATAAATCTTAATGGTGAAACACACATGCATAACAGTGACGCTAAAATACCATAAGGACAATGATTTTAATTCCACCTATTTGTGGAACCGCCATTTAGGTCATGTTAGAAAGGAACACATGAATAAACTCCATGCAAATGGATTTTTGGAGTCATTCGATTTTTGAACCGTTGGCACTTGCAAATCTTTTCTAAATAGATTGACTGAAACACCGTTCATAGGCCAAGAGTTGAACGGGAAACTACCTTAGTGGAAACATACATGACGATGTATATGGTTCATTGGGCATAGTTGTGTGCGGAAGATTCTTCTACTTCATGAAAACTTCCAACAATGAATTGAGTGTATATATATGGATATATTTATTCAACGAGGAAGAATTCTGAAACATTTTGAATAGATTCAAATAAATTTCAGCATGAAGTGGAAATCATCGTAATAGAAAAGTCAAATATATTGGATCATGGTGGAAATATTTGAATTACGAGTTTTAGCAAACATCTAAGAGAGTTACGAAATTGTTCCACAATTCACGTTTCTCGGAACACCATAGTTATGATGGAGTATTCGTGAGACGTATCCAAACCTTGTTGGATTAATGATGATATAAAATAAATGATTCCTTTATATTTTTGTATTATGCTTTAGAGACTACCGCTTTTACACTAAATACAACGTTATCATATTCCGTTGAAATGACACCATACAAGTTATGACATGGGTATAAACCCTAATAGTTCTTTCTTAAATATTGGTATGCGTAGCATAAGTAAATGAGTTTACAACCAAAATTGGATGAATGTCTTTGTTGGTTATTGATACGTCTCAAACATATCTATAGTTTTTGATGCTCCATTCTTGTTCTACACCAATTTATATATGTTTTGCTCATGCTTCGTTGCACTTTTATACATTTTCTAGCACTAACCTATTAACAAGATGCCACAGTGTCAGTTCCATGTTTTCTGCTGTTTTGTATTTCAGAAAAGTTGTACAAGAAATATTCTCGGAATTGGACGAAACAAAAGCCGAAGTCAATTTTTTCCGTAATGAAGACTGAGTCCAGAGGGGAGTCGAAGGGGGCAGCAGGGAGGCCACGCTAGCCCTTGGCGTGGCCTAGCCCTAGCCCGCGCCTAGGGGTGGCGTGAGCCATCCTGGCCTCCACCGACATTGCCCTTCTGCCTATTTAATCACGATCTCGGGAAAACCCTGAACACCCGAGGCTCCATCCACGAAAAGTTTCGTCGTGGCCGCCATTGCAGAACCCATCTCGGGAGGGTTCTGAAGCTCTTCCCGGCACCCTACCGGAGGGGGAATTCATCGCCGGAGGCATCTACATCGCCATGCTCGCCTCCGAAGTGATGCGTGAGTAGTTCATCCCTGGACTATGGGTCCATAGTAGTAGCTAGATGGTTGTCTTCTCCAATTTGTGCCTCATGTCTAGATCTTGTGAGCTGCCTACATGCTCAAGATCATCCTTATGTAATGATACATGTTGTGTTTGCTGGGATCCGATGAATATTGAATACTATGTTGAGATCAATTATATATTCTTGTCATATGTTATTTGTGATCTTGCATGCTCTTTGTTGCTAGTAGATACTGTAGCCAAGTAGATGTGTGTGACTTCAAGAGGGGGTATTTATGCTCGATAGTAGGTTCATGCCTCTACTTTTTTTTGGAAGAGTGACAATAACTTCTAAGATTGTAGATGTGTTGTTGCTAATAGGGAGAATACAATAATGTTTTATCCAAGGGTATTTCTATTGTTTACGTTACACATATTGCTTAATGTGATAATCTGTTGCTTGCAACTTAATACTGGAAGGGGTTTAGACGATAACCGGAAGGTGGATTATTAGTCATAGACGCAGTTGGATTACGGTATATGTATTATGTTGTAATTCCCAAACGAATCTCATAGTAATCATCTTGTCATGTATGGTCGGTATTCTGTCAATTGCACAGTTGTAATTTGTTCACAAAACATGGTATTTATCTTTATGGAGAGACAACTCCAGTGAACTGTGGACCCCGGTCCTTTCCTTTACACTGATAAATTCAACCACTGCAATCCTGCTCTGTTTACTTACGGTAAGCTCTGTTCTCTTGAATTACTGCAAATATCTCCTTCCACTTGATACATTTAATCCTTTGTGTTGAGCGAAACCAGTGAGATTGAAAACCTCACTATAAGTTGGGGCAAAGTATTTTGGTTGTGTTGTGTGCAGGTTCGACGTTGTTGCTGACGTTGTTAGTGCGCCCTGCCACTAGTCAGCTAGAAACACCTTTAGAAGTCACGCCTTTCTCCTACTGGTCGATTAAACCTTGGTTTCTTACTGCGCGAAAACTTGCTGCTGTCCTCATCATATCTTCCTCTTGGGGTTTCCCAATAGTGTGAAGTCTGCGTTACGACGAGCACCATCAAGACTGTTTTCTGGCGCCATTGCCGGAGAGAATGATGATTTCTGCAAGGGGAGTCTCTCATCTCCAATCTCTTTACTTTTTTATTGTTTTGCTTAGTTTATTTTATTTTGTCTTGTTTGCTTCATTATATCAAAAACACAAAAAAATATTTATTATTATAGCTGTTATTTCTGTTGCTTAGTTTTAATTTTGCTAAAATGGGTTCTGCTGAAAATACTAAGTTGTGTGACTTTACTAGCACAAACAACAATGATTTTATTTTTACACCTATTGCTACACCTGCTCCCGAAGCAGCCTTCTATGATATTAAACCTGCTTTATTAAATCTTGTTATGAAAGAGCAATTTTCTGGTGTTAGTACCGAAGATGTCGCTTCTCACCTTAATAATTTTGTTGAACTTATTGAGATGCAAAAACATAAGGATGTATATGGTGACATTATAAAATTGAAATTGTTTCCTTTCTCTTTGAGAGGTAGAGCTAAAGATTGGTTGCTATCTTTGCCTAAAAATAGTATTGATTTTTGGGTTAAATACAAAGATGATTTTATTGGAAAATTTTATCCTCCTACTAAGATTATATCTTTGAGAAGCGACATAATGAAATTTAGACAATTTAATAATGAACATATTGCTCAAGCTTGGGAAAGAATGAAATCTTTGGTAAAGAATTGTCTCATGGACTGATTACTTGGATGATCATCCAAACTTTTTATGCAGGACTGAATTTTTCTGCAAGAAATCTCTTGGATTCAGCTGCTGAAGGTACCTTTATGTCCATTACTGCATTAGGGGTTGCAACAAAACTCCTTTATGATATGATGATAAATTATTCCGAATGGCACACCGAGAGAGCTCCACAAGGTAAGAAGGTAAATTATGTCGAAGAATCCTCCTGTTTAAGTGATAAGATTGATACTATTATGTCTATGCTTGTTAATGGTAAAGCACATGTAGATCCTAATAATATTCCATTAGCTTCTTTGGTTGCTCAAGAAGAGCATGTTGATGATGATTTTATTAAAAGCAACAATTTCAACAACAATGCCTATAGGAATAATTTTGGTAGCAACAATTATAGGCCATATCCTTCTAATAATGGTAATGATGATGGAAATTCTTACAGCAACAATAAAAGTGTACCCTCTGATCTTGAAGTCATGCTTAAGGATTTTATTAGTAAACAAACTTCTTTCAATAAAACTATTGAGGAAAAGTTTTGCAAAATTGATTTTCTTGCTTCTAAAATTGATAGCCTTGCTCATGATGTTGAATTTTTTAAATTAAAGGTTATGCCTCATGATGTTAAAGAAAGTAAAACTTTGAATGCCATTCAAGTTAGAATTGATGAAACTGTTAGGATGTTGGCGGAATTGCATGCTAGGTGGGAAAGAGAAGATGAAATTGCTAGAAATAATAAATTGACTAAAATTTGTACCATCAACACCACCAGTAGTAATGAAGTCTCAAATTCTAGCCACTCTCCTACTATTAATGGTAAAATAATTGGTGTAGGAAAATTCCCCGCTCCTTCTACAAAATTACCTAGAACCACTGAAACTGTTCCTAATAAGTGTGCTGAAATTTTTCGGAGGGTGGGAGACAAGAGTCGTTTTACCTTTGATAAAAATGAATTTGATTTTCATGATTGCAATATCTATGAAGTAAATAAGTTCTTACAAAAGCTTGCTAGAAGTCCTAATGCTAGTGCTATAAGTATGGTTTTCACGAAGCACATTACAAATGCTCGTATGCAAATTAGAGAGGATAAATTAAAGCGTGAAGGTTCTATTCCTAAAATGTTAGAATATGGCTGGGAGCCCATCATTAAGATGAAAATATATGGCTTTGATTGCAATGCTTTATGTGATCTTGGTGCAAGTAATTCTGTTATGCCTAGAAAGATCTATGATATGCTTGATTTGCCACCGTTGGAACAATGTTATTTGGATGTTCATCTTGTTGATATTTTTGAAAAGAAACTATTTGGGGAGAGTTAATAATGTTCTTATTATGGTTAAAAATAGCCTTGTCCCTGTCGATTTTGTTGTTTTGGATATATAATGCAATGCTTCTTGTCCAATTATTTTGGAAAGACCGTTTCTTAGAACTGTTGGTGGTGCTATTGATATGAGAGATGATAAATATCAATTCCCACTCAAGAATGGTATGGAACGCTTCCCTCGAAATTATGATGTTGATGTTTCTTCACTTAATAATACTTGATGCTAGCTCTTTTTCTGCGCCTAGCTGAAAGGCGTTAAAGAAAAAAATCACTCTTGGGAGATAACCCATGTTTTATTACTCTAATTTTTCTTTTGTTGAGTCTTGGAAGTTATTACCTCTGTAATAACCCCTCCTTATCAATTTTATTTCGTTTATGTGCCAAGAATAGCCTCTAATAGAAAGAAAATAAGGTTTGAGGAAGTTGCTATCCTGAAAACATATTCTATGTTGTCACCATAAAAATTCGTATAAATATCCAAGCGAAATTTTGAGCTGATATTTTTATGCATATTTCCCAGGTTATTATCCAACTTTTGTTAGTTGACCACTTTTCGATATGAGCAACAATCGATTTTCGAAAAAATCGATCTTTACCCGCTATTCTGTTTTGACAGATTTCTGCACTATTTGCATTTGTCTCTTAATCTCTTTATTTTTGAGTTCTTTTGATCAAAGAGCTTTTGAAGAATTGCTACAGTAGCTAATGCTATAATTGATATTTCATATATGTTAGAACTGAACCCAAGTGGATTTTTTTATTTTGATTGTACTAATGTTGCTAATAGAGAATTATGTGAAATTTTGTATGAAGGAAGTTTTCAAGTGTAGGGAGAGAAGAATAATGTGATGAGATTAAGAATGGATAAAAGATCAAGCTTGGGGATGCCCATGCAGCCCAATAAATATTCAAGAGGTACAAGCGTCAAAGCTTGGGGATGCCCAAGGCATCCCCTCTTCATCAACAAAGCAACAGGTCATCTCTCTATGCGTTATATTTTTATTGCTTCATATGCTATGTGTTGTTCTTGGAGCGTATTTATTTTGTTTTTAGTTTAGTTTTGTTTGTTGTATCATATATTTGGATCCCGTCACATTTGTTTTGGAGAAATACCTGCTCCATTTTAATTGCATAGAATGCTCTAGTTTTCGCTCTTATTGTTCTGTGAGTGTTCTAGTTTTCTAGTACTGCGTTTAGCACTTTTTCTTTCACTTGAGTTTTGTTCAGAGCTCGTTAGTATTTTTTATTTATGTATGATTATCTCTCTGGTCCATATTTTTTTCATCTCTGAGAGCTATTTAAAATAAGTTGATTGGTCTTGGATACGAGTAAAATGTTTCATGACCATAGTGATGCAAAATGAAGCTTGTCTAGATTGTGTCATAGATTTTGGCATGTCATGTTGGATGTTATTCTTGTCATAGGCTTAGTATTTATTGTTGTAGCATGACTTGTCTCAAATATCTGAGAGTGCATAATGTGCTATTGAAAGAATCATGTATTGTTTCCATCATAAAAGCATAATATTGTGGCATTCTCCTTTGATGCTTATTGGGTTGACTTGGCACATGCTTATACCATGTTATGACTATAACCAGTCAATCAAAGCCTATATGATCATTTATTTATTTTTACTTGTAATATCACTTTATGGTTTGATCGATTGATAATGTTTTGTCTCTATGCATGTTTATGTCCATTATTGCTCTCTTAGTTGGCCGCTCCCAGTCCTTTGCTAGCCTCACCTATACTAAGTATGAACTCTACTCGTGCATCCAACAACCATAAATCAAAGTTTGCCATTTGTGTCCACCATATCTACCTAGTAGCATTATTGCTATTCTAAGTATATTCATCATGTTTTCATATATCTTCCAAATTAAATTTTGTCATGAGAAAATTAGTTAGTATAGCTCTCACGAACTTGATGACATATTTACTTTATTGCACTTAATAAACTTGATCATTGTGACTATCTTATGAAGTTTATATGTTTGCAACTTGTAAGTTGGGAGTTAGCACAATCATGCTTTCATGGGGAACGCTTTCTACATTGTACTAATTCATATTTAGTTGATGTCATGTTCTTTTGTTTATGGATGCATAGCGGTGCAAAATAAAATGGAAAATTGTAAGTTCATGGAGTTTGTATATGAGTTAGAGAAACGTCTAGGTCGCTAATCGAAGCCATGCATCATTCATGGTGAAAATTTACAGCGAACCATAGTGAGCATTCTATGAAGCATTTTCAATAAAAAGCTATACCCATAGTAAATAAAAAGATTGCTGAGATGCTCATTATCTATTTATCTTGTTATTTTGGCATGGATTGCTCCAACAAGAGTACTACCATATCATCAGGCAAGAGGTACCCCGTTGGCGGTTCTCGATGATACAGGTATATTTACAATGACAAGAACTTATTTGGGACCTAAGTTGAGTAGCATGAGGTTTAGGTACACGTATTCAAGGGGCATGAAATTTTCAACTTGTGATTTGTCAAGCATATAGCTCATATTTCCCTCGCATTAACTTTAACCATTCAAGATGCTAATGATAGGGCGATGAGAGCTCAAAGCTAATGAGTACCAAACTTTTTGGAAGGTTTATAAAACTTGTTTATCTTGCTTACTCTGCAATGAGTATCTCTTTTACTATTATGTCGAGTCTTCATCTTCTACTTATGCACCAATTAAGAGAGCATAGTTGTCATTCTTAGTGCAATGTGCATAGTCCCAAAATTATTATTGATTGATTCATGATTATGCTATTGCTTGTTCTTAAATTACTTGAAGCTAGAAACCCTCTGAACTTTGAAGGTGTCCTAGCATTTATGTTTTGCTACTTCATAAAGGACATGTTGAGTACCACTTTATTATGTTTTCTCTATGCTCATAAACAAACAGTTGCTTTCAATGCATTATTATTCATGATCCTTTGTTTGAGTTACTTCTCATGTTATAACATAGTTGCTAAGTTCTATTAAATTATATCTATCATGTCTATGTTTAAAGTACTTAGATCCAAGCTCACAATGCTTTACAATAACTTGATCAAGATTGTGTTGGCTTCATGCCATCTCAACAATTATTTTGTTATCACTTACCTACTCGAGGACGAGCGGGAGTTAAGCTTGGAGATACTTGATACATCTCAAACGTATCTATAATTTTTTATGCTCCATGCTTGTTCTACACCAATTTATATATGTTTTACTCATTCTTCATTGCACTTTTATACATTTTCCGGTACTAACCTATTAACAAGATACCACAGACAGTTCCTTGTTTTCTGCTATTTTGTATTTCAGAAAAGTTGTACAAGAAATATTCTCGGAATTGGACGAAACAAAAGCCGAAGTCAATATTTTATGTAACAAAGACTGAGTCCAGAGGGGAGTCGAAGGGGGCAGCAGGGCGGCCACGCTAGCCATAGGCGTGGCCTAGCACTGGCCCACTGAAAGAGCAAAGTCTAAACCCCGGGTTTTGTGTGTTTGATGACAACACTTGAACAATCTCACCGTGTGCAAAGAGTATCTTTGTTAGATTTGCAAGTGCACGGTGACCTCGCTGGACACTTCAAGATCGGAGGACTGAAGCGTAGCTTATAGGTATTCTGGTTTTGTGTGTGTATCGCGAGGTGACATGGTTGGAGAGGAAAAGAGGAGAAAGCAGTTTTGGTCAGGCCGGTACTACCGGTACTAGTAGCGGTAGTACCGCTACCCCTACTGGTACCGCCCCACGGTACCGCTGTGGTGTTTTGCGCTGAGATTGTCCCACAGAACAAGTTACGGCACCTTTACGGTACCTTGATCGGTAGTACCGCTTGAGAGCGGTAGTACCGCCTGAGGTACCGCTTAAGTACCGTAACGGAAGTTACCGCTCTGGTACCGCTTCGGTACCGCTTGGGATCCAGTAAGCTCTGGAGACCATTGCGGTACCTCGAGCGGTACCGCGAGCGGTAGTACCGCTATGTGTCCACATGGATAAGTTCTGTGGGATTTCGAATCCAGAGCGGTAGTATCGCTTATCAAAGCGGTAGTACCGCTTAGGCAAAAAATGCAGGTAACGGTTGGATTCGGCAGGGCCTATTTAAAGGGCCCTTCTTCCCCAACACGATTTTATCTCTCCTCTCTCTCTCTCCTCCATTGTTGCTGAGCTTAAACCTTGAGGATCTCCCCAACCATCCAACCAATCTTGCCCAAATTTTGAGGAGTGGTGGAGGAGGCCCCGATCTTGGAGAAAGTGCACCTATGGAGGCTAGCTTGGTGTTGTGCTAGCTCCATAGGTTGTTGGGAGCCTCCTTGTGTTGTGGAGCTCGCCCCAACCTTGTGAAGGAACCACCGCCTCGACCGGTGCCATAGTGGAGAAGGGGGAGCCCCTTTGTGGAGCTCTCTCTCGAAGAAGGTGAGGCCTTCCTTCGTGGTGTGGCCGCCTAGCCTCTTGTGTGAGGCTAGCACCTCCTAAAGCAGACGTACTCTCTTTTGTGAGAGGAACTGCGGGAAACAAACCTCGCCTCATCTCCGCGCCATCCGGTTGTCCCGCTCCTTACTCTTACTATCTTGCTTGTTCCTTTACTTGTTGCACTTATCCAGGATCATAGTAGGAACACCGCCACCGCTAAAGCAATCACCTTTACCTTCCGCACCGCTAAAACTGAAAAAGGCTAAAACTTGACGTAGCGTCCATTCACCCCCCTCTTGTTCGCTACGATTCATTCAATTGGTATCAGAGCAAGGTTTTCTTGCTCGGGCTTTACCGCCTAAGAAATGGCCGAACAAGAGACGGTTGTGAATGGGTCACCTTCCCTTGAGCCACCCGCTCCATCATCTCCCATCGATAGCACAACGGCTACATTGGATGACCTCAAGAAATTGGAGTCATCCATCATTAGCCAAATGAAGGCAATGATGATGGAGTTGGTTGCTTAAAAACCAACCCCTATCGTAGATCCTAAGGCAAGTGCCGAGGATCCCCCGCCAAAAGCTAACCAATTTCCTCTTGTTGATTTTGTCGTGCAATCAACAAAAGATCCACAAAAGGAAGGGCTTGGGGAGACCGGCACTTCAACAAAAGGGAAGGATGAGACACCGGTTGCGGAACGTCTAGGGGGTAATCATGCGGTGCCACCACCAAGTGATTACACCATAAACGTTCCAATACCTATGCCACATATCTTGTCGCATGGTTCACCACCGTTACTTGAATCAAATAGCTTTGAAAGTTGGCAATTCTTAAAGCATTCTCATGTGCGCGGCGCTTCTACCGAGCTTTGGCTCATCATTGAGGAGGGCTACTCACCACGATACCCAAATAACTTGACAAGAAGGAAAGTGGTGGATGACCAACTCAACGCCACCGCCATCAACATGATCCACATGGCCGTCACGCCCAAGGACCGTGCTCATATCCGCTCGCTCAACACCGCCAAGGAAGCATGGGATAAACTCGACAAGCTCTTCCTCGGAAATGAGAGCATCCAAAGCACTCGTTTTGATGAAGTGAACAACATGGCTGACAACTTCGTCATGAATGAAGGAGATACTCCCGAAGAAATGTATCGGCGCCTCATCGCTCTTGCAGTACAAATGCAAGATCTTGGAGCAACGTTTGTGGATGACCATTGGATCAAGCGCAAGTTCTACAACGCTCTCCTCCCTTATGAGGAAGTGAAGTTGACGGCCATCCGCCAAAACGCCTCCTTCCGTGCTATGACATCCGATGAAGTTCTTAGCAAAGTCATCACTTTGGACATCTCCAAGAAGAATGCAGAGGATCTTGTTGCTCGTGCCCACAACACCCGCAAGCCCAACCTTGCATTGAAGATGAAGGTACTTGAGGCTAGTGAAACCGATGAGGATCCCATTGAGTGGGGTCTAGATGATCTCAAGACCAACTATTATGAGCACATGGCTCTCGCCGCCAAGAAATTTTGGGAGGGAAACAAGTCCCGAAGCACAAGACCAAGAAGATCACGTGATTCTCCAAGAGCCCAAGGGAAGGGGAAAGAGGGAGAACATGCTACAATTGCGTCGACAAGAGTCATTTTGTCGCGGATTGTATCTTTGAGAGAAGAGAAGATAATGGTGGAAGGCTTATCCGCAAGGAAAAGTTCAAGTCACTCTCCAAAGGATTCTCCAAGTTCTCCTCCAAGCCCGATGACGACAAGGTCTCCTTCACCAAGAAGCCAAGAGCCTTTATCATTCGAGAAGAGTACTCCTCCGATGAGGATGAAGAACATGAGGACAAGAGCTCCAACAAGGAAGGAGAGGGAGTGGCCGCCATCGCCATTACCACTCCCTCTATCTCCCTCTTCGATTCTCCTAATGAGAACCTCATCACCAACAACGCCCATTGCCGCATGGAAAAGGTATCTTCAGAGGTAGAATCCCCTTCCAAACTCACATCTTCAACTAATTCTTTATCTATTGATGATTCCACTAGTCTCACCATTAAGCGTGAGATTGTGGGTTTGGATTCTTTTCTCACTAACATGCAAGGGGATACCAAGACTCATGTTGGGGCTCTCTTGGCCCAACTTGGTGCGGCTCAAGACCTTATAGAGGAGAAGGAGAGACTTGAAAGGGAGGCGACAAATGAGATTGCCTCTCTCAATCAAGCACTTGAGGAGGAACAAAATTTGCGCATGTCTCTTGAAGCTAGTGTCATCAACCTCGAAGACTCCAACAATGCTATCATCTCCCAACTCACCAAGGATCGAGACCATGCTATTGGTTTGATGGGTGAGCTCAAGAAGAAGATGCTTTCTCTCGAGGAAGCCAACAAGGAGAAAGATGAGGAAGACTCCAACTCTTGTCATGACGAGCTTGTTGATCAAGTTGCTTCTTTGAAGAAGCACAATGCTCTAGTCTTGGAGGTCAATGCTCTTCAAGAAGAAGCCTTGGATGAGTATTACCGCTTGTGCAAGGAGAAGACCTCATGTTGCAATCATGAAGAAGAAATTTCCACTCTTGAGACCACCAAGGCAAAGCTATTGAGTTTGAGTAGCATGCAAGAAGAGTCTTTGGTGGAATGCCTCCGCATGAGCAAAGAGAAGGTCACTTGTTGTGATCATGAGGAAGAAATAGCCGCCTTGAAGAGGAGCGAAGCCAAACTCATGGAGGTCAATTCCATGCAAGAGGAAGCATTGAAGGAGTACTTTCCTTTGAGCAAGAAACCCGCGTGTTGCAACCATGAAAGTGACATTGCCAAGATGGAGAGTGACAAGCGTCTAGTTATGAAGATGAACTCTCTCCAAGAAGAAGCTTTGATGGAACATTTCCGGGTGAACAAGGCAAAGGAAGTCCAAGTGTTTGATATCACTCACCTCACCTGGAGCATGAAGATGAAGTCAATCGTTTGAAGGCAAAAATTGATAGACTCCAAGTTCAAGCCAAGTACTTGGAAGGATTCATTGAAGCCAAAGATGGAACCAAAGAGGGCTCTTATAATGAAAGAGGAGTGGCTATTAAGCCAAAGAGGAAGAGGAATAGTAGGACCAAGAAGAAGAAGAACAAGGAGAACATGGAGATCAACCATGAGGAAAGTGATGCTAGCTCAAGAAGGGATGGAGTACCCAACTCCGCCTCGAAGGGTTTCGCCGGCTCTAAAAACTCTTCTCATGTTCTTTTTGTTGATTACTATGGACATATTCGTGCTCGCTTTATTGGTCCTCAAGAGGACAATGTTGATTGGACTATTTGGGTTCCCAAACCCCTTGTTACTAACATGATAGGACCCATTGAAAAATGGGTACCTAAATCCAAGACTTGATTCCTTGTAGGACTATGCTTCCGGTGGCGCTAAATGCACTACAAGAAAAGTTCTGATAGACAACGTCTCAAAATCGTCCGCTAAGGGGTATTTTTCGTCGCCTATGGGCCTAACCCGACGATATGGGTTCTGTTGTCGAAACTGCGTCAGGCAAAGTCCTACGACGATTTTTTCGGTCCGTCGCGCTTGGGCGCCCTTCCGCCACGGAAAATCGGACCGTTGCAGAAGTGTTTCCGGGAGCCCGTTGACTGCTGACGTCATGCAAACTAACACTAGGCAGACGCCGTTAACTGGCAGTTAACGGCGTTAACCGCTGAAACCCCGTGGTAGATGGTAGGCCCACACGAGGCCTGCCACGTCTTAAGCGGGCCAGCCCATTAAGTTTGCGGGCCGGGCCAGCTGACTTAGTTTGATCGGTCAACTATATAGATGGGCTGGTCCATTAGTTACGTGGGCCGGGCCTAACCTCTAAGGTTGACTGGTCAAAAGATTAATGGGCCGGCCCACTAAGCATGTGGGCCAGGCCGAATGCACTCATTTGACCGGTCAACAGGAAAAAGGGCCGGCCCACAAAACACGTGGGACCAACTTTCATGTTGTCGGGCCGGCCCATTTACCATGTGGGGTCCACCTTAAAGCAAGTGGGCCGGCCCAAGAAGTTATTGGGCCGGCCCAATTAGCATGTAGGTCCCACTTTCCTGCTATCGGGCCGGCCCATTTAGTACGTGGGGTCCACATTAGATCAAATGGGCCGGCCCACCAAGCCAGTGGGCCGGGCCAAAAGCACAGGTGGGTCCCACTTTCCTGTTAATGGGCCAGCCCATTTAGTATGTGGTGTCCACCATATAGCAAGTGGGCCGGCCCAACAAGTTAGTGGGCCGGGCCAAAAACACAGGTGGGTCCCACTTTCCAGTTAAAGGGCCGACCCATTTAGTATGTGGGGTCCACCATATAGCAAGTGGGCCGGCCCAACACGCTAGTGGGGCGGGCCAAAAACACAAGTGGGTCCCTCTTTCCTCTTAAAGGGCCGGCCCATTTAGTATGTGGGATCCACCATGTAGCAAGTGGGCCGGCCCAACAAGATAGTGGGCCGGGCCAAAAGCACAGGTGGGTCCCACTTTCCTGTTAAAGGGCCGGCCCATTTAGTATGTAGGGTCCACCTTATAGCAAGTGGGCCGGCCCAACAAGATAGTGGGCTGGGCCAAAAACACAGGTGGGTCCCACTTTCCTCTTAAAGGGCCGGCCCATTTAGTATGTGGGATCCACCACAAAAGCAATTGGCTGGCCCAACTAGTTAGTGGGCCGGCCCAGTAGTGGGTGGGGTCCACCTTAAAGCAAGTGGGCCGGCCCAATTAGAGTGTGGGGTCCATCGTAAATCAAGTGGGCTGGCCCAATAAGTAAGTGGGCCAGCCCATTTAGTTGCTGTTTATATGCCGGCATAATAGGCGCTTTAGGATTTTGCGGGCCGGCACATATGTGATTTCGGTTAATTGGGCCGTTTAAGGGATGGGAATTCGTGTTTTAGATACTGAGAATATTTACGCAGCAATGATTTATGTCGGATAGCCTCACTTACCACAAGCAACAAAGAAAAAATGCGCGAAAGAACTATAAAAACTAACTAAATATTACATGAGCTGCACGGCTTTGAAAAAATATTACAGAACCCAGAGAAATTGAATGGTAATTAAACCTAGCAATACAATGAAGCGATCCGGCAATCTTTTAAGTTGTCCATGCAGCACCTATATCTGAAACAAAGACATTACAAGTTAAGACAGCAACAATGGAAAGGCAAAGACACTACAATATTGTTTGCCAAAGAATTTGGAACTCATCATTTCGTCGTTATAACAAGATCATTGTAATGCGCACAATAAGCAAACAAAGAGTGCATGCCGCATACCAACAGCCAATATAACAGAGCATGTTAGAATGAAACAACAGACTTACTACGCCGAGTCCCATGCAAACCAACATGTTCGGGGAGTACAAAATTGGCATGAACAACATAGTAGCAAAGCTATAAATTTTGTAACAACGACTGAGCAAGATGAAGTTATGATGGCTACATCTACAGAGCAGGGAATGTAAACCAAAAATAGAAGTTACGATGGCAAAAGCTAAAGAGGAGGGAATGTAAACCAACATGTGCCAAGTGCAATTACTTCATTTTGGCCGTGAACTAAATAATACTCCTGAACTTATAGAGAAGGGGATGCAAATCAAGATGTTTCGGGATATAAACTTGTAATGAGTAACACATAGAGGATAGTTAATGCTGGAGCTTAGGATGGACCAGATACAGAATATAGTGGGATCACCTATGAACTTGTATAAGAGGGAATGCAAACCAATATGTTCAGCATTCCATATGTGAGCGTCATGCCAAGTCAGAGAAACAAGTCAATAATGCAGCTTTTGAAGAACAAGATGGCACCGAAAATTATTATCTAGTAGTATGACAAGTTTATTTGTACTACAGGCTAGATAGCAGAGTGATAGCATGCCAAACTAAGTCCTTACTTTGTTAGCTTACAATGAACTAGATACAAAACAATGGCATCACCTGTAGTACAGGGAATGCAAGCCAACATGTTCATGGAGTAAAAAATTGGCGCAAACAACATAGTAGCAGGCCATAATTTTTGTAACAACGACTGAGCAAGATAAAGTTATGATGGCTAGATCTACAGAGCAGGCAATGTAAACCAAATATAGAAGTTACGATGCCAAAAGCTATAGAGCAGGGAATGCGAACCAACATGTGCAATTACTTAAAATTGGCCATGAACTAAATAATAGCAGGATGTTACTATAATACCTATAATTTTTGTAACAACGACTGAGCAAGATAGAAGTTATGATGGCTACATCTACAGAGCAGGGAATGCAAACCAAAATGTTCAATCGCTTAAAGTTAGCAATGAACTAGAAAATAGCAAGGTGTTACGGTCATAGCTAGGAATGAACTAAAAGAGCTTCAGACAAACAAGCATCTGAACCCAGAACATGGCGCTAAAACAAGGGACTTACATTAGGAGAAGCACTCTGTGGGAGTCACAGCAGATCTTCCTGGGGTTGATAGATCCGGTGATGAAGCACGCAACATGTTCTACTTGGGGTTGGAGAGACGGCCATTACACTTCATGGTTACTCATCTCATCTGCAAAAATGTAACGGCGCGTCGTTAGCACAAACAGGTTCCCCCAAGAATAAACAAGAACTTGCAGGCAAGCAATAAAAAAGCGACAGTAGAAGAGTTTAGATCATGCACGGCGCCGGTGAAGCAGATCCGGTTCATGCACAGCGGTGTCGGTGAGCAAGATCCGATGCGGTGGACGACGGATCCGGCGAAGCGGCTCCGGTGGGGTGGACGATACCGCAGCTGAAGCAACTGCGGTAGACTGCTGGATGAGCATATGGTTTCGAGGTTCGGCGGGGATGATCCGGTCCGGTTGATGACGGCGTTGATGAAGCGGCTCCGGCAGGCAGCCGGATGACGAGGATCGCGAGGCCTCGGGTAGGCAAGGGAAGTCCGGCGGGGATGTTCCGGTGCGGTGGTCGTGGAGGTGGGAGAGAGGGACTTGGGAAGTTCCGGTGGGTGGTCTGAGGAAAATGAATTTTTTTTGGGAGGGTTTCCGGGCTAGGGAGGTGGTGATCCAAAAAATGACGGGCAGACCCCCCCACCAACCGACTTTGCTATCATCTCCACAGGGGTAGAATGGGAATTTGGAAGCATGTGAATTTTTGGTATTTTGTGGGCGGGAAGTTTTGCCGCTATGAGATTTTGAATTTGGCTAAGGTCCAAGTATAATGATAAATTTTTTTGAGACCGTACTAGTACCTCTGTTCAAGGCCGAGTGCAAAATCAAATCATCATCACTTTGAATATCGGTCAGTACCATGATCATGATCTATCTCTGAAATTAGTGTATCCGCTAGATCTTGCAAAGTGTAATGATAAAAAGAATTGTGAGACCGTACTAGTACTTCTCTTCTAGGCCGAGTACAACATCAAATCATCATCACGTTGAAAATTTGTTACCAACTTACCATGATCATGATCTACCTCTGAAAATGGGCGCATCCGCTAAAACTTGCAAAGTATAATGATACAAATTTGTGAGACCGTACTAGTACTTATGTTCAAGGTCGAGTGCAACATCAAATCATCATTACATTGAAAATTGTGTTACCATGATCATGATATTTCTCTAAATTTGGCGCATCCGCTAAATCTCGCAAAGGATAATGATAAAAAAAATTGTGAGATTGTACTAGTTCTTATGTTCAAGGCCGAGTACAAGATCAAATCATCATCACGTTCAAATTTGTTACAATGATCATGACATATCTCTAAAATTGGTGCATCCGCTAAATCTTGCACGTGGCGCATCTCGGTGCGGAGCAACAGGTCGGTGCTATCAAGGTTGAGGCGTCGGTAGCGTCATCGGGCTTTCCTCTCTTGATAGATCTTCTACATGGCGCGGCGCACCACCCGCTGATAAGCAGTCACATGTGAGACCGAGGTGGAGACGTCCCCGGCATCCTCGAGGCGCATCCAAAAAAATTAGTATAGCTTTTATTTCTGTTGCTTGCATTATTTTTAGTAAATGGCTACTCCTGAGAATACTAAGTTGTGTGATTTTATTAGCACCAACAACAATGATTTTATTTGCACACCCATTGCGGCCGCCCTTCTACGAGCCAGCGTCGACTCAAGGTATGAATCCATGTGGTGTCGCGCCCCTTCTGCCGATGAAGTGGGTGCCTTAGATTTATTGTTCTTCTCTTATGATTATTTCGAGCCGAACATGTGTGCTCTTTCTCTGAATATATTGCTTGAAAATCTTACCAAGTTACTTAAATTCACTTCGTTCTTAATCTTGCGAGCTAATATTGTTATTTTTAATGAACGGTGGTGCGCGCAAGGAGAATTATTTGTGGGTGTGTTGAGCTGTTAGGCATAAGTCGAAATCCTCATCTAAACGAGTCCTCAGCTTAACACATAAAAAAGGTGTTCAATCTCGCCCACAATACCCTCTTCTTTCATCTCCCTTTATTGGAACTTGTTTTGCAGACAAGGAAAGTGGCACGTGTAATGTGAGTAAAACCCTCTTAGCCAAAATCATCTACGAGCAAGATTTTCTATCATAGATGCCCCAATTGACTCTCATCCCCAAAGTAGTTTTTTATGTCAGTATAGACTTCTTTACTTGATGTATACTATCGTACATGGCATGCATTTGCCTAATGAGCAGCATTGTATTGCTATTCTAGCCAACCTGATCGATATGTCAAGCTTCATGCACGAGATGCCATGTTTAATTTACTCCCTCGCTCTGATCCATATTTCTTGGTGTGAAATGAATGTGAATCGGAGGGAGTACTTTTCTTAGATAGTAATATATCATTTCAAAAAAAGTACTACTACATCACAAATGCATCAAAAGAGTACTGCATCACAAGACCACCACGGTTGTACTAGTAGAGTTTAATGCTGAACTTCCAAAGGGATTAAGATTACACATATGAACTTTAAACATGACCAGGGGCATGAGGGCCAGCAGCAGGGGCGTTGACGTGGAATAAGCTAGGCAAGACGTAATTCTGGAGGAAGAGGCCATATGATGCGTGCTTGGCCTTGGTTGCAGGGCGGTGCTTCCCCCGATGTACTTAGGCCTACACCCATCGCATGTTGGATCAGGCTGCGAATGTCCTTCTGGAGAATTTTGCCACATAATGGGCAAAATAGCTCCCCGCGCATGCAGAAACGAATTTCACCACCCTTCAGCCGCTTGAGAACATAGCGGCTTTTACGGTCCCTGCGCACCTTGTTGTTGTCCATGTCATCAGAATACTCCTATGAATTATTAAGTACTACATAATCAGGTTTTTTATGATAGATCGAATAAATACTCCACTAACATAATCAAACATTAGAAACCCTAAAATTAAATGTGTAGAACAAGTAAATGGTAGAAGAAATCGTAATAAATCATGAGAAACCCTATGAACAACCATGAACATAAGCCACAACAATTGCAAGTCCACTAAGTATGAACACATAAAATGATTATATGACTACATGGCAGATTAGTCGAAATTAAACTAGAATCTGATCTTACGAATCGTAGAATCAATTACATCTACAAGAACAAGGTAGGATATCAAATCAATCAAGAACCAGGCTCGTGCAAACCATGTGAACAGCAATATGACACAAAGAGGATTGGGACAGTTTCGGTAAAACAGTAGTACCTCCTCGTCATCACCCTCAACATCCTCCTGGAACTGAAAATTTGGGCCGAAATCGTCGAAGGGGTCGAGGTTCGCGTCCAGCACCAGGCCTAGGAAGACCTCGCTGTGGTGGCCTGCAACACCGTGCACATCTTCGGCGGGATCAACAACGTTGGTATCCACCTTCTGCTCGACGGCCAGGACACCCGTTTCGACCGAGGTCGAAGAATCAGACAAGCAGAGGAGACGAGCGGCATGGGTGCCCGGTGAAGCCTCACCCGTCGTGACGGCCAGGACGCCCATTTCGACCGAGGTCGAAGAATCAGACAAGCAGAGGAGACGAGCGGCCTGGGTGCCCGGTGAAGCCTCACCCACCGCGACGGCCACTACCGTAGAGGCATCCTCTGCGCGGGCGGCCGCCGATTGCTCCGCCTCGTATGCAATACCTGTCATCATGTTGCTGCGGTTGGAAACGGGGAAGTCGATGTATCAGAGGTGCGGTGAGTGGATGGGGTTTTTTCACAGTGTGGGGGAGGCAAGTTGGGGGAGTGGAGAGGACGAGCTCGCGAGAGATGATGAGACCGATTATTTTATAGCCTCTGACTCTCTGTATCCAGTAGTGGACGCGTGAAGTCGTGCATGTACTCGACTTTCCACTTTCTGGGAAACGTGTACGAAACTTTTTTTTGACCATTTAACTTCATGTGGGGCTCATGTACACCAATACTTCCAAACGTCATAAGTAATTCAAAATCATTCAGAATAATATGAGACCTTAACATTTTTTTTGTGTCAGATATTGTCTATGAAAAATAACATCCTTAAAAAAATAAATCCCCTATGCCAATCCGATCATGCCCGTCTACTCCAACTAGCTTCCTCGAGTAATTTGGCACCTTATATTCTTAAAATGAACCAAAAATTGGCACAGGGGTGCATCATCACATGGAAAATGATGTTACCATTCTGTCTTCCCATTTTTGTTTGAATTTTTCAAAATTGTCATGCCCTAACGGAAAAAATGTACTCCTTCTAAGAAGCATGTATCAGAATGGCATTACCAAAACCTAGGGGTGGGGTGGGGGTGGGGGGCACATGGTGGTGTGATGATACATCACATTTGGACCACACAACACCATTTTGACCAACCAAAAAAAACCACCCTACACAAACCCTGGTCAAAACTAGTTTGACCAATACTACAAAAGTTGTACGGAGTACATAATTCAGAAACCGTCAGAAATATACGAAGCATTCAGGAGTCCCCCAAGTCAGTGACTTTGAGTCACTTACAACTGTGGTCCACATATCTTTTTTTGAGAGAATGGTCCACATATCAGTCACCCAAAGTCATGGCAAAGTCACCGACAGACAAAGCAAGCAGTGAACAGTCAACTCCGTAGCACTGAAAAGACATCTCACTGAAAAGGCTAGTACTACCTTTTCTTCCCGGATAAGCAAAAATAGCTGATCGGTACTGACGAAATGCACCAGGTCCGCAATGTACTCCAGCTATAAGTGAAGCATGGCTACCACTGAAGAGGAAATTCAAGATTCCAACAGATCCCCATATCACTCTTTTGCATAAAACACGGACATATCTTTTGCACAATTCACCACTTGTTGGTCTAATCTATCGCAGCTTCCATCAGTTGGTCATCTAATTAACGATTTAACGGATTAGAAAAATAAGCGGTGGAATTAGAAGTACTAGTAGCGAAATGTGCAAAATATACTGTCCTTCCCGAGGGGGTTTGTCCAGAAGAGGGCCGGATGACAATGTCCCGGGTGCATCCAGAAAGGAGAGGGGTAGTTTCTAATACATGTAAGAAATTATTTTACAAAAAGGTACATACTAAGTAGTACAACTATTAGTACAGTACTACTATTTCGAGGGAAAATGCCATGTCGTGCGACCTCTAATCAATGAGTAGAAGTTGTAGGTGCGTCTCTCGAAATTTCGAGCCGGCGTTTTTTCTCCGCGTACTTGACCGCCGACGACCTGAATTTTGAAGACATTGCTGGAGGAGAGAGCGACGAACAAATGTTTGTTAGGTGGAGAGAGGAAGAAAGTGAATGGAACGAGAGAGTTTAGCTTTTTTCCCTTATAGTCATAGTCGCTAACCGTGACGCGGGAAGGTTGGTCGTCGGTGTTTAATGGTCTCCCGCGTGGAAACCGAGGCGGCCACGAGGCAGCGGCTGGCCACGCGGCGTCCAGTCGCCTACGCCGCCGTAAATGAGGGTAGTTGCCTACCACCACCAGGTGACATGCACCTTTTGCATGTCAACGTGTGACATGCGGCCTAAATTCAAATTTTTTGACCGCCGATGAAGAGTTCCGTGCCATGCACTCTGGCACTCTGCGCCGTCTTGGATCAGAAAATGAGCGAAGAACGAGGACGAGGCACTAGTTCAAATTTAGGATGAAGTTTAAGTTTTATTTTGGTTTAAATTAGATTAGAGGGAGTAGTACTCTTACTTTATTATATTACTCGTACTTGTGTTGATGTAGTAGTATTACTATGGTGGTGTACTTGCGTTCATGTACTTGTTTCAGCTATTTTGGTGAAGGAGACATGCATCACCCTTTTTCGTGATGTATCTAGTCATCCTGTAGCCCTTGTCAAATTCCTCTGATATACTGATGGGAGGGCTTGTTCACCCCATACTGATGGGAGCCCTTGTCAAATCGTAATCATAGTTTTAAGTTTCGAAACCAATGAAAAATATCCTGCTACGTGCAAAATCTCAATGTGAAAATCTTAGTATATATTGTAGACTGCACAAAAATTAAGAAAATATGGCAGGTAAAATTATACTCTGTATTGGAATTGTGAACTACTCCCTCCGTCTCACTACTTACGGCGCATTTTTCCCGATATTACTCGATGCTTAAGGCGCGGGTGGTTGTGGTTCAGTTATCTCCCTAATTTGCACCTGCTTTCCTGTTTCCACTAGTCGAAAGTCGAAACCTGGCCACATTAACCCAAGATCCTGAAAAACTGTTGGCCTATCCCGAGAAACGAGGAGGTTTAAGGAAACGAGGAGTCCAGCGCGTGCGGAAGGTGCTTTAATCGTGCGAGCATGCAGGGGCAAAATGAGGAAACTAGCGATTACTTTCTCTCCTGCCAGTCTTATACCTTAATAAATGGGCAAACTGAGCACGTTGTAGCTAATCCTTTTATTAATTAAGCAGCTATATTAGTCAATAAGATTGCTTATATTTTTTCTCAGTTTTCGCCAAGCCCTTATTTCCATCCCGCAGAAGGAGCTCAGGCGGGAGGATTCCAGTTTAGTTGACCGTTTCGTGCTGACGTGTGGGGCTAGTAGAAAGGGACCGCGTGGGACAGGACGAGACCGCATTTGGTTGTACGTCAGCAGGAGCTGGGTTCTGTCTCTCTCGGTGCGAATTGGCATTTTTAAGAGCACCTTTTCCCCCTCTGTCTCTTTGTCTTTTTTAACCAAATTAGTATCAAATCTAGAGAAGCTTGCATTTCTGTCTTTCTTCAATTATTTGTGCCTTTTGGCTCTCGTTGTTTGCCTAATATGGCAGCAAATCTAGTACTCCCTCTGGTCCATATGTATGTAGTTAAATCCAGAAGCAAATCTCCAGGGTAATGAACGACAAATTCACAGTCATAGTAAATCGAGAAAACAAAGTAGGGCCAACAAAATATAGTAGAATAGGGATAGATAATAGGGATCCCTCCCTAGATAATAAGCTGCATACACAGCAGCCAACATAGTAATAGGTTCGAGGTTCTTCACAACACCATCATACTAACAACATAACAACAAGGGATCCCTAGCTAACAACAAAATAGAAGCTGCTTTGCAGCAGTAGCACACGTCCAGGACTCCGCCTACCCCATCTGCCTCTGCCTCCACTTGTTGCTCCCCTTGGGAGCCTTGGGCTTGAGCGGAGGCATGCGCCCGGCGGAGATCTCCACCCGCTGGATGCTGCGGAGGTGCATGCCGAGCGCCATGTGCTTGGCGCGGAAGGAGTGGGGGTTCACTGACGCGCCGACCTTGGGTTTGGTGTTGCCGATGTTCTCGGCATGCGTGAGGAGGCAGTTGAAGTCAGTGCCGCCGAGCCTCCTAGTGTAGAAGGGGCGCCTGTAGACACCCTTGGCGAAGTAGGAGACGTACTGGCCGACCTGCAGCCTCCGCAGCACCTGGCGAGTCTTGACGTCATGGTGCTCGTCGTCGCTGCCGACGTCGCCGCTGCATACCTGATCCATATCAAACGGGAACTATTAGTGAATGAGATGCAACGATGACTAACATGCATGATAACAAAGTAAGGAAAAACAGAGCCAGCCTCAGTTACAGTGGACACGATTATATGTCTACAGGGATGGTGTTAACGAACCAAAGCTCATGCACAACAGAATTGTACACAGCAATGGTTCGCTGAACCCACCCTGTAAAAATTTGTGCCCAACGATTCATCATAGGCAAAGAAATAGATTCCAGATCTGAATTTGAACAGATTCCAGAATATTTGCAAAATTAAACGGTTGATATCTTTTGATTTGTGCATAAAATAACTGACTGAGATCCCATAAATTAACTGATTGAGATCCCATTATTACTTGCACAAATTAACCAAACGGTCAAACTCCAAATCTTAAACGAAATCAAGAAGGGATCAAAGACAAATGGAATAAAATCGGCGCAAATATTAACCCAATACTCATCCAAATCTACAGATCGGCACTAATAGTTACTAGGGAACCAGCAAAAATAGGGTTCAAAGAGGAATGGGGAACAAAAAAGGGAGCAAACCACAGTTACCTCGTTCCATGGGTCGTCCATGCAGGTGTCGTAGGGGTTCGGAGGCGAGATGTACGGCACCTCCTCATAGGGATCCCATCCCGGCGGGATCCGACCGCCACCGGCGGCGGCGACTGCCGTTGAGGCGACGGCGTCGAAGAGGGAGGCGTCGCGCCTGGAGCCGACGGCGTCATGGACGATGGGATTCGCATTCCCCTTGAACATCTCGCCGGCAGAGAGGGAGAGGGTTTTTCGCTTTGGAGAAGATGATGGGACGTGAGAGGAGGCGTTGCATGAGCTAGTGAGAGTGACAGAGAGAGTGCGAGGAGGCGTCTATAAAGGCGAGGGGTGGTTAATGCAACTCGCGTCCTACGCGTCCACCATTGATCGTCTGCACGTCTTAGGCTTCTGCAACGCGACACGCGTCCACGATTGCACGTCTTCGACTTTTTCACCGCGACCCGCGTCTACGCGTCAACAATTGCACGTCTTCCACTTCTGCACCGCAACACGCGTACTCGAGTCTAACACTCGCTAGTGCAATATACTCAGTTTTACCTCAAGTGGATGGTCAACAGAGAGTCAACAAATGGGATTAACTAGTTAAATGAGTCAACAAATGGGATTATCAAGCTTACTTATTTGTTTTCACGTGTTAAACTTGTCTAAATCTTGGTCAAACCTAGGATTTGATCAAGATTCAAATGGGCAGAAAATTCCAAAAAAATACAGAAAAATGAAAAACCAAAGCACATAGTCTTGTTATGTCATATAGTAAGCATTACATTTGATAAACAAGGTCTAGACATATTCAAACCATACAAATCATGTATCTACCCTCTAACCCCTAAACTATGTCTTATGAAGTCAAGCATGAAGAGAAGTGGTTTTTGGTTTCAAACATGGAAATTTCAAACACCTCCCAAAAACTTCATTTTAGAGTGACTAAGAAGGATACATGCTTCCCTTTTCATTTTCATGTTTTAAACTTGTTTAAATCTTGGTCAATCCTAGTATTTAACCAAGATTCAAATGGGCATCAAAATTTAAAAAAATCACAAAAATGAAAAACCAATGCACATAGTTTTTCTTATGTCATATAGTAAGCATTCAAGTTGATAAACAAGGTCTATACATATTCAAACCAGACAAATCATGTATCTATACCCCTAACCCCTAAACTCTGTCTTATGAAGTCAAGCATGAAGAGAATTGGTTTTGGGTTTCAAACATAGAAATTCAAAAACCTCCCAACAAGCTTCATTTTAGAGTGACTAAGAAGGATCCATGCTTACCTTTGCATTTTCATATTTTAAACTTGTTTAAATCATTGTCAACCCTAGGATTTGACCAACATACAAATGGGCACAAAATTAAAAAAATCAGAAAAATGAAAAACAAAAGCACATAGTCTTCTTGTGTCATATCGTAAGCATTCAAGTTGATAAACAAGGTCTAGATATATCCAAACCAGACAAATCATGTATCTACCCCATGTCGATCTTATGAAGTCTAACATGAAGAGAAGCCGTTTTGGGTTTCAAACATGGAAATTTCATGAACATGTCAAAAGCTTCATTTTAGAGTGACTAAGAAGGATCAAGGCTTACCTTTTCATTTTCATGTTTTAAACTTGTTTAAATCCTGGTCAAATCAAGGATTTGACCAAGATTCATATGGACGTAAAATAAAAAAATGAAAAACTAAAGCACATAGTCTTCTTATGTCATATAGTAAACATTAACGTTGATAAACATGGTCTAGACATATTCAGACTAGACAAATCATGTATCTACCCCCTAACCCCTAAACTCTGTCTTATGAAGTCAAGCATGAAGAGAAGTGCATAGTTTGGGTTTCAAACATGGAAATTTAAAAAAACTCCCAAAAACTTCATTTTAGAGTGACTAAGAAGGATACATTCTCCCCTTTTCATTTTCATGTTTATACTTGTTTAAATCTTGGTCAAACCTAGGATTTTACATGATTCAAATGTGCATCAAAATTCCAAAAAAAAAAGATAACTGAAAAACCAATGCACATAGTTTTCTTATGTCATATAGTAAGCATTAAAGTTGATAAACAAGGCCTAGACATATTCAAACAAGAAAAATCATGTATCTACCCCTACCCCTAAACTCTGTCTTATGTAGTTAAGCATGAAGAGAAGTGGTTTTGGGTTTCAAACATGGAAATTTCAAAAACCTCCCAAAAGCTTTATTTTAGAGTGACTAAGAAGGATCCATGCTTACCTTTTCATTTTCATATTTTAAACGTATTTAAATCATTGTCAAGCCTAGGATTTGAACAAGATTCAAATGGGCATAAAATTAAAAAAGATCAGAAAAATGAGAAACAAAAGCACATAGTATTCTTATGTCATATATATAGTAAGCATTCAAAAGTTGATAAACAAGGTCTAGACATATTCAAATAATACAAATCGTGTATCTACCCCTAACCCTAAACTCTGTCTTATATATGAAGTCAAGCATGAAGACAAGTGGTTTTTGGTTTCAAACACGGAAATTTCAAAAACCTCCCAAAAGCTTCATTTTAGAGTGACTAATTAAGAAGGATCCAGGCTTACCTTTTCATTTTCATATTTTAAACTTGTTTAAATCTTGGTCAAACCTAGGATTTGACCAATATTCAAATGGGCATAAAATAAAAAATAAAAAACCAAAGCACATAGTCTTCTTATGTCATGTAGTAATCATTCAAGTCCATAAACAAGGTCTAGACATATTCAAACCAGACAAATCTTGTACCCCCTAACCCTAAACTCTATCTCATATATGAAGTCAAGCATGAAGAGAAGTGTGGTTTTGGGTTTCAAACATGTAAATTTCAAAAACCTCCCAAAAGCTTCATTTTAATTAGACTTACTTTTAAATTAAGAAGGATCCAGGATTAATTACATTTTCATTGTCATGTTTTAAATTTGTTTAAATCTTGGTCAAACCTGGGATTTGACCAAGATTCAAATGGGCATAAAAATTCAGAAAAAAAATCGAAACAATGAAAAACCAAAGCACATAGCCTTCATATGTCATATAGTAAGCATTCAAATTGATAAACAAGGTCTAGACATATTCAAACCAGAAAAATCATGTATCTACCCCTAAGGCCTAACATTAAACTCTGTCTTATGAAGTCAAGCATGAAGAGAAGTGCTTTTGGGTTTAAACCATGGAAATTTCAAGAACATCCCAAAATCTACATTTTAGAGTGACTAAGAAGGATCGATGCTTACCTTTTCATTGTCATGTTTTAAATTTTTTTTAATCTCGATCAAATCCTAGGTTTGAATAAGATTTAAACAAGTTTAAAACATGAAAATGAAACGGGAAGTCGGTATCCTTCTTAGTCACTCTAAAATGAAGCTTTTGGGATGTTCTTGAAATTTCCATGGTTGACTTCATAAGACGGAGTCTAGGGTTAGGGTAGACATATACATGATTTGTCTGGTTTAATTATGTCTAGACCTTGTTTATCAACTTTAATGCTTACTATATGACATAAGAAAACTATTTGCTTTTGTTTTTCATTTTTCTGTTTTTTTTTAATTTTGATGCCCATTTGAATCTTGTTAAATCCCAGGCTTGACCAAGATAATTTAAATAAGTTTAAAACATGAAATGAAAAGGGAAGCATGTATCCTTCTTAATCACTCTAAAATGAAGTTTTTGGGAGGTTTTTGAAATTTCCATGTTTGAAACCCAAAACCACTTCTCTTCATGCTTGACTTCATAAGACAGAGTATGTGATTTGGTTTTTCATTTTTATGTTTTTTGTTCTTCCCTTTTGAATCTTGGTCAAATCCTAGATTTGACCAAGATTTAGACAAGTTTAACACATGAAAACGAATAAGTAAGCTTGGATCCTTCTTAGTCACTCCAAAATGTACCAATTGATAGATGTGTTAACTTTGCTTCATGAAAAAATAATGTCATGTAAATGAGTTAACTTGGATTTCCTACCCTTGAATCCATAGGAAACTTTTTTCTAATGCACTATAATAATCAATCGAGTTTTTACACCAACAGGTCTGTCACTTACGTGTGGTGCCCACTTATGAGGTCCCACACTTCAGTGAGCACAAGTCACGTGCAATAGGTACGCAAACTCCCAGCCATCTTCTTTGTCAAGAGAAGACGCATCAGGATGCGTATCGGTTGTCCCTCTCACAAAAGAAAAATCCTATTAACAGAGGTTCGAGTGACGCCAAACATCCAAATCCAGATGCATCCCAACTTGCTACTATCTCCTTCCCTAATTACGATACATATATTTTTTCAGCCAAGTCAAAATTCAAAAGATTGAGGAACTCTACATAAAAAATATCAACATCTACAATTTTAGAAGCACATACTACGAAAGTATTATTCAGAGGGGGTACTGAATAATACGTTTTAATGTCAGTTGGAACTAGACTTGTAAGACACATGGCCACAAATCTTTCGTCTGAAGAGTCGAATCTGCAAATCAGTAGTTACAAAAGCGACCCAGCTTAGGGATGGATAATATGACTTAGGCAATATAAACGTTGAAATATATGTATCTTGACATATTTCAGTTGTAGATACATCCATTTTAACATCAAGTAATATGGATCGGAGGACTAGCTAAAGAACAATGAGAGTCAGTGCTTCTCTCCCCCAGCCTACCTGGTGAAGCGGCCCTCCATCAGGTCAGGTGGTGATTCCGCTTCTCTCCCTGGAACTCCTTATCCCCCAGCCTACTCGGCGACGTGCGCTCCTTAGCTACCTCCGCGAGGGCGCCTCGGTGACCTACGCAAAGGTGGCTGGACTTGGAGCACATCGACTTCCTTCTGCGGTGCCTGGATTGGATCGACCATCCCGCGCGTGTCCTCCACCATATTGTTTTTCTTCAAGATGCTGTCATCCATCATCTTCTTCACCGCATCATGTTGGGTGTTGAGGCTCCCGTTGAGAGCTTGAACGCACATGTTTGATAGCTCGACGTTTTCTTCGCGAAGAAAGCCGCACTCGATCTTAAGCATCAAATTCTCGCCCTTAAGCTTCTTGATGACAGTGTTCGTTTCCTCAATTGATGGAATGCTCACATCATGCAGCTTGCCCCGGCCGATGACCTCGTCCTTCAAAGTATCGAGATCATCGCGAAAGTTGGAGGCGAGTTTCACGAGAGTTTTAAGCTCATCTCTGAAACACGCCGACGCTTCCTGCATGGCAATATCATCAGTACCAAACAAAGTGACGAGAGGAAGACGAAAATGTCCAATCAGTGGTAACCTCTAAGCGCACGAGACAGGGGTTGAAGTCATCATGAGAAGATGGCAGGGTGCGTCGTGGGGCACTGAGATATGTATAAAAAGGATTAATACGGAATAAAGAGTTGGGACCTCCGGGCCAGGAAGAATCAAGAAACATGGCGATGGAAACTAACCAGGAATCTTCGACCGCACGACGGACGCCGTTCCGAGACGAGCACGAAGCAGGGCCTTCGTTTTCTGGCGGGTCCTTTCTCGCGGCCAGCATCTGGATAGACCGCCGGCGGGAACTCTCCGCGTCCCTGGTCAACACTAGATGGTGCTTCTTCAAGCGAGATGGTGGCCTTGACTTCGGAGGCATCGCGGGAAGTGGAAGGAGACTGGAAGTGAAGCAAGAAGGGAATGGAAGAAGTACTCCCCCCTATTAAAACCAGACAGCTGTCTCCTGCCCTCGCTTCGAGCAACCTAGTCCGCCCATCCTAAATCAACGGCCGAGAGGGGGCTCCCTTGCGAACTCAGATCCAGTGACTTACCCAACAGAAGTTACCATGAACTTTACCTATACGAGCCATCAGATTAAGATCCAACGCACATGGTTGATCTAAAATTTGAAACTAAAATTTATGTTGCTCAGAAAAAAATCCCTTTATCGAAAAAAAAACTTTACATTAAGACGAAGTTGCATGGTGACTTCTCTTACTGGAGTCACTGGATCTCGAGTCCACTGGTCGGGGACTCGGGAGAAGAAGCAAATGAATCGAGAGCGGTCCGGAGTAGTACGTATGCTTCAACACAGAGACGTTCTATCCTGTCCGTCCACCGTAAATCAACGGGACAGAGCGGCTACCTTCTCTTCGAAGGCTCTGGCGTGCAACCCGAGGAATGGACATCTGTCGGCTAGTATAGAATTTTATAGCACGCCATTAATCGAGCTAGCAGCTGTACTACTGACTACTAGTACTACTCTGATGGACGTCCAAAGCTCTGAATAGTCAGTGGAAACAATGAATGCCGGGGTAGTACTGTAGTAGTGAAGCAATGGGGATTATTTGGAGCAAGTACGGAGTACCGAGTACAGTACTACAAAAGTGCTGTTCGTTGTTTTCGCAGTTCATTTTAGCGTAACGTCCAGGTACAAAAATGTGGGTTTTCGACGAAGTATCGCTGCGCATTGATATAGTTTGCACGTGATGTCTGGTGCCCAGCTGCATATAAAATCACCATGGAACATATTTGATGGATTAAATTTAACTACTCCTACCTTATCACTTCTAAAATGATTGATATGGATTATCAAGATTTGCATATGTCATATAGTAAGCATTCAAGTTGATAAACAAGGTCTAGACATATTCTAACCAGAAAAATCATGTATCTAGCCCTAACCCCTAAACTATGTCTTATGAAGTCAAATATGAAGAGAAGTGGTTTTGGGTTTCAAACATGGAAATTTCAAAAACCTCCCAAAAGCTTCATTTTAGAGTGATTAAGAAGGATCCAGACTTACCTTTTCATTTTCATGTTTTAAACTTGTTTAAATCTTGGTCAAACCTAGGATTTGACCAAGATTCAAATGGACTTTAAAAAATCAGGAAGAATGAAAAACCAAAGAACATAGCCTTCTTATTTAATATATAGTAAGCATTCAAGTTGATAAACAAGGTCTAGACATATTCAAACCAAAAAAATCATGTATCTACACCTAACCATAAACTCTGTCTTAAGTAGTTTTGGGTTTCAAACATGGAAATTTCACAAACCTCCCAAAAGCTTCATTAAACAGTGACTAAGGAGGATCCAGGCTTACCTTTTCATTTCCATGTTTTAAACTTGTTTAAATCTTGGTCAATCCTAGGATTTGACCAAGATTCAAATGGGCATAAAAAATCAGAAAAATGAAAACCAAATAACATAGCCTTCTTATGTCATATATATAGTAAGCATTCAAGTTGATAAAAAAGGTCTAGACATATTCAAACCAGAAAAAGCATGTATCTACCCCTAACAATAAACTCTGTCTTATGAAGCCAAGCATGAAGAGAAGTGGTTTTGGGTTAATTTCAAACATTGAGATTTCAAAAACCTCCCAAAAGATTAATTTTAGAGTGACTAAGAAGGATCCATGCTTACCTTTTCATTTTCATGTTTTAAACTTGTTTAAACCTTGGTTAAACCTAGGATTTGACCAAGATTCAAATGGGCGTAAAAATTCATAAAAAATCAAAAAATGAAAAACCAAAGCACATATATAGTCTTCCTATGTCATATAGTAAGCATTCAAGTTGATAAACAAGGTCTAAACATATTCAAACCAGAAATATCATGTATCATATCTACCCCTAACCCTAAACTCTGTCTTATGAAGTCAAACATATGAAGAGAACTGGGGTTTTGGGTTTCAAACATAAAAAAATTCAAGTACCTTCATTTTAGAGCTAGTGACTAATTAAGAAAGGATTCATGCTTGCCTTTTCATTTTCATGTTTTAAACTTGTTTAAACCTTGGTCAAACCTAGGATTTGACCAAGATTTAAATGGGCATAAAAAATAAAAAAAAAATCAAAAAATGAAAACCCAAAGCACATATATAGCCTTCTTATGTCATATAGTAACCATTCAAGTTGATAAACAAGCTATATACATATTCAAACCAGAAAAAGCATGTATCTACCCCTAACCCTAAACTCTGTCTTAAGTGGTTTTGGGTTTCAAACATGGAAATTTCACAAACCTCCCAAAAGCTTCATTTTACAGTGACTACTTAAGCAGGATCCAGGCTTACCTTTTCATTTTCATGTTTTAAACTTGTTTAAATCTTGTTCAAACCTAGGATTTGACCAAGATTCAAATGGGCATAAAAATTAGAAAAAACAGAAAAAATGAAAAACCAAATAACATAGCCTTCTTATGTAATATAGTAAGCATTAGTTGATAAACAAGGTCTAGATGACATATTCAAACCAAAAAATGTATCTACCCTAACCCTGAACTTTGTCTTATAGTAAGCATTCAAGTTGATAAACAAGGTCTAGACATATTCAAACAAGAAAAATCGTCTATCTGCCCTTAACCATAAACTCTTTCTTATGAAGTCAAACATGAAGAGAAGTGGTTTTGGGTTTCAAACATAAAATTTCAAGTACCTCCCAAAAGCTTCATTTTAGAGTGAATAGTTAAGAATGATTCATGCTTACCTTTCCATTTTGATGTTTTAAACTTTTTTCAATCTTGGTTAAACCTAGGATTTGACCAAGATTCAAATGGGTTTAACAATTAAAAAAATTAGACAAATGAAAAAGCAAAGCACATAGTATTCTTATGTCACATAGTAAGCATTCAAATTGATAAACAAGGTCTAGACATATTCAAACTAGAAAAATCATCTATCTACCCTTAACCATAATCTATGTCTTATGAAGTCAAACATGAAGAGAAGTGGTTTTGGGTTTCAAACATAAAAATTCAAGTATGTCCCAAAAGCTTCATTTTAGAGTGAATAATTAAGAATGATTCATGCTTATCTTTCCATTTTGATGTTTTAAATTTGTTTCAATCTTGGTCAAACCTAGGATTTGTCCAAGATTGAAATGATTTAACAATTAAAAAATAGAAAAATGAAAAAGCAAAGCACATAGTATTCTTATGTCATATAGTAAGCATTCAAGTTGATAAACAAGGTCTATACATATTCAAACCAGAAAAAAGCATGTATCTACCCATGCATAACCCTATACTTTGTCTTCTGAAGTCAAGCATGAAGAGAAGTGGATTTGGGTTTCAAACATGGATATTTCAAAAACCTCCCAAAAGCTTCATTTTAGAGTGACTAAGAAGGATCCAGGCTTACCTTTTCATTTTCATGTTTTAAACTTGTTTAAATCTTGGTCAAACCTAGGATTTGACCAAGATTCAAATGGGCATAAAATTTCAAAAAAAATCAAAAAATCAAAAACCAAAGCACGTAGCCTTTTTATGTCATATAATGAGCATTCAAGTTGATAAACATGGTCTAGACATATTAAAACTAGAAAAATCATGTATTTACCCTAGCCCTAACCCTAAACTCTATCTTATGAAGTCAAACATGAAGAGAAGTGGTTTTGGGTTTCAAACATGGAAATTTCAAAAACCTCCCAAAAACATCATCTTAGAGTGACTAAGAAGGTTCCATATATGCTTACCTTTTCATTTTCTTGTTTTAAATTAACTAGTTTAAATCTTGGTCAAACATAGGATTTGACCAAGATTAATTCAAATGGGCATAAACATTCAGACAAAATTTAAAAATAGGAAACCAACGGACACATATAGTCTTGTTATGTCATATAGTAAGCATTCAAGTTGATAAACAAGCATGTCTAGACATATTCAAACCCGACAAATCATGTATCTACCCCTAACCCTAAACTAGATCTGTCTTAATGAAGTCAAGCATGAAGAGAAATGGTTTTGGGTTTCAAACATGGAAATTTCTAGACCCCCCGACCCCAAAGCTTCATTTTAGAGTGACTAAGAAGGATCCAGGCTTACCTTTCATTTTCATGTTTTAAGCTTGTTTAAATCTTGGTCAAACCTAGGATTTGACCAAGATTCAAATGGGCATAAAAATTCAAAAAAATAAAAAAATGAAAGACCAAAGCACATAGTATAGCCTTCTTATGTCATATATATATATAGTAAGCCTTCAAGTTGATGAACATGCTAGGTCTAGACATATTCAAAACAGAAAAAGCATGTATCTACCCCTAACCCTTAACTATGTCTTATGAAGTCAAGCATGAAGAGAAGTGGTTTTGGTTTCAAACATGGAAATTTCAAAAACTTCCCAAAAGCTTAATTTTAGAGTGAGTAAGAAGGATCGAGGCTTACCTTTTCATTTTCATGTTTTAAACTTGTTTAAATCTTGGTCAAATTAACCTAGCTAGTATTTGACCAAGATTCTAATGGGCATAAAATTCAAAAAAATCAGAAAAATGAAAAACCAAAGCACATAGCCTTCTTATGTCATAAAGTAAGAATTCAAGTTGATAAACAAGGTCTAGACATATTCAAACTAGACAAATCATGTATCTACCCCTAACACTAAACTCTTTCTTATGAAGTCAATCATGAAGAGAAGCGGTTTTGGGTTTCAAACATGGAAATTTCAAGAACCTCCCAAAAGCTGCTTCATTTTAGAGTGACTAAGAAGGATCCATGCTTACCTTTTCATTTTCATATTTTATACTTGTTTAAATCCTGGTCAAACCTAGGATTTGACCAAGATTCAAATGGGCATAAAATTCAAAAAAATAGAAGAATGAAAAACAAAAGCACATAGTCTTCTCATGTCATATAGTAAGCATTCAAGTTGATAAACAAGGTCTAGACATATTCAAACCTGGCAAATCATGTATCTACCCCTAACCCTAATTAAACTATGTCTTATGAAGTCAACCATGAAGAGAAGTGGTTTTGGATTTCAAACATTGAGATTTCAAGAACCCCCCAAAAGCTTCATTTTAGAATGAATAAGAAGGATCCATGCTTACCTTTTCATTTTCATGTGTTTTAAACTTGCTTAAATCTTGGTCAAACCTAGGATTTGACCAAGATTCAAATGGGCATAAACATTCAAAAAAAATCAAAAAATGAAAACCAAAGCACATAGCCTAGCTTCTTATGTCATATATATATACAGTAAGCATTCAAGTTGATGAACAAGGTCTAGACATATTCAAAACATAAAAGCATGTATCTACCCCCTAACCCTTAACTATGTCTTATGAAGTCAAGCATGAAGAGAAATGGTTTTGGGTTTCAAACATGGAAATTTCAAAAACATCCCAAAAGCTTAATTTTAGATTGACTAAGAAGGACCCAAGCTTAATTTCAAGAACACCCCTCACAAATCTTCATTTTAGAGTGACTAAGAAGGATCGAGGCTTATCTTTTCATTTACATGTTTTAAACTTGTTTAAATCTTGGTCAAACCTAGGATTTGACCAAGACTCAAATGGGCCTAAAAATTCAAAAAAAATCAAAAAAAAAGGAAAACCAAAGCACATAGCCTTCTAATGTCATATATAGTAAGCAGCATTCAACTTGATGAACATGGCCGGTCTAGACATATTCATAACATAAAAAGCATGTATCTGCCCCCTAACGCTTAACTCTGTCTTAATTATGAAGTCAAGCATGAAGAGAAGTGGTTTTGGGTTTCAGACATGGAAATTTCAAAAACTTCCCAAAAGCTTAATTTTAGAGGGACTAAGAAGGATCCAAGCTTACCTTTTCATTTTCATGTTTTAAGCTTGTTTAAATATTGGTCAAACATAGGATTCAAATGGGCATAAACAATTAGAAATAAACAGAAAAAATGAAAAACCAAATAACATAGCCTTCTTATGTAATATAGTAAGCATTAGTTGATAAACAAGGTCTAGACATACAACCAAAAAAAATCATGTATCTCTACCCCTAACCCTAAACTCTCGGTCTTATGAAGTCAAGCATGAAAAGAAGTGGTTTTGGGTTTCAAACATGGAAATTTCAAAAACCTCCCAAAAGCTTCATTCTAGAGTACTGTGACTAAGAAAGATCCATGATTACCTTTTCATTTTCATGTTCTAAACTTGTTTAAATCTTGGTCAAACATAGGATTTGACCAAGATTTTAATGGGCATAAAAAATTCGAAAAAAATCAAAAAATGAAAAACCAAAGCACATATATAGCCTTCTTATGTCATATAGTAACCATTCAAGTTGATAAACAAGGTCTATGCATATTCAAACTAGAAAAAGCATGTATCTACCCCTAACCCTAAACTCTGTCTTACGAAGTCAAGCATGAAGAGAAGTGGTTTTGGGTTTCAAACATGGAAATTTCAAAAACCTCGCGAAAGCTTAATTTTAGAGTGAGTAAGAAGGTTTATACATGTGTTCAAACCAGACAAATCATGTATCTATCCCCTAACCATGCATAAATTCGGTCGATCTTATGAAGTCTAGCATGAAGAGAAGTCGTTTTGGGTTTCAAACATGGAAATTTCAAGAACATCCCAAAAGCTTCATTTTAGAGTGACTAATAAGGATACAAACTTCCCTTTTCATTTTCATGTTTTAAACTTGTTTAAATCTTGGTCAAACCGCCTAGGATTTGACCAAGATTCAAATGGGCATACAAATTCAGAAAAAAATCAAAAACCAATGCACATAGCATTCTTATGTCATATATATAGTAAGCATTAAAGTTGATAAACAAGGTCTAAACATATTCAAACCAGACAACTCATGTATATATCTACCCCTAACCCTAAACTTTGTCTTATGAAGTCAATCATGAAGAGAAGTGGTTTTGGGTTTCAAACATGGAAATTTCAAGAACCTCCCAAAAGCTTTATTTTAGAGTGACTAAGAAGGATCCATGCTTACCTTTTCATTTTCATGATTTAAACTTGTTTAAATCTTTGTCAAACCTAGGATTTGACCAAAAGATTCAAATGGGCACAAAATTCAAAAAAGCAGAAAAATGAAAAACCAAAGTACATAGTCTTCTTATGTCATATAGTAAGCATTCAAGTTGATGCATTAACAAGGTTTGGACATATTCAAACCATACAAATCATGTATCTACCCCCTAACCGTAAGCTCTGTCTTATGAAGTCAAGCTTGAAGAGAAGTGGTTTTGGATTTCAAACATGGAAATTTCAAAAACCTCCCAAAAACTTCATATTAGAGTGACTAATTAAGAGGGATACAAGCTTCCCTTTTCGTTTTCATGTTTTAAACGTGTTTAAATCTTTGTCAAACCTAGGATTTGACCAAGATTCTAATATATGGGCATAAAATTCAAAAAAAAAACAAAAAAATGAAAAACCAAAGCACATAGTCTTCTTATGTCATATAGTTAGCATTAAAGTTGACGAACAAAGTTTAGACATATTCAAACCAGACAAATCATGTATCTACCCCCTAACCCTAAACTCGGTCTTGTGAAGTCTAGCATGAAGAGAAGTCGTTTTGGGTTTCAAACGTTTAAGCCAAAAGCCCCTTTTTCAAATACTTCAAACTTATTCAAATTTGGTTCAAATTTGAAAGACATACAAGTTATAGCACATATAGTGCATACATTTTCACACATACTGCACTAGATAGATGCTAACCCTATAGTTTGAGGCCATTTGGATGAGGTAGAAAAAATTCTTGGATTAGAACCGTGTTGTTCGAACCCCGTAGTTGGATTTTTTTGAACCTTGATCTCTAGTACTGGGCAAAACCCTAGTTTAACCTATTTAATTATAGATTCGTATATCGATTTTTCTACCTTTTTATTATTACTATGCAGCACATGTGTGTTTGCCCGTCTAGCTAGTGAAACTCGGAGGAAGAGGGATCACTCGGAAGGACAGAAGAAGGGAGAGCATTATGGTGTCTCCCCTTTTTCGGGTGACGATGTTGACTATTGTGCAGGGTTTGTCAGTGAGCAGGAGGAGGTGCGAGCGAGCGAGCGAGTCGAGCGAGGCCGAGAATGAGAGAGATTTGTTTTTTTTTGTGTGAGAGGGACAACCGAAGGATCCTGAAGGACCCAGAGACTTCCAATACGCATCCTGATGCGTCTTCTCTTGACAAAGAAGATGGATGGGAGTTTGCGTACCTATTATTGCACGTGACTTGTGCTCACTGATGTGTGGGACCTCACGCGTGGGCACCACACGTAAGTGACAGACCTGTTGGTCTAATAACTCAGTTGATTATTATAGTGCATTAGAACAAAGTTTCCTATGGATTCAAGGGTAGGAAATCCAAGTTAACTCATTTACATGACATTATTTTTCCATGAAGCAAAGTTAACTCATCTATCAATTGGTACATTTTGGAGTGACTAAGAAGGATCCATGCTTACTTATTCGTTTTCACGTGTTAAACTTGTTTAAATCTTGCTCAAACCTAGGATTTGACAAAGATTCAAATGGGCATGAAAATAAAAAAATAAATAATGAAATACCAATGCACATAGTCTTCTTATGTCATATAGTAAGCATTCAAGATGATAAACAAGGTCTAGACATATTCAAACCAGGCAAATCATGTATCTACGCCCTAATGACCCTAAACTCCGTCTTATGAAGTAAGGCATGAAGAGAAGTGGTTTTGGGTTTCAAACATGGAAATTTCAAGAACATCCCAAAAGCTGCTTCATTTTAGAGTGACTAAGAAGGATCCAGGCTTACCTTTTCGTTTTCATATTTTATACTTGTTTAAATCTTGGTCAAACCTAGCTAGTATTTGACCAAGATTCTAATGGGCATAAAATTCAAAAAAATCAGAAAAATGAAAAACCAAAGCACATAGCCTTCTTATGTCATAAAGTAAGAATTCAAGTTGATAAACAAGGTCTAGACATATTCAAACTAGACAAATCATGTATCTGACCCTAACACTAAACTCTGTCTTATGAAGTCAATCATGAAGAGAGAAGTGGTTTTGGGTTTCAAACATGGAAATTTCAAGAACCTCCCAAAAGATTCATTTTAGAGTGACTAAAAAGGATCCATGGTTACCTTTTCATTTTCATATTTTAAACTTGTTTAAATCTTTGTCAAACCTGGGATTTGACCAAGATTCAAATGGGCATAAAAATTCAGGAAAAAACAAAAAGAATGATAAACCAAAGCACATAGCATTATTTATGTCGTATAGTAAGGCATTAAAGTTGATAAACAAGGTCTAGACATATTCAAACCAGAAAATCATGTATATATCTGCCCCTAACCTTAAACTCTATCTTAATTATGAAGTCAATCATGAAGAGAAGTGGTTTTGGGTTTCAAACATGAAAATTTCAAGAACATCCCAAAAGCTGCTTCATTTTAGAGTGACTAAGAAGGATCCAGGCTTACCTTTTCGTTTTCATATTTTATACTTGTTTAAATACCGGTCAAACCTAGGATTTGACCAAGATTCAAATGGGCATAAAATTCAAAAAATTAGAAGAATGAAAAACAAAAGCACATAGTCTTCTTATGTCATATAGTAAGCATTCAAGTTGATAAACAAGGTTTATACATGTGTTCAAACCAGACAAATCATGTATCTACCCCCTAACCATAAACTCGGTTGATCTTATGAAGTCTAGCATGAAGAGAAGTCGTATGGGTTTCAAACATGGAAATTTCAAGAACCTCACAAAAGCTTCATTTTAAAGTGACTAGAAAAGATCCAGGCTTGCCTTTTCATTTTCATGTTTTAAAATTGTTTAAATCTTGGTCAAACCTAGCTAGTATTTGACCAAGATTGAAATGGGCATAAAATTCAGAAAAATGAAAAAACAAAAAAACTAAAGCACATAGCCTTCTTATGTCATATATATATAGTAAGCCTTCAAGTTGATGAACAAGGTCTAGACATATTCAAAACAGAAAAAGCATGTATCTACCCCCTATAACCCTTAATTAACTATGTCTTATGAAGTCAAGCATAAAGAGAAGTGGTTTTGGTTTCAAACATGGAAATTTCAAAAACTTCCCAAAAGTTTAATTTTAGAGTGAGTAAGAAGGATCGAGGCTTACCTTTTCATTTTCATGTTTTAAACTTGTTTAAATCTTGGTCAAATTAACCTAGCTAGTATTTGACCAAGATTCTAATGGGCATAAAATTCAAAAAAATCAGAAAAATGAAAAACCAAAGCACATAGCCTTCTTATGTCATAAAGTAAGAATTCAAGTTGATAAACAAGGTCTAGACATATTCAAACTAGACAAATCATGTATCTACCCCTAACACTAAACTCTGTTTTATGAAGTCAATCATGAAGAGAAGCGGTTTTGGGTTTCAAACATGGAAATTTCAAGAACCTCCCAAAAGCTGCTTCATTTTAGAGTGACTAAGAAGGATCCATGCTTACCTTTTCATTTTCATATTTTATACTTGTTTAAATCCTGGTCAAACCTAGGATTTGACCAAGATTCAAATGGGCATAAAATTCAAAAAAAATAGAAGAATGAAAAACAAAAGCACATAGTCTTCTTATGTCATATAGTAAGCATTCAAGTTGATAAACAAGGTCTAGACATATTCAAACCTGGCAAATCATGTATCTACCTCTAACCCTAATTAAACTATGTCTTATGAAGTCAACCATGAAGAGAAGTGGTTTTGGATTTCAAACATTGAGATTTCAAGAACCCCCCAAAAGCTTCATTTTAGAATGACTAAGAAGGATCCATGCTTACCTTTTCATTTTCATGTGTTTTAAACTTGCTTAAATCTTGGTCAAACCTAGGATTTGACCAAGATTCAAATGGGCATAAACATTCAAAAAAAATCAAAAAATGAAAACCAAAGCACATAGCCTAGCTTCTTATGTCATATATATATACAGTAAGCATTCAAGTTGATGAACAAGGTCTAGACATATTCAAAACATAAAAGCATGTATCTACCCCTAACCCTTAACTATGTCTTATGAAGTCAAGCATGAAGAGAAATGGTTTTGGGTTTCAAACATGGAAATTTCAAAAACATCCCAAAAGCTTAATTTTAGAGTGACTAAGAAGGACCCAAGCTTAATTTCAAGAACACCCCTCGCAAATCTTCATTTTAGAGTGACTAAGACGGATCGAGGCTTATCTTTTCATTTACATGTTTTAAACTTGTTTAAATCTTGGTCAAACCTAGGATTTGACCAAGACTCAAATGGGCCTAAAAATTCAAAAAAATAAAAAAAAAAGAAAAACCAAAGCACATAGCCTTCTAATGTCATATATAGTAAGCAGCATTCAACTTGATGAACATGGCCGGTCTAGACATATTCATAACATAAAAAGCATGTATCTACCCCCTAACGCTTAACTCTGTCTTAATTATGAAGTCAAGCATGAAGAGAAGTGGTTTTGGGTTTCAGACATGGAAATTTCAAAAACTTCCCAAAAGCTTAATTTTAGAGGGACTAAGAAGGATCCAAGCTTACCTTTTCATTTTCATGTTTTAAGCTTGTTTAAATATTGGTCAAATATAGGATTCAAATGGGCATAAATAATTAGAAATAAACAGAAAAAATGAAAAACCAAATAACATAGCCTTCTTATGTAATATAGTAAGCATTAGTTGATAAACAAGGTCTAGACATATTCAAACCAAAAAAAATCATGTATCTCTACCCCTAACCCTAAACTCTCGGTCTTATGAAGTCAAGCATGAAAAGAAGTGGTTTTGGGTTTCAAACATAGGATTTGACCAAGATTTTAATGGGCATAAAAAATTCGAAAAAAATCAAAAAATGAAAAACCAAAGCACATATATAGCCTTCTTATGTCATATAGTAACCATTCAAGTTGATAAACAAGGTCTATTCATATTCAAACCAGAAAAAGCATGTATCTACCCCTAACCCTAAACTCTGTCTTACAAAGTCAAGCATGAAGAGAAGTGGTTTTGGGTTTCAAACATGGAAATTTCAAAAACCTCCCGAAAGCTTAATTTTGGAGTGAGTAAGAAGGTTTATACATGTGTTCAAACCAGACAAATCATGTATCTATCCCCTAACCATGCATAAACTCGGTCGACCTTATGAAGTCTAGCATGAAGAGAAGTCGTTTTGGGTTTCAAACATGGAAATTTCAAGAACATCCCAAAAGCTTCATTTTAGAGTGACTAATAAGGATACAAACTTCCCTTTTCATTTTCATGTTTTAAACTTGTTTAAATCTTAGTCAAACCGCCTAGGATTTGACCAAGATTCAAATGGGCATACAAATTCAGAAAAAAAAGCAAAAACCAATGCACATAGCATTCTTATGTCATATATATAGTAAGCATTAAAGTTGATAAACAAGGTCTAAACATATTCAAACTAGACAACTCATGTATATATCTACCCCTAACCCTAAACTTTGTCTTATGAAGTCAATCATGAAGAGAAGTGGTTTTGGGTTTCAAACATGGAAATTTCAAGAACCTCCCAAAAGCTTTATTTTAGAGTGACTAAGAAGGATCCATGGTTACCTTTTCATTTTCATGATTTAAAATTGTTTAAATCTTTGTCAAACCTAGGATTTGACCAAAAGATTCAAATGGGCACAAAATTCAAAAAAAAGCAGAAAAATGAAAAACCAAAGTACATAGTCTTCTTATGTCATATAGTAAGCATTCAAGTTGATGCATTAACAAGGTTTGGACATATTCAAACCATACAAATCATGTATCTACCCCCTAACCGTAAGCTCTGTCTTATGAAGTCAAGCTTGAAGAGAAGTGGTTTTGGGTTTCAAACATGGAAATTTCAAAAACCTCCCAAAAACTTCATATTAGAGTGACTAATTAAGAGGGATACAAGCTTCCCTTTTCGTTTTCATGTTTTAAACGTGTTTAAATCTTTGTCAAACCTAGGATTTGACCAAGATTCTAATATATGGGCATAAAATTCAAAAAAAACAAAAAAAATGAAAAACCAAAGCACATAGTCTTCTTATGTCATATTGACATAGGCATCCCCAATGGGCCTGCCGAAGATAGTACCCGGGGTTTACTGAAGGCCCACTACCCGAGGAATAAGAAGATTCGGAAGCCCAAGATATTGTTAAGGAAAGTTAGAGTTGTAATAGGAAGCATTATTTCTAATCTTGCGGGATGAGTTAGAAACCTTCCCGGACTCTGTAACTTGTACAATACGAATCCCTCGGCTCCGCCTCCTATATAAGGGGGAGTCGAGGGACAAAGAAAGCATCGAATCATCGTTTCTCAAACCCTAGTTTCATAATCGTCGAGTACTTTTCGGCTGAAACCTTCGAGATCTACTTGCCCTCTACTTCCAACTAAACCCTAGTCTACAACCCGTAGGCATTGACAAGTTAATACCTTGTCACATATAGTTAGCATTAAATTTGATGAACAAAGTTTAGACATATTCAAACCAGACAAATCATGTATCTATCCCCTAACCCTAAACTCGATCTTGTGAAGTCTAGCATGAAGAGAAGTCATTTTGGGTTTCAAACGTTAAGCCAAAAGCCCCTTTTTCAAATACTTCAAACTTATTCAAATTTGGTTCAAATTTGAAAGACATACAAGTTATAGCACACATAGTGCATACATTTTCACACATACTGCACTAGATAGATGCTAACCCTATAGTTTGAGGCCATTTGGATGAGGTAGAAAAATTCTTGGATTAGAATCGTGTTGTTCGAACCCTGTAGTTGGATTTTTTGAACCTTGATCTGTAGTACTGGGCAAAACCCTAGTTTAACCTATTTAATTATAGATTCGTATATCGATTTTTCTACCTTTTTATTATTACTATGCAGCACATATGTGTTTGCCCGTCTAGCTAGTGAAACTCGGAGGAAGAGGGATCACTCAGAAGGACAGAAGAAGGGAGAGCATTATGGTGTCTCCCCTTTTTCGGGTGACGATGTTGACTATTGTGCAGGGTTTGTCAGTGAGTAGGAGGAGGTGCGAGCGAGCGAGCGAGTCGAGTGAGGACGAGAATGAGAGAGATTTGTTTTTTTTTGTGTGAGAGGGACAACCGAAGGATCCTGAAGGACCCAGAGACTTCCAATATGCATCCTGATGCGTCTTCTCTTGACAAAGAAGATGGCTGGGATTTTGCGTACCTATTATTGCACGTGACTTGTGCTCACTGATGTGTGGGACCTCACGCGTGGGCACCACACGTAAGTGACAGACCTGTTGGTGTAAAAACTCGGTTGATTATTATAGTGCATTAGAACAAAGTTTCCTATGGATTCAAGGCTAGGAAATCCAAGTTAACTCATTTACATGACATTATTTTTTCCATGAAGCAAAGTTAACACATCTATCAATTGGTACATTTTGGAGTGACTAAGAAGGATCCATGCTTACTTATTCGTTTTCACGTGTTAAACTTGTCTAAATCTTGGTCAAACCTAGGATTTGACCAAAAGATTCAAATGGGCATAAAATTCAAAAAAAAACAGAAAAATGAAAAACAAAAGCATATAGTCTTATTATGTCATATAGTAAGCATTCAAGTTGATGAATTAACAAGGTTTGGACATATTCAAACCATACAAATCATGTATCTACCCCCTAACCCTAAACTCTGTCTTATGAAGTCTAGCATGAAGAGAAGTCGTTTTGGGTTTCAAACATGGAAATTTCAAGAACATCCCAAAAGCTTCATTTTAGAGTGACTAATAAGGATACAAACTTCCCTTTTCATTTTCATGTTTTAAACTTGTTTAAATCTTGGTCAAACCGCCTAGGATTTGACCAAGATTCAAATGGGCATACAAATTCAGAAAAAATCAAAAACCAATGCACATAGCATTCTTATGTCATATATATAGTAAGCATTAAAGTTGATAAACAAGGTCTAGACATATTCAAACCAGACAACTCATGTATATATCTACCCCTAACCCTAAACTCTGTCTTATGAAGTCAATCATGAAGAGAAGTGGTTTTGGGTTTCAAATATGGAAATTTCAAGAACCTCCCAAAAGCTTTATTTTAGAGTGACTAAGAAGGATCCATGCTTACCTTTTCATTTTCATATTTTTAACTTGCTTAAATCTTTGTCAAACCTAGGATTGACCAAAAGTTTCAAATGGGCATAAAATTCATAAAAAATCATAAAAATGAAAAACCAAAGCATATAGTCTTCGTATGTCATATAACAAGCATTCAAGTTGATAAATTAATAAGGTTTGGACATATTGAAGCCATACAAATCACGTATCTACCCCTAACCCTAAACTCGGTCGATCTTATGAAGTCTAGCATGAAGAGAAATCGTTTTGGGTTTCAAACATGGAAATTTCGTCAAGGACACACATCCCAAAAGCTTCATTTTAGAGTGAATAAGAAGGATCCATGCTTACCTTTTCAATTCATGTTATAAACTTGTTTAAATCATGGTCAACCCTAGGATTTGACAAAGATTCAAATGGGTAGAAAAATAAAAAAATTAGAAAAATGAAAAACCAAAGTACATATAGTCTTCTTATGTCATATATATAGTAAGCATTAAAGTTGATAAACAAGGTCTAGACATATATTCAAACCAGACAACTCGTGTATATATCTACCCCTAACCCTAAACTCTGTCTTAGGAAGTCAATCATGAAGAGAAGTGGTTTTGTGTTTGAAACATGGAAATTTCAAGAACCTCCCAAAAGCTTTATTTTAGAGTGACTAAGAAGGATCCATGCTTACCTTTTCATTTTCATGTGTTTTAAACTTGCTTAAATCTTGGTCAAACCTAGGATTTGACCAAGATTCAAATGGGCATAAACATTCAAAAAAATCAAAAAATGAAAACCAAAGCACATAGCCTAGCTTCTTATGTCATATATATATACAGTAAGCATTCAAGTTGATGAACAAGGTCTAGACATATTCAAAACATAAAAGCATGTATCTACCCCCTAACCCTTGACTATGTCTTATGAAGTCAAGCATGAAGAGAAATGGTTTTGGGTTTCAAACATGGAAATTTCAAAAACATCCCAAAAGCTTAATTTTAGAGTGACTAAGAAGGACCCAAGCTTAATTTCAAGAACACCCCTCGCAAATCTTCATTTTAGAGTGACTAAGAAGGATCGAGGCTTACCTTTTCATTTTCATGTTTTAAACTTGTTTAAATCTTGGTCAAATCTAGGATTTGACAAAGACTCAAATGGGCCTAAAAATTCAAAAAAATCAAAAAAAAATTGAAAAACCAAAGCACATAGCCTTCTAATGTCATATATAGTAAGCAACATTTAACTTGATGAACATGGGCGGTCTAGACATATTCATAACATAAAAAGCATGTATCTACCCCCTAACGCTTAACTCTGTCTTAATTATGAAGTCAAGCATGAAGAGAAGTGGTTTTGGGTTTCAGACATGGAAATTTCAAAAACTTCCCAAAAGCTTCATTTTAGAGGGACTAAGAAGGATCCAAGCTTACCTTTTCATTTTCATGTTTTAAGCTTGTTTAAATATTGGTCAAACATAGGATTTGACCGAGATTCAAATGGGCAAAAAAATTCAGGAAAAAAAAAAACCAAAGCACATAGTCTTCTTACGTCATATATATATAGTAAGCATATTCAAGTAGATAAACAAGGTCTATACATATAGTAAGTAATATGTATCTAAAAATGATTTTTGGGGATTTATAGGACGAAGTTATAACACACCTACATTTCAAATTGGAATTACTTTCAATAAATCAGCATAAAGTCATTTAAATGTGTGAAACTAGCCAGAAAGCACTAAAAACGTAAAGAGTTGGGATATTTCACTAATATGTGGCCTAATTTATCTTAAAAATGTAGAGGCGCCATTTTGAGCTGTATCTTATGTACCCCATTCACAAAATAAACCTATTTTGACATCTTGAAAATGAAAAATGAGTTTTTATATACTGAAAAGTTGAAAAGTCTAGTCAGCAACATTGTTGGGAATGGCAAGATGCACTACCATGCCCAATTTGGGCACATTATAACAATCTATGCCACAAATATGGCCATAACTACGCCATTTGTTGGCTTGAAACCCATGAATCTTCATACACGATAGTCCGTTTTGTGAAGACATTTTGTTTTTTACTACCCTATCACAGGTTTTTTATTTTCCCTGTCAACTAGTACACCTATATATAAGCACTCAATGCGGAAGGGTTTCAGAAATGAGCATTCAAGTTGATAAACATGGTGTATAGACATATTCCAACTTGAAAAATCAATTAAAGGACATATATAGTCTTCTTACGTCACATATATAGTAAGCATTCAAGTTGATAAACAATATCTAGACATATCAAACAAGAAAATTCATATGTATAGTATCTACTCCTAACCCTAAATTTGTCTTATGAAGTCAAGCATGAAGAGAAGTGGTTTGGGTTTCAAACATGGATTTTTCAAAAACCACCCAAAAAGCTTCATTTTACTGTGATTAAGAAGGATCCAAGCTTACCTTCTCATTTTCATGTTTTAAACTTGTTTAAATCTTGGTGAAATTAACCTAGGATTTGACCAAGATTCAAATGGGCATAAACAATTAGAAATAAACAGAAAAAATGAAAAACCAAATAACATAGCCTTCTTATGTAATATAGTAAGCATTAGTTGATAAACAAGGTCTAGACATATTCAAACCAAAAAAATCATGTATCTCTACCCCTAACCCTAAACTCTCGGTCTTATGAAGTCAAGCATGAAAAGAAGTGGTTTTGGGTTTCAAACATGGAAATTTCAAAAACCTCCCAAAAGCTTCATTCTAGAGTGTGAGTAAGAAAGATCCATGATTACCTTTTCATTTTCATGTTCTAAACTTGTTTAAATCTTGGTCAAACATAGGATTTGACCAAGATTTTAATGGGCATAAAAAAATTGAAAAAAATCAGAAAATGAAAAACCAAAGCACATATATAGCCTTCTTATGTCATATAGTAAGCATTCAAGTTGATAAACAAGGTCTATACATATTCAAACCAGAAAAAGCATGTATCTACCCCTAACCCTAAACTCTATCTTACGAAGTCAAGCATGAAGAGAAGTGGTTTTGGGTTTCAAACATGGAAATTTCAAAAACCTCCCGAAAGCTTAATTTTAGAGTGAGTAAGAAGGTTTATACATGTGTTCAAACCAGACAAATCATGTATCTATCCCCTAACCATAAACTCGGTCGATCTTATGAAGTCTAGCATGAAGAGAAGTCGTATGGGTTTCAAACATGGAAATTTCAAGAACATCCCAAAAGCTTCATTTTAGAGTGACTAGAAAAGATCCAGGCTTGCCTTTTCATTTTCACGTTTTAAAATTGTTTAAATCTTGGTCAAACCTAGCTAGTATTTGACCAAGATTCAAATGGGCATAAAATTCAAAAAAATGAAAAAAATAAAAAACCAAAGCACATAGCCTTCTTATGTCATAAAGTAAGAATTCAAGTTGATAAACAAGGTCTAGACATATTCAAACTAAACATATCATGTATCTACCCCTAACACTAAACTCTGTCTTATGAAGTAATTCATGAAGAGAAGTACGTGGTTTTGGGTTTTAAACATGGAAATTTCAAGAACCTCCCAAAAGATTCATTTTAGAGTGACTAAGAAGGACCCATGGTTACCTTTTCATTTTCATATTTTAAACTTGTTTAAATCTTTGTCAAACCTAGGATTTGACAACACACATATAGTCTTCTTATGTCATATTGTAAGCATTCAAGTTGATAAACAAGCATGCATGTCTAGACATATTCAAACCCGACAAATCATGTATATACCCCAAACCATAAACTCTGTCTTATGAAGTCAACCATGAAGAGAAGTGGTTTAATTTGGGTTTCAAACATTGAGATTTCAAGAACCCCCCAAAAGCTTCATTTTAAAATGACTAAGAAGGATCCAGGCTTACCTTTTCATTTTATATTTTAAACTTGTTTAAATCTTGGTCAAACCTAGGATTTGACCAAGATTCAAATGGGCATAAACATTCAGAAAAAACAAAAAATAACAAACCAATGCACATATAGTCTTCTTATGTCATATAGTAAGCATTCAAGTTGATGAACAAGGTCTAGACATATTCAAAACAGAAAAAGCATGTATCTACCCCCTAACCCTTAACTTTGTCTTATAAAGTCAGGCATGAAGATAAGTGGTTTTAGGTTTCAAACATGGAAATTTCAAAAACATCCAAAAAGCTTAATTTTAGAGTGACTAAGAAGGACCCAAGCTTACCTTTTCATTTTCATGTTTATGCTTGTTTAAATCTTGGTCAAAAGTAGGATTTGACCAAGATTCAAATTGGCATAAACATTCAGAAAAAATTTAAAAATAAAAAACCAACGCACATTAGTAGCCCAAAATCGAACCAGTAGTTGGATATTTTTTAACTTGATATGTAGTAGTGGGCAAACCCTAGATTAACCTATTTAATCATAGATTCGTAGGTCGATTTTTCTACTTTTTCATTATTACTATGCAGCACTTGTGTGTTTGCCCGTCGAGTGAAACTCGGAGGAAGAGGGATCACTCGGAAGGAGAGAAGAAGGGAGTGCATTATGGTGTCTCCCCTTTTTCGGGTGATGATGTTGACTGTTGTGCAGGTTTTGTCAGTGAGCAGGAGGTGCGAGCAAGCGAGCGAGCGAGCGAGTCGAGCGAGGCCGAGAATGAGAGAGATTTCTTTTTTTGTGAGAGGGACAACCGAAGGATCCTGAAGGACCCAGAGACTTCCAATACGCATCCTGATGCGTCTTCTCTTGACAAAGAAGATGGCCGGGAGTTTGCGTACCTACTGCACGTGACTTGTGCTCACTGAAGTGTGGGACCTCACGCATGGGCACCACACGTAAGTGACAGACCTGTTGGTGTAATAACTCGGGTGATCATAGAATTCTTTATGTCGTATAGTAAGGCATTAAAGTTGATAAACAAGGTCTAGACATATTCAAACAAGACAATCATGTATATATCTGCCCCTAACCTTAAACTCTGTCTTAATTATGAAGTCAATCATGAAGACAAGTGGTTTTGGGTTTCAAACATGAAATTTCAAGAACATCCCAAAAGCTGCTTCATTTTAGAATGACTAAGAAGGATCCAGGCTTACCTTTTCATTTTCCTATTTTATACTTGTTTAAATCCTGGTCAAACCTAGGATTTGACCAAGATTCAAATGGGCATAAAATTCAAAAAATTAGAATAATGAAAAACAAAAGCACATAGTCTTCTTATGTCATATAGTATGCATTCAAGTTGATAAACAAGGTTTATACATGTGTTCAAACCACACAAATCATGTATCTACCCCCTAACCATAAACTCGGTCGATCTTATGAAGTCTAGCATCAAGAGAAGTCGTATGGGTTTCAAACATGGAAATTTCAAGAACCTCACAAAAGCTTCATTTTATAGTGTCTGGAAAAGATCCAGGCTTGCCTTTTCATTTTCATGTTTTAAAATTGTTTAAATCTTGGTCAAACCTAGCTAGTATTTGACCAAGATTCAAATGGGCATAAAATTCAAAAAAAATGAAAAAACAAAAAAAACTAAAGCACATAGCCTTCTTATGTCATGTATATATAGTAAGCCTTCAAGTTGATGAACAAGGTATAGACATATTCAAAACAGAAAAATCATATATCTACCCCCTAACCCTTAACTATGTCTTATGAAGTCAAGCATGAAGAGAAGTGGTTTTGGTTTCAAACATGGAAATTTCGAAAACTTAGAAAAAGCTTAATTTTAGAGTGTTAAGAAGGATCGAGGCTTACCTTTTCATTTTCATGTTTTAAACTTGTTTAAATATTGGTCAAATTAACCTAGCCAGTATTTGACCAAGATTCTAATGGGCATAAAATTCAAAAAAATCAGAAAAATGAAAAACCAAAGCACATAGCCTTCTTATGTCATAAAGTAAGAATTCAAGTTGATAAACAAGGTCTAGACATATTCAAACTAGACAAATCATGTATCTACCCCTAACACTAAACTCTGTCTTATGAAGTCAATCATGAAGAGAAGCGGTTTTGGGTTTCGAACATGGAAATTTCAAGAACCTCCCAAAAGATTCATTTTAGAGTGACTAAGAAGGATCCATGCTTACCTTTTCATTTTCATGTTTTGAACTTGTTTAAATCTTGGTTAAACCTAGGATTTGACCAAGATTCAAATGGGCATACAAATCCAGAACAAAATCAGAAAAAATGAAAAACCAAAGCACATAGTCTTCTTATGTCATATAGTAAGCATTCTAGTTGATAAACAATGTCTAGCCATATTTAAACCAGAAAAAACATGTATACCCCCTAACCCTAAACTTTGTCTTATGAAGTAAAGCTCAAGCATGAAGAGAAGTGGTTTGGGTTTTCAAACATGGAAATTTCGAAAACCTCCCAAAAGCTTCATTTCGGAGTGACTAAGAAGGATTCATGCTTAATTTTTCATTTTCATGTTTTAAACTTGTTTAAATCTTGTTCAAACCTAGGATTTGACCAAGATTCAAATGGGCATAAAAAAATTCGAAAAAATCAAAAAATGAAAAACCAAAGCACATAGTCTTCTTATGTCACATAGTAAGCCATTCAACTTGATAAACAAGTTATAGACCTATTCAAACCAGAAAAATCATGTATCTACACCCCCTAACCCTAAACTCATATGTCTTATGAAGTCAAGCATGAAGAGAAGTGGTTTTGGGTTTCAAACATGGACATTTGAAAAGCCTCCCAAAAGCTTCATTTTGGAGTGACTAATAAGAAGGATCCATGCTTAATTTTTCATTTTCAAGTTTTAAACTTGTTTAAATCTTGGTTAAACCTATGATTTGACCAAAATTCGAATGGGCATACAAATTCAAAACAAATCAAAAAAATGAAAATCCAATGCACATAGTACATCTTCTTATGTCATATACTAATTAAGCATTCAAGTTGATAAAAGCAAAGGTCCAGACATATTCAAACTAGAAAATCATGTATCTACCGGTAACCCTAAACTCGATTTGTCTTATGAAGTCAATCATGAAGAGGGTGTTTTGGGTTTCAAACATGGAAATTTCAAAAACCTTCCTAAAGCTTCATTTTGAAGTTACTAATTAAGAAGGATCCAAGCTTAATTTTTCGTTTTCATGTTTTAAATCTTGGTCAAACCTAGGATTTCACCAAGAGATACGTACAAATGGGCATAAAAATTCAAAAAATTAAAATAAGGAAAAACCAAAGCACACAGTCTTCTTATGTCATATAGTAAGCATTCAGGTTGATTAACAAGGTCCACACATATATATTCATAGCAGAAAAGCATGTATCTACGTACCCCCTAACAACCCTAAACTCTGTCTTAGGAAGTCAAGGATGAAGAGAAGTGGTTTTGGGTTTCAAACATGGAAATTTCAAAAAAAACCTCCCAAAAGCTTCATTTTGGAGTGACTAAAAAGGACCCATGCTTACTTTTTCATTTCCATGTTTTAAACTTTTTTAAATCTTTGTCAAATCTCGGATTTGACCAAGATACAAATCGGCATAAAAAATCGAAAAAATAAAGAAAATGAAAAACCAAAGAACATAGTCTTCGTATGTCATATAAGTATTCAAGTTGATAAACTAAACAAGTTTTAGACATATTCAAACCACAAAAATCATGTATCTACGTACCCTAACCCTAAACTCTGTCTTATGAAGTCAAGCATGAAGGGAAGTAGTTTTGGGTTTCAAACATGGAAATTTAAAAAACCTTCCAAAAGATTCATTTTGGAGTGACTAAGAAGGATCCAGGCTTACTTTTTCATTTTCATGTTTTGAACTTGTTTAAATCTTGGTCAAACCTAGGATTTGACCAAGATTCAATTGGGCATTAAAAATTCAAAAAATTAAAACCAAAGCACATAGTCTTCTTATGTCATACAATACGCATTGAAGATGATAAACAAAGTCTAGACATATTCAAACAAAAAAAAAATCATGTTTGGGTGGAATTAAGCTGGACGGTGTCCAACATGGTGCCAAACTACTTGAAGGGCTCTTCTCTAAAACACTAATATGACATTCTGGTATTTTCCCTAGCTATGTGCAAACTGATGAACAATCCATGTTTTTCGATTGCCTTTTTGAACCACTTGTAGTTTGATTTCATATCTAGGAGAAATCACTGGGGGAGGGGGACGAATGTGTTACTTTTTGTTGCATCGCTCGTATCCTTCCCGCATAGAAAAAGTGTTAGGCGAGTAGTAGAATGGCATGACCTACAAAGTAAAATTTTGAATATAATCAAAATATACCAATTGATTATTTTCGAAATGGGGGAAAAATCGCCCGAGCTTCTGCATCCAAAGGATGCACACGACTTTTTTTTATTAGATTATTCACGAACCTTACAAGAAACAATACTGTACAAAAGATCAAACTCGAAGCAACCTTACTATACCTATAGTGGGATGAAGAGGGTGACAATTGATAGATGAGTTAACTTGGCTTCATGGGTGTGTGACCTGAGATTGAGCCATGGTACATTTTGCCAACAAAGTAGCAACTGAGTTGGCTTTCTACCTTAGCTGGCGTATACGTTGGGTACGCAGGCGTGCATTGGAAGGATGCATTATGCCGGCAAAGTTTTCAAACGTTCAAACTTTTCCGGTTTCTCATACAGTATTTGGCTCCTTGAGAATGCAAAACTTCCCCTTTCCCGTACTTGCCCGAGCACTCGACACCCCTCGTCCCATGGCGACTCCTCCAGCCTTAGCCCCGTGCACGTCACTACTAGGAAAAGGCCTAGGCGTAAGACTGCCATCAGTGGCGCACCATGGCTGCCGTGCGCCACTACTACTTAGTAGTGGCGCACCACAAAATGGTGGGCCACTGTTACAAAAGTAGTAGTGGCGCACCTTGATTATGGTGCGCCATAAGTAAGTGGTGACAGGAGGCCAGGTCCTCCCCCAACCTAGTAGTGGCGCACGTCTCCGGGGTGCGCCACTGCTACATTCCTTACCTATGGCGCACGTTGTAGAGGTGCGCCACTGCTAGGAGGTGTCCAGAGCCCGTTTAGAGATGATAGGCTTAGCAATGGCGCACTGCTGTGGTGCGCCACTGCTACATAGGTTACCTATGGCGCATGTCATTAGGTGCGCCACTGCTAGGGGGTGGCCAGAACCCCTTTAGAGATGAGAGGCGTAGCAGTGGCGCAGCACTTAGAAGTGCGCCATTGCTATGTCACCCTAGCAGTGGCGCACGGCTATGTCGTGCGACACTGCTAACCTGGGACCATTTCCTGCTTTTCACCCTCCACTCACATGTGCCATCCACTTTCCCCAAACACTCTTGCACCACCACCTCCCACCAAATCTGGATCTGGTCGTGTTGCCCCTCCTTCCCACCTCATTTTCACCTCTTCATTCACCAAAATTAAGTTGGTAAACTTAATTTTCTTCATAGGTAAGTAATGGTGAAGCTTTCTTAGCTCAATACCTACTCAATCTCAACTTTTTACCTCATCCAACACTCTAGGTCTCGCCGTATCAGTAACTTTGTTGGTTTTATGCTTTGTGTGTGACCGGTTCCGATCGTCTTGCACACACACGTGTGTGTGCACATATGTTATGCGAAGCTCATGTGTTGTGCGCATGCGCGAAAAGCTTGTCGCGATCACGTGCATGTGTGTTGTTGTATGCGAAGCCTCCACATGTGTTGTATATGCAAAGCCTCCGATCCACACATGTGTTGCATGTGTTTGTTTGCAGGGATTTGAAATGCGATGGAGTTGCCAGTATTTTGCCGAAACGTTGATTCATTTCCGTTTCGGCGAATAGTGGGCATACTCGCATATACATATGTCCTATTTTTAGGGAAGGTCATGCCAAAATTTTCTTTTGGTATGCTAAGATATCCATTTTCTCTATACCCGCAGGCGACCATGGTCCGCATGATGAGTGAAGGCGTTGTGGCTAGGTTTTTGAAAGCCGCGACAGCCGAGATGATTAGAAATAACCAAAAGGAGATAAGATGTCCGTGTCGAAGATGCAAGCTGACGAGCCTTATGGACCCTAAAGCCGATATGGTGCGGGACCACCTTCTCATGCGTGGTTTCATGGATGGCTATCGGTGGGAAGGCGACAAAGATGATTATGAATTTGTCCATGGGATTTCAACAAGAAATAAGGAAGGAGGTGATTAGGATGTAGAAGATCTCGGGCATGATCAGGATGTAGAAGATCCCGGAGATGATCATGATCACAATGTAGGAGATCCTGGACCTGATGATGAGGAAGATCAAGATGGAGGTCATCATGACGATCATGAAGATGAAGACGATGGACCATCGTCGATGGACTCGGGTGCGGGACCCTTATCTTCAAGAGCTGCTTCTCAAGCGAGACGAGTAACGCAAGAGCTGCCGCCCGAGAGAAAGCCAAGATGGATCAACTGGAGGTAGACGCGGTTACTCCATTGTATGAAGGATGCAGGCCGGAGGATACCCGCCTGAAAGTAACGCTCATGGCACTTTGGAGATGAAGGTAAAGCACAAAATGACCGACACATCCTTCAACGACAACATGTCATTACGCGTGAACGTCTTCCCAAAGGTAACACGTGTCCGACTAGTATCGAGGAGGCCAAGAAAATCGTGTGTCCTCTGGATTTACCGCATGTGAAATATCATGTGTGCTTGAACGATTGCATCATTTATCGGAACGAGCACGCGGCGTGTACCATATGTCCGGTGTGCGGCGTCAGTCGGTACAAGAAGGGGAAGAAAGCTCCTCGGAAGGTGGTGTGGTACTTTCCGATCACTCCTCGTCTGCAGCGGTATTTCGCGGATCCTAAGCAAGCAAAGCTAATGCGCGGCACGCGGAGATGAGGAAGGTAGAAGATGACGCGAGATGATCCGGACAAAAAGAAAAAGGACAGTATGTTGAGACACCCTTCGGATGCTAGCCAGTGGAATGCGTTGAACCTCGAGTACCCAGAATTTGGGGACGATCCTAGGAACATAAGGCTGGGCGCGAGCACCGATGGAGTCAATCCGTTTGGCAGCCAGAGCAGCACGCATAGCACCTGGCCCGTGTTTGTGTGGATGTACAACCTCCCCCCGGTTGTGCATGAAGAGGAAGTACATTCAAATGAGTATGCTAATTGAAGGGCCGAAACAACCAGGGAACGACATCAATCTGTATATGGGGCTTCGAAGAGGAGCTAGCCACGCTATGGGACACGCCTGCCAATACGTGGGACGCCGCCGCGGAAGAATATTTCCCTATGAGAGCCGCACCGCTCACGACGGTGCATGACTTTCTCGGTTACGGATATGTCGCGGGGCAGGTGGTCCACGGATTCAATGCATGCGTCGGAGTGCATGGACGACACAACGTACCGCCAGCTAGATAGAGATCCCGGGTCCTCGAAAACGGTGTTCATGGGACATCGAAGGTGGCTTCGCGAGGACGACGCATGGAGGAAACGCAAGGATCTGTTCGATGGTCAAGACGAACCCCGAAGACGGCCACGTACGAGAAGCGGCGAGCAAATAGACGAGCTATTGAAAAATTGGAAAGAGTGCCCACCGCCGGGAAAGAAGCGAAAGGCGCCAGAGCCGCTGCTTAAGGTATGGAAGACGAGGTCTGTTTTATGGGACTTGCCGTACTGGAAGATCCTCCGTGTGCCTCACAGCCTTTATGTCATTCACATCACGAAGAACGTGTGCGAGAGTCTTCTTGGTACCCTCATCAACATGCCGTAGAAGACCAAAGATGGGCCGAAAGCAAGGTACGACTTGCAATCAATTGGGATCGTGGAGGAGCTTCACGCGGGACGCCCTAATGATGATGATGATGATGACGATGACGATGATGAGGCGGAGGACACGCAAAGTCGTCGCAAGGGCAAAAATGCCAAAGATTGAATATTACTGCCCCCGCGTGCTTCACTCTAAGTCAGAAGGAGATCGAGCAGTTTTTCGACTGTCTCCTAGGAGTAAAACTTCCCTACGGTTACGCGGGGAAGATAAGCAGGTACCTAGACAAAGCGAAGCAGAGGTTCAGCGGGATGAAGTCTCACGACTGTCACGTGCTGATGACGCAGATACTTCCGGTTGCAATCCGTGGGATCATGGACGCGCACGTCCGTGAAACGCTTTTTGGCCTATGCAACTTTTTCGACGTCATCTCTCGGAAGTCTGTTGGCGTGAGGCAACTTAGAAGGCTACAGGAAGAGATCGTGGTGATACTGTGCAAGCTTGAGATGTACTTCCCGCCCGCTTTCTTCGACGTTATGGTGCATCTGCTGGTACATATCGTGGAGGATATCATCCAACTGGGGCCGATGTTCCCTGCACGATGATGCCGTTCGAAAGGATGAATGGTGTCATCAAAGGGTACGTTCGCAACAGGTCACGTCCAGACGGAAGCATAGCCAAGGGCTTTCTGACCGAAGAGTGCATCTCCTTCTGCACGAGTTATCTAGAAATCGAGAACCCCGTTGGCCTGCCCGTAAACAGGCATCTCGGGAAGCTCGCTGGATGGGGTCACCGTGATGGTAGCCGCGAAATGCATGTCGACTTCAAGGGTCGAATCGCCGACTTTGAAAGAGCAAACCTAGTCGCGCTACAACACATAGACGTGGTCGATCCTTGGGTGGTAGAGCACAAAACCTTCATCGCAAAGACGTACAGTGATCAGGGCCAACAGAGGACAGACGGAGATATAATCAAAGAGCACAACTCAACCTTCACGCGGTGGTTCAAGGACAAGATGCTGACGTACCCTATAGACGAGGATTCTTCTGCGGAAGAAAAACTCATATTCGCCTTGTCACAGGGCGCCGAACACAACCTGATGACATTTCAGGCGTACGATATCAACGGCTACACATTCTACACCGAGGAAAAGGACATGAAGAGCGATTATCAGAACTCCGGGGTAACGATGGAGTCCTACACCGGTGACGTCAAGCAGAGATACTACAGAAAGATCGAGGAGATCTGGGAGCTGAGCTACGCCGGAGAGAATGTGCCGATGTTCCGTGTCAGGTGGGCCAAGAACGTCATAAAAGAAGACCGGCATTTCACCACCATGGTTATACCCGAAGCGAAATCCAAGACAGCGGGCGCAAATGTCACCGCGAAATATGAGCCATGGGTACTAGCTTCCCAAGTGGACCAATGCTTCTTCATTACCGACCCGCAAAAGCCCAGCCGTGTTGTCGTTAGGAGAGGCAAAAGGCGCATCATCGGAATGGATGGAGCCGCCAACGAGCTAGACTTTGACCAGTACGGCGATCCGAAGATGGAAGATGACGACGACGATGATGAAGAACCATACACAACAAGAAGAAGCAGGACCACCCTACCTAAAGGCTGTCCATTCAAGAGAAGAAGTCTAGGAGTTCCGGGGCTAAATTATTCAACCGCGAGAAAGAAGGGCAAGAAGATTGTGAAAAGATAATTATGTATCATTTTCTTTTTTTTTTGAGATCAATTATGTATCATTTTCTTGTATGAATAATGGATGTCATATTGTTAATCTACACATTGTACCGATCAAAATAGACATATAATTTATATTTTTGGATATTCTACATAATTATAAATATTTATGCCTTTTATGTTGGTGTATTATGCTATTTATTATAGTATTAAATCAATTTAAAAAAAGGGAAAAAAAATTGGTGCCGCCAGGGTTCGAACCTGGCCGGCCAGGGTTAACCAAACAGGGGACAGATAGCTAGCCACTGCGGTACGGTGCGGATCTTGTCAACAGTACGAGCCAAATTCATTTTGACCCTATCCTAAAGTCGTAGTGGCGCACCCGTAGTTGTGCGCCATTGCTAAGCATCACTGTGGCGCACCCCTAGCAGTGCGCCATTGCTTAGGGGGGGTCGGGGACTTAGCCATCCCGACCATCTCTTCTTCTCCCCATCCCCATTCCCCCCATTCCCCAATCGATCCTCCTCTCCGACGGCGGCCTCCTCTCCGACGCCACCTCCCCGGCGACGCCCTCACCACCCTGGCGACGCCCTCCTCTCCTCGCCACCCCGGCCCGACCAGATCCCACCCCTCCCGACCGCAGTCATCGGGCGACGGAGAGGCTCCCCTCCCGGCGGCGACAGGTACCTCCTCCCTCTTCCCTGCGTCTCCCTCCGCCCGCCGTCTTCTTTTTCGGGGAGGTACACCCCTTCCCCCTGGCCGCCCCTTCCCTCCTTCACCCCTTCCCCCTGGCCGCCCCTCCCTGCCATGACCCAACCCTAACCCTAGAAAAGTTAGGCTTAGTGGAATGATGGAGTTAGGATTAGGACTGTAGGTGTTGAATGAAATGTAAAAACGAATAGCAAAACACTGTTAACAGTGTTAGCATCAGCAATAGGTGTTCATTTTGATGCTAACAGTGTTCATTTTGACTGTAGGCTTAGTGGAATTTAGTTCTAACTGCTGATGCTAACAGTGTTCATTTTGATGGTTTTAGTAAGTACAAGTTAGGCTATATAAGTTCAAGTATACAGAAACCAAAACATTCTGTAAACCAATTTAATGTTCCAGTCACCTAACACAATAAATAGTATTGCATCATCCAGACTAGTTATAGAGAACATGCACATGAGATAAAGAGGGACTTTGGGACGATGTATGCAAGTTGGGCCCAATACATTGCAACCATATTGCTTGCCCATCTAAGAATTTTTGCCTCTGGTCCCTCCCTATCCAATTGATTAAATTCTTAACTGAAGATTAAAACACGTCCTAGGATACTGGATCATATTGTATGCTTAGTAACTCACAATTGCATGCTATTAAGAGCATTGTTACATGTAAAGTACACTTTAAGCAATAAAAGTCCATTCAAATATTGTTAATGTTAGATAGGTTGCCGCTGTTACTTGGTGTTGTTGCTGCTGCTAGATAGGTTGCTGCTGCTTGGTGTTGTTGCTGCTGCTAGATAGGTTGCTGCTGTTAGGTTACATATCCTCTATTTTTAGAACAAATGCATTGTAAAATCATTCATTTTGTTATAGAGCCCATTGGCAAACCTTCAAAATTGGCATTGTAACAAGTGTGAACAAAGAAAGCTTCTCTGTTTGGTATGTAGAGAGTGAGAGAGAGTTGCTTGCTGAACATTGGCATACTGAACATTGTGTGAAAAAGGGAAAATTAGCATACTGAACATTGCTTGATGCTATCTGATTCTGGCCATAGTCTGTAGTGTCATTTTCCTATGTAAAGTTTCCATTTATTTGATTCCTTTTTAATGCTGATTTTAATGCTGCTAGGTGTGTATGTTGCTGCTACTTCCTGGAACTTGAGCACCTGACCTGATCTTCCTCGACCCGGAGCAACAGCTCACCTCTCGGCGACTCCACGCGACGCACGGTGAGCTTGATGCTAGATGCTAGCTGCCGCTTGTTGTTGATGCATGCTGCTAGCTAGTTGCTGCTGCTAGCTGTTGATGCATGCTGCTAGCTGCTGCTACTAGCTGCTGCTAGCTTGCTGCTGCTTGCTGTTGATGCATGCTGCTAGTTGCTGCTGCTACTAGCTGCTACTAATTCTTTATTCTTCTGTCTTCTTTGCCTTTTGCTTTCTTTGTTGATCTTTGCTGGTGTATATGGTGTCATATTCTTGTGCATGTGCCATGGTGCTCAGCTGGTGTATATGAGGAACAATTGTACATGTGCCATGGTGCTCAGCTGGTGTATATGGTGACATATTCTTGTGCAGGGATCGACAGAGTTGCCCATTATGGCCGAAATGTTGATTCATTTCCGCTTCGGCGAAAATGGGGCACTCATATGTACATAAATTAGCATAGGTCATGCCCAATTTTGTTAGTGGAATGGATTGTAATATGGTTCAAAAATGTAAACATGTAGGATGGCCGGTCCCGGTGGCCGGCGAGGCGGTCGAGGCCGCGGTCACTGGCGCCCGGGGCCGGGAAGGGGCCGCCGCGGTGGAGCAGCAAGGGCCCCACGGTCCACCGTCACCTGCATCCTCCTCGTCTTCGGATGAGGAACGCTGCTTCGAGTTCCTCCTCCGCATCGACGACGACCCACTCGGCATCAAGAGGCGACCGGACAAGTTCGCCGAGTTCGTCGACGGCGTCGAGCCGGCGCACTTGCAGCTATGGGAGGCTAGCTGCAACTTCTGCCGCTTGTCCGTGGAGGTCCTGTTCGACGGGCAGGGCAAGATGTACCTGCACACGGGGTGGGACAAGTTCGCCCGTGACCTCCACCTCGAGCCCGGCTGCCAGCTCACCTTCCCTGTACGAGGGGACGGCGAGATGATCGTCAAGGTGTTCGACGACACCGCCTGCCGTGTGCACTACCCCCACACCGGCGAATCCGGCTCGGACACCGATAGTTAGAACTTAGAGTGTTGTCAACTCTATCTTCGTTGCTTCGTGTTGTTTGAATTCTATATTAAATTGTATGAAGCTACGATGTTAGGTATGATGATGTTATGTCCAAATATCAATCTCTTGTGCATCCTACCTTGCCTCGCTGACACCATCCCGGGATGTTCATATTTGTTTGGACCAACAATGTATGAGGCCCTTGTCATTCCATTTGCTTTGGTATCTCAAAATGCCGATGATTAGAATGTTTGGTCAACTGTACACTCCGGGGTGACGCCAGTGAGCCTGGTGTGATGGCACAAATATCAATCTCTTGTGCATCCTACCTGGCCTCACTGACGCCATCCCGGGATGTTCATATTTGTTTCGACCAACAATGTATGAGGCCATCGTCATTCCATTTGCTTTGGTTTTTCAGAATGCCGATGATTAGAATGTTTGGTCACCTATACACTTGGAGGAGGGGCCAGTGAACCTGGTGCGATGACACAAATATCAATCTCTTGTGCATCCTACTTGGTTTCACTGACGCCTTCTCTAAATGTTCATATTTGTTCCGACCAACAAAATATGAGGCATTCCATTTAGTTCATAATAGCTACTTGTCTCTTATTTGAGTTGGCACTTCTTAATTGCATAGCCCTTTCTTCCATTTTAGTGCCGATGATTAGAATGTTCGGTCAACAGAGGACCCCGGGGTGACGCAAGTGAGCCTGGTGCGATGGCACAAGTATCAATCTCTTGTGCATCCTACCTGGCCTCACTTACGCCATCCCGGGATGTTCATATTTGTTTGGACCAACAATGTATGAGGCATTCCATTTAGTTCATACTAGCTACTTGTCTCTTACTTGAGTTTGCACTTCTTAATTGCATTGGCCGATGATTAAATTTTGTGGTCACTACACTTGGGGGAGGCGCTAGTGAGCCTGGTGCGATGACACAAGTATCAATCTCTTGTGCATCCTACCTGGCCTCACTAACGCCTTCCCTAAATGTTAATATTTGTTTGGACCAACAATGTATGAGGCATTCCATTTAGTTCATACTAGCTACTTGTCTCTTATTTGAGTTTGCACTTCTTAGTTTCTTTGGCTTGTTCATATATGTGCAGATATGACGTGGTATGTCGTGTACAAGGGCAAGGTTCCCGGAGTCTACAACGACTGGGAGGAGTGTCGGAGACAGGTTCACCGTTTTAGCGGTAGCAGCTACAAAGGGTACACCACTAGAGCGGAGGCCGAAGACAGATACGCACGCTATCTGGCGGGAGAGAGGACGGAGCGGAGGAGGAACCGGATGAATACCACTTTCATCGGGACGGTGCTAGTAGTGACTCTAGCTCTCTTCTATGTGATGCTAGTTTAGATGATCGACCTTGTGTAACCACTAGCTCATTTGACTTGTAACACCGTAACACTTGTCTAATATTTGAAATCTTGTGAATCATGGAGGCTAATGTGAAGGACTATGTATTGGTATACTGTGCTGTTGTATATATGTGTTATATATTCTGTATCTGTGCTGTTATACTGTGCTATACAACCTGTACAAATACATGCCAGAAATACAAAAAATGAAAATGAACTACTAGTAGTGGCGCACCAAAGCTGCCAGCAGTGGCGCACGTCTGAGATGCCACAGTGGCGCACCTAAACAAGCAGCAATGGCGCACCAGCTCGCCGTAACAGTGGCGCACCCAAGGAGGCAGCAGTGGCGCACCGACAGCAGACAGTAGTGGCGCACTGCTGCTTAACAACAGTGGCGCACCCCTTTGGAGTAGTAGTGGCGCACCAGTGTACCTATCAATGGCGCACGGTGCAGTACGCCACTGTTACTTAGGGTAGTTGTGGCGCACCAGTAGTGCGCCACTACTAAAACTTAGCAGTGGCGTGATAGTAGTGGCGCACCCGCAGTGCGCCACTGATGGGGGATAGTGGTGCGCCACTGCACAAGTATCAATCTCTTGTGCATCCTACCTGGCCTCACTTACGCCATCCCGGGATGTTCATATTTGTTTGGACCAACAATGTATGAGGCATTCCATTTAGTTCATACTAGCTACTTGTCTCTTATTTGAGTTTGCACTTCTTAATTGCATTGGCCGATGATTAAATTTTGTGGTCACTACACTTGGGGGAGGCGCTAGTGAGCCTGGTGCGATGACACAAGTATCAATCTCTTGTGCATCCTACCTGGCCTCACTAACGCCTTCCCTAAATGTTAATATTTGTTTGGACCAACAATGTATGAGGCATTCCATTTAGTTCATACTAGCTACTTGTCTCTTATTTGAGTTTGCACTTCTTAGTTTCTTTGGCTTGTTCATATATGTGCAGATATGACGTGGTATGTCGTGTACAAGGGCAAGGTTCCCGGAGTCTACAACGACTGGGAGGAGTGTCGGAGACAGGTTCACCATTTTAGCGGTAACAGCTACAAAGGGTACACCACTAGAGCGGAGGCCGAAGACAGATACGCACGCTATCTGGCGGGAGAGAGGACGGAGCGGAGGAGGAACCGGATGAAGACCACTTTCATCGGGACGGTGCTAGTAGTGACTCTAGCTCTCTTCTATGTGATGCTAGTTTAGATGATCGACCTTGTGTAACCACTAGCTCATTTGACTTGTAACACCGTAACACTTGTCTAATATTTGAAATCTTGTGAATCATGGAGGCTAATGTGAAGGACTATGTATTGGTATACCTTTGTCTTTGTTGTATATATGTGTTATATATTACTGTATACGTGCTGTTATACTGTGCTATACAACCTGTACAAATACATGCCAGAAATACAAAAAATGAAAATGAACTACTAGTAGTGGCGCACCAAAGCTGCCAGCAGTGGCGCACGTCTGAGATGCCACAGTGGCGCACCTAAACAAGCAGCAATGGCGCACCAGCTCACCGTAACAGTGGCGCACCCAAGGAGGCAGCAGTGGCGCACCGACAGCAGACAGTAGTGGCGCACTGCTGCTTAACAACAGTGGCGCACCCCTTTGGAGTAGTAGTGGCGCACCAGTGTACCTATCAATGGCGCACGGTGCAGTGCGCCACTGTTACTTAGGGTAGTTGTGGCGCACCAGTAGTGCGCCACTACTAAAACTTAGCAGTGGCGTGATAGTAGTGGCGCACCCGCAGTGCGCCACTGATGGGGGATAGTGGTGCGCCACCTAGATGCCTTCCGAGGATTTGCAGCAGCCGTCAATGCACTCGTGGAGGCATCGCATGCTGGTAGCAGCGGCGAATGCGGGTATGTTGGTTTTAATCGCTTTGTATGCTTTTGTCATAGAAATCAATTTGCTAATTCTCATTCGATTGAAAATTAGACCCATTCACAGATACGGAGACTTGCTTCACATTTGGAATTACACAAAAAAGATCCATCAACTCTCAAACAGTGGACACTAGTAATGTGTAGAACTAGAAATTACACAAGATTTCTGTACTCCTAGTACTACTACTTCGACGCTACATGTTGTTTACACGAGGAAATTGCTCAAACTACCGCTTATTGCTGCCTTCGTTGCGTAAACACTTATTTAAACTGTTGTTTTTTTCGCACAAACCACCAACTATCGTGTTCTGTTGCAGGGAGGTTCAAATTTAGGATTGAGCTGTTTAAGAGCAAATCAGATGATCGGGGATCACCAACTACTAGTTTTAATTGCAAATCAGATGAAACGCACTTAACGGTCGAATTACTACAATTATTTTGAAGGTTTGATATTTTCATCATTTTTGTGTGAATCTCACACCAAGTGACACAACTTTCAGACGGAATACAAAATATTTCAAACTTCATAGATTTGTTAGCTCAAATATTTTTAATTACTAGCTTTTTCCGTATTTTAGAAAGTCGAAGCACTATATTTTGGCTGAATGTTAGAAAATATATTTCATGATTATCCCATATTAGTTAAGAAGTACATAAACTAGTAGTAGTAATAAAAAACAGAGGGAGTTTATGGAGATACATCCATTAAGGGCATGTTAGTGTGTGTTGGTGTATTACTTATGCCTTCTTTGGTTAATACACTTCTCAAGTTGTAACATCCCAAATTTCAATAAAAGAAAGTTAGAAGAATTCCAGAGAGCAAAATTTCAAACCAACAAAAACTTTTTAAATTGCATATAGTGCCATGCATAGGACTTGTGCATTTGATTGATATGCCATGATGATTGTTATTATGTGTATATGATAAACCCTAAAACCCTAAAGTGATCATGAGAAGATCAACCACCAAATAAACCAAAAAGAGAAAGAAATCAAATAAATGCAAAACCCTAAAAACCCTCACATATGCCCTATGGCATTTTTATAAATTTTGACCCTAGACCAATTTGGTCTTCACCATTAGTTGAATAATGTTACTAAACACTTATTACAACTTTTGGAATCAAAGAATCACAATTCAAATGAATTTCAAATACAAAACTTGCTCACATATGATAATGGTCAAAACTGCCAATTATAGTCTGAGCACTACTTTGAGCCATTGCAATTCAATTTTCTCAAACCAAACCTTGCTAACTCTTTGCACCACATCCAAGTCAACATCAAGGTGAACACTTTTTTGTAAAGATCACCATGCCAAATTCTTTTTTGATCATTAGCTATGCTCAACCAAAGTTCCAACTTTTTAACATATGTAACAATCTTACACTTAGCCAATTTTGCAAAAACTTGAATTCAACAATGACACCACCACACTTCACCACCTCTGATCATTTCTAACTCAATGAGACACTCACAATTCAAAACTTGCAACCTTTTGAATTAAATCAAATTTGGACAAATTTGGCAAATTGCAAGTATGGCACTATTTGACACTATTGCAAATAGTGATCTACCTCATCAACTCTACCTAAACCCTAGTCCAAACTGTCCCCTGGTTCCCTCTCTCACTAACACCAACATAGTAAACCTAAGGAGGGCAAGCATAGCTTGCATGGCATGGCCATGCCGGCCCATGCCATCCATGCTGCACCCCCTCTCTTCCCCTTGCTCCCCAACCACGGCCACCGTGCCCAAACGCCGCCACCTCACCTCCTACACCACCTAGCAACCGACGTTGTCGAGGAGAAGCACTGGAAGCGCCAGACCAGCTCGCGCCCATGGCGGCCAGTATGCCGCTCGTGTCGCGCGTGGCGCGCCGCAGACACGCACTGGCCACGCGCCACCCCGCCAGTACACGCACGCCCTGGACCCCCTACGAGCACGTTGAGCATCACCGTGCCACCGCGACGCTGCCAGACACGCGCGCAGCCCAGACCCGTGACCGCCGGCGCCGGAGACGACGACCTGCTTCCGTGAACGTCGCGGCAGTACTAGAAGCAATGCGACCAACCTAGCCACCGCCCGACCCCGCTGTCGCCGCCAAACGACTCGCCAGGAACCGCAGAACAGCGCCACGCCCTCGCCTAGCTCGCTAGCTCGCCGGAGATGCCGCGAGCATGTCGACCACCTCACTGCCCCGCAGCACCCTCGCGCGCCTATAAAAGGAGACCTCCCCTCATCGATCTAAGCACACCACCGCACTCGCCACCTCTCACTGCTTCTCAACCACCACACCACTCGCTCGATTCTCGCCGGAGCAAGGCCAATCGGAAGATCACCGCCGCGGAAGCCCTTCAGCAATCACCGACGATCCCGACCACCTCAGGCGACGCCACTGTTACCAGGAGACTCACCGTCGTCCACAACTTCACCGAGCACACTGCCCACCCTAGCTGGAGCCACGGTGAGCTCTCCGACCCCCTAGTGCCGCCGCGCCAGTGAGCTTCTCTCGCCGGCGACGACGATGACCCAGAGCCGTTAGATCGCCATCTAATCTAACGCTCCACACTTCCCGTACCGATTCAGTGTTTAAACGCCGCTGATAGGTGGAGCCCCCTTGTCAGGCAGCCCACGCGGGCACAGACGCGTGGTGGGCTGGCCTTGGGCCGTTTTAAACCCTTTCGGCCCACCTAGCTTTCCCGCCGGCCCTTTTAATTCAAATTCCAATTAATCAATTCCAAATGAATTTCAATACTGCCCAAACTTTGAAAATCAATATATTCAAATTGGCTTAACCAAATTCAATGAATTTTATATTGTTGGAAAGCCACTAAAAAGATCTAAAGAATGCCACTGGTCCCATGCGAAGATTTTTTGTAGAATTAATTTGATATAAAGAAGAAGGCAGGGACTTTTCCATATTCAAATAATTATTAAAAATCAATCAAAATAGATATTAAGTTGATTCCAACTCTAATATCTCACATTGGACTTACAATAATTGTTTATGCAATAAAATGGTATGGTCACTTTGCAAGATCATGCCCTAGTTTAATTAATGGACAATATGGCTAGTTTATGTAGTTGATATTGTCCAAAACTATTAAGTAAATGATATGAAGTCTTATACTTCATTTAAACCTTGTCTCACATGAATTCCTGTGATGTTTGGACCCCTGGCCAAACTCACTTATATGAATTACTTGGAGATTTAAATCATATGTAGCACTATTAAATAGTATGAGGTGGTCTACCTCATTTAAATCATTTTCTCAAATGATAATGATGAATGTTTGACTTAGGTCAATATAAGTTCATATAGGATTGTTTGAGAAATTAAATCTTAAGAAGATTTCAATGAGAGGAAATTATTTCTCAAGAACCCTATGGAAACTATCATTTACATATTAAATAAAAAGAAGTAAAATCTCCTCAAGCAACACCACCCATGCACCCTAATTAGATTATTTGTGTGCATAGAATAGTTTGTGTGTTTATATGTGATACATGGAATAGCCATTGAATTAGTGAGTAATTATACTCGTATTCAAATTTAGACGCTAGCACCGGAGAGTACACCGAAGAAGAAGGTTGCTACCAGGAGGAGGAGGAGGAGAATTTTGAGAACTACCAAGGCAAGCTAATATTCTTGCAAAGTGCAAAGCCCCTTGGGGCAAGGCACCATGAATCTTACCTTTTCTTACATAAGCCTATCCCAAGTTTATACATTACAAGTTTTTACTTGTTTTCTCAATAAGTTGCTTTTATAGTTAACTTTGGTCAAAGTAAAGAGGTTTACTAGAGTAGTTAGCTTTCATCAAGCAAAGCAAGATAGCACCCCTCATGATTTAGAGCTAGTGCTAATGAATAAAATTTGACTACTCTAGATGGGAACAATGTGAATTAAAATGAATTTGAAACCTGGGAATGATGAAGCATTCCATTGAATGATTTTTGAAGGTGAATATGACCAAGAGAAGATAGTGATTTTTGATAAACATAATGTTGGTTTGAATGCGATACCTTTCCAATTAGTAAGTACCCCCCACAATACCTGATTATGGGTAGGGCTTAACTGGAAGTTTATGCATCTTAGTATGGGTTCCCTCTGAACACACGTCATAGGGGTTATGCTTGAGGCTGCCTCCGTTGTTGAGAAATGATGTGAAATTGAGGTGAATTGTACGGCCAAGCCCTGTGCAGTTCCCAGGTTGACAGTTGGTCTTCACTGGGAGGCCAAGCTCATGGGGAGAGGTGCTCATACTAAGATTTGTAAGTGAAAGGTTATGGTTGATGATCCACGTACTGTGTTACGATGATTCGGGGTAATCCCGATGGATGAAATCAAATGTTGTGGCACAAGTGTGCAACCTCTGCAGAGTGTCAATCTATTCTAATAGCCGCGTCCACGGTTACGGACGGTTGGAAAGGCCATACAGTTTCCGATGTCATATCTTTGAAAATGATGTTGAAAGAAGATGGTGAAATGACTTGTGGTGAATTGAATTGAAATAACCACTTGAATGGTGGGAATGACACTAAGGTTCCCACTTGAGTTAGTTAGCACTTGAATAAGCTTTTGTCAAATATTTGTGAACTAAAACTGGCTTTATGCAAATAAACTAGAGCTTCGCAAACCTTACTAGAATGTCTAGCACTTACATTAGTATTAGTTTGCGAGTACTTAAAGTACTCACGGCTTTGTCCCTGGCTATTCAAATGGCCAGAGCATGAAGATGAACAAGGAGATGACCAGCAGGATGCCTACGACAACTAGGAGTCTTCTGACGTCAAACGTTGGCATGTGGACTAGAGAGTCCTTGTATCTTACGCTTCCGCTATGAACTTGTGTTTGTTCATTGATCAATAGATCAACTATTCGTGTAATATGGATGATGTGATTCCAAGTTGTAAGACATTATGGTTTGTAATGAATGATGACTGTGATACTTAACTATTATGCCTCGCAACAACAATATTCCTGGGATTGCGATGTATGACATAATAGGCATTCGGACTTAAAAATCCGGGTGTTGACAAGTTGGTATCAGAGCCATTGTTTGACCTTAGAAGACCTTAGTTAGAATGGGCGTTCTGAAAAACTTAACTTTGAAAATCAAATGAAGAGAATATTTGTGAAAACCTACTTACACTCTTGTCTTTGAAACTTTGCCAAAATTTGATGAATCATGTTCTATCTTACTTGAATCTACTTAAAATTTTGCCACACTTTACACTCTCTAACTTACTCATCCAATTCTCTTTCAGATGGAGCCGAATGAACCCATCAACACCAAGTTTTACCAGCTGGGGAACGGAGGGAGCTTGATCTTCGAGCATGACCTCAACGCCGTCTCTGACTTCCTTGGGCGCCCACACCCCGAGTTCCACGGGGTTCAGTTGGACGACACGCCCGGAGGAGAGCTGCAGTGGGTGATCACTGCCGACTTGAGGGGCAAGATGGAGCCTCCCACCTTGGAGAGGATCCTCTTCTCCTTCCACGAGAGTAACTGGCTTGATGGACTCGCACGTGGCCTTCAGGAGGCACTTGCGCGCCTCTGTGGACAGAACGTGGTGCGCATCCTCGCTTCGCGCTACGCGCATCTCGTGAGGCGTGATGCAATGGGAGTGCCCATGGAGCTACAGCCGCACCCGGAGTTGAGGCACCACGCTGAGCACCTGGACTTCATGCTCTATTAGACTCAGAAGGACCTCGACGCCACTCACGCTTACGCGAACCAGACCCATGCTCACATCATCGAGCAGGGTGAGGCGATCAAGCTACTCAACAACGACCGCAAGAGCCTTCGCCAGCAGCGTGCCAAGAAGGACGCTACGATTGTGCGCCTTCGCGCCAAGATCGCGTCACTTGAGGCCACTGTCAAGGCCCAGGAGGATCAGATCAGAGAGCTGGAGGATGACGACGGAGGTATCGACCTTCAGGGAGGAGGAGCCTTCCTGAGCGACGACGACGACTTTGAGGAGGACGAGTTCACCGAGGAGGAGGACTACGAGTTCCTGGAGGCAGGAACTGATGACTACGTCCCGATCGATGTCGAGGATGAGGAGTAGTTGCACTATTTCACTTATGTAGGTGTGAGTTGTATCCCGCCCTTTGTATCGTAGCATGAGAATGGTTCTTAAAACCATTGGAGTATGAGTGTGTTAGTTTGTACTATGTGTTGAATGAATGAATGAATGTTATGTTGGTCATGAAAAGATTACAAATTTCAAATGTTTTCAAACTTAACCAAAATAAACCATAGAATGTTCCCTCTCATCTCATGATCTTCTATATCTTCAGATGGCCCCTCCCAATCGCACCAACGACGCGATGATGCAACTGTTGCAAACCCTGCTTGCCAACAGGGAGACAGAAAGAGCTGAACGCCAAGCCAACCTCCACGCTTTGCAGAACATCGCCAATCAAGGCCATGGAAATCATGACCACCCTGGATCCAAGCTCAAGAACTTCCAGAATACCAACCCTCCGGTATTTAGCAAGACCGAGGAACCCCTCGACGCCGACGACTGGCTCCAGACTATGGAGAACAACCTGGAAGTAGCCGGAGTGGAAGCCAACGAGAAAGTCTTGTTTGCAACACACTATCTCGCTGGACCAGCCCGTGCTTGGTGGACAAGCACCTGTGCCATGAACGGAGGTCAGTTCATGACTTGGGAGGATTTCAAGCTCAAGTTCAGCAAGTACCATGTACCCCCGGGTCTTATCAAAAAGATGAGGGATGAGTTCCGTGAACTGAAACAAGGTCGCATGACGGTGGTAGAATACCGCGACAAGTTTCTCACACTGTCGAGGTATGCCCCTGATGAGACCGACACCGTTGAGAGGAGGAAGGAGAGATTCCTGAACGGGCTGCATGATGAGATGCAGACTGTCCTCGTCAACATCCCCTTCGCCGACCTCGAAGCCCTTGTTGACTCCGCCATCCAGATGGAGGGCAAGTTGAACCAAGCCAATGAGAACCGCAAGCGCCGCATGGCAAATCAAAGTGGGTCTTGCCATACCCAGAAGTTTTGCCCCAGCTCAAGTGGAGGTTTCACTCCGAGAAACAACAAGCCACCGATGCAGAACTCGCGCCCCGGTTATCAGAACCGGAGTGGAGGAAACTCCAAGCCAGGAGGCTACAACAACAACAACTACAACCGCGCTCCGCCCAGAGCCCCCAACAACAACAACAACAACACAACACCGCTCCCAGAACCGGAAGCAACGCCGTCCCTGTTGCGAACAAGCAGGACAAGACCACCATCACTTGTTATGAGTGTGGTGTAGTGGGGCACTACTCCAACGAGTGTCCCAAGCGTCTTGCCAAGCTCGCCGGCAACACCGCTGCACCGGCTCAGCAGCAATGCCGTGTCTCCACCGGCAAGAAGTTCGCCCCCAACAACCCCAATAACCGCAACGGCCGCCTCTACCACATGAACGCTGAAGAAGCCCAGGAAGCACCAGATGTTGTATTGGGTATGTTTTCTGTCAACCACATCCCTGCCAGAGTGTTGTTTGATTCCGGAGCATCTCATTCTTTTGTCACTGAAGACTTTGCATCAACAAGTAAAATTCAACCCCTCAGTTTGAAGCATGTTATGATAGTTCAAATTCCCGGATCAACCACCAAAGCCAGAAAATTTTGCAAAAATGTACCTATCAAAATCCATGATGTAGATTTCTATGCCAATCTAATCATTTTGGGAACCAAAGGTTTGGAAGTCGTACTAGGAATGGACTGGATGTCCAAGCACAATGGATTGATAGACTGTGCCAAGAAAGCCATAACCATGACTAGCAGCACCGGTATCGTAGTAGAGCACGTCTCTGAAAAACTACCCAGAAAATTCACCTGCAACCAAAGTGTATCCAAGCCAACTCTGGATCAAATCAGGGTCGTTTATCGCTACCCTGATGTGTTTCCGGATGATCTACCCGGTATGCCCCCGGATAGGGATATTGAGTTCATCATCGAGTTAATCCCTGGAACTGGACCCATAGCCCAGAGAGCCTACAGCATGAACGCAACCGAGCTTGTGGAGCTGAAGAAACAAATAGATGATATGTTGGCCAAGGGTCTGATTAGACCAAGTGCATCCCCCTGGAGATCACTAGTTTTGTTTGTGGACAAGAAGGATGGTGCAAATCGTTTATGTACGGACTATCGTAAGCTTAACGATGTCACCATCAAAAACAAATACACCTTACCCAAGATAGAAGACTTGTTTGATCAACTCACCGGAGCCAGAGTTTTCTCCAAGATAGATCTTAGAACTGGATATCATCAGCTAAAAATCCGAGCCACCGACATTCCAAAAACTGCCTTCACCACCAGATATGGGTTGTATGAGTACAACGTCATGTCGTTTGGACTGACCAATGCCCCCGCTTATTTCATGAATCTCATGAATAAGATCTTCATGAACTTTTTGGACAAGTTTGTCATTGTTTTCATCGATGACATCCTTGTGTACTCAAGTCCGAAGAGGAACATGAACAACATTTGGAGACTGTCTTAGAAACCCTTAGGCATCACCAGTTGTATGCCAAGTTCAGCAAGTGTGAGTTTTGGTTGGAAGAAGTTGGATTCCTGGGACACATCTTGTCTGCAGGAGGAATTGCCGTAGACCCCGCCAAAATCAAAACTGTTATGGAATGGCAAGCCCCAACCACCCAAACCGAGGTCCGCGCTTTTCTTGGATTAGCCGGATATTACCGCAGATTTGTAGAAGGATTTTCGAGCATCGCTCGACCAATGACCCAATTGTTGAAGAAGGACAGAAAATTCGAGTGGACCGATAAATGTGAAGAGAGCTTTCAACAGCTCAAGAGTAGACTGACAACCGCCCCAATCCTGATCATGCCAGATATCGCAAAGCCCTTTGACGTATATTGCGACGCCTCCAAGACTGGTCTTGGATGTGTGCTTATACAAGAAGGCAAGGTTGTATCTTACCTTTCAAGACAGCTCAAACAACATGAACAGAACTACCCAACCCATGACCTCGAGCTTGCAGCCGTGGTCTTAGCCTTGAAAGTTTGGCGTCATTACCTCATGGGTAATCGATGCGAGATCTACTCCGACCACAAGAGCCTCAAATACATATTCACCCAGAAGGAGCTGAACATGAGACAACGCCGATGGATCGAATTGATCAAGGATTACGACATGGAGATTCACTACCACCCCGGCAAGGCTAATGTGGTAGCGGATGCTTTGAGTCGACTGCCGTGTCAGTTGAATTCCATGCTCGCAACTGAACAACCCAGCTTGCATCAAGAATTTGAACAGTTCAGACTAGAACTTGTTAGTGAAGGATTCCTAGCCAGCATAGAACTGCAACCCACCTTGGTTAGCCAAATCAAGGAAGCCCAGAAGGACAACGCTAGCATTGACGGAATCAAGAAGCAGATAGCCGCAGGAAAAGCCCCCGGATTCACCGTAGACGAAGCCAGAGTTCTTTGGTACAAAGAACGTCTCTGCGTACCATCAGACTCAGACTTGAAGCAAGTCATCCTGCAAGAAGCCCATGACACCCTTTATTCAATCCACCCCTGAGGTACCAAGATGTACCAAGACCTGAAGGAGCAATTCTGGTGGCACGGAATGAAGAGAGAGATCGGCAGCTATATCACCAAGTGTGACATCTGTCAGAGAGTCAAGGCAGAACATCAACGACCCGCTGGACTGTTACAACCCCTCCAGATTCCAGAATGGAAATGGGACTCCGTAGGAATGGACTTGATCACCGGACTGCCCAAATCCAGCAAAGGCAATGATTCAATATGGGTAGTTGTCGATAGATTGACCAAAGTCGCCCATTTCATCGCCGTCAAGACCACCTACCAAGGCCCAAAGTTAGCTGAACTATACATTTCCAGAATAGTCGCCCTGCACGGAACCCCGAAATCGATAGTGTCAGATAGAGGATCACAGTTCACCTCAAGATTCTGGAGAAAGTGCATGAAGGACTAGGAACCCGTCTGAATTTCAGCACCGCCTATCACCCTCAGACCGACGGACAGACTGAGAGAGTCAACCAGATACTGGAGGACATGCTGAGAGCATGTGTACTGGAATACGGATCCAAGTGGGAAGAATGCCTACCTTACGCAGAATTCTCTTACAACAATAGCTACCAAGCTAGCCTACAGATGGCCCCCTTTGAAGCCTTGTACGGAAGGAAGTGCCGTACCCCCTGAACTGGTCGGAAGTCGGAGAAAGCCAAGTTTTTGGCCCAGATGTTCTTCGTGAAGCTGAAGAGAAAGTGCACAAGATCCGAGAGTACCTCAAGACGGCGCAATCAAGACAGAAGAGCTACGCTGACAAGAGACATCGGGAGATGACCTTTGAGATCGGAGACTTTGTCTATCTCAAGGTATCCCCCTTGAAAGGAATGCAGAGATTCCAGCTGAAAGGAAAGCTCGCACCCCGATATGTCGGACCTATCAAAGTCCTCAGCCGCCGAGGTGAAGTATCTTATCAACTAGAGCTACCTGAAGAGATGTCGGCTGTGCACGACGTGTTTCACATCTCACTCCTCCGGAAGTGCCTTGAAGTCCCCGAGAAGACAGAAGTATTCAAGAACATCGATCACCGATCGGTGCATATCAACAAGGATCTGACTTACCGCGAAGTGCCGATTCGCATACTGGAGGAAGCTTACCGAACCACCCGCACCCGAAGCATCAAGTTTCTGAAGATAAAATGGAGAAATCATACCGAGGATGAAGCCACATGGGAACGCGAAGACTTCATGAAGAAGGAGTACCCAGATCTCTTTAGTACCTAACTTTCTTTTCGATCTCGGGATGAGATCTTTTGTAAGGGGGAAGGGTTTGTAACATCCCAAATTTCAATAAAAGAAAGTTAGAAGAATTCCAGAGAGCAAAATTTCAAACCAACAAAAACTTTTTAAATTGCATATAGTGCCATGCATAGGACTTGTGCATTTGATTGATATGCCATGATGATTGTTATTATGTGTATATGATAAACCCTAAAGTGATCATGAGAAGATCACCCACCAAATAAACCAAAAAGAGAAAGAAATCAAATAAATGCAAAACCCTAAAAACCCTCACATATGCCCTATGGCATTTTTATAAATTTTGACCCTAGACCAATTTGTTCTTCACCATTAGTTGAATAATGTTACTAAACACTTATCATAACTTTTGGAATAAAAGAATCACAATTCAAATGAATTTCAAATACAAAACTTGCTCACATATGATAATGGTCAAAACTGCCAATTATAGTCTGAGCACTAATTTGAGCCATTGCAATTCAATTTTCTCAAACCAAACCTTGCTAACTCTTTGCACCAAATCCAAGTCAACATCAAGGTGAACACTTTTTTGTAAAGATCACCATGCCAAATTCTTTCTTGATCAGTAGCTATGCTCAACCAAAGTTGCAACTTTTTAACGTATGTAACAATCTTACACTTAGCCAATTTTGCAAAAACTTGAATTCAACAATGCCACCACCACACTTCACCACCTCTAATCATTTATAACTCAATGAGACACTCACAATTCAAAACTTGTAACCTTTTGAATTAAATCAAATTTGGACAAATTTGGCAAATTGCAAGTATGGCACTATTTGACACTATTGCAAATAGTGATCAACCTCGTCAACTCTACCTAAACCCTAGTCCAAACTGTACCCTGGTTCCCTCTCTCACTAACACCAACATAGTAAACATAAGGAGGGCAAGCATAGCTTGCATGGCATGGCCATGCCGGCCCATGCCATCCATGCCGCACCCCCTCTCTTCCCCTTGCTCCCCAACCACGGCCACCGTGCCCAAACGCCGCCACCTCACCTCCTACACCACCTAGCAGCCGACGCTGTCGAGGAGAAGCACTGGAAGCGCCAGACCAGCTCGAGCCCATGGCGGCCAGTATGCCGCTCGTGTCACGCGTGGCGCGCCGCAGACACGCACTGGCCACGCACCACCCCGCCAGTACACGCACGCCCTGGACCCCCTGCGAGCACGTTGAGCATCACCGTGCCACCGCGACGCCGCTAGACACGCGCGCAGCCCAGACCCATGACCGCCGGCACCGGAGACGACGACCTGCTTCCGTGAACGCCGCGGCAGTACTGGAAGCAATGCGACCAACCTAGCCACCGCCCGACCCCGCTGTCGCCGCCAAACGACTCGCCAGGAACCGCAGAATAGCGCCACGCCCTCGGCTAGCTCGCTAGCTCGCCGGAGACGCCGCGAGCATGTCGACCACCTCACTGCCCCGCAGCACCCTCGCGCGCCTATAAAAGGAGACCTCCCCTCGTCGATCTAAGCACACCACCGCACTCGCCACCTCTCACTGCTTCTCAACCACCACACCACTCGCTCGATTCTCGCCGGAGCAAGGCCAAACGGAAGATCACCGCCGCGGAAGCCCTGCAGCAATCGCCGACGATCCCGACCACCTCAGGCGACGCCACTGCTACCAGGAGACTCGCCGTCGTCCACAACTTCACCGAGCACACTGCCCACCCTAGCTGGAGCCACGGTGAGCTCTCCGACCCCCTAGTGCCGCCGCGCCAGTGAGCTTCTCTCGCTGGCGACGACGACGACCCAGAGCCGTTAGATCGCTATCTAATCTAACGCTCCACACTTCCCGTACCGATTCGGTGTTTAAACGCCGCTGACAGGTGGAGCCCCCTTGTCAGGCAGCCCACGCGGGCACAGACGCGTGGTGGGCTGGCCTTGGGCCGTTTTAAACCCTTTCGGCCCACCTAGCTTTCCCGCCGGCCCTTTTAATTCAAATTCCAATTAATCAATTCCAAATGAATTTCAATACTGCCCAAACTTTGAAAATCAATAGATTCAAATTGGCTTAACCAAATTCAATGAATTTTCTATTGTTGGAAAGCCACTAAAAAGATCTAAAGAATGCCAATGGTCCCATGCCAAGATTAGTTGTAGAATTAATTTTATAAAAAGAAGAAGGTAGGGACTTTTCCATATTCAAATAATTAGTAAAAATCAATCAAAATAGATATTAAGTTGATTCCAACTCTAATATCTCACATTGGACTTACACTAATTGTTTATGCAATAAAATGGTATGGTCACTTTGCAAGATCATGCCCTAGTTTAATTAATGGACAATATGGCTAGTTTATGTAGTTGATATTGTCCAAAACTATTAAGTAAATGATATGAAGTCTTATACTTCATTTAAACCTTGTCTCACATGAATTCCTGTGATGTTTGGACCCCTGGCCAAACTCACTTATATGAATTACTTGGAGATTTAAATCATATGTAGCACTATTAAATAGTATGAGGTGGTCTACCTCATTTAAATCATTTTCTCAAATGATAATGATGAATGTTTGACTTAGGTCAATATAAGTTCATATAGGATTGTTTGAGAAATTAAATCTTAAGAAGATTTCAATGAGAGGAAATTATTTCTCAAGAACCCTATGGAAACTATCATTTACATATTAAATAAAAAGAAGTAAAATCTCCTCAAGCAACACCACCCATGCACCCTAATTAGATTATTTGTGTGCATAGAATAGTTTGTGTGTTTATATGTGATACATGGAATAGCCATTGAATTAGTGAGTAATTATACTCGTATTCAAATTTAGACGCTAGCACCGGAGAGTACACCGAAGAAGAAGGTTGCTACCAGGAGGAGGAGGAGGAGAATTTTGAGAACTACCAAGGCAAGCTAATATTCTTGCAAAGTGCAAAGCCCCTTGGGGCAAGGCACCATGAATCTTACCTTTTCTTACATAAGCCTATCCCAAGTTTATACATTACAAGTTTTTACTTGTTTTCTCAATAAGTTGCTTTTATAGTTAACTTTGGTCAAAGTAAAGAGGTTTACTAGAGTAGTTAGCTTTCATCAAGCAAAGCAAGATAGCACCCCTCATGATTTAGAGCTAGTGCTAATGAATAAAATTTGACTACTCTAGATGGGAACAATGTGAATTAAAATGAATTTGAAACCTGGGAATGATGAAGCATTCCATTGAATGATTTTTGAAGGTGAATATGACCAAGAGAAGGTAGTGATTTTTGATAAACATAATGTTGGTTTGAATGCGATAACTTTCCAATTAGTAAGTACCCCCACAATACCTGATTATGGGTAGGGCTTAACTGGAAGTTTATGCATCTTAGTATGGGTTCCCTCTGAACACACGTCATAGGGGTTATGCTTGAGGCTGCCTCCGTTGTTGAGAAATGATGTGAAATTGAGGTGAATTGTACGGCCAAGCCCTGTGCAATTCCCAGGTTGACAGTTGGTCTTCACTGGGAGGCCAAGCTCATGGGGAGAGGTGCTCATACTAGGATTTGTAAGTGAAAGGTTATGGTTGATGATCCGCGTACTGTGTTACGATGATTCGGGGTAATCCCGACGGATGAAATCAAATGTTGTGGCACAAGTGTGCAACCTCTGCAGAGTGTCAATCTATTCTAATAGCCATGTCCACGGTTACGGACGGTTGGAAAGGCCATACAGTTTCCGATGTCATATCTTTGAAAATGATGTTGAAAGAAGATGGTGAAATGACTTGTGGTGAATTGAATTGAAATCACCACTTGAATGGTGGGAATGACACTAAGGTTCCCACTTGAGTTAGTTAGCACTTGAATAAGCTTTTGTCAAATATTTGTGAACTAAAACTGGCTTTATGCAAATAAACTAGAGCTTCGCAAACCTTACTAGAATGTCTAGCACTTACATTAGTATTAGTTTGCGAGTACTTAAAGTACTCACGGCTTTGTCCCTGGCTATTCAAATGGCCAGAGTATGAAGATGAACAAGGAGATGACCAGCAGGACGCCTACGACAACTAGGAGTTTTCTGACGTCAAGCGTTGGCCTGTGGACTAGAGAGTCCTTGTATCTTACGCTTCCGCTATGAACTTGTGTTTGTTCGTTGATGAGTAGATCAACTATTCGTGTAATATGGATGATGTGATTCCAAGTTGTAAGACATTATGGTTTGTAATGAATGATGACTGTGATACTTAACTATTATGCCTCGCAACAACAATATTCCTGGGATTGCGATGTATGACATAATAGGCATTCAGACTTAAAAATCCGGGTGTTGACACAAGTGATCCCTGCAAACCCTCTATTCTTGCCTAGAATAAAAAAACTCCCCATCAAAGTATTAGTGCATTTTTTGGATGAGTATTCGAGAGGATTGGGTGAACACCAAGGATTTTCATAGGAAATTGGTAGAATTGAATCCTTGGCTGTTTGATTTGTAGGATTGTTTCCGATAGGAATTTTTCCTAAGGATTCCTTTGCACAGATTCCATAGGAAATTAAACATCTACTCATGCCTCTTTTTAAGAATCCTTTACTTTTCCTATGGTGGAATCAAACAAAGTTTGGTTTCTATGAATTCCTATAGGATTGGAGTGGACATGACATTGCAATCCTACATTTTTCCTATTCCTACATCTTTCGGTAGGCATTTGCCTAGAATAAATAACCATGTGTATTAGCAATAAAATAGATGTTTATTTCTCTAAAGCATCTTGCACTGTACTACATGGCTTAAGAGACAATATTATTACGATAGTTACTACATTTTATTGGATGATGAAGTGATAGCCCTCATCAATGCATTGTTAATTATTAGGGCATGGGTCGCACGGATTGAGCTTCAGTGACTTTGCCAGCCCACAAAGTCACTGACTTTGTGTCAATTACAAGTGGGACAATGTGGGGCACATATAATGAAGGGTTCCACATTGCCCCACTTGTAAGTGACACAAAGTCAGTGACTTTGTGGGCTGGCAAAGTCACTGAAGCTCAATCCGGGTCGCACGTGATTTACGAGTGCACCGCACGATCGAGAGCCGCCGTTCCTCTTTGCTTTCTACCGATGCGGTGGAGCTCCTCCCCACACCCACGAAAAACTGAAAGCCACAACTGCTGGGGAAAAGTCGTGCGCCGAGAAAATCTACAACCGTGGTTGAGTACATGTGTTTCTTAAGATACGAGTGCTCCAATGCATTTTTTCTTTCCTTTTACTAATTTACCTTGAAAATCCCGCACGTCCACTTATTTGTGGACGGAGGGAGTATCACGCCAAGAGGAAGTAGGACAATAGTGGGCGCTTGAGCATCCACAATGTATAATATAGCCCGCCTACGTGGCAATTTTGCCAGCAGTTGGCTCTTCTATTGTTCTTGCTCTGCCTTCCACAATGTAGCCGGTGCCCAATTGCTGAAAAAGCTAACATGTCACCACCGATCCCAAATAAAAGTTTTGAGGCACCGAGGTCACAACGTAGAGCATCGCTTGTCAGAAAGGAAGTGAGCCCACATTTGATAAAGAATCCATTCAGCTAACCATCGAGAGGGGATATTCCGCCACTAGTTGCGCCTGCACCCCATTTTTGGCTACACGTTGTGGATGCTCTAAGAAACCCCGATTGTGAAAGGCCAAGGCGTACTTCTTTTGGTCACGCAAAATTCAAAATACTGCCATGGACATTGAATTGACATGACAACACAGAGCTTGGGATGTCCAAATTTGCACGTTAGACCAGTGACTTGTTCTTCACCTTGTCAGAGGAAACAGTGACTTTTTATTATGGGTCTCTACACTTTCCAAGAAACAGGAGGAGATGATGTAGAGTGTAGAGGAGCGAAGTCAAGCGCCCCACCCCCACCTGCCCTATTTCGGTTCACCTCCATCGTCTACCACCGCCCCCGCCCGCACCCACTCTCCAATCGACCACCTTCCATAGCACGCGCCAGTGCCGCCGCCATGCAGCTTTAGAATCAATTCCACCGCCCAGTTTGAGAGCCTCCGTTCTTCATCTTCCCCCCACCTGCCGCCATCGAACCCAAATTAAACTCCAATCAGTTGAACCCAAACCTCATAGACCCACCCCCTGCCCTGCGATGGCGGCATCGAACAAGGAAAATGATGACTCTGAACAGTTTCCGAAGGTCCCCTTGAAGAACTCGTAACAAGATGCGACGTCATCACCGCCGTGAGCCTCGCCGGTTCGTCCAAACTATTTTTCGACTCTGCAAATGATAGTGCAACTCTATCTGTTTCTCTCCCGTTTGGGCTCCCATGTGTTCTTCATTCTCACCCGACGAAGGTAGCACGGGATTGCAAGCTCACGCCGCTCGACAGGTTCTCCTGCGACGCTGTGATGCCAGACGGTACGGGTAAGCAGTGGGTAGGTGCCAATGGAGATTGGGTTGCCATGGTTGACACTGGCTTTCCTGCTTGCAAATGGAAACTTGTCAACGTCTACACTCGCCGTGAAATTCCTCTCCCTGTGCCGTTTGAAACCACCCACATTCCAAATATATTTGCCAAGTTCCCACAGCTGCTGGGGGGTACACAAATTTCTCTCTTGTTGCTGTTTTTGACATCAGAGTTGCCCTCCTTTACGGCGCTGATTCTGAATGGATAGTTCTTACAGAGCCCAAGTCCCACATCTTTTACAATTACAGCGATGCAATTCTCCACGGCTTGTGTTTGCCACAACTCATACTGGCACTGTTCACGCATGGAAACCTCAGCAAGCTGGTAATTTTCCTCCGGACGTGGTGTATGATGAGCTTCATTATTCATGGCTGTAAAGATAATTTTAATGCACAAACTTATTAATTTTCGAACCTGACTGATCTGACTTGGGGCATATTTGCTTCGGATGAAATTTCATTGGTATTTAGACTTTTTATTCGAGATGATTACCATAGAAAAATTTGAGGATTGTATAATTAGGAGTTTTATTCTCATATTGAATTATGTTGGATTTTGACCTCTACTTGAACTTCTTGAAATGAATCCTTTGGTTTCCCATGTGATGTACTCAAATACACCAATATGCTGTATTATTGAATGAAATTGACATTATATCATCCCATCTGAATCCTAATGCGTTTTCCCAATTCTTACGTTTTCAGATTTGTGCAAACCAAACATGCCCTTCTTAACAGTAAATTCGTTTTCAAGCAGGTCCTCCGCTGATCGTAGAGCCATCATCCATTGTGTTTGAATGGCAGTGTGCACTTGATGATGCTCTTGGCCATGATCACGAGGTCGATTATGGTGTGTGGTGGTCAGCAAGATCTATAGATGGTTCTAGACTTCTTCTGATCCAACACTGGGCATTGCTGATGAAAGGGAATATTCATGTAAAGTGTGCCATACTGCTTCTGATCGTCATGTTCATCATGGTCGCACTGTTGGCAACTATGCTTCTGGGTTTGGTTGCCTGGTGTTCACGAAGGACACTAGTAAGTTAAATGAAGGTATTCCATGGGAAAAGATGAATGACCTTGGAGAATATTCTCTTTTCCTTGGAGTGAACTATCCGATTGTGCTGCCATTAGGCGGTGCAGATGTTGTCCCAGGATGTCTGACGAGAAGAAATTGTGTCTACACCTTGCCGAATGAAGCATGGCTTCGCAATTCGCAGCTGCCTGAAATATGCCGATTCAGTCTGAATCGTGAAGATTGCGCCGTTGGTTTTCAAACCAACGCCTTGGAGAAAACATGCAAAACAAAAAAAGATAGGTACCTGGTAAAGACACCGCTTTGGTTCATCCCAAACTTCACCAACGCCCCGGATTGGAACAAGTGTGATGTTTAATTATGAAACAGGTCCTGCAGCCATTGTAGCTACTGATAGTATGTAATTTCATAGCTAATGAACGAGGCACTTGTGGTCTACTAATTACAACTGTTTTGTAAAGAGGTGGTCTATAAGTAATACCCCTCTCTTCATTGATGCATTTGTGGTCTACATGATGGTACTCTTAAATATATGGGTGTGGCTCCTCAACACATAATGTGGAGGTATTATTGTGTTAAAGTTGAAGGCTTGATCAACTATAGGTTCACTTCTCTAGTTACACTACTAGGTACTTCGGTTGGCTATGTTGTGATGAACACATTGTGTTCTGTTGTTTGGTGAAGACAAAAGTAGAACTATGGTATGCTTATGTTTAAGACCAAGCGAGGGTTTAGCTTGAGATGATAAAAGTCAGATTTGAACTATTTTTTGATATGGAAATTTGAAATATATATGGTACTGCATATGATTATGTATAGCAACAAGCGACGAAAGGGCTGATGCTCCTATTCCTTGTCGGCGGGAGGGCTATGTGTGCGGCGACTTGAGCCAAATTAGAAGGCCATAGCTATGTCGATTGGTCCTTGAAGTTGGAGGGGCTAGGATTTCAGATGAGCGTAGTGGGGGAAGTTGTTGCTCATGGAACAAAAGTCCTTAAAATAATAATATTGGTATATACAAGGTATATACTTGTACTATTTTAGTACTATAATAAGTATATCGGGTTCATCAAAAAGAAAATTATCTCGGGTCACAACCACGTGGGGTCAAGGTGAGGGAAAGTTGGTCAATACCTCGGAATCTGTTACCACTATATCCCCGCCCCAAGTTCTAATGAGCAAGTGCGGTTATTTTTTTTACTCCGTAGAAGGGAAATAGTGGTTCCTCTCCCCCGGAAACATATGCCCCACATCTCCACCTCCTAGTATCGTAGTACTACTGCATCTTCTCCAAAAAACCCTCTTCTGTCTCTTTCTCCCATTCACCCCTCTCTCCCTTGCATTAGATTACCGACTCCACTGAAGCAGAAGCGTAAGGTTGAGGAGATTCCTGATTGCTACCACCTGTCCATGGGGTGGGGCAACCTCCACTACCCACTGGTGGAGAACATAGCCGAGCGGGCGGATATCCTCAGCATTGGTCGCCTCGCTCGAGGCATGATCGGCATGCGGCATGCCATCCGCGGAGCGCATAAGGTTCCGTTCGGTGTACCGAGCCTGCTCCACTGCGACCCCGAGACATGGCCAGACGACCGCGACAATACTGTAAGAGTATTTATTTATTTACTCATCTCGTTTCAGCTTGTGTTTTTTCAATCAATTTTTCTTACTGCCAAACATCATGCATATATTTAGACTCAACATCATCACCTAATTTGGGAGTACTGTAAGGTTTGCTGCCTTCACTATGCACATGTACTCTTCGGAATTGCTTTATTTATCCATTGCATCTGTGCGTCAGTTCTGCACAATCCGCTCTTCATTCTGTCGAATACCTTGCATGCATAGACAATTTTAAAACAAATCCTATTTGCAGGGCATTCACGCGTTGCTGATGCCATTAGACAAGCCGACAGTTCCAGCATTTATCCATACCAAGGAGGAACTGGATGGACATGGACCCATGCACCGGTGGGTTGTAATGGCGGCGGGTGGCATTTGTCCAGCAGGACGGGCACTTGACGATCCGCAACATATACATATCAGATACTATTATACCTCTTCCATCTCTGCAAGATGCAGGAATTTCTTTGGGCCCTACTCGTGAATGGTGGAATGCCAGCCCACCATTCCTCTTCAAATACAAAATAGATAAAAGTTTGGAACTGCTCAAAGTACGGATCGTCAAGAGGCCGTACAAAGATGATCTAGCAGGGCCATGGCATTACGAGGTAATCGTTGTATTTGATTACTTGATCGCTATCCTACAAGCGCCCCTAGAAAAGGAGTGGAAGATCCTGGGAAACCCCAAATTCTTTGAAGGAACCAGCTATGTCGATGCCATGGGCATTCCTGGATATGGTACAAGTTCACACCTGCATCGTGTATACGCAGTTACATATCCGTATGGAGATGTTCTGGTTTGGGAACCATATACCTGGGGTGAGTCTTTGTTTTATGTCTTAACTAGTAAATGGCATGCTGCACATGTTGGACCAATTACGATTCACAATACTGATGTAAGTTGCGTTCTAAATGTTGTTCAAACTTTCAATACAACTAGTAATTTGGTTATACCATCAAAATAAGTGTGAGCATACAGTTTAGAAATATGAACAAAAAATTGGAACCTTTCTTAATCACTATCAAGTGGGACGTGTGATATCGGTGTGAGACTGCTCTGATTTTTCTTCATAATGGAAACATGACGGTTCTAGAAACACGTGGACACTGGTGTGGTATTTTTTTCACGCGAATACCTCTAATCCCAACCGTTAGATTTTGGACACCAACAGTTGGAATTGCTGCTACATGTCTTGTTCAAAACTGGTGCCTTATAGTAGTAGAAGATAGAAGATAGAAGATAAAAGAGAAGAGATAATTTACAGTGTACTTCCTACTTGCTGCATTGTGGTTGATCTTTGTGCATTGCAGGGACACATGCAGCCCCGCGTCTCATTGATGCCCCTGTCATTGAAGATGAAGAAGCAGAAGCGGCTGCAATTTTGGCTCAAATCGAGGGAGATGCTGTCATGGAAGATGATGAAGAAAATGTGGCTCAAGGCGATGGAGGTGCCGATGAAGATAATGATGCTGATGTAGAAGAATTAGAAGAAGAATAATTAGAAGAAGAAGAATTAGAAGAAGACGAATTAGATGAAGAAGAATTAGATGATGAAGAATTAGATAATGATGGTGATAATCATAATGATGAAGATGAAGATGTATTTCTTGGATTTTCTGACCAGCGCACTTGGTTCCTGGCACCAATGAGAGCAGAGTCCATTACTGGTGAATCTGATCTCGCGTGGATTCAGGTTAAGGGTTATCGGCCCATCCTCGGTCCTCCAATATTACATATGGGTAACAAGCTGAGGTCTTATCCTTTGGTACGGTGCTACGTTTTCTTGAGATCTGCCCATACCTTGGACACTGTAGAAGACGCAATGTGGGAAAGATTGAACAATTTGAAGGGGCATTCTTTATTTCTTGGACTCAATCACCCAATTTTCATGCTACCCCCACCAATCGACGCAGAGGCTGCAGAACGAGATTTCCAATTGTTCAAACCTGACTGTGTCTTTGCTACCCACAATCGCGCCCATGATACATGGATACGTCCAAGGCCAAATTGGTGCAGAATGCACGTCAATTGAGGTCCTGCCATAGGCTCAAGATTGCAGTACAAAAAAGAGAAGATTGAACATAGAGCTGAAGCACCCATGTGGTTCGTCCCAACACTTCCACCTGTTTTTCCTTGAGAAATAAGAGACGGATGGTGACCTTATTTTATAGAGAAAACATAGTGTTCGTGAGCTTAACCTCATGAACATTCGCTGTTCGGTTTTTGGTGAAATCAAAATTTTGCAGAGATGAAGATCTTTGTTTGAATCCCGTGCTGAACATATTTTTCACAAATTAGCTACCCGTATTGTGATGAATACATGCTGGTCTGTTGTTTGGTGGAGTAGCAGGCATGAAGATCTTTGTCCTGAATACCACAATGGACATCTTTTTTTCTTCAAAAATTAGCTAAGCTCGCGCTATTAGGCGCAAATGCCTAAGAGATTTGGTGCTCTTGGGCACCAGTGCTCCTGCTATTTTAGAAAAAATAAAAAACATATTTATGTGTTTAAAAAAAATTAGAAAAAAATCATGGTGTAGCTAATGAATTGTCCCATAAGCGTGCAAAATTTCAGTTCCAAATACAAAAAATTCTGGGCTACACAAAAATAACAAACGTGTGGATCTGGGTATGCATATTTCAGATCTCCAAATTTCAACAGATTTTGTCTTTTTTGTGTAGTCTACAATATAAAAAAATTCATATTAAAATTTTACACGCTTGTAGGTTACTTTATTTATTATGTCTGCATTTATTTCCAGATTTTTTTGAAACAAATATGTATGATTTTTGATTTTTTTTAAACAGCAGGAGCACTGGTGCCCATGAGCCAAAGACACTTTTCGCAAATGCCTTCAGTAAAGGAACGGATGGTGACCTTATTTTATAGAGAAACCGTAGTGTTCATGAAGTTAACGTCATGAACACACGCTGTTTGGTTTTTGGTGAAATCAAAATTTAGCAGAGATGAAGATCTTTGTTTGAATCCCGTGATGAACACATTTTTCCTAAATTAGCTACCCGTATTGTGATGAATACATGCTGGTCTGTTTTTTGGTGGAGTAGCAGACATGAAGATCATTGTTTTGAATACCACGCTGGACATCTTTTTTTTCTTCAAAAATTAGCTAAGCTCGCGCTATTAGGCGCAAATGACTTCAGTAACGATCAGGGTTCCAGCGCTGCTCCATGTACCACATATTTTTTTTGGTAAGGGTACCCCTATGTACCACCTTACCAATAAAAAGTTCTCAAAAAAAACCTTACCAATAGAAAAAGGGCACGTCTAGCGAGCACGCGCGTGCTCGTTGGTTAATCTTGGCACACCCTTAAATAAGGAAAATTCATGCCCCATCCTCCAAAAGATATAAAAGAAAAGATTATGTACACGGTGGTAAGTGTACCAGAAGGAAAGGCGTGAAATAATTTAGATTAATTCTCCTTTATAAATGTTCAAAATCGTATAATTTTGCACAAGATGTCGAAATTAAGATCCGCTTTCACTTTTGAATTTCTTGCGGTGAGCTCTTCAAAACTAGATCTCATTTCTATGTATTTTGATAAAGTTTTTTCTAAAGCAACTTCTACGTGCGACAAAGCAATTATAATGCAAGACGATGCAACTTTAGTGCGGGACGAAGCAACTTTGCTGCACAACGTAAATCTATATTCACAATGAAAGTTGCATCGCTGGATGCCAAAGTTGCTCATCCATACATCAAAATTTATTCGGTGGACACCAAAGTTGCTTTGATGGACGCCAAAATTAGACCATCACAAACCAAATTTGCTCTCTCGAGTACCAAAGTTGCTCTGCAGGACACTAAATTTGCTCGGTCGGACACCAAAGTTGCTCTGCAAGGTTAAAAAACTACGTCGCCGGGCGCCAAAGTTGCTATGCAGGGCACTTAAGTTCCTTCGTCACACATTGAAAATGCTCCGATTGACACCAAAATTGTTGTCGGGCATCAAAGTTGTGACTTCGTACCCAAAAGTGCATATGTTAGTTGCATATCAAAGTTGCTTTGTCACATACCAAAGTTATTTTGCTGCATAACAAAATTGCTTTGTCGCGCATCAAAGTTGCTTGTTTAAAAAATTCGTCGAAACATATGAAAATGTGGTCTAGTTTCGAAGCTCTCGTCGTGGGGATTGTAGAAGTGAAAATGGATTGTAATTCCGCCGCACGGTTTAAAAGTTACATTTTTTCAGAAAATGGCACCTGATATCAGATAGCTTACGCATCAGTTGTGCCCGGGACGTACGTCTGGCACGCGCCCACCGGTTAGATTTCAGGATAGAAAAAAAGTACTCGCACTGTACGGCAATCTACATGGTAATTTACGTGGGCCTACTAGCTCAGGAGATAACGGCCCAATACTTGTGTCCTCATCATTGAAATGCGGCCAGAGATCGAAAGAAAAAAAAATCCAAGAAAGGAAACATTTATTCTACATAGAGGATGACATGTGGGACCTATTTTGCAGCAGTGTCCTCAACGTTGACAAGGCGGCAGGGGATCGAAAGAAACGGCAAAGTAGCCCGAAATCAGGGGTCAAATATAAATTCGAGAAAGGAAACATTTATTCAACAGTCAGGCTGACATGTGGGACCTATCTTGCAGCCGCGGCCACAACATTTATCATTCAGAGAGGATGACATGTGGGACCCACGAACCAGCATCGTTCTCGACGTTTCTCAAAGGGGGCAGGAGATCGAAAGAAAAAGGCAAGTAGCTCGAAATCAGGTGTCCAAAAAAAATCCAAGAAAGGAAAGGTTTATCGCACATAGATGCTGACATATTGGACCCAATTTGCAGCAGCGTCATCAACGTTTCAAAGGCGGTGGAGCTCGAAAGAAAAAGGCAAATAGCCAGAAATTAGGGGTCAAAAATAAATCCAGCAAAAGAAACTTTTATCGTACAAAGAGGCTGACATGTGGGACCCATGAGCCAGCAGCGTCCTCAACGTTTCTAAGGCGGCAGGCGATCGAAAAAAGGCAAATAGCCAGAAATTAGGGGTCAAAAATAAAGTAGCCAGAAATTAGGGGGAAAAAACTCCAAGAAAAGAAAGTTTATTGTACATAGAGGATGACATGCGGGTCCCAAGGCGGCAGCTTACTCAACGTTTCCAAGGCGGCAGGGGAACAAAAGAAAAAGGAAATAGCCAAAAATCAGAGGGTGAAAAAAAAATCCAAGAAAAGAAACTTTTATAGTTCATAGAGGATGACATGCGGGTCCCACGAGGCAGCAGCGTCCTCAACGTTTCCAAGGCGGCACAGGACCAAAAGAAAAAGAATGTATCCCTGCTGGGGCTGCATGGCCATCTGGGCTTTCTAACCTGCTGGACGCCTTTTGACTCGTACAATTTCAGCCCACTCCAAAAACAGGAAAGTCCTATGCTTCGCAAAAACAAAACAAAAACAAGGAGATTCAACATATTAGTTTGTTTACGTAAAAATAAAGATATAATTTATCCGTTTGCAATAGCTCAGAGCGAAATACACTTTTTATTGTCTGCAAAATAAACAAGATATCACATGTTTCTTGTACGGGGAGACTGACATTGGGACCCATGAGCCAGCAGCGTCGTCAAAGTTTTAAAGGCGGCAGGGGATCGAAAGAAAAAATAAATCAAAAATCAGTTGGTAAAAAAATCGAAGAAAAGAAACATTTATTGTTCTGAGGGGATTGACATGCGGGACCCATGTGGCAGCAAAGATCCTCAACGTTTCCAAGGTGGCACGGGATCCAAAAAAAAGGCAAAATAGCCAGAAATTAGGGGTCAAAATAACTCCAAGAAAAGAATTGTTTATCGTTCATAGAGGCTGACATGCGGGACCCATGAGCCGGCAGCGTCCCCAACGTGTTAAAGGCGGCAGGAGATCGAAAGACAAAGGCCAAAAATCAGTTGGTAAAAAAATCCAAGAAAAGAATACTTTACCGTTCTGAGAGGCTGACATGCGGGACCCATGAGGCAGCATTATCCTCAACGATTCCAAGGCGGCAGGGGATCAAAAGGGGTCAAAAATAAATCCATCATAGGAAACTTTTATTGTTCATAGAGGATGTGGGACCGACCAGCCAGTAGCGTCCTCATTGTTTCAAAGGGGGCAGGGGATCAAAAGAAAACGGCAAATAGCCAGAAATTAGGGGTAAAAAATAAATCCAATTTAGGACACTTTTATTGTTCATAGAGTATGACATGCGAGACCCATGAGCCAGTAGCTTCCTCAACGTTTCTAAGGCGGCATGAGATCGAAATGAAAAGGAAAGTGACCAAATATTAGGAGCCAAACATAATCTAAGGAAAGAAACTTTATTGTGCATAGAGAATGACATGCGGGTCCCATTTTGCAGCACCGGTCTGACGGTTTCAAAGTCGGCATTAGATCGAAAGAAAAAGACAAGTGCCAAATATCAGGAGCCAAAAATAATCCAAGAAAAGAAAATTTATTTACATAGAGGATGACATGCGGGTCCCATTTTGCAGCCGCGGTCTCAATGTTTCCAAGGCGGCACATGACCAAAAGAAAAAGGAAGTAGCCAGAAATAAGGGTGTCAAAAAATCCAAGAAAAGGAATATTTCAATTGGGCTGCTTCTGGCCATCTGGGCCTTCAAACTATCCCGCTGGACGCCTTTTGATTCGTACAATTTCAGCCCATTCCAAAACAGGAAAGTCCTATGCCTCGCAAAAACAAAAAAAAACAAGGAGATTCAACATATAAGTTTGTTTATGTAAAAATAAAGATTTAATTTATCCCTTTGCAATAGCTCAGAGAAAAATACACTGTTTATTGTCTGCAAAATAATCAAGATATCACATTTTTCTTATACGGGGAGGCTGACATCGGGGACCCATGCGCCAGCAGCGTCGTCAACGTTTTAAAGGCGGCAGGGATGGAAAGAAAAAATAAACCAAAAATCTGTTGGTACAAAATCCAAGAAAAGAAACATTTTCGTTCTGAGAGGATAACATGCGGGACCCATGAGGCAGCAGCATCCTCAGCGTTTAATGTTAGAGGCCGACATGTGGGACACCGTGGAGCCGGCGGCGTCCTCAACGTTTTAAAGGCGGCGGAGATCGAAAGAAAAATAAGCCAAAAATCATTTGCTATTCAAAATCCAAGAAAATAAACATTTACCGTTCTGAGAGGATGACATGCGGGACCCATGAGGCAGCAGCATCCTCAACGATTCCAAGGCTGCAGGGGATCAAAAGAAAAAAAGGAAATATCCAGAAATTAATTAGGGGCTCAAAATAAATCCATCAAAGGAAAGGTTTATTGTTCATAGAGGATGGCGTGGGACCGACCTGCCAACAGCGTTCTCATCGTTTCAAAGGGGGCATGAGATCAAAAGAAAAAGGCAAGTAGCCAGAAATTAGGGGTAAAAAATAACTCCAAGAAAGGAAACTTTTATTGTTCGTAGAGGATGACATGTGGGACCCATGAGCCAGCAGCTTACTTAAAGTTTCAAAGGCGGCATGAGATCGAAAGAAAAAGGCAAGTGACAAAATATCAGGAGCCAAAGATAATCCAAGAAAAGAAACTTTATTTACATAGAGGATGACATGAGGGTCCCATTTTGCAGCAGCGGTCCCAACGTTTCAAATGCGGCTTGAGATCAAAAGAAAAAGAAAGTAGCTAGAAATTAGGGGGTCAAAAAAAATCCAAGAAAATAAAGTTGATGGACATAGAGGATGACATGCGGGTCCCATGAGCTAGCAGCTTACTCAACGTTTCCAAGGCGGCAGGGGATCAAAAGAAAAAGGAAATAGCCAAAAATCAGAGGGCAAAAAAAACAAAGAAAATGAACTTTTATAGTACATAGAGGATGACATGCGGGTCCCATGAGCCAGCAGGTTCCTCAACGTTTCAAACGTGGCATGAGATCGAAAGAAAAAGGCAAGTGACCAAATATGAGGAGCCAAAAATAATTCAAGAAAAGAAAGTTTTATAGTACATAGAGGATGACATGCGGGTCCCATGATCCTGCAGGTTCCTCAACGTTTCAAACGTGGCATGAGATCGAAAGAAAAAGGCAAGTGACCAAATATCAGGAGCCAAAAATAATTCAAGAAAAGAAACTTGATTGTACATAGAGGATGACATGCGGGTCCCATTTAGCAGCAGTGGTATCACCGTTTGAGAGGCTGCACGGGATCGAAAGAAAAAGGCAAGTGACCAAATATCAGGAGCCAAAAAAAATCCAAGAAAAGAAATTTTATTGTACGTAGAGGATGACATGCGGGTCCCATTTTGCAGCAGCGGTCTCAACGTTTCCAAGGCGGCATAGAACCAAAAGAAAAATGAAGTAGCCGTAAATCGGGGGTGAAAAAATCCAAGAAGAAAGATTTCAATTGGGCTGCATCTGGACATCTGGGCCTTCGAACTATCCTGCTTGGCCTTTTGACTCGTACAATTTCAGCCCACTCCAAAACAGGAAAGTTCCGAATTTTCTAAAAAAATAGGAAAGTCCTATGCTTCGCAAAGACAAAAAAAACAAGGAGATTCAACATATAAGTTTGTTTATGTAAAAATAAAGATTTAATTTTCCGTTTGAAATAGCTCAGAGCGCAATACACTGTTTATTGTCTGCAAAATAATCAAGATATCATATGTTTCTTGTACGGGGAGGCTGACATCGGGGACCCATGAGCCAGCAGCGTCGTCAACGTTTTAAAGGCGGCAGGGGATGGAAAGAAAAAATAAACCAAAAATATGTTGGTACAAAATCCAAGAAAAGAAACATTTTCGTTCTAAGAGGATGACATGCGGGACCCATGAGGCAAAGCAGATCCCTCAGCGTTTATTGTTCATAGAGGCTGACATGTGGGACCCGTGAGCCAGCAGCGTCCTCAACGTTTTAAAGGCGGCAGGAGATCGAAAGAAAAATTAGCCAAAAATCATTTGGTAAACAAAATCCAAGAAAAAAACATTTACCGTTCTGAGAGGATGACATGCGGGACCCATGAGGCAGCAGCATCCTCAACGATTCCAAGGCGGCAGGGGATCAAAGGAAAAAAAAGGAAATATCCCGAAATTAATTAGGGGTTCAAAATAAATCCATCAAAGGAAACTTTTATTGTTCACAGAGGATGACATGTGGGACCGACCTGCCAACAGCGTCCTCATCGTTTCAAAGGGGGGAGGATATCAAAAGAAAAAGGCAAATAGCCAGAAATTAGGGGTCAAAAATAACTCCAAGAAAGGAAACTTTTATTGTTCGTAGAGGATGACATGCGGGACCCATGAGCCAGCAGCTTACTCAACATTTCAAAGGCGGCATGAGATCGAAAGAAAAAGGCAAGTGACAAAATATCAGGAGCCAAAGATAATCCAAGAAAAAAAACTTTATTGTACATAGAGGATGACATGCGGGTCCCAATTAGCAGCAGCGATCTCAACGTTTCAAATGCGGCCTGAGATCAAAAGAAAAAGAAAGTTGATTGTACATAGAATATGAAATGCGGGTCCCATGAGTCAGCAGCTTACTCAACGTTTTCAAGGCGGCAGGGGATCAAAAGGAAAAGGAAATAGCCAAAAATCAGAGGGTGAAAAAAAACCCAAGAAAATAAACTTTTATAGCACATAGAGGATGGCATGCGGGTCCCATGAGCCAGCAGGTTCCTCAACGTTTCAAACGTGGCATGAGATCGAAAGAAAAATGCAAGTGACCAAATATCAGGAGCCAAAAATAATTCAAGAAAAGAAACTTGAGTGTACATAGAGGATGACATGTGGGTCCCATTTAGCAGCAGCGGTATCACCGTTTGAGAAGCGGCAGGGGATCGAAAGAAAAAGGCAAGTGACCAAATATGAGGTGCAAAAAAATCCAAGAAAAGAAAGTTTTATAGTACATAGAGGATGACATGCGGGTCCCATGAGCCTGCAGGGTCCTCAATGTGGCATGAGATCGAAAGAAAAATGCAAGTGACCAAATATCATGAGCCAAAAATAATTCAAGAAAAGAAACTTGATTGTACATAGAGGATATCATGCGGGTCCCATTTAGCAGCAGCGGTATCACCGTTTGAGAGGCTGCACGGGATCGAAAGAAAAAGGCAAGTGACCAAATATGAGGTTCCAAAAAAAATCCAAGAAAAGAAAGTTTTATAGTACATAGAGGATGACATGCGGGTCCCATTTAGCAGCAGCGGTCTCACCGTTTGAGAGGCGGCAGGGGATCGAAAGAAAAAGGTAAGTGACCAAATATGAGGTGCCAAAAAAATCCAAGAAAAGAAAGTTGTATAGTACATAGAGGATGACATGCGGGTCCCATTTAGCAGCAGCGGTATCACCGTTTGAGAGGCGGCAGGGGATCGAAAGAAAAAGGCAAGTGACCAAATTTGAGGTGCCAAAAAAACTCCAAGAAAAGAAAGTTGATTGCTCATAGAGGATGACATGCGGGTCCCAATTAGCAGCAGCGGTGTCAACGTTTCCAAGGCGGCAAGGGATCAAAAGAAAAAGGAAGTAGCCAGAAATCAGGGGGTCAAAAAAATCCAAGAATAGAAAGAATTTTGGTTCATAGAGGATGACATGCGGGACCCATGATCCTGCATCGTAAACGGCTCGATCGGAGAGCGTTGAACGAGATGGCGCGATCGAGAAAAAAAACAATGCCAGAGAGGCTGCCATCTGGGCCCTACATCCCTCGGCGGTGCGGATTTGCGTTGACTCGGCCGGCGAACCCGAGAATTCGAGATGCACCACGTCCCGGGCCACCATACGCAACGTTTTGGCCGTTTTCATCGGGCTAGGTGGCCTCAAAAACGAGAAAAAAAATGTTTTGACATGCACAACGGACAGACCCAAAATCGTCGGCCATGGTACACCAGCAACTACGACGCGACTTCAACTTCGTCGGCCATGGCAACTTTTCTTGTAGTGATGGGTGGTTGATAGTGGAGCCACAAGTCATATGACCCGAAGCAAGGATATTGTTGTCGACCTCGAGCCATCTCACTCTACCGTTTCATATGGCGACAACATGTGCTCTAAGGTATTGGGTCTTGGCAAGGTGGTGGTGACACCCGACATCTCACTTGTGAATGTCCTCCTTGTCGAGACCCTTGGTTACAATTTACTCTCCATTCATCAAATTGCTCGTATGGGTCTATGTACTTTCTTCGATGAACATATGGTGGTCCTCTTGTGGAGCAACACACTCCGTGTAGCCTCTGTTGGATATGTAGAGAACGGGTTGTATGTTGTTGACTTCTCCAGAAAAACAACATCTTCCGCTCTTTGCCTGTTCGCCAAAGGTGACAAGGGTTGGTTATGGCATCGCCGACTAGCCCATGTCAACATGAGGACTTTGCAAAGTTTCCACAAGGGTGGCCACATTCTCGGACTAAAATAAGATGTCTCCTTTTGCAAAGATCGTGTTTGTAGAGCTTGCGTACAAGCAAAAATGCATGGAGCTCCTCACAAGGCCAAGACAATCATCTCTACCACAAGATGCTTGGAGCTCCTACATGTTGATCTCTTTGGTCCACCGTCTCATGAAAGTCTTGGAGGGAAGAAGTATTGCCTCGTCATTGTTGATGACTATTCACGCTATTGTTGGGTATTATTCTTCAAGTACAAGAGTGAGACTCAACGGACCATGATGGAGTTTGCCAATCAAGTTCAACGCAAGTATGGCACCAAGATCCTTGCAATAAGGAGCGACAATGGAACGGAGTTCAAGAACTACACCTTGGATGACTTCCTCGGCGAAGAAGGAATCCAACATCAATACTCCACGCCATATACTCCCCAACAAAATGGGGTTGCCGAAAGGAAGAATCGAACCTTGATCGAAGCCGCTCGAACCATGATGATGGAGTACAAGTCCAACTACAATTTTTGGGCGGAAGCTATCTCTACCGCGTGCCATGCTACTAATCTCGCAAAGGTCTAGAGAAGACACCATATGAGATTCTCACCGGCAACAAGCCCAATGTGTCATATTTCAAGGTCTTCGGATGCAAATTCTATGTGCTTGTCAAGGACACACGTCTATCCAAGTTTGATTCAAGATCTCAAGAAGGAATTTTTGTTGGCTATGCTACGGATTCTCACGCCTATAGAGTCTTCAATAAGTCAAATGGGCGAGTTGTAGAATCTTGTGATGTGACATTCGATGAAGATGATAGATCTTTGGAGGAGAGAAGTGCTTCTTGTGAGAACGGAGATGCAATTCCCCCGGATGCCATAGGAAGGATGGGTGTTGGCATTTGCCGACCTCAAGAGCTACCTTCTATGAGTACCGGGGAAGGACCAAGTTCCACCCAAGTCGAGCCATCTACACCACAAGGCCAAGCTTCTTCCGTTGATCATACAAGTGCAAGCCAACCTCTACAACAACCTCAAGTTCAACCTCAACAACTACAACAACAATCAAGTGCAAGATCACCTCAACAAGCTCAAGAACAACATCTACCGCAAGTTCATCTACCTCAACAACCAACATCAAGTGACCTAGGCCAAGCATCAAGTTCTTCACCAAATGGCTCGGGGATGATCTTTATGGACAACCCCATTCCTAATACCCCCGAGTCATCCGGCTCTCATGATGATGATGATGATGATGATGCACCTTTCAACAACAATGAATGTCAAGGCGAGGACCTAAACCGTGATGACCCGGGGTTCGAGGACCCCCGTTTCCCGGACCATGTCTTCAAGCTCAAAAAGGCCCTATATGGAATCAAACAAGCTCCTAGAGCTTGGTATGAGCATCTAAAGGAGTTGCTTGTAGACCGTGGTTTTGAAGTGGGGAAAATCGATCCAACTCTTTTTACTAAGAAAGTCAATGGGGAGCTCTTCATATGCCAACTTTACGTATATGACATCATATTTGGCTCGACTAACACAAAGTTCAATTGCTAAGTTGATGACAAATAGGTTTGAGATGTCAATGATGGGTGAACTCAAGTACTTCCTTGGGTTCGAGATCAAGCAAATGCGACAAGGGACTTTCATCAATCAAGCAAAGTACCTTCAAGACATGCTCAAGCGCTTCGATATGAAGGACGCCAAGGGCATTGGAACTTCGATGCATCTCAAATTTCAACTCTCCCTTGACGAGATCGGCAAGGCGGTGGATCCCAAGCTCTACCGTTTGATGATAGGTTCGCTTCTTTACCTTTGTGCCTCTCGCCCGGATATAATGTTAAGCGTTGGTATGTGTGCACGGTTTCAAGCAAGCCCGAAGGAAAGCCACATTGTGGCGGTAAAAAGGATCTTTCGATATTTAGTTGATACCCCACACTTCGGACTATGGTACGCAAGGGACACGGACTTCGCTTTGGTTGGTTTCACCGACTCCGATTGGGCGGGCGACAAGGTTGATAGGAAGTCTACATCCGATGCTTGTCACTTTCTTGGAAGATCCTTGGTGTGTTGGTCCTCGAAGAAGCAAAATTGTGTCTCCGTCTCCACCGCGGAAGCCGAGTATGTTGCCGCGCCAAGTAGTTGTGCTCAAATCTTGTGGATGAGGCAAACCTTGCGGGATTATGGACTCGAGTATAGCAGGGTGCCTCTTTTGTGTGACAATGAGAGCGCAATCAAGATCGCCTACAATCCAGTTCTTCATGGCAAGACGAAGCACATTGAGATAAGGAACCACTTCATCCGGGATCACATTGCTCGCAGAGATATTGTTCTATCCTTCATTGGTACCAAGGAGCAATTGGCGGACATCTTCACGAAGCCCTTGGACGAGAAGCATTTCATTGAGTTGAGGCATGAGCTAAATATCATTGATCCATCGAACTTCGCTTGACCCTCGTGCGCACATACCACTCTCAAACTATATATCTAGATGAAAGGCACGCATGAACATAGGGGGAGTGCGGTTTAAACTTATTGAGCTATCGCTCCCCCCATAATGCATAAAGAAATCCAAAACATATGCTATTTGTCAAACAAGTGACTAATGAGCTTCATGTTGAGTTGTAGTCGTGAGTCCTAGATACATCTACGTGACCTCACACTACTATACTCTTACACGGTGGCTTCGGCCACCAACCTCCTTCTTGAGGAGTTTTTGGTTCTTCGTGTTTCTTTGTGACTTTATTTTGTCCTTCTTCTTTTGTTATCTTTTTCTCCATGTTTTTGGAGAATCTCATCCAAGCTTTGTTTTTCGTTGGTTTTTGCCAGCTTGGTTGTGTCTTTCCTTACCATCTTTGTAGTTTGCTTACCCTCATTTTTGGTGTTTCGATGCCAAAGGGGAGAAGTTCCTATTCGGATGGGTTTTTGCATGGGGACTTTCGTTGTTGTAGCCTTGGTGTCCTCGTTGTTTATTTCTCCTTGTGACTACATCAACTCTATGGAGGCACCTTATTGTGAGTTTGGGTATTCTCAAGGCAAAGGTATGATAACCCCACCCAAAACTCCCTGCATGATCTTGTGTTGCCTCCATATTGTGCATATGCTATTTGAACATGTCAAGTATCCTTGTTGCATATGTGCTTGGTTTGTAAAATCTTGGGGGAGTTATGCCTCTAGGATGTGTGCCTTTGTATTCAAATACATATTCAAAATATGCACATGTCTAGGGGGAGCTCCGTCAAGCTTTTGCAAATCTAAAATATCTCATCATAATATCATATGTCATTGCAATTTATTGTGTTGTCATCAAACACCAAAAAGGGGGAGATTGACAGAGCAAAGTCTAAACCCCGAGTTTTGTGTGTTTGATGACAACACTTGAACAATCTCACAGTGTGCATTGAGTATCCTTGTTAGATTTGCAAGTGCACGGTGACCTCGCTGGACACGTCAAGATTGGAGGATTGAAGCGTAGCTTATAGGTTTTCTGGTTTTGTGTGTGTATTGCGAGGTAACATGGTTGGAGAGGAAAAGAGGAGAAAGCAGTTTTTGTCAGGCTGGTACTACCAGTACTAGTAGCGGTAGTACCGCTAACCCTACTAGTACCGCCCCATGGTACCGCTCTGGAGTTCTGCGCTGGATTTGTCCCACAGAACAGGTTACGGTACCTTTATGGTACCTTGAGTGGTAGTACTGCCCGAGGTACCGCTTAAGTACCGTAACGGGAGTTACGGCCGCACCGCTCTGGTACCGCTTCGGTACCGCTTTGGATCCAGTAAGGTTTGGAGCCCATTGCGGTACCTCGAGCGGTACCACGAGCGGTAGTACTGCTTAGGCAAAAAATGCAGGTAACGGTTGGATTTCGGGGGGCCTATTTAAAGGGACCTTCTTCCCCAACACGATTTTATCTCTCCTCTCTCTCTCCTCCATTGTTGCTGAGCTTAAACGTTGAGGATCTCCCCAACCATCCAACCAATCTTGCCCAAATTTTGAGGAGTGGTGGAGGAGGCCCCGATCTGTAGTTCTACCAAGAGATATTTCACCAATACTTGCTAGTCCTTAGTGGATCTTGGAGAAAGTGCACCTATAGAGGCTAGCTTGGTGTTGTGCTAGCTCCATAGGTTGTTGGGAGCCTCCTTGTGGTGTGGAGCTCGCCCCAACCTTGTGAAGGAATCACCGCCTTGACCGGTGCCATAGTGGAGAAGGGGGAGCCCCTTTGTGGAGCTCTCTCGGGGAAGAAGGTGAGGCCTTCCTTCGTGGTGGGGCCACCTAGCCTCTTGTGTGAGGCTAGCACCTCCTCAACGCAGACGTACTCTCTTTTGTGAGAGGAACTGCGGGAAACAAACCTCGCCTCATCTCTCCGCCATCCGGTTGTCCCGCTCCTTACTCTTACTATCTTGCTTGTTCCTGTACTTGTTGCACTTGTCCAGGATCATAGTAGGAACACCGCCACCGCTAAAGCAATCACCTTTACCTTCCACACCGCTAAAACTGAAAAAGGCTAAAACTTGTCGTAGCGTCCATTCACCCCCCTCTTGTTCGCTACGATCCATTCACCCATGCCTAGGGGTGGTGTGGGCCACCTTGGCCTCCACCGACATCGCCCCTCCGCCTATTTAATCACGATCTCGGGAAAACCCTGAACACCCGAGCCTCCATCCACGAAAACTTCCATCGCTGCCGCCATTGCAGAACCCATCTTGAAAGGGTTCTGAAGCTATTCCCGGCACCCTGTCGGAAGGGGAAATTATCGAATCACCATGCTCGCCTCCAAAGTGATGCGCGAGTAGTTCATCATTGGACTATGGGTCCATAGCAGTAGCTAGATGGTTGTCTTCTCCTATTTGTGCCTCATGTTTAGATCTTGTGAGCTTCCTACATGATCAAGATCATCCTTATGTAATGCTACATGTTGTGTTTGCTGGGATCTGATGAATATTGAATACTATGTTGAGATCGATTATTAATTCTTTTCATATGCTATTTGTGATCTTGCATGCTTTTTGTTGCTAGTAGATACTCTGACCAAGTAGATGCATGTGACTCCAAGAGGGGATATTTATGCTCGATAGTAGGTTCATGCATCTAGTTTTTATGGAAGAGTGACAATAACTTCTAATATTGTAGATGTGTTGTTGCTACTAGGGAGAAATTAACAATGTTTTATCCAAGGGTGATTCTATTGTTTACTTTACACACATTGTTTAATGCGATAATCTGTTGCTTGCAACTTAATACTGGAAAGGGATCGAACGATAACCGGAAGGTGGATTAATAGTCATAGACGTAGTTGGATTACGGTCTATGTATTATGTTGTAATGCCCAAACGAATCTCATAATAATCATCTTTTCATGTATGGTCGGTATTCTGTCAATTGCCCAACTGTAATTTGTTCACCCAACATGTTATTTATCTTTATGTAGAGACACCTCTAGTGAACTATGGACCCCGGTCCTTTCCTTTACACTGATAAATTCAACCACTGCAATCCAGCTCTTTTTTACTTAATGTAAGCTCTGTTCTCTTTAAAAACTGCAAACATCTCCTTCCACTCGATACATTTAATCCTTTGTGTTTAGCGAAACCATTGAGATTGACAACCTCACTGTAAGTTGGGGCAAAGTATTTTGGTTGTGTTGTGTGCAGGTTCCACGTTGTTGCTGATGTTGATAGTGCGCCCTACCACTAGTCAGCTAGCAACACCTTCAGAAGTCACGCCTTTCTCCTACTGGTTGATTGAACCTTGGTTTCTTACGGAGGTAAAACTTGCTGCTGTGCTCATCATACCTTCCTCTTGGGGTTCCCCAACAGTGTGAAGTCTGTGTTACAACGAGCACCATCAGTTATCCCAGAGAACAAATTGGGAATTCTTTCCACTATGAAGTCAAAGACAAAAGTGTTTGTCGATGTTTCTTGCTTCTTTCCAAGAAATTGTTTCTCATGAAATATTTGAGTGGGATGACAATGAAACATGATAAGGTTGATGAACCTGAGCATAATGAGCAGAGTAGCGCAGCATCGGAAATGGTTCCGAAAGCGGCCACGACACTCATAGTTCCCATGTCTACAATGTGTTATAGTCATGGAGATCGAAGTACCTATTGAATCTTGTAGGTACGCTTTACTTTGTGATCAAATAATGATTTGAGGACAAATGATTGATTTTGAACAATGATAAATCAACTACATACAAAGAAGCTATGATGGGCCCTCACTCCGTTAAAATGGCTAAGTGCCATGAAATCCGAGATAGTATCTATAATCAAGCTTGAAGCTTGGTAAACCTTCTGAAGGAATAAATACTTTTTGAAAGTAAATAGATCTATAAAAATAATGGACATGTTTGTAATATCCTAGAACAAGCTCGACCTGTCGAAAGGTTGTTTACGACAAAGTTTAAAGAGTTGGCTGCGATAAGATTAGATCTTCAGCAGCGATGCTTATAGTCTATGCGGATTGTTCTACTAATCGGTACATATTTCTTTTATGAGATATGTTAGTAGGATGGCAGAAATACATTTCTTGATAGGAGTGTGTATTAAAGGTGTATAAAAGATACAAACGAGAGTTTTGCTAGTCCGTAGAATACCAGATAGGTATACAAACTTCACTGGATGAAGTGAGTATCACAGAGTTAGAATCTTCACCAGATGAAATAATCAAAGAGTTATTTATTTCATCGAAAATGATGAAGATACTTGCATTCGGAAGAAATTAAGTGGGAGCTCTGAGACATATTTATAATACTTTATGTACATGACATATCGTTGATTAGAAATGATGTAATTTTTATTTGATTAAAAGGTTTCATTCAAAATTAATTTCAATGAAAGGATATGGACTAAAAACATATTTAGCGTCAAGATCTATGAAGATATATTGAAGCGCATAATAAGTTTAAGTCAAAGTACATAGAATGAATATTGAAGTAGTTCAATATGAAAACGTCAAGAAGATGTTCTTTTCCATGTGGAGGTTTAACAAGACTTAAGTGTATTTGATATTCAATGAGTAAAAAGACATGAGTGATTTTAGATCACAAATAATATGTAGATAATTAGATATCGTATGCTCTAAGATATTACGAGCATATATCAGAATAATTCATATGATGATCATTGGACAACAGTAAGAATATCCCTGAGTGCTCTGTTAGAGCCAAGGATATAAATATATATAGTTTTGTATGGGGTAATGACAAATAAATCGTTGTAAGGTGTTGCACCCATATTAGTTTGGTCACATATAAAAATGAATTTCAATCTCAGTTAGGCTGAGTGTTCATTAAAAGGTAGCATAATGGTCTAGAAGAAGTCTATGCCAGATTTAGGCGAGTTCTAAATATTGTGCCAGATTCTACAAACGAAGAGAGAATATATCATTGTTTTGACGATGACCGAGGGTGTTTTGAGCCAAGGAGTTCTTTGAGAACTTGGTGTAGTTCTGGTAGTGTCAGATCTATGAAGCTATGTTGTGTGTTACAATATTGGTAACATATTTCAGACCGCGGAATTAAGGTTCCACCAAAAGACCAAACATATACGATTAATGCCGACTCATTTGAAAAATGAGTGATACGTGGAGAAGCAAATGAGTTGCGAAATACATACATTTCTGAGCATGACAGATTCGTTGACTGAAGCCTCTCCCATAAGCAAACATGATAAGCACCAGAAGGCCACGGTGTCAGATCATTACAATTGTAAACTAGATTATTGACTCTAGTTCAAGTGGGAGACTGTTGGAGATATGCCCAAGAGGCAACAATAAAAGTGTTTATTGTTATATCTTAGTGTTCATGATAAATGTTTACATCCCATGCTATAATTGTATTAACCGGAAACATTAATACTTGTGTGTTTAGTAAACATATAAGAGTCCCTAGCAAGCCTCTTGTTAAACTAGCTTATTGATTAATAGATGATCATGGTTTCCTGATCATGAACATTGGATGTTATTAATAACAAGATCGTATCATTAGGTGAATGATGTGATGGACATACAACGATAGTAAGCGTAGCATATGATCAAGTCATTAAGTTTGTTTTGCTTCAAGCTTTAGGATACATAGTAACCTAATCCTTTGACCATTAGATCATGTTAATCACCTACACTGGATGAATGCTTTGATGACATCAAACACTACTTTGTAAATGGGTAGTTATAAAGGTGGCATTAAGTCTTCGGAAAGTATAGGTTGAAGCGCATGGATTAATAGTGGGATTTATCCATCCAAATGACAGATAGATATACTCTGGGCCTGTCGATGGAATGTCATCCAAATAGCTCGCAAGCATGTGACTGGCTCAAAAGGGATGTCATATCACAGTACGAGTAAAGTGTACTTATCGGTAACGAGGTTGAACTAGGTATAGAGATATCGACGATCAAACTTTGGATAAGTAAAATATCGCGCGACAAAGGGGATCGGTATCATTTGTAAATGGTTCATTTGATCATGAAGTCATCATTGAATATGTGGGATCCATTATGGATCTCCAGGTCCCGCTATTGGTTATTGATCGGAGAAGTGTCTCGATCATGTCTGCATAGTTCACGAACCGTAGGGTGACACACTTAAGGTTCGATGTTGTTTTAAGTAAATATGGAATATGGAATGGAGTTCGAATATTGTTCGGAGTCTTGGATGGGTTCCAGGAAATCACGAGGAGTTCCGGAATGGTCCGGAGAATAAGATTCATATATGGGAAGTCACATTCAAGTTTGGGAATGGTCCGGTGAATTTATGGAAGGTTCCGGAAGGTTCTAGAATCATCTGGAACAATTCATTATGGCAGGTAGAGTCCCGGAAGGACTCCACCAGCCTTAGCCAACCCACCAAGTGGGAAGGTGGATTCCATGGTGGACTCTACCATCTTGGCCGGCTACATAAGAAGGAAAGGAAGAAATCCCTCTTCCTCTAGATGTTCCAATTTTGGTAAGTTTTGGAGTTGGACTTCAATGTGGTTTTGGGTGAACCCTAGGTTTTCCACCTACATAAAGGGGAGAGGAGGGGAGGGGCCGGTTACCTCAACTTGGCCGCACCACCAAGGGCACCAAGAGCCGGCGCCCAACTCCTCCCTGTCAACCCTAGCCTCTCCTCATCATATCTTCTGCAAGGTTTTGGCGAAGCCCTGCCGGAGTTCTCCACCACCACCGTCACCACGTTGTCGTGCTGGCGGGATTCTGAGGAGGATCTACTACTTCCACTTCCCACTGGAATGGGGAGAAGCATGTCTTCATCGACACCATACGTGTGACCTAGTGCGGAGGTGCTGCATGTTTGTGGCACCATCAAGATCTTCTACGCGCTTTTGAAAGCGGCAAGTGATCGACTACATCATCCACGAGATTTATCTCGTTAACGTTTATCGATCTTCGAGGGTATGATGATCTCATCTCGTTGCTACCATCTACTAGATTAGATATTGGCTTGTTATTCGTTCTTGCGGTAGGAATTTTTTTGTTTTCTATGCTTCGAATCCCTACACTTGGGATATGAAATTTTCTAATTGATCTAATCATATCGTGCAAGGGGTGCTAGAATTACAGCCATATCCACCGCAATAGATTTTGCGGGAACGTAAATTCTTGGATTTATCGGTGTATAGAGCATATTAACTCTCTTTCACCGGAAGGGAGGCCAAACTCCAACGCTTCCATGTACCATAGTTGTGCATCATAAAACTTTATTCTCCTACTTGCTGATGACTCCTCACAGTGTTGTGCTCCATCCCTCGATGACAAAAAGGATATGGCAAACTATCCATCTGATCCCATAACTCACCTGCCACCCAGTGCTGATCTGATCCCATACAATATGTTGTGCCCATAGCGTGAGTACGCGGTGATTGGTGGAAATATTCCCATCATCTGCCACGACTGGTAGATTGTGTTGTTGGAGTGAGATCCAAGTTAAGAACTCTTTCAAAGTATGGTTTATTAAAAGCTGAAAATTTATGACTGTTTAGCCTGGCCATTTGACTACATCATCTCTATCATAAATCTAAGAGAGAAATTATCATTTGAAAGCTAGAATTTGAGAAAACATTTGACAAAGTTGAGTATATAGTGCTATCATGTTTATGCTTCAGCACAAGGGATTTGGAGAAAAATGGATTAAGTGTAGTCTATTCACTACATCAACTTCTATTCTATTAAATGGAGTGTCTAGCAAAAAAAATCTACAAAACGGGTGTGAGACATGGTGATCCACTTTCTTCCTTGTTATTTGTCTCAGCTGCTGAACGCATTTAGCATGTGATCAGTGATGCTTGGCATTCTGGTCATCTTGACCTTCCTATGACAAATTAATTTTGATTGGATTATCCAATTATACAGTGTGCCGATGACACACCACTGATACGTCCAATTTGCATCACTATTTTATATCATAATTTGCTGTTATTCATTGATATATTTCATATTGGGACACATTACTTATGTTATTTCATCTATTTTGCATGTTTCATCATTATTGGAGGATCGAACACCGGAGCCAGGATTCTGCTGGAAAAAGCACCGTCAGAACGCAATATTTCGGAAGATCAACTCTGGAAGGAAATTATACCAAAAATCCTATTTTTCAAGATGACGAAGGGAGCCAGAAGGAGGAGCCAGGAGCAGCCAGGGTGGGCCCACACCCTAGGGCGGCGCGGCCCAGGCCCTGGCCGCGCCGGCCTGTGGTCTGGGGGGCCCACGACCCTTTTCGCCTCCTTTTCTTCGCCAAACCCTTCGTCCCGAAGACCTAAGCCACAGAGGGTACCTCGCGAAGAGTTACAGCCGCCTCTGCGGGGCGGAGAACACCAGAGAGAAAAGAGCTCTCCGGCGGGCAGGAATCCGCTGGGGAAATTCCCTCCGGGAGGGGGAAATCGACGCCATCATCACCGTCATCGAGCTGGACTTCATCGCCATCACCATCATCATCATCTCCACCATCATCACCGCCGTCATCACCGCTGGACACCGTCACCGCCGTAGCAATTTGGGTTTGATCTTGATTGTTTGATAGGGGAAACTCTCCCGGTATCGATTCCTACTTGTTGTTGATGCTATTGAGTGAAACCATTGAACCAAGTTTATGTTCAGATTGTTATTCATCATCATATCACCTCTGATCATGTTCCATATGATGTCTCGTGAGTAGTTCGTTTAGTTCTTGAGGACATGGGTGAAGTCTAAATGTTAGTAGTGAACTATGGTTGAGTAATATTCAATGGTGTGATATTTAAGTTGTGGTGTTATTCTTCTAGTGGTGTCATGTGAACGTCGACTACATGACACTTCACCATTTATGGGCCTAGGGGAATGCATCTTGTATTCGTTTGCTAATTGCGGGGTTGCCGGAGTGACAGAAACCTAAACCCCGTTGGTATATCGATGCAGGAGGGATCGCAGGATCTCAGAGTTTAAGGCTGTGGTTAGATTTATTCTTAATTACTTTCTTGTAGTTGCGGATGCTTGCAAGGGGTATAATCACAAGTATGTATTAGTCCTAGGAAGGGCGGTACATTAGCATAGGTTCACCCACACAACACTTATCACAACAATGAAGATTATTTAGCCGTATGTAGCGAAAGCACTAGACTAAAATCCCGTGTGTCCTCGAGAACGCTTGGTCATTATAAGTAAACAAACCGGCTTGTCCTTTGTGCTAAAAAGGATTGGGCCACTCGCTGCAATTATTACTCTCGCACTTTACATACTCGTACTTTATTCAACTGTTACATCAAAACCCCCTGAATACTTGTCTGTGAGCATTTACAGTGAATCCTTCATCGAAACTGCTTGTCAACACCTTCTGCTCCTCGTTGGGATCGACATTCTTACTTATCGAAGATACTACGATACACCCCCTATACTTGTGGGTCATCAAGACTATTTTCTGGCGCCGTTGCCGGGGAGTGAAGCGCTATTGGTAAGTGGAATTGGTAAGGAAAACCTTTACTGTTGTGCTGATTTTATTTCTGCCTGCTGCTATAAGTCATTATGGAGAGATCTTCTCTTCATTCTCTATTTGGGAAATCTACTACTACTGCAACGGTAGTGGATGAAGCGCCAGGTGAGGAAGTGATACCATATAAAATACCTATGAAAATTATTGAACGTGTTATGGATAACCGCTATGAAGGGGATGGAACTGTCCATCCTGGTGATCATTTACTATTTTTGCATGAATTATGCGGGTTATTCAAATGTGCAGGTATTGCTATGGATGAAGTGAGGAAGAAACTATTCTCTTTATCGCTGTCCGGTAAGGCGGCGCATTGGTATAAATTACTGGATAATGGGGATTCTCTTGAATGGAATGATATTGTGCCCGGTTTTATTCTAAGTTCTATCCTCCAAGTGAAATTCATAAGGATCTGAATCGCATATATAATTTTTGGCCTCATGATGGAGAGAGTATTGCCCAAGCTTGGGGGAGATTGAAGTCTTTAATGCTCAAATGCCCCATTCATGAGCTTCCTGGTAATGTTATTATTGATAATTTCTACGCAAGACTTTCTTTTCAAGACAAGACCTTGCTGGATACTTCTTGTTTTGGATCATTTACACGCAACAAGGAAGAGTTTAAAAGGGACCTTCTTGATCGAATCCAAGAAAATACTGAAGGTTGGGAGAACGACAAGGATAGAGAATCAGGTATAATTTATGATTATAAATGCATTGAAGCTTTTATGGATCTTGATAAATTTCGTAATATGAGTGCTACATATGGTCTTGATTCTCAAGTTGTCAGTAAATCTTTATAAAGCTTTTGCCTCTCATTATGAATTGCCAAAGAAGAATTTTGATAAGTATCATGAACCGTATAAAGATAAAATTGATTCATCTATTAATAAATGTGTTGTAGTTGAAACTGCTGATCGTGTTATTCCTGAAGTTTATATTGAAAAAACTCCTTTCCTGCCAAAATGAAAGAGTACTCTGTTATAAATAGTGCGGTTCATAAAAGTGAAAAGAAACACCGTAGAACCTGAAGAACAAATAAAAATTGAACCTATTGTTGCAATAGTTAAAGATCTTGTGACTGAAAATGTGGAGGATGGTCATATTATTTTCTGTGAAGATGCTTCTAATATTGTTTCACATCCTAATAAACCCAAACAAGCTAGTGTTCCTATGATGTCTGTTAGAATTGGTGATCATTGCTATTATGGATTATGTGATATTGGTGCAAGTGTTAGTGCTATTCCGTATGAGCTTTACACGGAGATTATGCACGAAATTGATTCTTGTGAACTTGAAGATATTGATGTGGTTATTCAGCTGGCTAATAGAGAAACTATTTCTCCAATTGGTATTGTTCGAGATGTGGAAGTTTTATGCGGTAAGATTAAATATCCTGCTGACTTTTTGGTACTTGGTTCTGCTGCTAGTGATTATTGTCCTATTATTTTTGGTAGACCTTTTCTAAATACTTGTGGAGCTATTATAGATTGCAAGAAAGAGAAAATTTTGACTAAATTTGCTGGTGAATCTTATGAGTTTAACTTCTCTAAATTTACTAAAACTCCTTATAAAGCTGATTTGCCTAGTAATGATATTAAAATGGAGCAATGTGCATCTATTGTTCTTGTTCCTAATAATCCTTTGCAGCAACATTTAGAGGATAGCGAGCGAAATTTTTAGGAAAGAAAGAGATGAGCTTGAGGAAATTTTTCTTCGCCAACCTATTCTCAAGCATGATTTACCGGTGGAAGATTTGGGTACAACACCGCCACCAAAGGAAGATCCTGTTTTTGATTTAAAGCCTTTACCTGATAATCTTAAATATGCTCATATTGATGATAAGAAAATATATCCTGTTATTATTAGTTCTAAGCTTTCAGGAGATTGAGGAAGAAAGGTTATTGGAAATATTGAAGAAGCATCGAGGCGCTATTGGCTACACTCTTGATGATTTGAAGGGGATTTCTCCTTCTATTTGCCAACATGCTATTAATATGGAAGATGATGCAAAGCCTGTTGTTGAACCTCAGCGTCGTCTAATTCCAAAGATGAAGGAAGTGGTAAGGAATGAGGTATTACGACTCCTTGAAGCTGGTATTATATATCCTATTGCTGATAGTAGATGGGTTAGTCACGTACCTTTGTGTTCCCAAGAAAGGAGGTATGACTGTTGTGCCTAATGATAATGATGAGCTCATTCCTCAAAGAGTAGTTGTAGGGTATAGAATGTGCATTGATTTTCGAAAAGTTAATAAAGTTACTAAAAAGGATCATTACCCTTTACCATTTATTGATCAAATGCTAGAAAGATTGTCTAAAAATACTCATTTTTGCTTTCTTGATGGTTATTCTGGGTTTTCACAAATTGCTGTTAAAGCTAAAGATCAAGAGAAAACCACCTTTACTTGTCCTTATGGAACTTATGCTTATAGACGCATGCCTTTTGGTTTATGTAATGCTCCTACTACTTTTCAAAGATGCATGTCTGCTATTTTTCATGGTTTTTGTGAAAGTATTGTAGAGGTATTCATGGATGATTTTTCCGTCTATGGAAATTCTTTTGATAGCTGCTTGCGAAATCTTGATAAAGTTTTGCGAGAGATGTGAAGAAACTAACCTTGTTCTTAATTGGGAGAAATGCCACTTTATGGTTAATGAAGGAATTGTATTGGGACATAAAATTTCTGAGAGAGGTATTGAAGTTGATAGAGCTAAAGTTGAAGCAATTGAGAAGATGCCCTATCCGAGGGACGTTAAAGGTATTCGTAGTGTTCTTGGTCATGCTGGGTTTTATAGGAGATTTATTAAAGATTTCTCCAAGATTTCAAAACCTCTTACTAATCTTCTTCAAAAAGATGTACCATTTGTTTTTGATGATGATTGTAAGGAAGCTTTTGAAACTCTTAAGAAAGCCTTAACAACTGCTCCTATAGTTGAACCTCCTGATTGGAACTTACCCTTTGAAATTATGTGTGATGCTAGTGATTTTCTTTGTAGGCGCTGTTCTTGGACAGCGGGTAGATAAAAAACTGAATGTTATTCATTATGCTAGTAAAACTCTTGATGCTGCTCAGAGAAATTATGCTACAACTGAAAAAGAATTATTAGCTGTAGTCTTTGCTTGTGATAAATTCAGATCTTATATTGTTGATTCAAAAGTTACCATTCATACTGATCATGCTGCAATTAGATACCTAATGACAAAGAAAGATGCTAAGCCTAGGCTTATTAGATGGGTGCTTCTTTTGCAAGAATTTGATCTACATATTGTAGACAGGAAAGGTCTTGATAATCCTGTTCTTGACAATTTGTCTAGATTGGAAAATATTGCTTATGATCCTGTTCCTGTTAATGATAGTTTTCCAAATGAACAATTGGCTGTAATAAAGGTGAGCTCGCGAGACAGTCCTTGGTATGCTGATTATGCTAACTTTATTGTTTCCAAGTACTTGCCTCCAACCTTTTCAGCTCAGCAAAGGAGGAAATTCTTTTATGATTTGAGGCATTATTTCTGGGATGACCCACACTTATATAAAGAAGGAGTGGATGGTATTATGCGAAGATGTGTTCCCGAATATGAACAACAGGAGATATTGAGTAAATGTCATGGTAGTGCTTATGGAGGACATCACGCCGGAGAAAGAACCGCGCAAAGGTTCTACAATCAGGTTTTATTGGCCAACTCTCTTCAAAGATGCGAGAAAGTTTATTTTATCTTGTGATGAATGCCAAAGGGTTGGTAATATCTCCAGGCAATGAAATGCCCATGAATTATACTCTTGTTATTGAACCGTTTGATTGTTGGGGATTTGACTTCATGGGACCTTTTCCGTCTTGAAGGTAACACTCATATACTTGTTGCTGTTGATTATGTTACTAAATGGGTGGAAGCTATACCTACAAAAAGTGCTGATGGTGAGACCTCTTTAAGAATGCTCTTAGATATTATTTTTCCTAGATTTGGAGTACCTAGATATATTATGACCGATGGAGGTTCTCACTTTATTCATGGAGGTTTTAGAAAAACTCTTGCTAGGTATGGTATTAATCATAGAATTGCTTCTGCTTATCATCCTCAAACTAGTGGTCAAGTAGAATTATCAAATAGAGAGATTAAATCTATCTTGCAAAAGACTCATTAATAAAACCAGAAAGAATTGGGCTAGTAAATTGAAGGATGCACTTTGGGCTTATAGAACTGCTTATAAAAATCCCATGGGAATGTCACCTTATAAAATGGTTTATGGGAAAGCTTGTCATTTACCTTTAGAACTAGAGCACAAAGCTTATTGGGCTGTTAGAGAATTAAATAAAGATCCTAAACTTGCCGGTGATAAGAGATTGTTGCAATTGAGTTCTCTAGATGAATGGAGAAGTGAAGCTTATGAAAATGCTAAACTCTTTAAAGAGAAAGTTAAAAAATGGCATGATAGGAGGATTATCAAAAGAGAATTTAATATTGGGGATAAAGTCCTATTGTATCGGTCTCGTCTCAGATTCTTTGCAGGGAAATTACTCTCGAAATGGGAAGGACCATATGTTGTCGAGGAGGTGTATCGTTCGGGAGCAATCAAAATTAGCTCTCTCCAAGGCAATGCTACGCAAGTGGTGAATGGACAAAGACTCAAGCATTATATCTCGGGTGATTCTTATAATGTTGATGTTGATATTATTCAAGTGGAAACACCGGAGGATTTCATCAAAGGGCAAATTGACAATCCGCCAGAACTCGACTTTGAATAGGTAACAGTACTGGTAATGAAAAGTACGCAATTTACTTTCCGAACTATATTTTTGCTGTTTTTGGAAAATATGAGAAATTACGAGTTCGAAACGGAGTGGAAAGGACGCACGAGGCGCGGCACCATAGGCCCGCGCGGCCAAGCTGGGCCCGCGCCGCCCTATGGTTTGGCCGCCCCGTCGCCTCTTTCCGACTCTGGTTCGATCTAGTACTTTCCTTATGTCGTGAAAAATTTTGCTATATAATCCCCCGGACCCCTGGAGGTCCGTATATCGTGTTTTCGACGTGTTTTGTTTCGAGCTGTTTGCCGGGATTTGCTTCGGATCTAGAGCCATCATGTCTTCATCGGAAACTCCGAAGGACAGCTCCAGCAAGGATGTTGGCAACTTGTACATGGAGGAGCTGAGGATGCACCCTAAGGAGTTGCTACTCGTTGAAGGAGAACTGCAGGTCAAGGATGTTCAAGGTCCTAAAGGAGAAGGAAGCCTGGAAGACAGGATGGAGAAGCTAGAACAAGAGGTTTTCAAGTACAAGAAGATGGCTGAGCGTGAGGTGGATATCTTCCACGGGATTGTGTCTGAACTCATTGCCGAACACGAGAAGGAAAGCGCAAAGCTTTGGAGCGACATCCTCTCACTTCACGACACCACCAACAAGCTCCAAGCACAACTCTATGATTTTCGAATCAGAACCGTGAGTATGAAAACAGGTTTAAATACATAAGTCGTCTTTGCTAGTTTCGGGATCCCCGAGACCAAGATGTCGTTTCTTGATGGAGAGCCTCTTCCTTGGAAGTTTGATGACGGGAATTCATCACCACCATCTCCGCAGAGTAATTCATCATCGGTATTGGCATCCCCTTGGTTTGTTCCAAGCTTGGGGAGTGCCGCGGTATCACATTATCACTACCTTTTACTTTTATTGTCAAGTAGTGTCATATCATGAGTAGGGAAGTTATCGTATAAGATGGGCTGCGTTTGGAAGTATCTCTCCTTTAGTTGGTTATCTATGTATCCCTTGGTGTGAGTTATCGTTATGGAATATTAATGAGAAGTCTTATCATTTACATATTGCACATCTTATTTTAGTTTGCAATCTCTATGATTCATCTTGTTGTTAGTATTGGTATCACTTTGGGAGCATTGAATAAATCTATTTGGTTTTGGCAAACTTAGCATTGGTCAATAGCAACAACACTTTGAGGTTTAAATAGAAAAGAGAAATACATGTAGTTGTTTCATTGTCTTTCTTGTTAGCTCATAGCTTATTATTCTGAAGTTAAAATTGTTTGTGCTTATAAGGAAGATGCATGATTGTTTCTACCATATGTATATTTGTTTGTTTCCCTCGGCTCTTATGCTTGCTAATTAACCTTGCTAGCCAAAGACCTGTACTGAGAGGGAATACTTCTCGTGCATCCAAACCTTAACCCAAACCTATGCCATTTGTGTCCACCATACCTACCTACTACATGGTATTTTCCGCCATTCCAAGTAAATACTTCATGTGCTACCTTTAAACAATTCAAAACTTAGTATCTCTTATTTGTGTTAATGTTTCATAGCTCATGAGGAAGTATGTGGTGTTTTATCTTTCAATCTTGTTGGGCAACTTCCACCAATGGACTAGTGGCCTCATCCGCTTATCCAATAATTTTGCAAAAAGAGCTGGCAATGGGATTCCCAGTCCCAAATTAATCAAACTAAATAGACACTCCTCCATGGTATGTGATTGATGGACGGCACCCGAAGGATTCGGTTAGCCATGGCTTGTGTAAGCAAAGGTTGGGGGGGAGTGTCATCATCATAATAAAACAAAGTAAAAAGGCACTCCTTCATGGTATGAGATTGTTGGCAGGCACCCGAGGATTCGGTTAGCCATGGTTTGTGAAAGAAAGGTTGGAAGGAGTGCCACACAAAATGAAAATAATATGGGAGCCGCTCTTAGGAGGTTGTCCGGCAAGGGGTTAGAGTACCCGCTACCGATCGTTGACAACAACAAACACCTCTCAAAATGTTACTTTTATTATCTCTATATGATTTCAAAACTGAAAAAGCTCTAGCACATGATTTAATCCCTGCTTCCCTCTGCGAAGGGCCTGTCTTTTACTTTATGTTGAGTCAGTAAACCTATTTCTCTCCATCTCAAGCAAGCATTTGAGTAGTTGTGATCAAACCATTATATTGTGATTTGCTACATCATGTCTTTTATTCTTCCTTGTTTAGTACGAGTTTTATCTGAATGAATATAGCTTTGCAAGTTATCAATGATCATGAGAAGACCATTATGATTGAGTATGCAAGTTGTGCCTTATAAACTTTAACATGAGAGCGCTGCTCAATGAGATAAATATAATCTGTTAATTGTTCTCTGACCAAGAACGAAGTTTGCCATCACCAATTATGATTTCTCATGCACCTTTACTTGTGATTACCCTATACTTGTTTCAATGTGAGTTATAAGAGGTTGTCTACTATAATGTCCTGTGTGAATGAATATGATGCTTCTTGTCCGTATTTTATTTATCGACTCTTCACTCCATAAACATGTGGTCATGTCTATCGAGCTCAGTTTCGCTTGGGGACAAGCGAAGTCTAAGCTTGGGGGGAGTTGATACGTCCAATTTGCATCACTATTTTATATCATAATTTGCTGTTATTCATTGATATATTTCATATTGGGACACATTACTTATGTTATTTCATCTATTTTGCATGTTTCATCATTATTGGAGGATCGAACACCGGAGCCAGGATTCTGCTGGAAAAAGCACCGTCGAACGCAATATTTCGGAAGATCAACTCACTGGAAGGAAATTATACCAAAAATCCTATTTTTCAAGATGACGAAGGGAGCCAGAAGGAGGAGCCAGGAGCAGCCAGGGTGGGCCCACACCCTAGGGCGGCGCGGCCCAGGCCCTGGCCGCGCCGGCCTGTGGTCTGGGGGGCCCACGACCCTTTTCGCCTCCTTTTCTTCGCCAAACCCTTCGTCCCGAAGACCTAAGCCACAGAGGGTACCTCGCGAAGAGTTACAGCCGCCTCTGCGGGGCGGAGAACACCAGAGAGAAAAGAGCTCTCCGGCGGGCAGGAATCCGGCGGGAAATTCCCTCCGGGAGGAAATCAACGCCATCGTCACCGTCATCGAGCTGGACATCATCGCCATCACCATCATCATCATCTCCACCATCATCACCGCCGTCATCACCGCTGGACACCGTCACCGCCGTAGCAATTTGGGTTTGATCTTGATTGTTTGATAGGGGAAACTCTCCCGGTATCGATTCCTACTTGTTGTTGATGCTATTGAGTGAAACCATTGAACCAAGTTTATGTTCAGATTGTTATTCATCATCATATCACCTCTGATCATGTTCCATATGATGTCTCGTGAGTAGTTCGTTTAGTTCTTGAGGACATGGGTGAAGTCTAAATGTTAGTAGTGAACTATGGTTGAGTAATATTCAATGGTGTGATATTTAAGTTGTGGTGTTATTCTTCTAGTGGTGTCATGTGAACGTCGACTACATGACACTTCACCATTTATGGGCCTAGGGGAATGCATCTTGTATTCGTTTGCTAATTGCGGGGTTGCCGGAGTGACAGAAACCTAAACCCCCGTTGGTATATCGATGCAGGAGGGATCGCAGGATCTCAGAGTTTAAGGCTGTGGTTAGATTTATTCTTAATTACTTTCTTGTAGTTGCGGATGCTTGCAAGGGGTATAATCACAAGTATGTATTAGTCCTAGGAAGGGCGGTACATTAGCATAGGTTCACCCACACAACACTTATCACAACAATGAAGATTATTTAGCCGTATGTAGCGAAAGCACTAGACTAAAATCCCGTGTGTCCTCGAGAACGCTTGGTCATTATAAGTAAACAAACCGGCTTGTCCTTTGTGCTAAAAAGGATTGGGCCACTCGCTGCAATTATTACTCTCGCACTTTACATACTCGTACTTTATTCAACTGTTACATCAAAACCCCCTGAATACTTGTCTGTGAGCATTTACAGTGAATCCTTCATCGAAACTGCTTGTCAACACCTTCTGCTCCTCGTTGGGATCGACATTCTTACTTATCGAAGATACTACGATACACCCCCTATACTTGTGGGTCATCAACCACTTCTCGAGATAAGCTTGCCAAACTTAAAAATGTCCTAGATAAAATTTCATTTTCGTCTGGCCTTAACATAAAATATACACTAGTAGAAAACCTCTCATCCATCTAAGCCTTTAGTACCGGTTCCCTTACGAACCGGTACGAAAGGCATTATTAATACCGGTTCCAGGGGTGGGACATCTATACCGGTTTGTTATGGACCTTTAATACCGGTTCGTGTTACGAACCGGTATGAAAGGTTTTCTGCCCAGTTTCCAGGCGGTGGTGGGGCCAAGGCTGCACCTTTAGTACCGGTTCATGTAAGGAACCGGTACTAAAGGGTCCATGCCCTATATCAGCGCGCCGCCGCGCGCCCGAGCTCCCTGCATATCTCATTTCCTTCTCATCCTCTCTCACATTTCCAAATATTTTGCACCTCTCACACTCCAATAATTTTCATTTTTCTCCACCATTTTAACAAGATTAACGGCATACATCTAACCAAGGGTTAGCAATATCATCCTTCCTTCCGGCGTTTCTAATTTAGCTCATTTCTTTGGTAGTTTTAACTCGTACTATTTTTCTAGTGCAAGCAAGGTGTTCGATGAAATGCCTAAGTTAGTGATTTTATTTTTTTATATGCAATTTGAGCTGAAATTATGGTATGTTTTGTAGGCTTTAATTAGTATCATCCCCGTCCTTACCACCGTCGATCGCCAGCGTCGTCCCCTAGCCGGCACGGTACCACCTCGGTGAGCCCCTCTTCTTTTTTATAAAAACAATTAGTTTTATGTGATGAACTTGAATATTAATTAAGTTGGTCACTCATATAAAATGCAGATGAGTCGACAATGGATGTACGGTGACCGGTGCCATCCCGAGTTCATTAATGGCATGCATTATTTTCTCAATGTGGCTGAGGAAAACAGGCGGTCGAATGGTTTCATGTATTGTCCATGTAGTTCCTATAAGAATATGAAGGATTACTCTACCTCGAAGACCCTTCACGTCCACCTGCTGGAGAATGGTTTCATGCCCAGCTATAACTGTTGGACCAAGCACGGAGAAAGAGGGGTTATATTGGAAGACAACGAAGAAGAAGAGGATAGTGACAACTATCCCTTATTCACTGAAGACGGTGATAGTAGAATGGGGGAAGACGAAGCTGAAGAAGAGCCCATTTTCGATGAGCCGATTTTTGACGACCCGGATGACGATTTGGGTCGGGCCATTCTTGATGCGAAGATGAACTGCGGAAATGAAAAGGAGAGATTGAAGTTGGAGAAAATGTTAGAGGATCACAACAAACTGTTGTACCCAAATTGCGAAAATGGTCAGAAAAAGCTGGGTACCACGCTGGAATTGCTGCAGTGGAAGGCAGAGAATGGTACTTCTGACAAGGGATTTGAAAAGTTGCTGAAAATAATAAAGAAGATGCTTCCAGGGGAGAACGTGTTGCCCTCTAGCATGTACGAAGCAAAGAAGGTTGTCTGCCCTCTAGGATTAGAGGTGCAGAAGATACATGCATGCATCAATGACTGCATCCTCTACCACGGGGAGTACGAGAATTTGAATGCATGCCCGGTATGTAGTGCATTGAGGTATAAGATCAGGCGAGATGACCTTGGCGATGTTGAGGGCGAGTCCACCCCCAGGAAGAGGGTTCCTGCGAAGGTGATGTGGTATGCTCCTATAATACCACGGTTGAAACGTTTGTTCTAGAACAAAGAGCATGCCAAGTTGTTGCGATGACACAAAGAGGACCGTAAGAAAGATGTGCTGCTGAGACACCCCGCTGACGGGTCGCAATGGAGAAAAATCGACAGAGAGTTCAAGTCATTTTCAGATGACGCAAGGAACTTAAGATTTGGTCTAAGTACAGATGGCTTTAATCCTTTCGGGGAGCAGAGCTCCAGTCATAGCACCTGGCCAGTGACTCTATGTATCTATAACCTTCCTCCTTGGTTGTGCATAAAGCGGAAGTTCATTATGATGCCAGTGCTCATCCAGGGCCCGAAGCAACCCGGCAACGACATTGATGTGTACCTGAGGCCATTGGTTGAAGAACTTTTAGAGTTGTGGCGTGACGAAGGTGTACCTGTGTGGGATGAGCACGAACAAAAGTAATTTAACCTACGAGCGGTGTTATTTGTAACCATCAATGATTGGCTTGATCTTGGTAACATTTCAGGGCAGTCAAACAAGGGATACAATGCATGCACACACTGTTTAGGTGAGACTGATAGTAATTATTTGGGGAACAAGAATGTGTACCTGGGGCATCGTCGATTTCTTCCAAAACAACATCATGTAAGAAAGAGAGGAAAGCATTTCGGAGGTGAGGCAGATAACCGAACGAAGCCTACCCGCCCTACTGGGGAAGTTATATATGATATGGTCAAGGATTTAAAAGTGATCTTTGGAAAGGGTCCCGGCGGACAATCATTCGCATGATGTTGACGGACACGTACCCATGTGGAAGAAGAAGTCGATATTTTGGGAGCTACCCTACTGGAAATTCTTAGAGGTTCACTCTGCAATCGACGTGATGCACGTGACGAAAAATCTTTGCGTGAACCTGCTAAACTTCTTGGGCGTGTATGGGAAGACAAAAGATACACCGGATGCACGGCAGGACCAGCAAAGTATCCACGAAGGAAACAACCTGAATCCAGAGAAGTATCAAGGTCCTGCCAGCTACGCTCTTACCAAAGAGGAGAAGGAAATCTTTTTTGAAGTCCTGAGTAGCATCAAGGTCCCGTCTAGCTTCTCGTCGAATATAAAGGGAATAATAAACATGTCGGAGAAAAAGTTTCAAAACCTAAAGTCTCATGACTGCCACGTGATTATGACACAATTACTTCCGGTTGCATTGAGGGGGCTTCTACCGGAAAATGTTCGAGTACCCATTGTGAAGCTATGTGCGTTCCTCAATGCAATTTCTCAGAAGTTGATCAATCCACTTACTCTACAAAATTTACAGAAGGATGTGGTCCAATGTCTTGTCAGCTTCGAGTTGGTGTTCCCACCATCCTTCTTCAATATTATGACACATCTCCTAGTTCACCTGGTCGAAGAGATTGGCGTTCTCGGTCCTGTATTTCTACACAACATGTTCCCCTTTGAGAGATTCATGGGAGTCTTAAAGAAGTATGTTCATAGCCGTGCTAGGCCAAAAGGAAGCATCTCCAAGGGCTATGGAACAGAGGAGGTCATTGAGTTTTGTGTTGACTTTATTCCTGACCTTAAGCCGATCGGTGTTCCTGAATCGCGCTATGAGGGGAGACTGCGTGGAAAAGGCACGCTAGGAAAGAAATCAGCAACGTGTATGGACGGACATTCTTTCACTCAAGCACACTACACAGTTCTACATAATTCCATCTTGGTGGCTCCGTACAAAGAGGAACACAAGGATATCTTACGCTCTAAATACCCGGAGCAACGTGAAGATTGGATTGATGGAGAACACATGAAGACTTTCGGCGGTTGGTTGCAAACACGTCTCATGAATGTCACCGATGACGAGCAGTTGTACTTGTTGGCCAAGCAACCATCTTCTACTCTATCAACTTTTCAAGGGTACGAGATTAATGGGAACACATTTTACACTTTCGCCCAAGACAAAAAGAGCACCAACCAAAACAGTGGTGTCCGCTTTGATGCAGAAGATGGCAATGGGAACAAGGTCACATATTATGGGTACATAGAGGAGATATGGGAACTTGACTATGGACCTAATTTCAAGGTCCCTTTGTTCCGGTGCAAATGGTTCAACCTGAAAGACAGGGTACATGTAGACCCGCAGTACGGAATGACTACAGTGGATTTCAAGAATCTAGGGTACGACACCGAACCATTCGTCCTAGCCAGTGAAGTGGCTCAGGTTTTTTATGTGAAGGATATGTCTAGCAAACCGAAAAAAGAAAAGAAAGGCAAGAGGACACATCATACGATGAGCCAAAGCGGCACATAGTTCTTTCAGGAAAAAGAAACATCGTGGGAGTAGAGGACAAGACAGACATGTCAGAAGATTATAATAAGTTTGACGATATTCCACCCTTCAAGGTAAAAATTGACCCAAGCATCATCTTAAACAATGAAGATTGTCCATGGTTGCATCGCAGTAAGAAGAAAGGGAAACAGACGAAGAAAACTCAGAAGACTAGCTAGCTACATATAGGGATCATAACTTGTGTATCTCAATATGGAAATCACTTTTGTGTAATGATGTTACTATATGTAAGATATTAATAATGGAGATGGTTGGCTTGTTTTACTAGTTAAGTAGCTTTCACGGGCTTGCAGGGAAATTTTTCCGAGGCGGAACTTCCGAATATGCCATATATAGGGCATGTGCACCAAGGGCATATTCGAGAAGTTCCGCCACGGGAGATTTCCCAACCCTTTCCCCAACATTGTTAGAGGAGATGGAGTCTTTCACGGGCTTGCAGGGAAACTTTTCCGAGGCGGAACTTCCGAAGATGCCATAGGGCGTGTGCACCAAGGGCATCTTCGACAAGTTCCGCCACGGGAGATTTCCCAACCCTTTCCCCAACATTGTTAGAGGATATGGAGTCTTCCACGGGCTTGCAGGGAAATTTTTCCAAGACGGAACTTCCGAAGATGCCATAGGGCCTGTGCACCAAGGGCATCTTCGACAAGTTCCGCCACGGGAGATTTCCCAACCCTTTCCTCCATCCATGGTGATGAAACTCTCCATCCATGTTGGCTTGTTGAGCTGCTTCCCATGGTGTATCGATGCTCCTTTTATAGGCACGGCGCCGCTTCTACTTTGTCTTCTTCTTCCTCCGACAGGGCGTCGTGCGCTACATACTTTAGCTCATCGAGCAGGGCGTCCTTATCCTGCCGACAGCTTTAGTACCGGTTGCACCCACCAACCGGTACTAAAGGTTACCCACGCGTCCTTATCCCACCGACAGGGCGTCGTGCGCTACATACTTTATCTCATCGAGCAGGGCATCCTTATCCTGCCGACAGCTTTAGTACCGGTTGCACCCACCAACCGGTACTAAAGGTTACCCACGCGTCCTTATCCCACCGACAGGGCGTCATGCGCTACATACTTTATCTCATCGAGCAGGGCGTCCTTATCCTGCCGACAGCTTTAGTACCGGTTGCACCCACCAACCGGTACTAAAGGTTTGCCTCTATCTTCCCGCCTATTTTCTTCCCGCGCTTTCCACCGGTTCCCGCCTCTGTCTTCCCGCCATTTTTTCACTATATATATGTAGGCTTGGCCACCATTTACATATCACATCTAGACTCATATCTGCAAACCTCATCATTCTCTCCCATGGCTTCCATCGCATCTCTAACCCCCCGGGAGGCGGAGGCGCTTTGCGCCTCGAACTACCCCTGCCCGCCGGGCTACCGCGTCCCGACCGGCTGGTTGCTAAGCGTCGGAGGCGTACCGGTCCTTCCAGTCCCTCTAGGTGTGGCGCGCGAGATGGCCATCACAAACCACTACTACTTCGAGATCACGCCAGAGCAGCGGAGGAATCCCGAGTGGCATCCCGACTACAGCCCGACTTGGGAAAGCTTCTTCATCAATCGGCGTGAGAGGGCGCTTGCCAGGCACGAGGAGGGCGGCCCACCTCCTTCGAACTTCAACGAGGCCGGCCGTCGGCTGTGGTGGCGCGGTCGGACTCTCCAGGGTGTCATGGCCTACCGTGGCCCCCGCCTGCGCTACCCTCAGTCCCAGCCCACGCGTGCTCTCCCGCCGAGGTTCGACTACCGCGACCCCGATGCCAGCGACGATGATGACGGCGACTACGACGACTACATTGGCGAGTACTATAGGGCTAGGCACGAGTATGACTGAATGACTCCAACAGTCAAATCTGGCCATGTATCTTAATTTTCAGTTTAGCTATGAACTTTTAATTCGAGTTCAATCGTAATAAAATTTTATTCCCGCCCTTTCTTTCCCGCATTTTTTCTCCCGTGCGGCGTCGTGGCGGGAAAGTTTCATTGATAAGAAATAGAAAACAAATAGAAATAGAAAACAAATAGAAAAGAAAATAAATAGAAAATAAAAAGAAAAGAAAAGAAAAGAAAAGAAACAGAAAATAAAATAAAATAAAAAAAGAAAAGAAAAAGAAACAGAAACAGAAAAAGAAAAGAAAAGAAAAGGAAAGAAAAAGAAAAGAAAAGGAAAAGAAATAGAAAAAATAGAAAAGAAAAGAAAAAGAAAAACAATAGAAAAAATAAATAGAAAAGAAAAGAAAAGAAACAGAAAAAGAAAAGAAACAACAAAAGAAACAACAAAAGAAACAACAAAAGAAAAAGAAAAAAATAGAAAAAATAAATAGAATAGAAAGAAATGAAAAAGAAACAGAAAAAGAAAAAAAAGAAACAGGAAAGAAAAAGAAAAGAAAAAGAAACAGCAAAAGAAAAACAAAAGAAACTTAAAAGAAAAACAAAAACAAAAAAAACCTCTCGTACCGGTTGGTACCACCAACCGGTACAAAAGACCTTTCGTACCGGTGGGTACGAAAGGCCCTCTCCCCTGTTATGACTTAGGCGTTGGCAAAAATTTGCCAAATCACTCAACACCGCCGCCGCGCGCCAGAGACAGGCCGATCGAGAGCTCCCCGTCGCCGACGCCATAGCCGCCGCCGTCGCCGTAGCCATCGCCCTCGCAGTAGCCGCCGCCGTCGCCCTAACCGAAGCCGCCGCCATCGTCGCCGCGTCGCCCGCCGCTCCACCTCTCCCCGCGCCGGCAACGATCGAGGTGAGCACCCCTCCTCTCCCTCCCTCGCCTCGCCTCCCTCGCGTCGCCTCCCTGGCCGCCGCGCGCCTCGCCGGGAGGAGCCCGCGTGCGCGTCGACTGCTGCGCCGCGGTCGCCGCCGGCCTCCCCTCACGCACTCCCGCAGGGTGTTCGAGGAAATGTGTGTGAGGCGGTTGGAGTTGAGGAAGATGGCGTCGAGCGGGCGGTCGAAGAGCGCCGGCGGGATGGGGCCCTCGAAGTCGTTGAAGCGGAGGTCGAGGTACTTGAGGGAGGGGAGGGCGAGGACGACGGCCGGGAAGGCACCGACGAAGCGGTTGTTGCTGATGTCGAGCTCGTGGAGGAGGCGCAGGTGGAGGAAGGTGTCCGGGAGCACGCCGCAGAAGCGGTTGGAGTTGAGGTGGAGGAGGGCCAGGTCCGGGAGGCTGGCCGGGAGGGTGGCGGGGAGGAAGCCCGCGATGTCGGCGTGGTTGAGGTCGAGGCCGGCAACGACGAGCACGGCGCCGTCGGCTGGGTGCGGCGCGCAGCTAGTAGACGCCGTTGTAGGCGCAGACGTTGGGGCCCGCCCAGTTGGCGGTGAAGTTGGTCGGGTCGGAGAAGATGGCGGTGCGGCGCCAGGTTTGGAGGGCGATGTAGGCGGCGCGGAGGCCTCGTCTGCGGGCGCCATGACCACCATGTTAGGCAGGCATGCCATGTAGGTGACGTCGAATGCGCCGCAGTGCGTGGGGCCGTCCGCGCCGACGAGCCCCGCCCTGTCCATTTAGAAAAGATCACAAAATGCCATTTTGAGCATTTTTTAGTAATAGAAAATTCTTTAGTAATAGCAAATTCTTTAGCAAGTTAGCAAATGAAATGATGAAATGCAGTAGCAAATTCTTGGTTCATTTAACTATAGTTCTCTGGCTACAGTTGATTTCATGTCAGTTTAGAAAAGATCACAATCTCATGCCCATAAATATTTGATGTGCTCTGGTTCATAAAATGCCAGCAGTAGGTTTAGTAGTCATTTTTGAAAGGAAGGGCTAATGGAAAGTAACCTCTGGTTCATAAAATGCTACCAGATATTCTAACAATTTTTGCTCCGTTATGTTAAATAAATATGCATTCATACATTTTCTTTGTGTTCTTGAAACAGTAATGCATTCATACATTTAGTTAGCAGTAGTTAGTAGTATGCATAGATGATGTTGTATGCTTGTCAGTGTATCATTCTCTGGACACTAGGCAGTATGACTTTTTTATTTTAAATTCATTCTCTGGTTATGTAATTTGAGATGGGAATTGTTCATTTAAAACAATTGTTGCTGCTACTATTGTCTCTGGTTATATAACTTGAGTCATGTAATTTGAGATGGGAGGTTGGAGAAAATTCCTAGATGTATCAGGAAATCAGTATGATTGATGGTTGTGGTTACAGGTTGAATTTTTTTAGCAAATATATGATGTGTTTTTGCAAATATATGATGTGCTGTTGCAAATATATGATATTTGTCTCTGGTTATAAGTGCTGGTTATAGTTGCAGGGATATTTGCCGAATTTTTAGCAAAGGTCATGCCGAGTAGTGTTCTTAGGGTCGAGAAGAGCGAGAGGGGCGCGCCGCCGAGTAGTGTTAGGGTCGAGAAGAGCGAGAGGGCGCGCCGCCGAGTAGTGTTAGGGTCGAGAAGAGCGAGAGGAGGAGGGGGAACGCCGAGTAGTGTTAGGGTCGAGAAGAGCGAGAGGAGGAGGGGGAACGCCGAGTCCGTGACCGTGGCGCCGCGACTTCCAGTCAATTGTTATCCATCTAGCAATCTGTTATATGATCATGACATGATGAATGAAATACAATTGCTTTCTTAATTTTGTAGTGACATTGAGGTATGGAGGACGGCACCTTCGTCCGAGATGAGGAGGGGGAAGAAGCGGTGCAGAAATTGATCTATGAGAGTGCCCGTGGTCCGGAACCCGATGATGGAGATGACAACGAGTTCCAAGACTTTCTGAATGATTTCGACGAGGGAGTTGAATTTGAACAAGTTAGAAAAGACAATGAAGTGTCCATCACAAACTCCGGGGAGGTGTATATCTATGTATCAACTAGTCTATGTTCATCCCTAGATGCATTCATTTATTTGTATTGCACTTATTAACGAATAATTTTTTCTTTTAGCCTTCTGGATCATCGAGCAAGTCTGTTAGAACAAAACGAGGCTCAACGCGGGTGCTAAAGGGCGAGGGCAGGTTAGCCCTCACGGCATTCAAGGATAATGGTGAACCAGAGCATCCCAAGGAGTTTTGCCACAAATTTACAGTCAAGCCGGAGTTATTGTTAGGGACCATGTACCGATCAGCATTCAAGAGTGGCATAAGCCGAAGAACGCGGAGAGTGGTGCTAGTTATGTCAACGACACGATGAAAAAATTTCTTTGGGACACGCTACTGACAAAGTTCAGCCTACCGGAAGACATGACGGAAGGCCAGAAGAATAAAGTCAAGGAATGGACATTGAAGAAGATGGCCATACAATTCCAGACCTGGAAGAAAAATTTATGGGACAAATATAAGAATGAAGATCCAGTATTCGATGATAATCTAGTGAAGATAAAAGATCACTGGCCCGCATTTAAGGAGTATAAGCAATCGTCTACTTTTGTGTCCTGATCAAAGAAAAATACCGAAAATGCTTCAAAGAAGAAACTTCCGCATCATTTGGGGTCAGGTGGCTACAAGAGTGCCATTCCGAAGTGGACAGCGTTTGAGAATAAACTGATGAATGCAGGAATCACTCCACAGACATGGGACTGGCCCGAACGGTCCAAGTTCTGGTTGTTCGCTCATGGGGCAGGGTTGGACCCAAAGACAGGGCTGATCGTTGCGAAGGGAAAATGGAAGGAAAAAATTGAGGCAATTGTATCGAAGCTTGTAGATGCAATTGAAAAGGTCAGAAAGGGAGAGTACATTCCCGATCGAGAGAATGACGAGCTGACACTTGCTCTGGGGAACCCTGAACACGTTGGACGGGTATGAGCTCGCCCAGGTCTCACCATGAAGGAAGCGTGGCCGGACAGCGCTGACACTTATAGAAGCCGTTCGCGAAAGAATAAGAAGGACGCCGACATTGTAACGGAATTGTTAACTAGGGTGGAGGCTCTTGAGAGAAATCAGAGGGCACCTGATCAGCCGCTGTTTCTACAGGATCCACAAGCCGATGCTTCCCCATCTCAGCGAAGAAGCACTGTCGGTTCCTCGCATCTTGACGGATGTGGAGGAAGCTACCCCGTGGATTATGTCACGGAGAAGACAGATTGCAAGCTACATATGTTATTCAGGACCGCGTCCGTTAAGGTGGCGGTCGGCTATGTGTACCCAAGTGAAGATGGAGCAATGCACCATCATATGCCCATTCCACCTGGCTGTGTTCGTGTCAGGGTGGATGAAGTTGTTCCGGGTTTTGAAACAGTGGAGCTTGATATTCCTAGAGGTGAAGATGAGAGGACACTGGCCGATGTCAAGCACGGTTTCGCCCTATGGCCGAAGAAGTACGTCGTCCTTTTGCAAAGGCCACCGACTCCTACACATGAGCAGCAAATGCCATTGACTCCTCCTGGTGGCAGTCCTGGTGAGCAGCCAAGTCCACACCTACCTGAGAGGGACCCCAGCGTGAGTCCACCATCTCGAGATCCTCCGCGTAAGACAACGTCCGTTAAGCGAAACGGTACACCGCCTAGGAAGAAAGCTAGAAAGGAGAAACAACTGCCGCCTACTGAGAAGTTACCTTGGGAAAAAACTCCCGAGGAAAACGCAGAGGCCGTTCAGGCCGAGTTGAAAAACAAATTGCACCGAAAGTGCCAGAGATACCTTTCGAGAAGACACTAGATCCGGTGAAAGTTGTGCGTACCGTTCAGAATCTATATGACCCTATACCATCGCCGCCATCTGACTATGCGCGTTCTATTGAAAGGTCGTATGACAAGATGATCGAGCCGACAAAACCCGTTCAATCGGGTATCAGGGAGATAAAAGGGATACACCAACTCTACCATCTCGGACAACAACCCGTTCAATCGGTCGCCCCTTTCAAGGTGTTTGACGGGAAGACCGTTCAAAGTTCTCAACAAGATACAACTGATTACGCCTTCGCTGAATGAGCATATCAATTTGTTCAAGGGAAAGATTTGGTCGAGAATCTCAGGAAGGTACCAACATGTATGCGTAACTTGCATTTGTGGTACCTTAATGCCTCAAAGGAAGGGATCGAGACTATCATGGTGCGAGTTAGGGAAGAGCACTACTTCCAGGAGTACTGTGTGAACGTTGACTTCGGCGAACTCTTTCAGTTATACAATCTCCGGGCCCTCGACAAATCAATCATCAGTTGCTATTGTCTGTAAGTGATTTATTTATTTAATTTGAGAAGTCTTTAGCTCAGCTCGTTCATTGTCTGCAGATTATAATCTTTTGTGCGCTATATTATGCAGATCAAAGATGCTCGAATGCAAAAGGGACGAAATCACAGACATTGGGTTCATTGACCCGCACACAATGCATGTTAAAACCATAGAAGATCCCCTCTATAACAAGGATACACCGGAGACTTTGCTAAGGTTTTTGAAGCGACAACGTGACAAAAAGCTAATAATTTGGCCTTACAACTTCGAGTGAGTCTTACTGTCTTATAACACATTATATTTTGCTCACCGTATGTCAAAATTTTAACTAATGACTTATATATATGACACTACATATTGAAACGTGCGTAGGTTTCACTTTATTCTTCTCGTCATCAATATGGAAATTGGAGAAGTTGAAGTCTTTGACTCACTAAGCAAAAAATTGGAACTATACGTGTCTTGTTATTTAATGCTCAGAAGGTAATTTTAATTCTTATCGGTTTGTTTCGTTAATTTCCTGCTATGAACTAATTGATGACTCGTTTATGCATTTTCTTTTGTCGAGCAGCGTATGGCAAACTTTCATCAAGGAAGATAAGTCCCATGAATGGACACCGAAGCTGCGATCGCGTGCGAAAGTAAGTAGTACTACCTAGGTCCACACACCTTTAATTATCATACTTGACTATTGTTTGATTGAATTATATTCTTGTAAAGAAATGCCCGCAACAACCACAAGGGACCGATCTCTGTGGATTCTTCATTTGCGAGTACATCCGTAGAATTATCAGTGAGAGAACGAATAATGAAAGAAATAAAGAGGTACAAAAACAATCTTCACAAATTTGTTTTCTTATCATAAGTTGTGCTTAGTTTCAGTAATAGTTGTTTCATGTATTCATTTGTATCTTATTCTTTTATAGTTGGCAAGAAAGCGGAACAAGCTCTCAATCGATGACCGCTTCATAGCAATAGGCGAGGAATTGGCGGGATTTTTCCTTCGGGACGTCATACCACCATTCGCAGAGTACCACTATGAATGAAGATGTACATGTTACATATATAGTTGACTCGAAGAGTACCACTATGCTACATGTAATAGACATATATAGAGTACGCCTCGGAGAGTACCACTATGCATGAAGATCGATCTTCATGCATAGTGCTACTTAATTTGCGATCTTATGCAATTACATGTGTGTTATATTATATGCACCAACTTGCTATGCATCATCTTGATCTTCATGTACTACCTAAACCCAAACGCGTTTCTGGTGCATCGACGCGATATGAAACAAACCGATATCCCTAAACCCCTCCAAAAACCCTAAAAATTCAATTCTCTGCCGCGGCAGAGATTTGGGCAAATTCCCTGCCGCGGGTGGGAACCTTTGGTACCGGTTCGTATTACCAACCGGTACCAAAGCTCCTTGGCCCTGAGCTCTCCTGGTGGCCCACGTGGAGGCCCCTTTTATACCGGTTCGTAAGCAACCGGTACGAAAGGGGGGGGGCCTTTAGTGCCGGATAATTTATACCGGTTGCTCAACCGGTACGAATGCCCCTCTGGAACCGATATAGATGAGCATTTTTCTACCAGTAGCACATTATCTATGGTACTTATAAATATTTCTGCTGAAAGATGCCAAAAACATTCTAAGTCATCTGTGTGTAGAGTTGAATCCATGCCCTTCCCTTATCTTGGCCTCCCCATGGGAAACACCATGCCTAGATTGGAACACCTTGTTAATAACATGCAGATAATTGAAAAAAGTTTAGTTGGGATTGTTGATACCCTTTACTATGATGTGAAACTACCCCCAAGCCAAAAAAAAGGCACGGGGGAAGCAATATTTTTCCTGGTGAGCAATTCTATAGTGTTCAGCCTGTCCTAGAGCAGTAGACGGAAGAAGAATTCATGATTTGTAAGCACACATGATTTCCAAATCCATCTCATAGGTGCTTGAGCTAGATCAAATGGAGACATAGCTAGATAAACCTTTTTTACTTGATAATTGTTGTTGCTCCCTTCCAGATGCCTAAAATCATTGTCCAGTTTCCCAGCTGATCATGCAAGTTCAATACATTTATTATAAGAAATCATAGATAAAGGAAGGTAAAACATATCATGAATATCATCATCATTGCAGACTGAGACTACTCTCCTTAGGGTGATGTCAAAATGAAGGGAAAATGAATAAAGGTGAAGAATTTCTATCTAATGCATGGAATTTGTGACCATTTGTCGAGCCAAAGCCTCACACTAGAACAAATAATAGTTTGACAAATATCAAGCTCAAGAAATGTATCAACTAAAGCCAGACATTCCTTCCACAAAAAATAACCACATGCATTGGTATTTTGTAAAATTTGATCATGGGCATAGTGATCTTGCCAAATAAATTGCGCCCAGGAGATATCCTACTTGTTCATGAATTTGAAGAGGTTCTTCTTCTTGGAGTCGCAAAATTGTGTCTTCTGTGAAGTGAGTACAATGGAGCATTTTATTCATCTCTTCTTTCCATGTGAATTTTGCGAATCTAGAATGGAACACTAAGCTCCAATTTATTAATATGCTTCTGAATGCAAGGAATAGAGCTTTAATTTCATGATTGAAAGAGGTTTTAATTGTGGAATGCCAGTCTAGTTGGAATACGAGTAACGAGTTCATCTTTGAAGGACAAAAAATAAGTATACATGAAGGCATTCATTTATTCAAAGATAATTTTGCTATTGTTAGGCATAGATCAAAACCTAGCCTTAAGGAATGCATGTCATAGTAGGTTGACCCTTTGAAAATCTTTCTGGACCCATTTCACCCACTTGTAAATGTTCCACCCTTTTATAAATGAAAAATGATGCAATAGGACCTTGCCTACTATTTTTGCATAAAAAGGAAGTGTTCCCAATGATGGCGGGTATTTTACCAGCCATTCACTCCCATATCATTTACATTAAGATTTATGGTGTATTCGTTCTTATACTGATGGCGCTAGTGCTAAGTATGCGCATGTCCATCTTAACACACCACTAATGCTTATATCCAGTTATCATATCATATGAAGAAAGGAAGATACAAATGAAAAGGTCTAACAACAACATTATGCTTTGAGGTCCTCATAATTCCCTCACAAATGGTTGTCACTCCACCCTTCCCTCTTCAATTCATTGCAAATGGGTATAATACTCTAATCCCATAAATGGCGAGGTTGCATGAAATCGACTGTCACATTATGCCTTTAGAGGATTATAAGACAAGAAATAAACATGGTAACAATATTATTGCATAAGAATATGAATTCATGAAAAAATGCCATGTCCTCACAAACTTAGAGGACTACTCTAAGAACAAAGCTCAAAATGATAAGGCTTCACCAACTCTCGGGTAAAATCCTCCTAGTCGGCATCATCAAACATGCCATAAATCCTCATACTGCATGGGAAATAACTCGGCATGTAATGAAGGTGAAGATCACACCCACATGGGTTAGACCTGTCGTTGGACTGTCCCACAAAGTTGCCTTCATGGTAGGCATGTCGTTGGAATCCTCTAAGGAAAGGATGGATGCCTTAGTTGGATGGCTCAAAGGCCTAATACATGAGAAGGCGCGCAAGGAGGGTTTTGGGTTTGGGAGTGTAGGACCACTCAGACGACCATCCTCTTCGAAAATATAATGACACATGATTGCCTCTATGGCATATTTCCAACAATAGTTTCCCTTGAATTTTTTCTATAATACCACATTTTAACCTCCTCTTTAAAGATCTTGGAACTTTCATAAGCTTTGCTCATCCGCCCATCTTGGACATTAACATCTATAATAATCTTCTCATAAAAATCTTTTAATCAAAATTTAAATTTGTAATAGCCAAAAAAAAAGTTTATGTTCTACCTCTAAACCAAGAATCCAAGCTTTACCATAAACCCTTTGATAGGGAGTCATACCCGCAATATTTTAAAAAGAATATCTATACGCCACAAAAATATCATTGAGAAATTCTATATGCCACTAACCTGGTGAACGATAAGGTGAAACAACTATTTGATTAACATGTAATTAGCTAAAGCTTTTCTAAGAGCACCACATAAGAAATGAGAACCTCTGCAAGTCAACCACCCTGGTTTAAGTCCTAACGGAGGCAAATTTAGTTTCTTATTACTACAAAACAAATCGTTGTAGGGGCTTCCCCTACCATATCCCTTCCAAAAAATAAATAGTCAGAATAGCTTCCACCCACTTAGTCACGCAATCCACTGCAACGAAGATGCAAGTATATCCATGCGAAGGTTGGAACGATCCCATCTAACCAAAAGTAAAATCAAAATTTTCAACAAAAAATCATTGGCATTTATGGATGATTTCCATCATTTCCTCCTCTTTGGCATCTACACATGACTAGACTACTTGTTAGCATCTTTAAAGAGAGTATGTGAATAAAAACCAGATTGTAATTATCATACTTGCGGTTCTTTGACCAACCTGGTGCTTTTCATATGGATTGGAATGACACTTCCCAGGAATAGGTTCATTCTTAGTTTCAGGTACACAATGGTCTAATAGTACCAACAACTTCTCCTTAGCAATCCCAAAATCTTTGTCTCGGGTTATAGAATGGATTTTTCATTTCATAATTGTTAAAATGCTGAGGGGAAAACTTTACCAAAAATTTAATTTGCATAATTAGCAAACCAACGAGATGAAACTTATCAGTACATGATAATTGCTCATCGGAAAATTTAGCATTGATATAGATAATCAGATACATAATTATCTCTACGGTCCTAGTCGACATCTGTAAATCAAATTACTGAAGCAAAAGGATCCACCTGACCACTTAGGGTTTGAAACCTTCTTGTCCACGATGTACTTTATTGTTGAATGGTCAGCCTGAAATATCACTTTGGAGTCCACAATTTTAGTATCTGAACTTATTACATGTAAAACAAACAATTGGTAAAAAAAACTTTTTAGCACGGTTTTAGAGTAGCAAAATTATTGACAATTTCCTGTTTTTTATGTGTTCAGGATCTTGTTCCAAGGAATTCTTACTAACTTTTATTTACCCGCTCGTACATGAACCATCACTCCAGTTGAAAAAGATATTTTATGTTTTTAAGGGCATCTCCAACCCGGCGACCCAAACGGACGCTGAGCCATCCGTTTTGGGCCGTTTGGGTGGTCGCGCGGATACCCGGACAGCGCCCCGCGCCCGCGTGCCGTTTGGGTCGCACGCTGCGCCCAACGCGGCGACCCAAAAAGCCGCCACGTGGTCCTCTTCAACGCGCGGCGCAGCGCCATGGCAGGCCTCGACGGGACAACAATGGCGGGCGGGAGAACGCGCGGGAAAGTTCCCGCGCACACCAGGGTTCCCGCGCGCGCGGGAAAGTTCCCGCGCGCGCGGGAAAGTTCCCGCGCGCGCCAAGTTTCCCGCCAAGGCCGCCGGCTATAAAAAGACGGCGCCGGCCTCACAGACCTTCACAGCTTCTCCGCCGTCCTCTCCCCCTCTTCCTTCTCCGACGCCCTCTACACCTCCATCGCCATGCCGCGCACCCTGCAGGCCACGTGGGCCAAGCTCTCCTTCGCCGCCCAGGCCAGGTTCCCGTGGACCGAGGAGGAGGAGCGGGCGGACGTGCGTTGGGTCACCGACGACAAGGCGCTCCGCATCGCTGCCGAGGGGACGGCGAAGAAGGAAGAGGACGCAGAGCTGGTGGAGGCGAACGCGGACGGCTGGCACAAGAACACGGACGGCTGGTATGAGGCCGCGGAGGAGGAGGCGGAGCCCGTCGACGCCGATGACTTGTTCGACGACCTCACGCTGACGAACATCAACGTCGCCATCGAGCAGTGTCTCGCCGACCTCACGCGCGTGACGAAGGAGCACGAGGCCACCTGCCGGGCCGGCCGCCGCCGTTTAGGCGACCTCCTCGGCCAGAAGAACCAGCTGCTTGCTATGCAAGCAGCCCGCCACCTCATGAAGCTGCCCTCGCCCGAGCGGCGCGCCCGGGAGGCTGCTGCGTCGGTGGAGCGCGGGCGTCAAGAGCGCATGCGCCGTCGGGAGGAGAACCACGAGGCCGCGGCTACCGGCCGCGTCCGCTTGGAGGCACGAACCGCTGTGGAACACGTAGCCCTTCAAGAGCTCGACCTGTGCGGGAAGCGGATGGTGACGCCGCAGGAGGCAGAGCGCGAGCGCGCCCAAGCTGCGCGGGCGGAAAAGAGGTTGGTGGTCGCGGAGGAGCGCTGCAAGAGGGCCGCAGCTGAGCCACCCAGCTGCTAAAGCTGGAGTGGAATCCTCACCCGTACAGGCCGTCCGCGTCGAGTGAAATCCACGGCCCCGGCGGCTAGTCGGTGGCGAGTCGCCGGCGAGGCCACCGGCCCCGTACGTAGCTAGATGATACGTCCAAAACGTATCTACTTTCCCGAACACTTTTGCTATTGTTTCGCCTCTAATTTGTGTATTTTGGATGCAACTAACACAGACTAACGCTGTTTTCAGCAGAACTGTTCTGGTGTCTCGTTTTTGTGCAGAAATCCAACTTTCAGGAAAATCCTCGGAATTTATGCAGAAGGTCCTATTTTCCCAGAATATTGGCGGAGCCAGAAGGGCAAGCCAGGTGGGGGCCCGAGGGCCCCACACCATAGGCCGGCGCGGCCCAGGAGGGGCCCGCGCGGCCCTATGGTCTGGCGGCCTCGGTCAGCCCCCGACGCCCTCCTTCGGACTACTTATTGCCTTCGACCTAAAAACACACGGGGAGAAGTCGAAGTCACCAAAAAGCCTCCAGAACGCCGCCACATCGCGAAACTCCGTCTCGGGAGCCAGAAGTCTCCGTTCTGGCACTCCGCCGGGACGGGAAATTGGAGGAGATCATCGCCATCATCACCACCGATGCCTCTCCATCAACCAGCCATGTTTCCCCCATCCATGTGTGAGTAATTCCCCCGCTGTAGGCCGAAGGGGATGGTAGGGATTGGATGAGATTGGTCATGTAATAGCATAAGATTGTTAGGGCATAGTGCCTAGTGTCCGTAATTGGTACTTTGATGATATTGTTGCAACTTGCTATGCTTAATGCTTGTCACTAGGGCCCGAGTGCCATGATCTCAGATCTGAACATGTTATTATTTCATCATGATATTCATTATTTATGGTCTTACCTGCAAGTTGTATACACATGTCGCTGTCCGGAACCAATGGCCCCGAAGTGACAGAAATCGGGACAACCGGAGGGGATGGTAGTGATGTGAGGATCACATGTGTTCACGGAGTGTTAATGCTTTGCTCCGGTGCTCTATTAAAAGGAGTACCTTAATATCCAGTAGATTCCCTTGAGGCCCGGCTGCCACCGGCTGGTAGGACAAAAGATGTTGTGCAAGTTTCTCATTGCGAGCACGTACGACTATAATTGGAACACATGCCTATTGATCGCTTTGTACTTGGACACCGTTTTATTATTATCTGCAAATGCCCTGCTATGATTGTTACATGAGTTTCTCTCATCCATGCAACGCCCGTTATCCGTCCCCGTGCCTACAGTATTTTAATCCCGCTGTTTACTATAATCACTACTGCTGTCTCTGTTACTCTACTCTGCTTTGTTATTTCACTACTCTTGCTATAAAGCATTACTCTTGATAAACTCTTGCGAGCAAGTCTGTTTCCAGGTGCAGCTGAATTGACAACTCCGCTGTTAAGGCCTCCAAGTATTCTTTGTCTCCCCTTGTGTCGAATCAATAAATTGGGATTTACTTCCCGCGAAGACTGCTGCGATCCCCTATACTTGTGGGTCATCAAGACTGTTTTCTGGCGCCGTTGCTGGGGAGCATAGCTTTATTTGGAAGTTCACTTGGATTGATATTGTTCGCTGCAAATTCTCCGTCATGGGTAAAGCTCGCGATCCTAAAGTCGCCATATTACCATCCACTACAAGAAAAGGTACAACTCTGAGTACCTCTGCTACTCTTGATTCACCATCTGTGATAAGTCAACTTGTTTCACCGCCACAAGCTTCATTTGCTGGTACTTCTGCTGAATCTGAAAACTCTCATAATATTGATAATGTTTCTGCTGTGCTTGATGATAGTGGTTCATTGGGATCCTTTCTAGATGCTACAATTGCTAGGTCTAGACAAATTGAAAATGCTGAAACTCCTAATGAAAATGCCACTACACCTGTTAGTTTACCTGAACTTGATTATTCTAGTGATGATCCTGATGAAGATTATGTGGAGCTTAATGATGATTTTATTAATAGATGCAATGCTACTGCTGATGCAAGTAAAATTAAAAAGTTTCTCACACAATATACTGTTAGACATAAGCTATCTCCTGATCCTAAATTTGCCACATCTCCTATATGCATTAAGGATAAAGATTATGATTTTTCTCTTGATCTATCTCATATAGCTATTGTAGAGAAAGCACCCTTTTGTGGTACTGAAAAAGAAAGTGCTGTAGAACACATGAATGAACTTTCTTCTATGAGTAGCTTGTTTTCTGATGATGACAAGATGCGTACTTACTTTGTCATTAATTTTTTTTCTTTCTCATTAAAGGATGATGCTAAAACTTGGTATAATAATTTGCCTCCTGGTTCTATTAAAAGTCCAACTGATTTGCGTGATGTTTTCTTTCGAAAATACTTTCCTGCTAGTGCTCAACATATTGCTTTACAGAGAATTTATAGGTTTGATCAGGGAGATGAAGAGAAATTGCCTGCGGCATGGGCAAGATTTTGTTCTCTTATCCGAGCTCGACCTGGACATGATTTAGAAAAGAATGATCTACTTGATATATTTTATAGTGGACTAACCATTGAATCTAGAGCATATTTGGATAGTTGTGCTGGTTGTGTTTTCAGGAAAAGAACTCCAGACGAAGCTGAAGAATTATTGGCTAGAATAAGCCGGAATCATGATGATTGGAATACACCTGAACCAACGTCAACGCCAATATTGAAGAAGAGGGGTTTAATTGAATTGAATGATGAAGATATGAGGGAAGACAAGAAGTCTCTCAAGGAGAAAGGTATTAAATCCGAAGATGTGAAGAATCTACCTCCCATAGAGGATATATGTGAGATAATTCCCCCTTCACCCATGATTGAGGTAAACTCCCTTCAACGCTTTACTAGGGAAGATATTCCGTATTCGAAACCTCCAGCGCAATGCTTAGATGAGTTTGATAATTATATTGTTAAGCAAGAAAATTTTAATATGAGAGTAGAGAATCATCTAATGGAAAATTCTCAAGCTATTAGCAATTTGCATGATATTGTGGAGAGAACCTCCAATGATGTTAAGATGCTTGTTAAACATTTTTCAATGATTCAAACTCAAATTGATCAACTCACTAAAGTGCAAAGTGACTTGCTAAAAAATAATTCTAAAGAGAAACATGCTTATGAAGTAACAACTAGAGGTGGTGTCTCTACCCAGGATCCTCTATATCCTGAAGGGCATCCCAAAAGAATTGAACAAGATTCTCAACGAATTGAACCTAGTGCTCCTTCTAAGAAGAAAAAGAAGAAGAAACATAAAAATGTTGTAGAATCCTCTGAACCTGTTAATGATCCTAATAGTATTTCTATTTCCGATGCTGAAACTGAAAGTGGTAATGAACATGATAATAATAATGATAATGATAAGAATGATGCTTCTGATAAAGAAGAGGTAGAAGATGAACCTGAAAAGCATGATAAAAATAAAAAGTATACTAAAGAAGATTTTATTGCTAAGAAACATGGTAATGAAAGAGAACCTTGGGTGCAAAAGCAAATGCCTTTTCCTGCTAAGAAATTAAAATCAAAGGAAGAAGAACACTATAATAAATTTTCTGATTGGATGAAACCTTTATTCTTGCAAATCCCTTTGACTGATGCTATAAAATTGCCTCCTTATTCAAAGTATATGAAAGATATTGTTACTAACAAAAGGAAAATCCCCAATGAGGAGATTTCCACTATGCTTGCTAATTACTCTTTCAATGGCAAAGTGCCAAAGAAGTTGGGCGACCCAGGTATACCTACTATTCCTTGTTCTATTAAGAATAATTATGTTAAAACTGCTCTATGTGACTTGGGAGCCGGTGTTAGTGTTATGCCTTTTTCTCTTTACAAGAGGCTCTATTTAGATAAGTTGATACCTACTGATATATCATTGCAAATGGCTGATAAATCTACTGCTATTCCTGTTGGTATATGTGAGGATGTTCCTGTTCAAGTTACTAATAACTGCTTGATATTAACTTATTTTGTTGTGTTGGAAATGCCTGAAGATGATAATATGTCTATTATTCTTGGGAGACCTTTTCTTAACACCGCAGGGGCTGTTATTGATTGCAATAAAGGAAAGGTTACTTTCAATGTTGATGATAAGGAGCATACCGTCTATTTCCCCAAGAGGATTGATAAAGTATGTGGAGTCAATACTATTTCTAATGTGAGAACTATCAAAGTTGGAACTATTGATTGTCCTATATATGAGCCTAAAGAAGGGTATCAAAATCTTATGATTGGATCCATATCGATACAATTCAAGGTAACATGATTGATTTGAGGTTTATTTCTTCTTATGCTATGTAAAATTTATTTGGTGGCAAGACTTGATCAACCTTGTTAACAAATACTTTTTATATGCATAGAGGAGGTAAACAACATCTCTTTCTCCCTCCACTTGTCTTATTTGCTGTAGCAGTTTTGATTTGCAAAGCTCCTTAGTTAATTAGAGATTTCAAAAAAAATTCCTGGCCAGTAATAATAAACTTAATACCCAGAAATGTGCATTTTTCAAAATTTTCAAAAATTCACAAAAATTATACCGTTGGTCCTATTTTTCAAAAATGCACCTGGGAGCACCTGGGGATGACCTGTGGGGCACCCCAGGGTGGCACCCCACAGGCCGGCGCGGACTGGAAGGGGGGCGCGCCACCCTGGCGTGTGGGCCCCCCTTTGCCCCACTTTAGCATCTCTTCCTCCCAGACTCTTCTCTCTCCCGAAAAAATCGACACCAGCTTTCTCTCACTCGCGTTTTTGCTCAAGAGCTCAGGATTTTTCGATCGCTTTGCTCAGCCCAGATTTCTGTCTGAAATTTGGCACATTTGCTCTCCGGTATGTGACTCCTCCGATTATCCAAGTAGAATTTTGTTTGGTTGAGTATATCTTGAATATTTTGCTGTTGTAGGTAACATGTTTAGTGAGCTTGCATGCTTGTTCTAAGTTGTATAAACCAGTTTTGATGCATGATTAGTACTCTAGCAAGTTCCTATAGTAGTTCCCCTTGATTATATGTCACCAAATCAAGTTTTATATTGTTTGTTGAAAAATTTCAGAAAATGGAGTGGAATAGATATCAACTAAACCAACAAGAATTGGAGGTGCAACAAGTCATGAGAGTGAACCGCGAAGACGGAGTATACCCCTCTTACTACCCGTGCACAGATTTCATGAGAAGCGCAGGAATACTGGAAGACGTGCAGGACTGAATGATTTTGTTGAAGGAGAACCATGCCAATATGCAAAATTGACTATGTCTGTTGTGTAGGATTTTAAGTTCAATTGGTCGCGATCTAACCCCATGGTTCAGTATAAGATTTATAATAAAACTGTCAACTTGCCATTCAATGATTTTTGTACAGCAATTAGAGTACCGCAATGGGGATCATGCGAGAAGATAAGGGGATCTCCGCGAGAGCTCTTAAGCCTCTTCGAGATGATTTGTTATGGAAGGAGTTTCTCAGAGGATGGTGGTAAAATTACTAGCATTCAACTCCCAGCTATCCGCTACTTTGCTTATTTCATTACTAAATGCGTTCTTGCTAGAAAGAGTGGTGGTAAACTATCTATCCAGGATTTAGCTTTTCTAGCTGCTGCACTGCAAGGTAGTAAGACTTATAATTTGGGGGCATTGATAGCTTATAGACTTGCTACTAACCGTGAGAAAGGTGGAATTTGTGGAGGTCTCATCGCCTCTCGTTTACTAGCTTTGCATAATGTAGAACCTCATCATCTTGATATTCAACTTTCCATAGAAAAACTTGACATAGTCTCTATGATTAAACATGAATTTGTTTCTGATTCATCTAATTTGGGTAACCTGTTCTACAAGATGACATTTTATAAGAAAGTTTGGAGAATAACTAAGAAAACTGAAAAACTAGTAAGATTGCCTGCGCCTGTTCTATTTAACCTTGATTCCAGGGAGGATTGGTCAGTCACAGAAGGTGCACTGAATGCACACATAGAGGGAGGAGGCCATCATGCAAGAGACAACACGGAGGAGGCCGAGGAACACCTCGACTCATCATCCGATGTAGCAAGTTCCTCGCATCATCATGTTGGGCATGTGGAGCCTCCACGCTTTTCTTCTGCACAGGAACCTTACTATGATTACGCCATGCATTATCCACCGGTGAGGAACAGCGACCCTCGTTGGGGTTGAACTCCACTTAGGACAAAAGCCTAAGCTTGGGGGGAGGTATACCGGCATCACTCATTCTTTGCATATTATGATTGCTGGATACTTGTATATACTTGTTTAGTTTGTTTGAGTGGTTTTCTAATGAGAGAAAGATGATATTTGGGGAAGTGCTGCCTGAAAACAGATTCTGGACTGTTACCGAAAAAATTCTCAAAAATAGCCAGAACAGTATTTTGTGAAGCAAATTTTTGTGCATGTTCCCCAGGTTGTTATCTAACTTTCATTAGTTGAACACTTTTCTATTTGAGCAGTGGAAGAATTTATTAAAAATCGAGTACTGTACTGCTGTCAAGTTTGACGAATTTCTGCTGCTTTGTGTTTATGTGACTTTTCTAGTTTGCCATTTCTTGTTTTTGCTTTGTTTCTTAACCAAAACACAAAAAGACCAAAGATATTTCTGTTGTTTCTCTTCATAATTTGTTTGCTTTGGTTTTTTGCATTTGTTTTGCTTTATTTGCTATTGCTAGTTTGCTATAAGAAAACCCAAAAAGATTTTGCTTTGTTTGTTTGTTTTCCTTTGTTCTTGTTTCCAATTCGAAAACACCAAAAATATTTGCTGTTCTTCTTTGGTTTGTAAAGTTCATCATGAGTTCAATGGTCTTCGGTGGCTGGAGCATGGTTTTCATTTCATATTATCCAAGCTACACAAGTGAAAGGCAATAATGACGATCTACGACAATTGGATTGTGGTGAGAGGCTGGTATGAACTCTATTTGTTTTCATTTTTGTACATATACTTATCCATGTGAGCATGCTTAGTTGGTTCATGTGAGGTATATGTCATTTGAGAAAGTCTAGTAGTTCATGATCTCTTATGTTTAGCTCCAATTTATTAATATGAGTAGCATGTCATGGATGTTTGCTTGCATTGTTTTATTCATAAGTAGGTATGGCATTGTGGTATCCTCCTCTGAATAATTCATTTATATCGACTTGGCACATGCTCACGCATGCATATGGCTGAACAAAAGTCAATTAAGCCTCGATGATTTATATTGCTTCAGAGTTCTTGTATCACTTTTATGCCTCCGTTAATTTATTTTGCCGCAAGCATGATTATGACAGTTACTGCTCTCTTGATTTGTCGCTCCCCAATCTATTGCTATCCTTCACTAGTACTTAGCGGGAACGCTGCTCGTGCTTCCAAACACCTGAAAACCAAGTTGTTCCAAAGTGTCCACCATAAATACCTATGCATGGTATTTCAAACCATTCCAAGTAAATTCTCATGCGCTACCTTTAAAACCTTCAAAATGCTTCTCAATTTGTGTTAATGTTTCATAGCTCATGAGGAAGTATGTGGTGTTTAACTTTCAACCTTGTCATTTACTCTTGACGGATTTTCATATGGACTAGTGGCACATCCGCTTATCCAATAATTTTGCAAAAAGAGCTGACAATGGGATTCCCAGTCCCGAATTAATTAACTTAAATAGACACTCCTCCATGGTATGTGATTGTTGGACGGCACCCGAAGGATTCGGTTAGCCATGGCTTGTGTAAGCAAAGGTTGGGGGGAGTGTCATCATAATAAAACTAAAATAAAAAGGTACTCCTTCATGGTATGAGATTGTTGGCAGGCACCCGAGGATTCGGTTAGCCATGGTTTGTGAAAGAAAGGTTGGAAGGAGTGCCACATAAACATGAAAATAATTCATGGGAGCCGCTCTTGGGAGTCCGGTTGGCAAGGTAGTTGGTGTACCCATTACCATTCGTTGACAACAACAAACACCTCTCAAAATAATTTTACTCCTGTTTTAGAAATGAAAAGCTCTAGCGCATGTTAATCCCTGCTTCCCTCTGCGAAGGGTCAATCTTTTACTTTTATGTTGTGTCTCCATCCTTTCTTTGAGCACTATCTTGAGAGCACAACTGTCATTCTTAGTATAATATGCTTGTCTCAAAATATGATTGATTGTGGTATAACATTGATGCTTTTATCTTTGACAATCACTACTTCTAGTCTTTCTATGAACTTCAGAGGTGCCTGAGCATTTATGTTTTGCTGATCAAATATGGGCAAGCGAGATACCACTTTATCATACTCTCTTATGAACATTGCAATCCTGCTTATAGACATGATTCATGATGCTTATTATTAATTGTTGGTACCTCTCCATGATTGACATAGCTATTAGATGATCTTATTTGTATGCATCTCATTATGAACTGCCTAAGTGTTAGCCATAGCATGAGAATATATACATCATATGAGCAAATGTGTTCGTGAAAGTTCTTTCATCGCTCAGTTGTTAACTGAATTGCTTGAGGACAAGCAATAAGCTATGCTTGGGGGGAGTTGATACGTCCAAAACGTATCTACTTTCCTGAACACTTTTGCTATTGTTTCGCCTCTAATTTGTGTATTTTGGATGCAACTAACACGGACTAACGCTGTTTTCAGCAGAACTGTTCTGGTCTCTGGTTTTTGTGCAGAAATCCAACTTTCAGGAAAATCCTCGGAATTTATGCAGAAGGTCCTATTTTCCCAGAATATTGGCGGAGCCAGAAGGGCAAGCCAGGTGGGGGCCCGAGGGCCCCACACCATAGGCCGGCGCGGCCCAGGAGGGGCCCACGCGGCCCTATGGTCTGGCGGCCTCGGTCAGCCCCCGACGCCCTCCTTCGGACTACTTATTGCCTTCGACCTAAAAACGCACGGGGAGAAGTCGAAGTCACCAGAAAGCCTCCAGAACGCCGCCACATCGCGAAACTCCGTCTCGGGAGCCAGAAGTCTCCGTTCTGGCACTCCGCCGGGACGGGGAATTGGAGGAGATCATCGCCATTATCACCACCGACGCCTCTCCATCAACCAGCCATGTTTCCCCCATCCATGTGTGAGTAATTCCCCCGCTGTAGGCCGAAGGGGATGGTAGGGATTGGATGAGATTGGTCATGTAATAGCATAAGATTGTTAGGGCATAGTGCCTAGTGTCCGTAATTGGTACTTTGATGATATTGTTGCAACTTGCTATGCTTAATGCTTGTCACTAGGGCCCGAGTGCCATGATCTCAGATCTGAACATGTTATTATTTCATCATGATATTCATTGTTTATGGTCTTACCTGCAAGTTGTATACACATGTCGCTGTCCGGAACCAATGGCCCCAGTGGCCAATCGGGACAACCGGAGGGGATGGTAGTGATGTGAGGATCACATGTGTTCACGGAGTGTTAATGCTTTGCTCCGGTGCTCTATTAAAAGGAGTACCTTAATATCCAGTAGATTCCCTTGAGGCCCGGCTGCCACCGGCTGGTAGGACAAAAGATGTTGTGCAAGTTTCTCATTGCGAGCACGTACGACTATAATTGGAACACATGCCTATTGATTGCTTTGTACTTGGACACCGTTTTATTATTATCTGCAAATGCCCCGCTATGATTGTTACATGAGTTTCTCTCATCCATGCAACGCCCGTTATCCGTCCCCGTGCTTACAGTATTTTAATCCTGTTGTTTACTATAATCACTACTGCTGTCTATGTTACTCTGCTGCTGTTATTTCACTACTGCTACTGCTATAAAACTGTTACTACTGATAAACTCTTGCGAGCAAGTCTGTTTGCAGGTGCAGCTGAATTGACAACTCCGCTGTTAAGGCCTCCAAGTATTCTTTGTCTCCCCTTGTGTCGAATCAATAAATTGGGATTTACTTCCCGCGAAGACTGCTGCGATCCCCTATACTTGTGGGTCATCACTAGACTAGTAGTAGTAGATTTAAGAAAAACCGTAGTGGTTTACTTTAATGAAGAAAATATCTATCTCTCTATGACACGCGGGTCAGAGGCGGACAAGGGGCGGACGCGAGCGGCCAGCAATTGGCGTCCGCGGCCACGCAAACTCGTCGCAGATTTGAGCCACGTTTACGTCGTCCCAGACGCCGCAGCCATTCGTTTTTGGATGAGTCCACGCGCTGGACCATGTTTTCGTCCGATTGGACCCATCCGGAGGCGTGGTGGAGATGCCTGGCACCCGCAACCCGGCACACGGGCGCCCGCACACACATACACGAACGCACTTGTCCTGGCGTGGTTGTCCATTTGTGCAATTATTTTGGACTACCAGAAGAAGGTAGCAGGAGCTGCACCCCGCATTGGGGTTTGGAATTGAGTTTGCACGAGTCGGGAAGTAATTTTCCCTGGTCACCGTACATCGCTTCCGGAATCCCAGTACCTGTTATACCACTCTGGCCAGCTACCTTAAATTGCCACTATTGCCCTTGCTTGCAGCTTGGTTCTAGCTAGATCAATCAGTGTCCAAAAAACTAGACCAATCGGTCGATTCAAAGAACTTTTCAAATAGACCAATGAATATATAGCTTGGATCTTCATTTGCATTCACCAGAATTTATCGGGTTGTCGATCGGCAAGTTAGCTAATCAAAGCGGATCATATCTCTCTCTTGGGTTCGACTCATATCAGAGAAAAAAAAATATGGTCGATCTAATGCCATGACAATTGACAAGATCCATTGGAGCTATAAAAAAATCTAAGATCCCTTCTTTTCTCGAAAGGTTTGAAAGGATACGAACGCCACTGCACAACGGTAAGTAGGAGGAGCCATGGCCAAAAAGATTGGCGACCCCGAGGAGGAAGACGACCTGCAGAGATAGCTGTATAGAGTAGCTGGCTAGGCACTAGTTGCAGGGAGGAAAGGTTGGGTGAAGCAGAGGAGAAAGGAAGTGCGGCAGAGTCCGACGCGACGCCTTGCGTTTCAATTCGTTGGCTCCATTCAGGGCCGGAGCTGGCTGTGTGATTCGCTAATCCCGAAAACAAATGGGCATGCATGCACGTACGTACGATTAATTTAAGGGTCTAGTCCTAGAGCTAGTTGAAAAGGAAACATACTAGGAGTAATAATTTGCTTAGCATGTCCCAATCATTGCCATGCGGTGAGAATGTGTGATCACACACGCACACACACTCATGGCTAGCTACTACTCACTAGCTCGAGTAAATTAAGGGCTACCTAGCTCACGAGTAGATAAGTAAGTGTATAACTGTACATACGATCTTAAGAGGACCATATATGAACACAACATGGAACCCCTTCTCCACAGGCAACACAACATGGGGCATTTTTTCTTTAAACCCAAGGCAAGAAATTGCGAGTTTTCGTTGATTGAGTTGCCTAATTAATTGTGGAAAACGGTGAAAAACTGAAACATACACGTCGGTTCCGAGGCCACGCACCAATCAAGTCACTGGCTCTATCACCCAAGCAAACGAAGACGACACCCTACCACACCAAAGTTGCTGCTCCAATAACCACACCAACCTGGATGGCCGCACCAGATGAAAGTGCCCAAAGACTCTCGCCACAACATGAACCTTTGATGTGTACTCATAAACCATTTCAAAATGAGGAAGCATTTTGAAGTGCTAATATGAACATACATGTGGCAGCGGTTTAGGAAAAAAATGTGAGTTCAGCTGACCTTCCAGTTAGTATAGTATGTGGTATTACCGCGCCCTCGCTCACCGTTTAGTGGATCCACCCCATAGGTTGTCATCTTTACTAACAAAGGGCATGTGGGGTTCATCCGGTCATCGCACATCCAAGCATGTTTATTATCATTTTTTTTCTTTTTCTTTTTTACTAAAAGGAACACGCCGGCGTCTCTGCATTAGTCCATGCATACGGTTTCTTATTTCATTCTCTGTTGGGAGGTGGATCGCACATGCACATTGTACTCGGTACAAAAACAATGGAAATAGAAACTCTTGTTAAACAATGTACACCCTACCCATATCAACGAGTCGCCAAATGGACAATACCACCACTTACGGTGAACAACTAATGTTGGTAGCTCAAGGGAGCGAGGGTACCTGAAGAAAGCCACGGGGCAGAAGGATGCTCGGCAGACAGAGCGTGCAGTGGAAACCTGGCGCTCACTGTTGGCGCTGCCGGTGGAGCTCGGCGCCTGGCCGGCCGGGATGGGGAAAGGGAAGGGCGAAGGGGGTTTGTTGGGCCTGAGTTATTGCAGCGCGGCACGGCACGGCTGGCTGCCATGGCAGAGGCAGCTCGGAGTCGTTCCAGCCCAGACCAGGGGAGCGCGAGAGCGAAGGAGACCTTCACCTGCCGCGCCGCGGTGCAGGGCAGGCCGGCAGGGGATGGCCACGTGCGGGAGCGGCGGAGGTGATCGCGGTGAGGTGACGGGACGACTCGGCCCGGGCGTGCACACGCGATCGTCCAATCTCCGCTGCATGATGATGCCCTTTCTTCTCCCCTCTGCCCATGCCCCTCCTCGACGCATCTCTGAGCCGGCTGTCTAAGCTAGGCAGCTACTCCCATAGCCATAGGGATGCAGTTTGCAGCAGGGTAGGACGGCAAGCAAAATATTTTACTACTGTGCACCGGATTATACAATACTAGTCGATCTGCTCGTCGTCGTCTTCACGGCCTGGCCCCGGCGGCCGCCCACGCAGGATCATGCATCTTGGCTTGGCTTTTCCACAGCTGTTCCTGACTCCGCCCCCAAAAGCAGTAGTAATGTTATTCAATCTATTGTCCATTCACCTGCGCACGCACCTAGCCACGTACTCGATCCCCAACTGGTACTTAAACTGATTTCATACAGTGGCGGACCCAGGAAAGAATTGGAGGGTGTGCAAACCTTCAAAAAAAAAAGTTCGCACTACCCCATGTGATATGAAGATTTGCCAAATCAATACCATATATAGCTAATGTGATACACAACATTGTAGATCAACACATGGGTTTCAGTTTTACATGATTCCAATACAAATAGCTCAAAACATTAACCAAGTCTTACATTATGAAATGAAATATAGAAAATTACATCACTTGGATTTGGTAAATCTACGTTCTTTCATTCCCATGAAGGTTTCAACTATGTCATCTTCACTTACTTTCAAGAACACATCTCGCTCAATAAATGTCACTAAGCAATAGTTCAAGAGGTCATCACCCATACTATTTCTCAACTTGTTTTTCACTAGACTCATTGAAGAAAATGCTCTTTCAACATTCGCCGTCGCCACCGGTAAGAGCAATATCAACTTGAGAAGTAAGTAGACTAGATCATAAACAACATGCTTGTTTGTTTCAACAAGCTTAATAGAAAGCTCACCAAGATGATTTACACATTTGAACCTATCATCCCTTCTCATATCATTGATAAAGGTATCAAGTTGGAATTCAAGCCTTATCAAAGACAAGCTTGGAAATTCATTGGGGTAGAAGCTTGCAAGTTTCATTACCTTTTGTGCATCATAAGAAGCAAATGAATTGAGGGGATTCAAAGCCGACATGCAAATAAGCAACTCCATGTTAACCTCATCAAACCGATTATCAAGCTCTTGAATAATTTGATCAACGACACCAAGATACACTTCTCTTCTATACCGATCATCATTTGTTTGTATTTCATAATACCGATGTGATCTACCATGAGCGACGTAATTATCCTCCGGAGAAGGAATTCCAATGCCATGTTTGTTGCAAAACAATGTCACAACTGAAGTGCCGACTTACGCCATATATTTTTCTGGTTTCGAAGTCATGTGAATATGGTTGGCATGGGCCTTTTGCGATATATCCTCTCCGAACAACATCCTGATCATTGACAGCATATGCAGAAATAGGAACCCTTTCCCCTGGATCATACGGCATGAATTGAGCATCATATGATGTTGCACTTGGTCGTTCTGGTGATGGTGGATCTGGTATTGCATCTTCTGTTTCATTCTCACTCTCGGAATCAGATTGGACAGGAGATGCGGAATGCCTTGGGTCTTCGGTTTGCTCATCAGCTACAAGTACAACCAAGGGCAATGAACTAGATGCAATCTTCGCTTCACGATTCCGGAAAAGAGATGCAATTTGGCTATCACTCTTTCTCTTCATAATCAATCTACAGTTACAACAAACATAGGAAAAAATAGAAATTTACGAGGGATCAAATATAGAGGGAAAAATTCATGGGCACAAATTGATGGTCAGGTTGCTCCTACAGTCCTACTCCCATTACTGGCTGCTCCAGCTCAAATTCGTGGGCATAAATTAGAAATAGGTTGAGAACTTAGGGATTCATACCTGCAGACTCGATCTGGCCAAGCGGCGCGAGAAACGAAGGGCGAGCGGCGGTAAGTGGAGGCTGGCGAGGGGAGAGAGGCAGGCTGGCAGGGGCCGGCGTCCGGCGAGGCGGCGATAGCCGGACGGCGGCGACTGCGGGCGTCCAGTGCGGGCGGCAAGGTCGTGAGATGGAGCTGGAACCTGGGGATTGAATGATTGGAACTTGTCTCGTGCTAGGCTGGTAGCTTAATTGGTATATTGGGCTGTTTTGGATTCTTAGGGCCTCATTTTCAGTCTGAAAAAGAGCAGGTAAAAAAAAATCTTCAGAATTCCAGGGTGTGCAATGGCACACCCTGCACAGTCGCTGCGTCCGCCAATGATTTCATATAATATCAGTTATTAGAGTACGAAAGAATGAAGCGCACACTGACACACGAGAAATGGTTCAAGTAATTGATCATCTAGATCAGATCATGATCTAGCAAGATCAACTATGTTATGTCAGTGGATTATTCAGACGAGATTGGAGCGGAACATGTACATGCATGCATGCGGCAGGAAGCAATGGGGCGAGGGTAGAGGACGAACAATTGAATGCGCGAGGCGAGGCAGGAAGCGTGCGAAGAAATGGATACTGCCATGGCGCAGCAGCTCCTGTCAAGTTCCGCATTCAAAGCGTGCAGGTTTTGGAACTGGGAGAGAGAGCAGGGTGCCCGCACGCACGGTGGCATGGCACGCGTGCGTGGCCGACGTTCAGGTAGAGGAGGAGGGGAAGGGGCCCTTCCCTGCCTTCCCTTCGTATGTCAGAAGGAACTGCAAGTCACTACTTGCATCGGCGTTCAACTTGTAGTAATATTTTTTATTTAGTTTCTTGTTCTGTCCATACTCGAGACCTGTACAGATTATTGTCATTTGATCTCTGAACTATTGCCGTCTGAGATGTTTCCCCTACTGTACTCTCTCCGTTTTTCTCTAAATATATGATCGTTCGGATCTTGTTTCGTCAGATTGAGTTTGTATTTTTATTTCTCATGGTTGCTGATAGGAGAATTATCAATATTGGTAATTCGTAATATGGGCTCCCAACAAAATCAACTAGGCTATTATGTTGTTTTTCCCTAATTGGTGTTCATACTCTTGAGTCTTGCCGATGATTGTGTTGATTACTTTACTGGCTAGATGTGCGCGTATCCTTGTCGATGCAACTTAAAATTATGGGAGAACCGTCCTTACAACATGTCTATGTCATTTTGCAAAGGGTGAAACATGGAAGTTCATCATTTTGCTTGAACGAGACCAACAATCACGTCCCATCAGTTCCGGATCATCCATTGATGTCGAGCCTGGGACCATAGAGTTTAACCACCACGTGTTGGAGGAACGAGCGTCACCATCGGTGCCCCATTATCGGGGTCTCTAGGTTATGGGGCTAGCGAAAGCTCCCAGAGGAGAGCTAGTTTCCACTAGACACTGAGCATCGGACGTAAAACGTCTTCACGTATTTCCTAGGATATCCTTGTCAAGAATATCCTTTGATGGATCTTCGCCTTGATGTTCTCGTTGTGGGCTTTGAAGGTTTTGTTCACAGGGCGGGTCACACTTTCCGGTGTAGTTGTGTACACTGGTTCCCACGGTCCCGTGGGTAGACCTTGCCATGGCTTTGGTCGAAGCCGGTTGACTACCAGGGATATGCCCTTCATCAAAGTTTGGGTTGTCGCATCGATTGGCATTTATCGCGGTGCTTAAACAAGTTGGGTCATAGTTAACATAGACACGACTACTAAGGGGGCTCGGGAGCCCTAGACAAGGTTGCCGAGGATCGCTAGTTTTGTAGACATACTTGCTCCTGTGACGCCTTATCCCACGAGACACAAGTACACTTGACCCACTTTTTTGGCCAGAGGACTATAGCTCCGATTTCAAGACAAGCTAGATGATAGCTCAAAATTTAGAACTATTTATTTTTAAGTATACTATTACTCATATTGTCACTCATTTCATGCTCTAACTAGATACACCTATGCCTAGTTTGCATACTTACGAGTTCTTGTCTACTTTCATATGAGCATCACATATTTAGTAGTTTTATTATGATTTTATTATGTTTCCCTTGTCTTTGACATCTATTTAGGTGTTATTGTCAATCATGGATAAAGGGAGCAAAAGGGACCAAGAGGGTACAAGATGGGAAAACTACAAGCACCAGACTTAGCCATATGAGTTGTAGGAAAAGTGATATTTTCCAACATCTTATATTTAATATCTAAGACCGCGGTGTTGTATCCCTCGTCCATACGAGTTCAACGAGCCAAAGAACACCCAAATCGGAGTTCGTATGAAGAAATGGCGTCCAATATACGAAAGTCTAGTAACTCTAGCGACCATTGGTACGGGCAGAGCACGCCCGTACTATCCGCCTGTACTGCACTCCGACAGCTCCGTTTCATCAAACGGAACAATATTTGTGAAATCCCGATGGGCATATTCGCCCCCAGCTCCGTCGGTTTGCTAAATCGACCTCTAGCACCTATATAAAGAGTTCAGGAGGCAAGGAGGAGGCACCATTCATCCACGCCCTAAGGGGCAGAGCCCTGCTGCTCCGCCGCCATCACCATCTCCACCAATATAGAAGAGGAGGAGGACACTAGGATCTTGAAATATTTGTTATGCTTCTTTTGACACGATCTCTTACTCTTAATATACAAACATATAAAAGGAGCAATAGGAGGATCACAAGTTTTATTTCAAGGTAGATTTAATTTTGACATGAGGCATAGAAGTTGCAAGTGATCCTTTATGGAGCAACATAACTGAATTGGTGTTTTCTTGTATGATTATGTTACATCTTATTTCAAGCTTGGGTAAGTATATGACATCACCTCATATTTGTGAGTTTTATACCAAAGTTCATTTCTCACTATTATTCTTTTTCACCTTGTCACTCGAGCACGAGTAACAGCTAAGCTTGGGAAAGTTGATAGCTCAAAATCTAGCTCTATTTTACCGAGGTTTATAAGTATACTATTACTTATATTGTCACTCATTTCATGCTCCAGCTAGATACACCTATGCCTATTTTGCATACTTACGAGTTGTTATTCACTTTCATATGAGCATCACATATTTAGTAGTTTATTAGGATTTTATTATATTTCCCTTATCTTTGACATGTATTTAGGTGTTATTGGAAATCATGGAGAGAGGGAGCAAAAGGGACCAAGAGAGTACAAGATAGGAGAATTACAAGCACCAGACTTAGCCATATGAGGCTAAGGCCATGGTTTTGTAGCCCTCGTTCATACGAGTTCAACAAACCGAAGAACACCCAAATCGAAGTTCGTATGAAGAAATTGCGTCCAATATACGAAAGTCCAGTAACTCTAGCGACCATCGGTACGGGCAGAGCCTGCCCGTACTGTCCGCCCGTACTAGGCTACGATGACCCCATTTCACCAAACGGAAGAACAGTTGTGAAGTCCCGATGGGCATATTCGGCCCCCAGCTCCGTTGGTTCGCGAAACCGATCTCCAACGCCTATATAAAGAGGGGAGGAGGCAAGGAGAGGCACCATTCATCCACTCCCTAAGGGGCAGAGCCCTGATGCTCCGCCGCCGTCGCTGCCGTCTCCACAACCACCACCTCCATCACCATCTCCACCAACACATAAGAGGAGGAGGAGACTAAGATCTTGAAGGGCAACATATCGATCTCCATCATCAGCATCATCATCATCATCATCATCGTCGGTGTCTACATCTTCAATCCCCTTTGTCTACTTGGTTGTGATATGAACCCTATTAGGATTTACACTTGTATGCAATTGTGCCTTCATATTCATACTGCTATGATGTTGCTCCCCTTCATGTATGAGTAGTTCCTTTGTTCTTGGGGAGATATGGAGAAACCCTAATAATATTATGATGTGAAATAAAAGATGTCTTATACTTTTGATCTATGAATGTGTGTTAGTTCTCCTCTTGATGTTATGTGAAGTGCACCACATAATATTTGCCTCCGGGACAAGAGAGAGAACTACCCTTTGAAGTGTGGTAAAGTGAACGGCGAGAGGTGACATCACCGTATTGGCACTTTAACACATGGTTAAGGGGATAAGGAGGGATTCACTAAGCTCATATCGATAACCATGGGGTAAAACCCTTAATAGTAATAGTCAATATGTGGCTTGTAAAAACTAGCTGATGTGGTTATTTAGAGATGCGATGACCGATGGCTTTCTAGGCGCATCTTGTTATGTAGCTCTCCCCACACATAGCATAGCAAATATATAGTTCATTCTAATCATAAATAGTACCAATACTATTGGTGAAACCTACACTCTTCGAGAACCCCTCAACTATATCACAAACACACTCTCAATATTCTCTTGTTTTAGTTTACATTTGTTATTTACTTTCCTCTTAGATTACTTAAAATTCTCTCAAATTATTGGCATCTTAGCAACTTATAGTATAGGCTATTTTCAAACCACAGTTTGGGTGTGAACATGGATGCGCCTGACAATGCAGTTGCAAGGCTGTATTTATAGTCATTTGCAAAGCTTTTTTGAGACGAACTTTCTAATTAATAGTTTCTTCTACAAATGCTACAATAACTCTGTTATTGATCGCATGAACCCATCCATCACTAGACGACCTTACTAGGCAAAGCCTGTTTCCTTTGGCTAAAAGATCCCTCAAGTTTGACGATATCACCTTCCTAACATCTGTAGAAAAAAAATTTAACTTCTCCGGCTAGAGACTACCCCATTTTAAGGGGTCCAAACGATGCAGATGTTTTGTTTTCAACCCCACCATGGAAAAATGGCAAATTTGAAAGAACATAAACTTTCTTCTCGAGTGGGGAGCTATTGATCCCATCGTCTAAGAAGAAGGATCACACCCAAGGAAAGCAAATAAAACACTGAAAACACACACAATTTTTTAACGCACACAAAGGGTAAGTGTTGTGGGCATTCCCCTTCGAATACCCGATATTTTCCTACCCAATGCAGATTATCAAGATGGATCAGCACAAGGACTCGACAAGCTGGATCCACACGTAATATCGACTTGAACTACAAGAAAGAAGACTCCAATACGTATTCTACTAGGACTCTCGTAAACCATAGCCTGGTTGATACATAAAACCAGGCAGGGGCACCCCTTAGATCAGATCCAGAAACAGAAAAACATACACGCGATACGTCTAGACATCGCAACCCGCAGATTAGAACTAGACTAGATGCAACAACTCTGCCTATGGCGGCCCCCTATACACATATTATTATATACGGAATTGCTAGCAGGACGTAGCGGTCCTCCACCGCGGGAACGGGAACCTGGGTACGTCGTGTGCCACCCCGCTCCTGGAGTCTCCATCGTCGCCTTACGCTAACCCTAAGCCCCTCATGGTGGGTATTGCCGAGGAACCGCCTCGTCAATTGGCGCCGCTTGTGGGAAACGCGGCGACTAGATTTCGTTATCCGGGCGGGATTCATCGTCAACAACAACTAGTCGGCTGCTTCATTATTATAAACAACATCGCCTGCTTGGCAGATTTATTTGACCAAAACTGCCTCTCTCACTTTGAATGGCATCGTCGAAGACCGCGGAAATTCAATTTGTACACATCTAGAAGAAGAAGCCTGCGTAGTTGGGATCATTGTTGGTGTTCCTTGCAGGGCCTGTCTCGATTGGCGTTCTTGCGAAACGAATGCTCCAAGAAAAGTAGCATCATTGATCGCGCCGAGTCTAGCGCAAAGTATTCCTATCTGTTGATCGACCAAGAAAGGAAGCAAAGAAATAGCAGTGAAGGATCAAATCCCAAGAAACAAAAAATCCTCCACGTGATTCAATCTGAAAGAGATACAAGAAGAAAAAGGAAAGACAAACATCGACTTATACTCGTTCACATGATTCGCTTGTCGCGGAACCGATAGTTTTGCTGATCCAAACCCGTCATCCGATACAAAAATCATCAGATCGCGAATAAGCATCAACTACATCCACCTCATCGCCGATTACTTCCCTACATGGATCAAGCCATCCGAGTACATCAGCGACGAACATCAGACAAAAAAATATTAGGTGCTATATTTCCAACTAATTACTACTTGGAAAAATTATTTTGCCAAGTATTTTCGGCTCTTGCTATTATTTGCGCCCGAGCTTGCGCGCTACAATATAACTGCAGATTGAAATTAAGTTTTGATTACTCTGCCCGGTCGACCGCACCCGCTATCTCGCACTCGTCGCCCTTGGGGGCTCGCCTGTCGCGGACACAACATTGCAGACTCGATATACTCGGGTGCTCACAGTCACGGATCCGCCATATCAACTACGTTTTCTTCATCGGCCACGCCGGCCAGGCGCTGCACGGCTACATCAACTATTTCTGGCCGCGCGATTACTTCAACTGCGCCCGCCACATCGACTATTTCTGGCCGTGCAACTACTTCAACTGCGTCCGCCACATCAACTATTTCTGACTGCGCAATTACTTCGACTGCGTCCACCATGCGACCAGCTTCCACATTGGCCTCTGAAAGAGCAAAATCTATACCTCGCATTTTGTGTGTTTGATAACAACACTAGAATGAATTTAACCGTGTGCCTAGTTTGTTTTTGATAGATTTGCAAGTGCACGGTGCCCTCGTTGAACTCTTCAGGATCAGAAGACTCAAGCGTAGCTTTTAGGTTTTCTGGTTTTGTGTGTGTGTCGCGAGGTAACATGGTTGGAGAGGGAAAGAGGAAAAACCAGTTTTTACCTGACCGGTAGTACCGGTACCAGTAGCGGTAGTACCGCTATCCCTATTAGTAGCAGTCATCAATACCGCTCAGGGCTTTGCACTAGGAAAAAGCACACAGAAGGAGTTACGGTACCTCAACGGTACTTCGACCGGTAGTACCACTCTCGAACGGTACTTTCGTCAAGGTACCGCTTTGGTACCATAAACGCAGTTACGGCACTACCGCATTGGTACCGCAACTGTACCGGGAGGATGTCTGAAACATGAAGAAGCTCTGCAGGTACCTCAGTGGTACCGGAAGCGGTAGTACCGCTTTCTGCCCACGTGGCAGATCTATGAGCTGATTTCGAATCCAGAGTGGTACCACCGCTTCCCAGAGCGGTAGTACCGGTCATGCGGAAACTGGACATAACGGTTGGATTCGAGAGGCCCTATAAAAGGAGCCCTTCTTCTCCAGCTTGTCTTCTCTCTCTCCTCCATTGTTGCTGAGCTCAAAACCTAGAGGACCTCCCTCCCCATACAACCAAACTTTCGCAAACTTTGAGAAGTGGTGGAGGAGACCCCGATCTATAGTTCTACCAAGAGATATTTTGCCAATATCATCTAGTCCTTAGTGGATCTTGGAGTTAGGGTTCCTATGGTGGGATCTTGGAGGAAGTGCTCCTATGGAGGCTAGCTTGGAGTTGTGCTAGCCCCACAGGGTGTTGGGAGCCTCCGGTGTTTGTGGAGCTCGCCCCAACCTTGTGAAGGAACCGCCGCCTCGACCGGCTACTTAGTGGAGAAGCGAAGCTCCTTCGTGGGGATTTCTCGAGGAACAAGGTGAGGCCTTTGTGTCCGCCTAGCCTTCGCGGTTAGCACCTCCTTAACGCAGACGTACTCCCTTTTGTGGGAGGAACTGCGGGAAACAAACCTCGCCTCGTCTCCGCTACACCGGTTGTTTCGCTCCCTCTCCTTACTATCTTGCTCGGTTCTTTTACTCGTTGCATCGCTAGGATCATACTAGGAACACCCCTATCATCAAAGCTGCCACATTTACTTCCACATACCGCCTAAAACTGAAAAAGGATTAAAATTTGATGTAGCGGCCATTCACCCCACCCCCCTCATGTTCGCTAACGATCCATTCAAGTGGTATCCGAGCAAGGTTTTCTTGCTCGGGCTTTATCGCCTAAGAAATGGCTGAATAAGAGGCGGTTGGGAATGGGACCCTTCCCGGTGAGCAACCACCTCCACCATCAAATACCGATAGCACAACGACTACGTTGGATGACCTCAAGAAATTGGAGTCATCTATCGTAAGACAAATGAAGGCTATGACGATGGAGTTGGTTGCTCCAAAAACAACCCCCTCCGTAGATCCTAAGGCAAGTGCTGAGGTTCCTCCACCAGAAGCTAATCGTTTTCCTCTTGTTGGCTTTGTCGCTCAATCGACTAAAGTCCTTCAAGAGGAAGGGATTGGGGAAGCCGGCACTTCATCAAAAGGGAAGGATGAACCACCGGTTGCGGAACATTTGGGAGGTAATCATGCGGTGCCACCACCAAGTAATTACACCATAAACATTCCAATTCCTATGCCTCATATTTGTCTCATGGTTCACCACCGCTTCTTGAATCCAATAGTTTTGAAAACTGACAATTCTTAATGCGTTCTCATGTGCGCATCACTTCCACCGAGCTTTGGCGCACCATTGAGGAAGGTTACTCACCACAAGAAGAGAAGTGATGGATGACCAACTCAACGCCACCGCCAGCAACATGGTCCACATGGCCATCACACCCAAGGATCATGCTCACATCCGCTCACTCAAGACCACCAAAGAAGCATGGGATAAACTCGACAAGCTCATCCTCGAAAATGAGAGCATTCAAAGCTCTAGTTTCGATGAAGTGAACAACGTGGCCGACAACTTCGTCATGATTGAAGGAGAATCTCCCGAAGAGATGTACCGACGCCTCATTGCTCTTGCCGTGCAAATGCAAGATCTTGAAGCAACTTTTGTGGATGACCATTGGATCAAAAGAAAGTTCTACAACGCTCTCCTCCCCTATGAGGAAGTGAAGTTTACGGCCATCCGCCAAAATGCCTACTTCCGTGCTATGACGTCCGATGAAGTCCTTAGCGAAGTCATCGCTTTGGACATCTCCAAGAAGAATGCGGAGGATCTTGTTGCACACGCTCACAACACCCGCAAGCCCAATATCTCATTGAAGATGGGGGAACATGACATAAGTGAAAGTGAAGAGGATCCCATGGACTGGAGTCCAGATGATCTCAAGACCAACTATCATGAGAACATGGCTCTCGCCGCCAAGACATTTTGGGATGGACGCAAGACTCGAAGCTCAAGACCAAGAGGAATCTCAAGATACTCTCCTCGCGATTCTCCAAGAAGATTATCCAAGAGCCCAAGGGAAGGGCAAAGGGGGGGGAACTTGCTACAATTGCGGCGACAAATGTCACTTCATCGCGGATTGTATCTATGAGAGAAGGGAAGACAATGGCAGGAGATTTGTCCGCAAGGTTAAGTTCAAATCCATCCCCAAAGGATTCTCCAAGTTCTCCTCCAAGCCTGGCGACGCCAAGGTCTCCTTCACCAAGAAGCCAAGAGCTTTCATCATTCGTGAGGAGTATTCCTCCGATGAAGGTGGAGAACATGAAGACATGAGTTCGAACAAGGAGGAAGAGGGAGTGGCCGCCCTCGCCATCTCCACTCCCTCCAACTCCCTCTTCGACTCTCCTAATGAGAACCTCATCACCAACAACTCCCATTGCCTTATTGCAAAGGTATCCTCAGAGGTAGAACCCCCTTCCAAACCTACATCTTCATCTAATGCCATATCTATTGATGATGCCACTAGTCTTACCATTAAGCGTGAGATTGTGTGTTTGGATGCTTTTCTAACATGCAAGAGGACACCAAGACTCATGTTGAGGCCTTCATGGCTCAACTTGGCGCATCTCAAGATATTCTAGAGGAGAAGGAGAGGCTTGAGAGGGAGGCGGCAAATGAGATTGCCTCTCTCACTCAAGCTCTTGAGGAGGAGCAAAATTTTAGCATGTCTCTTGAAGCAAGTGTTATTGATCTTAAAGTCTCTAACAATGCTATTCTATCTCAACTCACTAAGGATCGAGATAATGCTCTCTCCTTGGTGGGTGTGCTCAAAAAGGAGAAGCTTTCTCTTGATGATGACCACAACAGTTACTTGAGAAATTGGAAACCCTCACCAAGGAACACAAATCCTTGGAGAGTGAGTTTGCAATTCTCTCTAAGGCAAGTGCTCATCATCAAGGGGAAGCTCACAAGGAGAAAGAAGTATAAGTGCCTAAATCTTGTTGTGAAGAGCTTGTAGATCAAGTTGCCTCCTTGAAAAGGCACAATGCACTACTCTTGGAGGTCAATTCTCTCCAAGAAGAAGCCTTGGATGAGTACTATCGGTTGAGCAATGAAAATGTATCATGTTGCGATCATGATGAAGAGATCGCAGCTCTTGAGAAGACCAAGACCAAGCTCTTGGAGTTGAATGAGCACTTGATGGAGTGCTTCCGCATGAGCAAAGAGAAGGTCACTTGTGTGGGGACCCCGGACTAGCTGTCCAAAATCCCTGTTATGTATACAGTTCACGATCCCATGATCAGTGCACCGTGAACACATAACCGAACTGATATCAAATTACACCATCCATTACAAAGCGGAATAAGAAAATTACAATGAGGTCACATGACCAATACTTACATAATAGCCACGAAGGGCCTAACTAAACATCAGAGTAGCAACATCACTTCAGCAGCGCAGTACCCAAGTCATCTGTCATAACCCTACAGGCAACTGACTGGGAAGACGTTCCTAGCTCGCATAGACGTTGCCAACTCCTTCTTCGTCCATCGTGCTCCTCCAAGTCTGGCCAAGTAAATAGCCAGGGACAAAGCCGTGAGTACATTTGGAATTGTACTCGCAAACCATCAAGAAGGTACTTTGCAAGAGTGCAAGATAACAAGTACTAACTAAGATGACAAGAGGGAAGAACTAATTTCTCTTGTGGAAATAGCATGTAGACGAGAAGTAGTTTCTCTTGTGGATATAGCATGAGAAAGAGAAGTAGTTTCTCTTGTGGATATAGCATCCCAACATCGCAGTTGAAGGGGACACTAAGAGAGTAGTAAGGCATTTCTATGCCTTGTTTGAAGAAGACACTTCATAGAGGTCCTATGGCATCTCTATATCTTTATTGAAGAAGATATTTCAACAGAGTTCCACTACATTAAACACTAGGATGGGAGTAGCCCTTTTAATTTCTTTTCCGACCATCTCCATGTGGTCATCCACCTTTCCAGTACCCTTCCGGTACTCCGAGAACAACTTTCTCTTTTCCTTTGGAAAACATTTCTTAAACAAAACTAGCCTTGGTTAAGTATGGCCATTTCAAACCGTCCATGACCGCGGATGCGGCTATTCAAATAGATTTGACTCTGCAGAGTTTGCACACTTTCCCCGCAAGATCCGCGAGTTTATCATGTGGGCAACTTCCCCGCATATCAACTATGCCATGACAAAAACTCGGACAGAGCCTTTCGCCTATTCGTTTTAGCACGGGATCCTACCCTATGGAGTATGTACCTCCCCGGCACCGTGGCAGCTCACCTCACTTTGAGCGTGACTCCACGGCCAAGCCACGAGACACATAGTGTCTTCCGGACGGGTAGCCCCGAAGGCATCCCATTATACTATTGTCTCCACCAACGACAATCCGGACTCGGGGGTACCTTACCCTTGTATAGTTGTGCGGTGTCCCATGTTAAGAAGAACAAACTACGGGCTAAGCCCCGTCCCACCCTAGGGTAATGTGGTTGCGCGATAAAAAGTTGGAATGGCGAACACTTATACGCAGTGCTCTTTTAAAAACATTTTTACCCACACTTCCTTTGTTTGTCACCAACCATATACCATTTTCCAAAACATCAAGACCTTTTTTCTTGAAACAACACTTGGACAAGACCGCGTCTTCCCAAGGTTTTCAAAAACTTTCCAAAAGCTTAAACATCGGGTTTTCCCAACCTAGGGTTTTATTTTGATGAACCTTACAACAATGGCATGATGTTAGCCATCATACCATTAAGGAAAAGACTAAGGGGGGCATCAAGGGGGTCATACATGCTTAAGGGAAGCACACATAGTGTCAATATGAGTGGAATGATACAACAAGGGCATGATGGTAATCATCATCCCACAAAGGGGAGGGGGTAATTGGGTGTCAAGAATCTCACATACTTAAGTTAAGTATGCAAAGAAAATCACAAAAAGAACTAACCCAAGATGGATCAAGAGACAAGGACAACACATAGATAACAACAACAAGTAACATGCCATTTGAGAGATCAAAAGATGGCTTGCCTTGGTTTGCTTATTTGCCCCTGTACTTCTTCAACTTCATCAAATAATAATTCCAACAATATAAATAAAATCCTCGTCTGATTCCACTTCTTCTTTTTCTCCGGAATTGTTCGCATCTATCGCCAGAAAATATAAAAGGAACACAATCAACACATTGGACCAACAAAACAAACATGCAAAAATCAGAAGCTAACCACTCAACCAAGGGCTAACATACTAAGGACTTATAGATATCACAAAACAACTTTAAGAGATTTAATTTAGAAAACCCAATTTATTCACCTAATAAGGGCATGAGAGCCTCACAAATTAGCAATTGCCTCTCTTGGTTATCACCAAGGCATAAATCAATATCCCTTGGTAGATAACACCACCAAGGAGACAAGTGCATTGTTTTTACATAAAAAAGCATCCATATTTTATTTTCAAACATTTTTGGAAAGGCACACATTATTTTTCCTATTTTATTTTGCTTGCACAAATACTACCCAATACTAGGAAGTAAACAATATGCCACACCATTTTGAGAACTTAAGCAAAACAACAGAGCTTGGTTTAATCTTGGGAGGTTTTGTTTGGCAAGAATAAAACATAGGTTGGCTACTTTTAAAACAAAGTGATGCCAAGGGTTTGAATAACTCAAAGAGATTTCAAATACATCATTGCATGTGACACACATACACTTGCAAACAGAGACAAAATTTCTTGAACAGAGAATAACAAGATTTTTCCTAGATGGCCAGTAACAAAACAAGGTCAACACGATTGGATTCATCCAAAAATATTAATCCTACAATTTTAGAAATCACAAACACTAAACAGAATACAGTGATCATGTTTAATGCACTAAAAATCGTAAACAAATCCTTAAAATACAAGGTCGGAGGAATTGGAAAGGTATTGAAAATTTTGAACTAATGCACTTGGTTTCACTCCAATTGGATTGATAGATCTCGAGTTATTAACATTTTGGTGACATTGGTTTTGACACAAAATAACAGCAAATTCCGAATTTTAAACGGTTAAACGGGCGGGAATCTACTGGGCCACTCGATTTTTGAAGAGTGGGCCGGCCCAGGAGGTTTCCAGGTAGAGAGGGGAGGGGAAAAAGAAAGGGACAGGGGGCCCGGTGCGGGGCCCAGCATGCATGGGCCGACTTGGCCTTTCGGCCATGCAGCTCTCCACGATCGACCTGGGGTCGTCGTTCTTTCTCGCCCAGGCACGCTCGGGAAAAACAGAGAGAGGACGGGGGCGGCCGGGAGCTCACCTGGAGGCGACGGAGATCGACGGCAAGGTGGTGGCGGAGCAGTGGTTGGTTGCGATGGTCCAGCAACGCGCTCGGCGCCTTCCTCACCCCGGTAGCGGCTGCTCCCGGGTTTTCCGTCCTCGCAGCACTCTTCGAGCGAGCTCGGCGGCGGCGACCTCTGGCCAACCTGGTTCAGCGAGGTGAGGCGGGTGAGGACGAGCAGAATATGGAGAACAAAATGGGGCAGAGAGGGAGGGAGAAAGGCGTCGGTGGTGAGCTCCACTGGTCCGCCGTCTTCATGGTGATCACGCCGGTGCGTTCCGCTCCGGCGAGCAGTAGCCACCGACGTGCTTCGGCACTCTCTGTGAGTGTCCTGGGGTGTGAGAGGAGAGGTGGGAGTGTGTGGAGAGGGCTGAGGCGGATGGGCTTTTTATAGCCGAGGCGGGGCGCGTGGTTGGCGGGTTCTGCCAATGGAAGGGCAGGCGTGTGGTAGCAGTGGCCAATGGGGGTGCACTTGCAAATGTAGGGGCGGTGGAAGAGGGTGACGTTGAGGTGATGGCGTCAGCAAAAGAGGGGCACGCGCGGGAAGAAGGGAGGGATCGAGCGGGAGGTGTTCTGGTGCGTTCTCCCTAGGGTTTCAGTGGGATTTTGGGCTAGACGTTTTTTGGCTTGGTTGAGGTAGAGAGGGGAGTCCAGGTGGGTCCCTGGGCTGGGCCTGAGGTCAGGGAGGGGCAACAGGGGCGGGTGGTGCTGGGGCACCAAGGCCTGGCCATGTGGGGTAAGGAAAAGGAGGGGTGATGCCCTCTAGGGTTTTGCAAGAGAGAGAGTAGGAGGAAAAGAGAGGGTGCATACATGTTGAGTGGAGGGGAGAGTGCCATGTAATGGCATGGTTGTCATATGCTAAGTCTTGAGAAAGAGGTTAAAGAAGGGGGAAAAAGGGGTGAGGAGGAAAAAAAGGGGTGGTGGTGATAATGTCACCATGTGATGAGTTAGAAGGAAAGTGGAGGGAAGATGGGGTTGAGTAGAGAGATCGGAGAGGTGGTTGTTAGATGGTGCAAGGTGGTGGTGTGGGGTGGAGCAAGGATTTCCAAAGGCATGAGCCGAATGAAGATGATTGCATTCAAGTTGCAAAAATTCTGATGAGAAGAAGTAGTGGTGATACCTAGGGGGGTTGTTGATTTTGATACTCATGGCTAACTAGGGTTTTGGAAATAAGAGGGAAGGAGAAATAAATATAGAGGGGTGGATGGTGAGTGGAGAGAGAAGGGATCATGTCATAGCAAGGGTCTCACAACTCAAAAGGTTTGAAAAGAAACCCAAAAATAAAAATAGGGGTAACAAGTTGGTGGTGATGGTGATAGTGCCAACTTGGTATTTAAAAAGCAAAAAGGTAGGGAGGTGAAGAGGTGGTGGTGATAGTCTAGAAGATTATCAAAAGGGTTAGGCCAAGTTGAAATTTTCTTGAAGAGATAGGTATACCAATGGAGATTGATTTGTTAGAAAAAATAAGTAATTTACCAAGGTCAAGACTATATGGAGGTGTGATCTTGATTGGTGGATATGTGAGATGTATTAATGGCAAAGGCAATGCCATGGGTATTTGATCAGAGATTCAAATATCATTTCATTTGGTGTCTATGGCTTTGATTTTTATTTAAACTAAACAATTAGGCTTACTTCAAATATTTGAAAAAGAGGGTTTTAGGAGAGTAGAATAATCCATGGAGGAAATCGAAAATATGGATCATTCCATTTTATATTTTTAAGAAACCAAAACTACATACAAAGGCTTTCACAAGATTTTCAAAGTCACATAAGTAAGGGTAAGCCATTTGGTAAATACTCTATGCCAAAATAAAACTATGTCTTTTAGAAACTCTTTTGTGATACCACGATCAAAGGTGATCATAGTCAAATTTAAAAGAAGGATTTTGAAAAAATCCTTTTAATTTGGATTTTGAGTCATAGGACAAAACAAAAAGTGGTTGTGGGGTTTAGGTCGAAAGGTTCAATTGTTCAAAAGAGAGGAGGTTAGGGTAATACAAGAGTGACCATAGCTTCACTATTTTTCTGGAGACTAGAAATAGTGTGTTGAGGTACTTATGGGGAAAACACCAAGCATAGGGTTCATGCATTGGTAAAGAAAGGAAAAGAATTTTCCAGGGCCACACATGTGTTTTATTTAGTGAGAGGTTAAGTTGCTTTAACACTAGAGGTGTTGTTCTAAGAGGAAACTCAAGACAATAGCAACAAGCACAACAAGACCATTCCTCTTCCAACAAATCAAGGCAATATAATTACAAGCAGAACAAGACAAATCATCTTAATTAGTCTTTAGAAAAAGTTTTTGTTCCCCCTGATTTTTGCACTAAGGACAACTAAACAAGGTTGCAAAAGTTGGGGTGTGACAACTTGCTTGGATCATGAAGCGGAGATTGACATCTTGAAGAGGAGCGAGGCCAAGCTCTTGGAAGTCAACGCTATGCTAGAAGAGGCCTTGAAGGAGTACTTTCCTTTGAGCAAGGATCGAGTTTGTTGCAATCATGATATTGAGATTGCCTCTTTTGAAGGGCACAAGCGCTTGCTCTTGAAGATGAACTCTCTCCAAGAAGATGCATTGAATGAGAATTTTCGGGTAAACAAAGAGAAGGAGGTCCAAGTGTTTGATATCACTCACCCTCACCCGGAGCATGAAGATGAAGTCAATCGCTTGAAGGCCAAAATTTATAGGCTCCTAATCCAAGCCAAATACTTGGAAGGAGTCCTTGAAGCTAAAGATGGAGCCAATGAGGGATCTAGCAATGAAGGAGGTGTGGCTACCAAGCCAAAGAGAAAGATAATAAGAAGGACCAAGAAGAAGAAGAAGAAGAAGAAGAAGAAGAAGAACAACAACAACAACAACAACAACAACAACATGGGTATCACTTGTGAGGAAGGTGACTCTAGCCCAAGGAGGGGTGGAGTTCCCGATTCCACCACAAGGGGCTATGCTGGTGCTAACAACCCTTCTCATGTTCTCTTTGTTGATTACTATGGTCATGTTTGTGCTTGTTTTATTGAGCCTTATGAGGAAAACATTTATTGGACTATTTGGGTTCCCAAAACCCTTGTTACTAACATGATAGGACCCATTGGAAATGGGTACCTAAATCCAAATCTTGATTCATTGTAGGACTATGCTTCCGGTGGGTCAAAATGGGTGGTTGATAGTGGAGCCACAAGTCATATGACCAGAAGCAAGAACATTGTTGTCGACCTCGAGCCATCTCACTCTACCGTATCATATGGCGACAACACGCGCTCTAAGGTATTGGGGTCTCGGTAAGGTGGTGGTAACGCCGGACATCTCACTTGTGAATGTTTTCTTAGTTGAGATCCTTGGTTACAATCTACTCTCCGTTCATCAAATTGAAGGTATGGGTCTTTGCACCTTTTTCGATGAACATATGGTGGTCCTCTTGTGGAGCAAGTCATTACGTGTAGCCTTTATTGGGTATGTAGAGAGTGGGTTATATGTGGTCGATTTCTCCGGAAAGACCACTGATACGTCCATTTTGCATCACTATTTTATATCATAATTTACTGTTATTCATTGATATATTTCATATTTAGAGATGATACTTATGTTATTTCACCTGTTTTGCATGTTTCATGATTATTGGAGAATTACTCACCGGAGTCAGGATTCTGCTGGAAAAAGCACCGTCAGGATACAATTATTCTGAAGATCAACAATTGACGGAAAATATACCGAAGCTCTTATTTTTCCAGAAGACGGAGCCAGCCAAAAGGGGAGGCCAAGGAGGGCCGCCATGGGCCCTCCCCATAGGCCGGCGCGGCCACCAAGCCAGGCGCGCCGCCACGTGGGGAGGGGGCCCACGACCCCCCCTCGGACATCTCCCTTTCGCGTACTTCATCTACCCGAAACCCTAAGGTGCAGGGGACCAACGATAATAGACACAGCCGCCTCTGCGGGGCGGAAAACACCAGAGAGAAAAGAGCTCTCCGGCAGGCTGAAATCCGCCGGGGAAATTCCCTCCCGGAGGGGGAAATCATCACCATCGTCACCGTCATCGAGCTGGACTTCATTGGGATCATCATCATCATCATCTCCACCACCGACACCGTCATCTCCACCGCTGTACCTCGTCTCCGCTGTAACATCTAGGGTTGAATCTTGATTATTTCATAGGGGAAACTCTCCCGGTGTTGATTACTCCTTGTTATTGATGCTATTGAGTGAAACCATTGAACCAAGGTTTATGTTCAAATTGTTATTCATCATCATATCACCTCTGATCATGTTCCATATGATGTCTTGTGAGTAGTTCGTTTAGTTCTTGAGGACATGGGTGAAGTCTAAATGTTAGTAGTGAACTATGTTGAGTAATATTTAATGCTTTGATATTTAAGTTGTGGTGTTATTCTTCTAGTGGTGTCATGTGAACGTCGACTAAATGATACTTCACCTTTATGGGCCTAGGGGAATGCATCTTGTATTCGTTTGCTAATTATGGGGTCGCCGGAGTGACAGCAACCTGAACTCCCGTTGGTATATCGATGCATGAGGGATAGCAGGATCTCAGAGTTTAAGGCTGTGGTTAGATTTATCTTAATTACTTTCTTGTATTTGCGGATGCTTGCAAGGGGTTTAATCACAAGTATGTATTTGTCCTAGGAAGGGCGGTGCATTAGCATAGGTTCACCCACACAACACTTATCAAAACAATGAAGATTAATCAACTATATGAAGCGAAAGCACTAGACTAAATTCCCGTGTGTCCTCAAGAACGTTTGGTCATCATAAGTAAACAAACCGGCTTGTCCTTTGTGCTAAAAGGGATTGGGCCACTTGCTGCAATTATTATTCTCGCATTTTACTTACTTGTATTTTATTTATCTGCTATATCAAAACTCCCTGAAAACTTGTCTGTGAGGATTTACAGTGAATCCTTCATCGAAACTGCTTGTCAACACCTTCTGCTCCTCATTGGGTTCGACAATCTTATTTATCGAAAGTACTACGATACACCCCTATACTTGTGGGTCATCAAGACTATTTTCTGGCGCCGTTGCCGGGGAGTGAAGCGCCATTGGTAAGTGGAATTGGTAAGGAAAACTTTTACTATACGTGCTGTTTTTACTTCTGCCTGCTGCTATAATTCATTATGGAGAGATCTTCTCTTGAATTCCTATTTGGAAAATCTACTACTACCTCAAAGGTAGTGGATGAGGCTCCAGGTGAGAAAGAGGTTCCATATAAAATACCTATGAAAATTATTGAACGTGTTTTGGATAACCGCTATGAAGGGGATGGAACTGTCCATCCTGGAGATTATTTACTGTTTTTATATGAATTATGCGGGTTATTCAAGTGTGCAGGTATTTCTATGGATGAAGTTAGGAAGAAACTATTCTCTATGTCGCTGTTTGGTAAAGCGACGCATTGGTATAAACTGCTAAAGAATGGGAATTCTCTTGATTGGAAGGATATTGTGCCTCTATTTTATTCTAAATTCTATCCTCCAAGTGAAATTCATAAAGACCGAAACCGCATATCTAATTTATGGCCTCATGATGGAGACAGTATTGCCCAAGCATGGGGGAGATTGAAGTCCTTAATGCTCAAATGCCCCATTCATGAGCTTCCTGGTAATATCATCATTGATAATTTCTATGCAAGACTTTCTTTTCAAGATAAAACCTTGCTGGATACTACTTGTTTTGGATCATTCACACGCAACAAAGAAGAGTTTAAATGGGACCTTCTTGATCGGATTCAGGAGAATACTGAAGGATGGGAGAACGACAAAGATAGAGAGTCAGGTATAAATTATGATTATGAATACTGATAAATTTCGTAATATGAGTGCTACTTATGGTCTTGACTCCCAAGTTGTTGCAAATTTTTATAAAGCTTTTCCTCATTTTGAATTGCCTAGGAAGAATTTTAATAAGTATCATGAACCCTACAAAGATAAAACTGATTCACCTATAGGTAAATGTATAGAAGTTAAAACTGTTTATCACATTCTTCCTGAAGCTTATATTGAGAAAACCCCTTTTCCTGCTAGAATGAAGGAGTATTCCGTTATAACTAGTGTGGTTAACAAAAGTGCAAAGAAACCTATAGAACCTGAGGAACAAATAAATGGTGAACCTGTTGTTGCAATAGTTAAAGACCTTGTGACTGAAAATGTAGAAGATGGTCACATCATTTTCTGTGAAGATGCTTCTAATGTTGTTTCACATCCTAGTAAATCTAGGAAAGCCAGTGGTCCTATGCTCTCTGCTAGAATTGGTGATCATTGTTATTATGGTTTATGCGATATTGGTGCAAGTATTAGTGCCATTCCTTATGAGCTTTACAAGGAAATCATGCATGAAATTGGTTCTTGTGAACTTGAAGATATTGATGTGGTTATTCGGCTAGCTAATAGAGAAATTATCTCTCATATTGGTATTGTTCGAGATGTGGAAGTTCTATGTGGTAAGATTAAATATCCTGCTGACTTTTTGGTACTTGGTTCTGCTGCTAGTAAGACTTTTCCTATCATTTTTGGTAGACCTTTTCTAAATACTTGTGGAGCTATTATAGATTGCAAGAAAGGGAAAATTGTGACTAAATTTGCTGGTGAATCTTATGAGTTTAATTTCTCTAAATTTGCCAAAGTTCCTCATGAAGTTGAATTGCCTAATAATGATTTTAGAGTTGAACAGCTTGCATCTATTGCTCTTGCTCCTAATAATCCTTTGCAGCAACATTTGGAGGATCATGAGAGTGAAGTCTTTAGGGAAGAAAGGAATGAGCTTGATGAAATTTTCCTTCATCAACCTATTCTTAAACATGACTTACCGGTTGAAGATCGAGGTACAACACCACCGCCAAAGGAAGATCCTGTTTTTGATTTGAAACCGTTGCCTGATAATCTTAAGTATGCTTATATTGATGATGAGAAAACATATCCTGTTATTATTAGTGCTAAGCTTTCAGATTTTGAGGAAGAAAGATTATTGGAAATATTGAAAAAACACCGAGGAGCTATTGGCTACACTCTTGATGACTTGAAGGGGATTTCTCCCTCTATTTGCCAACATGCCATCAACATGGAAGATGATGCAAAGCCTGTTGTTGAACATCAGCGTCGTCTAATTCCTAAGATGAAGGATGTGGTAAGGAATGAGGTACCTTATGGAAAAGAAAGATGCTAAGCCAAGACTTATTAGATGGGTGCTTCTTTTGCAAGAATTTGATTTAAATATTGTAGATAGGAAAGGTGCTGATAATCATGTTGCTGATAATTTGTCTAGATTGGAAAATATTGCTTATGATCCTGTTCCTGTTAATGCTAGTTTTCCAAATGAACAATTGGCTGTAATAAAGGTGAGCTCGCGAGATAGTCCTTGGTATGCTGATTATGCTAACTTTATTGTTTCCAAGTACTTGCCTCCAACCTTTTCAGCTCAGCAAAGGAGGAAATTCTTTTATGACTTGAGGCATTATTTTTGGGATGACCCACACTTATATAAAGAAGGAGTGGATGGTATTATGCGAAGATGTGTCCCCGAATATGAACAACAAGAGATATTGAGTAAGTGTCATGGTAGTGTTTATGGAGGACATCACGCCGGAGATAGAACCGCGCAAAAGGTTCTACAGTCAGGTTTTTATTGGCCAAATCTCTTTAAAGATGCAAGAAAGTTTATTTTATCTTGTGATGAATGTCAAAGGGTGGGTAATATCTCTAGACGCAATGAAATGCCTATGAATTATACTCTTGTTATTGAACCATTTGATTGTCAGGGATTTGACTTCAATGGGTCATTTCCCTTCTTCAGAAGGTAACACTCATATACTTGTCGCTGTTGATTATGTTACTAAATGGGTGGAAGCCATACCCACAAAAAGTGTTGATGGTGAGACCTCTTTAAAAATGCTTTTAGATGTTATTTTTCCTAGGTTTGGAGTACCTAGATATCTTATGACTGATGGAGGTTCTCATTTTATTCATGGTGGTTTTAGAAAGACTCTTCCTAAATATAGTATTAATCACAGGATTGCTTCCGCTTATCATCCTCAAACTAGTGGGCAAGTAGAATTATCAAATAGAGAAATTAAATCTATCTTGCAAAAGACTGTTAATAAATCTAGGAAAAATTGGGCTAGTAAATTGAAGGAAGCACTATGGGCTTATAGAACTGCTTATAAAAATCCTATGGGTATGTCTCCTTATAAAATGGTTTATGGAAAAGCTTGTCATTTACCTTTAGAACTAGAGCACAAAGCTTATTGGGTTGTATGAGAACTTAATAAAGATCCTAAACTTTCCGGTAAGAAAAGGTTGCTACAATTGAGTTCTCTAGATGAGTGGAGAAGTGAAGCTTATGAAAATGCTAAACTTAAGGAGAAAGTTAAGAAATGGCATGATAGAAGAATTATCAAAAGAGAATTTAATGTTGGAGATAAAGTCCTATTGTATCGGTCTCGTCTCAGATTTTTTGCAGGGAAATTACTCTCAAAATGGGAAGGACCATATGTCATTGTGGAGGTGTATCATTCAGGGGAAATAAAAATTGGTTCTCTGAAAGGTGATGCCACACAAGTGGTGAATGGACAAAGACTCAAGCATTATATTTCTGGGGACTCTTATAATGAAGACGTTGATGTTATTCGAGTGGTGACTCCGGAAGCTTTCATCAAAATCAAATTGATAGTTCTGCAGAGTTCGACTTCGAATAGGTAACAGTTCTGGTAATAAAAAGTCCGCGTTTAACTTTCCGAACAATGTTTTTGCTATTTTTCGAAAATATGAAAAATTACGAGATCAAATCGGAGCGGAGGAGACGCACGAGGGCGTGTCCCCACGTGGTGGCACGGGCCCCACCCTGGCCGCGCCGCCCTATGGGGATGGCTCCTCGGAGTCCCTTTTCCACTCTGGTTCAACCTGGTACTTTCCTTCTATCGTGAAATTTTTTGCTATATAATCCCCCGGACCCCTCGAGGTCCGTATATCGTTTTCTCGTCGTGTTTTGTTTCGAGCTATTTTCTGCCAGATACTGTTTTCAGATCTAGAGCCACCATGTCTTCGTCGGGAACTTCGAAGGACAGCTTCTTTGAGAACATCGTCAACTCGTACATGAACGAGCTGAAGATGCATCCCAAGGAATTGCTGCTCGTAGATGGAGAATTGCAGATTGGAGATGTCCGGGGTCCTAAAGGAGAAGGAAGTTTGGAGGACAGGATGGAGAAAGTAGAACAAGAGGTCTTCACCTACAAGAAGATGGCTGAGCGTGAAGTGGACATCTTGCATAAAATTGTGTCTGAACTTATTGATGAACACAAGAAGGAGACTGCAAAGCTGTGGGACGATATCCTCTCGCTTCACAACACTACCAACAAACTCCAAGCTCAACTTTATGATGTTCAGAATCAAAACTGTGAGTATGAAAACAGGTTTAAACACATAAGCTATGCTGCCAGTTTCAGGATTCCTGAGACCAAGATGTCGTTTGTTGATGGAGAGCCTTTTCCTTGGAAGTCTGATGACGGGAAGAATTCACCACCACCGCTGAAGGAGTAATTCATCATTGGTATTGGCATCCCCTTGGTTTGTTCCAAGCTTGGGGGAGTGCCGCGGTATCACATCATCACTATATTTTACCTTTTTACTGTCAAGTAGTGTCATATCATGAGTAGGGAAGTTATCATATAAGATGGTTTGCAGTGTGGAAGTATCTTTCTTTTAGTTGGTTATCTATGTATCCATTGGTGTGAGTTATCGTTATGGAATATTAATGAGAAGTTTTATCAATTAGATTTTGCACACCTTATTTTAGTTTGCAATTTATGTTATATGATTGATCTTGTTGTTAGTATTGGTATCACTTTGGGAGCATCGATTAAATCTATTTGGTTTTGGCAAACTTAGCATTTGTCAACAGCAACAATACTTTGAGGCTTAAGTAGAAAAGAGGGAAATACATGTAGATATATTATTTCTTTATCTTTCTTTCTTGTTAGCTAATGAGTTTAGTATTTTGAAGTTAAAATTATTTGTGCCTACAAGGAAGATGCATGATTGTTTCTATCACATGTATATTTGTTTGTTTCCCTCAACTCTTATGCTTGCTAACCAACCTTGCTATCCAAAGACCTATACTGAGAGGGAATGCTTCTCGTGCATCCAAAACCTTAAACCAAACCTATGCCATCAGTGTCCACCATAACTACCTAACATGTGGTATTTTTTCTGCCATTCCAAGTAAATACTTCATGTGCTACCTTTAAACAATTCAAAAGTTATTATCTCTTATTTGTGTCAATGTTTTATAGCTCATAAGGAAGTATGTGGTGTTTTATCTTTCAATCTTGTTGAGCAGACTTTCACCAATGGACTAGTGGCACATCCGCTTATCCAATAATTTTGCAAAAAGAGCTGGCAATGGGGTTTCCAGCCCCAATTAATTAACTTTCATTAATAATTCTCTTCACATGTTTTGCCCTGATTCATCAGTAAGCAACTTAATTTTGCAAATAGACACTCCTCCATGGTATGTGAAATGTTGGAAGGCACCCGAGGATTCGGTTAGCCACGGCTTGTGTAAGCAAAGGTTGGGAGGAGTGTCATCCATAAATAAAACTAAAGTACATGTGTAAACAAAAGAGAAGAGGGATAATCTACCTTGCTGGTAGAGATAACGTCCTTCATGGGAGCCACTCTTTGAAAGTCTGTTTGACAAGGGGGTTAGAGTACCCACTACCATTCGTAGACAACAACAAACATCTCTCAAAACTATACTTTTATGCCCTCTATATGATTTCAAAACTTAAAAAGCTCTAGCACATGATTTAATCCCTGCTTCCCTCTGCGAAGGGCCTATCTTTTACTTTATGTTGAGTCCGTAAACCTATTTCCCTCTATCTTAAGCAAGCAATTGAGTTGTTGCGATCCATTTATATGTGATCCATTTAATCATGTCTTTTATTCTTCCTTGTTTAGTACAAATTATATCTGAATGAATATGACTTTGAAGGTTATCAATGATTATGAGGAGATTGTTATGATTGAGCATGTAAGTTCTGCCATATAAGCTCTAATATAAAGGCTCTACTCGAAAGATAAGTACAATCTGTTAATTGTTCTTTGGCCTAGAACGAAGTTTGCCATCACCAATTATGATTTTCTATGCACCTTTATTTGTGATTTCCCTCTACTTGTTTCAAGTTGAGTTATATGAGGAAGTTGTTCACTAGAATGTCTTGTGTGAATTAATGTGATGCTTCTTGTCCGTATTTCATTTATCGACTCTTCACTCCATAAACATGTGGTCTTGTTTACTGAGTTCAGTTTCGCTTGGGGACAAGCGAGGTCTAAGCTTGGGGGGAGTTGATACGTCCATTTTGCATCACTATTTTATATCATAATTTACTGTTATTCATTGATATATTTCATATTTAGAGATGATACCTATGTTCTTTCACCTGTTTTGCATGTTTCATGATTATTGGAGAATTATTCACCAGAGTCAGGATTCTGCTGGAAAAAGCACCGTCAGGATATAATATTTCTGAAGATCAACAATTGACGGAAAATATACCGAAGCTCTTATTTTTTCAGAAGACGGAGCCAGCCAAAAGGGGAGGCCGAGGAGGGCCGCCATGGGCCCTCCCCATAGGCCGGCGCGGCCACCAGGCCAGGCGCGCCGCCACATGGGGAGGGGGCCCACGACCCCCGTCGGCCATCTCCCTTTCGCGTACTTCATCTACCCGAAACCCTAAGGTGCAGGGGACCATCGAGAATAGACACAGCCGCCTCTGCGGGGCGGAAAAACGCCAGAGAGAAAAGAGCTCTCTGGCAGGCTGAAATCTGCCGTGGAAATTCCCTCCCGGAGGGGGAAATCGTCGCCATCGTCACCGTCATCGAGCTGGACTTCATTGGGATCATCATCATCATCTCCACCACCGACACCGTCATCTCCACCACTGTACCTCGTCTCCGCTATAACATCTAGGGTTGAATCTTGATTATTTCATAGGGGAAACTCCCCCGGTGTTGATTACTCCTTGTTATTGATGCTATTGAGTGAAACCATTGAACCAAGGTTTATGTTCAGATTGTTATTCATCATCATATCACCTCTGATCATGTTCCATATGATGTCTTGTGAGTAGTTCGTTTAGTTCTTGAGGACATGGGTGAAGTCTAAATGTTAGTAGTGAACTATGTTGAGTAATATTTAATGGTTTGATATTTAAGTTGTGGTGTTATTCTTCTAGTGGTGTCATGTGAATGTTGACTACATGATACTTCACCTTTATGGGCCTAGGGGAATGCATCTTGTATTCGTTTGCTAATTGTGGGGTTGCCGGAGTGACAGCAACCTGAACCCCCGTTGGTATATCGATGCATGAGGGATAGCAGGATCTCAGAGTTTAAGGCTGTGGTTAGATTTATCTTAATTGCTTTCTTGTATTTGCGGATGCTAGCAAGGGGTTTAATCACAAGTATGTATTAGTCCTAGGAAGGACGGTGTATTAACATAGGTTCACCCACACAACACTTATCAAAACATTGAAGATTAATCAACTATATGAAGCGAAAGCACTAGACTAAATTCCCGTGTGTCCTCAAGAACGTTTGGTCATCATAGGTAAACAAACCGGCTTGTCCTTTGTGCTAAAAGGGATTGGGCCACTTGCTGCAATTATTATTCTCGCATTTTACTTACTTGTATTTTATTTATCTGCTATATCAAAACTCCCTGAAAACTTGTCTGTGAGCATTTACAGTGAATCCTTCATCGAAACTGCTTGTCAACACCTTCTGCTCCTTGTTGGGTTCAACACTCTTATTTATCGAAAGTACTACGATACACCCCCTATACTTGTGGGTCATCAACCACTTGTCCCTCTCCCTGCTTATTCCACAAAGGTGATGTGGGCTGGCTTGGGCACCGCCGGCTAGCCCATGTTAACATGAGGACTTTGCAAAGCCTTCACAAGGGAGGCCACATTCTCGGACTAAAAGGCAATGTCTATTTTTGTAAGGATCGTGTGTGTAGGGCTTGCGTTGAAGGAAAAATGCATGGGGCTCCTCACAAGGCCAAGACTTTCATCTCCACCACAAGATTCTTGGAGCTCCTTCATGTTGACCTCTTCGGTCCACCATCTCATGAGAGTCTTGGAGGGAAGAAGTATTGCCTCGTGATAGTTGATGACTATTCACGGTATTGTTGGGTCTTCTTCTTCAAGCACAAGAGTGAGACGCAAAGGACGATGATGGAATTTGCCAATCAAGTTCAACGCAAGTTCAATGCCAAGATCATTGCAATTAGGAGCGACATGGGACGGAATTCAAGAACTACACGTTGGATGACTTTCTTGGCGAGGAAGGCATTCAACAACAATACTCCGCAACTTACACTCTGCAACAAAATGGAGTCACCGAAAGGAAGAATCGAACCTTGATTGAAGCCGCTCGAACTATGATGATAGAGTACAAGTCCAACTACAACTTTTGCGCTGGAGCTATCTCTACCGCTTGTCATGCCACCAACCGTCTATACTTCCGCAAGGGCTTGGAGATGACACCTTATGAAATCCTCACCGGGAACAAACCAAATGTCTCATACTTCAAGGTCTTTGGTTGCAAGTGCTATGTGCTTATTAAGGATGCACGTCTCTCCAAGTTTGACACAAAAGCTCAAGAAGGTATCTTTGTTGGCTATGCTACGGATTCTCATGCCTATAGGGTCTTCAACAAGTCAAATGGACGTGTTGTGGAAACTTGTGATGTGACTTTTGATGAAGATGATATCTCTCTAGAAGGGCGAAGTGCTTCTTGTGAGAAAGGAGATACAATTCCCCCGAAGGCCATTGAGAGGATGAGTGTTGGTTTCTACCGACCCCAAGAGCTCCCTCCTTTGAGCACCGAGGAAGGACCAAGTTCTACTCAAGTAGAGCCATCTACACCACAAGGCCAAGCTTCTTGTATAGAGGAACCAAATGCAAGTCAAGCACTACCCCAAGATCAACGTCAACAACAACAACCGCAAGTTCATCAACAACCACCGCCAAGTGATCAAGGCCATGTCACAAGTACTTCACCAGACCTCTCGGGGACGACCGCTCTGGATACTACCTATCCTATGAACCCCGAGTCGCCCGGCGCTCATGATGATGATGATTCCCTCAACAACAACAATGATGGTCAAGGCGAGGACCTAAACCATGATGAAGATCAAGAGGCCTCTCAAGCTCCTATCCTTGAGGCCAACACTCGCCGTAAAGATGCTACTACAAGAAACTTACGTCTCAAGTCTCATTCATTGAAGAACATTCTCGATGATCTCAAGAGCAAGTTGTCCACCCTGAGGCAACTAGCAAACTTTTGTGAGCATCACGCCTTTGTCTCCATGGTGGAACCTCTCAAGGTTGATGATGCACTTGGAGATGCTGATTGGTTGCTAGCTATGCAAGAAGAACTCAACAACTTCAAGAGGAATGATGTATGGACTCTCGTGAGGCGTCCGGATCATTGCCGCAATGTTATCGGCACCAAGTGGGTCTTCAAGAACAAGCAAGATGAGCACGGCATCATCATCTGCAAGAAAGCAAGATTGGTAGCTCAAGGCTTTTCACATGTTGAAGGAGTGGACTATGGCGAAATTTTTTCATTGGTGGCTCGCCTTGAGTCGATCTGTATCATTTTAGCTTCCGCTTCTAACCATGGTTTCAAACTTCATCAAATGGATGTGAAGAGTGCTTTTCTAAATTGCCCTTTACATGAGGAAGTGTATGTGAGACAACCCCCGGGGTTCGAGGACCCCCACTTCCCAGACCATCTCTACAAGCTCAACAAGGCCCTATATGGTCTCAAACAAGCTCCTCGAGCTTGGTATGAGCACCTACGTGAGCTACTTGTAGACCGTGGTTTTGAAGTGGGGAAAATCGATCTCACTCTTTTTACTAAGAAGGTCAATGGGGAACTCTTCGTATGCCAAATCTATGTAGATGACATTATTTTTGGTTCTACTAACCATGTTTTTAATGAGGAGTTTGCTAAGTTGATGACCGATAGGTTTGAGATGCCGATGATGGGGGAACTCAAGTACTTTCTTGGGTTTGAGATCAAGCAAACACAACAAGGCACCTTCATCAATCAAGCAAAGTACAAACAAGACATGCTCAAGCGCCTCGATGTGAAGGGTGCAAATGGTATTGGGACTCCTATGCACTTAAAGTGCCAACTCACACTTGACGAGACCGGCAAGTCGGTGGACCACATGCTCTACTGTTCCATCATAGGTTCGCTTCTTTACCTATGTGCTTCTCATCCAGATATTGTGTTGAGTGTTGCGATGTGTGCACGGTATCAAGCAAATCCGAAGGAAAGCCATCTTATGGCGGTTAAGAGGATCTTCCGATATTTAGTTGATACCCCAACTTTGTCCTATGGTACCGAAAGGACACGGATTTCTCTTTGTGTGGATTCACCGATTTGGATTGGGCGGGAGACAAGGTTGACATGAATTCTACTTCGGGCGCTTGTCACTTTCTTTGGAATATTTTTGGTGTGTTGGTACTCGAAGAAGCAAAATTGAGTCTCTGTCTCTACCGCAGAGGCCGAATATGTCGACGCGGCTAGTAGTTGCACTCAAATCTTATGGATGAGGCAAACCTTGCAGGATTATGGAATTGAGTATAGCAAGGTCCCTCTTTTGTGTGATAATGAGAGCGCCATCAAGATCGCCTATAATCCGGTTCTTCATGGCAAGACGAAGCACACTGAGATAAGGAATCACTTCATTCGAGATCACATTGCTAGGGGCAATATTGTTCTATCTTTCATTGGCACCAAGGATCAATTGGCGGATATTTTCACAAAGCCCTTGGATGAGAAGAGATTCATAGAGTTGAGGCATGAGCTAAATATCATAGATCCGTCGAACTTTGCTTGACCATTGTGCGCAGATCCCACTCTCTAACCAATGTATTGATGGAAAGCACGCAAGAACATAGGGGGGTGCGGTTTAAACTTATTGAGATATCCCTCCCCCCATAATGCATAAACAAAACCAAAACATACTCTATTTGTCAATCAAGTGAATTATGAGCTTCACGTTGAGTCTTAGTTGTGAGTCCTAGATACATCTACACGACCTCACGCTATTATACTCTTACACGGTGGCTTCGGCCACCAACCTCCTCCTTGAGGAGTTTTTGGTGTTTCTTTTTTATTCTTTTGATTTTCTTTGATTTTCTCTTGCTTTCATTTGAATCTTGGTTTTTTTTCTTGTTCTTATGGGAGATTCACCCAAGCTTGGCTTTTCATGTTGATTCTTGTAAACTTGGTTGAGTAGTACCTTACCAGTTTCTTCATCTAATCCCAAGCCAATACCCACCTCTTGAGCCATTTCCGTCTAAAGCACAAGCCTACACCATAATCTGGGTATCCTGAACTTTGGCAACCAGTACTACCTGTGATCAGTGTGGTACTACCGCTCCTGTGCAGTATCCTAACGACTATCAGGATTTTGCCCAGGAATGGTACTTCCACCTGAGATACCGGTTTGGTACCGGGAAGCGGTACTACCGCTCTCACGAGAGGTACTACCGCTTCCGACTCTGACTTAAGGTACCGGGTGGGGATGGATCTATCAAATCCATCACTTGTCCCCCACCCACCTCAAGTCAAAGGCGGCTCCCAAGCTCAAGGAACCACAGGAGACCGGCCCTGATCTCCTCCTCTGTCCATCCCCGGCCAAATCTCATCCGTGGAGAAGTTTCCCCACCCTCTTCTTTACCATGTCCTCCGTTATGAGCTCTAACCTCTCTATCTAAGGTTTATTGGATCCCCTAGATGCATAGGTTAGGGTTTGGTAGAGTTCTTGGTGAAGAATCATCCTAGCAAGCTTTTCCATGTAGAGGGATACTAGCTAGCAACACTATGTGAAGTTTTTGGATCAATGCCATGGACCAAATCCTAGATCGAGTTGTGATGTGCTCGAGCGGTTCCTGACCGGTACTACCGGTTCAAGCGGTATTACCGGTCTCGGTTACGGTACTACCGCTTAAGTGCAATTTCGCTACTGTTGCTTGTTACCGTCCTTTTGCGCTGCAACTCTCAGGCTTGTGCACTTAACCCCCATTCCCCTACAATCTATGCTATTCACAGGTTCATCCCGTGGTGGTGCCAAAGTGAAGCCTCCCATTCCTCGTCGTCAAAGAGAGCAAGACGAAGAGGAGATTCTCTCGCCAAGGACTACCAAGCGCCAAAGAGCAGCTGCTACCGCAGCTATGAAGAGGACTTCCTCCGAACCTCAAAAGCCAATGAGTGCACTCACCAAGAATCAATTCTTGGAGATTCGCCGGGTTAACCCCTACTTGGTGCCGAAGAATCCCCGGTAGTGCCCCAACCCCTTCTTCTATCATTCCAATCAAGAAATGATCTACAATGAGATCTATGGCAAGAAAGAGTTCAAATGCTGCCCCCAATGCTTTATTAGTATGGAGAAGCTGAAGTTGGAGCCTGACTACTTTGGTGAAGCGCAAGAGATTTGTGAGGAACAAGGACGTGTCCCCTTGATGACATTCACTCATGATTACTCCAAGGAGGTGATTTGCCCATTCTATGCCACGGTGGTGTTTCCTGAAGATGAGAATGAGGTCCGCCTACTCAAATGGATGACCAAGGAGCATGTTATGGAGGTCACATGGGAAGAGTTTACGGCGGGCCATGGCTATCAACTTCCCAACAAATACTCCAACTTCTTTCGCATTCATCTCCAACACAAGCCCATGAGCAAAGACAAGATGGTCAACCTCTACATCCCCGAGCGTGTACTTTGTGGTAGTGCCTATGACCTCCTTCTTACGTACGACATCATGAATCGCATCTACCGCAACACCATCAATCCCAAGAACACCAATCATGATGAAGTACACGGGTTCCTTGTCAATCTCCTTGTACGCACTCAAGAAAACAAGGGAAGCGGCAAGCAATTGGATATCATGGACTATATTTGGCATGAGATGCAAGAGTGTGCCTTCCTCCGCAAGCTCCCTCAATATGCTCCCTACATCATGCGACTCATTTGCCTTAAGTAGGAGCAAGCTCACCGTGGAGACCTTAGTGGATCTTGGAGTTAGGGTTCATATGGTGGGATCTTGGAGGAAGTGCTCCTATGGAGGTTAGCTTGGAGTTGTGCTAGCCCTATAGGGTGTTGGGAGCCTTCGGTGTTTGTGGAGCTCACCCCAACCTTGTGAAGGAACCGCCGCCTCGACCGGCTACTTAGTGGATAAGGGGAAGCTCCTTCGTGGGGCTTTCTCGAGGAACAATGTGAGGCCTTTGTGGCCGCCTAGCCTTCGTGGTTAGCACCTCCTCAACGCAGACGTACTCCCTTTTGTGGGAGGAACTGCGGGAAACAAACCTCGCCACGTCTCCGCTACCCCAGTTGTTTCGCTCCCTCTCCTTACTATCTTGCTCGGTTCTTTTACTCGTTGCATCGCTACGATCATACTAGGAACACCCCCATCATCAAAGCTGCCACCTTTACTTCCGCATACCGCCTAAAACTTTCAAATTTGGTGTAGCGACCATTCACCCCCCTCTTGTTCGTTAACGATCCATTCAGCCTTGCCGCAGCCGAGCTAAGTGTTCCTCTTCCAAGAATCAATTATTATTTACTTTCGCCACACCCGACACTCAGGGATGCGCCATTACATCGTTACCGCAAATACACTAGATTACTCGGTGGATTTATCTTCTTTGGCTCTGGAAATATCTTCCCCGGCTCAGTGGATTTATCTTCTTCGGTTTACTGAACTTGTCTTTTTCGGGTTATCATTGGTTTCCTCTAAATATAAATATTGACCCGATGCACTCCTTGGTCAGTGGCCTCATCATCTATGGTTATCAATGGATTTAACTTGTATGGATATATAAATAATTGACCTGATGCACTCCCGGGCCAGTGGCTTCATCATCCATGGTTAGAGCATCCCCAGCCAGGCCCCCAAAGCGTCCCCCAAAGGGATTTGGGGCGCATTGGACAAAAACAATGTTTCCAGCCTCGTGCCCCAAAGGGCCTTTCCGTCCGGCGCGGCCCAATACGGTGTTTGGCGCCCGAGTCCATCCCCGCTACACAGGGGACTCTCCGGGCACGCCGGACACAACGAAAAGCGAGGTGAGGAGACGCGGACCCAATCCATCAGTGACTCACGAATGGATGCTCAACCGCCGCCTACCTAGCAACGATGTAGTTGCCGGTAAGGGGAACCGTCGCATTGGAAACCGCGTCGACCGACTCGCGAACCACCGGAATGGAGCGCGAACTCCGCGGAAGAGCAACTGCCGCTCTCTTCGATATCTACGCCGCTGTTCATCTGCGCTCAATAAGACCCCTACGTATGTGCTTTCCCCGCCGCCATTCATCGAAAGCTCTATTCTCTCACAATGAGCGACCTCTCTCAGCTTCCATCAGACACCGACAGCGAGGGTAAGCCTTCGGGATGGCGCCACTAGTGGGACAAAGCTGCGACGCCTACCAGCGATGATTCCTCGCCGCCGGACAGCGGCGAGGAATGGGAGGCGGAGGAGGAGGAGGAGGAGGAGGAGGATGAGGAGGCGGCGGTGCCCCGGGCGAAGGCGTAGGCGGAGGCGAAAGCGAAGGCGCAACCGGCGAGCACCGTCAACGACGAGGAGGACACAAGTTCCTCCGACGCGTCGAACGACACCGCCTCTTCGGAAGAGGTGACGAGCAGGAAGCGCCACCGTGAGGACGACGAGGTGGGGCCATCAAAGAAGAAGTAGTTTAAATTTTTATATATAATTTGTTTATATTTTTCGAAGTTTTTATATGTAATTTTTTTTTATGTTCCACCACTTTGAATATTAGCAGCAATACTAGAACATCGTTACCTACACATTTCTTCTATCTATTAAAATAAAAATATAGTATTTTAAAGTTTTAGGTGCGTGTTTGGGGGACGCGGCTAATGAGGACGTCCCCCAAACGCGGCACGAACGAAACATGTCCTCCAAACGCTCGATCCGGCGCCCTTTGGGGATGATTTGGGGGACACGGCTGGAGATGCTCTTATAAATGGATTTACCTTCTATGGCTATATAAATAATTGACCAGTCAGTGGCTTCATCATATATGATTACCAACGAATTTATCTTTTGTGGCTATATAAATAATTGACCTGATGCACTCCCTGGTCAGTGGCTTCATCATCTATGGTTATCAATGAATTTATCTTCTATGACTATATAATTATTGACTCGATGCACTTCCGGATAAGTGGATTCATCATCTGTAATCTTCAATGAATATCATCTTATATAATACTAGACCATGAAAGCGTGCTTTGCTGCGCCCGACCTTCTCAAGAAAAGTAGACTGGAAATATTTAAGAGAAACAAACGACACTATAGAAAACGCGGGAAGGGGGATCAATATCTCTGTGCAGATCAGCTTGAGGGGGGTTGCAAATCCTCTGCAGATCAATAAGATAGAAAGCATATTACTAAAAACATGTAGATGAACAATTCAAAATCACTATATGGCTATATGCATTCTCAAGCTAGTACATATATAGAGACAATATGTCGATATAAATAGGAAACTTAGAGAATAGGACTGTTGCAAGCAAGATCACACATTAGTACATACGTCCAGGTCAGTTAGCCTGCTCTTCGATCTAGTTTTCAACCAATGAATCAGATTGACCATGAAAAGATTCTTTCTAGCATGCATCGTCTGAAATGAAAATAGATCATAGCACGAATGAATATTGGCGACAGAATACTGTAACTTAGTTATCATAAAGAACAGTGCATTTTTGGCAGGAAAAATGGCTAAATTGAATGTACAGTGACATCTGAAAACGTAGATTATAGGTTAATGATTGAATGTATCCTCAGCATAGATGCCACTGTTTGGAGGCTATCCATTTGATCAACAGTAGTAGCAGATCATTTGTTGTTCGCATAGTTATCTAAACAGTAGCAGATTATCTATTGTTTGGACAGTGCATCATATGTTCCTTCCATCAAGCAACTAAATTAAGCATATGCAAAAAATCCGTTGGCGTAAAAGAATAGCACTGGGTGTTGCATATTATCCTGCAAGATCTGTATCTACTAATAAAACGAACTGATGCAGCACATTTTACCTCCTCGTTCATCTTCTCCAATGGTGTAGGCCTGCCGCTCCTTCATTTCTTAAAGATAATATGACGAATTCATATCCTTCGAATTTCCTAATCACACCTGCGACACATCCACCACAAATTGAATAAAAGACATATACAAGGGGGGTGGGGATGTTCAGTAAATCATTTCCCAAAACGAATAATTTGGAGCATGAGGAGAAAAGCAATTGTAGAATTTGGCAGCTTCCCGACTGGAATGGTGGCATCGATCAGTGCTTCCTTCCCCAATTCAACATCAGGAATAAACCCTAGAAATAATCCGTAAATAAGTAAGGATGAATAGCAAAATAGTGCATGTAGGAGACTGAAACGAAAGATTGGTACATTGCGCTTGGAAGAAGGAAAACCAATGGCTGAGAACCACGGATTTGCACCACTCATCACCATCCCTCTCACCTGCCACCACCGTAATGTCCCCATTGGAGAAGCAGGGCGAGCCGGTGCTCCTCCCTTGGAGGGGGGCTGCGTGCGTGCTACTGGAGGGCGGCAGCATGCCCACACTAGTAGAAAACCTCTCATCTATCTAAGCCTTTAGTACCGGTTTTCTTACGAACCGGTACTAAAGGCGGCATTAATACCGGTTCCGTGCGTGGGACATCAATACCGGTTCGTTAAGGACCTTTAATACCGGTTCGTAACACGAACCGGTATTAAAGGGTTTGAGCCCAGTTTCCAGGCGGTGGTGGGGCCAGGGTTGCACCTTTAGTACCGGTTCGTGTAAGGAACCGGTACTAAAGGGTCTGTGCCCTATATCAGCGCGCAGCCGCGCGCCCGACCCCCTGCACATCTCATTCTCCTTCTCCTCCTCTCACATTTCCAAATATTTTGCACCTCTCACACTCCAATAATCTTCATTTTTCTCCACCATTTTAACAAGATTAACGGCATACATCTATCCAAGGGTTAGCAATATCATCCTTCCTTCTGGCGTTCCTAATTTAGCTCATTTCTTTGGTAGTTTTAACTCGTACTATTTTTCTAGTGCAAGCAAGCTGTTCGATGAAATGCCTAAGTTAGTGATTTTATTTTTTTATATGCAATTTGAGCTGAAATTATGGTATGTTTTGTAGGTTTTAATTAGTATCATCCCCGTCCTTACCGCTGTTGATCGCCAGCTTCGTCCCCTAGCCGGCACGGTACCACCTCGGTGAGCCCCTCTTCTTTTTTATAAAAAACAATTAGTTTTATGTGATGAACTTGAATATTAATTAAGTTGGTCACTCATATATCCATGATGTTGTGTATTTAATGATTTTTGATATACATATAAAATGCAGATGAGTCGACAATGGATGTACGGTGACCGGTGCCATCCCGAGTTCATTAATGGCATGCATTATTTTCTCAACGTGGCTGAGGCAAACAGGCGGTCGAATGGTTTCATGTATTGTCCATGTAGTTCCTGTAAGAATATGAAGGATTACTCTACCTCGAAGACCCTTCACGTCCACCTGCTGGAGAACGGTTTCATACCCAACTATAATTGTTGGACCAAGCACGGAGAAAAAAGGGTTATATTGGAAGACAACGAAGAAGAAGAGGATAGTGACAACTATCCCTTATTCACTGAAGACGGTGGTAGTAGAATGGGGGAAGACGAAGCTGAAGAAGAGCACATTTTCGATGAGCCGATTTTTGATGACCCGGATGACGATTTGGGTCGGGCCTTTCTTGATGCGAAGATGAACTGCGGAAATGAAAAGGAGAGATTGAAGTTGGAGAAAATGTTAGAGAATCACAACAAACTGTTGTACCCAAATTGCGAAAATGGTCAGAAAAAGCTGGGTACCACGCTGGAATTGCTGCAGTGGAAGGCAGAGAATGGTACTTCTGACAAGGGATTTGAAAAGTTGCTGAAAATAATAAAGAAGATGCTTCCAGGGGAGAACGTGTTGCCCTCTAGCACGTACGAAGCAAAGAAGGTTGTCTGCCCTCTAGGATTAGAGGTGCAGAAGATACATGCATGCATCAATGACTGCATCCTCTACCGCGGGGAGTACGAGAATTTGAATGCATGCCCGGTATGTAGTGCATTGAGGTATAAGATCAGGCGAGATGATCCTGGCGATGTTGAGGGTGAGTCCACCCCCAGGAAGAGGGTTCCTGCGAAGGTGATGTGGTATGCTCCTATAATACCACGGTTGAAACGTTTGTTCCAGAACAAAGAGCATGCCAAGTTGTTGCGATGGCACAAAGAGGACCGTAAGAAAGATGTGATGCTGAGACACCCCGCTAACGGGTCGCAGTGGAGAAAAATCGACAGAGAGTTCAAGTCATTTTCAGATGACGCAAGGAACTTAAGATTTGGTCTAAGTACAGATGGCTTTAATCCTTTCGGGGAGCAGAGCTCCGATCCATAGCACCTGGCCAGTGACTCTATGTATCTATAACCTTCCTCCTTGGTTGTGCATGAAGCGAAAGTTCATTATGATGCCAGTGCTCATCCAGGGCCCGAAGCAACCCGGCAACGACATTGATGTGTACCTGAGGCCATTGGTTGAAGAACTTTTAGAGTTGTGGCGTGACGAAGGTGTACCTGTGTGGGATGAGCACGAACAAAAGGAATTTAACCTACGAGCGTTGTTATTTGTAACCATCAATGATTGGCCTGCTCTTGGTAACATTTCAGGGCAGTCAAACAAGGGATACAATGCATGCACACACTGTTTAGGTGAGGCTGACAGTAATTATTTGGGAAACAAAAATGTGTACCTGGGGCATCGTCGATTTCTTCCAAAACAACATCACGTAAGAAAGAGAGGAAAGCATTTCGGAGGTGAGGCAGATAATCGAACGAAGCCTACCCGCCCCCATCGGGGAAGTTATATATGATATGGTCAAGGATTTAAAAGTGATCTTTGGAAAGGGTCCCGGCGGACAATCTGTTCCGCATGATGTTGACGGACACGTACCCATGTGGAAGAAGAAGTCGATATTTTGGGAGCTACCCTACTGGAAATTCTTAGAGGTTCACTCTGCAATCGACGTGATGCACGTGACGAAAAATCTTTGCGTGAACCTGCTAAACTTCTTGGGCGTGTATGGGAAGACAAAAGATACACCGGATGCACGGCAGGACCAGCAAAGTATCCACGAAGGAAACAACCTGAATCCAGAGAAGTATCAAGGTCCTGCCAGCTACGCTCTTACCAAAGAGGAGAAGGAGATCTTTTTTGAAGTCCTGAGTAGCATCAAGGTCCCGTCTGGCTTCTCGTCGAATATAAAGGGAATAATAAACATGTCGGAGAAAAAGTTTCAAAACCTAAAGTCTCATGACTGCCACGTGATTATGACACAATTACTTCCGGTTGCATTGAGGGGGCTTCTGCCGGAAAATGTTCGAGTACCCATTGTGAAGCTATGTGCGTTCCTCAATGCAATTTCTCAGAAGGTGATCAATCCACTTACTCTACAAAATTTACAGAAGGATGTGGTCCAATGTCTAGTCAGCTTCGAGTTGGTGTTCCCACCATCCTTCTTCAATATTATGACACATCTCCTAGTTCACCTGGTCGAAGAGATTGGCGTTCTCGGTCCTGTATTTCTACACAACATGTTCCCCTTTGAGAGATTTATGGGAGTCTTAAAGAAGTACGTTCATAACCGTGCTAGGCCAGAAGGAAGCATCTCCCAGGGCTATGGAACAGAGGAGGTCATTGAGTTTTGTGTTGACTTTATTCCTGACCTTAAGCCGATCGGTGTTCCTGAATCGCGCTATGAGGGGAGACTGCGTGGAAAAGGCACGCTAGGAAAGAAATCAGCAACGTGTATGGACGGACATTCTTTCACTCAAGCACACTACACAGTTCTACATAATTCCATCTTGGTGGCTCCGTACAAAGAGGAACACAATGATATCTTACGCTCTGAATACCCGGAGCAACGTGAAGATTGGATTGATGGAGAACACATGAAGACTTTCGGCGGTTGATTGCAAACACGTCTCATGAATGTCACCGATGACGAGCAGCTGTACTTGTTGGCCAAGCAACCATCTTCTACTATATCGACTTTTCAAGGGTACGAGATTAATGGGAACACATTTTACACTTTCACCCAAGACAAAAAGAGCACCAACCAAAACAGTGGTGTCCGCTTTGATGCAGAAGATGGCAATGGGAACAAGGTCACATATTATGGGTACATAGAGGAGATATGGGAACTTGACTATGGATGTAATTTCAAGGTCCCTTTGTTCCGGTGCAAATCGTTCAACCTGAAAGACGGGGTACAGGTAGACCCGCAGTACAGAATGACTACAGTGGATTTCAAGAATCTAGGGTACGACACCGAACCATTCGTCCTAGCCAGTGAAGTGGCTCAGGTTTTTTATGTGAAGGATATGTCTAGCAAACCGAAAAAAAGAAAAGAAAGGCAAGAGGACACATCATACGATGAGCCAAAGCGGCACATAGTTCTTTCAGGAAAAAGAAACATCATGGGAGTGGAGGACAAGACAGACATGTCAGAAGATTATAATAAGTTTGACGATATTCCACCCTTCAAGGTAAAAATTGACCCAAGCATCATCTTAAACAATGAAGATTGTCCATGGTTGCGTCGCAGTAAGAAGAAAGGGAAATGGACGAAGAAAACTCAGAAGACTAGCTAGCTACATATAGGGATCATAACTTGTGTATCTCAATATGGAAATCACTTTTGTGTAATGATGTTACTGTATGTAAGATATTAACAATGGAGATGGTTGGCTTGTTTTACTAGTTAAGTAGCTTTCACGGGCTTGCAGGGAAACTTTGTCCGAGGCGGAACTTCCGAATATGCCATATATAGGGCATGTGCACCAAGGGAATATTCGAGAAGTTCCGCCACGGGAGATTTCCCAACCCTTTCCGCAACATTGTTAGAGGAGATGGAGTCTTCCACGGGCTTGCAGGAAAAAATTTCTGAGGCGGAACTTCCGAAGATGCCATAGGGCGTGTGCACCAAGGGCATCTTCGACAAGTTCCGCCACGGGAGATTTCCCAACCCTTTCCCCAACATTGTTAGAGGAGATGGAGTCTTCCACGGGCTTGCAGGGAAATTTTTCCGAGGCGGAACTTCCGAAGATGCCATAGGGCGTGTGCACCAAGGGCATCTTCGACAAGTTCCGCCACGGGAGATTTCCCAACCCTTTCCTCCATCCATGGTGATGAAACTCTCCATCCATGTTGGCTTGTTGAGCTGCTTCCCATGGTGTATCGATGCTCCTTTTATAGGCAGAGCGTCCTTATCCTGCCGACAGCTTTAGTACCGGTTGCACCCACCAACCGGTACTAAAGGTTACCCACGCGTACTTATCCCACCGACAGGGCGTCGTGCGCTACATACTTTATCTCATCGAGCAGTGCGTCCTTATCCTGCCGACAGCTTTAGTACCGGTTGCACCCACCAACCGGTACTAAAGGTTACCCACGCGTCCTTATCCCACCGACAGGGCGTCGTGCGCTAGATACTTTATCTCATCGAGCAGGGCGTCCTTATCCTGCCGACAGCTTTAGTACCGGTTGCAGACACCAACCGGTACTAAAGGTTACCCACGCGTCCTTATCCCACCGACAGGGCGTCGTGCGCTACATACTTTATCTCATCGAGCAGGGCGTCCTTATCCTGCCGATAGCTTTAGTACCGGTTGCACCCACCAACCGGTACTAAAGGTTTGCCTCTGTCTTCCCGCCTATTTTCTTCCCGCGCTTTCCACCGGTTCCCGCCTTTGTCTTGCCGCCATTTTTTCACTATATATATGTAGGCTTGGCCACCATTTACATATCACATCTAGACTCATATCTGCAAACCTCATCATTCTCTCCCATGGCTTCCATCGCATCTCTAATCCCCCGGGAGGCGGAGGCGCTTTGCGCCTCGAACTACCCCTGCCCGCCGGGCTACCGCGTCCCGACCGGCTGGTTGCTAAGCGTCGGAGGCGTACCGGTCCCTCCAGTCCCTCTAGGTGTGGCGCGCGAGATGGCCATCACGAACCACTACTACTTCGAGCTCACGCCAGAGCAGCGGAGGAATCCCCAGTGGCATCCCGACTACAGCCCGACTTGGGAAAGATTCTTCATCAATCGGCGTGAGAGGGCGCTTTCCAGGCACGAGGAGGGCGGCCCGCCTCCTTCGAACTTTAACGAGGCCGGCCGTCGGCTGTGGTGGCGCGGCCAGACTCTCCAGGGCGTCATGGCCTACCGTGACCCCCGCCTGCGCTACCCTCAGTCCCAGCCCAAGCGTGCTCACCCGCCGACGTTCGAGTACCGTGACCCCAATGCCAGCGACGATGATGACGGCGACTACGACGACTACAGTGGCGACTACTACAGGGCTAGGCACGAGTATGACTGAATGACTCCAACAGTAGAATTTGGCCATGTATCTTTAATTTTCAGTTAAGCTATCTACTTTTAATTCAAGTTCAATCGTAATAAAATTTTATTCCCGCCCTTTCTTTCCCGCCTTTTTTCTCCCACGCGCGGCATCGTGGCGGGAAAGTTTCCCGCGCGACGTCGTACATGGCGGGAAACTTTCCCGCGCGGACGGCGTCGTGGCGGGAGTAAAGAATAGAAATAGAAAATATATAGAAAAGAAATATAAAAATAATTAGAAAATATATAGAAAAGTAGAAAAGAAATATAAAAAAGGTTATAGAAAAGAAATAGAAAAGAAAACAAACGGAAAAAGAAAAAGAAATAGAAAACAAAAAAATAAAAAATAGAAAAAAATGAACATAAAAGAAAAAAGAAAAAGAAAAGAAAAAGAAACAGCAAATAAGAAATAGAAAAAGAAATAGAAAATAAGAAATATAAAAAGAAATAGAAAATAAGAAATAGAAAACAAAAGAAAAAAAGGAGAAATAGAAAATAAGAGATAGAAAAAAAATAAATAGAAAAGAAAAAGAAAAAGAAAAGAAAAAGAAACAGTAAATAAGAAATAGAAAAAGAAATAGAAAAATGAACAGAAAAGATAAAAGAAACAGAAAAGAAAACAGCAAAAGAAAAGAAAACAGCAAAAGAAAAAGAGAACAAAAAAAATACATTTGGTACCGGTTGGTATCACCAACCGGTACGAAAGGCAAATTTCTCCCAATCCTTTCTTCTCCGCGCGCCACAGAGACCTCTCGCAGACCACGCCGCCGTTCGTAGCCTCGCCGTCGGCCGCCGCCCGCTCCCCGGCGCCGCAGGTAAGTCCTTCGCTCCCCGGCCCTTCTTTCCTCCCCCGCTCACGCGCACGCCGACGCGGCCTCGGCGCCGATGCCGCCCTCGCCGACGCGCGCCCTCACCAAGGCTGCCTCGCCGACGCCGCCTTGCCGATGCCGCCTCGCCGAGCCTCGCCGACGCCACCTCGCCGCAGACGCCACGCCCAGACGCCCAGACGCCGACGCTGCCTCGCCGTTGCCGTCTGCTGGACGCCGACGCCCTTAGGGTGTTCGGTCAAATGCCCCTGCCACTCGAATTGGCTCGGGCAGCACGAGGTCGGCGCCGTCGTTGTCCGCGCCGTAGATGGCGCGGTAGAGCTGCGTGAAGATGGCGCCGCTGAGGCCGACGAAGCCCTTGAGCAGGCCGAGCACGACGCCGCGGTCCTCGGGGAAGTTCTTGACGGCTGTGACGAGGGCGCCCGTGTTGGCGAAGGACTGCGAGCTAGTTGGCGCCGATGGCGATGTAGACGCACATGAGCCAGACGGGCGGGCGCGCCGCGTGCGGCCGGTGACGGAGAGGTAGATCATGAGGTAGCCAACGAGGTTTATGCCGCCGCCGCAGACCAGGACAACCCACGGCGGGGTGACCTCGTTGATGAGCCCGGGGAGGATGCCGACGTTGGCGCCCACGTCCTTGAAGAAGCTCAACGTGTTGAGCGTCTGTTGGTCGTACCCGAGCGACGTCTTGATCGCCTTCGAGTAGATACTGAAGATGCACACACACTGAAACTAATTCCCTGTCACCGCCCCCGTCGACTTAATGTTTGTTCAGAAATTTAAACCGTGATAGCACCGAAAACAACATGACTTTGTAGATATCAGTGATCAAGTGCAGGTCTATAGGTAGACGTACTCTTTAACAGAATAATAAAATACGGCTTTAGCAAATAAAGCTATGGATGCTAATGCAACTTATTTAGTTATTCTGTGGCTTCCGCACTGTGATGTATTCATCGTAGCTGATGTACGATGATTTTCTGATGAACTATACTGCTTAGCTTGTTGGCCATACTGATTTTGTAGAAAATGAACAATAATAAAGTAGTTGTACCACTGATATAGAAATCGGATAACATTTTAATTTGGGCTTAAAATGATAAAACTTGCTATATTCATAACTCTCTTTCTACAACTCCATTTTGCACAAACTTTATATCTTTTTGCATCAGAAAAACATGAGGATTTCAAATATCATCATGTCATGCATCATTGACATCATCTCTGGTTCGGCCAAATTAAATTTGCAACAAGATCTAAATGCTATGTGAGGGTGTTGCACTATTTCTTGCTATATTCGAAAACCCCACTTAATTTTGCTATGTATGAAACCCTTGCACACTCTTCTAATCTGTTATATGATCATTACATGATGAATGAAATATAATTGCTTTCTTCATTTTGCAGTGACATTGAGGTATGGAGGACGGCACCTTCGTCCGAGATGAGGAGGGGGAAGAAGCGGTGCAGAAATTGATCTATGAGAGTGCCCGTGGTCCGGAACCCGACGATGGAGATGACAACGAGTTCCAAGACTTTCTGAATGATTTTGACGAGGGACTTGAGTCTGTTATCACCAGATTTTGGACAAATCCAGAGGTGGGCCGTAAGAGAGATGGGCTTGGAAGACTACACGTGGAAGATCTCTGAAGCGGCCTTGCACGGAGAATTTGGGCTAGTTTGCCCGTGTATCTTTAATTATAGTAGGTTATGTTTTAGATCAAGATTAGAGTTTGTATCGTGTACGGTGGGATATTCCCACGTTAGAAAGTCCCCTGGACTATAAATATGTATCTAGGGTTTATGGAATAAACAACAACTCACGTTCAACCCAAAACAAACCAATCTCGGCGCATCGCCAACTCCTTCATCTCGAGGGTTTCAATCAGGTAAGCGACATGGTGCCTAGATCGCATCTTGCGATCTAGGCAGCACAAGCTCCACGTTGTTCATGCGTTGCTCGTACTGAAGCGTCTTTGATGGCGAGCAACGTAGTTATCATAGATGTGTTAGGGTTAGCATAGTTCTTCGTATAACATGCTTACGTAGTGCAACCCTTGCATGTCTAGCCGCCCTCACGCCTATCTCAGGTGTGGGGGCGGCACCCTGCTTGTTCATCATCTGGTAGATCTGATCCGTTACGATTGCTCCTTGCTCTGCAAGGATTAGTTTAATATCTGCAATAGTTAGGCCTTACAAAGGGATGGAGGATCCAGCGGCACGTAGGGTGGCGTTCGCAAGTCCTAAACAGGATGTTCCGAGGATCAACGTTACGTTGGTTTTTAGGCCTTGTTTAGGATCGGCTTATGAGCACCGTGCGTGGCCGCGAGGCCCAACCTGGAGTAGGATGATCCGATTATGCGGTGAAAACCCTAAATCGTCGTAGATCTCATTAGCTATATCTTGATCAAGCAGGATCACCAAGTATTCGTGCACCCCGTACGAATCATGGGTGAATCGGCTCTTTGAGCCGATTCACAGGATAACCTGAGAGCCGATCGAGGCTCGTATTTAATGTTTACGTGTATGCCATGCAGGAACTAAGCGAGGCATCCCCATCACCTTCCTGACCAGGTATAGGTCAGGTGGCACGCCCTTGCACTTCGCATCGCCGCGTGTGACCAGAAGAGCATTGCGGGCCATCGCTCGGAGGGGTCTCAGCCAGCCGCAGCTCTAGGCTCTTCCCGGCTCTACACTGTGTTGACAGGCCGCTGCCCGCCGGTGGGTTTTGGTAGTCAACACATTCTGGCACGCCCGGTGGGACAATCGTCTACATCAACCACATCGCCATCTACATCTGAGATGGCGGCGGACGGCACGCCAGTCACCTACGAGGAGCTGCCTGACGAGCTCAAGAAGAGATATGACGAGATCAAGGTCACCCTCGAAGCCGACCTCATCGGCTCTTTTCAGAGAACCCGTTCCCATGGCATCAGATGGAAGGGATTCTCACCGCAAGGTGCACTCGATGGGATAGATCTCTCTGCCCCGTCGGAGGAACGCACCAGGGGCCTACGGCAGGAGATCAACTACTTGGTGGCTCACTCACTACACCGCCACTCTGAAAACTTGGTCAACGTGTTGGAGCGTCTCGCTCTGCGCGTGATCCAGGAGATCATGAGCCACCAGTACTCGCCGTCAGGACCAGCTCTTGGGACGCATCAAGGAGAGTTGCCGCTCCAGTCCCGTCCACCGCTGCCATATGCGTTGGCAGCACCACCTGAAGTGCCGGCTACACCGGCATTCGTCGTCTACAAGATTGGTGGTGACCCTAGTGACTACCAGTTCTTGACTGAGGCGCCTAAGGAGATCCCTCAAGGATACGCGTGCACGTATGTGCCAGATTGTGGCAACTGGGTACTCTCAAACCAGGCCACAACATCGAGACTCCGGCGAAAAACAGAGAAACGTCAGCGACAGAGCTTGAAAAGCAGACGTGGCTAACTAAGTACGCCACCCCGACGAAACTCCCGAGCCCAGCTCCTGCAGTTGGCTCAGAGCTGGAAAAGCAAGCATGGTTGGCTAAGTACGCCACCCCGGCGAATCTTCAGAGTGCAACTTCTGCAGCCAAGACAATGGATCAGATCAGTACCATACGAGAGACCAGTTCGGCATGGTGCCGAAAAGAAGGGCAATCGGCTATTCCAAGCCGTACCACGACGAGTACGAGATGATCCCGCTGCCACCTAAATATCGGCTCCCGACTTCTCCAAATTCGGTGGATCAGATGGCTCCAGCTCCATCGAGCACGTCGGCCGATATTTGGCGCAACTGGGACCGGCTTCAGTGTCGGATCAGCTACGCGTGAGGCTCTTTTCACAGTCCCTCACGGGATCGGCTTTTGGATGGTACACCTCTTTGCCAGCAAACTCCATCCAGTCTTGGAAGCAGTTGGAAGAACAATTCCATACGCAATACCATTCAGAAGCTTCCGAGTCTAGCATTGCCGATCTAGCACAACTACGTCAGAAGCGCGGAGAAACGGTGACAGAGTACATCCAGCGCTTCAGGAATCTTAGAAACCGATGTTATTCGGTTCGTATAACTGAAAAGGAAGCAGTCGAGTTGGCAGTAGCTGGCCTTGCAACACAGCTCAAGGACATGGCCTCCCAAGCAGATTATCCCTCGATGGCGCACATGGTTCAGAAATTATCAGCATATGAACAGCGCCACCCAGACCTGTACCAAGACAAGTTCAAGCGTGCAGTAGTCATGGTCGATACAGAGGAAGATGAGGTGCCTGCGGGAGACCAAGAAGTAGCAGTGGCTGAGTGGACTCGGGGAGGAGCCCCCGTGTCCTGCAAATGGGTAAAACCACCAGGGACGCCCAGGGGATTTGATTTTGACGTGACCAAGACTGAACAAATCTTCGACCTCCTGCTCAAGGAGAAACAGTTGACGATTCCTGAAGGTCTCAAGTTCCCCACGGCGCAAGAGCTAAACGGAAAGCCGTACTGCAAGTTCCACAACTCGCTTTCCCATGCCACCAACGACTGCAGGGTGTGGCGTCAGCACATCCAAGCGGCGATAGAGAAGGGGCGTCTAATTTTCAACCAGTACGCCATGAAGGTCGACACCCAACCCTTCCCCGCCGTTAACATGGTAGAAGTCATCTACCCTGAGGGTTGCCAGCCAGGTCCCACGTTCAGCATCAACATGGTAGGACCTGGGAACCACTCTGGCAAAGATGGAGATGAGGGCAGCTGCTCTCATAGCAAGGATACAGAGGAGGCCGCTCCACGCGATCGGCTCCATCATGATGGCAAGCGCTACGTCACAGAGGGAGAAGTGAAGAACATAAGATATCAACGACCTCTCTCTGATCACCTCCTCAACAAATATGTAAGTCAGTATGACCAACGCCGACGGTCCAACTATGATGATGAAGGAGATCGTCTGGCTAGAGAAGCCAGAAGACATCGTCAGCAGGATCGCGATGAGGAGGAGCACGAGCGCCATGCCACGGACAAGTCAAGGGAGCAAGATGACAACGCTAGACACTGGGACTGCCCTTTCTTCAGACACTGCGGGGATTCAGGAATGAGCCGATTGCCCACAATCGGCAATTGCCCAGAATGCAACCAGAAGAAGAAGGAGGCAGCCAACGTGTCTGTGTTCAAGCGCTTAGGGCCTCTCCCGCCACAAAGCAAACGCGCTGAGTCAACTCGTTGGGCAGATCTTGAGGATTCCGAAGACGAGGGACCAGAAGAAGAAGACAGGTACCACCGTCCAAGGTGGTGCCCTGACGGACTCAGCTGTTCACAAAAACGCAGGGTTCAGCGGTTACACGGCCTGGAGGAAGCCGAAAGGTTATACCTGCATACACTAAGGAAGGCACGGCCGGATCTGGCTGCAAAGGTTCAGCGAGCCCTGGATGAAGAGGGTCGTCCACGGAGAATGGAGTGGCGTCCCAAGCAAAAGAAAGCCGATGATGAAACATCGGCTGGCACAAACATGGTGCTCGTCTTGCCGACAGAGCTTAGTGCTCCACGATTATACGATGCACTCAAGGTGGACGACAGCAGGCGCATCAAGTCAGAGGTTGGGTTGGTTTTATCCAGCCTAACCAAGTAGCAAGATTAAACCAATGAGCAAACCGTGCGAGGCTGATCCTTGTGATCGGCCCCAAAAAATTTATGGGAGAACATTACAAAACCTTCATCGAACAAGCAATGTGGAAGCCGATTCCAGCAATCGGCCAAAATTATCCTCTGCACATATTCTGCTTGTGTTCAGCAATGATCCACTGGGCGGCGGCCACGTCAGCAGAGGAAAGTCAGCATGAATCTTTGCGAAGCCGACGTACAAGAGCGGTGCCCTGAACTAACCATGAAAGCCGATATCTGCAGTCATCTGGCAGATTCGGCTCGGGGGGCATATAGTCAGATGAACATGTGCAAATAAAACATGTGCAGACATGCGTGCAGTGGAATATTGGGGGCCGATTCATTCTAAAAAATCGGCCAAATATAAAAAAAAAAAACAAACAAAAGGTTTAGCCGATGCAGATACGTGGCCATCGACTCAAGAGGAACAGATGTTATGAGCAGAAAGGGTCAATAGAGCGGGAAGTGAGTCACGTTATTCATAGGTATGCTCCCCAGTTGAGTGGCTTGATGACTTCGGTTCTCTCTTCAAGAACCTCTGGTTTCTTTTTTACGAGTAATGTGCAGATCAGGTTAAGGATGGGATGCATTAGACCCACCACAGGGAAGGAGCCGATCTGACCTGCAAGGCGCGAAAAGTAGACTGAAGAAGCTCGGGGGGCAGCTCGCCCTGAAGGTTCTCTGCTCTGGAGAGCCGATTTTGCTGAAATTGGCTGGTTCCGCATCATGACTTGGGAACCGATGGCGACACATTTGGTTAGTCCACTGGTATGCTCACCTTGATAGAGGCTCGGGGGGCAACTGATGGCGCAGAACTTCCATTCTTAAGAAGTCGATTGAAATTTCATCGGGCTGAAAAACCCAGTGGTAACGACTTCAGGAGCAAGTCGTGTCGGCAGTGGTTCTGGGGCTCTCGTGAGAACGTCGATCTGCCTAGTTGTCCGCCAGAGCTCAAAGGGATGGGACATTGAGATACCGGTGCGTTGTCATCAGCTCGTTGGGCATTGGCTAAGTAACGATCGGCGGGGTCAGCAGAAGAGGGAATCGGCTCAATTGAAACTCCGAAGAAATCGGCAAAAGTCAAATTGGGAAAAAATTCTTCATTGATAAACCAGATTTCTTACATAGAAGAGCTGATTGCTCTCAAAAGGGAGTACTAAGGGGATACATTGCCCCGTCTACTGTTGCTGATCCTATTCTAGAGGTCCTATTCTACGGGCCGTCACTGCCCTCGTCGTCACCATCGTCAGCGCTGTCGGCGCTGCTCCCGGCGGGCTCGTCGTCGCTGCTGTAGCGGCCGCCGGCAGGACCTTCGTTGTCTTCGTCCTCCACGTCGTCGTCGACGTCGTCGCTATCATAATCACTGAGATTCCCTGGCCAGGGGCAATGGCGCTTGGCCGGCGGCTCATCGGAGGGGCTGTCGTCGTCATCCTCCTCCTCCTCTTCCTCCTCCTTCACCTCGGAGGAGGTAAAGTCATCCCAGGAGAAGCGATTGTCATCGCTCTCCTCCTCCGATTCCCCGTTGGCGAGGAAGCGGAGGTCGCTCTCCCCGTCCGTCGAGGACTGGTCGTCCTCGGACCATATGGAGAAGTCATGGTCTGACTCCTCCCCGGCCTCAATGGCGCGGCGGATGTTGGCCGCATGAACCTCTTGTGGGCTCGGTGCTGGCATCGGCTCGGGAGAAGAGGACTCGAAGGAAAGTCCCGACGAGGCAGAGGAAGAAGAAGACATGGTGCGCAGAAGGGTTTTTTGGGGTGCCGATGGCTGGAACAGAGGAAGGAGATAAAGATAACTAATCAGTCGGCACAGTTAAATAATGAGAAGCCTGGTGGAAATTTAATGTCTTTACAGTTTCCAAGGAGATGACGCCGGAGCTATCGAATTTTGCAGAGAAGCTGAGAAGACAGGGCATAATGATAACGGATACTGCAACAACTCTGCTCTGCCACGACATGACCCGACGAAGGAGAGCATAATGATTTTGGAAAAATTATTTCCAAAACCAGGGGGGCATGTGTTATCACCAGATTTTGGACAAATCCAGAGGTGGGCCGTAAGAGAGATGGGCTTGGAAGACTACACGTGGAAGATCTCTGAAGCGGCCTTGCACGGAGAATTTGGGCTAGTTTGCCCGTGTATCTTTAATTATAGTAGGTTATGTTTTAGATCAAGATTAGAGTTTGTATCGTGTACGGTGGGATATTCCCACGTTAGAAAGTCCCCTGGACTATAAATATGTATCTAGGGTTTATGGAATAAACAACAACTCACGTTCAACCCAAAACAAACCAATCTCGGCGCATCGCCAACTCCTTCATCTCGAGGGTTTCAATCAGGTAAGCGACATGCTGCCTAGATCGCATCTTGCGATCTAGGCAGCACAAGCTCCACATTGTTCATGCGTTGCTCGTACTGAAGCGTCTTTGATGGCGAGCAACGTAGTTATCATAGATGTGTTAGGGTTAGCATAGTTCTTCGTATAACATGCTTACGTAGTGCAACCCTTGCATGTCTAGCCGCCCTCACGCCTATCTCAGGTGTGGGGGCGGCACCCTGCTTGTTCATCATCTGGTAGATCTGATCCGTTACGATTGCTCCTTGCTCTGCAAGGATTAGTTTAATATCTGCAATAGTTAGGCCTTACAAAGGGATGGAGGATCCAGCGGCACGTAGGGTGGCGTTCGCAAGTCCTAAACAGGATGTTCCGAGGATCAACGTTACGTTGGTTTTTAGGCCTTGTTTAGGATCGGCTTATGAGCACCGTGCGTGGCCGCGAGGCCCAACCTGGAGTAGGATGATCCGATTATGCGGTGAAAACCCTAAATCGTCGTAGATCTCATTAGCTATATCTTGATCAAGCAGGATCACCAAGTATTCGTGCACCCCGTACGAATCATGGGTGAATCGGCTATTTGAGCCGATTCACAGGATAACCTGAGAGCCGATCGAGGCTCGTATTTAATGTTTACGTGTATGCCATGCAGGAACTAAGCGAGGCATCCCCATCACCTTCCTGACCAGGTATAGGTCAGGTGGCACGCCCTTGCACTTCGCATCGCCGCGTGTGACCAGAAGAGCATTGCGGGCCGTCGCTCGGAGGGGTCTCAGCCAGCCGCAGCTCTAGGCTCTTCCCGGCTCTACACTGTGTTGACAGGCCGCTGCCCGCCGGTGGGTTTTGGCAGTCAACAGAGTCTGAACAAGTTAGAAAAGACAATGAAGTGTCCATCACAAACTCCGGCGAGGTGTATATCTATGTATCAATTAGTCCGTGTTCATCCCTACATGCATTCATTTATTTGTATTGCACTTATTAACGAATAATTTTTTCTTTTAGCCTTCTGGATCATCGAGCAAGTCTGTTAGAACAAAACGAGGCCCGACGCGGGTGCTAAAGGGCGAGGGCAGGTTAGCCCTCACGGCATTCAAGGATAATGGTGAACCAGTTCATCCCAAGGAGTTTTGCCGCAAATTTACAAGTCAAGCCGGAGTTATTGTTAGGGACCATGTACCGATCAGCATTCAAGAGTGGCATAAGCCAAAGAACCCGGAGAGTGGTGCTAGTTATGTCAACGACACGATGAAAAAATTACTTTGGGACACGCTACTGACAAAGTTCAGCCTACCGGAAGACATGACGGAAGGCCAGAAGAATAAAGTCAAGGAATGGACATTGAAGAAGATGGCCATACAATTCCAGAGCTTCAAGAAAAATTTATGGGACAAATATAAGAATGAAGATCCAGTATTCGATGATAATCTAGTGAAGATAAAAGATCACTGGGCCGCATTTAAGGAGTATAAGAAATCGTCTACTTTTGTGTCCCGATCGAAGAAAAATACCGAAAATGCTGCAAAGAAGAAACTTCCGCATCATTTGGGGTCAGGTGGCTACAAGAGTGCCATTCCGAAGTGGACAGCGTTTGAGAATAAACTGATGGATGATGGAATCACTCCACAGATATGGGACTGGCCCGAACGGTCCAAGTTCTGGTTGTTCGCTCATGGGGCAGGGTTGGACCCAAAGACAGGGTTGATCGTTGCGAAGGGAAAATGGAAGGAAAAAATTGAGACAATTGTACCGAATCTTGTAGATGCAATTGAAAAGGTCAGAAAGGGAGAGTACATTCCCGATCGAGAGAATGACGAGCTGACACTCGCTCTGGGGAACCCTGAACACGTTGGACGGGTACGAGCTCGCCCAGGTCTCACCATGAAGGAAGCGTGGCCGGACAGCGCTCACACTTATAGAAGCCGTTCGCGAAAGAAGAAGAAGAACGCCGACATTGTAACGGAATTGTTAACTAGGGTGGAGGCTCTTGAGAGAAATCAGAGGGCACCTGATCAGCCGCTGTTTCTACAGGATCCACAAGCCGATGCTGCCCCATCTCAGCGAAGAAGCAGTGTCGGTTCCTCGCATCTTGACGGATGTGGAGGAAGCTACCCCGTGGATTATGTCACGGAGAAGACAGATTGCGAGCTACATATGTTATTCAGGACCGCGTCCGTTAAGGTGGCGGTCGGCTATGTGTACCCAAGTGAAGATGGAGCAATGCACCATCATATGCCCATTCCACCTGGCTGTGTTCGTGTCGGGGTAGATGAAGTTGTTCCGGGTTTTGAAACAGTGGAGCTTGATATTCCTAGAGGTGAAGATGAGAGGACACTGGCCGATGTCAAGCACGGTTTCGCCCTATGGCCGAAGAAGTACGTCGTCCTTTTGCAAAGGCCACCGACTCCTACACATGAGCAGCAAATGCCATCGACTCCTCCTGGTGGCAGTCCTGGTGAGCAGCCAAGTCCACACCTACCTGAGAGGGACCCCAGCGTGAGTCCACCATCTCGAGATCCTCCGCGTAAGACAGCGTCCATTAAGCGGAACGGTACGCCGCCTAGGAAGAAAGCTAGAAAGGAGAAACAACTGCCGCCTACTGAGAAGTTACCTTGGGAAAAAACTCCAGAGGAAAACGCGGAGGCCGTTCAGGCCGAGTTGAAGAAATGGTTTGCACCGAAAGTGCCAGAGATACCTTTCGAGAAGACACTAGATCCGGTGAAAGTTGTGCGTACCGTTGACAATCTATATGACCCTGTACCATCGCCGCCATCTGACTATGCGCGTTCTATTGAAAGGTTGTATGACAAGATGATCGAGGCGACAAAACCCGTTCAATCGGGTATCAGGGAGATAAAAGGGATACACCAAGTCTACCAGCTCGGACAACAACCCATTCAATCGGTCGCCCCTCTCAAGGTGTTTGACGGGAAGACCGTTTAAAGTTCTCGACAAGACGCAACTGATTACGCCTTCGCTGAACGAGCATATCAGTTTGTTCAAGGGAAAGATTTGGTCAAGAATCTCAGGAAGGTACCAACATGTATGCGTAACTTGCATTCGTGGTACCTTAAGGCCTCAAAGGAAGGGATCGAGACTATCATGGTGCGAGTTAGGGAAGAGCACTACTTCCAGGAGTACTGTGTGAACGTTGACTTCGCCGAACTCTTTCAGTTATACAATCTCCGGGCCCTCGACAAATCAATCATCAGTTGCTATTGTCTGTAAGTGATTTATTTATTTAATTTGAGAAGTCTTTAGTTCAGCTCGTTCATTGTCTGCAGATTATAATCTTTTGTGCGCTATATTATGCAGATCGAAGATGCTCGAATGCAAAAGGGACGATATCACAGATATTGGGTTCATTGACCCGCACACAATGCATGTTAAAACCATAGAGAATCCCCTCTATAACAAGGATACACCGCAGACTTTGCTAAGGTTTTTGAAGCGACAACGTGACAAAAAGCTAATAATTTGGCCTTACAACTTCGAGTGAGTCTTACTGTCTTATAACACATTATATTTTGCTCACCGTATGTCAAAATTTTAACTAATGACTTATATATATGACACTACATATTAAAACGTGCGTAGGTTTCACTTTATTCTTCTCGTCATCAATATGGAAATTGGAGAAGTTGAAGTCTTTGACTCACTAAGCAAAAAATCGGAACTATACGTGTCTTGTTTTTTAATGCTCAGAAGGTAATTTTAATTCTTATCGGTTTGTTTCGTTAGTTTCCTGCTTTGAACTAATTAATGACTCTTTTATGCATTTTCTTTTGTCGAGCAGCGTATGGCAAACTTTCATCAAGGAAGATACGTCCCGTGAATGGACACCGAAGCTGCGATGGCGTGCGAAAGTAAGTAGTACTACATAGGTCCACACACCTTTTAATTATCATACTTGACTATTGTTTGATTGAATTATATTCTTGTAAAGAAATGCCCGCAACAACCACAAGGGACCGATCTCTGTGGATTCTTCGTTTGCGAGTACATCCGCAGAATTGTCAGTGAGAGAACGAATAATGAAAGAAATAAAGAGGTACAAAAACAATCTTCACAAATTTGTTTTCTTATCATAAGTTGTGCTGAGTTTCAGTAATAGTTGTTTCATGTATTCATTTGTATCTTATTCTTTTATAGTTGGCAAGAAAGCGGAACAAGCTCTCAATCGATGACCGCTTCATAGCAATAGGCGAGGAATTGGCGGGATTTTTCCTTCGGGACGTCATACCACCATTCGCAGAGTACCACTATGAATGAAGATGTACATGTTACATATATAGTTGACTCGAAGAGTACCACTATGCTACATGTAATAGACATATATAGAGTACGCCTCGGAGAGTACCACTATGCATGAAGATCGATCTTCATGCATAGTGCTACTTAATTTGCGATCTTATGCAATTACATGTGTGTTATATTATATGCACCAACTTGCTATGCATCATCTTGATCTTCATGTACTACCTAAACCCAAACGCGTTTCTGGTGCATCGACGCGATATGAAACAAACCGATATCCCTAAACCTCTCCAAAAACCCTAAAAATCCAATTCTCTGCCGCGGCAGAGATTTGGGCAAATTCCCTGCCGCGGGGGGAACCTTTGGTACCGGTTCGTATTACCAACTGGTACCAAAGATCCTTAGCCCTGAGCTCTCCTGGTGGCCCACGTGGAGGCCCCTTTTATACCGGTTCGTAAGCAACCGGTACGAAAGGGGGGGGGCCTTTAGTGCCGGATAATTTGTACCGGTTGCTCAACCGGTACGAATGCCCCTCTGGAACCGGTACTGATGAGAGATTTTCTACTAGTGCCAGTGGCATCCGTACTCTGAATGTTTGCGGCGAGCGTGGTAGCAGATGCATCGCGTCGGTGTTTTACAAGATGGATAGGAACGAGAGGGTTTGATGAGAAAAATAGTGAGGCCCGTCACTGGAAGAAAAGAACCGAACGAGCCTAAAGCACACATCTATCGGCCGGCCCACTGGGTTGCATTTTCGGCCTGATTAATCAGAGAACGCCCAGTTCAATCTCCGGAGAAGCAGCCCAGAAAATGTTGGACAGCAGGACATGCCTAGTTGACGGGAATTTATGGAGCTAACGTCTTCCAGCGACGTTTCGGTAATATGGGAAGATCTGAACCGTGCATATATGAGATCTGACCATCTAGGCTCCCAAATCGCTGCGGAGGCTTCTAACTAGGTGCATCATACTATTACTTAATTGACACGATGTACTTCCGGAAGCGCTGGAATTACTCGGGGCTCCTGAAATATCTTCGACTATTGCGTTTACTCCTATCGAGAGCGCTGAAATTCAAGACAATCTGAAGAATCCTTATACTATCAATGATTTCATCAAAGACTCAGGGAACATGCGAGTGTTGCAATCGATGACAATCAAAGGACCATAAAAAATACGACAAAGTACAAATCGTTTTTTATCAAAGCCTCATGGAACATGAGTGGACACCCCTGCTGTAGCAAGACTATGCGTAAAAAGTGTCATTGGCACGTAAAGAGAAGTCAGTCCGGGTGAAAAAAAATGTACGCAATATTTCCCTAAATACTAATCCTAATTTATAGATCTAAAAGTTAAAAGTATTTTTGATGATGTGAATTAACCTGATGTCTCTATTTTAAACCTCCATGTTGTATTTTTGGTATACAGTATATAATAGATAGATTTAGGGAAACGAGGAGATTATGGGGTAATGTTAACTAGGAGAGTAAGTTTTTTTTTTTTTTGAGGATGACTAGGAGAGTAAGTAGTTGGGCACCATCTCTCCTTTCACTGTTATCGACCCTTGCGTTACCAGGACGCTCGATCTTAGATTCACATATCACTATAACACTAGTGGAAAAGAGGCCTTTCATCCCACCCTTTAGTCCCCGTTTTGAACCAAACCGGGACCAATAGGGGGTATTGGTCCCGGTTCATCATGAAAACCCTTTAGTCCCGGTTCGTTTGGACCCTTTAGTCCCGGTTGGTAATACAAACCGGGACTAAAGGGTGGTCTATGGGGCAAAACCCTTTAGTCCCGGTTCGTATTACCAACCGGGACTAAAGGTCTACCCTTTAGTCCCGGTTCGTATTACGAACCGGGACTAAAGGGTTTTTTGCCTCCCCATGCACCTCCACCCCCCCCCCCCCGGATCGCCTTTTTTAACACTGTAAAATAGAAAATAAAATGATACAAAATTCAAAAAATAAAATGTTTTCGGATTCTTGTATGTTATGCAACCTACTATTAGGGAAAATTAACAAATTTGAATTTTCACTTATTTTGCAAAAATGTTTTGAAAAATGGTAAAACCGCAATAACTTTTGCGTACGACGTCGAAAAAAAACGTATAATATATCAAAAAATTCCATCATGGTTTACCCGGTTAGCCAATTTTTAGATTCTCAAAATTCCAAATGAAAATATGAAAGCAGGAAGATTTTAGTTTTTGCTAGAAATTCGGAATTTTATTTTTTAAATTTTTTTAAAATAATAATTACATCATGCATAAAGATTACTATTACTTAACCATAAAGTTAGCCAATTTTTTAGATTTTCAAATTTTCAAGTTTGGCAAAAAAATATTATAAAAAAATAAATTAAAAAAAACAATTATAATACAGATTTAAAAAATTATAATTATAATACCATTACCACAACATGTACGTTATTAGTTTTGTTTATTAAAATAATTATTTGGAATTCAAATAATAAATAAGTGTGACATCGACCAACATGTTAATAGGATTGATATGATACTAGTATCACAACATGCGCGCGAAGCACTTGGAAGCGGGATGGGAAAGGAACTTGGAAGTTAAGCGTGCTAGTGCTGGAGTAGTGGGAGGATGGGTGACCGAGCGGGAAGTTGGACCACGAGTAAGTAATTTGACTAGAGATTAAGGGTAGTTAGAGATTAAGTGGAGTTAGAAACTAAACTAGTTAAATAACTGAAATACTAGAAATTCTGAAAAAATAGGAAAAAAAAGAGGAGCGAAAAATAATTGGGAACCAAATAGATAAAAAAATAACGAAATAACCTTTAGTCCCGGTTCGTGTTACAAACCGGGACTAAAGGGTTTTTTCCTCGACGCGCGCCAGCAGCCCACGTGGCGGGACCTTTAGTCCCGGTTTGTTTTACAACCGGGACTAAAGGGGGGACCTTTAGTCCCGCCTAATTGGTCCCGGTTTGAAAACCGGGACTAAAGGCCCAAATGAACCGGGCCTATAGCCCCGTTTTCCACTAGTGTAAACGGGTATGTTATGGGTACACCCACAAATACAATATTTCGATAGCATCTTTGATTATTTTGGCGCGAAGTCGGCCGGCGTTGTGCCCATCCATTGGCATCTTCGATTATTTTGTCGACGACGGCATGAATTGTCGAGAGTCATCAGTGGGATACTCCTTCTATTCAATTAATTCGGCCCTTCTAGCTTCTATGTATCTAACTTTTGGATACGATTAACGAGCTGTAGTGTTGTGATTCTTCATCATGGTGCTTATCCCTTCCGTCGGTACCGTCCTCCCTGCGAGCAGGTAGACCGTAGACGATGGAGATTGGGGAGCCAAAGCCGTTGAATTCACCGGCATCATACCTACCGTCCTACCCACCATCCTACCAGGAATAGATTATAATCTAGTCGCGGCCGGGAGTACGTCGCCACAGTTCCATTGGTGACAGTCACGTCCTCTTCTACCCTCAGCTCTCGCGCTCAGTCCATGGGTTTATTTTCCGCCCAGCAGAAGGTCATGGCTTCCTCTGCCACCATGTCGGTACTGGCGGTGGTGCTACTGCTACTAGAGGTGGCGCAGCCATCGCAGGCGGACACGGCATGCTACTCGCGGCTGTTCAGCTTCGGGGATTCGCTGGCGGACACGGGCAACCACCGCTTCGTCTTCCCCAACGACACTGTGTCTCCCGGGCTCAACCTGCCCTATGGCGAGACCTTCTTCCACCATGCCACCGGCCGCTGCTCGAATGGCCGCCTCATCATCGACTTCATTGGTACGGCACAATCACCCGTCTCGCACGATCCATGGACCAATTAACTTACTATAGCAAGAGTGCTAATTTTGGAATCGATCCATGTGGGTGTGCCACGCAGCGCACGCGCTAGGGCTGCCGTTCGTGACGCCGTACTGGAGCGGGAAGAGTGTGGAGGACTTCGCCCACGGAGCCAACTTCGCCGTGGCCGGCGCAACAGCGCTGAGCCCGGAATTCTTCTGGGAGAGGGGCTACGCTGCGGCTGAGGCTGACACGGTGCACCTCGACCAGGAGATGAACTGGTTCCGAGACCTACTCGACCTGCTCTGCCCAGGCGATTTATCGGGTACGCTAACTACTACCTCCGTTAAGCAGGAATTATATCGGGAGGATGCTCCCTTGATTGATGTTTTCATAGAGCGTTGGCCATGTGCATGAAAGAAATCCAGTAGTACAAGGATTTTTTTGCGGATATTTGAATTTATTTTTTTGCTTGGGCTACCACGCGCGGGACTGGACGAGGACTATAATTCAACAGTACTTGAGTTTATTTTCTCGATGGAGTAGACTAGGAATTGAATCAGTTTTGCAACCATCGGAGCACATATAATCATAGTTTGGAGTTTGTGTTGTGGACAGCTGCAAAAAATAACGCCCCTAAGGTACTGTAGTATTCAACTCGGAACATTTCAGACAAGGTGAAATGTTCTTCCACTGGACCGGCAAATATTTCTTTCATTGTTCTAGATAGCCTTGTAATTTATTGTTTGTGAGGAGGACCCCACGGCCATAACCAGCGGCAAAGTATCTCTTTGACCTTACCGCCCATGTGTTTGCCGGTATTAAAAATGGCAATTGCGACCCAAAGTTTTAGAAACAGGATAGTTCGGATTAAACTTTAGTCTAAGAGTCAATTTGGCCGAAACTTCATACCTAATTTGACAATTGCGTTACTTAAATGCAAATAGGTTCATGACCAATAACCTCCATATTAGTCACCATCAACACCTCATCTGATGTTGTATATTCATTTTTGCTGCCAAAATTTTAGCGAAAAACGTAATTGTGCATTCGCACTTAGAGCATCCCCACCGGTGCCTCCTAAACGGTGCCCGGCACACTACTAGGAAAACCCTCATCTGTGGCGCATGTTTTTGACTTTCTGTGGCGCATATTCCGTGCGCCAGAGAACACACGCGACAGATATTTATTTCTGCGGCGCATATCTACATGCGCCATAGAATCTTAAAAGTTTTGTGGCACACCAGGTAAGCATACGCCATAGAATTTTTTTTATTAAAAAATGGCTGCCAGATCTAGATCTGGGGCCGCCGGATTTTTTTTTGGAAATATTCCAGAGTTCGCCGGAGGTGGGTGGGTGGGTGGGTGGGGTGGGGGAAGAGGAGAAGGAGGAGGCCGAGGATGTCGGCCAAAGGTTGTTGGTGGGTGGGTGGAGGAGGAGGCCGGCCGGAGGGGGTCACCGGAGGTGGGGGAGGAGGGGTCGCCAGAGGAGGAGGAGGGGGAGGTGGTGGTGGTGGTGATGGTGGTGGTCGTCGTCGTCGGAGGAGGTGGTGGTGGTGGTGGTGGCGGTGGTCGCCGAAGGAGGAGGAGGTCATCGGAGGAGGAGGAGAAGGTGGTTGTCACCGGAGGAGGAGGAGGAGGTCGTCGGATGTGGGAGGAGGAGGAGGAGGTCGCCGAAGGTGGAGGAGGCCGGGTGTGGAGGAGAAGAAGGGAGAAGAAGGGAGGAGGAGGAGGAGAAGTGGAGGACAAGAAGGCAGGAGAAGGAGGAGAATGGACAAGAAGGGAGGAGGAGGAGAAGTGGAGGAGAAAGAGGAGAAGGGAGAAGAATGGAGGAGGAGGAGAAGTGGAGAAGAGGAGGAGGAGAAGGAGAAGGGCGCCACCGAAATTCAAATTTCAGCCTAAGAATTCTGTGGCGCATGTGCATTTTGTGCGTCATAGAATTTTTTTTCCGGATTTTTTATTTTTGCAAGAAAAAATCTTGACTTTGCCTTAACTTTTTTACTCTTTTAGAATTTACTGATGCTGTAAATTTCAGAATGGCCATAGGTGTTGAATTTAGATGTAGAATTTTCTCCTGGTCATTTTGATATATTGTGTGTTTTTTTCGATTTCGTATGCAACCAGAAATCTAGTTTGAAGATTTTATAACGCAATTTTGCAAACAAAGTTGAAACTCATGTTTGTTAATTCTCATTAAAACAAGATGACATAATACATGGACACCTCTAAGAATTTTATTTTTTGAAATTTCTATCTATTTATTTTGTATTTTACAAAGCTAAAAAATGCGATCGCGGGGGGGTGGGGGGGGGGGGGTGGGGCGCGTGGAGAGCAAAAAAACTCTAGATCTACTTCGCACATTCTGTGGCGCATATGCCTACATGTGCCACAGAAAGATGAACTTTCGTGGCGCATATTAACAGATGCGCCACAGAAATGTGGCCTGGTACTATTAGGTGTGGGCCATCACACGGGATTATGTGGCGCATATGCCAACGCACGCCACTGAATTGCCTTCACCATGTGCAGTACCGGACTCCACATGGGCCTCACAAAGTTTTTGTGGCGCATCTGGCTACATGCGGCACAAAAAGCAAGAATTATGTGGCGCACCACTGTTTGATGCGCCACAGAAGTAGAATTTTTGTGTGGAGCATATTAACTACGCGCCACATTTCTACCTATAAGGGTTCTCCTAGTAGCGACAACTACACCGAAAGAGCCATTTGGGGAGGGGGGTGGTGGCTGAACTGCCGCAATTTGGGGTTAAGGTGCCTGCGCCGGCACCTCCCAAATAGAGCCCCTATAATTTTTTGTTTGCGTAGTTCAAAAAAATTACACTCTTTATTATAACCAAATAAATTCAGCAGCTTGCACACTAAATCAAATAGTTCAAGAGATACATCAAGCGGCATTTTCTTTTCTCACCCCTCCACCAGATCATCGCGAAGTTGGAGATCAACTTGCCCATCACGAATTTATTCATGCATGGCGATGGAAGCTCCAAACTGGGCCGACACCTTGTGATCAACTTTAACAAGAAGCCCCTGGCTCTCAAAGGTCATAGCCGCAGCCTCCGGATCAGCGCTCTCACTTTCCGTGATCATGTTGTGCATGATCACACAAGCATTCATCACCTCCCACATCTGAGAAGTAGTTCAGCCTAATCACTTCCACCACCGCGCCTCAAAACCTATACACGATCTCGAAGGCCGTGGACTCAACCATGCGTATTTAATCATCCTAGCATCTACGGGAGATCCATCTGCAAGATGCCTCAAAGCATATGTGCACTTTTGTTCAGAAGTGAAAAAATATAATCCAATGCAATCTTTTTTTTGCAGCGGAGATAGGTATGATACGCTTGCACACGTTGCACAATCTTTTAGAATGCTTCTTTGTTCATCTGAAAGCGGCGCTGAAAGGTTTTGGGGTCATGTGCGGCACCGTTCTTGAAATAATTGTCTTCAAGCATCTCAGCCCCGGCCATCCGGTGGTTGTATATGTTCTTTCTCTTCCCCTTAACTGAACCAGCAATGTGAGGTGGTTGTAGCTTCGCTCATAGGCGAAGAAGAGAGACGAGGAGGAGGAATTTCTTCCTCTCGGCTGCCGCCTCAGCCTCCTCTTGCATCAATTGTTCAACCATCATCTCATTGTTGCTATCCATTTCTACACATCACACAACAAAGCCGTCAAATATTTGAACCATAGATAAAAACACCTTGTGTGCGCAGCGACTGTGGGATGGTGTCAGCTGAATTATTGTGCCGTCAGGCTCAAGAAAACAGACAAAAGGTCATCCTCTCCTTCCGGTGAGGCTAGCCTACGAGCGGCGGCGGATTTGGTGCTAGGAGGTAGTCTTGGGGATGGCCGGTACATGCGACGCCGCAACATCCACCACCAGCGATAGCCGTCGAAGGAGGGCACGATAGGCGCAGAAAAACTAGCGACAGAGGCTGCGGTCGGAGAGAGCCGTTTTTGCACAACCTTGGTGAGAACTATCGTCGTTGATGTGAGTGTGGCGGCGCGTGAGATTCACGAGGTCAAGAGAAACCGTGTCTTGCGGGGATGAGTAGTGGGGCGGATTGGGAGGGTTGTCTCACTACCAGGACGGCCCTGCCTGGATTTTTCCGCATGTCACGCATTGTCGGTGCCGCTTATTCGACCCCCACACTAAAGGAATGGCATGGGGGTACCGTTAGAGTTATGGGACCGCAGTTCACGCCGACAGCTTTTGGGGATGCTAGTGGGAGCCGTTTTTGTCCTAGAACCTCAAAGGTCTCTGGGGGCACGAGTGGAATGCTCTTACCATTGCTTTGTTTTGGCATAACGAATCATCATGTCAGCTGCTGACCGTCAGAAATTAGACCTATCATCCTTATATAATATATGGTTTTATGATAGATGGTTCTATGTTTTCCTAATTTGTTTAGGATGTTATATTTTGAAATTTCTAAATATAAAATGTTGAGATATTGCAATGATTCGGAACTTTTTTTTTAATTTAACAGACTGTGCGGATATAATGAACAAATCTCTGTTCTTAGTTGGAGAAATTGGGGGCAATGACTACAACTACCCTCTCCAATCTTTCATGCCCTATGAGATGATTCAGTCATTCACTCTTAGTGTCGTTGACAAAATTTCTTCCACGATCACTGTGAGTCATTTCCTGGTGTTGCTCTTTCTTCTATTGCCACCATTGTTACTATCTCAAGTCAAAATTTAAGAAATAGTGCATGAGTATACTAATGCAACTGAGTGGAATCTACAGAATTTGATTGGGCTGGGAGCCAAAACATTAATAGTTCCTGGTAACCTCCCGATTGGGTGCTTACCGGTTTACCTAATGGCATACAAGAGTGACAAGAAAGAAGAATATGAGCCAGAGACAGGTTGCATCCGTTGGCTGAACGAATTCTCACAGTATCACAATAAAATTCTTATGGATGAGTTGGAGAAGTTGCGAAAGCTTCATCCTAACGTGTCAATCATCTATGCCGATTACTATGCAGCTGCTATGAAAATATTTGTTTCCCCTAAGCATTTTGGTGAGTCTGAATCTTTTAATTGCATGCTCTTAATTATGTTCTATAGGGCAAGAAATATACACTTTACTAACTAAGATATGCTAGTCCAATAAAATTGCCAACCGAGACATAAAATTTACAAGAGGAACATATAAACTCTTCAAGGAACACAGCTTTCTTCCTTGGATTATCCACTATCCCACATTTGCGATATTTTGTTTAGGAATTGAGGATCCGTTGGAGGCTTGCTGCGGAGGAGGAGGTCCTTATGGTGTTTCTTTGAGTGCACGTTGTGGACAAGGAGAATACAAGGTGTGTGATGATCCACAAAATCATGGATCCTGGGACGGCGTGCATCCCACGGAAGCAATATACGAAGCTATTGCCAATGGCCTGCTAAGAGGTTCATATACTAAGCCTCCAATTTCTACCACCACAAATTCATGTGGAAGACATACTGAGCTTTTGTCTTCTGTTGAATACAAGGTCATCTATGACATGTAATTTGTAACTATATTTTCAGTGCACCTCGCAAATGCAAGGCATCATCTTTAGTGGGTTCTAAATGTTAAAAAAATAGTAAAAACTTCATAGGTATCATGTTATGATAAGACATAATAATATCATATGACTATCGCAAATGTCATGATAAATATAATAGCGCATATGTGGGTAGAATCTTTAAGCATCTTAAAATAGTGGGAAAATAATTATTATGTCAACAGCTAAAACAATAATGTGTTTAGTTTGGAGGTGATATTAAATTAGTATATAGAACTATAGTATTTTTTATGATGTTAGACCAGTACACAACATTAATAACATTAATCAATTTTCTAGATGAACTGAAAGGAAAACATTCATCCATTATAAGGCATGCAAAAAATTACCTTGTTCTTTGTTTCTGCATTACTTGCAGAATATTAAAATCTACTACATTTTATACATTTTAACCAAGTCTTCATGGTGAAAATTGCATCACAACTATAGGAACATCCTCTGCTGATGCCCACAGGGGCTCCTCGCAAGTTGTTCAATTCTTATAAAATTAAGATAGTGCCACGCGAGCTCGTTAGATTTGGATCAGTGTCTATCGTTAGAGATCACATGACTATAACTATTACTTGTACTTCAACTAATAAGAAGGATCCACCATAATATAGACTAATTGGATGATGTTTATATACCTTTTTTTATTGGAAGGCATTTTGGCATGCTTCCAAAATATATTTACTGTTGTATGTTTAGTTAAAACTAGAAAGGATTATCAAATGCAATACGCCCAATGAAGTTCTTTTGGTGATATTCCACTAGTGGAAAACAGGGCTTTTGTTCCGGGTGGTAAGGGCCTTTTGTCGCGGGTGGCCATCCGCGACAAAAGAGGCGCGATAAAAGGTCCACCTTTTGTCGCGGGTCGCTTACCACCCGCGACATATAGTCCACCACGTGGCAGGCGCGGGGCGCGCAGGGGACAGGTCCTTTTGTCGCCGGCGGTATTACCACCCGCGACAAAAGGCCCTCTACGTGGCGCGCGCACAACGCTGCTGCTTTAGGGTTTGAGGGGTGCAGCACCCCCCCCCCCCCGTCACCGACCCCTTTTATTTCATTTTTTCATTCGAAAATAAAAATTGCATATATTTGTACGCTACTAGAAGTGGTACACGTTCATTCATTTTATATATATATATATATATATATATATATATATATATATATATATATATATATATATAGATCGATCAAACAAATATTGGAAGCAAAAGTCGATTCCCCTTACATATTCGTAGATTCCCCTTACATATATATATATATATATATATATATATATATATATATATATATATATATATATATATATATATATATACATGGAGCTCACGATCGACAAGCGGTACTAACGACCGTCTATTTGGAGGTAGAGCATCTATTTGGACTAAACAAGCCTTTGTTGTTTAATACATCTCTAACCAAAAGTCTCGTCAGTTCCTCCGCGATTCCTAGTAGGTGTTCCTTTGGTTGGAGTCTGTCCCGCACTTTTCCTTGGTAGGTCCCGAGAGCTGGTTCTAATAGAGAGTGCTGATACTTCATGACCTCCTTGATCATCCGAACGGCGACATGCTCCAAAGTATTCACCAGGCTCTCAGAATGGCGATGCAACGAGTGAGTCACCATGCCGCTAATCTCCTGGCGCAGGGCCCTGGTACGTTCTTCTGTCGGGACGGATAGGTCCACTCCATCGAGCGCGCCTTCCGGTGAGAACCCCTTCCACCTGATGCCATGTGAACGGGTTCTGTGAAATGAGCCGATGAGATCGGCTTCGAGGATTGCTTTGACCTCGTCATACTTTTTCTTGAGCTCGTCGGTCAGATCCTCGTACGTGACTGGAGTGCCGTCCGCCATCTCAGATGTAGATGGCGATGTGGTTGATGACGAAGCTTGTCCCACCGGGCGTGCCAGAATGTGTTGCGGTCAAAACCCACCGGCGGGCAGCGACGGGCAACACAGTAGAGCCGGGAACAACTTAGGGCTGCGGCTGGTCCTGGTCCCTCCGAGCGACGGCCCGCAAAGCCTCTGGTACACACGTCCGATGCTGATGCAAGGGCGTGCCACCTGACCTATACCTGGTCAGGAAGGTGATGGAGATGCCTCGCTTAGTTTCCTGCATGGCATACACGTAAACATTAAATACGAGCCTCGATCGGCTCTCAGGTTATCCTGTGAATCAGCTCAAGGAGCCGATCCACCCATGATTCGTACGAGGTGCACGAATATATGGTGGTCCTGCTTGATCAAGATAAAGCTAATGCGATCTACGACGATTTAGGGTTTTCACCGCATAATCGGATCATCCTACTCACGATTGGGCCTCGCGGCCACGTACGGTGATCGTAAGCCGATCCTAGACAAGGCCTAAAAACCAACACGAGGTTGATCCCCGGAACATCCTGTCTAGGACTAGCAAACGACACCCTACGTGCCGCTGGATCCTCCAACCCTTTGTAAGGCCTAACTATTGCAGATATTAAACTAATCCTTGAAGAACAAGGAGCAACCATAACGGATCGGATCTACTAAATAAAGATCAAGCGGGGTGCCGCCCCCACACCTAAGATAGGTGTGAGGGCGGCTAGATATGCAAGGGTTGCACTACGATAGCATATGATACGAAGAACAATGCTAACCCTAACATATCTAAGATAACTACGTTGCTCGCCATCAAAAAGGCTTCAGTACGAGCAACGCATGAACAACATAAAGCTTATGCTGCCTAGATCGCAAGATGCGATCTAGGCAGCATGATACTTACCGGTAGAAACCCTCGAGACGAAGGAGTTGGCGATGCGCCGAGATTGATTTTGTGGTTGAACGTTGGTTGTTGTTTATTCCATAAACCCTAGATACATATTTATAGTCCAGGGGACTTTCTAATTTAGACGTGCACCTAACCGTGCACGGGTAAAACTCTATCTAAGATGCGATCTACTATATTACAGATACATGGGCAATCTAGCCCAACTTTGCATATAAGGCCGATTCACGTATTTCTTCAGTATATAATCTTTAAACCCATCTTGATCGCGGCCCACCTCTGACTCGGTCAAATTCCGGTGATAACACATGCCCCCCTGGTTTTGGAATTGATAATTCCAAAATCACTCTGTTTTTTCTTCGTCGGGTCATGTCATGGCAGAGCAAAACCGTCGCAGCATTCTTCATCATGATGCCCTGTCTTCTCAACTATTCCGCGTGATTTGACCGTTGTCTTTGGGCACCGCTTCCTCGGAAACTGCTGTGGCATTGAATTTCTACTATAGCCCCTTTATTTAACCGCTCTGAGCAGTTTGCCACTTCATCACCTTGCTCTGTTCTGGCCATCGGCACCCAAAAAACCCCCAATCTCCCATAGCCATGTCTTCCTCTTCTTCCTCTTCCACCTCGTCGGTCTTCTCTGACTCCTCCTCATCCCGCGAGCCGACGCCGGAGTGGGGCTCGTTGGCGGCGCACGACATTCTCGCCCCAACGACGTGGGATAAGGAGGAACACGATTCCTCCATCTGGTCTGAGGATGACAAATCCCTGACCGACGGAGAGGGCGACCTTCAATTCCTCGTCGAAGGGGAAGAGGAGGCGGAGAGCGAGGACGACCGCTTCTCCTGGGACGATTTCACCTCCTCCGAGGAAGAGGCGGAGGAGGACGACAACGACGACGACTCCCTCGAAGGTTACCCACCAGTGAAGCGCCTCCGCACCTGGTGGGACGACGACAGCGATGACGACGATGAGGCTCCCGTAGGAGGCTACGCAAGCTCTGATGAGGAGCCTCTCAGCAGCTGCGCCGGAGGCAGCGACGACGAGGGCAGCAACGGCCCCTAGATTAGGGATCAGTAGTAGTAGTTGGCTTTTTCCCTCTTCTTCCCTGAGCAATCGGCTCTTTCTTTGTAAGAAATCCCCCTATTAATGAAGAAAATATCCCTCAATTAATTTCGCATCCTTGTCAACCTTGCCGATCGTCGAATGGGGCTGCCGTACAGAGAGCCGATAGCAGAACATCGGCTCGCATTGCGATCTGAGGCCAAGCTGTTGCTTGAACACGCAGCCCAACAGGCCTCAATAGGCCTAATTCTCGTCCAAACCATCAGATTGAACTCCTCAGCAACCCACTAGGAGATTCTTCTCACACATCATGATTTCTGGTCTGAACCGATTCCGTTAACTTGCTAATTTGAGCTTATTCCTCTAGATCGATATCAGCGTATCGGCTTTGTTATTCTGAAGTCGATGTCCGTGCATCGGCTGTATTTGCATACTGTTACCTCCGTATGTTTTCTCAAGTCGATGTCTGTGCGTCGGCTGTGATTTTTTTTTACTGGCCGATTAAAATCGGCCCCCATATCTTACTGCCCATCATCCCACATGCTTGGGAAATACTTCTTGAGGTGTTGACCATTGACAGCTACTGGGAACTTCTCGCCGTCCAACTCTTCCAACATGTATGCATTACCCTTCAAGGCCTGGACAACTTTGTACGGACCGTGCCAATTAGGAGACCATTTGCCATATGCCTTGTCCCTGGTTCCTAACGGCAACACAGCTTCCCATACTAGATCACCAACTTGAAACTCCTTTGGTCTAACCTTCTTATTGTAGGCACGAGCCACCCTGGCTTTGTTCTCCTTAATCTTCTCCAATGACCAAAGCCTTGCGTCCTCAATAGTGTCACTCATCAAGGCTGCATATTCTTCAGCTGTCAGATCATTCTGAAACGTGACACGTCTTGATCCAGCTGTAATTTCCCAAGGTAATACGGCTTCCTGTCCATAGACAAGCTGGTGCGGCGAAGTATTTATAGCTCCATGGCACGACATGCGGTAGGCCCATAACGCTTCTGATAACTTCTCATGCCAATCCCTAGGGTTCTCGTCAATTTTCCTCTTGATCAGCTTGATTAGGCTCTGATTGGACGCTTCAGCTTGCCCATTAGCTTGAGCATAGTACGGAGATGATCGGATCAGTTTAATCCCCATGTCATCGCAGAACTTCCTGAATTCTTTAGAAACAAAGACCGAACCTCCATCGGTCGTGATAGTTTGGGGAATCCCGAACCTATGAATGACGTGTTCTTTCACAAACTTGATCACATCTTCTGATTTCACCTTCTTCATAGGGACGGCTTCCACCCACTTGGTGAAGTAATCTGTGATAACCAAAATCCATTCATGTGTTTTGCTCGACGCCGGATGGATTTTGCCAATCATATCCATGCCCCACCCCCGAAACGGCCAAGGCTTGATGATAGGGTTCATCGCTGATGCTGGTACCATCTGAATCTTCCCGAACACCTGGCATGCTTGTCACCCCTTGTAATAATTGAAGCAATCTTCAAGCATGGTGGGCCAATAAAACCCTGATCGCCTGATTAGCCACTTCATCTTATGAGCCGACTGATGAGTTCCACAGGCGCCTTCATGCACCTCATGTAAGAGCCGATTAGACTCAGTTGGTCCCAGGCACTTGAGTAGCAACCCTTCCAACGTCCTGTAGAACATGTCGTCTCCTATGAGGACATACTTCATGGCTTTGTATCTTATCCGTTTAGGTGCCCCCCGAGCCGAATCTTTTAAGTAACTAAGGATTTCGGCTCTCCAATCATCCTGTTCCAGGAATTGTACCTGAACTTCCGACCCATCAGCTATATCTATGTAGCCTGACGCCATTTGTGCGAGATTGTTGGCCTCGGTGTTTTGGGATCTTGGGACCCAATTAAAGTTGATGTACCGAAACTGTGTCATCAACTCACGGCATTCCATCCAATATGGGAAAAGCGATTCACTCTCGCACTTATATTCATCCGTGAGCTGGTTAATCACCAACTTAGAGTCTCCAAAAAGCTCTACTGCTTCCGCCCCGGCTTCCAGTAGCAACTCCATTCCCTTACGTATTGCCTCATATTCTGCTACGTTGTTGGTGCAAGGGGTAGATAATCTGATGGAGAAGGAGTATTCTGCCCCCCGAGGCGACACGAGCAGAATGCCGATGCCACAACCATCGTCGCAAGCCGATCCATCGAAGAACATAGCCCATGCACGTATAGATAGTTCTGCTATATTGGTACTGATCCGTTCAGCGATAAGATCGGCCAACGCTTGTCCCTTGACTGCTTTCGCAGGCTGATACCGGAGATCGAACTCTGACAACGCAAACATCCACTTACCAAGTCGGCCTTTCAAAACAGGGGCCGACAACATGTGCTTGACAACATCTGACTTGCATATGACGATGATCTCTGCCGTCAAAAGGATGTGATGAAGCTTGGTGCAGGTAAAGAACAGGCAGAGGCAAAGTTTCTCGACCTCAGGATATCTTGTCTCCGCGTCCAGCATCCTTCTGCTGAGGTAGAAAACGACCTTTTCAACGCCCTCGTAGAGTTGCACCACTACCGAAGCGATGGATGTGTCAGCTACTGACAAGTAGATGTAGAACGGCCTGTCTTGCTGGGGCGGAACTAGCACAGGCGGCGTCATCAGATACCGCTTAATCTCATCAAACGCCTGTTGCTGTTCTGCCCCCCAGTGAAACTCGTCGTCAGATTTAGTTTTCACCAGCGCTATGAACAGCTCGATTCGCCCTGACAGATTAGAGATGAATCGTCGGACGAAATTGATCTTGCTGATGAGACGTTGGAGCTCCTTCTTCGTGGTTGGCGGCTGCATGGTACGCACCGCCTCCTGACTTTTCAGGCCGATCTCAATTCCCCGTTCATGAACCAGAAAACCTAGGAATTGACCAGCCGTCACGCCAAAGGCACACTTCTTCGGATTCATTCTCAGTCCGAATTTCCGAGTTCGGTCTAGGACGCGCCGTAAATCATCCAAGTGTCCCTCCATGGAGACAGATTTGACTACCACGTCGTCGATATAGATCTCCACCAACTTACCGATCAGATCATGAAATATATAATTCATGGCTCGTTGGTACGTTGCACCAGCATTCTTCAACCCAAAGGTCATGACCACATATTCAAACAAGCCTACTGCCCCTGGTACTCTGAATGCGGTCTTGTGTATGTCTTCCGGAGCCATGAAGATCTGGTTATAGCCGGCGTTGCCATCCATGAAGCTCAACACCTTGTGGCCAGCAGCGGCATTTATCAACGTTTCTGCCACATGCATCGGATACTCGTCCTTTGGAGTGGCTCTATTGAGATCTCGGAAATCGATGGCCACACGCCATCGGCCGTCCTTCTTCTCTACAGAACGATCGGAGATCCACTCAGCATACCTGCATGGCCTGATGAACCCGGCGGCCAACATTTTCTCGATCTCTTTCTTGACTTCTTCCAGAATTTCGGCCCTCATCTGACGTGCTCGTTGTTGGAACGGCCGAAATCCTTTCTTAAGGGGGAGCCGATGTTCAATGATGCTCCTGTCCAACCCAGGCATCTCCGTGTAATCCCATGCAAAGCAATCTGGGTATTCCTTTAACAGAGCTATCATCTGTCCCCTGAGCTGTGGATCTAACTTCTTGCTGATAAAAGTCGGTCGCGGCTTGTCCCCAGGACCAATGTTGACTTCCTCTAGCTCATCAGCCGATGTAAACCCATACCCTAGCTTTCCGTCCCCTGTGAGGTCGATGCCACATACTGGGAGAGCAGGTGGTACGGATAATACGGGCCGATCGCTAGAATCGGCTTCCATCTTGATCATCACCAGGATCTTTTGGCAGTGTCGGGGCCGATCGCGTGGAGCAGCTTCTTCCTTATCTTCGCTATGAGAGCAGCTGCCCTCGTCTCTACCCTCATCAGGGCGGTGCCCCAGTTCTACCATGTTGATGTTGAACGAGTATCTTGGCTGGCACCTCCCAGGGTAAGTGTCATTAACCCTGTCAATGGCGCATGACGGTGAATTAGGCACTTCTGGTGCCGCCAATGCGACTGACGACGGTGGACGGGACTGAAGTGGCACTTTTCCTTGGTAGGTCCCGAGAGCTGGTTCTAATAGAGAGTGCTGATACTTCATGACCTCCTTGATCATCCGAACGGCGACATGCTCCAAAGTATTCACTAGGCTCTCAGAATGGCGATGCAACGAGTGAGTCACCATGCCGCTAATCTCCTGGCGCAGGGCCCTGGTACGTTCTTCTGTCGGGACGGATAGGTCCACTCCATCGAGCGCGCCTTCCGGTGAGAACCCCTTCCACCTGATGCCATGTGAACGGGTTCTATGAAATGAGCCGATGAGATCGGCTTCGAGGATTGCTTTGACCTCGTCATACTTTTTCTTGAGCTCGTCGGTCAGATCCTCGTACGTGACTGGAGTGCCGTCCGCCATCTCAGATGTAGATGGCGATGTGGTTGATGACGAAGCTTGTCCCACCGGACGTGCCAGAATGTGTTGCGGTCAAAACCCACCGGCGGGCAGCGACGGGCAACACAGTAGAGCCGGGAACAACTTAGGGCTGCGGCTGGCCCTGGTCCCTCCGAGCGACGGCCCGCAAAGCCTCTGGTACACATGTCCGATGCTGATGCAAGGGCGTGCCACCTGACCTATACCTGGTCAGGAAGGTGATGGAGATGCCTCGCTTAGTTTCCTGCATGGCATACACGTAAACATTAAATACGAGCCTCGATCGGCTCTCAGGTTATCCTGTGAATCGGCTCAAGGAGCCGATCCACCCATGATTCGTACGAGGTGCACGAATATATGGTGGTCCTGCTTGATCAAGATAAAGCTAATGCGATCTACGACGATTTAGGGTTTTCACCGCATAATCGGATCATCCTACTCACGATTGGGCCTCGCGGCCACGTACGGTGATCGTAAGCCGATCCTAGACAAGGCCTAAAAACCAACACGAGGTTGATCCCCGGAACATCCTGTCTAGGACTAGCAAACGACACCCTACGTGCCGCTGGATCCTCCAACCCTTTGTAAGGCCTAACTATTGCAGATATTAAACTAATCCTTGAAGAACAAGGAGCAACCGTAACGGATCGGATCTACTAAATAAAGATCAAGCGGGGTGCCGCCCCCACACGTAAGATAGGTGTGAGGGCGGCTAGATATGCAAGGGTTGCACTACGATAGCATATGATACGAAGAACAATGCTAACACTAACATATCTAAGATAACTACGTTGCTCGCCATCAAAAAGGCTTCAGTACGAGCAACGCATGAACAACATAAAGCTTATGCTGCCTAGATCGCAAGATGCGATCTAGGCAGCATGATGCTTACCGGTAGAAACCCTCGAGACGAAGGAGTTGGCGATGCGCCGAGATTGATTTTGTGGTTGAACGTTGGTTGTTGTTTATTCCATAAACCCTAGATACATATTTATAGTCCAGGGGACTTTCTAATTTAGACGTGCACCTAACCGTGCACGGGTAAAACTCTATCTAAGATGCGATCTACTATATTACAGATACATGGGCAATCTAGCCCAACTTTGCATATAAGGCCGATTCACGTATTTCTTCAGTATATAATCTTTAAACCCATCTTGATCGCGGCCCACCTCTGACTCGGTCAAATTCCGGTGATAACAGAGTGTGGCGGCGCGTGAGATTCACGAGGTCGAGAGAAACCGCGTCTTGCGGGGATGAGTAGTGGGGCGGATTGGGAGGGTTGTCTCACTACCAGGACGGCCCTGCCTGGATTTTTCCGCATGTCACGCATTGTCGGTGCCGCTTATTCGACCCCCACACTAAAGGAATGGCATGGGGGTACCGTTAGAGTTATGGGACCGCAGTTCACGCCGACAGCTTTTGGGGATGCTAGTGGGAGCCGTTTTTGTCCTAGAACCTCAAAGGTCTCTGGGGGCACGAGTGGAATGCTCTTACCATTGCTTTGTTTTGGCATAACGAATCATCATGTCAGCTGCTGACCGTCAGAAATTAGACCTATCATCCTTATATAATATATGGTTTTATGATAGATGGTTCTATGTTTTCCTAATTTGTTTAGGATGTTATATTTTGAAATTTCTAAATATAAAATGTTGAGATATTGCAATGATTCGGAACTTTTTTTTTAATTTAACAGACTGTGCGGATATAATGAACAAATCTCTGTTCTTAGTTGGAGAAATTGGGGGCAATGACTACAACTACCCTCTCCAATCTTTCATGCCCTATGAGATGATTCAGTCATTCACTCTTAGTGTCGTTGACAAAATTTCTTCCACGATCACTGTGAGTCATTTCCTGGTGTTGCTCTTTCTTCTATTGCCACCATTGTTACTATCTCAAGTCAAAATTTAAGAAATAGTGCATGAGTATACTAATGCAACTGAGTGGAATCTACAGAATTTGATTGGGCTGGGAGCCAAAACATTAATAGTTCCTGGTAACCTCCCGATTGGGTGCTTACCGGTTTACCTAATGGCATACAAGAGTGACAAGAAAGAAGAATATGAGCCAGAGACAGGTTGCATCCGTTGGCTGAACAAATTCTCACAGTATCACAATAAAATTCTTATGGATGAGTTGGAGAAGTTGCGAAAGCTTCATCCTAACGTGTCAATCATCTATGCCGATTACTATGCAGCTGCTATGAAAATATTTGTTTCCCCTAAGCATTTTGGTGAGTCTGAATCTTTTAATTGCATGCTCTTAATTATGTTCTATAGGGCAAGAAATATACACTTTACTAACTAAGATATGCTAGTCCAATAAAATTGCCAACCGAGACATAAAATTTACAAGAGGAACATATAAACTCTTCAAGGAACACAGCTTTCTTCCTTGGATTATCCACTATCCCACATTTGCGATATTTTGTTTAGGAATTGAGGATCCGTTGGAGGCTTGCTGCGGAGGAGGAGGTCCTTATGGTGTTTCTTTGAGTGCACGTTGTGGACAAGGAGAATACAAGGTGTGTGATGATCCACAAAATCATGGATCCTGGGACGGCGTGCATCCCACGGAAGGAATATACGAAGCTATTGCCAATGGCCTGCTAAGAGGTTCATATACTAAGCCTCCAATTTCTACCACCACAAATTCATGTGGAAGACATACTGAGCTTTTGTCTTCTGTTGAATACAAGGTCATCTATGACATGTAATTTGTAACTATATTTTCAGTGCACCTCGCAAATGCAAGGCATCATCTTTAGTGGGTTCTAAATGTTAAAAAAATAGTAAAAACTTCATAGGTATCATGTTATGATAAGACATAATAATATCATATGACTATCGCAAATGTCATGATAAATATAATAGCGCATATGTGGGTAGAATCTTTAAGCATCTTAAAATAGTGGGAAAATAATTATTATGTCAACAGCTAAAACAATAATGTGTTTAGTTTGGAGGTGATATTAAATTAGTATATAGAACTATAGTATTTTTTATGATGTTAGACCAGTACACAACATTAATAACATTAATCAATTTTCTAGATGAACTGAAAGGAAAACATTCATCCATTATAAGGCATGCAAAAAATTACCTTGTTCTTTGTTTCTGCATTACTTGCAGAATATTAAAATCTACTACATTTTATACATTTTAACCAAGTCTTCATGGTGAAAATTGCATCACAACTATAGGAACATCCTCTGCTGATGCCCACAGGGGCTCCTCGCAAGTTGTTCAATTCTTATAAGATTAAGATAGTGCCACGCGAGCTCGTTAGATTTGGATCAGTGTCTATCGTTAGAGATCACATGACTATAACTATTGCTTGTACTTCAACTAATAAGAAGGATCCACCATAATATAGACTAATTGGATGATGTTTATATACCTTTTTTTATTGGAAGGCATTTTGGTATGCTTCCAAAATATATTTACTGTTGTATGTTTAGTTAAAACTAGAAAGGATTATCAAATGCAATACGCCCAATGAAGTTCTTTTGGTGATATTCCACTAGTGGAAAACAGGGCTTTTGTTCCGGGTGGTAAGGGCCTTTTGTCGCGGGTGGCCATCCGCGACAAAAGAGGCGCGATAAAAGGTCCACCTTTTGTCGCGGGTCGCTTACCACCCGCGACATATAGTCCACCACGTGGCAGGCGCGGGGCGCGCAGGGGACAGGTCCTTTTGTCGCCGGCGGTATTACCACCCGCGACAAAAGGCCCTCTACGTGGCGCGCGCACAACGCTGCTGCTTTAGGGTTTGAGGGGTGCAGCACCCCCCCGTCACCGACCCCCTTTTATTTCATTTTTTCATTCGAAAATAAAAGTTGCATATATTTGTACGCTACTAGAAGTGGTACACGTTCATTCATTATATATATATATATATATATAGGACATATTCATGCTACACCCGGGTGTAGTTACTCCCACGTGTGTTTCACACAATCTAGGTAGTATCTATCATACCGAAGAGTATATACATGTAGTATGAAGTATATAAAAATATTTTGGTAGTATATATACTACTTTGTAGGTACTATGTATACTTATTTACGTACACTATTTTTTTACGTATAAATATGCATGTATTTTGTATATATAGTGCAAACTATGGGTGTATTTAATTTTTTTTCACCAAAGTTGGTATGGAGTATCTTAGATACAATATACGAACATACTCAAATCGATAAAATATCATATATACTTTTGTATGATCGTATACGGAGATGGGTGTAGTTACACCCAGGAGTAGGAAGTATTTATCCTATATATATATATATATATAGATCGATCAAACAAATATTGGAAGCAAAAGTCGATTCCCCTTATATATTCGTAGATTCCCCTTACATATATATATATATATATATATATATATATACATGTAGCTCACGATCGACAAGCGGTACTAACGACCGTCTATTTGGAGGTAGAGCATCTATTTGGACTAAACAAGCCTTTGTTGTTTAATACATCTCTAACCAAAAGTCTCGTCAGTTCCTCCGCGATTCCTAGTAGGTGTTCCTTTGGTTGGAGTCTGTCCCGCATGAAGTCGACCTATATACGAAAATGAGATGAGTATGACTATATCAATCTTGATAACAAAATATTGATGATAATAAATAAGGTTGTGAATGTTATTGCTTACGTTGAATTTATTTTTGTTGTGCTTCTCAGTGGTTAACATGCGAATGGACTCGTAAACGTAGTATCCACATAGATTCCTCCCTTGTGGCTGCTGGGGGCACGGTACAGGAGTAATTGTTAGCTTCTCTGCCCAGGTACCCTCCTTATGATGATTCTTGAAAGCTCTCCAAGCCCTGCCAGGCAAAAGAATGATTGAATGAGTGGATAATTAATTGATATCTCACGAAAGATATAGCACGGCGATGAAGGAAATTACACTTGGAGCAACTTCTGCAAGTCGCGGAACCTGTCCACGCCTCTACTCAGTGGGTCTCTTACTTCAACTATCCCCTTATCAGGTTGAATGTCTAGTAGAATCCAGTGGAAGTTGCACATGTTATGTATATACATCAGGAATTACACTTAACATCGAGTAAGAAAAATTGAATGTGCATAAAAGATCATTAAGACTCTCACTCGTAGTTGTAAGGAAACAATATTGAATCACAGAAATATTGCTCCCCTAAAAACCTTAGTAGGTTTCCCCCCGTTTCTTGGTGTTTATGCTTTACCGTTTCAACATGTATTTTATCTGGGTCAACAAACCCAATATTGATAATATTATTACTTTTGCATTCACTGATCTTCAGTCTGCATAAGAGAACACATAAGATATAATGAGTATATGCAATGAAAACGAACATGAACTGAATGAAAATGAACTTATATGTAGTTAACAACTTACAAGCAATAGCAACTCATGAGAGATTTATCGAGGGCATCTAAATTGAATAACTGCCAGAGTTCATTCATCTCAATATGGATCTCCTCCTTTCGGTAGTAATATTCTAATGGTATATTCGCCACGATGTACCTTATGTTCTCCTTGCATGCATCAAGGTACCACTGTTGCAAATTCCGCATATGTGTTGGCAGTTTCTGCAGCTGCTCTTTGCTGACCAAGTCGGCCCCGTAGACAAATTTAGGAGCTATATCAGCTGTGGGTAGTGCAGCATCTGCTGCAGACAGCAATTCCTCCACGGTAACTGAACAGGCAGCCGCTAGCCTTGCAGCTTCTTCCATATCGAAACCACCATGTTCCTGGTACACCTTGGGAACATTAAACACTTTGAGTGCTGGGATCGATTGTTTGGGCTGATCTCCGAGGAGGGGAACTTCCTTTCTCCTTTTGCCTTTTGTCGTTTGCTTGGCCTTGAGGGGTGCACTTGTGAACTTGACTTTTTCTCGGCTGCACTTCTAGCTGATGATTTGCTCGTGCCATCAATATCCTTCTCCTTAGCCTTTTCATCCTTCTTCTCGTCAATTACCTTCGCAAGGTGGCGTGTATAGTCATCCTTCTTCTCGTGTAAGTCATACTGCGATGGTGTGTTCAGAAAAGTAACAGCATATTCTTTTTGCTTCTCTGTGTATGGCTCTGGCGCTGGAGGTTTCTCCTTATGAAAAAAATCACAATTGTATTTCTTAACAATGGCATCATTTTCCTCCGCAGTACGATCGTAAGGACGGGGGGGGGGAACCTTTGGTACTTTTGGGAGGGGCGACATCTTGCGGACAGGAGTCTTGAAACGCTTCCGGCTGGGTGCATTCCGAGTCTTAGTGGGCGGAGGCGGCGGCGCTGGAGATGGAGATGGACTACATATGTCATGGTCGACGTCATACCCATGGGGTCATGGTGGCGACATGTGATCAGTAGGAGGAGGTGATGGTGGCCTGCGATCACCTGGAGGTGGTGATGGTGACCTGCTGGGACGACTGGTACTAGGGGCTACCCAGCCTGGCAGCCTGATTTTCTTCTTTTCCCAGAGAATGATTTCTCCCAGCACCTCTCTGAGTGTAAGCCCCCCATCACCTCCGGGGATTTCGAGCTCCAATATCTCCCACGACGGTACAACTGAATCCACCCCGACACGAGCATAGCCAGCTGGAATCTGATTGCCATGCCATGTTGCCGGCTCACCTTCAGGTCCAAATGCCGGTAAGACATAGCCGACCGCCACCTTAACAAACACCTTCCTGAACACCTTATGGAGATCACAAGGTGTTTGCTCCTTGATTCCATCCAAGGGGTCGCCAGGACCGGCATCTATCATCATCCGTGAAGGCGGGGCCTCCGAGTCGGCCACGCTGCTGTCTCGTCGCTGAGATATGCCGGCGGTATTATCTGGCTGGCGATGTCCTTTAAGTTCATTAATCTCCCGCTGCTGCTGCTGAATCTCCCGCTTCTGCTGGTCTAGTTGCCGTTGGAACTCAGCCATCCGGTCATTCTGCACCTCCAGCTCGCGTTGTTTTGCTCTCGCTCGGCTTCTATAAGTCTCTGCGTCATTCGGAAACCCAAGCGCCCATGGAACACTAGGGCCGTAGCCTCTTGTTCATCCTCCCTTTTCAGGATTACCGAGGACAAGCGTCAGCAAGTCTTTCTCTCTATCGGGAGCAAACTTCAGTTTTCCCGCTTTAATATCAGCCGTCACTTCAATCCATTTTTTCCTGGGTACCCTAACCTTGCTGTCACTTTCAACAAGGTTCCCTGTCTTCATGTCATACTCACAGCCATGCCCAAGGAACCAATTTCGAGCCCTAGTGTCACATCCTTCTCGCTCTGGTTCTGGAGTGATCCCATTCAGCTTCATCTCAGCCTCTTGTGCATCCCACTTAGGCATGGCTACTTTGTAGCCCCCTCGGCCCATATGATGATGATATTTCTTTTCGCTTGCATTCTTCTTATTTTTCTTTGACAGGTTCACAGCCTCCTCTGATTCTTTGTACTGCACAAATTCTTCCCAGTTATGCTCCTGCTTCGCTAGATAGTTTTCGAATACTGGAGGCTTCTTCTCGGCCTTATAAGCTGACCATAACCGGTTCTTATACGCTCGGAAAAGTTCCCCCATCTTCTTAAGAGCCCATTTCTTCACTAGCGCCCTCTGCTTGGCATTCTCAGAGTCCGATCCCAAATTTGGCAAAGTGAAATGTGACATGAGGTCGTCAAAAAGTGTGTTTTTGTACCTATCGGCAACCTGATCTTTGGACACATTCTTGGTCTTGTTCCATTCTCTAATAGTGATCGGGAGATGATTGATACGTCTCCGACGTATCGATAATTTCTTATGTTCCATGCCACATTATTGATGATATCTACATGTTTTATGCACACTTTATATCGTTTTTATGCGTTTTCCGGAACTAACCTATTGACTAGATGCCGAAGGGCCAGTTGCTGTTTTCTGCTGTTTTTGGTTTCAGAAATCCTAGTAAGGAAATATCCTCGGAATCGGACGAAATCAACACCGAAGATCTTAGAATTCCCGGAAGCTTCCAGAGCACCGAAGAAGGGCCAGAGGGGAGCCAGGGGGGCCCCACCCCACAGGGCGGCGCGGCCAAGGGGGGGGCGCCCCCTAGTTTGTGGGCCCCCTGTGGCCCCTCCGACTCCGACTCTTCGCCTATTTAGTCGTCCCTGACCTAAAACCTCGAGCCAGTTCGACGAAACCAGAGAAAACCATCCAGAGCCGCCGCCATCGCGAAACTCCAATTCGGGGGACAGAAGTCTCTGTTCCGGCACGCCGCCGGGACGGGGAATTGCCCCCGGAGTCATCTCCACCACCGTCTCCACCGCCATCTTCACCGCCATCGCTGTCTCCATGATGAGGAGGGAGTAATTCACCCCCGGGGCTGAGGGCTCCGCTGTAGCTATGTGGTTCATCTCTCTCTCTTTGTGATCTAGTTGAATATCATCTATGTGCTACTCTAGTGATGTTATTAAAGTAGTCTATTCCTCCTGCACGGTGTAATGATGACAGTGTGTGCATCGTGTAGTACTTGGCGTATGCTATGATTGTGATCTCTTGTTGAAGTTAACTATTACTATGATGGTATTGATGCAATTTATTCCTCCTTTCATAGTGTGACGGTAACATTGTGCATGCTGTGTTAGTACTTGGTTTGGTTGTGTTGATCTATCTTGCACTCTAAGGTTATTTAAATATGAACATTGAATATTGTGGAGCTTGTTAACTCCGGCATTGAGGGTTCGTGTAATCCTACACAATTAGTGGTGTTCATCATCCAACAAGAGGGTGTAGAGTAGTCCTATTATGTGATCATTGTTGAGAGTGTCCACTAGTGAAAGCAGGATCCCTGGGCCTTGCTTCCAAGCATCGAATGTCCGTTTGTTTACTGTTTTGTTGCATGTTTACTCGCTGCCATAATTTATTCAGATTGCTATTACCACTCATACTCATCCATATTACTTGCATCTCACTATCTCTTCGCCGAACTAGTGCACCTATACATCTGACAAGTGTATTAGGTATGTTGGGGACACAAGAGACTTCTTGCTTTGTGGTTGAAGGGTTGCTTGAGAGGGATATCTTTGACCTCTTCCTCCCTGAGATCGATAAACCTTGGGTGATCCACTTAAGGGAAACTTGCTGCTGTTCTACAAACCTCTGCTCTTGGAGGCCCAACACTGTCTACAAGAATAGAAGCTCCAGTAGACATCAAGCACTTTTCTGGCGCCGTTTCCGGGGAGGAAAGGTAAAAGGCACTCATACTCCGGTTCCAGGTAACAGTACTTTTCTGGCGCCATTGTGTGTGTGCTCGAAGCTATTTCCTTTAGATCCTGCAATTGCATCTTTTTGTTTCTTGTTTACACTAGTAAGGCATAATGGACAACAATGAGCTTCTTATTCTATTTCCTGATTTAAGACATGGATGGTTTGATCCGAAAATTAAAAAACCCATGGAACATATTAGTATGAACACTTTGAACACCATTGTTGCTAATGATATGGAAAATTCTAAGCTTGGGGAAGCTGGCTTTGATGAGCATGATCTTTTTAGTCCCCCAAGCATTGAGGAGGAAATTTACTTTGATGATACTTTGCCTCCTATTTATGATGATTATAATGATAGTAGTCTTTTGGTGCCACCTGTTATGGAGGATAAATTTGATTATGATTACAATATGCCTCCTATATTTGATGATAGCTACTTTGTTGAATTTGCTCCCACTACAACTAATAAAATCGATTATGCTTATGTGGAGAGTAATAATTTTATGCATGAGACTCACGATAAGAATGTTTCATTTGATAGTTATATTGTTGAGTTTGCTCATGTTGCTACTGAAAGTTATTATGAGAGAGGAAAATATGGTTGTAGAAATTTTCATGTTACTAAAATACCTCTCTTTTTGCTGAAAATCTTGAAGCTACACTTGTTTTATCTTTCTATGCTTGTTGCATTATGCTTCTTGAACTTGTTTATTTACAAGATTCCTTTTCATAGGAAGCATGTTAGGCTTAAATGTGTTTTGAATTTGCTTCTTGATGCTCTCTTTTGCTTCAAATACTATTTCTTGCGAGTGCATCATTAAAACTGCTGAGCTCATCTTAATGGCTATAAAGAAAGAACTTCTTGGGAGATAACCCATGTGTTTATTTTGCTACAGTAATTTTGTTTTATATTTGTGTCTTGGAAGTTGTTACTACTTTAGCAACCTCTCCTTATCTTTATTTTATTGCATTGTTGTGCCAAGTAAAGTCTTTGATAGTAAGGTTCATACTAGATTTGGATTACTGCGCAGAAACAGATTTCTTGCTGTCACGAATCTGGGCCTAATTCTCTGTAGGTAACTCAGAAAATTATGCCAATTTACGTGAGTGATCCTCAGATATGTACGCAACTTTCATTCAATTTGAGAATTTTCATTTGAGCAAGTCTGTTGCCTCAATAAAATTCGTCTTTACGGACTGTTCTGTTTTGACAGATTCTGCCTTTTATTTCGCATTGCCTCTTTTGCTATGTGGAATGGATTTGTTTGTTCCATTAACTTCCAGTAGCTTTAAGCAATGTCCAGAAGTGTTAAGAATGATTGTGTCACCTCTGAACATGTGAATTTTTGATTATGCACTAACCCTCTAATGAGTTTGTTTCGAGTTTGGTGTGGAGGAAGTTTTCAAGGGTCAAGAGAGGAGGATGATATACTATGATCAAGAAGAGTGAAAGCTCTAAGCTTGGGGATGCCCCGGTGGTTCATCCCTGCATATTTCAAGAAGACTCAAGCATCTAAGCTTGGGGATGCCCAAGGCATCCCCTTCTTCATCGACAAATTATCAGGTTCCTTCTCTTGAAACTATATTTTTATTCGGTCACATCTTATGTACTTTACTTGGAGCGTCTGTTTGTTTTTGTTTTTGTTTGAATAAATGCTTGTGTGGGAGAGAGACACGCTCCGCTGGTTCATATGAACACATGTGTTCTTAGCTTTTAATGTTCATGGCGAAGGTTGAAACTGCTTCGTTAATTGTTATATGGTTGGAAACGGAAAATGCTACATGTAGTAATTGGTATGATGTCTTGAATAATTTGATACTTGGCAATTGTTGTGCTCATGTTTAAGCTTTTGCATCATATACTTTGCACCTATTAATGAAGAAATACATAGAGCTTGCTAAAATTTGGTTTGCATAATTGGTCTCTCTAAGGTCTAGATAATTTCTAGTATTAAGTTTGAACAACAAGGAAGACGGTGTAGAGTCTTATAATGTTTACAATATGTCTTTTATGTGAGTTTTGCTGCACCGGTTCATCCTTGTGTTTATTTCAAATAGCCTTGCTAGCCTAAACCTTGTATCGAGAGGGAATACTTCTCATGCATCCAAAATACTTGAGCCAACCACTATGCCATTTGTGTCCACCATACCTACCTACTACATGGTATTTCTCCGCCATTCCAAAGTAAATTGCTTGAGTGCTACCTTTAAAATTTCCATTCTTCACCTTTGCAATATATAGCTCATGGGACAAATAGCCTAAAAACTATTGTGGTATTGAATATGTACTTATGCACTTTATCTCTTATTAAGTTGCTTGTTGTGCGATAACCATGTTCCTGGGGACGCCATCAACTACTCTTTGTTGAATATCATGTGAGTTGCTATGCATGTTCGTCTTGTCTGAAGTAAGGGAGATTTACCGCTAGAATGGTTAGAGCATGCATAATGTTAGAGAAGAACATTGGGCCGCTAACTAAAGCCATGATCCATGGTGGAAGTTTCAGTTTTGGACAAATACCCTCAATCTCATATGAGAAAATTAATAAGTGTTGAATGCTTATGCATTAAAGAGGAGTCCATTATCTGTTGTCTATGTTGTCCCGGTATGGATGTCTAAGTTGAGAATAATCAATAGCGAGAAATCTAATGCGAGCTTTCTCCTTAGACCTTTGTACAGGCGGCATAGAGGTACCCCTTTGTGACACTTGGTTAAAACATATGTATTGCGATGATAATCCAGGTAATCCGAGCTAATTAGGACAAGGTGCGGGCACTATTAGTATACTATGCATGAGGCTTGCAACTTGTAGGATATAATTTACATAACACATATGCTTTATTACTACCGTTGACAAAATTGTTTCTTGTTTTCAAAACCAAAGCTCTAGCACAAATATAGCAATCAATGCTTCCCTCTGCGAAGGGCCATTCTTTTACTTTTATGTTGAGTCAGTTCACCTATTTCTCTCTATCTCAAGAAGCAAACACTTGTGTGAACTATGCATTGATTCCTACATACTTGCATATTGCACTTGTTATATTACTCTACATTGACAACTATCCATGAGATATACATGTTATAATTTGAAAGCAACCGCTGAAACTTAATCTTCCTTTGTGTTGCTTCAATACCTTTACTTTGAATTATTGCTTTATGAGTTAACTCTTATGCAAGACTTATTGATGCTTGTCTTGAAAGTACTATTCATGAAAAGTCTCTGCTATATGATTCATTTGTTTACTCATGTCATTTACCATTGTTTGGATCGCTGCATTCATTACATGTGCTTACAATAGTATGATCAAGGTTATGATGGCATGTCACTCCAGAAATTATCTTTGTTATCGTTTACCTGCTCGGGACGAGCAGGAACTAAGCTTGGGGATGCTGATACGTCTCCGACGTATCGATAATTTCTTATGTTCCATGCCACATTATTGATGATATCTACATGTTTTATGCACACTTTATATCGTTTTTATGCGTTTTCCGGAACTAACCTATTGACGAGATGCCGAAGGGCCGCTGTCTTTGTTTCTGCTGTTTTTGGTTTCAGAAATCCTAGTAAGGAAATATCCTCGGAATCGGACGAAATCAACACCGAAGATCTTAGAATTCCCGGAAGCTTCCAGAGCACCGAAGAAGGGCCAGAGGGGAGCCAGGGGGGCCCCACCCCACAGGGCGGCGCGGCCAAGGGGGGGGGGCGCGCCCCCCTAGTGTGTGGGCCCCCTGTGGCCCCTCCGACTCCGACTCTTCGCCTATTTAGTCGTCCCTGACCTAAAACCTCGAGCCAGTTCGATGAAACCAGAGAAAACCATCCAGAGCCGCCGCCATCGCGAAACTCCAATTCGGGGACAGAAGTCTCTGTTCCGGCACGCCGCCGGGATGGGGAATTGCCCCCGGAGTCATCTCCACCGCCGTCTCCACCGCCATCTTCACCGCCATCGCTGTCTCCATGATGAGGAGGGAGTAATTCACCCCCGGGGTTGAGGGCTCCGCTGTAGCTATGTGGTTCATCTCTCTCTCTTTGTGATCTAGTTGAATATCATCTATGTGCTACTCTAGTGATGTTATTAAAGTAGTCTATTCCTCCTGCACGGTGTAATGATGACAGTGTGTGCATCGTGTAGTACTTGGCGTATGCTATGATTGTGATCTCTTGTAGATTATGAAGTTAACTATTACTATGATGGTATTGATGCAATTTATTCCTCCTTTCATAGTGTGACGGTAACAGTGTGCATGCTGTGTTAGTACTTGGTTTGGTTGTGTTGATCTATCTTGCACTCTAAGGTTATTTAAATATGAACATTGAATATTGTGGAGCTTGTTAACTCCGGCATTGAGGGTTCGTGTAATCCTACACAATTAGTGGTGTTCATCATCCAACAAGAGGGTGTAGAGTAGTCCTATTATGTGATCATTGTTGAGAGTGTCCACTAGTGAAAGCAGGATCCCTGGGCCTTGCTTCCAAGCATCGAATGTCCGTTTGTTTACTGTTTTGTTGCATGTTTACTCGCTGCCATATTTTATTCAGATTGCTATTACCACTCATACTCATCCATATTACTTGCATCTCACTATCTCTTCGCCGAACTAGTGCACCTATACATCTGACAAGTGTATTAGGTGTGTTGGGGACACAAGAGACTTCTTGCTTTGTGGTTGCAGGGTTGCTTGAGAGGGATATCTTTGACCTCTTCCTCCCTGAGATCGATAAACCTTGGGTGATCCACTTAAGGGAAACTTGCTGCTGTTCTACAAACCTCTGCTCTTGGAGGCCCAACACTGTCTACAAGAATAGAAGCTCCAGTAGACATCAATGATCTCTAACCAGAACTCTGACACTCGCGGGTGCCACCGGTTGGCCTTTCGGTGATATAGCTTCAATGTTGAAGTGGTCTTTTTTGCCCGATTTCTTTGCCGGGCCTCGTTTCTCCAACTTATCTTCGGAGGCCTAAGAGAATAAAAATCAGTTAATTTATATACATATGTACATATAGAATTCCATTAATGCCTCAACTGATCGTATACCTCGTCAAGACCGGAGCCGTCGGCTTCTCCATCACCGGAGGCGTCGGCTTCTCCATCACCGAAGTCCTCGGCTTCTCCATCACCGGAGTCGCGGCCTTCTCCAGCTCCGGAGCCGTCGGCTTCTCCATCACCGGAACCGCGGTCTTCTCCAGCTTCTCGATCGGCTTCTGGACCATCCCGGATTATGTCCTCGAACAAGTCTTCCTGTTCCAAGTCTTGATGGATTTCGAATGGATCCATTGTTTCTGCAAAAAATTAAATCGATAAGTACATGGTCTAACCCTAACCAAATCCTAACCCTAATGGAGACGCGTGTTTAATTACGAGAGGGAGAGGGTGTCGGCGACGCGTGTTTGCGAGAGAGAGAGGGTGTCGGCGACGCGTGTATGTGAGAGGGAGAGGGTGTCGGCGACGCGTGTTTGCGAGAGGGAGAGGGTGTCGGCGACGCGTGTTTGCGAGAGGCTCGGGTGTTCGCGAGAGGTAGAGGAGAGGGAGAGAGAGGGGAGTTGCGGCATCGAGTGATCGCGAGAAGGAGAGGGAGCACGGGACGAGGGCGATTGCGCGAGAGGGAGAGGAGAGGGCCGGTGTCGGCGTCGGGGGTGTTCGCGAGAGGGAGTCGTCCGCTAGGGCTATGTACTATAACTAAATACACTAAATAACTAACTAAATACATATACTAAAAAACTAAACTAAATACATATACTAACTAACTAACTATAAACTAACTACTAAATACATTAACTAAAAAACTAACTAACTAATTAACTATTAAACTAACTATTAATTACATAAAACAAATGAACTAAAAACTAAAAAATTAAAACTATAACTATACTAACTACACCTAAAACTATACTAACTAAACATAAAAACTATACTAACTAAAACTATACTAACCTAAAATAATTACAGGAACTAAAAGAAACTAAAACAATTACAGAAACTAAAAAAACTAAAACAATTACAGAAACTAAAAAAACTAAAAAAAAACCGAGCTCGGCGGTGGTGCCAGCGCGCTACCTTCTTGCAGCGGCCGAGGCGGCGGCCCGAGGCGCGTCGGCGCGTAGAAGTAGGCGGCGGCGGCCGAGGCGCGGCGGCGGCCCGAGAGGAGCTTGGCGGCGGCGCCGGAGTCGAGGCAGCCGAGGCGCGCGGCGGCGAAGCCCGAGGCAGGAGCGCGGACGCGCGCAGAGGCGGGGGCGGCGCAGAGGGTGGCGGCCGGAGGCGAGGAAGACGGCGGCGGCGGCGCGAAATTGGGCAGCCTGGCGGCGCGATGCGAGTAGGGTTTGGCCTCCGGTGTTGCGGGTGGGCGGCGGCCCGCGACGCGCGGGTTTATACCTACCCCCTTTTGTCGCGGGTCGTGGCACCACCCGCGATAAAAGTGCCCCTTTGTCGCGGGTCGTGCCACGACCCGCGACAAAAGGGGGGGTCTTTTATCGCGGGCCGTGGCACGACCCGCGACAAAAGGGGTTGGGGGCTGATCCGCGGCGACTTCATCCAACGGCTCCGGCCGTTTGAATCCAACGGCATGGAGCCGTTGGACGCGGATCAGCCGTTTCTATTTTCTTTTTTATAAAAAGTGTATGTTTAACTATTTTAACTTAATAAAAAGTGTTATTTCAATAACTTTTAAATGGTAAATCAAATAGAAAAGTGTTATATATGAAAATTTGTCAGAAAAATACAATGAACATGAATATGACATCCATATAACTATTTGCATCTCACAATGAACATAGTCGTGTATGTTTCACCCCTAATAATATGCGGAGTGACACCGAGTAAGGTTTCACCTCGCCACGTGTCGCCGCCGCTTCCACGTGCCTTGCCCCATCGCTGCCGGCGTGCGACGTGTGTAGCCGTGGCTTACACGTGCCTCACCACGTGTCGCCGCCGCTTCCACGTGCCTCGCCCCGTCGATGCCGGCGTGCGACGTGTGTAGCCGTGGCTTACATGTGCCTCGCCACGTGTCGCCGCCGCTTCCACGTGCCTTTCCCCGTCGCTGCTGGCGTGCGACGTGTGTAGCCGTGGCTTACACGTGCCTCGCCACGTGTCGCCGCCGCTTCCACGTGCCTCGCCCCGTCGCTGCCGACGTGCGACGTGTGTAGCCGTGGCTTACACGTGCCATGCCTCGCGTGCGTTATATAGAGCGACGAGTGCGGGCGCAACCACACGTCGCCACCGCCTCCGCTCATTCATCTCCGGGATGCCTCCACGTCGTCGAGGGGCGTCCGGTTTCCGTGGCGTTCGAGTGCGTCCGAGCGGTAGGTTCTACGCCGAGATACGCGCCGGTGGCTTCCGCCTCACCCTCGGCACGTACAACACGCCGGAGCTGGCGGCGCGCGCTTACGACGCGGCGGCGTGGCGTTTTCGGCGGCCACGACGCGACATGAACTTCCCGGATGTTGAATCGCTAGAGGAGGCAGAGTTCCTCGCGCCACCGCCGTGCCTCGTCGACGACGAGGACCGTCGCCGGCACCGCCAGGTGCAGCGCAGGATCGCCATCGCCGAGCACGACGAGCAGTTGATGCGCCAGTGGAGGGCGCAGTTCCCCAACGACGTCGACAAAACCGACGCGTTCTTCGCTAACCTTAGGGCACAACGCAGGTCCAACAGGCGCCACCGCGGGCCGTCTCCACCTTCGAGCTCGAGAACCCGAATACAACTTGGACCGAAAACGACCCTCGGTGGGATGACATTTGGAAGGAGACAACCTCCGACGACGAGTAGAGACTAGACTAGTAATTTATCTATTTTATTGTAATTTCAATAAAGTCGTTGTCGGTTCTATTAGTTTAAATTTAGTTTATAAAGTCGTTGACGGTTGTTTTTGTTCAATAAAGTGGTTGACACGAAATTTATTACGATTGAGCTGAAATTAAAGTACAGAGCTCAACTGAAAATTAAGATACATGGACAGATTCGAATGTTGGAGCCATTCAATCATAGTCCTGCCTAGCCCTATAATAGTCGCCACTGTAGTCATCATAGTTGCCGACGTCATCGTCGCTAGCATCGGGGTCGCGGTTGTCGAACCTCGGCGGGTGAGCACGCGTGGGCTGGGATTGAGGGTAACGCAGGCGGGGGCCACGATAGGCCATGACGCTCTGGAGAGTCCGGCCGCACCACCACATCCGACGGCCGGCCTCGTTGAAGATCGAAGGAGGCAGGCCATCCTCCTCGTACCTGGCAACCGCCCTCTCACGCCGATTGATGAAGAAGCTGTCCCAAGTCGGGTTGTAGTCGGGATGCCACTGGGGATTCCTCCGCTGCTCAGGCGTGAGCTCGAAATAGTAGTGGTTCGTGATGGCCATCTCGCGTGGCACACCTAGAGGGATAGGAGGGACCGGTACGCCTCCGACGCTCAGCAACCAGCCGGTCAAGACGCGGTAGCCGGGCGGGCAGGGGTAGTTCGAGGCGCAAAGCGCCTCCGCCTCCCGGGGTGTTAGACATACGATGGAAGCCATGGGAGAGAGTGATGAGGTTTGCAGATATGAGTCCAAGCCTACATATATATAGTGGAAAAATGGCGGGAATGCGGGAAGAAAATAGGCGGGAACGAAGTGGCGCGCGAAACTTTCATCCCGGGTGGAGGCTCCAACCGGGACAAAAGACTGGGGGAGACTTATCTAGGAGGGCCTTATCTGGGGGGCTGATGTGCGGGTAACCTTTTGTCACAGTTGGTGGGTGCAACCGGGACTAAAGCTGTCGGCAGGATAAGGATGTGTCGGTAACCTTTTGTCACGGTTGGTGGGTGCAACCGGGACTAAAGCTGTCGGCAGGATAAGGATGTGTCGGTAACCTTTTGTCACGGTTGGTGGCTGCAACCGGGACTAAAGCTGTCGGCAGGATAAGGACGCGTGGGTGGATGCACTGCTCGATGAGATAAAGCATGTAGCGCACGACACCATGTCGAAGGAACAAGACAAAGTAGAAGCGGTGCCGTGCCTATAAAAGGAGCATCGATACGCCTTGCCAAGCAGATCAACAAGCCAAGCACAGTTTCATTCACATGGATGAAGGAAAGGGTTGGGAAATCTCCCGTGGCACAGCTTCTCGAAGATGTCGTTGGTGCACACGCCCTACGGCATCTTCGGAAGCTGCTCCTCGGAAAAATTTCCCTGCAAGCCCGTGAAAGACTCCGTCTCCTCTAACAGTGTTGGGGAAAGGGTTCTTATTATTACATAAATGTAGAGATTGTCTTGGGAATACATTCTTACATCGCCATCTACTGTTGTGATCTTCTACGCCGTAGCCATGGAGAATCTTCATCATTTAGCAAGATGCTTGGGTCAATTTTCACTGTGAAGGGCGGAATTTCTTTAAACTTATTATAATCTTCTGACATGTCTGTCTTGTCATCCACTCCCACTATGTTTCTTTTCCCAGAAAGAACTATGTGGCGCTTTGGCTCCTCCGTTGATGTATTCTTTTGTTGATTTCTTTTTCTCGATTTGCTAGACATGTCCTTCACGTAGAAAACTTGAGCCACCTCGTTGGCTAGGACAAATGGCTCGTCCAGGTACGCAAGATTGTTGGGATCCACTGTTGTCATACCGTACTTATCGTCTATATGTACACCGCTGAGCTTCACCCATTTGCACCGAAACAAAGGGACCTTAAAAGTGGGTCCATAGTCAAGTTCCCATATCTCCTCTATGTATCCATAATATGTGGTGGTCTGCCCATTCTCGTCTTTTGCATCGAAGCGGACACCACTGTTTTGGTTGGTGCTCTTTTTATCTTGGTCGATCATGTAAAATGTATTCCCATTTATCTCGTACCCTTGGAATGTACATATGTTTGAAGATGGTAACCTGGCCAACAAGTACAGCTGCTCTACAACAGTGGTGTCCGCTTCGATGGAAAAGATGAGATGTCTTTGCAACCAACTGCCGAAGGTATTCATGTGTTCACGTGTAATCCATGAATGGGGCTTGCCCGGGTTTATTTCTCGTAAAACATTCTTATGTTTCTCGATGTACGGAGCCACCAAGCTAGAATTGTATAGAACTGTGTAGTGTGCTTGATTGAAAGAAATCTTGTCCCTGCACATCATTGCTTTCCTTCCTAGTGTGCCTTGTCCAGTCAGCCTCCCCTCATACCGAGATTCAGGAACACCAATCGGCTTAAGATCAGGAATAAAGTCAACACAAAACTCAATGACCTCCTCAGTTCCGTAGCCCTTTGAGATACTTCCTTCCGGCCTAGCTCGGTTATGAACATATTTCTTTAAAACTCCCATGAACCTCTCGAAGGGGAACATATTGTGTAGAAATACAGGACCGAGAATTCTAATCTCTTCAACTAGGTGAACGAGGAGGTGCGTCATAATATTGAAGAAGGATGGTGGGAACAACAACTCGAAGCTGACAAGATATTCGACCACATCTTCCTGTAATCCTGACAAAGTTTCTGGATCCATTACCTTCTGAGAAATTGCGTTGAGGAATGCACATTTCTTCACAATGGCTAGTCGAACATTTTCTGGTAGAAGTCCCCTCAATGCAACCGGAAGCAATTGTGTCATAAGCACGTGGCAGTCATGGGACTTTAGGTTCTGGAATTTTTTCTCCTTCATATTTACTATTCCCTTTATATTTGACGAGAAACCAGACGGAACCTTGATACTGAATAGGGCTTCAAAAAAGATCTCCTTCTCTTGTTTGGTAAGAGCGTAGCTGGCAGGCTCTTCAAACTTCCCTGGATGATTGTCGTTTCGTCCTTTATGATGTTTCTGGTCCTCCTGTGCTTTTGGTGTATCTTTTGTCTTCCCATACACGCCCAGGAAACCTAGAATATTCACACAAAGATTCTTGGTCAGGTGCATCACGTCGATTGCAGAGCGGACTTCCAGGACTTTCCAATATTCTAGCTCCCAAAAAATAGATTTCTTCTTCCACATGGGCGCGTGTCCATCAGCGTCTTTCGGAACAGGTCGACTACCTGGACCCTTTCCAAAGATAATATTTAAATCCTTGACCATGTCAAATATATCAGCACCACTATGGGGGGCAGCCTTCGGACGGTTCTCTGCCTCGCCATCGAAATGCTTGCCTTTTTTCCTTAAGGGATGCTTGCGCGGAAGGAAACGGCGATTGTACGGGTACACAACTTTTTTGCTTTTTCCCAAATATTTACCTTCAGTCTCATCTAAACAGTGTGTGCATGCGTTGTATCCTTTGTTCGTCTGTCCTGAAATTTTACTAAGAGCAGGCCAATCATTGATGGTTACGAATAGCAACGCTCGTAGGTCAAATTCTTGCTCGGTGTGCTCATCCCACACACGTACACCTGGTTTGGCCCACAACTCCAAAAGTTCATCAACTAATGGCCTTAGGTACAAATCAATGTCGTTGCCGGGTTGCTTTGGGCCTTGGATAAGCACTGGCATCATAATGAACTTCCGCTTCCTGCACAACCAAGGAGGAAGGTTGTAGATACATAAAGTCACGGGCCAGGTGTTGTGACTGCAGCTCTGCTCCCCAAAAGGATTCGTGCCATCTGTACTTAGACCAAAGTATAAGTTCCTTGCCTCACCTGCAAAATCCGGGAACTCTCTCCCGATGTTCCTCCATTGCCGACCATCAGCGGGGTGCCTCAACATCGCGTCTTTCTTACGTTCTTCCATGTGCCATCGCAACAACTTGGCATGCTCTTTGTTTCTGAATAAACGTTTCAACCTTGGTATTATTGGAGCATACCACATCACCTTCGCAGGAACCCTCTTCCTGGGTGGCTCGCCCTCAACATCACCAGGGTCATCTTTTCTGATCTTATACCGCAATGCACCACGTATCGGACTTTTATTCAAATTCTCGTACTTCTCACCGCGGTAGAAGATACAGTCATTAATGCAGGCATGTATCTTCTGCACATCTAATCCTAGAGGGCAGACAAGCTTCTTTGCTTCATATGTACTGACAGGCAATTCATTATTTCTTGGAAACAACTTCTTTAATATTATCATCAATTTCTCAAATCCCGAGTCAGTCACACCGACCTCTGCCTTCCATTTCAGCAATTTCAATATGCTACCCAGCTTTCTCTGCCCATCTTCACAACCTGGGTACAACAATTTGTGGTGGTCCTCTAACATCTTGTCGAACTGCAACCTCTCCTTATCCGTACCACAGTCTCTTCTTGCATCAGAAATGGCCCGACGAAGATCATCATCAACTGGATCATCTGATGCATGTTCTTCACCTCCTTCTTCTTCATTGTCGTCCATTGCGGTATCATCGCATTCAGAGAACATAGATCGGTACTGATCATCATTATCTTCTTCTTCATCGCCGTCTTCCATCATAACCCCTTCTTCTCCGTGCTTCGTCCAAACATTATAGCTGGACATGAATCCAAACCGAAGCAGGTGGCTCTTAATGTCTCTTGAGCAAGAGTAATCCTTCTCGTTCTTACATTTTAGACATGGACAGCACATAAAACCTTGCTTCGACTTGTTGGCCTCGGCCACAAGCAGGAAAGAATTCACACCCTCTCTGAAAGCGGGAGCACATCGGTTACCGTACATCCATGGATGACTCATCTGCATCATAAGTACAATTATATATGTATCAGATGCAATCACGTTGCTAAAATTAGTACTGTACGGACTATGCATATATATACGAGAAAATAGTTGCTAACCTTTTAGGATCAAAAAGAGGAGAAATCTTATCAAATAAAATCAAGTGTCATCCCTCTCACAAGCATTCCATCAAACACCTCTTGTGCACATGTAGAAAAAATGAGCTAGTATACACATCCACCTTCACCACCAAGGAAATAATGAGGTGGGGGCTGGCTGCGTGTCTATATATATATATATATATATATATATATATATATATATATATATATATACTAGTTGAATGCCCGTGCGTTGCCACGGCTCTTTTAATTTTTCAAAATGTAGTTGCCCTTCTAGAATTTTTATTTAAATAACCAATAAAACATGATAACATTGGAAATAGAACATGTACGGCTTGGAAAATACAAGCGCTCCTCCAGTTATAGATAGGTTTGTTATTTGCAAATGAAGTATAGTGTGATTCACCTTTTTATATTCAGTAAAAATAAAAATAGATAAGTAATGACTAAAGAGTAATTCTATGTATATTATACATGTGTGATGCCGATAAATACGAAGATCATTACATCTTTTCTCTCTCTCCGGCTACCACCTTCGCCAAGGTTGCCGTTGTGTTACGAAATAGTATCTTGATTTTATTAGGTCAAAGCAACACACGTAGAGTATGGTGCCAAATACTTATAGATCCAGGTCATATGTAAACATGATGAGAAAATAGTGAACTTTATATTTCGTTCAAAGTTTTGAAGCAATGAAGAAGCCGGCCCGAAATTTTCATTTTTTCCTTCATGGCAGTTAAATATTGTGTTGGTTATTTATAGATTAGCTTCGAACGGAACAGTGCAGTATTTCTTTTTTTTTGAGAAACACAGTACAAACACAGACGCTCACATACACGCGCATACACTCACCTCTATAAACGCACACACGCACACCCTATCTCTATGAGCACCTCCGAAAGATTGAGCCGGCGGATTGGATCTTGAAATTGACGAAGTCACCACAGGCGTCTCGCTGTCGACGGGAACGTCGCCTCCCACTGAATGAATATTCCGCCTTTATGAGACACACAGATGTCAAAACTGGGGTTTGAACTCTGGTGGGCTGGGGATACAACCATCCTCCTAACCACCCAACCTCAAGTTGGTTCTCAGTGCAGTATTTCTCTTTGGCCTATTTTGTCAATGCATTAGTTCACAGATTATCTTAAGCTCCATCGTATAAATTTTTCAAGCAATGTACACAATTTTAGTTAAGATGGGCAACAGATCTGTGCACCTCTTGATCGAAGCCAAGCTGGTTTGCCACACCTGAGGATTGTACTTCTCAATGGAGCGCGTGCCTGCAAGCTCACAAGCACGAATGCAGTGAATTATTAGTTTGCATCTTCATCTGATCCCTAAATATTTTTGTGTACTGCAAACTGTGTAGATGAATCTAACATTTAGAATAGACAGATGTGGCACATAGCCTGGCCCAAGGACACCGACCTTCAGATGCAGGCCAAAGGCTCTAAAACATAAGGATAAGGCATTGACCTTTTCCTTGCAACAGCGCGCATAATGAAAGGGGATCGATGCCTCAATTTCTTCAGCTCTTCCACCACCACCACACCGCCGTCAGCACCAGTGTGGACTTGTGCCGTCTCAACTCTGAACCGAGAAGATCGTGCCAGTGCCAGCGGCAGACAGAAACCATGCTGGTCAGGAGCTCCTTCACGCCGATCCTCGGCGCGCTGCACGCGTCCTCCGACGGCGGCGGCCACTCCCAGGCCGTCCACTTCGCCGATTCCTGCCCGACGGTCGCATACCACCCACCGGCCATCTCCTGCAGCCTGTCCTGCGGCGGCGGCGGCGGCTCGGACCACGAGCGCTCCCGCGGCAGCGGACTATGCCGCACCTGCTCGGACGGTAACCTCTCATCCCTGGGAGGCTGCGCCGACGACCACCACCGGTCCAGGGCGCCGCTCGAGACGATCCAGTCCTTCGCGGCCCGCGACGGGTCGTGGGACGAGGAGGAGGGGGACAACGACCACTATGACGAGGGCGCGGACGCGGAAGAGGAGATGAGCTTCGGAATGTTCGGCGACGGCGGCGGCGGCGGCGGCGGCGGCGGCAGCGGCAGCACGTACACGCAGGAGCACCCGCTGTTCCTGGCCAGGGGCCTCGGGATCGATCGGCTCCGATCCAGAAGGTGCCTCCTCGTCCGTCCCCTTCGCCAGCAGCGCACGGGTCCTGGCTTCGATTCAGTTCTGCGCACGGCAGTTTTTTTTTGCGAAGGCACGGCAGCATATACTGTTTGATTGGGACTACGGGATGATTATGGAAAAAGGGAGGGGTCTAAATGCAAAGCGGCGCGACTTACCACGGTCGCATCCGCGTTTAATAGTAAAGATATAGGCATGGCCCTTTTGTCGCGGGCCGTATTACGACCCGCGACAAAAGGGGTGCCGACCCCTTTTGTCACGGGTCGTAATACGGCCCGCGACAAAAGGCCGCGACAAAAGGCTCTGCCCGCTCCAAATGGCTTCGGAGCGACGTGGCCACCTCATTTGTCGTGGGTGCAGGCGCGCCCGCGACAAAAAGCTCTCACGAAAGCCCTATTTTCCACTAGTGTTCATTTTCATAATACTTGTATCTATTTTTATGCTAAATTTATCATGCTAAAAAACATATGTATACTACTCCCTTCATTCCAAATTAGTTGATCTAGATTTATCTAGATACACATATATGTATATGAGTTTTAGTGTGTAGATACATGTGAATTTAGACGAATTGCTCGAACTAATTTGGAAAGGTGGGAGTAGTATAGTTATAATTTTATGGGAGTGGTGTTTTGGCATCCGGGAGCATATGCTCCTTTTTTATATTTTTTAAATACATTTTCAAAATATTGAAAATTTCGAACACAAGGTACACGTTCACAGAATGGTTCCACGGAAACCGACATTTCTAGTGTCCTGTGTAAACTAGACAATTTTTGGTGCAAAAAAAGGTTGTGTACCTGATTTTTTTTGTCTTTTTCATACAAGTTACAAAAATGTCATTTTTTCGTAAAATTAAATGTGTGCACGTATAATGTCGATACGTAAGCGCGAAATTTTTTATTCAATTTTTTTGACATTTTAAAATATTTTTTCCGGTGGCAGGAGCATATGCTCCCATGTGCCGAATTGAATTTATGTAACTTTATAAACTTATATCCTACATCTTCTAACTCAAAAGTACCAACTTCTAGATAGCGAGCGAGCGAGCATACTATTTTTTTTTAAACAGACTCAAATATTTGTACGGAGTAAGGTTTGTATTTATATAAAACTAATCGCGTTGAAATCTGCTCCACTGTATGAGTACACTTCTACAAGGAAAACTAAAGAGCTCCATGTAAATTGGGAGCTGCGTTTGGCTTTGTGGCGTAACTTGATTTAGCCTTCACGTGAAAATCTAGGATTTCCTGAAATCTTTATAGCTCTTCTTTATCTATATACAATCAAGCGGGACTTAAGCGGGTAAGTTTTGGATTGCCTTGCATGTACGTGAATCAGAGTATATATTTGTATGCAAGAAACTTTTTTTTTTTGAGAAACACAGTACAAACGCAGACGCTCACATACACGCGCATACACTCACCCCTATGAACGCACACACGCACACCTCTACCCCTATGAGCACCTCCGGAAGACTGAGCCAGCGGATTGGATCTTGAAATTGACGAAGTCACCACATGCGCCTCGCTGTCGACGGGAACGTCGCCTCCCACTGAATGAATATTTCACCTTTATGAGACACACAGATGTCAAACCTGGGGTTTGAACTCTGGTGGGCTGGGGTACAACCACCCTCCTAACCACTCAATCTCAGGTTGGTTCTCGTATGTAAGAAACTTTTAAATCTTAATCTCGTCCATTAATTATATATATGATTGCATAGATAATTAGGATGATGTGAATTAACGCGACAAGCTCTATTAGAGATCCGTATATTACTTGTAGTTAAAAAATAATAAATTAAAATTTTAGACGGAATCTTCATTATCCTAGTATATACACAAACTAGCACTAGTAGAAATATATTGGCGTTACGTTTTTTTGCTACAGATGGTGTGTATCCGACATGCCACTAACATAACGCCATTGGTAACATTTATTAGTGGTGTGTCCAGCACAAGCCACTAGTAGTAATAGACACTTTAGTGGTGTAGCTCCGTTGGCGCGCCAGTGACAAACTTCAACAGTGGTAATTTGCACGGCGAATTTTATTTCAATTTCAAAGAAATCACAATTAAAAATAAAAAATACAAATTTCATTCAAATACTAGGATATTAGAGTAAAGAAGAGTTGTCGAAAGTTTTAGCGGTTTTGGCTATTCAGGTGTGCGCGTCCGATGGTGACCTATGAGGACACGCGGAGCCCACGGCCACGGTCCCACAACACATCCCGTCGTGAGATTTCCTTCGTCAATATTTATAACGTGCATGTATCCTGCCCTACGTTGCTGGATGATGGACCCCGCCGGCATCTTGTCCTCCCCTCCCCCCGCATCAGCGACGCTCCTGCACGGAGTTTTGAGGTGCTCTCGGTGATAACAATTTGGAGCGTGTGAGGGTTCCAGTTACGTTGTAGCATGGGTCCTGGCGTGTTCAGAGATGGCCTATCCAGGTCATGGCCATACGCGGTCGTATGTACTGTTCGCCTATGAGAAGGGCTCTCACAAAGATCTCGAGTATGCGCGACTCAGTCTCTACATCATGCCTACAATATGCATGGCGTGTGAATCCATCTCTCATGTTCTCTTGTTGTACCCTCACCTCGGGAGAGAGTATGCGCGTTACATGACTTTATTCCAAGCTTCTCTGCCCCTACTATCGCTTCATCGCGTGTTTGCCGCTATCGAAGGAGTAATGCCCTAGAGGCAATAATTAATGTTATTATTTAACTCTGGTTCATCATCAATGTTAATTTCTTTATGCTATACTTTTTGTGTGTCTTGAATATGAGATTTAAAAGAAAACTCATAAACATTTTTAGAGAGATAAAGAACCAATTGTTCCTAGTCCTACCTCTAGGAATAGCTGATGTGTGATCAAGCTTTCCTGATCATGGGAAAAGTTAGTGTAATAAGGTTGCCATCAATAATGAGAGTATATTGTTAGCAGGACAAGGGTACTAAACATATTTATATGTATTGTCATTTGTTATTAGTAAAAACATTACATGTTTTTCATATGAGCAAGTCCTTGGACCATGAGAATTTCATGTGCTTTCATGTTAGAAAGTATGCCTTAAAATCATCAAACGTTACACTATAAATAGGTAATCGTAAAGGTGATCGTCACGTATATTGGAAAGTGTAGCTGGAACTTCGATAGTTCAAGATTGGGACATTGCTCCTCCAAACAATGGAGAAATATAATTGTTGGACCATGTTGGTACTAGCGTCGGGAATAAAACTTTTCCTCCAGTGAGCACCAAGCATGGCGCCACCCTGGAACCCAGCTGAGGAACGATGCCATCACTTACCCCTAGACGTGCAGATGCGGAAGCTTGAGGAAGCGCGTCGCTTGGGGAAGTGAAGACTTCCTGGGTCCGGCTACATCATCCTCATCTCCGGAGTTGACTAGTTCTCTGTCTTCTTCTCCAACGAACCAACCGCCTAGCACCGCACACTTATCCCCTATGTCTACTCAGACACTTACAGGGATGGGATGCCAGCGAGGATGTTCTATATCCTCTGATTCGCCACCAGGAACGAATGGGTAGAAGCATGAGTGGGAACCTCCTTGATGGTGCTCTGGTGATGGCGCCAGACAATCTTGTTGGCAGTTGTGGAAGCGGTTGGAAAACCCTACGAGGAAGGTGTGATGAGCACAGCAGCAAGTTTTCCCTCGATACAAAACCAAGGTTTAATCGACCAGTAGGAGAAAGGCGTGACTTCTGAAGGTGTTGCTAGCTGACTAGTGGTAGGACGCAATACCGGCATCAGCAACAACATGGAACCTGCACACAACACAACCAAAGTACTTTGCCCCAACTTGCAGTGAGGTTGTCAATCTCACCGGTTTGCTGAACACAAAGGATTAGACGTATCGAGTGGAAAGAGATGTTTATAGAAAGTAAACAGAACAAAATTGCAGTAGAATTTATCAGTAAAGGAAATAGGACCAGGGTCCACAGTTCACTAGAGGTGTCTCTCCATAAAGATAGATAGCATGTTTGGTGAACAAATTACAGCTGGGTAATTGACAGAATAATGAACATACATGACAAGATGATTACTATGAGATTTGATTGGGCATTACAACATGATACATAGACCGTAATCCAACTGCGTCTATGACTAAAAATCCACCTTCCGGTTAGCGTCTGCACCTCTTCCAGTATTAAGTTGAAAGCAACAGATAATTGCATTAAGCATTGTGTGTAATGTAAACAATAGAATTACCCTCAGATAAAACTGATAACCCACAAGTATAGGGGATCGCGGCAGTCTTCGCGTGAAGTAAAACCCAATTTATTGATTCGACACAAGGGGAGACAAAGAATACTTGAAAGACTTAACAGCGGAGTTGTCAATTCAGCTGCACCTGGAAACAAACTTGCTCGCAAGAGTTTATCAGTAGTAACAGTTTTATAGTAGTAGCAGTAGTGAAATAACAGCAGCAGAGTAACACAGACAGCAGTAGTGATTATAGTAAACAGCAGGATTAAAATATTGTAGGCACAGGGATAGATGACGGGCGTTGCATGGATGAGAGAAACTCATGTAACAATCAAAGCAGGGCATTTGCAGATAATAATAAAGCGGTGTCCAAGTACAAAGCAATCCATAGACATGTGTTCCATATATAGTCGTACGTGCTCGCAATGAGAAACTTGCACAACATCTTTTGTCCTACCAGCCGGTGGTAGCCGGGCCTCTAGGGAATCTACTGGATATTAAGGTACTCCTTTTAATAGAGTACCGGAGCAAAGCATTAACACTCCGTGAACACATGTGATCCTCACATCACTACCATCCCCTCCGGTTGTCCCGATTTTTGTCACTTCGGGGCCTTTGGTTCCGGACAGCGACATGTGTATACAACTTGCAGGTAAGATCATAAAACAATGCATATCATGATGAAATAATAACATGTTCAGATCTGAGATCGTGGCACTCGGGCCCTAGTGACAAGCATTAAGCATAAAAAGTTGCAACAATATCATCAAAGTACCAATTACGGACACTAGGCACTATGCCCTAACAATCTTATGCTATTACATGACCAATCTCATCCAATCCCTACCATCCCCTTCAGCCTACAGCGGGGGAATTACTCACACATGGATGGGGGAAACATGGATGGTCGATGGAGAGGCGTCGGTGATGATGATGGCGATGATCTCCTCCAATTCCCCGTCCCGGCGGGGTGCCAGAATAGAGTTTCTGGTCCCCGAGACGGAGTTTCGCGATGTGGTGGCGTACTGGAGGGTTTCTGGCGACTTCGACTTCTTTCTCGCGATTTTTAGATCGAACCCTTTAAGTAGTCCAGAGGGGGGCGTCGGAGGCCAGCCGAGGGGGCCACACACTAGGGCGGCGCGCCCCCCCTAGGCCGCGCCGGCCTGGTGTGTGGGGCCCTCGGGCCTCCACCTGGCTTGCCCTTCTGGCTCCCTGAGTCTTCTGGTAAAATAGGCCCATTGATATAAATTCCGAGGATTTTCCTGAAAGTTGAATTTCTGCACAAAAACAAGACACCAGAGCAATTCTGCTGAAAACAGCGTTAGTCCGTGTTAGTTGTATCCAAAATACACAAATTAGAGGCAAAACAATAGCAAAAGTGTTCGGGAAAGTAGATACGTTTTGGACGTATCAACTCCCCCCAAGCTTAGCTTATTGCTTGTCCTCAAGCAATTCAGTTAACAACTGAGTGCGATAAAAGAACTTTCACGAACACATTTTCTCATATGATGTAAATATTCTCATGATATGGCTAACACTTAGGCAATTCATAATAAGGTACATGCAAATAAGATCATCCAACAGATATATCAATCATGGAAAGGTACCAACAATTAATAATAAGCATCATGAATCATGTATATAAGCAGGATTGCAATGTTCATAAAAGGATATGATAAAGTGGTATCTCGCTTGCCCGAATTTGAACAGCAAAACATAAATGCCCAGGCACCTCTGAGGTTCATAGAAATACTAGAAATAGAGATTGTCAAAGATAAAGGCATCAAAGTTATACCACAGTCAATCATATTTTGGGACAAACATATTATACTAAGAATGACAGTTGTGCTCTCAAGAAAGTGCTCAAAGAAAGGATGGAGACACAACATAAAAGTAAAAGATTGACCCTTCGCAGAGGGAAGCAGGGATTAACATGCGCTAGAGCTTTTCATTTTTAAAACAGGAGTAAAATTATTTTGAGAGGTGTTTTGTTGTTGTCAACGAATGGTAATGGGTACACCAACTACCTCGCCAACCAGACTTTCAAGAGCGGCTCCCATGAAGGACGTTATTTCTACCAGCAAGGTAGATCATCCCTCTTCTCTTTTGTTTACACATGTACTTTAGTTTTATTATGGGCGACACTCCCCCCAACCTTTGCTTACACAAGCCTTGGCTAACCGAATCCTCGGGTGCCTTCCATCAATCTCATACCATGGAGGAGTGTCTATTTGCAAAATTAAGTTGCTTACTGCTGAATCAGAGCAAAACATGTGAAGAGAATTATTAATGAAGTTATTAGTTGGGGCTGGGCACCCCATTGCCAGCTCTTATTATGAAAGTCCGTCAAAAGTAAATGACAAGTTTGAAATATAAACACCACATACTTCCTCATGAGCTATAAAACATTAACACAAATTGAGAAGCATTTTGAAGGTTTTAAAGGTAGCGCATGAGAATTTACTTGGAATGGTTTGAAATGCCATGCATAGGTATTTATGGTGGACACTTTGGAACAACTTGGTTTTCAGGTGTTTGGAAGCACGAGCAGCATTCCCGCTCAGTACAAGTGAAGGCTAGCAATAGACTGGGGAGCGACAAATCAAGAGAGCAGTCACTGTCATAATCATGCTTGCGGCAAAATAAATTAACGGAGGCATAAAAGTGATACAAGAACTCTGAAACAATGTAAATCATAGAGGCTTAATTGACTTTTGTTCAGTCATATGCATGCGTGAGCATGTGCCAAGTTGATTCAAATGAATTATTCAGAGGAGGATACCACAATGTCATACCTACTTATGAATAAAACAATGCAAGCAAACATCCATGACATGCTACTCATATTAATAAATTGGAGCTAAACATGAGAGATCATGAACTACTAGACTTTCTTAAATGACATATACCTCACATGAACCAACTAAGCATGCTCACATGGATGAGTATATGTACAAAAATGAAAACAAATAGAGTTCATACCAGCCTCTCACCACAATTGTCGTAGATCGTCATTATTGCCTTTCACTTGTGTAGCTTGGATAATATGAAATGAAAACCACGCTCCAGCTACCGAAGACCATTGAACTCAAAATGAACTTTACAAAACCAAAGAAGAACAGAAAATATTTTTGGTGTTTTCGAATTGGAAACAAGAACAAAAGAAAACAAGCAAACAAAGCAAAATCTTTTTGGATTTTCTTATAGCAAACCAACGATAGCAAATAAAGCAAAATAAATGCAAGAAACCAAAAATAAACAAATGGTGGAGAGAAACAACAGAAATATTTTTGGTCTTTTTGTGTTTTAGGAAAGAAACAAAGCCAAAAACAAGAAAATGTAAACTAGAAGAGCCACATAAACACAAAGCAGCAGGAATTCGTCAGACTTGATAGCAGTACAGTAATCGATTTTTAAGAAATTCTTCCACTGCTCAAATCAAAAAGTGTTCAACTAATGAAAGTTAGATAACAACCTGGGGAACATGCACAAAAATTGGCTTCGCAAAATATCGTTCTGGCTATTTTTGAGAATGTTTTTGGTAACAGTCCAGAATCTGTTTTCAAGCAGCACTTCCCCAAATATCATCTCCCTCTCATTAGAAAACCACTCAAAGAAACTAAACAAGTATATACAAGTATCCAGCAACCATAATATGCAAAGAATGAGTGATGCCGGTATACCTCCCCCCAAGCTTAGGCTTTTGGCCTAAGTGGAGTTCAACCCCAGCGAGGGTCGCTGTTCCACGCCGGTGGATCATACATGGCGTAGTCATAGTGAGGTCCCTGTGCAGAAGAAAAGCGTGGAGGCTCCACATGTCCAAAATGTTGATGCGAAGAACTTCCTGCATCGGATGACGAGTCGAGGTGTTCCTCGGCCTCCTCCGTGTTGTCTCTTGCATGATGGCCTCCTCCCTCTATGTATGCATTCAGTGCACCTTCTGTGACTGACCAATCCTCCCTGGAATCAAGGTTAAATAGAACAGGCGTAGGCAATCTTACTAGTTTTTCAGTTTTCTTAGTTATTCTCCAAGCTTTCTTGTAAAATGTTATCTTGTAAAACAGGTTACTCAAGTTAGACGAATCAGAACCAAATTCATGTTTAATCATGGAGACTATATCAAGTTTTTCTATGGGAAGTTGAATATCAAGATGGTGAGGTTCTACACCTTGCAAAGCTAGTAAACGAGAGGCGATGAGACCTCCACATGTTCCGTCCTTCTCACGGTTAGTAGCAAGTCTATAATCTATCAACGCACCCAAATTATAAGCCTTATTACTTTGCAGTGCAGCAGCTAGAAAAGCTAAATCCTGGATAGATAATTTACTACCATTCTTTCTAGCAAGAACGCATTTAGTAATGAAATAAGCAAAGTAGCGGATAGCTGGGAGTTGAATGCTACTGATTTTACCACCATCCTCTGAGAAGCTCTTTCCATGACAAATCTTCTCGAAGAGGTTTAAGAGCTCTCGCGGAGATCCCCTTATCTTCTCGCATGATCCCCATTGCGGTACTCTAATTGCTGTACAAAAATCATTAAATGGCAAGTTGACAGTTTTATTATAAATTTTGTACTGAACCATGGGGTTAGATTGCGACCAATTGAACATAAAATCCTGCACAACAGACATAGTCAATTTTGCATATTGGCATGGTTCTCCGTCAACAAAATCATTCAACCCTGCACGAGAAATTAGATTCTGAACATCTCCCAAGATTCCTGCACTTCTCATGAAATCTGTGCACGGGTAGTAAGATGGGTATACTCCCTCTTCGCGGTTCACTCTCATGACTTGTTGCACCTCCAATTCTTGTTGGTTTAGTTGATGTCTATTCCACTCCATTTTCTGAAATTTTCAACAAACATTATAAAATTTGATTTGGTGACATATAATTGAGGGAAACTACTATAGGAACTTGCTAGAGTACTAATCATGCATCAAAACTAGTTTATACAACTTAGAACAAGCATGCAAGCTCACTAAACATGTTACCTACAGCAGCAAAATATTCAAGATATACTCAACCAAACAAAATTCTACTTGGATAATCGGAGGAGTCACATATCGGAGAGCAAATGTGCCAAATTTCAGACAGAAATCTGGGCTGAGCAAAGAGATCGAGAAATCTTGAGCTCTTGAGAAGAAACGCGAGTGAGAGAAAGCTGGTGCGAGTTTTTTCGGGAGAGAGAAGAGTGTGGGAGGAAGAGATGCTGAAGTGGGGCAAGGGGAGCCCACACACCAGGGTGGCGCGCCCCCCTTGCTGGCCGCGCCGGCCTGTGGGGTGCCACCCTGGGGTGCCCCACTGGTCATCCCCAGGTGCTCACAGGTGCATTTTCGAAAAATAAGACCAACGGTATAATTTTTGTGAATTTTTTAAAACTTTGAAAAATGCACATTTCTGGGTATTAAGTTTATTATTACTGGCCAGGAAATTTTTTGAAATCTCTAATTAACTAAGGAACTTTGCAAAACAAAAGTGCAACAGCAAGTAGAACAAGTGGAGGAAGAAAGAAATGTTGTTTACCTCCTCTATGCATATAAAAAGTATTTGTTAACAAGGTTGATCAAGTCTTGCCACCAAATAAATTTTACATAGCATAAGAAGAAATAAACCCCAAATCAATCATGTTACCTTGAATTGTATTGATATGGATCCAATCATAAGATTTTGATATCCTTCTTTAGGCTCATATATAGGACAATCAATTGTTCCAACTTTGATAGTTCTCACATTAGAAATAGTATTAACTCCACATACTTTATCAATCCTCTTGGGGAAATAGACGGTATGCTCCTTGTCATCAACATTGAAAGTGACTTTTCCTTTATTGCAATCAATAACAGCCCCTGCGGTGTTAAGAAAAGGTCTCCCAAGAATAATAGACATATTATCATCTTTAGGCATTTCCAACACAACAAAATCAGTTAATATCAAGCAGTTATTAGTAACTTGAACATGAACATCCTGACATATACCAACAGGAATAGCAGTAGATTTATCAGCCATTTGCAAAGATATATCAGTAGGTATCAACTTATCTAAATAAAGTCTCTTGTAAAGGGAAAAAGGCATAACACTAACACCTGCTCCCAAATCACATACAGCAATTCTAACATAATTATTCTCAATAGAACAAGGAATAGTAGGTATACCTGGGTCGCCCAACTTCTTTGGAACTTCGCCATTGAAAGAGTAATGAGCAAGCATAGTGGAAATCTCCTCATTAGGAATTTTCCTTTTGTTAGAGACAATATCTTTCATATACTTTGAATAAGGAGGCAATTTAATAGCATCAGTCAAAGGGATTTGCAAGAATAAGGGTTTCATCCAATCACAAAATTTATTATAGTGTTCTTCTTCCTTTGATTTTAGTTTCTTAGCAGGAAAAGGCATTTGCTTTTGAACCCACGGTTCTCTTTCATTACCATGTTTCTTAGCAATAAAATCTTCTTTAGTATACTTTTTATTTTTAGCATGCTTTTCAGGTTCATCTTCAACCTCTTCTTTATCAGAAGCATCATTCTTATCATTATCTTTATCTTGTTCATTACCACTTTCAGTTTCAGCATGAGAAATAGAAATACTATTAGGATCATTAACAGGCTCAGAGGATTCTACAACATTTTTATGTTTCTTCTTCTTTTTCTTAGAAGGAGCACTAGGTTCAACTCGTTGAGAATCTTGTTCAACTCTTTTGGGATGCCCCTCAGGATATAGAGGATCCTGAGTAGAAACACCGCCTCTAGTTGTTACTTCATAAGCATGTTTTTCTTTAGAACTATTTTTTAACAAGTCATTTTGCACTTTAGTGAGTTGATCAATTTGAGTTTGAATCATATGAAAATGTTTAACAAGCATCTCAACATCATTGGAGGTTCTCTCCACAATATCATGCAAATTGCTAATAGCTTGAGAATTTTCCATTAAATGATTCTCTACTCTCATATTAAAATTTTCTTGCTTAAAAATATAATTATCAAACTCATCTAAGCATTGAGCATGAGGTTTTGAATACGGAATATCTTCCCTAGTAAAGCGTTGAAGAGAATTTACCTCAATCATGGATGAAGGGGGAATTATCTCACATATATCTTCTATGGGAGGTAGATTCTTCACATCTTCGGATCTAATACCTTTCTCCTTAAGAGACTTCTTGGCTTCCCTCATATCTTCATCATTCAATTTAATTAAATCCCTCTTCTTCAATATTGACGTCGGAGTTGGTTCAGGTGTATTCCAATCATCATGATTCCGGCCTATTTTAGCCAATAATTCTTCAGCTTCGTCTGGAGTTCTTTTCCTGAAAACACAACCAGCACAAATATCCAAATATGCTCTAGACTCAACGGTTAGTCCACTATAGAATATATCAAGTAAATCATGCTTTTCCAAATCATGTCTAGGTCGAGCCCTGATAAGAGAGCAAAATCTTGCCCATGCTTCAGGCAATTTCTCTCCATCTTCCTGGTCAAAGCTATAAATTTTCTGTAAAGCAGCATGTTGAGCACTAGCAGGAAAGTATTTCCGAAAGAAAAAAACATCAAGCAAATCACCTGGACTTTTAATAGAACCAGGAGGCAAATTATTATACCAAGTTTTAGCATCATCCTTTAATGAGAAAGGAAAAATTTTAGCAACAAAATAAGTGCGCATCTTGACATCATCAGAAAACAAGCTACTCATAGAAGAAAGTTCATTCATGTGTTCTACAACACTTTCTTTTTCAGTACCACAAAAGGGTGTTTTCTCAACAATAGCTATATGAGATAGATCAAGAGAAAAATCATAATCTTTATCCTTAATGCATATAGGAGATGTGGCAAATTTAGGATCAGGAGATAGCTTATGTCTAACAGTATATTGTGCGAGAAACTTTTTAATTTTTCTTGCATCAGCAGTAGCATTGCATCTATTAATAAAATCATCATTAAGCTCCACATAATCCTCATCAGGATCATCACTAGAATAATCAAGTTCAGGTGAATTAACAGGTGTAGCAGCATTTTCATTAGGAGTTTCAGTATTTTCAATTTGTCTAGACCTAGCAATTGTAGCATCTAGAAAAGATCCCAATGAACCACTATCATCAAGCACAGCAGAAACATTATCAATATCATGAGAGTTTTCAGATTCAGCAGAAGTACCAGCAAGTGAAGCTTGCGGCGGTGAAACAAGTTCACTTATCACAGATGGTGAATCAAGAGTAGCAGAGGTACTCAGAGTCGTACCTTTTCTTGTAGTGGATGGTAATATGGCGACTTTAGGATCGCGAGATTTACCCATGATGGAGAATTTGCAGCAAACAATATCAATCCAAGTGAACCTCCAAATAAAGCTATGCTCCCCGGCAACAGCGCCAGAAAACAGTCTTGATAACCCACAAGTATAGGGGATCGCGACAGTCTTCGCGGGAAGTAAAACCCAATTTATTGATTCGACACAAGGGGAGACAAAGAATACTTGAAAGCCTTAATAGCGGAGTTGTCAATTCAGCTGCACCTGGAAACAGACTTGCTCGCAAGAGTTTATCAGTAGTAACAGTTTATAGCGATGCAGTAGTGAAATAACGTGAGTAACACAGACAGCAGTAGTGATTATAGTAAACAGCAGGATTAAAATACTGTAGGCACAGGGATAGATGACGGGCGTTGCATGGATGAGAGAAAGTCATGTAACAATCAAAGCAGGGCATTTGCAGATAATAATAAAGGGGTGTTCAAGTACAAAGCAATCCATAGGCATGTGTTCCATATATAGTCGTACGTGCTCGCAATGAGAAACTTGCACAACATCTTTTGTCCTACCAGCCGGTGGCAGCCGGGCCTCTAGGAAATCTACTGGATATTAAGGTACTCCTTTTAATAGAGTACCGGAGCAAAGCATTAACACTCCGTGAACACATGTGATCCTTACATCACTACCATCCCCTCCGGTTGTCCCGATTTCTGTCACTTCGGGGCCTTTGGTTCCGGACAGCGACATGTGTATACAACTTGCAGGTAAGATCATAAAACAATGCATATCATGATGAAATAATAACATGTTCAGATCTGAGATCATGGCACTCGGGCCCTAGTGACAAGCATTAAGCATAACAAGTTGCAACAATATCATCGAAATACCAATTACGGACACTAGGCACTATGCCCTAACAATCTTATGCTATTACATGACCAATCTCATCCAATCCCTACCATCCCCTTCAGCCTACAGCGGGGGAATTACTCACACATGGATGGGGGAAACATGGATGGTCGATGGAGAGGCGTCGGTGATGATGATGGCGATGATCTCCTCCAATTCCCCGTCCCGGCGGGGTGCCAGAACGGAGTTTCTGGTCCCCGAGACGGAGTTTCGCGATGTGGCGGCGTACTGGAGAGTTTCTGGCGACTTCGAATTCTTTCTCGCGATTTTTAGATCGAACCCTTTAAGTAGTCCAGAGGGGGGCGTCGGAGGCCAGCCGGGGGGGCACACACTAGGGCGGCGCGCCCCCCTGGGCCGCGCCGGCCTGGTGTGTGGGGCCCTCGGGCCTCCACCTGGCTTGCCCTTCTGGCTCCCTGAGTCTTCTGGTAAAATAGGCCCATTGATATAAATTCCGAGGATTTTCCCGAAAGTTGAATTTCTGCACAAAAAACAAGACACCAGATTTTTTTTAAAAAAAAGAAAGAAAGTAATAATGCCATAGAGGCATATGAGAGCAAAATATCAAATTTGTGAAATTTAGGATCTTGACCCTAAGACTTCTAGTGAATGGTTGGATCACTCCTATATACCATTCCAACACTCAACAACATCAATTGGGGCAAGCCTAGTCAAATTAAGAATCAAATGCCACATATGCATAGAGGCATATGTGACACATAGCCATTTTCACCAATTCTTGTCATATGCACTTCTACCTTGACCAAATGGTGTGAAACCATCTCTAAACCTAATCTAACCCTTAATTGACCCTCAACCTTGCCCAAGTGAAGCAAGGGGAGCACTTTACAAGATTAAGAAGAATTGACATGTCCCCTCTCATGTGTTTTGGCCAATTTTACAAATCTTTGAGCTAGACCTTTTGGAATGGTTTCAATGGTTGGGAAATGTTCCTAAACTAATAAGAATCACATTAGAGTCAAGAAAAGTCAATTCAAATGGAGAGAAATCAAATAGTGAGATAATTCCATTTTCACTCACATACACATAGGGCCAATTTATCAAATCTTGACCTAGCCACCTCCATTGCCTCAAAATGGTTGGAACCTTTCACCTAACTCAATCTAACACCAAATAAACCTCACTCTTGTCAAAATGAAGCAAAGAGAAATAAAAGAATAAAAGTGAGAAAATCACAAAACCCTCACATATGGTGTATGCCATTTTTATAAATCTTGACCCTAGACCATTTTGGCCTTCACCCTTAGTTGAACAATGTTACTAAACCCTTATTATAACTTTTGGAATCAAAGAAAACCAATTAAAATATTATTTCAAACTCAATTGGGGCTCACATACAATAATGGTCAAAACTGAAATTTATAGCCTGATCACTACTTTGAGCCATTGCCATTCAATTTTCTCAAACCAACTCTTGCTAACTCTTTGCACCATTTCAAAGTCAACATCAAGGTGAACACTTTTTGTAAAGAGCACCATGCCAAAATCATCTTTGATCAATAACTATGCTCAGGCAAAGTTGCAACTTTTAATTAAGTGGAACAATCTCCCACTTAGTGAACTTTGCAATATTTTGATTTTCTAAATTCCACCACCACCTCTCTTTGCCTCTGGTCATTTAGAACCAAACCAAACACACCCTTTTCAAATTGGTCAACCATTTGAACTTAATCAAATTTGGACAAAATTGATGAAATACAAATAGAGAACTATTTGACACTATTTCAAATAGCGTCCTACACCCAACCCTAAGTCCCTAAACCCCTCTACCCTGCCCCTTTTCACTCCATCTTGCTCCCCTGTCCCCTCTCTCCCTACACATGCACAGCAACCCTAAGGGAACAAGAAAACCTAGCCCTAGACCACACCATGCCGGCCATGTTCCCCCTCTTCTTCTCTCCTTCCTCCCCAGCTCTGGCCACCTTGTCTTCTGGCTCCACCTCACTCACCTGCAACCCCCTGTGCCCGCCATTACTGGAGAGGATGACCACCTTGCTGGCACGCGTCGCGCCCAGGGCGGCCCAGGCATGCCGATCACGGCGTGGACACGCCCATAGACGCGCCACGGCCACCTGCCGCCCCGACGCCCTGCGCCACCCCTGGCCCCCCTCTCTGCACCCTGAGCATCGCCGCCACGACCAGAGCCCGCCAGACACGCGCCTTGCCCCGCGCAAGCGCCGTAGCCATCGACACCGTCGCCGTTTTCCCGCGAACGCCGCCGCAGACCAGGACGCAATGCGTCGCCACCAGACCGTCCCCCACCTAGCTAGCGAGCGCTCTAGCACCGCCATGATCTCGCCTACCTCGCGCGCCCCCTAGTTTGCCCCTTCGTTCCCTGGAACGACCTCGTCGTCGTCGACCCTTCACAGCACCCGCCGGCCTCCTCGCCCTCCTATAAATAGAGCTCCCCCGCCCCTTCTTCCTTCACATCATCTGCTCCCCTACCTCCCGTCGACCTCCTCGAGCCCTTGCTCCTCCACATTGTCCACTCCACCGCCGGAATTTCACCGGGGACCGCCGCCGCAGCAGCTCGACGGAGGAGAAGCTCCAGGCCACCATTTGAGCCGCCGTCTGCGCCATCTGCTTCCTCGTCCTCGACAACGTCGTTCGCCCGCATCGCCAACCCTCGCCGAGCCTCCGACCAGCCGCCGGTGACCCCCTCTGCCGCGCCAGGGTTTGCTCACCGTCGCGGAAGGTGACGCTCCGCCACCGTCCGATTCTCTTTTAATCCAACGGCTCATATCGCTGCGTACCGGTTCGGGTTTTAAAACCCACTGACGCGTGGGGTCCGCTGTCAGGCGGCCCGCTGCGCACTGGAGCACAGCTGGGCCGGCCCGTTTAGTTTCCCGCGCAGCCTTTTCGTTTGAATTTGTTAAAAACAATTAAACCCAAATTTAAATACTGGTGCCTTGCTAGAAATCAAAGATCTCCAATTATACTTGGCCAAATTTTACCAATTTTATATATCTAGAAAGCTTAGAGTTTTCTCTACACAATGCCTTTGGATTCAGACCCATACCTATTGTAGAATTAATGTAGAAAAATAAACAATACAGGAACTTTTCTGCCTTAGAATAATTCTTAAAAATCAACCAAAATAGATATTGAGTCAATTCCAACTCCAATAGCTCACATTTGACTTACACTAATTGTTTATGCAAGAAAATTGTGTGGTCACTTTGCATGATCATGCCCTAGTTTAAGTAGTGGATAATATGGCTAGTTTAACTAGTTGATATTGTCCAAAACTATTAAGTAATTCATAGGAAGTCTTATACTTCATTTAAATCTTCTCCCAAATGAATTCATGTGATGTTTGGACCCCTGGCCAAACTCACTTATATGAATTACTTAGGGATTTAAATCATATGTAGTGTTATTAAATGGTATGAGGTACTCGACCTCATTTAAATCAATTTCTCAAATGATGATGATGAATGGTTGACTTGAGTCAACATGATTTCATGTATGATTGTTTGAGAAACTTAATCATAAGAAGATTTCAATGAGAGAAAACTATTTCTCAAGAACCATATGGAAATTATCATTTACATATGTAAGGAGAGGAAATTATTTTCCTCAAGCAACACAACCAATGCACCCCAATTGTAGTATTTGTGTGAATAGAATAATTGGTGTAAATACAAGTAATGTTAGAATAGCCAATGAATTGTTGATGATGTTAAATCACCTCAATGATAGTTGTTAATCTAGTTACAACTATGTGTTAAATCATATGAGAGGTATTCCTCTCATTTAAATCTTGTTCTCAATTAATTCAACATGAGGTAGTGACCATGGTCTATATAATCTCATATTGAGTTATTTGGTGACATTAAATCACTACTATGTTAATATTAAATTGCATGAGGTATGGAACCTCATTTAAATCATTTTCTCAGAGGATAAGTATGAAGAGGTTGACTTTGGTCAACCTAGGTCATATATTGTTCATGAGAGAAATTAAATCTTAATAAGATAATGAGAGGAAATTATTTCTCTAAGTAAGTGAAAGTAACACCTAAGTTAGTATGAGAGGAAATTATTTGTCTTAAAATAAGAAAGAAACACATCCACCCACTTAATAGTAGTGTGTGATGCTAGTTTAAGTTGTGTAAATCTTGTGTGTGCTTAGTTTAGTATGTAAGTTTGGTATGATGATTGTGTACCCCGTATTCGTATTTTAGACGCTAGTACCGGAGACTATCAGGAGGAGGAGGACTTCTACAAAGAGGAAGGAGAAGAAAACTTGGACCCCCACTTCAACCAAGGCAAGCTAGACTATTGCAAGTTATAATGTAGCAAGCTAATATTCTTGCAAAGTGCAAAGCCCCTTGGGGCAAGGCACCATGAATCTTACCTTTTCTTACATAAGCCTATCCCAAGTTTATACATTACAAGTTTTTACTTGTTTTCTCAACAAGTTGCTTTTATAGTTAACTTTGGTCAAAGTAAAGAAGTTTACTAGAGTAGTAAAGTTAGCAAGCTATTACCAATGCAAGCTAGATTGATGCAAACCATTTTGGTTGCAAGATACTACTCTTGCAAAGTGCAAAGCTCTCTATGAGCAAGGCATTATCCTATTTACTTTATGCTTATTATCCTATTTCCCAGTTTTACCTTACAAGCTTTATTTACTTTTGTTTTATCAAAATACCTTTTTGACTCATGATTCACTTGGTTAGTATTGGAGTAGTACAAGAGTATCAAAGCTAGCCTAGAAGCAAAGCAAAATACTTAGCACCCCTCATACATAGATGCTAGTGCTAACTTGGAAGTGACTACTCCATTTGGGAACTTGGGAATTGAAATGACTTTGAAAACCTTGGAATGATGAGTCATTCTATTGAGAGATTTTGAAGGTGAATATGACTGGTGAATGACTTGGTGAATTTTACAAAAAGAACACTGATGGTTGTGTTCGGATGCGATACCATTCCAATTTTACAAGTACCCCCACAATACCTGAATCTGGGTAGGGCTTAACCGGAAGTTTGTGTGTCTTAGTATGGGTTCCCTCTAAACAAGCGTCATCGGGGTTATGCCGAAAGCTGCCTCTACAACAAATGAAATGAGATGATATGATATGATGCGAAATGAGGTGAATGTCCGGCCCAAGCCCTGTGCAGTTCCCAGGCTGACCGTCTGTCTTCACTGGGAGGCCAAGCTCATGGGGAGAGGTGCCTATACTAGGGTATGTAAATGAAGGGTTATGATTGGTAGTTCGCGTACTGCGTACGATAAATCAGGGCCAGTTACCCCTGACGAGCTATTGCAATTGTTGTGGCACAAGTGTACAACCTCTGCAGAGTTAAACCTATTCGAATAGCCGCGTCCTCGGTTATGGACAGTTGGAAAGGCCATACTGTTCCGTCATCAGACCATTTTCAAAAATGTGACATGTGAAGGGTGACTGGTGAATTTGAACTTGAAAGGTGACTTTGACTTCGAATCACAATAGAGTTGTGGGAATGACACTAATGTTCCCACTTGAGTTAGTTAGCACATAAAGAGTTGTTTACAAAAATGTTTGTGAACTAAAATTGGCTTTATGCAAAATAAACTAGAGCTTAGCACCCCTTACTAGAATTGTTAGCACTTACTTTAGTATTAGTTTGCGAGTACTTTAAAGTACTCACGGCTGTGTCCCTGGCTATTCAAATGGCCAGACCCTGAAGAGGAGCAGAACTATCAAGATGATGGCAACCAGGATGTCCACGACAACTAGGAATTCTTCTGACGTCAGACGTTGGCCTGTGGACTAGCGAGTCCCTTCTATTTACGCTTCCGCTATGAAACTATGAACCTTGTGTGTGTTGATCAATAGATCAACTATTTGTGTAATATGGATCATGTGATCTCTATTTGTAAGACGACTATGGTATGTAATGGATGATGACTTATGATATTCAACTGTTATGTCTCGCAACAACAATATTCCTGGGATTGCGATGTATGGCATAACAGGCATCTGGACTTAAAAATCCGGGTGTTGACACAAAACAATAGCAAAAGTGTTCGGGAAAGTAGATACGTTTTGGACGTATCGAAAACACTGTTGTTTTCTCCCTAGTAGCAATAGCACATCTACAATCTTACAAGTTTATCGTCACTCTCCCAAAAAACTAGAGGCATGAACCTACTATCGAGCATAAATACCTGATACGCGTACAGCACGCGTCCGTTGGGAACCCCAAGAGGAAGGTGTGATGCGTACAGCGGCAAGTTTTCCCTCAGTATGAAACCAAGGTTTATCGAACCAGTAGGAGCCAAGAAGCACGTTGAAGGTTGATGGCGGCGAGATGTAGTGCGGCGCAACACCAGGGATTCCGGTGCCAACGTGGAACCTGCACAACACAAACCAAGTACTTTGCCCCAACGAAACAGCGAGCTTGTCAACTCACCGGCTTGCTGTAACAAAGGATTAGATGTATAGTGTGGATGATGATTGTTTGCAGAAAACAGTAGAACAGTATTGCAGTAGATTGTATTTCAGTAAAGAGAATTGGACCGGGGTCCACAGTTCACTAGAGGTGTCTCTCCCATAAGATAAACAGCATGTTGGGTGAACAAATTACAGTTGGGCAATTGACAAATAGAGAGGGCATGACCATGCACATACATATTATGATGAGTATAGTGAGATTTAATTGGGCATTACGACAAAGTACATAGACCGCTATCCAGCATGCATCTATGCCTAAAAAGTCCACCTTCAGGTTATCATCCGAACCCCCTCCAGTATTAAGTTGCTAACAACAGACAATTGCATTAAGTATTGCGCGTAATGTAATCAGTAACTACATCCTCGAACATAGCACCAATGTTTTATCCCTAGTGGCAACAACACATCCATAATCTTAGAGGTTTCTCTCACTCCCCCAGATTCACGGAGACATGAACCCACTATCGAGCATAAATACTCCCTCTTGGAGTTACTAGCATCAACTTGGCCAGAGCCTCTACTAATAACGGAGAGCATGCAAGATCATAAACAACACATAGACATGAATTGATAATCAACATAACATAGTATTCTCTATTCATCGGATCCCAACAAACGCAACATATAGCATTACAGATAGATGATCTTGATCATGTTCGGCAGCTCACAAGACCCGACAATTAAGCACAATGAGGAGAAGACAACCATCTAGCTACTGCTATGGACCCATAGTCCAGGGGTCGACTACTCACTCATCACTCCGGAGGCGACCATGGCGGTGTAGAGTCCTCCGGGAGATGATTCCCCTCTCCGGCAGGGTGCCGGAGGCGATCTCCTGAATCCCCCGAGATGGGATTGGCGGCGGCGGCGTCTCTGGAAGGTTTTCCGTATCGTGGCTCTCGGTACTGGGGGTTTCGCGACGAAGGCTATTTGTAGGCGGAAGGGCAGGTCAAGGGGCGTCACGAGGGGCCCACACCCTAGGTCGGCGCGGCCAGGGCTTGGGCCGCGCCGCCCTGTGGTTTGGCCACCTCGTGGCCCCACTTCGTCTCCTCTTCGGTCTTCTGGAAGCTTCGTGGCAAAATAGGACCTTGGGCGTTGATTTCGTCCAATTCCGAGAATATTTCCTTACTAGGATTTCTGAAACCAAAAACAGCAGAAAACAGCAACTGGCACTTCGGCATCTTGTTAAAAGGTTAGTTCCAGAAAATGCACGAATATGACATAAAGTGTGCATAAAACATGTAGATATCATCAATAATGTGGCATGGAACATAAGAAATTATCGATACGTCGGAGACGTATCAGCATCCCCAAGCTTAGTTCCTGCTCGTCCCGAGCAGGTAAACGATAAACAAAGATAATTTCTGGAGTGACATGCCATCATAACCTTGATCATACTATTGTAAAGCATATGTAATGAATGCAGCGATCAAAACAATGTAAATGACATGAGTAAACAAATGAATCATATAGCAAATACTTTTCATGAATAGTACTTCAAGACAAGCATCAATAAGTCTTGCATAAGAGTTAACTCATAAAGCAATAATTCAAAGTAGAGGTATTGAAGCAACACAAAGGAAGATGAAGTTTCAGCAGTTGCTTTCAACTTGTAACATGTATATCTCATGGATATTGTCAACATAGAGTAATATAACAAGTGCAATATGCAAGTATGTAGGAATCAATGCACAGTTCACACAAGTGTTTGCTTCTTGAGGTGGAGAGAAATAGGTGAACTGACTCAACAATAAAAGTAAAAGAATGGTCCTTCAAAGAGGAAAGCATCGATTGCTATATTTGTGCTAGAGCTTTGGTTTTGAAAACATATAGAGATCATAAAAGTAAAATTTTGAGAGGTGTTTGTTGTTGTCAACGAATGGTAGTGGGCACTCTAACCCCCTTGCCAGACAAACCTTCAAAGAGCGGCTCCCATTTTATTTTATTTTTGTGTGGCACTCCTTCCAACCTTTCTTTCACAAACCATGGCTAACCGAATCCTTCGGGTGCCTGCCAACAATCTCATACCATGAAGGAGTGCCTTTTTATTTTAGTTTTATTATGATGACACTCCTCCCCACCTTTGCTTTCTCAAGCCATGGCTAACCGAATCCTTCGGGTGCCGTCCAACAATCACATACCATGGAGGAGTGTCTATTTTTATTAATTAATTTGGGACTGGGAATCCCATTGCCAGCTCTTTTTGCAAAATTATTGGATAAGCGGATGAAGCCACTAGTCCATTGGTGAAAGTTGCCCAACAAGATTGAAAGATAAACACCACATACTTCCTCATGAGCTATAAAACATTGACACAAATCAGAGGTAATAAATTTTGAATTGTTTAAAGGTAGCACTCAAGCAATATACTTTGGAATGGCGGAGAAATACCATGTAGTAGGTAGGTATGGTGGACACAAATGGCATAGTGGTTGGCTCAAGTATTTTGGATGCATGAGAAGTATTCCCTCTCGATACAAGGTTTAGGCTAGCAAGGCTATTTGAAACAAACACAAGGATGAAGCAGTGCAGCAAAACTCACATAAAAGACATATTGAAAACATTATAAGGCTCTACACCGTCTTCCTTGTTGTTCAAACTCAATACTAGAAATTATCTAGACTTTAGAGAAACCAAATATGCAAACCAAATTTTAGCATGCTCTATGTATTTCTTCATTAATGGGTGCAAAGCATATGATGCAAGAGCTTAAACATGAGCACAACAATTGCCAAGTATCACATTATCCAAGACATTTTAGCAATTACTACATGTATCATTTTCCAATTCCAACCATATAACAATTTAACGAAGAAGAAACTTCGCCATGAATACTATGAGTAAAGCCTAAGGACATACTTGTCCATATGCTACAGCGGAGCGTGTCTCTCTCCCACACAGTGAATGCTAGGATCCATTTTATTCAAACAAAACAAAAACAAACCGACGCTCCAAGAAAAGCACATAAGCTGTGATGGAATAAAAATATAGTTTCAGGGGAGGAACCTGATAATGTTGTCGATGAAGAAGGGGATGCCTTGGGCATCCCCAAGCTTAGACGCTTGAGTCTTCTTGATATATGCAGGGGTGAACCACCGGGGCATCCCCAAGCTTAGAGCTTTCACTCTCCTTGATCATGTTGTATCATCTCCCTCTCTTGATCCTTGAAAACTTCCTCCACACCAAACTTAGAACAACTCATTAGAGGGTTAGTGCACAATCAAAATATACGTGTTCAGAGGTGACATAATCATTCTTAACACTTCTGGACATTGCACAAAGCTACTGAAAGTCAATGGAATCGAAATATCCATCGAACATAACAAAACAGGCAATGCGAAATAAAAGGCAGAATCTGTCAAAACAGAACAGTTCGTATTGACGAATTTTATTGAGGCACCAGACTTGCTCAAATGAAAATTCTCAAATTGAATGAAAGTTGAGTACATATCTGAGGATCACTCACGTAAATTGGCATAATTTTATGAGTTACCTACAGAGAATTTTGCCCAGATTCGTGACAGCAAAGAAATCTGTTTCTGCGCAGTAATCCAAATCTAGTATGAACTTTACTATCAACGACTTTACTTGGCACAACAAAACACTAAACTAAGATAAGGAGAGGTTGCTACAGTAGTAACCAACTTCCAAGACACAAAATAAAAACAAGGTACTGTAGTAAAAAACATGGGTTGTCTCCCATAAGCACTTTTCTTTAACGCCTTTCAGCTAGGCGCAGAAAGTGTGTATCAAGTATTATCAAGAGACGAAGTGTCAACATCATAATTTGTTCTAATAATAGAATCAAAAGGTTACTTCATTCTCTTTCTAGGAAAGTGTTCCATACCTTTCTTGAGAGGAAATTGATATTTAATATTACCTTCCTTCATATCAATGATAGCACCAACAGTTCGAAGAAAAGGTCTTCCCAATATGATGGGACAAGATGCATTGCATTCAATATCCAAGACAACAAAATCAACGGGGACAAGGTTATTGTTAACGGTAATGCAAACATTGTCAACTTTCCCCAAAGGTTTCTTTGTAGAATGATCAGCAAGATTAACATCCAAATAACAATTATTCAGCGGTGGCAAGTCAAGCATATTATAGATTTTCTTAGGCATAACAGAAATACTTGCACCAAGATCACATAAAGCATTACAATCAAAATCTTTAACCTTCATCTTAATGATGGGCTCCCAACCATCCTCTAGCTTTCTAGGAATAGAGGCTTCGCGCTCTAGTTTCTCTTCTCTAGCTTTTATGAGAGCATTTGTAATATGTTGCGTGAAAGCCAAATTTATAGCACTAGCATTAGGACTCTTAGCAAGTTTTTGTAAGAACTTTATAACTTCAGAGATGTGGCAATCATCAAAATTCAAACCATTATAATCTAATGCAATGGGATCATCATCCCTGTCGTCGTGGTGAACGAGCAGATGCCATAGGATGGCTTAGATTGGGGCCGAATGGACGCAAGAGGATTCGGGGGAGGGTTTGCGATCAGGTGGGAAGAGATTCCGGATGGTTTCCTCAAGAACTTGGCCAAGGCCAGAGGTTGAAGAAGAAAGACACAAGGAAGAACTCCCTCTAGATCACCATTTTCATTGATTCACAAGTTACAGGCTCTGCCTTCCTACACACGCGCGTACATACTTGCTTGCCCGTGAAGAAGGGCTGCCCCCTCTCCTTATATAGGGGAGAGGGTGGCTTACACTGCAAGAAACCCTAATGGCATCTTTGACTGGACAAACTACTTTACTGTTCTTGTACAAAGCTACTTTCACAGGCTACTGTACAAAGCTACTTTAATCATAGATGACACCGGGGCCTTCTTTTATCAGGGCTGCTGATGTCCTCCGGCTTCTTTGGACGTCACCTCTCTCTTTGGCGCCAGGGCTCTGAATAAAGTTACTTTGCTTAGCTCATCCTTGTCTTCTTGCTCTGAAGAGAATCTTTGACCAGTCCTGCCGACAGGCTCTCCTTTCCGGTATCTTCTATACCGGGTTCCGGCATACCCCTTTGGGATACCGGCTTAGCCTTGCTCTCCCGGATTCCTACTAGGCTTCCGGTAAGAACATTAAACCGGTATCTTGATGGCTTAAACCATCCGGTTTGGCATGCCTTTGGCATACCGGGGGTTATCCCCCCAACATTAGTCCCCGAAGCTGGTATAGCCTGGAGGATTCTATCCTACAGACCATGCCAGGTTTTCATCTTTTTTAAGATACCGGTTTAATTACTCATGTCTTGAGCTTAGTTCCGGCACCTTTACCCTTGTTCCTTTTCTTCTCTTTGCAAGGCTTGTTCCGGCACCTCTTTTTTCCGGCACCATGTGTCTTTACTCCTTCCTCGGCGAAGTCGAGAATATATCGGGCCCCGCGCCTGTCAGTGACATGCGCATCAGAATCGACGCGCAGCTGTCCGCTGTCACATCGTTTCGACTCCCGCGCACGCATTTAATGCACCGCAGCGGATCCCACTACCTCTTCGGGATCCCGCGTGCGCCTCCGTGTGGCCTCCGTTTTCGCGCGTGTATCCCTCCGCCACGTGGCGGCCCAAGGCGCGAACCGTCGCGGGCCGCGAGGCGAACCGCCGCGGCCCAGCGGTTCCACGCCCACTTTCTCTCTCTTATATAAACGCAACTGCCCGTTCCTCTTCATCTTCTTCGCATTCTCCTCCTTCGCGCACAGAGCTTCACGCCTTTGCGCCTCCGCCGCTCTCCATCCGCCGTCGCCCGTTCAAGCTCCGGCGCCCGGCGAACGCACGCCGTGCCGCCGCCGGACTTCGCTGTGCGGGGATCTTTGGCAGCAACCTCTTCGCGTCCGCCGCATTTGTGCTTCTTCGCGAGCTTCTCCGCCTCGCCGTAGACGGTGCTCGCCGGCGGCTGCAGACCCGCTTCTCCGCCAGCAAACTCTTTCCCCAGCGACCGCGCCGCTCAAGGTTGGTACTAATTTCTCTTTACTCGCCGTTCGCTTGCTTTCCAGATCTTGAGCCTTTGGTGTTCTTATTTGCTCCTTTTTCTTTGGTTTTCCTCTTACTCGTAGATCTTCACGCGGGGTTCGAGTCTGGGATTTCTGTTTCTCCACCTACCCTCGCGATGTCCGACGAGGAATCCTCCTCCGCATCCTCTTCTTCCCTTTCTCTTAAGCGCCGTAGACCTTCTCCCGGTGAATCTACGGCCTCAGATCCAATGGAAACCGATTCCGGCAACCAGCAGGAATCCGGTAACCCCCAAGAGTCCGGCGGCAACCTAGAATCCGGTAGCTTTAGCCAAGCTTCCGGTAGCCAAGAGGCCAGCAGCTCTGGCCAAGCCTCTAGCAGCTCCAGCCAATCTTCCGGCGAGGAGCCTTCCCCACCCACTCGCGGAGCCTGGATGGGCTCCAACGTTACTGAGTTCGAGATTGATTGGCTGTACCGGTCTCGAAGGATTCCGGAAGGAGTTTCCTGTCGGATTCCGGATGACGAGATCGAACCGGATCCGGAAGACGACGAGTTTGTTGTTTTTCTTGCTCACTTCGAGCGTGGCTTCGGCCTTCCTGCCTCTACTTTTTTCCGGGAGTTCCTAGATTTCTACGAACTCCAACCTCACCACCTTCCTGGCAACGCCATTTTCTATCTCTCTTGTTATGCCACCTTCATGGAGGCTTACATCGGCATTCGTCCCACTTGTGAGACGTTTGCCCGCTTCTTCAACTTGCGGATCAACTCCGTCCAGGGCAAGGAAATTCCTAAGCCCAAGCCGCCCGTGCAGTGCGGCTCCTGCATCGTCGGCTCCCGCCAAGGGAGCACTTTTCTTAAGTTTACCGGCCTCGAGTCTTGCCGCACCTGGCAAGGAACTTTCTTCTACGTGAAGAACACCGGCCGCGCCGATCGCATCAATCTTCCTCCATACCAAGAGGGGCCCCCCAGCAGAGCCAACTGGAGCTACAACCCGAGGACAGAACATGCCGAAACCAATCGGGTAGTGCGCTTCTTGGCCTCTTTGAAGAAGGAGACCAACATCTGTCCCGACGATGTCATCCGGACTTTCATATCGCGCCGGGTGCTTCCTCTTAAGCGCCGCGCACATAGGATGAGCGAGATGTATGGCCCAGGCGATCCTACCAAGATCACAGGCCGTGCTCTCAGCAAGAAAGATGTTGTTCTCAAGGCTAAGCAGATTTGTCAAACTGCTATGCCTTTTACTTGGGAATGGGGCCTCCTTCCCCTCAGTTCCTCTAACCGTCCGACCCAAGAAGTAAGAGATTGCGCAATTTGGGGTTGTCTTTGCCGGTAAGTTTCTGCTTTTGCTAACCTTCTTTTTTACCTTGTTTCAGGCCAGGGACCGCTTCCCCTCTATCCAGCAGAGCCGCGAGGACCTCTCCGTAAGCGTGCCTTTGACTCCTTCGACCCGGATCCCTACATCTTTTGGAAGGATCTGAAGATGGGGAAGACCCCGGCTGCGCGCCTTGGCCGGGACCCGCCGGAGCCCACCGGAAACCCCGAGGAGCTGGTTGTGCTCGAGGTATTTTCTTTTCCGGCTTCTTATACTTTGCCATTATCGCTTTCTTGCGAATTGCTTCTTAGCCATATCCAACTCACAGATCCACGAGCGCGTGCCGCCCCTGCGCGCCGAGGCCGGCACTGAGTTTGTGGACAAACTCATGGCCCAGGGCCAGAAGAACAAGCAGCCGGCATCTACTGCCGGCTCCAGCCATGCTCCTCCCTCCAAGCGCTTCCGGACGGAGCCCGTGGGGGAGAAAGAAGTGGGCGTGCGCCGCTACGGGCGCAAAGCGATGCCAACCGCTTCCGGGTAATTTCATTTTCCGGCTTGCCTCCTTTTTTGCTAAGTTCCTTTTCCGGTTGCTTTTTCTCAACCACTTGTCTTTTCTCTTTTTCTCAGCCCCGCTCTCAAGCTTGGCCCAAGGCCATCGGGCTCTGAGGGATCCGCAAGGACCTCAACCCCTCCTCCTCGTTCAAGCCCGGCACCATCTGGTGCCGGCAACACCTCTGCCTCCCTTTCGGGGGGCACAACAAATTCGGGGCGTGCGGCCCCTTCACTGTCAGATCACCGCACGGAGGAGGATCTTTCCTTCCTCCCGGAACACCAAGACACCGGCGCCAGCAACACCGGCGCCGGAGAAGAAGAAGCTGCCGGGCGGGCGGAGCCTTTTGCTCCTCCCGTCCTCGAAAAGACAACTTCCGCGCCGGAATCTTCCGCGCCGGAAGGCTCCAAGACGGGTGACGCTCCTAGCGCTCCCCCTTCTCCACGCACCATCCTCATGCCTCCGCCTGAGGCTCCTCGCGCCCAGCCCTCCAAGGCCGCTCCTGGCGCGCCGCCGGCCAAGACTTCCGGGGCCTCTTCTACCGCGCCGCCGCCCAAACCTTCCAAGCTCATCAAGGGGAAGGCGACGGCCTCCAGCGCTCCTTCGGGCGGCCAGCAGCCCTTGGTGCTGCACGTCTCCAAGGCTGCCAAAAGCGCCAGCATGAAGGCCACCGGCCTCCTCGGCCACATTACGGAGTTCCAGCGCCAAGGCCGGGACCTGGGGCACCTCCTGCCGTATGCCCAAAAGTGGAACGCCGCGGACATCACTCCGGCGACCCGCGGCATGGGCAAGGATCGGCTGCCGGCACCTGATCCTGTCGGGGATCGGTGCTCTGAGGAGCACTTCATGCGGCTCCGGGCTGCCGTAAAAGAGCTTGACAGCGCGTGGTATGACTCCACGAACAATCTGACGGTATGTTCTACTAACTTTCAACCTTTGCCGGTTTCTTTGTTTCCGGTTCTGCTTTATCTTTTCCTTAGTTTCATGCCGGTTTCTCTCTTGTCTATCTTCCCAGTCCCCGAGTTTTGTGGTGAGAGCGCAGCTCTTAGCGCAAAACTTAACTTAAGTTTTTAGCGTGAAACCGGCACTGCCAGTCCCCGAGTTTCGGGTTAAGAACTTTGTTCTTAGCGCAAAACTTATCTTAAAACCGCGCAAAACCGGCACTGCCAGTCCCCGAGTTTCGGGTTAAGAACTTTGTTCTTAGCGCAAAACTTAACTCATTTCTTCTTTTTCTTGAACAGGTCACCGCTGACACTCGGAAGGCCCTTTTCGAGGAGCTTTTGTGGGAGCACCGGGAGCTCGCTGAGGCACATGACAAGTGCCAAGGTAAGTTTTTGTTCCACCGGCATCTTTGCTACCGGAAACCTTTTTTCCTTGTGATATTTACAATTTCTGTTCAACAGTGATCCCGGAAGCTTCCATCGATGCTCTGAAAGAGCAGCTCGCCGAGGCCCAACGTACTATTTTTCCTTTCTCCTTTGAACTTGGTTTCTTTTCATTTTTATTAGTGTAACCTTGTTAACACTCTTTTTTCCGGTTACAGGGGAGAAGGACCAGCTCAACCGGCAGCACCAGGAGGAGCTGAACGCCCTCAAGACCAGCTACCAGGAGCTCAAGTCTCAGCTGATTCAGCTGGGGCTTGACCACGCCAAGGCCCTCAAAGCCGCTGAAGTGACCGCAGCGGCCAAGTTGGACGAGGCTCTGGAGGATGCTTGCAATGCCACTGTGGTGTTGCGGGCAGAGCTGGAGGAGATGGCCAAGGCCCGGAAGGGTGCCGAGGAGAAGGCCGCGCGGCTGGAGGAGGAGCATAAGGAGTGCGATCAGCTGATCCTGCAGACCGACACACTCGCCCTCCGTAAGTTCTTTTCTTTTACACTTTGATTACTGCACACAAGCCTTTCTTCCTTCGACCCCATTTTCTTTCCGCTATCTTTCCGTCCGGTCTCTCTTCTTCCGGATTCTTTTCTCTCCGGTCTCTTTTTCTTCCGGACTCTTTTTCTTCCGGTCTCTTTTTCTTCCGGACTCTTTTCCTTAAGCTTTTTCTTTCTTTGCACAGGCCTCTTTCCAGACTCGCAGAGGTATGCCGTCAAGAAGGTCGACGCGCAGCGCAAGGACAAGGGCCAAGCGGATCTTACCGTGCCATGGACGCCCAAGGACCATCTGGTCGCGCTTAACGCGCGGGTGTCCCATATGCGCTGCATAGACCGCAATCTTTCGGACATCCCTGATGTAGCTACCCAGCTATACAGACTTTGTGGCCTCGGCGAGGTGGTGCCGGACACCTTCTCCCTCATCAGCGATCGCCTCAAGGGTGCCGGCAAGAGGATCCGCGAGTGGCAGTGCTCTGCTGCCCGCGCTGGAGCGGACTCCGCCCTCCGCGTCGCCTGCTCCTGGTACCCGGAGCTCAATCTGACGCCCTTACCGGCGTGCGCGAAGGCGCAGAAACGGATCTGGACCCGATCCTCTCCGCCAAGCGGCAGGATCGCGCGTACCGGATCGCGGAGTATGCCGACATGCGCACCTTCATCCCTCCCCCTCCTGGCGTCACGGACTATCTCGACGAGGAGGAGGATGAAGCCGAAGAAGAGCTTCGGACGACGCTGATGCCGGTGCTGCTCCTCCGAAGCCCCCGCTGCGTGATTACTCCCTTTGAAATGTTTGCCTGCTATCTGTTCGTTGGTCCTGCTTATCCTTGAAACAATGTTCGTTAAATTCTGCCCCGGAATGCCGGGGTCTATGATGTAAGACTTTAAGTTTGCCTGTGGTTGTGCTACAACATTTCCTGCCGGTAAGTTATACCGGTAGCTAAGTATTTATGAGTTTGCCTTAGCATAATTTGCTTTTGGTTTTGATTTTATCCTGCACTGCAAAGATTTCTCAATTGCTTCCGCATCCAATCTGATGCATACTTGGTTCTTTTGCCTTGGCTCTGCCTGCCTTCTCTGGGCGTTCTTTGGCGTATGAGCACAAGGTTCTTTCACCAAACAAGCATCTTCTTGAACTTAGAAATAACTTGAAATTTTGCAAAAACCGGTTTAACCGGGTTAGTTAAACTTTCCGGATTGTTCTTTCCTGCTCTCCCTTTTCGCAGTTCATGTGCTTATCTCCTACCTTTTTATCTTGCTTGCCATGAAGCCGGTTTATGGACAGCAGCAGAGTCGAAGACTCCGGTAGGATTTAGCACACTACTAAACCGGAAAGAAAAAACATTCAATAAGCAACCGGTAAACTGAAAAAAATAAACAAGTTACATGCAACTTAAGTTGGGGTAGTCCCCGAGATTCATTCAAGGTTCCGGCATCTTTTATTCATAGCATATAAGGTACAAAAAGGAACTTCTTACACCACCACTTCAAGAGTAGAAAGGGCGCAACAGAGCTACGTTCCATGGACGCTTGCTCTCCTCTCCGGACCTGTCCGCCTTTCCTTTCTTCCACTCCCGTGCATCGATCAAGTAGTATGCATCATTGTGAAGCACCTTGCTTACAATGAAGGGACCTTCCCATGGTGGCAAGAGCTTATGCCGGCCTTCGGCGCTGCACCAGGCGAAGTACAAGATCTCCTTCCCGGAAAACTCTCGGGTTAACCTTCCGGTTATGATAGCGTCTTAGGTTTTGCTGGTAAATGGCTGTTCTTGCCAAAGCCAGCTCTCTTGCTTCTTCTAGCAAGTCCACATCGTTTTCTCTGGCCTCTTTGACCTCCCCTCGGTATAGAGCTGTACCCTTGGTGAATCATGAATGATATCGGTTGGTATCACCGCTTCTGCTCCATAAACCATGAAGAAAGGAGTGTATCCGGTAGACCGGTTTGGGGTTGTTCTTATACTCCACAGTACTGATGGTAGCTCATCGAGCCAACATCCCGGTGACTTTTCCACCGCATCAATGAGTCTGGGCTTGATACCGGAAAGCACCAAAGCATTCATTCTTTCCACTTGGCCATTGCCTTGTGGGTGTGCCACTGAGCACAAATCCAGCCGGATGTTGTTGTCTTCACGTAACCTTTTGAACTCACCTTGAGCAAAGTTGGTTCCATTATCGTTGATGATGTCATGCGGGTATCCATACCGCAAAATGACATCTTTTAGGAATTTCACTGCTGTATGCCCATCACACTTTGCGATAGGTTTTACTTCCAGCCACTTGGTGAACTTATCCACCATGACCAAGATGTGAGTCATGCTGCTTCTTGCAGTTTTGAATGGTCCAACCATGTCCAGGCACCAAACAGCAAATGGCCATGTTAGCGGTATTGTTTTTAAACCGGATGCTGGGGTATGGTTTTGCTTGGCGTACCTCTGGCAGCCATTGCATTTTCTTACCAAATCCTCAGCGTTCTCCAAAGCAGTGGGCCAATAGAACCCATGCCGGAAAACTTTTGCTACCAGCGCCCTTGATGAAGCGTGATGCCCACATTCTCCTTGGTGAATTTCCTCAAGCATTTCTTTTCCTTCCTCCGGTTCCACACATCTTTGAAGGACACCGGTAACGCTTCTCTTGTACACCTCACCATTGATGAACGTGTAAGCTTTGGACCTTCTTTGTATCCTCCTTGATTCATTTTCGTCAGCCGGCAAGGTGCCGTTGATCAGGAATTCCTTAATAGGTTTAACCCATGACGGTATCTCTCGAACCAGAAACACCGGTGCATCTATTTCCATGCTATCCACCAGCATCATTTCTTCCGGTATGGGTACAGCAGTCCCCGAGCTTGCCGGAGCAGTCCCCGAGCTTGCCGGAGCAGTCCCCGGGTTCCCTTCATCGATATCCATGGGTACTACGTGTGACTCTGGTACAAAAATTGATTCTGACTCCGGGCTCGGTTTGATCGATGGCACTCTTAGGTGAGCCAAAGCTATTCCGGGAGGAATTTCTTGCCTAGATGAGCCCAGCTTGGACAAAGCATCCGCGGCCTCATTTTCTGCTCGCGGCACATGGTGAAACTCACACCCTTCGAAGAATCCGGCAATCTTTTGCACGTGAAACCGGTACGAGGCCATGTTGGCATCTTTTGCATCCCAATCTCCGGAACACTGCTGTACCACAAGGTCTGAATCTCCATAGCAAATGATTCGGTGTGCACCGATTTCTTTTGCGACCTTAAGCCCATGGATCAAAGCTTCATATTCAGCGACATTGTTCGATGCCCTGAAATGTACTTGCAAAACATACCGGAGGTGGTCTCCTTTTGGTGAAGTAAGCACCACACCGGCACCTAGACCTTCCTTGAGCTTGGATCCATCAAAGTGCATCTTCCAGTATTCTATCCTCTGATCTGGCGGTTTGTACTGCATCTCCGCCCAATCAACAAGGAAATCAGCCAAAGCCTGTGATTTTATGGCATCTCTTCTTTCATACACCGGCACGTATGGTGATATCTGGATTGCCCATTTCGCAATCCGGCCGCTGGCGTCTTTGTTGCACATGATGTCGGAAATTGGTGCTTCACTTACCACCTTCATGGGGTGCTCCTCAAAGTAATGCTTGAGTTTTGTGGCGGCCATGTACACGCCATAAGTCATTTTTTGGAAGTGAGGGTAGTTTTGTTTTGATAGGGAGAGCACCTCGCTCAAGTAGTATACCGGCCTCTGGACGGTTTTTTCTTCCTCTTCTCTTTCAACTACAACCACTACACTCACAACCCGGTTTGTTGCTGCTATGTATAACAGCATAGGCTCCCTTTCTAGAGGTGAAGCCAGTATGGGTGCTGTGGCTAGCATCGTTTTTAGCTCTTTAAACGCTGCGTCTGCCTGAGGGGTCCAGACGAACGTGTCGGATTTTTTCATGAGAGCATAGAGTGGCAGAGCTTTTTCTCCCAACCTGCTTACAAACCGGCTTAGCGCTGCCAAGCTTCCGGTAAACTTCTGCACATCTTTTAACTCTCGAGGGATAGCCATTCTTTCTATTGCCCGGATCTTTACCGGATTAACCTCTATGCCCCGGCTTGAAACCAGGAAACCGAGCAGCTTGCCGGCGGGGACACCAAAGGTACATTTTGCCGGATTGAGTTTCATCCGGAACCGCCTTAGGTTATCGAATGTTTGCCGGATGTCATCGATTAAAGTGTTCTTTACCTTAGTTTTTATCACGATGTCATCCACATAGACTTGCACATTTTTTCCAATTTGATCAAACAAGCATTTTTGCATACAACAATGGGTACGTTGCACCAGCGTTGCGCAACCCAAAAGGCATAGTGACATAGCAATAAGCCCCGTGCGGGGTAATGAACGCAGTTTTTATTTGATCTTCCTTTTTCAAGGGAATTTGGTGGAAACCAGAATAGGCATCCAGGAAGGACAACAACTCACACCCAGCAGTTGAATCAATCACTTGATCGATTCGTGGCAAAGGAAAAGGATCTCTTGGGCAAGCCTTGTTCAGGTTGGTGTAGTCGATGCACATGCGCCACACCTTCGGAGCTTTTGCCTCCAGGTTCTCATCTTTTTTCTTTTCAACCATTACCGGATTGGCCAGCCACTCTGTGTGCGTGACCTCCACAATGAACCCGGCAACAAGCAGCTTGGTTACCTCTTCTCCTATGATCTTTCTTCTGTCTTCAGCGAACCGGCGCAGTGGTTGCCGCACCGGCTTGGCATCTTTCCGGACGTTTAGAGAGTGCTCAGCCAGCTCCCTCGGAACACCTACCAAATCATCAGTTGACCAGGCAAAGATATTCCGATTCTCACGGAGGAAGCTGACGAGCGCGCTTTCCTATGCTTGGTCAAGGCCGGCACCGATACGAACGGTGCGCTCTGGGTAAGCCGGATCCAGCACAATGTTCTTTGTTTCATTGGTTGGCTTGAATGCCGGTGTGCCCATGTTTTCACTCATTGCCGCTAAGCTCATTTGTGAGGATTGAGCCAGCGCAACAGCTGTTTGCATTCTTTTCTTTTCCTCCGCGATCACCAGCGATTCCGCTAGGTTCGATCCGGCAGATGCAGTTTCCAGTGAGATCTTATAGTTTCCCACCACAGTCAATGGCCCACGAGGTGCCGGCATCTTCATCTTGAGGTAAGCCGTATGAGTGGTGGCCATGAAGGCTGCCAATGCCGGTCTCCCCAGCAATGCATGGTAGGGACTATCTAGATCCACCACCTCAAACTCCAGATTTTCCACCCGGCAATTGTCACGTCCTCCAAATGCCACGTCCACCCGAACTTTTCCTATCGGGGCACAGGACAAGCCAGGAACGATCCCATGGAACGTTGTGCGCGTTGGCTGAAGCATGTTTTCTGTTATGCCCAGCATTTGCATGGTGTGCTTGTACATGATGTTGATGCTACTGCCATTGTCTATCAGCACCTTGCTGAACTTCACTCGAGTTTGCGGCCCCTTCATGATCGGGTCCACAACAAGAGCATATCCACCCGGATTCGGCATGATCTTTGGGTGATCCTTGGATGACCAGGTAATTTCCTGATTGGACCACATCATGTACTTGGGAACTGCCGGCATCACAAAGATTGACCTCCATGGAGCGCCGGTGTACACTTTGCCGGTCTGTTGGCTCAGTGACAAAGACAACACAGCACAGATGCGGATCTTCGTAAACATTCCGGCCTAAAGGTGCCGGTGGAGGTGGCTGGTTATCATTTTGCTCCACCCGGTTAACTTGCTGGTACTGCTGCCGGTTTGGCTGCACCGGTAAGGCGTTTGCCCCGGTAAGTGGTGGTGGTGGCGGTAGCTGTTGTTGCTGCTGCGGCATGTCTTGCGGTGGCCGCGCATCTTTCACTGTTCCTTTTTGCATCAAGTACTTGGTCCAGGTACAATCCTTCGTCAGATGGTTCGACGGATGTGCCGGATTCGGCGTGTGCCACCGGCAAGGTTGATCCATGGCAGCTTCCATGGTGTATTTTGCGGGTTCTTGCCAGTTCTTCTTCTGGACCCAAGGTTTCTTTTCCACCCATTGTTTCTTAGGACCCGCCCATGGCTGCGATCCGGTTTTTTGCCTCTGGCTGTCGCTGGCCTCAAAGTTTTCCTGCACAAAGAAAGCAACTTGTCGCGGACCGTACCTTCGATCCGGAAAATCTTCTCTTCTTTTGTTATTCCGGTTGTCCCGGTGCTGTTCGTGGCGCAGCTGTTCCGGCTCGGTTGCAGCACCGGCTGCGTTGGGTCTCCCAACGCATAGCTATCCGCCACACGTATCATTTCTGCCAACGTCGTCGGCATGTTGCGCTGCAACTTTTGCCACAACGGTGAACCTCTTCTGCATCCACTGCTAAACCAAGCAATGGCTTGTGCCTCGATCACCCCTTCACAGGAGTTCCTTGTGGTGTTCCACCGGGCTAGATAATCCCGGTCTGTTTCGTTCGGGCGCTGCACGCACAGAGCAAGTTGCTGCGGCCTGTTTGGCCTCTGATAGGTGCTGCTGAAATTGCTCACAAAGGCCTCCTCAAAATCCAACCAGCCATTTATGCTTCCTGCCGGCAAGTTGTTTAGCCAGATTCTTGCCGGTCCAACCAAAAACGATGGTATGATCCTCACGGCCCAACGCCGGTTTCCTCCTCCTGCTACGGTTCCTCCACCGCCTGCAACGTATACCGCGGTCACGTAATCCGCGAGCCAATCCTCCGGCTTTGTGGTGCCGTCATACGTCTTTGTGTCACGGGGCAACATAAAGTTGCGAACTGGTGGTTTTTCTTTCATGATCCTTGGGCCAAAGCACTTTGGACCTGGAGGACCTTCCTCCTCGATCATTTCTGACAAGTATACTCTATCCAGACGGTGCCTCGCATCCCGTTCCGGTAAGTATCTATCTCCCAGGCGTTCTCCCAATGGGTTCCGGTATGCTGCCGGTCTGGTGGAATCGGCTTCATCGTAACATTCCGGTACCGCGGCCCTTGCCTGCCGGTACCTTGGGGGATCCATTTCCTCCTCGTCGTACGCTGCTCTTGCAGCTCGATAGTTTTGCCCGGTCTCATATCTACCGGCATGATTGTTTCCGGCATAGCCTCTGGCGTAGCCTCGCTCTGCCCCTTGGCTTTTTCTACCGGCATCGTGTTGCCTGGCTTGTTGCTTTCCGGCAAGAACCGGATCGTACACAGTCATCTGCTGCGCATTCACTTCTTTTTCTCTCCTTCTATCCGGATGGGGGGACGAAGCCTGCCCATGGGATTTGCTACCGGCATTCTTTGTTGAACGCGCGGATTTTGAGGCCGCTGCCTTGTTCAGCTTAGCCAGCTGCTCAGCATTTTGCTGCTCTATGGTTTCCAGCAGCTCTCTGACACGCTCTTGCTGCTTTACCAAAGCCTCTCCGGAAAGCGACTCACACAGCTCTACTGCAGCCTTAGCAGCTTTTATAGTTTTATCCGGGCTGCTATACTTAGGCTTTTCCACGATGCTAACAGATGCAGAGGCACTCTTGCCGGCAAAAATCTCTTTGCGCAAATCTTGATCTAGGTTGCGAGCTTTTAGCCGGTTTTCCGGCATCCTAGCAGCATGCGCGCTAACAGAAGCAAAGCCATGGGCAGCGTTATACTCACGTACGGTTAGGTTCAGCTCGCGCTGCGCCCTGACGATGTCCTTGCCGCTCTCCAGCATCTTCTGGCGCTGCGCCTCCAGCTCCGCCTGAGCCGCTGCCGGATCGATGTTCTGCGCGATGGGGGTGGCGAGGACGTTCATCGCCGCCTGGAGCGGTGTCTCCGGTGGCGCGGATGATGCTCCCGCTGCGCCTGCGCCGCGCTCCAGCGGTGGCTTAGCCGCACGGGTCGAAACCACGCGACCGGCACCTTCAGCCGCAACCTCCTTTCCTGCACCAGCCACACCGGTCATCATTACCTCGACGCTGCCGGCGGCGCGGCCAGCACAAAGCCATCTTGGCGGGTCCGGTGCCACCAGCACCGGCGAGAGGCGCTGGCGCACGGGGACGGTGCCGAGGTAGACGCGGTGGCTGCCGAACTCGATGATGCGGCCGTTCTTGGGGAAGATGCCGCCGTTGGCGAAGCAGCCCGCGTTGTCGTTGATGAAGTCCATGGCGTAGATGCGCTGCACCAACGCGGACACCGTACGCTCGCCGGAGATCTCGAGGACGCCCGCCCGAATGTGAACTCCATCAAGCGCCACTTCATGCCCCACGGTGGGCGCCAACTGTCGTCGTGGTGAACGAGCAGATGCCATAGGATGGCTTAGATTGGGGCCGAATGGACGCAAGAGGATTCGGGGGAGGGTTTGCGATCAGGTGGGAAGAGATTCCGGATGGTTTCCTCAAGAACTTGGCCAAGGCCAGAGGTTGAAGAAGAAAGACACAAGGAAGAACTCCCTCTAGATCACCATTTTCATTGATTCACAAGTTACAGGCTCTGCCTTCCTACACACGCGCGTACATACTTGCTTGCCCGTGAAGAAGGGCTGCCCCCTCTCCTTATATAGGGGAGAGGGTGGCTTACACTGCAAGAAACCCTAATGGCATCTTTGACTGGACAAACTACTTTACAAAGTTACTGTACAAAGCTACTTTAACAGGCTACTGTACAAAGCTACTTTAATCATAGATGACACCGGGGCCTTCTTTTATCAGGGCTGCTGATGTCCTCCGGCTTCTTTGGACGTCACCTCTCTCTTTGGCGCCAGGGCTCTGAATAAAGTTACTTTGCTTAGCTCATCCTTGTCTTCTTGCTCTGAAGAGAATCTTTGACCAGTCCTGCCGACAGGCTCTCCTTTCCGGTATCTTCTATACCGGGTTCCGCATATTTACCCCTTTGGGATACCGGCTTAGCCTTGCTCTCCCGGATTCCTACTAGGCTTCCGGTAAGAACATTAAACCGGTATCTTGATGGCTTAAACCATCCGGTTTGGCATGCCTTTGGCATACCGGGGGTTATCCCCCCAACAATCCCCAATGTTGGAAAAAATTTCAGCAGTTTTATCACAGGCAGTTTCAGCAGTTTTAGCAGTTTCAGGCAGTTTCTCGCGCTTTGCATTAGAAGTGGAAACATTGCTAACACCAATTCTTTTATTATTATTAGCAGGAGGTGCAGCAACTTGTGTAGCATTAGCATTACTAGTGGTGGTAATAGTCCAAACTTTAGCTATATTATCTTCTTTTTCATTTTCTTCTCTTTCCCACCTAGCACGCAATTCGGCCATCAATCTTATATTCTCATTAATTCTAACTTGGATGGCATTTGCTGTAGTAGTAATTTTATTATCTATATCCTCAGGTTTAGCAGCCATTTTATTAATTAAAGAAGATTGTGACGCAGACATATATGAGATTCGGTTTTCAGCATTCGCAAGTTTAGTTTGCAACCCAGAGATTTCCATATTCAGATTTTCAAGTTGATTTCCTATATTCTTCAACAAGGTAGATTGCTCATTCATAGTTTTAGTAAACAATTTATTTTGCTCATATTGTGATTGCATAAAGCTCTTGGTGGATCTTTCAATTTCTAGCATCTTTTCCTCATTAGGTGAAGCGTATCTACCATAAGAGTTACCATTAGCAGGATATGGCCTAGAATCATTGTAATTGTTATTTTTAATGAAATTCACATCAACATATTATTTTTGAGCAACCAATGAAGCTAACGGAACATTATTAGGATCAACATTAGGCCTACCATTCACAAGCATAGACATAATAGCATCAATCTTATCACTCAAGGAAGAGGTTTCTTCGACAGAATTTACCTTCTTACCTTGTGGAGCTCTTTCCGTGTGCCATTCAGAGTAATTGATCATCATATTATCAAGAAGCTTTGTTGCTTCACCAAGAGTGATGGACATAAAGGTACCTCCAGCAGCTGAATCCAATAGGTTCCGTGAAGAAAAATTCAGTCCTGCATAAAAGGTTTGGATGATCATCCAAGTAGTCAGTCCATGGGTTGGGCAATTTTTAACCAAAGATTTCATTCTTTCCCATGCTTGTGCAACATGCTCAGTATCCAATTGTTTAAAATTCATTATGCTACTCCTCAAAGATATAATTTTAGCAGGGGGATAATATCTACCAATAAAAGCATCCTTACATTTAGTCCATGAATCAATACTATTCTTAGGTAGAGATAGCAACCAATCTTTAGCTCTTCCTCTTAATGAGAAAGGGAACAATTTTAATTTTATAATGTCACCATCTACATCTTTATATTTTTGCATTTCACATAGTTCAACAAAATTATTAAGATGGGCAGCAGCATCATCAGAACTAACACCAGAAAATTGCTCTCGCATAACAAGATTCAGTAAAGCAGGTTTAATTTCAAAGAATTCTGCTGTAGTAGCAGGTGGAGCAATAGGTGTGCATAAGAAATCATTATTATTTGTGGTTGTGAAGTCACACAACTTAGTATTTTCAGGAGTACCCATTTTAGCAGTAGTAAATAAAGCAAACTAGATAAAGTAAATGCAAGTAACTAATTTTTTTGTGTTTTTGATATAGCAAGCAAGATAGCTAATAAAGTAAAACTAGCAACTAATTTTTTTTGTATTTTGATTTAGTGCAGCAAACAAAGTAGTAAATAAAATAAAGCAAGACAAAAACAAAGTAAAGAGATTGCGATGTGGAGACTCCCCTTGCAGCGTGTCTTGATCTCCCCGGCAACGGCGCCAGAAAAAGTGCTTGATACGCGTACATCACGCGTCCGTTGGGAACCCCAAGAGGAAGGTGTGATGCGTACAGCGGCAAGTTTTCCCTCAGTATGAAACCAAGGTTTATCGAACCAGTAGGAGCGAAGAAGCACGTTGAAGGTTGATGGCGGCGAGATGTAGTGCGGCGCAACACCAGGGATTCCGGCGCCAACGTGGAACCTGCACAACACAAACCAAGTACTTTGCCCCAACGAAACAGTGAGGTTGTCAATCTCACCGGCTTGCTGTAACAAAGGATTAGATGTATAGTGTGGATGATGATTGTTTGCAGAAAACAGTAGAGAACAGTATGTGCAAGAGATTGTATTTCAAGAAAGAGAATTGGACCGGGGTCCACAGTTCACTAGAGGTGTCTCTCCCATAAGATAAACAGCATGTTGGGTGAACAAATTACAGTTGGGCAATTGACAAATAGAGAGGGCATGACCATGCACATACATATTATGATGAGTATAGTGAGATTTAATTGGGCATTATGACAAAGTACATAGACCGCTATCCAGCATGCATCTATGCCTAAAAAGTCCACCTTCAGGTTATCATCCGAACCCCCTCCAGTATTAAGTTGCTAACAACAGACAATTGCATTAAGTATTGCGCGTAATGTAATCAGTAACTACATCCTCGAACATAGCACCAATGTTTTATCCCTAGTGGCAACAGCACATCCATAATCTTAGAGGTTTCTCTCACTCCCCCAGATTCACGGAGACATGAACCCACTATCGAGCATAAATACTCCCTCTTGGAGTTACTAGCATCAACTTGGCCAGAGCCTCTACTAATAACGGAGAGCATGCAAGATCATAAACAACACATAGACATGAATTGATAATCAACATAACATAGTATTCTCTATTCATCGGATCCCAACAAACGCAACATATAGCATTACAGATAGATGATCTTGATCATGTTCGGCAGCTCACAAGACCCGACAATTAAGCACAATGAGGAGAAGACAACCATCTAGCTACTGCTATGGACCCATAGTCCAGGGGTAGACTACTCACTCATCACTCCGGAGGCGACCATGGCGGTGTAGAGTCCTCCGGGAGATGATTCCCCTCTCCGACAGGGTGCCGGAGGCGATCTCCTGAATCCCCCGAGATGGGATTGGCGGCGGCGGCGTCTCTGGAAGGTTTTCCGTATCGTGGCTCTCGGTACTGGGGGTTTCGCGACGAAGGCTATTTGTAGGCGGAAGGGCAGGTCAAGGGGCATCACGAGGGGCCCACACCCTAGGTCGGCGCGGCCAGGGCTTGGGCCGCGCCGCCCTGTGGTTTGGCCACCTCGTGGCCCCACTTCGTCTCCTCTTCGGTCTTCTGGAAGCTTCGTGGCAAAATAGGACCCTGGGCGTTGATTTCGTCCAATTCCGAGAATATTTCCTTACTAGGATTTCTGAAACCAAAAACAGCAATGAAACAGAATCGGCACTTCGGCATCTTGTTAATAGGTTAGTTCCAGAAAATGCACGAATATGACATAAAGTGTGCATAAAACATGTAGATATCATCAATAATGTGGCATGGAACATAAGAAATTATCGATACGTCGGAGACGTATCAATACCCCCTCTTGGAGTCACAAGTGTCCACTTGGCCAGAGTTTCTACTAGCAGCGGAGAGCATTGATACGCGTACAGCACGCGACCGTTGGGAACCCCAAGAGGAAGGTGTGATGCGTACAGCGGCAAGTTTTCCCTCAGTAGGAAACCAAGGTTTATCGAACTAGTAGGAGCCAAGAAGCACGTTGAAGGTTGATGGCGGCGGAGTGTAGTGCGGCGCAACACCAGGGATTCTGGCGCCAACGTGGAACCTGCACAACACAACCAAAGTACTTTGTCCCAACGTAACAGTGAGGTTGTCAATCTCACCGGCTTGCTGTAACAAAGGATTAGATGTATAGTGTGGATGATGATTGTTTGCAGAAAACAGTAGAACGAGTATTGCAATAGATTGTATTCGATGTTAAGAATGGACCGGGGTCCACAGTTCACTAGAGGCGTCTCTCCCATAAGAATAAGCATGTTGGGTGAACAAATTACAGTTGGGCAATTGACAAATAAAGAGGGCATGACCATGCACATACATGTTATGATGAGTGTTGTGAGATTTAATTGGGCATTACGACAAAGTACATAGACCGCTATCCAGCATGCATCTATGCCTAAAAAGTCCACCTTCAGGTTATCATCCGAACCCCCTCCAGTATTAAGTTGCAAACAACAGACAATTGCATTAAGTATGGTGCGTAATGTAATCAACAAATACATCCTTAGACATAGCATTGATGTTTTATCCCTAGTGGCAACAGCACATCCACAACCTTAGAGGTTTATGTCACTCCCCCAGATTTAATGGAGACATGAACCCACTATCGAGCATAAATACTCCCTCTTGGAGTTACAAGCAAAAACTTGGCCAGAGCCTCTACTAGTAACGGAGAGCATGCAAGATCATAAACGACACATAGATAATAGATTGATAATCAACATAGCATAGTATTCATTTATTCATCGGATCCCAACAAACACAACATATAGCATTACAGATAGATGATCTTGATCATGTTAGGCAGCTCACAAGATCCAACAATGATAGCACAATTAGGAGAAGATGACCATCTAGCTACTGCTATGGACCCATAGTCCAGGGGTGAACTACTCACACATCACTCCGGAGGCGACCATGGCGGTGAAGAGTCCTCCGGGAGATGATTCCTGATACGCATACAGCACACGTTCGTTGGGAACCCCAAGAGGAAGGTGTGATGCGTACAGCAGCAAGTTTTCCCTCAGTAAGAAACCAAGGTTTGTCGAACCAGTAGGAGCCAAGAAGCACGTTGAAGGTTGATGGCGGCGAACTGTAGTGCAGCGCAACACCAGGGATTCCGGCGCCAACGTGGAACCTGCACAACACAACCAAATTACTTTGCCCCAACGTGACAGTGAGGTTGTCAATCTCACCGGCTTGCTGTAACAAAGGATTAGATGTATAGTGTGGATGATGATTGTATGCAGAAAATAGTAGAACAAGTATTGCAGTAGATTGTATTAGATGTAAAAGAATGGACCGGGGTCCACAGTTCACTAGTGGTATCTCTCCCATAAGATAAATAGCATGTTGGGTGAACAAATTACAGTTGGGCAATTGACAAATAAAGAGGGCATGACCATGCACATACATGATATGATGAATATTGTGAGATTTAATTGGGCATTACGACAAAGTACATAGAACGCTATCCAACATGCATCTATGCCTAAAAAGTCCACCTTCAGGTTATCATCCGAACCCCTTCCGGTATTAAGTTGCAAACAACAGACAATTGCATTAAGTATGGTGCGTAATGTAATCAACAACTACATCCTTAGACATAGCATCAATGTTTTATCCCTAGTGGCAACAGCACATCCACAACCTTAGAACTTTTTCACATCGTCCTGCATTTAATGGAGGCATGAACCCACTATCGAGCATAAACACTCCCTCTTGGAGTTACAAGCAAAAACTTGGCCAGAGCCTCTACTAGTAACGGAGAGCATGCAAGATCATAAACAACACATAGATAATAGATTGATAATCAACATAGCATAGTATTCTCTATTCATCGGATCCCAACAAACACAACATATAGTATTACAGATAGATGATCTTGATCATGTTAGGCAGCTCACAAGATCCAACAATGAAGCACAATTAGGAGAAGACGACCATCTAGCTACTGCTATGGACCCATAGTCCAGGGGTGAACTACTCACTGATCACTCCGGAGGCGACCATGGCGGTGAAGAGTCCTCCGGGAGATGATTCCCCTCTCCGGCAAGGTGCCGGAGGCGATCTTCTGAATCCCCCGAGATGGGATTGGCGGCGGCGGTGTCTCTGGAAGGTTTTCCGTATCGTGGCTCTCGGTACTGGAGTTATTATCGACGAAGGCTTAAGTAGGCGGAGAGGTAGGTTTAGGGGTGACGCGAGGGGCCCACACAGCAGGGGCACGCAGCCAGGGGGTGGGCCGCGCCGCCCTGGCGTGTTGCCGCCTCGTCGCCCCACTTCGTTTCTCCCCCGGTGTTCTGGAAGCTTCGTGGAAAAATAAGATCCTGGGCGTTGATTTCGTCCAATTCCGAGAATATTTCCTTACTAGGATTTCTGAAACCAAAAACAGCAGAAAACAACAACTGGCTCTTCGGCATCTCGTTAATAGGTTATTGCCGGAAAATGCATAAATATGACATAAAGTATGCATAAAACATGTAGGTATCATCAATAAAGTGGCATGGAACATAAGAAATTATCGATACGTTGGAGACGTATCAGCATCCCCAAGCTTAGTTCCTGCTCGTCCCGAGTAGGTAAACGATAACAATGATAATTTCTGGAGTGACATGCCATCATAATCTTGATCAATACTATTGTAAGCACATGAGCTGAGATCAAATCATTCAAAGCAAGTATCTATTTTGATATAAGAGATGATAATGCAAGAGTTAAACAGGCTAGAAGTTTTCATGAACTATTGCTTTAAAGACATGAAACCGTACAAAGTTCATTAAGGATGTGTTAAGTATTCAACGTAGAAGTTCTATCCTTCATTCCAAGCATCAAGTAAATTTTCACAACATAAGAAGTATTCAGTCAAGTAAACATAAACATGAACGTCATGAATCAACTGTTTCGAAGTCTACTCAACCGGTGAGCGCAAGCATTTGGTATTAGCACCAGGATGTTATGGCATAAAGAACGTTAATGGGGGTTTGGAAGGCCAAATGGAAGAAAGGTTTGCAAAGCTATAAATGACCATTAGACAAGAGGAAGCCTTATGATCGAAGCTATGCAAGGAGTAGTGATTGCCATGCAACGGATGCACATAGAGCTATATGTGTATGAAAGCTCTCCAATGGAACTAGTGGGGGTGCATCCAACTTGGTTGCTCACGAAGACCTAGAGCACTTTTGAGGAGGCTCATCATTGGAATATACAACCCAAGTTCTTTAGTGTCAATTCCCCACATAGTTATACTAATAAAATATGAAAACTCTCTCATATGAAGTGTAGGTGCTAAACATGAGCACAAATGATGACTATGAATAATGCGGGTGCTAAAACATGAGCACAAGTGTGGATAAAAGATAGTAATGCTGCCCCCTTTTTCTTTATTCTCTTTTTTTTTCTTCTTCTCTTTTTTTCTTTTTTCTCTTTTTTTTTCTTTCTATTTTTTTTTCTTTCTTTTCTTTTTTCTCTTTTTGATGGCCTCCATGGCTCTTTTCATTTTTAGGGGCAACATCCTAATATGACAACACACTTTCTAGTACAAATAACTCATACTGAATGAAACATGATGTATAGAACTGTATGCCTCTGCCAGTGTAGCAGGATGTGCAATGATCTAGCGTAACATGGGTAAACCACACATCAGCTGTATATGATCATGCAAAGCAATATATAAATAATAAATGACAACATGACATGTAATGTAAAATGGATGTTGCATGGCAATATATCTCGAAACAGCTATGGAAATGCTGTGGTAGGTAGGTATGGTGGCTGTTTTGAGGAGATGTATGGGCTTATGTGTAGGAGGACAAGAGAAAGTCCTCCCACGGGTTTGGATGTACTGGCGAAGTATGCACAATTCTCAATGTGAGCAAAAGGCAATGCACAGTACCGAAGAGGCTAGCAAATTTGGATGGTGGAAGTGCCAAAAACCGTAGCTTATCATTAGTCAAAAAGAACTCACAAGCTTATTGCAAACAACTAGCAGGTTCATCATTAAGAGCATGATTAAAATTTACTCCAAGGAGGGCCGTTCACGGTGGCACAAGTACCCCGCTAGCTCCCTCGACCTTCAGCAAAACTTAGTTATTACGATGAACTCTCAGACATGGAAAGCTATCAAGTCCAACTACACCTTCAACTATTTAAATAGAGTTTGTAGTACGGCACAAGCTTAAAGACAACAATCCACTACTAATTTTAACTTATTTATCCAGCAAGCCTTACCATCTAAATACCTCAAAACATTTGCAAAGAATCGAGTTATCAAAGCTCAATGTTCTACAAGTATTTTATTATACATTACCACATGCAACATTTCCCGTTTCCAACCATACAACAATTAACGAAGCAGTTTAACCTTCGCCATGAATATTATGAGTAAAGCCTAAGGACATATTTGTCCATATGCAACAACGGAGCGTGTCTCTCTCCCACACAATGAATGCTAGGATCCAATTTATTCAACAAAACAAAAACAAAAACAAACCGACGCTCCAAGCAAAGTACATAAGATGTGATGGAATAAAGATATAGTTTCACTAGAGGAACCTGATAATGTTGTCGATGAAGAAGGGGATGCCTTGGGCATCCCCAAGCTTAGACGCTTGAGTCTTCTTGAAATATGCAGGGGTAAACCACCGGGGCATCCCCAAGCTTAGAGCTTTCACTCTCCTTGATCATATTGTATCATCTCCCTCTCTTGATCCTTGAAAACTTCCTCCACACCAAACTCAAAACAACTCATTAGAGGGTTAGTGCACAATCAAAATTCACATGTTCAGAGGTGACATAATCATTCTTAACACTTCTGGACATTGCACAAAGCAACTGAAAGTTAATGGAATCGAAAAATCCATCAAGCATAGCAAAACAGGCAATGCGAAATAAAAGGCAGAATCTGTCAAAAATAGAACAGTCTGTAAAGACGAATTTCTAAGAGGCACCAGACTTGCTCAAATGAAAATGCTCAGATTTAATGAAAGTTGCGTACATATCTGTGGATCACTCACGTAAATTGGCATAATTTTCTGAGTTACCTACAGAGAATTAGGCCCAGATTCGTGACAGCAAGAAATTTGTTTCTGCGCAGTAATCCAAATCTAGTATGAACCTTACTATCAAAGACTTTACTTGGCACAACAATGCAACAAAACTAAGATAAGGAGAGGTTGCTACAGTAGTAACAACTTCCAAGACTCAAATATAAAATAAAAGTGCAGTAGTAAAATCAACACATGGGTTTTCTCCCAAGAAGTGCTTTCTTTATAGCCATTAAGATGGGCTCAGTAATTTTAATGGTGCACTCCCAAGAAATAAGAGTTGAAGCAAAAGAGAGCATCAAAAAGCAAATTCAAAACACATTTAAGTCTAACCCACTTCCTATGAAAAGGAATGTTGTAAATAAACAAGTTCATGAAGCATAATGCAACAAGCATAGAAAGACTAGACAAGCGCAACTTCAAGATTTTCAGCAAAAAGAGAGGTGTTTTAGTAACATGAAAGTTTCTACAACCATATTTTCCTCTCTCATAATAATATCCAGTAGCATCATGAGCAAACTCAACAATATAACTATCAAATGAAACATTCTTATCATGAGTCTCATGCATAAAATTATTACTCTCCACATAAGCATAATCAATTTTAGTAGTTGTAGTGGGAGCAAATTCAACAAAGTAGCTATCATTATTATTCTCATCATCAAATATAGGAGGCATATTGTAATCATAATCAAATTTATCCTCCATAACAGGCGGCACCAAAAGACCACTATCATTATAATCATCATAAATAGGAGGCAAAGTATCATCAAAGAAAATTTTCTCCTCAATGCTTGGGGGACTAAAAAGATCATGCTCATCAAAACTAGCTTCCCCAAGCTTAGATTCTTCCATAGCTTTAGAAATAATAGTGTTCATACTAATAACATTGCTACTAGCATGCAAATAAGGTTCAATAGGTTTTATAATTTTCTCATCAAACAATCCATGTCTTAACTCAGGAAATAGCTTCAAAAGCTCACTGTTACTTTCCATTATGCTTAACTAGTGAAATAAAAACACGCATGATATTAAGTAAAGTAAAACAAGTAACTAATTTTTTTGTGTTTTCGATATAATGCAGCAAACAAAGTAGTAAATAAAATAAAGCAAGACAAAAACAAAGTAAAGAGATTGGAAGTGGAGACTCCCCTTGCAGCGTGTCTTGATCTCCCGGCAACGGCGCGGAAAAAGAGCTTGATACGCGTACAACACGCGTCCGTTGGGAACCCCAAGAGGAAGGTGTGATGCGTACAGCGGCAAGTTTTCCCTCGGTAAGAAACCAAGGTTTATCGAACCAGTAGGAGCCAAGAAGCACGTTGAAGGTTGATGGCGGCGAAGTGTAGTGCGGCGCAACACCAGGGATTCCGGCGCCAACGTGGAACCTGCACAACACAACCAAATTACTTTGCCCCAACGTGACAGTGAGGTTGTCAATCTCACCGGCTTGCTGTAACAAAGGATTAGATGTATAGTGTGGATGATGATTGTTTGCAGAAAATAGTAGAACAAGTATTGCAGTAGATTGTATTAGATGTAAAAGAATGGTCTGGGGTCCACGGTTCACTAGTGGTGTCTCTCCCATAAGATAAATAGCATGTTGGGTGAACAAATTACAGTTGGGCAATTGACAAATAAAGAGGGCATGACCATGCACATACATGATATGATGAATATTGTGAGATTTAATTGGGCATTACGACAAAGTACATAGACCGCTATCTAGCATGCATCTATGCCTAAAAAGTCCACCTTCAGGTTATCATCCGAACCCCTTCCGGTATTAAGTTGCAAACAACAGACAATTGCATTAAATATGGTGCGTAATGTAATCAACAACTACATCCTTAGACATAGCATCGATGTTTTATCCCTAGTGGCAACAACACATCCACAACCTTAGAACTTTCTGTCACTGTCCCGCATTTAATGGAGGCATGAACCCACTATCGAGCATAAATACTCCCTCTTGGAGTTACAAGCAAAAACTTGGCCAGAGCCTCTACTAGTAACGGAGAGAATGCAAGATCATAAACAACACATAGATAATAGATTGATAATCAACATAGCATAGTATCTCTATTCATCGGATCCCAACAAACACAACATATAGTATTACAGATAGATGATCTTGATCATGTTAGGCAGCTCACAAGATCCAACAATGAAGCACAATTAGGAGAAGACGACCATCTAGCTACTGCTATGGACCCATAGTCCAGGGGTGAACTACTCACTCATCACTCCGGAGGCGACCATGGCGGTGAAGAGTCCTCCGGGAGATGATTCCTCTCTCCGGCAGGGTGCCGGAGGCGATCTTCTGAATCCCCCGAGATGGGATTGGCGGCGGCGGCGTCTCTGGAAGGTTTTCCGTATTGTGTCTCTCGGTACTGGAGTTATTATCGACGAAGGCTTAAGTAGGCGGAAAGGTAGGTTTAGGGGCGACGCGAGGGGCCCACACAGCAGGGCCGCGCGGCCAGGGGGTGGGCCGCGCCGCCCTGGCGTGTCGCCGCCTCGTCGCCCCACTTCGTTTCTCCCCCGGTGTTCTGGAAGCTTCGTGGAAAAATAAGATCCTGGGCGTTGATTTCGTCCAATTCCGAGAATATTTCCTTACTAGGATTTCTGAAACCAAAAACAGCAGAAACAAGCGGCTCTTCGGCATCTCGTTAATAGGTTAGTGCCGGAAAATGCATAAATATGACATAAAGTATGCATAAAACATGTAGGTATCATCAATAAAGTGGCATGGAACATAAGAAATTATTGATACGTTGGAGACGTATCAATTCCCCTCTCCGGCAGGGTGCCGGAGGCGATCTCCTGAATCCCCCGAGATGGGATTGGCGGCGGCGGTGTCTCTGGAAGGTTTTCCGTATCGTGGCTCTCGGTACTGGAGTTATTCTCGACGAAGGCTTAAGTAGGCGGAAGGGTAGGTCAGGGGGCGCCACGAGGGGCCCACACCACAGGTCGGCGCGGCCAGGGCTTGGGCCGCGCCGCCCTGGTGTGTGGCGGCCTCGTCGCCCCACTTCGTTTCCTCTCTGGACTTCTAGAAGCTTCGTGGAAAAATAAGATCCTGGGTGTTGATTTCGTCCAATTCCGAGAATATTTCTTTACTAGGATTTCTGAAACCAAAAACAGCAGAAAACAGCAACTGGCTCTTCGGCATCTCGTTAAGAGGTTAGTGCCGGAAAATGCATAAATATGACATAAAGTATGCATAAAACATGTAGGTATCATCAATAAAGTAGCATGGAACATAAGAAATTATCGATACGTTGGAGACGTATCAGCATCCCCAAGCTTAGTTCCTGCTCGTCCCGAGTAGGTAAACGATAAAAAAGATAATTTCTGAAGTGACATGCCATCATAATCTTGATCATACTATTGTAAGCACATGTAATGAATGCAGCGATAAAAAACAATGGTAAATGTAATGAGTAAACAATTGAATCATATAGCAAAGACTTTTCATGAATATTACTTTCAAGACAAGCATCAATAAGTCTTGCATAAGAGTTAACTCATAAAGCAATAAATTCATAGTAGAGGTATTGAAGCAACACGAAGGAAGATTAAGTTTCAGCGGTTGCTTTCAACTTGTAACATGTATATCTCATGGATATTGTCAACATAAAGTAATATAATAAGTGCAATATGCAAGTATGTAGGAATCAATGCACAGTTCACACAAGTGTTTGCTTCTTGAGATGGAGAGAAATAGGTGAACTGACTCAACATAAAAGTAGAAGAAAGGCCCTTCGCAGAGGGAAGCATTGATTGCTATATTTGTGCTAGAGCTTTGATTTTGAAAACAAGAAACAATTTTGTCAACGGTAGTAATAAAGCATATGCATCATGTAAATTATATCCTACAAGTTGCAAGCCTCATGCATAGTATACTAATAGTGCCCGCACCTTGTCCTAATTAGCTCGGATTACCTGGATTATCACCGCAATACATATGTTTTAACCAAGTGTCACAAAGGGGTACCTCTATGCCGCCTGTACAAAGGTCTAAGGAGAAAGCTCGCATTGGATTTCTCGCTTTTGATTATTCTCAACTTAGACATCCATACCGAGACAACATAGACAACAGATAATGGACTCCTCTTTAATGCATAAGCATTCAACAACAATTAATTTTCTCATATGAGATTGAGGATATTTGTCCAAAACTGAAACTTCCACCATGGATCATGGCTTTAGTTAGCGGCCCAATGTTCTTCTCTAACAGTATGCATGCTCAAACCATTCAACTCATGGTAAATAGCCCTTACTTCAGACAAAACGGACATGCATAGCAACTCACATGATATTCAACAAAGAGTAGTTGATGGCGTCCCTAGGAACATGGTTATCGCACAACAAGCAACTTATAAGAGATAAAATGCATAAGTACATATTCAATACCACAATAGTTTTTAGGCTATTTGTCCCATGAGCTATATATTGCAAAGATAGGGGATAGAAATTTTAAAGGTAGCACTCAAGAAATTTACTTTGGAATGGCGGAGAAATACCATGTAGTAGGTAGGTATGGTGGACACAAGTGGCATAGTGTTTGGCTCAAGGATTTTGGATGCATGAGAAGTATTCCCTCTCGATACAAGGCTTAGGCTAGCAAGGCTATTTGAAACAAACACAAGTGTGAAGCGGTACAGCAAAACTCACATAAAAGACATATTGTAAGCATTATAAGACTCTATACCGTCTTCCTTGTTGTTCGACCCTTACTAGAAAATATCTAGACCTTAGAGAGACCAATTATGCAAACCAAATTTTAGCAAGCTCTATGTATTTCTTCATTAATAGGTGCAAAGTATATGATGCAAGAGCTTAAACATGAGCACAACAATTGCCAAGTATCACATTATTCAAAACATTCTACCAATTACCACATGTAGCATTTCCCGTTTCCAACCATATAACAATTTAACGAAGAAGATTGAACCATCGCCATGAATATTATGAGTAAAGCCTAAGGACATATTTGTCCATATGCAACAGCGGAGCGTGTCTCTCTCCCACACAATGAATGCTAGGATCCAACTTATTCAAACAAAAACAAAAACAAACAGACGCTCCAAGCAAAGTACATAAGATGTGATGGAATAAAAATATAGTTTCACTAGAGGAACCTGATAATGTTGTCGATGAAGAAGGGGATGCCTTGGGCATCCCCAAGCTTAGACGCTTGAGTCTTCTTGAAATATGCAGGGTGAACCACCGGGGCATCCCCAAGCTTAGAGCTTTCACTCTCCTTGATCATATTGTATCATCCTCCTCTCTTGATCCTTGAAAACTTCCTCCACACCAAACTTAAAACAACTCATTAGAGGGTTAGTGCACAATAAAAATTCACATGTTCAGAGGTGACATAATCATTCTTAACACTTCTGGACATTACACAAAGCTACTGAAAGTTAATTGAATAGAAAAATCCATCAAGCATAGCAAAACAGGCAATGCGAAATAAAAGGCAGAATCTGTCAAAACAGAACAGTCCGTAAAGACGAATTTCTAAGAGGCACCAGACTTGCTCAAATGAAAATGCTCAAATCGAATGAAAGTTGCGTACATATCTGTGGATTACTCACGTAAATTGGCATAATTTTCTGAGTTACCTACAGAGAATTAGGCCCAGAATCGTGACAGCAAGAAATCTGTTTCTGCGCAGTAATCCAAATCTAGTATGAACCTTACTATCAAAGACTTTACTTGGCACAAAAATGCAACAAAACTAAGATAAGGAGAGGTTGCTACAGTAGTAACAACTTCCAAGACTCAAATATAAAACAAAAGTGTGGTAGTAAAATCATGGGTTGTCTCCCATAAGCGCTTTTCTTTAACGCCTTTCAGCTAGGCGCAGAAAGTGTGTATCAAGTATTATCAAGAGACAAAGTATCAACATCATAATTTGTTCTAATGATAGAATCAAAAGGTAACTTCATTCTCTTTCTAGGTAAGTGTTCCATACCTTTCTTGAGAGGAAATTGATATTTAATATTACCTTTCTTCATATCAATGATAGCACCAACAGTTCAAGAAAAGGTCTTCCCAATATAATGGGACAAGATGCATTGCATTCAATATCCAAGACAACAAAATCAAAGGGGACAAGGTTATTATTAACCGTAATGCGAACATTATCAACTCTCCCCAAAGGTTTCTTTGTAGAATTATCAGCAAGATTAACATCCAAATAACAATTTTTCAATGGTGGCAAGTCAAGCATATTATGGATCTTTCTAGGCATAACGGAAATACTTGCACAAAGATCACATAAAGCATTACAATCAAAGTCATTGACCTTCATCTTAATGATGGGCTCCCAACCATCCTCTAACTTCCTAGGAATAGAAGCTTCACGATTTAATTTCTCTTCTCTAGCTTTTATGAGAGCATTTGTAATATGTTTTGTAAAGGCCAAATTTATAGCACTAGCATTAGGACTCTTAGCAAGTTTTTGTAAGAACTTTATAACTTCAGAGATGTGGCAATCATCAAAATCTAAACCATTATAATCTAAAGCAATGGGATCATTGTCCCCAATGTTGGAAAAAATTTCAGCAGTTTTATCACGAGCCAAATAGCTTTAGCAGTTTAGACGCTTTTTCACGCTTTGCATTAGAAGTGGAAACATTGCCAACACCAATTATTTTACCATTAATAGTAGGAGGTGCAGCAACATGTGGAGCATTAGCATTACTAGTGGTGGCAATAGTCCAAACTTCAGTTATATTATCTTCTTTAGCATTTTCTTCTCTTTCCCACCTAGCACCCAATTCGGCCATCAATCTTATATTCTCATTAATTCTAACTTGGATGGCATTTGCTGTAGCAAATGACTTAATATCATTATTTTCATTAGGCATAACTTTCGATTTCAAAAGATCAACATCAGCAGCAAGACTATCGACTTTAGAAGCAAGTATATCAATTTTCCCAAGCTTTTCTTGAACAGATTTGTTAAAAGCAGTTTGTGTACTAATAAATTCTTTAAGCATGGCTTCAATTCCAGGGGGTGTATTCCTATTATTGTTGTAAGAATTCCCATAAGAATTACCATAGCTGTTGCCATTATTATAAGGATATGGCCTAGAGTTGTTACTAGAATTGTTCCGATAAGCATTGTTGTTGAAATTATTATTTTTAATGAAGTTCACATCAACATGTTCTTCTTGAGCAACCAATGAAGCTAACGGAACATTATTAGGATCAATATTTGTCCTACCATTCACAAGCATAGACATAATAGCATCAATCTTATCACTCAAGGAGGAGGTTTCTTCGACAGAATTTACCTTCTTACCTTGTGGATCTCTTTCCGTGTGCCATTCAGAGTAATTAATCATCATATTATCAAGGAGCTTTGTTGCGTCGCCTAGAGTGATGGACATAAAGGTACCTCCAGCAGCTGAATCCAATAGGTTCCGCGAAAAAAATTCAGTCCTGCATAAAAGGTTTGGATGATCATCCAAGTAGTCAGTCCATGGGTTGGGAAATTTTTAACCAAAGATTTCATTCTTTCCCATGCTTGGGCAACATGCTCATTATCCAATTGTTTAAAATTCATTATGCTACTTCTCAAAGATATAATTTTAGCAGGAGGATAATATCTACCAATAAAAGCATCCTTGCATTTAGTCCATGAATCAATACTATTCTTAGGCAGAGATAGCAACCAATCTTTAGCTCTTCCTCTTAATGAGAAAGGAAACAATTTTAATTTTATAATGTCACCATCTACATCCTTATACTTTTGCATTTCACATAGTTCAACAAAATTATTAAGGTGGGCAGCAACATCATCAGAACTAACACCAGAAAATTGCTCTCGCATAACAAGATTCAGTAAAGCAGGTTTAATTTCAAAGAATTCTGATGTAGTAGCAGGTGGAGCAATAGGTGTGCATGAGAAATCATTATTATTTGTGGTTGTGAAGTCACACAACTAGCAGGTTCATCATTAAGAGCATGATTAAAATTTACTCCAAGGAGGGCCGTTCACGGTGGCACAAGTACCCCGCTAGCTCCCTCGACCTTCAGCAAAACTTAGTTATTACGATGAACTCTCAGACATGGAAAGCTATCAAGTCCAACTACACCTTCAACTATTTAAATAGAGTTTGTAGTACGGCACAAGCTTAAAGACAACAATCCACTACTAATTTTAACTTATTTATCCAGCAAGCCTTACCATCTAAATACCTCAAAACATTTGCAAAGAATCGAGTTATCAAAGCTCAATGTTCTACAAGTATTTTATTATACATTACCACATGCAACATTTCCCGTTTCCAACCATACAACAATTAACGAAGCAGTTTAACCTTCGCCATGAATATTATGAGTAAAGCCTAAGGACATATTTGTCCATATGCAACAGCGGAGTGTGTCTCTCTCCCACACAATGAATGCTAGGATCCAATTTATTCAACAAAACAAAAACAAAAACAAACCGACGCTCCAAGCAAAGTACATAAGATGTGATGGAATAAAGATATAGTTTCACTAGAGGAACCTGATAATGTTGTCGATGAAGAAGGGGATGCCTTGGGCATCCCCAAGCTTAGACGCTTGAGTCTTCTTGAAATATGCAGGGGTAAACCACCGGGCATCCCCAAGCTTAGAGCTTTCACTCTCCTTGATCATATTGTATCATCTCCCTCTCTTGATCCTTGAAAACTTCCTCCACACCAAACTCAAAACAACTCATTAGAGGGTTAGTGCACAATCAAAATTCACATGTTCAGAGGTGACATAATCATTCTTAACACTTCTGGACATTGCACAAAGCAACTGAAAGTTAATGGAATCGAAAAATCCATCAAGCATAGCAAAACAGGCAATGCGAAATAAAAGGCAGAATCTGTCAAAAATAGAACAGTCTGTAAAGACGAATTTCTAAGAGGCACCAGACTTGCTCAAATGAAAATGCTCAGATTTAATGAAAGTTGCGTACATATCTGTGGATCACTCACGTAAATTGGCATAATTTTCTGAGTTACCTACAGAGAATTAGGCCCAGATTCGTGACAGCAAGAAATTTGTTTCTGCGCAGTAATCCAAATCTAGTATGAACCTTACTATCAAAGACTTTACTTGGCACAACAATGCAACAAAACTAAGATAAGGAGAGGTTGCTACAGTAGTAACAACTTCCAAGACTCAAATATAAAATAAAAGTGCAGTAGTAAAATCAACACATGGGTTTTCTCCCAAGAAGTGCTTTCTTTATAGCCATTAAGATGGGCTCAGTAATTTTAATGGTGCACTCCCAAGAAATAAGAGTTGAAGCAAAAGAGAGCATCAAAAAGCAAATTCAAAACACATTTAAGTCTAACCCACTTCCTATGAAAAGGAATGTTGTAAATAAACAAGTTCATGAAGCATAATGCAACAAGCATAGAAAGACTAGACAAGCGCAACTTCAAGATTTTCAGCAAAAAGAGAGGTGTTTTAGTAACATGAAAGTTTCTACAACCATATTTTCCTCTCTCATAATAATATCCAGTAGCATCATGAGCAAACTCAACAATATAACTATCAAATGAAACATTCTTATCATGAGTCTCATGCATAAAATTATTACTCTCCACATAAGCATAATCAATTTTAGTAGTTGTAGTGGGAGCAAATTCAACAAAGTAGCTATCATTATTATTCTCATCATCAAATATAGGAGGCATATTGTAATCATAATCAAATTTATCCTCCATAACAGGCGGCACCAAAAGACCACTATCATTATAATCATCATAAATAGGAGGCAAAGTATCATCAAAGAAAATTTTCTCCTCAATGCTTGGGGGACTAAAAAGATCATGCTCATCAAAACTAGCTTCCCCAAGCTTAGATTCTTCCATAGCTTTAGAAATAATAGTGTTCATACTAATAACATTGCTACTAGCATGCAAATAAGGTTCAATAGGTTTTATAATTTTCTCATCAAACAATCCATGTCTTAACTCAGGAAATAGCTTCAAAAGCTCACTGTTACTTTCCATTATGCTTAACTAGTGAAATAAAAACACGCATGATATTAAGTAAAGTAAAACAAGTAACTAATTTTTTTGTGTTTTCGATATAATGCAGCAAACAAAGTAGTAAATAAAATAAAGCAAGACAAAAACAAAGTAAAGAGATTGGAAGTGGAGACTCCCCTTGCAGCGTGTCTTGATCTCCCCGGCAACGGCGCCAGAAAAAGAGCTTGATACGCGTACAACACGCGTCCGTTGGGAACCCCAAGAGGAAGGTGTGATGCGTACAGCGGCAAGTTTTCCCTCGGTAAGAAACCAAGGTTTATCGAACCAGTAGGAGCCAAGAAGCACGTTGAAGGTTGATGGCGGCGAAGTGTAGTGCGGCGCAACACCAGGGATTCCGGCGCCAACGTGGAACCTGCACAACACAACCAAATTACTTTGCCCCAACGTGACAGTGAGGTTGTCAATCTCACCGGCTTGCTGTAACAAAGGATTAGATGTATAGTGTGGATGATGATTGTTTGCAGAAAATAGTAGAACAAGTATTGCAGTAGATTGTATTAGATGTAAAAGAATGGTCTGGGGTCCACGGTTCACTAGTGGTGTCTCTCCCATAAGATAAATAGCATGTTGGGTGAACAAATTACAGTTGGGCAATTGACAAATAAAGAGGGCATGACCATGCACATACATGATATGATGAATATTGTGAGATTTAATTGGGCATTACGACAAAGTACATAGACCGCTATCTAGCATGCATCTATGCCTAAAAAGTCCACCTTCAGGTTATCATCCGAACCCCTTCCGGTATTAAGTTGCAAACAACAGACAATTGCATTAAATATGGTGCGTAATGTAATCAACAACTACATCCTTAGACATAGCATCGATGTTTTATCCCTAGTGGCAACAACACATCCACAACCTTAGAACTTTCTGTCACTGTCCCAGATTTAATGGAGGCATGAACCCACTATCGAGCATAAATACTCCCTCTTGGAGTTACAAGCAAAAACTTGGCCAGAGCCTCTACTAGTAACGGAGAGAATGCAAGATCATAAACAACACATAGATAATAGATTGATAATCAACATAGCATAGTATCTCTATTCATCGGATCCCAACAAACACAACATATAGTATTACAGATAGATGATCTTGATCATGTTAGGCAGCTCACAAGATCCAACAATGAAGCACAATTAGGAGAAGACGACCATCTAGCTACTGCTATGGACCCATAGTCCAGGGGAGAACTACTCACTCATCACTCCGGAGGCGACCATGGCGGTGAAGAGTCCTCCGGGAGATGATTCCTCTCTCCGGCAGGGTGCCGGAGGCGATCTTCTGAATCCCCCGAGATGGGATTGGCGGCGGCGGCGTCTCTGGAAGGTTTTCCGTATCGTGTCTCTCGGTACTGGAGTTATTATCGACGAAGGCTTAAGTAGGCGGAAAGGTAGGTTTAGGGGCGACGCGAGGGGCCCACACAGCAGGGCCGCGCGGCCAGGGGGTGGGCCGCGCCGCCCTGGCGTGTCGCCGCCTCGTCTCCCGAATTGGTTTATCCGACGGGGTTCTGGATGGTTCGTGGTAAAATAAGATCCTGGGCGTTGATTTCGTCCAATTCCGAGAATATTTCCTTACTAGGATTTCTGAAACCAAAACAGCAATGACAAAGAATCGGCTCTTCGGCATCTCGTTAATAGGTTAGTGCCGGAAAATGCATAAATATGACATAAAGTATGCATAAAACATGTAGGTATCATCAATAAAGTGGCATGGAACATAAGAAATTATTGATACGTTGGAGACGTATCAATTCCCCTCTCCGGCAGGGTGCCGGAGGCGATCTCCTGAATCCCCCGAGATGGGATTGGCGGCGGCGGTGTCTCTGGAAGGTTTTCCGTATCGTGGCTCTCGGTACTGGAGTTATTCTCGACGAAGGCTTAAGTAGGCGGAAGGGTAGGTCAGGGGGCGCCACGAGGGGCCCACACCACAGGTCGGCGCGGCCAGGGCTTGGGCCGCGCCGCCCTGGTGTGTGGCGGCCTCGTCGCCCCACTTCGTTTCCTCTCTGGACTTCTAGAAGCTTCGTGGAAAAATAAGATCCTGGGCGTTGATTTCGTCCAATTCCGAGAATATTTCTTTACTAGGATTTCTGAAACCAAAAACAGCAGAAAACAGCAACTGGCTCTTCGGCATCTCGTTAAGAGGTTAGTGCCGGAAAATGCATAAATATGACATAAAGTATGCATAAAACATGTAGGTATCATCAATAAAGTAGCATGGAACATAAGAAATTATCGATACGTTGGAGACGTATCAGCATCCCCAAGCTTAGTTCCTGCTCGTCCCGAGTAGGTAAACGATAAAAAAGATAATTTCTGAAGTGACATGCCATCATAATCTTGATCATACTATTGTAAGCACATGTAATGAATGCAGCGATAAAAAACAATGGTAAATGTAATGAGTAAACAATTGAATCATATAGCAAAGACTTTTCATGAATATTACTTTCAAGACAAGCATCAATAAGTCTTGCATAAGAGTTAACTCATAAAGCAATAAATTCATAGTAGAGGTATTGAAGCAACACGAAGGAAGATTAAGTTTCAGCGGTTGCTTTCAACTTGTAACATGTATATCTCATGGATATTGTCAACATAAAGTAATATAATAAGTGCAATATGCAAGTATGTAGGAATCAATGCACAGTTCACACAAGTGTTTGCTTCTTGAGATGGAGAGAAATAGGTGAACTGACTCAACATAAAAGTAGAAGAAAGGCCCTTCGCAGAGGGAAGCATTGATTGCTATATTTGTGCTAGAGCTTTGATTTTGAAAACAAGAAACAATTTTGTCAACGGTAGTAATAAAGCATATGCATCATGTAAATTATATCCTACAAGTTGCAAGCCTCATGCATAGTATACTAATAGTGCCCGCACCTTGTCCTAATTAGCTCGGATTACCTGGATTATCACCGCAATACATATGTTTTAACCAAGTGTCACAAAGGGGTACCTCTATGCCGCCTGTACAAAGGTCTAAGGAGAAAGCTCGCATTGGATTTCTCGCTTTTGATTATTCTCAACTTAGACATCCATACCGAGACAACATAGACAACAGATAATGGACTCCTCTTTAATGCATAAGCATTCAACAACAATTAATTTTCTCATATGAGATTGAGGATATTTGTCCAAAACTGAAACTTCCACCATGGATCATGGCTTTAGTTAGCGGCCCAATGTTCTTCTCTAACAGTATGCATGCTCAAACCATTCAACTCATGGTAAATAGCCCTTACTTCAGACAAAACGGACATGCATAGCAACTCACATGATATTCAACAAAGAGTAGTTGATGGCGTCCCTAGGAACATGGTTATCGCACAACAAGCAACTTATAAGAGATAAAATGCATAAGTACATATTCAATACCACAATAGTTTTTAGGCTATTTGTCCCATGAGCTATATATTGCAAAGATAGGGGATAGAAATTTTAAAGGTAGCACTCAAGCAATTTACTTTGGAATGGCGGAGAAATACCATGTAGTAGGTAGGTATGGTGGACACAAGTGGCATAGTGTTTGGCTCAAGGATTTTGGATGCATGAGAAGTATTCCCTCTCGATACAAGGCTTAGGCTAGCAAGGCTATTTGAAACAAACACAAGTGTGAAGCGGTACAGCAAAACTCACATAAAAGACATATTGTAAGCATTATAAGACTCTATACCGTCTTCCTTGTTGTTCGACCCTTACTAGAAAATATCTAGACCTTAGAGAGACCAATTATGCAAACCAAATTTTAGCAAGCTCTATGTATTTCTTCATTAATAGGTGCAAAGTATATGATGCAAGAGCTTAAACATGAGCACAACAATTGCCAAGTATCACATTATTCAAAACATTCTACCAATTACCACATGTAGCATTTCCCGTTTCCAACCATATAACAATTTAACGAAGAAGATTGAACCATCGCCATGAATATTATGAGTAAAGCCTAAGGACATATTTGTCCATATGCAACAGCGGAGCGTGTCTCTCTCCCACACAATGAATGCTAGGATCCAACTTATTCAAACAAAAACAAAAACAAACAGACGCTCCAAGCAAAGTACATAAGATGTGATGGAATAAAAATATAGTTTCACTAGAGGAACCTGATAATGTTGTCGATGAAGAAGGGGATGCCTTGGGCATCCCCAAGCTTAGACGCTTGAGTCTTCTTGAAATATGCAGGGTGAACCACCGGGGCATCCCCAAGCTTAGAGCTTTCACTCTCCTTGATCATATTGTATCATCCTCCTCTCTTGATCCTTGAAAACTTCCTCCACACCAAACTTAAAACAACTCATTAGAGGGTTAGTGCACAATAAAAATTCACATGTTCAGAGGTGACATAATCATTCTTAACACTTCTGGACATTACACAAAGCTACTGAAAGTTAATTGAATAGAAAAATCCATCAAGCATAGCAAAACAGGCAATGCGAAATAAAAGGCAGAATCTGTCAAAACAGAACAGTCCGTAAAGACGAATTTCTAAGAGGCACCAGACTTGCTCAAATGAAAATGCTCAAATCGAATGAAAGTTGCGTACATATCTGTGGATTACTCACGTAAATTGGCATAATTTTCTGAGTTACCTACAGAGAATTAGGCCCAGAATCGTGACAGCAAGAAATCTGTTTCTGCGCAGTAATCCAAATCTAGTATGAACCTTACTATCAAAGACTTTACTTGGCACAAAAATGCAACAAAACTAAGATAAGGAGAGGTTGCTACAGTAGTAACAACTTCCAAGACTCAAATATAAAACAAAAGTGTGGTAGTAAAATCATGGGTTGTCTCCTATAAGCGCTTTTCTTTAACGCCTTTCAGCTAGGCGCAGAAAGTGTGTATCAAGTATTATCAAGAGACAAAGTATCAACATCATAATTTGTTCTAATGATAGAATCAAAAGGTAACTTCATTCTCTTTCTAGGTAAGTGTTCCATACCTTTCTTGAGAGGAAATTGATATTTAATATTACCTTTCTTCATATCAATGATAGCACCAACAGTTCGAAGAAAAGGTCTTCCCAATATAATGGGACAAGATGCATTGCATTCAATATCCAAGACAACAAAATCAAAGGGGACAAGGTTATTATTAACCGTAATGCGAACATTATCAACTCTCCCCAAAGGTTTCTTTGTAGAATTATCAGCAAGATTAACATCCAAATAACAATTTTTCAATGGTGGCAAGTCAAGCATATTATGGATCTTTCTAGGCATAACGGAAATACTTGCACAAAGATCACATAAAGCATTACAATCAAAGTCATTGACCTTCATCTTAATGATGGGCTCCCAACCATCCTCTAACTTCCTAGGAATAGAAGCTTCACGATTTAATTTCTCTTCTCTAGCTTTTATGAGAGCATTTGTAATATGTTTTGTAAAGGCCAAATTTATAGCACTAGCATTAGGACTCTTAGCAAGTTTTTGTAAGAACTTTATAACTTCAGAGATGTGGCAATCATCAAAATCTAAACCATTATAATCTAAAGCAATGGGATCATTGTCCCCAATGTTGGAAAAAATTTCAGCAGTTTTATCACAGGCAGTTTCAGCAGTTTTAGCGGTTTCAGGCAGTTTTTCACGCTTTGCATTAGAAGTGGAAACATTGCCAACACCAATTATTTTACCATTAATAGTAGGAGGTGCAGCAACATGTGGAGCATTAGCATTACTAGTGGTGGCAATAGTCCAAACTTCAGTTATATTATCTTCTTTAGCATTTTCTTCTCTTTCCCACCTAGCACCCAATTCGCCATCAATCTTATATTCTCATTAATTCTAATCTTGGATGGCATTTGCTGTAGCAAATGACTTAATATCATTATTTTCATTAGGCATAACTTTCGATTTCAAAAGATCAACATCAGCAGCAAGACTATCGACTTTAGAAGCAAGTATATCAATTTTCCCAAGCTTTTCTTCAACAGATTTGTTAAAAGCAGTTTGTGTACTAATAAATTCTTTAAGCATGGCTTCAAGTCCAGGGGTGTATTCCTATTATTGTTGTAAGAATTCCCATAAGAATTACCATAGCTGTTGCCATTATTATAAGGATATGGCCTAGAGTTGTTACTAGAATTGTTCCGATAAGCATTGTTGTTGAAATTATTATTTTTAATGAAGTTCACATCAACATGTTCTTCTTGAGCAACCAATGAAGCTAACGGAACATTATTAGGATCAATATTTGTCCTACCATTCACAAGCATAGACATAATAGCATCAATCTTATCACTCAAGGAGGAGGTTTCTTCGACATAATTTACCTTCTTACCTTGTGGATCTCTTTCCGTGTGCCATTCAGAGTAATTAATCATCATATTATCAAGGAGCTTTGTTGCGTCGCCTAGAGTGATGGACATAAAGGTACCTCCAGCAGCTGAATCCAATAGGTTCCGCGAAAAAAATTCAGTCCTGCATAAAAGGTTTGGATGATCATCCAAGTAGTCAGTCCATGGGTTGGGAAATTTTTAACCAAAGATTTCATTCTTTCCCATGCTTGGGCAACATGCTCATTATCCAATTGTTTAAAATTCATTATGCTACTTCTCAAAGATATAATTTTAGCAGGAGGATAATATCTACCAATAAAAGCATCCTTGCATTTAGTCCATGAATCAATACTATTCTTAGGCAGAGATAGCAACCAATCTTTAGCTCTTCCTCTTAATGAGAAAGGAAACAATTTTAATTTTATAATGTCACCATCTACATCCTTATACTTTTGCATTTCACATAGTTCAACAAAATTATTAAGGTGGGCAGCAACATCATCAGAACTAACACCAGAAAATTGCTCTCGCATAACAAGATTCAGTAAAGCAGGTTTAATTTCAAAGAATTCTGATGTAGTAGCAGGTGGAGCAATAGGTGTGCATGAGAAATCATTATTATTTGTGGTTGTGAAGTCACACAACTAGCAGGTTCATCATTAAGAGCATGATTAAAATTTACTCCAAGGAGGGCCGTTCACGGTGGCACAAGTACCCCGCTAGCTCCCTCGACCTTCAGCAAAACTTAGTTATTACGATGAACTCTCAGACATGGAAAGCTATCAAGTCCAACTACACCTTCAACTATTTAAATAGAGTTTGTAGTACGGCACAAGCTTAAAGACAACAATCCACTACTAATTTTAACTTATTTATCCAGCAAGCCTTACCATCTAAATACCTCAAAACATTTGCAAAGAATCGAGTTATCAAAGCTCAATGTTCTACAAGTATTTTATTATACATTACCACATGCAACATTTCCCGTTTCCAACCATACAACAATTAACGAAGCAGTTTAACCTTCGCCATGAATATTATGAGTAAAGCCTAAGGACATATTTGTCCATATGCAACAGCGGAGTGTGTCTCTCTCCCACACAATGAATGCTAGGATCCAATTTATTCAACAAAACAAAAACAAAAACAAACCGACGCTCCAAGCAAAGTACATAAGATGTGATGGAATAAAGATATAGTTTCACTAGAGGAACCTGATAATGTTGTCGATGAAGAAGGGGATGCCTTGGGCATCCCCAAGCTTAGACGCTTGAGTCTTCTTGAAATATGCAGGGGTAAACCACCGGGGCATCCCCAAGCTTAGAGCTTTCACTCTCCTTGATCATATTGTATCATCTCCCTCTCTTGATCCTTGAAAACTTCCTCCACACCAAACTCAAAACAACTCATTAGAGGGTTAGTGCACAATCAAAATTCACATGTTCAGAGGTGACATAATCATTCTTAACACTTCTGGACATTGCACAAAGCAACTGAAAGTTAATGGAATCGAAAAATCCATCAAGCATAGCAAAACAGGCAATGCGAAATAAAAGGCAGAATCTGTCAAAAATAGAACAGTCTGTAAAGACGAATTTCTAAGAGGCACCAGACTTGCTCAAATGAAAATGCTCAGATTTAATGAAAGTTGCGTACATATCTGTGGATCACTCACGTAAATTGGCATAATTTTCTGAGTTACCTACAGAGAATTAGGCCCAGATTCGTGACAGCAAGAAATTTGTTTCTGCGCAGTAATCCAAATCTAGTATGAACCTTACTATCAAAGACTTTACTTGGCACAACAATGCAACAAAACTAAGATAAGGAGAGGTTGCTACAGTAGTAACAACTTCCAAGACTCAAATATAAAATAAAAGTGCAGTAGTAAAATCAACACATGGGTTTTCTCCCAAGAAGTGCTTTCTTTATAGCCATTAAGATGGGCTCAGTAATTTTAATGGTGCACTCCCAAGAAATAAGAGTTGAAGCAAAAGAGAGCATCAAAAAGCAAATTCAAAACACATTTAAGTCTAACCCACTTCCTATGAAAAGGAATGTTGTAAATAAACAAGTTCATGAAGCATAATGCAACAAGCATAGAAAGACTAGACAAGCGCAACTTCAAGATTTTCAGCAAAAAGAGAGGTGTTTTAGTAACATGAAAGTTTCTACAACCATATTTTCCTCTCTCATAATAATATCCAGTAGCATCATGAGCAAACTCAACAATATAACTATCAAATGAAACATTCTTATCATGAGTCTCATGCATAAAATTATTACTCTCCACATAAGCATAATCAATTTTAGTAGTTGTAGTGGGAGCAAATTCAACAAAGTAGCTATCATTATTATTCTCATCATCAAATATAGGAGGCATATTGTAATCATAATCAAATTTATCCTCCATAACAGGCGGCACCAAAAGACCACTATCATTATAATCATCATAAATAGGAGGCAAAGTATCATCAAAGAAAATTTTCTCCTCAATGCTTGGGGGACTAAAAAGATCATGCTCATCAAAACTAGCTTCCCCAAGCTTAGATTCTTCCATAGCTTTAGAAATAATAGTGTTCATACTAATAACATTGCTACTAGCATGCAAATAAGGTTCAATAGGTTTTATAATTTTCTCATCAAACAATCCATGTCTTAACTCAGGAAATAGCTTCAAAAGCTCACTGTTACTTTCCATTATGCTTAACTAGTGAAATAAAAACACGCATGATATTAAGTAAAGTAAAACAAGTAACTAATTTTTTTGTGTTTTCGATATAATGCAGCAAACAAAGTAGTAAATAAAATAAAGCAAGACAAAAACAAAGTAAAGAGATTGGAAGTGGAGACTCCCCTTGCAGCGTGTCTTGATCTCCCCGGCAACGGCGCCAGAAAAAGAGCTTGATACGCGTACAACACGCGTCCGTTGGGAACCCCAAGAGGAAGGTGTGATGCGTACAGCGGCAAGTTTTCCCTCGGTAAGAAACCAAGGTTTATCGAACCAGTAGGAGCCAAGAAGCACGTTGAAGGTTGATGGCGGCGAAGTGTAGTGCGGCGCAACACCAGGGATTCCGGCGCCAACGTGGAACCTGCACAACACAACCAAATTACTTTGCCCCAACGTGACAGTGAGGTTGTCAATCTCACCGGCTTGCTGTAACAAAGGATTAGATGTATAGTGTGGATGATGATTGTTTGCAGAAAATAGTAGAACAAGTATTGCAGTAGATTGTATTAGATGTAAAAGAATGGTCTGGGGTCCACGGTTCACTAGTGGTGTCTCTCCCATAAGATAAATAGCATGTTGGGTGAACAAATTACAGTTGGGCAATTGACAAATAAAGAGGGCATGACCATGCACATACATGATATGATGAATATTGTGAGATTTAATTGGGCATTACGACAAAGTACATAGACCGCTATCTAGCATGCATCTATGCCTAAAAAGTCCACCTTCAGGTTATCATCCGAACCCCTTCCGGTATTAAGTTGCAAACAACAGACAATTGCATTAAATATGGTGCGTAATGTAATCAACAACTACATCCTTAGACATAGCATCGATGTTTTATCCCTAGTGGCAACAACACATCCACAACCTTAGAACTTTCTGTCACTGTCCCAGATTTAATGGAGGCATGAACCCACTATCGAGCATAAATACTCCCTCTTGGAGTTACAAGCAAAAACTTGGCCAGAGCCTCTACTAGTAACGGAGAGAATGCAAGATCATAAACAACACATAGATAATAGATTGATAATCAACATAGCATAGTATCTCTATTCATCGGATCCCAACAAACACAACATATAGTATTACAGATAGATGATCTTGATCATGTTAGGCAGCTCACAAGATCCAACAATGAAGCACAATTAGGAGAAGACGACCATCTAGCTACTGCTATGGACCCATAGTCCAGGGGAGAACTACTCACTCATCACTCCGGAGGCGACCATGGCGGTGAAGAGTCCTCCGGGAGATGATTCCTCTCTCCGGCAGGGTGCCGGAGGCGATCTTCTGAATCCCCCGAGATGGGATTGGCGGCGGCGGCGTCTCTGGAAGGTTTTCCGTATCGTGTCTCTCGGTACTGGAGTTATTATCGACGAAGGCTTAAGTAGGCGGAAAGGTAGGTTTAGGGGCGACGCGAGGGGCCCACACAGCAGGGCCGCGCGGCCAGGGGGTGGGCCGCGCCGCCCTGGCGTGTCGCCGCCTCGTCGCCCCACTTCGTTTCTCCCCCGGTGTTCTGGAAGCTTCGTGGAAAAATAAGATCCTGGGCGTTGATTTCGTCCAATTCCGAGAATATTTCCTTACTAGGATTTCTGAAACCAAAAACAGCAGAAAACAAAGAATCGGCTCTTCGGCATCTCGTTAATAGGTTAGTGCCGGAAAATGCATAAATATGACATAAAGTATGCATAAAACATGTAGGTATCATCAATAAAGTGGCATGGAACATAAGAAATTATAGATACGTTGGAGACGTATCAATTCCCCTCCGGCAGTGGTGCCGGAGGCGATCTCCTGAATCCCCGAGATGGGATTGGCGGCGGCGGTGTCTCCGGAAGGTTTTCCGTATCGTGGCTCTCGGTACTGGAGTTATTCTCGACGAAGGCTTAAGTAGGCGGAAGGGTAGGTCGGGGGCGCCACGAGGGCCCACACCACAGGTCGGCGCGGCCAGGGCTTGGGCCGCGCCGCCCTGGTGTGTGGCGGCCTCGTCGCCCCACTTCGTTTCCTCTCTGGACTTCTAGAAGCTTCGTGGAAAAATAAGATCCTGGGCGTTGATTTCGTCCAATTCCGAGAATATTTCTTTACTAGGATTTCTGAAACCAAAAACAGCAGAAAACAAAGAATCGGCTCTTCGGCATCTCGTTAAGAGGTTAGTGCCGGAAAATGCATAAATATGACATAAAGTATGCATAAAACATGTAGGTATCATCAATAAAGTAGCATGGAACATAAGAAATTATCGATACGTTGGAGACGTATCAGCATCCCCAAGCTTAGTTCCTGCTCGTCCCGAGTAGGTAAACGATAAAAAAGATAATTTCTGAAGTGACATGCCATCATAATCTTGATCATACTATTGTAAGCACATGTAATGAATGCAGCGATAAAAAACAATGGTAAATGTAATGAGTAAACAATTGAATCATATAGCAAAGACTTTTCATGAATATTACTTTCAAGACAAGCATCAATAAGTCTTGCATAAGAGTTAACTCATAAAGCAATAAATTCATAGTAGAGGTATTGAAGCAACACGAAGGAAGATTAAGTTTCAGCGGTTGCTTTCAACTTGTAACATGTATATCTCATGGATATTGTCAACATAAAGTAATATAATAAGTGCAATATGCAAGTATGTAGGAATCAATGCACAGTTCACACAAGTGTTTGCTTCTTGAGATGGAGAGAAATAGGTGAACTGACTCAACATAAAAGTAGAAGAAAGGCCCTTCGCAGAGGGAAGCATTGATTGCTATATTTGTGCTAGAGCTTTGATTTTGAAAACAAGAAACAATTTTGTCAACGGTAGTAATAAAGCATATGCATCATGTAAATTATATCCTACAAGTTGCAAGCCTCATGCATAGTATACTAATAGTGCCCGCACCTTGTCCTAATTAGCTCGGATTACCTGGATTATCACCGCAATACATATGTTTTAACCAAGTGTCACAAAGGGGTACCTCTATGCCGCCTGTACAAAGGTCTAAGGAGAAAGCTCGCATTGGATTTCTCGCTTTTGATTATTCTCAACTTAGACATCCATACCGAGACAACATAGACAACGAGATAATGGACTCCTCTTTAATGCATAAGCATTCAACAACAATTAATTTTCTCATATGAGATTGAGGATATTTGTCCAAAACTGAAACTTCCACCATGGATCATGGCTTTAGTTAGCGGCCCAATGTTCTTCTCTAACAGTATGCATGCTCAAACCATTCAACTCATGGTAAATAGCCCTTACTTCAGACAAAACGGACATGCATAGCAACTCACATGATATTCAACAAAGAGTAGTTGATGGCGTCCCTAGGAACATGGTTATCGCACAACAAGCAACTTATAAGAGATAAAATGCATAAGTACATATTCAATACCACAATAGTTTTTAGGCTATTTGTCCCATGAGCTATATATTGCAAAGATAGGGGATAGAAATTTTAAAGGTAGCACTCAAGCAATTTACTTTGGAATGGCGGAGAAATACCATGTAGTAGGTAGGTATGGTGGACACAAGTGGCATAGTGTTTGGCTCAAGGATTTTGGATGCATGAGAAGTATTCCCTCTCGATACAAGGCTTAGGCTAGCAAGGCTATTTGAAACAAACACAAGTGTGAAGCGGTACAGCAAAACTCACATAAAAGACATATTGTAAGCATTATAAGACTCTATACCGTCTTCCTTGTTGTTCGACCCTTACTAGAAAATATCTAGACCTTAGAGAGACCAATTATGCAAACCAAATTTTAGCAAGCTCTATGTATTTCTTCATTAATAGGTGCAAAGTATATGATGCAAGAGCTTAAACATGAGCACAACAATTGCCAAGTATCACATTATTCAAAACATTCTACCAATTACCACATGTAGCATTTCCCGTTTCCAACCATATAACAATTTAACGAAGAAGATTGAACCATCGCCATGAATATTATGAGTAAAGCCTAAGGACATATTTGTCCATATGCAACAGCGGAGCGTGTCTCTCTCCCACACAATGAATGCTAGGATCCAACTTATTCAAACAAAAACAAAAACAAACAGACGCTCCAAGCAAAGTACATAAGATGTGATGGAATAAAAATATAGTTTCACTAGAGGAACCTGATAATGTTGTCGATGAAGAAGGGGATGCCTTGGGCATCCCCAAGCTTAGACGCTTGAGTCTTCTTGAAATATGCAGGGGTGAACCACCGGGGCATCCCCAAGCTTAGAGCTTTCACTCTCCTTGATCATATTGTATCATCCTCCTCTCTTGATCCTTGAAAACTTCCTCCACACCAAACTTAAAACAACTCATTAGAGGGTTAGTGCACAATAAAAATTCACATGTTCAGAGGTGACATAATCATTCTTAACACTTCTGGACATTACACAAAGCTACTGAAAGTTAATTGAATAGAAAAATCCATCAAGCATAGCAAAACAGGCAATGCGAAATAAAAGGCAGAATCTGTCAAAACAGAACAGTCCGTAAAGACGAATTTCTAAGAGGCACCAGACTTGCTCAAATGAAAATGCTCAAATCGAATGAAAGTTGCGTACATATCTGTGGATTACTCACGTAAATTGGCATAATTTTCTGAGTTACCTACAGAGAATTAGGCCCAGAATCGTGACAGCAAGAAATCTGTTTCTGCGCAGTAATCCAAATCTAGTATGAACCTTACTATCAAAGACTTTACTTGGCACAAAAATGCAACAAAACTAAGATAAGGAGAGGTTGCTACAGTAGTAACAACTTCCAAGACTCAAATATAAAACAAAAGTGTGGTAGTAAAATCATGGGTTGTCTCCTATAAGCGCTTTTCTTTAACGCCTTTCAGCTAGGCGCAGAAAGTGTGTATCAAGTATTATCAAGAGACAAAGTATCAACATCATAATTTGTTCTAATGATAGAATCAAAAGGTAACTTCATTCTCTTTCTAGGTAAGTGTTCCATACCTTTCTTGAGAGGAAATTGATATTTAATATTACCTTTCTTCATATCAATGATAGCACCAACAGTTCGAAGAAAAGGTCTTCCCAATATAATGGGACAAGATGCATTGCATTCAATATCCAAGACAACAAAATCAAAGGGGACAAGGTTATTATTAACCGTAATGCGAACATTATCAACTCTCCCCAAAGGTTTCTTTGTAGAATTATCAGCAAGATTAACATCCAAATAACAATTTTTCAATGGTGGCAAGTCAAGCATATTATGGATCTTTCTAGGCATAACGGAAATACTTGCACAAAGATCACATAAAGCATTACAATCAAAGTCATTGACCTTCATCTTAATGATGGGCTCCCAACCATCCTCTAACTTCCTAGGAATAGAAGCTTCACGATTTAATTTCTCTTCTCTAGCTTTTATGAGAGCATTTGTAATATGTTTTGTAAAGGCCAAATTTATAGCACTAGCATTAGGACTCTTAGCAAGTTTTTGTAAGAACTTTATAACTTCAGAGATGTGGCAATCATCAAAATCTAAACCATTATAATCTAAAGCAATGGGATCATTGTCCCCAATGTTGGAAAAAATTTCAGCAGTTTTATCACAGGCAGTTTCAGCAGTTTTAGCAGTTTCAGACAGTTTTTCACGCTTTGCATTAGAAGTGGAAACATTGCCAACACCAATTATTTTACCATTAATAGTAGGAGGTGCAGCAACATGTGGAGCATTAGCATTACTAGTGGTGGCAATAGTCCAAACTTCAGTTATATTATCTTCTTTAGCATTTTCTTCTCTTTCCCACCTAGCACCCAATTCGGCCATCAATCTTATATTCTCATTAATTCTAACTTGGATGGCGTTTGCTGTAGCAAATGACTTAATATCATTATTTTCATTAGGCATAACTTTCGATTTCAAAAGATCAACATCAGCAGCAAGACTATCGACTTTAGAAGCAAGTATATCAATTTTCCCAAGCTTTTCTTGAACAGATTTGTTAAAAGCAGTTTGTGTACTAATAAATTCTTTAAGCATGGCTTCAATTCCAGGGGGTGTATTCCTATTATTGTTGTAAGAATTCCCATAAGAATTACCATAGCTGTTGCCATTATTATAAGGATATGGCCTAGAGTTGTTACTAGAATTGTTCCGATAAGCATTGTTGTTGAAATTATTATTTTTAATGAAGTTCACATCAACATGTTCTTCTTGAGCAACCAATGAAGCTAACGGAACATTATTAGGATCAATATTTGTCCTACCATTCACAAGCATAGACATAATAGCATCAATCTTATCACTCAAGGAGGAGGTTTCTTCGACAGAATTTACCTTCTTACCTTGTGGATCTCTTTCCGTGTGCCATTCAGAGTAATTAATCATCATATTATCAAGGAGCTTTGTTGCGTCGCCTAGAGTGATGGACATAAAGGTACCTCCAGCAGCTGAATCCAATAGGTTCCGCGAAAAAAATTCAGTCCTGCATAAAAGGTTTGGATGATCATCCAAGTAGTCAGTCCATGGGTTGGGAAATTTTTAACCAAAGATTTCATTCTTTCCCATGCTTGGGCAACATGCTCATTATCCAATTGTTTAAAATTCATTATGCTACTTCTCAAAGATATAATTTTAGCAGGAGGATAATATCTACCAATAAAAGCATCCTTGCATTTAGTCCATGAATCAATACTATTCTTAGGCAGAGATAGCAACCAATCTTTAGCTCTTCCTCTTAATGAGAAAGGAAACAATTTTAATTTTATAATGTCACCATCTACATCCTTATACTTTTGCATTTCACATAGTTCAACAAAATTATTAAGGTGGGCAGCAACATCATCAGAACTAACACCAGAAAATTGCTCTCGCATAACAAGATTCAGTAAAGCAGGTTTAATTTCAAAGAATTCTGCTGTAGTAGCAGGTGGAGCAATAGGTGTGCATGAGAAATCATTATTATTTGTGGTTGTGAAGTCACACAACTTAGTATTTTCAGGAGTACCCATTTTAGCAATAGTAAATGAAATAAACTAGATAAAGTAAATGCAAGTAACTATTTTTTTGTGTTTTTAATATGAAGAACAAGACAGTAAATAAAGTAAAACTAGCAACTAATTTTTTTGTGTTTTGTTTTAGTGCAGCAAACAAAATACTAAATAAAATAAAGCAAGACAAAAACAAAGTAAAGAGATTGGAGGTGGAGACTCCCCTTGCAGCGTGTCTTGATCTCCCCGGCAACGGCGCCAGAAAACAGTCTTGATACGCGTACAGCACGCGACCGTTGGGAACCCTAAGAGGAAGGTGTGATGCGTACAGCGAAAAGTTTTCCCTCAGTAAGAAACCAAGGTTTATCGAACCAGTAGGAGCCAAGAAGCACGTTGAAGGTTGATGGCGGCGGAGTGTAGTGCGGTGCAACACCAGGGATTCCGGCGCTAACGTGGAACCTGCACAACACAACCAAAGTACTTTGTCCCAACGTAACAGTGAGGTTGTCAATCTCACCGGCTTGCTGTAACAAAGGATTAGATGTATAGTGTGGATGATGATTGTTTGCAGAAAACAGTAGAACGAGTATTGCAGTAGATTGTATTCGATGTTAAGAATGGACCGGGGTCCACAGTTCACTAGAGGCGTCTCTCCCATAAGAATAAGCATGTTGGGTGAACAAATTACAGCTGGGCAATTGACAAATAAAGAGGGCATGACCATGCACATACATGTTATGATGAGTATTGTGAGATTTAATTGGGCATTACGACAAAGTACATAGACCGCTATCCAGCATGCATCTATGCCTAAAAAGTCCACCTTCAGGTTATCATCCGAACCCCCTCCAGTATTAAGTTGCAAACAACAGACAATTGCATTAAGTATGGTGCGTAATGTAATCAACAAATACATCCTTAGACATAGCATTGATGTTTTATCCCTAGTGGCAACAGCACATCCACAACCTTAGAGGTTTCTGTCACTCCACCAGATTTAATGGAGACATGAACCCACTATCGAGCATAAATACTCCCTCTTGGAGTTACAAGCAAAAACTTGGCCAGAGCCTCTACTAGTAACGGAGAGCATGCAAGATCATAAACAACACATAGATAATAGATTGATAATCAACATAGCATAGTATTCATTTATTCATCGGATCCCAACAAACACAACATGTAGCATTACAGATAGATGATCTTGATCATGTTAGGCAGCTCACAAGATCCAACAATGATAGCACAATTAGGAGAAGACGACCATCTAGCTACTGCTATGGACCCATAGTCCAGGGGTGAACTACTCACACATCACTCCGGAGGCGACCATGGCGGTGAAGAGTCCTCCGGGAGATGATTCCCCTCTCCGGCAGGGTGCCGGAGGCGATCTCCTGAATCCCCCGAGATGGGATTGGCGGCGGCGGCGTCTCTGGAAGGTTTTCCGTATCGTGGCTCTCGGTACTGGAGTTATTCTCGACGAAGGCTTAAGTAGGCGGAAGGGTAGGTCAGGGGGCGCCACGAGGGGCCCACACCACAGGCCGGCGCAGCCAGGGCTTGGGCCGCGCCGCCCTGGTGTGTGGCGGCCTCGTCGCCCCACTTCGTTTCCTCTCCGGACTTTTGGAAGCTTCGTGGAAAAATAAGATCATGGGCGTTGATTTCGTCCAATTCCGAGAATATTTCTTTACTAGGATTTCTGAAACCAAAAACAGCAGAAAACAGCAACTGGCTCTTCGGTATCTCGTTAATAGGTTAGTGCCGGAAAATGCATAAATATGACATAAAGTATGCATAAAACATGTAGGTATCATCAATAAAGTAGCATGGAACATAAGAAATTATCGATACGTTGGAGACGTATCAAGCATGCAAGATCACAAATAACATATGACATGAATATATAATCGACCTCAACATAGTATACAATATTTATCGGATCCCAGCAAACACAACATGTAGGATTACATAAAGATGATCTTGATCATGTAGGGCAGCTCACAACATCTATACATGAAGCACAAATAGTAGAAGACAACCATCTAGCTACTGCTATGGACCCACAGTCCAGGGATGAACTACTAACGCATCACTTCGGAGGCGGGCGTGGCGATGTAGATGCCTCCGGTGATGATTTCCCCCTCCGGCAGGGTGCCGGGAAGAGCTTCGGAACCCCCCAAGATGGGTTCTGGGATGGCGGCTGCGAGGGAACTTTTCGTGGATGGCGGTGATACGCGTACAGCACGCGTCCGTTGGGAACCCCAAGAGGAAGGTGTGATGCGTACAGCGGGGTTTTCCCTCAGTAAGAAACCAAGGTTTATCGAACCAGTAGGAGCCAAGAAGCACGTTGAAGGTTGATGGCGGCGAGATGTAGTGCGGCGCAACACCAGGGATTCCGGCGCCAACGTGGAACCTGCACAACACAACCAAAGTACTTTGCCCCAACAAAATAGTGAGGTTGTCAATCTCACCGGCTTGCTGTAACAAAGGATTAGATGTATAGTGTCGATGATGATTGTTTGCAGAAAACAGTAGAACAAGTATTGCAGTAGATTGTATTCGATGTAAAAGAATGGACCGGGGTCCACAGTTTACTAGAGGTGTCTCTCCCATAAGATAAATAGCACGTTGGGTGAACAAATTATAGTTGGGCAATTGACAAATAGAGAGGGCATGACAATGCACATACATGATATGATGAGTATAGTGAGATTTAATTGGGCATTACGACAAAGTACATAGACCGCTATCCAGCATGCATCTATGCCTAAAAAGTCCACCTTCAGGTTATCATCCGAACTTCCAGTATTAAGTTGCAAACAATAGACAATTGCATTAAGTATGGTGCGTAATGTAATCAACAACTACATCCTCGGACATAGCATCGATGTTTTATCCCTAGTGGCAACACCACATCCACAACCTTAGAACTTTCTGTCACTGTCCCAGATTTAATGGAGGCATGAACCCACTATCGAGCATAAATACTCCCTCTTGGAGTTACTAGCAAAAACTTGGCCAGAGCCCCTACTAATAACGGAGAGCATGCAAGATCATAAACAACACATAGGTAATAGATTGATAATAAACATAACATAGTATTCTCTATCCATCGGATCCCAACAAACACAACATATAGCATTACAGATAGATGATCTTGATCATGTTAGGCAGCTCACAAGACCCGACAATGAAGCACAATTAGGAGAAGACGACCATCTAGCTACTGCTATGGACCCATAGTCCAGGGGTGAACTACTCACTCATCACTCCGGAGGCGACCATGGCGGTGAAGAGTCCTCCGGGAGATGATTCCCCTCTCCGGCAGGGTGCCGGAGGCGATCTCCTGAATCCCCCGAGATGGGATTGGCGGCGGCGGCGTCTCTGGAAGGTTTTCCGTATCGTGGCTCTCGGTACTGGGGGTTTCGCGATGAAGGCTATAAGTAGGCGGAGAAGATAGGTCAGGGGGCCACACGAGGGCCCCACACAACAGGCCGGCGCGGCCAAGGGCCAGGCCGCGCCGCCCTAGTGTTTGGCCACCTCGTGGCCCCACTTCGTGACTCCTTCGGTCTTCTGGAAGCTTCGTGTGAAAATAGGCCCCTGGGCGTTGATTTTGTCCAATTCCGAGAATATTTCCTTACTAGGATTTCTGAAACCAAAAACAGCAGAAAACAGCAACTGGCTCTTCGGCATCTCGTTAATAGGTTAGTGCCGGAAAATGCATAAATATGACATAAAGTATGCATAAAACATGTAGATATCATCAATAATGTGGCATGGAACATAAGAAATTATCGATACGTCGGAGACGTATCAGCATCCCCAAGCTTAGTTCCTGCTGACATGGGCATACCCTTCGGGTACCCATTATTAGTATACCTGGCTCGGCCCAATATGAAGAAGACCAAATATGGAGAAGGCCCAACAAGGCAACCCGAAGAAGTAGTCGACTAGGACTCTTGTAAAACCCTAGGCTGGTTGCATATATAAAGCTAGCCAGGGCACCCGAAATAGGGAGGACAATAGATAGACAGAATATAGACAACATAGCTCCGCTACGGCGGCACCCTGTAAACATACTTATGGCCTTATATTGGATTGCTAGCAGCACGTAGGGATCCTCCACCGAGGGGACCCGAAGCTGGGTACGTCGTGTGCCTAATCTCGCTCCCGGAATCTCCATCGTCGCTCTCTCCCGAAACCCAAGTCTACAATACGTAGGCATTGCCGAGGTATTCCCTCGTCAATTGGCGCCGTCTGTGGGAAATCGCGACGCTGGATTTTGTTATCCGGGCAAGATCCATCAAGTTCAACAATCCTGAAATTTTCGAGTTCATCAGCAATATCATCAAAGAAGAATCGGAAGATCGGAAACGCGAACGCGGCCGTGGCCGCGCCAGTAAGCCAGCTCCACATTAATTCGACTTTGTTCGGTCGGCTCGTAAGATTAGCGAAAAATCAAGTTTCTCCGTGTGCACCACCCCGCCGATCTTTACGTTGCAGACCAGTCACATCACGGCAAGGTGTACTGACTCATCACGGCAAGGTGCACTGACCAAAGAAGGCAACGTCAAAACAATCTAAGTTGTTGATCCCTGGAGATGTCTTGACCTGATCCGATCGGCCATATGAATCAGCAAACAGAAAAGAAAGCTTCGGGTGATATACGATTGCAAGTTTTTATGTCAGCAGGAAGGAAGCTTCAATCTGGAAAAGATTCAACAAGTCATCTTAGACGTTCAACCAGACGCTGCATATTCTTCGGGCTATCTCGATGGGCACACGAAAGATACAATGACGACTGATTTTCGTGCTTCAATACAATTTTAGATCGGAACAATCTCCGATTACTTCGCCGTGTACACAGTTGCATGCTCGGGGGTTCGCCCGCCGTAAACCCGACAACGCGCAATCGCCTCGCTCGGGGGCTCGCCCGCCGCGAACTCGAAGATTCACTCCTCTAGGCTGATTACTTCGGCTGAACGCAGCACGGTTCCACTTCATTGGCTGCGTCCGCTTCATCGACTTCGTCAGTCGGAGGACCTGCTCTCATGTCGGCTCCGCCCGATAAAAAAGCTAAGTGTTCCTCTTTCAAGAGTCGATTATTATTTACTTTCGTCACGCCGGAATACTCGGGGCTGCGCCATTACTTCGTTACCACAAATATACTCGGTTACTTGGTGAATTTCTTTTCTTCGGCTCTGGATATATTTTCTCCGGTTCAGTGGAATTATTTTCTTCGGCTCAGTGGAATTATTTTCTTCGGCTCAGTGGAATTATTTTCTTCGACTTAGTGGCTTTATCTTCTTCGACTCAGTGGATTTAATTTCTTCGGATTACTGGATTGGTTTTCTTTGGTTAATAATTGGTTCACTTATACAATATTACCCGATGTGTTTCCGGGTCAATGGACTCATCTTTTATGATTATTACTGGAACTATTTTCTTCGGGTCAATGGATTCATCCTCTATAATATCAACGGATTCATCTTCTATGGTTATTACTGGATTCTTCGGTTCAATGGATTAATCCTCTATGATATCGGCGGATTTCTCTTCAATATATGCTCTATATTTAATGGCGTTATCTTCAATATGGATTCATCTCAAATACTTCATCTTCGATTCATCTTCATGGACTCATATTATATTATTGACAATGGCTTCATCCTAAATGTCTTCACCTTATATGACGCCGCGACTACGTCAATTTCTTTCGACATCATGGCTAACACTCGGGGGCTCGACCATGATTTCGCCTTGGGTCGCAACTACGACACAGCATCTAAGTAACAATCATAATGTCACCCCAGCAGCGCTCGGGGGCTCGGCTATTTCTTCATCAACAATTTGGCGGCATCTATTATCGCTATTGGTGGTTTCTACTTCGGTTCGACTTCCTCTATGCACTCGAAGACTTCATCACGCGTCGACTCCATCGTACCCAATAAAGCTAAGTGTTCTTTTATTTTGTACAAAGTTGATTATCATTTACTTTCGTCGCACCGGACACTCGGGGGCTGCGCGGCATATATTCACTTTACATATCATCGAATCTGAGCATCTGACACCGCATGCGAAAAAAAAGAGAGTCAAGGAAAAGATAGAAAAAGTTTGTTTATTTGTGCAGGAGAAAGCAAAATTCAAAGTATATAAGTGGGAACCCGAAGAAATTGTCTACAGGGAGAACTCGACGAAATTGTCTTCAAGAAAGAACAGGACCCGAAAAAATTATCCTCAAAAAGGTCCCGAGAAATTATCCCTAAGGAGTACCCGACGAAATCAGGAACCCGACAAAATCAAAAGAGTACCCGACGAAATCTTCTTCAGGGAGGAACCCGACGAAATCTTGAGAGAACCCGACGAAATTTTATTCAAGGAGGTCCCGAATAATTATCTCCAAGGAGGTCTCGAAGAATTATGTTCATGGAGGTTTCGACAAATTATCTTCAAAGAGGTCCCGAAGAATTATGTTCAAGGAGGTCTCGAAGAATTATGTTCAAGGAGGTCTCGACAAATTATCTTCGTGGAGGTCTCGACAAATTATCTTCAAGGAGGTCCCGAAAAATTATCTTCAAAGAGGTCCCGAAAAATTGTCCTCAGGAAGGACCCGAAGAATTAGGGTGGACCCGAAGAATTAGGGAGGACCCGAAGAAATTTTCCTGAAGGAGGAACTCGACGAAGTTATCATCAAGGAGGAACCAAAAAAAAAAAAAAAAAAAGAGAAAAGTGGACAGACAAATCTTCGGGTCCATTGACTCGTCATTTGTTTTGAGCAAGAGCATCGGCGATGTGCCTGACGACAATATAGAAGAGTCCAATATATGCGGCTGTCTCATCACTCCCGAGAAAAATATAGAAGAACCCGCAAAATGGGTCATTGCATCAGCTGAACAAGGCACTCGACAATATATTCTCAGAGCGCCAAAGTCGCAAACAATCTCTGAATGCCGCAAAACTCTGCGAAGGTAAGACCCCAGGTCCGTCCTGTGTGGCGTGGCATCGCCAAAGACTGTGCTCTGCTACTTTTTTTCCACATCAACAGATGTGAAGAAATATCCCAGCGGACGCGCTGTGGACCCGATAAAACATGACTGGGACTCGACAGAATGGTAAGACCTTAAGCGGCACCTGTCGAGTTTACACCAGTATCCCGAGATCATGTCCGGGGACGTGATCTTGAAGTAGGTTTTTGCGGATTGCCACTAGAGCAGTTAACTAGTACCTGATCCGTCAGATGAACTAGCCCCAACTACCATTATCCCTGTACAATATAGATATGGATGTCAAATAAAAATAGCAACGGCCTGGAGTTGATAAAAAGAGGAGCTGCGCCCAGAAATATAGTCAAGATCTTTATCGAGTAGTACAACTTGAGCCTATGCCTAGGTGCAAGCACCTGCCCATAGGCTCGGGGGCTACTCTTATCGAGAGCATTGTTCACCCTCCCGATAAGATACAAGAAAGAGGAAAAGTTGTGGTGTCAATTAAAAGCAAGTTGAGCCTACACCCAAGTGCAAACACTTGGCTGTAGCCTCGGGGGCTACTCCCATCGGGAGCGCTGGTCGCGCGCCCAATAAATGTGAAAAGCTCAAGAAAGAATGACAATATAGCAGCATAAAAAGTTGAGCCTACAACCAAGCACCAGTCCTTGGCTGTAGCCTCGGGGGCTACTCCCATCGGGAGCGCTGGTCGCGCGCCCGATAGAAAAATAACTTCGACAACCTCTACGACAATCAAGGTTTGAAGACTCAACTCGATTCTACGACTCGAGTGGAGCCTACTCCCATCGGGACCACATGGATTTCATCAAGTCCTCCAGAAATATAGTTAAAGTTCTTCATCGAGTAGTACAACTTGAGTCTATGCTCAAGTGCAAGCACTTGTCCATAGACTCGGGGGCTACTCCTATCGGGAGCGCTGGTCGCGCACCCGATAATTTCGAGAAAACGTCGACATCATCTATGCTACACAAGATCTACGACATGGACCTCGCCTTGTATTTCTTCGACTTCGGAGATGGTTATGCTTGGAGTTTCTACGCAAGTCTTCGACTTCCCTATAAACTCGGGGGCTACTGACATGGGCATACCCTTCGGGTACCCATTATTAGTATACCTGGCTCGGCCCAATATGGAGAAGACCAAATATGGAGAAGGCCCAACAAGGCAACCCGAAGAAGTAGTCGACTAGGACTCTTGTAAAACCCTAGGCTGGTTGCATATATAAAGCTAGCCAGGGCACCCGAAATAGGGAGGACAATAGATAGACAGAATATAGACAACATAGCTCCGCTACGGCGGCACCCTGTAAACATACTTATGGCCTTATATTGGATTGCTAGCAGCACGTAGGGATCCTCCACCGAGGGGACCCGAAGCTGGGTACGTCGTGTGCCTAATCTCGCTCCAGGAATCTCCATCGTCGCTCTCTCCCGAAACCCAAGTCTACAATACGTAGGCATTGCCGAGGTATTCCCTCGTCACCTGTTCGTCCCGAGCAGGTAAACGATAACAAAGATAATTTCTCTAGTGACATGCCATCATAACCTTGATCATACTATTGTAAGCATATGTAATGAATGCAGCGATCAAAACAATGGTAAATGACATGAGTAAACAAATGAATCATAAAGCAAAGACTTTTCATGAATAGTACTTTCAAGACAAGCATCAATAAGTCTTGCATAAGAGTTAACTCATAAAGCAATAATTCAAAGTAGAGGTATCAAAGCAACACAAAGGAAGATTAAGTTTCACCGGTTGCTTTCAACTTATAACATGTATATCTCATGGATAGTTGTCAATGCAAAGTAATATAACAAGTGAAATATGCAAGTATGTAGGAATCAATGCACAGTTCACACAAGTGTTTGCTTCTTGAGGTGGAGAGAAATAGGTGAACTGACTCAACATAAAAAGTAAAAGAAAGGCCCTTCGCAGAGGGAAGCATTGATTGCTATATTTGTGCTAGAGCTTTGGTTTTGAAAACATAAAGAGAGCATAAAAGTAAAGTTTTGAGAGGTGTTTGTTGTTGTCAACGAATGGTAGTGGGCAGTCTAACCCCCTTGCCAGACAAACCTTCAAAGAGCGGCTCCCATGAATTATTTTTATTTTTGTGTGCCACTCCTTCCAACCTTTCTTTCACAAACCATGGCTAACCGAATCCTCGGGTGCCTGCCAACAATCTCATACCATGAAGGAGTGCCTCTTTATTTTAGTTTTATTATGATGAAACTCCTCCCCACCTTTGCTTTCTCAAGCCATGGCTAACCGAATCCTTCGGAAACCCATTGCCGTCCAACAATCACATACCATGGAGGAGTGTCTATTTAGGTTAATTAATTTGGGACTGGGAATCCCATTGCTAGCTCTTTTTGCAAATTTATTGGATAAGCGGATGAAGCCACTAGTCCATTGGTGAAAGTTGCCCAGCAAGATTGAAAGATAAACACCACATACTTCCTCATGAGCTATAAAACATTGACACAAATCAGAGGTGATAAATTTTGAATTTTTTAAAGGTAGCACTCAAGCAATTTACTTTGGAATGGTGGAGAAATACCATGTAGTAGGTAGGTATGGTGGACACAAGTGGCATAGTGGTTGGCTCAAGGATTTTGGATGCATGAGAAGTATTCCCTCTCGATACAAGGTTTAGGCTAGCAAGGTTATTTGAAACAAACACAAGGATGAAGCGGTGCAGCAAAACTCACATAAAAGACATATTGTAAACATTATAAGACTCTACACCGTCTTCCTTGTTGTTCAACCCAATACTAGAAATTATCTAGACCTTAGAGAGACCAATTATGCAAACCAAATTTTAGCAAGCTCTATGTATTTCTTCATTAATAGGTGCAAAGTATATGATGCAAGAGCTTAAACATGAGCACAACAATTGCCAAGTATCAAATTATTCAAGACATTTTACCAATTACTACATGTAGCATTTCCCTTTTCCAACCATATAACAATTTAACGAAGAAGATTCAACCTTCGCCATGAATACTATGAGTAAAGCCTAAGGACATATTTGTCCATATGCAACAGCGGAGCGTGTCTCTCTCCCATACAAAGAATGCTAGGATCCATTTTATTCAAACAAAAACAAAAACAAACCGACGCTCCAAGCAAAGTGCATAAGATGTGACAGAATAAAAATATAGTTTCACTAGAGGAACCTGATAATGTTGTCGATGAAGAAGGGGATGCCTTGGGCATCCCCAAGCTTAGACGCTTGAGTCTTCTTGATATATGCAGGGGTGAACCACCGGGGCATCCCCAAGCTTAGAGCTTTCACTCTCCTTGATCATATTGTATCATCTCCCTCTCTTGATCCTTGAAAACTTCCTCCACACCAAACTCAAAACAACTCATTAGAGGGTTAGTGCACAATTAAAATTTACATGTTCAGAGGTGACATAATCATTCTTAACACTTCTGTACATTGCACAAAGCTACTGAAAGTTAATGGAATCGAAAAATCCATCAAGCATAGCAAAACAGGCAATGCGAAATAAAAGGAGTAATCTGTCAAAGCAGAACAGTTCGTAAAGACGAATTTCAAAGAGGCACCAGACTTGCTCAAATGAAAATGCTAAAACTGAATGAAAGTTGCGTACATATCTGAGGATCACTCACGTAAATTGGCATAATTTTCTGAGTTACCTACAGAGAATTAGGCCCAGATTCGTGACAGCAAGAAATCTGTTTCTGTGCAGTAATCCAAATCTAGTATGAACCTTACTATCAACGACTTTACTTGGCACAACAATGCACAAAACTAAGATAAGGAGAGGTTGCTACAGTAGTAACAATTTCCAAGACTCAAATATAAAATAAAAGTGCAGTAGTAAAAACATGGGTTGTCTCCCATAAGCGATTTTCTTTAACGCCTTTCAGCTAGGCGCAGAAAGTGTGTATCAAGTGTTATCAAGAGATGATGCATCAACATTATGTTCACAATTTATCCCATTAGGTATCTTAGACGCTCCCTTATATATAGTGGTTTTAAGAGCTTTATCAATTTTAGGCCTATAATAATTTTTTGGTTTAGGCGCCTTAGAGACATACATGAACTTTTGCTCCTTACCCACATAAGCTTTCTCTCTAAACTTTATAGATGAAAAGGTTGAACCCAATGTTCCCATAGCCTCTTCAAGTTCACTAATCCTTTGGGTTTGATTATCATGAATAGCACAAGATTCTAAGATGGCAATTCTCTCATTAATTCCACCTAGAGATTTATCAAGTTTATCAGTGCTATCAAGTAATGCTCCCAAAGTAGTATCAATACTTGGAAGGTTTTGCTCTATGGTTTCCAACTTTTTCATGACATCTTCAAGAGAGGTTTCAATTTTAACTTCATTAACAGGTGGTATTCCAAATAGACTCTCAATAATGCAACTAGCTTCTAAAGCAGGAGTACCTAGGAAGTTACCTCCCGCGAGACAATCAAGAACATACCTATTCCAGCTAGAGATACCAACATAAAAATTCCTGAGTAGGATAATGGTGGAGTGTTTCTTAGTGCACCTATTATGGGCATAACTAATTCTATACCAAGCATCTTTTAAACATTCTCCCCCTTGTTGCTTAAACGAACGAACTTCAACTTCAGGATTACTCATTTTAGCAATAGTAGCAAACTAGATAAAGTAAATGCAAGTAACTAATTTTTTTGTGTTTTTGATATAGGGTGCAAAACAGTAAAGTAAAGCTAGCAACTAATTTTTTTGTATTTTGATATAATGCAGCAAACAAAGTAGTAAATAAAATAAAGCAAGACAAAAACAAAGTAAAGAGGTTGGAAGTGGAGACTCCTTGCGGCGTGTCTTGATCTCCCTGGCAACGGCGCCAGAAAATCTGCTTGGTACGCGTACAGCACGCGTCCGTTGGGAACCCCAAGAGGAAGGTGTGATGCGTACGAGGCAAGTTTTCCCTCAGTAAGAAACCAAGGTTTATCGAACCAGTAGGAGCCAAGAAGCACGTTGAAGGTTGATGGCGGCGAGATGTAGTGCGGCGCAACACCAGGGATTCCGGCGCCAACGTGGAACCTACACAACACAACCAAAGTACTTTGCCCCAACGAAACAGTGAGGTTGTCAATCTCACCGGCTTGCTGTAACAAAGGATTAGATGTATAGTGTGGATGATGATTGTTTGCAGAAAACAGTAGAACAAGTATTGCAGTAGATTGTATTCGATGTAAAAGAATGGACCGGGGTCCACAGTTCACTAGAGGTGTCTCTCCCATAAGATAAATAGCATGTTGGGTGAACAAATTACAGTTGGGCAATTGACAAATAGAGAGGGCATGACAATGCACATACATGATATGATGAGTATAGTGAGATTTAATTGGGCATTACGACAAAGTACATAGACCGCTATCCAGCATGCATCTATGCCTAAAAAGTCCACCTTCAGGTTATCATCCGAACTTCCAGTATTAAGTTGCAAACAACAGACAATTGCATTAAGTATGGTGCGTAATGTAATCAACAACTACATCCTCGGACATAGCATCGATGTTTTATCCCTAGTGGCAACAACACATCCACAACCTTAGATCTTTCTGTCACTGTCCCAGATTTAATGGAGGCATGAACCCACTATCGAGCATAAATACTCCCTCTTGGAGTTACTAGCAAAAACTTGGCCAGAGCCCCTACTAATAACGGAGAGCATGCAAGATCATAAACAACACATAGGTAATAGGTCGATAATCAACATAACATAGTATTCTCTATCCATCGGATCCCAACAAACACAACATATAGCATTACAGATAGATGATCTTGATCATGTTAGGCAGCTCACAAGACCCGACAATGAAGCACAATTAGGAGAAGACGACCATCTAGCTACTGCTATGGACCCATAGTCCAGGGGTGAACTACTCACTCATCACTCCGGAGGCGACCATGGCAGTGAAGAGTCCTCCGGGAGATGATTTCCCTCTCCGGCAGGGTGCCGGAGGCGATCTCCTGAATCCCCTGAGATGGGATTGGCGGCGGCGGCGTCTCTGGAAGGTTTTCCGTATCGTGGCTCTCGGTACTGGGGGTTTCGCGATGAAGGCTATAAGTAGGCGGAGGAGATAGGTCAGGGGGCCACACGAGGGGCCCACACAACAGGCCGGCGCAGCCAAGGGCCAGGCCGCGCCGCCCTAGTGTTTGGCCACCTCGTGGCCCCACTTCGTGACTCCTTCGGTCTTCTGGAAGCTTCGTGTGAAAATAGGCCCCTGGGCGTTGATTTTGTCCAATTCCGAGAATATTTCCTTACTAGGATTTCTGAAACCAAAAACAGCAGAAAACAACAATTGGCTCTTCGGCATCTCGTTAATAGGTTAGTGCCGGAAAATGCATAAATATGACATAAAGTATGCATAAAACATGTAGATATCATCAATAATGTGGCATGGAACATAAGAAATTATCGATACGTCGGAAACGTATCAGGCGGCTCGGGTGTCTGGGGTTTTCTTGAGATCGTGAATAAATAGGCGGAAGGGCGAGCGCGGTGGGGGCCAGGTGGGGGCCAGGTGGGGCCACACCACCCCTAGGCGTGGCCAGGACCTGGGCCACCCCTAGGGCTTGCCTGGCCGCCCTGCTACCCCCCTTCGACTCCCCTTTGGACTCTATCTTTGTTACGGAGAAATATTGATTTTGGCTTTTCTCCAGTACAATTCCGAGAATGTTTCCTGTACAACTTTCTGAAACCAAAAATAGAAGAAAATAAGAAACTAACACTGTTGCATCTTTGCTTGTGACGGTAAAGCACAGGTCCGTTGAGAACCCCAAGAGGAAGGTATGATGAGTACAACAGCGAGTTTTCCCTCAGTAAGAAACCAAGGTTATCGAACCAGTAGGAGATGAAAATCACGTGAAGGTTGTTGGTGAAGGAGTGTAGTGCGGCGCAACACCAGGGATTCCGGCGCCAACGTGGAACCTGCACAACACAATCAAACTACTTTGCCCCAACTTAACAGTGAGGTTGTCAATCTCACCGGCTTGCTGAAAACAAAGGATTAAACGTATGGTGTGGAAAATAATGTTTGCTTGCAGAAAACAAAAGAGAACATTGATTGCAGTAGGTTGTATTTCAGATGTAAAAGAATGGACCGGGGTCCATAGTTCACTAGCGGTGTCTCTCCAATAAGATAAATAACATGTTGGGTAAACAAATTACAGTTGGGCAATTGACAAATAGAGAGGGCATAACAATGCACATACATATCATGATGACTACTATGAGATTTACTTAGGGCATTAAGACAAAGAACATAGACCGCCATCTAGCATGCATCTATGCCTAAAAAGTCCACCTTCGGGTTAGCATCCGCACCCCTTCTATTATTAAGTTGCAAACAACAGACAATTGCATTAAGTACTGTGTGTAATGTAAACAATACAAATATCCTTAGACAAAGCATTGATGTTTTATCCCTAGTGGCAACAACACATCCACAACCTTAGAACTTTCTGACACTGTCCCAGATTCAATGGAGGCATGAACCCACTATCTAGCATAAATACCCCCTCTTGGAGTTACAAGTATCAACTTGGCCAGAGCCTCTACTAGCAACGGAGAGCATGCAAGATCATAAATGACACATATATGATAGATCAACAATCAACTTGACATAGTATTCCATATTCATCGGATCCCAACAAACACAACATGTAGCATTACAAATAGATGATCTTGATCATGATAGGCGGCTCACAAGATCTAAACATGATGGCATAATAGGAGAAGACAGCCATCTAGCTACTGCTATGGACCCATAGTCCAAGGATGAACTACTCACGCATCAGTTCGGAGGCGGGCATGGTGATGTAGAGCCCTCCAGTGATGATTCCCCTCTCCGGCAGGGTGCCGGAGGAGATCTTCTGAACCCCCCCCCCCCCCCCCCCGAGATGGGGTTGACGGTGGCGGCGTCTCTGGAATTGTTCTCGTATTTTGGCTCTCAGTCCTAGGGTTTTCGGGGACGAAGGAATAAATAGGCGAAGGGGCAGCGTCGGGGGAGCCAGGGGGGCTCCCTCCCCACATGGCGTCGCGGGGGGCCCCACTGCCGCGCCGCCCTATGGTGTAGGCCCCCTGCTGGCCTTCCTTGACTCTTCTTCGAACTTCTCGAACACTCCGTGGAAAATAGGGCCGTGGGCTTTTGTTTCGTCCAATTCCGAGAATATTTGTAAACTAACTTTTCTGAAATCAAAAACAGCAGAAAACAGGAACTGGCACTGTGGCATCTTGTTAATAGGTTAGTCCCAGAAAATGCATAAAAACATTATAAAGTGTGAATAAAACATGTAGGTATTGTCATAAAACTAGCATGGAACATAAAAAATTATAGATACGTTGGAGACGTATCAAGCATCCCCAAGCTTAGTTCCTACTCGCCCTCGAGTAGGTAAACGATAAAAAGAATAATTTCTGAAGTGACATGCTACCAACATGATCTTGATCAATACTATTGTAAAGCATATGAGATGAATGAAGTGACTCAAAGTAATGGTGTATAGTTTGCTAACAAAAAGATAATGACTAAACAACTGAATCATATAGCAAAAACTTTTCATGAATAGTACTTTCAAGACAAGCATCAAAAAGTCTTGCATAAGAGTTAACTCATAAAGCAATAGATTCTTAATAAAAGGTTTTGAAGCAACACAAAGGAAGATTTGAGTTTCAGCAATTGCCTTCAACTTTCAACATGTATATCTCATGGATAATTGTCAACACAAAGTAATATGATGAGTGCAAGAAGCAAGCATGTAAGAATCAATGCACACAGTTGACACAAGTGTTTGCTTCTAAGATAGAAAGAAGTAGGTAAACTGACTCAACATAAAGTAAAAGAAAGGCCCTTCGCAGAGGGAAGCAGGGATTAAATCATGTGCTAGAGCTTTTCAAGTTTTGAAATCATAAAGAGAGCATAAAAATAAAGTTTTGAGAGGTGTTTGTTGTTGTCAACGAATGGTAGTGGGCACTCTAACCCCCTTGTCAAACATAGTTTCAAAGAGCGGATCCCATGAAGGACATTATCTCTACCAGCAAGGTAGATCATCCCTCTTATCTTTTTTTACACATGTATTTTAGTTTTATTTATAGATGACACTCATCCCAACCTTTTGCTCTCCCAATCCATGACTAACCGAATCCTCGGGTGCCTTCCAATATTTCACATACCATGGAGGAGTGTCTATTGCAAAATTAAGTTGCTTACTGATAAATCAGGGCAAAACATGTGAAGAGAATTATTAATGAAAGTTAATTAATTGGGGCTGGGCACCCCGTTGCCAGCTCTTTTTGCAAAATTATTGGATAAGCGGATGTATATGCCACTAGTCCATTGGTGAAAGTCTGCCCAACAAGATTGAAAGATAAAACACCACATACTTCCTCATGAGCTATAAAACATTGACACAAATAAGGAGTAATAAAATTTTGAATTGTTTAAAGGTAGCACATGAAGTATTTACTTGGAATGGTAGAAAAATACCACATAGTAGGTAGTTATGGTGGACACAAATGGCATAGGTTTTGGCTCAACGTTTTGGATGCACGAGAAGCATTCCCTCTCAGTACAAGGCTTTGGCTAGCAAGGTTGTTTGAAGCAAACACAAGTATAAACCGGTACAACAAAATTTACATAAGAACATATTGCAAGCATTATAAGACTCTACACTGTCTTCCTTGTTGCTCAAACACTTTTGCCAGAAAATATCTAGACCTTAGAGAGACCAATCATGCAAACCAAATTTCAACAAGCTCTATGGTAGTTCTCCACTAATAGGTTTAAACTACATGATGCAAGAGCTTAAACATGATTTACTTGAGAGCTCAAAACAATTGCCAAGTATCAAATTATTCAAGACAATATACAATTACCACATGAAGCATTTTCTGTTTCCAACCAAATAGCAATAAATGCAGCGGCCTTCAGCTTTTGCCATGAACATGAAAAATAAAACGAAGAACACCAGTGTTCAAATGAAAAAGCGGAGCGTGTCTCTCTCCCACACAAGCATGTTAGGATCCAATTTATTCAGAGAATGAAAATAATAAAATGAAAATAAAAGCACACAGGCGCTCCAAATAAAGCACATAAGATGTGACGGAATTAAAATATAGTTTCACTAGAGGTGACCTGATAAGTTATTGATGAAGAAGGGGATGCCTTGGGCATCCCCAAGCTTAGAGGCTTGAGTCTTCTCAAAATATGCAGGGATGAACCACGGGGGCATCCCCAAGCTTAGACTTTTCACTCTTCTTGATCATATTATATCATCCTCCTCTCTTGATTCTTGAAAACTTCCTTCACACCAAACTCAAAGCAATCTCATTAGAGGGTCAGTGCATAATCAAAAATTCACATGTTCAACAAGGACACAATCATTCCCAACACTTCTGGACATTACCCAAGGTTACTGAAATTTAATGGAGCAAAGAAACCCACTCAAACACAATAAAAGAGGCAATGCGAAATAAAAGGCAGAATCTGTCAAAACAGAACAGTCCGTAAAGACGAATTTTTTCGAGGCACTTAACATGCTCAGATGGAAAATCTCCAGTTGAATGAAAGTTGCGTACATATCTGAGGATTACTCATGAATTTTTTCAAGATTTTTATATTTTCCTACAGAGAGAAAAACTCAAAACCGTGACAGCTAAAAATCTGTTTCTGCGCAGAAATCCAAATTTAGTATCAACTTTCTATCAAAGACTTTACTTGGCACAACAATGCAATAAAATAAAGATACAAAGGTATTGCTACAGTAGTAACAAGCACCTTGACTCAAATATAAAACAAAAATTGCATAAATAAAATAATGGGTTGTCTCCCATAAGCGCTTTTCTTTAACGCCTTTCAGCTAGGCGCAGAAAGTGAAAATCAAGTAACATTAAGAGAAGAAGCTGTTGCGGTCAAAACCCACCGGCGGGCAGCGACGGGCAACACAGTAGAGCCGGGAACAACTTAGGGCTGCGGCTGGCCCTGGTCCCTCCGAGCGACGGCCCGCAAAGCCTCTGGTACACACGTCCGATGCTGATGCAAGGGCGTGCCACCTGACCTATACCTGGTCAGGAAGGTGATGGAGATGCCTCGCTTAGTTTCCTGCATGGCATACACGTAAACATTAAATACAAGCCTCGATCGGCTCTCAGGTTATCCTGTGAATCGGCTCAAGGAGCCGATCCACCCATGATTCGTACGAGGTGCACGAATATATGGTGGTCCTGCTTGATCAAGATAAAGCTAAAACGATCTACGACGATTTAGGGTTTTCACCGCATAATCGGATCATCCTACTCACGATTGGGCCTCGCGGCCACGCACGGTGATTGTAAGCCGATCCTAGACAAGGCCTAAAAACCAACACGAGGTTGATCCCCGGAACATCCTGTCTAGGACTAGCAAACGACACCCTACGTGCCGCTGGATCCTCCAACCCTTTGTAAGGCCTAACTATTGCAGATATTAAACTAATCCTTGAAGAACAAGGAGCAACCGTAACGGATCGGATCTACTAAATAATGATCAAGCGGGGTGCCGCCCCTACACCTAAGATAGGTGTAAGGGCGGCTAGATATGCAAGGGTTGCACTACGACAGCATATGATACGAAGGACAATGCTAACCCTAACACATCTAAGATAACTACGTTGCTCGCCATCAAAAAGGCTTCAGTACGAGCAACGCATGAACAACGAGCATAAGCTTGTGCTGCCTAGATCGCAAGATGCGATCTAGGCAGCATGATGCTTACCGGTAGAAACCCTCGAGACGAAGGAGTTGGCGATGCGCCGAGATTGATTTGTGGTTGAACGTTGGTTGTTGTTTATTCCATAAACCCTAGATACATATTTATAGTCCAGGGGACTTTCTAACGTGGGAATAATCCCCACCGTGCACGAGACAAACTCTAGCTAATCGATACGTATCCTACTATATTACAGATACACGGGCCAACTAGCCCAAACTTTGCATAACAGGCCGATTCATGTATTTCTTCCATGTATATTCTTCAAATCCAATCTTGATCGCGGCCCACCTCTAACTCGGTCAAACTCTGGTGATAACACATGCCCCCCTGGTTTTAGAATTGGTAATTCCAAAATCACTCTGCTTTTTCTTCGTCGGGTCATGTCGTGGCAGAACCGTCGCAGTATCCTTCATCATGATGCCTTGCCTTCTCAACTTCTCCGCGTGACCTGGCAGTTTTTTTTCTTTTTTCTTTTAGGCACCACTTCCTCGGAAACTGCTGTGGCATTGAATTTCCACTATATCCCCTTTTATTTAACCGCTCCGAACAGTTTACTTCCGCATCCCCTTCACATTAGCACTCCAAAAGCCCTCCTGCGCCACCATGTCTTCTTCCTCCTCTGCCTCATCGGATCTTTCTACCCAGTCTTCCTCTTCCCGCGAGCCGACGCCGGAGCCGAACCCGGCGAAGGTCCACGCAGCCAACACCCGCCGCGCCATCGAGGCCGGGGAGGAGCCCAACCATGACTTCTCCGTCTGGTCTGAGGACGACAAGTCCTTGACCGACGGGGAAAGCGACCTCCGCTTCCTCGCCGACGGGGAAACGGAGGAGGAGAGCGACGACGATCGCTTCTCCTGCGACTTCACCTCTTCCGAGGAGGAGGAAGAGGAGAAGGAAGAAGAGGAGGAGGAGGAGGAAGACACTTCCTCCGACGAGCCGCCGGCCAAACGGTTCTGCCCCTGGCCGGGGAACCTCAGCGACTTTGACAGCGACGACGACGACGCTGACGAGGAGGATGAGGACAATGAGGGCCCGGTCGGTGGCCACTGGAGCAGCGACGACGAGCCCGCCGGGAGTAGCGCCGACAGCGGCGACGACGGCGACGACGAGGGCAACGACGGCCCGTAGATAGGACCTTTAGTATAGGACCAGTAGTAGTAGATGGGGCAATGTATCCCCTAGTACTTCCTTTTGAGAGCAATCAGCTCTTTATGTAAGAAATCTTGCCTATCAATGAAGAACTTCTCCCAATTTGATTTTGCCGATTTCCTTTGAGCTTAATTTAGCCGATTTCCTCTCATACTGATCTTGCCGATTTGTCCCCTTAGCCAATGCGTAATGAGCCGATAGCAACGCATCGGTCCTTTTAAAATTCACCCTTCTATTCTTCAACTGATGATTTTGAGATCTGGTGGATAATGTAGAGTCTTCAGGAAAGCCTTTGAATTCTTCCAACCAAACCTAATGGTCTTCTTCAAACACTCATCATTTTGTGAAGAAGGTTGCGATGAAAGATCAGCCGATGGTACCCCAATCGGCTCCTAAGCAGAGCATTTACCAGGCCTGCTGCCCCCCGAGCCTTACTCGAGGTGAGAATGTCAGTGAGGATGCACCAAAGCCGATCACCTTTCTTCCTTCGAAAGCCGATATACCTCTTCTGTCAACACTGCTGAACTAGCACCAAGGGCTGAAAATCCTCGACAAGAAAGTTCAGGAACCCGAATCGGCTCAAGGCAGCTGAAGAAGCTCTCATTGTTCCTCTCCCTCGAAGAAGCAGAAGGTCCCACAGCTGAACTGGACTTGGCGGAGAAACTTGGTGAAGATCCGGTAGACCTTGTATAATTGCACTAGAGTCGATGGCTGCGCATCGGCTGTAAAAAATTTTTTTTACTGGCCGATTTTTCCTATCGGCCCCAATATTTTACTGCACACATACTGCACACATGTTCTCCTGTACATGTTCACATATTCATCGTGTTCAGGTGCCCCCCGAGCCGAATCTGTCAGGGAACGGCAGATATCGGCTCTGTAATTTGTACGCCGGCTCCAGTAGGATCAATGTCGAACACAAGCAGAACATGTGGTGAGGATAATTTTGGCCGATTGCTGGAATCGGCCTCCATACTGATTGAAGCGCTCAATGAAGGCTCTGTAATGTTCCTTCATAGATCGTTGGGGCCGATCCAAAGGATCGGCCTCGCCACGTTTCTCATTGATTTGTTCTTGCTACTCGGTTAGGCCAGTGGATAAGACCAGCCTAACCCTGCCCTTCGTCACGTCGATGCGCTCACAGTCGTCCAAATTGATACCTGAGAGTGGCTCTTGGCCTGCTGCTTCCCACGCGTTCATGCCAGCCGTTGAAATTTCGGCTGAGTCATCGGCCTGGACGACCTCTACCTCATCTCCATCCCACTGTATTATGCATTGGTGCATCGTGGAGGGAATGCAACAGTTGGCGTGAATCCAATCTCTTCCTAGCAGAACAGCATAGGTGCTCTTGCTATCGACGATGAAGAACGTCGTAGGGATAGTTTTCCTTCCTACGGTCAGATCCACGTTTAGGACACCTTGTGCGTCAGATGCTTGGCCATTGAAATCACTCAATGTTACGTTGGTCTTGATCAGATCCGAGCTAGAGCGTCCCAACCGACGTAGCATAGAGTATGGCATAATGTTGACTGCCGCTCCGGTGTCCACCAGCATCTTATTGACAGGCCTCCCATCGATGTAACCTCGCAAGTACAGGGCCTTCAGATGTCTGTAACTTCTTTCTCGTGGCTTCTCAAAGATAACCGGCCGTGGGCCGCAGTCAAGTTGTGCCACAGGTGCCTCGTCTAATCCTGGAGCACTGAACTCCGAAGGGAGGATGAACACCATGTTTGTGCCAGCCGATGTTTCATCATCGGCTTTCCTTTGCTTGGGGCGACACTCCATTTTCCGTGGACGACCCTCTTCATCCAGGGTTTGCTGAACTTTCGCAGCCAGATCAGGTCGCGCCTTCCTTAGCGTATGCAAGTATAACCTTTCGGCTTCCTCCAAGCCGCGCAATCGCTGAACCCTGCGCTTTTGGGAACGGCTGAGCCCGTCAGGGCACCACCTTGGCCGGTGGTACCTGTCTTCTTCTTCTCCCTCATCCTCTGAATCCTCGAGATCTTCCAACTGAGGGGACTCCACGCGTTCACTTGGTGTTGGGAGAGGTCCTGGACGCTTGAACACGGACACGTTGGCTGCCTCCTTCTTCTTCTGGTTGCATTCTGGGCAATTGCTGATTGTGGGCAATCGGCTCATTCCTGAATCCCAGCAGTGTCTGAAGAAGGGTCAGTCCCAGTGCCTATCGTTGTCGTCCTGCTCCCTTGATTTTCCTTTGGCACGGTGCTCGTGCTCCTCCTCATCGCGATCATGCCGACGATGTCTTTTGGCTTCCCTAGCCAGACGATCTCTTTCGTCCTCATCACTGGATCGTCGGCGTTGGTCATACTGACTCACATACTTGTTGAGGAGGTGATCAGAGAGGGGTTGCTGATATCTTATGTTCTTCACTTCTCCCTCTGTGACATAGCGCTTGCCATCATGACGGAGCCGATCGCGTGGAGCGGCCTCCTCTGTGTCCTTGCTATGAGAGCAGCTGCCCTCGTCTCCATCCTTGCCAGCGTGGTGTCCAAGTCCTACCATGTTGATGCTGAACGAGGATCCTGGCTGGCAACCTTCAGGGTAAGTGCATTCCACCATGTTAACGGCGGGGAAGGGTTGGGTGTCGACCTTCATGGCGTACTGGTTGAATATCAGACGTCCTTGTTCTATCGCCATTTGGATCTGCTGACGCCACACCCTGCAGTCGTTGGTGGCATGGGAGAGCGAGTTATGCCATTTGCAGTATGGCTTTCCGTTCAGCTCCTGTACCGTGGGGAATTTGAGACCTTCGGGTATCTTCAACTGCTTCTCCTTGAGCAGGAGGTCGAAAATTTGCTCAGTTTTGGTCACATCAAAATCAAAACCCCTGGGCGGACCTGGTGGCTTAACCCATTTGCAGGACACGGGGGTTGCCCCCCGAGTCCAATCAGACACTGCTACCTCTTGATCTCCCGCAGAAACTTCGTCTTCCTCTGCCTCGACCAGGACTACTGCACGCTTGAATTTGTCCTGGTACAAGTCCGGGTGGCGTTGTTCATATGCCGACAGTTTCTGAACCATGTGCGCCAGTGAGGGGTAGTCTGCTTGGGAGGCCATGTCCTTGAGCGGTGCTGCAAGGCCCGCTACTGCCAACTCGACTGCTTCCTTTTCAGTCACACAAACCGAATAACATCGGTTCCTAAGATTCCTGAAGCGCTGGATGTATTCTGTCACAGTTTGTCCACGCTTCTGACGTATTTGTGCTAGATCGGCAAGGCCAAACTCGGAAGCCTCTGAGTGGTACTGCGTATGGAACTGTTCTTCCAACTGCTTCCAAGTCCGGATCGAGTCTGGTGGCAACGAGGTGTACCACCCGAAAGCCGATCCCGTGAGGGACTGTGAGAAGAACCTCACGCGTAGTGGATCCGACACTGAGGCCGTTCCTAGCTGTGCCAAATATCGGCTCACATGCTCGATGGAGCTGGAACCATCTGATCCACTGAATTTGGAGAAATCAGGGAGCCGATATTTAGGTGGCAGCGGGATCAACTCGTACTCGTCAGGGTACGGCTTGGAATAGCCGATTGCCCTCCTTTTCGGCACCATGCCGAACTGGTCTCTCAGTATGGTACTGATCTGATCCGCTGTGCTGGCTGCAGGAGTTGAACTCTGAAGATTCGCCGGGGTGGCGTACTTAGCCAGCCATGCTTGCTTTTCCAGCTCCGAGCCAACTGCAGGAGCTGAGCTCTGGAGGTTCGTCGGGGTGGCATATTTAGTTAGCCACGTCTGCTTCTCAAGATCTGTTGCTGACGTTCCTCTTGCTTTCCCAGAAGCCCCTGCTGTCGCGGCCTGGTTTGTGAGCGCCCAGTTACCACAGTCTGGCACGTATGTGCACATGTACCCGTGAGGATCTCCTTAGGCGCCTCATGCAAGAATTGGCAGTCACTAGGGTCACCACCGATCTTGTAGACGACGAATGCCGGTGAATTCGGCACTTCTGGTGCTGCCAACGCAAATGGCAGCGGTGGACGGGACTGGAGTGGCATCTCTCCTTGGTGTGTCCCGAGAGCTGGTCCTGACGGAGAGTACTGGTGTCTCATGATCTCCTGGATCACCCGGAGAGCGACACGCTCCAAAGTGTTCACCAGGTTCTCAGAGTGGCGGTGCAGCGAGTGAGCCACCAAGTAGTTGATCTCCTGACGTAGGGACCTGGTGCGTTCTTCTGACGGGGCAGAGAGGTCCATCCCATCGAGTGCACCATCAGGCGAGAACCCCTTCCACCTGATGCCATGTGAACGGGTTCTGTGAAAAGAGCCGATGAGGTCGGCTTCGAGGATGGCTTTGACCTCATCATACTTCTTCTTGAGCTCGTCGGTCAGATCCTCGTACGTGACTGGAGTGCCGTCCGCCATCTCAGATGTAGATGGTGATGTGGTTGATGACGAAGCTTGTCCCACCGGGCGTGCCAGAATGTGTTGCGGTCAAAACCCACCGGCGGGCAGCGATGGGCAACACAGTAGAGCCGGGAACAACTTAGGGCTGCGGCTGGCCCTGGTCCCTCCGAGCGACGTCCCACAAAGCCTCTGGTACACACGTCCGATGCTGATGCAAGGGCGTGCCACCTGACCTATACCTGGTCAGGAAGGTGATGGAGATGCCTCGCTTAGTTTCCTGCATGGCATACACGTAAACATTAAATACGAGCCTCGATCGGCTCTCAGGTTATCCTGTGAATCGGCTCAAGGAGCCGATCCACCCATGATTCGTACGAGGTGCACGAATATATGGTGGTCCTGCTTGATCAAGATAAAGCTAAAACGATCTACGACGATTTAGGGTTTTCACCGCATAATCGGATCATCCTACTCACGATTGGGCCTCGCGGCCACGCACGGTGATCGTAAGCCGGTCCTAGACAAGGCCTAAAAACCAACACGAGGTTGATCCCCGGAACATCCTGTCTAGGACTAGCAAACGACACCCTACGTGCCGCTGGATCCTCCAACCCTTTGTAAGGCCTAACTATTGAAGATATTAAACTAATCCTTGAAGAACAAGGAGCAACCGTAACGGATCGGATCTACTAAATAATGATCAAGCGGGGTGCCGCCCCTACACCTAAGATAGGTGTAAGGGCGGCTAGATATGCAAGGGTTGCACTACGACAGCATATGATACGAAGGACAATGCTAACCCTAACACATCTAAGATAACTACGTTGCTCGCCATCAAAAAGGCTTCAGTACGAGCAACGCATGAACAACGAGCATAAGCTTGTGCTGCCTAGATCGCAAGATGCGATCTAGGCAGCATGATGCTTACCGGTAGAAACCCTCGAGACGAAGGAGTTGGCGATGCGCCGAGATTGATTTGTGGTTGAACGTTGGTTGTTGTTTATTCCATAAACCCTAGATACATATTTATAGTCCAGGGGACTTTCTAACGTGGGAATAATCCCCACCGTGCACGAGACAAACTCTAGCTAATCGATACGTATCCTACTATATTACAGATACACGGGCCAACTAGCCCAAACTTTGCATAACAGGCCGATTCACGTATTTCTTCCATGTATATTCTTCAAATCCAATCTTGATCGCGGCCCACCTCTGACTCGGTCAAACTCTGGTGATAACAGAAGCATCAACATCATAATTTGTTCTAATAATAGAATCAAAAGGCATCTTCATTCTCTTTCTACGGAAGTATTCCATAACTTTCTTAAGAGGGAATTGATATTTAATATTTCCTTTTTTCATATCAATAATAGCACCAACGGTTCGAAGAAAGGGTCTTCCCAAAACAATAGGACAAGATGCATTGCATTCAATATCCAAAACAACAAAATCAACTGGGACAAGGTTATTGTTAACCGTAATGTGAACATTGTCAATTCTCCCCAAAGGTTTCTTTATAGAATTATAAGCAAGATTAACATCCAAATAACAACATTCCAAAGGTGGCAAGTCAAGCATATCATAAACTTTCTTAGGCATAACAGAAATACTTGCACCAAGATCACTGATAACCCACAAGAATAGGGGATCGCAACAGTCTTCGTGGGAAGTAAAACCCAATTTACTGATTCGACACAAGGGGAGCCAAAGAATACTTGAAAGCCTTAACAGCGGAGTTGTCAATTCAGCTGCACCTGGAAACAGACTTGCTCGCAAGAGTTTATCAGTAGTAACTGTTTATAGGAGTAGCAGTAGTGAAATAACAGCAGCAGAGTAACAAAGACAGCAGTAGTGATTACAGTAAACAGCAAGATTAAAATACTGTAGGCACAGGGATGGATGATGGGCGTTGCATGGATGAGAGAAACTCATGTAACAATCAAAGCAGGGCATTTGCAGATAATAATAAAACGGTGTCCAAGTACTAAGCAATCCATAGGCATGTGTTCCGTATATAGTCGTACGTACTCGCAATGAGAAACTTGCACAACATCTTTTGTCCTACCAGCCGGTTGATACGTCCAAAACGTATCTACTTTCCCGAACACTTTTGCTATTGTTTTGCCTCTAATTTGTGTGTTTTGGATACAACTAACACGGACTAACGCTGTTTTCAGCAGAATTGCTCTGGTGTCTCGTTTTTGTGCAGAAATCCAACTTTCAGGAAAATCCCCGGAATTTATGTCGAAGGTCTTATTTTTCCAGAAGAATTACGGAGCCAGAAGGGCAAGCCAGGTGGAGGCCCGAGGCCCCCACACACTAGGCCGGCGCGGCCCAGGAGGGGGGCGCGCCGCCCTACTGTGTGGCCCCCTCGGCTGGCCTCTGACGCCCTCCTCTGGACTACTTAAGGGTTTCGATCTAAAAACGCGAGGAGAGAAGTCGAAGTCGCCAGAAACCATCCAGTACGCCGCCACCGTCGCGAAACTCCGTCTCGGGACCAGAAACTCTGTTCTGGCACTCCGCGGGGACGGGGAATTGGAGGAGATCATCGCCATCATCACCACCGACGCCTCTCCCATCGACCAGCAATGTTTCCCCCATCCATGTGTGAGTAATTCCCCCGCTGTAGGCTGAAGGGGATGGTAGGGATTGGATGAGATTGGTCATGTAATAGCATAAGATTGTTAGGGCATAGTGCCTAGTGTCCGTAATTGGTACTTTGATGATATTGTTGCAACTTGTTATGCTTAATGCTTGTCACTAGGGCCCGAGTGCCATGATCTCAGATCTGAACATGTTATTGTTTCATCATGATATGCATTGTTTTATGATCTTACCTGCAAGTTGTATACACATGTCGCTGTCCGGAACCCGAGGCCCCGAAGTGACAGAAATCGGGACAATCGGAGGGGATGGCAGTGATGTGAGGATCACATGTGTTCACGAAGTGTTAATGCTTTGCTCCGGTACTTTATTAAAAGGAGTACCTTAATATCCAGTAGATTCCCTAGAGGCCCGGCTGCCACCGGCTGGTAGGACAAAAGATGTTGTGCAAGTTTCTCATTGCGAGCATGTACGACTATATACGGAACACATGCCTATGGATTGCTTTGTACTTGGACACCATTTTATTATTATCTGCAAATGCCCTGCTTTGATTGTTACATGCGTTTCTCTCATCCATGCAACGCCCGTCGTCCATCCCTGTGCCTACAGTATTTTAATCCTGCTGTTTACTAAAATCACTACTGCTGTCTCTGTTACTCTGCTGCTGTTATTTCACTACTGCTACTGCTATAAAACCGTTACTACTGATAAACTCTTGCGAGCAAGTCTGTTTCCAGGTGCAGCTGAATTGACAACTCCGCTGTTAAGGCTTTCAAGTATTCTTTGTCTCCCCTTGTGTCGAATCAATAAATTGGGTTTTACTTCCCGCGAAGACTGTTGCGATCCCCTATACTTGTGGGTCATCAAGACTATTTTTTGGCGCCGTTGCCGGGGAGCATAGCTTTATTTGGAAGTTCACTTGGATTGATATTGTTCGCTGCAAATTCTCCATCATGGGTAAATCTCGCGATCCTAAAGTCGCCATATTACCATCCACTACAAGAAAAGGTACAACTCTGAGTACCTCTGCTGCTCTTGATTCACCATCTGTGATGAGTCAACTTGTTTCACCGCCGCAAGCTTCACTTGCTGGTACTTCTACTGAATCTGAAAACTCTTATAATATTGATAATGTTTCTGCTGTGCTTGATGATAGTGGTTCATTGGGATCTTTTCTAGATGCTACAATTGCTAGGTCTAGACAAATTGAAAATACTGAAACTCCTAATGCTGCTACACCTGTTAATTCACCTGAGTCTGTTGATTATTCTAGTGATGATCCTGATGAGGATTATGTGGAGCTTAATGATGATTTTATTGATAAATGCAATGCTATTACTGATGCAAGAAAAATTAAAAAGTTTCTCGCACAACATACTGTTAGATATAAGCTATCTCCTGATCCTAAATTTGCCACATCTCCTATAAACATTAAGGATAAAGATTATGATTTTTCTCTTGATCTATCTCATATAGCTATTGTAGAGAAAGTACCCTTTTGTGGCACTGAAAAAGAAAGTGTCGTAGAACACATGAATGAACTTTCTTCTATGAGTAGCTTGTTTTCTGATGATGTCAAGATGCGTACTTATTTCGTTGCTAAAAAAATTCCTTTTCTCATTAAAGGATGATGCTAAAACTTGGTATAATAATTTGCCTTCTGGCTCTATTAAAAGTCCAGGTGATTTGCTTGATGTTTTCTTTCGGAAATACTTTCCTGCTAGTGCTCAACATGCTGCTTTGCAGAAAATTTATAGCTTTGATCAGGAAGATGGAGAGAAATTGCCTGAAGCATGGGCAAGATTTTGCTCTCTTATCAGAGCTTGACCTGGACATGATTTGGAAAAGCATGATTTACTTGATATATTCTATAGTGGAGTAACCGAAAAGAACTCCAGACGAAGCTGAAGAATTATTGGCTAAAATAGGCCAGAATCATGATGATTGGACTACACCTGAACCAACTCCGACACCAATATTGAAGAAGAGGGGTTTGATTAAATTAATTGATGAAGATATGAGGGAAGCCAAGAAGTCTCTTAAGGAGAAAGGTATTAAATCCGAAGATGTGAAGAATCTACCTCCCATAGAAGATTTATGTGAGATAATTCCGCCTTCATCCATGATTGAGGTAAACTCTCTTCAACAATTTACTAGGGAAGATATTCCGTATTCAAAACCTCCTGTTGAATGCTTAGATGAGTTTGATAATTATATTGTTAAGCAAGAAAATTTTAATATGAGAGTAGAGAATCATCTAATGGAAAATTTTCAAGCTATTAGCAATTTGCATGATATTGTGGAGAGAACCTCCAATGATGTTAAGATGCTTGTTAAACATTTTCAAATGGTGCAAACTCAAATTGATCAACTCACTAAAGTGCAAAATGACCTGTTAAAAAATAATTCTAAAGAGAAACATGCTTATGAAGTAACAACTAGAGGCGGTGTTTCTACCCAGGATCATCTATATCCTGAAGGGCATCCCAAAAGAGTTGAACAAGATTCCCAACGAATTGAACCTAATGCTCCTTCTAAGAAAAAGATGAAGAAACATAAAAATGTTGTAGAATCCTCTGAACCCGTTAATGATCCTAATAGTATTTCTATTTCTGATGCTGAAACTGAAAGTGGCAATGAACATGATAATGATAATGATAAGAATGATGCTTCTGACAAAGAAGAGGTTGAAGATGAACCTGAAAAGCATGCTAAAAATAAAAAGTATACTAAAGAAGATTTTATTGCTAAGAAACATGGTAATGAAAGGGAACCTTGGGTACAAAAGCAAATGTCTTTTCCTGCTAAGAAACTAAAATCAAATGAAGAAGAACACTATAATAAGTTTTGCGATTGGATGAAACCTTTATTCTTGCAAATCCCTTTGACTGATGCTATTAAATTGCCTCCTTATTCAAAGTATATGAAAGATATTGTCTCTGACAAAAGGAAAATTCCTAATGAGGAGATTTCCACTATGCTTGCTAATTACTCTTTCAATGGCAAAGTTCCAAAGAAGTTGGGCGACCCAGGTATACCAACTATTCCTTGTTCTATTAAGAATAATTATGTTAGAACTGCTCTATGTGATTTGGGAGCCGGTGTTAGTGTTATGCCTTTTTCTCTTTATAAGAGACTTTACTTAGATAAGTTGATACCTACTGATATATCTTTGCAAATGGCTGATAAATCTACTGCTATTCCTGTTGGTATATGTGAGGATGTTCCTGTTCAAGTTACTAATAACTGCTTGATATTAACTGATTTTGTTGTGTTGGAAATGCCTGAAGATGATAATATGTCTATTATTCTCGGGAGACCTTTTCTTAACACCGCAGGGGCTGTTATTGATTGCAATAAAGGAAAGGTTACTTTCAATGTTGATGACAAGGAGCATACCGTCTATTTCCCGAAGAGGATTGATAAAGTATGTGGAGTTAATACTATTTCTAATGTGAGAACTATCAAAGTTGGAACTATTGATTGTCCTATATATGAGCCTAAAGAAGGATATCAAATTCTTATGATTGGATCCATATCAATACAATTCAAGGTAACATGATTGATTTGAGGTTTATTTCTTCTTATGCTATGTAAAATTTATTTGGTGGCAAGACTTGATCAACCTTGTTAACAAATACTTTTTATATGCATAGAGGAGGTAAACAACATTTCTTTCTTCCTCCACTTGTTCTACTTGCTGTAGCACTTTTGTTTTGCAAAGTTCCTTAGTTAATTAGAGATTTCAAAATCTTTTTCTGTCCAGTAATAATAAACTTAATACCCAGAAATGTGCATTTTTCAAAGTTTTCAAAAATTCACAAAAAATATACTGTTGGTCTTATTTTTCGAAAACGCACCTGGGAGCACCTGGGGATGACCAGTGGAGAACCCCAGGGTGGCACCCCGTAGGCCGGCGCGGCCTGGAAGGGGGCGCGCCACCCTGGCGTGTGGGCCCCTCCTTGCCTCACTTATTCATCTCTTCCTCCCACTCTCTTCTCTCTCCCGAAAAAACTCGCACCAGTTTCCTCTCACTCGCGTTTCTGCTCAAGAGCTCAAGATTTCTCGATCTCTTTGCTCAGCTCAGATTTCTGTCTGAAATTTGGCACATTTGCTCTCCGGTATGTGACTCCTCCGATTATCCAAGTAGAATTTTGTTTGGTTCAGTATATCTTGAATATTTTGCTGCTGTAGGTAACATGTTTAGTAAGCTTGCATGCTTGTTCTAAGTTGTAGAAACTAGTTTTGATGCATGATTAGTACTCTAGCAAGTTCCTATAGTAGTTTCCTTCAATTATATGTCACCAAATCAAATTTTATATTGTTGTTGAAAAATTTCAGAAAATGGAGTGGAATAGGCATCAACTAAACCAACAAGAATTGGAGGTGCAACAAGTCATGAGAGTTAACCGTGAAGAGGGAGTATACCCCTCTTACTACCCGTGCACAGACTTCATGAGAAGTGCAGGAATCTTGGGAGATGTTCAGAATCTAATTTCTCGTGCAGGGTTGGATGATTTTGTTGACGGAGAACCATGCCAATATGCAAAATTGACTATGTCTATTGTGCAGGATTTTAAGTTCAATTGGTCGCAATCCAACCCCATGGTTCGGTATAAAATTTATAATAAAACTGTCAACTTGCCATTCGATGATTTTTGTGCAGCAATTAGAGTGCCGCAATGGGGATCATGCGAGAAGATGAGGGGATCGCCACAAGAGCTCTTGAACCTCTTCGAGATGATTTGTCATGGAAGAAGTTTCTCAGAGGATGGTGGTAAAATCAGTAGCATTCAACTCCCGGCTATTCGCTACTTTGCTTATTTCATTACTAAGTGCGTTCTTGCTAGAAAGAATGCAAGTAAATTATCTATCCAGGATTTAGCTTTTCTAGCTGCTGCATTGCAAGGCAATAAGACCTACAATTTGGGTGCTTTGATAGCCTATAGACTTGCTACTAACCGTGAGAAGGGCGGAATTTGCGGAGGTCTCATCGCCTCTCGTTTATTAGCTATGCATTGTGTAGAACCTCATCATCTTGATATTCAGCTTCCCATAGAGAAACTTGACATAGTATCCATGATTAAACATGAATTTGTTTCTGATTCATCTAATTTGGGAAACCTGTCCTACAAGATAACATTTTACAAGAAAACTTGGAGAACAACTAAGAAAACTGAAAAATTAGTAGGATTGCCTGCACCTGTTCTATTTAACCTTGATTCCAGGAAGGATTGGTCAGTCACGGAAGGTGTATTGAATGCATACATAGAGGGAGGAGGCCATCATGCAAGAGACAACACAGAGGAGGTCGAGGAACACCTCGACTCATCATCCGATGCAGCAAGTTCTTCGCATCAACATTTTGGGCATGTGGAGCCTTCACCCTTTTCCTCTGCACCAGGACCTCACTATGACTACGCCATGTATGATCCACCGGCGTGGAATGCTGACCCTCGCTGGGGTTGAACTCCACTTAGGCCAAAAGCCTAAGCTTGGGGGGAGGTATACCGGCATCACTCATTCTTTGCATATTATGGTTCTGGATACTTGTATATACTTGTTTTGTTTCTTTAAGTGGTTTTCTAATAAGAGGGAGATGATATTTGGGGAAGTGCTGCCTGAAAACAGATTCTGGACTGTTACTGAAAAAATTCTCAAAAATAGCCAGAACATTATTTTGCGAAGCCAATTTTTTTGCGAGTTCCCCAGGTTGTTATCTAACTTTCATTAGTTGAACACTTTTCGAGCTGAGCAGCGGAAGAATTTCTTTAAAATAGATTACTGTACTACTGTCAAGTTTGACGAATTCCTGCTGCTTTATGTTTATGTGACTCTTCTAGTTTTCATTTGCTTTGTTTCTTTCCTAAAACACAAAAAGACCAAAAATATTTCTGTTGTTTCTCTTTACCATTTGTTTATTTTGGTTTCTTGCTTTTATTGCTTTATTTGCTATCGTTGGTTTGCTATAAGAAAATCCAAAAAGATTTTGCTTTGTTTGCTTGTTTCCTTTTGTTCTTGTTTCCAATTCGAAAACACCAAAAATGTTTGCTGTTCTTCTTTGGTTTTGTAAAGTTCATTATGAGTTCAATGGTCTTCGGTGGTTGGAGCGTGGTTTTCGTTTCATATTATCCAAGCCACACAAGTGAAAGGCAATAATGACGATCTACGACAATTTGACTATGGTGAGAGGCTGGTATGAACTCTATTTGTTTTCATTTTTGTACATATACTCATCCATGTGAGCATGCTTAGTTGATTCATGTGAGGTATATGTCATTTAAGAAAATCTAGTAGTTCATGATCTCTCATGTTTAGCTCCAATTTATTAATATGAGTAGCATGTCATGGATGTTTGCTTGCATTGTTTTATTCATAAATAGGTATGACATTGTGGTATCCTCCTCTGAATAATTCATTTGAATTGACTTGGCACATGCTCGCGCATGCATATGACTGAACAAAAGTCAACTAAGCCTCGATGATTTACTTTGCTTCAGAGTTCTTGTATCACTTTTATGCCTCCGTTAATTTATTTTGCCGCAAGCATGATTATGACAGTGACTGCTCTCTTGATTTGTCGCTCCCTAGTCTATTGCTAGCCTATACTTGTACTGAGCGGGAACGCTGCTCGTGCTTCCAAACACCTGAAAACCAAGTTGTTCCAAAGTGTCCACCATAAATACCTATGCATGGCATTTCAAACCATTCCAAGTAAATTCTCATGCGTTATCTTTAAACCTTCAAAATGCTTCTCAATTTGTGTTAATGTTTTATAGCTCATGAGGAAGTATGTGGTGTTTATCCTTCAACCTTGTCATTTACTTTTGACGGACTTTCATAATAAGAGCTGGCAACGGGGTGCCCAGCCCCAACTAATAACTTCATTAATAATTCTCTTCACATGTTTTGCTCTGATTCATCAGTAAGTAACTTAATTTTGCAAATAGACACTCCTCCATGGTATGAGATTGATGGAAGGCACCCGAGGATTCGGTTAGCCATGGCTTGTGTAAGCAAAGGTTGGGGGGAGTGTCACCCATAATAAAACTAAAATACGTGTGTAAACAAAAGAGAAGAGGGATGATCTACCTTGCTGGTAGAAATAACGTCCTTCATGGGAGCCGCTTGATACGCGTACAGCACGCGTCCATTGGGAACCCCAAGAGGAAGGTGTGATGCGTACAGCGGCAAGTTTTCCCTCAGTAAGAAACCAAGGTTTATCGAACCAGTAGGAGCCAAGAAGCACGTTGAAGGTTGATGGCGGCGAGATGTAGTGCAGCGCAACACCAGGGATTCCGGCGCCAACGTGGAACCTGCACAACACAACCCAAGTACTTTGCCCCAACGAAACAGTGAGGTTGTCAATCTCACCGGCTTGCTGTAACAAAGGATTAGATGTATAGTGTGGATGATGATTGTTTGCAGAGAACAGTAGAACAAGTATTGCAGTAGATTGTATTCGATGTAAAAGAATGGACTGGGGTCCACAGTTCACTAGTGGTGTCTCTCCCATAAGATAAATAGCATGTTGGGTGAACAAATTACAGTTGGGGAAATGACAAATAGAGAGGGCATGACCATGCACATACATGATATGATGAGTATTGTGAGATTTAATTGGGCATTACGACAAAGTACATAGACCGCTATCCAGCATGCATCTATGCCTAAAAAGTCCACCTTCAGGTTATCATCCGAACCCCTTCCAGTATTAAGTTGCAAACAACAGACAATTGCATTAACTATGGTGCGTAATGTAATCAATAACTACATCCACGGACATAGCATCGATGTTTTATCCCTAGTGGCAACAGCACATCCATAACCTTAGAGGTTTCTCTCACTCCCCCAGATTCACGGAGACATGAACCCACTATCGAGCATAAATACTCCCTCTTGGAGTTACAAGCATCAACTTGGCCAAAGCATCTACTAGTAACGGAGAGCATGCAAGATCATAAACAACACATAGATTGATAATCAACATAACATAGTATTCTCTATTCATTGGATCCCAACAAACACAACATATAGCATTACAGATAGATGATCTTGATCATGTTAGGCAGCTCACAAGATCCGACAATGAAGCATAATGAGGAGAAGAAAACCATCTAGCTACTGCTATGGACCCATAGTCCAGGGGTGAACTACTCACTCATCACTCCGGAGGCGACCATGGCGGTGTAGAGTCCTCCGGGAGATGAATCCCCTCTCCGGCAAGGTGTCGGAGGCGATCTCCTGAATCCCCCGAGATGGGATTGGCGGCGGCGGCGTCTCTGGAAGGTTTTCCGTATCGTGGCTCTCGGTACTGGGGGTTTCGCGACGAAGACTATTTGTAGGCGGAAGGGCAGGTCAGGGGGCCACACGAGGGGCCCAGACGCCAGGGCCGCGCGGCCAAGACCTGGGCCGCGCCGCCCTGTTGTATGGCCACCTCGTGGCCCCACTTCGTCTCCTCTTCGGTCTTCTGGAAGCTTCGTGGCAAAATAGGCCCCAGGGCGTTGATTTCGTCCAATTCCGAGAATATTTCCTTACTAGGATTTCTGAAACCAAAAACAGCAGAAAACAGCAACTGGCTCTTCGGCATCTCGTTAATAGGTTAGTGCCGGAAAATGCATAAATATGACATAAAGTATGCATAAAACATGTAGATATCATCAATAATGTGGCATGGAACATAAGAAATTATCGATACGTTGGAGACGTATCAGCATCCCCAAGCTTAGTTTCTGCTCGTCCCGAGCAGGTAAACGATAACAAAGATAATTTCTGGAGTGACATGCCATCATAACCTTGATCATACTATTGTAAGCATATGTAATGAATGCAGCGATCAAAACAATGTAAATGACATGAGTAAACAACTGAATCATATAGCAAAGACTTTTCATGAATAGTACTTCAAGACAAGCATCAATAAGTCTTGCATAAAAGTTAACTCATAAAGCAATAATTCAAAGTAAAGACATTGAAGCAACACAAAGGAAGATTAAGTTTCAGCGGTTGCTTTCAACTTATAACATGTATATCTCATGGATAGTTGTCAATGTAAAGTAATATAACAAGTGCAATATGCAAGTATGTAGGAATCAATGCACAGTTCACACAAGTGTTTGCTTCTTGAGATGGAGAGAGATAGGTGAACTGACTCAACAATAAAAGTAAAAGAAAGACCCTTCAAAGAGGAAAGCATCGATTGCTATATTTGTGCTAGAGCTTTGATTTTTAAAACAAGAAACAATTTTGTCAACGGTAGTAATAAAGCATATGTGTCATGTAAATTATATCTTACAAGTTGCAAGCCTCATGCATAGTATACTAATAGTGCCCGCACCTTGTCCTAATTAGCTCGGATTACCTGGATTATCATCGCAATGCACATGTTTTAACCAAGTGTCACAAAGGGGTACCTCTATGCCGCCTGTACAAAGGTCTAAGGAGAAAGCTTGCATCGGATTTCTCGCTATTGATTATTCTCAACTTAGACATCCATACCAAGACAACATAGACAACAGATAATGGACTCCTCTTATATGCATAAGCATGTAGCAACAATTAATTTTCTCATATGAGATTGAGGATATTTGTCCAAAACTGAAACTTCCACCATGGATCATGGCTTTAGTTAGCAGCCTAATGTTCTTCTCTAACATTATGCAATGCTCTAACCATTTTAGCGGTGAATCTCCCTTACTTCAGACAAGACGAACATGCATAGCAACTCACATGATATTCAACAAAGAGTAGTTGATGGCGTCCCCAGGAACATGGTTATCGCACAACAAGCAACTTAATAAGAGATAAAGTGCATAAGTACATATTCAATACCACAATAGTTTTTAGGCTATTTGTCCAATGAGCTATATATTGCAAAGGTGAAGAATGGAAATTTTAAAGGTAGCACTCAAGCAATTTACTTTGGAATGGCGGAGAAATACCATGTAGTAGGTAGGTATGGTGGACACAAATGGCATAGTGGTTGGCTCAAGGATTTTGGATGCATGAGAAGTATTCCCTCTCGATACAAGGTTTAGGCTAGCAAGGTTTATTTGAAACAAACACAAGGATGAACCGGTGCAGCAAAAGTCACTTAAAAGACATATTGTAAACATTATAAGACTCTACACCGTCTTCCTTGTTGTTCAAATTCAATACTAGAAATTATCTAGACCTTAGAGAGACCAATTATGCAAACCAAATTTTAGCATGCTCTATGTATTTCTTCATTAATGGGTGCAAAGTATATGATGCAAGAGCTTAAACATGAGCACAACAATTGCCAAGTATCACATTATCCAAGACATTATAGCAATTACTACATGTATCATTTTCCAATTCCAACCATATAACAATTTAACGAAGAAGAAACTTTCGCCATGAATATTATGAGTAAGGCCTAAGGACATATTTGTCCATATGCAACAGCGGAGCGTGTCTCTCTCCCATACAATGAATGCTAGGATCCATTTTATTCAAACAAAACAAAAACAAAAACAAACAGACGCTCCAAGCAAAGTACATAAGATGTGATGGAATAAAAATATAGTTTCAGGGGAGGAACCTGATAATGTTGTCGATGAAGAAGGGGATGCCTTGGGCATCCCCAAGCTTAGACGCTTGAGTCTTCTTGATATATGCAGGGGTGAACCACCGGGGCATCCCCAAGCTTAGAGCTTTCACTCTCCTTGATCATGTTGTATCATCTCCCTCTCTTGATCCTTGAAAACTTCCTCCACACCAAACTCAAAACAACTCATTAGAGGGTTAGTGCACAATCAAAATTTACATGTTCAGAGGTGACATGATCATTCTTAATACTTCTGGACATTGCACAAAGCTACTGAAAGTCAATGGAATCGAAAAATCCATCAAGCATAGCAAAACAGGCAATGCGAAATAAAAGGCAGAATCTGTCAAAACAGAACAGTTCGTAAAGACGAATTTTATTGAGGCACCAGACTTGCTCAAATGAAAATGCTCAAATTGAATGAAAGTTGCGCAAATATCTGAGGATCACTCACGTAAATTGGCATAATTGTCTGAGTTACCTACAGAGAATTAGGCCCAGATTCGTGACAGCAAAGAAATCTATTTCTGCGCAGTAATCCAAATCTAGTATGAACCTTACTATCAACGACTTTACTTGGCACAACAATGCACAAAACTAAGATAATGAGAGGTTTCTACAGTAGTAACAACTTCGAAGACTCAAATATAAAATAAAGGTACTGTAGTAAAAACATGGGTTGTCTCCCATAAGCGCTTTTCTTTAACGTCTTTTAGCTAGGCGCAGAAAGTGTGTATCAAGTATTGTCAAGAGACGAAGTGTCAACATCATAATTTGTTCTAATAATAGAATCAAAAGGTAACTTCATTCTCTTTCTAGGGAAGTGTTCCATACCTTTCTTGAGAGGAAATTGATATTTAATATTACCTTCCTTCATATCAATGATAGCACCAACAGTTCGAAGAAAAGGTCTTCCCAATATAATGGGACAAGATGCATTGCATTCAATATCTAAGACAACAAAATCAACGGGGACAAGGTTATTGTTAATGGTAATGCGAACATTATCCACTCTCCCCAAAGGTTTCTTTGTAGAATGATCAGCAAGATTAACATCCAAATAACAATTTTTCAATGGTGGCAAGTCAAGCATATTATAAATTTTCTTAGGCATAACAGAAATACTTGCACCAAGATCACATAAAGCATTACAATCAAAGTCATTGACCTTCATCTCAATGATAGGCTCCCAACCATCCTCTAGCTTCCTAGGAATAGAAGCTTCGCGTTCTAGTTTCTCTTCTCTAGCTTTTATGAGAGCATTTGTAATATGTTTCGTGAAAGCCAAGTTTATAGCACTAGCATTAGGACTCTTAGCAAGTTTTTGTAAGAACTTTATAACTTCAGAGATATGACAATCATCAAAATCCAAACCATTATAATCTAAAGCAATGGGATCATTATCCCCAATGTTGGAAAAAATTTCAGCAGTTTTATCACAGGCAGTTTCAGCAGTTTTAGCAGTTTCAGGCAGTTTTTCGCGCTTTGCATTAGAAGTGGAAACATTGCCAACACCAATTCTTTTACCATTATTAGTAGGAGGTGCAGCAACATGTGTAGCATTAGCATTACTAGTGGTGCTAATAGTCCAGACTTTAGCTATATTATCTTCTTTGTCATTTTCTTCTTTTTCCCACCTAGCACGCAATTCGGCCATCAATCTTATATTCTCATTAATTCTAACTTGGATGGCATTTGCTGTAGTAACAATTTTATTATTGTGATTTTCATTAGGCATAACTTTCGATTTCAAAAGATCAACATCAGCAGCGAGACTATCGACTATAGAAGCAAGTATATCAATTTTCCCAAGCTTTTCTTCAACAGATTTGTTAAAAGCAGTTTGTGTACTAATAAATTCTTTAAGCATGGCTTAAAGTCTAGGGGGTGAATTCCTATTATTGTTGTAAGAATTCCCATAAGAATTACCATAGCCGTTGCCATTATTATAAGGATATGGCCTATAGTTGTTACTAGAATTGTTCCGGTAAGCGTTGTTATTGAAATTATTATTTTTAATGAAGTTTACATCAACATGTTCTTCTTGAGCAACCAATGAAGCTAACGGAACATTATTAGGATCAATATTTGTCCTATCATTCACAAGCATAGACATAATAGCATCAATCTTATCATTCAAGGAAGAGGTTTCTTCGACAGAATTTACCTTCTTACCTTGTGGAGCTCTTTCCGTGTGCCATTCAGAGTAATTAATCATCATATTATCAAGAAGCTTTGTTGCTTCACCAAGAGTGATGGACATAAAGGTACCTCCAGCAGCTGAATCCAAGAAGTTCCGTGAAGAAAAATTGAGTCCTGCATAAAAGGTTTGGATGATCATCCAAGTAGTCAGTCCATGGGTTGGGCAATTTTTAACCAAAGATTTCATTCTTTCCCATGCTTGTGCAACATGCTCAGTATCCAATTGTTTAAAATTCATTATGCTACTCCTCAAAGATATAATTTTAGCAGGAGGATAATATCTACCAATAAAAGCATCCTTGCATTTAGTCCATGAATCAATACTATTCTTAGGCAGAGATAGCAACCAATCTTTAGCTCTTCCTCTTAATGAGAAAGGAAACAATTTTAATTTTATAATGTCACCATCTACATCCTTATACTTTTGCATTTCACATAGTTCAACAAAGTTATTGAGATGGGCAGCAGCATCATCAGAACTAACACCAGAAAATTGCTCTCTCATAACAAGATTCAGTAAAGCAGGTTTAATTTCAAAGAATTCTGCTGTAGTAACAGGTGGAGCAATAGGTGTGCATAAGAAATCATTATTATTTGTGGTTGTGAAGTCACACAACTTAGTATTTTCAGGAGTACCCATTTTAGCAATAGTAAATAAAGCAAACTATATAAAGTAAATGCAGGTAACTAATTTTTTTGTGTTTTTGATATAGCAAACAAGATAGCAAGTAAAGTAAAACTAGCAACTAATTTTTTTGTGTTTTGATTTAGTGCAGCAAACAAAGTAGTAAATAAAATAAAGCAAGACAAAAACAAAGTAAAGAGATTGGGATGTGGAGACTCCCCTTGCAGCGTGTCTTGATCTCCCCGGCAACGGCGCCAGAAAATCTGCTTGATACGCGTACAGCACGCGTCCGTTGGGAACCCCAAGAGGAAGGTGTGATGCGTACAGCGGCAAGTTTTCCCTCAGTAAGAAACCAAGGTTTATCGAACCAGTAGGAGCCAAGAAGCACGTTGAAGGTTGATGGCGGCGAGATGTAGTGCGGCGCAACACCAGGGATTCCGGCGCCAACGTGGAACCTACACAACACAACCCAAGTACTTTGCCCCAACGAAACAGTGAGGTTGTCAATCTCACCGGCTTGCTGTAACAAAGGATTAGATGTATAGTGTGGATGATGATTGTTTGCAGAGAATAGTAGAACAAGTATTGCAGTAGATTGTATTCGATGTAAAAGAATGGACCGGGGTCCACAGTTCACTAGTGGTGTCTCTCCCATAAGATAAATAGCATGTTGGGTGAACAAATTACAGTTGGGCAATTGACAAATAGAGAGGGCATGACCATGCACATACATGATATGATGAGTATTGTGAGATTTAATTGGGCATTATGACAAAGTACATAGACCGCTATCCAGCATGCATCTATGCCTAAAAAGTCCACCTTCAGGTTATCATCTGAACCCCTTCCAGTATTAAGTTGCAAACAACAGACAATTGCATTAAGTATGGTGCGTAATGTAATCAATAACTACATCCTCGGACATAGCATCGATGTTTTATCCCTAGTGGCAACAGCACATCCATAACCTTAGAGGTTTCTCTCACTCCCCCAGATTCACGGAGACATGAACCCACTATCGAGCATAAATACTCCCTCTTGGAGTTACAAGCATCAACTTGGCCAAAGCATCTACTAGTAACGGAGAGCATGCAAGATCATAAACAACACATAGATTGATAATCAACATAACATAGTATTCTCTATCCATCGGATCCCAACAAACACAACATATAGCATTACAGATAGATGATCTTGATCATGTTAGGTGATGTCTACGGGAGCTTCTATTCTTGTAGACAGTGTTGGGCCTCCAAGAGCAGAGGTTTGTAGAACATCAGCAAGTTTCCCTTAAGTGGATCACCCAAGTTTTATCAATCTCAGGGAGGAAGAGGTCAAAGATATCCCTCTCATGCAACCCTGCAACCACAAAGCAAAAAGTCTCTTGTGTCCCCAACACACCTAATAGGTGCACTAGTTCGGCGAAGAGATAGTGAAATACAGGTGGTATGAATAAATATGAGCAGTAGCAACGGCACCAGAAAAGTGCTTTGCTGTCCAGGACTGGCGTGTAGTTGATGGTGGTAATATTGCGGACAGTACAAATGCAGTAGAACAGTAAACAAGCAGCGATAGCAGTATTTAGGAACAAGGCCTAGGGATCATACTTTCACTAGTGGACACTCTCAACATTGATCACATAACAGAATAAATAGATAGATGCTAGACTCTACACCCTCTTGTTGGATGATGAACACCACTAACTGTGTAGGATTACACGAACCCTCAATGCCGGAGTTAACAAGCTCCACAATATTCGATGTTCATATTTAAATAACCTTAGAGTGCATGACAGATTAACATAACCAAACCAAGTACTAACATAGCATGCACACTGTGACCATCACACTATGAAAGGAGGAATAGATCACATCAATACCATCATAGTAATAGTTAACTTCATAATCTACAAGAGATCACAATCATAGCATATACTAAGTACTTCATGATGCACACACTGCCAACATTACATCATGGAGGAGGAATAGACTACTTTAATAACATCACTAGAGTAGCACATAGATGAATTGTGATACAAAACTCATATGAATCTCAATCATGTAAGGCAGCTCATGAGATCATTGTATTGAAGTACATAGGAGAGATTAACCACATAGCTACCGGTACAGCCCCGAGCCTCGATGGAGAACTACTCCCTCCTCATGGGAGACAACAGCGGTGATGAAGATGGTGGTGGAGATGGCAGCGGTGTCGATGGAGAAGCCTTCCGGGGGCACTTCCCCGTCCCGGCGGCGTGCCGGAACAGAGACTCCTGTCCCCCAGATCTTGGCTTCGCGATGGCGGCCGCTCTGGATGGTTTCTCGTACCGTGGCTTTTCCGTCTCGAGGTTTTAGGTCGAGGACCTTTATATAGGCGAAGAGGCGGCGTCAGAGGGTCGAAGAGGCGGCGAGGAGATAGGGGGGCGCGGGCCACCCCCAGGCCGCGCCGGCCACCCTCCTGGTGGGCCTGTGGCCCCCCTCTGGCGACTCTCGGGTGTTCTGGAAGCTTCGTGGAAAAATAGGATGCTGGGCGTTGATTTCGTCCGATTCCGAGAATATTTCCTTACTAGGATTTCTGAAACCAAAAACAGCAGAAAACAGCAACTGGCCCTTCGGCATCTCGTCAATAGGTTAGTTCCGGAAAACGCATAAATATGACATAAAGTATGCATAAAACATATATGTAGATATCATCAATAATGTGGCATGGAACATAAGAAATTATCGATACGTCGGAGACGTATCAGCATCCCCATGCTTAGTTTCTGCTCGTCCCGAGCAGGTAAACGATAAACAAAGATAATTTCTGGAGTGACATGCCATCATAACCTTGATCATACTATTGTAAGCATATGTAGTGAATGCAGCGATCAAAACAATGTAAATGACATGAGTAAACAACTGAATCATATAGAAAAGAATTTTCATGAATAGCACTTCAAGACAAGCATCAATAAGTCTTGCATAAGTGTTAACTCATAAAGCAATAATTCAAAGTAAAGGTATTGAAGCAACACAAAGGAAGATGAAGTTTCAGCGGTTGCTCTCAACTTATAACATGTGTATCTCATGGATATTGTCAACATAGAGAAATATAACAAGTGCAATATGCAAGTATGTAGGAATCAATGCACAGTTCACACAAGTGTTTGCTTCTTGAGGTGGAGAGAAATAGGTGAACTGACTCAACAATAAAAGTAAAAGAAAGGTCCTTCAAAGAGGAAAGCATCGATTGCTATATTTGTGCTAGAGCTTTGATTTTGAAAACAAGAAACAATTTTGTCAACGGTAGTAATAAAGCATATGTGTTATGTAAATTATATCTTACAAGTTGCAAGCCTCATGCATAGTATACTAATAGTGCCCGCACCTTGTCCTAATTAGCTCGGATTACATGGATTATCATCGCAATGCAAATGTTTTAACCAAGTGTCACAAAGGGGTACCTCTATGCCGCCTGTACAAAGGTCTAAGGAGAAAGCTCGCATCGGATTTCTCGCTATTGATTATTCTCAACTTAGACATCCATACTGGGACAACATAGACAACAGATAATGGACTCCTCTTTAATGCATAAGCATGTAGCAACAATTAATTTTCTCATATGAGATTGAGGATATATGTCCAAAACTGAAACTTCCACCATGGATCATGGCTTTAGTTAGCGGCCCAATGTTCTTCTCTAACATTATGCAATGCTCTAACCATTCTAGCGGTAAATCTCTCTTACTTCAGACAAGACGAACATGCATAGAAACTCACATGATATTCAACAAAGAGTAGTTGATGGCGTCCCCAGGAACATGGTTATCGCACAACAAGCAACTTAATAAGAGATAAAGTGCATAAGTACATATTCAATACCACAATAGTTTTTAGGCTATTTGTCCCATGAGCTATATATTGTAAAGGTAGAGGATAGAAATTTAAAGGTAGCACTCAAGCAATTTACTTTGGAATGGCGGAGAAATACCATGTAGTAGGTAGGTATGGTGGACACAAATGGCATAGTAGTTGGCTCAAGGATTTGGATGCATGAGAAGTATTCCCTCTCGATACAAGGCTTAGGCTAGCAAGGCTATTTGAAACAAACACAAGGATGAACCGGTGCAGCAAAACTCACATAAAAGACATATTGTAAACACTATAAGACTCTACACCGTTTTCCTTGTTGCTCAAACCCTTACTAGAAAATATCTAGACTTTAGAGAGACCAATCATGCAAACCAAATTTTAGCAAGCTCTATGTATTTCTTCATTAATAGGTGCAAAGTATATGATGCAAGAGCTTAAACATGAGCACGACAATTGCCAAGTATCACATTATTTAAGACATTTTACCAATTACTACATGTAGCATTTCCCGTTTCCAACCATATAACAATTAACGAAGCAGTTTCAACCTTCGCCATGAAAATTAAAAGCTAAGAACACATGTGTTCATACGAACCAGCGGAGCGTGTCTCTCTCCCACACAAGCATTTATTCAAACAAAAACAAAAACAAAAGCACACAGACGCTCCAAGCAAAGTACATAAGATGTGGCCGAATAAAAATATAGTTTCAAGAGAAGAACCTGATAATATTGTCGATGAAGAAGGGGATGCCTTGGGCATCCCCAAGCTTAGATGCTTGAGTCTTCTTGAAATATGCAGGGATGAACCACCGTGGCATCCCCAAGCTTAGACTTTTCACTCTTCTTGATCATAGTATATCATCCTCCTCTCTTGACCCTTGAAAACTTCCTCCACAACAAACTCAAAGCAAACTCATTAGAGGATTAGTGCACAATCAAAAATTCACATGTTCAGAGGTGACACAATCATTCTTAACACTTCTGGACATTGCTTAAAACTACTAGAAGTCAATGGAACAAAGAAATCCATCCCACATAGCAAAAGAGGCAATGCGAAATAAAAAGCAGAATCTGTCAAAACAGAACAGTCCGTAAAGACGAATTTTATTGAGGCACCAGACTTGCTCAAATGAAAATGCTCAAATTGAATGAAAGTTGCGTACATATCTGAGGATCACTCACATAAATTGGCATAATTTTCTGAGTTACCTACAGAGAATTTTGCCCAGATTCGTGACAGCAAAGAAAACTGTTTCTGCGCAGTAATCCAAATATAGTATGAACCTTACTATCAACGACTTTACTTGGCACAACAATGCACAAAACTAAGATAAGGAGAGGTTGCTACAGTAGTAAACAACTTCCAAGACTCAAATATAAAACAAAGTACTGTAGCAAAATAAACACATGGGTTATCTCCCAAGAAGTTCTTTCTTTATAGCCATTAAGATGGGCTCAGCAAATTAAATGATGCACTCGCAAGAAATAGTATTTGAAGCAAAAGAGAGCATCAAGAAGCAAATTCAAAACACATTTAAGTCTAACATGCTTCCTATGAAAAGGAATCTTGTAAATAAACAAGTTATGTAGGCATACTGCAACAGGCATAGGAAAACTAGACAAGCTCAACTTCAAAATTTTAAGCATATAGAGAGGTGTTTTAGTAACATGAAAATTTCTACCACCATATTTTCCTCTCTCATAAAGATTTTCAGTAGCATCATGAGCAAACTCAACAATATAACTATCAGATAAAGCATTCTTATCATGAGTCTCATGCATAAAATTATTACTCTCCACATAAGCATAATCAATTTTATTAGTTGTAGTGGGAGCAAATTCAACAAAGTAGCTATCATTATTATTCTCATCATCAAATATAGGAGGCATATTGTAATCATAATCAAATTTATCCTCCATAACAGGTGGCACCAAAAGACTACTATCATTATAATCATCATAAATAGGAGGCAAAGTATCATCAAAGTAAATTTCCTCCTCAATTCCCGGGGGACTAAACAGATCATGCTCATCAAAACCAGCTTCCCCAAGCTTAGAATTTTCCATAGCATTAGCAACAATGGTGTTCAAAGCATTCATATTAATAACATTCCCATTAGCATGCATATAAAGTTCCATGGGTTTTTTAATTCTCTCTTCAAACACATCATGTCCTAATTCAAGATAAAGTTCATAAAGATCTCTCATATTTTTGTTGTTTTCCATTATGCCTAACTAGTGTAAACAAGAAACAAAAAGATGCAATTGCAGGATCTAAAGGAAATAGCTTCGAGCACACACACAATGGCGCCAGAAAAGTACTGTTACCTGGAACCGGAGTATGAGTGCCTTTTACCTTTCCTCCCCGGCAACGGCGCCAGAAAAGTGCTTGATGTCTACGGGAGCTTCTATTCTTGTAGACAGTGTTGGGCCTCCAAGAGCAGAGGTTTGTAGAACAGCAGCAAGTTTCCCTTAAGTGGATCACCCAAGGTTTATCGATCTCAGGGAGGAAGAGGTCAAAGATATCCCTCTCATGCAACCCTGCAACCACAAAGCAAAAAGTCTCTTGTGTCCCCAACACACCTAATAGGTGCACTAGTTCGGCGAAGAGATAGTGAAATACAGGTGGTATGAATAAATATGAGCAGTAGCAACGGCACCAGAAAAGTGCTTTGCTATCTAGGACTGGCGTGTAGTTGATGGTGGTAATATTGCGGACAGTACAAATGCAGTAGAACAGTAAACAAGCAGCGATAGCAGTATTTAGGAACAAGGCCTAGGGATCATACTTTCACTAGTGGACACTCTCAACATTGATCACATAACAGAATAAATAGATAGATGCTAGACTCTACACCCTCTTGTTGGATGATGAACACCACTAACTGTGTAGGATTACACGAACCCTCAATGCTGGAGTTAACAAGCTCCACAATATTCGATGTTCATATTTAAATAACCTTAGAGTGCATGACAGATTAACATAACCAAACCAAGTACTAACATAGCATGCACACTGTGACCATCACACTATGAAAGGAGGAATAGATCACATCAATACCATCATAGTAATAGTTAACTTCATAATCTACAAGAGATCACAATCATAGCATATACCAAGTACTTCATGATGCACACACTGCCAACATTACATCATGGAGGAGGAATAGACTACTTTAATAACATCACTAGAGTAGCACATAGATGAATTGTGATACAAAACTCATATGAATCTCAATCATGTAAGGCAGCTCATGAGATCGTTGTATTGAAGTACATAGGAGAGATTAACCACATAGCTACCGGTACAGCCCCGAGCCTCGATGGAGAACTACTCCCTCCTCATGGGAGACAACAGCGGTGATGAAGATGGCGGTGGAGATGGCAGTGGTGTCGATGGAGAAGCCTTCCGGGGGCACTTCCCCGTCCCGGCGGCGTGCCGGAACAGAGACTCCTGTCCCCCAGATCTTGGCTTCGCGATGGCGGCCGCTCTGGATGGTTTCTCGTACCGTGGCTTTTCCGTCTCGAGGTTTTAGGTCGAGGACCTTTATATAGGCGAAGAGGCGGCGTCAGAGGGTCGAAGAGGCGGCGAGGAGATAGGGGGGCGCGGGCCACCCACAGGCCGCGCCGGCCACCCTCCTGGTGGGCCTGTGGCCCCCCTCTGGCGACTCTCGGGTGTTCTGGAAGCTTCGTGGAAAAATAGGATGCTGGGCGTTGATTTCGTCCGATTCCGAGAATATTTCCTTACTAGGATTTCTGAAACCAAAAATAGCAGAAAACAGCAACTGGCCCTTCAGCATCTCGTCAATAGGTTAGTTCTGGAAAACGCATAAATATGACATAAAGTATGCATAAAACATGTAGATATCATCAATAATGTGGCATGGAACATAAGAAATTATCGATACGTCGGAGACGTATCATTAGGCAGCTCACAAGATCCGACAATGAAGCATAATGAGGAGAAGCCAACCATCTAGCTACTGCTATGGACCCATAGTCCAGGGGTGAACTACTCACTCATCACTCCGGAGGCGACCATGGCGGTGTAGAGTCCTCCGGGAGATGAATCCCCTCTCCGGCAGGGTGCCGGAGGCGATCTCCTGAATCCCCCGAGATGGGATTGGCGGCGGCGGCGTCTCTGGAAGGTTTTCCGTATCGTGGCTCTCGGTACTGGGGGTTTCGCGACAAAGACTATTTGTAGGCGGAAGGGCAGGTCAGGGGGCCACACGAGGGGCCCAGATGCCAGGGCCGCGCGGCCAAGACCTGGGCCGTGCCGCCCTGTTGTCTGGCCACCTCGTGGCCCCACTTCGTCTCCTCTTCGGTCTTCTGGAAGCTTCGTGGCAAAATAGGCCCCTGGGCGTTGATTTCGTCCAATTCCGAGAATATTTCCTTACTAGGATTTCTGAAACCAAAAACAGCAGAAACAAAGAATCGGCTCTTCGGCATCTCGTTAATAGGTTAGTGCCGGAAAATGCATAAATATGACATAAAGTATGCATAAAACATGTAGATATCATCAATAATGTGGCATGGAACATAAGAAATTATCAATACGTCAGAGACGTATCACCGCTCTTGAAAGTCTGGTTGTCGAGGTAGTTGGTGTACCCATTACCATTCGTTGACAACAACAAAACACCTCTCAAAATAATTTTACTCCTGTTTTAAAAATGAAAAGCTCTAGCGCATGTTAATCCCTGCTTCCCTCTGCGAAGGGTCAATCTTTTACTTTCATGTTGTGTCACCATCCTTTCCTTGAGCACTTTCTTGAGAGCACAACTGTCATTCTTAGTATAATATGCTTGTCTCAAAATATGATTGATTGTGGTATAACTTTGATGCTTTTATCTTTGACAATCTCTATTTCTAGTCTTTCTATGAACCTCAGAGGTGCCTGTGCATTTATGTTTTGCTGATGAAATACGGGCAAGCGAGATACCACTTTATCATACTCTTTTATGAACATTGCAATCCTGCTGATAGACATGATTCATGATGCTTATTATTAATTTGTTGGTACCTTTCCATGATTGACAAAGCTATTGGATGATCTTATTTGCATGTATCTTATTATGAATTGCCTAAGCACGTGTCCATGTCATGAGAATATTTACATCATATGAACAAATGTGTTCGTGAAAGTTCTTTTATCGCACTCAGTTGTTAACTGAATTGCTTGAGGACAAGCAATAAGCTAAGCTTGGGGGGAGTTGATACGTCCAAAACGTATCTACTTTCCCGAACACTTTTGATATTGTTTTGCCTCTAATTTGTGTGTTTTGGATACAACTAACACGGACTAACGCTGTTTTCAGCAGAATTGCTCTGGTGTCTCGTTTTTGTACAGAAATCGGGACAACCGGAGGGGATGGCAGTGATGTGAGGATCACATGTGTTCACGGAGTGTTAATGCTTTGCTCCGGTACTTTATTAAAAGGATTACCTTAATATCCAGTAGATTCCCTAGAGGCCCGGCTGCCACCGGCTGGTAGGACAAAAGATGGTGTGCAAGTTTCTCATTGCGAGCACGTACGACTATATATGGAACACATGCCTATGGATTGCTTTGTACTTGGACACCGTTTTATTATTATCTGCAAATGCCCTGCTTTGATTGTTACATGAGTTTCTCTCATCCATGCAACGCCGGTCATCCATCCCTGTGCCTACAATATTTTAATCCTGCTGTTTACTAAAATCACTATTGTTGTCTCTGTTACTCTGCTGCTGTTATTTCACTACTGCTACTGCTATAAAACTGTTACTACTGATAAACTCTTGCGAGCAAATCTGTTTCCAGGTGCAGCTGAATTGACAACTCCGTTGTTAAGGCTTTCAAGTATTCTTTGTCTCCCCTTGTGTCGAATCAATAAATTGGGTTTTACTTCCCGCGAAGACTGTTGCGATCCCCTATACTTGTGGGTCATCACCGGTGGCAGCCGGGCCTCTAGGGAATCTACTGGAAATTAAGGTACTCCTTTTAATAGAGTACCGGAGCAAAGCATTAACACTCCGTGAACACATGTGATCCTCACATCACCGCCTTCCCCTCCGGTTGTCCCAATTTCTGTCACTTTGGGGCCTCGGGTTCCGGACAGCGACATGTGTATACAACTTGCAGGTAAGATCATAAAACAATGCATATCATCATGAAACAATAACATGTTCAGATCTGAGATCATGGCACTCGGGCCCTAGTGACAAGCATTAAGCATAACAAGTTGCAACAATATCATCAAAGTACCAATTACGGACACTAGGCACTATGCCCTAACAATCTTATGCTATTACATGACCAATCTCATCCAATCCCTACCATCCCCTTCAGCCTACAGCGGGGGAATTACTCACACATGGATGGGGGAAACATTGCTGGTCGATGGAGAGGCGTCGGTGGTGATGATGGCGATGATCTCCTCCAATTCCCCATCCCGACGGAGTGCCAGAACGGAGTTTCTGGTCCCGAGACGGAGTTTCGCGACGGTGGCGGCGTACTGGATGGTTTCTGGCGTTTCGTCAATTCGTCTCACGTTTTTAGATCAAAACCTTTAAGTAGTCAAAAGGAGGGCGTCAGAGGGCAGCCGAGGGGGCCACACGCTAAGGCGGAGCGCCACCCCTCCAGGCCGCGCCGGCCTAGCGTCTGGGGCCCTGGGCCTCCCCCAGGCCTGCCCTTCTGGCTCCGTGATTCTTCTGGTAAAATAGGCCCTTTGATATAAATTCCGAGGATTTTCCCGAAAGTTGAATTTCTGCACAAAAATGAGACACCAGGGCAATTCTGCTGAAAACAACGTTAGTCCGTGTTAGTTGTATCCAAAATACTCAAATTAGAGGCAAAACAATAGCAAAAGTGTTCGGGAAAGTAGATACGTTTTGGACGTATCAACTCCCCCAAGCTTAGCTTATTGCTTGTCCTCAAGCAATTCACTTAACAACTGAGTGCGATAAAAGAACTTTCACGAACACATTTGTTCAATGATGTAAATATTCTCATGATATGGACAAGTACTTAGGCAATTCATAATAAGATACATGCAAATAAGATCATCTAATAGCTATGTCAATCATGGAAAGGTACCAACAAATTAATAATAAGCATCATGAATCATGTCTATCAGCAGGATTGCAATGTTCATAAAAGGGTATGATAAAGTGGTATCTCGCTTGCCCGTGTTTGATCAGCAAAACATAAATGCTCAGGCACCTCTGAGGTTCATAGAAAGACTAGAAATAGAGATTGTCAAAGATAAAAGCATCAAATTTATACCACAGTCAAGCATATTTTGGCACAAGCATATTATACCATTGCAGGATTGCAATGGTATCTCGCTTGCCCATGTTTCCTAGGGGTTTTCTACCCCTTTGTACAGTTTGTTTCTTTTTGTTATATATATATAAAAAAAGCAACACCGTAGGGGCTTCCCCTACGGTACAGGTGTCAAAAAAATACTAAGAATGACAGTTGTGCTCTCAAGAAAGTGCTCAAAGAAAGGATGGTGACACAACATGAAAGTAAAAGATTGACCCTTCGCAGAGGGAAGCAGGGATTAACATGCGCTAGAGCTTTTCATTTTTAAAACAGGAGTAAAATTATTTTGAGAGGTGTTTGTTGTTGTCAACGAATGGTAATGGGTACACCAACTACCTCGCCAACCAGACTTTCAAGAGCGGCTCCCATGAAGGACGTTATTTCTACTAGCAAGGTAGATCATCCCTCTTCTCTTTTGTTTACACATGTACTTTAGTTTTTATTATGAGTGACACTCCCCCCAACCTTTGCTTACACAAGCCATGGCTAACCGAATCCTCGGGTGCCTTCCATCAATCTCATACCATGGAGGAGTGTCTATTTGCAAAATTAAGTTGCTTACTGATGAATCAGGGCAAAACATGTGAAGAGAATTATTAATGAAGTTATTAATTGGGGCTGGGCACCCCGTTGCCAGCTCTTATTATGAAAGTCTGTCAAAAGTAAATGACAAGGTTGAAAGATAAACACCACATACTTCCTCATGAGCTATAAAACATTAACACAAATTGAGAAGCATTTTGAAGGTTTTAAAGGTAGCGCATGAGAATTTACTTGGAATGGTTTGAAATGCCATGCATAGGTATTTATGGTGGACACTTTGGAACAACTTGGTTTTCAAGGGTTTGGAAGCACGAGCAGCGTTCCCGCTCAGTACAAATGAAGGCTCGCAATAGACTGGGGAGCGACAAATCAAGAGAGCAGTCACTTTCATAATCATGCTTGCGGCAAAATAAATTAACGGAGGCATAAAAGTGATACAAGAACTCTGAAGCAAAGTAAATCATCGAGGCTTAATTGACTTTTGTTCAGCCATATGCATGCGTGAGCATGTGCCAAGTCGATTCAGATGAATTATTCAGAGGAGGATACCACAATGTCATACCTATTTATGAATAAAACAAGGGATTTCTATTTTCGTGCCCCTGGTTCCTTAGTTGTGCTCAGTTTTCCCCAGCCTCTTAACTTTTCCTTAGTTTTCTCCTCCCTCTAGTTTGAAACCCCTCGGACGGGAGGGTTGCCGTCAGGTCAGAGGCCTTACCGTTACCGTTAATCTGACGGGTGGGGCTGCACAGATCGAGGTGGGGCTGCACAGAGGGCAGTTCCTCGCTGACCATCTCGTGCTGACGGGTAGCCATCCATTTGCCACTGATGCGTGGGCCGTTTTATTTCCTGATTGTATACGCGGTGCTGCCAATGACAAATGGGGCCGCTCTATAGGGCTGCCGCAGCCAATGACTAGTGGGGTCGTCTATTTTTCAAGAAAATACATATATAACCGCTCTGTGTGGCTGCCGCAGCCAATGACCAGTGGGGTCGTCTATTTTTCAGGAAAAGACATATATTACCGCTCTGTGGGGCTGCCGCAGCCAATGACCAGTGGGGTCTTCTATTTATTTAGAGAAAATTATATATTCCCACTCTGTGGGGCCTCCGCAGCCAATGACCGCTGGGGTCGTCTATTTATTTAGAGAATATCATATAGAGCCGCTCTGTGGGGCCGCCTCAGCCAATGGCAGGTGACTATTTTCGCAGCTTAATCTAAAGTGAATCTTATGCTAAACATGGTGCTTCCCGACGGTGACCTAGCAGTGGCGGCGAGCATAGCCGTTCTGACCATGCCGATATCGGCATCGTTTGGAGGCTGTGGTGCTCGAATCATGGTGGAAATTGCGATATAATTTTTTAAATGCATAATATATAGCTAGATCTCTAAATCGATGCATATGAAGCTACATATATATTATTGGTCATAATTCCCTTATCTAAAGGGGATGGATGCATGGCTTCACGTTGTCGTCGCTTTCATCGTCAGTATCTTCCTCGTCCGAGTAGTAGTACATGTAATATTAATAGAGTCCATTTATTGCCTAATTCTTTCATGGAAAAATTTAGGTGGAATTTTCATGCAAGATATTAGTTATTAGCTCCGCCACTGATATTATGCAATAGTAACATAGTCTGGAAACGAAACGGAGGGCGAAATACATGTAGCCCCCATAATTAATCACATGCATCATATATGTGGGAACGCGGACGTACCTTCTTGACCAAAGGATCTTCATAGACGACGATGAAGAACTCCTCTATGATCAATGGCAGTGTTGACGGTGGTGGTGGCAATGATGATAATCCACGTGGAAGCCATGGCAATGGATCAAGTGTATGTGAACGAAGAAGAGAGAGGCAGAACCTATTGACACAAGGGATGGTCGTTGTGGGTGTTTATAAGGGAGAGATGACCGTTGTAGGGGTTTACACAATAAATTAAGGAGGAGGTGACCGTTGTGGCCTTGTGGGGGTTTACACAATAAATTAAGGCTAGTCATAGTGCATAGTATCATATTGTTGTATCATGCATATGGTATTTGCCTATGATACTATCACTATAGTGGGTGGTATTATAGGGTAATATCATAATCTTCTAAATTTATTGTTTTGTAGAATCTCAATACAAAATGTGTGTACAAGATCTATTTAGATACTAGCACTATGGCCAGCCTAAGGAGGACATGATCGTTGTGGGGGTAGTCATCTAGGTTTTGTGTTTAGTCAAACTTCCCTTTAAACTTTGACCACATATATAGGAAAAAGTAGTAGCATTTATGACACTAATTTAGTATCCCGAGATCCCTTCAAATGGTAATTCATGATAGTTTATCATTTTACCGTAATGGCTACAAGAAATGGGTGATTGTTCATCATTTTACCGTTAAAAGTAATGCCTAAAAGAAATGGTAATTCATGATAGTTTATCATTTTACCGTAATGGCTACAAGAAATGGGTGATTGTTCATCATTTTACCGTGAAAAGTAATGGCTAAAAGAAATGGTAATTCATGATAGCTTATCATTTTACCGTAATGGCTACAAGAAATCGGTGATTGTTCATCATTTTTTGTGTGGAAAGTTATGGCTACAAGAAATGGGTGATGGTGTATCATTTTTTGCGTGGAAAGTAATGGCTACAATAACAAAGATACTCGGCTTCCTCTTCATCAAGTCACGAAATTCGACCCGCAGCACCAAAACTAGAGCAGGCCCAAGACAAGCAAGAACAGTCAGTCAGCACCGATCAGGCAGGAAGCAGACAGTAAGCTAAGAATACTGGAAGAAGGTGGTCGCTCAGCCAAAGCCCTAGTTCAACCAGAACAGTAGGGAAAGCGGTAGAGGCCGCTCCGTAGCTTTGGTCGTCGCACTCTAATCCGCTTTAGAAGAAGCAGCTATTCTATTGGACTGCTTGGCTATAAAGCCTATAAGTAAGAACTCTTCCTCAAATACTGGGAATGTGGATTCAAGTATGATATCACTATTCCACAGATCTCAAGAAAACGAATTGAACAAGTTTGATGGCTGGAAGAAGATAGGAAATATTCAAACATGTATTGCATTTCATCGATCTCACCCTTTGTTCAGTGCCGCATAAGTACTGACTTCTTGAACAGATACCGGTTGGCATTTCTGATGCATCCTACATGCGTCATGTGAAACATGACAAATAAGAAAGATTAGTCTAGTGGAAATCCCTTTCCACAGGAAGTAGTATCAAACAATTGGAAAGTCCCTCCGGGAACTTTACAATTAAAGGAAGGCTCCGTTCGGGTTACCGAACACTGGAATCAAGAAAAGTCAAAACAACTATTTATAGTTGATTGGACTTTTTACAATTCAATAGTGAAGAAAAGATATATATAGATACACTTCCCCCACGGGAAGTGTATCAATATATATCAATTCTGAACGGAATAAATACTACAAAGCATAAGTGAGCGCGTGTACTATATACGCGCGCGATTCCTCTCACACAGAATAGGCACCCCATCTGCTAACCTCTCCCTTCCGGAACAGCAAAACAATGAAATGAAAAGGGAGATGCTCACTAATCAGTTAACTCAATCCTTTTCGGATCAAGTAAACACATGTGATTGTCATCCCATTCACTTCAAAGTATTACTGTTCAGCTCCGGTTAGGTGTCGGTCCCTTCAAGGGCGAGCTGCTGGCAGTGGTTATCCAGTAGCCCCTCGCAATTTGGACGAGGTATATCATAGGCCTATCAGCTATGATCATGATATGTCAATACTAGCAAGCGAAGAGTGGTGATGCCTTGATGGTGATGGTGTATCATTTTTTGCGTGAAAAGTAATGGCTACAACAAAGGGAATGGGTGATGGTGTATCATTTTTTGCGTGAAAAGTAATGGCTACAACAAATGGGTGATGGTGTATCATTTTTTGCGTGAAAAGTACAAATCGGTGATGGTTTATCATTTTTTGCGTGAAAAATAATACCTAAAAGAGTTTATAATTTATCTCGTGAAAAATAATACAGAAAACCAAACTTTAGCGTACTGGGTAACCGCCCTTTAGCATACATAGAGGGTGGAAGCTAACCGCCGACAGAGAGAGAGAGAGGATGGTGGCCCCGACCAGAGAGAGATAGGGGTTATCCTGCCCGTTAAATCATACGATCAACGGTCGGCGGGCACGATCCGCGTGACATGGGCTAGACCAATTAGGGCAATGTTGGGCGTCTGTGAGAATTTGTGAAGGGAGAGGGCAAAACTGAGTAGTATCAAGAAACCAAGGGCAAGTGAGTAGTAAACAGACTAAGGAATTCAAATATGAGATTTAAAAAATGAAAAATGCGTGTTTTGTACAATGAAACCCATCTTGGCCTACCTCAAACTATTTGCAATACAATTATACATGAGTGTGAAAATTATGGCCTCATTCAGACAAAGTATGTTTTGGGGAAAGCTGTTTTGGGTAGGGCTTATTGTGGAAAACCATGCACCTTCATAGCTACTAGGTGATTTGAGAAGTGGCAATTTGTGGTAAAACTTTATTTATCTATGATTTATCTATGATTTGAGAAGTGGCAACTTGTGGTAAAGACTCCATGAGTAAGTGCCACTCTTTTTCGTAATTTTTTGCACATTAAATAACTCATTTAACTGGTTAATCCCATTTGTTGACTCTCTGTTGACCAGCCAGTTGAGGGTAAAACTGAGTATATTGCACTAGCCAGTATTAGCACCCAAGGGGAAAACTGAGCACACAAAAAAATGCTAGTATATGACTCGAGGGTATACCTGAGTATATCTAAATTTCCAAGGTTAGACTCGAGGACGCGTGTTGCGGTGCAGAAGTGGAAGACGTGCCATTGTTGACGCGTGTCGCGGTGCAAACATGCACTAGTGGACGCGGGTCGCATTTACGTCTCATTCTCGCTCACGCACGAAACCACGCCTCTCACGTCCCATCAACTTCTCCAAATCGAAGGAAAAACCCCAACCGCCGTACGAGCCCTGCCGGCGATGGAGAAGAAGAATGCGCCGGCGGCCATCGCCCCCGAGCCTGTCGCCTCCGAGCCCGTCGCATCCGAGCCCATCGCCGCCGAGCCCGTCGCATCCGAGCCCGTCGCCGCCGAGCCCGTCGCCTCCGAGCCCGTCACCTCCAAGCCCGTCGCCGCCGAGCCTGGCGCCTCAGAGCCCATCGCCGCCGAGCCCGTCGCCTCCGAGGGCGGCGCATTCAAGCGCGGCGCCTCCGTGAGCTGGGCCTCTCTCGTGGGTGACGGACCACTTCACAAGATCGGCGAATGCTTACTGGCGAATGAAGAGTATGTGGACGCCTACTCTGCTATGAGGCAAGTCTGTAGAAATTGGCGCTCAGGTTTACCTGAGCCCGACGTGCACCTGCACGAATGGATCATGGTAGACCACGCCCTTCCACGCGCCGCTGAGTTCACCTTCCTCCAACTCGGCACATCCCGCTACGTCACCATAGATCTATCGGAAGTTCGTGCAAGGTTCAAATTCCTCCAAATTCCTCCATATCTATAGGGTTAATATATTCTTATTTTCAATCTTAGTGTTGAATGTTATCTTCATCAATATATTTTAGATACTACTTCGTCGGATTTTGCCGTGGTGTCATCGTGCTTGCCCAGAAGAACCCGCCGCACAAGATACGGCTTCTGAACCCACTCACAAAGGCATCGAACACTATGTTTGAGGCGCATATGCCATCTGTTTTTCTGAATTCAGTCGCTGTGATCAAATCCCCGACTATGGTCTTAGTTTGCTCACATTACCCGAACGAAATTAGTTGGGTCGATGAGAGCACTCCAACTAAGGATATATATGAAGATTGGGGAGATGGTAGTTTTTCGATGGAGAACCATAGTTTGCGTTGAATTACCCCGTTCAATGGTGAACTGTATGCAATAGCTGTGGATAATTTTGAGTCCGGAAGAATAGTGTGCACCAATGTACAGTTGCAGTAGCGCGCGAGCACTGTCAAGATGGAGACACTAATTTCATTTCCACAACTTGGAAATGACAAGTTCTATCTTGTGAAGTCGGATGGTGATCTGCTGCTTGTGTTGTTGGACAACATGCTTTTGGAGGACCAACCATTGGTGTACCGTGTGGACACTCAGAGCCGCTCTCTCCATCCGGTCAGTAACATTGGCAGTCATGCCTTCTTCGTGCATTATATCCGGTGTATCTCCATCGACACCACAGTGCACCCGACACTTCTACCTGGCTGCATCTACTACGTCGATTTGGGTTATATCAGAGAGTACATTCATGATACAAAGGCCTGGGATGAGTGGCCACGATATGTCAATAGAATGGGAAACTACGGTCTGAGAAATGAACACATGCCATACCGTTTGGAGGATGTATTGGCCGCATACTGCAGACGGAAGGAGTTCAATGAATATTTCCTTGGGATAATGCACGGATTGGACGACGAAGAAATATATGAGCAATGAGGAATCTTCTAGCTGGCCATACATTGCGTGCGTCTTGTATTTTTTTCATCTTAGTTTGTCGTGAACATTAACAATGTTATTGGCTGCTTTTGGCTGCTGTATGCAGTTTATGTATTATACGTTTTCTGATTATGCTGCTGTGAATTTATCATATACTAGCTTCTAGATTTGCTGCCATATTGGGTAAAAAACGAGGGTCAAAAGGCAGAAATAGAGAAGCTTCTCTAGATTTGATAATAATTTGGTGAAAAAGACAGAGAGAGAAAGAGGGGAAAAGGTGCTCTTAAAAGGGAAAATGCCAATTTGGGCCGGGAGAGACAAAACTGAGCTCCTGCTCACGTGCAACCAAATGCTATCTCGTCCTGTCCCACGCGGTCCCTTTCTACCAGCTCCACGCGACGAGGGCCCACACGACGCGGCCCCACACGTCAGCACAGCACGGAACGGTCAACTTAACGGGAATCCTGCCGTCTGAGCTGCTTCTGCGGGTTTCAAACAAGGACTTGGGGAAAACTGAGGAAAAACTAAGGGGCTGGGGAAAACTGAGCACAACTAAGGAACCGAGGGCACGAAAATAGAAATCCCATAAAACAATGCAAGCAAACATCCATGACATGCTACTCGTATTAATAAATTGGAGCTAAACATGAGAGATCATGAACTACTAGACTTTCTTAAATGACATATACCTCACATGAACCAACTAAGCATGCTCACATGGATGAGTATATGTACAAAAATGAAAACAAAAAGAGTTCATACCAGCCTCTCACCACAGTCAAATTGTCGTAGATCGTCATTATTGCCTTTCACTTGTGTAGCTTGGATAATATGAAATGAAAACCACGCTCCAGCCACCGAAGATCATTGAACTCATAACGAACTTTACAAAACCAAAGAAGAACAGCAAATATTTTTGATGTTTTCGAATTGGAACAAGAACAAAAGGAAACAAGCAAACAAAGCAAAATCTTTTTGGATTTCTTATAGCAAACCAACGATAGCAAATAAAGCAAAGTAAAAGCAAGAAACCAAAATAAGCAAGTGGTGAAGAGAAACAACAGAAATATTTTTGGTCTTTTTGTGTTTTAGGAAAGAAACAAAGCAAAAACTAGAAAATGAAAACTAGAAAAGCAACATAAACACAAAGCAGCAGGAATTCGTCAAACTTGACAGCAGTACAGTAATCGATTTTTAAGAAATTCTTCCGCTGCTCAAATCGAAAAGTGTTCAACTAATGAAAGTTAGATAACAACCTGGGGAACATGCATAAAAATTGGCTTCGCAAAATAACATTCTGGATGTTTTTGAGAATTTTTCTGGTAACAGTCCAGAATCTATTTTCAGGCAGCACTTCCCCAAATATCATCTCCCTCTTATTAGAAAACCACTTAAGGAAACTAAACAAGTATATACAAGTATCCAGCAACCATAATATGCAAAGAATGAGTGATGCCGGTATACCTCCCCCCAAGCTTAGGCTTTTGGCCTAAGTGGAGTTCAACCCCAGCGAGGGTCGCTGTTCCACTCCGGTGGATCATACATGGCGTAGTCATAATAAGGTCCCGGTGCAGAAGAAAAGGGTGAAGGCTCCTGATACGTCTCCGACGTATCGATAATTTCTTGTGTTCCATGCCACATTATTGATGTTATCTACATGTTTTATGCACACTTTATGTCATATTCGTGCATTTTCTGGAACTAACCTATTAACAAGATGCCGAAGTGCCAGTTGTTGTTTTCTGCTGTTTTTGGTTTCAGAAATCCTAGTAAAGAAATATTCTCGGAATTGGACGAAATCAACGCCCAGGGTCCTATTTTGCCACGAAGCTTCCAGAAGACCGAAGAGGAGACGAAGTGGGGCCACGAGGTGGCGACACCATAGGGCGGCGCGGCCCAAGCCCTGGCCGCGCCGACCTAGGGTGTGGGCCCCTCGTGCCGCCTCCTGACCTGCCCTTCCGCCTACTTAAAGCCTCCATCGCGAAACCCCCAGTACCGAGAGCCACGATACGGAAAACCTTCCAGAGACGCCGCCGCCGCCAATCCCATCTCGGGGGATTCAGGAGATCGCCTCCGGCACCCTGCCGGAGAGGGGAATCATCTCCCGGAGGACTCTACGCCGCCATGGTCGCCTCCGGAGTGATGTGTGAGTAGTCTACCCCTGGACTATGGGTCCATAGCAGTAGCTAGATGGTTGTCTTCTCCCCATTGTGCTTAATTGTCGGATCTTGTGAGCTGCCTAACATGATCAAGATCATCTATCTGTAATTCTATATGTTGCGTTTGTTGGGATCCGATGAATAGAGAATACTTGTTATGTTGATTATCAAAGTTATGTCTATGTGTTGTTTATGATCTTGCATGCTCTCCGTTACTAGTAGATGCTCTGGCCAAGTAGATGCTTGTAACTCCAAGAGGGAGTATTTATGCTCGATAGTGGGTTCATGTCTCCGTGAATCTGGGGAAGTGACAGAAATCTCTAAGATTATGGATGTGATGTTGCCACTAGGGATAATACATTGGTGCTATGTTCAAGGATGTAGTTACTGATTACATTACGCGCAATACTTAATGCAATTGTCCGTTGTTAGCAACTTAATACTGGAGGGGGTTCGGATGATAACCTGAAGGTGGACTTTTTAGGCATAGAGGCATGCTGGATAGCGGTCTATGTACTTTATCGTAATGCCCAATTAAATCTCACTATACTCATCATAATATGTATGTGCATGGTCATGCCCTCTTTATTTGTCAATTGCCCAACTGTAATTTGTTCACCCAACATGCTGTTTATCTTATGGGAGAGACACCTCTAGTGAACTGTGGACCCCGGTCCAATTCTCTATACTGAAATACAATCTACTGCAATATTGTTCTACTGTTCTCTGCAAACAATCATCATCCACACTATACATCTAATCCTTTGTTACAGCAAGCCGGTGAGATTGACAACCTCGCTGTTTCGTTGGGGCAAAGTACTTTGGTTGTGTTGTGCAGGTTCCATGTTGGCGCCGGAATCTCTGGTGTTGCGCCGCACTACATCCCGCCGCCATCAACCTTCAACGTGCTTCTTGGCTCCTACTGGTTCGATAAACCTTGGTTTCATACTGAGGGAAAACTTGCCGCTGTACGCATCACACCTTCCTCTTGGGGTTCCCAACGGACGCGTGTTGTACGCGTATCAAGCTCTTTTTCTGGCGCCGTTTCCGGGGAACAAGAAAAGTTACACCACAAAGATTTTCAGCTCCCACGTCAACAGCTCTTTTTCTGGCGCCGTTGCCGGGGAGATCAAGACACGCTGCAAGGGGAGTCTCCACTTCCCAATCTCTTTACTTTGTTTTTGTCTTGCTTAGTTTTATTTACTACTTTGTTTGATGCACTAAATCAAAATACAAAAAAATTAGTTGCTAGTTTTACTTTATTTGCTATCTTGTTTGCTATATCAAAAACACACAAAAATTAGTTACTTGTTTTACTTTACTTAATATCATGCATGTTTTTATTTCATTAGTTAAGCATAATGGAAAACAACAAAAATATGAGAGAGCTTTATGAACTTTATCTTGAATTAGGACATGATGTGTTTGAAGAGAGAATTAAAAAAACCCATGGAACTTTATATGCATGCTAATGGGAATGTTATTACTATGAATGCTTTGAACACCATTGTTGCTAATGCTATGGAAAATTCTAAGCTTGGGGAAGCTTTCTTTGATGAGCATGATCTTTTGAGTCCCCCAAGCATTGAGGAGAAAATTTTCTTTTATGATTACAATATGCCTCCTATATATGATGATAGCCACTTTGTTGCATTTGCTCCCACTACAACTAATAAAATTGATTATGCTTATGTGGAGAGTAATAATTTTATGCATGAGACTCATGATAAGAATGCTTTATGTGATAGTTATATTGTTGAGTTTGCTCATGATACTACTGAAAGTTATTATGAGAGAGGAAAATATGGTTGTAGAAATTTTCATGTTACTAAAATGCCTCTCTGTATGCTGAAATTTTTGAAGCTACACTTGTTTTATCTTCCTATGCTTGTCACTTTGCTCTTCATGAACTTGTTTATTTACAAGATTTCTATGCATAGGAAGCATGTTAGACTTAAATGTGTTTTGAATTTGCCTCTTGATGCTCTCTTTTGCGAGTGCATCATTAAAATTGCTGAGCCCATCTTAATGGCTATAAAGAAAGAACTTCTTGGGAGATAACCCATGTTTTTACTACAGTACCTTTATTTTTATTTTGTGTCTTGGAAGTTGTTTACTACTGTAGCAACCTCTCCTTATCTTAGTTTAGTGTTTTATTGTGCCAAGTAAAGTCGTTGATAGTAAAGTTCATACTAGATTTGGATTACTGCACAGAAACAGATTTCTTTGCTGTCACGAATCTGGGCAAAATTCTCTGTAGGTAACTCAGAAAATTATGCCAATTTACGTGAGTGATCCTCAGATATGTACGAAACTTTCATTCAATTTGAGCATTTTCATTTGAGCAAGTCTGGTGCCACAATAAAATTCGTCAATATGAACTGTTCTGTTTTTGACAGATTCTGCCTTTTATTTCGCATTGCCAGTTTTGTTATGTTCGATGGATATTTCGATTCCGTTGACTTTCAGTAGCTTTGTGCAATGTCCAGAAGTGTTAAGAATGATTATGTCACCTCTGAACATGTATATTTTGATTGTGCACTAACCCTCTAATGAGTTGTTCTAAGTTTGGTGTGGAGGAAGTTTTCAAGGATCAAGAGAGGGAGATGATACAACATGATCAAGGAGAGTGAAAGCTCTAAGCTTGGGGATGCCCCGGTGGTTCACCCCTGCATATATCAAGAAGACTCAAGCGTCTAAGCTTGGGGATGCCCAAAGCATCCCCTTCTTCATCGACAACATTATCAGGTTCCTCCCCTGAAACTATATTTTTATTCCATCACATCTTATGTGCTTTTCTTGGAGCGTCAGTTTGTTTTTGTTTTTTTTTTTGTTTTGTTTGAATAAATGGATCCTAGCATTCACTGTATGGGAGAGAGACACGCTCCGCTGTAGCATATGGACAAGTATGTCCTTAGGCTCTACTCATAGTATTAATGGCGAAGTTTCTTCTTCGTTAAATTGTTATATGGTTGGAATTGGAAAATGTTACATGTAGTAAATTGCTAAAATGTCTTGGGTAATGTGATACTTGGCAATTGTTGTGCTCATGTTTAAGCTCTTGCATCATATACTTTGCACCCATTAATGAAGAAATACATAGAGCATGCTAAAATTTGGTTTGCATATTTGGTCTCTCTAAGGTCTAGATAATTTCTAGTATTAAGTTTGAACAACAAGGAAGACGGTGTAGAGTCTTATAATGTTTTCAATATGTCTTTTATGTGAGTTTTGCTGCACCGGTTCATCCTTGTGTTTGTTTCAAATAGCCTTGCTAGCCTAAACCTTGTATCGAGAGGGAATACTTCTCATGCATCCAAAATCCTTGAGCCAACCACTATGCCATCTGTGTCCACCATACCTACCTACTACATGGTATTTCTCCGCCATTCCAAAGTAAATTGCTTGAGTGCTACCTTTAAAATTCCATCATTCACCTTTGCAATATATAGCTCATGGGACAAATAGCTTAAAAACTATTGTGGTATTGAATATGTACTTATGCACTTTATCTCTTATTAAGTTGCTTGTTGTGCGATAACCATGTTCACTGGGGACGCCATCAACTATTCTTTGTTGAATTTCATGTGAGTTGCTATGCATGTTCGTCTTGTCTGAAGTAAGAGAGATCTACCACCTTATGGTTAAGCATGCATATTGTTAGAGAAGAACATTGGGCCGCTAACTAAAGCCATGATCCATGGTGGAAGTTTCAGTTTTGGACAATATCCTCAATCTCATATGAGAAAATTATTAATTGTTGTTACATGCTTATGCATAAAAGAGGAGTCCATTATCTGTTGTCTATGTTGTCCCGGTATGGATGTCTAAGTTGAGAATAATCAATAGCGAGAAATCCAATGCGAGCTTTCTCCTTAGACCTTTGTACAGGCGGCATAGAGGTACCCCATTGTGACACTTGGTTAAAACATGTGCATTGCGATGATCCGGTAGTCCAAGCTAATTAGGACAAGGTGCGGGCACTATTAGTATACTATGCATGAGGCTTGCAACTTGTAAGATATAATTTACATGATACATATGCTTTATTACTACCGTTGACAAAATTGTTTCATGTTTTCAAAATCAAAGCTCTAGCACAAATATAGCAATCGATGCTTTTCCTCTATGGAGGACCATTCTTTTACTTTCATTGTTGAGTCAGTTCACCTATTTCTCTCCACCTCAAGAAGCAAACACTTGTGTGAACTGTGCATTGATTCCTACATACTTGCATATTGCACTTATTATATTACTCTATGTTGACAATATCCATGAGATATACATGTTACAAGTTGAAAGCAACCGCTGAAACTTAATCTTCCTTTGTGTTGCTTCAATACCTTTACTTTGAATTATTGCTTTATGAGTTAACTCTTATGCAAGACTTATTGATGCTTGTCTTGATGTACTATTCATGAAAAGTCTTTGCTATATGATTCACTTGTTTACTCATGTCATATACATTGTTTTGATCGCTGCATTCACTACATATGCTTTACAAATAGTATGATCAAGGTTATGATGGCATGTCACTCCAGAAATTATCTTTGTTATCGTTTTACCTGCTCGGGACGAGCAGAACTAAGCTTGGGGATGCTGATACGTCTCCGACGTATTGATAATTTCTTGTGTTCCATGCCACATTATTGATGTTATCTACATGTTTTATGCACACTTTATGTCATATTCATGCATTTTCTGGAACTAACCTATTAACAAGATGCCGAAGTGCCAGTTGCTATTTTCTGCTGTTTTTGGTTTCAGAAATCCTAGTAAAGAAATATTTTCGGAATTGGACGAAATCAACGCCCAGGGTCCTATTTTGCCATGAAGCTTCCAGAAGACCGAAGAGGAGATGAAGTGGGGCCACGAGGTGGCGACACCATAGGGCGGCGCGGCCCAAGCCCTGGCCGCGCCGACCTAGAGTGTGGGCCCCTCGTGCCGCCTCCTGACCTGCCCTTCCGCCTACTTAAAGCCTCCGTCGCGAAACCCCCAGTACCGAGAGCCACGATACGGAAAACCTTCCAGAGACGCCGCCGCCGCCAATCCCATCTCGGGGGATTCAGGAGATCGCCTCTGGCACCCTGCCGGAGAGGGGAATCATCTCCCGGAGGACTCTACGCCGCCATGGTCGCCTCCGGAGTGATGTGTGAGTAGTCTACCCCTGGACTATGGGTCCATAGCAGTAGCTAGATGGTTGTCTTCTCCCCATTGTGCTTAATTGTCGGATCTTGTGAGCTGCCTAACATGATCAAGATCATCTATCTGTAATTCTATATGTTGCGTTTGTTGGGATCCGATGAATAGAGAATACTTGTTATGTTGATTATCAAAGTTATGTCTATGTGTTGTTTATGATCTTGCATGCTCTCCATTACTAGTAGATGCTCTGGCCAAGTAGATGCTTGTAACTCCAAGAGGGAGTATTTATGCTCGATAGTGGGTTCATGTCTCCGTGAATCTGGGGAAGTGACAGAAATCTCTAAGATTATGGATGTGCTGTTGCCACTAGGGATAAAACATTGGTGCTATGTTCAAGGATGTAGTTACTGATTACATTACGCGCAATACTTAATGCAATTGTCTGTTGTTAGCAACTTAATACTGGAGGGGGTTCGGATGATAACCTGAAGGTGGACTTTTTAGGCATAGATGCATGCTGGATAGCGGTCTATGTACTTTGTCGTAATGCCCAATTAAATCTCACTATACTCATCATAATATGTATGTGCATGGTCATGCCCTCTTTATTTGTCAATTGCCCAACTGTAATTTGTTCACCCAACATGCTGTTTATCTTATGGGAGAGACACCTCTAGTGAACTGTGGACCCCGGTCCAATTCTCTATACTGAAATACAATCTACTGCAATATTGTTCTACTGTTCTCTGCAAACAATCATCATCCACACTATACATCTAATCCTTTGTTACAGCAAGCCGGTGAGATTGACAACCTCGCTGTTTCGTTGGGGCAAAGTACTTTGGTTGTGTTGTGCAGGTTCCACGTTGGCGCCAGAATCTCTGGTGTTGCGCCGCACTACATCTCGCCGCCATCAACCTTCAACGTGCTTCTTGGCTCCTACTGGTTCGATAAACCTTGGTTTTATACTGAGGGAAAACTTGCCGCTGTACGCATCACACCTTCCTCTTGGGGTTCCCAACGGACGCGTGTTGTACACGTATCAAGCTCTTTTTCTGGCGCCGTTGCCGGGGAACAAGAAAAGTTACACCACAAAGATTTTTAGCTCCCACGTCAACAGCTCCACATGCCCAAAATGTTGATGCGAAGAGCTTGCTGCATCGGATGACGAGTCGAGGTGTTCCTCGGCCTCCTCCGTGTTGTCTCTTGTATGATGGCCTCCTCCCTCTATGTGTGCATTCAGTGCACCTTCCGTGACTGACCAATCCTCCCTGGAATCAAGGTTAAATAAAACAGGTGCAGGCAATCCTACTAGTTTTTCAGTTTTCTTAGTTATTCTCCAAGTTTTCTTGTAAAATGTTATCTTGTAAAATAGGTTACCCAAATTAGATGAATCAGAAACAAATTCATGTTTAATCATGGATACTATGTCGAGTTTCTCTATGGGAAGCTGAATATCAAGATGGTGAGGTTCTAAACAATGCATAACTAATAAACGAGATGCGATGAGACCTCCGCAAAATCCTCCCCTCTCACGGTTAGTAGCAAGTCTATAGGCTATCAAAGCACCCAAATTATAGGTCTTATTACCTTGCAATGCAGCAGCTAGAAAAGCTAAATCCTGGATAGATAATTTAGTTGCATTCTTTCTAGCAAGAACGCACTTAGTAATGAAATAAGCAAAGTAACGAATAGCTGGGAGCTGAATGCTACTGATTTTACCACAATCCTCTGAGAAGCTTCTTCCATGACAAATCATCTTGAAGAGGTTCAAGAGCTCTTGCAGCGATCCCCTTATCTTCTCGCATGATCCCCATTGCGGCACTCTAATTGCTGCACAAAAATCATCGAATGGCAAGTTGACAGTTTTATTATAAATTTTGTTCCGAACCATGGGGTTAGATTGCGACCAATTGAATTCAAAATCCTGCACTACAGACATAGTCAATTTTGCATATTGGCATGGTTCACCAACAACAAAATCATCCAACCCTGCACGAGAAAATTAGATTCTGAACATCTCGCAAGATTCCTGCACTTCTCATGAAATCTGTGCACGGGTAGTAAGAGGGGTATACTCCCTCTTCGCGGTTAACTCTCATGACTTGTTGTACCTCCAATTCTTGTTGGTTTAGTTGATGCCTATTCCACTCCATTTTATAAAAATTTCAACAATCAATATAAAATTGATTGGGTGACATATAATTGAGGGAAACTACTATAGGAACTTGCTAGAGTACTAATCATGCATCAAAACTAGTTTCTACAACTTAGAACAAGCATGCAAGCTCACTAAACATGTTACCTACAGCAGCAAAATATTCAAGATATACTCAACCAAACAAAATTCTATTTGGATAATCGGAGGAGTCACATACCGGAGAGCAAATGTGCCAAATTTCAGACAGAAATCTGGTCTGAGCAAAGAGATCGAGAAATCTTGAGCTCTTGAGTAGAAACACGAGTGAGAGAAAGCTGGTGCGAGTTTTATCAGGAGAGGGAAGAGAGTGGGAGGAAGACATGAAGTGGTGGGGCAAGGAGGGGCCCACACAACAGGGTGGCGCGCCCCCCTTGCTGGCCGCGCCGGCCTGTGGGGTGCCACCCTGGGGTGCCCCACTGGTCATCCCCAGGTGCTCCCAGGTGCGTCTTCGAAAAATAAGACCAACGGTATAATTTTTATGAATTTTTGAAAACTTTGAAAAATGCACATTTCTGGGTATTAAATTTATTATTACTGGGCAGAAAAAGATTTTGAAATCTCTATACAACTAAAGAACTTTGCAAAACAAAAGTGCTACAGCAAGTAGAACAAGTGGAGGAAGAAAGAAATGTTGTTTACCTCCTCTATGCATATAAAAAGTATTTGTTAACAAGGTTGATCAAGTCTTGCCACCAAATAAATTCTACATAGCATAAGAAGAAATAAACCTCAAATCAATCATGTTACCTTGAATTGTATTGATATGTATCCAATCATAAGATTTTGATATCCTTCTTTAGGCTCATATATAGGACAATCAATAGCTCCCACTTTAATAGTTCTCACATTAGAAATGGTATTAACTCCACATACTTTATCAATCCTCTTGGGGAAATAGACGGTATGCTCCTTGTCATCAACATTGAAAGTAACTTTTCCTTTATTGCAATCAATAACAGCCCCTGCGGTGTTAAGAAAAGGTCTCCCAAGAATAATAGACATATTATCATCTTCATGCATTTCCAACACAACAAAACTAGTTAATATCAAGCAGTTATTAGTAACTTGAACAGGAACATCCTCACATATACCAACATGAATAGCAGTAGATTTATCAGCCATTTGCAAAGATATATCAGTAGGTATCAACTTGTCTAAATAAAGTCTCTTGTAAAGAGAAAAAAGGAATAACACTAACACCGGCTCCCAAATCACATAGAGCAGTTCTAACATAGTTATTCTTAATAGAACAAGGAATAGTCAGTATACCTGGGTCGCCCAACTTCTTTGGAACTTTGCCATTGAAAGAGTAATTAGCACGCATAGTGGAAATCTCCTCATTAGGAATTTTCCTTTTGTTAGAGACAATATCTTTCATATACTTTGAATAAGGAGGCAATTTAATAGCATCAGTCAAAGGGATTTGCAAGAATAAAGGTTTCATCCAATCGCAAAATTTATTATAGTGTTCTTCTTCCTTTGATTTTAGTTTCTTAGTAGGAAAAGGCATTTGTTTTTGTACCCAAGGTTCCCTTTCATTACCATGTTACTTAGCAGTAAAATCTTCTTTAGTATACTTTTTATTTTTAGCATGATTTTCAGGTTCATCTTCAACTTCTTCTTTATCAGAAGCATCATTCTTATCATTATCATTATCATGTTCATTACCACTTTCAGTTTCAGCATCAGAAATAGAAATACTATTATGATCATTAACAGGTTCAGAGGATTCTACAACATTTTTATGTTTCTTCTTCTTTTTCTTAGAAGGAGCACTAGGTTCAATTCGTTGAGAATCTTGTTCAACTCTTTTGGGATGCCCTTCAGGATATAGAGGATCCTGGGTAGAAACACCGCCTCTAGTTGTTACTTCATAAGCATGTTTCTCTTTAGAATTATTTTTTAACAAGTCATTTGCACTTTAGTGAGTTGATCAATTTGAGTTTGAACCATATGAAAATGTTTAACAAGCATCTTAACATCATTGGAGGTTCTCTCCACAATATCATGCAAATTGCTAATAGCTTGAGAATTTTCCATTAGATGATTCTCTACTCTCATATTAAAATTTTCTTTCTTAACAATATAATTATCAAACTCATCTAAGCATTGAGCAGGAGATTTCTAATACGGAATATCTTCCCTAGTAAAGCGTTGAAGAGAGTTTACCTCAATCATGGATGAAGGGGGAATTATCTTACATAAATCTTCTATGGGAGGTAAGTTCTTCACATCTTCAGATTTAATACCTTTCTCCTTAAGAGATTTCTTAGCTTCCCTCATATCTTCATCATTTAATTTAATTAAACCCCTCTTCTTCAATATCGGCGTCGTAGTTGGTTCAGGTGTAGTCCAATCATCATGGTTCCGGCCTATTTTTAGCCAATAATTCTTCAGCTTCGTCTAGAGTTCTTTTCCTGAAAACACAACCAGCACAACTATCCAGATATGCTCTAGATTCAACGGTTACTCCACTATAAAATATATCAAGTAAATCATGCTTTTCCAGATCATGTCCAGGTCGAGCTTTGATAAGAGAGCAAAATCTTGCCCAAGCTTCAGGCAATTTCTCTCCATCTTCCTGGTCAAAGCTATAAATTTTCTGTAAAGCAGCATGTTGAGCACTAGCAGGAAAGTATTTCCGTAAGAAAACATCAAGCAAATCACCTGGACTATTAATAGAACCAGGAGGCAAACTATTATACCAAGTTTTAGCATCATCCTTTAATGAGAAAGGAAAATTTTTAGCAACAAAATAAGTACGCATCTTGACATCATCAGAAAACAAGCTACTCATAGAAGAAAGTTCATTCATGTGTTCTACAGCACTTTCTTTTTCAGTACCACAAAAGGGTGTTTTCTCAACAATAGCTATATGAGATAGATCAAGAGAAAAATCATAATCTTTATCCTTAATGTTTATAGGAGATGTGGCAAATTTAGGATCAGGAGATAGCTTATATCTAACAGTATGTTGTGCGAGAAACTTTTTAATTTTTCTTGCATCAGTAATAGCATTGCATTTATCAATAAAATCATCATTAAGTTCCACATAATCCTCATCAGGATCATCACTAGAATAATCAACAGACTCAGGTGAATTAACAGGAGTAGCAGCATTTTCATTAGGAGTTTCAGTATTTTCAATTTGTCTAGACCTAGCAATTGTAGCATCTAGAAAGGATCCCAATGAACCACTATCATCAAGCACAGCAGAAACATTATCAATATTATAAGAATTTTCAGATTCAGCAGAAGTACCAGCAAGTGAAGCTTGCGGCGGTGAAACAAGTTGACTTATCACAGATGGTGAATCAAGAGCAGCAGAGGTACTCAGAGTTGTACATTTTCTTGTAGTGGATGGTAATATGGCGACTTTAGGATCACGAGATTTACCCATGATGGAGAATTTGCAGCGAACAATATCAATCCAAGTGAACTTCCAAATAAAGCTATGCTCCCCGGCAGCGGCGCCAGAAAATAGTCTTGATAACCCACAAGTATAGGGGATCGCAACGGTCTTCGCGGGAAGTAAAACCCAATTTATTGATTCGACACAAGGGGAGCCAAAGAATACTTGAAAGCCTTAACAACGGAGTTGTCAATTTAGCTGCACCTGGAAACAGACTTGCTCGCAAGAGTTTATCAGTAGTAACAGTTTATAGTAGTAGCAGTAGGAAATAACAGCAGCAGAGTAACAAAGAGAGCAGTAGTGATTACAGTAAACAGCAGGATTAAAATACTGTAGGCACAGGGATGGATGACGGGCGTTGCATGGATGAGAGAAACTCATGTAACAATCAAAGCAGGGCATTTGCAGATAATAATAAAATGGTGTCCAAGTACTAAGCAATCCATAGGCATGTGTTCCGTATATAGTCGTACGTGCTCGCAATGAGAAACTTGCACAACATCTTTTTTTCCTACCAGCCGGTGGCAGCCGGGCCTCTAGGGAATCTACTGGAAATTAAGGTACTCCTTTTAATAGAGTACCGGAGCAAAGCATTAACACTCCATGAACACATGTGATCCTCACATCACCGCCTTCCCCTCCGGTTGTCCCAATTTCTGTCACTTTGGGGCCTCGGGTTCCGGACAGCGACATGTGTATACAACTTGCAGGTAAGATCATAAAACAATGCATATCATCATGAAACAATAACATGTTCAGATCTGAGATCATGGCACTCGGGCCCTAGTGACAAGCATTAAGCATAACAAGTTGCAACAATATCATCAAAGTACCAATTACGGACACTAGGCACTATGCCCTAACAATCTTATGCTATTACATGTCCAATCTCATCCAATCCCTACCATCCCCTTCAGCCTACAGCAGTGGAATTACTCACACATGGATGGGGGAAACATTGCTGGTCGATGGAGAGGTGTCGGTGGTGATGATGGCGATGATCTCCTCCAATTCCCCGTCCCGGCGGAGTGCCAGAACGGAGTTTCTGGTACCGAGATGGAGTTTCGCGACGGTGGCGGCGTACTGGATGGTTTCTGGCGTTTCTTCAATTTGTCTCGCGTTTTTAGATCGAAACCTTTAAGTATTCCAAAGGAGGGCGTCAGAGGGCAGCCGAGGGGGCCACACGCTAGGGCGGCGCCCCCCCCCCCTCCAGGCCGCGCCGGCCTAGCGACTGGGGGCCCTGGGCCTCCCCCAGGCCTGCCCTTCTGGGTCCGTGATTCTTCTGGTAAAATAGGCCCTTTGATATAAATTCCGAGGATTTTCCCGAAAGTTGAATTTCTGCACAAAAACGAGACACCAGGGCAATTCTGCTGAAAACAGCGTTAGTCCGTGTTAGTTGTATCCAAAATACACAAATTAGAGGCAAAACAATAGCAAAAGTGTTCGGGAAAGTAGATACGTTTTGGACGTATCAATCACATAAAGCATTACAATCAAAATCATTGACCTCCATTTTAATGATGGGCTCCCAACCATATTCCAACTTCCTAGGGATAGAAGCTTCAAGTTTTAATTCCTCTTCTCTAGCTTTAATGAGAGCATTTGTAATATGTTTTGTAAAGGCCAAGTTTATAGCATTAGCATTAGGAATTCTAGCAAGTTTTTGCAAGAACTTAATAACTTCAGAAATATGACAATTATCAAAATCAAAACCATTATGATCTAAAGCAATGGGACCATTGTTCCCAACACTTTGAAAAATTTCAGCACTTTTATCACAAACAGTTTCAGCAGTTTCAGGCAATTTTGCACGCTTTGTAGTAGAAGTAGAAACATTGCCAACACCAATTATTTTATCATTGATAATAGGAGTTTTAGCAACATGTGAAGCATCAACATTACTAGTGGTGGTAATAGTCCAAACTCTAGCTATATTATTCTCTTTAGCAAGTTTTTCTTCTCATTCCCACCTAGCATGCAATTTAGCCATCAATCTAATATTGTCATTAATTCGAACTTGGATAGCATTTCCTGTAGCAAATGACTTAGTATCTTTAACTTCATTAGGCATAACTTTCAGTTTTAAAAGATCAACATCAAGAGCAAGACTATCAACCTTAGAAGCAAAAACATCAATTTTACCAAACTTTTCCTCAATAGATTTGTTAAAAAGCAGTTTGTGTACTAATAAATTCTTTAAGAATGACTTCAAGATCAGAGGGTACACTCCTACTATTGTTGTAAGAATTACCATAAGAATTTCCATAAGAATTACCACCATTAGAAGGATATGGCCTATAGTTGTTGTTACCAAAATTATTCCTATAAGCATTGTTGTTGAAATTATTATTTTTAATGAAGTTCACATCAACATGCTCCTCTTGAGTAACCAATGAAGCTAAAGGAACATTATTAGGATCAACATGAGATTTACCATTAACAAGCATAGACATAATAACATCAATCTTATCACTCAAGGAAGAGGTTTCTTCAACAGAATTTACCTTCTTACCTTGAGGAGTCCTTTCAGTGTGCCATTCAGAGTAATTAATCATCATATCATCAAGAAGCTTTGTTGCAGCACCCAAAGTGATGGACATAAAAGTACCTCCAGCAGCTGAATCCAATAGGTTCCTTGAAGAAAAATTTAATCCTGCATAAAAGGTTTGGATGATCATCCAAGTAGTTAGTCCATGGGTAGGGCAATTCTTTACCAAAGATTTCAATCTCTCCCATGCTTGGGCAACATGTTCATTATCCAATTGCTTAAAATTCATAATGCTACTTCTCAAAGATATAATTTTAGCAGGAGGATAATATCTTCCAATGAAAGCATCTTTACATTTAGTCCATGAACTAATACTATTTTTAAGCAAAGATAGCAACCAATCTTTAGCTCTTCCTCTCAAGGAGAAAGGAAACAATTTCAGTTTGATAATATCCCCATCTACATTCTTATACTTTCGCATTTCACCAAGTTCAACAAGATTATTAAGATGGGTAGCAGCATCATCAGTACTAACACCAAAAAATTGCTCTCTCATAACAAGATTTAGTAAAGCAGGTTTAATTTCATAAAATTCTGCTGTAGAAGCAGGTGGAGCAATAGGAGTGCATATGAAATCATTATTATTTGTGCTAGTGAAGTCACACAACTTACTGTTCTTAGGAGTACTCATTTTAGCAATAATAAAAATAAATAAAGCAAAACCGAATTAAATAAAGTAAAACAAGTAACTAATTTTGTGTGTGTTTTTGATATAAAGAAAGCAAACAAGATAGAAAATAAAATAAAGCAAGAAAATAAACAAAGTAAAGATATTGGGTGTGAGAGACTCCCCTTGCAGCGTGTCTTGATCTCCCCGGCAACGGCGCCAGAAAGGGAAAAATCCCCTCCTACAGATTCTTGTGCTTTCACTTTCTATAGGAAAGCATTTGTTGTTATCTTTCAAACAAAATTGGTTTCAAACAAAATTGTTATTAAAGAAAGGGAAAAAGCGAAATAAAAATAAAAAGAAAGGGAAGGGGCCAGCCAACCGACCGGCCGGCCTAGCCACCGGCCCGTCCGGCCTATGCCGGCTCTGGCGCTAGTGCCAGCCAGGACGCCTCCAGTGGGCCGTCCATCCTAGTCCGGCCCAGGGTCCGGCTGCCGCCGGCCTGCCCGGCACGCGCCCCGGCCCGACCGGGCGCTGCCCTGCTGGGCCGCCTCTCCCCACCGCGCGGCCCACTCGCCCGCGCCAGCCTGTGCCCCGGCTGGGCCGCCTTGCCCGCCGCGCGGCCTGCTCCCCTGTCCGGTCGCTGCCCTGGCTGGGCCGGACTGCTGGCCGGTCTCCTCAGCCCAGGATCCGGTCGGCCGGCCTGTGCGCTGGCTGGGCCGCTTTTCCTGTGCGTTTTTTAGTATCTTTTTCTCCCCAACGGTTATTTCTTCTCCCTAGCTATAAATAGCTTTCTTCCCCCTCGAGCTGAGTAAGTTCTTCCCCTCTCTTCACCTCCATTGTTGCTATTCGAAGAACTTGCTTCCCCTCTTGATTCCTCCCATGATTCTTGCCCATTCTTGAGGATTTGAGAGAGGAGATCTAGATCTACAATCCCCACCAATCAATTTCTCCTCTAAGTGAGGGGAACCCATTGGATCTAGATCTTGGAGTCTTTTTCTGACTTTCCCAATTGTTCTTCCTCTCCAATCTCATCCTAGCATCCGTTGCTTGGGTGGGATTTGAGTGTGAAGGACTTGAACACCTCTAGTGTTCTTGCTTTGCATCATTGCATAGTGTCGAGCTCTCCACCACGATTAGTTCGAGTGAGAGACTGTGAGCTTGTTACTCTTGGAGGGAGACTGATACGCGTACAGCACGCGTTCGTTGGGAACCCCAAGAGGAAGGTGTGATGCGTACAGCGGCAAGTTTTCCCTCAGTATGAAACCAAGGTTTATCGAACCAGTAGGAGCCAAGAAGCACGTTGAAGGTTGATGGCGGCGAGATGTAGTGCGGCGCAACACCAGGGATTCCGGCGCCAACGTGGAACCTGCACAACACAAACCAAGTACTTTGCCCCAACGAAACAGCGAGGTTGTCAATCTCACCGGCTTGCTGTAACAAAGGATTAGATGTATAGTGTGGATGATGATTGTTTGCAGAGAACAGTAGAACAAGTATTGCAGTAGATTGTATTTCAGTAAAGAGAATTGGACCGGGGTCCACAGTTCACTAGAGGTGTCTCTCCCATAAGATAAACAGCATGTTGGGTGAACAAATTACAGTTGGGCAATTGACAAATAAAGAGGGCATGACCATGCACATACATATTATGATGAGTATAGTGAGATTTAATTGGGCATTACGACAAAGTACATAGACCGCTATCCAGCATGCATCTATGCCTAAAAAGTCCACCTTCAGGTTATCATCCGAACCCCCTCCAGTATTAAGTTGAAAACAACAGACAATTGCATTAATTATTGCGCGTAATGTAATCAATAACTACATCCTCGGACATAGCATCAATGTTTTATCCCTAGTGGCAACAGCACATCCATAATCTTAGAGGTTTCTCTCACTCCCCCAGATTCACGGAGACATGAACCCACTATCGAGCATAAATACTCCCTCTTGGAGTTACTAGCATCAACTTGGCCAGAGCATATACTAATAACGGAGAGCATGCAAGATCATAAACAACACATAGATATAAATTGATAATCAACATAACATGGTATTCTCTATTCATCGGATCCCAACAAACACAACATATAGAATTACAGATAGATGATCTTGATCATGTTCGGCAGCTCACAAGACCCGACAATTAAGCACAATGAGGAGAAGACAACCATCTAGCTACTGCTATGGACCCATAGTCCAAGGGTAGACTACTCACACATCACTCCGGAGGCGACCATGGTGGCGTAGAGTCCTCCGGGAGATGATTCCCCTCTCCGGCAGGGTGCCGGAGGTGATCTCCTGAATCCCCCAAGATGGGATTGGCGGCGGCGGCGTCTCTGGAAGGTTTTCCGTATCGTGGCTCTCGGTACTGGGGTTTCGCGACGAAGGCTTTAAGTAGGCGGAAGGGTAGGTCAGGGGGCGACGCGAGGGGCCCAGGAGACAGGGCGGCGCGGCCAAGGGTGGGGCCGCGCCGCCTGCCCTCCTGGCCACCTCGTGGCCCCACTTCATTGACTCTTCGGTCTTCTGGAAGCTTCGTGGCAAAATAGGACCCTGGGCGTTGATTTCGTCCAATTCCGAGAATATTTCTTTACTAGGATTTCTGAAACCAAAAACAGCAGAAAACAAAGAATCGGCACTTCGGCATCTTGTTAATAGGTTAGTTCCAGAAAATGCACGAATATGACATAAAGTGTGCATAAAACATGTAGATATCATCAATAATGTGGCATGGAACATAAGAAATTATTGATACGTCGGAGACGTATCAGCATCCCCAAGCTTAGTTTCTGCTCGTCCCGAGCAGGTAAACGATAAACAAAGATAATTTCTGGAGTGACATGCCATCATAACCTTGATCATACTATTTGTAAGCATATGTAGTGAATGCAGCGATCCAAACAATGTATATGACATGAGTAAACAAGTGAATCATATAGCAAAGACTTTTCATGAATAGTACTTCAAGACAAGCATCAATAAGTTTTGCATAAGAGTTAACTCATAAAGCAATAATTCAAAGTAGAGGCATTGAAGCAACACAAAGGAAGATGAAGTTTCAGTGGTTGCTTTCAACTGATAACATGTATATCTCATGGATATTGTCAATGTAAAGTAATATAACAAGTGCAATATGCAAGTATGTAGGAATCAATGCACAGTTCACACAAGTGTTTGCTTCTTGAGGTAGAGAGAGATAGGTGAACTGACTCAACATAAAAGTAAAAGAAAGGTCCTTCAAAGTGGAAAGCATCGATTGCTATATTTGTGCTAGAGCTTTGGTTTTGAAAACAAGAAACAATATGTCAACGGTAGTAATAAAGCATATGTGTTATGTAAATTATATCTTACAAGTTGCAAGCCTCATGCATAGTATACTAATAGTGCCCGCACCTTGTCCTAATTAGCTTGGATTACCGGGATTATCGCAATGCACATGTTTTAACCAAGTGTCACAAAGGGGTACCTCTATGCCGCATGTACAAAGGTCTAAGGAGAAAGCTCGCATTGGATTTCTCGCTATTGATTATTCTCAACTTAGACATCCATACCGGGACAACATAGACAATAGATAATGGACTCCTCTTTTATGCATAAGCATGTAGCAACAATTAATTTTCTCATGTGAGATTGAGGATATTTGTCCAAAACTGAAACTTCAGCCATGGATCATGGCTTTAGTTAGCGGCCCAATGTTCTTCTCTAACATTATGCATGCTCTAACCATTCTAGCGGTAAATCTCCCTTACTTCAGACAAGACGGACATGCATAGCAACGCACATGATATTCAACAAAGAGTAGTTGAAGGCGTCCCCAGGAACATGGTTATCGCACAACAAGCAACTTAATAAGAGATAAAGTGCATAAGTACATATTCAATACCACAACAGTTTTTAGGCTATTTGTCCCATGAGCTATATATTGTAAAGGTAGAGGATAGAAATTTAAAGGTAGCACTCAAGCAATTTACTTTGGAATGGCGGAGAAATACCATGTAGTAGGTAGGTATGGTGGACACAAATGGCATAGTGGTTGGCTCAAGTATTTTGGATGCATGAGAAGTATTCCCTCTCGATACAGGGTTTAGGATAGCAAGGCTATTTGAAACAAACACAAGGATGAACCGGTGCAGCAAAACTCACATAAAAGACATATTGTAAACATTATAAGACTCTACACCGTCTTCCTTGTTGTTCAAACTCAATACTAGAAATTATCTAGACTTTAGAGAGACCAAATATGCAAACCAAATTTTAGCATGCTCTATGTATTTCTTCATTAATGAGTGCAAAGTATATGATGCAAGAGCTTAAACATGAGCTCAACAATTGCCAAGTATCACATTATCCAAGACATTATAGCAAATTACTACATGTATCATTTTCCAATTCCAACCATATAACAATTTAACGAAGAAGAAACTTCGCCATGAATATTATGAGTAGAGCCTAAGGACATACTTGTCCATATGCTACAGCGGAGCGTGTCTCTCTCCCACACAAAGAATGCTAGGATCCATTTTATTCAAACAAAATAAAAACAAAAACAAACCGACGCTCCAAGCAAAGCACATAAGATGTGATGGAATAAAAATATAGTTTCAGGGGAGGAACCTGATAATGTTGTCGATGAAGAAGGGGATGCCTTGGGCATCCCCAAGCTTAGACGCTTGAGTCTTCTTAATATATGTAGGGGTGAACCACCGGGGCATCCCCAAGCTTAGAGCTTTCACTCTCCTTGATCATGTTGTATCATCTCCCTCTCTTGATCCTTGAAAACTTCCTCCACACCAAACTCAAAACAACTCATTAGAGAGTTAGTGCACAATCAAAATATACATGTTCAGAGGTGACATAATCATTCTTAACACTTCTGGACATTGCACAAAGCTACTAAAAGTCAATGGAATTAAAATATCCATCGAACATAACAAAACAGGCAATGCGAAATAAAAGGCAGAATCTGTCAAAACAGAACAGTTCGTATTGATGAATTTTATTGAGGCACCAGACTTGCTCAAATGAAAATGGTCAAATTGAATGAAAGTTGCGTACATATCTGAGGATCACTCACGTAAATTGGCATAATTTTCTGAGTTACCTACAGAGAATTTTGCCCAGATTCGTGACAGCAAAGAAATCTGTTTCTGCGCAGTAATCCAAATCTAGTATGAACCTTACTATCAACGACTTTACTTGGCACAATAAAACACTAAACTAAGATAAGGAGAGGTTGCTACAGTAGTAAACAACTTCCAAGACACAAAATAAAAACAAAGTACTGTAGTAAAAACATGGGTTGTCTCCCATAAGCGTTTTTCTTTAACGCCTTTCAGCTAGGCGCAGAAAGTGTGTATCAAGTATTATCAAGAGACGAAGTGTCGTTATCATAAGCTCCCCCATCTGTAGTGGTACTAAGGGCTCTGTCAATTTTAGGCCTATAATAATATTTTTTTGGTTTAGGCACTTTAGAGACATACATAAACTTTTGCTCCTTACCCACATAAGCTTTCTCCTTATATTAAGAGAAGAAAAGGTTGAACCCAAGGTTCCCATTGCTTTTTCAAGTTCGCCAATCCTATCAATTTGATTATCATGGACAACACAAGTTCCTAGGACACTAATTCTTTCATCAATTTCTCCTAAGGATTTATCAAGTTCATCAGTTTTATCAAGTAACATTTCCAATTTAGTTTCAACACTTGGAAAAAATTTCTCTATGGTTTCCAATTTTTTCATAACATCTTCAAAAGAGATTTCAATTTTAACTTCATCAACAGGGGGTATTCCAAATAGACTCTCAGTAATGCAGCTAGCTTCTAATGCAGGAGTACTTAGGAAGTTACCTCCTGCGAGACAATCAAGAACATACCTATTCCAGCTAGAGATACCAACATAAAAATTCCTGAGTAAAATAGTGGTGGAGTGTTTCTTAGTGCACCTATTATGGGCATTACTAATTCTATACCAAGCATCTCTTAAACATTCTCCCCCTTGTTGCTTAAACGAACGAACTTCAACTTCAGGATTACTCATTTTAGCAATAGTGAATAAAGCAAACTAGATAAAGTAAATACAAGTAACTAATTTTTTTGTGTTTTTGATATAGCAAACAAGATAGTAAATAAAGTAAAACTAGCAACTAATTTTTTTGTATTTTGATTTAGTGCAGCAAACAAAGTAGTAAATAAAACTAAGCAAGACAAAAACAAAGTAAAGAGATTGCGATGTGGAGACTCCCCTTGCAGCGTGTCTTGATCTCCCCGGCAACGGCGCCAGAAAAAGAGCTGCTGGCGCAAAGTTGACGTGGGAGTTACAGATCTCTATGGTGTAACTTTTGTTCAGATCCCCGGCAACGGCGCCAGAAAAAGAGCTTGATACGCGTACAGCACGCGTCCGTTGGGAACCCCAAGAGGAAGGTGTGATGCGTACAGCGGCAAGTTTTCCCTCAGTATGAAACCAAGGTTTATCGAACCAGTAGGAGCCAAGAAGCACGTTGAAGGTTCATGGCGGCGAGATGTAGTGCGGCGCAACACCAGGGATTCCGGCGCCAACGTGGAACCTGCACAACACAAACCAAGTACTTTGCCCCAACGAAACAGCGAGGTTGTCAATCTCACCGGCTTGCTGTAACAAAGGATTAGATGTATAGTGTGGATGATGATTGTTTGCGAGAGAACGATGGGAACAAGTATTGCAGTAGATTGTATTTCAGTAAAGAGAATTGGACCGGGGTCCACAGTTCACTAGAGGTGTCTCTCCCATAAGATAAACAGCATGTTGGGTGAACAAATTACAGTTGGGCAATTGACAAATAAAGAGGGCATGACCATGCACATACATATTATGATGAGTATAGTGAGATTTAATTGGGCATTACGACAAAGTACATAGACCGCTATCCAGCATGCATCTATGCCTAAAAAGTCCACCTTCAGGTTATCATCCGAACCCCCTCCAGTATTAAGTTGAAAACAACAGACAATTGCATTAAGTATTGCGTGTAATGTAATCAATAACTACATCCTCGGACATAGCATCAATGTTTTATCCCTAGTGGCAACAGCACATCCATAATCTTAGAGGTTTCTCTCACTCCCCCAGATTCACGGAGACATGAAGCCACTATCGAGCATAAATACTCCCTCTTGGAGTTACTAGCATCAACTTGGCCAGAGCATCTACTAATAACGGAGAGCATGCAAGATCATAAACAACACATAGATATAAATTGATAATCAACATAACATGGTATTCTCTATTCATCGGATCCCAACAAACATAACATATAGAATTACAGATAGATGATCTTGATCATGTTCGGCAGCTCACAAGACCCGACAATTAAGCACAATGAGGAGAAGATAACCATCTAGCTACTGCTATGGACCCATAGTCCAAGGGTAGACTACTCACACATCACTCCGGAGGCGACCATGGTGGCGTAGAATCCTCCGGGAGATGATTCCCCTCTCCGGCAAGGTGCCGGAGGCGATCTCCTGAATCCCCCGAGATGGGATTGGCGGCGGCGGCGTCTCTGGAAGGTTTTCCGTATCGTGGCTCTCGGTACTGGGGTTTCGCGATGAAGGCTTTAAGTAGGCGGAAGGGTAGGTCAGGGGGCGACGCGAGGGGCCCAGGAGACAGGGCGGCGCGGCCAAGGGTGGGGCCGCGCCGCCTGCCCTCCTAGCCACCTCGTGGCCCCACTTCGTTGACTCTTCGGTCTTCTGGAAGCTTCGTGGCAAAATAGGACCCTGGGCGTTGATTTCGTCCAATTCCGAGAATATTTCTTTACTAGGATTTCTGAAACCAAAAACAGCAGAAAACAAAGAATCGGCACTTCGGCATCTTGTTAATAGGTTAGTTCCAGAAAATGCACGAATATGACATAAAGTGTGCATAAAACATGTAGATATCATCAATAATGTGGCATGGAACATAAGAAATTATCGATACGTCGGATACGTATCAGAGACCTCCTAGTTGGCTTGGCGGTTGGTGCTCCGGTGATCTCTTCAAGGAAGACTGTGAAGAGGCCCTGGCTTCTCCTTCGTGGAGCTTGTGAAGTGGTTGTGGAGCTTGTCATCTCCGGAGTGGAGGAAAAGCTAACCATAAGGAAAGGGCCATTATCCTTCGTGGGTGTGGCTCGAAGAATAGGGTGAGCCTTCGTGGCATTGGGGAATCCTTCGTGGGACCTCCACTCCTCCAAACGTGACGTACCTTCTTGCAAAGGAAGGGGACACATGAATACATCCTCGTCTCCGCGTGCCTCGGTTATTTCTATACCCGAGCTCTCTTTCCTTGTAATAGCCATCGTGCTTGAAGTACATATATCTTGCTATCACTTGTGCTACATATATATTGTGCCCTTGCTTAGCTCTAGTTTTATTGTTACACTTAGTGAGCTTAGCATATTTAGGGTTTGTGCTTGTAAACTAAACGTTAGTTTAATTCCGCATTCTGACAAGAAAAATCCGTAAGAGTTTTTAAACGCCTATTCACCCCCCCTCTAGGCGACATCTCGTCCTTTCACGAGCATAGATCATACCCAGTACAGGCGAATGCTAGCAAAAGACTGGGAGCGACCAACTAAGAGAGAAATAATGGCCATAATCATGCATAGCGACAAAACATTATCAATCAAATCATAAAGTGATATTACAAGTTGCTGCTTGTGACGGTACAGCACGAGTCCGTTGGGAACCCCAAGAGGAAGGTGTGATGCGTACATCGGCAAGTTTTCCCTCAGTAAGAAACCAAGGTTTATCGAACCAGTAGGAGCCAAGAAGCACGTTGAAGGTTGATGGCGGCGGAGTGTAGTGCGGCGCAACACCAGGGATTCCGGCGCCAACGTGGAACCTGCACAACACAACCAAATTACTTTGCCCCAATGTGACAGTGAGGTTGTCAATCTCACCGGCTTGCTGTAACAAAGGATTAGATGTATAGTGTGGATGATGATGTTGCAGAAAACAGTAAGAACGAGTATTGCAGTAGATTGTATCCGATGTAAAAGAATGGACCGGGGTCCACAGTTCACTAGTGGTGTCTCTCCCATAAGAAATAGCATGTTGGGTGAACAAATTACAGTTGGGCAATTGACAAATAAAGATAGCATGACAATGCACATACATGTTATGATGAGTAGTGTGAGATTCATGTGGGCATTACGACAAAGTACATAGACCGCTATCCAGCATGCATCTATGCCTAAAAAGTCCACCTTCAGGTTATCATCCGAATCCCTTCCAGTATTAAGTTGCAAACAACAGGCAATTGCATTAAGTATGGTGCGTAATGTAATCAACAAATACATCCTTAGACATAGCATTGATGTTTTATCCCTAGTGGCAACAGCACATCCACAACCTTAGAACTTTCATCCTTTGTCCCAGATTTAATGGAGGCATGAACCCACTATCGAGCATAAATACTCCCTCTTGGAGTTACAAGTAACGACTTGGCCAGAGCCTCTACTAATAACGGAGAGCATGCAAGATCATAAACAACACATAGATGATAGATTGATAATCAACATAACATAGCATTCATTATTCATCGGATCCCAACAAACGCAACATGTAGCATTACAAATAGATGATCTTGATCATGTTAGGCAGCTCACAAGATCGAACAATGATAGCACAATTAGGAAAAGACAACCATCTAGCTACTGCTATGGACCCATAGTCCAGGGGTGAACTACTCACACATCACTCTGAAGGCGACCATGGCGGTGAAGAGTCCTCTGGGAGATGATTCCCCTCTCCGGCAGGGTGCCGGAGGCGATCTCCTGAATCCCCCGAGATGGGATTGGCAGCGGCGGCGTCTCTGGAAGGTTTTCCGTATCGTGGCTCTCGGTACTGGGGTATTCGCGACGAAGACTTTAAGTAGGCGGAAGGGCGGAGTCGGAGGGCTGACGAGGGGGCCACACGCTAGGGCCGCGCGGGCCCCCTTGGGCCGCGCCGCCCTAGTGTGGCGGCGCCTCGTCGCCCCACTTCGTTTCCCTTTCGGTGTTCTGGAAGCTTCGTGGAAAAATAAGCCCCTGGGAGTTGATTTCGTCCAATTCCGAGAATATTTCCTTACTAGGATTTCTGAAACCAAAAACAGCAGAAAATAGCAACTGGCTCTTCGGCATCTTGTTAATAGGTTAGTGCCGGAATATGCATAAATATGACATAAAGTATGTATAAAATATGTGTATATCATCAATAAAGTAGCATGGAACATAAGAAATTATAGATACGTCTAAGACGTATTACAAGTTAAAAACTAAATGATCATGGAGGCTTTAGTTGACTAGTTATAGTCATAATATGGTATAAGCATGCGCCAAGTCAACCCAATAAAGTATCAAAGGAGAATATCACAATATTATGCTTTTGTGATGAAAACAACACATGATTCTTTCAATGGCACATTAAGCACCCTCGGATATTTGAGACAAGTCATGCTACAACAATAAATACTAAGCATATAACAAGAACAACATCCAACATAAAATGCCAAAGTCTATGCTACAGTTTACACAAGCTTCCGTTTGCATCACTATAGTCATAAATTGTTTTACTCGTATCCAACACCAATCAACTTATTTGAAATAACTCTCAGAGATGAAATACATTATGGTCCAGAGAGATAATCATACATAAATAAAGAATACTAACGAGCTATGAACAAAATTCAAGTGAAAGAACAACAGCTAAACACAGTAATAGAAAACTAGAACACTCACAGAAGAATAACAGTAAAAACTAGAGCGTTCTATGCAATTAAAACAGAGCGGGTCTTTCTCCAGAACAAAGGCGCCGGGATCCAACCTTATTGTATAGTAAGAAACAAAAAAACTAAAAATAAAAATAAAGACGCCCCAAGAACAACACATAGCGTATGAAGCAATAAAAATATAGCGCATAGAGATATGACATGTTGCTTTGTTGATGAAGAGGGGATGCCTTGGGCATCCCCAAGCTTTGCCGCTTGTACCTCTTGAATATTTCTTGAGGTTCAGGGGCATCCCCAAGATTGATATTTTGTCCATTCTTCATCTCATCACATCATTCTTCTCTCCCTACACTTGAAAACTTCCTTCGTACAAAACTTAACACAATTCTTCATTAGCAGCATTAGTACAATTAAAATAAAAAATCCACTTGGGTCTAGTACTAACATATATCAAACATATATTAAAGCATTAGCTACTGTAGCAACCTTTCAAAAAGCTCTTTGATCAAAAGAACTAAAAAATAAAGAGTTTTAAGAGGCAAATGCGAATAATGCAGAAATTTGTCAAAACAGAACAATCGGTTTTTTCAAAAATCTTTCTGTTGCTAATCTTGAAAAATAGTCAACTAACGAAATTTAGATATAAACCTAGGGCATATGCATAAAAAATATAGCTCAAAATTACGTACTAGCTATTTATACGAATTTTTACGGTAACAACACAAAATCTGTTTTTGGACAGCAACTTCCCCAAATCTTACTTTCTTCCTATTAGAGGCTATTCTTGGAACAAAAACAAAATAAAAATGATAAGGAGAGTTTATTACAGAGGCAACAACTTCCAAGGCTCAAAAAAAAGAAAAATTACAGAAAATAAACATGGGTTGTCTCCCATAAGTGCTTTTCTTTAACGCCTTTCAGCTAGGCACAGAAATATTTGCATTAAGTATTATCAAGTGAAGAAGAATCAAGATCAATGCAAGCAGTCTTTTTAACAAGGATTTGTATATTATCAATATGAGTTTTAGAAGACCCCTTCCCTACAATTTTAGTTCACTACTTTCATGGAATGGATTTCCAGGTACAATCCAATCAAAATTATTTTCCTAGGCTTCATGCATTGCTACAAGTTTGAAAGGTATTGGTATTTTACCTTCTTTGGTTTTGTCTATTTTTTCAAGTGTACCAAAGATATCTACACATGAGCCTAGCTTCTCAAACCGATCAAAGACTTTCCTAGATTCTATGACAACATCTTCAAATTCTCTAAGCAAAGTTTCTAGGATAAAATATTTATTTTCATCATCCTCAACTTCATGGAGTTTAAGAAACATTTGCTGCATAAAAGTATTAAGGCTAACAAATTTAGCTTCTAGCATCTGAACTAAACAAGCTGCAACAGTTTCATAATTAGGAGCAAGTTCTACCTGGGATTTATCCTCAATATTGTTATGCTTACTAACATAATTGAAGAATTTTTCATGTTATCTTTCCCAATTATAGAAACACTACCTACTGATAGGTCCTTCAGGTCGTATGTTGAGGGTACTCATCGGCAATGCCCACCTTTTGGGGCTTAGGGTTGACGTAATCCTGCAGGCTGACACAAGGCATCAGATACCAAACAAGCGGGCAGAGAGATTTACCCAGGTTCGGGACCCTTGATGAGGTAAAACCCTTACTTCCTGCTTGTCTGATCTTGATTATCGACATTATCGGGTTACAATGGGGTAGCCAAAGGCTAAGACTAAGATCTCGTCGAGAGGCTAAGATTTCTTATGACCTAGCTCTAGACTTGCGGTGATTCTGGCTATGTTGATTGTGTCCCTCGGCAGACCCTCTTCTAGCCCTTATATTGCGATCCAGGTCTCGAGAGATCTGTCCGGGTATGACTAGGTTACAAAGAGTTCTACGTCTAGACTTTCCTTGTTCTTCGTCTTCTTTTCTTGTTCAGCAAGTACCTTTCTTCGGAACCGTCGTAGCGGCCCACCTTGGTCGGTGGATGACCTTCATGGGCCCCTGGTTGGGCCGTAAGAGGTAACATAACATGGGTTACCCGAAGGGTAATGCCCACATCAATAGCCCTCGAGTGACTGGCCGAAGTAAACCTTCGGGCAGGGACTTAAAGTTGTCTTCTGTGGAACGTCCATAATCTTCGGAAGACCTTCATCTCTCGAAAAATCTTCATTTTTATCGGGTGCGCGTCCAGCGCTCCTGATGGGAGTAGCCCTCGAGTCTAGGCACGGATGCTTGCAACCCTGTGTAGACTCAAGTTGTACCACTCGAATGTATACAGTTGCCGATAAGATTTTGCAAGCTATGGCAATCATCCGATATCTTTTGTATATCGGGTCTTCAATAACTTCGGGTAAAGTCATGTCAACTGATGATACGTAAGGGATTTGAGTAACACGCCCAGTTTCACTCGATAAATCGATATTGGTTAACTGCCAATGGAAAAACAATGTTACTCTACTTCAGAATCAAGTCCCTAGGCATGATTCTGGGTCTTCCGAATTTTTCGAGTCCATAATTTCTATCGGGTGCGTGTCCAGTGCTCACGATGGGAGTAGCCCCCGAGTCTAGGCACGGATGCTCGCAACCGTGTGTAGACTCAAGTTTTACTACTCGAATGGTATAAACTTCTTTGGATTCTTCACGAGGAGCCGATACTTTTGATGACATCATCAATGACGTGGCCACTGCGGCGGTTCGATTAACACGGCGTGACCTGACGGGCCCACCCTTTTTCTGCACGGTCAGTTAGAAAATGACTAGTCCTTGCGCGTTGACCGATGTGCCTCCTCGATTTCCACGCGTAGTGGGAGTAATGGGCTGCCGGTTTACCTCTTTTTTTACACGTGTACGATTGGATTCTCGCCCATCTTCCCACGATGCCAAAGTAACGGCCACGATCCCCAGTCATTCCTTGTTATAAATGGGGAACCTTTTCATGTTTTCACTTTTTACACCTCCATACTGCACATCTTATTTCCTTGCCTCCTCCTCACCATAGCCTCTGCTTCTACGAGCTCAGTGACCATGGGCAAGAAGAATGGATCCGCCGGCTCCAGTGCCACCGCAGGCGCAGCCAAGGTCGGTCTTGACTGGAGTGCGTCCACCATCTCCAAGCGTGTGGAGAACAAGAAGAGGTCGCTCGGCCTCATCTCATCTGCCGAACCTGACTTTGCTCATCCAGGTTCTGCATCTCGCCGAAGGCCTTCGAAAGGTTTTACTATTATGTTTGCTGCATTTCTGTATCGCGGGCTTTCTCTCCCTGCCCACAAATTTCTCCGTTCTCTCCTCTTTTTCTACGGGATTCAGCTTTGGCAGCTGACTCCCAATTTTATTCTTAATCTCTCGATCTTTATCACCTTCTGTGAGGCTTTCCTCGACATCGACCCGCACTGGGGTTTGTGGAGGAAGATTTTCTATATCAAGCGCCATAATGGCAATGATGGCCCTCCTGTGGTTGGCGGCCTCGGCTTTTTCGTCGGGAAGGAGGTTAACTACTTCAAATTCCCGATGAGGGAGTCAGTCCAAGGCTGGCGACAGAAGTGGTTTTATCTTCGTGACATTCCATTATCAGGACGGCGCTCCAATCTGCCACCATTTGAAGATGTTCTCGCTGTCGTGTGATGACCCACAAGTATAGGGGATCGCAACAGTCTTCGAGGGAAGTAAAATCCAAATTTATTGATTCGACACAAGGGCAGCCAAAGAATACTTATAAGCCTTGACAGCGGAGTTGTCAATTCAGCTGCACCTGAAAAAGCACTAGCAACAGGGTGATGTGAAAGCAGTGGTAATATGATGCGGCGCCAGAAAATAGTTGGTACTACTTTAATGGCGTATTGACACGAAAATGTGGGAGCAGTAATATGAGAGCAATAGTAACACAACAGTAACAGTAACACAAAGGCGATGGCACTGGAAAATATTCCAGTGCGCAGTTGATTGAAAAGCAATGATGATGAAATAAAGGACCGGGGTTCCCGACGATCTACACTAGTGGTAACTCTCCAGATAACAAGTGTTGGGTGAAATTACAGCTGGGCAATTGACATAATTGAATTTAGCATTAAGACAAAATATCCAGTCTATTAATATAGTAGGCATGTTTTCCATATATAGTCGGCAATGAGAAATTTGCATAACATCTTTTTTCCTACCAGCCCGTTACGGCATGTATCTTTACCATGTACTATTTTCTACAATAAATATATCATGATATTGATTGTAAAAAGTGGTTTACGGATACTCAAACTACCACTTAATATAATACCCCCTCCTATAAGGCGTCCTCATTTTCATATTTTTTCTTTGACTAAGAGTTACTCCAAACGTATAAATATTGTTGATATAAAATTAGCCTAGCTCACTGCTCACTTTGTTAGCCTAGTTGATATAAAACTAAGAGTGTTTCAGCACAAAAACTAAGTGTTTTTCAATACAAAAACAACGAAAGAAGTGAGCGCCTATACCTGAGCATTTCTTGGCCGGGCTAGGCCTCGGGCCGGACCGACCAAAGCCTGATGGGAAAAATCTTGGCTCAGGCCCGATCCAACCGTCGTGTCGAAAATCTTGGCTCAAGCCCGACCCATCATAGAGAAAGCCCGTCGGGCTTTGGGCCGGACCGCTTCACTAAATCGCGCAAAATCAAGGTCCAGGCCCAGCCCAGCCATCGGGCAGAAAATCAGGCCCAGCCCAGAGGCATGGTCGGGTTAGGCTTGGTCCGGGAATTTTGGGCTGGGCCGGGCCGACCGGGGTGGGCTGCCCATGGCCAGGTATACTTGAGCCTAGCTCATGGTGTACGTCATTCTCACCGAACATAATTTAACAACTCCTTTTGTACCGGTGTATATGTTACGCATATCTCTAGATATTCAGCTTAACAAAAATATTATAAATTATACAACATAAAAAATATGCCATTAGAAAGTATGACATAAATTTCTAATGATGTAGGTTTTGTAATATATACTTATATTATGATTGTTCAAATTGATGATTTGGGATACGTGCATAACCTACTCCGTCCATTCGTTTTAGTCGATATTCGACCAAATATTTGTTTCATATTAGTTCACATTTCATATTTTAGTCAACCATAGCACAGAAAACAAAACGGTCTTGTTTTTTCTATGCAGTGTCATTACTTTTATTGTAGTCCAGATTGGTTGAACTAATAATAGTTTATCTGATTTTTTGTAAGATGTAGATTAAATCAGAATGTAGGAAGTGTACACTAGGAGAAAGGGAGTAAGAGCATCTCCAGCCGCGTCCCCCAAAACATCCTCCAAAAGGGACGCCTCCGCTTCATGCCGTGTTTGGGGATGTTGCTGCCCAGTCGCGGCCCTGCGACCCCAAATATTAAAATAACTTATTTTTGTTTTTTTATTTTCCCTTCAATAGAGAGAAGGATAGGTACAATCGACATTTTCAAAGTAGTGCAATATACTAAAACAAATTAAAACATAAAACCTGCGGAAAAATATGTTCAAACTAATTTTTAACTATTTTTTTACGGCCCTGTCTCGTCGTCCTCATGGAGGGGCTGCGCCTCCGCCTCCGCCTCCGCTTTCGCCCGGGCCCTTGCCTCCTTCTTTGCCGCCGTCTCCTCCGCATCCAGCCGTCTCCACCTGGCATCTCCATCCTCTTCCTCTTCCTCTTCCTCCTCCTTCGAATGGCCATCATCGGCGACGGCCTTCCCCTGCTCCTCATGGCTGTCGTCGGCCTCACAATCCTCCTCCTGGTCGTTCGTCGGCGGGGAACTAGAGCTGCTAAGCGTTGCAACTCTGTCCTACCAATGGCGCCATCCCGGCGACTTCCCCTCATTATCGGTGTCCGATGATAAAGAGAGGTTGCTCATGGTCAGAGAGGAGAGGAGAGATGAAGGGCGCCGTCCGGTTGGAGATCGGAATGCGCAGACGTATTTAGCGGGGATGTACGGCGGCGTAGATATCAAAGAGGGTTACGGTTGCCCTTCCGCGGAGTTCGTGCTCCATTCTGGTGGTTCGCGCGTCGATCGACGCGGTTGACATTGCGACGGTTTCCCTTCCCGGGAACTGCACCGGCGCTAATAACTCCGTCGCGAGGTAGGCGACGGTTGGGCGTCGTTCGTGTATCAATGACACGTCGGGCCGCCACTCCCCGCCTCGCTTCTCGCTGTGTCCAGCGTGCCCGAAGCGTCCCTGTGGAGCTGGGACGGGCTCAGGATACCGGACACCGTATTAGACCGCGCCGGGCGGAAGGAGGCTTTGGGGCGTGCAACTGGAACTCAAAATATATCCTACGCGCCTCAAAATCCTTTGGAAAACGCTTTGAAGGAGGCGGCTGAAGATGCTGTAATAGTAGTTAGCACCGGCAGGATACCAGATGTAGCTTTTTTTTTCAGCAAGAGGCTATTTCATGGGTGCAATTTATTATACTTTTGAAATTAAGGCTCGTCACAGGCTGTCATGCGGAGTACATATGTGGATCTTAGCTATCCGGTGTTGAGGTGTACTAGATGGACCCAGCGCGCTCTGCTGCGCCACCTTCGATATTAGCATTTGTTTTTTTTTTGAACTTGAATAAGCAACGCGCAAACATGTAAGAGATTAATTTCATTATACATGTATACATTACAGGGCTATTTGGTTGCTTGAATATGCGTGGACGGTTTTGATCATCTAATTACACCAGCAAACTGCAATTTTAGAGGAAAGAACATTTCCCATATCAAAAATTCATGATTAACATTAAAATACACATTTCTTATAGATTATACAATAAGGCTATATAACGACGAAGTGCTCGTGTATCATACAAAATTCTATGCTGCCACGTCTTGCTACTATGAGTGAATCTACTTTCCTTTCACCTGCAAATCTGCAACTTATAAATGCATCAATATCGTAAAAAGTGGGTAATGTAATCGCAAAAGAGAAATTATGTGCCACAACAGTCCAATCCAGCATTTGTACATGGAGTTTAAGGAAAAAATTATAGAGATACACACTGTATCAACAATATATGTACTACATATTGTAATCACTGAAGATAAAAAGATGTGTGAGAACCAATGAGTATTAACAGTCTAGTTAAACAACAAAGAATGCAGAAAATTAAAATGTGTATGTATAATTTAGGGAAACACATTACTGTGAAGTAAGTTTGTCTAGTATTATGTCCATTTGCATGTGTGGCACCTACGTTATAAAATATGTGATCTAGACTGTTGTACCATACATACAAATATAATCAAAAGTGATACCTGATGATTATCTTGACGATTCATATGGTATGCATGACTGTAGTTTTCCGATCACATCTTATAAGCACAGGGGCCCAGAAGAAAAAAATGGTGATGTAATTGGGATGCATAATGTTTTGTTCACACTAATAAGCTTGAAGCTCACCAATATGTCTTCTAAATTACTGCGCATTTTCATCCAAAATGGTGTAGATGGATTGTAGCTTTTCAGTTCAACAACTCGTTAATAGGATTTCTAAGAAGAAAATGTCACAAAAATGTTAAAGACCTTTATGACTATCTTTTGTGGGAATAAGTGAGCTATATATGTAACTCCATTCAACAAATTTCAGCTACAGAGACTTCTGCTAAAGCAAACCCCTTTAATCAACCTAAGAAAACTGTTGTACATAAGAGTAATTATGAAAGAAGAAAAGTAATGGAAAATATAGTCATTTGCAACAGAAGGCCAAATAATGATAGAACAATGCACTGGGCTGTCTTCCACTATGATCCACCATCACTACAATTCTTGGATTTTCAGTCTGCGACAAAAATTAAGTTAACTCCCTACGAACATAAATTAGTTACACATTGCAGGAAAACAAATTGCACCTCAAGGAAACATACCTTGTTCGCACGAAACTGAATCAAACCTTGAAAAATTCTATTTACATGGATTGTCAGTGAAATATTGCAAGGCTACTACTTAGTTTATGTGCTAATTTTCTATTCGGGACACCATAGATAATGCATAGCTAAAATGTTGCACCGTCATAGGATGAGCTCAACAGGTTCTGTAATTATCAAGGCAATACACAGGGTAGAAAACAAAGCATAACTACCCTTAGGAAACGTATTTGCAGATCAGACGGTAAAGAGGCAAATGTGCTTGCTACAGCGTGAACTCGGAATCAATCAATGGAGCCGAGCATAGAGAAACAGCCAATGCTAGTTTTTTGTTGTGGTTCAGGGAGCAAGGCACGGTGCTAAGAAAGGAAGAGGCACATACAACTCTAACATTGATGTCCGGAATGTTACTAAAATTATGATCAAATTGTATCAGCATCACAAAATTGGTTCGCAAAATTGTAGGAGATGAGAACAAATATGCATTCGCAAAACAAAATAAGCACGCTTCGGAGAATGCTTTCAAACGAACTCTGAGATAGCATCTTGAACATACAGCATAATAGTCACTGATGCATGTACTCTATATGTTTCCAATGGTCACATCATGTACAAATCCTACAAAGTTCACTTGGTCTTCCTTCATATTAATTTAGAAGACACAGATCCAACGTAACTTCATGTTATGTGGAACAACAATATTAAGTGATGCAGATGACACTACAGATCATTGCACAATAAATATTAGACAGAAAAGAAAAAGTTGCCTGCATAATTATGTCCTATCCTCAAATCAACAGAAAAAAGTCTTGGTCCACCATTTCAAGGGATTAACTACAGAAAGATAAAAACACACGAAAAGCTGGAAAAGGTATGTGGCAAGTGGCAACCAACAATGACATGGATGACTGAAATATGTATAACAGACGATGCACTGACAGGGTGATCATGAGTGATTTTGATGAGCTAAAACTAATCGGATTTAACCTGATTGAAGCACACGAAAAAATTCCATGGTCAGACTGTTTAATTTGATCCAGGAAGGTAAAAGGTCAACTTGCAAAATGACTTACAGCAGGAGTTAAAACACATTAAGACATGAAAGTTTGAGTTGTCGCAACTTGCATCATATATAGAAACTTACCCCATTGTTAACATGGACCCTATGTTCAGAGGCCAACAATTTCAGTCGCAACATGCATTTAGTGAATGTTTGTGCCATGGTATGCCAGCGTACATGAAAAATCTTGCCCTGTTCTCACATATATTCCTTGCCATATCCATATAAATAATGTGCGTGTATCCATGGTTTTAAAGGCGTTATGGCGTCTTAGAGTGGTTTGGGGCGCTCTAACGCCTAAGCGACACCTAGCGCCTAAAGCGGTCCATTTTCCAAGGCGGAGGGAGGCACCTTGACGCGTAAGCGTCGCCTAGGCGTCACCTTCAAAACCTTGCGTGTATCAGCAATTAATTTATATTTTTAACAACTAAAACACATCACATGGCTTACACACAGCAAGGTTACTGCATACAACCATATACTGGAGCATCCTAGTTTATATCCGGCTCTTGATAAATGTTATTTGATAGAGACTGGTCGTGGGAAAATGGAAGAGAAGATTCTCCATTTGATTAGCATTGGCAGCATTAATATATCTCATGTCCCTCTTGCAATCATTTAGGCTTGACAATTCTTGTTTTACCTAGAAGGAATCAAATAGTAGAGTTTATTTTGCGTAAATCACATAATATATGATCATATTTTCCTATATGCAATCTATAGATTGCCAACAACCGAGAAAACAGAAGAAAATGTTGCGCAACAGTGAATATTGCATCTGGTAGATAATCTCCAGAGAGCCTAATATGCTTGGAGGAGTTCAGGTACACAACAGTGAATATTGCATCTGGTAAATAATCTCTTCTAGTATATAGTAACTCACAGCAAAACAGTTCAGGAGTTGTTTCATTTTTACAAATCGGTCGGTGAGCATGCCACTGAGCTATATCGTATCACCGAATGGCCGCAGCCAACCGAACCTGCATAAACAAATATATCTAGAGGAATGGAAGCAGATAACTGTATCACAGAAGCTAATTGGAGTGGGCAACAATAGGAACCTTAGGCACCTTAGACCAAAGTTTGCATACATTTTACGATATTGCATATCTGAAGGATACATGCAGAGTAGCCAAAAACATGTGGATTGAGATTAGATGAACCTGATAATAACTTGGGTTTGACATCGTATCCTCCCTTCCGATCCAGGGCCAGCCCTGACATGTTTTTTTGCAAAAATAGTTATAACACATCTTTTAATATTTCAGTAGCAGCTTATATTCAAGAAAATGCTCTTAAAATTCACGGTCTCGCTTTTTCTTTTGTCTATTTTTGACCAACTTACACTTTCTAGATGAAATCTCAAAACAGAACATCAACACAAATTATGACATATATATTCAGATAGAAAGTTGGAACAAAATGACCTGGATCAGGATTAAAGGAAGGAAGCCTGACTGATTGCTTGTTGCTACTGCCCTAATCGATTTCCGCCTCCCACGTTGGCCTGGCCTCAGAATTCTAGCCGCCAATCTCCTATTCCCCCCGTTTCCACCTTTTTCTCTCTCAAGCCTGCCGGTAGACTGACCAAATTGAATAAGAACGGGATAAATCGGATGAAAGAAGCATATAAAGAAAGTGAATCTACTAACCGAGATTGAGGCGGGAATTGTTGGAAAGCAGCATATCATGATTTCCTTCGCATTATTTCCATCCAAATGGTGAGAAATCGCAAGGGCGAGAGTGACGATCCATAGTCGGCGTTACTGGGGAGCGAGGAGAACGCGGGCCCCGATGGAGTCGTTCTGTCTATGATGCCGCACCGCTGGCACCTGCCCAGGGCCAGGCCTATTCCGAGCTACCCTCATCCACCGGCGTCGGGGCCTCGCCATCTTCCGCTGCCGCTGCCTTCACCAATCATATCAAGAGTGGGAAAGCCTCAACAGCAGCATGCCCCATCCGGGGGTAGGAGGGGAGGACCCCAACAGACGTGGAGAAGGCAGCAAAAGCGGCGGCGACGCTTAGGGCTAAAAATTAGGCGCAGAGTTATGGAGGCGTCCTGCCGGAGGTATTGGGCGGCAGATCTACCGGAAAGAGTGGAGGCATGTGAGGAGACAGATCATAGCACGACCGGCGACGGCAGGAGATGGAGCAGCATCGAGTACTCACCGGCCGCTAACGCGAGAAAGCACGCACCGCCGCAGCTCAGCCACACTGCCGCCGCGACGAAAAAAACAGAGAAGGAAGAGAAAGACGGGAAGCCCCAGTCAAAGCAACCAGAAACCGACGCCGCGAGGCCTCTCCTCGCTTACACGTCGCCGCCCGCAGATGCTGAAACGCGGCGCCACGCAAACGCGCGAAGCGGGGCCCGCGAAAACGACTTGCAGCGTGACCAGAGACGCGCGCAACCCTGGGAGCTTAGTGCTCTTTAAGGATTTGCTCTCTCATTTCTGCAGGAACAACCACGGCACATTGGTCTATCTAAGCGTTTCTCAGAATAATTTGTCTTATTTAAAAGAAGAAATTTATACCATGTGCTGAAATGATATTCTTATGTACAAATTGAGGTTTTGATTAATGTTTGTTTATGCATACTTCAATTATTAATTTATTTTAAACAATAAGAAAATATAAAATAAAGAATTTTCGGAAAAAGGTAAAATCTTCCTGCTTTCATATTTCCCTTTGGAATTTTCACAATCTTAAAAAATTGCAAATGGTGGAAGACTATAGAAATCGGATGTAACTTTTTTTTTTTTGAAGATGAACCATAATATATATATGCAAGCAAGCCGCCTCATTAAAAACCTTCCAGTCCCCTTAGGTACCCTGGTAAGGAAAAGAGTGCGTAAGAAACTTGCTGCTCAAAGAGTTACAGAATGGTTACATCAGGCAAAACAAAGCTAAGCACCTAAGGCTCATCGACCCGGTTACAATCCTTTCTAACTAAGCCCGCCAAAGCAGCAGGAACAGAATCTAGCATAGTTCCGGAATCACCCTTCTTGCCCAGCTGCGCCAATCCATGCGCTACCCTATTATTCCCCCGATCCACCTTCAAAACAGAAATGGATCGGAAGACCTTAAGCAGCTCCTGCCCTTCTCTATACAGGCACCAGCTCGATGATCTATCAGCCAGATTGTTCTTCATAACATCAGTGGTCCTTAGACAATCTGTCTCCAACACGGCAAATTCACTTTTTGAGACTATCATTTTGATAGGTTATACTTTTTTTCGACATAGTATGCAAAAGGTAATACCATTTTACCGAGAAATATTTTTTTGCAAAAAAAATGCCAAAAATCAAATTTTATAATTTCCCTAGTTGGTTGCGTAACATACAGGAATCTCAAAAAAAGAATTCCCAGGAGGGGAGAGGGTGGGTGGAGGAAAAAAATCGACGGCTTGTTGTCTCACCGTCACAGCGGAGACCTGTATGCTGATGGCTTTTTTTGTGTCGACGGCTAGATCAAGCCTGTGTCGATGGTGGCCATCGGCACAGACATTCTTGTGCCGAGGGTCTTCTTTGGGGCCTGCCCTGTTCGGAACATGTGCTGATGGTCCCGATAAAAATACATCGGCATAGTTTTTGGCCATCATCACCTTGACATTTTCTTGTAGTGATTGACCTGACATATACCTCTTGTAACCCGCCCCACATGATAAATTGAATCTATGAAACTCCTGATGTTCACGTAGTAAAATTTTGTTAGTTGTAGGTCGTGGTTTTTTACCATTTTCGCTAAAGGAGGTTTTTCACGTCAAAATCTTTATGTCCACGTGTTTTGATTTGATCTTCTTCGTTCTATTTGCATGTCATGATTATACTCACTCCGGTCTGATATATATTCTGGGTTTATTAGGCTGGCCAATTGACCATAGTGGTAAGTATCATGTACTAGTATATGCATATGATATTTGTGTATGGTACTATCTCTATAGTGGTTAGTATCATGAAGTGGTGGTATCACAGTCATGTTATATTTATTGCTTTTTAGAATCTCAATGCAAATTTGCGCACAAGATTTGTTTGGCATTAATTTTTCTCGTGACATGCGCTATGATACAGTATCCACCTATGTTGGAGTACTCTAATCTCCTCTTTCCTCATTAATTAGCTGCCACATCAGCATTTTTATGGGACCAATATGCATGATACTAGCTATGATACTAGCACTATGACTAGCCTTAGGAATAGCAACACGACCAAGGTGTAAAACTATTGGCTAAGTTGAGTCTCGTTTTCCGGTATGACTCCACCAATCAACATGCCATTTTGATTTTTTTCATTAAGTATAGCTATTAAGGTGGACAAGTGAACCATCGTTTTAGCCCACCTCATGCAAAGAAACCCTTTCACACAACCTAGGAAAAAGGAGAGAGAAGCATGCGTTGTGGCTGGAAGTAAATCTAGAAGGTAATTAATTAGGAAATTAAATGAAAGAGGACCTATTCTTTAGGTGTTTTGGAATAAATAGTTTTTCATAAAGAGCCCAAAATACCGGACCGAAGGGAGTAATATTTAAAATACCAAGACATTTAGCGGTGAACCAAGAAGCTTTGCAAAGCTTAGGGCCTGTACGACCAATATTTGGATGAAATTTCTTTATGAAAAAAATACAAATTCCAAGCGTTACCCATCGGCAAACTTGGGGGGCCGCCTGTCTGTATGGGCATTCAACTGATGTACTTCCTCCGTCCACAAATAAGTGAACACGCGCAGTTTTCAAGAGACTTAAATTTTTTATAAAAAAATCCCTCATTTTTTTCAATCAATCTGCTCATTAATCAAGAAGATGTTTTGATTTAGACGCTAAGAAATGGTATGCATGCTAGTAATCAATAAAATAACATTGAAAAATCAAAAATGATTAATGGGGGCTGGGATCAAGGCATGCACTAGGGGCTGAAAGGTAAAACAAAATATACCAAGAAGTATAGATGTACACTTATTTGTGAATTTTCTTAGAAGGCTAGATGTCTACTTATTTGTGGACGGAGGAGTATTGTTTAAATTAGCCAAAATGGAGATTATAATTTTCTACCAAGATGCTATTGAGTGTCGGGTACAATACTTCGGGCATCTTTGGTGGGAAACCTAAACGGATATTCTGTGTCCATTTTGATCCTCACGGATATAAAATAGGGAAAATAATATACCCAGTGGGGTGACCTAAATTGTCCGTGTCCGGTTGCCGTGATCCATTTGCGGAGCAAAAGTGGGCCAAAATTACATCGCGATGGACTGGTCCGGGCCATTATCTGTGTCCACCTCGTGGCCCATATGGCATTCATAAAAAGGCCTCTGTCATCTCTCTCTCCTCCTCAATTTCGTCACAATGGTAGAGGAGTGGCCTAGTGGCTCATGGGGGAGGAGGTCGGGGCCACCAGCATGCTTGAGGCGGGGACCCAACATCTGGCGCGTGCCCCCCCCCCCCCCCCCCAACTTTGAGCTCGCCCACCTCGGCTCCAACATATGCTGAGCAATCGCAATGTCGAGCTCGCCCACCTCTGCCCGTGTGACCTAAACCAGCGCCGATTAAGACTGGGAGCTGGGAGGCGTCCTGCTGCGAGACGCCCACTCCGATCTCGGCCGGGTTGAGGAGTGAGGTCACCGAGGTGAACTGCTCAGTCTCGACGTTGAAAAACTCGATGTGGCGGTGTGCGCGGTCCTTCCATCGTGTCGCCATTGCGATCCAATGGAGGCCTGTGGTGGCAGAGGTGAAGCAGTGAACGCGCGTCTCGGCACTAGAGGGTTCGAGGGTCTCTGGCGAGACATCCACCCGGAAGACTCTCCACCAGCCGTCATCGCCCACCCCGTGGCAAGTCGACAACCCGTCTCATGCAGCAACGATGATGCGACGGGTGGGATCGGCGGTGTTATGCTTCATGCACTAACCAACTTTTCGAAATGCCCGATCTCATGGAAAGAGTTAGGCAATCCATTTATATAGTTTAACATCCCACATCAGGAGTATTATAACAATTGATTTGCTGACGCACAAGACCTAGGTCCTGACAGGCTACTGGAGGGACGTCTAGGGTTTCACCATCCTTCGCCGCCGATCTCACCGGCGGGAAGTTTTCTTCTCCCTAGCCTCTTCTCCCTCGAGTTCTCGGACCGTGGGGCGGTGGACTAGGTCGTGGGGGTCTTTGGCGGTGATCGTCCGTAAACCAATCTGGGGCTTCCTGTGTATCTCTGTTTGGCTGATGATGGCAAGTCCAGCGGCAAGTTCGTTTGGAATCCCTAGCGGATCGGGAAGCAAAAAGGATGAAGGCATTGATGATCTGTTGCAAAGGCTGAAAATTGAAGAGGATGAAATAGATGACTTGATTTTCGAAGAGGAGGAGACAGCACCGAAAGAAGGTATTAAGTGGATGGCTCTTGCTAGAGTTCATACTTCAAATTTCTTCTCTCCACAAACTTTTGAACAACATATGAAAGTTGCTTGGAGCCCGGCTAAAGAAATTAAAATTCAGCATATAGAAGAGAATCTATTTTCTATTCAGTGTTTCTGCCTAGGGGATTGGCTCAAGGTTGACAAGGAAGGACCATGGTTATTTCGTCAGAATATTGTCTGTATAGAATAGTATGATGGTCTAAGTGATCCGGAATCGATAGATTTAAATTTCTTTGCAACCTGGCTACAGATACATAAGCTTCCAATAGGATATCGGAACGAGGCTCTGATAAAAAATCTGATTGAGAAGAAGGTGGGTAAGGTAATTGCTGTGGAAACAAATGTTAATGGGGCAGGCAATTTTGTGTGTGCAAGGGTGAGGTTGGACGTGATGAAATCATTGGCTCGGTTTGTAACCATATCTAGAGGTGGCCAACGGGAGTTCTATCAAATCAAATATGAAAAGATGCCAAAATTTTGCGGAGCATGCGGACTTATTGGCCACATTCATCTGGAGTGTGGATCTGGAGAGTATGAGGAGGACAAATTAAAATGGGGTGATTTCCTGAGAGCTGAATGGTCTACCTGGCATGGTCGTAACCTCGGAGGAAATAGAGGAGGACGTGGAGGCCGTGGGGGTCGCTCGGCTGATAACTGGAACTTGGGAAGAGGTAGAGGACGAGATGTTGGGGGTCGAGGCGGGACCATACCTACAAGCTGGAGGCACAATGCTCTAGCTTATGAAGCAGATGTAAATCATATGGAGGGGGTCCTGGATGATACTGGTACAAGTCCAGTAAAAAATCAAGCCTCTGATATGGATGACCGTAATAGTTTGGATGTCAATGCTAAGAGGAGACTACCCTTTGAAAAGTCACCAGTCAAGGATAACATAGAAACAGGTGATCAAGGCTCACAACATGCAGCAATGGCGTTGGATGAGACAAATATTATTCGGACAGATGGTGTTGGAACAAAAAAAAATGAAACAATGTCTAGGAGGAACTAGAACAGTATTGATATAGTAGAAGCGGGACTTGGCGTGACAATTCCAGAATTCGTCCCTGACAGGAATCGAACTCTGGTCGTTAGGGTGCGCCATTGCGACCCTAACCACTGGGCTAAGCCCACGTCGTCAGATGGTGTTGGAACAAAAGGGCGCTCCAAGCGCTCAAAGAAGATAGGAGCAATCTCCACTTCAACAAGATCGGCGGACTCCCATGAGGGGTCTGTCCGGTTGCAATGAAGATATTAGGCCTGAACTGTCAGGGCTTGGGTAATGCCCCGACAGTTAGAGCACTTTCGGATATCCGGAAGCGATATAACCCCGAGTTGATGTTCTTGTCGGAGACACACCTTGATGAATATCCGGCGGAATGTTTACGGAGAAGACTGAGTATGGATGTTAAAATTGTTAATCATAGTGATGGAAGAAGTGGTGGTGTCTTGTTGCTGTGGAAAAAGGAAATTACTATTCATCAAATTTTTTCGGCACCAAAGTATATTGATGTGCAGGTGACTGAAAATCATGGGAAAATCTGGAGACTCACGGGTATGTACGGGGAACCAAGATGGGAGGACAAATATAAAACATGGGACAAAATGAGAGAAATAAAAAACAACTGTAATCGGCCATGGGTTCTTATTGGAGACTTCAATAAGATTCTTTTTTCTCATGAAAAGGATGGTGGTAACCCCCGACCCCAAGGTTTTATGCAGGCATTTCGAGAGGCCCTTACTGATTGTGACTTGGAAGATATTGGTTTTGTGGGCGACCGGTTTACTTGGAAACGAAGAACAATTAGGGAACGGCTCGACCGTGTGGTGGCCAATGGTGCATGGACGTCGATGCACCCAGGTGCGGTTTTATCACATCTGGAATATACACGGTCTGACCACCGGCCGATTTTGCTGGACACGGAATATCAAAGTTTGCCGGGCAATAATAACAGTGGTACCAAACGCTTTGAGGGAAAATGGTTAAAAGAAGAAGGTTTCAGAGAAGAGGTGCAACGTGCATGGGAAGCTGCCGGCCATGCAACTTCTAATGAGGTCCTTTCTAAATTAAACCATATGCACCAGGCGTTGCACGCGTGGGATAGTAAAGTCCTGAAGAAGCCTAAGCGTCGGCTACGTAAGGCCCAGCGCGAGTACAACAATGCGATGACGGGTCCCATATCTGATGAGAGCGAGAAGAAAGCTAAAGAATCAGCAAACTTAATCGAAATTCTCCTTGAACAGGAGGAGGTGCATTGGCTACAGCGGTCTCGAGCTAATTGGCTTTAATCGGGAGATCGGAACACTTCGTTTTTTCACAATTTTGCTTCAGCTCGTCGGAAGATTTTTTTTATCAAGAAGTTAAAGAATAATGATGGTCCCTGGGTAGAAGGTACAGCTCCATTGAAGCCTCTCGTATATGATTATTTCGTTAACCTTTTTAACTCAAAGGTGCAAGTGACTGATGAGGCGTTGCTAGAAAAGATCCAGGCCAAGGTGACACAAGATATGAATGATAAATTGCTGAATCCTTTTACAGCTGAGGACGTCAGGAAAGCGGTTTTCAGTATTGGTGATTACAAAGCCCCTGGGTCGGATGGTCTCCATGCTGTTTTTTATAAGAAGTTCTGGAGTGTGTGCGGAGAGGAGATTACACAAGAGATTTTAAATGCTCTCAATATTGGAGAAATTCCTGAAGGTTGGAATGATACGACTGTGGTGTTAATTCCGAAGGTGGACGACCTAGAATTGGTAGCTCAATTTAGGCCAATAAGTTTATGCAATGTTATTTATAAAATTATATCAAAGATGTTGTCCATGCGTCTTAAGGATATTCTCCCGGAGGTGATTTCTCCTATGCAGAGTGCTTTTGTTCCTGGACGCCTTATCACAGACAATGTACTAGTTGCTTATGAGTGTGTACACTCCATAAAGAACAAGAGATCTGGCTCTACGGGGTATCGTGCAGTCAAGCTTGATATGCATAAAGCGTATGATCGGGTTGAATGAATTTTCCTGGAAAATATTATGAGAAAATTGGGGTTTGCGGAAAGATGGATCTCGCTAATGATGGCCTGTGTGAGATCGGTTCGTTATCAAGTAAGATTTAACTCTGAAGTAACGGATAGGTTTGTACCAAATAGAGGACTACGACAGGGTGACCCCTTATCTCCCTATTTATTCCTTATTTGTGCGGAAGGTTTATCCAGTCTATTGTTGTATAGAAGAAGTTGGTGGCATCGATGGGGTGAGGGTGTGCAGGAATGCACTATCAGTTTCACATCTTTTATTTGCTGATGATTCTCTTATTCTCATGAAAGCTGATATGAATAATGCAACTTCCTTGCAATAAATTTTGGACACTTATTGTGCAAATTCTGGACAGTTGGTGAGTTTGGCTAAATCAAGCATCTCCTTTTCTCCTAATACTAATGTGTTGATTAGAGCAGAAATTTGCCAAACCTTGCATATTGATACGGAAGCTATATCAGATAAATATCTTGGGCTCCTGACGATTGTGGGAGCTGACAGAAGTGATTGCTTCCTGCATTTTGTTGAAAGAATTATTCAGCGGATCAATGGTTGGAAAGAAAAACAACTGTCTATTGGTGGTAAGGAGATTTTGTTAAAAGCCGTTGCTCAAGCTATCCCTGTGTATGCCATGTCGGTTTTCCAAATACCAAAGGGGGTATGTAAAAGAATGATGGATGCTATTTCCCAATTCTGGTGGGGCGACGATGCTAATAGTAATAAAATGCATTGGTATGCTTGGTGGAAGCTCTGTTATCCAAAGAATGAAGGAGGTATGGGTTTTAGGGATTTCCATTCTTTCAATCTTGCTATGTGGCTAAACAAAGTTGGAGATTATAAATGACCCAGATTCTCTATGTGCACGGGTCCTTCGGGCAAAGTATTATTCGGATGGCGACTTACTGAAAGCTGGACCTAAGTCGGGATCATCTTTTACCTGGCAGAGTATCTTAGCAGGAATACCAACTCTTAAGAGAGGAATTATTTGGAGAGTAGGCAATGGAGAGTCTATTAACATATGAAATGACCCTTGGATCCCTTCCAGTCCGGACAGGAGAATTATCACTCCAAGAGGGAGTATTATCTATACTAAAGTTTCTGATCTCATTAGTCCTATTTCTGGAACGTGGGATGATCAACTTCTGGCTAGTATTTTTTACACAGTGGATGTGAGTCGGATCCTCCAAATTCCGATAAATAACCACGGCTTCAGTGACTTCATTGCCTGGCACTACACGAAGCATGGCCAATATGCTGTAAGGTCAGGCTATCATCTCCAATGGAGACATCAGTTTGGGCCTAGAGCTAATCAATTAGCACTTCCTGGAAGCTCAGCAATAAATCCGGTCTGGAAAATTCTCTGGAAATTGAATGTTCCAAGCAAGGTTAAAATATTTATGTGGCGTTTCTTACATGGGATCCTACCTCTGAAGAGCATCCTGGCAAATCGCCATATTGGAAATAATGGCTCATGTACGATTTGTAGATTGGGTGCCGAAGATACGAATCACCTGTTTTTTCGCTGCCATGTTGCACAAAAGGTGTGGACTAAACTTGGGATTTATCATATAATTGAAGATGCAATGCAGTACGATAGAGAAGGTTCAGCTGTCCTGGAACACTTACTCAAGAGAGAGGACCTCTTGGCCCCCGGGTATGATCTAATTAATCTAAAGGAACTTGTCTCTGTTGCTTGTTGGTACATGTGGTGGATGCGTCGACAACGAACCCATAATGAAGATGTTCCCCCCCTGTTTAAATGTATACATTCTATTCTCTCCATAACATCAAATGATGCCAGGGCTTGCAAAAAGGACGGGCTGAATCGGATGGATACTTGGTCAAAACCTGAGCCGCGACATATTAAACTTAATGTGGATTCCTCCTTCTATCTTGATTCACGTGCAGGTGCTATCGGTGCGGTTCTACGGGACTATCAAGGAAGCTTCATTGCTGCTAATTGTTCATTCATACTGCAAGTGGCGTCTGTTGCAATGGCTGAGGCAATCGCAATGAGGGAAGGTCTAGGCCTAGCTGCTACCATGGGTTGTAATGCGCTCATAGCCGAATCTGATTCAGTGGAGGTTATCGAAGCATGTACCGGAGAGGCAATGTGGTGGAGTGATTCTTCTGCTATCTATGCAGATATAGTGGACGCAACAACCACCATTGATAAAGTTATCTTCAAGCACTGTTCGAGGGAGGCAAACAAAGTGGCCCATGACTTGGCTAAGTATAGTTTTTCTAGTAAGCTTTCTTGTAATTGGGTCGATGAGCCCCCTGGTTTTCTTTTGAACAATCTTATAAACGATGCAACAATCCTGTAACAGAAAGGCAGCAAGTTTTTTACGCACTCTTTTTCTTACCAGGGTACCGAAGGGGACTGGAAGGTTTTTAATGAGGCGGCTTGCTGACCTAATATAGTATTTGTTTACCTCAAAAAAAAAGGTGTGACACGAAGACAAGTCAACACGTGTAAACAGAGGCATATGGCTCTAGAAGGACAGCGTGTGGTGCAGGGATGACGAAAAACATGCATCTTAGGCGTGGCTGCAGCGTTGGTTGTTAAAGATTGGAACTTTGGAAAGCCAAACCATCTCCCTATTAATCGGATCTTAATCAAGCCGCTAGGTGAGAAAAAATTGAAGAGGAAGACATTTTGTTTAGCGCCATGAGATTAGGAGGTGAGGAGTGCGGTGGCATTTCTGTGTAATTATATGAAGTGTGACACCAGGGTACACGCAGGTTTCACCTTAATAGTAAATAAGTGTAAACCAGACACACGCAGGTTTTACCTTAATATATTAAAGATTATTGCTTCCGCCCAGCTCTTGAACGGCACAACCAACTCCTCTTCGGTGGCGCGATCTGGGCTGGAGCAAGAACGGCTATGGTTGTTTCTAGTACCTCTGTCCATCTTTTGATGTCAAAAGTTTTTCTAAATTTAAATGTATCTAGACACACTTTAGTGCATAGATACATCCAAATTTAAACGAACCATCGATCATCTATTAATGAACGGAGTGGATATAAAAACTAATAATTTGCGTTGCACGGTTCGAACGGGGGTCGACGCAAACAAACAGGTAGAGAAAAGGGCCTAATTTTGTGTCATGCACTCGACCCAGATAGACAAAAAAAAAAGGGACAAATTGTGACCTTAGTTCAATGTTAGCCCGGGGTTTGGGAGGATCCTAGATCCGCCTCTTAACTGTTGTATTGTTACAAAGTTTGTAATTTTTGAATCATGTTAATCAAATAGACTTTTTTTTAGATCAATCAAATAGGCTTTCTAACAACGAAAGTGTCATTGTACGTTGGCTGGACTTTTATTTTTGTGAACGTACGTACACCAATATATATAGACGGTACGCCATGCATGCCTAAGAGCAATCAAAGGCAAAAACCTCGGTGCCCACACATAAATACACGGGTTAACGAGGAGATTTTGTCGATTGACCGAGTTCCAAATCAGAAGGGTGCGATCAAGCATTGATGTCCTCCAGCTAGCTTACGATTTGCTTCCATTGAAATGTCCTCCATCCCCTTGCAAAAACAAAACAAAAAATGGTCTGCATCTCAACCTCTGCTCCTCCTTTAGATTCAGATTCAGTTTATACACTACGTTATAAACCTCGGACATTGTAGTGCAGCGCGTACACATTGGCTAGTTCTCCATTCTTTGTGCGTGTCACCAACATAAGGACAAGTCGTCATCGATCTTGTAAGTATTTGCGTTGTCGTCGTTGATTCTTTCTGCAGAATCGGTCTTTGCGTTCTTTTCTTGATTTATCGCGGTGAGTATATATAGATAGACAGGATGAAATTAACCCCGTTTCTGATGGCGTTATCGGCGGCGATGACGTTCGGCTTCTTCATCGGCCTTACTTTCCCTGTTGCGATCGCACCAAAGGTAGAGAAAGAGAAAGGTTTTGGGTATTGGCTTTTACCAACCATAAGCCGGCGAGATCTCAGATAAGATATATTGATCCATGCAGCTTCAGTGTGGCACACTGCCTTGGCGTGGTAGCGGTACTGCAAACTCCGGATTCAGTGACAACACCATACTCGGTAGACTATGGGTACCATCCAAAAACAGCACCACGCCAAATGCCACTTCAGGGGTACATTACGTGCACTTCTGAACTTTCTGAATGATTCAGTTTCGGCCCCAGCTAGATGGTCATCATTGTAGTATGCATGAAAGTGAAACACTCGATGTTTGCAGATTGTGAAGATTGCAAGAAACCCTCAAGGTGCAGAAAGGCTACCACCAGGGATTGTGGTGTCGGAGTCCGATCTTCACCTGCGCCGGCTCTGGGGGTCCCCAAGCGAGGTCTTGATTTGCCTTGCCCTGAACTCGTTGCATTGCACCTTACATTAATTTGAATAAATGCCCAATCTTTTTTTGTTTCATCTTCCATTTGATTGCTTGAAAAACTTGTTCCGGTGTGCAATGTGTAGGACACGGAGACTCGCAAGTACCTCCTGGCGCTGGCGGTAGGATACACCGAGAGAGTCAATGTCGATGCAACCGTCCACAAGGTAAGAATCAAGAAGTTGTTTCTGAACTTTGATCATAATATAGTGTGACCAGGTATTAGACTTCGGTGTCACATGTAAACTCGATGATCCTATCAAATGACAATTGTATACACTATAGTTCTCCAACAACTTCGACGTTGTGCTGTTCCACTACGACGGTCGCATGACGGAGTGGGACGAGTTCAAGTGGTCAAAGGAGGCTATTCACATTAGTGCCAGGAAGCAAACCAAATGGTGAGAACGGTGACAGAATTGTTTATCTCCAAGACTTTCAACTCCACCAAATATGCCATGACAATCTTCAGATTTTGACCTGGAATGATGAAGGTGGTTCGCCAAGAGGTTCTTGCACCCAAGCATCGTTGCGCCGTACGACTACGTCTTCTTGTGGGACGAGGACCTTGGCGTCGAGAATTTCACCGCAGAAGCGTATGATCCACCAATGCCTATTTTGTTGCTTGCTCTGAATTCTAAACCTCTGAATCTGATCATGGACAGGTTGTGGTTGCAGGTACATCAACATTGTGAAGAAGCATGGGTTGGGAATCTCGCAGCCGGGGCTGGACGTGACCAAGGGAAAGAAGCTTTACCATGTCACTGTCAAAAGAGACGCCAGCGAGATGCACAAGTAAGCACATGCAGGATCCATGATGATGCAATTATAGATAAAATTCTTGTAAACAAAATCTGAAGAAGAGATTATATGTACCTATGTGTATAGATAGTTAGATATATTGAACGTATTTAACCTGTGACAAATAATTAATTAACAAGAGAAAATGGGGTTGTTTTGGCATCAACAGGACAGACACAGGGGAGAACTGCTCCAACGTGCACTGGCAACCGTGCAGCGGGTAACCAAATTCTTTTGTCACCTCAATGTCACTTTTTAGTTTGCTATGATCTGGAGGATGTGCTGGAATTGAGATGCAGGTTCGTGGAGGTGATGGCACCGGTTTTCTCCAGGGATGCTTGGAAATGCGTGTGGCATATGATCCAGGTCGGTATTTGTCAGAAATAATCCAGTTATATGTATATTATTTGACATGAAATTGATATCATTGAATTCTTACTCAAAGGCACTAATATTGTAGAAATAACTTATGGTCAAGTTTGAATGTGAGAAGTAAAATTAAAGTACACTGTTTCAAGTTAAGTTTGAGTTTGATTAGTCAATATGAAATTATATTTCTAACCAAAATATAAACACTTGTATTTCTGGACCGAAGGAATAGTTAATGATTAGGTGCTAGTACTTACATGACATTTGTCTGAGCTGAAAAGAAGCTGATTCAATTCCAGAATGACCTGGTCCATGGATGGGGCCTAGACTTCAATTTCTGGAGATGCGTCGATGTAAGTATAGTCTAACATACGAGAAGAACTGTATACGTTTTACTGAACAACGTAAGAAACTGTGCATACTTGACAACTTCTCCATTTCCCCTCTCTTTTGAATCGGCAGTTTCCTGAAGAGCAGATTGGCATCGTAGATGCTCAATTTGTGGTCCATCATGGAGTTCCAACGCTCAGAGGACAGGTAACTAATCATCTGGTGCCCTACATGAATAATGCTTTGTGATCATTTAAACAAAAAAACTATTGTAATTCAGTAGTCCAACTCTGTCTATCATAGTATGAGACCGTAGAAACATAAAAATCATATCATCGCAGTATTTTTTTCTACACATGGAACATAAGAAAACGATGGAAACATTACTTCCTGAGCATATAGATTGAATAAAATTATGTGCGATGGAAATATTTTCTCCTAGTGGTGATAATATTTTTTTCCGTTGAATGGAAACAAGTCGATTCAACAAGTTGTATGAGCTATGATCATACTAGCGATGTAGTGTACCTCCCTTTTATATATGATCCTTGTGACTTACAAAGTTCTTTTTTCGGTATGTGTTTCTCTTTACAGGGCAAAGAAAAGCAAGGAAGTAATGCTAAGGTAGCAGATATCTTTCTTCTCTACATACCCAAATCATTAACAATCAATAATACTGAATTAACATAACATATTTATATGAGAAGAGTAATTTTGCTAGGCCTAATGAGAATGTTTTGTGTGGCTGTTCTGCCGCCGGCAGGTAAGCATGCGGCAATACAAGGAGATGCAAGACTTTTACTCCAGAATCTCCAACGCTGACAAGGAACTAGCCAACTCTATGACCATATCATCTTCCCCAACCCTAAGCAAGCTTAACTTAATTACTAATTACATGAGGACTACTACATCAACAGATGTAAGTGACTAAAGAAATAAAAAGGTTTTAGCTTTTTCACGAAGAGACTGGGAAGGATGAGATGCTTAACATTAACAGCTTCAGGTCTTAGTGTATATTCGTTATTTGTTTACTTTACTGAACTGTTTTTTCAGTATCGTCTATTTTCCTTTTATTCTGATGTGAGGCTTTAATTTACGACACTCTGTATTGGATTGGTTTGAGTGATTGTCTTAATGATTCTGGTTAATACATAATTTACAATGTTTATATAACTGACAAATTCTGCTTAGCTGGTTGTCCAATCATTTGATCAGCTCTAGTTATGTTAATGACCTCTCAATAGTCTTAGCTACTGTGAACAAATCTAATCAACTACAGGGCATAGCCCATTTATAATGATCTGGACTTCAGATAAAAAAGGACAAATCGGGAAGTAAACAACTTCAAAAGTACTGCAAGATAGATCTTCACCTCTGTATCCTGCATAATGTGCGGACTGACAGTTCAAACACTTGGTCCAGACAGAAATGTCCATGTTTCTTATGGTAGTCACCGTTGCCATATCATGCCTTTCACAATATCATCCGCTCACTTCTAGAAACAAGTAAGAATTCAGGAGCACAACCAACATCGGTACTTCAGTGCCACTTGAGCCTATATTTTTCCTCAATCCCGTCTGCCACATCAACCTCCTCAGTATATAGATTGAAACAAATTATGTGCGATGGAAATATTTTCTCCTAGTGGTGATAATTATTTTGTTCGTTTGATGGAAACAAGTTGATTCAACCAGTTCTATGAGCTATGATCACACTAGGGATGTAGTGTACCTCCCTTCTATATATGATCCTGTGACTTGAAAGTTTTTTTTCCTGTATCTGTTTCTCTCTTCAGGGCAAAGAAAAGCAAGGAAACAGTGCGAAGGTAGCAGATATCTTTCTTCTCTCCATACCGAAATCATTAACAACCAATAATACTAAACTAACATAACATATTTATACGAGAAGAGTAATTTTGCTAGGCCTAATGAGAATGTTTTGTGTGACTGTTCTGCGGCCTGTAGGTGAGCATGCGCAATACAAGGAGATGCAAGACTTTTACTCCAGAATCTCCAACGCTGACAAGGAACTTGCCAACTCTACGACCACATCATCTTCCCCAACCCTAAGTTATCTAACTTAATTATTAATTACATGAAGATACTACATAAACAGATATAATTGACTAAAGAAATAAAAAGGTTTTGGCTTTTTCACGAAGAGACTGAGGAGGATGAGATGCTTAACATTAACAGATTTAGGTCTTAGTGTATATTCATTATTTGTTTACTTTACTGACTGTTTTTCAGTATCGTCTATTTTCCTTTTATTCTGATGTGAGGCCTTGATTTATGACACTCTGTATTGGATTGGTTTGAGTGATTCTCTTAATGATTCTGGTTAATATATAATTTACAATGTTTATATAACTGACAGATTCTACTCAGCTGGTTGCTCATTCCGTTAATCAGCTCTAGCTATGTAAATGGCCTCTCAATAGTCTTAGCTACTGTGAACAAATCTAATCAACCACAGTGTATAGCGCATTTATAATGATCTAGACTTCAGATAAAAAGGGAAAATCGGGAAGTACTGCAAGTTACTAGATCTTTACCTCTGTGTCCCCGCATAATTTGCAGACCGGCAATCTTTACCTCGGTGTCCCCGCATAGTACTGCAAGTAAACATCATGTCTTTCACAATATCATCCTCTCACTTCATCAAGAGACCAGTGGGATTCAGGACCATAACATGGGCACTTCAGTGCCACTTGAGCCTATATTTTTCCTCAATCACGTCTGCGACATCAACCTCCTAGTTTGCTCGACTGCATGTGTTATGGTCGGTCTGACCTATACACGTAGGAAGCCCACTAGTGGCTAGTTATGGGCTTAGCCCAAGTAAATTAGGGGCTTAGCTCAAGTAAATTAGGGTTTCGAGGAGGCCGTCCTCCTATATAAACACTTGTATCCCTTCAAGATTAATCAGACAATAATTCAGTATCATTACTGTCTCGTCTCCTGAAGGGAGACGGGAGAACCCTAGCCCCCGCCGCACCAACCCTAGCCGCCTCCTTCTTCCTCCGCGACGGCGCCCAGCCGCCGGCACCGAGCTCCCCAACCTCTCCGCCCTCACTTCCACCCTTACAACCTCCGCCCTAAACCCGGTAGAACCCTAGTCTCTACCACTTTGGTATCAGATTGTCTAGGTCTCATGGGTTCCAACAGCCCCCCGTCGACACCATCGCCGCCACGTCCGCCGCCGCCACCAACATCACTCCCGCCGCCATGACCGGCGCCCACGCGCTGCAGGGGGCCGCCGCCGCCAACGGAGACCAGGCCGCCGCCGTCCCCACGGGCCTCGACCTCCTGCCCGCTACTTTGGCGGACCTCGCCGACAGCCTCCGCGCCATCCGCTTCGAGCTCGCGGAGATCGGGGCCGGCCAGCACCCGCCGCCCCACCATCCGCCGTTCCGCCGCCGCCCCACCGACCGCGGTTCCGCCGCCGCCGCCACCGCCGACCGCCGCTACGCCGCCGCCCCACCGACCGCCGCCGCTACGCCGCCGCCCCCGCGCCGCCTCCGCTGCCCGGCCGGGGCCGGCCCGCGTGGTGGCCGCCGTCGCCCTCGCCGATTCCCACGTGGACCGACGCGGCGCCCGTCTACACCCATCTTTGCGCCGCGGACGACGGTCCGGCCGCCCGCCCATCGCCACGACGGTCTGGCGGGTTTGCGGGGCCCTTCGCCGCAAGCACGTCCGTCAACCCAAGCCGCCGGGCGGACAGCCCGAGGTCTCGCCGTGGCACCGCAGCCGCCCGCTTCACGAAGGCGGAGTTCGCCACCTACGACGGCGCCACCGACTCCCTGAATCGGCTGAACCGGTGTGAGCAGTTTTCGGGGGCAGCGCGGACGCTCGGCACCGACCGCACATGGATCGCCTCCTATCACCTACGGGCGCCGCGCAGACTTGGTACTACGCCCTCGAGCAGGACGAGGGCGGGATGCCGCCTTGGGAGCGTTTCCGCGAATCGTGCCTCCGGCGGTTTGGGCCGACCCTCCGTGGCAGCCGCCTCGCCGAGCGGGACGCCTCGCCTTCACCACCACGGTCCGGGACTTCGCCGACCGCTTTCGAGCGCTCGCGTGCCATGCCCCGGGCGTCTCGGCACGCCCGGCGCGCCGATCTCTTCGTCGGCGGCCTCCCCGACTACATCCGCGTCGACGTCGAGATGCGCGAGCCAGCGGACCTGCGGACGGCCATGTACTACGCACGAGCCTACGAGCAGCGCGCCCTCGCCATGCGGCAGGTCTACGCGCAACGTGGCAGCGCTCGTCCCGCGCCCCGCCCGCTCCGACGCCCACCGCCCCGCCACGCCCCGCACCGGCCGCTGCGCCCGCAGGCCCTCCTGCGCCAACTCACCCCTTCAAACGGCTGACGGCTGCGGAGCAGCTTGAGCGGCGCCGCCAGGGGCTGTGCTTCAACTGCGACGAGAAGTACGCGCCGGGCCACACGTGCGCCCGCCTCTTCTACTTGGAGACCATCGACGACGCCGACGTTGAGGCCCTCACCGCCGAGCTCGCGGCCGCCACCGTCACTGAGGCCGGTGTCACGACCTACGCGCCAGTCGACGCGTCCGCCTTCGTCGTGTCTCTCCATGCTATGGCAGGCATCAAAACGGCAAAGACGATGCTGCTTCCGGTGACGATCAAGGGGGAGCGTCTCACTGCGCTGGTGGACACGGGCTCCACGCACAACTTCATGTCCAACACCGCCATGCGCCGCCTCGCTCTCCAGCCGGCGGGATCGGAGAAGTACAGCGTCACCGTCGCCAACGGGGATCGTCTTACGTGCCAGGGCGTGGCGTGACAGGTTCCCGTGCTCGTAGGCGACGAGCCGTTCTCCATCGACTGCGTCGGCATCGACTTGGGCTGCTACGACTTCATCCTCGGCCTCGACTTCCTGAGCACCTTAGGCCCCATCCTGTGGGACCTCGACGTGTTGTCCCTCATCTTCTGGCGCGAGGGCGGCCGCCGTGTTCACTGGACGGGCGTGGGCAGCACTGGCACATCCCCGCAGCTACACCTGATGGCCGCTGCGCTAGACGAGGCGCATCCGCTCCTGGCCGCCCTACTGCAGCAGCACGGCGACCTCTTCGACGAGCCGCAGGGCCTCCCTCCCTCGCGACCCTGTGACCACCGCATCCACCTGCTGCCGAACACGGCACCCGTAGCTGTGCGGCCGTACCGGTACCCCCAGCTGCAGAAGGACGAGCTCGAGCGCCAGGTGGCGGTCATGCTAGCACAGGGCGTCATACGGATCTCGACGTCACCATTCTGCGCCCCCGTGCTCCTGGTGCGCAAGACCGACGGCACGTGGCATTTCTGCATCGACTTCCGCGCCCTCAACACCGTCACGTCCAAGGACAAGTTCCCCATCCCCGTCGTGGATGAGCTCCTGGATGAGCTGCATGGCGCGCGCTTTTTCACCAAGCTCGACTTGCGCTCGGGCTATCATCAGGTGCGCATGCACCCGGACGACATCGCCAAGACGGTGTTCCGCACTCACCATGGCCACTACGAGTTTTTGGTGATGCCGTTCGGCCTCTCCAATGCGCCGGCGACCTTCCAGGCTCTGATGAACGACGTGCTCAGCCCCTACTTACGCCGCTTTGTGCTTGTTTTCTTTGATGATATTTTGATCTACAGCGCATCCTGGGCGGAGCACCTGCAGCACGTGGCCATCATCTTCAACGAGCTTCGAGCGCATCGTCTTCACCTCAAGCGCTCGAAGTGGCACGACCTCCGTCGCATACTTGGGCCACATCATCTCCGCCGACGGTGTCGCGATGGACGCGGACAAGGTCGCTGCCGTCGCCGCCTGGCCAACGCCCCAGTCGCCACGAGCTCTTCGCGGATTTTTGGGCCTCGCCGGATACTACCGGCGCTACATCCAGGACTTCGGTCTCATCGCCGCACCCCTCACGCGCCTGCTTCGCCGCGACGCTTTCTCCTGGGACGAGGAGGCGGCCACGGCCTTCGCCGCCCTGCAGCGGGCACTCACGACGGGTCCCGTTCTTCAGATGCCGGACTTCGACGAGCCGTTCGTGGTGGACTGCGACGCCTCCGGCATCGGCTTCGGCGCCGTCCTTCACCAGGGCGAGGGTCCACTCGCCTTCTTCAGTCGCCCCTTCGCCGCGCGCCACCACAAGCTCGCCGCATATGAGCGCGAGCTGATCGGGCTGGTCCAGGCAGTGCGCCACTGGCGGGCGTATCTTTGGGGCCGGACATTCCGTGTGCGCACGGACCACTACAGCCTGAAGTTCTTGCTGGATCAGCGCCTTTCCACCGTGCCGCAACACCAGTGGATCAGCAAGCTCTTCGGGTTCGACTTCACCATCAAGTACCGCCCCGGCCGCCTCAACACAGTCGCCGACGCCCTGTCCCGCCGAGACGTTGACGATGCTGCGGACGCACCCACAGTCGGTGCAGCCCTCTGCATCCACTCCGGGCCATCTTTCGCCTTCATCGACGAGGTTTGCCGCGCTACTGCCACGGCTGCGGATGCGCAGCAGCTGCGCCAGCGCCTGGCCGACGGCGAGCTGGCCGCGCCCTGGCGCCTGGACGAGGGACTACTCCTCCATGGCCGCCGCATCTTCGTGCCGGATCATGGAGACCTACGCCACCAGGCCTTGTCCTTGGCGCATTCTGCAGGTCACGAGGGCGCCCAGAAGACCCTGCACCGTCTCCGCGCTGATTTTTACATTCCAGGGGATGGCGCCCTGGTGCGAGACTGGGTGCGGGCGTGTGTCACATGCCAGCGGAACAAGACGGAGACGCTCCGTTCGGCCGGCTTGCTCCAGCCACTGGACGTGCCATCCCAGGTGTGGGCGGACATCTCGATGGACTTCATTGAGGGGCTGCCGAAGGTTGGCGGCAAGTCCGTCATCCTCACGGTGGTTGACCGCTTCTCCAAGTACGTGCACTTCATCGCCCTCGGCCATCCCTATACGGCGGCGTCCGTGGCACGCGCTTTCTTCGACGGCATCGTTCGCCTCCACGGGTTTCCATCCTCCATCGTCAGTGATCGTGATCCTGTGTTCACGGGTCACGTCTGGAGGGACCGTTTTGGGTTGGCGGGCGTGAAGCTCCGCATGAGTACGGCGTTTCATCCTCAGACGGACGGCCAGTCCGAGGTCGTCAACAAGATCATCGCCATGTACCTGCGCTGCATCACCGGGGATCGTCCACGAGCTTGGGTGGACTGGCTGGCGTGGGCCGAGTACTGCTACAACATGTCCTACCACTCCGCGCTGCACGCTACTCCCTTTGAGGTGGTCTACGGGAGGCCACCACCGGCGATGCTTCCCTATACGGCTGGCACGGCCCGTACTGAGACGGTGGATGACCTGCTGCGTACCCGCGACGAGATCTTGGGCGAGGCGCGCCGGCGACTTCTTCGAGCTCGGCGGCTGGCCAGGAAATACTATGATGCACACCATCGCGAGGCGGAGTTCGCGGTGGGCGATTGGGTCTGGCTACGCCTTCTTCACCGGACGACCCAGTCCTTGGACCCACGCTCCAGGCGCAAGTTGGGACCTCGTTACGCTGGTCCTTTCCATGTGCTAGAGCGCATCGGCACGCTCGCCTACCGCCTTGAGTTGCCTGCAGGCTCGCGCCTCCACGACGTCTTCAACATCGGCCTCCTGAAGGCCTACCGGGGCGACCCTCCTTCTGCACCACCAGCTCTTCCACCGACTTCGGATGGGCGTCTAGAGCCTGCCCCGGCGAGTGTGGCTCGCGTGTTGAAGGCCCAGCAGCGCCGTGGTGTTTGGCACGTCTTGGTGCATTGGACCGGCCTGCCCGAGGACGAGGCGACTTGGGAGAAGCTTGAAGATCTCCGCCAGCAGTTTCCAGAAGTTCAGCTCGAGGACGAGCTGTTTGAGAAGGCGGGGAGAGATGTTATGGTCGGTCTGACCTATACACGTAGGAAGCCCACTAGTGGCTAGTTATGGGCTTAGCCCAAGTAAATTAGGGGCTTAGCCCAAGTAAATTAGGGTTTCGAGGAGGCCGTCCTCCTATATAAACACTTGTATCCCTTCAAGATTAATCAGACAATAATTCAGTATCATTACTGTCTCGTCTCCTGAAGGGAGACGGGAGAACCCTAGCCCCCGCCGCACCAACCCTAGCCGCCTCCTTCTTCCTCCGCGACGGCGCCCAGCCGCCGGCACCGAGCTCCCCAACCTCTCCGCCCTCACTTCCACCCTTACAACCTCCGCCCTAAACCCGGTAGAACCCTAGTCTCTACCAGCATGCCATCTACCAACCTCTGCATATATGTTGGACATGACCACATATGCTGCACTTAACTGGGGGCTAAGTTCAGCAAGCGCACTTCCTATCCTCTCAAGTACATCGGCCTTGCCATGCATCTTGAAACCATTCATCATACTCCCACACATTGTAACACTATGCTGAACAGGCATCAATTGCATCATCCCTTCAACCACTCCTAAGTGGCCTGCACGGCTCAAGACATCAATCATACAACCATAATGTTTGATTGTTGGTCTGATGCCGTAAAGATTCAACATGGTGCTTTCTGCAGTCAGCCACCATCTTTGCATGGTTGCAGGCAGTGAGCACTCCTACGAACACGACATGGTCCGGAACCATGCTCCATCTGTTTGAAGAGCCGCACTGCATCACTGCCACGGCCATGCTTTGCCAAGCCGGTGATCATAATTGTCCATTCCCTCAAATCCTTTCTCTCGAGGCGACGGAATACCTGGAGTGCGCTCTGTGCATTTGGAATACGAATCCATGAGAGAAGTGCAAACTGCGATATGTTGGGAACAGTTAGTCTTCTCTATGTACGCGTGAATCCCTCGGCCTAAGCTCGTGCTTCCCTTGGAGGTACAAACGCGCAGTATGCTCAGCCATGCCACCTTATCAGGATCAACCCCGGCAGAATGCATACCTGCAAACTTGTAGTGCCTCAACTCAACCATTGCATTCCAGGACACCTCGTTTCTGTGAGGCATTCCATCGAACACCACGAATGCGGCATCTAGCCACCACACCTTGCGTGCATATGGAGTACCGCCGGCGCCGTGGCGAGAGCAACATCGAGCAATACTGGCTCAGCGCCCCAGCGTGTCGTGCACGGTGCACCCACCTCCCGCTATCCACACTGCGCGCACGACGCCGTCACCTGCGCGACCGTCACACTATTTATCACATCCCGCCAGCTCGCCGCGGCCTCCCTAAACAGCGCGACCGCCTCCACCTCCTCCCCGGCCGCGGCATTCCCAGCTATCATCGCCGTCCAGGTTACGACATTGCGGTGGCGCGCGGCGTCGAACACCGCCCGCGCGGAGCCGGCATCGCCGGAGGCCGCGTAGGCGTGGACGATGGAGGAGGCAACGTAGACGTCGGCGCCGTGGCCGGACGTGGCAAGGTGCGCGTGGAGGCACCAAAAGGGCGGCGCCAGTTCGCGGTGGCGAAAGGGCGAGCACCTTGAGGGCGAAGGGGAAGGTGAAGTGGTCCGGCGCTACGCCCGCGAGCAACGTGGCGGGAAAGGCGAGTAGAAGCTCGCGGTGATCGGTGGCGCGGCTGTCAGGCTAGAGTAGGGGAATTGGGAAGAACTATACAGGAATTGCAAGAAAACTGTAGACTCAAGATAAATTGCAAGATAAATGGCAGAAATTGAGTAGATAGGTGCAAAACTGAAAAGTAAAGTAGACAGGAATTTAGGGTTTTTATTCTCGTGTCACCCATCCGCCCCTCTCCAGACTTTATATTCCAGTCTGGAGCCACGAGTTTAGTTTAACATTTACAGCAATTTGCTATTAAGGCTAAGATTGTATTACAAGAGTAACCATAGGATGCTTTCCAGTACTGAAGAAAAGACACAGGTCCTCCCTTGGAGACCATACTTCAAGGATGGAAAGTTGGAAACGTAGCCATCATGTAGTGAGTATCTTCCCAGGTGGCTTCGTCTTCCGTCATGTTCTCCTAGTGCACCTTCTATTGAGGTACTGCGACATCATAGTCCCCGGCTCTGCATGGAATCTGACGAATCTGTAAGATAGCGATAGGTTGAGTTTTGAGCTTACCATCATGTGTTAGCAAGGGAAGCTTGGCATTAGGCACTGCCCGCGGGCCCAAATGTTTCTTCAGCTGATTTACATGGAAGACATTGTGCATTTGAAGTGAGTTTTAAGGCATGTCCCAGACCTAAGGCCTTTTCACGATATGGTTACATTTTTAGATAAACCATATCACCTACCTCGAATGTCCTGGGAGTTCTCTTCCTATCAGCGAATTTCTTCATCTTGTGTTGCGCATAAGCCAGATTCTGTCGCAGAGATTTGATCATTTGCTCACGTGTCATCAGAGCTTCTTGTGTCTCAAGGCTGTATTTGGGGTGGAGGGTAACCATATATAGAGCTTCAAAGGGTGAAGTTTTGATGGTTGAGTGATATGATGAATTATACCACCATTCTGCTGTAGACAACCATTCAATCCATTTCTTTGGTGCCTTGAATGACATACTACGCAGGTACTGCTCTAAGCATTGTTGGTTGACACGTTCCGTTTGGCCGTCGGACTCCGGGTGGTAAGCAGTAGAGAAATGCAGATCAACATTGAGTGTTGCGAAGGCTTCTTGCCATAACTTTATTGTAAATATCCTGTCTGTGTCGGATACCATGATAGTTGGCATGCCATGGAGTTTGAAAATGTTGTCGATGAAGAGTTGTGCTACCTTGTGAACCGGGTATGGATGAGACATGGCCAAGAAGTGTGCATACTTTGTAAGTCTATCGACCACCACCAGAATCACATCATTGCCATGTGACTTTGGTAATCCTTCAACAAAGTCAAGGCTTATTTCTCCCCATTTCTTATCTGCAATGTTCAAGGGGTTTAGGAGGCCAGGGTAATGGATTTTTTCAGTTTTCCAGATTTGGCAAATTGGACATTGGCTAATTTGTTCATCAATGTATTGCTTCATGTTCGGCCAATAGAAGACATGCTTCAGTCTGTAGTATGTGACTCGTTGACCAGAATGTCCTCCAAAATTGGATCAATGAAAGGCTTGGAACAGTTTCTGTTTCAGGTCAGTTGTTACTCCGATCACAATTCTATTTTTGTATCGCAGCAAGCCAGCCTTCATAAGTGTAGTGTTGTTGGATTGCCAGGTTTAGTGCCAGTTCTTGTAAGAGTTGCACACATTTGGTATCACCTACATAACTTACTTCAACATCCACCAATCAAGAAGGAACGACAGCTGATATTGCTAAGCATGAGTCACTTGTTTGCTCTTTCCTTGATAGGGAATCTGCTGTTGTATTTTGACTGCCCTTCTTATACTCGATTGCATAGTCAAACTCGATTAACTTCATCATCAGCTTGTGTTGAATCCCCTCAAGCAACCTCTGGCTAGTAAGATACTTTAAGCTTCTCTGATCCATTTTAATAGTCAGTCCATAGCAAGTAGTGACGCAATTTTTTGAGGGCTTCAAGAATTGCCATATCCTCTTTTTTGTAAATGGACATGGAGGCCAATTTGGGAACGATAGCTTTGCTCAGGTATGCCATAGGTTTCCCTAACTGCATCAGCACTTCTCCCAACCCGGATGCACACGCATTAGTTTCTAGAACAAATGGAAGGTTGAAATTTGGGAGGGACACAACTGGAGGTGTAGTCATAGTTGTTTTAAGTTGTGCAAAAGCCTCCTTCTCTATTGTTTCCCACTGGAAGGAATTCTTCTTGAGGGCTTCATGGAGTGGTTTGCAAATGGTGGCATAGTGCTTAATGAAGCGCCTATAGTAGCCCGTGAGGCCCAAAAACCCACGTAGCTGAGTAATGTTGGTCGGAGTCTTCCAAGAGATGATGTTAGTGATCTTGGATGGGTCGGTTGCAATGCTCGAGCCCGAGATCACATGTCCAAGGTACTCCACCGAGTCTGTTGCGAATGTGCACTTGGATAGCTTCACCTTTAGTTGATGTGCTCGAATTAGTTGCAAGACAGTTGTTAAGTGTTTAATATGTTCCTCCAGTGTGTGACTAAAGATTAAGATGTCGTCGAAGAAGACTAAGACGAACTTCCTCAAAATCTTGGAGAAGATGATGTTCATGAGATCTTGAAAGGTTGCAGGGGCGTTTGTTAGTCCGAAGGGCATAACGAGGTACTCATAATGGCCCATGTGAGTTCTGAACGCCGTTTTGGATATATCTGCCAGGTTCATACGTATTTGGTGATAGCTTGATCTTAAATCCAGTTTGGAGAATGCATTAGCTCCCTGCAACTCATCCAATAAGTCCTCGATGACAGGGATCAGATACTTATTTTTGATGGTCAATGCATTGAGCTGCCTATAGTCCACACAGAGATGCCAACTTTTGTCCTTTTTCCCGACTAGTATAGCTGGAGAGGAGTAGGGACTAGTATTGTGTCAAATTTCAGATTTCTGAAGCAGATTTCTGATGAGCTCTTCGATGATGTCCTTTTTCTTATGTGGCATTCAGTATGGCCAAATATTGGGTGGTTTAGAGCCTTCTTGAAGAGGATCGAATGATCACATGCTCGAGTTGGAGGTAATCCCTGAGGTTCAGAGAAGACATCATCAAACTGTTGCAGAATGCCAGCTATTGGGGAATTATCTGGAGTTGGTTGCTCAGTTGTACCATGTGGATGCTATGGCAGGAGAGACTGTGCATTTAGTTGCAACACATAAGCTGTAGCACCTTGATGCAACAGTTTGGAGCATGATTTTGCTGAGATCAAGCAGTTCTTTCATGTGACTTGTTTGTCAACCAATGTCAACCATTGTCCTTTGTTATTAATGGAAACACTTCTCTTCTCCCAATGAATGAAGTTTAGGCTGAATCGTTTCAGCCAGTTGGATCCCAGAATGACATCATATCCTTTCAATGGAAGGATGTGAAAGTCATGGGTAAATGTTGTACCCTGGATAGTGTAGCCGCACTGTGGTAGGATAGATTGACAATTTAACTCTCCTCCACCAGCAACTAGTACCTTTCGGTGAGGAATCGGAATTAGGTGTTGCTGATGTCCTTTTGCAAAATGAGCATCTAAAAATGTATTGGTACTGCCAGTGTCAATAAGGGTCATTGCATGCTTGCCTCCAATAGTTATTTGCACAAATAGTGTGCCTTCCCCTGGCATTCCATGCGATGCTTGCAATGATAATTGCATTAGCTATTCTCCAACGGGAACGGTTGCTTGTGGAAGCTCTTGTTGTGGAGTTGGTTGGGCGGGTTTTGGAGGTGGAGCTGGTTGTATCATTTCTCCTGCTGAAACTGGTTCCTCTCCATCTTCCTCATCACTATGTCCTTGCATTTGGATGGCGTGAACAATACTTTTAATGCCTGCACATTTGTGTCTGTATGTCCAAGGTTCCAGACAATATCAACATTGTCCCTTTTCTTTTTGCTTATCCGGTTGAGGCCTGTTTCTTGTCTCTCTATTAGGAGCAGGATGATTTACATTGTAAGCAGGAGGCTGCCTATTGGTGACTGTAACTGATATTTGCTTCTTTGTGACTGACAGATACGCTTGATCCTCTTGGCGAGCATACCAGTAAGCTACTCTCAAGTCTGGTGGTTTGTGTGTCTTGACAGAGTGCCATAATGTGTCTTTCAGCCCACTGATAAATCTTAGTGTGAAGAAATACTCTAGTAGATAGGTGTGGTCTCTCTTCATGAGAGTCATCCATTCCTCAAAGCTATCAATGTAGGTGTTAACTGATGTATGTTACTTCATCTGTTGACATTGATCCATAGATTCATGTGCTCCAACGTCTGGGAATAATCTGTCCAACAGTAGCTTGTAAAACTGTTGCCAATTCATCAAACACAGTTGCACATTGCAATTGTTGAGCCAAAGTTTTGCTCTTCCTCTTATGTGAGTTGCTGCCCATCTCAGTTTCTGGTTGTTTCCTATGCCTACTAAGTCAAACACACCTTCACAATCTTGTAGCCATTGATAGTCATGTTCTCCATAGAAAATGGGAAATTCTACAGTTGGGGAGCGGGTGTGGGGTTCAATTATAAGACTGGGCTATTGTTGGTTCCTGTACTCGGGTTGGTTGTTGTCGTGTTGTTGTGGAGGTGGGTAGACAACTCTTGTTGCTGTTATGGGTTGTGTATGTGTATAGGTTGGCTGGGGAATATGTTGGTGTTGTGGGTTTGGGTAGTATGTTGGCTGGTGGTGTGCCACTCCCGGGTATGGCAATTGGTAAGGATTTGGGTAATATGTTGGCTGGTGGTGTACCACTCCTGTGTATGGCAATTGGTAAGGGTTTCCGGTGTATTGGGGCTGTAATTGTTTGTTGGTGCTGATGAGAAAGTGTTTGTGTATGATGTGTGGGTGGGTGGCGTGGGTTGCGAAATTTGGTATTGTGGTGGTGACTGATGGTAGTGGTGAGGGTGTGACGACTAAGGGTTTGTGTTCTGGAAAATGTGAGGCGGTGGTAAAGGTGTAGAATTTGGTGGAGGAAAAGGTGCATAATTTGGTGTATTTGTTTGTGAATTGGTAGCAGAAGCACTAATCGGAGTGGGTTGGGGAGGGATGCTACAGGTGTTACCAAATTGGAGGGGCCTGACGGAGGGAGGTGTTGTTGTTGTTGGAGTCGAGTCCGTCTGCATCATCCCTTCCGAGATGGGGCTCAGGTTCGGTTGGTAGTGGGGCGGCGTCGAGAAAGCTGCCGTCGTTGGAGGCGGTTCCGTTGGGGTCGGAGTTCTCTCTGGCTGCTTCCCCAAGGAGACACTGATTTGCATGACCATGGTCATGAGATGTGACATGTCGCCCTGAAGCTTGTCCACCAAGCGTTTGGAGATGTTGAGTACCTCACAAGGGAGGCGGTTGCTGATCTCTTCTTCCGCTCGAGCCTGAGCTAGTGTGGTCTCCAACATCGCCGCTTCTTCATCTTGCGCAGCGAGGCGCTCCTGTGAGCGGGGTACAGATGATAGACATCGAGAAGAAGAGGTGAGGCTCTTGGATCTGGGGATCTGTATCGAATTGACTAGAGGAACCCAGGGGAAAATTTTAGGCGCATGATGTTTGCTCTGGTACCATATTGTCAGGCTACAGTAGGGGAATTGGGAAGAACTATAGAGGAATTGCAAGAAAAACTGTAGACTGCAGATGAATTGCAAGATAAATGACAAAAAATGAGTAGATAGGTGCAAAACTAGAAGGAAAAGTAGACATACGAATTTAGGATTTTTATTCTCGTGCCACCCATCCGCCCCTCTCCAGACTTTATATACCAGTCTGGAGCCACGAGTTTAGTTTAACGTTTATAGCAATTTGCCATTAAGGCTAAGATTGTACTTAGTAGCTTTATTACATGAGTAACCATATGATGCTTTCCGGTACTGAAGAGAAGGCACTGGTCCTGCCAGCGGCGGAGTATGGCGTTGCAAGTGCATGGTAGGAGGGGGTGGACCGAGTGGTTGTGGCGTGAGAACAGTGAAAAAATAAGAGAGGCCCTCTCTCTTCTACTTTTTAATCGAATTATTCTCTCTTTTTTACATACTTTATGTGAAGTAGTTCTAAAACTTGAATTTTTCACAGTTTCTAAATCAGAAGTTTAATTTGAATATTTGGGTTTTTGTGAAGAGCACAAAAACAAGATCAATATTCAATAATGTTGACAATATTTGAAAATAACTTTTGAAACCTAATGAAACTTTAGAAAACTTAATGATATGAGGTGATTTTTTTAAAACAATTTATTTCATTGTATTTCAAACTTCTTTCATCATTGTTAGAAAAATAATTGGCAATTTCCTTAGAGTAACCATAAAATATATTAATAAATGGGATAAAAAACATAGAATATGTCTCATTGTGAACCATGATGTTTCATTGTGTTTAAAAAATAAGGTTTTGAATTTCGTTAATTTATAGCTTCTTTAAAAGATATCGGCGAAAAAACATAGATAGTTATTTTAATATATTTTAACACATATAGATAATTTAAATTTGTGCAAGCAAAAATAAGTGTGCACTAAGAGATGAGAGAGAGTGGCAGTGATGGGTGATTTGGTGCACATGAACATCAATGATCTTCTTTTTCAAATAAATCAAAAATCATATTTTGAGTTTTAAAAAATTCAGAAAAGATCAACATATAGCTAATAATGTATCCCACAAACGTGTAAAATATCAATTTTAAATACTTTATATTTTAAGCTACATAAAAATGACAAAAGTGCAGATTTGAGGATTCTTTTCAAATCTCCAAACACACGTGAGATTTTTTTATTTCTGTCTAGCACAAAGTAAAAAAATAATTTTGGGTTGAGATTTTGCATGATTGTGAGATATATCACTTACAATCTCCAGAATTATTTTCAAATTTTTTATGACTTATAAATAAATTAAATAAAAAAACGGCGAGAGCACTGGAGCTCAGAGCCAAAAGCACTTTTCGATCCATACAATTTTCTATATTTCTGATCTCAAAGTAGCTATCCAACAATCAATGTGCATGCATGCACCGGTGGGACAAGCGCATTTTTCGAAGAGCTTTTGCTACTGTAGTTCTCATCTGGTTGAGATTTAAGTTAGTACTGAGTCAATTTTCGCACCATCCGATTGCATTATGATTTATACATATAAGTTGTAAGTTAGATTGCAACTGAGTTTTTAGTTGTTTGTAACTAAGAGTTTTTCAATTGCAAGTGATGATGTAACTAAGAAAAATACTATAAATCATTGAATTTGATTCGTGATTCATACTAGTCATTAGTTAGTGAGATTTAATAACAACATCTAACTAAAAAATTAATTCTTAATCAACTGAGAACTAGCCGCATTGAAAAATAATTACTAAATGATGAAGCTAGAGACCACAACACACACGCCAAGCCAACTAACTATTCATTCATTTATTACGTGTCGAACACTCTGGGTTAGTCGAACCAGAAGCCATGGCTCATTGCTTGTTTGATGCCATCCAGGGACGCTTACAAAAATTCAACTTATTCAGATTCATGTTCCTCCATGTGCTCCACGTGACGTAGATAAGACGTCCACACCGCTTGCGCTTCATGGAAAAAACATGGAGTTCCACCATTCATCAATTGTGAAGCCTATGTCATCTCAAGAGGTGTATAGTGTGTACCAAGTTCCAAACATTCTTGACCAATTAGCGATCCTTGCAAATCGTGGGTTTGCAGGCGAATGTGAGAAAAATGGTCATGCCGCCAACTCAGCATGGCGATTGTTCCATGCATATTTTAGTTGTGGATATGCTGCTTTAAGATTTGTGTCATGGTGTATCATCAAGTTCTTGGCGGCAGTGTCTTCACTGGACGAATCAGTGTTCATATTGTTGGTTGATTTTGGAAAGCAATATTGATCCGGCCCATGGTCAATAAGGGTTTTACAATGCCAAAAAGGTTTTGGGCAATACATTGTCTTGCCATTTCACAAGAGCGGTAGCCACATCTCTATGGTCATCCCAAACGAACTACCTTTGATTTATTCGACCTTTTCTCTGACCCACTCCAGCACTCTAATAGCATACAAGTGATTACGTATTTGTGTCATGAGCACCGACTTTGCAACATGACCCGACCACGCGAGGTTCTTGAATGTCTATCATGTAAGCTTGGACCCATCTTTTTATCATTGAGTGGCTAACTTCGCGAGCTAAAGTGGTTGACCAAGGTTATTTCAAGAGAAGCTTGCGCCTCTTGCATGAAACAATCAAGCATGTGGACGAGGCCAATATCAAAGCATTTGACGAGGAAGACCTCGATCTTGGACGTGTTGGTGACCACCCCGCTTGCTTTTCCAAAGATATGCCAAGAATCTCCAAGGTGTGGTTGCAAGCTCTTCTTTGTCATGGTTCCGAAAATGCCAGCGTTGTCACGATATAGAGATATCATGCAACTAGTTTTTGAGGCCCTAGCCCTAAACCAGCTTTCACTTAGTGGCGAGATCAAAAATATTCTGTAGAATATCAATGGCCACAATGGAAAGCATCAGTAAAAGTGGTTGCATGGTGTCTAGATAGCCGAGAAGGATCTAGACGAGGATGAGGCCAGAGATCGACATACACACCATATCTCGTCGGTGATGGCCAAAACCAAGGTGTTGCAGGACTTCGAGGAGATATACCCACTTGGGGGAACCAAAATGTAACGATCTTGAGAAAGAGGCTAGGTGTGTTGTAATTATGAAGTTCTTTGGTGAGATTATCTGTATTTACGTTTTCCCAAAATCCAGAGTGATATCAACTTGTCAAAAGAAAAACTCTTAGAGGTCGTTTGGTATCCATCATTTGGGCCTGGAATCCTGGAATTCATTTTGGAAATCCATAGGTGGGTTGTTTGGTTGCCACGGAATTGGGTCGTCATTTCATTTAGGAATTCCAGCAAAATGACCCCATGGGTAAACACAATTCCAAACTGAGACCTGTCATTTGCGATTCTATATGAAAGCCTCCACAAATTCAATATTGAATTCTGCTGTCATTTGCAATTCCTGTGGCAACCAAACAAGTGTCTATTTCTGAAATTACAATGTAAATGAAATGAATACATGTATTCATTTCAAAATGCTACAAACGAAATGAAAGCATGGCTTCCAAACGACTTCTTAGAGGTCGTTTGGTATCCATCATTTGAGCCTGGAATTCTGGAATTCATTTTAAAATTCCACAGGTGGGCTGTTTGGTTGCCACAGAATTGGGCCATCATTTTATTTAGGAAATCCAGCAAAATGATGCCATGTGTAATCACAATTCCGAGCTGAAACCTGTCATTCACAATTCCTATGGCAACCAAACAAATTCAATATTGAATTCTACTGTCATTTATAATTCCTATGACAACCAAACAAGTGTTCATTTCTGGAATTACAATGTAAATGAAATGAATACATGTATTCATTTCAAAATGCTACAAATAAAATGAAAACCTGGCTTCCAAACGACTTAGCACTTTCTCGAACCAAGAAAGTTTTAGTGCAACACGAAAGGATGCTTATTCGCACTATAAGACACCCAACATTTTCTTTTTCGAAAATGCCCGAGCCAATGAAATCCATCACGTGAAATAGAGTGCAAATGAGTCACAAGTGATAACATTTCCAAAGATCAAACCATCCAATGTAGACACAAATCTATGGACACTCCAATCTCCACAAGGTCTAGTACGAAATTTCTGTTTATCACGAAGGACATAGATCTATTTTTTTTTCGTTCGAAGGCTTGCTTGAAGCAGCGAATGTCGAGCAGCAAAAAATAAAACCTTAAATCTAATTATTGCCTGGGCTCGTTCTCGTCTTACACGGTGCCCACCGTCTGCATCCGTCGGATCGATATCACGCGGTGTGAAAACATTTTAGCGAGGACCACACGCACGTGCGGACCTGAGGCACCGCTCTACTCTCGTGTCTCGTCCACACAATTCTCCATCCGCACCCGCATAGGAAAAAATCCCCCCAACATCAAACCAGAGCCAGAAGAGGCGATAGATCCCACGCTCTCAAGGTGGAGGCAGCGACCATGGCGATGGCGTTGCTGCTGCAGCATGTGGGGAGGGATGAACGAGTAGCACCGGTTCCCAGATGGCCTGGACGTCTGAACCTCGACGCTGGCGGCTGCGAGATGCAGCTCGCGTCCCGGCCGCACGACGCCCTCGACGCCGGTGGCTGCTAGATGCAGCTCGCGTCCCGGCCGCGCGACGCCCACGACGGCGGCATCTGCTCGCGACTCGGCCGCGCGACGCCCTCGTCACCGGCGGCTGCGATATGTGTTAGATTGATCTCTTCCCGAGTGGGCCCAACGGCCCACCGGGCCCCTTTGACCTGCGCCCTGATCGGGGGCGCCCAACCCGTTATGGTTGGTGGGCCCCTGTCGCCAGCGCTATAAAGAGAGGTGGGGGCCGGCGGCTCGCAGTACGAGGTTCACCGCGTTTGCCGTACGCCCCACCGACATACCAAATCCGATCTAGGGTTAGCGCTGAGCCGACGGGAAGCTCCACCGCCGCCACCGCTCATCCACTCCATCCGACGCCGCCACCATGTCGGCGTCCGACGGTTCGACCTCGAAGGGAGAAGGTACTCATCTCTCTCTCTCAGATCTAGCAGTGTATCCAACAGCATAGCATCTACCTGTATAAGATCTAGTGTAGTCGTTGGCTACTCTAACATTGGTATCAGAGCATCTGTTAGAACGCATAGATCTTATTTGTTCAGGTAGAAAAGTAAGTACAGTAAACCCTGGATCCTCCCTGACGCAAAAAGAAAAGTAAAGTGTAACCGGCCGAGGTCCCTCTCGCCGGCAAAGTTCGTGCCGCCGCAAGGCCGCGCCGCCCCTCTCGATCTCGATGCGCATCGGCAAGCCGAGGCATCGGGAAGAAGGGCTACTCTCACTCGCTCTGCGAGCCGGGGGCAAAGAAAAGAAATGCTCACCGGCTTACCGTGCTGCGGCTCGGTCGCCGGCAAAGGAAAAGGGCACCGCCTCTGCGCCGCTTGACGGTGACGCGCCCACCCTCGGGTGCACGCGCCGCCGCCAAGAGGTACAGGGGGGCGCCGCCGCCTGTTTTCTTCTCCGCCGTTGGCCTAGCGCCGGGATATGGTGGTGGAGAAGCACAGAGAGAAGGAAAGGGGAGGGGGCTCTGTCCCCGGCCATCTTCTGCGGGCTCGAGGGAGCGCCGCCAGAGAGGGTGGTCGAGGGAGACACGCCATGCGGTGGCCGGCGGGAACGCGCAGCCGTCGCCGGCAAGCCGCCAAGCCGCGCGCGCGCGGGAGGTGAGCCTCCGCGCCGCCGCCGGAGTGGACAGAGAGAGGCCCTCGGGGGGAAAATGGCTAGGGTTAGGGTCTGGCCGGTTGGGCCACCCTCTTATACCGGCCGAAAGTGAAGGGGGGCCGTCGGATCGGATCCGACGGCCAGGAGTGCCTCCGCGTCGGCTCCGTGTGCGGGCCGCGTGGGCTGCGTTGGCAGGCCGCGTGGTGGACGTATTGGCGACGCGGGCCGGGCCGCATTAGCGAGCCTCGCCGCGTGCGGGCCGTGTCTACTGGCCGCGTGGGCGGCGCGTCCGTCAGCCGCGTTGGCGGCGCATTGCTGCGCGTCGCTCGCCGCGTGCGGGCCGCGTGGGCTGCCACAGTAACAGTCTGCTTTACAGTTTTTGCACTGTTTTATTAATTACAGAGGCATATTTAGGCAGTTTTGGGTCATTTTTGGCCAAAATTTTGTCTAGTTTTTTCTGAATAAATAGGACCAACGAAATATTTGTTCAGAAATTAAAAAGTAAAGGAAATGTCTCTGTAAAGTTCAAAGTTTAAAGTTTAAATTCATAGTTTCCGCTGCAAATAGTAAAAAGAAGCATTTTTTAATGCAAAATGAAAAGTAGTTATTGTGACAATTATGGTTATGTTATTTTTTGACCAACGTTATTAATGACATGACCATGTTTTGTTGCAATGACCATGTTTTATTAAATTTCTATGTATGGAAGGAACAAATAAGACATCTCTAAGCAGAATAGTCAAGCCATCAGCTAGCTCCAAGAGGACGTCGCCAACAGCTTCAACTTCTGCTTGAATTCCATTCGCGACTTCAACGCATCCTTCGCCTCTTTTCGTAGTCCTCGTCGAATGGAATCCCTGTAAAGAATTTGCAACATGAACAGTTGCACCTGAATCAATCCACCAAGTAGATTTCGAAAACTGTGTATACAGGGATTCATTTACAAAGGAAACTAAATTGTTACCTTTCTTTGCCATTAATTCTTTCAGAAAAGCAGGGCAGTCTTTCTTGTAGTGCCCAGTCTTCTGACAGTGAAGACACTGATATTTGTTCACTGGCAATGGCCTGGGCTGGAACTTCTGCTGATGCTGCATTGGGGCTTTACCATATTGCTTTGAAGGAGAACCATTGTTGCTTGGTGTGAAGGGCCTTTTCTTGTTGTCCTTCACATAATTGATGGTACCTCCATTCTGTGCCTTGAGTCTATCCTCCTCTTGCACACACATGGCAATGGTCTTTTCAATGTCCCATTTCTCAGGACTCATGTTGTAATTGATGACAAAATTGTCAAACTGTTGTGGCAATGAAGCCATCACCAAGTGAACCAGAAGTGCAGGCTTCAGCTCCAGGTCAGCATCCATGGGCTTCAGCTTTGCAGCCATGTTGCTCATCCTGAGGATGTGCTCCCTGATGCCATGTGCACCTCCAAAGATACTTTTTCTGTCACCACCAGCTTCAACATTGGGTTGCATATGTCTTTGAAGAACCAGTGAACTGGCTCTTTATCTTTTCTAGGTACTCCCCAGCGGAAGCACACTCTGTAATTGAGCCCACTATGGCGTTCTCAATTGTGTTCTTTATGAAAGCCATGCACTTTTTGTTGGCAGTCTGCCACTTTCTGTTCTCTAAGGCGTAGGACATCTCCACAGGAGCATGGTCCCTTTTCTTTTGAGCCCATGCATCATCAGTATCCCCGTCAGCTCTGACGGGGTCAGCAGGCTTGATGGGCTGCGGTGTGTCAACCACCCAGTCCACCTCAGCACACACGAAGGCGAAATCCACCTTCTTCCTCCATTAGAATTCTCAGACATAGAACAGTGCATCGATTGCATTAAAGGAAAATTTGTAAAGCAAATTAAAAAGGGTGCAAATCGAAGCACAGCAACACTAGAAATAATTCACACCAATATATGTGGACCATTTCCGGTGAAAAGTGTGGATGGCTATGATTCGTTCATAACATTCACGGATGACTACTCCCGATATGGTTATATTTATCCAATAAAAGAAAGAACATAAGCGTTGGATAAATTCAAAATATTCAAAGCTGAAGTTGAAAATCAGCATGATAAAAGAATAAAGATAGTCAGGTCTGATCGTGGAGGGGAGTACTATGGTCGACATACTCCATATGGCCAAGTCCCTGGACCTTTTGCAAGGTTTCTTCAGGAGACTGGAATTGTCGCCCAGTACTCGATGCCCGGCGAACCTCAGCAGAATGGGGTAGCTGAAAGGCGCAACTGTACCCTTATGGATATGGTGCGCAGTATGATGAGCTATTCCACCCTACCATTGGGATTGTGGATTGAGGTGTTAAAAACCGCTATTCACATTCTAAACAGAGTACCAAGCAAATCGGTGCCCAAAACGCCGTATGAGCTATGGACAGGGAGAGTGCCTTCTCTAAACCACCTGAAAGTGTGGGGGAGCCCTGCTGAGGCCAAAGTATTCAATCCAAATATCGCAAAGTTAGATACCAAAACAGTCAGTTGCCATTTTATTGGCTATCCTGAAAAGTCAAAAGGTTATCGTTTCTACTGTCCAGACAAATATACAAAGTTTGTGGAAACGAGACATGCTGTCTTCTTAGAAGACGAAATGATGAGGCGGAGCATGGTAGCTCGGAAAATTGATCTTGAGGAGAAGAGGGTGCATGCACCCAATCCGATGACTCAGGAGCCATTTTTTGCGCTACCATGTGCACCTGTACCGACGATCCCTTCGATTGTGGTGCAAGCGCCTGTTGTGACTCCACCCATGACAACGATGAGTGAAAATTCGGAACCTGTCCGTCAGGAGACGAATGAACCATTTGTTGAGCATGAAAGGGAGCAACAACAGCCACCTCCAGAAGCTGAGCCACAAGTTGAGGAACAGAATGCTCAAGAGAATGTGGCCCCTAGAAGGTCTACAAGAGCTAGAAAATCAGCCATTTCGACTGATTACAAAGTTTACAACACAGAAAGAATTCATATGGAAGGTGATCCCACTTCATATGAAGAAGCCATGAGAAGCCCAGATTCATCAAAGTGGGTGGAGGCCATGGAAGACGAAATGAGATCGATGAGTGCCAACCATGTTTGGGACTTAGAGAATATTCCTAAAGGAGCCAAAACAGTGGGCTGCAAATGGGTCTACAAAATAAAATATGACTCCAATGGGAATGTCGAAAAGTACAAAGCACGACTTGTGGCAAAAGGATTTACACAAAGAGAAGGGATATATTACAATGAGACATTTTCTCCGGTCTCGTGTAAGGATTCCTTCAGAATCATCATGGCACTAGTTGCACATTTTGATTTAGAGTTGCATCAAATGGATGTAAAGACGGCATTTCTAAACGGGGATTTAGAAGAAAATGTCTACATGAAACAACCCAAGGGTTTTATCATGCAAGGCAAGGAAGAAATGGGATGCCGCCTAAAGAAATCCATTTATGGATTAAAGCAAGCCTCCAGACAGTGGTATCTAAAGTTCAATGAGACAATTAAGAGATTTGGATTTAAAGAAAATATTGAGGACAATTGCGTTTATGCAAAGTTTAAAAGTGGGAAATATATTTTCCTAATCTTGTATGTGGATGATATTCTGCTTGCCAGCAGTGATGTTAGTCTACTGCAAGAGACAAAGAAGTTCTTGTCCTCAAATTTTGATATGAAAGATCTTGGTGAAGCGTCATATGTTTTGGGCATAGAAATTCACCGAGATAGAAACAATGGAGTATTAGGACTATCGCAAAAGGCTTATTTAGAAAAGATTCTAAGTAAGTATAATATGCATAAGTGCAGTGCCACACCTGCCCCTATAGTCAAGGGCGATAGTTTTGGGAAACATCAAAGTCCCCAAAATCAATACGAGCTCGATCAAATGAAAGCGGTTCCATATGCTTCGGCCATTGGAAGCCTACAGTATGCATAAGTGTGCACTCGTCCTGACTTAGCATTTATCACCGGAGTACTCGGTAGATATCAAGAAAATCCAGGTTTTGAACACTGGAAAATGGTAAAGAAGGCATTGCGTTATGTGAAAGGCACAAAGAGTTACATGCTAACATACAGAAGATCTGATTCCCTAGAAATAAGAGGGTATTCAGATGCAGATTTTGCGGGGGATAAAGATGATAGAAAATCCACATCTGGATATGTATTCACCCTCGCAGGGGGAGCTATTTCGTGGAGAAGCTCCAAACAGACGATAGTTGCATCATCCACGATGTATGCAGAATTTATAGCATGTTACGAAGCCACGGGGCAGGCATTATGGTTAAAGAAATTTATACCCGACTTGAAAGTGGTAGATTGTATTGACAAACCACTAAAGATGTACTGCGACAATGAGCCTGCAGTATTTTATGCTCACAACAACAAGTCGAGTAATGCTACTAAACCGATTGAGGTTAAGTATTATGTTGTGAAACACAAGGTCCAGGATCAAACTATAAGTCTCGAGCATATAAGGACAAAAGATATGCTTGCGGATCCGCTAACGAAAGGCTTACCACCCAGCGTGTTCAAGGAGCACGTAGCAGGCATGGGTTTAAGGGAAAGTCTTACCTATCCTGGATCATAAGAGGCCCAAAGTAAAAGAATTTGTTTCAAAACAGAGAAGTGTATTGTGGCTGTCTGATTCTATCGGCAATAGAGCTGTGACGATGAAACATGCCCTATGGACTGATCTAAAATGAAACGAATAAAGCGAAAGTATAAAGTTAAAAGTAAAGTTGAGATCAAGGGGGAGAATGTTAGATTGATCTCTTCCCGAGTGGGCCCAACGGCCCACCGGGCCCCTTTGACCTGCGCCCTGATCGGGGGCGCCCAACCCGTTATGGTTGGTGGGCCCCTGTCGCCAGCGCTATAAAGAGAGGTGGGGGCCGGCGGCTCGCATTACGAGGTTCACCGCGTTTGCCGTACGCCCCACCGACATACCAAATCCGATCTAGGGTTAGCGCTGAGCCGACGGGAAGCTCCACCGCCGCCACCGCTCATCCACTCCATCCGACGCCGCCACCATGTCGGCGTCCGACGGTTCCACCTCGAAGGGAGAAGGTACTCATCTCTCTCTCTCAGATCTAGCAGTGTATCCAACAGCATAGCATCTACCTGTATAAGATCTAGTGTAGTCGTTGGCTACTCTAACAATATGCAGCTCGTGTCCCGGCCGCCCGACGACCTTGGCGTCGCCGGCTGCTCGCATCCCGGCCGCGCGACGACCTCGACGCCGGCAGCTGCTCGCGACCCGGCGCGGGACGCCTCGACGCCGGCGGCTGCGAGATGCAGCTCGCGTGCTGGCCGCCCGACGACCTCAGCGCCGCCGCCTGCTCCGCATCCCGGCCGCGCACCGACCTCGACGCCGGCTGCGAGATGTAGCTCGTGTCCCGGTCGCGCGACGACCTCAACGCTGGAGGCTGCGAGATGCAGGTCGTGTCCCGGCCGTGCGTTCTCCAGCTTCTTTAGACCTTGTTTACTTGTCAGGTATTTTTGGGGTTCACAGAGTATTTTCCCGGCCCACCCTCTAATCCCTGAAAATCCCGCAGAGGCCGTTTACTTCTAGCGTTTATTCCCGCTTTCTCCCGGCCCATCCCGAAAAATCCCCCCGCAGATAGAACAAATATCGTGTATTTTGACCCACGACCCTCCCCTCGCGTATTCTCGGGGCTGACGGCGCGGACGAAGGCGAGACGGTCTGGAGTGCGGATGCCGTCCTCGCCTTGGGACGCCACCGACGACGCTCGCCGCCGTCATCGAGCTCAACAAGAAAAAGGCTCTCGCTCCCAACTACCGCGTCGAGATATGGCAGACCCCCTTCGTCTGGCGCACCAAGTGAATACCCATCTCATCCGTGCTGATTGATGCATCGCCCTTTCTTGCTTTTCTTCTTGGAAATTTTCATTTCATCTGTTGCTCGCTTCTACAGATTTTGGTCGTAGTGGCATGATAGTCTTACGGAATCAAATCTTGCCAAAATCGACTAGAGTCAGGTAGCTCTGTGTTTGGTTGGAATAGGAGCTTTGTGTTTGCCCAAATCGATCTGGATGCGTACAGTGTACTTCTTCCTTTTGGTAGTTTGGCTGGACTGCGTCAGGTAGCTCTGTATTTACGGGATTACATCAACCACATTATGATTATGATGAGGATGATATTCAATGGTGATGCCCCTATAGATGCTACTCTGTATTAGTGTATTTTCTGTACCTCAAATTAAGAAGCAAGCTGTGTCTGATGTTTCTCTACTGAGATGGGCGAGCACAAAGTTAAGTTTCCGTATTTATTTGTGAAGATGTTGCCTCTCAGTAAATGCCATTTTCGACCGTTGCCTCTCAGTGGACACCATGTTCGACTGTTACATAAATTTCGCATGTCATCAAGCTGAAGTTTATGTATTTATTTGTCTTTTCATGTAAAATTAAACCTTATATTTGCTTCTGATATGGTTATTGTAAAGACATTCATATATCTAGTGGAAAGATTGGATTTTTAATCCTGTCGCTATGTCTATGTACAGGTTGTAAAGTTACAGCTTTTATCATCTAGCTTCATACACAATCCACTACCATCCCAAAAATCGAAGTAACTAGAGGGGTTGGAAAAATCTGGGGAAATTTAGGGAAAAGTGGGGGTTGGGTGAAAATGAGGGTTTCACCAAATCTCCTCCCATCCCCAACCCTTAGAGGTTTGAAAATACTCTAGGAGTAAACAAGGCCTTACAGTGACGACAAAGTGCCTAGGCTGGAGAAGGAGGACCTCCTCCACGGCAAGGATCAGCATCCATGGGCATGCGTGAGTCACGTTTAACTACTAGTCCACGCATATCCATATTTTCAGAACATTGATCTGTTCCATAGTGCTGCAAATTGTATCTTGGTCGAGCACAGATTCATCTCTTTTCTACATCTATGGATTGGTTTTGCATATACATCTGAATTTTTATTACATCTAAATACTGTTCTATTATGTGTAAGACCTATTTTGTTACATCTAATCCAACAAGCAATTCAACATCTCTGATTTTTGTTACATCTAATTAGTATTTTTTACACCTAATTAGCATTTTGTTACATCTGATTAGCATTTTGTTACATGTAAGCAATATTTTTTACATCCAACAAGCAGAAGCACATTCTAAATTTCGTTACATCTAATTAGCATTTTGTTACGTGTAAGCACTATTTTATTACATTTAACAATAGCATCTGCATTATTACGCAGTGTAGGTTACTGCATTATTGTAGGATGTAAAATATTGACAATACATTATGACCATATGGAATTACTGCATTTCACCGTCGTTTTCTGAATGTAACGTTTTCCAGTAGACATATGTTTATCTCTTATTTTATACATCCCGAATAATGGAAGGATGCAACAATACTGGTTTTGTCTCCAATCTTGGAAGTAATTTATAGTATCTTATTTTTACATCTAAATTAGAATGTTGGAAGGATCAAGTTGCGACTGGGATGTATTTTTTGCGTAGTAATAATACACCAAAAGTAGCGCAAGCTAGTTTTCCAGCACTGCCTTTTTACATCCTTAATCTAGGATGTGATTATGCAAACTAATCTTTATTCGTTTACGAATCTGAATACTTCTAATGAGGTTCTTTGTGCGGTATGTTTGCAATAATGGTGACAACAAGTTGGAGAAGGGACCGCGCTGGAGAAAGGGCTGAGGGACCCCATAGCGGCATAGTGAGACCTGGGTGAGGGCAGATGTAGTTCGGTGGTCACACTCCTTTTCATGACACGTGGGGACCCGAAATTACTATTTTGGGAAAGCACTAGAACAGCTGCACGTGATTTTCTATATTTGGGTGGGGCACCTTGTAAGACTAACCGGTGCCTGAGCACTCTGTAGCAAAGCCCAAAATAAAAATAAAGAAGACCTCAGGTCCCCACCCCACGTCTCCTCTTCCACCCACCCACTCCCGATCCATCCACTCCCACCTCCCACCTCCCGCTCCCCACCCATCTCCTCGCCGGCACCGCCGTCCCAACATGGGATGAACTGTTCCACGACCGACCAAAACCCCAATTGACCACCAACCACCGGACCCCATGAAGGCGTCGGTCAAGTTCCGCGACGACGACCGGCCGCTCATGCGGGCCAAGGTGCCCATCGGAGTGCTGGGGTTACCATTCCAGTCCGGCCTCTCCGCCGGCGGCGACCCTCGTGAGCTCCGCTTCGATCTCTCCACCGCCTTCGCCTCCGGCCCAGCGCTCCGCCTCTCCTATCGCCCCAACGATCCCAGCCTGCCCTTCGCGCTCTCCATCCGCGCCGGCGTCGGCGCCCTCGGCTCCCCCGCGCGCGCCCCCTTCTCCCTCGCCGCCGAGTTCAACCTCCTCTCCGCCAACTCCGGCTCCCCCGCCTTCTTCCTCCTCCTCAAGCCCCGCCTCGGCGACTTCTCGCTCTCCCACACCCTCCGCTCGTCGCCGCCCCGTACCGTCGGGGAGGCCTCTTCTGACAGCAAAGCGCAGGACCAGCTGAACCACAAGGCGTTCTCGCTGAGCGGGACGGCGGGGACGAGCGGCGCGCTGCTGTCCGGGATGCGGCTGGCCACGAGGAGCGTGCTCCCGCTCTGGGGCAGGGCGAGCATGCGGTTCAACTGGGGCATCCGCGCGCCGCCGGGGCTGCAGGCGGCGTTCGCCGACGACCGCAAGGCCACCCCGGTGCCCGTCAGCAAGATGCCGCTGCTGGTCATCAGCAAGATCTCCATCGAGCAGTCGCCACGCGCCGACGCGGATCGGAAGAAGGATGGCGGCAAGGCGGAGGCCTCGCCGCCCGCAGTCGCCGCCACGGCGGACGCGTCGGATGGCGACGAGGGGTTCTCGCTGATGCGGCGGCAGCTGGAGGCGATGAACGCCGAGAGCGGGATGCTCCGCCGCGCCGTGGAGGACCTGCGTGCCGAGGTCGGCCGCGCCAGGGCCGTGTCCGTGGCTGCGGGAGGTAGGCTGCCGCCACAGCCGCTTCACGGCTTCTCGGCCAAGCCGGATCGTCGGGGTGGCGGGAAGGAGCCGGCGGCGGAGAACGCAGCGATGCCCGCGCCGGATGATGTGGGCGACGAGTTGAAGAGGGCATTGGAGGCGCGCCGGAGATGAAACCTGCACACCTCATCTCACTGTTGTATATCTTTGTATACTGCTTTTAGATTTCGGTTAATAAGAACAACTGAGTAGAATTTAGCAGCAATTGTGTGGAGAAAAAATTCTGAAGGCATGGTACTAGTTTGTCGGAAGTCTGTAATCTTGAAACTTGCACGATCAATAGGCGGGCTAAATTAGCTGTGCTTTTATATTTTACATTTTAGAACGGAAGTGATATTAATTAATATATATCCTATCTAGGAGATGTTCATCGGATTAGAACACATGATCTGTGGTTTGTGCAATGTATGCATCTGTAACACAAAAGTGTTCTTGACCGAACAGTCTGCAAAACTGAATTTTGAATGGTTAGTTGATCGCTTGTTTCATATGTAATTTGAGATCAATAGTTCTGTACAATGAATTGATCAAAAGCCAACCCTGGACTGTTAGTACTAATGTTGTTCCTTTTTTCCTACTGTACTTCCTCTGTTTTAAAATAAGCAGCATAAATTTTTCTAGATAACTAAAATGAGTTCAGATACATCTGAATCAAGATAAAGTGAAACACTTATTTTAGTACGGAGGAAGTAATATTGAATATGCTCATATTGCAGGGGAAGCGGGGCCAGATTATTACTTTAAAAAAGTTAAGCTAAGTAAAGTTTAACTAAAATTTTAGAAAATAGCATCATTAACATTAATAAGATACTGAAGGCATATCGAAATATACTTGACGATGTATCTAATATGTTAATGATTTTTAAGCTTAGCCGAACTTTACGTAATTAAGATACACATACTACCTCCATTCCAAGGTTTAAGGCTCATATTTTTTTGGAAAAGTCAAAGCAAGTAAAGTTTGACCAAAATTTTAGAATAATCTATCAATAAATATGATATTTTGTAGATAGCACATGAAAATATATTTCATTATCTATCTAATAATATTAATTTTGTATTTAACATATTAATAATTTTTAATAAAAACTTAGTCAAACTTAACATAGTTTGGCTTTCCGAAAAAAATATAGGCTTAAGCCTTAGGATGGAGGCAGTATGTGGAAACATGGTTGCAGTTTGGTAGAGGTATTTTGAGTGACTGTATCGGGTTGTTGTTAGTAGCAAGAACAAAATACTTATATGGCATGTGACCCATTGTGTATAACTATGGTCTTTCATAACATTCTCTAGTTTCCCCTCTTTGATTTTTATAGGAAAGAAGTGTGAAACATTTGATAGCTTGATTATAAACATATAGTGATTGCATTCCACCTTCTCATTCATAGCAACGCAATGGCGTATTTTTATTGGTATAATGTCATCCCTCCAAATTACTATGCCACCTAACGATTGACATATGGAATATCGATAACAATTTCTCAATTTACAGCAAAATTACCTCTCACTCACATATACTCCATCCGTTTCACCAAATATGTTTAAGATTTATCTAAATTTAGATGTATCTAGACACCAAATAATATAGACAACCCTTCGATATGTTTCATGGAACAGAGGGAGTACAATAGGTAGTTTCCTCTCATTGTGTCCATGTTGCTTTGTAATGACTTAAATTTATGTAACATCACAAAATTAGATTATTCCATATCTTCTATATCGAAATAGGAGCACCCTATTACATGATTTTCCTCAACATGCAAGCATGCCACAACATCAACTTGCCACCTCACTAAATTTTCAGATTTAGTTCTTCTTTTACATAAACACGTCCAACTCAGGGCTAAAATTGTCATTTAGGTTCTAGGTAGCATTCGATTAATCACCTAATATCCCACGTCAGCAATCACTGTTTCTTTATTCTTTCAGTTTCCGTTCTGTCTATCTATTTCCGTTCTCTCCTAGAGTTTCTTCATTATAATAAGTAACCATCAGACCAGGCAAACAGTGCACATGCAGCCTATTAAATCGAGCGTTCCGGAACCGACCCAAGGCTGTTCGTTTCTTCTCCATCAAAACCTCTGTATCAGTTTGTTCTGGTGCCTCTTCCGCTACTTTTTTTGTTGCCCTTCTTTTGCCCTGCCAATGGAAGGATGCATGAGCACACCTGCCGCTTCGCTCACCCAATGGATGTATAAATCGACCAGTCTCTACTTTTTCTTCATTGTATGGTTCAGCGGCCCTCTCTTCCCCGTACAACCCACACCATCCACCAGAGAGACAAAAGAAACTGGAGAACTGGATATTCAGATCTCTTATCATAGACTAAAGGTGACCACTGATTGGAGTCACAAAAATCCTTCGACAAAGACGATATACTATCATAGACTGCAGGTAACCACCGTTCCTCCATTTTGTTTGCACCATTCCTTTGATTTTACACAAATGATTACTATTACATATCTTGCAAGACTAGAAAATATCCTTTGATGGTACGCTTCCATAATCCTCTTTGGCGTTTAGCACATCTTCTTTGATTTTTAATACTGATTTTTGGTGGTTGTATCTCTGGATGATCGAAATTTCTTGATATTTGCAGGTTAATCTTGATATTGTAGTTACCCAGATTCTTATCTTGACTACCGTAGGTCCATGAAAAATGGAAGAATGGTGAATATACACATTACAAAACAAGATATTGACAAATGATTGTTTTCTATGTTGTCGGAACTCTGAATGATAAGCCGAAGGGTTGATCAGTCCTTTTTGTATTGACATCTGCCTTAAGGTATCTGATGGAAATCATCGTGCATTTTCATGTGATTGATAGTTGTTACCTGCGATGACAACTTTGCTGGTTGTGCTATCAAATTCAGAAGTTCCAATCTCTATATGTAAGCAAAGCAACATATCATCCTTATTTATCATTACAAAGTGCTCTTTTTTTATTGCAGTAGAATTTCTTCAGTTCTAAACCTTTAGTCTAACAATGTTCATCTTTGCAGAACTGGTAGGATTATATTTACTTATCTTATCTCTCTAATGTCATATATGATCTACACAGCTTACAAAGCCATGGTCTTTAGAACTGCTTATCTTGACTTCCCAAAATTCCTTTTGAAGTATTGATTGGAACAGATAGACGAAGTGTATAATATGCTAATGGATTTCCATGTGCAATCCATGAATCAAAGTTCATCACCGTGCTAAGTGTCAGAGATTTCTCCCTTCATTGGTTTATAATAGTTCTTTGCCATCATTTGGGTTACTCCTATGTGTTGTTGATTTTGGCGTTAATTTTCTATATTTATTTCCATGCAAGATAACCAATAATGTATATCCACATTAAAAGTTTTTTTTTCCAAACTATATGAAGTTTGGTCAGGAAATTTATGCACAAAACTGAACCAATATCAGCAAAATTTTGAAGAGATAGCAGACTCCATCACTTTATCTTGAAGTGTGGTGTTTTTCTCATTACGAGTTATATTATGTGATACCCTGTCATCTTCAATTACTGGATTTGAACCTCCATCCAATAGTATTGAACTTGCCTACTTTCACTGTAAACTCAACTATATTTGTTTTACCACATTTTGGAGATTTTTTATCTATCGATATGTGTTTGTGCTATATACATATGTTCCAAATATTTCTTACTACAAATGCTCGCAGCAACTAACATTAATCCTGAAATGTGACAGCAACTACAAATGCTGACAAACACCATTTCAGGATTTATGTTATGCCTAAGTGGGAGAAATTGACTTTCCAATCAGAGACACATCTCCGGACTTCCAGTTATTGTCTGCACGTAGCTTAGATGGGTGATTACGCATGGATGGTTCACTGTAGATTTAATCAGTTTGGTTATTTAACGGATAATTGTTAGAGGTACTTATATGAGTGTATCTTCCTTGAGCAGAACATTTTCTTGAATGGTTGACCAGATTGATTATGCCATAGAACAGGTTAAACAAAACTTTATCAGTATGAGCACAAAACATTTTGTTGAATGTTATGCTGGTAATATATCATATGAGTGTACACTTGAGTTAACTTACTCAAACTGGCAAAATGTCCCAACAATCTCTACTCAAAATTTTCTGCATGACTTCAGTATCGCTTTACTAATTCTGAAAGTTGTTATCTATATGGATAGTTTATTAACAGTCCATAAGTTGCATTTCCCGCATTGCATTGTGTTATCATAAACGGTATATGTTACACTTGAGCATATAAACCTTAATTTTGGTTTCTGTTTTAGAATTTTTTTTTCTTGGAAAATGCCATTCTGTAAATTATGATCCAAAAGCTGTCACATTTTATACATCTTTTTAAAAATCTTTATTTAATGTTCTAAAATGCAAACCAATAACACTCTTAGATGTTTTGCACTAGAAGATTCATAGTGCAGATACTATTCGTACTCGGGTATCACCTAGTTTGATATTATTTGTTGCTTGCAACCCACTCTCCTCACATCTTCTTTGTGTGCAAGGTTGTTTTGTCTACTTGAATTTCTCTTCTACGAATGTGTAAATACCGGTGATGGAGTGAACCAAAGTATATATATCTTTCAAAAATGGAGGGAGTCATAATCTATCGACATCAATTTGACTGGGAGAATGGGCATAGGATGGTCCAAATCATCACACCCCCCCCCCTAAAATTAGCATCTATGTTATTCATATTATGAAGATGTCCCTTCCATTTTGATATGAATGATAATATGATGGTACCCGGGTATGTGCTCAAATATTGTGTTCCGCGCAAACATGTCATAACTTATCCTTTTAACTTTGACCATGCTGTTTTTCTATGAACCATACTTTAGCATATTCCAAACAACATATTGCATTGGAGACAAAAATAATAATCTATGAACCATATTTTTAGCACAAATACTCGTTTGATTCCTGTATGCACATCTATTATAAACATAGGACATTAGAATCAATTCTCCTATTATCCGGTTGTTCTTCTACGAGTCATATTATTATAATTACTTTAGATAACTAAAACGACTTATTGCATGCAATATATATTTTTGTTACCTTCACACGACACACATGTTTGAAACATAGCATTTTGAAATCGATCCTCCTTTTGTGTTAATCAAAAGCGTTAGATCTCATTGTGCTACACGCGCATGTATCATCTCGTTCTTACAAATCTATCATTTCATTGTCACCATCATCTGTCAAATTAGTCGGTGCCCTCAATTCAAGCATACCTACACTTCTCAATGTCCACTGGCGTTGATGTATTTTTCAACGGTCAGACACATGCTTGCAGGTTCATGATGTTGACCATTGATACGTCTCCGACGTATCGATAATTTCTTATGTTCCATGCCACATTATTGATGATATCTACATGTTTTATGCATACTTTATGTCATATTTATGCATTTTCCGGCACTAACCTATTAACGAGATGCCGAAGAGTCAGTTGCTATTTTCTGCTGTTTTTGGTTTCAGAAATCCTAGTAAGGAAATATTCTCGGAATTGGACGAAATCAACGCCCAGTGGCCTATTTTCACACGAAGCTTCCAGAAGACCGAAGATGATACGAAGTGGGGCCACGAGGTGGCCAGACGCTAGGGCGGCGTGGCCCAAGCCCTGGCCGCGCCGGCCTAGTGTGTGGGCCCCTCGCGTCGCCTCCTGACCTATCTCCTCCGCCTACTTATAGCCTTCGTCGCGAAACCCCCAGTACCGAGAGCCACGATACGGAAAACCTTCCAGAGACGCCGCCGCCGCCAATCCCATCTCGGGGGATTTAGGAGATCGCCTCCGGCACCCTGCCGGAGAGGGGATTCATCTCCCGGAGGACTCTACACCGCCATGGTCGCCTCCGGAGTGATGAGTGAGTAGTTCACCCCTGGACTATGGGTCCATAGCAGTAGCTAGATGGTTGTCTTCTCCTTATGTGCTTCATTGTCGGATCTTGTGAGCTGCCTAACATGATCAAGATCATCTATCTGTAATACTATATGTTGTGTTTGTTGGGATCCGATGGATAGAGAATACTATGTTATGTTGATTATCAATCTATGTGTTGTTTATGATCTTGCATGCTCTCCGTTACTAGTAGATGCTTTGGCCAAGTTGATACTTGTAACTCCAAGAGGGAGTATTTATGCTCGATAGTGGGTTCATGTCTCCGTGAATCTGGGGGAGTGACAGAAACCCCTAAGGTTATGGATGTGCTGTTGCCACTAGGGATAAAATATTGATGCTATGTCCGAGGATGTAGTTATTGATTACATTACACATCATACTTAATGCAATTGTCTGTTGTTTGCAACTTAATACTGGAAGGGGTTCGGATGATAACCTGAAGGTGGACTTTTTAGGCATAGATGCATGCTGGATAGCGGTCTATGTACTTTGTCGTAATGCCCAATTAAATCTCACAATACTCATCATATCATGTATGTGCATTGTCATGCCCTATCTATTTGTCAATTGCCCAACTGTAATTTGTTCACCCAACATGCTATTTTTCTTATGGGAGAGACACCACTAGTGAACTGTGGACCCCGGTCCATTCTTTTACATCGATACAATCCACTGCAATACTTGTTCTACTGTTCTCTGCAAACAATCATCATCCACACTATACATCTAATCCTTTGTTACAGCAAGCCGGTGAGATTGACAACCTCACTGTTTCGTTGGGGCAAAGTACTTTGGTTGTGTTGTGCAGGTTCCACGATGGCGCCGGAATCCCTGGTGTTGCGCCGCACTACATCTCGCCGCCATCAACCTTCAACGTGCTTCTTGGCTCCTACTGGTTCGATAAACCTTGGTTTCTTACTGAGGGAAAACTTGCCGCTATACGCATCACACCTTCCTCTTGGGGTTCCCAACGGACGCGTGTTGTACGCGTATCAAGCAGATTTTCTGGCGCCGTTGCCAGGGAGATCAAGACACGCTGCAAGGGGAGTCTCCACATCCCAATCTCTTTACTTTGTTTTGTCTTGCTTTATTTTATTTACTACTTTGTTTGCTACATTATATCAAAATACAAAAAAATTAGTTGCTAGTTTTACTTTATTTGCTATCTTTTTTGCTATATCAAAAACACAAAAAAATTAGTTACTTGCATTTACTTTATCTAGTTTGCTTCATTTACTATTGCTAAAATGGGTACTCCTGAAAATACTAAGTTGTGTGACTTCACAACCACAAATAATAATGATTTCTTATGCACACCTATTGCTCCACCAGCTACTACAGCAGAATTCTTTGAAATTAAACCTGTTTTACTGAATCTTGTTATGAGAGAGCAATTTTCTGGTGTTAGTTCTGATGATGCTGCTGCCCATCTTAATAATTTTATTGAATTATGTGAAATGCAAAAGTATAAAGATGTAGATGGTGACATTATAAAATTAAAATTGTTTCCTTTCTCATTAAGAGGAAGAGCTAAAGATTGGTTGCTATCTCTGCCTAAGAATAGTATTGATTCATGGACTAAATGCAAGGATGCTTTTATTGGTAGATATTATCCCCCTGCTAAAATTATATCTTTGAGGAGTAGCATAATGAATTTTAAACAATTGGATACTGAGCATGTTGCACAAGCTTGGGAAAGAATGAAATCTTTGGTTAAAAACTGCCCAACCCATGGACTGACTACTTGGATGATCATCCAAACCTTTTTATGTAGGACTGAATTTTTCTTCGCGGAACCTATTGGATTCAGCTGCTGGAGGTACCTTTATGTCCATCACTCTTGGTGAAGCAACAAAGCTTCTTGATAATATGATGATTAATTACTCTGAATGACACACGGAAAGAGCTCCACAAGGTAAGAAGGTAAATTCTGTCGAAGAAACCTCTTCCTTGAGTGATAAGATTGATGCTATTATGTCTATACTTGTGAATGATAGGGCAAATATTGATCCTAATAATGTTCCGTTAGCTTCATTGGTTGCTCAAGAAGAACATGTTGATGTAAACTACATTAAAAATAATAATTTCAACAACAATGCTTACCGGAACAATTCTAGTAACAACTATAGGCCATATCCTTATAATAATGGCAACGGCTATGGTAATTCTTATGGGAATTCTTACAACAATAATAGGAATTCACCCCCTGGACTTGAAGCCATGCTTAAAGAATTTATTAGTACACAAACTGCTTTTAACAAATCTGTTGAAGAAAAGCTTGGGAAAATTGATATACTTGCTTCTAAAGTCGATAGTCTTGCTACTGATGTTGATCTTTTGAAATCGAAAGTTATGCCTCATGAGAATCATAATAATAAAATTGTTACTACAGCAAATGACATCCAAGTTAGAATTAATGAGAATATAAGATTGATGGCCGAATTGCGTGCTAGGTGGGAAAAAGAAGAAAATGAAAAAGAAGATAATATAGCTAAAGTCTGGACTGTTACCACCACTAGCAATGCTAATGCTACACATGTTTCTGCACCTCCTACTAATGATGGTAAAAGAATTGGTGTTAGCAATGTTTCCACTTCTAATGCAAAGCGTAAAAAACTGCCTAAAACTGCTAAAACTGCTGAAACTGCCTGTGACAAAACTGCTGAAATTTTTTCCAACATTGGGGATGATGATCCCATTGCTTTAGATTATAATGGGTTGGATTTTGATGATTTCCACATCTCTGAAGTTATAAAGTTCTTACAAAAACTTGCTAAGAGTCCTAATGCTAGTGCTATAAATTTGGCTTTCACAAAACATATTACAAATGCTCTCATAAAAGCTAGAGAAGAGAAACTAGAACGCGAAACTTCTATTCCTAGGAAGCTAGAGGATGGTTGGGAGCCCATCATTAAGATGAATGTCAATGATTTTGATTGTAATGCTTTATGTGATCTTGGTGCAAGTATTTCCTATGCCTAAGAAAATCTATAATATGCTTGACTTGCCACCATTGAAAAAATGTTATTTGGATGTTAATCTTGCTGATAATTCTACAAAGAAACCTTTGGGGAGAGTTGATAATGTTCGCATTACCATTAACAATAACCTTGTCCCCGTTGATTTTGTTGTCTTGGATATTATGCAATGCATCTTGTCCCATTATATTGGGAAGACCTTTTCTTCGAACTATTGGTGCTATCATTGATATGAAGGAAGGTAATATTAAATATCAATTTCATCTCAAGAAAGGTATGGAACACTTCCCTAGAAAGAGAATGAAGTTACCTTTTGATCCTATTATTAGAACAAATTATGATGTTGACACTTCGTCTCTTGACAATACTTGATATACACTTTCTGCGCCTAGCTGAAAGGCGTTAAAGAAAAGCGCTTATGGGAGACAACCCATGTTTTTTTTACTACAGTACCTTTATTTTATATTTGGGTCTTGGAAGTTGTTACTACTGTAGCAACCTCTCCTTATCTTAGTTTTTTGCATTGTTGTGCCAAGTAAAGTCGTTGATAGTAAGGTTCATACTAGATTTGGATTACTGCGCAGAAACAGATTTCTTTGCTGTCACGAATCTGGGCCAAATTCTCTGTAGGTAACTCAGAAAATTATCTCAATTTACGTGAGTGATCCTCAGATATGTACGCAACTTTCATTCAATTTGAGAATTTTCATTTGAGCAAGTCTGGTGCCTCTTAGAAATTCGTATTTACGAACTATTCTGTTTTGACAGATTCTGCCTTTTATTTCGCATTGCCTGTTTTGTTATGCTTGATGGATTTTTCGATTCCATTGACTTCCAGTAGCTTTAGGCAATGACCAGAAGTGTTAAGAATGATTGTGTCACCTCTGAACATGTGAATTTTGATTATGCACTAACCCTCTAATGAGTTGTTTTGAGTTTGGTGTGGAGGAAGTTTTCAAGGATCAAGAGAGGGAGATGATACAATATGATCAAGGAGAGTGAAAGCTCTAAGCTTGGGGATGCCCCAGTGGTTCACCCCTGCATATATCAAGAAGACTCAAGCGTCTAAGCTTGGGGATGCCCAAGGCATCCCCTTCTTCATCGACAACATTATCAGGTTCCTCCCCTGAAACTATATTTTTATTCCATCACATCTTATGTACTTTGCTTGGAGCGTCTGTTTGTTTTTGTTTTTGTTTTATTTGAATAAAATGGATCCTAGCATTCTTTGTGTGGGAGAGAGACACGCTCCGCTGTTGCATATGGACAAATATGTCCTTAGGCTTTACTCATAGTATTCATGGCGAAATTTCTTCTTCGTTAAATTGTTATATGGTTGGAATCAGAAAATGATACATGTAGTAATTGCTATAATGTCTTGGATAATGTGATACTTGGCAATTGTTGTGCTCATGTTTAAGCTCTTGCATCATATACTTTGCACCCATTAATGAAGAAATACATAGAGCTAGCTAAAATTTGGTTTGCATAATTGGTCTCTCTAAGGTCTAGATAATTTCTAGTATTGAGTTTGAACAACAAGGAAGACGGTGTAGAGTCTTATAATGTTTACAATATGTCTTTTATGTGAGTTTTGCTGCACCGCTTCATCCTTGTGTTTGTTTCAAATAGCCTTGCTAGCCTAAGCCTTGTATCGAGAGGGAATACTTCTCATGCATCCAAAATCCTTGAGCCAACCACTATGCCATTTGTGTCCACCATACCTACCTACTACATGGTATTTCTCCGCCATTCCAAAGTAAATTGCTTGAGTGCTACCTTTAAAATTTCTATTCTCTACCTTTACAATATATAGCTCATGGGACAAATAGCCTAAAAACTATTGTGGTATTGAATATGTACTTATGCACTTTATCTCTTATTAAGTTGCTTGTTGTGCGATAACCATGTTCCTGGGGACGCCATCAACTACTCTTTGTTGAATATCATGTGAGTTGCTATGCATGTCCGTCTTGTCTGAAGTAAGGGAGATTTACCACTAAAATGGTTAGAGCATGCATAATGTTAGAGAAGAACATTGGGCCGCTAACTAAAGCCATGATCCATGGTGGAAGTTTCAGTTTTGGACAAATATCCTCAATCTCATATGAGAATATTAACTGTTGCTAAATGCTTATGCACTAAAGAGGAGTCCATTATCTGTTGTCTATGTTGTCCCGGTATGGATGTCTAAGTTGAGAATAATCAAAAGCGAGAAATCCAATGCGAGCTTTCTCCTTAGACCTTTGTACAGGCGGCATAGAGGTACCCCTTTGTGACACTTGGTTAAAACATATGTATTGTGGTGATAATCCAGGTAATCCGAGCTAATTAGGACAAGGTGCGGGCACTATTAGTATACTATGCATGAGGCTTGCAACTTGTAGGATATAATTTACATGATACATATGCTTTATTACTACCGTTGACAAAATTGTTTCTTGTTTTCAAAACCAAAGCTCTAGCACAAATATAGCAATCGATGCTTTCCTCTTTGAAGGACCTTTCTTTTACTTTTATGAGTCAGTTCACCTATTTCTCTCCACCTCAAGAAGCAAACACTTGTGTGAACTTTGCATTGATTCCTACATACTTGCATATTGCACTTGTTATATTACTCTATGTTGACAAATATCCATGAGATACACATGTTATAAGTTGAAAGCAACCGCTGAAACTTCATCTTCCTTTGTGTTGCTTCAATGCCTTTACTTTGAAATTATTGCTTTATGAGTTAACTCTTATGCAAGACTTATTGATGCTTGTCTTGAAGTACTATTCATGAAAAGTCTTTGCTTTATGATTCATTTGTTTACTCATGTCATTTACATTGTTTGGATCGCTGCATTCATTACATATGCTTACAATAGTATGATCAAGGTTATGATGGCATGTCACTCCAGAAATTATCTTTGTTATCGTTTACCTGCTCAGGACGAGCAGAAACTAAGCTTGGGGATGCTGATACGTCTCCGACGTATCGATAATTTCTTATGTTCCATGCCACATTATTGATGATATCTACATGTTTTATGCATACTTTATGTCATATTTATGCATTTTCCGGCACTAACCTATTAACGAGATGCCGAAGATCCAGTTGCTGTTTTCTGCTGTTTTTGGTTTCAGAAATCCTAGTAAGGAAATATTCTCGGAATTGGACGAAATCAACGCCCAGTGGCCTATTTTCACACGAAGCTTCCAGAAGACCGAAGATGATACGAAGTGGGGCCACGAGGTGGCCAGACGCTAGGGCGGCGCAGCCCAAGCCCTGGCCGCGCCGGCCTAGTGTGTGGGCCCCTCGCGTCGCCTCCTGACCTATCTCCTCCGCCTACTTATAGCCTTCGTCGCGAAACCCCCAGTACCGAGAGCCACGATACGGAAAACCTTCCAGAGACGCCGCCGCCGCCAATCCCATCTCGGGGGATTCAGGAGATCGCCTCCGGCACCCTGCCGGAGAGGGGATTCATCTCCCGGAGGACTCTACACCGCCATGGTCGCCTCCGGAGTGATGAGTGAGTAGTTCACCCCTGGACTATGGGTCCATAGCAGTAGCTAGATGGTTGTCTTCTCCTTATGTGCTTCATTGTCGGATCTTGTGAGCTGCCTAACATGATCAAGATCATCTATCTGTAATACTATATGTTGTGTTTGTTGGGATCCGATGGATAGAGAATACTATGTTATGTTGATTATCAATCTATGTGTTGTTTATGATCTTGCATGCTCTCCGTTACTAGTAGATGCTTTGGCCAAGTTGATGCTTGTAACTCCAAGAGGGAGTATTTATGCTCGATAGTGGGTTCATGTCTCCGTGAATGCAGGGAGTGACAGAAACCCCTAAGGTTATGGATGTGCTGTTGCCACTAGGGATAAAACATTGATGCTATGTCCGAGGATGTAGTTATTGATTACATTACGCACCATACTTAATGCAATTGTCTGTTGTTTGCAACTTAATACTGGAAGGGGTTCGGATGATAACCTGAAGGTGGACTTTTTAGGCATAGATGCATGCTGGATAGCGGTCTATGTACTTTGTCGTAATGCCCAATTAAATCTCACAATACTCATCATATCATGTATGTGCATTGTCATGCCCTCTCTATTTGTCAATTGCCCAACTGTAATTTGTTCACCCAACATGCTATTTATCTTATGGGAGAGACACCACTAGTGAACTGTGGACCCCGGTCCATTCTTTTACATCGATACAATCCACTGCAATACTTGTTCTACTGTTCTCTGCAAACAATCATCATCCACACTATACATCTAATCCTTTGTTACAGCAAGCCGGTGAGATTGACAACCTCACTGTTTCGTTGGGGCAAAGTACTTTGGTTGTGTTGTGCAGGTTCCACGATGGCGCCGGAATCCCTGGTGTTGCGCCGCACTACATCTCGCCGCCATCAACCTTCAACGTGCTTCTTGGCTCCTACTGGTTCGATAAACCTTGGTTTCTTACTGAGGGAAAACTTGCCGATGTACGCATCACACCTTCCTCTTGGGGTTCCCAACGGACGCGTGTTGTACGCGTATCAACCATCAAAGGCATTCTATGTGGATATTAGTCATCTATTAGAGCATCTCCAGTCGAGTCCCACAAATCGTCTCCCAAAGGGATTTAGGGCGCACCGGACAAAAAAATGTTCCTAGCCGCATCCCTCAAGCCGTTTTTTGTCCGGCGCACCCCGATACGAGTGTTCGGTGCCCCGAGCCCGTCCCCGCCCTACAGGGGACGCTCCGGGCACGTCGGACACAACGAAAAGTGAGGCGGGCTCCCACATATCAACGACTATTTCCATAAACCGTTGGTTCGCGCCTTTTTTCTCGTCACTCATTCCCTCCCGCGCCTCCCACCCCTCCGCCGCCGCTGGATTTGCCGACCGTTTCTACGGCTGATCTTTTCTGAGAGTCGGCATCGTCATCGCGGTTGGCACTCTCGCCGGACGTTTCGTCGCCACCGCTGTGCCACCGCGCCCCAGAACGTGGCGTCAAATCCGCTCCACCTCCGCGCACACAAGGTGTTCGACGACTTGCCAGGTAGGCGTGATTGGCCACTGTTCGTTGCCTCGTCTGCTGCGGCGCAACTGTAACCATTGATTTTGCTTCAGACATGGATAGCGACGACGAGATGCTTGCCCTACTGCTGGAGGACGAGCATGCCTTCGACGACGACCTCCGGGAGAATTTGCTGATCATCGCGTCCCTCCAGGACATGCTTGACGCCGAGTGGGAGAAGAGGAAGAGGCTGCGCCACGGAGGATCAAGGCCGAGGAGAAAGAAGTTGAAGCCCCGACAAAGGATGGAGGGACATACCATGCTGCACAACGACTACTTCGCAGATGACGCAACTTTCGTGCCGGTACAGGATGAGCAAGGGTCTGCTCCTGAATATCCTCCACAGCGTTCGAGAGTTCGACCCCTACTTCAAGCTCAAGCACGATGCTGTAGGCGTTATTGGGTTCTCGTCGATTCAGAAGTGCACCACCTCCAGGAGGATGTTTGCATACGGATCACCTGCCGATACACAGGACGACTACATTCGCATGAGTGAGTCTACTGCCATTGAGTGCATGTACAAGTTTTTCCGAGTTGTGGTGGGAAAGTTTGGCAAATACTACTTGAGAGGGCCAACTGAGGAAGAGACTGCAAGGATCATGGCACAAAATGATGCCAGAGGATTCTATGAAATGCTTGGAAGCATCGATTGCATGCACTAGTCATAGAAGAACTGTCCGTTTGCTTGGTAAGGTATATACAAAGGGCGTCATGGATATTGCAGTGTGGTGCTTGAAGCTGTGGCAGATTATGACCTGTGGATTTGGTATTCTTTCTTTGGCATGGCGGGATAACACAATGACATCAACGTGTTGCAGCAGTCTCCGGTGTTCAGCAGACTAGTGGAAGGGCAGGCTCCACCATGTAACTATGAGATCAATGACCACCAATATACCAAAGGCTATTATCTAGCCGATGGTATATATCCAAAATGGGCAACTTTTGTCAAAATAATCTCGAATCCATCAGGTCTGAAGAATTCCCACTTTGCTACGCGACACGAGGCTTGCAGGAAGGATGTCGAGCAGGCATTTGGTGTGATTCAAGCTTAATTTGCAATTGTCCGGTACCCTGCTCTAAGCTGGTCTCACGACCAAATGTGGGAGGTGATGCAGGCTTGTGTGATCATGCACAACATGATCATCGAGGATGACCGCAAGAATCATGCCAGGACACATGTTGGTCCCTATGAGTGTTAGGATCCTCTTGCGGAGGTTGATCATGAGCTGCAGATTTTACTGATTTCCTCGCCATGCACGCAGAGATCCGTGACATCAATGTTAATGATCAACTTGAAGCTGATCTCGTTGAGCATTCGTGGAGGATCAAAGGATTATCAATAAATGCCACGACACCTTGATCTAGCCCTATTTATTATATATTTGTTTAGTTGTTTTATTGTTTGTTGTATTTTGATTTAAAAACAATCTCCGCAAACATATTTATTTGTATGTTATATTTGATAATGGCCGTGTTTTCAAAAACCCTTAAAAAAATTCAAAACTTGCGATAGTATATGTGAATATACTTATGCTATTCACCTAGCTTATAATTTAAATCTTACATAGTGGCGTTGCAATGTAAATTTGTGGAAGGCTAAACGAACTGGCTATCTCGAGGTACGGACAAAGGAAATGCATACCCGTCAAGCTAGACTAATTAGCAATTGCTGACCTAAGCAATGATGTCATTGCATGAAATAAACCATCACGACTCTAAGTCGGGCTGCCTTTTTTTAAAAAAAAAACCGAAGGTACTATGCGTACGATGAATGGGAGACGACTTTCGTACGACACTCGATTCAACGATGGTGCTCCATGCACCAGGCTGGTTCTCGGCATTTGTTGTACTCCCTCTATTTTTAAAAAAATTCTCAACTTTATCTGATTATTATTATGAAGGTATTAAAAAAGGACGTACCCAGTGCTAAGAGCTCCCGCACTGTGCGGGGTCTGGGATATGGAGGTATACTAATATATTTTAGTTATAGATAAATCTGTATTTAAAAAAATTAAGATTTTTGTTTGAAACAGACGAGGTACGAAAATATGACTGATATTGTCATAGGTGTACCGTACCATCCTTTTTTTTAAAACATGGAACCGGGATCTAGTATTGTTTTCCATGTTTGGCGGTAACATTTGTCTAGATGAGCTACCTGTAATTTCTTATCTTGGCCGATATAATCTGGATCCATCGTATAATTTGTGAAGCAGATTATGTAGTCTATGTGGACGAGTGTGGTGTCTCGCTTACAAATAGATGCCAATAAGTTCATTGTGGTTGTATAATGTCATATATGTTTTGTGTTAGGATACCTTGTGTTGCTAGTAATTTTATTCCCACCTTTCTGGCAAGTGGGCCGGAATGCTTGGAGCGACACAAGTGTATGTGGAGCTGGACCTGAGACGGTAACAATTGATATCAGTGCTAACACCGCCATGCTTGTCCAGGGGGTATACCTATCCATGCGTCAGGCCGGGCCGAGGAAAGCCCGAATGTGAAAAACTAGGCCCGAGCCTGGCCCGGCCAAAAGCCTTGTTGGGCCAAGTTTCTTCGTTAAACGCTATTTCCTACTACATAATCGGGCCAACATCTTTAGGCTCGGGCCTGAAAATTTTGTGTTAGGTCAGCCTGTGTATGGCTAAATATGTTGGGAGCTTCCTAGGGGATGAGCTCTTAGGATTCCTATGTTCCTAGTGAATTTAGTCCCACCTCATTAGCAGGAGGGGGCTACCAGGTAATAAGGAAGAGTAGCCATTCTCCCATCATACCAATCTTTCGGGAGCTCTCTACTTGTGAGCTAGGCTAGATGCGCCAAACGACTGAAACCCGACACGAGTGTGTGAAGCTAGGCCTGAGGCTTGAGAGACTACATGTTTTGGCAATATGACTTTATGGTTGATATTTAACCGGGACATTCGGTGCATGTTTTCATTGCTTTTGTGGGTTTTACTTTTTGGTTTTAACACGAGGTTTCACACGCAGTTTCACGGGAATTCATACCGGCTCAACTGCTCAAGTCATAAATTGGTGGTTTATGTAATTTCTCATTGTTCAGCCTATTAGAAAACTAGTCTGAATTCCAACAACTCGCACTTAAACCTTATGAATTCGGCCTTTCCCGTTAAACCTACGGAAGATGGGAAGAGACAAAGCTTATGATCTAGAGTGAGCATTGTTGTAGATCAAAGATCCACATGTGTTTTCACCGGAATTATGTTCCAATGTGATGAATACTTTTTCCCTTGAACATATGGCGCATACGTATATTCTGCGCAAACTGCTCCGCTCATCCTCTGCTGGGGCCAATGGGTCCACGAACACCGGGCACCTACCATATCCACCCTGCCGAGCCAGGCCATCGATAGACCCATTCCACGCGTGGCCACGGCCGAATTCTCGCCGCAATTTACAGGTACGGTTTCTTCTTCTTTGGCAGAATTTTACATGTAGTACTGGGATGAGTTTCATCTCGCTGCAATTGCAGAAAAGTACTGCTCCTACTTCCATTAACCACACCAACCACTGTTCCAACACAACTCACAGCCAACCAGACGCCGTATAAAGACTGAAGAGTTAAAGCTAACAACAGTTGTTAAGCAACTGGTAATCCCTTGCTCAACGCCGGGTGGGCCCGGCGTGTCAGCGCCTGCTTTATTAGACAGACCGCACGGCGTGCCGCATTATTTGTCACGCCAAAGCAGCGCACCATGGATGATGCCACGGGAGAACGTGACATGTAAACAATTCTGCCTGACAATGACAGGTGGGTCCCACGCCTTAATCATTTCCCATTGATTAGGCCCCCGGGAAACCTCATAAATTACCCAAACGGGCTGCTTCCATTTGCCAAAGATCTTCAGATAAAGAAAGTGGGAGAAAAAATGGGGGAGAAAAAGACGAAAAGATTGGGGCCGAACCAGAAGCAGAACCAAAACCTAGACGAACCACACAGCGAGGTAGTAGTAGATAGACAAAGGGAGGAGGTAAGAGGCGGGCGGGACGAGGCCAAAACAGACCAACCAAACCCTAGCTCACCTCGCCGTCCATGGAGGCGCCGCTATGACCCTCCGCCGTGGCCGCCGTCTGGACGTGGGACCGATTGGCCCGGGAGGAGGGGGATGGCGGCCAGATCGGGCGATCCGCCGGAGCCATCGCCGCCGCCGCCGCCGGCGGCGGCGGCTGCTGCCGCCGGCGGCGAGATCTGGGGCACGCTCGAGGAGCTGCTGCTGGCGTGCGCCGTGCGCCGCCACGGCACGGCGAGCTGGGAGTCGGTGGCGACGGCGGTGCAGTCGCGGACCAGGCCCTCCGCCGCCGCGCGCCTCTCGCCCAACAGCTGCCGCCTCCGCTACCGCCTCATCCACCGCCGGTTCGCCGCCGGCGCCGACGACGACGAACACGCGGAACCAGACGCCGACGACGCGTGGGTGGAGGAGCTCCGGAAGCTGCGGGTCGCGGAGCTCCGCCGCGAGGTCGAGCGATACGATCTCTCGATCGGGTAAAAAAACCAACAACCGCAGCCCCGAAAAATTAAAACGGAGAAGAAACTTCAAAACGCCTTCAGCCTCATCCTGTTCGTTCGGTGCGGCCTCTCGCGGGCCGTCCGATGCGGATCGGTCGGCCGATATTATTATTTCTTCGAAAAGGAATGCTTATTTATTTTTCGTTGGCACGGCCAGGTCGTTGAAATCAAAGGTGAAACGGCTCAAGGAGGAGCGGGAGCGGGGCCTCGCCGGCGAGGCCGCGCCGGCGTCTAAGAAGGAGGCACGCGAGGCGGCGAACGGGTGCACGGAGGAGGCCGGCGGGGAGAACGGGGCCTCCGGCGAGGCGTCCGGCCGGTCATGCAAGGAGTCGACCTCGTCAGATCTGAAGCCGCCGCCGGGGCACGACTCCGGCGGCGCCCCCGCCGACGACGGCAAGCCGGAGGTGAAAGAAGAACCCGACGCCGGCGAGGTCGCCGTGAAGAAGGAATCGTCGGGCGAGTCGGTGGCCGGGTCCAAGGAAGCCGACGCGGAGAAGGAGAGCAGCGACGTGCAGAGCGCGGCCAGCCCTTCGCGGCGGCGTCGTCGCCGTCGGCTGCGGAAGGTCGGCGGCGGCGAGCTGGCTTCCGCGTCGGCGCCCGTGGCCCTCCCGGCGGCGGAGGCCGAGCCGCTCCTCGCCTTCCTCGAGTCGGTCAGGACCAGCAAATCGGGCGCCGTGTTCGAGCGGCGGCTCGAGAGCCAGGTAATTTCCCAATTTTCCTCCCGTGTCCCTTTCATTTTCGGAAAGAAATCTCTCATTTTTCATTTCCCACCCTCTCACCTTTTCTTACCGTCGGTAAAAAACCGTAAATGCTACTGTATAATTTTCCATCTTGTTCACCGAGATTTATACGTTGATCAAGTCAAGTAAATACGCAAACACTTCCATGTGAGATCCGTGGATCGCCCGTACGTAATCACGAGACAATTAATTTGATTAGGTAGCACGTAACAAATACTCCTCCAAACTTGCCACGGTTGCTTGGCTTCTAAACTCGGAACACTCCTCGTCTCGGCGAGGCAGGGAAGAAGTTTCTTGGAGTCTTGCTGTTCGCAGTTTCGCACGGCCTCGTCTCGTTGGGTACGTACCGGCACGAACGCGATCGATCTGGACCGTCCATTGCGTGGTGAGCTGGAGATAAGTGATGGGTCAAGGTGGGGAGGCGGTGCGCGTGGTGGGCCCTGACACGAACAACGATGCCCTCTTTTGTTGTCGATCACGTGTGGGTCCAGATTGTCGGCCACTTGGTAGTAGCTGCCGTCTGCCCCTGCCACACAGACTACGCAATCTAGCTTTCTCCTCCAAATGGGTGGGTTGCTAATTTTTTCGCAAAGAAAAAAAGAAGCAAACAAATCGTGGTCTCACATGCGCACTGTGCTGATTTTTCTATTTCAAGTTGATTTTTATTTTTAACTTTTTTTTGGTGGCTTTCTTTCTACTCACCGACCGACCGTAACCAATTTTCAGGAGAGCGGCGAGTACAGGGGAACCATCAGGCGCCACGTGGACCTGGAGATGATCAGATCCAGGCTGGAATCTGGTGGGGCCGCCGGTGGGCCAGGCAGCACCACGTGCTACGCATCGGCCACAGAATTCTACCGCGACCTGCTGCTGCTCTGTGCCAACGCGCTCGTCTTCTTCCCGCGCGGCTCTCCGGAGCACGCCGCCGCGGCGAGGACCCGTGCGCTCGTCTCCAAACGCATCTCGGCGGATCTCCACAAGGACGGCCCCGGGACGTCGGGGAAAGACGCTGCCGCAGGTGCCGTCTCGAAGAAGCCCAAGGCTGACGCGGAGGTCGCCGGTTCGCTACTCGAGAAGGCCGCGCCGATCATCGTCTGTCGGAAGCGGAGCTCCATTGCCAAGGCTGCGGCGGCGGCTGCTGGCAAGGACGAGAAAGTGGAGAAGGGGGACACGGACGATGGCGAGGAGGAGGAAGACGAGGGCAGGAAGAAGGGAGGTGCCAAGGACAAAGCCAAGGGGGTGAGGACCAACAAGGGCCGGGGCCCTGCCAAGAGCTCTGCTCCGAATCAGAAGACAGGGAAGGTTTCCGAGAGTGCCGTGGCTGCTGAAGGGACGAAGAAGTCTGACAAGAAGGGTGGCAAGCCGGCGGCAGCCGGTGGCGTCATCAAGAAACGGAATGCGGTGGACTTCCTAAAGCGGATGAAACAGAGCACGGTGCCCTCAACGGAGAGGGTGTCGCTGCTGGAGACGCTGAAGCTCTCTGCAGCGACGGAGCAGAAAAACACCGGCAAGGGCGATGGCCGGAAGGACCCTGGCAGCTCCTCTGGCTCCAAGAAGTCTGCTGCTGCCACAGAGTCAGGGTCGGGCGGGAGGAGAAGCGTCGGCCGGCCACCGAAACGGGCCGCCGCGCCTCCGACACCACCGCCCTCCAAGAGGGCCAAGGAGGACCGGCCGACCAGGAAGCGTGGTGGGAAGAAGTGATCGGGTGGGAGGCGTCAGGAAATGTGTACATTTTGTAGGGCGGTAGGAACTTCTGGAGCTTTTGATTCCAGTGTTGTAGGAGGAGGGGGAAACGATGATGGATGGGTTTTGTTTTCTTGGCTGGGGGCCGAACGGAACTGCCTCGCGCGCGTCTCTCGTCTTGTGGTACTTGGGAGAGGGCAGCGACGGCGTTCCCCTGAAAAACTGTTGTCCTGTATGTTTTTGGACTAGACTTTTGGAGCTTTTTATACTAGGAAGCAGAAACGATCAAAGGATTGAAATAGCAGTCACTTGTATTCATGTCATGTGCACAACCTTCTCCAAATGATGCAACCAAATGGAATAGTAAAAAAACTTGTATTTTTGTTGACCTGTACTCACATACGGATGCAGCAAATATTTTAGCTTTAGCTTATCTCATTTCAATATTCTTGCAAATTAAGTGATAATTTTGAGCCCACAACTGTATTCAGAAAATAGAAAAGGAACTTCTCCATTTGTTAGCTCATTTCATTTCAATATTCTTGCAAAATTAAATGATATCGAGCCTATGTACAACTGTATCCAAAAAATAAAAATAAAACTTTTGCTACAAATGCAGCAAATATTAAGCTAAGCTCATTCCATCCCTCCAAATGCCCAATTATCTATAGAATCAATGGGCCATTCTGGAAGAGGAGCACCAGGCATTAGAATACGAGCTTTCTTCTCGATTAATCCCAGAGCTTACTCACAAGAATTCTAAACATGTTTACTCCACACCTTTTTTATACTTTTTTTAAAGATTAACTAATCTAAATTTAAAGAAAAACAAAAAGTAATTCCATTGAATTCTATTAGTATTGATCAATAGAATTGCATTCTAGAACATATCATTGTTTCAAAAGGCCAATATACATACACTATTGGACATGCAACTTTTGCTAAAACAAGAATTTGAGTAGTAAGCGGCATCCACTCTGAGTTATGAGTAAGTGGATCCATTTTGTTTTTCTTTCTTCTTCAATTTTTGGTATTTAGGAATTTATAGAATGCTCTTATTTTTCTTTTTCTCCATCTGATATGTTGGCATAAAAGGATCTTATTTTTTCACCAATTGTTCTCGCGTCATTTTCTGTACAAGATGTTAGATCACCGTGGGAAACTTCCAAAATAAGTAACGGTTACCAGTTATTATTCAAACAAAACCTTTGATGATTTATCCTTGGCTTTCTTGAGGAAGTCGTGTCACTAAAAAGGTAGACGAACCGGAATCACGATCTGAGGGGATTCATACTACTTTCTATTCCTACATCAGATCGATTGGCGCATATTTCCTTATTCATCGTTGCTGACTCTTACATCTTCATAAAGAGAATTTAGATGTCTGAACCCAGCGGTGAAATGATGACTAGCGCTCAAGAACAAGGCGTTGCTTGTTGCTTTATAATCACTTTATAGAAGTGGAACCTACAAGCCTAGAAACCTCACACACCTGCACACGCGTTTTTTCACCATTGGTTCTCGTGCCATTTTCTTTAGATCACCGTGGGGAACTTTTAAATAAGTAATGGTTACTAGTCAATTATTCAAACAAACCCTTTGATGACTTATCTTCTGCCTTTCTTAAGGAAGCATGTCACCCGAACCGGAATCACGTCTGAGGGGATTCACACTAGTTCTATAGCTGGTAGATTGGCGCGGATTTCCGATCAATTCCATATTCATTATTGCCAACCCTTACATCATCATAAAGAGAATTGAGATGTCTGAACCCAACGACGAAATGAATGGCTAGCGCTCAACAAGTAAGGGAGGCGTTGCTTGTTGCTTTATTATCACTATAGAGAAGTGGAACCTTTGAGCTTAGAAATGTCAAACACAACTGCACACTCATTTTATTCCAATACTCTTGCAAAATTAAGTGACATTGAGCCTACAACCGCATCCAATAAATGCGGATTTTTTTTTCCATTTTTTTTAGCTTAGCTCATATCATTTCAGCATTCTTGCAAAATTAATTGACAACTGAGTCTACAATTGTATTCCAAAAAACGAAAACAAAATCATGATAAAAATTTGGTCAGCGTGGATCTTTTTTTTCTTCCATTTTTCTTTTAGCTTAGCTCATATCATTTCTGTATTCTTGCAAAATTAAGTGACAACTGAGTCTACAATTGTATTCCAGAAAAAAGAAAGCAAAATCATGATAAAAATGCGGTGAGCGTGGATCGAACACGCGATCTTCAGATCTTCAGTCTGACGCTCTCCCAACTGAGCTATCCCCGCAACTGTTCAAATATTCTAAGCAAATTTAATGACAGGTAATCTTCGTACGATTTTTTCGTCCTGCGGCCGCCGTAAGGGAACCACGTTTGTGCCATGTTTGGTCAAGGACATCACCTGGGACATGTTCGGTTGATGCAAATTTTTTTACCGTATCTAAGAGCCAAGATATGGTGGAAGTTATGGATTGGTTTCAGAAGACGCGACTATTTATTTTCTTTCAAAACTCCCATAAAACCAACATGGCGAGAGAAAGCATCACTTTCCTCGAGTGCCCTATTTTGTGAATCATGTCAGCCCACCAATCCTTAATTGTGTGCATATCTTCCCAATTTGTAGGATCGACATCGTATTGGCCAAGCCAAAGCTTCAAGTTGGACCACACACTAGTGGTGAAGCGACATTTGAAAAGTAGGTCGATTCTTGGTGTTGGTTACAAAACTTGCATAAGCCTCAATTATATCTTCCGCTTTGTTCAAGTCTATTTGCCGCCCAAACTCGATTTTGAGAGATCAACCATGCATGCAAAGATATTGCATTTGGGAGGTGCATATGGTTTCCAAACCAAAGAAGGCATAAGAGAGTTTGAGAGTCCCAAAAATTATATCTTGTAGGCCGACTTGGCGGAGTAGGAACCATCATTGCTGAACTTCTAAAGTTTCTTCCCCACAGGGACCACCTCCAAATGAGCATTGGTGAGTTTTTACCAAAGCTTGTAGAACTGTCCAATGTGATCCATGCATGCATGGACCACCGTCAGTATTGATTTAGGAGACCCCCAAATCATTTTCCAAGTCTTTGTGAACCATGCATTTTCTTTTTCGAATGACCAAAAATTAGTGGGGTAATCCTTTGGCCGCATACCATCAAGCCAAGTAGCCACCCAAAAAATGCCTTCTTTCCATTTCCAATGGCTACTTTAGTCGCAACTGCGAAGAGATCACGATCATGAGGTGTCCAGGGGTTCCCAAAGTCGGCCCATGCCTTAGGGATGTACATCAGTGGCGGACATTGGAAAAAATTGTGGGTGTACACACCTCAAAAAAATCTCAGTAACCCATGTTGTTGTGGATATACTTCATAGGTATACCATCGACATGGTCCGGTTCCGGCAAGCCAGGGTGGCCCACAGATGGCGGTGATGGCATATGGCCCACCGAACGGACTAGTTACTGTTGATCAAGATGGAAGATGTCCATCCCAGGAACAAGGAGCCGAATCCCAACCGACCTACGAAGGTAGCCGGAACCGAACCGACCTACTTAGGTAGCCGGATCCATGAATGCCCATGAAGGTAGCCGGATCCTTGGAGGTCTATGCTAGGAGTCAGATCCATGAAGACCAACGAAGGAAGCTGGATTCGTGACGACAAGTTAGGAATAAGTGGATCCTTGACGTACACGACAATATAATATTCTGTAGTTAGACAACTTCTATTCCAGCTAGACTCTCTGTAGAAACCCTAGAGGCAGATCTCGAACTAGCAACGAGACAACTGTAACTCATTGTAACAACACGAAAGCGCCGAGATAATTCTAGACAAGTAGGCATTAGGCCCTGCCTTCGAGCAGGATATTCCGAAGTTGGGTAAACCGCGTACCACCATCCCAATGGCTCTCCGCCCTATGGCCTCTACTTCTCCCCCCCCCCCCCTTCGTGAGGATCCCTCCTCCGGGGTACCGTCGATTAGGCAACGACACATGTGTTATAAAAATTTACCAAATGATTACTATAGATAGCCAATTGATTCACAACATTGTACATTAATACATTTTTTTTTCAAATGTGGATTGTTCCAATACGATGAAATATACCATAAGTAGAGATTTACATCACTAGGAGACATGTGATTTCGACGAGGAGTGGAAGCCATACTGGTCCATGGGGTTCAAACCAAACATTTCCATAGATTTCTGATTGGTAGGTCTTGAGTCAAATAAGCTCAACAAAAGTTGAATTGAGAATTTGGGAGTAACTGGAGTGTAGATTTAGCTACATTATTCTATATTTATTGTGAAATTCGCTAAGAAACATTTTTTTCAAGATATGACCCTTTTTTATTATTCATGGAACAATTCTTTTGAAGCGTAAGTATTTTCTAAACATCCACGAACTATCTGACTCCGTGAAAAAAATCAAGACATTTACCTTTTTAACATCCGTGAAATATGCATATTTTTTTGGGTCATGGACCATTTTTTCACAAGACATGAACCTTTTATATTTGCAATATGAATTTTTTTAGCATCAATGAACCCTCGTTTAATAAACGTGTGAGAGAGACGGGCCCTAGTGATTCAAAGTTTGGAAGGAATGCGTGGTGAATTTTTTCGATTGGCAGGATGGAGCCAAAATCACAAAACCGTGGCTCAGGAACCAAAAGGGATTTTTTGCCGCTTTATTTCCAGATTAAAGTGAACGGGCGAATTCAATCGAATGCTCTCCGGAGACGAGACTCTACTTGGAGTGCGGTGCTTTCCTGGCGTGGCACCAACCCAACTCTACTTTCCCAAAAAGAGATGGCGCCGTCGCGGCGGGAGACGACGGTGGAAGCGCCGTGGAGCAGGCTGGAGGGGCAGGTGGTGCTGGTGACGGGCGCATCCTCCGGCATCGGCCGCGAATTCTGCCTCGACCTGGCGGGCGCCGGCTGCCGGGTCGTCGCCGCCGCGCGCCGCGCCGACCGCCTCCTCTCGCTCTGTGATGAGATCAACGCGTCTGCCTCGGCGGCCGGCGCAGGACCCCGGGCGGTGCCTGTTGAGCTCGATGTCGCCGCCGGAGGGTCCGCTGTCGACGCGGCAGTGCAGAGGGCCTGGGACGCCTTCGGCCGCATCGACGTCCTGGTCAACAACGCTGGCCTCCGAGGTAACCAATTTGCTCTACGGGGTTCACACCCCGTGCGAACCTTTGTCTACTGATTTATGGAACTGTCATATCTGAAATAATTTAAGGGTCTGATTTTATCTCCAAATGCTGTCAAATTAAGCTCATATATGAAATAATTTCGAGCCAATACCAAAACTACGAACATGCTCTTAGTAAAACTGTTAATGCTTACTAGGTTTTTGTTACTGAACCTAGCACTTATTGCCCTCAATGGAGGTAAGAATGTTGTCCTTGCATACTTCAGGAGGTGTTCACTCGCCACTGGATTGGCCTGAGGATGAGTGGGATAAACTCATCAAGACGAACCTTACAGGATTATGGCTGGTCGCCAAGCATGTATGTAGACGCATGCGGGATGCCAAGATAAAGGGTTCAGTAATTAACATTTCCTCTGTTTCGGGTTTGAACCGTGGCAATCTGCCTGGCTCCATTGGATACGCATCGTCCAAGTCGGCTGTGCATTCCGTCACAAAGGTAATATCCTTACTACCCGTCAAAGGCGTGTCGAATTATTGTGCTTGTAACAAGCTATATTTGATATGCTGGTGCAGCTCATGGCTTTGGAACTGGGAGCGCATGGAATTCGAGTGAACTCCATTGCGCCTGGAATCTTCCAGTCAGAGATAACTGCTCCTCTGTTGCAAAAGAGATGGTTGAAAACAGTCGTTTCAAAGATCGTGCCACTTAAGGTCAATGGCACTACTGATCCAGCATTGACATCGCTGGTTCGTTATCTCATCCATCAAACGTCGTCATATGTAACTGGCAACATCTTCGTTGTAGATTCAGGTGCTTCCTTACCTGGTGTTCCAATATTCTCTTCTCTGTAATCAGTTACTGGAGCTAAGGTGGGTATGTGCAATAAGCAATACAAACTAGTGCCTTGACCTGTCTGTACTGTTAAGCATGTACTCACATAACATGTTATACTCTGAAGACCGCTTCTCTTTTGTTCTGTCATGTCAAGCATAGTATACTTAATAATTATTTCTAAATATAATAAAATCTACATGGACAGTGTCACCACATTGTTGGCTGTAATGCATCTTCCTTGGAAGGTCACTTTTCTAATAGTTCTAAATGCTTGTGCTATATATATATGTACAGAATCATGATAGTATATGAGGGTTGTAACGTCAGATATATATTATTTGCCCAGCTGGTTATCCAAGAAAATTATCCAGGTAAACATTCTGATCACAATACTACATACTAAAGAAGAAAACGCAAATGGCCCAGGAATACAGTGCAGTTATTGCAGTAATGCTTTGCATGCTAGGTTTAATATGGATTGGATTACACAAACCAAATTCACGATAAATGGAGAAAAGAATCGGTTCCTGGCAGTTCTAGCAATCACATTTATAATAAAAAATACCATCGTGGAACAAAATTTCACTAGAACATGTGAAACAAATAACAAGCTCACAAAACTTTGTTACAGTTTAAATCACCAGGATAGCTTGAAAGAAAATATCAAATAATAAGTTCACTAATGTTACATACTGAAACATCCAGATTCCGTGCATATCATTCAAATAAAATGTGGCAATTCGGCCTGCAAGATGCCATCATCCTCAAATCTCATAATGCATTCCAACCTGTAAGGTTTTGCCAGGAGCTATCTTTAGGCTGGACATGTTGGACCTGAAGTTCTTTTGCAGGAACCTGTAAAGGTTATTGATAACGAAGCGCTTGAAACGGTTTCGTCCGGTTCCCATCTTTAGAATAGTCCTACCAAACACAAAGGTTGTTCCATTTGTGAAAGCCGAATCCAGCAGTAAGGTCTCATCATTATTCTCAGCAATTTCCTTCAGAGAGGCAACAACTAATACAACAAAATCGTCATCATCGATGTTGTGCTTGTCCATGTAGCCATATTGGAGTATGCACCTGTAAACACCGACATGATCCAGTTTGTCTACGAGGAAGCGCTCTTCAGGAAGGACGAATGTCACTGGAAGAATCCTCACGGTGACAAACACCGTAACTTCACGGATGGAGCCCGTATGCCGGACATAGTGGCGCACAATTGGTGGAATGCCATTCATTAAGTCAGTGCAAAAGATGCATATCCCAGGTACCTTGCTGCTCATCATTACTATTTGGAGGAATTCCTGCCTATCCACCAAGTTGGCGGCTTCATATTCATTTTTCTTGCGTCTCCCATAAGTCCATGAAGTTGTTATTGAAAGGAAAAATGCTGTAATTACAAATGGAACCCATCCGCCTTGTAAGACCTTGTATAGAAGTGAGGTCATGTAAATGCCTTCGATGGAAATGAAGACACCACAACACAGAGCAACTAGTAGAATATGCCACTGCCAGACTATAACCATGTTAACTGACATCAGGGCTGTTGTAAAAAGCATAACAAATATCACCACAGTTCCTGCAAACAAAAGGAAAGAACTTCCAATCAGATGGCAACTAACGCATTTAGTACCAATTGCATCCATCCAAATAGTGTTTGCTTTCTTGTTTCTAGCAGAATACTATGGTATGCTACTCCATTCTTAAGAGCCCAAGTACCAAACAAACTATTAGGTATTTTGCGTGTTAAGATTTTATGTTCACAAAACATGGAAACTAGAAATAACATGACCAGATGCTAGGGTGCTCACCAAAGGCTTGCCCAATCTGTGGCCCCCCTTCAAAGCCAATAGTAATCAAGATGCACACGATCATCAAGAAGTAGTTGACCTCTGGAGAGTATACTTGACCTTCATATTTTTCTGAGGTATGCTTCATGGTAACCCTCGGAAAACAGCCTAGTGCAATTGATTGCCGAATGATGGAGAAACTGGCTGATATTAATGACTGGCTGGCAACAATAGCAGCTAAAGTAGCTATGATAAACATGGGCCAGAATAAAGGTTCTGGAGTGCTACTGTAAAACGTTGTGCTCAGCATAGAAGGGTTCTTGATCAAAAATGCTGCCTGGCCAGCATATGCAAGGATCATTGATGGATAAACTATTGCTGAATATGCCAGCTGCAGGGGGGAGGAAGGAACATAGTTAGTACTTGTACTTTTCTTACCATATCAATAGCCAATTATCATTTACCTGAATCGATGATTTATTGAAATGACCCAAATCAGCAAACATAGCTTCAGCACCTGATTATGATCACCGATATAATAGTCATTTAAGGAGGTTAAGCAACAGAAAACTAAATAACTAGATATATATCCTTTGAGTGTGAAGTAACATGAGAAGTCGAATTTTGTTGCATGATTTTATTCAAACTGAAAAAGGTTCTAGTTGAAGTAAATTTCTAACCTGTTATGCATAGAACCACTGCTCCAAGTTCCTCCCAGGCTGCCTTTTTGTTTCTCGAGAAGAAGGTTATTATGTATATTGGATTCCAGGCTTTCAGAACGGATGGATAATACTTGATGATATTGTACAGTCCAATGAATGCAACAAATACAAACCATAAGAGCATAATAGGAGAGAAGGCGAAGCTGACTTTGCTCGTCCCAAATCTCTCACAAACAAACAGAATGATCAAGATGATCACGCTTAGAATGACAACATGCTCTGGTGCAAGCAAACAAATCGTTATTGTTTTTCCTTGCCATACAAAGTAGAACTGTGTTGGCTAAAATAGCAAGAAAAAGAGAGTCTATAATACAGTAAAAAAGAAATCAAATAACCAGCTGTTACCTTGTGTTATGCGATCAGATCTTGTTTGGATACCTTGAACAGCTGACAGAACTGATTTTTTCATATACAAATATAAACATCAGGACAATCAAACGAGGACTAAAATTACATTACTGTACATTACTGAGCACTCTTGAAGTGGCAATAAGAACGGAAATGTTGGATGCATATACTATGTACCTGAGATGGCTGGAGTGAGAGCACCATCACCCATCACCATGGAAGTCGCACACAGGACCATATAGGTGATGATTGCCTGTGCTAGTGTGCTTTTTTCCAAGAAGTCCCGCATCTTAGATGGTAGTTTACTCTTCTTACTGTGGAACTTCAGATTAATGTCAGATACCAACCGTGTGACTGGCATTGGCATGCTTCCCTTGAAATTCACATGCTGCCGCAAAAGCGAGTACAGGGCAAAGGTGCCACCTTCAGGAAATAAGCGCGAGTGTAAGTATGCCGAAATCCAAATGCGACCTATATATATTTTTGCCAAGCAGAAGGATATGGAATTTTGAAAAGCGTTTTATACTTTCATAGAGTAATTGAGCTTGTGATATACCGTTGATAAAATAATTGTATGGTGGCAGTCTGGCAGAAGTATTTTCTCTTACATTTTTTTGTGTGTGCTACTTTCACAGGTCGTGTGTTCAGGCTTGTATGGGGATTTCTTCTAGCCTAGCATCTATGTTACATTTGAAGTTATTTTCGTACGGTTTTTCCGGCAATCAGCTGTGGTTACTGAGTATCAGTTGAGTTCAACATCACAAGGAGGAGTAACACAAAATAATACTACCTCTGTCCATGAGAGGATGTCGCAAGTTTGTCTAAATTGAGATGTATCTATACACTCTTTAGTGTATAGATACATCCGAATTTAGACAAATCCCTGACACTATTTTATGGATGGAGGGAGTGTAACATTTCACAGTGCAGTTCAAGTTCGTTCTGAACTGTCTAGCTACATTCCTGATTTACCATCTATTTCAGCTAGGGTTGGTATAACAGGGGAATAGAACACCGGGTTCCCATGAAAAAACATAATTTTACCTTAAATATACTGCTTTCATTTTTCATTTTGTCTTGTTACTTTTAGGTCCACAAAGATCATTTTCTAGTTTGAAATGGGTCACATGGCACCCAACTTTTTTTTTCGAGAGTAAACATGGCACCCAATATTCAACAGCATATCTCGAGCGTTGCTGCTGACATAGGCCAAAAAACCGGTTCTGATTTTTCCAATCTACTACTATCAGAATTCAGCCAAAACACTCATATCCGGTGTTCTCGCCCACGCAGTTTCCATCGATGATTAGGAGATTAACATGTGCTGAAGATCGAGGTAGTAGTAAGTTACCTTCTCCGTGATCGTCGGCCCGGAGGACGATGAACGTGTACTTGATGAGGCCGATCAGGGTGAGCGTCCAGAGGATGAGGCTGAGGAGGCCGAGGAAGTCGTGCTCCCCCGGGTTCGGCAGCTTGACGGACGAGTACACGTAAAGCGGCGACGTGCCGAGGTCGCCGTACACGATGCCCAGCGACTGGTAGCTCAGCACCCCTATCTGCAGCCACGTGAAGTCCTGTGCCATCGCCGGCCACGCGCGGCGTAGATCGGTCGATCGGTCGCATCAATAGATCAGAAATGTCAACGAGTTTGCGAGATTTTAGATCAGGGACTGCTCGTATGCGTACCAGGGGCTTGCGGTGCTCCATCTTGTAGGAGTGGCTGAAGGTGCGGCGCGCGCGGCAGACGTCCCCGTCGCCGGCGTCATCGTCTTCGTTCGTGGAGCTCCTCTCGTCGATGGCCGCGACGGCGGCGGCGCTCATCTGGACCACGACGTCGTCGGCCGGCGGCTGGTGCTCCATTGCGCGACCTGGATATCCGATCAATCTCAGCTGAAAGGAGAATTCGTTCTCACTTCTCAGGGTTTAATAGAGGCTGGGGCTACTCACTCGGGGTTTTAGGAGCTGGTAGTTAGTTTGTTAGTTTGTTAGCATGCAAATAGCCCAACCGCGTGCCTACAATCTTCCTCTCCTTGTTGACCAGCGCCCAATATGCCGAGTGAGACGCCGGTGTGGCCGTGTGGGGCAAAGGATTTCGGTGCAAAATTGAGCCGAGTAGCACTATTGTAAGCAATCCCCTTGCTAGTGGTTGAGTCATGGTCAAAAATATTGCCAAAAAAGTGAAATGTGGGCGGTTCAGTGTTTTCTTCGTGATGATGATGTGTCGGCTACATCCTAAAGTCAGAATAAGGTCATCCCCACCCTATACTCGCTCCGGTGGTGCATCTCGTGTGCCTAGCGGATTTCCTAGGATTTAGTAGATTTTCGTATTTGTTGGTGTGGTTTCAGGTCGGTCTCTTCCGATCTACGATTGCCATCATCGGCGATGATTGTTGCTCTGGTGCTGGTCCTCTAGGGCCTTATCATGACGACTTATCGCCCGGCTACTACAACAAACTTTACTACGACAAGTTTTCCCCGACTCCGGTGATATGGCAACCAGTAGAAGCCTAATGATTGACTTTATTCTTTCATGACCTACGTGTCAATGCACCATGTAATAGATTTATCTCATTATTATGAGTTAGTAGTTGTAATAGTTTCTATGGATAGTGGACAATCATGAAGCGGCGCCATGACTGGTAATGATGGAGATCATGCCCGTACTTTGAAGATGAAGATCAAAAGCACAAGAAGAAAAGACCATATCATATCACATTATAAATGCATGTGATTTTTATCCTTTATGCATCTTATTTTGCTTAGATCTCGACGGTAGCATTGTAAATTATAAGATGATCCCTCTCACTATATATCAAGATAATAATGTGTTCTCTCTTAAGTATGCACCATTGCAAAAGCTCATCATTTCGAAGCAGCTCGTGATGATAAGGTGTGATTGATTCTATGTTCACATACAACGAGTGTAATCTAGATTTACACATGCAAAATACTAGGTTTAACTTGACGAGCCCAGCATGTACATACATGGTCTTGGAATACGAAAATTGAATAAATCTTGAGTTATATGAATGATATGATGACTACTTCAATGTTTGCATTTGAAACACATATTCTCTCGTGAAAATCGGGCTTGGTGTAGTGGATTTTGTTCGTGTAATCACTAAGATAATGTTAGGGATGCTATTTTGAGTGGAAGTTCACCTAGTAATTTAGAATTAAAATTTAAACTCAATTTATTATTAGTTTAGTCTAAATGTGTTTGCAAATATGTTGTAGATCATGACCCCACCTGCAATCAACTTTAATGTGTTTCTAGAGAAAGAAAAGCTGAAAAACACTAGAAGCAACTTTACAGATGGGTGCCGTAATATGAGGATTGTCCTAAGTGCCGCTCAAAATTAAGACCTATGTGACGTGGGCATACCCCTATTGGGTACACACTATTACCATACCACATGTAGTCCAACACTTAAACTAGAGGCCCACATGAGGATTACGAAGCCCAAGAAGCATTGGCAGTTACTAAGGAGCCGAAGCCTAGGAACCTGGTGTGCGGGGCAGACCTAGACATGATACCTGAGACATGGCGTCTCATATAAGGGACATGATGGGTTGCTAGGGATACCAACGAAGATACAACATCAAAACCTGGCTACACTACTACACCATAGCCATCACGACACACCTGTAATTCATCTATCAATCATGACCAAACAAGTAGCATGTAGGGTTTCCCCTCTAGGGGCCTGGAGCTAGGTAAATCGTGTCCCATATGTTGCTTGTACGCCGATGAAACCACCAATGCACTCTCTTCCCTAAACCCCAAGTCCATGATCCATTGGCATTGTCGTGGTAGCCCCACGTCACTATGTGCTCAATGCATCACTGGGTGATCCACTTGCAGAGACTGCTTCCGAGGTCAAGATTTTTTTGGTGCTCGTAAAGAGGACAACGATGTAGTTCAGTGTGCCATCATGTACGGTTTAGAATCGGAGCTTCAAAACCTCTTTGAGAACCATGGCCCATATGAAATTGTTCATGAGCTCAAATGATATTTGAGACCCACGTGGCCGTGGAGAACTATGATGCTTCTGAAAAGTTCTTTAACTATAAGATGGAGGAGAACATCTCCGTTAGCGAGCACGTGCTCAAGATGTCTAGCCACGCGACGGTTCCTAATGAGTTGAGGATTCATCGTGTTATCCAATCACTCCTACCAAGTTACAAGAACTTTCTGATGAACTACAACATGCAATGCATGAAGAAGAAGCTGACTATGCTTTTCTCAATGCTTGAAAGTGTTGAAGTAGAAATCAAGATGGAGCAGTGTTGATGGTCAACAAGACCACCAATTTCAAGAAAAATGGCAATCCAAATAAAAAGAAGGGTAATTTCAAGAAAGGTGGCAAGAAGGTTGCTTCTCCTCTGAGGAAGCCCAACGCTAGGCCTAAGTTTGATACTGAGTGTTTCTACTACAAGGGAGATGGGCACTCAAAGCATACCTGCCCCAAGTAGTTGGCAGATTTGAAGGACGAAAACTTCAAGAAAGGTATATTCGATATACATGTTGTTGATGTGTACTTTACTAGTACTCGTAATAGAGCCTGGGTATTTGATACTGGTTCGGTTGCTAACATTTGTAACTCAAAACAGGAATTGCGGAATAAACGAACACTAGTGAGAGACGGGGTGATGATGCGCGTTGGAAATGGCTCCAAGGTTGTTGTGATCATTGTCGGCACGCTCCCTCTCCTTCTACCTTCGGGATTAGTTTTAACCCGTAATAATTATTATTTTGGTGCTTACGTTAAGCATAAACATTATCATTCATATAAGTTGGAGAATAATGATTGTCCTATTTACATGAATAATATCTTTTATGGTCATTGATGCATGTAAAATGCATGCATGAACTTTCTCGTTTATTACAACATATTAACACATATTTTCATCTTATACAATGTTATATCCATGTTTTATATTGTTTTCGGGGATTTTATAAACAATCCCCTCTCCTATGGTTTTAAATCTATCTAGCAGAAAACACCTTCTCTTAGTATTTTTAACTTTCCATGAGCTACAAGACTCGAAAAAGGGTAAGGTCAAAGGCAACACTTCAGAATTTTCGATATGAACAAAATGAAATAAAGTGGGACACCAGGAGATCTATGGGATGAGAGATAGGGCCTTTGGCGCGCCCACCCCCTTAGGGCGTGCCACATGGGGCCTTTTCCCCCTTGACCGTCCGATTCGCCTCAATATTTCGCCCACGGACTTCACTTGACCTTAAAAAAACCCTATATATACGACCCCTAGGGTTTCCTCGTGGAGATGCAGGCGGAGATCAAAAACACATAAACGGAGAGTTAGCATGCCGCCGCCAGCGGAGATCCGAGGGGGGAACCGCTGCCGGAATCGCCTCCGATCGACTCCACCCCCCTCCGGCGTGGTCATCATCAGCATCTTCATCAACACCCCTAGCACCATCTTCATATACCCCTTATAATCTCTTGTAAAAAATGATGTTTGAGGCAATCTTTCGTTTTCCCATGATGTATTGTACGTATATGTCTTTGTTTGAGTAGTGACTTGTTCTTGGCAATTGTGAGATAAATTATTAATGGTTGCATATAAGTATTTTTAATCTTCTATGATGATATCTTGCCATGTCCCAATTTTTAGATATTATTGTTATATTAATTCATGGATAATCAATGGGGGTATAAATATGGGGACCTTTTTAAACTTACAATGGTGGTTGGACTCCCCTTGTTTTCTCTTAATTGGCATTGGGAACAATTACTAGTGGTGTATTTGCTCATGTATGGCTCATTTCTAGAAGAAACACTAACAAGACTATACTGAGCTTCACTAATTGTGAGCACCATACACAAATGAAATAGCAATTTGCCAGAACACTTGCTCCCTTGAGTTACTCCACTTTAATCCACTTCACCTCACTTTAGTTTACTACACTTTACTTTTCTTGCACTAGTTTTACTCCTTGCATTTTGTTTTCAGCACTTATAGTTTTATAGCAAAAACCTCTTCACACACACACGCGCGCGCGCACACACACACACACACTATAGATCCTAGCTTTTCATATACAGAAGGCCATATAAGTGGGTTATATGGCTTTAGAGAATAGATAGTTGACCTTCATCTCCTCGTGGTTTCGACACTCAAGTACTTATCGAATTGTACTACGTAATCCCCTGCACTTGGGGGTTATCAGTCATGCACGTGAGATGAATGGTTTATTTTTATTGAATCTCGAGAGTAGTGATACACATGTTCATAACATAGATGCTAAATGAATAAAAATGAATGATGATATTTCCGGATATCTGTGGCACTGTCGTCTAGCTCATATTGGTGTAAAATGCATGAAGAAGCTTCATTCTGATGGACTTATTGAATCACTTGATGTTGAGTCATTTCAAAGATGTGAACCATGCCTTATGGGAAAGATGACCAAGACTCCGTTCTCTGGTACAATCGAGCAGGATGTTGACTTATTGGAAATAATACATAGAAATGGGTGCGGTCCAATGAGTGTAGCAGCGCACGGTGGATATCATTATTTTATAACCTTCACAGATGATTTGAGTGGATATGGGTATATTTACTTAATGAAACACAAATTCAAGAATTTCGAGGAGTTTAAGGAATTTCAAAGTTAAGTAGAAAATCATCGTAACAAGAAGTTGAAGTTTTTGTGTTGTAATCGTGGAGGTGAATATGTGAGTTACGAGTTTGACATGCATTTAAAGAAATGCGGAATTGTTTCACAAATGACGCTCCCTGGAACACCATAGTGCAATGGTGTGTCTAAATGTGGTAATCACACCTTATTGGATATGGTTTGATCTATGATGTCACTTACAGATTGACCGTTACCATTTTGGAGTTATGCATTAGCGAGAACCGCATTAACTTTAAATAGGGCACCATCTAAATCCATTAAAATCACACCATATGAATTGTGGTTTGAAAAGAAACCTAAGTTGTGTTCTTACTTAAAGTTTGGGTCTGCGAGGCTCATGTGAAAAGGCGAAAACCTGATAAGCTCGAACCCAAAGCGGAATAATGCTTCTTCGTAGGATACCCTAAAGAAACAATTAGGTACACCTTCTATCATAGATCCGAAGGCAAGATTTTCATTGCCAAGAACGGATCCTTTGTAGAGAAGGAGTTTCTCTAGAAAGAAGTGGAGGAACGTAGAACTCGATGAGGTTATCGAACCTTCTCTATAATTGGCGAGTAGCGCACCGTTGGAAGATGTTCTCGTGCCACCATTGCCACCTTCACTAACTAGGGAGGAAGCTAATTATGGTGATCATGAAACTTCTAAAGAAGTTACTACTGAACCTCGCAGGTCGACAAGGACTCGTACTGCTTGGTGGTGCTCCGGTGATGGCGCCATACAATCTTGCTGAGCATTGTTGTGGAAGCGGTTGGGAAACCCCAAGAGGAAGGTGTGATGAGCACAACACCAAGTTTTCCCTCAGTACGAAATCAAGGTTTAATCGACTAGTAGGAGAAAGGAGTGACTTCTGAAGGTGTTGCTAGCTAACTAGTGGCAGAGCGCACTACCGGCGCCAGCAAGAACGTGGAACCTGCACACAACACAACCATAGTATTTTGCCCCAACTTGCAGTGAGGTTGTCAATCTCACCGGTTTGCTGAACACAAAGGATTAGACCTATCGAGTGGAAAGATATGTTTGCAGAAAGTAAACAGAACATGATTGCAGTAGATGAATTTATCGGTGTAAAGGAAATAGGACCGGGGTCCACAGTTCACTAGAGTTGTCTCTCCATAAAGATAAATAGCATGTTGGGTGAACAAATTACAGCTGGAAAATTGATAGAATATCAACATGATAAGATGATTACTATGAGATTTGATTGGGCATTACAACGTAATAAATAGACCGTAATCCAACTGCATCTATGACTAATAATCCACCTTCCGGTTATCGTCCGAACCCCTTTCAGTATTAAGTTGCAAGCAATAGATTATTGCATTAAGCAATGTGTGTAAAGTAAACAATAGAGTTACCCTTGGATAAAACATTGTTGTTTTCTCCCTAGTAGCAACAACACATCTACAATCTTAGAAGTTATTGTCACTCTCCGAGAAAACTAGAGGCATGAACCTACTATCGAGCATAAATAATCCCTCTTGGAGTCACAATTATCTATTTGGCAAGAGTATCCACTAGCAACGAAGAGCATGCAAGATCACAAATAACATATAACATAAATATATATAATCAATCTCAACATAGTATACAATATTCATCGGATCCCAACGAAGGGCAGCTCACAAGATCTATACATGAAGCACAAAGTGGAGAAGACAACCATCTAGCTACTGCTATGGACCCATTGTCCAGGGATGAACTACTCACGCATCACTTCGGAGGCGGGCATGGCGATGTAGATGCCTCCGGCGATGATTTTCCCCTCCGACAGGCTACCGGGAAGAGCTCTAGAACCCCCCGAGATGGGTTCTACGATGGCGGCCGCGACGGAACTTTTCGTGGATGGAGGCTCGTGTATCCAGGGTTTTCCCGAGAAGATGTATAAATAGGCGAAGGATTTAGGTCAGTGGGGTGCGTGGGGGGCCCACACCACCCCTAGACGCGAGCCACAGCCAGGCCGTGCCATGGTGTGGTCTGGCCGCCCCGTGGCACCTCTTCGACTCCCCTATGGACTTCGTCTTTGTTTCGGTAAAATATTGACTTTGGCTTTTGTTTCGTTCAATGCCGAGAATATTTCATGTACAACTTTTCTGATATACAAAAACAGCAGAAAACAGGAACTGTCACTGTGGCATCTTGTTTATAGGTTAGTGCCGGAAATCATGTAAAAGTACAACAAAGTGTAAGCAAAACATATATGAATTGGTGTAAAACAAGCATGGAGAATCAAAAATTATAGATACATTTGAGACGTATCACTGCTCCTGAATGATACGGTGAGTCGGTGGCCCTGTCATGAATGTCATGTTGGTAGACAACAGTGATGACCCTGCGACATATGATGAATCCATGATGAGCCTAGATTCCAACAAATGACAAAATACCATGTAAACCAAGTGTGGAATTTGGTGGACTTACAGGACGGCCGCAAGGCTGTTGAGAACAAATGGATCTTGAAGAAGAAAACAGATGATGATGAAAATGTGACCATCTATAAAGCTCGACTTGTCGCAAAAGGGTTCCTACAAATTCAAGGAGTTAACTACAATGAGACTTTCTCACCTGTAGCAAAACTAAAGTCTATGAGAATTTTGCTAGAAATTGTTGCATTTTTATTATGAAATTTGCGGACGGATGTCAAAAGGCGTTCCTTAATGATAACATTGAAAAAGAGTTGTATATGGTACAATTCAAAGGTTTTGTCGATCCTAAGGATTAAACCAGAGAATGGTCAGTTACCTAAACCATAACTCAAATAGACCCGCAGTACAGCTGATGAGAACCAGACCCAAACTGAAACCATTTAATGTTGTTACCAGCCCAACCAAAACCATACCAGCTGTACTTTTCCCCTAATCTGAACTAAACTGAGTGCACACCCACGGGTTAAAACCATATGCTCAAGTGGTTTGAGAACCAATTATGCTATAAGAAGCAATTGTTCCAGAGTCAAGTTTTACTCAGCAGGGGATGCGCGTATTCACAGGCGATGCACGCGACGTCTTGAAGCTGTAGAGTAGCATTTCTGGAGTGAGCGTCGCTGGACAGCAGACCTCGGTAGCGTCGGAGCGGCACGGCAGGCTCCTGTCCTATGCCGCCGATGAGGCGTCCATCGAGGACGCCATGCTCGAGCAGCGTGAGAGGCCGGCCAGAAGAGGCGCCCCATATCCGGCCTCCGAATCGTGGGCCGGCTCTAGGTTGGACGGCGGCAGTGGCGCCATGAAGACTTGAAGAGCATGCGGCTGCGCAGCAGCTCCCAGCGCTCTCGCCACCGCCGGCAATGGCCGAAGCAGCAGCAGCGGCCCTGAGAGGCGATGGCACTAGCGACCTCCTGGTCCTCTTGGCCAGGAAGAAGGGGTGTGCTCCGAGACGCTGCCGAGCATGGCGTGCGCCAGGCGCGAGACGCCCTCCAGCGCCGCCACGATCCCCTGCCTGTCCTTGCCGAGGCCCGTGCTAGGATTGAACCCCATCTTCACCACCATCTTGGACACCGCCAGGCCGTAGTTGGACTCCATGTTCTTCTGGGCCGGCTCTGCAAACGCCCGGTGGCGACGTGATGGCGCCGCTCTGCACTCCCGCCTGGTCCGCGCGGCGAGCTCCTTTCTCGCGGCGACGCGACGGTGCCCCTTCGCGCTCCCACCTGATCCGCGTGGAGATCTCCTTTCCCGCAGCGACGCGATGGCGCCGCTCCGCGCTGCCGCCTAGTCCGCGCGGCGAGCTCCTTTCCCGCGGCGACAAGCTCCCCATCTTTTTCGCCGCCGCCGACGGAGACGGGTGGCAGGTCGACGACTCTAGGTAGGGGATGGGCTTGCGGGCCGCTCCGTCGAGCGACACCGACATGGCTCGATCACATGCCTGGAAAGCTGGAACCACTACGATGAACCGGTTAGGAACCACGGGTATGACATGTTTACACCTGGAACCGTTGGACCTATACTTAACCACAACCAAACCAGATTCTAGAGGAACCGAACTAAACCCAACCTTTTTCAGAGACAGCCCATTACAACCCAAACTGAATAAGCCCACGTGCAGAAACCAAACTGTTACACCCGGTTTATCAAGAACCATTCTCAGGTTTACTAAGGATGATGACAAGGTGTGCAAGCTTCAACCTTCCATTTATGGACTGAAGCATGCATCCTGAAGTTGGAACCAACATTTCGATGAGCTGATCAGAAAAATTGAATTTTTATAAACTTATGGAGAAGCTTGTATTTACAAGAAATTGAGTGAGAGCTTTGCAGCATTTATAATACCGTATGTGGATGACATGTTGTTGATTGAAAATTATATAGGACTTCTTGAAACCATCAAAGGCTATTTGAATAAAAGTTTATCAATGAAGGATCTTGGCGAAGCAATGTATATATTAGGCATCAATATTAATAGAGATAGATGAAGGCGCTTAATAGGTCTTTCACAAAGTACATATCTTGACAAAGTTACGAAGAAGTTCACGATGGATGAAAGTAAGAAACGGTTCTTACCCATTTTGCAAGGTAAGATTTTGAGTAAAACTCAAGGTCCAGCCACTTAGAAAAAAATAGAAAAGATGAACAACATCCCCTCTGCCTCAGCCATAGGCTCTATCATGCATGGCATGATGTGTACAAGGCCGGATGTGGCACATGCGGTTAGTTTGACCAAAAGGTACCAAAGTTACCCAGTAATCACTAGTAGGAAAAGCCTTATAGGTGAGATCTTATTTTTGTGGCGCACTAGCCTAATATGCGCCACAGAAAGTTATTTTGTGGCGCACCGCAAAAATAGCTTATTTTTGTGGCGCACCAAGAATCCATGCGCCACAGAAACAAGGTGGGGCCCACACCCTGCCACCCCCAATCATTGTTTTCACTAATTCTGTGGCGCACTGGCCTCGGTGCGCCACAAAAATAAGGTATTCTATGGCGCACTGGTTTTGATGCGCCACAGAATTAAGCCTTTCTGTGGCGCACGTGGGATGGTGCGCCATAGAAACTACGCATTTCTGTGGCGCATACGAGCTCCATGCGCCACAGAACATTTTTTTGCTCCCCACGCAACTCCACCCCCACCCCCCCCCCCTGTGGATCGCATTTTTGACCTCTGTAAGAAATAAAATAAATAGATAGAAAATTAAAAAAATAAAATCCTTCGAGGTGCCTGATACGTCTCCGACGTATCGATAATTTCTTATGTTCCATGCCACATTATTGATGTTATCTACATGTTTTATGCACACTTTATGTCATATTCGTGCATTTTCTGGAACTAACCTATTAACAAGATGCCGAAGTGCCAGTTGCTGTTTTCTGCTGTTTTTGGTTTCAGAAATCCTAGTAAGGAAATAGTCTCGGAATTGGACGAAATCAAAGCCCAGGGGCCTATTTTCTCACGAAGCTTCCAGAAGTCCGAAGGAGAGACGAAGAGGGGCCACGGAGGGGCCACACCATAGGGCGGCGCGGCCCCCCCCTTGGCCGCGCCGGCCTGTGGTGTGGGGCCCCCGTGCCGCCTCTTGACCTGCCCTTCCGCCTATAAAAAGTCTCCGTGACGAAACCCCCAGTACCGAGAACCACGATACGGAAAACCTTCCATAGACGCCGCCGCCGCCGATCCCATCTCGGGGGATCCAGGAGATCGCCTCCGGCACCCTGCCGGAGAGGGGAATCATCTCCCGGAGGACTCTACGCCGCCATGGTCGCCTCCGGTGTGATGTGTGAGTAGTCTACCCCTGGACTATGGGTCCATAGCAGTAGCTAGATGGTTGTCTTCTCCCCATTGTGCTATCATTGTCGGATCTTGTGAGCTGCCTAACATGATCAAGATCATCTATCTGTAATTCTATATGTTGCGTTTGTTGGGATCCGATGAATAGAGAATACTTGTTATGTTGATTATCAAAGTTATGCTATGTGTTGTTTATGATCTTGCATGCTCTCCGTTATTAGTAGATGCTCTGGCCAAGTTGATGCTAGTAACTCCAAGAGGGAGTATTTATGCTCGATAGTGGGTTCATGTCTCCGTGAATCTGGAGGAGTGACAAGAACCACTAAGGTTACGGATGTGCTGTTGCCACTAGGGATAAAACATTGGTGCTATGTTCAAGGATGTAGTCACTGATTACATTACGCGCAATACTTAATGCAATTGTCTGTTGTTAGCAACTTAATACTGGAGGGGGTTCGGATGATAACCTGAAGGTGGACTTTTTAGGCATAGATGCAGTTGGATGACGGTCTATGTACTTTGTCGTAATGCCCAATTAAATCTCACTATACTCATCATGATATGTATGTGCATGGTCATGCCCTCTTTATTTGTCAATTGCCCAACCGTAATTTGTTCACCCAACATGTCGTTCGTCTTATGGGAGAGACACCTCTAGTGAACTGTGGACCCCGGTCCAATTCTCTTTACTGAAATACAATCTACTGCAATACTTGTTCTACTGTTTTCTGCAAACAATCATCTTCCACACAATACGGTTAACTCTTTGTTACAGCAAGCCGGTGAGACTGACAACCTCACTGTTTCGTTGGGGCAAAGTACTTTGGTTGTGTTGTGCAGATTCCACGTTGGCGCCGGAATCCCTGGTGTTGCGCCGCACTACATCCCGCCGCCATCAACCTTCAACGTGCTTCTTGGCTCCTCCTGGTTCGATAAACCTTGGTTTCTTTCTCGAGGGAAAACTTGCTGCCGTGCGCATCATACCTTCCTCTTGGGGTTGCCCAACGAACGTGTGAAATACACGCCATCAAGCTCTTTTTCTCGGCGCCGTTGCCGGGAGATCAAGACACGCTGCAAGGGGAGTCTCCACTTCTCAATCTCTTTACTTTGTTTTTGTCTTGCTTAGTTTTATTTACTACTTTGTTTGCTGCACTAAATCAAAATACAAAAAAAATTAGTTGCTAGTTTTACTTTATTTGCTATCTTGTTTGCTATATCTAAAACACAAAAAAATTAGTTTACTTGCATTTACTTTATCTAGTTTGCTTTATTTACTGTTGCTAAAATGGCCAACCCTGAAAATACTAAGTTGTGTGACTTCACAACCACAAATAATAATGATTTCTTATGCACACCTATTGCTCCACCTGCTACTACAGCAGAATTCTTTGAAATTAAACCTGCTTTACTGAATCTTGTTATGCGAGAGCAATTTTCTGGTGTTAGTTCTGATGATGCTGCTGCCCATCTTAATAATTTTGTTGAATTATGTGAAATGCAAAAATATAAAGATGTAGATGGTGATATTATTAAACTAAAATTGTTCCCTTTCTCATTAAGAGGAAGAGCTAAAGATTGGTTGCTATCTCTGCCTAAGAATAGTATTGATTCATGGACTAAATGCAAGGATGCTTTTATTGGTAGATATTATCCCCCTGCTAAAATTATATCTTTGAGGAGTAGCATAATGAATTTTAAACAATTAGATACTGAACATGTTGCTCAAGCTTGGGAAAGAATGAAATCTCTGGTTAAAAATTGCCCAACCCATGGACTGACTACTTGGATGATCATCCAAACCTTCTATGCAGGACTAAATTTTTCTTCACGGAATTTATTGGATTCAGCTGCTGGAGGTACCTTTATGTCCATCACTCTTGGTGAAGCAACAAAGCTTCTTGATAATATGATGATCAACTACTCTGAATGGCACACGGAAAGGGCTCCACAAGGTAAGAAGGTAAATTCTGTCGAAGAAACCTCTTCCTTGAGTGATAAGATTGATGCTATTATGTCTATGCTTGTGAATGATAGGACTAATATTGATCCTAATAATGTTCCGTTAGCTTCATTGGTTGCACAAGAAGAACATGTTGATGTAAACTTCATTAAAAATAATAATTTCAACAACAATGCTTACCGGAACAATTCTAGTAACAACTATAGACCATATCCTTATAATAATGGCAACGGCTATGGTAATTCTTATGGGAATTCTTACAACAATAATAGGAATTCACCCCCTGGACTTGAAGCCATGCTTAAAGAATTTATTAGTACACAAACTGCTTTTAACAAATCTGTTGAAGAAAAGCTTGGGAAAATTGATATACTTGCTTCTAAAGTCGATAGTCTTGTTTTGATGTTGATCTTTTGAAATCAAAAGTTTTGCCTAATGAGAATCATCATAATAAAATTACTACTACAGCAAATGCCATTCAAGTTAGAATTAATGAGAATATAAGATTAATGGCTGAACTGCGTGCTAGGTGGGATAGAGAAGAAAATGAAAAACTAGCTAAAGAGAAGAATATAGCTAAAGTTTGGACTATTACCACCACTAGTAATGCTAATGCTACACATATTTCTGCACCTCCTACTAATACTAATAAAAGAATTGGTGTTAGCAATGTTTCCACTTCTAATGCAAAGCGCGAAAAACTGCTCGAAATCGCTAAAACTCATTAAACTGCCTGTGATAAAGCTGCTGAAATTTTTTCCAACATTGGGGATGATGATCCCATTGGTTTAGATTATAATGGTTTGAATTTTGATGATTGCCACATCTCTGAAGTTATAAAGTTCTTGCAAAAACTTGCTAAAAGTCCTAATGCTAGTGCTATAAATTTGGCTTTTACACATCATATTACAAATGCTCTTATAAAAGCTAGAGAAGAGAAACTAGAGCGCGAAGCCTCTATTCCTAAAAAGTTAGAGGATGGTTGGGAGCCCATCATTAAGATGAAGATTAAAGATTTTGATTGTAATGCTTTATGTGATCTTGGTGCAAGTATTTCTGTTATGCCTAAGAAAATTTATAATATGCTTGACTTGCCACCGCCGAAAAATTGTTATTTGGATGTTAATCTTGCTGATCATTCTACAAAGAAACCTTTGGGGAAAGTTGATAATGTTCACATTACCGTTAACAATAACCTTGTTCCCATTGATTTTGTTGTCTTGGATATTGAATGCAATGCATCTTGTCCCATTATATTGGGAAGACCTTTTCTTCGAACTGTTGGTGCTGTTATTGATATGAAGGAAGGTAATATAAAATATCAATTTCCTCTCAAGAAAGGTATGGAACACTTCCCTAGAAAGAGAATGAAGGTACCTTTTGACTCTATTATGAGAACAAATTATGATGTTGACACTTCGTCTCTTGATAATACTTGATACACACTTTCTGCGCCTAGCTGAAAGTCGTTAAAGAAAAGCGCTTATGGGAGACAACCCATGTTTTTACCTACAGTACTTTGTTTTTATTTTGTGTCTTGGAAGTTGTTTACTACTGTAGCAACCTCTCCTTATCTTAGTTTTGTGTTTTGTTGTGCCAAGTTAAGCCGTTGATAGAAAAGTAAGTACTAGATTTGGATTACTGCACAGTTCCAGATTTCTTTGCTGTCACGAATCTGAGTCCACCTCCCTGTAGGTAGCTCAGAAAATTAAGCCAATTTACGTGCATGATCCTCAGATATGTACGCAACTTTCATTCAATTTGAGCATTTTCATTTGAGCAAGTCTGGTGCCATTTTAAAATTCGTCAATACGAACTGTTCTGTTTTGACAGATTCTGCTTTTTTATTTCGCATTGCCTCTTTCGCTATGTTGGATGAATTTCTTTGATCCATTAATGTCCAGTAGCATTATGCAATATCCAGAAGTGTTAAGAATGATTGTGTCACCTCTGAATATGTCAATTTATATTGTGCACTAACCCTCTAATGAGTTGTTTCGAGTTTGGTGTGGAGGAAGTTTTCAAGGATCAAGAGAGGAGTATGATGCAACATGATCAAGGAGAGTGAAAGCTCTAAGCTTGGGGATGCACCCGGTGGTTCACCCCTGCATATATCAAGAAGACTCAAGCGTCTAAGCTTGGGGATGCCCAAGGCATCCCCTTCTTCATCGATAACATTATCAGGTTCCTCCCCTGAAACTATATTTTTATTCCATCACATCTTATGTGCTTTTTCTTGGAGCGTCGGTTTGTTTTTGTTTTTTGTTTTGTTTGAATAAAATGGATCCTAGCATTCACTTTATGGGAGAGAGACACGCTCCGCTGTAGCATATGGACAAGTATGTCCTTGGTTTCTACTCATAGTATTCATGGCGAAGTTTCTTCTTCGTTAAATTGTTATATGGTTGGAATTGGAAAATGATACATGTAGTAATTGCTATAAATGTCTTGGGTAATGTGATACTTGGCAATTGTTGTGCTCATGATTAAGCTCTTGCATCATATGCTATGCACCCATTAATGAAGAAATACATAGAGCATGCTAAAATTTGGTTTGCATATTTGGTTTCTCTAAGGTCTAGATAATTTCTAGTATTGAGTTTGAACAACAAGGAAGACGGTGTAGAGTCTTATAATGTTTTCAATATGTCTTTTATGTGAGTTTTGCTGCACCGGTTCATCCTTGTGTTTGTTTCAAATAAGCCTTGCTAGCCTAAACCTTGTATCGAGAGGGAATACTTCTCATGCATCCAAAATCCTTGAGCCAAACAACACTATGCCATTTGTGTCCACCATACCTACCTATACTACATGGTATTTTTCCGCCATTCCAAAGTAAATTGCTTGAGTGCTACCTTTAAAATTCCATCATTCACCTTTGCAATATATAGCTCATGGGACAAATAGCTTAAAAACTATTGTGGTATTGAATATGTAATTATGCACTTTATCTCTTATTAAGTTGCTTGTTGTGCGATAACCATGTTCACTGGGGACGCCATCAACTATTCATTATTGAATTTCATGTGAGTTGCTATGCATGTCCGTCTTGTCCGAAGTAAGAGAGATCTACCACCATATGGTTAAGCATGCATATGTTAGAGAAGAACATTGGGCCGCTAACTAAAGCCATGATCCATGGTGGAAGTTTCAGTTTTGGACAACAATCCTCAAATCTCAAATGAGAAAATTATTAATTGTTGTTATATGCTTATGCATAAAAGAGGAGTCCATTATCTGTTGTCTATGTTGTCCCGGTATGGATGTCTAAGTTGAAGAATAATCAACAGCGAGAAATCCAATGCGAGCTTTCTCCTTAGACCTTTGTACAAAGTGGCATAGAGGTACCCCTTTGTGACACTTGGTAAAAACAATGCATTGTGATGACCCGGTAGTCCAAGCTAATTAGGACAAGGTGCGGGCACTATTAGTACACTATGCATGAGGCTTGCAACTTATAAGATATAATTTACATGATGCATATGCTTTATTACTACCGTTGACAAAATTGTTTCATGTTTTCAAAATCAAAGCTCTAGCACAAATATAGCAATCGATGCTTTTCCTCTATGGAGGACTATTCTTTTACTTTCAATGTTGAGTCAGTTCACCTATCTCTCTCCACCTCAAGAAGCAAACACTTGTGTGAACTGTGCATTGATTCCTACATACTTGCTTATTGCACTTATTATATTACTCTATGCTGACAATATCCATGAGATATACATGTTACAAGTTGAAAGCAACCGCTGAAACTTAATCTTCTTTTGTGTTGCTTCAATATCTCTACTTTGAATTATTGCTTTATGAGTTAACTCTTATGCAAGACTTATTGATGCTTGTCTTGAAGTGCTATTCATGAAAAGTCTTTGCTATATGATTCACTTGTTTACTCATGTCATATACATTGTTTCGATCGCTGCATTCACTACATATGCTTTACAAATAGTATGATCAAGATTATGATGGCATGTCACTCCAGAAATTATCTGTGTTATCGTTTTACCTGCTCGGGACGAGCAGAACTAAGCTTGGGGATGCTGATACGTCTCCGACGTATCGATAATTTCTTATGTTCCATGCCACATTATTGATGTTATCTACATGTTTTATGCACACTTTATGTCATATTCGTGCATTTTCTGGAACTAACCTATTAACAAGATGCCGAAGTGCCGCTTGTCAAGTTTTCTGCTGTTTTTGGTTTCAGAAATCCTAGTAAGGAAATATTCTCGGAATTGGACGAAATCAAAGCCCAGGGGCCTATTTTCTCACGAAGCTTCCAGAAGTCCGAAGGAGAGATGAAGAGGGGCCACGGAGGGGCCACACCATAGGGCGGCGCGGCCCCCCCCCTTGGCCGCGCCGGCCTGTGGTGTGGGGCCCCCGTGCCGCCTCTTGACCTGCCCTTCCGCCGATAAAAATTCTCCGTGACGAAACCCCCGCATCGAGAACCACGATACGGAAAACCTTCCGAGAGACGCCGCCGCCGCCGATCCCATCTCGGGGGATCCAGAGATCGCCTCCGCACCCGCCGAGAGGGGAATCATCTCCCGGAGGACTCTACGCCGCCATGGTCGCCTCCGGTGTGATGTGTGAGTAGTCTACCCCTGGACTATGGGTCCATAGCAGTAGCTAGATGGTTGTCTTCTCCCCATTGTGCTATCATTGTCGGATCTTGTGAGCTGCCTAACATGATCAAGATCATCTATCTGTAATTCTATATGTTGCGTTTGTTGGGATCCGATGAATAGAGAATACTTGTTATGTTGATTATCAAAGTTATGCTATGTGTTGTTTATGATCTTGCATGCTCTCCGTTATTAGTAGATGCTCTGGCCAAGTTGATGCTAGTAACTCTAAGAGGGAGTATTTATGCTCGATAGTGGGTTCATGTCTCCGTGAATCTGGAGGAGTGACAAGAACCACTAAGGTTACGGATGTGCTGTTGCCACTAGGGATAAAACATTGGTGCTATGTTCAAGGATGTAGTCACTGATTACATTACGCGCAATACTTAATGCAATTGTCTGTTGTTAGTAACTTAATACTGGAGGGGGTTCGGATGATAACCTGAAGGTGGACTTTTTAGGCATAGATGCAGTTGGATGACGGTCTATGTACTTTGTCGTAATGCCCAATTAAATCTCACTATACTCATCATGATATGTATGTGCATGGTCATGCCCTCTTTATTTGTCAATTGCCCAACTGTAATTTGTTCACCCAACATGCTGTTCGTCTTATGGGAGAGACACCTCTAGTGAACTGTGGACCCCGGTCCAATTCTCTTTACTGAAATACAATCTACTGCAATACTTGTTCTACTGTTTTCTGCAAACAATCATCTTCCACACAATACGGTTAACTCTTTGTTACAGCAAGCCGGTGAGATTGACAACCTCACTGTTTCGTTGGGGCAAAGTACTTTGGTTGTGTTGTGCAGATTCCACGTTGGCGCCGGAATCCCTGGTGTTGCGCCGCACTACATCCCGCCGCCATCAACCTTCAACGTGCTTCTTGGCTCCTCCTGGTTCGATAAACCTTGGTTTCTTTCTGAGGGAAAACTTGCTGCTGTGCGCATCATACCTTCCTCTTGGGGTTGCCCAACGAACGTGTGAAATACACGCCATCAGTGCCCATGTATTATGTCATCTTTTACCACTGAAAATTAACAAACATGAATTTCGACTTTTTTGCAAAATTGCGTGGTAAAATCATCAAACTGGATTTCTGGTTGCATACGAACTCGAAAAAAAACGCACAATATATCAAAATGTTCCCACGAGAATTCTACTTCCGAATTCACCGGGCTAGATTCTATAATTTGGAAGTGCAGATTTTCAGTCCAATTAGTCTATTTCGTTTCGAGAAAAAAGCCGATGTTGATACCTTTTTGATCTTTTTTTCCAGCCCGGTTGGACAATTTTTAGAATCCCCAAATTCGAAAAGAGTAAAAAGTTACGGCAAAATAAAGATTTTTTGCTGCAAAATAAAAAATTCGAAAAAAAATTCTGTGGCGCACCAAGTACACACGCGCCACAGAATTAAGCTCCAGAATTTGAATTTTCTGCCGCCCTCTTCCACTTCTCCTCCACTTGTCCTCACTTGTCCTCACTTCTCCTCCTCCTCCTCCTCTAATCCACCACCACCACCTCCTCCTCCTCCTTCGGCCGGCCTCCTCCTCCTCCTACTCCGGCGACTACCTCCTCCGACCTCCTCCTCCGGCGACCTCCTCTAGCGACCACTACCTTCTCCTCCTCCTCCATCAACCACCTCCTCCTCCACCACCACCACACCACCACCACCACCACCACCACCTCCTCCTCCTCCTCCTCCACCACCACCACAACCACCTCCTCCTCCACCACCACCACCTCTCCCTCCTCCTCCTCCTCCTCCTCCTCCACCACCACCACCACCTCCACCACCACCTCCTCCTCCTCCTCCTACTCCACCACCACCTCCTCCGGTCGGCCTCTTCCTCCACCCACCCAACCCACCCACCCAGCCACCAGGCGAACTTCCTGTGAAATTTAAAAAAAAATTGGCGGCCCCAGATCTAGATTTGGCCGCCATTAAAAAAAAAACAAAAAAAATTGTGGCGCACCACCCACCGGTGCGCCACAGAAATAAGACTTTCTCTTTCTGTGGCGCACCACCCGCCGGTGCGCCACAGAAATAAGACTTTCTGTGGCGCACGGGCTGGTGCGCCATAGAAACCTTATTTTTGTGGTGAGAATTCTATGGCGCACCGCCCATGCGCCACAGAATCATTTTTTGGTGCCCCACTGATGAGGTTTTTCCTACTAGTGAATGGAACAGTAGACATTGGTCAAGAATATAATTATGTACTTGAAAAGAACTAAGGATATGTTTCTCACTTATGGAGGTGACGAAGAGCTCATCTTAAAGCGTTGCATCGATGCTAGCTTTGACACTGATCTAGATGACTCGAAGTCATAATCTAGATACATATTTATTTTAAATGGTGCAACCTTGAGCTAGAGGAATTCCAAGCAGAGCACAGTGGTTGCATCTTCAAAAGAATAGTAATACATGGCTACTTCAGAAGTTGCACCGAAAGTAGTTTGGATGAAAGGGTTCATTACCAAACTAGGTGTAGTTCCTAGCGCATTGGACTAGTTGGTTATCTATTGTGACAACACCTGTGCCATAGTCAATGCCAAGGAACTGAGGTCTCACAATAATTTCAAGCATATCAAACATCGATTCAACTACATTCATGAGTACATCCAAGAAGGGGACGTAAAGATTTGCAAAGTACACACAAATCTGAATGTGGCAGATCCGTTGACTAAACCTCTCCCAAGGGAAGAACATGAACAACACCACAAATACATGGGCGATAGATTCATCACATTGTAATCTATATTTTTGGCTCTAGTGCAAGTGGGGTACTATTGGAGATATGCCTGAGAGGCAACAATAAAGTAGTTATTATTATATCTTTGTGTTTATGATAAAAGGTTAATTTATCATGCAATAATTTTATTAATTAGAAACACTAATACATGTATGTTTTATAAACAAACCAGAGTCCCTAGTAAGCCTCTGAAAGTGCATGGATCCCCATGTGTGTGGTTTTGGTAATTAACGACAATCCCTATGGACTAATTTGCATTGAGTTACATTTGTACGAGTTGTCCATAGGTAATGCTTGAACCATATGTTGGCTTCAAGGTTTCAATAAGAAGATTCAGAAGAAGATCTAGGGATGACCAAGGTGTTACTAAAGTTGTAATCCGAAGGATGGTCATGAGAGAGTTTAGCCTATGGCAAGTGTGTCTTGAAGAATAAGATGGATTGGTAGCTCATGTATACCTTCAAGGAATTAACATGATGAAGAATAAAAAAATGAAATGCAAGTTAAGCATCTAGAAGAGAGCATATGCTTGAAGCTTGCCATTCTTATGGTGATTATGGATATGTAAAGACATGCCCAAAGAAGAGGCTCTCCCATAGCAGTATGGGGACCAATTTGCAAGTCTTCAACAAGCAAGTGTAATCAAGAAAGGTGTTCCATCTTGAGGTGGACAAGATCGTCATCATCAACCTCAAGTGGAATATGCACAAGGAAAAGTTATGATCTTGATAGGGTTTTTTTCTTACCGGTCTATTGTGTTAGTTGTGAGATCGGGTTATATGATAGATAGTCGTACTATCAAGAGGGACTCTCGAGTGAGTAACTTCATCGTATCGTTTGGAGAGAGCTCAAACCTTTGCATCATTCGCATCATATTATTGGTACTTATTTGGTTATTATCCATGTATGACTTATAGCTTGTGTTAATCTCAATGACAAGCTCTAATTCATTGAGAACGGATTTTGCACATAAAACTTGTTACATCTTCAAGGTTGGAGGTTTTACCGGTTTGTATTTTTTAGATAGGTTAAACCTATCATAATTTGTTTCTATCCTCCATTTCTGTACTATGACGGTTGCATGATCTTGTAGGGATTGTTACTAGCTTCAAAACGAGCCCAATATCATCAAAATCAGAGTCTGGATGCTCAAGTTATGTTGGTTCTCGTTTTGATGTCCTTGTCATTTTTCACGGGGGTTATCCGGTCCTAGAAGGGGGCGGATAATCCAGCTCGGATTATCCGGGCCGGATTATTTGGAAATATCTGACCCTGAAAAATGGCTAAGGATGTAAGAGAAAGGCTATGAGTATACTCCCTGGATTATTGGTCGGATATTTCAACTCTGGGGCAGATAATCTGGCTCGGGGCGAATAATCTGGCCTGGGAGGTCCCCAACGGTAATATTTCGTTCGGAGGGGGTATTTAAGACCTCCTTCTTCCTCCTTGGGCTGGTTGCTTCTCCCCCTCTCTCCCTACTGCATTGTTGACTTTGAGAAACTTCCTCTCCCTCTAATCCCTACATGATTCTTGCTCATATTTGAGAAAAGAGAGAGAGGAGATCTAGATCTACATCTTGACCAATCAAATCCCTCTCTTTGTGAGGGAAATCCACTAGATCTAGATCTTGGAGAAATTTGGTATTCCTCTTCCTATTTTTTATTCCTCTCTTATTCCCTCAATAGCTTTTGTAGCTTTGTTGGAATTTGAGAGAGAAGGACTTGAGCATCTTTGTGGTGTTCTTGCCAGTGCATTAGGTGCATCGGTTTGACTTCTCCGCCTTGATACGTGGAGGTGAAAGTTTGTGAGATATTCACTTCAGGAGCTTGTTCCCGGAGCTTGTTCCTCTTGGGTCTTTGGACCCTAGACGGCTTAGTAGTCTTTGTGGTGTTCTTGGGGCCTCCAATTAAGTTGTGGAGATTCCTTAAGCTTAGTGAGGCCTTTGTGGTGAATTTCTTGGGAGCCTCCAATTAAGTTGTGGAGATAGCCCCAAGCTTTGTGCGGGTTCGGTGACCATCCTCAAGGTTCCATGCTGGATCAAGGACTTCACTTTTTGTGGGAAGGCTCGAGGAGAATACGGTGAGTGACATAGGCATCCCGAATGGGCCTGCCGGATAAGGTATCCGAGGGCGTTTGGAGGCCCACAACCCGAAGATTCTCAAGGCCCAGAAGCCTGGCAAACATCAATATGGAATATAGATTTGTATTAGGAATCATGAGTTATGTAATTGTACGGGAAATACTTGGATAGTCTCCCAGAGTTTGTAACTTGTATGACAAGAGAAACCTCGGCTCTCCCTCCTATATAAAGGGGAGCCGAGGGAAGGAGAAAAGATCGAATCCATTGTCAACATACACCATAGTTTTCATAGTCGAGTACCTTTTTCGGCTGAACCTTCGAGATCTACTTGCCCTCTACTTTTCAAGAAACCTTAAGTCTACAATCTGTAGGCATTGACAAGTTAATCCCTTGTCAACTGGCGCCGTCTGTGGGAATTGGAGGCGACAAGGAGGTGATCTCGATGGCATCGTCAACATCATCAATGACAAGCAACATGATGGACGGAGGTAAACGGATCCAACCTGATCTCGACAATTTTGTTCCTCACCTTCCTACCTGTTTGCATGCATATGCCGATCTGGAGGAGTCGATGGAGATGACGTTCGGGAGCTTCCACTTCCGCGTCGGGAAAGAAGGATCGCATCGTCTCCCGGCACCGATTTTTTTGGGACCGTTAGCGGCCAATTCCGATTTCTCGGGATCATCATCATCATCGATCGAGTCAGGCGAAGAGGAGGTTTCGCCACCAAGCTTCATCAAGCCCGCCATCAGCGGAGAACTTGCCGATATGCTGGGCAGTATGTCTTTCGGGTCGGCCACGGGCTTCGATCTGAGCAGTGACTCAGAAAGCAGCGACAACTTCGACTTCAGCAACAAATCTACTTTTATTCGGGAGGTCTTCACCGATCGATACGACGGTGTCACCGACCCTGAAGATGATGAAAACACAACTACAATATATCATCAAGTCTGCGCAATCGGGGAATCGAGCTGACAAGAGGACGAAGCGTCGGAGGCTTTTGATGACTTGGGCAATCCATACATCGACCCTGCAGATCTCACGCGCGGAACAAGAAACAAATACATCGGGTCCACGCCGCGAGAGAAGATACAGTTGTCGCAAGCAGCTTGGGATAGAGCTCAAAGAGCCATGAATGGCACAGAGCCGATGACTACCACGACTACACCGGAAGCACTACAAGCATATCAATATAAACTCACTCGTGTTGCACGAGAGTTAGAGAAACAGAGAATAGCACTCGAAGAAAGGAAAGCTGCAGCTTCTGCGTCAAGTGCGCGCAGGGCCGCCCTGAGTCGGCAATCAGGAACTTCGAGAGATAATCACAGAGACGCCCGTGCGAGAGGAAGATCTCGACTAGAAAACGTGCCCGAGCATGAACGATAGAACTTGATCCAAAACCTCGACATGTCCTTTATGTCGATAGACACGAGAGGGCACATCATCCCAAAAACACCGGAAGCGGGATATATGGCAACACATGCTTTCATACTAGCATCCAAACCACCTCCAAGAGATCCCAGGGAAGCACTGTATAACATGGCTATGGCAGGAGTTGGAATCATGGGGACATCAATAGCAGGATCAAGTACACCGCAACCTGAAAGTGCTCCAAGAAATAGTCCAAGGAAAAATAGTCCTCGACCCACTACGGTGGTGCGAGATCCTCGACGGGAAGGTGACGCAAGAAACACGGTGACACAAGCACGAGTCGATAGAGCATGACAGGAGATGGACCGTGAAAACATAAGAGAACATTGGTACTCACCGGAAATTAGCGAGGAGGACTTATGTGGGTCCCTTGCTTTACTCGATGAGTTTGCAAGACTAAAGTTCCTTCTAGTTTCAAGTTACCTAACAACTACAAGAAATTCGATGGATTGCAAGATCCTGAGGATTGGATAGTTGATTACTTGGAGACAGTGAAGCTGATGGGTGGACCAGAGCAACGGCCATGCAGAGCATTCAGGTTCACCTCAGCGGAGACGCAAGATCTTGGATGAAGAAATTACCGAAAGGATCCATTGACAGCTAGGAAACTTTTGAGGACTTCTTTGTGAGGAATTTCCGTTCCACGTGCAAGAAATCCGCGTCAATAGAGCAGCTAAGGACCTACCGACAGAAGTCGGATGAATCAATGAGGATGTACATCCAGAGGTGGAGCATCATAAAAAACTCGGCTGAGAACGTGTCAGATGAAAGAGCAATCGACGCGTTTGTCGCAGGAATCCGAAGAAGTGACCTAATCGAGGAGTTGGGAAGAGCAAAACCAAGAACAATAGCTGATCTCATGGAGATAGCAAATCGCTGGGCTGACGGAGAAGATGTTGTTCATAACAAACAACAGAGTTCACCCGAGGAGGATCGTAATAGGAATTACAATCAAAATAGGCGATGTTTTCAACCCTTCACATATTCTAACGGTCCTAGCCAAGTGGTGGCTGGCTTTCGAGGAAATGGTGGAGGAAATCATTGGGATGATTACCAACAGAATAATGACCAGCGCAACAATCATAGAGATGCGCCAAGTTCTAGCAGGCAAAATAACCGGCCTAGGTTCCCAAGGCCATACAACATTTCACCTGAAGATTTTTTCAATGGGTCATGCTAGATGCACTTTTACCTCGACAATGAGGGAAAGAGACAGTCGGGTCATCTTCAGAAGGACTGACGAACTTTTCAAGCTCTGCGATGGTATGCGGAGAACACCAACATGCAAGCTGCAAGCAGGGGGTACGTGCAGAGGCCAAGGAGTGAAATTCACCTACCACCACCACCCGCAATTACCAGTGCAAATCAGCATCAGTTGCAACTTGCGGCACCTCTAGGCGATGACGGTGACTTCGTAAACACAATGGGAGCAGTGTTGATGATACAGAAGGACAGACCCTCGAACAGGGCGCAGAAGTTAATTTCGCGACAAGTATACATGGTAGAGAAGATGCCTCCACCAACCATCGAGTACCTTAAATGGTCGGGACAAGCCATAGGATTCACTCAAGAGGATCACCCACCTCAAGTTCCACGACCAGGACAGTCTGCTATGATCTTACGAGCGGTGATTGCGGGATTTGAGGTCTTTCGCGTATTCATAGATGGAGGAACCAGTTTGAATATCATATACGCGGATACGCTGAGGAAAATGAATATCTCTCTGCCAAATCTGACACCAACGGACACGCGTTTTCATGGCATTACACCTGAGAAGCCAAATTATTCTCCGGGAAAGATCTTACTCGACGTACAGTTTGGAACCCGAGAAAATTTCAGGAAGGAGAAGCTGGAGTTCGAAGTTATCGATTTTCCATCACAATATCATGCTCTCTTGGGACGACCCGCATACGCCGGATTCATGGCTGTGCCGCTTTATACATACCTGTTGTGGAGGATCCCCGGACCCAATGGACCAATCATGGTGAAGGGAAGCTTTGCTTTGCCAGATAAATGCGACAAGGATTTTCACAAGCTCTCTGAAACCTTCGGGATGCAGGTTGAGTACGAAACATCCAAACTCACCACCAACTACGACGTATTACCTGACGGAGGTAGATCCTTGCAGGAGCAAGCTTTTGACACCTCCAAGAACTTTAAGGAAGTGCAGATCCACCCGACAGATCCAAAAAAAGACGCATATGAAAGTGCGCTCGTTGAGTTCCTCCGTGTGTGCTGGGAAATCTTTGCATGGTGCCCAACTGACATGCCAGGAGTACCCAGGGAACTTACCGAGCACCCTCTTAATCTGGACCCAAGGGCGAGACCAATTCGACAACCTTTGCGGCGATTCTCCGAGCATAACTGCAAAGCCATGCTATCTAAAATTCATCGGCTCAAAGAAGCAAGTTTCATCAAGGAGTTGTACACCGAGTCGACGTGGGTTGCTAACCCAGTGCTGGTCCCGAAGAAAAACACTGAAGTCCTTCGCATGTGCATCGATTTCACGTGTCTCAATAAACATTGTCCAAAGGATCACTTCCCCCTCCCGAGGATCGACCAAACTATCGATTCCACGGCAGGTTGCGAACGTCTTTCCTTCCTCGACGTGTATTCTGGTTACAATCAGATCCGCCTAAAAGAAGAAGATGAAGTCAAAACAGCTTTCATAACCCCTTATGGTGTATTCTGCTACAGAACAATGCCCTTCGGGTTGAAAAACATGGGAGCCACGTATCATTTGATGATGTAGAAGTGCCTGGCCACGCAGATCGAAAAAAATGTTCAAGTATACATTGACGACGTCGTCATAACAACAAAGCAAGGATCATCCCTGATTGACGATCTCTAGGATACCTTCGACAAAATCGACAAGTTTCGCCTCAAGCTGAACCCGACAAAATGTTCCTTTGGTGTTCCTGCGGGAGAACTCCTCGGATACTTAGTGTCAGCCAGGGGAATTGAGGCAAACCCCGACAAAATACAGGCTATCTTGACGATGAGAAAGCCAACCAAGCTTAAGGAGATACAACAGCTGACCGGACGAGTCACAGCTTTGAGCAGATTTGTCGCCAGGTTGCAAGAAAAAGCGCTGCCCTTTTACGCGCTAATCAAGCAAGGGGAAAATTCGAGTGGAATGAGGAAGCAAACAGGGATTTTGGGCATCTAAAGTGAACTATCTCGACACCACCAGTGCTGGTGGCACCCCAAGAAAAAGAACTGTTGTTTTTATATATCGCGGCCACACCTCAGGTGGTCAACACAGTCCTCGTGGTAGAGCGAGAAGAAGAGGGGAAGATTCGAGGGGTTCAGTGGCCAATATATTTCCTTAGTGAAGTATTATCACCATCCAAACAGCGCTACCCGCAGTATCAGAAGCTAGCTTATGGATTTTTCATGTCAGCACGGAAGTTAAGACACTATTTTTGGCACACCCGATAATAGTGGTCAATGAGGCTCCTCTCTCAAATATATTGAATAATCCATAAGCTACAGGGCGTGTCTCCCTTTGGGGAATCGAGCTTTCCCCTCGGGACATCACATACGAAAAAAGAAAGGCGATCAAGTCGCAAATTTTGCTGGACTTTGTTGCAGAGTGGATGGAACTGCAAAACACGGGACCCCCAGATTTATCGAGTACCTGGCACATGAATTTCGACGGGTCCAAGAGACTGGAAGGAGCAGGAGAAGGCGTAGTACTTGTCTCACCCCAAGGCGACAAAATGAAGTACATATTGCGGATGACCTTCCCCAACACATCAAATAAAGAGGCATAATATGAAGCCCTGATTCACGGGATGAAGATGGCAAAGGCATGCGGTGCTACCCGCTTAAAAATCTTCGGCGACTCTCAGTTGGTGGCTCAACAGGTGATGAACAAATGCGATGCAGTCAATGACAGCATGATAGCATATAAGGAGGTGTATAATGAACTCGAAAAACTCTTTGACGACTGTAAATTTAATCACATCAGCAGGCTCAGCAATGATGAATCTAACGTTTTAGAAAACATCGGCTCGCAGTGCCTCCCGATACCACCTGGAGTCTTTTGGGAAGAAATAAGTGAGAGATCAACCAAGGCGAAGAAGGTACCAAAACAGTCGAAGAAAAAGGATAAGTCCAAGAAAGACTTGGGGGCTCCAGCAGCTCCAGAGATACATACATCGGAAGATGAGGAGGAACCAGACGAAGTCATGATGATCCAAATCCCCTGGATGCAGGTTTACCTGGCATACATCACAAAGAAAGAGATACCCGAAGATCCAGTCGAAGCAAGACGAGTTATTCGACGATCCAAAGCCTTCCCGTGGTCAAGGGAGAACTATACAAATGAAGCATTTCAGGAGTACTGCAGAGATGTGTAACACCCGAAGAAGGGCGAGTTATATTGAAGGACATACACGAAGGAATATGTGTCCACCAAGCGAGCAGTCGAGCAATAGCAGCCAAATCTTTTCGTGTAGGATTTTATTGGCCGACGGCAATTGAGGATGCAAAAGACATAGTCCGCACTTGCAATGTGTGCTAGAGGTTCGCATCCAAACCCCACTCTCCAGTAGCAGAATTAATGTCGATACCATTGGCATGGCCTTTCGCATAATGGGGGCTCGACATGGTGGGAAAATTACACAAGTCCTGGCCAGGAGGACACGTGTATTTTCTTGTAGTTTTCGACAAATTCACCAAGTGGATCGAAGCAGTACCAATAACTTCGGCAGATGCAACATCAGCGGTGAACTTCATCAAGGGGATAGTTTTTCGGTTCGGTGTCCCCAACAACATAGTTACGGACAATGGCAGCAATTTCACTTCCCGAGAATTCAAGGACTACTGTGAAAGCGTGGGCATCAAGCTGCAGTTTGCATTAGTGGCGCACCCACAGACCAACGGTCAAGTCGAAAAACCCAATGGGCTTATCTGTAATGGCATCAAGAAGCCTCTGTTAACACCGCCGGAGAAAGCGCGACACACCTGGGTCGATGAGCTGCCGTACGTATTATGGAGCATATGAACAACGCCAAATGCGGCTACCCAAGAAACACCATTCTTCTTGGTCCATGGAGCCGAAGCAGTGCTGCCGATCGAAATAGAACACAACTCTCCAAGAGTCGCAGAATATGAAGAGCAGAAGGCGCGAGAGGATGATGTTGACGCACTCGACGAAGCAAGAGACGAGGTGTTATCAAGTGTAAGCGCATACCAGCAAAACCTCAAGAATTATCACAACCGATGTTTGCGGCCAAGGTCCTTTCAAGTTGGTGACTTAGTCCTTTGACTCACACAAGATGGACACGAGAAATTTGAATCTCCATGGCTGGGATCATACATCGTCACCGAAGTTATTCCGGGTGGAGCTTATTGGCTGAAGGACAAGAAATAGGGCAAGGAGGAATCAAACTCGTGGAATGTAGCACAGCTGCTACGTTTCTACGCTTAGAAATCAATATAGTATAAACTATGTAAGCATACATTGTACCTGAGGAGCTCGCAAGTTCTCAGACGCACTCTTTTCCTTTCAGGGCACCGAGTGGGGCTGAAAGGTTTTTAATGAGGCGGGCTTGCGATGCTGCAATATAGTATAGTTGACATAAAAACATTGATGATACATAATTTTCTCGCAAGCAAGGCTCGGGTGTTCGAACCCGACAAATTTACAAAATATACTCGACTTCAAAGCACTTCTTAATTTACACGCCTTGGTTCCATGAAAAACCTCGTGAAGCAATAAAGATAGTCATGCCAACCGAAATACTCGGGGGCTCAAAAAAAGAGAATACAAGAATTTGCCTTGACTCTACATGGGGCTCGCAATGATACTTACAATATACATGACTTACAATTGTGTACAAAACTGCGGTTCGGGTCAAACCAAACACATTGGGAAAAAGAAAAAAGAATCCCTAGACAAATCTATCTATGGTTATATTTTCTCTGGCAACGCGAACATTCTTCGTCGAGTCGTCATATCGAAACTCCTTGAAGAAATTGGCATCCACCCTAAGGAGCTTGTCGATCATTTTCTCGCTTACAGGAGAGACAACTGCATTATGTCTGTCAACGTTTACCCTCCTCTTCGACGTCTTGCAGTAAAAATTGTCGATAACACTGCTAAAGTCCATTTTTGAGTGGTAGACCTTTAACCAAATTAGGGCGAATTTAGCACCAACCACCATTTGAGCCTTCACAAAGTTGTGGATGCTCTATGCGTCTCCAAATTTCCCATAATCTCGGTAAGATTTTCAGGCTGAGGGTTCCGAGAAAACATAACATTGTACACCATTGACAGGGTACTGTCAAAGAAGTCACGGAACTCCCGAACTTGGTTGGCTCGATCCTGGAATTGAACAATATGATGGGTGCGATCTTCATCCGCCCAGAAATCACTACCATTTTGCTGGGCAAGTTGAAGAAGGATTCCCACCTATGCATTTACCTGTCATTCTTCGGCGGCAGCATCCAAAAATGGACCTACAAGCAAGGAAGAAAACAAGACATCATGAGGAGGGACACGAAGAATATAAAAGGAGCAGCATGATAAAAGTAGTATACCAGCCATATCTTGAATCGTATCAGTCATCAAATCAAGCATATAATTCTCGCGTTGGGTAGATCGTGAGGCATTGGCAGTCGCAGATTCCTTCAAGTCGAAAGCTTCATGTTCCTGCCGAAGAGCAGCCTGCTCACGATCCGAAGATTTGCGAGACTGGTCCATAACTATCACAGCTTGTTTTTTCATCGCTTGCAGTTGTTGTCGAAGGTCGGCCAGTTCTTGGTGTATCGAGTCAGCACACGAGGAATTATCCAAGAAAATGCCGCCAGGAGCTCTCTCGGAATAAGAAGTGGCGGGTGAAGCGTTGGAAGGTCCTGCGGTTTCAGTATAGTTATCAAAAATCAACTGGAAGAAAGAAAGGTCGACATCAATAATTCGGCAAGGGATATTTTCATTCATATTCAGAACATTTACATAAAAATGAGTCCTTACAAAAGACGACTCCTAGCGAGCCCATACAAATATTTGGAAGCAACAAAAGGTGGCGCTAGCTACAAAAGAGGAAATAACAAAGAAACATGGGTTGGTCTACTTGACCTCCATCCGGGAAGTGCTAGCAGAAGCAGAGGACACCGGGTCAAGGAAGGCGATGAGCTTCTTCGACTGGGGCTTGGCATACTTTACCAAAGCCCTCCAATTTTCCTTGTTCATTCCCTTGGGAGTGCCAGCTTCACCCAGTCGACTTCTTGGCCGCTGGCAGCAACCAAGGCGATGGTCTCTTCGACACCAATCGTCAGGCTAGCCTGACGATAGGCCAAAGAACGATCTTCCTTCGCCAGGAAATGCTGAGTGAGCTGGGAGAAAATCTCCGGCTGGGTATCTTTGGGGAAGAAGTGGGGGAAGATGCACTTCAGGGCAGCCCGCGCGGAAGAAATGCTGGTGCGCGCCAAGTCGCAGTTGAGTTCAAGAATCTCGAGAGCATCAAGGAGGTTATCATCGGATTCATGGTTAAAAGTATATTTTTCACCCATCCACCCTGCTGAAGAAAAGCAGGAGTTCGTCAACACTAAAGACAAAGAAACACAGGTAAAGGCAGAAGGCCAATGAAAGCATGGCTTACTTGTAAATCGTCGGTTCTGCGTCTCAAAGCGCTTCACTATGGAATTTTCACGCTCGATTTTTTGGTCCTCCTTGTCGCTTAAAGTGTCCTCAGTGGTCTTGAGCCTCTGGCGGACTATCAACATCCGCGGCATCTTTCTCGGCCTTCTGGCAAGCCGTCTTGCTGGTTTTAAACTTGGCCTCCAGTGCGTCGGCATGTTCTTCGGTAGGATGGACTGCCTCTGAAATGAAAAAGTCAAAGGGCAAAGAATCCTCGTTAGAAGGCAAAGAAGTCTCTGGTGGAAATATGAAGTATAATAAGAGCAATGCTGTTTTACCTCTTAAAGTAGCAGCTTCATCGCGGAACCCAATAAATTGGGTGCCCAGGTTGACCAGATCCTTCATTAAGGGTTGTTCAACTTTTAAAAAATAGATAGAAAAACATCATCAAAAATAAAAATTCGACAAACAAAAGAGAAGATGAGTAAGGAAAAGGGAATTTACATCTTCCAGAAGAGGAGCCGATATACTCCCGGTAACAAGCTCTCGTGATTTACCAGCCCCAGTTCTAGCTTTGTTCGCTAGAGGTGCTCGGGGGCTGGGTACGGGAATTGGCGCTCCCGGGTTATGTTGCGAAGGAGGCGGAGTTTCCGCAGCGGTACGATGTTCTTCGGAAAGAACTAGGGTGTTGGAGGTGCTCGTAGGAGCTGGCCCATGAGCTGTGGGTTTCTCCTCTTCTTCTCCTCCGCCGGATCTGTCAATATAGCAGTAAGCAAAAAGTGTGAGCACCGAAAGAAAAAGAGATAGACAAAGACAAAAAAGAGAAACTTACGAGCTAACATCGCCAGCATCGGCGAAGGGATCAAAGGCACCTTGCTCCTCCGGTGAAGATTCTTCGCTAGCTGTTTCGGCAAGCTTGGATGCGCCAGAATCTTCGACAGTGTCTCTTTTCCTCTTGCGCCCATCCGGAGAAGTTGCAAGAGGAGGAGATATGGAGTGGGAAGATTCAGAGTGTTGTCCTGATTCTGTTTCTTTTTCGGAGGAACCCGCGGATTTTTGAGATTCAACGGCTTCACTCTCAGGAAGAGAAGATTCTTGCGAATCATCGGTAACAATGACTCGACCATCCACTTCTCCACGTTCAGGTAGTGGGGGAAGAGAAGAAAGAAATTGATGGTTCTGCATGGTACAAAACAAAGAGAAGGCAAGAAAATTAGCACACAAGGGAAATCAACAGCAGTCGAAAAATAAGAGAACTCAACCCGAAAGAAAACACTTACTTCGGGAAGAGCGTGGTTAGCACTATATGGATCCACGCGACATGATGAAGGGACTGTGATACGTCTCCGACGTATCGATAATTTCTTATGTTCCATGCCACATTATTGATGTTATCTACATGTTTTATGCACACTTTATGTCATATTCGTGCATTTTCTGGAACTAACCTATTAACAAGATGCCGAAGTGCCAGTTCCTGTTTTCTGCTGTTTTTGGTTTCAGAAATCCTAGTAACGAAATATTCTCGGAATCGGACGAAATCAACGCCCAAGTTCCTATTTTCATCGGAAGCATCCAGAACACCCGGGAAGGACCAGAGGGGGGGCACTGGGCCCCCAGATGATAGGGTGGCGCGGCCCACCCCCTGGCCGCGCCGCCCTATGGTTTCATCGCCCCTTCGACCCTCCTGCACCGCCTCTTCGCCTATATAAAGCCCCTGGATCGAAAACCCTGATACGATTGACGAAAACCACAGAAACCTTCCAGAGCCGCCGCCATCGCGAGGCCAAGATCTGGGGGACAGGAGTCTCTGTTCCGGCACCCTGCCGGAGCGGGGAAGTGCCCCCGGAAGGCTTCTCCATCGACACCGCTGCCATCTCCACCGCCATCTTCATCACCGCTGCTGCTCCCATGAGGAGGGAGTAGTTCTCCATCGAGGCTCGGGGCTGTACCGGTAGCTATGTGGTCCATCTCTCTCCCATGTACCTCAATACAATAATCTCATGAGCTGCTTTACATGATTGAGATTCATATGAGTTTGTATCACAATTTATCTATGTGCTACTCTAGCAAAGTTATTAAAGTAGTTCTATTCCTCCTGCACGTGTGTAAAGGTGACAGTGTGTGCACCGTGTTAGTACTTGGTTTATGCTATGATCATGATCTCTTGTAGATTGCGAAGTTAACTATTGCTATGATAATATTGATGTGATCTATGCCTCCTACATATGCATGAAGGTGACAGTGTGCATGCTATGTTAGCACTTGGTTTAGTCTATTGATCTATCTTACACTATAAGGTTACTTAAATATGAACAAATTGTGGAGCTTGTTAACTCCGGCATTGAGGGTTCGTGTAATCCTACGCAATGAGTTCATCATCCAACAAAAGTGTAGAGTATGCATTTATCTGTTCTGTTATGTGATCAATGTTGAGAGTGTCCACTAGTGAAAGTCTAATCCCTAGGCCTTGTTCCTAAATACTGCTGCGTTACTACTGCTTGTTTACTGTTTCACTGTGTTACTACTGCTGCAATACTACCACCATCAACTACACGCCAGCAAGCTATTTTCTGGCACCGTTGCTACTGCTCATATATATTCATACCACCTGTATTTCACTATCTCTTCGCCGAACTAGTGCACCTATTAGGTGTGTTGGGGACACAAGAGACTTCTTGCTTTGTGGTTGCAGGGTTGCATGAGAGGGATATCTTTGACCTCTTCCTCCCTGAGTTCGATAAACCTTGGGTGATCCACTTAAGGGAAAACTTGCTGCTGTTCTACAAACCTCTGCTCTTGGAGGCCCAACACTGTCTACAGGAAAGGAGGGGGAACGTAGACATCAAGCTATTTTCTGGCGCCGTTGCCGGGGAGGAAAGGTAAAAGGTACTCACACTCCGGACCTCGGCTACCAAGCTATTTTCTGTCGTCGTAAGTACTCGAAGCTATTTCCTTTAGATCCTGCAATTGCATCTTTTTTTTTCTTGTTTACACTAGTTTGGCATAATGGACAAGAATGAGCTTCTTCTGCTATTTCCTGATTTAAAACATGGATTGTTTGATGCGAAAATTAAAAAACCTATGGAATCTTATTTGCATGCTGGTAGTAATATTAGTATGAACACTTTGAACACCATTGTTGATAATAATATAGAAAGTTCTAAGCTTGGGGAAGCTGGCTTTGATAAGCATGATCTTTTTAGTCCCGCAAGCATTGAGGAGGATATTTACTTTGATGATACTTTGCCTCCAATTTATGATGATTATAATGATAGTGGTCTTTTGGTACCACCTGTTATGGAGGATAAATTTGATTATGATTACAATATGCCTCCTATATTTGATGATGAGAATAATAATGATAGCTACTTGGTTGAATTTGCTCCCACTACAACTACTAATAAAATTGATTATGCTTATGTGGAGAGTAATAATTTTATGCATGAGACTCATGATAAGAATGCTTTATGTGATAGTTATATTGTTGAGTTTGCTCATGTTGCTACTGAAAGTTATTATGAGAGAGGAAAATATGGTTGTAGAAATTTTCATGTTACTAAAATGCCTCTCTATGTGCTGAAATTTTTCAAGCTATACTTGTTTTATCTTCCTATGCTTGTTACTTTGCTCTTCATGAACTTGTTTATTTACAAGATTCCTATGCATAGGAAGCATGTTAGACTTAAATGTGTTTTGAATTTGCCTCTTGATGCTCTCTTTTGCTTCAAATACTATTTCTTGTGAGCGCATCACTAAAACTGTTGAGCCCATCTTAATGGCTATAAAGAAAGAACTTCTTGGGAGATAACCCATGTGTTATTTTGCTACAGTACTTTGTTTTATATTTGTGTCTTGGAAGTTGTTTACTACTGTAGCAACCTCTCCTTATCTTAGTTTTGTGTTTTGTTGTGCCAAGTTAAGCCGTTGATAGAAAAGTAAGTACTAGATTTGGATTACTGCGCAGTTCCAGATTTCTTTGCTGTCACGAATCTGGGTCTACCTCCCTGTAGGTAGCTCAGAAAATTAAGCCAATTTACGTGCATGATCCTCAGATATGTACGCAACTTTCATTCAATTTGAGCATTTTCATTTGAGCAAGTCTGGTGCCATTTTAAAATTCGTCAATACGAACTGTTCTGTTTTGACAGATTCTGCCTTTTATTTCGCATTGCCTCTTTTGCTATGTTGGATGAATTTCTTTGATCCACTAATGTCCAGTAGCATTATGCAATGTCCAGAAGTGTTAAGAATGATTGTGTCACCTCTGAATATGTTAATTTTTATTGTGCACTAACCCTCTAATGAGTTGTTTCGAGTTTGGTGTGGAGGAAGTTTTCAAGGATCAAGAGAGGAGGATGATATACTATGATCAAGAAGAGTGAAAGCTCTAAGCTTGGGGATGCCCCGGTGGTTCACCCCTGCATATATCAAGAAGACTCAAGCGTCTAAGCTTGGGGATGCCCAAGGCATCCCCTTCTTCATCGACAAATTATCAGGTTCCTTCTCTTGAAACTATATTTTTATTCGATCACATCTTATGTGCTTTGCTTGGAGCGTCTGTGTGCTTTTGTTTTTGTTTTTGTTTGAATAAATGCTTTTGTGGGAGAGAGACACGCTCCGCTGGTTCATATGAACACATGTGTTCTTAGCTTATAGTATTCATGGCGAAGTTTCTCCTTCGTTAAATTGTTATATGGTTGGAATTGGAAAATGATACATGTAGTAATTGCTATTAATGTCTTGGGTAATGTGATACTTGGCAATTGTTGTGCTCATGATTAAGCTCTTGCATCATATGCTTTGCACCCATTAATGAAGAAATACATAGAGCATGCTAAAATTTGGTTTGCATATTTGGTTTCTCTAAGGTCTAGATAATTTCTAGTATTGAGTTTGAACAACAAGGAAGACGGTGTAGAGTCTTATAATGTTTTCAATATGTCTTTTATGTGAGTTTTGCTGCACCGGTTCATCCTTGTGTTTGTTTCAAATAAGCCTTGCTAGCCTAAACCTTGTATCGAGAGGGAATACTTCTCATGCATCCAAAATACTTGAGCCAACCACTATGCCATTTGTGTCCACCATACCTACCTACTACATGGTATTTTCCGCCATTCCAAAGTAAATTGCTTGAGTGCTACCTTTAAAATTCCATCATTCACCTTTGCAATATATAGCTCATGGGACAAATAGCTTAAAAACTATTGTGGTATTGAATATGTAATTATGCACTTTATCTCTTATTAAGTTGCTTGTTGTGCGATAACCATGTTCACTGGGGACGCCATCAACTATTCATTGTTGAATTTCATGTGAGTTGCTATGCATGTCCGTCTTGTTTGAAGTAAGAGAGATCTACCACCCTATGGTTAAGCATGCATAATGTTAGAGAAGAACATTGGGCCGCTAACTAAAGCCATGATCCATGGTGGAAGTTTCAGTTTTGGACATATATCCTCAATCTCAAATGAGAAAATTATTAATTGTTGTTACATGCTTATGCATAAAAGAGGAGTCCATTATCTGTTGTCTATGTTGTCCCGGTATGGATGTCTAAGTTGAAGAATAATCAATAGCGAGAAATCCAATGCGAGCTTTCTCCTTAGACCTTTGTACAGGCGGCATAGAGGTACCCCTTTGTGACACTTGGTAAAAACATGTGCATTGTGATGATCCGGTAGTCCAAGCTAATTAGGACAAGGTGCGGGCACTATTAGTACACTATGCATGAGGCTTGCAACTTATAAGATATAATTTACATGATGCATATGCTTTATTACTACCGTTGACAAAATTGTTTCATGTTTTCAAAATCAAAGCTCTAGCACAAATATAGCAATCGATGCTTTTCCTCTATGGAGGATCATTCTTTTACTTTCAATGTTGAGTCAGTTCACCTATTTCTCTCCACCTCAAGAAGCAAACACTTGTGTGAACTGTGCATTGATTCCTACATATTTGCTTATTGCACTTATTATATTACTCTATGTTGACAATATCCATGAGATATACATGTTACAAGTTGAAAGCAACCGCTGAAACTTAATCTTCTTTTGTGTTGCTTCAATGCCTTTACTTTGAATTATTCCTTTATGAGTTAACTCTTATGCAAGACTTATTGATGCTTGTCTTGAAGTGCTATTCATGAAAAGTCTTTGCTTTATGATTCACTTGTTTACTCATGTCATATACATTGTTTTGATCGCTGCATTCACTACATATGCTTTACAAATAGTATGATCAAGGTTATGATGGCATGTCACTCCAGAAATTATCTGTGTTATCGTTTTACCTGCTCGGGACGAGCAGAACTAAGCTTGGGGATGCTGATACGTCTCCGACGTATCGATAATTTCTTATGTTCCATGCCACATTATTGATGTTATCTACATGTTTTATGCACACTTTATGTCATATTCGTGCATTTTCTGGAACTAACCTATTAACAAGATGCCGAAGTGACAGTTCCTGTTTTCTGCTGTTTTTGGTTTCAGAAATCCTAGTAACGAAATATTCTCGGAATCGGACGAAATCAACGCCCAAGTTCCTATTTTCATCGGAAGCATCCAGAACACCCGGGAAGGACCAGAGGGGGGGCACTGGGCCCCCAGATGATAGGGTGGCGCGGCCCACCCCCTGGCCGCGCCGCCCTATGGTTTCGTCGCCCCTTCGACCCTCCTGCACCGCCTCTTCGCCTATATAAAGCCCCTGGATCGAAAACCCTGATACGATTGACGAAAACCACAGAAACCTTCCAGAGCCGCCGCCATCGCGAGGCCAAGATCTGGGGGACAGGAGTCTCTGTTCCGGCACCCTGCCGGAGCGGGGAAGTGCCCCCGGAAGGCTTCTCCATCAACACCGCTGCCATCTCCACCGCCATCTTCATCACCGCTGCTGCTCCCATGAGGAGGGAGTAGTTCTCCATCGAGGCTCGGGGCTGTTAGTTCTGCTCGTCCCGAGCAGGTAAAACGATAACACAGATAATTTCTGGAGTGACATGCCATCATAATCTTGATCATACTATTTGTAAAGCATATGTAGTGAATGCAGCGATCAAAACAATGTATATGACATGAGTAAACAAGTGAATCATATAGCAAAGACTTTTCATGAATAGCACTTCAAGACAAGCATCAATAAGTCTTGCATAAGAGTTAACTCATAAAGCAATAATTCAAAGTAAAGGCATTGAAGCAACACAAAAGAAGATTAAGTTTCAGCGGTTGCTTTCAACTTGTAACATGTATATCTCATGGATATTGTCAACATAGAGTAATATAATAAGTGCAATAAGCAAGTATGTAGGAATCAATGCACAGTTCACACAAGTGTTTGCTTCTTGAGGTGGAGAGAAATAGGTGAACTGACTCAACATTGAAAGTAAAAGAATGGTCCTTCAAAGAGGAAAAGCATCGATTGCTATATTTGTGCTAGAGCTTTGGTTTTGAAAACATGAAACAATTTTGTCAACGGTAGTAATAAAGCATATGCATCATGTAAATTATATCTTATAAGTTGCAAGCCTCATGCATAGTGTACTAATAGTGCCCGCACCTTGTCCTAATTAGCTTGGACTACCTGGATTATCACCGCAATACATATGCTTTAACCAAGTATCACAAAGGGGTACCTCTATGCCGCCTGTACAAAGGTCTAAGGAGAAAGCTCGCATCTGGATTTCTCGCTATTGATTATTCTCAACTTAGACATCCATACCGGGACAACATAGACAACAGATAATGGACTCCTCTTTTAATGCTTAAAGCATTCAACAACAATTAATTCTTTTCTCATTAGAGATTTGAGGATGTTTGTCCAAAACTGAAACTTCCACCATGGAACATGGCTTCGGTTAGCGGCCCAATGTTCTTCTCTCACAATATGCATGCTCAAACCATTCAACTCAGAGTAGATCGCCCTTACTTCAGACAAGACGAACATGCATAGCAACTCACATGAAATTCAACAATGAGTTGATGGCGTTCCCCAGTAAACATGGTTATCGCACAACAAGCAACTTAATAAGAGATAAAGTGCATAATTACATATTCAATACCACAATAGTTTTTAAGCTATTTGTCCCATGAGCTATATATTGCATAGGTGAATGATGGAATTTTAAAGGTAGCACTCAAGCAATTTACTTTGGAATGGCGGAAAATACCATGTAGTATAGGTAGGTATGGTGGACACAAATGGCATAGTGGTTGGCTCAAGTATTTTGGATGCATGAGAAGTATTCCCTCTCGATACAAGGTTTAGGCTAGCAAGGCTTATTTGAAACAAACACAAGGATGAACCGGTGCAGCAAAACTCACATAAAAGACATATTGAAAACATTATAAGACTCTACACCGTCTTCCTTGTTGTTCAAACTCAATACTAGAAATTATCTAGACCTTAGAGAAACCAAATATGCAAACCAAATTTTAGCATGCTCTATGTATTTCTTCATTAATGGGTGCAAAGCATATGATGCAAGAGCTTAATCATGAGCACAACAATTGCCAAGTATCACATTACCCAAGACATTTATAACAATTACTACATGTATCATTTTCCAATTCCAACCATATAACAATTTAACGAAGGAGAAACTTCGCCATGAATACTATGAGTAGAAACCAAGGACATACTTGTCCATATGCTACAGCAGAGCGTGTCTCTCTCCCATAAAGTGAATGCTAGGATCCATTTTATTCAAACAAAACAAAAACAAAACCAAACCGACGCTCCAAGAAAAAGCACATAAGATGTGATGGAATAAAAATATAGTTTCAGGGGAGGAACCTGATAATTTGTCGATGAAGAAGGGGATGCCTTGGGCATCCCCAAGCTTAGACGCTTGAGTCTTCTTGATATATGCAGGGGTGAACCACCGGGTGCATCCCCAAGCTTAGAGCTTTCACTCTCCTTGATCATGTTGCATCATACTCCTCTCTTGATCCTTGAAAACTTCCTCCACACCAAACTCGAAACAACTCATTAGAGGGTTAGTGCACATTATAAATTGACATATTCAGAGGTGACACAATCATTCTTAACACTTCTGGACATTGCATAATGCTACTGGACATTAGTGGATCAAAGAAATTCATCCAACATAGCGAAAGAGGCAATGCGGAATAAAAGGCAGAATCTGTCAAAACAGAACAGTTCGTATTGACGAATTTTAAAATGGCACCAGACCTGCTCAAATGAAAATGCTCAAATTTAATGAAAGTTGCATACATATCTGAGGATCATGCACGTAAATTGGCTTAATTTTCTGAGCTACCTACAGGGAGGTGGACCCAGATTCGTGACAGCAAAGAAATCTGGAACTGTGCAGTAATCCAAATCTAGTACTTACTTTTCTATCAACGGCTTAACTTGGCACAACAAAACACAAAACTAAGATAAGGAGAGGTTGCTACAGTAGTAAACAACTTCCAAGACACAAAATAAAAACAAAGTACTGTAGCAAAATAACACATGGGTTATCTCCCAAGAAGTTCTTTCTTTATAGCCATTAAGATGGGCTCAGCATTTTTAATGATGCACTCGCAAGAAATTATAGTTGAAGCAAAAGAGAGCATCAAGAGGCAAATTCAAAACACATTTAAGTCTAACATGCTTCCTATGCATAGGAATCTTGTAAATAAACAAGTTCATGAAGAGCAAAGTAACAAGCATAGGAAGATAAAACAAGTGTAGCTTGAAAAATTTCAGCACATAGAGAGGTATTTTAGTAACATGAAAATTTCCACAAACATATTTTCCTCTCTCATAATAACTTTCAGTAGCAACATGAGAAAACTCAACAATATAACTATCACATAAAGCATTCTTATCATGAGTCTCATGCATAAAATTATTACTCTCCACATAAGCATAGTCAATTTTATTGGTTGTAGTGGGAGCAAATTCAACAAAGTAGCTATCATTATTATTCTCATCAAGTGTAGGAGGCATAGTATAATCACAACAAAATTTACTCTCCATAGTAGGTGGCATCAAAAGACCACTATCATTATCATCATCACATATGGGAGGCAAAGTATCATCAAAGAAAATTTTCTCCTCAATGCTTGGGGGACTAAAAATATCATGAAAACCAGCTTCCCCAAGCTTAGAACTTTCTATATCATTATCAACAATGGTGTTCAAAGCGTTCATACTAATATTACTACCAGCATGCAAACAAGATTTCATAGGTTTTTTAATTTTCGCATCAAACAATCCATGTTTTAAATCAGGAAATAGAATAAGAAGCTCACTGTTGTCCATTATGCCAAACTAGTGTAAACAAGAAACAACAAGATGCAATTGCAGAGTCTAAAGGAAATAGCTTCGAGCACACAGACAACGGCAACAGAAAAATACTTTACCTGGGACCGTAGTATGAGAGCCTTTTACCTTTCCTCCACAGCAACGGCGCCGAGAAAAGTGCTTGATGTCTACGTTCCCCCTCCTTTCCTGTAGACAGTGTTGGGCCTCCAAGAGCAGAGGTTTGTAGAACAGCAGCAAGTTTCCCTTAAGTGGATACCCAAGGTTTATCGAACTCAGGGAGGAAGAGGTCAAAGATATCCCTCTCATGCAACCCTGCAACCACAAAGCAAGAAGTCTCTTGTGTCCCCAACACACCTAATAGGTGCACTAGTTCGGCGAAGAGATAGTGAAATACGGGTGGTATGAATAAGTATGAGCGGTAGCAACGGTGCGTAAAAGTGCTTGGCGCGTAGTTGATGGTGGTGGTATTGCAGCAGTAGTAACGCAGTAAAACAGTAAACAAGTAGTAGTAACGCAGCAGTATTTAGGAACAAGGCCTAGGGATTACACTTTCACTAGTGGACACTCTCAACATTGATCACATAACAGAACAGATAAATGCATACTCTACACTTTTGTTGGATGATGAACACATTGCGTAGGATTACACGAACCCTCAATGCCGGAGTTAACAAGCTCCACAATAATGCTCATGTTTAAGTAACCTTTAGTGTAAGATAGATCAACAGACTAAACCGAGTACTAGCATAGCATGCACACTGTCACCTTCATGCATATGTAGGAGGAATAGATCACATCAATAATATCATAGCAATAGTTAACTCCATAATCTACAAGAGATCATGATCATAGCACAAACCAAGTACTAACACGGTGCACACACTGTCACCTTTACACACGTGCAGGAGGAATAGAACTACTTTAATAACACATCACTAGAGTAGCACATAGATAGTAGTGATACAAAACTCAGATGAATCTCAATCATGTAAAGCAGCTCATGAGATCATTGTATTGAAGTACATAGAGAGAGATTAACCACATAGCTACCGGTACAGCCCCGAGCCTCGATGGAGAACTACTCCCTCCTCATGGGAGCAGCAGCGGTGATGAAGATGGCGGTGGAGATGGCAGCGGTGTCGATGGAGAAGCCTTCCGGGGGCACTTCCCCGCTCCGGCAGCGTGCCGGAACAGAGATCCTGTCCCCCAGATCTTGGCTTCGCGATGGCGGCGGCTCTGGAAGGTTTTCGTGGGTTTCGTCAATCGTTATAGGGTTTTCTGATCCAGGGGCTTCTTATAGGCGAAGAGGCGGCGCAGGAAGGTCGAAGGGGGGCCCACACCCTAGGGGGGCGCGCCCCCCCCTAGGCCGCGCCGGGGTGTGGTGTGGTGGCCCTGCCTCCCTTCTCTGGCGGTTCTCGTGTGTTCTGGATGCTTCCGGGTAAAATAGGAACCTGGGCGTTGATTTCGTCCGATTCCGAGAATATTTCGTTACTAGGATTTCTGAAACCAAAAACAGCAGAAAACATGAACTGGCACTTCGGCATCTTGTTAATAGGTTAGTTCCAGAAAATGCACGAATATGACATAAAGTGTGCATAAAACATGTAGATAACATCAATAATGTGGCATGGAACATAAGAAATTATCGATACGTCGGAGACGTATCAGCTGTACCGGTAGCTATGTGGTCCATCTCTCTCCCATGTACCTCAATACAATAATCTCATGAGCTGCTTTACATGATTGAGATTCATATGAGTTTGTATCACAATTTATCTATGTGCTACTCTAGCAAAGTTATTAAAGTAGTTCTATTCCTCCTGCACGTGTGTAAAGGTGACAGTGTGTGCACCGTGTTAGTACTTGGTTTATGCTATGATCATGATCTCTTGTAGATTGCGAAGTTAACTATTGCTATGATAATATTGATGTGATCTATGCCTCCTACATATGCATGAAGGTGACAGTGTGCATGCTATGTTAGTACTTGGTTTAGTCTATTGATCTATCTTACACTATAAGGTTACTTAAATATGAACAAATTGTGGAGCTTGTTAACTCCGGCATTGAGGGTTCGTGTAATCCTACGCAATGAGTTCATCATCCAACAAAAGTGTAGAGTATGCATTTATCTGTTCTGTTATGTGATCAATGTTGAGAGTGTCCACTAGTGAAAGTCTAATCCCTAGGCCTTGTTCCTAAATACTGCTGCGTTACTACTGCTTGTTTACTGTTTCACTGTGTTACTACTGCTGCAATACTACCACCATCAACTACACGCCAGCAAGCTATTTGCTGGCACCGTTGCTACTGCTCATATATATTCATACCACCTGTATTTCACTATCTCTTCGCCGAACTAGTGCACCTATTAGGTGTGTTGGGGACACAAGAGACTTCTTGCTTTGTGGTTGCAGGGTTGCATGAGAGGGATATCTTTGACCTCTTCCTCCCTGAGTTCGATAAACCTTGGGTGATCCACTTAAGGGAAAACTTGCTGCTGTTCTACAAACCTCTGCTCTTGGAGGCCCAACACTGTCTACAGGAAAGGAGGGGGAACGTAGACATCAGACTGCGTGTTTTTTGTTCAAGGAGTTAAAACATCGGACGAGCCTCTCCAAGTCCTTCACAGAAAGGTCGTTGGAAAAACGGTCGACATCCTTAGCTCCTGAGTACATCCAAAGAGGATTTTTGCGAGCCTACATAGGCTGCACTCGAATCCGGAGGAAGTAGGAAATTATTTGCACACCCGAGAGTTCTCCTCCGTCGGTGTTTTGCAGTTGATGGATGCGGGTCATTAGGGATTCAGTGGACGCTTTTTCTTCGGTAGTAGCCTATGTATCCCAAGATCCGCGCCTCTGGATTTCTTCGGCAGGATCAAAGGGCGCGATACCATACTCCTGGGAGAGGGCGGACTCGTCCTGGATGTACAGCCATTTCTTGCGCCAATCTTGGACAGAGTGAGGGAACTTCACGTCGAAATAATCAACGTCGGGACAGACGCAGATACAAACGCCACTTACATTGTCGTCGTGGCGAACGAGCAGATGCCATGGGATGGCTTAAGTTGGGGCCGAATGGGCGCTAGAGGATTCGGGGGAGGGTTTGCGACTAGATGGGATGAACTTCCGGATGCTTTCCTCAAGAACACAACCAAAGGCCGGTATGCAAGAAGAGAGACAAGAGGAAGAACTCTTTACTAGATTGCTTGCTTCATTGATCTCAACATGATTACAGGTGCTTGGATACAAGTTCTATCGTCTAATCTCCTCTGTGGACACGCGCCCGTATGAGGCAGTGCCCCCTCTCCTTATGTAGGGGAGAGGGTGGCTTACAGAACAAGAAACCCTAATGGCATCTTTGACTGGACAAACTACTTTACAAAGCTACTTTAATCATAGATGACGCCGGAGTCTTCTTTAATCAGGGACGCTGACGTCCTCCGGCTTCTTTCAGCGTCATCTCTCTCTTTGGCGCCAGGGCTCTGATTAAAGCCGCTTTGCTTAGCTCATCCTTGTCTTCTTGCTCTGAAGAGAATCTTTGACCAGTCCCGCCGACAGGCCCTTTCTCTCCGGTATCTTCTTTACCGGGTTCCGGTATACCCCCCTTGGGGATACCGGCTTAGCTTCACTTAGCCCAAACTCTTACCTTTGTGTTCCGGTTAGAATATTAAACCGGTATCTCGATGGCTCAAACCATCCGGTTTGGCATGCCTTTGGCATACCGGGGGTCATCCCCCCAACATTAGTCCCCAAAGCTGGTATAGTCTGGCGGATTCTATCCTACAGACCATGCCAGGTTTTTATCTTTTTAGGATACCGGTTTAATCTCTCCGGCTTTGAACTTGGATCCGGCATCTTTGCCCTTATTTGTCTTTTCTCTCTTTGCAAGGCATCCCCCGGCATCTCTTTTCTCCGGTATCATTCGCATTTACTCTTTCCTCGGCGAAGTCGAGAATATCTCGGGCCCCGCGCCTGTCAGTGACATGCGCACTGTTAACTGGCGCGCCAGTGTCAGTTGTCACTTCGCTTCGACTCCCGCGCGTTCATTAAATGCACCACTGCGGATCCCACTAGCCACTTCGGATCTGTGTGTGCCTCCGTGTGGCTTCTTATTTTTTCGCGTGTACTTCCTCGACACGTGGCGGCCCGTGGTGCGAACCGTCGCGGCCCGCGAAGCGAACCGCCGCGGCCCGGCGGTTTTCGGCCCACCTTCTCTCTTCTTTATAAGGAGAACTGCCCCTTCTTCTTCCTCTTCTTGCATTCCCCAACCTTCGCGCATAGTACTCCTCGCCTTCTGCGCCTTCGCCGCTCTTCGTCCGCCGTCGTTCGCTTGAGCTCTGTCGCCCGGCGAACTCACGCCGCGTTTCCGCCGGACCTCGCCGTGCGGAAATCTTCCGCAGCACCTCCGTCGCGACCGCAGCATTCTTGCTTCTCCGCGCCCGTTCCCGCTTCGCCGTCGACGGTGTACGTCGGCGACCGTAGGCCCGCTCCTTCGCCGGTGAAAGTCCTCTCCAGCGACCGCACCACCTCAGGTTAGTACCAATCTCACTTTGCTTGCGCTTTGCTCGTTTTCTAGATCTTGGGTCGACAGTGTTCTTATTTCCCCTTTTTCTTTGATTTTCTTCTTACTCGTAGATCTTCGCGTGGGGTTCAACTGTGGGATTTCTGTTTTTTCACCCCTAGAACAATGTCCAGTGAGGAATCTTCCTCTGCCTCTTCTTCTGCTTCCTCTTCCGGTAGCCGGAGTAGGCAAGCTTCCAGTAGATCTACGGCCTCAGATCCGATGGATACCGATTCTGGCAGCCAGCAGGAATCCGGTAGCCATCAAGAATCCGGTAGCTCTAGCCAAGCTTCCGGTGCCGAGCCTTCCCCTATCACCCGCGGAGCCTGGATGGGCTCCAATGTTACCGAATTCGAGATCGACTGGCTTTACCGGTCTCGGAGGATTCCGGAAGGAGTATCTTGCCGGCTTCCCGGTGACGAGATCGTACCGGTGCTCCAGCCCGGTGAACACGTTGTTTTTCTTGCTCATTTTGAGCGTGGCTTCGGCCTTCCTGCCTCGCCTTTTTTCGGGAGTTCTTAGATTTCTATGAACTCCAACCTCATCACCTTCCTGGCAATGCCATCTTTTACCTTTCCTGCTATGCCACCTTCATGGAGGCCTACATCGGCATTCGTCCCACTCGTGAGACGTTTGCCCGCTTCTTTTCTCTGCGGATTAATTCCATTCAGGGCAAGGAAATTCCTAAGCCCAAGCCGCCTGTGGAGTGCGGGTCCTGCATCGTTGGCTCCCGCCAGGGGAGCCCTTTCTTTAAGTTCACCGGCCTCGAGTCCTGTCGCGCCTGGCAAGGAACTTTCTTCTACGTGAAGAACAACAGCCGCGCGAATCTCATTGATCTTCCGCCATTCAAAGTGGGGCCTCCCAGTAGAGCCAACTGGAGCTATAACCCGAAGACGGATCACATCGAACCCAACCGGGTGGTACGCTTCATGGCCACTTTGAAGAAGGAGACCAACATCTGCTCGGATGATATCATCCGCACTTTTATTTCGCGTCGGGTGCTTCCTCTCAAGCGCCGGGTGCATAGGATGAGCGAGATGTACGGTCCTGGCGATCCCACCAAGATCACAGGCTGTCCCCTTAGCAAGAAGGACGTCGTCCGCAAGGCTAGGCAGATCTGCCAAACCGCCATGCCGTTTGACTGGGAATGGGGCCTCCTTCCCCTCAGCACTACTAACCCTCCGACCCAAGAAGTAAGAGATTACGCAATTAGGGTCGGTTTTGCCGGTAACTTTTTTGCTCTTGTTAACCCTCTTTTTTCGTGCTTCAGGCCAAGGACCGCTTCCCCCTCATTCAAGCAGAGCGGCGTGGGATCTGCGTGAAGCGCGCCCTTGACTCCGTCGATCCGGATCCTTACATTTTTTGGAAGGATCTGAAGATGGGCAAGACCCCAGCCTCGCGCCTTGGCAGGTCTCTGCCGAAGCCAACCGGTTCTTCGGATGATCTGACCATGCTTGAGGTATTTTTCTTTTCCGGTTTCTTCTTCTTCTTTCATTGTTGCTTTTTCGCGAATCGCTTCTTAGCCATTTTTAACTCATAGGTCCATGAGCACGCGCCGCCCTTGCGCGCCGAGGCCGGCTCCGAGTTTGTGGACAAACTCATGGCCCAGGGCCAAAAGAACAAGATGCCGGCATCTGATGCCGGTTCCAGTCAGGCCCCTCCCTCCAAGCGCTTCCGGACTGAGCCCTTGGGGAGAAGGAAGTGGGCATGCGTCGCTACGGGCGCAGCGTATGCCGATCGCCTCCGGGTAAGTTTCTTGTTTTCTTGCTTGCCTCTTTTTGCCAATTTCTTTTTCCGGTTGCTTTTCTCCAACTGTTTTTCTTTCTTTTTCTTAGCCCTGCGCTCAAGCTTGGCTCAAGGCCAGCGGGCTCTGAAGGTTCCGCAAGGACCTCAACCCCTCCTCCTCGCTCAAGCCCGGCACCATCTGGTGCCGGCAACACCTCTGCCTCCCCTCTGGGGGGCACAACAAGTTTGGGGCGTGCGGCCCCTACACCGCCAGAACACCGCACAGAGGAGGATCTTTCCTTCCCTCCAGAGAACCAGGATACCGGCGCCAGCAACATCGGCGCCGAGGAAGAAGCTGCCGGGCGGGCGGAGCCTTCGGCTCCTCCCGTCCTTGAAAAGAAGACAACTTCCGCGCCGGAAAGTTCCAACTTGGGTGGTGCCCCTAGCGCACCCCCTTCTCCAAGAACTACTCCAACGCCGCCACCGGATGCGCCTCGCCCCAAACCTGCCGGGGCTGCTCCAACTGCGCCGCCGCCCAAGCTCTCCAAGCTAGTCAAGGGGAAGGCGACGGCCTCCAAGGCCCCTTCCGGTGGACAGCAGCCCTTGGTGCTGCATGTCTCCAAGGCCGCCAGCGATGCCAGCGGGAAGGCCACCGGCTTGCTCGGCCGCATCACTGAGTTCCGGCGCGGGGGCCGGGAGCTGGGGCATCTGCTGCCCTATGCCCAGCAATGGAACGCCGCGGATGTGACCCGGGCGACCCACGGCATGGGCAAGGACAGGCAGCCGTTGCCAGACCCTGCTGGGGACCGATGCTCCGAGGAGCATTTCATGCGGCTCCGCCGAGCCGTGAAAGAGCTTGACAACGCGTGGTTTGATTCCACGAACAATCTGAGGGTAAGTTTCCAGCACTCTTTTCAACTTTTGCCGGTTCCCTTACTTCCGGATTTTTTCTATCTTTTCTTCAGTTTCATGCCGGTTTCTCTCTTGTCTATCTTCCCAGTCCCCGAGTTTTGTGGTGAGAGCGCAGCTTTTAGCACAAAACTTTAACTTAAAAACTTAGCGTGAAACCGGCATTGCCAGTCCCCGAGCTTCGGGTTAAGAACCTTGTTCTTAGCGCGAAACTTAGCTTAAAAACGCGCAAAACTAGCACTGCCAGTCCCCGAGTTTCGGGTTAAGAACCTTGTTCTTAGCGCAAAACTTAGCTTAAAACGCGCGAAACTAGCACTGCCAGTCCCCGAGTTTCGGGTTAAGAACCTTGCTCTTAGCGCAAAACTTAGTTTAAAAACGCGCGAAACTAGCACTGCCAGTCCCCGAGTTTCGGGTTAAGAACCTTGTTCTTAGCGCAAAACTTAGCTAAAAACGCGCGAAAGTAGCACTGCCAATCCCTGAGTTTCGGGTTAAGAACCTTGCTCTTAGCGCAAAACTTAGTTTAAAAACGCGCGAAACTAGCACTGCCAGTCCCCGAGTTTCGGGTTAAGAACCTTGTTCTTAGCGCAAAACTTAGCTAATCTCTTTTTCTTGAACAGCTCACGGCTGACGCTCGGAAGGTCCTCTTTGAGGAGCTTCTATGGGAGCATCGGGACCTCGCTGAGGCACATGATAAGTGCCAAGGTAAGCTTTTGTACCACCGGCATCTTCTTACCGGAAACCTTTTTTCCTCCTAATATTTATAATTTTTGCTTAACAGTGATCCCGGAAGCTTCCATTGAGGCTCTCAAGGAGCAGCTCGCCGCCGCTCAACGTACAATTTTCCCTCTTTCCTGTTAGCTTGGTTTTCTTTTCATCTTAATCAGCACAATTTTGTTAACACCTTCTTTTCCGGGTTTCAGGGGAGAAGGACCAGCTCATCCGGCAGCATCAGGAGGAGCTGAGTGCCCAAAAGACCAGCTACCAGGAGCTCAAGTCCCAGTTCATCCAGCTGGGGCTTGATCATGCTAAGGCTCTCAAAGCTACTGAAGCTGATGCAGCAGCCAAGATGCATGAGGCTCTTGAAGATGCCGGCAACTCCAACATGGTGTTGCAGACTGAGCTGGAGGAGCTGGCCAAAGCCCGGAAGGCTGCCGAGGAAAAAGCTGCACGGCTGGAGGCGGAGCAGAAGGAGTACGACCGGCTGGTCGTGCAAACTGACGCACACGCCTACCGTAAGTCCTTTCCTTTTGCACTTTCTGATTACTGCCCACAAGCCTTTTTTTTTCCGATCGCATTTTCTTTTCGTTATCTTTCCTTCCGGTTGCATTTTCTTCCGGATTCCTTTCCTTAGCCTTTTTCTTTCTTTGCACAGGCCTCTTCCCGGACTCTCAGAGGTTTGCTGTCAAGAAGGTTGACGAGCACCGCACTGCCCAGGCCCAAGAGAATCTTGGCGTGCCATGGACCCCCTATGACCATCTGGTCGCGCTGAACGCGCGGGTGTCTCATATGCGCGCCATAGATTGCAACCTGTCTGACATTCCTGATGTAGCTACCCAGCTCTTCAGGACTCTGTGGCCTGGCGAGGAGGTGCCGGATACTTTCTCACTGATCAGCGACCGCCTTAAGGGCGCCGGCAGGAGGATCCGCGAGTGGCAGTGCTCTGCTGCCCGCGCTGGAGCAGACTCTGCCCTCCGCGTCGCTTGCTCATGGTATCCGGAGCTGAACTTGGATGCCCTCACCGGAGTGCGCGAAGGCGCGGAAACCGATCTGGACCCGATTCTCACCGCTAAGCGGCAGGATCGCGCGTACCACATCGCGGAGTACGCTGACATGCGCACCTTCATCCCTCCCCCTCCTGACGTCCAAGATTATCTCGACGAGGAGGAGGATGAAGCCGAGGAGGAGCCTCTGGGCGATGCCGGTGCTGGCGATGCCCCTCCTGAAGCCCCCGCTGCCTGATCATCTACTTGCTTGAAAATTTACCTGTGTTATGCTCTTTGGTCCTGCTTATCTCAAAACAATGTCCCGTTAAATTCTACCCCGGTATGCCGGGGTTTATGATGTAAAACTCTAGGTTCGCTTTTGGTTGCCGTACAACAGTTTATGCCGGTAAGTTATACCGGTAGTCAATTATCTTAAGTTTGCCTTAGTATAATTGCTTTTGGTTTTGCTTTTATCCTGCACTGTAAAGATTTCCAAATTGTTTCCGCATCCAATTCGATGCACACTTGGTTCTTTTGCCTTGGCTCTGCTGCCTTCTCAGGCGTTCTTTGGCGTATGAGCACAAGGTTCTTTCACCAAACAAGCATTTTCTTGAACTTAGAAATAACTTCGAAATTTTGCAAAAAACCGGTTTAACCGGGGTTAGTTAAATTTTTCCGGATTGTTTGTTCCCACTCTCTCTCTTCGCAGTTCGCGTGCTTAGTTGCTACCGGTTTATCTTGCTTGCCATGAAGCCGGTTTGCGGACAGCAGCAGAGTCGAAGACTCCGGTAGGTTTAGCACGCTACTAAACCGGAAAGAAAAAATGTTCACCAAGCAACCGGTGAACTGAAAAAATAAACATGTTGCATGCAACTTAGGTTGGGGTATTCCCCGAGATTCATTTGAGGTTCCGACATCTTTTATTCATAGCATGTAAGGTACAAAAAGGAACTTCTTACTCCACAACTTCAAGAGTAGAAAGGACGCAACAGAGCTACGTTCCATGGACGCTTGCTCTCCTCTCCGGACCTGTCCGCCTTTCCTTTTTTCCACTCCTGTGCATCGATCAAGTAGTATGCATCATTGTGAAGCACTTTGCTCACAATGAAGGGACCTTCCCATGGTGGTGAGAGCTTATGCCGGCCTTCAGTGCGCTGCACTAGGCGTAGCACCAGATCTCCTTCCCGGAAAACTCTCGGGTTAACCTTCCGGCTATGATAGCGTCTGAGGTTTTGCTGGTAAATGGCTGTTCTTGCCAAAGCCAGCTCTCTTGCTTCTTCTAGCAAGTCCACATCATTTTCTCTGGCCTCTTTGACCTCTTGCTCAGTATAGAGTTGTACCCTTGGTGAATCAAGAATGATGTCGGTTGGCTGAAGCATGTTTTCTGTTATGCCCAGCATGTTCATGGTGTGCCTGTACATGATGTTTATGCTGCTCCCATTGTCTATCAGCACCTTGCTGAACTTGACTCGAGCGTTTGGCCCTTGCATGATTGGGTCCAAGACGAGAGCATAGCCACCCGGGTTCGGCATGACCTTAGGGTGATCCTTGAATGACCACGAGATCTCTTGATCAGACCACAGCATATATTTTGGTATTGCCGGCATCACCGCGTTCACTTCCATAGAACGGCAATACAGGCTTTGTTTATCAGTTGGCTCAGTTACGAACACAACGCAGCACATATCTGGATCTTTGTAAATATTCCGGCCCAAAGGTGCCGGTGGAGGTGGTTGGTCATTGCCCTCCACCACCTGGTTAACCTGCTGGTACTGCTGCCGGTTTGGCTGCACCGGTAAGGCGTTTGCCCCGGTAAGCGGTGGTGGTGGTGGTAGTTGTTGTTGCCGCGGCATGTCTTGTGGTGGTTGTGCATCTTTTACCGTTCCTTTTTGCATCAAGTACTTGGTCCAAGTGCAATCCTTCGTCAGATGGTTTGACGGGTGTGCCGGCTTCGGTGTGTGCCACCGGCAAGGTTGGTCCATGGCAGCTTCCATGGTGTACTTCGCGGGTTCTTGCCAGTTCTTTTTCTGAACCCAGGGCTTCTTTTCTACCCACTGTTTTTTAGGACCCGTCCATGGTTGCGATCCGGTTCTCTGCCTCTGACTGCCGCTGGCCTCAGAGTTTTCTTGCACTGCAGCAACTTGCTGCGGACCGTACCTTCGATCCGGAAAATCTTCCCTTCTTTTGTTATTCCGGTTATCCCGGTGTTGCTCTTGGTGATGCTGTTCCGGCTCAGGTTGCACTGCCGGCTGCGTTGGATCTCCCAACGCATAGCTATCCGCCACACGTATCATCTCTGCCAACGTTGTCAGCATGTTCCTCTGCAGCTTTTGCCACAACGGTGAACCTCTCCTGCACCCACTGCTAAACCAAGCAATGGCCTGTGCCTCGATTACCCCTTCACAGGAGTTCCTTGTGGTGTTCCACCGGGCCAGATAATCCCGGTCTGTTTCGTTCTGGCGCTGTATGCACAGAGCGAGCTGCTGCGGCCTGTTTGGCCTCTGATAGGTGCTGCTGAAATTGCTCACAAAGGCTTCCTCAAAATCCAGCCAGCCATTTATGCTTCCTGCCGGCAAGTTGTTTAGCCAGATTCTTGCCGGCCCAACCAGAAATGATGGTATGATTCTCACGGCCCATCGCCGATTTCCTCCTCCTGCTACGGTTCCTCCGCCGCCTGCGACGTACACTGCGGTCACGTAATCCGCGAGCCAATCTTCCGGCTTCGTGGTGCCATCATATGTTTTTGTGTCACGGGGCAACATAAAGTTGTGAACTAGTGGTTTTTCTTTCATGATCCTTGGGCCAAAGCATTTTGGCCCTGGGGGACCTTCCTCCTCGATCATTTCTGACAAGTACACTCTATCCAGACGGTGCCTCGCATCCCGTTCCGGTAGGTACCTTTCTCCCAAGCGTTCTCCCAACGAGTTCCGGTATGCTGCCGGTCTTGCAGAATCAGCTTCATCATAACATTCCGGTACCGCGGCCCTTGCCTGCCGGTACCTCGGGGGATCTATTTCCTCCTCATCGTACGCTGCCCTTGCAGCCCGATAATTTTGCCCGGTTTCTTGTCTACCGGCATGATTGTTTCCGGCATAGCCCTCTTTGGCGTAGCCTCTGTTTGCCCCTTGGCCTTTTCTACCGGCATCATATTGCCCGGCTTGTTGCTTTCCGGCAAGAACTAGATCGTACACAGTCATCTGCTGCGCATTCACTTCTTTTTCTCTTCTTCTGTCCGGATGGGGGGACGAAGCCTGCCCATGGGACTTGCTACCGGCATTCCTTGTCGAACGCGCGGATTTTGAAGCCACAGCCTTGTTTAGCCTATCAAGCTGCTCTGCATGCTGTTGCTCGATAGTTTCAAGAAGTTCCCGGACACGCTCTTGTTGTTTTGCCAGAGCGTCCCCGGAAAGCGAGTCACACAGCGCTACGGCAGCTTTAGCAGCTTTTATCGTTTTATCCGGGCTACTGTACTTAGGTTTCTCTACAATGCTCACAGATGCAGAGATACTTTTACCGGCAGCAACTTCTTTGCGCAGGTCCTGATCTAGATTGCGAGCCTTAAGCTGGTTTTCCGGTATCCTAGCAGCATGCGCGCTAACAGAAGCAAAGCCATGGGCAGCGTTGTACTCACGTAGGGTTAGGTTCAGCTCGCGCTGCGCTCTGGCGATGTCCTTGCCGCTCTCGAGCATCTTCTGGCGCTGCGCCTCCAGCTCCGCCTGAGCCGCTGCCGGGTCGATGTTCTGCGCGATGGGGGTGGCGAGGACGTTCATCACCGCTTGGAGCGGTGTTTCCGGTGGCGCGGATGATGCTCCCGCTGCGCCTGCGCCTCGCTCCAGCGGTGGCTTGGCCGCACGGGTCGAAACCGCACGCCCAGCGCCTTCTTCTGCAGCTTCTTTGCCGGCGTCGACCGCGCCTGCCATCATCACCTCCACGCTCCCTGGAGCACGGCCAGCATGTAGCCACCTTAGCGGATCCGGCGCCACCAGCACCGGCGAGAGGCACTGGCGCACAGGAACGGTGCCGAAGTAGATGCGGTGGCTGCCGAACTCGATGATGCGGCCGTTCTTGGGGAAGATGCCGCCGTTGGCGAAGCAGCCCGCGTTGTCGTTGATGAAGTCCATGGCGTAGATGCGCTGCACCAAAGCGGAGACCGTACGCTGACCGGTGACGTCGAGGATGCCCGCCCGAATGTGAACTCCAGCAAGCGCCACTTCATGCCCCACGGTGGGCGCCAACTGTCGTCGTGGCGAACGAGCAGATGCCATGGGATGGCTTAAGTTGGGGCCGAATGGGCGCTAGAGGATTCGGGGGAGGGTTTGCGACTAGATGGGATGAACTTCCGGATGCTTTCGTCAAGAACACAACCAAAGGCCGGTATGCAAGAAGAGAGACAAGAGGAAGAACTCTTTACTAGATCGCTTGCTTCATTGATCTCAACATGATTACAGGTGCTTGGATACAAGTTCTATCGTCTAATCTCCTCTGTGGACACGCGCCCGTATGAGGCAGTGCCCCCTCTCCTTATGTAGGGGAGAGGGTGGCTTACAGAACAAGAAACCCTAATGGCATCTTTGACTGGACAAACTACTTTACAAAGCTACTTTAATCATAGATGACGCCGGAGTCTTCTTTAATCAGGGACGCTGATGTCCTCCGGCTTCTTTCAGCGTCATCTCTCTCTTTGGCGCCAGGGCTCTGATTAAAGCCGCTTTGCTTAGCTCATCCTTGTCTTCTTGCTCTGAAGAGAATCTTTGACCAGTCCCGCCGACAGGCCCTTTCTCTCCGGTATCTTCTTTACCGGGTTCCTAGATACCCCCTTGGGGATACCGGCTTAGCTTCACTTAGCCCAAACTCTTACCTTTGTGTTCCGGTTAGAATATTAAACCGGTATCTCGATGGCTCAAACCATCCGGTTTGGCATGCCTTTGGCATAACGGGGGTCATCCCCCCAACATACATTGTAGATGGTGTTCCTAGAGTAGTTGCGCTGGAGATAGAAGATGTGTTTCCACAGGCCCCAATGAGGATGGATGCCGAGGAAACACTCGCAGAGAGTGATAAAAATAGAAATGTGGAGAAGCAAATTTAGGGTCAGCTCGTGCTGCTGGATCCCATAGATGAACAAAAGGCCACGAAGAAACTCCTGGACAGGAACGGCAAGGCCGCGAATGAGGAAGTCAATGAAGGTTACCCGGAATCCAATAGGAGGATGGGGAGAGATTTCGTCTCCAGGCATCTTTAGGGCCTCCTTCAACAAACCCATCTTCTTTAGGAGCTTCTGGTCTTGGGCGGAGATCTTCGACCGCTCCCAGCCCGAAACCTTGATCTTCTCTGCGAGCTCGTCGATGCCCGGAGCCTTGTTCTGGCATAGCTTCATGTGCGGAGCCATAGGGAGCAGTTTGGTGGAGAAGTGGGGAGAAAGAGAGCAAGTGCGCGAGGAGCTCGAAGGGATAGCAATGGCGGAGTGAGAGAGAAAGCGGATGCGCGACGTAGCGAAGGGGATGAAAGAGGAACACAGGGTGAATTTATGGAGAGAAGGCGATGCGTCTAGCCGTTGGATGAAAAGGGGAAGTGTTCCACACCCTATGCGTGCCCAAAGGGGAAAATAGTCTTACCACTCTGAATTTACTGAACGGAAGTTACTTCGCGCGTGCCAGAAATTATGGAGGACGTGTGTCCCCCACTTGCGCAACGTGTCGATGGCGCAGAGTTTTGGACCCACGACCCAGTGAGGTGACAGGAGTCGTGTCTTTCCAAGGTGAGGCATCGTGGTTATCGTCAGCAGCGACATCATTCAAGAAAGCTTCGAGTGGTTTAACAAAATATAGTGACAACAAAACTTTGGGTTCCAAAAAAGAGAAACTTCGGGAGCCTATGATCAAATGCAAGCATCTGTTCATATGCTCGGGGGCTACTCATATCAGAAGTATTGTTTATACTTCTGATAAGAGGGTAAAGTGAAAGACAAAAATACAGAGTTATTCAAAATAGCAAAAGTTGAGCCTACAACCAAGTGCAAACAGTCGGTTGTAGCGTCAGGGGCTACTCCCATCGGGAGCACTGGTCGCGCACCCGATGAAATACGAGGAAGAAAAAATAAGTGGATGACACGACAAATATAGAAGTGTATATGAAGTATTATCATCGTACATCTTCGAGTTACACATAACTCGTCATGTACTCCCATCGGGAGAAGATATCATCCTTTTACAACTCGGAGAAATTAGCAATTCTAGCAGCCGACAAAGGCACTCGACAATATATTCTCAGAGCGCGTCTGCCGGGTAAAAACTCTGGATGCCGTAAAATTTACGAAGGTAAGTCCCCAGGATTTATCCTGTGCGGCGTGGTATCGCACCCGAATGTGCTCTACTACTTTATCCGTATCAACAGATACGAAGAAAAATCCTAGCGGACGCGTTAGGTACTCGATAAAACATATATGGGATTCGATTCACGGTAAGTCCTTAAGCGGCGTGTGTCGAGTTACGCCAGTATTCCGGGTTCAAGTCCAGGGACTTGAGCTTGAAATAGGTTTATGCGGGTTTGCCTTGAGAGCAGTTAACTGGTACCTGATCCGGCAAATGAACCAGTCCCATTTACCAGTATCCCTGTACAAAATAAACGATAAACAAAAATATTTGGCTCATTGGTATATAAAGATGATTTAGTTCTACGTTGGAGATTTTGCTCGATTCTACGATTCAAACAAAATCTCGGGGGCTACTAACATAGGCATCCCGTATGGGCCTGCCGGATAAGTACCAGAGGGCGTTTGGAGGCCCACAACCCGAAGATTCTCAAGGCCCAGAAGCCTGGCGAACATCAATATGGAATATAGATTTGTATTAGGAATTATGAGTTATGTAATTGTACGGGAAAGACTCGGATATTCTCCCATAGTTTATAACTTGTACGGCAAGAGAACCCCTGGATCTCCCTCCTATATAAAGGGGAACTGAGCGAAGGAGAAAAGATTTAATCCATTGTCAACATACAACCTAGTTTTCATAGTCGAGTACCTTTTTGGCTGAACCTTCGAGATATACTTGCCCTCTACTTTCCGCGAAACCCTAAGTCTACAATCTGTAGACATTGACAAGTTAATCCCTTGTTAGTGAGGCCTTTGTGTCGTTTGAGCTATCTTTGTCCTCCACACCAGTCCAACAGAGAGTAGCACTCTCAAGAGTGTGAACTTTGGGATACATCATCGTCTCCGCGTCACCTCGGATATAGTCTTTTTGATAGCCTTCGTGCTTGAAGCTACATATCTTGCTATCACATAGTTGCTTGTCTTTCTTAGCATAAGTTGTTAGTGCGCATAGTTGAACCATGTTATATAGGTTTTGTGCTTGAAAAAATAAACCTAGTTTTATTCAACATTTGTTAAGCCCATATCACAAAAAATTTAAACCTCCTATTCACCCCTCCCCCTCTAGGTGGCATTCGTGTCCTTTCAGCCTCTCGTTTAACTAGCTCGTTGATCAATTGATGATCAAGGTTTCCTGGTCGTGAACATTAGATATTGTTGATAATGGGATCGTGTCATTAGGAGAATGATATGATGGAGACACACTCAATGTAGAGCATAACAATAAAATCAAGTCGTTAAGTTCAATTTGTTGTAGCTCTTGAAGATGAAGTAACATAATCCTAGAACATGAGATCATGTTAATCAATGACACCGGAGGAGTGCTTTGATGACATCAAACGGCACACTATAACAGGGTGATTATAAAGGTGGCATTGGGTGTTCTCAAACTGATAGTTGAGGCACATGGATCTAGAGTGGAACTTGTCCATCCAAATGACGACGATATATACTCTAGGCCCTCTCGGTGAAATCACATCCAATAAGCTTGTAAGCACGTGACTAGGTCAAAGGGATGTCATATCACAGAACGAGTAAAGAGTACTTATCACGAACGAAATCGAACTAGGTATAGATGATACCGATGATCGGATCTTGAATAAGTAAAGTATCGTGAGACAAAGGAAATTGGTCACAATGTGTATAGTCCATTGCATCACAAGGTCATCGTTAAATATGTATGAGCCAATCCGGATCTCCAGATCCTGTTGATGGTTATTGATTGAATAGGTGTCTCGATCATGCCCGCATCATTCATGAATCGTAGGGTGACACACTTATGGTTCTTTGACCCTTAGGGTAGATACGAGAATATTTTGGAGACCGAATGTTGTGCGACGAAAAAATGTTTTAGTTGTGAATGTTTTCACGGGATCTCACCAAAATATTGAATTTAGAAGAGTTCTTTCCGAGCACGGATGGAAAACCTGGATCCAAGTAGTGAGAGCTTTAATGAGAGTTAATTTAATAACCAAAGAAGATATATTCACATGGAATCGTTCTTTCACAGTAAAGTCTATGTTACTAATATGATGAATGATCATACTTTTTTATTGAGAAAATACATCTAGAAAATGAAAGTACCCTTAAAGATTAAGGTTTTTATGTGGTTCTTTCATGAGAAGGTTATACTCAAGAAACACAATTTAGCTAAGTAAAATTGTAATTGTTGTAAGAAATGTGTTGTCTGTGACTTAGATGAGTCTATTAACCATCTATTTTTGTGTGTCCCTTTGCTCGTCTTGTTTGGAGTGTTGTTCACTTTTCCTTTAATATTCCTCCACCTGCCAATGTTACCAATATATTCTATAATTCACTCAATGGAGTTGAGAAGAAACTAAAGCTCGTATACGTATAGGCGTTTATGCTTTAGTATGTGTGTTGTGAAACTGTAGAAATGATATGATTTTTTTAACAAGTTTGGAACATCTTGTTTTCAACAGGCTATCCGTATGGCTACTTTCCAGATCCGTGAATGGTCTTTCCTGTTACTACTACTAGAGGCGCAGCGGACGCATATGGATTCTAAATGCAACCATATGGAGAAGGTCACACATACTATCTACAACCAGAGTGGCTGGCGGCTTGTTAGATGCTTACATGATGCTTAAGAGCACTACTTTTGCTTTGTTCCGCTGGTTGATCTTTATATACACCCTATGTGATCCATGAGTTGTACAACTTTATAACTTTGTTACTCTGAATAGTGCAATAAAAGATTGTGTTTATATATCGATTGAGGCAGAGGATGGGGCTTTGCTCCCTTTTCGAAAAACATAAAAATAATAAAGACGGTCCTACGATGCAGAAATCACCCTCCATTTCGAAGAAATTTTTTGTAAACAAACACTCAATTTTTTTACGGGAATTCAGTAGAACACGACCAAATCTAAAAGAATAATTTTCACCAAAATTATTTTGAACCTGAGTTTCTAGATTGTTCCAAAAAAAATTATGATTCATCTAAAAGGCAAAAGCAGCGCACCGCCTCAATGTTGGTGAACTCATCAGCGCATAATTACATCGCCAAATTCCCTTGCTATCTTTGCTAGAACGTGACTGTAATATCCCAGAACATAGGACAAACGAGGGGTAGATTAGAAAAGGGTTGTGCATTTCATCGCAAAACGGGGGAAATTTTTGCGCTTAATTACATAAAACCTAAGAGTGATCGAGGTTTCTCTCTCGTTTCTATTAGGGTTAGAGTGAAGAGAGTGCTATGAACTTCGACATGACCTCTTTTAAAACTATGGTTTTGGAGAGGCATTTTAATTAGCATTTGAGTTTGAATTTCAAACAAATATGAATTAAGTAAACAACATATCAAATGAGTTCATAATTCATAATTCAATTCAATATCACATTGATACAAAACATTTCATAAATAAATTATAAGTGTTACAACAAGCTCATAAGTAAAACATTGAACTTTATTGATTTCACACCCATAATACATTGTCATTATAGAATTTCTTTTATATTACAAGAATTAGAGCAAATATAAAACAAGCATAAGTAAATAAAATAGAAAATTACAACATTGATTATTTTCCTACACTAAAGTCTTCAAAGATCTTCATTTGATCTTCTCCAAATCTTGATCAACTTGAAACCTGCATAGTAAGAAACAAAAGGAACAATATGTCCATTAACAAGTGTCAATGACACTTGGACAGTAAAATAAGTAGGAATGGACCAGATAAGCATTGGATGGGGGATCAAGTCCCAACCAAAGCCAAAGCTAGCCCAGGATCTTTTCCCAATCATTAACCATGGTGAAACAATGGAAAGACACCATAGCACACATCCATAGAGGTGTTGTCGACCAAGGAGAGCACCAACCAGTGCTATAAGTAGTACAGTAGTTTGGAGATAGGGATGAAATCCATAGGATAGCAAGAACAGCATCAAGAACACACCAGCATTATATTAATCCAGTGAACTAGAACCAAACCAAACAAAACCAAGCTATAGATCATGGTGACCTAGAGCAAGATCATCCAGGATCTAGGAGGTGAAGGGAAGTTGATTAAATCAACCAGCCAAAAGCACTTCATCAACAAAAATTAATCATCTAGGAGCTGGAGCAAGGTATAATCCACACCTGGATTTGATCCAAGGATCAAAATCCATCATAAGCATGATCATACATACTTAGTGTGGAGCTGATGCTCCACAGGGTATATCATCACTTGGTATGGACCAAGTGATGCTAGGAAGAAAGAGGCCAGACCAAGAGCTAGTGAATCTAGTTATTGGACATGCACAAGTAAACCAAGTACTAGCTATCCAAAGTATCTAGATCAACCAGAATAGTGGCCAACTAATTACCTAGCACCATGTGGTGTATAAAACCATCAGTAAAGACCCATTTTTCATCAAAAGATCACCACAGGGCGTTCATATAGATGATTCCCAACTGTGGATGTTATTATTTTAATAAAATCCACCAGACAGCCAAATTAATTGCAACCAAGATCAGTAGCAAGCTATTGAGGTCACAACACAATTTCAGCAAGCAAACAAGCCACACATGCAAGCTTGCCTTCATTACCAGAGAGGTTCAGACAATTAATTGATTCCAAATTCATCATGGAATTCGTATAAGCATCTTTTAAATCAAATGAATCATCACCAACACATGGTTCATCAAGTGTAATTGACAGTAAACCAACACAAGGCAACAACATGACATGCACAGGTTAGTTTACTAGTAAAGCACACCAAGCTATCAAACAATGTTACCAAGTAATTACTACAAGCACGAGTAGCCTAACCATTCACAGGACATACACAAGTGTCACTAGTATAGCACCAGTAGAACCACAAGGTACATATGCAGATGATCACACACCAATAGGCATCACAGTTAATCATTTGGCAACCGGCAAGTGCTGGGAAGCTTAGCCAATGGCTAATGCATCAGCCAAGCAACAGTAGAGCCTAGCTATAGAACCACAAGGAAAACAAGAATATCAATGGCTCCAAAAGGAACCACAACAGCATTACAACCTAGCAAGCAAGCATACACATGAATCATAGCATGCCAGCACAAGTAATTTGTGTGCATAGAAACACCAGTTGCACTGCAAGCAGTAGGAGCAAGAAATACACATAGCAAGCTAAAGAGCAGCAACATTAGGAATAGAGCAGCACAGCAGTGGCACAAGCATGGCCAGTGGCCAGCAATGGCAACCTCTGGCCAGAGCAATCGAGGAGGAGAGAGAATGGATGCAGTGGCATCAGGAGGAGCATTCCTGTATGATCCAAGGATCATCAGAATGCAAGGAGAAGAATAAGAAAAACATAGCAGAGCAATGGAGAGTACATAGAAGTGAGCATATGGGAGGGGAAGCTTACCTTGCGCCTGGAACAAGAAGCCACGGCATGGCAAGGCAGTGCTCACGCGGCCGCAGCAGCTGTAAATCAAGGGAAGTTGTCAGTGTTACACCGACAAGTTCATCCCCACCGCAAGCACGACACCCTGGAGACGACGACACAGGAGACACCACAACATCACCCGCGCCAGGTCTATCTTCAGGCACACAAGAGCGTCGATGGAGGCGGCCTCATCCCGCCGGAGACCACAGATCGACGGAGGCGACCAGTCTCCAGATCCAGCACGGAGGCGATCTGGAGCAGGATGTGGCGAGCGATGAATCTACGCAGATTGAAAGGAGGAGCGTCGCGAGAGGAGTTGAACGCGTCCGGTGGTGAGGTCAGGCGAGTTTGGAGTGAGTCGGAGCATGGCGGCGGCCACGGCGGCGATGCCATCGCCACAGAATTTCCACAACATTAGGGTTAGGGTTAGAACGAGTGAGAGAGAGAGTGACCGACTCGGTCGGTTTGGACCGAATCGGTCTGGTTCAACCCTGGTGGGCTGACCAGTGGGCCCAAAGGGGTATTTTAGACTTTTCCATTAGGATTTAAATCAATTCAAAATTAAATTCAAATCTTCCACTTTAAAAATTGCAAATAAATCCAGGAAAACTCCAAAAATTCAAGAATAATAAGAATAATTCATAAAAAGTATTCCTTAACCAAAATAAAATATGAAATGAAATGAACAACGCAAATTTAAATTTAAGAATTTTGAATTGAATTCCAAATTAGAATTTAAGATTTGAAATTTTCCTTTGATATAAAAATCAAGGAAAATTCCATATGACTTTAAATATTTTCTAAATCTATAATTTTCAAAAAGAGAAAATTCTATCATTCCAAATCCTTTTCTTATAAGGTAAATATTTCTAAAAGGAATATTCTATTATTCCAAATCCTTTCATTTGAAATAAATATCAAAAAGGAAAATTCTATTATTTCAAATATTTTCTTTTGAGGTAATATTTTTCAAAAGGAAAAAATCTATTATCTTTTTCTTTTGAGGAAAATCATTATCAAAATAATATTAAAGGATTATAAATTATTTAAGGAACAAATATTCCAATAAAACTTTAATCACACAAATCTTAATAAATAGTCTGGGGAAAGGGATTCAACCAAAAATAAATCCATCATGCATACATCATTTGGATTTTATAACATTGTCCTTATCGGACAATGATACAATGATGCTTCTTTTCAGAACCCGAGGTCCAGGTTCCATCCGAACCTTCGAACTGCACTATCTCGCAGTCTCCATGCAAGTTCACTCTTGCTCATGTCATATTGATTATTTTCTATCAATTTACTCGCAAAGCAATATACTTATCGCTCCTGCATTGAAAATAAAATGTTACTTTTGCAATTACTATGTGGTGGGCAATGGAACCAAGGTATGTGTTGATGGTGGAGGTTCCATTGCAAGGGTTCTACTCATCTAGAACTAATCACCAATGCCGTCTAGTGATTCTAGTGACGTACATATCGCGTTAACCGTGAGATCTATAATGGCTCTGGGGAAGTCAGCTGTATCTTTTACCTTCTGCATACCAATGGACTTGATAGAGCCTGACTGGGTGTTGCGATAAAACTGCAGCGGTTGGGAAATCCCTTAAATCCCCATCCTTGAGGATGAGTGCGCTCTACCGTCTATGATGGATTGTCCATAGTACATCCGGGGTAAAGTCGTATCATCGGGAGAAGTCTACCCGGGATGTACGGATGGACAAAAGGTGGGTATGCAGGGTCGTGGAGAAGGCAGTGATTGGCTTGGTTCTTATACTGGGCCTCACACCAAGAAAGTGTGGACGGGAAACTACGCCCAGTTGGCAGGAAGGATAAGTTCGCTTATGAGAAAAGTAACGCACCTCTGCAAAGTGTATCAAATTGTAGTTGTCACTTCCTGTTCCGGGAAGGGAACTACGAACGCGGCAGGAAAAGAACTCCGTGAAATTCTGGTCAACCTGTGAAGACTGGCGGACATAGTTTTCAGAATAAAATAAACCTTTTGAAGAAATGTTTGCGAACCATGCGTTGACCTGAGATTTTCTGATCAATGGTCGTATCTAGTGCATCAAACACTGTTTCTCTTTTGAACTTGCTGAGTACCTCTGTACATGAGCTCTATTTAATGTTTCCTGCAGCAAGTGACTGACAAAATAAGACAGTTTAGCAGGTTCTGGGATACTTTCAGAGGCGATATATGCAAGCCCGGAGAAACTGATCCAAAATACAATCTTGACTTGGTTCTTATTGTTGCTGTGCCTATGACTTCAACGATTCAAATCAACTAAGGAGATATAGAAAGCAAATAATTACATTTCATACAACTTGAACTTCAACTCCACTGAAGATGATCAGTTCTCTGGAAGGGGTGCACCTGTGATGAGTTGCACCTATATTTGTTCTATGCATCGGTTGGTTACGTTCCGTGTTGTATTTCTTGCATATAACTTCTACCCAGCGACAGAGCTGGCGCATAACGCAGCTCTGGTGAACAGACAGATGCCATAGGATGGCTTAAGTTGGGGCCGAATGTGCGCTAGAGGATTCGGAGGAGGGTTTTGGTAAGGATGGGATGAACTCCGGATGGATTCCGGTATCTTTATTGACGAACTTGGCCTTGGCCAGAGGTTGACGATGTACAGTACAAGCACTATCCCTCCCCAGCTAGATGATGAACTGTCTCTCTATAACGAATCACGGTTCATCATCTACCGTGATTCGTTATAGTTATGAGTTAAAACTGAAATTTGATGACATAGCCACATCCATGTGTTTTTTTTGAGAGGAAAAAGGCTGTTATTCATTCATTCAACATCAGCGGACAACGCCGACTTGATATAGTCCGGCGCTTCACTGAACCAGGTTTGAGTACATTTATTCATACAGCCTTCCCAGCTAGCTTATGAGCTACTAAATTACCCGTGCGTCGCACAGCTTTCACTTCGTAGAACATGATATCCCGAAGCATGGTCTTGACCTCTTCAATAATCGGCCCCAATGCTGAAAGATCCCTTGTCTCCTCGTTCAATTTCGCTGCAACATTCGCATTGTCCGTCTCCAGCACAAGTCTCTGGCGGCCTAACTCCTTTGCTAATTGCAGTGCTCGTTTACATGCCAACGCTTCTGCTCCTTCCGGGTCAACAGCAGCAGGGAAAAATTGGCATGCTCCAGCGATGAAGCGACCAGTATGGTCGCGCACAACGACACCACCACCACCGCATCCCGTCGGCGCAGAGAAAGATCCGTCAGTATTAAACTTGAGCCACGTTTCAGCAGGAGGAGACCACCACTCTCTCACTTGAGACTTTTCTGCAGGAGGTTTGGCATGGATCTCCAACCATTCCTCAACAAGTGCAACTGCCCGATAGGCAATAGCCTCAGGATCCTCAATGATTCTCCCATCCCTGGTGTTATTCCTTGCCAGCCACAGCTGATACAGGAGCATACAGGCCGGTGCCCGTTCATCTGGTTTGAGTTTGTTGAACAGTCCATCAACCAACCTTGGAAATCATGTTGATTAATGAACTCGGCGAGGTGGAGATGAGAAGGATGCCCCCGTAACCTCCATGGTCTTCTCCCGAGGCAAAAACAGAGTGTGGGCATTTCCAACCGATGCGATGCGAGTCTCCCTTCGACCACATGCACAACAAACCACGCCTTCTTTGATATTCCGACGCTGAAGCTCATTACCTACGGCCAGACCATTTTTGGCAAGCCTCCAGAAATGGATTCTCACCTTGTTTGGAACGTCGGTGTCCCAAATGTCCAGCCATGCCTTATGAGTTGCGCAAGAGCTTGACGTTTCCGCTCGATCCGTAGCAGATTTCTTCAGAGTAATCTTCAGATGGTAAGCCGACCTAATAGTGAAAAGACCCTTTTTGTGTAGTTCCAAGCTAAGTAATCATCAGTTCCGGCTCCGCCCAAGGGTACCTGTTTTATGTCAGAAACATCACCATCATAAAAAATTTCCCGAAGAAGTTCATCATTCCACTCCTTGCCATCGTTGCACAGCAGATCAGCAACTCGCACCGCTTTTCCTTCCAATTTATGTCCAAGCGGTTGTTGAGCTCCCGACCGTGGGATCCACTTATCCTTCATGACAGAGACCTGTGTCCCGTCTCCTATTCTCCAAACCAGCCCCTCCCGCAAAAGCTCTCTGCCATGTATTATACCTCGCCAAGTGGCCGATGCCCGTCCAGGGCAAGGGGCCTGGAGGAAGTCACAGTTCTTGAAGTACCTGGCCTTCAAAACTCGAGCACACAGGGAACTTGGCTTGGTTAATAACCTCCACCCCTGCTTAGCAAGAAGAGCTTGATTGAAAGTTTCATAATCTCTAAAGCCCATTCCTCCTTCTCTTTTGTTCACACACATTTTCTCCCAGCTGATCCAAGAAACCTTCCTCTTTCCTTTTTCTTCTCCCCACCAAAACCGTGATGCGATAGACCCAAGCTGGCCACACATCTTCTTCGATAATTGAAAACAAGACATGGAATGTGCAGGGACTGCTTGCAAAACAGATTTTATTAGTACTTCTCTCGCCGCCTTGGACATACCCTGACCTTTCCAGCCTCCAATTTTTTCCCACGAGCGTTCTCTCAGATGTTTGAAGCATCCATCTTTTGATCTACCTACCACTGTTGGTAAGCCGAGATACCGCTCGGACAGGGCTTCCTGGTCAACACCCAACACTTGCTTTAGCACCACCTTGCGCTCCTCCTGGCATCCCTTTCCAAAAAATATAGAAGACTTTTGTAGATTAACTTTTTGTCCCGAGCTAGCTTCATAACGCTGCAGAACAGATTTGAGGGTCGCCAAACTTTCAGGAGAGGCATCAAGAAAAACAATACTGTCATCGGCAAATAAGAGGTGTGTAACATGCGGCCCTGCAGCCCCGAACCTGACTCCACAGATTTGATTCTCAAGCTGTGCTTGGCGAAGAAGCGAAGAGAAGCATTCGACACAAAAGAGAAATAAATACGGAGACAGTGGATCACCCTGCCGCAAACCCCTCGACGGTCTGAAAGATTCCGAGACGCCACCATTCAGCTTAACTGTGAAACTGACCGACTGAACACACCTCATAACAATTTGGATCCATCCCTCCGCAAAGCCCATCTTTCGCATCATTTTCTCAAGAAAAATCCACTCCACCCTGTCGTATGCTTTCATCATGTCTAGTTTAACCGCGCACAGAGGAGTCTTGCGTTTCCGAGAGCGAATAGCGTGCGTGCACTCATAGGCGACCAACACATTGTCCGATATCAACCGGCCCGGAACGAACGCACTTTGCTCCTCTGAAATCAGGATGGGGAGGATCCTCTTGAGCCTGTTTGCTAGAACCTTCGATGCTATCTTGTACAAAACATTACACAAACTGATCGGACGGAACTAAGAAAGAACTTCAGGAGAGTTCACCTTCGGAATTAACACAAGGATAGTAGCATTAAAATCTGGTGGGAAAGATCCCCCATTCAAAAAATCCCGAACAGCCGAGCAAACATGTGCTTTTAGCAGAGACCAGTGTCTCTGGAAGAAGAGGGCCGGCAGCCCATCGGGCCTTGGAGCTTTAGTTGGACCCATCTGAAATAAGGCCGTTTCGATCTCTTTGTCTGAGAAAGCTGCAGTCAGCTTCTCGTTCATACCTCCTGTCACCGATGAAGGAATCTTATCAAGGACGAGATTAGAGATTGTCTCATCAGACCCCTCCGAAGTGTACAGATTACGGTAAAAAGCCAGCGCTAATTGCCGCATAGAATCATCAGTTGTGCACCAGCCTCCATCACCATCTCGCAAAGCACGGACCGTATTTTTCCGTCTCCGGTGAGACGCTCTATTATGGAAATATCGAGTGTTTCGGTCACCTGCCTTTAGCCATTCAACTCGTGAGCGTTGCCGATACATCACCTCCTCTCGCTCATACAGCTCGTGCAGTCTCTTTTCAACATCAACAGTATTAGCTACGTATCCCCCCGAAAGCGCTGCCGCCTTCGCGTCTTCCAAGCTGTTCTTTAGGAATTTTATCTCCTTGTACACTGAGCCAAAAACATCCGTACTCCATCTATGTATGTCACTTGACACTTGTTTTAAACGGCTCCACAAGCCAGTAACATCATTTGTTTCATAGTCGTGCAAATGCCAAGCAGATTGTACCATAGCATCATACTCTCACCATGCCTCGTCCACATTTCCTCAAATCTGAAGCCTCTAGGGCCATGTCTCATTCTCACTACCTCCTCTTCCTGGACTCTAATTAATAGAGCCATATGATCCGATTCCTCCATAGCAATATGTTGAACCGAGGTAGCTGGAAACATATTTAAAAGAGACTCTGAGGCAGTCGCACGATCGAGTCGCCACATCCATGTGTTAATGTACCCATTCAGTGTCTTCTTCCAATTCTCCCAAGAATTTCACTAAAGCTGTAATGGAGGCGTCCCACTTACCAAAAATGAGATCTTTCTGATGATGCTAATCAAATAATGCCAGGAACAGAAGATTTGTCTGCTCCTCTTTGCTGGATCTACGGAGGACCATTACGAACCAGACAATGCCGCATGGATGTACTGTATGATTATTTCATCTTGCAGCCTCCAAATATCTCTCAAGACATCCCTCGCGTCACGAGCTTGGGTACAACCGAAGATGGCATCTTCGGATTCCACACCACAAATAGTATAGGTCGGATCAGTTATCCTGTGACGATTACATATATTCTGTTGAACAGCTAATGCTTTTGTTGCCATTTTGCATCCATAAACCTTCGGGGATATCCATATTAAATCCCAGAATCTTCTACATCTGAAATTCTTTGTCACATTGTTTTGTCCACTAACAATGTACTGTATGTTACATATATTCAGTTTTATTTTTATTTGAGTCAGTCATTTTCATCTCCACATCCCTCCTTCACATTTTTTCCTTTCTTCGTTTCTTTTCTACATCAAATTGGACCATCTGAAAGGCCATTAGTGGTCAAATCAGAACAACACAAAGAAAACAAGTATTTAAGCATCAGAGCACATACTCTATGAATCTCTTGTGGGCATTCGCGGTTGTTTTAATCAAGGTAAGCACAGAACTGGTCAAATATGGTTGTCATTTCATACTGCATTCAATATATGCCGCATTTTGTGCTCTTTTTCTCCAGGCTGCAAAATTTGAGATGAGATTTGACAAATTGACACCATACAAATAAATATCAGAAGCGTGCTTGTGTATATTTCATATCTGTCTCTAAACCAATTGAGCAGCAAAATATCGGTAAGAGTTGTAACAGTTTCCCACAAAAACTATATGCGAACTATATACGAGATTCCAATTGCACAATTTTAGTCTAAATATGAAACACATGTTTGGATTTCGAGTGTAATAAATTAAGGACCTCCAAAGCCGTGGATGACATACACGTCTTTAACAATGAATAGAAGTTCAGCACAATAATGGCTCATGTGAAGCTATTGCTCCGGTGAGGAAGAAGTGTTGGTGAAATATCTGACATACAATTTATTGGTAGGTACAAACATAAACACGGCAATAAGTCCGTATAAGCTGGTTTCAGGTAATAGACCACCCTTCAACCAAACTTTAATATCACCTTCATGGTTTCTATCATAACTATTAATGAGGATAAAACATTGTGCCTAAGGCCTCTAGGAATACTGGCAGATTACTAACTGAAAAGGCCTTTTTTAGTCTCCTTAGAGCATCTCCTGCTCCGCTCCCAATAGCCGCACCAGACACACAAAAAACCAGCCGCAGCTCCAATAGCGGCAACTTGTTCGGATGCGCATTAAATTGTCCAGCACTCCCACGTCGGCCCTGACCCATAGAGGCCGGCCTGGGAGTGCGGGACACAGCCGGCGAATGGCACCACGTCCGATACCGACAGACTGCTACCACACGGCAGTGACTCAGGTATTCTCCAACCCCACCTTGCCTTTCCCGTGCTCGCCTCCTCTCCCACCCCAAATGAATCGCCGCCGCTTGGTTAATATTAAACACAGTCTTAATATAATGAGCAAATTGTATATCGGTTAGAAAACTGCAAACCATTACTGCCAGTAGAAGTGTAAATGGTAAAGTAGGAGCCACCAAAGAGTTTGAACGCACTTTGATGATTTTGCAGAAATTTCACCACTATGGTTACGAAAGAAATGTAATCTGGAAACTGACTGGCCATAAGTCTTATGCCACTGGTCAACTTGTTAGTATCAAGTTTATACAATGGTGTTAAGCTGGTAGCTCCTATAACAAAATACTAAAAACTAAATACCAGAGCTTTCCAAAGAGATACCTCCTCATCCAAGTATGTCCTACTAGTCTTTCAGTTAAGTTCTACATTTCAGACCTCTAAATACAGAAACTTAGTTTTCGGCCACGGCTTTTTATGGAGATGTTCAAGATTTGTATTTTAGCCATGCACACAACTGAGCATTGAAATGTATATATCTATTCAAAATTAAATTAAATATTTCTCTCTTAATTCCTACTGAATACTTCTCACATGATTCTTCAACCTTTCCCATTGATCCAGTCCACCAGGATGAAGATTCACATATTGATTCACAAACCTGACATCTGAACGTGCCATGATGGTACTCAAGGCAACCATGGACTTGTTTACCTTGTTCTTGCTCGTTGGTTGGATTTTGACACCATTTTCGGTGAGCCACTTGTACATTGTGAATCTTAGCTTCATCTTTTCCAAACTGTACCCGAGAATCATTGGAAAAGCAACAAAATATTCAAGAGTGTATCCAAGGTCATTCAGAAGGTAGCTCAGTTTTTTCTTGATCATAACCACTGACATGTTCAGTATTTGTGGGGCCACTTTGATGATGCTGCAGGCATTCTCATAGTCCAATCCAGCATCTACCAAGCAATCCAACCTCTCTTGAAGCTTGTCACTTCGGCCACGAAATTGGGACATTGCCTTTGACATGTCGTCGGAGTTCTCAATGAAGCCAATCTTCAGCAAGAATTCAGCCTTCTCTCCAAGATAAAAGCTGTCCATCTTTGTCACAGCTGGAAATTTTTTCTTCGATACCAAATTGCCAAACTGCATAGGGTCATCCTTTAGGATATCACATAACCTCTCGGCAGACATGTTCATGGTAGACAACACATCAGCAACACTCTGACAAGAACTAGCACCAAGAATTTCAGGGCAAGTGGAAACAACCCGAGTAATGTCGAATGCCTCCATTCCTATGTGAGACAAGAATTTCACCGATTTCCGCAGATTCTTTGGAAAATCCAAGTTTAGAATCCATGGGCACTGCATGAACAACTGCAGCATGGTATCTATCCGAATGCCAAATTTGCACAGCAGGCTGACAAGAAGATACAACCTCTTACCAGATTGGCCAAACACAAATCTTGGATGTTCTTTGATCAGCCTTACCAATAGAGCCTTGTTGTTGGAACCTGTCATTTCAAGAAATTCGAGCATTCTAAGAGTTCGGCTCCAGTTGTGCATGCTCTTATCTGACAACCCCCCTCTAAACAACACCAACATAATACCAAAGGCTTTCAGCTTATCAAAAACCTGCAGAAACTCAAGGTTGGCCTCGCCAATCAGGAGCTTGGGGCAACAAACTACAAGCTTGGCGATTGTTGTCTTGCTCAATCCAAGCTGCTCATATTGCTGGAGTTTCAGGTACAACATGCCGCGTCCATAACCAAACACCTCATTGGCCTCCTTGTACACATTACCAATCTTGGTCCGTTGCACGCCATAATCACAAAGTACTTTGTAATTCTCCAGCAAGTCGACGGCATCATTCAGGTATATCAAATCACTTGGCAAGAACTTCCTCAACTCTGACGAGCTCAGCCCAATGCTCTCCAAGAAGGGCTCAAACTCATTGATAGGCTGGTACTGGAGGAACCTAGAGACTGAGCATCTCACATCGACACCGCCGCCAGTGTCCACATTGCCCAGGAGGCCGGCAAGGAACACCGGGGAATTCTTGCTCATGTGCTCGGCGAGTGTGAACTCCATCCCCCGGGTGGAATGGAGATACTCAAATAGCGCGGCCTGCGCACTGGCACGGACAAGACCAGGCCGAGGCAGGCGCATAGGCGAAGATGGGGCCTCGACCGCCGCCGCCGCGCAGGCGTCGCCGGATATGCATCGAGCCGGCGGCTGGGCGTCAGAGTTCTTGAACAATTTCACTGCGCAAGAACTAGAAGCACCAAAGATTCCTCTTCTAAAAGCTGGCAGAAATACACAATAAATAGGAGGATTCGAACAAATATGCAAATCCTTTGTCAGATTCGACGGGAATCCACGGATTCTTGCCAAGGCAAGCTGATTGCTCGATTTGGGGAGCGATTCCGCGCAAGCTTGTAGCTCTCGGAGCAGCCGGCGCCTAAGCATGGCTTGCTTATAGCAGTAGCATCAAGGAATCGCAAGAGCTGAAGGAAATCGCAAGATTTACCTCGGAGATTTATGGCGGATGTGCGTCGCCGGATGGGTGAAGTGGTTGATCCATCTTTTGTTTTTTTTTTTAGATGCGTGGTTGATCCATCTTTGGTCTCCGTGTCCAATGTTAAAACCCTAGAATCGGTTTTTGGTCCGAAGGAACAAAGAAGTACGACTGCCATGGCAGCCGTCGGATCCCATAATCGCTCGAAACTAATCTCCCATTTAGTCATCGCCTTTCTTTAAACAGTTTGGAATATCTATTTTTTTATTTAAAAAACTTAGTTTGGAATATCTTGTTGAACTAGCGAGGGTTTGAGGGAAAAATATCTGGTGCCCCTGCCTCTGATTGTCAATTTCAAAAGTTAAGAAGAAAAGAAACTAATTTAGGGCACAAAAGCGATATAAATCTACATAGTTATAAAGCTCGAGTCTAAATTTTAAATAATAAAGTTAAAAGGAAACTGACAAATTTGTTACCAATGGTTTGAAAGCCCGACGTGTATTAGAATTTGTGTTTTATTTGTCAATTTACATTATAAATCCCGGTTAAAAATGCATGACATGTTAGATACGAGTAATTTCTATCATAAATATTTCTTTCAGAATTTCAAAACTCAATTTTTTTTGTTTCATCAAATGGTTATGTACTTTGGATGTGAGCTTCGGCCAAATTTAGTACTCCTATAAATGTTTCTAGGGCGTGGTACACGTCGGCTTGGTGGTTTTTGGAGAGAAAAGGACGCTCTCCCCTCACCATTTTACCTGATCAAGTTGTGATTCTAGAACATATTGTCGTGCAACAAGAAGGAATGTACTCCCTCTGATCTAAAATTAGTTGTGGCGGGATCTATGGCAGGTTCAATCAAGTTGAATATTTTTATCACATATATGCACAAGCGTGGGTTCTATGGCAGGTTCAATCAAGTTGGATATTTTCATCACATATATGCACAAGCATAGGTTGGTCAAATGGAGGTACTAGGAAGAGCCCAACAAGGGGTGTGAATCATCATTTACAAAAGATTTTAGTCCCCCTCTCCTAAATGTAAGCCATATGATTTTTTTTTGTAAGATTGGCTAATTTTGATATAACCAAACAGTATTCAAAATCCGCACCATGTTGTAGGGCTTTTTTACCCTCACCATACGGAGAGGGGAGAGGGGAGCATTTTGATAATTACTTTGTGGTTCCCGTTAGAACAAACATTTAATTTAATATTTAATTTAGATTTGTAGGGCTTTCCCCTCGCCCGAAGGAGAGGGAGCCCTTCCAGAAATTCTCAGTGACCCGTGAGGGCCAAAGAGGGGGTTTGGAAATAGTTTTCAACCAGCAATTGACGCGCCTCGGTATAACCTCACTAGCTGCGTCATTGCCCCAAGCGCAAAGATGCTTTCCCTCGGTCGCCCACCTCCCCTTCTTATACCCTCCTCCGCCTGTCCTGCCTCCCTCGCCAGCCGAGGTGGGACTAAACGACCACACAGAAATCAAACCAGCCAGCCAGTCGTCCACGGCTCAGCACCCCTCGCGGGCCGCTCTCGATAAGGCCCGTAAGCCTGCAGCGCGCGTGGGCCGCGTCTCCACCATGCCCGCCCAGATTGATCTGGCTACTCCGGAAAGTGAAAGCAGCGTCGTCAACAAAGACGGAGAGAAAAAAAAAAGCAGGCAGTGGCGGCAGACAACGCGTGGCCTTACACGGTGAACACTTCCCGGCTAATATGGACTCTGACAGCGGTAGAACAAAGTTACCTGTACTGATCGGTACAAGCGCGTACACCCGGCGAGCGATCGATGATTCGATCGGGGTGATGGTGAAATCAAGCGAGGGCGATTTACACAAAAAATAACCCTTTGTTGCAACTATAGCACAGACTGACTCTTCGGTTAAACTATTTTACCCATCTAACCCTTTTGTGTGGCGCTCCTCCCATGGGCGCCACACATGCCAGTGTGGCGCCCGTCCTGCCGGCGCCACTCTCCCAGCCGACGTGGCGCCCTCGACGCTGAGCTGGTGCGCGATCCGACGTGGCAGCATGTGTGGCGCCCCTCCCATCGGCGCCACACATGCATTTGTAATTGACCAAAACATACTGTAAGGCAAATCGTCTGGGACTTAGCCGTTTTGCGACCCTGTTTGTGTGGCGCCGATGCCACGAGCGCCACACAAAGAGGCTCGCCAAAACGGCTAAGGACTTATCGTCCGGAGCCTCTGGATGTTTTCGATCCAAAAGTTGATATAAGTTGCGTGTGTGGTGCCGATGCCACGGACGCCACACAGTGCAGTGTGGCGCCAGTGTGAAGGGCGCCACACATTGACTTGTGTTAAACCAATGAAAAATCCTACCATACTCCAACAGTTTTGAATACAACATTGGACACAACAATAGCAATTTCAGAACATACACATATAACACTTCATAGCTCACATCGTAACACATAGATTCAAACAACAAGTAGCATTACAGACATGGTTCGAAATGACATAGGGTTCACAATACGATACTTATGAAGATAGAGTTCACAACAACACGTAGCAAATCCTAGTATCGTCCTCGACGTGCCGTCCTCACGGGCTGCTTCCGGACGGCCATCCTTTTCGTCCGCTGCCGTGGCTCTTGTTGCTGCTGCTCCGCCTGCTCCTCCTGCTCATCCTCCTCTGAAGATAACGGCTCGTCGTTCCTCATCCTCGACAAAGATGATCTCCACGGCAGCCCCTCATCCTCCTCAATGACAACCTTCTTTACTCGGTTGACATAATCTTCCGTAGTGTATCGGTTTGGAGCCTTGCCCCTGGGCTTCAACTGATAAGCAGACCGTGTGGCTTGCTTCTTGCCGCGACTAATGCTTTGACTCAAAATTTCGCCGTCGTCTGGAATCTTCACAAACATGAACACATGAGATTACAAAAGTTAAAATTAGTAAGAACATGTTTGACAACAACAAAATAGTCCATACCTCCGGCTCTTCAGAAGAGGATGTAGGTGTAGGGATTCGTTGCATAAAAAACAAAAAAAATTCCTACCGCGAGAACGCAATCCAAGCCAAGATGCAATCTAGAAGACGGGAGCAACGAGGAGATGATCGAGACTCACCCTTGAAGATTTCCAAAGCCTACAAGATGAGGCTCTTGTTGCTGCGGTAGACGATCACTTGCCGCTTGCAAAAGCGCGTAGAAGATCTTGATCACGGTGCCACAATCGGGCAGCACCTCCGTACTCGGTCACACGTTCGGTGTTGATGAAGACGACGTCTTTCTCCCCGTTCCAGCGGGCAACGGAAGTAGTAGCTCCTCCTTGAATCCGGCAGCACGACGGCGTGGTGGCGGTGGCGATGGAGAACTCTCGCGGAGCTTCGCTAAGAGTGCGGGAGAGGTGGAGGAGAGGGTGGCCGGCCACTATGGGGTGCGGCCTCCTTGAGGGCTTGTGGTGGCCGGCCCCTCCCCTATGCCCCTCATTATATAGGTGGATCCCCAAGTTTTGGACTACAAGTCTTCGAATAAGACCCCAACTCAAGAACCTTCCATGTAGTAGGGAAACCTACCCAAGGTGGGACTCCCACCCAAGTGGGATTCCCACCCTTCCATGAAGGGGGGTGGCCGGCCCCCTTAGGTGGAGTCCACCTTGGACTCCCTGATGCGTGTGGTTGACACGTCCGTTGGGAACCCCAAGAGGAAGGTGTGATGCGCACAGCGGCAAGTTTCCCTCAGTAAGAAACCAAGGTTTAATCGAACCAGTAGGAGTCAAGAAGCACGTTGAAGGTTGATGGCGGCGGGATGTAGTGCGGCGCAACACCAGAGATTCCGGCGCCAACGTGGAACCTGCACAACACAACCAAAGTACTTTGCCCCAACGAAACAGTGAGGTTGTCAATCTCACCGGCTTGCTGTAACAAAGGATTAACCGTATAGTGTGGAAGATGATTGTTTGCAGAAAACAGTAAAACAGTATTGCAGTAGATTGTATTTCAGTATAGAGAATTGGACCGGGGTCCACAGTTCACTAGAGGTGTCTCTCCCATAAGATAAGCAGCATGTTGGGTGAACAAATTACAGTTGGGCAATTGACAAATAAAGAGGGCACGACCATGCACATACATATTATGATGAGTATTGTGAGATTTAATTGGGCATTACGACAAAGTACATAGACCGCTATCCAGCATGCATCTATGCCTAAAAAGTCCACCTTCAGGTTATCATCCGAACCCCCTCCAGTATTAAGTTGCTAACAACAGACAATTGCATTAAGTATTGCGCGTAATGTAATCAGTGACTACATCCTCGAACATAGCACCAATGTTTTATCCCTAGTGGCAACAGCACATCCATAACCTTAGAGGTTCTTGTCACCCCTCCAGATTCACGGAGACATGAACCCACTATCGAGCATAAATACTCCCTCTTGGAGTTACTAGCATCAACTTGGCCAGAGCATCTACTAATAATGGAGAGCATGCAAGATCATAAACAACACATAGACATAACTTTGATAATCAACATAACAAGTATTCTCTATTCATCGGATCCCAACAAACGCAACATATAGAATTACAGATAGATGATCTTGATCATGTTAGGCAGCTCACAAGATCCGACAATGAAGCACAATGGGGAGAAGACAACCATCTAGCTACTGCTATGGACCCATAGTCCAGGGGTAGACTACTCACACATCACTCAGGAGGCGACCATGGCGGCGTAGAGTCCTCCGGGGAGATGAATCCCCTCTCCGGCAGGGTGCCGGAGGCGATCTCCTGAATCCCCCAAGATGGGATTGGCGGCGGCGGCGTCTCAGTAAGGTTTTCCGTATCGTGGCTCTCGGTACTGGGGGTTTCGCGACGGAGGCTTTAAGTAGGCGGAAGGGCAGGTCAAGAGGCGGCACGAGGGGCCCACACCATAGGTCGGCGCGGCCAAGGCCTGGGCCGCGCCGCCCTAGGGTGTGGCCACCTCGTGGCCCCACTTCGTCTCCTCTTCGGTCTTCTGGAAGCTTCGTGGCAAAATAGGACCCTGGGCGTTGATTTCGTCCAATTCCGAGAATATTTCGTTACTAGGATTTCGAAACCAAAAAAGCAGAAAAGAAATGGCACTTCGGCATTTGTTAATAGGTTAGTTCCAGAAAATGCACGAATATGACATAAAGTGTGCATAAAACATGTAGATAACATCAATAATGTGGCATGGAACACAAGAAATTATCGATACGTCGGAGACGTGTCAGCATCCCCAAGCTTAGTTCTGCTCGTCCCGAGCAGGTAAAACGATAACAAAGATAATTTCTGGAGTGACATGCCATCATAACCTTGATCATACTATTTGTAAAGCATATGTAGTGAATGCAGCGATCAAAACAATGTATATGACATGAGTAAACAAGTGAATCATAAAGCAAAGACTTTTCATGAATAATACTTCAAGACAAGCATCAATAAGTCTTGCATAAGAGTTAACTCATAAAGCAATAATTCAAAGTAAAAGCATTGAAGCAACACAAAGGAAGATTAAGTTTCAGCGGTTGCTTTCAACTTGTAACATGTATATCTCATGGATATTGTCAACATAGAGTAATATAATAAGTGCAATATGCAAGTATGTAGGAATCAATGCACAGTTCACACAAGTGTTTGCTTCTTGAGGTGGAGAGAAATAGGTGAACTGACTCAACAATAAAAGTAAAAGAATGGTCCTCCATAGAGGAAAGCATCGATTGCTATATTTGTGCTAGAGCTTTGATTTTGAAAACATGAAACAATTTTGTCAACGGTAGTAATAAAGCATATGTATCAGGTAAATTATATCTTACAAGTTGCAAGCCTCATGCATAGTATACTAATAGTGCCCGCACCTTGTCCTAATTAGCTTGGACTACCGGATCATCGCAATGCACATGTTTTAACCAAGTGTCACAAAGGGGTACCTCTATGCCGCCTGTACAAAGGTCTAAGGAGAAAGCTCGCATTGGATTTCTCGCTATTGATTATTCTCAACTTAGACATCCATACCGGGACAACATAGACAACAGATAATGGACTCCTCTTTTATGCATAAGCATGTAACAACAATTAATAATTTTCTCATATGAGATTGAGGATATTGTCCAAAACTGAAACTTCCACCATGGATCATGGCTTTAGTTAGCGGCCCAATGTTCTTCTCTAACAATATGCATGCTTAACCATAAGGTGGTAGATCTCCCTTACTTCAGACAAGACGAACATGCATAGCAACTCACATGATATTCAACAAAGAGTAGTTGATGGCGTCCCCAGAAACATGGTTATCGCACAACAAGCAACTTAATAAGAGATAAAGTGCATAAGTACATATTCAATACCACAATAGTTTTTAAGCTATTTGTCCCATGAGCTATATATTGCAAAGGTGAATGATGGAATTTAAAGGTAGCACTCAAGCAATTTACTTTGGAATGGCGGAGAAATACCATGTAGTAGGTAGGTATGGTGGACACAAATGGCATAGTGGTTGGCTCAAGGATCTTGGATGCATGAGAAGTAATCCCTCTCGATACAAGGTTTAGGCTAGCAAGGTTATTTGAAACAAACACAAGGATGAACCGGTGCAGCAAAACTCACATAAAAGACATATTGTAAACATTATAAGACTCTACACCGTCTTCCTTGTTGTTCAAACTCAATACTAGAAATTATCTAGACCTTAGAGAGACCAAATGTGCAAACCAAATTTTAGCATGCTCTATGTATTTCTTCATTAATGGGTGCAAAGCATATGATGCAAGAGCTTAAACATGAGCACAACAATTGCCAAGTATCACATTATCCAAGACATTATAGCAGTTTACTACATGTATCATTTTCCAATTCCAACCATATAACAATTTAACGAAGCAGAAACTTCGCCATGAATACTATAAGTAGAGCCTAAGGACATACTTGTCCATATGCTACAGCGGAGCGTGTCTCTCTCCCATAAAGTGAATGCTAGGATCCATTTTATTCAAACAAAACAAAAAACAAAAACAAACCGACGCTCCAAGAAAAGCACATAAGATGTGATGGAATAAAAATATAGTTTCAGGGGAGGAACCTGATAATGTTGTCGATGAAGAAGGGGATGCCTTGGGCATCCCCAAGCTTAGACGCTTGAGTCTTCTTGATATATGCAGGGGTGAACCACCGGGGCATCCCCAAGCTTAGAGCTTTCACTCTCCTTGATCATGTTGTATCATCTCCCTCTCTTGATCCTTGAAAACTTCCTCCACACCAAACTTAGAACAACTCATTAGAGGGTTAGTGCACAATCAAAATATACATGTTTAGAGGTGACATAATCATTCTTAACACTTCTGGACATTGCACAAAGCTACTGAAAGTCAATGGAATCGAAATATCCATCGAACATAACAAAACTGGCAATGCAAAATAAAAGGCAGAATCTGTCAAAACAGAACAGTTCGTATTGACGAATTTTATCGAGGCAACAGACTTGCTCAAATGAAAATGCTCAAATTGAATGAAAGTTGCGTACATATCTGAGGATCACTCACGTAAATTGGCATAATTTGCTGAGTTACCTACAGAGAAAACAGCCCAGATTCGTGACAGCAAAGAAATCTGTTTCTGCGCAGTAATCCAAATCTAGTATGAACTTTACTATCAACGACTTTACTTGGCACAATAAAACACTAAACTAAGATAAGGAGAGGTTGCTACAGTAGTAAACAACTTCCAAGACACAAAATAAAAACAAGGTACTGTAGTAAAAACATGGGTTGTCTCCCATAAGCGCTTTTCTTTAACGCCTTTCAGCTAGGCGCAGAAAGTATGTATCAAGTGTTATCAAGAGACGAAGTGTCAACATCATAATTTGTTCTAATAATAGAATCAAAAGGTAACTTCATTCTCTTTCTAGGGAAGTGTTCCATACCTTTCTTGAGAGGAAATTGATATTTTATATTACCTTCCTTCATATCAATGATAGCACCAACAGTTCGAAGAAAAGGTCTTCCCAATATAATGGGACAAGATGCATTGCATTCAATATCCAAGACAACAAAATCAACGGGGACAAGGTTATTGTTAACGGTAATGCGAACATTATCAACTTTCCCCAAAGGTTTCTTTGTAGAATGATCAGCAAGATTAACATCCAAATAACAATTTTTCAGCGGTGACAAGTCAAGCATATTATAAATTTTCTTAGGCATAACAGAAATACTTGCACCAAGATCACATAAAGCATTACAATCAAAATCTTTAACCTTCATCTTAATGATGGGCTCCCAACCATCCTCTAGCTTTCTAGGAATAGAGGCTTCGCGCTCTAGTTTCTCTTCTCTAGCTTTTATGCGAGCATTTGTAATATGTTGGGTGAAAGCCAAATTTATAGCACTAGCATTAGGACTTTTAGCAAGTTTTTGCAAGAACTTTATAACTTCAGAGATGTGGCAATCATCAAAATTCAAACCATTATAATCTAAAGCAATGGGATCATCATCCCCAATATTGGAAAAAATTTCAGCAGTTTTATCACAGGCAGTTTCAGCAGTTTTAGCAATTTCAGGCAGTTTTGTACGCTTTGCACTAGGAGTAGAAACATTGCCAACACCAATTATTTTACCATTAATAGTAGGAGGTGCAGCAACATGTGAAGAATCAACATTACTTGTGGTGGTAATAGTCCAAACTTTAGCTACATTTTTCTCTTTAGCTAGTTTTTCATTTTCTTCTCTATCCCACCTAGCACGCAATTCAGACATTAATCTTATATTCTCATTAATTCTAACTTGGATGGCATTTGCTGTAGTAACAATTTTATTTTCAATATCCCTATTAGGCATAACTTTCGATTTCAAAAGATCTACATCAGCAGCAAGACTATCGACTTTAGAAGCAAGTATATCAATTTTCCCAAGCTTTTCTTCAACAGATTTGTTAAAGGCAGTTTGTGTACTAATAAATTCTTTAAGCATGGCTTCAAGTCCAGGGGGTGTGTTCCTATTATTATTGTAAGAATTCCCATAAGAATTAGCATAACCGTTACCATTATTATAAGGATATGGCCTATAGTTATTACTAGAATTGTTCCGATAAGCATTGTTGTTGAAATTATTATTTTTAATGAAGTTTACATCAACATGTTCTTCTTGGGCAACCAATGAAGCTAACGGAACATTATTAGGATCAACATTAGTCCTATCATTCCCAAGCATAGACATAATAGCATCAATCTTATCACTCAAGGAAGAGGTTTCTTCGACAGAATTTACCTTCTTACCTTGTGGAGCTCTTTCCGTGTGCCATTCAGAGTAATTGATCATCATATTATCGAGAAGCTTTGTTGCTTCACCAAGAGTGATGGACATAAAGGTACCTCCAGCAGCTGAATCCAATAGGTTCCGCGAAGAAAAATTCAGTCCTGCATAAAAGGTTTGGATGATCATCCAAGTAGTCAGTCCATGGGTTGGGCAATTTTTAACCAGAGATTTCATTCTTTCCCATGCTTGTGCAACATGTTCAGTATCTAATTGTTTAAAATTCATTATGCTACTCCTCAAAGATATAATTTTAGCAGGGGGATAATATCTACCAATAAAAGCATCCTTGCATTTAGTCCAGGAATCAATACTATTCTTAGGTAGAGATAGCAACCAATCTTTAGCTCTTCCTCTTAATGAGAAAGGGAACAATTTTAATTTTATAATGTCACCATCTACATCTTTATATTTTTGCGTTTCACATAGTTCAACAAAATTATTAAGATGGGCAGCAGCATCATCAGAACTAACACCAGAAAATTGCTCTCGCATAACAAGATTCAGTAAAGCAGGTTTAATTTCAAAGAATTCTGCTGTAGTAGCAGGTGGAGCAATAGGTGTGCATAAGAAATCATTATTATTTGTGGTTGTGAAGTCACACAACTTAGTATTTTCAGGAGTGGCCATTTTAGCAGTAGTAAATAAAGCAAACTAGATAAAGTAAATGCAAGTAACTAATTTTTTTGTGTTTTTGATATAGCAAACAAGATAGCAAATAAAGTAAAACTAGCAACTAATTTTTTTGTATTTTGATTTAGTGCAGCAAACAAAGTAGTAAATAAAACTAAGCAAGACAAAAACAAAGTAAAGAGATTGGGAAGTGGAGACTCCCCTTGCAGCGTGTCTTGATCTCCCCGGCAACGGCGCCAGAAATTTACTTGCTGGCGTGTAGTTGACGTGGGAGTTAGAAATCTTTGTGGTGTAACTTTTCTTCGTTCCCCGGCAACGGCGCCAGAAATTTGCTTGATGCGTGTGGTTGACACGTCCGTTGGGAACCCCAAGAGGAAGGTGTGATGCGCACAGCGGCAAGTTTCCCTCAGTAAGAAACCAAGGTTTAATCGAACCAGTAGGAGTCAAGAAGCACGTTGAAGGTTGATGGCGGCGGGATGTAGTGCGGCGCAACACCAGAGATTCCGGCGCCAACGTGGAACCTGCACAACACAACCAAAGTACTTTGCCCCAACGAAACAGTGAGGTTGTCAATCTCACCGGCTTGCTGTAACAAAGGATTAACCGTATTGTGTGGAAGATAATTGTTTGCGAAACAAGTAAAACAAGATTGCAGTAGATTGTATTTCAGTATAGAGAATTGGACCGGGGTCCACAGTTCACTAGAGGTGTCTCTCCCATAAGATAAGCAGCATGTTGGGTGAACAAATTACAGTTGGGCAATTGACAAATAAAGAGGGCATGACCATGCACATACATATTATGATGAGTATTGTGAGATTTAATTGGGCATTACGACAAAGTACATAGACCGCTATCCAGCATACATCTATGCCTAAAAAGTCCACCTTCAGGTTATCATCCGAACCCCCTCCAGTATTAAGTTGCTAACAACAGACAATTGCATTAAGTATTGCGCGTAATGTAATCAGTGACTACATCCTCGAACATAGCACCAATGTTTTATCCCTAGTGGCAACAGCACATCCATAACCTTAGAGGTTCTTGTCACCCCTCCAGATTCACGGAGACATGAACCCACTATCGAGCATAAATACTCCCTCTTGGAGTTACTAGCATCAACTTGGCCAGAGCATCTACTAATAACGGAGAGCATGCAAGATCATAAACAACACATAGACATAACTTTGATAATCAACATAAAAAGTATTCTCTATTCATCGGATCCCAACAAACGCAACATATAGAATTACAGATAGATGATCTTGATCATGTTAGGCAGCTCACAAGATCCGACAATGAAGCACAATGGGGAGAAGACAACCATCTAGCTACTGCTATGGACCCATAGTCCAGGGGTAGACTACTCACACATCACTCCGGAGGCGACCATGGCGGCGTAGAGTCCTCCGGGAGATGAATCCCCTCTCCGGCAGGGTGCCGGAGGCGATCTCCTGAATCCCCCGAGATGGGATTGGCGGCGGCGGCGTCTCGATGGGTTTTCCGTATCGTGGCTCTCGGTACTGGGGGTTTCGCGACGGAGGCTTTAAGTAGGCGGAAGGGCAGGTCAAGAGGCGGCACGAGGGGCCCACACCATAGGTCGGCGCGGCCAAGGCCTGGGCCGCGCCGCCCTAGGGTGTGGCCACCTCGTGGCCCCACTTCGTCTCCTCTTCGGTCTTCTGGAAGCTTCGTGGCAAAATAGGACCCTGGGCGTTGATTTCGTCCAATTCCGAGAATATTTCGTTACTAGGATTTCTGAAACCAAAAATAGCAGAAAACAGCAACTGGCACTTCGGCATCTTGTTAATAGGTTAGTTCCAGAAAATGCACGAATATGACATAAAGTGTGCATAAAACATGTAGATAACATCAATAATGTGGCATGGAACACAAGAAATTATCGATACGTCGGAGACGTATCACTCCCCCACTAGGGTTGGCCGGCCATGGGGAGGTGGAGTCCCTCCGGGACTCCTCCTTCCTTAGTGATTCCTTCCGGACTTTTCTAGAACCTTCTAGAACCTTCCGTAAAATCATCGGATCATTTTCAAACTTATAAAATGACTTCCTATATATGAATCTTATTCTCCGGACCATTCCGGAACTCCTCGTGATGTCCGGGATCCCATCCGAGACTTCGAACAATACTTCGAACTCCATTCCATATTCAAGTTCTACTATTACAACATCAAACCTTAAGTTTGTCACCCTACGGTTCGCGAACTATGTGGACATGGTTGAGTACTCTCTCCGACCAATAACCAATAGCGGGATCTGGAGATCCATAATGGCTCCCACATATTCAACGACGACTTAGTGATCAAATGAACCATTCACATACGATACCAATTCCCTTTGTCATGCGATATTTTACTTGTCCGAGGTTTGATCATCGGTATCACTCTATACCTTGTTCAACCTCGTCTCCTGACAAGTACTCTTTACTCGTACCGTGGTATGTGGTCTCTTATGAACTTATTCATATGCTTGCAAGACATTAGACGACATTCCACCGAGAGGGCCCAGAGTATATCTATCCGTCATCGGGATGGACAAATCCCACTGTTGATCCATATGCCTCAACTCATACTTTCTGGATACTTAATCCCACCTTTATAACCACCCATTTACGCAGTGGCGTTTGATGTAATCAAAGTACCTTTCCGGTATAAGTGATTTACATGATCTCATGGTCATAAGGACTAGGTAACTATGTATCGAAAGCTTATAGCAAATAACTTAATGACGTGATCTTATGCTACGCTTAATTGGGTGTGTCCATTACATCATTCATACAATGATATAACCTTGTTATTAATAACATCCAATGTTCATGATTATGAAACTAATCATCTATTAATCAACAAGCTAGTTAAGAGGCATACTAGGGACTCTTTGTTGTTTACATATCACACATGTATCAATGTTTCGGTTAATACAATTATAGCATGGTATATAAACATTTATCATAAACATAAAGATATATAATAACCACTTTTATTATTGCCTCTTGGGCATATCTCCAACAGTCTCCCACTTGCACTAGAGTCAATAATCTAGATTACATTGTAAGGTACCTAACACCCATGGCATTCTGGTGTTGGTCATGCTTTGCCCTAGGGAGAGCTTTAGTCAACGGATCTACTACATTCAGATCAGTGTGTACTTTGCAAATCTTTACTTCTCCATCTTCGATGTACTCACGAATCGAGTGATAACGCAGCTTGATATGCTTCAGCCTCTTGTGTGACCTTGGTTCTTGTGCATTGGCAGTGGCACCCATGTTGTCACAGTAGATGACTAGTGGGTCCAATGCACTAGGAACCACACCGAGCTCTATAATGAACCTCTTCATCCATACCGCTTCTGATGAAGCCTCTGAAGCCGCTATGTACTCTGATTCTGTTGAAGACTTCGCCACCGTGCACTGCTTCGAGCTTGCCCAGCTTACTGCAGCACCATTCAATATAAACACGTACCCAGATTGTGACTTAGACTCATCAGGATCAGTGTTTCAACTTGCATCGGTGTAACCGTTTACAACGAGCTCTTGGTCACCTCCATAACAAAGAAACATATCCTTAGTTCTTTTTAAGTACTTCAAGATATTCTTGACCGCTGTCCAGTGTTCCATCCCTGGATCACTTTGATATCTGCTAGTCAAACTAACAGCATGTGCTATATCCGGTCTAGTACATAGCATGGCATACATGATAGATCCTACTGCCGAGGCATAGGGGATATTACTCATCCTTTCTCTTTCTTCTGCCATAGCCGGTCCTTGAGTCTTACTCAAGACCTTGCCTGGTAACATAGGTAAGAACCCTTTCTTACTTTCGTCCATTCTAAACTTCTTTAGAATCTTGTCCAGGTATGTACTCTATGATAGCCCTATTAGGCGTCTTGATCTATCTCTATAAATCTTGATGCCTAATATATATGATGCTTCACCAAGGTCTTTCATTGAAAAACTATTATTCAAATAACCTTTTACATTGCTTAATAGTTCTATATCATTCCCAATCAATAATGTGTCATCTACATATAATATCAGGAATGCTATAGAGCTCCCACTCACTTTCTTGTAAATACAGGCCTCTTCATGACACTGTATAAACCCGAAGTCTTTGATCACCTTATCAAAGCGTCGGTTCCAACTTCTCGATGCTTGCTTCAGTCCATAAATTGAACGCTGAAGTTTGCATACTTTGTCAGCATTTTTAGGATCGACAAAACCTTTGGGTTGTATCATATACAACTCTTCCTCAATGTCTCCATTAAGGAACGCTGTTTTGACATCCATCTGCCAAATCTCATAATCGAAAAATGCAGCTATTGCTAACAAAATCCTCACAGATTTTAGCTTCGCTACAGGTGAGAAAGTCTCATCGTAGTCAACACCTTGAATTTGTCGGAAACCCTTTGCGACAAGTCGAGCTTTATAGACAGTAATATTACCATCAGCATCTGTTTTTCTCTTGAGGATCCATTTATTCTCGATAGCCTTGCGGCTATCAGGTAAGTCTACCAAAGTCCACACTTGGTTATCATACATGGATCCCATTTCGGATTTCATGGCTTCTTGCCATTTGTTGGAATCTGGGCTCATCATCGCTTCTTCATACGTCGCAGGGTCTTCATCATTGTTGTCCACAATCATGACATTTAGACAAGGATCATACCAATCAGGAGTGGCACGTTCCCTTGTCGATCTGCGAGGTTCAGTAGCTTCCTCGTTCGAAGTTTCATGATCATTATCATTTGCTTCCTCTGTTGCTGGTGTAGGCGGCATAGGAACAACTTCCGGTACTGCGCTACTCTGATCAACGAGTAAAGATTCATCAATCTCATCGAGTTCTACTTTTCTTCCAGTCACTTCTTTAGTGAGAAATTCTTTCTCAAGAAAGGTTCCGTTCTTAGCAACAAAGATTTTGCCTTCGGATCTGTGATAGAAAGTGTACCCTATAGTTTCCTTAGGGTATCCTATGAAGACGCATTTCTCCGCTTTGGGTTCTAGCTTGTCCGGTTGTAACTTCTTTGCATAGACTTCGCAACCCCAAACTTTAAGGAACGACAGCTTAGGTTTCTTATTAAACCATAATTCATACAGTGTCGTTTCTACGGATTTTGATGGTGCTCTATTTAAAGTGAATGCGGCTGTCTCTAATGCATAACTCCAAAATGATAACGGCAAATCAGTAAGAGACATCATAGAACGAACCATATCTAAGAGAGTACGATTACGACGTTCGGACACACCATTTCGTTGTGGTGTTCCCGGTGGTGTCAATTGTGAATGTATTCCGCATTTCTTTAAATGCATGCCAAACTCATAACTCAGATATTCACCTCCGCGATCAGATCGTAGAAATTTAATCTTCTTGTTACGTTGATTTTCTACTTCATTTTGGAATTCTTTAAACTTCTCGAAAGTTTCGGATTTATGTTTCATGAAATAGATATACCCATATCTACTCAGATCATCTGTGAAGGTTAGAACATAACGATAACCACCGCGCAATGCTACACTCATAGGTCCGCACACATCGGTATGTATGATTTCCAATAAGTCAGTAGCTCGCTCCATCATACCAGAGAATGGAGTCTTAGTCATTTTTCCCATCAGAGATGCTTCGCATCTATCAAGTGACTCAAAGTCAAGTGATTCAAGTAATCCATCGGTATGGAGTTTCTTCATGCGTTTCACTCCAATATGACCAAGGCAGCGATTGCCACATATAAGTAGAATTATCATTCAATTTAATTCGCTTAGCATCAATGTTATGTATATGTGTATCACTACTATCGAGATCTAACAGAAATAAGCCATTCTTTTTAGGTGCTCGACCATAAAAGATATTATTCATAAAAATAGAACAACCATTATTCTTAGACTTGAATGAATAACCGTCTTGCATTAAACAAGATCCAGATATAATGTTCATGCTCAACGCGGGTACAAAATAACAATTATTTAGGCTTAAAACTAATCCCGAAGGTAGATGTAGAGGAAGTGTGCCGACAGCGATCACATCGACTTTGGATCCGTTTCCAACGCGCATCGTCACTTCATCTTTCAGTAGTCTTCGTTTATTCTTTAATTCCTGTTTCGAGTTACAAATATGAGGAACCGAACCAGTATCAAATACCCAGGTACTAGTACGAGAACCAGTGAGATAAACATCTATAACATGTATATCAGATATACCTTCTTTCTTCTTCTTGACAAGGCCGCTCTTCAGATCAGCCAGATACTTGGAGCAATTACGCTTCCAGTGTCCCTTCTCCTTGCAGTAATAGCACTCAGCATCAGGCTTAGGGCCGTTCTTAGGTTTCATAGGAGGCGTGGCAGCTTTCTTGCCACCCTTCTTGAATTTTCCCTTAGACTTGCCCTGTTTCTTGAAACTGGTGGTCTTGTTGACCATCAACACTTGGTGCTCTTTCTTGATCTCAATCTCAGGAGCTTTTAGCATGCCAAAAGTTCAGGTAACTCTTTGTTCATGTTCTGCATATTGTAGTTCATCACAAAGTTCTTGTAACTGGGTGGCAGTGATTGAAGGACACGATTAATCCCCAGTCTGTTAGGAATCACTATTCCCAAGTCACTGAGTTTCTTCGCATGCCCGGTCATAATGAGCATGTGCTCACTAACGGAGCTGCCTTCTTCCATCATGCAGCTGAAGAAGTGTTTCGATGCTTCATAGCATTCCACGGCCGCATGAGTTTCAAATATAGCTTTCAGCTCATTGACCAACTCATGAGGATCGTGGTGCTTAAAATGTTTTTGAAGATCGGCTTCCAGACTGCACAGGATGGTACACTGATCTTGAGAGTACCGAGCTTTCCGAGTCGCGTAAACATTGTTTACTTCATCGGTTTCAGTTTCTGCAGGAGGGTCACCTAGCGGTGCATCAAGCACATATTGCAGATTTCCGCCAGCGAGGAAGATCCTCACATGACGGAACCAGTCGGTGAAGTTGCTACCGTTGCTCTTAAGCTTTTCTTTCTCTAGGAACTGGTTAAAATTGATTGGGGACGCCATATCTACAACATATATTTGCAATAGTTTAGACTAAGTTTATGACAAATTGAGTTCAAATTTTAATTCAACATAATTAAAAATCTAGGTGAACTCCCACTCAAAACAATATCCCTCGAATTGTCTTAGTGATCACACGAACCAAATCCACCACCCCTAAGTCCGATCATCACGAGACAAGATGTAATTTCAATGGCGAACACTCAGAGTGTTCATCATATCAATCATATGATTCATGCTCTACCTTTCGGTATCACGTGTTCCGAGACCATGTCTGTACATGCTAGGCTCGTCAAGGCCACCTTAGTATCCGCATGTGCAAAACTGGCTTGCACCCGTTGTATTCACTTGTTGATTCTATCACACCCGATCATCACGAGATGCTTTGAAACGACAAGTCTTGGCAACGGTGCTACTAAGGATGAACACTTTATTATCTTGATATTTTAGTGAGGGATCATCTTATAATGCTACTGTCGCGATCTAAGCAAAATAAGATGCATAAAAGGATTAACATCACATGCAGTTCATATGTGATATGATATGGCCCTTTTGTCTTTGCGCCTTTGATCTTCATCTCCAAAGCACGGACATGATCTCCATCATCTTCGGGCATGATCTCCATCATCATCGGCGTAGCATCAAGGTCAATGGCGCCGTCTTCATGATTGTTCACCTCATGTAGCAACTATTACAACTACTTTGAAATACTACTCAACATGAAATTTAAAGACAACCATAAGGCTCCTGCCGGTTGCCACAATACAATAATGATCATCTCATACATATTCATCATCACATTATGGCCATATCACATCACCAAACCCTGCAAAAACAAGTTAGACGTCTCTAATTTGGTTTGCATATTTTACGTGGTTTAGGGTTTTCGAGAGAGATCTAATCTACCTACGAACATGAACCACAACGGTGATACTAGTGTTGTCAATAGAAGAGTAAATTGAATCTTCACTATAGTAGGAGAGACAGACACCCGCAAAGCCTCTTATGCAATACAAGTTGCATGTCGAACGAGGAACAAGTCTCATGAACGCGGTCATGTAAAGTTAGTCCGAGCCGCTTCATCCCACTATGCCACAAAGATGCAAAGTACTCAAACTAAAGACAACAAGAGCATCAATGCCCACAAAACCATTGTGTTCTACTCGTGCAACCATCTATGCATAGACACGGCTCTGATACCACTGTAGGGATTCGTTGCATAGAAAACAAAAAAATTCCTACCGCGAGAACGCAATCCAAGCCAAGATGCAATCTAGAAGACGGGAGCAACGAGGAGATGATCGAGACTCACCCTTGAAGATTTCCAAAGCCTACAAGATGAGGCTCTTGTTGATGCGGTAGACGATCACTTGCCGCTTGCAAAAGCGCGTAGAAGATCTTGATCACGGTGCCACAATCGGGCAGCACCTCCGTACTCGATCACACGTTCGGTGTTGATGAAGACGACGTCCTTCTCCCCGTTCCAGCTGGCAGCGGAAGTAGTAGCTCCTCCTTGAATCCGGCAGCACGACGGCGTGGTGGCGGTGGTGATGGAGAACTCCGGCGGAGCTTCGCTAAGCGTGCGGGAGAGGTGGAGGAGAGAGGGACGGCTAGGATTTGGGAGATGGGTGGCCGGCCACTATGGGGTGCGGCCTCCTTGAGGGCTTGTGGTGGCCGGCCCCCTCCCCTATGCCCCTCATTATATAGGTGGATCCCCAAGTGTTGGACTACAAGTCTTCGAATAAGACCCCAACTCGAGAACCTTCCATGTAGTAGGGAAACCTACCCAAGGTGGGACTCCCACCCAAGTGGGATTCCCACCCTTCCATGAAGGGGGGTGGCCGGCCCCCTTAGGTGGAGTCCACCTTGGACTCCCCCACTAGGGTTGGCCGACCATGGGGAGGTGGAGTCCCTCCGGGACTCTTACTTCCTTAGTGATTCCTTCCGGACTTTTCTAGAACCTTCTAGAACCTTCCGTAAAATCACCGGATCATTTTCAAACTTATAAAAATGACTTCCTATATATGAATCTTATTCTCCGGACCATTCCGGAACTCCTCGTGATGTCCGGGATCCCATCCGAGACTTCGAACAATACTTCGAACTCCATTCCATATTCAAGTTCTACTATTACAACATCAAACCTTAAGTGTGTCACCCTACGGTTCGCGAACTATGTGGACATGGTTGAGTACTCTCTCCGACCAATAACCAATAGCGGGATCTGGAGATCCATAATGGCTCTCACATATTCAACGATGACTTAGTGATTGAATGAACCATTCACATACGATACCAATTCCCTTTGTCACGCGATATTTTACTTGTCCGAGGTTTGATCATCGGTATCACTCTATACCTTGTTCAACCTCGTCTCCTGACAAGTACTCTTTACTCGTACCGTGGTATGTGGTCTCTTATGAACTTATTCATATGCTTGCAAGACATTAGACGACATTCCACCGAGAGGGCCCAGAGTATATCTATCCGTCATCGGGATGGACAAATCCCACTGTTGATCCATATGCCTCAACTCATACTTTCTGGATACTTAATCCCACCTTTATAACCACCCATTTACGCAGTGGCGTTTGATGTAATCAAAGTACCTTTCCGGTATAAGTGATTTACATGATCTCATGGTCATAAGGACTAGGTAACTATGTATCAAAAGCTTATAGAAAATAACTTAATGACGTGATCTTATGCTACGCTTAATTGGGTGTGTTCATTACATCATTCATACAATGATATAACCTTGTTATTAATAACATCCAATGTTCATGATTATGAAACTAATCATCTATTAATCAACAAGCTAGTTAAGAGGCATACTAGGGACTCTTTGTGTAGGATAACGTTGCATAGAAAACAAAAAAATTCCTACCGCGAACACGCAATCCAAGCCAAGATGCAATCTAGAAGATGGGAGCAACGAGGGGATGAATGAGACTAACCCTTGAAGGGATTCCAAAGCCTACAAGAGGAGGCTCTTGTTGCTGCGGTAGACGTTCACTTGCCGCTTGCAAAAGCGCGTAGAAGATCTTGATCACGATCGCTTCCGGCGCCACCAACGGGCAGACCTCCGTACTCGGTCACACGTTCGGTTGTTGATGAAGACGACGTCCACCTCCCCGTTCCAGCGGGCAGCGGAAGTAGTAGCTCCTCTTGAATCCGACAGCACGACGGCGTGGTGTCGGTGGTGGTGGAGAAATCCGGCGGAGCTTCGCTTAAGCGTGCGGGATGTGGTGGAGGAGAGAGACCGCTAGGGTTTGGGGAGAGAGGGAGAGGCTAGGGCGCCGGCCAAGGGCAGCCCTAGGTGGTGCGGCCAAGTGTGTCCAGCCCCCTCCCTCTCCTCCTCATTATATAGGTGGAAATCCCCAAGTGTTGGTATCCAAGTCTTCGAATAAGACCCCAACAATGAAACCTCCCATATGTAGGGAAACCTACCCAAGGTGGGAATCCCACTTGGGGTGGGATTCCCCCCTTCCATGAGGGGGGTTGGCCGGCCACCCTAGGGGAGTCCACCTTGGACTCCTCCCCTTTAGGGTTGGCTGGCCATGCAAGGTGGAGTCCCTCCGGGACTCTACTTTCCATGGTGATTTCTTCCGGACTTTTCTAGAACCTTCTAGAACCTGCCATAAATGCACCGGATCATTTCCAAACTTGGAATATGACTTCCTATATATGAATCTTATTCTCCGGACCATTCCGGAACTCCTCGTGATGTCCGGGATCTCATCTGGGACTCCGAACAAATATTCGAACTCCATTCCATATTCAAGTTCTACCATTTCAACATACAACTTTAAGTGTGTCACCCTACGGTTCGTGAACTATGCGGACATGGTTGAGTACTCACTCCGACCAATAACCAATAGCGGGATCTGGAGATCCATAATGGCTCCCACATATTCAACGATGACTTTAGTGATCGAATGAACCATTCACATACGATACCAATTCCCTTTGTCACGCGATATTTTACTTGTCCGAGGTTTGATCTTCGGTATCACTCTATACCTTGTTCAACCTCGTCTCCTGACAAGTACTCTTTACTCGTACCGTGGTATGTGGTCTCTTATGAACTTATTCATATGCTTGCAAGACATTAGACGACATTCCACCGAGAGGGCCCAGAGTATATCTATCCATCATCGGGATGGACAAATCCCACTGTTGATCCATATGCCTCAACTCATACTTTCCGGATACTTAATCCCACCTTTATAACCACCCATTTACGCAGTGGCGTTTGATGTAATCAAAGTACCTTTCCGGTATAAGTGATTTACATGATCTCATGGTCATAAGGACTAGGTAACTATGTATCGAAAGCTTATAGCAAATAACTTGATGACGAGATCTTATGCTACGCTTAATTGGGTGTGTCCATTACATCATTCATAAAATGATATAACCTTGTTATTAATAACATCCAATGTTCATGATTATGAAACTAATCATCCATTAATCAACAAGCTAGTTTAAGAGGCATACTAGGGACTTCTTTGTTGTCTACATATCACACATGTATTAATGTTTCGGTTAATACAATTATAGCATGATATATAAACATTTATCATAAACATAAAGATATAAATAATAATCACTTTATTATTGCCTCTAGGGCATATCTCCCTTCAGTCTCCCACTTGCACTAGAGTCAATAATCTAGTTTACATTTGTAAAGATATAACACCTTGGCCTTCTGGTGCTTTATCATGTTTTGCTCACGGGAGAGGTTTTAGTCAACGGATCTGACATGCTCAGAACCGTATGTATTTTGTAATTCATTTGCGTCTCAACGCATCACTCATTTCCAAATGAGTCGGCATTAAATATGTTTGGTCTTCTGGTGGAACCTTAATTCCGCAGTCTGAAATATGTCACTAATATTGTCACACACAATATAGCTTCAAAGTTCTGACTCTGTCGGAAACACACCAAGTTCTCAAAGAACCTCTTGACTTAACATCCTTTGTCATTGTCAAAACAATGACATACTCTGCCTTCTTTTGTAGATTCCGTCACAATATTTAGAACTCTTCTAAATCTAGCATAGACAACTTCTAGCTCATTGTGCTACCTTTTAAACAACACTTAGTCTAATTTGAGATTGAAATTATATTTTATATGTGACAAAACCAATATCGGTGTAACACCTTACAGCGATTTGTTTGTCATTTCTTCACACAAAAAAAAATATCCTTAGTTCTTCTAAAGTACTCAAGGATATTTTTACTGTCGTCCCATGATCATCTTATGAATCATTCCGGTATATGCTCATAACATTTTAGAGCATAAGATATCTGATTTTGTACATATTATTCGTGATCTAAAATCACTCATGTGTTTTTACTCATCGAGTGTCAGATACACTCAAGTCTTGTTAAACCTTCACATGACAAGAACATTTTCTTAATATTTCTATATTGAACTATTTCAATATCCATTCTATGTACTTTGACTTAAACTTATTTATGTGTTTCAATCTATCTTCATAGATCTTGACACTAAATTTGTTTCAGTCCATATCCTTTCATTGAAGTTAATTTCTCAATGAATCCTTTTAATCAAGTATATAATTACATCATTTATAACCAACTATATGTCACCTACATAAAGTATTATAAATATGTCTTAGCGCTCCCACTTAATTTCTTGCAAATGCAAACCTCTTCATCGTCTCTGATGAAATCAAAAAACTTTTTGACTATTTCATCTGGTGAAGATTCCTACTCCACGATACTTACTTCATCCAATTGAAGTTCGTATACCTATCTAGTATTTCACAGACCAGCAAAACTCTTGGTTGTATCTTGTATACACCTTTAATACATACTTCTGATAAGTAATGTATTTTGCCATCCTACTAGCATATCTCATAAAAGAAATATGTAGTGATTACTAGAATAATCCACGTAGACTATAAGCATTGCTACGGAAGATCTAATCTTATCGTAGTCAACTCTTTGAACTTTGTTGTAAACAATTTTTCAACAAGTCGAGCTTTGTTCAATGATATTTCATCCAAGTCTATAGATCCATTTACTTTCAAAAAGTATTCATCTATTATGGATTTCATGGCGCATGGCCATTTTAACGGAGTCAGGGCCCATCATAACTTCTTTGTTTGTAGTTGGTTTATCATTGTTCAAAATCAATCCTTTGTCCACAAATCATTTATTTGATCACAAAGTAAACCATACCTACAAGGTTCAATATGTACTTCGATCTCCATGACTAAAACACTTTGTAGTCATGGGAGCCATGATCGTTGTGGCCGCTTCCGAAACCAATTCCGATGCTGCGCTACTCTGATCATTATGCTCAGGTTCATAAACCTTATCAAATTATATTGTCCTCCCACTCAAATACTTCACTAGAAACAATTTCTCGGAAATAAGAAACATTGACAAACACTTTTGTCTTTGTCTCGTGGGAAGAATTCCCAATCAATTCTCTGGGATAACCAACAAAGACATTCATCCGATTTTGGTTGTAAACTCTTTAGACCAAAATTTAAAGAAAGGACTATTAGGGTTTATACCCATGCCATAACTTGTATGGTGTCATTTCATCGGATCATGATGATGCTCTATTTAGTGTAAAAGCGGTAGTCATTAAAGCATAATCCACAAAAATATAATGACATTAATATTTTATCTCATCATTGACCCAACAAGTATTGGATACATCTCTTGGATACTTCTTCATCACTATGATACTCCAAGAAACGTGAGTTGTAGAACAATTTCATAACTCTCTTAGATGTTCGCTAAAACTCGTAATTCAAATATTTCCACCATGATCCAATCATAGATATTTGACTTTTCTATTACGATGATTTCCACTTCATGCTGAAATTTATTTGAATCCTATTCAAATGTTTCAAACTTTTCCTTATTGAATATATCCACATTTATATACTCAATTCATTGTTGAAAGTTTTCATGAAGTAGAAGAATCTCCCGCACACAACTATGCCCAGTGAACCACATACATCATCATGTATTTTTCACTAAGTTAGTTGCCCGTTCAACTCTTGGCCTATGAACGGCATTTTAATCATTCTCTTTAGAAAAGATTTGCAAGTGCCAAATGATTCAAAAATCAAATGACTCCAAAAATCCATTTGCATGGAGTTCCTTTATGCGTTCCTTTCTAACATGTCCTAAATGGCGGTTCCACAAATAAGTGGAATTCAAATCATTTGCCTTATGGCATTTTAGCGTCAGTGTTATGTATGTGTGTTTCACCATTAAGATTTATAATAACTTATCCATCGTATATGGAGTAATGTCATAATTTGAACAACTCATTGTTTTCATTTGACCAGAGCAAAATAACAATTATTAAGTTCTTTATTATAAATTCTAAGGGCTAGATAGAATGCCAACGATGAACATAATAACACTTTATTTTTGTTCCAGACGTGCATTCTTATCATATTTCTTGTCAGTCACTTAGGCCATTGTAATCTTGTATTGCGTTGTTTTGTATGACACTTCATACCAACCAATATAGTACTAATACCCAAGAATTTCATAGTGTGACTTAACTAAGAATACAACCATAACATGTATATCATTTATATACACCTGAGCTAGACTTTCTAGTCTTTTCTTATCTTTTTGCCAAAATATCTTTTGCAGTTTCTCTTTTAGCTTTCCTCATTATTCAGAAAAACACTTCAACATCAATAACTTCTAGGTTTGTTGGTCAAATACCAATAACCTTGAGGTTCTTACTTTGAAGTTGATCATCATATGACAAGTGTTCTAGATTTCACTTATTAGTAACTTTGTAATACGATGAACAATTTCACTCATAATTTTATCCATTAATTCATGACAACTTTTTGAGACCATGTCTGTACATGCTAGGCTCATAAAGTTTAACCTTAGTATTTGCATGTGCAAATCTGGCTTGCACCCGTTGTAAGCACACGTAGAATCTATAACACCCGATCATCACGTGATGCTTCGATACGACGAGTGTTAGCAACGGTGCATACTAAGGATGATAACTTCATGGATATGCGAATATTATTAGTGCCCCAATAGTTGGAGGATTGTGACGCCTGGCGTCTTCAACCTTCATACATTCCCATAAAACTTATGAGTTTATGTAGTCTCACCAAATTATATTCTATCATCTTGCAATAAGGTCTTAGATATCACATATATCTCATACCTTGATTATTTCTGAAAACTAAATTTTCAGCTCCTTACTTTTCAAACAAATTTGAACTTCAAGTTTTACGGAGACAAGATAACTTTGGGTACTAATTGAAACCATAACTCTTTGAATCAACAATGTGAGGTTTACTAAAAGTTTGTAATAGGACTTAATTAATTCTTGATTCTTTAACAATACGGTACCAAACCGTAAAGTTTCTTGTCAGATTTTAACAGTATTTCTATCTCTATTACAAGACTAGCGCATAGTAGTAAACGGATGCCAATACTACAAAATTAATTCAAAATACTACTCAGACTATGTTTATGATAATTAGTTCATGTTTTAATCTAATTACTAATGAACTCCCACTTAATACAACATCCCTCATAGTTGTTAAGTGGTACACGATCCAAAATCACTACACCAAAAACCGATCATCACGTGAGATGATGTAGCTTCAATGGTGAACATCAACATGTTGATCATATCATCCATATGACTCGTGTTCAACCTTTCGGTTTCCGTTGTCCCGAGGCCATGTCTGTACATGCTAGGCTCGTCAAGCAAACCCAAGTATTCCGCGTGTGCAACATGGCTTACACCCGTTGTATGTGAATCGTTGAATCTATCACATCCGATCATCACGAGATGCTTCGAAACGACGAACTGTTACAACGGTGCATACGAGGGGAGAACACTTTATTATCTTGATATTAATGTGAGGGATCATCTTATAATGCTACCGTCGCGTTCTAAGCAAAATAAGATGCATAAAAGGATTAACATCACATGCAGTTCATATGTGATATGATATGGCCCTTTTGTCTTTGCGCCTTCGATCTTCATCTCTAAAGCACGGACATGATCTCCATCATAAACGGGCATGATCTCCATCATCGTCGGCGTAGCGTCAAGGTTCATGGCGCCAGCTTCATGGTTGTTCACCTCATGTAGCAACTATTACAACTACTTTGAAATACTACTCAACATGAAATTTAAAGACAACCATAAGGCTCCTGCCGGTTGCCACAATACAATAATGATCATCTCATACATATTCATCATCACATTATGGCCATATCACATCACCAAACCCTGCAAAAACAAGTTAGACGTCTCTAATTTGGTTTGCATATTTTACGTGGTTTAGGGTTTTCGAGTAAGATCTAATCTACCTACGAACATGAACCACAACAGTGATACTAGTGTTGTCAATAGAAGAGTAAATTGAATCTTCACTATAGTAGGAGAGACAGACACCTGCAAAGCCTCTTATGCAATACAAGTTGCATGTCGAACGAGGAACAAGTCTCATGAACGCGGTCATGTAAAGTTAGTCCGAGCCGCTTCATCCCACTATGCCACAAAGATGCAAAGTACTCAAACTAAAGATAACAAGAGCATCAACGCCCACAAAACCATTGTGTTCTACTCGTGCAACCATCTATGCATAGACCTGGCTCTGATACCACTGTAGGATAACGTTGCATAGAAAACAAAAAATTTCCTACCGCAAACACGCAATCCAAGCCAAGATGCAATCTAGAAGATGGGAGCAACGAGGGGATGAACGAGACTAACCCTTGAAGAGATTCCAAAGCCTACAAGAGGAGGCTCTTGTTGCTGCGGTAGACGTTCACTTGCCGCTTGCAAAAGCGCGTAGAAGATCTTGATCACGATCGCTTCCGGCACCACGAACGGGCAGCACCTCCGTACTCGGTCACACGTTCGGTTGTTGATGAAGACGACGTCCACCTCCCCGTTCCAGCGGGCAGTGGAAGTAGTAGCTCCTCTTGAATCCGACAGCACGACGGCGTGGTGTCGGTGGTGGTGGAGAAATCCAGCGGAGCTTCGCTTAAGCGTGCGGGATGTGGTGGAGGAGAGAGACCGCTAGGGTTTGGGGAGAGAGGGAGAGGCTAGGGCGCCGGCCAAGGGCAGCCCTAGGTGGTGCGGCCAAGTGTGTCCAGCCCCTCCCTCTCCTCCTCATTATATAGGTGGAAATCCCCAAGTGTTGGTATCCAAGTCTTCGAATAAGACCCCAACAATGAAACCTCCCATATGTAGGGAAACCTACCCAAGGTGGGAATCCCACTTGGGGTGGGATTCCCCCCTTCCATGAGGGGGGTTGGCCGGCCACCCTAGGGGAGTCCACCTTGGACTCCTCCCCTTTAGGGTTGGCTGGCCATGCAAGGTGGAGTCCCTCCGGGACTCTACTTTCCATGGTGATTTCTTCCGGACTTTTCTAGAACCTTCTAGAATCTGCCATAAATGCACCGGATCATTTCCAAACTTGGAATATGACTTCCTATATATGAATCTTATTCTCCGGACCATTCCGGAACTCCTCGTGATGTCCGGGATCTCATCCGGGACTTCAAACAAATATTCGAACTCCATTCCATATTCAAGTTCTACCATTTCAACATCCAACTTTAAGTGTGTCACCCTACGGTTCGTGAACTATGCGGACGTGGTTGAGTACTCACTCCGACCAATAACCAATAGCGGGATCTGGAGATCCATAATAGCTCCCACATATTCAACGATGACTTTAGTGATCGAATGAACCATTCACATACGATACCAATTCCCTTTGTCAAGCGATATTTTACTTGTCCGAGGTTTGATCTTCGGTATCACTCTATACCTTGTTCAACCTCGTCTCCTGACAAGTACTCTTTACTCGTACCGTGGTATGTGGTCTCTTATGAACTTATTCATATGCTTGCAAGACATTAGACGACATTCCACCGAGAGGGCCCAGAGTATATCTATCCGTCATCGGGATGGACAAATCCCACTGTTGATCCATATGCCTCAACTCATACTTTCCGGATACTTAATCCCACCTTTATAACCACCCATTTACGCAGTGGCGTTTGATGTAATCAAAGTACCTTTCCGGTATAAGTGATTTACATGATCTCATGGTCATAAGGACTAGGTAACTATGTATCAAAAGCTTATAGCAAATAACTTGATGACGAGATCTTATGCTACGCTTAATTGGGTGTGTCCATTACATCATTCATAAAATGATATAACCTTGTTATTAATAACATCCAATGTTCATGATTATGAAACTAATCATCCATTAATCAACAAGCTAGTTTAAGAGGCATACTAGGGACTTCTTTGTTGTCTACATATCACACATGTATTAATGTTTCGGTTAATACAATTATAGCATGATATATAAACATTTATCATAAACATAAAGATATAAATAATAATCACTTTAGTATTGCCTCTAGGGCATATCTCCTTCACTTTGTTGTTTACATATCACACATGTATCAATGTTTCGGTTAATACAATTATAGCATGGTATATAAACATTTATCATAAACATAAAGATATATAATAACCACTTTTATTATTGCCTCTTGGGCATATCTCCAACAGTAGGAATTTTGCCGTCGCGGCAACCTAGCAAGTTGGCTAACCGCCGCATCTTTCGTGCAGTGTTATGCGTCATGGAACTCATGGTTACAAAGCCACCAGAACATAATAGCGTACATTCAAAGTTGGTGATCATACCTTAATGAAATGCCGCAACGGTCCGATAGGCTTTTCATCTCTCTGGCTCTGATCCCACATAACCTCGCACTCGTCAGCTGTTTTTTGGATCTCCGACCGCTGTGACAAACATAGTATACACAATTTAAGCGAGCACATGACAATCTAGATGATGTACTAGTTAATGAGATAATCCATTACCACGAAGTTCAGCTCGGAAGCAATAGAAGTCGATCTCCCTCTGCGAGCAAAGATGTCGTGCTGGCTTTGCGCAACCTCATCGAACTCGATGGGGTCGTCCAAGATGTCGTCAGCATACGCGTGCTTCACTAACTCGATACGCGTGTTTTCATGGAACCACTGGAGGTAGTTGTTGAAAGCGGCCAAGTCGTGAGGCACAATCTCCACAGGGCCAGCATTCCGTGTCGCTTCCAAACAGTGTTGGAACGTTGTGACGTGGCCGCTATGATGGACTGGCCAATTTGTGATCTTCCTCTGCCGCTGCCTATCAAGCCTGCAAGAATCAAGAAGTTAGATTCTACCTCTTCTATCAAGAATCTTCCATCGCATGATTCCAGAAGTTTACCTATGAAGCGCCTTGTCCGTGTCTTGCCACTTAGGTGGGCACTCCTGATACAGCCCAAACTGTCTCATCACTCTGTGCGGCTGGCGGTATTCAACAAGCCACATGCATATGAGTGGGCAGCGCATACACCAGAACCGCGCCTCCTTCGTGCACTTCTGGTTGAGGTCAGGCATCCCCGCGCCAATACGGTAGTAGGTACCATATGGTTCCCAATCCACCTGCAGCATACAAATATTTCAGAATTTACAACATGCCAGTAGAATTTATGAATTCGGATTGCAAAAAGAGTGATCGGTTACCTGCTCAGCGGTAAGAGTGTCCAACTCCTCAGTGTAGTGCCTGTACATGATCTTTGGATCCCTCGTCATCTCCGAGACATTGTCCCAAAGATATGCCCAAGTCGGCTCCCGATCAAGGTTCTCATGGTGATGAGGCCATGGCCTCTCGGTGAGTGTCCTAGGCCGCCCAACTGATAGGCGGTCCCAACTCCATACGGAAAGTAGGAGCAAGCATCCACCAATACCACCGCTCCCAGTTCTGCGACAAGCTTCGTCCAACTGCGTACATAAGACATTTGGTTAGTACTTTGTCTAGCACACTACTATAGAAAAATAATACATAGAACAAATCATCACCTGCCAGTAGAGGTAGGCAAGTGCCGCTGTTCCCCAACTCCACCGGTGCTCCAACACCGTAAGCACCTTCAGCCAACACCAATGGGCCAGCTTCCCCCCACTTTCAGGAAAGAGAGTCCTCGAAATCATGTACCATAACTACACGCGGGTGTACGTCCTGATAATGTCCTCGTTGGCCCCTTCAGGGCATTGTCCAAAGTTAAGCCTAATCCAAGAGAAAGCTCCGCCGGCGGGAGCTCTCTCCTTTGGATTTGCTGGCGCCGGAGGAGCCATGTGATACGTCTCAAACGTATCTATAATTTCTTATGTTCCATGCTACTTTATTGATGATACTCACATGTTTTATACATACTTTATGTCATATTTATGCATTTTCCGGTACTAACCTATTAACAAGATGCTGAAGAGCCAGTTGTTGTTTTCTGCTGTTTTTGGTTTCAGAAATCCTAGTAAGGAAATATTCTCGGAATTGGACGAAATCAACGCCCAGGATCTTATTTTTCCACGAAGCTTCCGGAACACCGAAAGGGAAACGAAGTGGGGCGACGAGGCGGCGACACGCCAGGGCGGCGCGGCCCACCTCCTGGCCGCGCGGCCCTGTTGTGTGGGCCCCTCGTGGCGCCCCTGACCTACCCTTCCGCCTACTTAAGCCTTCGTCGATAATAGTTCCAGTACCGAGAGCCACGATACGGAAAACCTTCCAGAGACGCCGCCGCCGCCAATCCCATCTCGGGGGATTTAGGAGATCGCCTCCGGCACCCTGCCGGAGAGGGGAATCATCTCCCGGAGGACTCTTCACCGCCATGGTCGCCTCCGGAGTGATGTGTGAGTAGTTCACCCCTGGACGATGGGTCCATAGCAGTAGCTAGATGGTCGTCTTCTCCTAATTGTGCTATCATTGTTGGATCTTGTGAGCTGCCTAACATGATCAAGATCATCTATTTGTAATGCTACATGTTGCGTTTGTTGGGATCCGATGAATAATGAATGCTATGTTATGTTGATTATCAATCTATCATCTATGTGTTGTTTATGATCTTGCATGCTCTCCGTTGCTAGTAGAGGCTCTGGCCAAGTCATTACTTGTAACTCCAAGAGGGAGTATTTATGCTCGATAGTGGGTTCATGCCTCCATTAAATGCAGGACGTGTGATGAAAGTTCTAAGGTTGTGGATGTGCTGTTTCCACTAGGGATAAAACATCAATGCTATGTCTAAGGATGTATTTGTTGATTACATTACACACCATATTTAATGCAATTGTCTGTTGTTTGCAACTTAATACTGGAGGGGGTTCGGATGATAACCTGAAGGTGGACTTTTTAGGCATAGATGCATGCTGGATAGCGGTCTATATACTTTGTCGTAATGCCCAATTGAATTTCACACTACTCATCATAACATGTATGTGCATGGTCATGCGCTCTTTATTTGTCAATTGCCCAACTGTAATTTGTTCACCCAACATGCTATTATCTTATGGGAGAGACACCACTAGTGAACTGTTGACCCCGGTCTATTCTTTTACACAGAATACAATTTACTGCAATACTCGTTCTACTGTTCTCTGCAAACATCATCATCCACACTATACATCTAATCCTTTGTTACAGCAAGCCGGTGAGATTGACAACCTCACTGTTAAGTTGGGGCAAAGTATCTTGGTTGTGCAGGTTCCACGTTGGCGCCGGAATCCCTGGTGTTGCGCCGCACTACACTCCTCCGCCATCAACCTTCAACGTGCTTCTTGACTCCTACTGGTTCGATAAACCTTGGTTTCTTACTGAGGGAAACTTATTGCTGTATGCATCACACCTTCCACTTGGGGTTCCCAACGGTCGCGTGTTGTACGCGTGTCAAGCTAAATTTCTGGCGCCGTTGCCGGGGAGATCAAGACACGCTGCAAGGGGAGTCTTCACTTCCAATCTCTTTACTTTATTTTTTGTCTTGCTTTATTTTATTTACTACTTTGTTTGCTGCATTATATCAAAATAAAAAAAAATTAGTTGCTAGCTTTACTTTATTTACTGTCTTGTTTGCGTTCCCCATATTAAAAACACAAAAAATTAGTTACTTGCATTTACTTTACTTATTTCATCATGTTTCCTCCTAAGTTTATTCTTAAAGATGTACCGGTAGGCCAAGGGTCTATCCTTGGGAAAGATAATATAGAAGATTTTTTCACTCATATTAGTACGGTTGAAGATTTTGAAGATAGACACTTGGTAGAACTTGCTCCTACTTATGAAATTGTTGTTGTTTCTTTAGTACACGCGTTAGAAGCTAGATTTGTTAATCTCAATCCCGTGATTCAACATATGTTTCTTACACTCAGTGATATGGAAGAAGGAGAAAAGAAAGATTTTGTATTAGAAACCCTTCTTAAAGAATTTGGGGGTATAGCAAGAGAAGCTAGAAAAGTCTTTACTAAATATAATATGCTTGGCTCTTATACCAACTTTGCTAGTATCCTTGAAAAGATGGAAAAAGATAGACAAAAGTACACTAATCAAGTTAATTATGAGGGGGATATTAAAACATCAATACCTTGCAAGCTCTTGGGGATGTGCGAGGCACTAGAAAATAACTATGCTTGGCTTGTTCCCGAAAATTTGTTTGATGAGAATAGCAAGCCTAAGACTAATGAAAAGGGAGCCTCTGAAACTTACATAGATAAGATACAATGCATAGTTGAGAAAACTCCAAACCCCGATGTTGATGCTTCATCTCTTGATAACACTTGATTCACACTTTCTGCGCCTAGCTGAAAGGCGTTAAAGAAAAACGCTTATGGGAGACAACCCATGATTTTACTTCTGCACTTTTGTTTTATATTTGAGTCTTGGAAGTTGTTACTACTGTAGCAACCTCTCCTTATCTTAATTTTGCTGCATTGTTGTGCCAAGTAAAGTCTTTGATAGTAAGGTTCATACTAGATTTGGATTACTGCGCAGAAACATATTTCTTACTGTCACGAATTTGAGCAGTAGGCTCTGTAGGTAACTCGGAAAATTCTGCAAATTTACGTGAGTGATCCTAAGATATGTACGCAACTTTCATTCAATTTGAGCATTTTCACTTGAGCAAGTCTGGTGCACCTAAAAAATTCGTCTTTACGGACTGTTCTGTTTTGACAGATTCTGCCTTTTATTTCGCATTGCCTGTTTTGCTATGCTTGATGGATTTCTTTATTCCATTAACTTTTAGTAGCTTTGTGCAATGTCCAGAAGTGTTAAGAATGATTATGTCACCTCTGAACATGTGAATTTTGATTATGCACTAACCCTCTAATGAATTGTTTTGAGTTTGGTGTGGAGGAAGTTTTCAAGGATCAAGAGAGGAGGATGATACAATATGATCAAGGAGAGTGAAAGCTCTAAGCTTGGGGATGCCCCGGTGGTTCATCCCTGCATATTTTAAGAAGACTCAAGCATCTAAGCTTGGGGATGCCCAAGGCATCCCCTTCTTCATCGACAACATTATCAGGTTCCTCTAGTGAAACTATATTTTTATTCCGTCACATCTTATGTGCTTTACTTGGAGCGTCTGTATGTTTTTGTTTTTGTTTTGTTTGAATAAAGTTGGATCCTAGCATTCATTGTGTGGGAGAGAGACACGCTCCGCTGTTGCATATGGACAAATATGTCCTTAGGCTTTACTCATAATGTTCATGGCGAAGGTTAAAACTGCTTCGTTAATTGTTATATGGTTGGAAACATGAAATGCTACATGTGGTAATTGGTATAATGTCTTGAATAATTTGATACTTGGCAATTGTTGTGCTCATAAGGATCATGTTTAAGCTCTTGCATCATATACTTTGCACCTATTAGTGAAGAAATACATAGAGCTTGCTAAAATTTGGTTTGCATGATTGGTCTCTCTAAGGTCTAGATATTTTCTAGTAAGGGTCGAACAACAAGGAAGACAGTGTAGAGTCTTATAATGCTTGCAATATGTTTTTATGTGAGTTTTGCTATACCGGTTCATACTTGTGTTTGTTTCAAATAGCCTTGCTAGCCTAAGCCTTGTATTGAGAGGGAATACTTCTCATGCATCCAAAATCCTTGAGCCAAAAACTACGCCACTTGTGTCCACCATACCTACCTACTACATGGTATTTCTCCGCCATTCCAAAGTAAATTGCTTGAGTGCTACCTTTAAACACTTCAAAATTTATCATCTCCGATTTGTGTCAATGTTTTATAGCTCATGAGGAAGTATGTGGTGTTTATCTTTCAATCTTGTTGGGCAACTTTCACCAATGGACTAGTGGGTTCATCCGCTTATCCAATAATTTTGCAAAAAGAGCTGGCAATGGGATTCCCAGTCCCAAATTAATTAACCTTCATAATTTTACAAAAAAATAGACACTCCTCCATGGTATGTGATTGTTGGACGGCACCCGAGGATTCGGTTAGCCATGGCTTGAGAAAGCAAAGGTGGGGAGGAGTGTCATCTAAACAAAACTAAAATAAAAAGGCACTCCTTCATGGTATGAGATTGTTGGCAGGCACCCGAGGATTCGGTTAGCCATGGTTTGTGAAAGCAAAGGTTGGAAGGAGTGCCACCCAAAAATAAAAAATGTTTCATGGGAGCCGCTCTTTGAAGGTTTGTCTGGCAAGGGGGTTAGAGTGCCCACTACCATTCGTTGACAACAACAAACACCTCTCAAAACTTTACTTTTATGCTCTCTCTATGTTTTCAAAATAAAAGCTCTAGCATAAATATAGCAATCGATGCTTCCCTCTGCGAAGGGCCTTTCTTCTACTTTTATGTTGAGTCAGTTTACCTACTTCCTTCCATCTCAAGAAGCAAACACTCGTGTTAACTGTGCATTGATTCCTACATACTTGCATATTGCACTTATTATATTACTTTATGTTGACAATATCCACGAGGTATACATGTTACAAGTTGAAAGCAACCGCTGAAACTTAATCTTCCTTTGTGTTGCTTCAATGCCTTTACTATGAATTTATTGCTTTATAAGTTAACTCTTATGCAAGACTTATTGATGATTGTCTTAAAAGTACTATTCATGAAAAGTCTTTGCTATATGATTCAGTTGTTTAACCATTGTCTTTACCATTGCTTTGGATCACTGCATTCATTACATGTGCTTACAATAGTATTGATCAAGATTATGATGGCATGTCACTTCAGAAATTATCTTTGTTATCGTTTACCTACTCGGGACGAGTAGGAACTAAGCTTGGGGATGCTTGATACGTCTCAAACATATCTATAATTTCTTATGTTCCATGCTACTTTATTGATGATACTCACATGTTTTATACATACTTTATGTCATATTTATGCATTTTCCGGCACTAACCTATTAACAAGATGCCGAAGAGCCGATTCTTTGTTTCTGCTGTTTTTGGTTTCAGAAATCCTAGTAAGGAAATATTCTCGGAATTGGACGAAATCAACGCCCAGGATCTTATTTTTCCACGAAGCTTCCGGAACACCGAAAGGGAAACGAAGTGGGGCGACGAGGCGGCGACACGCCAGGGCGGCGCGGTCCACCTCCTGGCCGCGCGGCCCTGTTGTGTGGGCCCCTCGTGGCGCCCCTAACCTACCCTTCCGCCTACTTAAGCCTTCGTCGATAATAGTTCCAGTACCGAGAGCCACGATACGGAAAACCTTCCAGAGACGCCGTCGCCGCCAATCCTATCTCGGGGGATTCAGGAGATCGCCTCCGGCACCCTGCCGGAGAGGGGAATCATCTCCCGGAGGTCTCTTCACCGCCATGGTCACCTCCGGAGTGATGTGTGAGTAGTTCACCCCTGGACTATGGGTCCATAACAGTAGCTAGATGGTCGTCTTCTCCTAATTGTGCTATCATTGTTGGATCTTGTGAGCTGCCTAACATGATCAAGATCATCTATCTGCAATGCTACATGTTGCGTTTGTTGGGATCCGATGAATAATGAATGCTATGTTATATTGATTATCAATCTATCATATATGTGTTGTTTATGATCTTGCATGCTCTCCGTTGCTAGTAGAGGCTCTGGTCAAGTCGTTACTTGTAACTCCAAGAGGGAGTATTTATGCTCGATAGTGGGTTCATGCCTCCATTAATTCCCCACGGTATAGCTGTTGCTTACCGTAGCGGTTGCTGCTTGCGGAACAATTGGTGGGTGGGGATCCCCTTCTAATTCCCCACGGGTAATGTGGTCTATGATGGGTTGCAGCTGCCGGCGAAGGAGTTTGGTTCGATCCCAGACTGTCGTCGTGGTCGGGGTCCGTCCTTAAGTGGTGTAAGTGGACCGACGAGGACCCAGGGTCGGGGTTTGCAACAAAGGGTGGGTGTGCGAGGTAGCGGAGGAATATGATTGACTATGACCTTATACCGGGCCTCACACCGAAGGAAGTGTGGACGGGAAAGCTGCCCGGTTGGCACCAAGGTTAAGATCTCTTATGGGTAAAGCAACACACCTCTGCAGAGTGTAAAGAACCGTGACCTGTCACTCCCTGTTCCGGGATATGGAACTGCGAACGCGGCCGGAAAGGAGCTCCATGAAGTTCTAGTAAACCGGTGAAGACTGACGGACATAGTTCTTTAAAATAAAAGCAACCTCTTGAAGAAATGTTTATCAAAACCTGCATTGGTATTAGACTTTCTGGTCTAATACCGTAGCTAGTGCATTAAACACCTCTTTTCTATAATGAACTTGTTGAGTACGCTCGTACTCATACCACTCTTAAATCCCCTGCTTAGATTGTCTGAACCATCTGGAAGAGGACAACGACAACCTTGAAGGAGCCGAAATTATCGGCTATGAAGAACCAGACCTCTCTGGACGTGTTGAAGGCGTAGACTACCTTATAGTCTACGGAACCGGGGAGGGTTCCGGAGGAGATCAAGTTTAGACTAACCGAGTAGTAGTAGCATCCGAGCAGTACGAACTCTTAGTATTAACTGCTCGAGGAAATAAATGTATAACTTAGTAAGACTCCTGTATTATAAGTTAAGTTGGGTTCGCCTCGAACCCAGGAGTATCCCTCTTAGGACCTAAGAGGAGCTCCGAGATGATATGTACATTATGCTTGTAATAATAAATGAATGAGTTATGGACCTGCTATGTTCTGTTGTACTACTCCGAGGGATGTAATATTTGCGGAATGGTACTTCGTGAATGTTATATCAACGACTGGCATACTACAACATGCAGTGGTATGCAGGGTCACCACAGGAAATTAAACTATGCCCCAGAAAATAATTAAAAGATTTGTTTTTATAGATTCATTCAATCAAAGTCCTTTTTTAGAGGTATTCAATCAAAGTCCCGTTAGACTCAAAATCTCAGTGGGCCGTGGGAGGTCGGGGGATCTACGGCAAGCGCATGGGCCGACATGCCCCACCAACCGTGCCGCCGCGTTGGACCCAGTTTTGGTTCCAGCAACCGCTAGGCGCTAGCGGGGTAGTTGTTTCCACTACGCCACGTCCCTTTATTTGCGGCACTTTTGGTGCAGGCACTATCCTAAACCGCCAGGAATAGTAGATTTAGCGGCAGTTTTTCCATTATACCGCTAATCATGTGTTAATCAAAGGCAATTGAGAAAAAGTGCCGCAGTAGTTTGCCTAATTAGCGGCAGATTAGAAAAGTGCCGCAAATTCTTGGATCAATGCAGGCAGTATTGAAAAGTGCCGCTAAAGCTTTGATAATTCGCGGCAGTATAGATGTAGTGCCGCTAAATCTTGAACAATTAGCGGCAGTATTAGACGAGACCTGCGCCGGAGTGCAGGTGCGACTCAGATCGTCATGTTCGCGGCCTACCGGCGGACTACGCATTCCTCGCCGGCAAGAGATCCGTGGTCGCCATGTCCACGCCGTACCGGTGGGCGGCAAGACGGTCCCTTCTGGCCCGGTGACAATTCGGCATTGGAAACGAATATATACATTGGCATCAGCTACCTAGCAAACTAGTACTACTTAGCCGCGTGGCTCATCCACCGGCTTCTCATCCGGCTGACCTTGAGTTCGAATGTCGGATGCGGCAGGTTATATTTTTGTACGTTATTTTCAAAACTTGAATGTAATATTAGTCCCACCTCGAAAGTTTGAGGGAATTCCAACTGGTTTATAATGGTTTCAGCATGAGTTGCGCTGTGAAGTTGTCGCCAAGAGAATAAATGAGTTAGAATATTTGCAGCCTAATAATAAATCATGATGATATTGTTGTGAAGGCATGCTGACTTCCAGAAAAAAAATCTAAAATCGGTACCGTTTGAAGATAAATGGGCCTCGCGGAAGGCCGTGGGCTGATGATGGCCGCATATACTCATATCTGGATCCAGTGAAAGCCCAAAAAGACCTCCAGTTTTTTAAGACATCTTATGAAGTGCCGCAAAAAGAATTGGGTGGCATTTTAAAAAGTGCTACAAATTATATAACTGGTGGCATTATATTAAAGTGCCTTAAAATACCTTTCTCGACGCAATCAGACGCAGCACTTTTATTTGTGCCTTACAAAAAATTTAGCGGCACTTTTGTTACTTTTTGAGGCAGTTTTAGGTGCCGTTGATTTCCGTACGTAACGTAGTGTTCTCGTCCGTTTCTCAAAATTTGAAAAAACTAATCAAGCTCGTCCGTACTTCTCACTCAAAAAAAAAAAAAACTCTAATCGTCCACAGTCGTACCGACAGTTTCTTCGATTCTCCTTCAAGCATGTTTATGTTTTGCCTCTGAGAACGTGCACGCTCATCCCAGACAGACGTGCCATTACGTGCTGGTTCAGTCGACAAGCCCTACGCTCTGCGCTGTACGTTGGCCACCGGCAAACGTGACTCCAGCTGAGCGGCGGTAGCTGAGTCCACGGCGACCACCGGCGGTGTGAAGCTCGCCGCTTGCAGACAGGCTAACCAGATTTCCCGCGCGATCTGCGAGACCCGACGGCGGCCTGTCCGTACGCATGCATGGCACAGGGAAACGCTTCGGTTGCAGGCTTTGTACTGGACTGGCGGAGAGTTCCGTCTGTGCTTCGCAACGTCCAATCGCGGAGGCACCAGCCAATGGGCAAGCGGCCGGCGCCCACTTGCTGTCTCGGTCTGGCTGGGCGTCACAGCCCGGTCGTCCATGGATGAATAGTCGCGTCCCGGGCTGTAGGCTGTAGCGACACCCCGTTTCGCCGCGGTTTGTGCATGGGCGGCGACAGTACTGGAGACTCCTAGGGCGCCCGATTAATAGTTCAGGTGGATTTTATTTTATGGCTCAGTGGCCTTTTTTTGAGAGAGAAATTCGGCACTTTATTGATCAAATATAATCAGTACAAAGCGTTTCCCGGATACAATCCGGTATCACATGTCTAAAGGAGATAAAACCATACAACTCAGCCCTGCGAGCTAAAATATGTGCCGATTCATTGAGACTACGGGGGACATGACATAAGGAGATGGAGGAAAACGACGCCGCCATCTTCTGTATATCCTGGATCACCACTCCCATGTATGAACAATCCATAGTGGTGGACTTGATGCGCTGTACCACCGACAGGCAATCAGAAGCTAACACGACTTGATCAAAACCCACCTCGCTAACGAAAGACAATGCACAACTAGCAGCCAGTGCTTCAACAAGTTCTGGCATTGCAACCTCAAGAAGAAGCTCGCTGCAAGCAGACAAGCATGTGCATCTGTGGTTCCTGATCACAACGCCGACTCCCATTCGCTTGGAGGTCTTGAAAATTGCTGCATCTACATTTATCTGAAACTTTCCCTCCGGCGGTGGACTCCATTTAGTAACAGAAGACTTGGAATCATGACTATGGTTAGAAACAGGTTTATATAGGTGCAGCTCAATCATGTCAACATACCCTTTTATTTGCTCGGCTAGTGCTCGGGGGCTGCTCTTCATATGATCACCGTTACGCACCCCATTTCTTGCATTCCATAGATGCCAGAAAGCCACTGCCAGCAACGTGTTCCCCCTATGGTCGGTCCTGGAGATAAAATCAAAGGTCCAAACCTTAGGGTTAATGAAATTCTTCCTCTGTAGTTTGATCGGAAAAGATGCTTTCAATTCATTCCAGACATCCCTTGCAAACTGACAGAACATCATCATATGTACGGCGTACTCCACTCTTCTGCCGTACACACAAGCATCCGAAACAGGGATGCGTCTATGTTTCAATTGGTGACCAGACGGTAGACGGTTATGGATGAAGCGCCATAAAGTAATTTTCATTTTTATCGGGGCTTTGATCGCCCACAGCTTCTTCCACAACCGAGAATTGTCTTCCGCTGTCGATGAAAGCCCCTACTTGGGCATGCTCCTTGCCAGATGAAAAGCCTCGGTCCGTGCCAAATGATAGCCAGACCGGACAGAGTAAGCACCATTCTTCGTATGTGGCAAAGAAGCGAAGTCCTCACCATCATGCCTGCTAATGGGTAGTTGAAGGATTTTTGCTGCTGTCTCCTCATCAAACAAAGTCCGGATACGGTCAACGTCCCAGGTTATCCGATCACTGTCCATAATCATAGACACAAAAGCATTCTCTGAAATAGGGCTACGGGGTTTAAGAAAACCAGGAGCTATCTCCGGGATCCAATGATCTGACAATAGTCTCGTGCTTGTGCCGTCGCCAATGCCCCAACGGATGCCATGTTTGATCAACTCCTTCCCGAACAGAATGCTTCTCCATGTGTAAGAAGAAGATCGAGGCTTGGATGCGTTCCAAAAATCAGTTTCAGGGAAATATCTACCCTTCAAAACCCTCGCACACAAATATTTAGGTTCTGTGAGTAAACGCCAGCACTCACGCCCTAGCATGGCTTGATTAAAGAGAACGAGGTCGCGGAAACCCAATCCTCCAAACTGTTTAGGAGAAGAAAGCCACTCCCAGGAGCGCCAATGCATATTCTTCTTGGCCTCTTTCGTTCCCCAAAAGAAATCCGCGATAGCCCTTCGCATATGATCACAATTGGTAACTGGTATTTGAAAGAAACTCATGATGAAGGCTGGTATAGCTTGCAATACCGCCTTAATAAAAACCTCCTTGCCTGATCTCGATAGGGGGCGATCTGACGCACCCATTAATATTTTCCATAGCCGGTCTTGGAGGAAATGAAAGGACCCTGACGGAGCACTGTAAGGGTATTTTACCCTTATCCACTATTTTGGTAACTATGACACCGTGCTAGAATATTTGGTCTAATACATGTCTACAAGATAATCTCCAGGTATTAGCCAAAGAGGTATAATGGTGTATCAATGGAACAAGAAGGCAATAGGAGACCCCCCCACTTCGACGAAAAATCAACAAGGGTGCTTTCAGCCCTGGCCGGTCTATGGCCCGGTCAGACCGGCCCTGGGACCGGCCAACCCGGGGCCGACCGGGCCCTGGACCGGTGCCAGCCGGATGATGTCCAAGGGCTTCAGAAGCTGGCCCGGTTGCCTTCCCGGTTTCGAACCGGCCGAGCCGGTCTGTGGCCCGGTCGACCGGGTGGTAGACCGGGCGCCCCGGTGTCCAACCGGACCCCAGGTCGGTGCCAGTCGGGCGGATGTCCAGTATGTAAATCAGGCCATCCGGTCTGGATCCGGTCCATAGCCCGGTTTGGACTGGCCAGTCCGGTCTGTCGCCCGGTCTGACCGGGCCGTGCGCCGGCCGGTCCGGTCCCTCACCCGGTTGACCGGGTTTCTCGGGCAAATGCTGATGTGGCAAGTGAGCAACGACCAGAATTCAAGTGACACTATAAATACCCCTTCTTCTACCTCTGAAGAGGTAGGCACTACACTACAAGCTGTTCTTGAGCTCTCTCTCTCTCATACTCCATTGTAAGAAACACCAAATGCCTCAGATCTCCCTTCTCCTCCACCCAAACTCAAATCCCTCAGGGGAAACGTTAGAGGAGGACCCGATCTATTGTCCTACCAAGCCAAATCTCATTCCCCCTTGTATTCATCAAGAAGCTTGCTCTCTAGGGTTCCTTGGTAACCCTAGGTGGGCAAGAGTGGTCCGGAAGCATCCGGACTGTGGATTTGCTCCTGACAAGATTGTGAAGGTTTGGAGGCTACCTCAAAGTCTACCACAAGTGAGTGAGCTATTCCTTCGTGGGATAGGCTCCGGAGAATAGGGTGAGCCTTCATGGCGTGGGGAATCCTTCGTGGGACCTCCACCCCTCCAAACGTGACATACCTTCTTGCAAAGGAAGGGAACACGGGAATAAACCCTCGTCTCCGCGTGCTATCGGTTATCTCTAACCAAACTCCTTACTTGTGTTATAACTTCCTGTGAGAGCCTTCGTGCTCGAGTTACTTGTATCCTCATATAGGTTGTCTCACCTAGTTTGCATTAGGATCACCTTTATATTCCGCAAAGCCTAACATTGCAAAGAAAGAATTAAAATCTGTAGAAACCTATTCACCCCCCCTCTAGGTTTACCATCTCTGAACTTTCAATTTCTATCGGAGCCTGGACTCTTATTAAGGGCTTCACGGCCTTAAGAGTGAGATGGCTAAACTATTCGAGGGTCTGGATGATGACTCTAACCTTTCGGTTAAAGAAATGAAATCCAGATTCTTGGCATATGATGCCGAGAAAAAGAAAAAGGCGGATGAATTACAAAGCCAAATGGCACAGATGACTGCCATGCTTAAGAACTTGACCTCTAGTGGGACCTCTAGTGGGGCTTCGGTCCCTCCGGAAGGTTTCCACCAAGTAAATCATGACTATCCCAAAAACACTTCACCCATGCCTCATATAAACCATAGTGGGAACGTTCCCCATTTTGATATAACTCACTTTCCTTTTTGGAAATCTTCTATGGAATCTCATATTCGCAGCTGCAGTGTGGAGCTATGGGAACTCATTGTTGATGGATACCGGAAGCCAGTCACAAGATCCCGCTCGGTTGACCTCCACCGAGTTCTACAAACGTCAACTCAATGCCTCTGCATGTGACAATATTAGGAGTGGCATCAACCGCAAGCTCCTTGATCAAGTCAATGACATTAACTCCGCTAAAGAGTTGTGGGATCGAATCGTAGTACTCCAAGAGGGAACCGATTTGATCCAATCAGCTCTTTACGAGTCCGCAAAGCAAGAGGCCACTATGTTCATGATTAGAGAAGGACAATCTGTGGCCGATGCCTATGCAAGACTTGGTGCTCTTAGAGTGAAGGTCAAGGGTCTTGGAGTTGAGAAGTACAATGACGGCTTTGAGATGAATGAAGCATTCATAAAGTACAAGGTCATTTCCATGATTGCAGTCAAGCAAGAAGACACCAACCTTGCACTCAACTTGCAAATCATTACCAAGAGTGCCGATCTCAACTCCGATGATCTAGTCTCCTATGTGGCGGCCAATGAAAACATGGCCAAGTCAGGAAAAAAGCTCATGGCAATGAACCGTATTTATGAAGCCTCACACAACCATGAAGCCTCACACAACCTTGCCCTCAAAGCTAGAGCTGATTATCAAAGAGAGAAAGTCTATGAAATTGAAGAAGATGAGGAGATGACTTCAACTAGTGACATTGCTACCGACTTTGCTTTCTTTGCCAAGAAGTACAAGGCAAAGTTTCTAATGCTCCTCAATGAGAAGAAGAAGAGAACCTGCTACAACTGTGATGAAGATAGCCACTTTGCAAATGAGTGCCCTTATGAGAAAAGGGTAGACAAGCCAAAGTTCATCAAAGGGGTCAAGCCAAGATTGAAGCCAAACCCAATCAACGATCGATACAAGAAGAACAAGGGTAGAGCCTTTGTTGGGGCCGAGTACTTGTCCGATGAGAAAGAGGAAGATGAGAAGAAGGAGGCCGGAGTGGCCGGTTTGGCTTTCTCCAAGCCTGGGTCACTCTTCACATATGACTACTCCAAGGATTACTCCACGGAGAACGATGTTGGTTCTTCCTTCATGGCAAGAACAACTCAAGATGATGACTCCGATGACTCTCCCTCCTCTACAATCGTTGGCTCTTGTCTAATGGCAAGAGAGACCAAGGTAATGGAGTCTCCACCTTCCTTATCTAGTGTTCTTGATGATGAAACTGAAAATCAAGAAGAGTTAGCTATGCTTAAGGAACTTTACAAAGTAAGATGCACCCTTTGTGGTAATGCTCTTGTCAAGTTTGATTTCTTGATGGACTTCCTCAAAGAAAAGGATGAGTCCATTGAGGAATTAGAATATCATTTGAATGAAAAAGAACGGAGATTCGATCTCCTAAGACAAGAGCTAAAAACCGAAAGGTGCATATCTCAAGGCCTTAAGCAACAAATTGAAACTTATGAACTTGATAAAGTTAAGGACCTAGAAACTATTGAAAGGGCTCAATCATTGGCCCAAGAGCTCGATGCTTCAAAGAAGGAGCTTGAAGTTGCTCATGCTTCTCTCATAAGGGACCTTGACCACCTTGAAAGGGCTAACAAGCTTGTCAAGGATGAGCTCAAGAAACTTGGAGAGAACCATGACCTACTTCAAGAAACCTACAAGAAAGCTCTTGGATCAATGAAGGATCCCATTGTTGTAGAAAAGGTTGCTACTTCCTCCACCTCCTTTAACAATTAGCATGCTAAGCTTGTTGAGGAACATGTTCGTTTACAAGAGGAACTCTCTTTGCATGTTGAGACCAATGCATATCTTGAATCCTTGGTGACCAAATATGGTCTCAACTATCATCCTAATGAATCTTCTTGTGAACAAGCATCTATTCTTGAGGAAGATGTTAGGTTAACAAAGGAACTTGCAAAGTTCACCACCGCCAAGAACAAGATGGGATTGGATGACCTCTTGAGTAAGCAAAGGTCAAACAATCAAAATTTTGGACTTGGATATGTTCCCAAGTCCCACAAGAAGAAGAACTACAAGAAGGAGAAGCCCTCTCAAGAAAAGAACAAGAAGGTCACTAATGATGGCAAAGCCTCAAAGGGCAAAGCCACTAGTGGTGACCGCACGGGGCCAAACAATCACTATGCTTTATTTATTGATAATTATGGTGATGTTTATGCTAACTATGTTGGCCCTTGTAGTGGCTATGCTTATAGAGGGTACTCAATTTGGGTACCAAAAGATATTGTTGCCATTGCAAAGGAACCCATTAATCAATGGGTTCCTAAATCCTCTACTTGATTTTGTAGGGGTATTCCTCCGGTGGTCCAAAATGGGTGTTTGATAGTGGATGCACCAATCATATGACCGGAGGAAGAGGTGTGCTTGACCAATTCATTGAAGATATAAACAAGAAGTCAAGCATCACCTTTGGTGACAATTCAAAGGGAAAGGTACTTGGGTATGGCAAGGTGGAAATCTCTAAGGACTTGTGCCTTGAGACGGTCATGCTTGTTGAATCCCTTGGCTACAATTTGCTTTCTATATATCATCTTGCGGATGCCGGTTACAATTCTTATTTTACTAAGTATTGTGTGAAAGTCTTTAGGAGTGACAATCTCAAATTGGTCCTTGTTGGATATGTGGAGAACAACCTTTATGTGGTTGACCTCTCGAAAGATAGCCCCTCTTCCTCAACATCTCTAATGGCGGCCAAACATGACGAGGGTTGGTTGTGGCATCGCCTCCTTGGTCATGTTAACATGAGAAATCTCAAACAACTCCTAAAGGGTGAGCACATTGTGGGACTAACCTGCATTTCTTTTGAGAAAGATCGTGTTTGCAGTGCATGTGTAGCCGGAAAGCAACTCAAGAAGAAACATCCTATCAAGAGTATCGTCACCACATCTAGGCCCTTGGAGCTCCTTCATTTGGATCTCTTTGGACCATCACATTATGATAATCTTGGTGGGAGCAAGTATGGACTTGTCATTGTTGATGATTACTCAAGATACTCTTGGGTCTTTCTCCTTAAGTCCAAGGACGAGACCTATAGAGAGTTCATCATCTTTGCCAAGAAGGATCAACGTATGTATGAATCCGAGATCAAGGTGATTAGGACCGACAATGGCACTGAGTTCAAGAACTACACCATGCAAGAGTTTGTTGATGATGATGGCATCAAGCATGACTTTTCGGCTCCATACACCCCTCAACAAAATGGTGTTGTTGAAAGGAAGAACCGTACTATTATTGAGATGGCAAGAACCATGTTGAGTGAATTTAACTCACCCACAAACTTTTGGGGAGAAGCCATCTCCACTTCTATCCACTACTCCAACCAGCTCTTCCTCCACCCCCTCCACAACAAGACTCCATACGAGTTTCTCACAGGTAACAATCCTAATGTCATTGATAACGCGTGAAGCACACGTCCGTTGGGAACCCCAAGAGGAAGGTGTGATGCGTACAGCAGCAAGTTTTCCCTCAGTAAGAAACCAAGGTTATCGAACCAGTAGGAGTCAAGGGCCACGTGAAGGTTGTTGGTGAAGGAGTGTAGTGCGGCGCAACACCAGGGATTCCGGCGCCAACGTGGAACCTGCACAACACAATCAAAATACTTTGCCCCAACGTAACAGTGAGGTTGTCAATCTCACCGGCTTGCTGTAAACAAATGATTAAATGTATGGTGTGGAAGATGATGTTTGTTTGCGAAGAATAGCAGAGAACAATGATTGCAGTAGATTGTATTCAGATGTAAAAGAATGGACCGGGGTCCATAGTTCACTAGTGGTGTCTCTCCAATAAGAAATAGCATGTTGGGTGAACAAATTACAGTTGGGCAATTGATAAATAGAGAGGGCATAACAATGCACATACATATCATGATGACTAATATGAGATTTACTGAGGGCATTACGACAAAGTACATAGACCGCTATCCAGCATGCATCTATGCCTAAAAATTCCACCTTCGGGTTAGCATCCACACCACTTCCAGTATTAAGTTGCAAACAACAGACAATTGCATTAAGTATGGTGCGTAATGTAATCAACACAAATATCCTTAGACAAAGCATTGATGTTTTATCCCTAGTGGCAACAGCACATCCACAACCTTAGAACTTTCTGTCACTGTCCCAGATTCAATGGAGGCATGAACCCACTATCGAGCATAAATACTCCCTCTTGGAGTCACAAGTATCAACTTGGCCAGAGCCTCTACTAGCAACGGAGAGCATGCAAGATCATAAACAACACATATATGATAGATTGATAATCAACTTGACATAGTATTCCATATTCATCGGATCCCAACAAACACAACATGTAGCATTACAAATAGATGATCTTGATCATGATAGGCAGCTCACAAGATCTAACATGATAGCACAATGAGGAGAAGAAAACCATCTAGCTACTGCTATGGACCCATAGTCCAAGGATGAACTACTCACACATCAGTCCGGAGGCGATCATGGTGATGTAGAGTCCTCCGGGAGATGATTCCCCTCTCCGGCAGGGTGCCGGAGGCGATCTCCTGAATCCCCCGAGATGGGATTGGCGGTGGCGGCGTCTCTGGAACTTTTTCCGTATCGTGGCTCTCGGTAATAGGGTTTTCGCGACGGAGAGTTTAAGTAGGCGGAAGGGCAAAGTCGGGAGGCGCACGAGGGGCCCACACCATAGGCCGGCGCGGGCCCCATCCAGGTCGCGCCGCCCTATGGTTTGGCCACCTCGTGGCCCCACTTCGTATGCTCTTCGGTCTTCTGGAAGCTCCGTGGAAAAATAAGACCCTGGCTGTTGATTTCGTCCAATTCCGAGAATATTTCCTTTGTAGGATTTCTGAAACCAAAAACAGCACAAAACAGGAGCTGGCGCTTCGGCATCTTGTCAATAGGTTAGTGCCGGAAAATGCATAATAATGATGTAAAGTGTATATAAAACATGTGAGTATTGTCATAAAAGTAGCATGGAACATAAGAAATTATAGATACGTTTGAGACGTATCAAGCATCCCCAAGCTTAGTTCCTACTCGCCCTCGAGTAGGTAAACGATAACAAGGATAATTTCTGAAGTGACATGCTATCATAATCTTGATCAATACAATTGTAAAGCATATGAGATGAATGAAGTGATTCGAAGCAATGGTAAAGACAATGATTAAACAACTGAATCATATAGCAAAGACTTTTCATGAATAGTACTTTCAAGACAAACATCAATAAGACTTGCATAGGAGTTAACTCATAAAGCAATAAATTCTTAGTAGAAAGTTTTGAAGCAACACAAAGGAAGATATAAGTTTCAGCAGTTGCTTTCAACTTCAACATGTATATCTCATGGAAAATTGTCAACACAAAGTAATATGATGAATGCAAATAAGCAAGTATGTAGGAATCAATGCACATAGTTGACACAAATGTTTGCTCCTAAGATAGAAAGAGGTAGGTAAACTGACTCAACATAAAGTAAAAGAAAGGCCCTTCGCAGAGGGAAGCATGGATTACTATTTTTGTGCTAGAGCTTTTCATTTTGAAAACATAGAAACAATTTTGCCAACGGTAGTAATAATTCATATGTGTTATGCATAAGATATCCTATAAGTTGCAAGCCTCATGCATAGAATACCAATAGTGCTCGCACCTTGTCCTAATTAGCTTGGATTTACATGGATTATCATTGCATAACATATGTTTCAACCAAGTGTCACAAAGGGGTACCTCTATGCCGCTTGTACAAAGGTCCAAGGAGATAGATCGCATTTGATTTATCGTTTTTGATAGATCTCAACTAAGGACATCCATACCGGGACAACATAGAAAACAGATAATGGACTCCTCTTTAATGCACAAGCATTCAACAACAGATAATATTCTCATAAGAGATTGACGATTAATGTCCAAGCTGAAACTTCCACCATGATACATGGCTTTAGTTAGCGGCCCAATGTTCTTCTCTAGCAATATGCATACTCAAACCATTTGATCATGATAAATCACCCTTACTTCAGAAAAGACGAACATGCATAGCAACTCACATGATATTCAACAAAGGTGTAATAGTTGATGGCGTCCCCAGAAACATGGTTACCGCTCAACAAGCAACTTATAAGAAATAAGATACATAAGCTACATATTCTTTACCACAATAGTTTTTAAGCTATTTTCCCATGAGCTATATATTGCAAAGACAAAGAATGGAATTTTAAAGGTAGCACTCAAGTAATTTACTTTGGAATGGCAGAGAAATACCATGTAGTAGGTAGGTATGGTGGACACAAATGGCATAGTTTTTGGCTCAAGGATTTGGATGCACGAGAAGTATTCCCTCTCAGTACAAGGCTTTGGCTAGAAAGGTTGTTTGAAGCAAACACAAGTATGAACCGGTACAGCAAAACTTACATAAGAACATATTGCAAGCATTATAAGACTCTACACTGTCTTCCTTGTTGTTCAAACACGTCACCAGAAAATATCTAGACTTTAGAGAGACCAATCATGCAAACCAAATGTCAACAAGTTCTATGGTAGTTCTTCATTAATAGGTGCAAAGTACATGATGCAAGAGCTTAAACATGATCTATTTGAGCACAACAATTGCCAAGTATCAAATTATTCAAGACATTATACCAATTACCACATGAAGCATTTTCTGTTTCCAACCAAATAACAATGAACGAAGCAGTTTCAACCTTCGCCATGAACATTAAAAGTAAAGATAAGAACACCAGTGTTCATATGCAACAGCGGAGCGTGTCTCTCTCCCAAACAAAGAATGCTAGGATCCGATTTTATTCAAACACAAACAAAAACAAAAATAAAAACATACAGACGCTCCAAGTAAAGCACATAAGATGTGACGGAATAAAAATATAGTTTCACTAGAGGTGACCTGATAAGTTGTCGATGAAGAAAGGGATGCCTTGGGCATCCCCAAGCTTAGATGCTTGAGTCTTCTTGAAATATGAAGGGATGAACCACGGGGGCATCCCCAAGCTTAGACTTTTCACTCTTCTTGATCATATAGTATCATCCTCCTCTCTTGATCCTTGAAAACTTCCTCCACACCAAACTCAAAACAACTCATTAGAGGGTTAGTGCATAATTAAAAATTCACATATTAAGAGGTGACATAATCATTCTTAACACTTCTGGACATTGCACAAAGCTACTGAAAGTTAATGGAACAAAGAAATCCATCAGACATAGCAAAACAGACAATGCGAAATAAAAGGCAAAATCTGTCAAAACAGAACAGTCCGTAAAGACGAATTTTTCAGGGGAACTTAACTTGCTAAGATTAAAAAGCTCAAATTTAATGAAAGTTGCGTACATATCTGGGGATCACGCACGTAAATTGGCAGATTTTTGTGAGTTACCTACAGACGGGGCTACTCAATTTCGTGACAGCAAGAAATCTGCGCAGTAATCCAAATCTAGTATCAACCCTACTATCAAAGACTTTACTTGGCACAACAATGCAATAAAATAAAGATAAGGAGAGGTTGCTATAGTAGTAACAACTTACAAGACTCAAATATAAAACAAAAATGTAGAAGTAAAATAATGGGTTGTCTCCCATAAGCGCTTTTCTTTAACGCCTTTCAGCTAGGCGCAGAAAGTGTGAATCAAGTATTATTGAGAGATGAAGCATCAACAGAGGGGTTTGGAGTTTTCTCAACAATGAATTGTATCTTGTCTATGTAAGTAACTCCTCTTTTGTTGCTCTTAGGCTTACTATCCTCATCAAACAAATTTTCAGGAACAAGCCAAGCATAGTTATTTTCTAGAGCTTCATGCATTCCTAGGAGCTTACTAGGTATCGGTACTTTAATCCCCCCCTCATCATTGACATTATTAGTGTACTTTATTGTATCCATGTCCATCTTTTCGAGTGTTTTTGCAAAATCGGTGAAAAAACCAAGCCTCTTATGCTTAATAAAAACTTTTCTAGCTTCTTTAGCTATATCACCAAATTCTCTAAGAAGGACCTCTAAAACAAAATCTCTCTTTTCTCCCATTTCCATATCGGAGAGTGTAATAAACATATGTTGCATTATATGATTGAGATTAACAAATCTAGTTTCCAACATGTGTACTAAAGAGGTTGTAGCACTTTCATAAGTAGGAACAACTTTTACCAAGCGTCTATCTTCAAAATCTTCAACCATACTAACATGAGTGAAAAATTCTTCTATATTATATCTTCCAATGATAGACCCTTGCCCTACCGGTATATCTTTCGGAGTGAACTTAGGAGGAAGCATGATGAAATAAACAAAAAGTAAATAAAGTAAATGCAAGTAACTATTTTTTTTGGTGTTTTTAATATAAAGAACGCAAACAAGACAGTAAATAAAGTAAAGCAAGTAACTATTTTTTTTGTGTTTTTGATATAAAGAAAGCAAACAAAGCAATAAATAAAATAAAGTAAAGCAAGACAATATCAAAGTAAAGAGATTGGATGTGAGAGACTCCCCATGCAGCGTGTCTTGATCTCCCCGGCAACGGCGCCAGAAAAAGAGCTTGATAACGCGTGAAGCACACGTCTGTTGGGAACCCCAAGAGGAAGGTGTGATGCGTACATCAGAAAGTTTTCCCTCAGTAACAAACCAAGGTTATCGAACCAGTAGGAGTCAAGGGCCACGTGAAGGTTGTTGGTGACGGAGTGTAGTGCGGTGCAACACCAGGTATTCCGTCGCCAACGTGGAACCTGCACAACACAATCAAAATACTTTGCCCCAACGTAACAGTGAGGTTGTCAATCTCACCAGCTTGCTGTAAACAAAGGATTAAATGTATGGTGTGGAAGATGATGTTTGTTTGCGAAGAACAGCAGAGAACAATGATTGTAGTAGATTGTATTCAGATGTAAAAGAATGGACCGGGGTCCACAGTTCACTAGTGGTGTCTCTCCAATACGAAATAGCATGTTGGGTGAACAAATTACAGTTGGGCAATTGACAAATAGAGAGGGCATAACAATGCACATACATATCATGATGACTAATATGAGATTTACTTAGGGCATTACGACAAAGTACATAGACCACTATCCAGCATGCATCTATGCCTAAAAAGTCCACCTTCGGGTTAGCATCCGCACCCCTTCCAGTATTAAGTTGCAAACAACAGACAATTGCATTAAGTATGGTGCGTAATGTGATCAACACAAATATCCTTAGACAAAGCATTGATGTTTTATCCCTAGTGGCAACAGCACATCCACAACCTTAGAACTTTCTGTCACTGTCCCAGATTCAATGGAGGCATGAACCCACTATTGAGCATAAATACTCCCTCTTGGAGTCACAAGTATCAACTTGGCCAGAGCCTCTACTAGCAACGGAGAGCATGCAAGATCATAAACAACACATATATGATAGATTGGTAATCAACTTGACATAGTATTCCATATTCATCGGATCCCAACAAACACAACATGTAGAATTACAAATAGATGATCTTGATCATGATAGGCAGCTCACAAGATCTAACATGATAGCACAATGAGGAGAAGACAACCATCTAGCTACTGCTATGGACCCAGTCCAAGGATGAACTACTCACACATCAGTCCGGAGGCAATCATGGTGATGTAGAGTCCTTCGGGAGATGATTCCCCTCTCCGGCAGGGTGCCGGAGGCGATCTCCTGAATCCCCCGAGATGGGATTGGCGGCGGCGGCGTCTCTGGAACTTTTTCCGTATCGTGGCTCTCGGTAATAGGGTTTTCGCGATGGAGAGTTTAAGTAGGCGGAAGGGCAGAGTTGGGAGGCGCACGAGGGGCCCACACCATAGGCCGGCGTGGGCCCCATCCAGGCCGCGCCGCCCTATGGTTTGGCCACCTCGTGGCCCCACTTCGTATGCTCTTCGGTCTTCTGGAAGCTCCGTGGAAAAATAAGACCCTGGCCGTTGATTTCGTCCAATTCCGAGAATATTTCCTTTGTAGGATTTCTAAAACCAAAAACAGCACAAAACAGGAACTGGCGCTTCGGCATCTTGTCAATAGGTTAGTGCCGGAAAATGCATAATAATGATGTAAAGTGTATATAAAACATTTGAGTATTGTCATAAAAGTAGCATGGAACATAAGAAATTATAGATACGTTTGAGACGTATGAGTCATGTATATTCGTGTCTTTGGATGCAAATTTCTTGTTAAGAACAATAAAGGGAAGCTCGGTAAATTTGAAACTAGAACCATTGAGGGCACATTTGTTGGATATGCGGAGAACTCCCACGCCTATAGATACTACAACAAGTCCACTTGGGCTATTGAAGTATCTTGTGACGTGGTGTTCTTGGAGGATAATGGCTCCCAAGTGGAGCAAGTTGTTCCATGTGTTGCAGGTGATGATGATCCTTCTAATGCCATCAAGCTTATGGGCATTGGACACATCCGGCCCACAGAAGTTCATACTGATGATCGAAGTGATGAAGTAGAAGTATCAAGCACGGCTCAAGTGGAGCCTAGCTCAACTCAAGCCGAACCATCAAGTGCAACTCAAGAACCATCCTCCACTCAAGATGAGCCACATTCCGAAGAACAAGAAGAAAGTCCTCATTCCATTGAGCAAGACCATGATGATGATCAAGAGACATCCTCAACTCATGATCAAGCTCAAGTGATCCCTCATGATCAAGTACTAGCAAGAGATGAGTTCATTTATCATGAAGGAACCATTCGGAAGATCAAGGCCGCTACAAGGGCAAGTGACATGAAAGTAGATCAAGTCCTTGGTAGCATCTCAAAAGGAGTGGTAACTCGTAGACATCATGCATTACTTATCACTTATTGTCAACACAATGCTTTTGTGTCTAGTTTTGAACCACTCAAGGTACATGAAGCCTTAGTTGATCCGGATTGGGTAATTGCCATGCAAGAAGAATTGGAGTGTTTCACTCGTAATGAAGTATGGTCTCTAGTTGAGAGACCCAAGGATCATCGCATCAATGTTATTGGGACCAAATGGGTATTCAAGCACAAGCAAGATGAGAATGGCATTGTCATGCGAAACAAAGCAAGGTTAGTGGCGCAAGGGTTTGCCCAAATAGAAGGTATGGATTTTGAGGATACCTTTGCGCCGGTAGCCCGTCTTGAAGCTATTCGCCTTTTGCTTGCATTTGCATCTTTCCACAATTTCAAAATATATCAAATGGATGCGAAAAGTGCATTTTTTAATGGTCCCCTAAAAGAAAACGCATATGTGGCCCAACCCCCGGGTTTCGAAGACCCACACCGACCCAACCACGTGTATTTACTCATTAAGGCACTCTACGGTCTCAAGCAAGCTCCACATGCTTGGTATGAGTTCCTTAGGATTTCTTACTACATGATGGGTTTTGCATGGGTACAGTCGATTCCACCCTTTTCACCAAACGGGTTAAAGGGGGTGGCTTATTTATATGTCAAATATATGTTGATGATATTATATTTGGTGGAACTAACCCCAATCATAACAAACTTTTGAGCTATTGTTGACTAGGAAATTTGAGATGTACATGATGGGAGAGTTGAAGTTCTTCCTAGGCTTCCAAGTGAGGCAACTTGCAAAAGGCACCTTCATCTCTCAAGAAAAGTATGTGAAGGACATGCTCAAGAAGTTCAACATGACAAATGCAAGCCCAATGAAGACACCCATGCCCGTAAAGGGGCAACTTGGCTCATGTGACGGTGAGAAGGATGTGGATATAAAGGTATACCGCTCCATGATAGGATCCTTGCTCTACCTTTGTGCCTCTAGGCCGAATATTATGCTAAGTGTAGGGATGTGTGCTTGTTTTCAATCTGCTCCTAAGGAGAGCCATTTAATGGCGGTCAAACGGATTCTAAGATACCTTGTTCTCACTCCTACTCTCGGGCTATGGTATCCAAAGTGGTCAACTTTTGAACTCATTGGCTATTCGGATTTCGGTTGGGCTAGTGTTAAGGTTGACCGGAAGTCTACCTCTAGGGCTTGCCAATTTATTGGCCGGTCATTGGTGAGTTGGTCATCCAAGAAACAAAACTCCACCGCTTTATCCACCGCCGAAGCCGAATATATATCTGCGGCATCTTGTTGCACTCAATTGTTATGGATGAAGCAAACCTTGAAAGACTATGGTGTGTCTCTTGGTACGGTGCCTCTTCTATGTGATAATGAAAGTGCAATAAAGATCACCAATAACCCGGTTCAACATTGTCGCACCAAACACATTGACATTCGCCATACTTCCTACGTGACCATGTTGCCAATAGGGACATTGATCTCACTCATGTGGGGACAACATACCAATTGGCGGATATTTTCACTAAGCCTTTGGATGAAGCCCGGTTTGTTAACTTGAGAGGAGAACTTGGTATTCTTGATCCTAAAAACTTAGATTGAATAACTTCTTGCACTATATTCTTGCATTTATCGTGCTATCTAGCTTAGAGACACATCACATATGGGGATAGTCATCTTACCATGTTTTGGTATGATCCATACCTATGTGTGCAACACAAATAGACCCAATGTCATTATATGGACTCAAGCATGTCTCTTCGAGGTCTCATGACATTTGCGCTTTAACATAGGGGGAGTAATCCCCCGCCCCTCATTAAGCCTCAATTGCAAATTGAATTGACTATATAAGGCTAAATGATCTTATTGAAAAAATCACTTAAAAATGATTCATGATTCTTGATATATATTTCGAATCATCCCCATTGTTGCTATTTGCATCTTGGTCTGGATTTTCACTCCAATGGGTATGCCTAGAAAACCTTGTGTTTCCTACCCCATGTCTATGCTCATCTCATCATACATTTATCTATCTATATGTACATGTCATCATCTGAGCATTCACACACAATTGCACAAAGAATAAGGGCAAAATGAGGAAAAACACGTTAAAACGTGCTGGCCGGTCTCTGGCCCGGTTGGACCGGCCTCTGTGCCGGGTCACCCGGCGCCTGGCCTGGTCGACCGGGCGGCAAACCGGTCATGCGGCTGCTTAAGTGAGGAGGAGGTTACCCCTTGGGGGTCTTCTTCCTCATTCATCCCCACCTCCAAAACTCCATGGCCGCCGCCTCCACCACTCCTACCTCATCCTAAGGCCTTCCCACCACTAGATTCCCCTCAAACTTCACCCAATAATTGATCGGGATCTCTCAAGCATCTCCACCAAGGGATTCGGCTCCTCTCAAGCCATATTTGGAGATCTTGGGGATTTGGCCCTCAAGCCCTACCCAAGTGTTCTCTTTGTTTCCTTGTGCAAAGGGGACCATGTCTTCGGGTGGTTCGAGTAGTGATGATCGTGGTTCTCTTGCCAAGAGAGGAAGGCTTGCAAGGCCTCAGGGATGCCGCACTAGCACTCGCGTTCCCACTCAAATAGCTCAGGGCAGTGTTCCAGGCAGCTCAACTGGGGGAAGACGCAAGTCCATGGCCAACAGGAAGAAGGATAAACAGACAGCCCAAGATGATGATCTTATTGAGAGACTGCCAACGTTTAATGTTGGATCCATACATATTGGTGCTTGGAGAAGACTCAGAGAAGAAACCCCTATCATTTTGAGGAACCCACTTACACTGAAGGGGATAGGTTTTTCTGGACCAAGACACAACAGCTGCTATGGGATGATTACTACAACACTGCAGAGTGCATGAAGAATGGCACTATTGTGATGCCCAAGGCCATCAACATGGAAACTCTTACAATGCATCAAGCCACCAACTACCGCTTTGTGGTTGATACCTTGCAGAAAATGGGGCTGTTTGATCTCATGTGCCTCATGCCTGAAGATGATTGCTATTGTCCAATCCTTGTGAGGCAATTTCACTGCACTGTATTCTTCCATGATGATCCCTCTCGCACTATGACATGGATGACAGGACAGAGGAAGTATACTTGCAATTATCTTGAATTCTGTGATGCCATGGGGTTTGGTGGTGGCCGTGCTCATGGGTTCAAGCTATACTCTCAGAACAAGTTCACCAAAGAGGTCCTTTTATTATGCTATCCTTCGGAACCCACAGCTAGACCTCCCACTATCTCCGGCATGTACTTGATGACCCACAAGTATATGGGGTGTATCGTAGTATCTTCGATAAGTAAGAATGTCGATCCCAACGAGGAGCAGAAGGTGTTGACAAGCAGTTTCGATGAAGGATTCACTGTAAATGCTCACAGACAAGTATTCAGGGGGGTTTGATGTAACAGTTGAATAAAGTACGAGTATGTAAAGTGCGAGAGTAATAATTGCAGCGAGTGGCCCAATCCTTTTTAGCACAAAGGACAAGCCGGTTTGTTTACTTATAATGACTAAACGTTCTCGAGGACACACGGGATTTTAGTCTAGTGCTTTCGCTACATACGGCTAAATAATCTTCATTGTTGTGATAAGTGTTGTGTGGGTGAACCTATGCTAATGTACCGCCCTTCCTAGGACTAATACATACTTGTGATTATACCCCTTGCAAGCATCCGCAACTACAAGAAAGTAATTAAGAATTAAATCTAACCACAGCCTTAAACTCTGAGATCCTGCGATCCCTCCTGCATCGATATACCAACGGGGGTTTAGGTTTCTATCACTCCGGCAACCCCGCAATTGGCAAACGAGTACAAGATGCATTCCCCTAGGCCCATAAATGGTGAAGTGTCATGTAGTCGACGTTCACATGACACCACTAGAAGAATAACACCACAACTTAAATATCACACCATTGAATATTATTCAATCATAATTCACTACTAACATTTAGACTTCACCCATGTCCTCAAGAACTAAACGAACTACTCACGAGACATCATACGGAACATGATCAGAGGTGATATGATGATGAATAACAATCTGAACATAAACTTGGTTCAATGGTTTCACTCAATAGCATCAACAACAAGTAGAAATCGATACCGGGAGAGTTTCCCCTATCAAACAATCAAGATCAAACCCAAATTGCTACGGCGGTGGCGGTGTCCAGCGGTGATGACGGCGGTGATGATGGTGGAGATGATGATGATGGTGATGGCGATGATGTCCAGCTCGATGACGGTGTCGATGGCGTCGATTTCCCCCTCCCGGAGGGAATTTCCCTGGCGGATTCCTGCCCGCCGGAGAGCTCTTTTCTCTCTGGTGTTCTCCGCCCCGCAGAGGCGGCTGTAACTCTTCGCGAGGTACCCTCTGTGGCTTAGGTCTTCGGGACGAAGGGTTTGGCGAAGAAAAGGAGGCGAAAGGGGCCGTGGGCCCTCCACACCACATGGCGGCGCGGCCAGGGCCTGGGCCGCGCCGCCCTAGGGTGTGGGCCCACCCTGGCTCCTCCCGGCTCCTCCTTCTGGCTTCCTCCGTCATCTTGAAAAATAGGATTTTTGGTATAATTTCCTTCCAGAGTTGATCTTCCGAAATATTGCGTTCTGACGGTGCTTTTTCCAGCAGAATCCTGGCTCCGGTGCTTGATCTTCCAATAATGATGAAACATGCAAAATAGATGAAATAACATAAGTATTGTGTCCCAATATGAAATATATCAATGAATAACAGCAAATTATGATATAAAATAGTGATGCAAATTGGACGTATCAACTCCCCCAAGCTTAGACTTCGCTTGTCCCCAAGCGAAACTGAGCTCGATAGACATGACCACATGTTTATGGAGTGAAGAGTCGATAAATAAAATACGGACAAGAAGCATCATATTCATTCACACAGGACATTATAGTAAACAACCTCTTATAACTCATCTTGAAATAAGTATAAGGTAATCACAAGTAAAGGTACATAAGAAATCATAATTGGTGATGGCAAACTTCGTTCTTGGTCAGAGAACAATTAACAGATTATATTTATCTCATTGAGCAGCGCTCTCATGTTAAAGTTTATAAGGCACAACTTGCATACCCAATCATAATGGTCTTCTCATGATCATTGATAACTTGCAAAGCTATATTCATTCAGATAAAACTTGCACTAAACAAGGAAGAATAAAAGACATGATGTAGCAAATCACAATATAATGGTTTGATCACAACTACTCAAATGCTTGCTTGAGATGGAGGGAAATAGGTTTACTGACTCAACATAAAGTAAAGGACAGGCCCTTCGCAGAGGGAAGCAGGGATTAAATCATGTGCTAGAGCTTTTTCAGTTTTGCAATCATATAAAGAGAATAAAAGTAACATTTTAAGAGGTGTTTGTTGTTGTCAACGACTGGTAGCGGGTACTCTAACCCCCTTGCCAGACAACCTCCTAAGAGCGGCTCCCATATTATTTTCATTTTGTGTGGCACTCCTTCCAACCTTTCTTTCACAAACCATGGCTAACCGAATCCTCGGGTGCCTGCCAACAATCTCATACCATGAAGGAGTGCCTTTTTATTTTAGCTTTATTATGATGATGACACTCCCCCCAACCTTTGCTTACACAACCCATGGCTAACCGAATCCTTCGGGTGCCGTCCATCAATCACATACCATGGAGGAGTGTCTATTTAGTTTAATTAATTTGGGACTGGGAATCCCATTGCCAGCTCTTTTTGCAAAATTATTGGATAAGCGGATGAAGCCACTAGTCCATTGGTGGAAGTTGCCCAACAAGATTGAAAGATAAAACACCACATACTTCCTCATGAGCTATGAAACATTGACACAAATAAGAGATACTAAGTTTTGAATTGTTTAAAGGTAGCACATGAAGTATTTACTTGGAATGGCAGAAAATACCATGTAGTAGGTAGGTATGGTGGACACAAATGGCATAGGTTTGGGTTAAGGTTTGGATGCACGAGAAGTATTCCCTCTCAGTACAGGTCTTTGGCTAGCAAGGTTAATTAGCAAGCATAAGAGTCGAGGGAAACAAACAAATATACATGTGATAGAAACAATCATGCATCTTCCTTGTAAGTACAAACAATTTTAACTTCAGAATAATAAGCTATGAGCTAACAAGAAAGACAATGAAACATCTACATGTATTTCTCTTTTCTATTTAAACCTCAAAGTGTTGTTGCTATTGACCAATGCTAAGTTTGCCAAAACCAAATAGATTTATTCAATGCTCCCAAAGTGATACCAATACTAACAACAAGGTGAATCATATAGTAGAGATTGCAAACTAAAATAAGATGTGCAATATGTAAATGATAAGACTTCTCATTAATATTCCATAACGATAACTCACACCAAGGGATACATAGATAACCAACTAAAGGAGAGATACTTCCAAACGCAACCCATCTTATATGATAACTTCCCTACTCATGATATGATACTACTTGACAATAAAAGTAAAAGGTAGTGATAATGTGATACCGCGGCACTCCCCAAGCTTGGAACAAACCAAGGGGATGCCAATACCGATGATGAATTACTCCTTTGGCGATGATGGTGATGAACTCCTCCCGAGCTTCTTAATAAGCTCCTTCGTCTTCAGTTTCTCAGCTTGACAATTCTGCACTAAGATTCGAAGAGATTCATTGTTATCCGAAGTTGGCGATGACGACCTTGTGACGCGAATCGAGTGGTATTCAATCATTCTTCGAAGACGGCAATTCTCCTCCTGGAGTATCTCCACTTCTCTTCGTAGAGCCCGATATTGATCACAAAACTCATCGGTAATCCGTATGACTTCTTCCATCATGGGGAAAGAGTCGAGGCTAAGAGCGGGTGGTAAAGGTCCCTGCAGGTTATGAGAAAAAGAACGTCGAGTGTCAACAGATCCCACCAAGATTTGCTTGCTTCCTCCGGCTTGCTGCTCTTGTCTTGATGGCACCTCCTTCTCTTCCTCCAAAAGCCCCTTGCCCTTGTTGTTGGAGGCCATGGTGCTTCTAAACCGAAAACAGATCCTGGCAGAAACAACTCGAAACAAAACACGTCGAGAAAACGATATACGGACCTCCAGGGGTCCGGGGGATTATATAGCAAAATTTTTCTCGTCAAAAGGAAAGCACCAGATCGAACCAGAGTCGGAAAGGGGCGACGAGGCGGCCAAACCATAGGCCGGCGCGGGCCCAGGTCAGGCCGCGCCGCCCTATGGTGGCACCCCCTCGTGCGTCCTTTCCACTCCGTTTCGAACTCGTAATTTCTCATATTTTCCAAAAACAGCAAAAATATAGTTCGGAAAGTAAATTGCGTACTTTTCATTACCGATCTTGTTACCTATTCAAAGTCGAGTTCTGGCGGACTGTCAATTTGTCCTTTGATGAAAGCTTCCGGTGTTTCCACTTGAATAATATCAACATCAACATTATAGGAATCACCTGAGATATAATGCTTGAGTCTTTGTCCATCACCACTTGCGTAGCATTGCCTTGGAGAGAGCTAATTTTGATTGCTCCTGAACGATACACCTCCTCGACAACATACGGTCCTTCCCATTTCGAGAGTAATTTTCCTGCAAAGAATCTGAGACGAGACCGATACAATAGGACTTTATCCCCAATATTAAATTCTCTTTTGATAATCCTCCTATCATGCCATTTTTTAACTTTCTCTTTAAAGAGTTTAGCATTTTCATAAGCTTCACTTCTCCATTCATCTAGAGAACTCAATTGCAACAACCGCTTATCACCGGCAAGTTTAGGATCTTTGTTTAATTCTCTAACAGCCCAATAAGCTTTGTGCTCTAGTTCTAAAGGTAAATGACAAGCTTTCCCATAAACCATTTTATAAGGTGACATTCCCATGGGATTTTTATAAGCAGTTCTATAAGCCCAAAGTGCATCCTTCAATTTACTAGCCCAATTCTTTCTAGTTTTATTAACGGTCTTTTGCAAGATAGATTTAATCTCTCTATTTGATAATTCTACTTGACCACTAGTTTGAGGATGATAAGCGGAAGCAATTCTATGATTAATACCATACTTAGCAAGAGTTTTTCTAAAACCTCCATGAATAAAATGAGAACCTCCATCAGTCATAATATATCTAGGTACTCCAAATCTAGGAAAAATAATATCTAAAAGCATTCTTAAAGAGGTCTCACCATCAGCACTTTTTGTAGGTATAGCTTCCACCCATTTAGTAACATAATCAACAGCAACAAGTATATGAGTGTTATCTTCCGATGACGGAAAAGGTCCCATAAAGTCAAATCCCCAACAATCAAATGGTTCAATAACAAGAGTATAATTCATGGGCATTTCATTGCGTCTGGAGATATTACCAACCCTTTGGCATTCATCACAAGATAAAATAAACTTTCTCGCATCCTTGAAGAGAGTTGGCCAATAAAAACCTGATTGTAGAACCTTTTGCGCGGTTCTTTCTCCGGCGTGATGTCCTCCATAAGCACTACCATGACATTTACTCAATATCTCCTGTTGTTCATATTCAGGGACACATCTTCGCATAATACCATCCACTCCTTCTTTATATAAGTGTGGGTCATCCCAGAAATAATGCCTCAAATCATAAAAGAATTTCCTCCTTTGCTGAGCTGAAAAGGTTGGAGGCAAATACTTGGAAACAATAAAGTTAGCATAATCAGCATACCAAGGACTGTCTCGCGAGCTCACCTTTATTACAGCCAATTGTTCATTTGGAAAACTATCATTAACAGGAACAGGATCATAAGCAATATTTTCCAATCTAGACAAGTTATCAGCAACAGGATTATCAGCACCTTTCCTATCTACAATATGTAAATCAAATTCTTGCAAAAGAAGTACCCATCTAATAAGCCTCGGCTTAGCATCTTTCTTTGTCATTAGGTATCTAATTGCAGCATGATCAGTATGAATAGTAACTTTTGAATCAACAATATAAGATCTAAATTTATCACAAGCAAAAACTACAGCTAATAATTCCTTTTCAGTTGTAGCATAATTTCTTTGAGCAGCATCAAGAGTTTTACTAGCATAATGAATAACATTCAGTTTTTTATCTACTCGCTGTCCAAGAACAGCGCCTACAGCAAAATCACTAGCATCACACATAATTTCAAAGGGTAAATTCCAATCAGGAGGTTCAACTATAGGAGCAGTTGTTAAGGCTTTCTTAAGAGTTTCAAAAGCTTCCTTACAATCATCATCAAAAACAAATGGTACATCTTTTTGAAGAAGATTAGTAAGAGGCTTTGAAATCTTGGAGAAATCTTTAATAAATCTCCTATAAAACCCAAGATGACCAAGAACACTACGAATACCTTTAACATCCCTCGGATAGGGCATCTTCTCAATTGCTTCAACTTTAGCTCTATCAACTTCAATACCTCTCTCGGAAATTTTATGTCCCAATACAATTCCTTCATTAACCATAAAGTGGCATTTCTCCCAATTAAGAACAAGGTTAGTTTCTTCACATCTCTCGCAAAACTTTATCAAGGTTTCGCAAGCAACTATCAAAAGAATTCCCATAGACGGAAAAATCATCCATGAATACCTCTACAATACTTTCACAAAAACCATGAAAAATAGCAGACATGCATCTTTGAAAAGTAGCAGGAGCATTACATAAACCAAAAGGCATGCGTCTATAAGCATAAGTTCCATAGGGACAAGTAAAAGTGGTTTTCTCTTGATCTTTAGCTTTAACAGAATTTGTGAAAACCCAGAATAACCATCAAGAAAGCAAAAATGAGTATTTTTAGACAATCTTTCTAGCATTTGATCAATAAATGGTAAAGGGTAATGATCTTTCTTAGTAACTTTATTAACTTTTCGAAAATCAATGCACATTCTATACCCTACAACTACTCTTTGAGGAATGAGCTCATCATTATCATTAGGCACAACAGTCATACCTCCTTTCTTGGGAACGCAATGCACAGGACTAACCCATCTACTATCAGCAATAGGATATATAATACCAGCTTCAAGAAGTCGTAATACCTCATTCCTTACCACTTCCTTCATCTTCGGAATTAGACGACGCTGAGGTTCAACAACAGGCTTTGCATCATCTTCCATATTAATAGCATGTTGGCATATAGACGGAGAAATCCCCTTCAAATCATCAAGAGTGTAGCCAATAGCGCCTCGATGCTTCTTCAATATTTCCAATAACCTTTCTTCCTCAATCTCTGAAAGCTTAGAACTAATAATAACAGGATATATTTTCTTATCATCAATATGAGCATATTTAAGATTATCGTGTAAAGGCTTTAAATCAAAAACAGGATCTTCCTTTGGTGGCGGTGTTGTACCCAAATCTTCCACCGGTAAATCATGCTTGAGAATAGGTTGGCGAAGAAAAATTTCCTCAAGCTCATCTCTTTCTTTCCTAAAAATTTCGCTCTCGCTATCCTCCAAATGTTGCTGCAAAGGATTATTAGGAACAAGAACAATAGATGCACATTGCTCCATTTTAAAATCATTACTAGGCAAATCAGCTTTATAAGGAGTTTTAGTAAATTTAGAGAAGTTAAACTCATAAGATTCACCAGCGAATTTAGTCAAAATTTTCTCTTTCTTGCAATCTATAATAGCTCCACAAGTATTTAGAAAAGGTCTACCAAAAATAATAGGACAATAATCACTAGCAGCAGAACCAAGTACCAAAAAGTCAGCAGGATATTTAATCTTACCGCATAAAACTTCCACATCTCAAACAATACCAATTGGAGAGATAGTTTCTCTATTAGCCAGCTGAATAACCACATCAATATCTTCAAGTTCACAAGAATCAATTTCGTGCATAATCTCCGTGTAAAGCTCATACGGAATAGCACTAACACTTGCACCAATATCACATAATCCATAATAGCAATGATCACCAATTTTAACAGATAGCATAGGAACACTAGCTTGTTTGGGTTTATTAGGATGTGAAACAATATTAGAAGCATCTTCACAGAAAATAATATGACCATCCTCCACATTTTCAGTCACAAGATCTTTAACTATTGCAACAGCAGGTTCAACTTTTATTTGTTCTTCAGGTTCTACAGGTTTCTTTTCACTTTTATGAACCACACTATTTATAACAGAGTACTCTTTCATTTTAGCAGGGAAAGGAGTTTTTTCAATATAAGCTTCAGGAATAACACGATCAGCAGTTTCAACTACAACGCATTTATTAATAGATGAATCAATTTTATCTTTATATGGTTCATGATACTTATCAAAATTCTTCTTTGGCAATTCATAATGAGAGGCAAAAGCTTTATAAAGATTTACAGCAACTTGAGAATCAAGACCATATATAGCACTCATATTACGAAATTTATCAGTATCCATAAAAGCTTCAATGCATTTATAATCATAAATTATACCTGATTCTCTATCCTTGTCGTTCTCCCATCCTTCAGTATTTTCTTGGATCCGATCAAGAAGGTCCCTTTTAAACTCTTCTTTGTTGCGTGTAAATGATCCAAAACAAGAAGTATCCAGCAAGGTCTTGTCTTGAAAAGAAAGTCTTGCATAGAAATTATCAATAATAACATTACCAGGAAGCTCATGAATGGGGCATTTGAGCATTAAAGACTTCAATCTCCCCCAAGCTTGGGCGATGCTCTCTCCATCATGAGGCCAAAAATTATATATGCGATTCCGATCCTTATGAATTTCACTTGGAGGATAGAACTTAGAATAAAACCGGGGCACAATATCATTCCATTCAAGACAATCCCCATTATCCAGTAATTTATACCAATGCGCCGCCTTACCGGACAGCGACAAAGAGAATAGTTTCTTCCTCACTTCATCCATAGCAATACCTGCACATTTGAATAACCCGCATAATTCATGCAAAAACAGTAAATGATCACCAGGATGGACAGTTCCATCCCCTTCATAGCGGTTATCCATAACACGTTCAATAATTTTCATAGGTATTTTATATGGTATCACTTCCTCACCTGGCGCCTCATCCACTACCGTTGCAGTAGTAGTAGATTTCCCAAATAGAAATTGAAGAGAAGATCTCTCTATAATGACTTATAGCAGCAGGCAGAAATAAAATCAGCACAACAGTAAAGGTTTTCCTTACCAATTCCACTTACCAATAGCGCTTCACTCCCCGGCAACGGCGCCAGAAAATAGTCTTGATGACCCACAAGTATAGGGGGTGTATCGTAGTATCTTCGATAAGTAAGAATGTCGATCCCAACGAGGAGCAGAAGGTGTTGACAAGCAGTTTCGATGAAGGATTCACTGTAAATGCTCACAGACAAGTATTCAGGGGGGTTTGATGTAACAGTTGAATAAAGTACGAGTATGTAAAGTGCGAGAGTAATAATTGCAGCGAGTGGCCCAATCCTTTTTAGCACAAAGGACAAGCCGGTTTGTTTACTTATAATGACTAAACGTTCTCGAGGACACACGGGATTTTAGTCTAGTGCTTTCACTACATACGGCTAAATAATCTTCATTGTTGTGATAAGTGTTGTGTGGGTGAACCTATGCTAATGTACCGCCCTTCCTAGGACTAATACATACTTGTGATTATACCCCTTGCAAGCATCCGCAACTACAAGAAAGTAATTAAGAATTAAATCTAACCACAGCCTTAAACTCTGAGATCCTCGCGATCCCTCCCCGCATCGATATACCAACGGGGGTTTAGGTTTCTGTCACTCCGGCAACCCCGCAATTGGCAAACGAGTACAAGATGCATTCCCCTAGGCCCATAAATGGTGAAGTGTCATGTAGTCGACGTTCACATGACACCACTAGAAGAATAACACCACAACTTAAATATCACACCATTGAATATTACTCAACCATAATTCACTACTAACATTTAGACTTCACCCATGTCCTCAAGAACTAAACGAACTACTCACGAGACATCATACGGAACATGATCAGAGGTGATATGATGATGAATAACAATCTGAACATAAACTTGGTTCAATGGTTTCACTCAATAGCATCAACAACAAGTAGAAATCGATACCGGGAGAGTTTCCCCTATCAAACAATCAAGATCAAACCCAAATTGCTACGGCGGTGGCGGTGTCCAGCGGTGATGACGGCGGTGATGATGGTGGAGATGATGATGATGGTGATGGCGATGATGTCCAGCTCGATGACGGTGTCGATGGCGTCGATTTCCCCCTCCCGGAGGGAATTTCCCCGGCGGATTCCTGCCCGCCGGAGAGCTCTTTTCTCTCTGGTGTTCTCCGCCCCGCAGGCGGTCAGAACTCTTCGCGAGGTACCCTCTGTGGCTTAGGTCTTCGGGACGAAGGGTTTGGCGAAGAAAAGGAGGCGAAAGGGGCCGTGGGCCCTCCACACCACATGGCGGCGCGGCCAGGGCCTGGGCCGCGCCGCCCTAGGGTGTGGGCCCACCCTGGCTCCTCCTGGCTCCTCCTTCTGGCTTCCTCCGTCATCTTAAAAAATAGGATTTTTGGTATAATTTCCTTCCAGAGTTGATCTTCCGAAATATTGCGTTCTGACGGTGCTTTTTCCAGCAGAATCCTGGCTCCGGTGCTTGATCTTCCAATAATGATGAAACATGCAAAATAGATGAAATAACATAAGTATTGTGTCCCAATATGAAATATATCAATGAATAACAGCAAATTATGATATAAAATAGTGATGCAAATTGGACGTATCAGTACTACTCCTACCTTGTACTTGCCAAGCTTTTCCGTGAGAATCTCATCAGCAAGTCCAGAGATTCAAGTGAAGTCCGTGCATATCATCTGAAGTTGATGTACTACTGTTGACGTGGGCACTACCCTTCGGGTAACCGACATTGCCCTATTCTGTATTGACTAATTGGAGGCCCATGAAGACACCCGAAGGCGAGATGGGCCACCTGGACGGTGCACCAGAGGAATCCTTGGCGAGCAAGACAAGGAAGCAGCCGAACAAGGAAAGATTAGATCTAAAAATACTGTAAACCTAGTCGTACTCGGTTAGGACTCTTGAGACCTGGCCTCCTATATAAAGGCCAGGAGAGGGGCTGCCGAGGGACACGATCAATCTTAGCAATCTTAGCCAGCAAAAGCTTAGAGCTAGGTCACCTTAGCAATAGCCATCTCGACGAGATCTCAGCCGAACTATTCGGCACCCCATTGTAACCCATTATCATCATAATCAAGAACAGACAGGCAGGATGTAAGGGTTTTACCTCATCGTGGGCCCCGAACCTGGGTAAATTGCTCTCCCCGCTTGTCTGTGAACCGATGTCTCGTGTCAGCTTGCAGGATTCCATCAACCCTAAGCCCCTATCGGAGGGCATTGGCGAGGAGTACCCTCAACAATTGGCGCCGTCTGTGGGAAACCTGTCGGCACAAGGCAAGTCATCGGCAGTACCAGTCACGTCCACGTCGTTCTTACTCGAATCACCGACGCCAGCAGAGTCAAGAGATCTGATCCGCTGCGGGTCCTTCGAGTTCGTGCCGCGCCGCGAAGCACTTCACCCGAACTCTATGGCATCATCTCATGACGCGGAGGCTGTTTTCGGTGGCGTCCACTTTGTCATCGATTCCGGGGGTTTCCTCCGCCTCCCTAGGTCCGGCGCGTCCGACTCAAAGGCCGTACCTCCGGAGGGTGTCCCTTCAGTGACAACCCTAAAAATTCCGCCCAGGAGCATGCAAGAGAGCAACCGAGGGGGCCTCGACACCACGGATGGACAAAGGAAGAGACGAAGAGGCTCACACCGTGAGGAGGAAGGAAGAACAACACTTCACCCTCAGCAGTTCGAGCAAGGATGCCACGACACATCATCAATCAGGGGCCGCACCCGTTCTCCGCAACTTTCGGCTACAGAGCAACTCGAGGCGCCATGTTACCTCCACTCCTACATCGATCCAAAAGATGGTCGGGAGAAGTCCAGTCATTTACTGAGGAACTGTCGACACTTCCTAGAGATTCGGCAGTTCTGTGATAATCTCAGAGCTGAAGCTATATCAAGAGTTCACATGATGGAGAAGAGGGCAAGGTCCTACGACCATCCGCCAGAACCGTATGTACCAGAACCATACGAACCAATGGAAAAAGACGAATATGTACCAGCCAAAGTATACCCAGAGCTACGCGGACAAATCAACATGATCCATAAAACCAGCTTTTCGAAGAGAGAAATCAAGAAGTTCTCCCGAGAAGTAAAATATGCGGAAGTCGCCATGGTTGATACACCTGATTTCATCGACTGGTCAGAACAAAGCATCTCCTTCAGCAGGGCGGATCACCCGAAAGCTGTCCCAAGGCCCGGCCGCGCGGCCCTTGTCCTTGAAGCACAGATTGGAGGGTACAACATGGGCAAAGTATTCATGGATGGAGGAAGCGGCTTGAACCTGCTATTCGCCAGCACAATGAGAGCAATGGGTTTAACAGTCGATATGCTAAGAGAATCTGACACAGGGTTCCACGGCATTATACCGACTCGACCCGCTTACTCGCTCGGCAAAACATCACTGGACATAGTCTTCGGCACGCCCAGTAATTTCAGGAAAGAAAAGATCGAGTTCGAGGTAGTCGACTGGGAATCTCAGTACCACGCCATCCTCGGCAGGCCTGCGTTTGCTAAATTCATGGCCGTGCCTCATTATGCATACCTGAAACTGAAGATGCCAGGCTACAACGGGACCCCAATAACCGTTCACGGCTGTTATCACCAGATTTTAACCAAATCAGAGGTGGGCCGTGATTGAGATGGGCTTAGCAAATATACGTAGAAAATATTCATGAATCGGCCTTGTATGAAGAGTTTGGGCTAAATTGCCCGTGTATCTGTAAATATAGTAGGATACGTGTCGGTTAGGAGGTAGAGTTTAGCTCGTACACGGTTGGGATTATTCCCACGTTAGGAAGTCTACGGACTATAAATATGTATCTAGGGTTATTGAGAAGGAGGACGATCACGTTCACAGTAAACCAATCTAGGCGCATCGCCACCCCTTGTTTCGAGGGTTTCTTCCGGGTAAGCGTTATGCTGCCTAGATCGCATCTTGCGATCTAGGCAGAATCTTGCTTATTCATTGTTCACGTGTTGCTCGTACTGAAGCCTTTTTGATGGCGAGCAACACCGTTATCATGGATATGTTAGGGTTAGCATCGGTACTTTCTTGATGTATTTGATGAGTCATGCTACCTCTGGATATCTAGCCACCCATGTACCGATCTTAGGTGCAAGGGTGGCACCCTGCTTAGTCATTGTTTAGTAGATTCGATCCGTTACGATTGCTCCTTGTTCTTCAAGGATTAGTTTGATATCTACATAGTTAGGCCTTGCAAACGGGTTGAAGGATCCAGTAGCACGTAAGGTATAGTTTGCTAGTCTTAGAGAAGATGTTCCGGGAATCAACTCCATGTTGGTTTTTAGGCCTTGTCTAGGGCTGGTTTATTATCATCTTTCGTGTCTGCCAGGCTCAATTACGTGTAGGATGTTCCGGTTATGTGGTGAAAACCCTAGATCATCGTAGATTGTTTTAACCTAATATTGATCAAGCAGGACCACCATGTTATCGTAGATCTCATGCGAATCATGGGTGGATCGGCTCCTTGAGCCGATTCACAGGACAACCTGAGAGCCGATCGAGGCTCGTATTTAATGTTTATGTGTATGCCATGCAGGAAACTAGTCGAAGCAATCCATCACCTTCCTGACCAGGTATAGGTCAGGTGGCACGCCCTTGCACCAGCATCGGACGTGCGTGCCGGAGCTTTGCGGGCCGTCGCCCAAGGGACCAGGGCCCACCAGCAGTCCTGGGAGCCTCCCGGCTCTTCGTGTTGCCCGTCGCTACTCGTCGGTGTGTTTTGGTGGTCAACACATTCTGGCACGCCCGGTGGGACATTCTTCTACATCAACTGCATCGACATCCGCGTCAGAGATGGCGGAAGATCCAGTCACGTACGAAGACCTGTCTGAGGAGTACAAGAAGAAGTATGATGAGATCAAAGCTCTCTTCGAAGCCGACCTCATCGGCTCTTTCCAGAGGACCCGCTCACACGGCATCAGGTGGAAAGGGTTCTCAGCTGAAGGCTCTCTCGATGGAGTGGATCTGTCTACTCCTTCAGAAGAACGCACCAGGTCTCTACGTCAGGAGGTTAATCACATGGTAGCTCATTCGCTACACAGCCATTCTGAGAGCCTGGTGAACACTTTGGAGCGTGTCGCGCTTCGCGTGGTCCAGGAAATCATGAAGCATCAGTACTCTCCGTCAGGACCTGCCCTAGGGACTCACCAAGGAGAGATGGCGTTCCAGACCAGACCATAGCTGCCATTCGCGCTAGCAGCACCAGAACTGCCGAGTGCACCGGCATACGTCGTCTACAAGATCGGTGGCGATCCTAGTGATTACCAGTTCTTGTATGAACCGCCTAAGGAGATCCCGCACGGATACATGTGCACATATGTGCCAGACTGCAATAACTGGGCGCGCACGAACCAGGTTGCAGCAGCAGGGATTTCTGGAACAGCAGGAGGGGTTTCTGGATCGGATCCCGAGAAGCAGGCGTGGCTAGCTAAATATGCCACCCCAACGAATCATCAGAGCTCAGCTCCTGCAGCTAGCACCGTGGATCAGATCAGTGCAATCTTGAGGGACCAGTTCGGCATGGTGCCGAAAAGGAGGGCAATCAGCTATTCCAAGCCGTACCCCAACGAGTATGATTTGATCCCACTACCACCCAAATATCGGCTCCCTGAATTCTCCAAGTTTAGTGGATCGGAAGGCTCTAGCTCAGTTGAGCATGTGAGCCGATATTTGGCGCAGCTGGGCATAATCTCAGCATCAGACCCATTACGTGTGAGGTTTTTCGCGCAATCTCTCACAGGATCGGCTTTCGGATGGTACACCTCGCTGCCACCAGATTCAATCCGGACTTGGAAGCAGATGGAAGAACAGTTCCACATGCAATATCACTCAGAAGATTCCGAGGCTGGCATTTCCGATCTAGCACAAGTACGACAGAAGCGCGGAGAAACGGTATCGGAATACATTCAGCGCTTCAGGGCCGTCAGGAACCGATGCTATTCGGCTCGTATGAATGAAAAAGAAGCAGTCGATCTGGCAGTGGTGGGTCTCGCATCGCTGATCAAGGATATGGCTTCCCAAGCAGAGTACACTTCACTGGCGCATATGGTTCAGAAACTATCATTATATGAACAGCGCCACCCAGAGTTGTACCAGGACAAGTTCAAGCGCTCGGTAATCCTGGTTGAGACACAAGAAGATGAAGACTCTGCAGGAGATCGGGAGGTAGCCGTGGCTGAATGGACTCGGGGGGCAGACCCCGTGTCCTGCAAATGGGTTAAACCACAAGGTCCTGCAAAAGGGTTTGACTTCGACGTAAGCAAAGCTGAGCAGATTTTCGACCTCTTACTCAAGGAGAAGCAGCTGAAGTTACCCGAAGGCCATAAAATCCCCACGGCGCAAGAAATGAACGGAAGGCCATACTGCAAGTGGCATAACTCGTTCACCCATACCACCAACGACTGCAGGGTGTGGCGTCAGCAGATCCAAATGGCGATAGAACAAGGCCGTCTATTTTTCAGCCAGTACGCCATGAAAGTTGACACACACCCCTTCCCTGCTGTTAACATGGTGGAGTGCACTTATCCCGGGAGGTGCCAGCCAGGTTTCTCGTTCAGCATCAACATGGTAGGGCCTGTGTACCACCCTGGTAAGGACAAAGGCGAGAGCAGCCGCTCTCGTGGCAAAGAAAAAGAGGAGGCCGTTCCACGCGACCGGCCCCAACGTAATGACAACACTACTAGGAAATGCCTTACCGCCGGCGTCCCAAAATGCCTTACCGCCGGCGTTTACGCATTCGCCGGCGATCACCTCGCCGGTGGTAATGTCGTATCGCCGGCGTTTTCCAAATCGCCGGTGGTAACTGCCATTATCCCCGGCGCTTTCCCCTAATCGCCGGCGGTAATGAGTTAGCACAGGCGGTTTGCGAATTCGCCGGGGGTAATCTGCTGCAGCGCTGGCGAAATTGAAATCGCCAGGGGTACAGTTTAGGGGGCGCCGGTGGTATTGTTTACAGGATTAAAAAAATAAAACTCGAAATATACACCAGAATACACACAGAATACATAGTATACCAGAATACACAGAATACACAGTATACCAAAATACACAGAATACACAGTTATATAGAAAGTCCCAAATGTTCATAACATGCATGCATTAATAACACAAGTTTAGATACTAGATAGTTGACCATATGGTTCAAACTCGAAGTAGCACATGTTACACAAATACATATAAGTCCAGTGTCGATGGCCTAGCTAAACAACAATGACATAATAAACTAGAGAGACGGTGGCGACAAGCATCATCACGATGAAAGGGGTCCTCCACATCTCCCTCCTCTGTCCCGCTCGAAAGTTGGCGTATCGAGTTTCCGCCTCCTCCAAAGTGGTGTACCCCTTGAGCTGTTGCCGCTGAAACGGTGGACCTGCCTCCTACAGTCTTCCCAGTCCTCGTAGACTCCAGGAACCCTGCCGTGGTAGACGACATAGTACGTCATCTATGCAAACACATAAAAAAGAAATGAAAGTTGTTAGTACATTAGTAGAGAGAGATATAACATAGAGTAGTGCAAAGAAAAAGCATGAAAATTACTTAAGTAATTTTATGACTAACATTTGCAAAGGACAAAAGTGTTTGAGTCAAGTCGGCTTCGGCGGGAAGGGACGGATGCCCTCAAGCGTGTTGAATGTTCTATCGTCATATCCATCTTCTAATCGGCCTTCTATCTCGGCCTTAGAAAGTGCGGGACCATAGTGGAACAAGCCACCATTACCGCAGAAATCCCTCCAGAGTATTGTGCAAATGGTCCGCTGGATGGCACGGAACTCGGCTCTCACGTTTTCATCGGTGGTGTCCGCCATGTTCACGAACATCCGCTGAAGACTGGATGGCAACAAGAGATCGTTCTGAGACCTTACAATCGACCTCATCTGTAGGATGGCAAACCAGGCCTCCATCCCATTGTCATGCGCCGATTGCTTGAGGCAGGGGAACTTGGTTATGTGGTTGCACACATAGCAACCTTTCACTTTCTTCTCATGCCTGATTTTGTCGATGCCAACCTCGGCTATGAAGCCGCTGAGGGCTTTATCAAGTGTAGACTTAAGGTCGGTGAAGTCCTTGTCCGGATCAAGCCCGGAGTCGAGGTAACTGACATGTGAATGATACGGGTGAAAGAGGAGGAGGGTGCAGTACTTGAATCTGCGCAAAATGGAAATAAACCATCATACTCGATCAACTATGAAGGAAATTCATGAAAGAATGTAATAGAGGGTACTCTAGTAACCAAATACTTACTCGCGGAAATATGGTATGGCAAAGCATTTCTTATCCTTGTTTAACACCAAGAAATCCTTGATGTACTTCGCCGTAAACGCTTGTTCGTTCGGACGACGCTTGGAGTCATGTAGAAGGGGTCCATGATAGCGATGTCCGCTGTGTTCTCCATGGCGATATCGTGCGCCATGCTGAGCGATAGGAGGCGGACCAAGTTTCGGTCGAGCTGTTGCATGTTCAATAGCCTGAAGATGTCTTCATATCGAATGAACATCAAGTCCGCAGGGTATGTGGTGACAAAGCCAAAGCCACTGGGCACCTTGGCCATCAAAACCGGGTACGAGGGATTTCTATCTCGAAGAAGTAGTTCCTCCTTCATTAGAACAGCATCATGCAAGCTCCTCATATCGGGCGTCACCTGCTGGACAATGTGTGCCGGCAGCATAGGCTGGCCTAGGTGATGCATCTTCCTCCACGGGGTCGGCAACTTGTCATTAACCACTTTCTTGCTTGCGGCAACATCTCCGGACTTCTTCTGCTTCCTGGCCTTCTTCTTACTGCAACTGGGAGTGGCGTTTTGTTTCATACCCTCCGTGGTCGCACCAAGGAGTGTCCTCGGGGTAAGCCCAACTCGGGGTGGAGCGGTGAAGGCGGTAGGGTCTTCCTGCTCGGGAGTTTCTTGTGAAAGGAACAACTTCTTCTTTAGCGTACAATCGGCGGGTGGCTTGTAAGGAGAAACCCCGTCGCCCTCCATCTCAGCGATGAACGTATCGATTGGAGCTTGATCGATGTCCAACGCGTTGCCGTGCTGACTCTCGGGCTGACTGTCGGGCTGGCTATCGGGCCCAAAAGGACCACCAGCCGGTGGAGGACTCGGGGCAGCCGTCGCATCCTGAGGAGTGACCATGCCATAGCTTGCCTCCGAACCTGAGGCGGCGGTGTTCAGCCGAATTAGGGCTTTCGGCCATAGAAGGATGTGATTCTTGAGGTCCCCGAGAGTGAGCGGGGTTTCCGTTTCCGGGGGTTGATAAGGAGGATGGAGGTCTTGGCATCCCGGTAACGACCGGTTCACGTGAACCCGGCTCACGCTATCATCCATCCTGACGCAGTGGAAAATCCGCTGTGTTGGCAGGATGACACTACCGCTCGCTACAGCCTTCAACTTGTTGTCCACATTCAGTAGCAAGGTGCAAGGAGTCGCGTTCTCCTGTGAAAACATGTGTAGGTCAGAGAGGGGCGACGACAAAGTAACTAATTTGTAGAGCTTGAGAGACTAAATTAATTACCGTGAGGGCGTCGAGCTCGGCTCGCGTTGAAGGACCGAGGCCAGGCGTGCAGGTGACTGAGGGGCTAGTACTGTGGCCCCCTGCCAGGTCCGACGAATGCTCTCTAGCACCCACATTGCCGGCGGGTGGAGTCACCAAGTTGGGTGTGCATTGAGCGTGTCTAGTTGGAGGCCGGTTGTCCGAGTTGCTGGCGCCTAGGCTGATAACCGGCATCGGTCCCTTTTGGCCGCTGGCGAAGTAATTCTTCATCGACAACACAAGATCAGGGATGATTTCATTGACCCTGGTGGCCACCGCGTCATCGACCTTGCTAGCAACCTCGGCACTGACGCGTTGCTGAACCTCGGCACTGACTCGTTGCTGAACCTCGGCACTGACGCGTTGCTCCATGGTTGTTTCCAAGTCGGCCACCTTTTTCAGCAGAGCCTCGTGCTCCCGGTCCTTCTGCGCCTGCCGCGACTCCTTAGTGCTTGCGGGCACGTCCAAGCCATAGTTGGCAAGCTTGCGACCTCCTCCGGCGCCGGGGACACGGTGGGGCTTGTCCAAAAGCGGCCGCGCCTTCACGGTGTTCAGACCCCTGATAAAAGGCGTGTCCCACGGGACTTTGCCCATCGACGTCTGGGACGAGGAGCCAGCTGATTCGGCGGCTGCTTGTTCCGCCAACTGCCAGAAGTAACATGAACAATTTTAGAATGTAATGGACTTGGTGAGCAGTATCAAATTAATAAGCTGGTAAATTGCTTACCACTGCTTTCTCTAGTGCCATCACCTTCGCGTTGGCGACCAACTCAACTCCCACCACCACATCAGGTTTCGCGACACGTTTCCCAGCCAATTCTCGATGGTATCGGGACCTGAGATATGCCCTGAAGAGTGGGTCTTTGTACTTGGCAAAAGGGGGCTCGAGGCCAGCATTTATGTAGGCCTGGTCCTCCTTGTCCCATACCGGCTGCTTGCCTTCGAAGCCACGGCAACCGACATTGTGGTGACCGATGTTCTTATCCGCCAGCTCCTTCCCCCAGGTCGATTGTCTTTTGGTGTACTCGAGCTCCTCGTTTTCCAAGAATTTATTATACTGCTCCAGCGTCATCCGCGGGAAGTGGCGCTGGATCTCTTCCCAAGTCTCATTGTCACCAAGCATCCGCCTCAGCATGGTTTTATAACCGCTGAGGTTCTTGGAGAACTTAGAGAGGGCTCGTCTGTTCACGATGTTATCCTTGGTATCCTCGTTCCTGTATTCCACAGGGAACTCATACCGTGCGTGCAGCCGCGCAAGGAGTTGGGCCTGCAGATGCTGCTTCTTCTTGGTTCGGAGTTTCGTCTCGTTGACGTCGACGACGTCCCGAAGGATTGCTCCCGATTGGAGGCCGTACCCCTTCGCCACGTGCTTGGGCTCAGTAGGAATCCCGGTCTTGGCGTCCACCGCGGTGATTATGTCACGAGTGGTGCCGACCCTGTTTGGGCGCCGCTGCTTCCGTTTCCTCTTGGCCTCGGTAGTAGTATCCGAGCTACCCCCGGCAACGTCACTGTCGGTGGTCTCGTCGGCAGCCCCCCTCTCATCCTCACCATCGTTGTCCATCTCATCATCCCCCTCCTCTGAGGACTCGTCATCGCTGCCTGGAAGGTCCTCCAGCTGATCCGAGACCATGAGCCTGTAGTGCTCATCCAACTTCCGCTGAGAAGACCCGTCAACGTCTTCGTTGGGGTCTGCAGAAGACGACATCGCTAGCTACGTGCTTCTGCCATGTATTTGGAACTACTATTAGTCAAAGAAAGAAAACAGGTAGTGTTTTAGGAACATGCTAACAAAGGTAGATGTGACAGCATTAGGCAGCATACACATGCAGATGAAGCAGTATCTTATTAAACTATACCAACAAAAAATTCGGCATGACCTTTGCTAAAAAATGGTCATGCCGGAGTGCCAGAAATTCACCAGAACGGAAGTTAATCGACATTCCGGCGAAACATTGGCACTCAATGTACCTGCAGACACATTTCACACAACTTTTGCTTCCAGACATATCAATATAGCAATGACCTGAGCCTCCAGCATATGCTCATGTGTATCTTTACAGTAAAATAATCTATAGAAGAGCAGCAACTCAGTTCACTGACATAACAAGATTATAGTGCTGCCAAACATGCTACCAATACATGCTCACATCAAAGAAATCAAATACTGGAGGTGTTTGTGGCCTTAAAAACACACAGAATAATTAATCATCTCAGTTGGAAAAGTAAGGTTACTTGTTCACAGCCACAACTAGTATGTCCAAAAAACCCTTAACTAACAACATACATATGTAAAAAGGAGCTTCTGCTAGAAACTAAGCATAAACAAAAAAGGTGCTGACAGAGAAGCATCAAGTAATTTAGTATGAAGCAACTATGTCCATATCAAGCTTATATATTGATGTAAAGCGTTAATAAACAGTGGATTATTCCGTACTTGATGAACAGGCTAATGGAGATATTAACTTGGAGATTTATAGTTTGGATTTTAGAATCAGATAAGATAGTACTCCTTTATGATGCATTGGAATACATTGGATCATTGTGTTCTTGCAGTTGAAGGATGCTAGAATAAATTGCCAGGCAATCACCAAATAATGTCTTACTGATTTTGTTCTTAAAGTTCTCATGGCAGTGCTTGTGTCTCATTGGCAAGCTACATAAAATACTTGTGGGCACTAGGTAACATCAAGGATTTGAAATTTCAAGCTACATAACGTGCAAGTTTCCGTAGATTAGACCAAGCCGAAATTGTTTATATAAGACTGTCATGCAGAAATTTATAAATAAGAGCAGAGATCTCTAAATCATGCACCAAAACCAACTGCACGTCACTGAAAAATGGAACCTAGGGGTAGCACTATCTAAAATTATGCAGAGGATGCAGCAACCCCATGAGTAGGATTGTGCGAGCAGCAGGAAGGTTACAGAAAAAAAAATTAACTGAACTTCTTGCAGCAACATGTCTAAACCTCCAAGCATTAAGATGTACCGACACACAGCAGCATTTGGGAGTAAAGGAGAATGAATGTATGGAGGGGAAACCCTAAGGCTAGGAGAAATACTGCTAGTTGAGGTACTAGAGGTTGCAACAACTAACACCTAGATTAAGTCTATTCCAAAAAAAAACACCTAGATTGAGTCAGCTGCATCGCAATATCTACAGCAGGGCAATGCTCGTAATCAAAGCAGGGTTTATATCAAGTTTGCAAGCACCAATCTGCTGTCAGGCAGAACTTGCTGTGTAACCAGGCAACTGACGAAGCTAGAGAGGGGTGGGGTGACGCACCGTCGTCCTCCTGGGTGAGCGTGACGACGCCCTCGACCTGGGAGGTGCCCTTGAGCACGGCGACGGCCTTCTTGGTGGCGTTGGCGACGACGAGCGCCCTGGCTGCCGGCGGCGCCTCCGGGGGCGGACACGAGGCGGAGCGAGTGGAAAGGGCGGGCAGAGGAAGGGCCTGGAACAGCTTGTACCCTCCGTGGGCGCGCAGGCCTGAGAAGATCTTGGCTGCGATGGCGCGGCGTCGGCGATGTGTTGGGGATGCAGGGTTCGTGGCGGGGCGGCGTTGGAGATGCGTGCGGCGGCGGCGGCGGGGGCAGGAGATGCGTGCGGTGGGGGATTTGGGCGAGGCGGCGACGGCGGCAGGAGATGCGTGCGGCGGCGGCGGCGGGGGATTTGGCGAATCGACGACGGCGGCAGACGGGGTGGGATTTGGGGACGACGAGGACGGGGGGATTTTTTGGCTAAGTCCTAGTCAACTTACCCCCGGCGAATTCGCTAAAACGCCGGCGGTAAGATTTCTCTCACTTGCAGGTGGGCCCAAGTGTAGCTACCACCGGCAAAGGCGTCTCATTCGCCGGGGGTAACATTTTTTTTCCTTCCCAGCTGGCGTGATACGTTTACTTCTGTAAACCTGTAGATTAGTTAAAATCGATTCATTAGCACAGTGGTAGCCACTCTATTGTTCACAGCTGAAGCACCAGGGTTCGAATCCCTGTGGGTGCAAAAAAAGCCACCTTTTTTTCCTTTCTGTTTTCTAGCTAAGACCTCTTACCCTTTTCATGCTAAGACCTCCTTTATTGTGTCTAGTTTATTTGGATAAATTGTAAAGTCCTTTTGGCGACATCCGGTAAAAATTAAATGAAGGATAAATTGCAATACATAAATTTATGATTTTAATTCTTGAATGACTTCAAAGTCCTTTCGGTGATATCCAATAAAAAACCAAGACATAAATTTAGGATACACTTGAGAAGGACAAATGGTTGTTCGAGAGATAATTATTATAAATACACAAATGACTTCAAAGTCCCTTCCGCTTGGTCCTTGTGATCCCACCGGTATCGTCGCGACTCCTTGTGTACGGAGGAACACTTGACCTAGGTAGCGTCGTCCTTCTTCTTCTTAGTGTGTAGGTTCTATCGTCTTCATCGGGTTCTTCCATCATTGGGTCTCCGACGAGGCCGTCGAAGTCTTGCTCGTCGGCAACTCCATCCATTCCGACGAGGGCCCTTTTTCCTCTCCTTACGACAACACGGCTGGGCCTTGACGGGTCAGTTATGAAGAAGCATTGCTCGACGTGCTTAGCCAATACCCAAGGCTCATTTTGCGCGGTGGGGTTCTTGGTCTTGGATTTGGGGGGCAGTCGCATGGTGGTGACATACGCATCTTCTTTTGTGACGTCGGTAGCCCATCTGACACGAAACATCGGTAGCTTCTCCCCGACGTAGTCGAGCTCCCAGATTTCCTCGATCCTTCCGTAGTACCTTTTCTTCTCTTCACCCGTGTACGATTCCATCGTCACACCCGAGTTCTGATAGTCGCTTCTTTTGTCTCTCTCCTCTGTAGAGAATGTGTAACCATTGATGTCGTATTTCTGGTAAGTCATGAGGTTGGGGGCGGGCCCACAAGACAAGGCCAATATCATTTTGTCTACGACGCTTGCCATTGGTGGGGGATTGGCATCAATCTGGTCTTTGAACCAGCTCGCGAAAGAGGAGTTGTGCGCTCTAAATACCTCTTGTTCCGTCATCGGCTTGTCAGCCCTGCTCTTGATCATGTTTATGTGCTGATCCACCCAAGGCTCTACCTCGTTCATGTGCTGTAGTGCTACTAAGTGGGCCCTGTTAAAGTCTGTTCTCCTATCATCTTGATCCGCGTCGAGTTCCCTCCTGCCAGCGTTGTGGCCTACTCCCTCGAATCTGCCGAGGTGCTTGTTGGCGGGCAATCCAACCGGACGTGGGTCGTCCTCGTTTAAATAATTCTTGCAGAAAGAGATGCACTCCTCGGTGAGAAAGCCCTGGATGATGCTTCCATCCGGATGTGCCCTGTTACGAACGTATCCTTTGATGAAGCCGTTCATTCTTTCTAACGCCATCATGTTGTGAAGGAACGCGGGCCCAAGATCCTCGATATCGTCCACTATATGCACCAGCAGATGGACCATGATGTCAAAGAATGCGGGCGGGAAGTACATCTCCATCTCGCATAGGATGGTGACGATCTCTTCCTGCAGCCTCCCGAGTTTCTTGACGGTTATCGACTTTCGAGTGATGACGTCGAAGACGTTACACAGGTCAGTCAGCGTCACACGAACGTGCGGTTCCATTATCCCTCGGATAGCAACCGGAAGTATCTGCGTCATCATGACATGACAGTCATGAGACTTCATCCCGCTGAAGATTTTTTTCGTCGGGTCCAGCCATCTGCGTATCAGCCCCGCGTAGCCTAGGGGAAATTTGACTTCTAGTAGGCACTTGAAGAATTGTTCGAGCTCATCGGGATTTAGAGTGAAGCAGGAGGGGCGAGGAGTTTCGCGCTGCTTGGCCACCCTTTTGCGTTTGCGACCATCCTGTTTCCTCCTCCTCGGTTTCCTGGTCAACCTGGGCGAAATGAAGCTCTTTTCTGATATCAAGGGCCATCAGGTCGTGTCTTGCTTTCGACCCGTCTTTGGTCCTCTCCGGCATGTTGAGCACAGTGCCAAGCAAGCTCTCGCACATGTTCTTCGTGATATGCATGACATCAAGGCTATGAGGCGTACCGAGGATCTTCCAGTACGGCAAGTCCCAAAACACGGACCTCCTTTTCCATACCCCCAAGAGCGGCCCGGGTTCCTTTTTCTTTCTCTTGTCTCCTTTCTTCCGCTTCTGGATCTTTATCTTACCCGCCGGAGGGCAGTCTTTCCAGTTTTTCAACAGAGTATCTATCTCTTCGCCGCTTCTCCTAGGTGGAGGTCCCTCGACCTCATCCTTCCCATTGAACAGGTCTCCACGCTTCCTCCACGGGTCATTCTTGGGAAGCCACATTCGATGCCTCATGTAGACGGTTTTTGAAGACCCGGGATCCTTACCCAGCTGTAAAAACGGCGTATTTTCCATGCACCTCACACATGCCTTGTGTCCGTGGCACACCTGGCACGCGATATATCCGTATCCAAGATAGTCCTGCACCGTCGTCAACAGTGCGGCTTTCATACGGAAAGTTTCTTGTCCGTAGGCGTCCCAAGTTTCTGTCCCTTCCTCCCACAGAGTGACTAGCTCCTCCTTCAATAGCTCCAGATACAGGTTGATATCGCTCCCTGGCTGCGTCGGCCCTTGGATTAGCATACTCATGTGTATGTACTTCTTCTTCAGGCATAGCCATGGAGGGAGGTTGTACATCCATACAAACACGGGCCAGGTTTTGTGCTTGCTGCTTTGGTTCCCAAACGGATTGAGTCCGTCGGTGCTCGCACCCAACCTGATGTTCCTTGGTTCTTTCCCGAATTCTTCGTAATACTCATCGTCTAATGTTTTCCACTGGCTTGCATCCGAAGGGTGTGTTAGCACTGGGTTTTCAACCCGTTCCACATCACGCATCACCGCCTCCTTTCTTTCCGCGTGCCAGCGCATGAGCTTTCCTTCCTTGGGGTCCACGAAGTACCACTGCAGACGGGGCGTGAGCGGGAAGTACCACACAACTTTTCGAGGAGATTTTCTTGTCCCTCTCTTGTATCAAGATTCGCCACACTGTGGGCATGTATCGAGATTGGCATGCTCGTTCCGATATATTACGCAGTCACTGATGCATGCGTGGTATTTCTGGTGCGGTAAATCGAGAGGGCACACGATTTTCTTGGCCTCCTGTAGGCTACCGGCACACGTGTTATCTTTAGGAAAGTGGATCTTCAAGTATCCGAAGAGTTCGTCCACGCTTGTGTCCGTCCATTTGTGCTTTGCCTTCATCTCCATAATATCGAGAGCATATCTCAGACGGCTCTCCTCCGTCCCACGAGCTGCATCGTACAACGGAGTTCTCGAGTCTACCTCGAGTTGATCCAGCTTAGCCTTCCGTCTACCAGCGATTTTGGGGTCGGTCGATGTGTTACTGAGAAGAAGTTCTTGAACATGACGGTCCTGCACGGCCGCGGTTAGCGGGGTATTTCTACTCATGTCCTCGTCGGCCGCATGTTCTTCCCGGCCTTCTTGATCACCATCAACGTGTGCGCCATCCTCTTCAACCTCCTCTCCATTGTCGTGTGGGGCATCCTCTCCATCACCTTCGTCATCATCATCTCCACCATCATCACCTCCATCTTCATCACCATCGATATCATCATCTCCATCATCACTCATCCACTGAGTATGCCCCTCCATGAAACTATACCTGAGCAGGTGTTGATTCACTATGCCTGAGAAGGGGTCAAACAACGATCCTAGCTTGCATCTTCGACAAGGACACATTATATCCTTTCGCTTTTTTCGATACATGTCGGCCGTCGCGCGTTCCACGTATCTATCCACGACGCTTTCCCTCATCGCGATGACCATCGCCGCCTACAAGACAAGATAATTGATTACACCGCCATCTCGGTTTTCACGGAAAAAATTCGGCATGACCTTTGCTAAATATTGTCATGCTGGAGTTCCAAAATTCGCCGGAACGGAAGTTAATCAACATTCCGGCAAAACATTGGCAACTCAATGTTCCTGCACGCGTAAACCAAATGCAAAACAATGCATTTACATATATGGACCACCTTTTGCCACCACTAGTACTAGATATAACCGCGAATTTTCGCCAACACATGAACATTCCACTCATTAGTTATGTACCTATTAGTTGACGCGACGTCCAAAAGCACCGGAGAGACGCCACACGTCGACTTTAATGCTTGGGAGATCTAGAGATCTAAGAAATAGAGAGATCTAGCTAGATCTAGTGGAAAAGGTGGTGGGAGGAGATAGATCTAGATCTAGATTATGCAAATCATGCTAGAGAGGCTAGGTAGTGCATGATTTGCTCAAATACATCATATTTTATTGGTTGAAATAGCTAAAATGGGTGGGGGAATGAGCTAACTAGTGCTTGGGTTGATTTGCCATCACATATGAGTGTGTGTGGGTGGTGGTAGGTGGCTGGTCGTCCTAAATGGACATGCCCAGGTTACCGCCGGCGCCTATAACATAAAATGCCAGTGGTAGGGCACGTTACCACCGGCATCTGCTGGCCGAAAACACCGGCGGTAACTTAAGGCCAGGTGGCCCACCCTGGCTCAGCTATACCGCCGGCATCTACTGCGCGCGGTCGCCGGCGGTAGAGCCCACTATCCCTGGCGCTTCGGCCCGAAGACGCCGGCGGTAAGGCTAGGCCCAATTGGGACCCCGGGGCCCATTGCACCCCCGGTGCCTCGATTTTATTTTCGCCGGCGGTAAAGGAGCTACCCCCGGCGCCGTCCTACCTGTTCGCCGGCGGTACTGTTAGCCCCCCTTGGAAGGTATTACCGCCGGCATCTTCAGCTCGTATTTGCCGGCGGTAAGGAGTGCGGCTATAAGCCTTTCCCTAGTAGTGCAAGCTCTACATCACAGAGGAGCAAGTGAGGAATGTGCGATACCAGCGACCTCTCTCCGAGCACCTCCTCAACAAATATGAGCGTCAGTATGACCAGCGCCGGCGATACGACAGCGACGATGAAAAAGATCGTCGGTCTAGTGTGGATAACAGGAAATATCGTCGGTATGATCGAGACGACGAAAGATATGAGCGCCGCGTCAAGGAAAAGTCAAGAGACCAAGACGACGTGGACAGACACTGGGATTGTCCTTTCTTCAAGCATTGCTGGGATTCAGGGATGAGCCGATTGCCTACAATCGGCAACTGCCCAGAGTGTAGACAGAAAAAGAGGGACGCAGGAGACATGTCAGTGTTCAAGCGTCTAGGGCCTCTCCCATCTCGGAACAAGCAAGCTGAGTCCTCTCGGGTGGAAGATCTCGAGGAATTAGAAGATGAAGATGAAGAAGAAGAAGATAGATACCACCGGCCAAGGTGGTGCCCTGATGGACTCAGCCATTCTCAAAAGCGTAGGGTTCAGCGACTACGTAGCGTAGAGGAAGCCGAGAGACGATACCTACACGCGTTAAGGAAAGCGCGGCCTGATCTGGCCGCGAAAATTCAGCAAACTCTGGATGAGGAGGGTCGTCCACAGAAGAAAGAGTGGCGCCCCAAACAAAAGAAAGCCGATGATACGACATCGGCTGGCACGAACATGGTGTTCATTCTTCCATCGGAGTTTTGTGCTCCAGGAACAGAAGAGGCACCTATCGCACAGCTCGATTGCGGCCCACGGCCAGTTATCTTTGAGAAGCCACGAGAAAGGAGCTACAGGCATCTGAAGGCCCTGTACTTGAGAGGTTATATCAACGGGCAGCCTATCAACAAGATGCTGGTCGACACGGGAGCAGCAGTCAATATAATGCCATACTCCATGCTATGTCGTTTGGGACGTTCTAGCGCAGACCTGATCAAGACCAACGTCACATTGAACGACTTCAACGGGCAAGCATCAGAGGCGCAAGGCGTTCTGAACATAGGCCGAAAGACCATCCCTACGTCGTTCTTCATCATCGACAGCAAAAGCACCTACGCTGTCCTGCTAGGGAGAGATTGGATCCACGCTAACTGCTGCATTCCATCCACGATGCACCAATGCTTGATACAGTGGGATGGAGATGAAGTGGAGGTCGTCCATGCAAATGATTCAGCCGAAATCTCAACGGTTGGCATGAACATTTGGGAAGCGGGAGGCCAAGAGCCGCTCTCCGGGATCAGTTTGGACGGCTGTGAGTGCATCGAAGTGACAAAAAACGGGGTGAGGCTGGTCTTATCCACCGGCCTGACAGTATAGCAAGAGCAAAGGCAATGGACATACGTGGCAAGGCCGATCCCTGTGATCGGCCCCAAAAAATAGAAAGTGATGATCTCGTGTCAAGCATGCCACGTAGTCGTAGTAAAGCACGAGCAAGATGTAAACCTTCATTGAGCAATGCAATAAAAATGGGGGCCGATTCCAGCAATCGGCCCATACTATCCTCGCCATACGTTTTGCCTGTGTTTAACATCGATCTAGCAGGCGACGGAAAGCTAGGGTACGGGTTTACATCGGCTGATGAGTTAGAAGAGGTTGACATTGGTCCTGGGGATAAGCCACGACCAACTTTTATCAGCAAAACGCTAGATCCACATCTCAGGAGCCAGATGATAGCTATGTTAAAAGAATACCCGGATTGCTTTGCATGGGACTACACAGAGATGCCTGGGTTAGACAGGAGCATCATTGAACATCGGCTCCCTCTCAAGAAAGGATTTCAGCCGTTCCAGCAACGTGCACGTCAGATGAAGGCCGATATCCTAGAAGAAGTCAAGAAGGAGGTCGAGAAAATGTTGACCGCCGGGTTCATCAGGCCGTGCAGGTACGCTGAATGGATTTCCAATATAGTGCCTGTGCAGAAAAAGGATGGCCGATGGCGCGTTGCCATAGATTTTCGAGATCTCAATAGAGCCACTCCAAAGGATGAATATCCCATGCCGGTAGGAGAGACATTGGTCAATGCAGCTGCTGGTCATAAGGTCTTGAGTTTCATGGATGGCAACGCCGGTTACAATCAGATCTTCATGGCTCCAGAAGATATACACAAGACTGCATTCAGAGTACCAGGTTCAGTGGGCTTGTTTGAATATGTAGTCATGACTTTTGGACTAAAGAATGCCGGTGCAACATACCAAAGAGCCATGAATTACATCTTTCATGATCTGATCGGCAAATTGGTGGAAATCTACATTGATGACGTGGTGGTCAAGTCTGTCTCCATAGAAGGACACCTGGAGGATTTGCGACGCATCCGGCCTGGACCGAACCAGAAAATTCGGACTAAGAATGAATCCAAAGAAGTGTGCCTTTGGGGTGACGGCCGGTCAGTTCTTGGGTTTCTTGGTTCATGAACGTGGAATCGAGATCGGCCTGAAAAGCCAGGAGGCAGTGCGCACCATGCAACCACCTACCACGAAGAAGGAACTCCAATGCCTCATCGGCAAAATCAACTTCGTCTGAAGATTCATCTCCAATCTGTCAGGACGAATTGAGCCGTTTATGGGATTGGTGAAAATTAAATCTGATGACGAGTTTCACTGGGGGCAGAGCAGCAGCAAGCGTTTGACGAGATTAAGGAATATCTATCGACACCGCCTGTGCTGGTTCCGCCTCAGCAGGACAGACCATTCTACATTTACTTATCAGTAGCTGACACTTCCATCGCATCAGTGGTGGTGCAACTTTATGATGGTCTGGAAAAGGTGGCTTTCTACCTCAGCAGAAGGATGTTGGATGCAGAGATGAGGTATCCTGAGATCGAGAAGTTGTGCCTCTGCTTGTTTTTCACCTGCACCAAGCTTCGTCACATCTTTCTGACGGCAGAAATTATCATCATATGCAAATCAGACATCGTCAAACATATGTTGTCGGCCCCTGTTTTAAAAGGCCGACTTGGTAAATGGATGTTTGCATTATCGGAGTTTGATATCCGGTATCAGCCTGCGAAAGCAGTCAAGGGACAAGCATTGTCCGATCTCATTGCTGAACGAATCAATACTAATATAGCAGCACTATCTGTACGTGCATGGGCTATGTTCTTCGATGGATCGGCTTGTGACGATGGTTGTGGCATCGGCATTCTGCTTGTGTCGCCTCGGGGGGCAACATATTCCTTCTCCATCAGGTTATCTACCCCTTGTACCAACAATGTCGCCGAGTATGAGGCAATACGCAAGGGAATGGAGTTGCTTTTGGAAGCCGGGGCAGAAGCGGTGGAACTTTTCGGAGACTCTAAGTTGGTGATTTCCCAGCTCACGGACGAATACAAGTGCGAGAGTGAGTCACTTTTCCCATTATGGACGGAATGCCGCGAGCTGATGGCACAATTTCGGTACATCAACTTCAATTGGGTCCCAAGATCTCAAAATACCGAGGCCAACGATCTCGCATAGATGGCGTCAGGCTACAAGGACATACCAGACGGGTCAGAAGTTCAGGTGCAGTTCCTGGAACATGATGACTGGAGAGCCGATATCTTCAATTACTTGAAGGATCCGGCTCGGGGGGCACCTAAACGGATAAGGTATAAGGCCATGAAATATGTCCTTATAGGAGATGATATGTTCTACAGGACGTTAGAAGGGTTACTGTTCAAATGCCTGGGACCAACTGAGTCCAATCGGCTCTTACACGAGGTGCACGAAGGCGCCTGTGGAACTCACCAAACGGCTCATAAGATGAAGTGGCTGATTAGGCGATTAGGGTTTTACTGGCCCACCATGCTTGAGGACTGCTTTAGGTACTATAAAGGGTGTCAAGCGTGTCAGATGTTTGGGAAAATTCAGATGGTGCCCGCATCAGCAATGAACCCCATCATCAAGCCTTGGCCATTTCGAGGTTGGGGCATGGATATGATCGGTAAAATCCATCCTGCATTGAGCAAAGGCCACGAGTGGATTTTGGCCATTACAGATTACTTCACTAAATGGGTGGAGGCTGTCCCTATGAAGAAGGTAAAATCGGAAGATGTTCTCAATTTTGTGAAAGAACATGTCATTCACAGATTCGGGATTCCCCAGACTATCACGACCGATGGAGGATCGGTCTTTGTTTCTAAGGAATTCAGAAAGTTTTGTGATGACATGGGGATTAAGCTGATCCGATCGTCTCCGTACTATGCTCAAGCCAATGGGCAAGCTGAAGCGTCCAACCAGAGCCTTATCAAGCTGATTAAGAGGAAAGTTGACGAGAACCCTAGGCGTTGGCATGAGGTATTGTCAGAAGCTTTGTGGGCCTATCGCATGTCATGCCATGAAGCTATAAAAACTTCGCCATACCAGCTGGTTTATGGGCAGGAAGCCGTATTGCCTTGGGAAATTACGGCTGGATCGAGACGTGTTACGTTTCAGAATGATCTAACAGCTGAAGAATATGCAGCCCTGATGAGTGATACTATTGAGGATTCAACAGAACTCAGACTTTGGTCGTTGGAGAAGATTAGAGAGAACAAAGCCAAGGTAGCCCGCGCATACAATAAGAAGGTGAGACCAAAGGAGTTTCAGGTTGGTGATCTAGTATGGGAAGCTGTGTTGCCATTAGGGACTAGGGATAAAGAATATGGTAAATGGTCTCCTAATTGGCACGGTCCGTACAGAGTCGACCAGGTTTTGAAGGGTAATGCATACATGCTCGAGCAGCTGGACGGTGTTAAATTCCCAGTAGCTGTCAATGGTCAACATCTCAAGAAATATTTCCCAAGCATGTGGGATGACGGACAGTGAAATATGGGGGCCGATGCATGAAATCGGCCAGTAAAAAACAATCTACGACTGTGATCGTATTTTGAGCCTCAAGTATAGCGAGGCCAACGATCTTGCACAGATGGCGTCAGGCTACAAGGACATACCAGACGGGTCAGAAGTTCAGGTGCAGTTCCTGGAACAGGATGACTGGAGAGCCGATATCTTCAATTACTTGAAGGATCCGGCTCGGGGGGCACCTAAAAGGATAAGGTATAAGGCCATGAAATATGTCCTTATAGGAGATGATATGTTCTACAGGACGTTAGAAGGGTTACTGCTCAAATGCCTGGGACCAACCGAGTCCAATCGGCTCTTACACGAGGTGCACGAAGGCGCCTGTGGAACTCACCAATTGGCTCATAAGATGAAGTGGCTGATTAGGCGATCAGGGTTTTATTGGCCCACCATGCTTGAGGACTGCTTTAGGTACTATAAAGGGTGTCAAGCGTGTCAGATGTTTGGGAAAATTCAGATGGTGCCCGCATCAGCAATGAACCCCATCATCAAGCCTTGGCCATTTCGAGGTTGGGGCATGGATATGATCGGTAAAATCCATCCTGCATCGAGCAAAGGCCACGAGTGGATTTTGGCCATTACAGATTACTTCACTAAATGGGTGGAGGCTGTCCCTATGAAGAAGGTAAAATCGGAAGATGTTCTCAATTTTGTGAAAGAACATGTCATTCACAGATTCGGGATTCCCCAGACTATCACGACCGATGGAGGATCGGTCTTTGTTTCTAAGGAATTCAGAAAGTTTTGCGATGACATGGGGATTAAGCTGATCCGATCGTCTCCGTACTATGCTCAAGCCAATGGGCAAGCTGAAGCGTCCAATGATACGTCTCCGACGTATCGATAATTTCTTATGTTCCATGCCACATTATTGATGATATCAACATGTTTTATGCACACTTTATGTCATATTTATGCATTTTCTGGAACTAACCTATTAACAAGATGCCGAAGTGCCAGTTGCTGTTTTCTGCTGTTTTTGGTTTCAGAAATCCTAGTAAGGAAATATTCTCGGAATTGGACGAAATCAACGCCCAGGGTCCTATTTTGCCACGAAGCTTCCAGAAGACCGAAGAGTCAACGAAGTGGGGCCACGAGGTGGCCAGACCACAGGGCGGCGCGGCCCAAGCCCTGGCCGCGCCGACCTATGGTGTGGGCCCCTCGTGACGCCCCTTGACCTGCCCTTCCGCCTACAAATAGCCTTCGTCGCGAAACCCCCAGTACCGAGAGCCACGATACGGAAAACCTTCCAGAGCCGCCGCCATCGCGAAGCCAAGATCTGGGGGACAGGAGTCTCTGTTCCGGCACGCCGCCGGGATGGGGAAGTTCCCCCGGAAGGCTCCTCCATCGACACCACCGCCATCTTCATCAAAGCTGCTGTCTCCCTTGAGGAGGGAGTAGTTCTCCATCGAGGCTCGGGGCTGTATCGGTAGCTATGTGGTTCATCTCTCTCCTATGTACTTCAATACAATAATCTCATGAGCTGCCTTACATGATTGAGATTCATATGATGATGCTTGTAATCTAGAAGTCATTATGCTAGTCAAGTGAATTTTACTTATTGAAAGATCGAGATGTCGCCTAGAGGGGGGGGGGGGGGTGAATAGGCAATTACAAACTCTTGCGGATTTGTCTTGTAAGAATGCGGAATTAAACTATCGTTTAGTTTACAAGCACAAACCCTAAATATGGTAAGCTCAACTAAGTGTAACAATAGCAACTAGAGCTAAGCAAGATAGGCACAAGATATATGTAGCACAAGTGATAGCAAGATATATGTACTTCAAGCACGATGGCTATCACAAGGAAAGAGAGCTCGGGTATAGAAATAACCGAGGCACGCGGAGACGAGGATGTATTCCCGTGTTCCCTTGCTTTACAACAAGGTACGTCACGTTTGGAGGAGTGGAGGTCCCACGAAGGATTCCCCGCGCCACGAAGGCTCACCCTATTCTCCGAACCACACCCACGAAGGATAATGGCCCTTTCCTTATGGTTAGCTTTTCCTCCGCTCCGGAGATGGCAAGCTCCACAACCACTTCACAAGCTCCACGAAGGAGAAGCCCGGGCCCCTTCACAATCTTCCACGAAGAGATCACCGGGACACCAACCAAGCCAACTAGGAGGTCACCCTCCAAGAGTAACAAGCTCACGGTCTCTCACTCGAACAAATCGTGGTGGAGAGCTCAACACTATGCAATGATGCAAAGCAAGAACACCGGAGGTGTTCAAGTCCTTCACACTCAAATCCCACCAAAGCAACGAATGCTAGGATGAGATTGGAGAGGAAGAACAAGGGGGAAAGTCAACCAAAGACTCCAAGATCTAGATCCCAAGAGATTCCCTCACTTAGAGAAGAAACGGTTTGGTGGAAGTGTAGATCTAGATCTCCTCTCTCAAATCCTCAAATATGAGCAAGAATGGTTGAAGGGATCAAGGGAGAGAGCAACTTCTTCAAATGCAACAATGGAGGTGAGAGAAAGGGGAAGAAGTTGTTGCTCAAGGTGGAAGAAGGGCTATTTATAGTCTAGGGAGAAAAATAACCGTTGGGGAGAAAACCGGGTGAAAATCGGGTAAAAAACGGGTTAAAAAAGTGCCCAGGCCGGCCAGCAGGCCGGCCGACCGGAGCCTGGGCCGGAGAGGCCGGTGGCCTGCCCGGTCGGACCGGCCCACCGACCGGGCGCTGCAGATAGCGCGCTGGGCGGCCAAACTGCTTCAGGCCGCGCGGGTAGAGGCCAGGCCGCGTGGCCGGCGGCGGCCCAGCAGCGCACGGGCGGCGTGGAGTCCAGGCCGCGCGGGGCGCGACGGGGGCGCGGGCTGCCCGGGGCCTCCGGACCGAGTGGTGGCTCCGGTCAGAATCCGGTTGGACCGGAGGGGAGCTGGGCCAGGCTGGCTCGTGGGCCGGTGGCCGCCCGGTCGACCGGGTGGGCCGGCGTGCGGGCCGGCAGGCCGGGCGGCAACCGGGGCCTTCCCCTTTTTTTCTTTTCTTTTTCTTTTTCTTCTTTTACCTTTTCTTTAATAACTATTGCTCCCGAACTCCGATTGACATGAAACAAATTCCATTGGAAAGATAATAACAAATGCCATCCAATAGAAAGTGCAAACTCAAGAAATTGTAGGAGGGGATTTTATCATGAATATAAAAGGGTAGAACCTTATATCATGAATAACCGGTAAAATCACCCAACCTCGAAAACGCAATAGAAGATGCATGCGAACTCCGTTTTCGATGAACTTGGGCTTGTTGTAAAGCTAGCAACAAGCTCAAGAACCTCACATAGAGAAACACCAAGAAGCAATAAGGATATGCAAAGTATGCAAAGGGTTGAGCTCCCTAAGACGATGTGATCAAGTTACCCAACCGAAAGCCCCTCTTAATAGTGCGGCTATCTATCCTATAATCCGGTCTCCCAACATACACCTTGAGACCGGTAAAAGGAAAACCTAGCAAGGCCATACCTTTGCCTTGCGCATCCCGCTTGATCTTGATGATAACTCTTCAAGCTTCACTCAAGCCGGAATGCCTCTCTTGACCAATGTTGCTTCGTGACGACTCACAAATGCTCCCCCATACACTATGATGGGAAAGCTCCATTGATGCACATCTTCACAAGTCCATTATCATCAAATGGACGGCAAGCTTCAAGTATGTGATTCACTTGAGACGCTCATCATGAACTTGCCCAACTCAACCTTGTATCTTCACATACTCACATAAGATAGAGCATGGCTAATATTGAGTCCCACATAAGAACTCCATCTTCATTTCTTCTTATTGATCATATCACATATATATATCTTCATACCAATGATCTTGATGCCAATACACAAGATATACCTTTATCTTCATGGCATCCATACTTGAATCCAACACATGGAGAGCAAGTAGTACCTATGGAATATTCCTTCATATAAACTCAATGAAAACATTAGTCCATAGGGGTTGTCATTAATTACCAAAACCACACATAGGGGCAATGTACCCTTACAATCTCCCCCATTTTGGTAATTGATGACAACCACAATAAGAGGGTTTATATAATGAATATTAGTGACAAGTACGCAACTTATCCGAGAATAAGTTGTATACAAGAGGTTGTATTTGATATGGTCAAGTAACACAAAGCTACTAGCCCATATCAAAACCGGCTCTACTCACACAACTACAACAAATGCAATGGATGTGAGTAGAACCAATATATATAGAGAAAACTACCCCACAATGTATGCACGTGTGATGACCATGAATTCATTGCATACATTGTCAAGATTAACCTTTGGGATAGTTTCCACTATATATATACAACCATGCAAGACATATAAATATGGAATGCATGAGAGGCAAAACACTTAAGCACAAACCAAACTTAAGTATAAAACCATTCCCTTAAACCCTCTAAACTTCTCCCCCATTGGCATCGATTGTCAAAATGGGTGAAAAATTTAGAAGGCCAATATAATGTGAGTTCCTCCCCAAAGTGTGCACTTCTCATAATTTGAGTGGAATCAAGTGCACATATCCAATGATGAATACTTGAAGGAAATCAAACTATATTGAGGATCAAAGATTGCATAAAGATAACATGGTGAGGTGAGCTTCAACAAATAAAGCAAGCAATCAAAGATCCAATTGGACAAACAAAGATATCATGATAAGAGAAATATAGTGCTCTAAAAATAAGAAAGCTCCCCAAGGTTCGTGCACAATTTATAATGTTTGCATTTGAATACAATATGCACAAACATGTAATCCTCACTCCCTATATATCATTTAGAACACAACTAAGATAAAGAGAGTATGCTTATCAAGAACAACTTTAATCCAACAATTACGAGATATGAGTGCATGAAGAAAATAAATAAACCAAGCACTCATAAATTTTCTTTACCAACCCACTAAAAACAAAAGGGGTAAAAGATGGTCGGCAAAGATCAAGGATATCAAGGTGATGGATTAACACTCTTATGTATATGAGTTTCTAAAGTGGACAAAGTGATCCATAAAGAAACATGCACATACAAGAGGTTAACAAAATAGATAAGACAAGATATCCAAGATGAAGTCATAAAATATACCAAAGGATGTTTGCTTAAGAAGCATATATAGCCTATGGCTCCAATTTTCACTTATGGTATATATGAATGAACTTCAACCAAGTTAAACCTCAAAAACATTACAACTAACAATAAGGGAAGTAGAGCTAGTTGGAGTGTTTTGAGAAAGGCAACAAGTATCACAAATATGGATTTATTTCACAAATTCATCAATATTGCACACAAGAGCTCTTTGAGGAATTGATATGCAATAAATTGCTAGAGGGCATATTTGTGATAGGTGAATCATAAAATATGATATATATATATAACCTATCATATGCATCTTCTCAAATTACTCAAATGCTCAATAAGAAGTTTTACTTTAAAAGGGTTTTTCAAGAACCGCAATATTTTCGAAATAAATAATTTCATGCCAAGATACAACCTACAAGAGGTTGGATGCTATATGAGAGTGCATGAATAAGATACTTGTTACCGAGATGGCAATGGCTTGATGTAGTAGATAAGAGTTCATCGATCATCCTAGCTTGACTCCAATCCTCATATGGTGACAACACCTTCCTTATAGATGAGACAAGCCTCCATTGCATCTCCAATGTACCTAAAACATCATTCAAGTACATCTTGGTCCCCAAACTCATTGGGTCCAACATGGTTAGACTAACCACAATATATAGGACACACTCCATATAAACATGTGCATATTTAGATGAAGTTTGAATTTCATGCACATCTTAGCCATTTAGGATTTGATGGAGTATATCCTACATAATGGATCGAAAGAAAGCAAGCATGCTACAAGTATAAACAAATTACATATAAGCATGCACCAAAACTTTTAAAGATCCAAGAAAGATATACTTTGGACAAAACACCAAAAGAATTAAATAAGGCATAGAGGTGTTACAAAACAAATTTGTTGTCCAAATTATATCTAAGAAGCAAATCTCAAAAGATTTGTTCAACAAAGTTCAACAAATGAACTAAGAAGAAACCATTGAGCATAAAGGATGAAATAAAGCAAACATGCTCAAAGATTTATCTCATTCAACAAATAAAGCATAGAAGAAGGAATGAGATAGCAAACTCCCCAAAAGAGCAAGGTTCGAACAAATAAACCAAACCCACTACACTTTTCACAATGGCACAATGTACCGTAAGGAAAAGGTATGTATTCCAAAACACACACTTGATATGAATCAAGGGGATTTATCAAAAGATTTTTCAAAGGGATAAGGAAGACATATGTGAGTTATAAAGATTTCTTGGAAATAAAATAAGGAAGTAAGAAATAATCCAAGGTGAAGATGATCCAAAAAATTCAACCACATACAAGGTTATCAATTGTCAAAGACAATGGGTATATTGGAAATAATTTCCGGTGGAGTATTGACAATGATAGTAAGGGTCAACTTCACAATAAAAGGCATAGGATAAGTATATAGAGTTATCCACTATGCATGGATGAAGATTCTTGATAACTTCAACTAGTCACACAATCACGCAATGATTAGAATAACTTGAAGCAAACGGTGTCCCAAATAAGATATAGAGATATGTATTTGAGGAAAAACCGCACCAAGAATTTCATATTCAAACAAGAGACCACAAGATGAGTAATAAAATATTTTATTAGGAATGGAGCTTGTTTGAGCAAACATGCCACCTAGGAACAAGATAATTAAGAGCATCAACTCTAAGTGGCATAACCTCATATGTTCACATTTTCTAGGCTTGTGATATGTACAAAACATATTACTCCCCCATAATGTGATAAGTCATTTCTTCCCAAACAAGAGGCAACTAAAATTCAACTAGAGATGATTAATGGATATTTTAGAATTTGAATTTCTCATGAGTATGACACACCACATAGTGACTAGATAATCTTGCAATATCAATACTAAGTGGTGGTACCCATGTACACATTTTAAAGAAAGAGAGATGCACAAAGCATATCACTCCCCCAAAATGGGATGTTCCATTAATCACTTCAAAGAGAGCCAAATAAGATATCATCAAGATGCATTAGGCTCAAAACAATACACAAGTATATGATGAGTCAAACAAACATACTTGAATACACAAGATAGGCAAGTAAGACACAACACATACATACACATATTTGGTACAAAAACCAAACATGCAAAGGGGCAAGTAACTTACAATAAACATGAAGAGTTGAAATATAAGTTACCGCAAAGAGGAACATTGGATATGAGATATAGATGATAATCCATACGACTTGGCTTGGTAAAAATATAATATATGAAGATCCCTTAATTCTTCATGAAGTAGCCAAGTCTCCAATGCCCTCCACTTGTACCTATTGATCAAGTTTGAGATTGTTGGTCCCCAACCAAGTTGGGTCCTAAGAGGTTAGTCACAATAGGCTTGGCAACCCAAATGGTTCTTTTCTTGAAACCACTTTGAGTTCCAACAAACTTGGCAAACACATTGCCATCCTTATGCTTCCCTAGAGAATAATCATCATCAACAATTATAGGGTTAGATAAGGTACCACCTAAGCAAGAAGAAGCAAAGTGCCCCTTCTCACGGCATAAGTAGCAAGTGTTCCCCTTTTTCTTCTTTATTGATTTCTTCTCTTGGGGAACAATATCTTGATTCTTCTTGGGAAGTGGCCTATCTTCAACTTGAGGTCGAGCATGAGCTTGACCTTGACGTTGTGGCCATTTCCCTTGTTGTTTCTCACTCAAGTGCTTCTTCTTCTTCTTCAATGGGCATGATCTAACATGATGCCCTTCAACTTTGCACTTGAAGCAAACCAACTTGGCCGGATCATCGACTTTATCTTGGCCCTTCTTCTTGTTGCTCTTGCTCTTGGACTTGTTCTTGTTATTGGAGTTGAATCCAAGTCCACTCTTGTCATTGGGGGATTGTTGCGCACTCAACATCTTGTCAAGTGCGGATTTCCCTTCATGACGTTTTTCCAAGTCTTTCTTCAAAGAAAGGACTTGGGCCTCGAGCTCTTTTATTTCCTCTACATGGTTAGTAGAAATACAAGTAATAGAGGAAGTAGAAGCTTCATTGTTGGAGCAACAAGGCAAAGCAAGTAATCCAACACAAGGTGTATCACTAGTTTGACTAGATGGATTACAAGGACTAGCACATGGCAATATAGCATTTGTAGTAGAGATTGTGCTAATGTCCACATGAGACTCACAAGATATTACCTTAGTGATACTAGCCTCATGAGCTAACTTTAGCCCATCATAGGAAATTAGAAGATCATCATGAGAGCCCGAGAGCTTTTTATGACTTTCTTCCAACTCCCTATAATTGCTAGTTAGCAACTCAAGTTGAGCCCTCAACTCAACATTCTCCTTTAAGATAGATGCTTCACAAGAAGTGGAATTAGTAGCACAAGCATCAACAATAGTTTTCTCATTTTCATGCATATAGGATTCAATTTTTTGTGTAAGCATAAAATTAGTATGCTTCTCATCTTTTAGCTCATGCTTGAGGAGAGTGAATCTCATTTCCCCATTTTCAACATGGGACTCCAACTCCACTATGGTTTCCCTATATTTATACAAGGTATCCATAGAGTGTTCGAGATTAGCACGAGCTTCTTTATTACCACGAAGAGAAGCATACACCATTCCCATACCATGCACCAAGGTATTATATTCTTTATCATTATCATCATCATCATTCTCATCATTAGAGGACGTGTTAGGAGTCAAGGTAGGAGATACCTTTGATCCATTTGCCATAAGGCACATGTGCATACCGGAGGATGAAGATCAAGATATTCTTGAATCCTCATTTGAAATCATGTCTTGATCCATAGAGTGTTTGGTTTCCTCTACATTGTTAGTCAACAAGCAACTAGAGGAAATAGAAGCATTTTGATTATGGGAGCAAGACAAGGCAAGCATATCATCATGAGATCTATGTAAGCAATTTACACATGATATGCAAGGACTATCAACACAAGCATGTAGATTATTTTCAATGCTCGATGTGTTTAAGTCCAAAGAGGAAACATTGCAATGAGATAGAGATGAAGAGTCATCACTATTGAGCACAATATCAACATTGCAATTTCCCTCACCACTCACCATATCATTACCTTGTGTCTTGCAACACGTTGGTGAAGTGGAAGTAGATGATATATCATCACGACCGGAGGTGGAAGCAACTTGGAGCTCTTCATGATATGAAGGGGAAAAGAGCTCCTCGGAGTCACCACCGACCAATTTAGAAGTGGATCCACCAAACAATTCCTTAAGCTTGATCCACATCTCATGAGATGATTTTCGCTTTATATATATCAAGAACCTACGAAAATCGGGTCTCAAGGAGAATAAAAGCTCATTAGATACTTGAGCTTCAAGATGTAAGTTTTTCTCATCCTCTAAAGATAGATTTTGAGAATCCATCGGAGGAGAAAAACCGACATCTAGAAATTGCTCTATATGTGGACACAAGGTCCGAAGATTACAAAGCAAGCAATTTCGCCACAAAAGATAATTTGTGCCATTAAATACAATTGTGTCATTGTGCACTATACTAGCCGACATCTTTACTCTCAAGGCGGTGAAGCCTTAAACAAGGAGAGACCTTGCTCTGATACCAATTGAAAGATCGAGATGTCGCCTAGAGGGAGGGGGGTGAATAGGCAATTACAAACTCTTGCGGATTTGTCTTGTAAGAATGCGGAATTAAACTATCGTTTAGTTTACAAGCACAAACCCTAAATATGGTAAGCTCAACTAAGTGTAACAATAGCAACTAGAGCTAAGCAAGATAGGCACAAGATATATGTAGCACAAGTGATAGCAAGATATATGTACTTCAAGCACGATGGCTATCACAAGGAAAGAGAGCTCGGGTATAGAAATAACCGAGGCACGCGGAGACGAGGATGTATTCCCGTGTTCCCTTGCTTTGCAACAAGGTACGTCACGTTTGGAGGAGTGGAGGTCCCACGAAGGATTCCCCGCGCCACGAAGGCTCACCCTATTCTCCGAAACACACCCACGAAGGATAATGGCCCTTTCCTTATGGTTAGCTTTTCCTCCGCTCCGGAGATGGCAAGCTCCACAACCACTTCACAAGCTCCACGAAGGAGAAGCCCGGGCCCCTTCACAATCTTCCACGAAGAGATCACCGGGACACCAACCAAGCCAACTAGGAGGTCACCCTCCAAGAGTAACAAGCTCACGGTCTCTCACTCGAACAAATCGTGGTGGAGAGCTCAACACTATGCAATGATGCAAAGCAAGAACACCGGAGGTGTTCAAGTCCTTCACACTCAAATCCCACCAAAGCAACGAATGCTAGGATGAGATTGGAGAGGAAGAACAAGGGGGAAAGTCAACCAAAGACTCCAAGATCTAGATCCCAAGAGATTCCCTCACTTAGAGAAGAAACGGTTTGGTGGAAGTGTAGATCTAGATCTCCTCTCTCAAATCCTCAAATATGAGCAAGAATGGTTGAAGGAATCAAGGGAGAGAGCAACTTCTTCAAATGCAACAATGGAGGTGAGAGAAATGGGAAGAAGTTGTTGCTCAAGGTGGAAGAAGGGCTATTTATAGTCTAGGGAGAAAAATAACCGTTGGGGAGAAAACCGGGTGAAAATCGGGTAAAAAACGGGTTAAAAAAGTGCCCAGGCCGGCCAGCAGGTCGGCCGACCGAAGCCTGGGCCGGAGAGGCCGGTGGCCTGCCCGGTCGGACCGGCCCACCGACTGGGCGCTGCAGATAGCGCGCTGGGCGGCCGAACTGCTTCAGGCCGCGCGGGGAGAGGCCAGGCCGCGTGGGCGGCGGCGGCCCCAGCAGCGCACGGGCGGCGCGGAGTCCAGGCCGCGCGGGGCGCGGCGCGACGGGGGCGCGGGCTGCCTGGGCCTCCGGACTGAGTGGTGGCCCGGTCAGAATCCGGTTGGACCGGAGGGGGAGCTGGGCCAGGCTGGCTCGTGGGCCGGTGGCCGCCCGGTCGACCGGGTGGGCCGGCGTGCGGGCCGGCAAGCCGGGCGGCAACCGGGGCCTTCCCCTTTTTTTCTTTTCTTTTTCTTTTTCTTCTTTTACCTTTTCTTTAATAACTATTGCTCCCGAACTCCGATTGACATGAAACAAATTCCGTTGGAAAGATAATAACAAATGCCATCCAATAGAAAGTGCAAACTCAAGAAATTGTAGGAGGGGATTTTATCATGAATATAAAAGGGTAGAACCTTATATCATGAATAACCAGTAAAATCACCCAACCTCGAAAACGCAATAGAAGATGCATGCGAACTCCGTTTTCGATGAACTTGGGCTTGTTGTAAAGCTAGCAACAAGCTCAAGAACCTCACATAGAGAAACACCAAGAAGCAATAAGGATATGCAAAGTATGCAAAGGGTTGAGCTCCCTAAGACGATGTGATCAAGTTACCCAACCGAAAGCCCCTCTTAATAGTGCGGCTATCTATCCTATAATCCGGTCTCCCAACATCCACCTTGAGACCGGTAAAAGGAAAACCTAGCAAGGCCATACCTTTGCCTTGCGCATCCCGCTTGATCTTGATGATAACTCTTCAAGCTTCACTCAAGCCGGAATGCCTCTCTTGACCAATGTTGCTTCGTGACGACTCACAAATGCTCCCCCATACACTATGATGGGAAAGCTCCATTGATGCACATCTTCACAAGTCCATTATCATCAAATGGACGGCAAGCTTCAAGTATGTGATTCACTTGAGACGCTCATCTTGAACTTGCCCAACTCAACCTTGTATCTTCACATACTCACATAAGATAGAGCATGGCTAATATTGAGTCCCACATAAGAACTCCATCTTCATTTATTCTTATTGATCATATCACATATATATATATTCATACCGATGATCTTGATGCCAATACACAAGATATACCTTTATCTTTATGGCATCCATACTTGAATCGAACACATGGAGAGCAAGTAGTACCTATGGAATATTCCTTCATATAAACTCAATGAAAACATTAGTCCATAGGGGTTGTCATTAATTACCAAAACCACACATAGGGGCAATGTACCCTTACACTTATGTGATCTCCGGAGACTCCTTGTCCCACGTGTGTAAAGGTGACAGTGTGTGCACCGTGTGGGTCTCTTAGGCTATATTTCACAGAATACTTATTCACTGTTATGAATGGCATAGTGAAGTGCTTATTTATATCTCTTTATGATTGCAATGTGTTTTGTATCACAATTTATCTATGTGCTACTCTAGTGATGTTATTAAAGTAGTTTATTCCTCCTGCACGGTGTAATGGTGACAGTGTGTGCATCCGTGTTAGTACTTGGCGTAGGCTATGATTGTGATCTCTTGTAGATTATGAAGTTAACTATTGCTATGATGGTATTGATGTGATCTATGCCTCCTTTCGTAGCGTGAAGGTGACAGTGTGCATGCTACGTTAGTACTTGGTTTAGTTGTGTTGATCCGTCGTGCACTCTAAGGTTATTTAAATATGAACATCGAATATTGTGGAGCTTGTTAACTCCGGCATTGAGGGTTCGTGTAATCCTACACAGTTAGTGGTGTTCATCATCCAACAAGAGGGTATAGAGTATGCATTTATCTATTCTGTTATGTGATCAAAGTTGAGAGTGTCCATTAGTGAAAGTCTAATCCCTAGGCCTTGTTCCTAAATACTGCTACCGCTGCTTGTTTACTGTTTTACTGCGTTACTACTGCTGCGTTACTACTGCTTGTTTACTGTCCTGGGCAAAGCACTTTTCTGGTGCCGTTGCTAATACTTATTTATACCACCTGTATTTCACTATCTCTTTGCCGAACTAGTGCACCTATTAGGTGTGTTGGGGACACAAGAGACTTCTTGCTTTGTGGTTGCAGGGTTGCATGAGAGGGATATCTTTGACCTCTTCCTCCCTGAGATCGATAAACCTTGGGTGATCCACTTAAGGGAAACTTGCTGCTGTTCTACAAACCTCTGCTCTTGGAGGCCCAACACTGTCTACAAGAATAGAAGCACCCGTAGACATCAAGCACTTTTCTGGCGCCGTTGCCGGGGAGAAAAGGTAAAAGGCACTCATACTCTGGTTCCAGGTAACAGTACTTTTCTGGCGCCATTGTGTTTGTGCTCGAAGCTATTTCCTTTAGATCCTGCAATTGCAACTTTTTGTTTCTTGTTTACACTAGTTAGGCATAATGGAAAACAACAAAAACATGAGAGATCTTTATGAACTTTATCTTGAATTAGGACATGATGTGTTTGAAGAGAGAATTAAAAAACCCATGGAACTTTATATGCATGCTAATGGGAATGTTATTAATATGAATGCTTTGAACACTATTGTTGCTAATGCTATGGAAAATTCTAGGCTTGGGGAAGCTGGTTTTGATGAGCATGATCTTTTTAGTCCCCCGGGCATGGAGGAGGAAATTTACTTTGATGATACTTTACCTCCTATTTATGATGATTATAATGATAGTAGCCTTTTGGTGCCACCTACTATGGAGGGTAAATTTGATTATGATTACAATATGCCTCCTATATATGATGATAGCTACTTTGTTGAAATTGCTCCCACTATTACTAATAAAATTGATTATGCTTATGTGGAGAGTAATAATTTTATGCATGAGACTCATGATAAGAATGCTTTATGTGATAGTTATATTGTTGAGTTTGCTCATGTTGTTACTGAAAGTTATTATGAGAGAGGAAAATATGGTTGTAGAAATTTTCATGTTACTAAAATGCCTCTCTATGTGCTGAAATTTTTGAAGCTACACTTGTTCTATCTTCCTATGCTTGTGGCTTTGATCTTCATGAACTTGTTTATTTACAAGATTCCTATGCATAGGAAGCATGTTAGACTTAAATTTGTTTTGAATTTGCCTCTTGATGCTCTCTTTTGCTTCAAATACTATTTCTGGCGAGTGCATCATTAAAACTGCTGAGCCCATCTTAATGGCTAAAAAGAAAGAACTTCTTGGGAGATAACCCATGTGTTATTTTGCTACAGTACTTTGTTTTTATTTTGTGTCTTGGAAGTTGTTTACTACTGTAGCAACCTCTCCTTATCTTAGTTTTGTGTTTTGTTGTGCCAAGTAAAGTCTTTGATAGCAAGGTTCATACTAGATTTGGATTACTGCGCAGAAACAGATTTCTTTGCTGTCACGAATCTGGGCAAAATTCTCTGTAGGTGACTCAGAAAATTATGCCAATTTACGTGAGTGATCCTCAGATATGTATGCAACTTTCATTCAATTTGAGCATTTTCATTTGAGCAAGTCTGGTGCCTCAATAAAATTCGTCAATACGAACTGTTCTGTTTTGACAGATTTTGCCTTTTATTTCGCATTGCCTGTTTTGTTATGTTCGATGGATATTTCGATTCCATTGACTTTCAATAGCTTTGTGCAATGTACATAAGTGTTAAGAATTATTATGTCACCTCTGAACATGTATATTTTAATTATGCACTAACCCTCTAATGAGTTGTTCTAAGTTTGGTGTGGAGGAAGTTTTCAAGGATCAAGAGAGGGAGATGATACAACATGATCAAGGAGAGTGAAAGCTCTAAGCTTTGGGATGCCCTGGTGGTTCACCCCTGCATATATCAAGAAGACTCAAGCGTCTAAGCTTGGGGATGCCCAAGGCATCCCCTTCTTCATCGACAACATTATCAGGTTCCTCCCCTGAAACTATATTTTTATTCCATCACATCTTATGTGCTTTGCTTGGAGCGTCGGTTTGTTTTTGTTTTTGTTTTGTTTGAATAAAATGGATCCTAGCATTCGTTGTGCGGGAGAGAGACACGCTCCGCTGTAGCATATGGACAAGTATGTCCTTAGGCTCTACTCATAATATTCATGGCGAAGTTTCTTCTTCGTTAAATTGTTATATGGTTGGAATTGGAAAATGCTACATGTAGTAATTGCTATAATGTCTTGGATAATGTGATACTTGGAAATTGTTGTGCTCATGTTTAAGCTCTTGCATCATATACTTTGCACCCATTAATGAAGAAATACATAGAGCATGCTAAAATTTGGTTTGCATATTTGGTCTCTCTAAGGTCTAGATAATTTCTTGTATTGAGTTTGAACAACAAGGAAGACGGTGTAGAGTCTTATAATGTTTTCAATATGTATTTTATGTGAGTTTTGCTGCATCGCTTCATCCTTGTGTTTGTTTCAAATAGCCTTGCTAGCCTAAACCTTGTATCGAGAGGGAATACTTCTCATGCATCCAAAATACTTGAGCCAACCACTATGCCATTTGTGTCCACCATACCTACCTACTACATGGTATTTCTCCGCCATTCCAAAGTAAATTGCTTGAGTGCTACCTTTAAATTTCCATTCTTCACCTTTGCAATATATAACTCATGGGACAAATAGCCTAAAAACTATTGTGGTATTGAATATGTACTTATGCACTTTATCTCTTATTAAGTTGCTTGTTGTGCGATAACCATGTTCCTGGGGACGCCATCAACTACTCTTTGTTGAATATCATGTGAGTTGCTATGCATGTTCGTCTTGTGTGAAGTAAGGGCGATCTACCACCTTATGGTTAGAGCGTGCATATTGTTAGAGAAGAACATTGGGCCGCTAACTAAAGCCATGATCCATGGTGGAAGTTTCAGTTTTGGACATATATCCTCAATCTCATATGAGAAAATTAATTGTTGCTACATGCTTATGCATAAAAGAGGAGTCCATTATCTGTTGTCTATGTTGTCCCGGTATGGATGTCTAAGTTGAGAATAATCAATAGCGAGAAATCCAATGCGAGCTTTCTCCTTAGACCTTTGTACAGGCGGCATAGAGGTACCCCTTTGTGATACTTGGTTAAAACATGTGCATTGCGATAATCCCGGTAGTCCAAGCTAATTAGGACAAGGTGCGGGCACTATTAGTATACTATGCATGAGGCTTGCAACTTGTAAGATATAATTTACATGATACATATGCTTTATTACTACCGTTGACAAAATTGTTTCTTGTTTTCAAAATCAAAGCTCTAGCACAAATATAGCAATCGATGCTTTCCTCTTTGAAGGACCATTCTTTTACTTTTATGTTGAGTCAGTTCACCTATTTCTCTCCACCTCAAGAAGCAAACACTTGTGTGAACTGTGCATTGATTCCTACATATTTGCATATTGCACTTGTTATATTACTCTATGTTGATAATATCCATGAGATATACATGTTACAAGTTGAAAGCAACCGCTGAAACTTAATCTTCCTTTGTGTTGCTTCAATACTTTTACTTTGAATTATTGCTTTATGAGTTAACTCTTATGCAAGACTTATTGATGCTTGTCTTGAAGTACTATTCATGAAAAGTCTTTGCTATATGATTCAGTTGTTTACTCATGTCATTTACATTGTTTTGATCGCTGCATTCACTACATATGCTTACAAATAGTATGATCAAGGTTATGATGGCATGTCACTCCAGAAATTATCTTTGTTTATCGTTTACCTGCTCGGGACGAGCAGGAACTAAGCTTGGGGATGTTGATACGTCTCCGACGTATCGATAATTTCTTATGTTCCATGCCACATTATTGATGATATCTACATGTTTTATGCACACTTTATGTCATATTTATGCATTTTCTGGAACTAACCTATTAACAAGATGCCGAAGTGCCAGTTGCTGTTTTCTGCTGTTTTTGGTTTCAGAAATCCTAGTAAGGAAATATTCTCGGAATTGGACGAAATCAACGCCCAGGGTCCTATTTTGCCACGAAGCTTCCAGAAGACCGAAGAGTCAACGAAGTGGGGCCACAAGGTGGCCAGACCACAGGGCGGCGCGGCCCAAGCCCTGGCCACGCCGACCTATGGTGTGGGCCCCTCGTGACGCCCCTTGACCTTCCCTTCCGCCTACAAATAGCCTTCGTCGCGAAACCCCTAGTACCGAGAGCCACGATACGGAAAACCTTCCAGAGCCGCCGCCATCGCGAAGCCAAGATCTGGGGGACAGGAGTCTCTGTTCCGGCACGCCGCCGGGATGGGGAAGTGCCCCCGGAAGGCTCCTCCATCGACACCACCGCCATCTTCATCAACGCTGCTGTCTCCCATGAGGAGGGAGTAGTTCTCCATCGAGGCTCGGGGCTGTACCGGTAGCTATGTGGTTCATCTCTCTCCTATGTACTTCAATACAATAATCTCATGAGCTGCCTTACATGATTGAGATTCATATGATGATGCTTGTAATCTAGATGTCATTATGCTAGTCAAGTGAATTTTACTTATGTGATCTCCGGACACTCCTTGTCCCACGTGTGTAAAGGTGACAGTGTGTGCACCGTGTGGGTCTCTTAGGCTATATTTCACAGAATACTTATTCACTGTTATGAATGGCATAGTGAAGTGCTTATTTATATCTCTTTATGATTGCAATGTGTTTTGTATCACAATTTATCTATGTGCTACTCTAGTGATGTTATTAAAGTAGTTTATTCCTCTTGCACGGTGTAATGGTGACAGTGTGTGCATCCGTGTTAGTACTTGGCGTAGGCTATGATTGTGATCTCTTGTAGATTATGAAGTTAACTATTGCTATGATGGTATTGATGTGATCTATGCCTCCTTTCGTAGCGTGAAGGTGACAGTGTGCATGCTACGTTAGTACTTGGTTTAGTTGTGTTGATCTGTCGTGCACTCTAAGGTTATTTAAATATGAACATCGAATATTGTGGAGCTTGTTAACTCCGGCATTGAGGGTTCGTGTAATCCTACACAGTTAGTGGTGTTCATCATCCAACAAGAGGGTGTAGAGTATCCATTTATCTATTCTGTTATGTGATCAAAGTTGAGAGTGTCCATTAGTGAAAGTCTAATCCCTAGGCCTTGTTCCTAAATACTGCTATCGCTGCTTGTTTTATCGTTTTCTTTGCGTTACTACTGCTGCGTTACTACTGCTTGTTTACTGTCCTAGGCAAAGCACTTTTCTGGTGCCGTTGCTACTACTTATTTATACCACCTGTATTTCACTATCTCTTCGCCGAACTAGTGCACCTATTAGGTGTGTTGGGGACACAAGAGACTTCTTGCTTTGTGGTTGCAGGGTTGCATGAGAGGGATATCTTTGACCTCTTCCTCCCTGAGATCGATAAACCTTGGGTGATCCACTTAAGGGAAACTTGCTGCTGTTCTACAAACCTCTGCTCTTGGAGGCCCAACACTGTCTACAAGAATAGAAGCACCCGTAGACATCATCCAACCAGAGCCTTATCAAGCTGATTAAGAGGAAAGTTGACGAGAACCCTAGGCGTTGGCATGAGGTATTGTCAGAAGCTTTGTGGGCCTATCGCATGTCATGCCATGGAGCTATAAAAACTTCGCCATACCAGCTGGTTTATGGGCAGGAAGCCGTATTGCCTTGGGAAATTACGGCTGGATCGAGACGTGTTACGTTTCAGAATGATCTAACAACTGAAGAATATGCAGCCCTGATGAGTGATACTATTGAGGATTCAACAGAACTCAGACTTTGGTCGTTGGAGAAGATTAAAGAGAACAAAGCCAAGGTAGCCCGCGCATACAATAAGAAGGTGAGACCAAAGGAGTTTCAGGTTGGTGATCTAGTATGGGAAGCTGTGTTGCCATTAGGGACTAGGGATAAAGAATATGGTAAATGGTCTCCTAATTGGCACGGTCCGTACAGAGTCGAACAGGTTTTGAAGGGTAATGCATACATGCTCGAGCAGCTGGACGGTGTTAAATTCCCAGTAGCTGTCAATGGTCAACATCTCAAGAAATATTTCCCAAGCATGTGGGATGACGGACAGTGAAATATGGGGGCCGATGCATGAAATCGGCCATAAAAAACAATCTACGACTGTGATCGTATTTTGAGCCTCAAGTATACCGAGGCCAACGATCTCGCACAGATGGCGTCAGGCTACAAGGACATACCAGACGGGTCAGAAGTTCAGGTGCAGTTCCGGGAACAGGATGACTGGAGAGCCGATATCTTCAATTACTTGAAGGATCCGGCTCGGGGGGCACCTAAACGGATAAGGTATAAGGCCATGAAATATGTCCTTATAGGAGATGATATGTTCTACACGACGTTAGAAGGGTTACTGCTCAAATGCCTGGGACCAACCGAGTCCAATCGGCTCTTACACGAGGTGCACGAAGGCGCCTGTGGAACTCACCAATCGGCTCATAAGATGAAGTGGCTGATTAGGCGATCAGGGTTTTACTGGCCCACCATGCTTGAGGACTGCTTTAGGTACTATAAAGGGTGTCAAGCGTGTCAGATGTTTGGGAAAATTCAGATGGTGCCCGCATCAGCAATGAACCCCATCATCAAGCCTTGGCCATTTCGAGGTTGGGGCATGGATATGATCGGTAAAATCCATCCTGCATCGAGCAAAGGCCACGAGTGGATTTTGGCCATTCCAGATTACTTCACTAAATGGGTGGAGGCTGTCCCTATGAAGAAGGTAAAATCGGAAGATGTTATCAATTTTGTGAAAGAACATGTCATTCACAGATTCGGGATTCCCCAGACTATCACGACCGATGGAGGATCGGTCTTTGTTTCTAAGGAATTCAGAAAGTTTTGCGATGACATGGGGATTAAGCTGATCCGATCGTCTCCGTACTATGCTCAAGCCAATGGGCAAGCTGAAGCGTCCAACCAGAGCCTTATCAAGCTGATTAAGAGGAAAGTTGACGAGAACCCTAGGCGTTGGCATGATGTATTGTCAGAAGCTTTGTGGGCCTATCGCATGTCATGCCATGGAGCTATAAAAACTTCGCCATACCAGCTGGTTTATGGGCAGGAAGCCGTATTGCCTTGGGAAATTACGGCTGGATCGAGACGTGTTACGTTTCAGAATGATCTAACAGCTGAAGAATATGCAGCACTAATGAGTGATACTATTGAGGATTCAACAGAACTCAGACTTTGGTCGTTGGAGAAGATTAAAGAGAACAAAGCCAAGGTAGCCCGCGCATACAATAAGAAGGTGAGACCAAAGGAGTTTCAGGTTGGTGATCTAGTATGGGAAGCTGTGTTGCCATTAGGGACTAGGGATAAAGAATATGGTAAATGGTCTCCTAATTGGCACGGTCCGTACAGAGTCGACCAGGTTTTGAAGGGTAATGCATACATGCTCGAGCAGCTGGACGGTGTTAAATTCCCAGTAGCTGTCAATGGTCAACATCTCAAGAAATATTTCCCAAGCATGTGGGATGACGGACAGTGAAATATGGGGCCGATGCATGAAATTGGCCAGTAAAAAAAAATTTATATACAAATCACAGCCGATGTACAGACATCGACTTTAGAAATATGGATACCAGTACAGCCGATGCGCGGACATCGACTTCAGAATATAAAAAAGCCGATGCATAGCCATCGACTCTAGAGGAACAAGCCCAATTGAGCAGTTAACGGATTATTTTCAGGCCAGAGACCGTGGCATTGGGATGATTCTCCCATGGGTTTCGCTGAGGAGTTGAATCTGTGCGTTTGAGATCTAAGGACACGGATTGGACCTGTTTGGACGGCAATTTGGGGGATCTGATTTTATTCTCTCAAACAAGGGTTGCAGATTACCGTGTAAATAAGCAACTGATTTGGCCTTAATCGCGTCTTATGGAAAAGGCCGATGCGCTCCCATCGGCTCTTTGCGCGTTGACTTACTTTTGCAATCGGCAAAATTGATGTTAAAGCAAAATCGACAGAGGAACATTTTCTTCATTAATAGAGGGGATTTCTTACAAAGAAAGAGCCGATTGCTCAAGGGAGGAAGAACAAAAGAGAGGTCTATTGTCCAATCTGCTACTACTACTAGACCTATACTAGTGGGTGCTGCTCTACGGGCCATCGCTGCCCTCGTCGTCGCCGTCGGAGCTGCCGTCGGCGCTGCTGCCGGCGGGCTCCTCGTCGCTGCTCCCGTAGCCCTCAATGGGAGCTTCCTCCTCCTCATCGTCGTCGTCGTCATCATCCGATCCGGCGCGGAAACGCTTCGCCGGCGGGTAGTCCTCGAGGGAGTCGTCGTCCTCCTCTTCTTCCTCCTCGTCGGAGGAAGTGTAGTCATCCCAGGAGAACGAGTCATCCTCGCTCTTCGCCTCCAGTTCCCCATCGGCAAGGAACTGGAGGTCATCGTCTCCACTGGTCAAGGACTTGTCGTCCTCAGACGAGACGGAGGAGTCGTGGTCCTCCTGGTCCCATTCCTCTAGGGCGCGCTCGTTGTGCGCCGCCATCAAATCCCACTCCGGCATGGGTTCGCGGGAGGAGGAAGATGAGGAAGAGGAGGATTGGGAAGAAAGACCCGACGAGGCGGAGGAGGAGGAAGAGGAAGACATTGCTACAGGAGAAGGGGGTTTTTTGGTGCCGATGGCTAGAACAGAGCAAGGGGATGAAGAGGCGAACTGTTCAGCACGGTTAAATAAAGGGGATATAGTGGAGATTTAATGCCACAGCAGTTTCCGAGGAAGTGGTGCCAAAGAAAAAAAACTGTCAAACCAGGCGGAGAAGTTGAGAAGGCAAGGCATCATGATGAAGGATACTGCGACGGTTCTGCTCTGCCACAACATGACCCGACGAAGAAAAATCAGAGTGGTTTTCGAATTATCATTACCAAAACCAGGGGGCATGTGTTATCACCAGATTTTAACCAAATCAGAGGTGGGCCGTGATTGAGATGGGCTTAGCAAATATACGTAGAAAATATTCATGAATCGGCCTTGTATGAAGAGTTTGGGCTAAATTGCCCGTGTATCTGTAAATATAGTAGGATACGTGTCGGTTAGGAGGTAGAGTTTAGCTCGTACACGGTTGGGATTATTCCCACGTTAGGAAGTCTACGGACTATAAATATGTATCTAGGGTTATTGAGAAGGAGGACGATCACGTTCACAGTAAACCAATCTAGGCGCATCGCCACCCCTTGTTTCGAGGGTTTCTTTCGGGTAATCGTTATGCTGCCTAGATCGCATCTTGCGATCCAGGCAGAATCTTGTTTATTCGTTGTTCACGTGTTGCTCGTACTGAAGCCTTTTTGATGGCGAGCAACACCGTTATCATGGATATGTTAGGGTTAGCATCGGTACTTTCTTGATGTATTTGATGAGTCATGCTACCTCTGGATATCTAGCCACCCATGTACCGATCTTAGTCTTAGAGAAGATGTTCCGGGAATCTACATAGAAAATATTCAGCACGCACAAAACCCACCGACGAGTAGCGACGGGCAACACGAAGAGCCGGGAGGCTCCCAGGACTGCTGGTGGGCCCTGGTCCCTCGGGCGACGGCCCGCAAAGCTCCGGCACGCACGTCCGATGCTGGTGCAAGGGCATGCCACCTGACCTATACCTGGTCAGGAAGGTGATGGATTGCTTCGACTAGTTTCCTGCATGGCATACACGTAAACATTAAATACGAGCCTCGATCGGCTCTCAGGTTGTCCTGTGAATCGGCTCAAGGAGCCGATCCACCCATGATTCGCATGAGATCTACGATAACATGGTGGTCCTGCTTGATCAATATTAGGTTAAAACAATCTACGTCGATCTAGGGTTTTCACCACATAACCGGAACATCCTACACGTAATTGAGCCTGGCAGACACGAAAGATGATAATAAACCAGCCCTAGACAAGGCCTAAAAACCAACGTGGAGTTGATTCCCGGAACATTTGTTGCTCGCCATCAAAAAGGCTTCAGTACGAGCAACACGTGAACAACGAATAAACAAGATTCTCCCTAGACCGCAAGATGCGATCTAGGCAGCATAACGCTTACCCGGAAGAAACCCTCGAAACAAGGGGTGGCGATGCGCCTAGATTGGTTTACTGTGAACGTGATCGTCCTATTTCTCAATAACCCTAGATACATATTTATAGTCCGTAGACTTCCTAATGTGGGAATAATCCCAACCGTGTACGAGCTAAACTCTACCTCCTAACCGACACGTATCCTACTATATTTACAGATACACGGGCAATTTAGCCCAAACTCTTCATACAAGGCCGATTCATGAATATTTTCTACGTATATTTGCTAAGCCCATCTCAATCACGGCCCACCTCTGATTTGGTTAAAATCTGGTGATAACACATGCCCCCCTGGTTTTGGTAATGATAATTCCAAAACCACTCTGCTTTTTCTTCGTCGGGTCATGTCGTGGCAGAGTAGAACCGTCGCAGTATCCTTCATCATGATGCCTTGCCTTCTCAACTTCTCCGCGTGATTTGACAGTTTTTTTTCTTTGGCACCACTTCCTCGGAAACTGCTGTGGCATTAAATCTCCACTATATCCCCTTTATTTAACCGTGCCGAACAGTTCGCCTCTTCATCCCCTTGCTCTGTTCTAGCCATCGGCACCAAAAAAACCCCTTCTCGTGTAGCAATGTCTTCCTCTTCCTCCTCCTCCGCCTCGTCGGGTCTTTCTTCCCAATCCTCCTCTTCCTCATCTTCCTCCTCCCGCGAACCCACGCTGGAGTGGGATTTGATGGCGGCACACAACGAGCGCGCCCCAGAGGAATGGGACCAGGAGGACCACGACTCCTCCGTCTGGTCTGAGGACGACAAGTCCTTGACCAGCGGAGACGATGACCTCCAGTTCCTTGCCGATGGGGAACTGGAGGCGAAGAGCGAGGATGACTCATTCTCCTGGGACGACTACACTTCCTCCGACGAGGAGGAAGAAGAGGAGGACGACGACTCCCTCGAGGACTACCCGCCGGTGAAGCGTTTCCGCGCCGGATCGGATGATGACGACGATGACGACGACGAGGAGGAGGAAGCTCCCATTGAGGGCTACGGGAGCAGCGACGAGGAGCCCGCCGGCAGCAGCGCCGACGGCAGCTCCGACGGCAACGACGAGGGCAGCGACGGCCCGTAGAGCAGCACCCACTAGTATAGGTCTAGTAGTAGTAGCAGATTGGTCAATAGACCTCTCTTTTGTTCTTCCTCCCTTGAGCAATCGGCTCTTTCTTTGTAAGAAATCCCCTCTATTAATGAAGAAAATGTTCCTCTGTCGATTTTGCTTTAACATCAATTTTGCCGATTGCCAAAGTAAGTCAACGTGCAAAGAGCCGATGGCAGCGCATCGGCCTTTTCCATAAAACGCGATTAATGCCAAATCAGTTGCTTATTTACACGGTAATCTGCAACCCTTGTTTGAGAGAATGAAATCAGATCCCCCAAATTGCTGTCCAAACAGGTCCAATCCGTGTCCTTAGATCTCAAACGCACAGATTCAACTCCTCAGCGAAACCCATTGGAGAATCATCCCAATGCCACGGTCTCTGGCCTGAAAATAATCCGTTAACAGCTCAATTGGGCTTGTTCCTCTAGAGTCGATGGCTATGCATCGGCTTTTTTTATATTCTGAAGTCGATGTCCGCGCATCGGCTGTACTGGTATCCATATTTCTAAAGTCGATGTCTGTACATCGGCTGTGATTTGTATATAATTTTTTTTACTGGCCGATTTCATGCATCGGCCCCCATATTTCACTGTCCGTCATCCCACATGCTTGGGAAATATTTCTTGAGATGTTGACCATTGACAGCTACTGGGAATTTAACACCGTCCAGCTGCTCGAGCATGTATGCATTACCCTTCAAAACCTGGTCGACTCTGTACGGACCGTGCCAATTAGGAGACCATTTACCATATTGCTTATCCCTAGTCCCTAATGGCAACACAGCTTCCCATACTAGATCACCAACCTGAAACTCCTTTGGTCTCACCTTCTTATTGTATGCGCGGGCTACCTTGGCTTTGTTCTCTTTAATCTTCTCCAACGACCAAAGTCTGAGTTCTGTTGAATCCTCAATAGTATCACTCATCAGGGCTGCATATTCTTCAGCTGTTAGATCATTCTGAAACGTAACACGTCTCGATCCAGCCGTAATTTCCCAAGGCAATACGGCTTCCTGCCCATAAACCAGCTGGTATGGTGAAGTTTTTATAGCTCCATGGCATGACATGCGATAGGCCCACAAAGCTTCTGACAATACCTCATGCCAACGCCTAGGGTTCTCGTCAACTTTCCTCTTAATCAGCTTGATAAGGCTCTGGTTGGACGCTTCAGCTTGCCCATTGGCTTGAGCATAGTACGGAGACGATCGGATCAGCTTAATCCCCATGTCATCGCAAAACTTTCTGAATTCCTTAGAAACAAAGACCGATCCTCCATCGGTCGTGATAGTCTGGGGAATCCCGAAGCTGTGAATGACACGTTCTTTCACAAAATTGATAACATCTTCCGATTTTACCTTCTTCATAGGGACAGCCTCCACCCATTTAGTGAAGTAATCTGTAATGGCCAAAATCCACTCGTGGCCTTTGCTCGATGCAGGATGGATTTTACCGATCATATCCATGCCCCAACCTCGAAATGGCCAAGGCTTGATGATGGGGTTCATTGCTGATGCGGGCACCATCTGAATTTTCCCAAACATCTGACACGCTTGACACCCTTTATAGTACCTAAAGCAGTCCTCAAGCATGGTGGGCCAGTAAAACCCTGATCGCCTAATCAGCCACTTCATCTTATGAGCCGATTGGTGAGTTCCACAGGCGCCTTCGTGCACCTCGTGTAAGAGCCGATTGGACTCGGTTGGTCCCAGACATTTGAGCAGTAACCCTTCTAACGTCCTGTAGAACATATCATCTCCTATAAGGACATATTTCATGGCCTTATACCTTATCCGTTTAGGTGCCCCCCGAGCCGGATCGTTCAAGTAATTGAAGATATCGGCTCTCCAGTCATCCTGTTCCAGGAACTGCACCTAAACTTCTTACCCGTCTGGTATGTCCTTGTAGCCTGACGCCATCTGTGCGAGATCGTTGGCCTCGGTATTTTGAGATCTTGGGACCCAATTGAAGTTGATGTACCGAAATTGTGCCATCAGCTCGCGGCATTCCGTCCATAATGGGAAAAGTGACTCACTCTCGCACTTGTATTCGTCCGTGAGCTGGGAAATCACCAACTTAGAGTCTCCGAAAAGTTCCACCGCTTCTGCCCCGGCTTCCAAAAGCAACTCCATTCCCTTGCGTATTGCCTCATACTCGGCGACATTATTGGTACAAGGGGTAGATAACCTGATGGAGAAGGAATATGTTGCCCCCCGAGGCGACACGAGCAGAATGCCGATGCCACAACCATCGTCACAAGCCGATCCATCGAAGAACATAGCCCATGCACGTACAGATAGTGCTGCTATATTAGTATTGATTCGTTCAGCAATGAGATCGGCCAATGCTTGTCCCTTGACTGCTTTCGCAGGCTGATACCGGAGATCAAACTCCGATAATGCAAACATCCATTTACCAAGTCGGCCTTTTAAAACAGGGGCCGACAACATATGTTTGACGACGTATGATTTGCATATGATGATAATTTCTGCTGTCAGAAAGATGTGACGAAGCTTGGTGCAGGTGAAAAACAAGCAGAGGCACAACTTCTCGATCTCAGGATACCTCGTCTCTGCATCCAACATCCTTCTACTGAGGTAGAAAGCCACCTTTTCCAGACCATCATAAAGTTGCACCACCACTGATGCGATGGAAGTGTCAGCTACCGATAAGTAAATGTAGAATGGTCTGTCCTGCTGAGGCGGAACCAGCACAGGCGGTGTCGATAGATATTCCTTAATCTCGTCAAACGCTTGCTGCTGCTCTGCCCCCCAGTGAAACTCGTCATCAGATTTAATTTTCACCAATCCCATAAATGGCTCAATTCGTCCCGACAGATTGGAGATGAATCTTCGGACGAAGTTGATTTTGCCGATGAGGCATTGGAGTTCCTTCTTCGTGGTAGGTGGTTGCATGGTGCGCACTGCCTCCTGGCTTTTCAGGCCGATCTCGATTCCACGTTCATGAACCAAGAAACCCAAGAACTGACCGGCCGTCACCCCAAAGTCACACTTCTTTGGATTCATTCTTAGTCCGAATTTTCTGGTTCGGTCCAGGATGCATCGCAAATCCTCCAGGTGTCCTTCTACGGAGACAGACTTGACCACCACGTCATCAATGTAGATTTCCACCAATTTGCCGATCAGATCATGAAAGATGTAATTCATGGCTCTTTGGTATGTTGCACCGGCATTCTTTAGTCCAAAAGTCATGACTACATATTCAAACAAGCCCACTGAACCTGGTACTCTGAATGCAGTCTTGTGTATATCTTCTGGGCCATGAAGATCTGATTGTAACCGGCGTTGCCATCCATGAAACTCAAGACCTTATGACCAGCAGCTGCATTGACCAATGTCTCTGCTACCGGCATGGGATATTCATCCTTTGGAGTGGCTCTATTGAGATCTCGAAAATCTATGGCAACGCGCCATCGGCCATCCTTTTTCTGCACAGGCACTATATTGGAAATCCATTCAGCGTACCTGCACGGCCTGATGAACCCGGTGGTCAACATTTTCTCGACCTCCTTCTTGACTTCTTCTAGGATATCGGCCTTCATCTGACGTGCACGTTGCTGGAACGGCCAAAATCCTTTCTTGAGAGGGAGCCGATGTTCAATGATGCTCCTGTCTAACCCAGGCATCTCTGTGTAGTCCCATGCAAAGCAATCCGGGTATTCTTTTAACAGAGCTATCATCTGGCTCCTGAGATGTGGATCTAGCTTTTTGCTGATAAAAGTTGGTCGTGGCTTATCCCCAGGACCAATGTCAACCTCTTCTAGCTCATCAGCCGATGTAAACCCATACCCTAGCTTTCCGTCGCCTGCTAGATCGATGTTAAACACAGGCAAAACGTATGGCGAGGATAGTATGGGCCGATTGCTGGAATCGGCCCCCATTTTTATTGCATTGCTCAATGAAGGTTTACATCTTGCTCGTGCTTTACTACGACTACGTGGCATGCTTGAGACGAGATCATCACTTTCTATTTTTTGGGGCCGATCACAGGGATCGGCCTTGCCACGTATGTCCATTGCCTTTGCTCTTGCTATCTTGTCGGGCCGGTGGATAAGACCAGCCTCACCCCGTTTTTTGTCACTTCGATGCACTCACAGCTGTCCAAACTGATCCCGGAGAGCGGCTCTTGGCCTCCCGCTTCCCAAATGTTCATGCCAGCCGTTGAGATTTCGGCTGAATCATCTGCATGGACGACCTCCACTTCATCTCCATCCCACTGTATCAAGCATTGGTGCATCGTGGATGGAATGCAGCAGTTAGCGTGGATCCAATCTCTCCCTAGCAGGACAGCATAGGTGCTTTTGCTGTCGACGATGAAGAACGACGTAGGGATGGTCTTTCGGCCTATAGTTAAATCCACGTTCAGAACGCCTTGCGCCTCTGATGCTTGGCCGTCGAAGTCGTTCAATGTGACGTTGGTCTTGATCAGGTCTGCGCTAGAACGTCCCAAACGACGTAGCATGGAGTATGGCATTATATTGACTGCTGCTCCCGTGTCGACCATCATCTTGTTGACAGGCTGTCCGTTGATATAACCTCTCAAGTACAGGGCCTTCAGATGCCTGTAGCTCCTTTCTCGTGGCTTCTCAAAGATAACTGGCCGTGGGCGGCAATCGAGCTGTGCGATAGGTGCCTCTTCTGTTCCTGGAGCACAAAACTCCGATGGAAGAATGAACACCATGTTCGTGCCAGCCGATGTCGTATCATCGGCTTTCTTTTGTTTGGAGCGCCACTCTTTCTTCTGTGGACGACCCTCCTCATCCAGAGTTTGCTGAATTTTCGCGGCCAGATCAGGCCGCGCTTTCCTTAACGCGTGTAGGTATCGTCTCTCGGCTTCCTCTACGCTACGTAGTCGCTGAACCCTACGCTTTTGAGAATGGCTGAGTCCATCAGGGCACCACCTTGGCCGGTGGTATCTATCTTCTTCTTCTTCATCTTCGTCTTCTAATTCCTCGAGATCTTCCACCCGAGAGGACTCAGCTTGCTTGTTCCGAGATGGGAGAGGCCCTAGACGCTTGAACACTGACACGTCTCCTGCGTCCCTCTTTTTCTGTCTATCCAATCTACACCAAAACCCACCAAAATTCTACCTAGATCGCAAGATGCGATCTAGGCAGCATAACGCTTACCCGGAAGAAACCCTCGAAACAAGGGGTGGCGATGCGCCTAGATTGGTTTACTGTGAACGTGATCGGCCAGTAAAAAAAAAATTTATATACAAATCACAGCCGATGTACAGACATCGACTTTAGAAATATGGATACCAGTACAGCCGATGCGCGGACATCGACTTCAGAATATAAAAAAAAGCCGATGCATAGCCATCGACTCTAGAGGAACAAGCCCAATTGAGCAGTTAACGGATTATTTTCAGGCCAGAGACCGTGGCATTGGGATGATTCTCCCATGGGTTTCGCTGAGGAGTTGAATCTGTGCGTTTGAGATCTAAGGACACGGATTGGACCTGTTTGGACGGCAATTTGGGGGATCTGATTTTATTCTCTCAAACAAGGGTTGCAGATTACCGTGTAAATAAGCAACTGATTTGGCCTTAATCGCGTTTTATGGAAAAGGCCGATGCGCTGCCATCGGCTCTTTGCGCGTTGACTTACTTTGGCAATCGGCAAAATTGATGTTAAAGCAAAATTGACAGAGGAACATTTTCTTCATTAATAGAGGGGATTTCTTACAAAGAAAGAGCCGATTGCTCAAGGGAGGAAGAACAAAAGAGAGGTCTATTGACCAATCTGCTACTACTACTAGACCTATACTAGTGGGTGCTGCTCTACGGGCCGTCGCTGCCGTCGTCGTCGCCGTAGGAGCTGCCGTCGGCGCTGCTGCCGGCGGGCTCCTCGTCGCTGCTCCCGTAGCCCTCAATGGGAGCTTCCTCCTCGTCGTCGTCGTCGTTATCATACGATCCAGCGCGGAAACGCTTCGCCGGCGGGTAGTCCTCGAGGGAGTCGTCGTCGTCCTCCTCTTCTTCCTCCTCGTCGGAGGAAGTGTAGTCGTCCCAGGAGAACGAGTCATCCTCGCTCTTCGCCTCCAGTTCCCCATCGGCAAGGAACTGGAGGTCATCGTCTCCGCTGGTCAAGGACTTGTCGTCCTCAGACCAGACGGAGGAGTCGTGGTCCTCCTGGTCCCATTCCTCTGGGGCGCGCTCGTTGTGCGCCGCCATCAAATCCCACTCCGGCGTGGGTTCGCGGGAGGAGGAAGATGAGGAAGAGGAGGATTGGGAAGAAAGACCCGATGAGGCGGAGGAGGAGGAAGAGGAAGACATTGCTACAGGAGAAGGGGGTTTTTTGGTGCCGATGGCTAGAACAGAGCAACGGGATGAAGAGGCGAACTGTTCGGCACGGTTAAATAAAGGGGATATAGTGGAGATTTAATGCCACAGCAGTTTCCGAGGAAGTGGTGCCAAAGAAAATAAACTGTCAAATCACGCGGAGAAGTTGAGAAGGCAAGGCATCATGATGAAGGATACTGCGACGGTTCTGCTCTGCCACGACATGACCCGACGAAGAAAAAGCAGAGTGGTTTTGGAATTATCATTACCAAAACCAGGGGGGCATGTGTTATCACCAGATTTTAACCAAATCAGAGGTGGGCCGTGATTGAGATGGGCTTAGCAAATATACGTAGAAAATATTCATGAATCGGCCTTGTATGAAGAGTTTGGGCTAAATTGCCCGTGTATCTGTAAGTATAGTAGGATACGTGTCGGTTAGGAGGCAGAGTTTAGCTCGTACACGGTTGGGATTATTCCCACGTTAGGAAGTCTACGGACTATAAATATGTATCTAGGGTTATTGAGAAGGAGGACGATCACGTTCACAGTAAACCAATCTAGGCGCATCGCCACCCCTTGTTTCGAGGGTTTCTTCCGGGTAAGCGTTATGCTGCCTAGATCGCATCTTGCGATCTAGGCAGAATCTTGTTTATTCGTTGTTCACATGTTGCTCGTACTGAAGCCTTTTTGATGGCGAGCAACACCATTATCATGGATATGTTAGGGTTAGCATCGGTACTTTCTTGATGTATTTGATGAGTCATGCTACCTCTGGATATCTAGCCACCCATGTACCGATCTTAGGTGCAAGGGTGGCACCCTGCTTAGTCATTGTTTAGTAGATTCAATCCGTTACGATTGCTCCTTGTTCTTCAAGGATTAGTTTGATATCTACATAGTTAGGCCTTGCAAACGGGTTGAAGGATCCAGTAGCACGTAAGGTATAGTTTGCTAGTCTTAGAGAAGATGTTCCGGGAATCAACTCCACGTTGGTTTTTAGGCCTTGTCTAGGGCTGGTTTATTATCATCTTTCGTGTCTGCCAGGCTCAATTACGTGTAGGATGTTCCGGTTATGTGGTGAAAACCCTAGATCGTCGTAGATTGTTTTAACCTAATATTGATCAAGCAGGACCACCATGTTACCGTAGATCTCATGCGAATCATGGGTGGATCGGCTCCTTGAGCCGATTCACAGGACAACCTGAGAGCCGATCGAGGCTCGTATTTAATGTTTACGTGTATGCCATGCAGGAAACTAGTCGAAGCAATCCATCACCTTCCTGACCAGGTATAGGTCAGGTGGCACGCCCTTGCACCAGCATCGGACGTGCGTGCCGGAGCTTTGCGGGCCGTCGCCCGAGGGACCAGGGCCCACCAGCAGTCCTGGGAGCCTCCCGGCTCTTCGTGTTGCCCGTCGCTACTCGTCGGTGGGTTTTGGTGGTCAACAACGGTAGCTTTGCTCGATCAGACAACTGCGATAGGGAGTTCCAGAAGATCGCCTCGAAGTTTGGAGCCAAGGAAGAACTCAACGCGATCGATACCGTTACAGACCACACACAACCACCAGCCGACAATCGAAACGTAAGATCCGATGAGTTCGACACTGCAAAGGAAACTAAGAAGCTGCAGGTGCACCCTACTGACCCGAAGAAGACGATCAATACCTCGGCTGATCTCACTGTCGCATAGGAAAGCGCGCTCATCGAGTTCCTCCGTGAGTGCTGGGAGATATTTGCATGGGAACCATCTGACATGCCAGGTATCCCCAGGGAACTCGCTGAGCACGCCCTAAATGTTGACCCGACGGCCAAACCAGTACAACAATCAATGCGACGATTTTCTGAACCAAAAAGAAGAGCAATCGGCGAAGAAGTTAATCGACTCCGCAAGGAAGGATTTATTCGAGAGCTTAAGGAATCTGAATGAGTGGCCAATCCCGTCATGGTGCCGAAGAAGGACACAACCGCCCTCCACATGTGCATCGATTACACCAGCCTTAACAAGCACTGCCCGAAAGATCATTTCCCGCTGCCTCGAATAGACCAAATAGTCGACTCCACGGCCGGATGCGACCGTCTCTCTTTCCTTGATGCATACTCCGGGTACAATCAGATCAAACTGAAGAAGGAAGACCAGGAGCTAACCGCGTTCAACACTCCACACGGCGTTTTCTGTTACAACGTCATGACCTTCGGGTTGAAAAATGCAGGAGCTACATACCAACGCTGCATGCAAGCCTGCCTTGCGGAGCAGATTGGAAGAAACATTGAAGTTTACATCGACGACATCGTGGTGAAAACGAAGCACGCAGCCACACTCATCGATGACTTGCGGGAAACCTTCGACAATCTGGACAGATACAAAATCAAGTTGAATCCCAAAAAATGCTTCTTCGGAGTGCCAGGAGGACAAGTACTCGGATACTTCATATCAGCCAGAGGAATCGAAGCCAATCCCTTAAAGATCAAAGCTATTCTCGATATGGAGCCGCCAAAGAATCTGCACCAAGTGCAGCAGTTGGCAGGCCGACTAACAGCGCTCAGCAGGTTCATTGCAAAGCTAGGGGAGAAAGCTTTTCCCTTCTACAACTTGATGAAAAAGTCGGAAAAGTTCGAGTGGACAAAGGAGGCACAAGAATCCTTCGACAACTTGAAGAAAATCTTATCGACCTCCCCAGTGCTTGTGACTCCGCGCGAGAAGGAGACGTTGCTCATGTACATAGCCGCAACAGCACAAGTCTTCAGCAGCGTTTTAGTCGTCGAACGAGAGGAAGCAGGGAGAGTTCATGGTGTGCAGAGGCCCGTTTATTACCTCAGTGAAGTGCTCACTCCTGCAAGGCAGAGGTATCCCCATCATCAGAAGATGGCGTATGCAGTATGGAGGGCAGCTCGCAAGTTGCAGCACTACTTCACGGAGCACCCGATTATCGTTGTAAGTGAAGCACCCCTGAAGAGCATAATGACCAATCCGGAAGCCACATGTCGAGTGTCCCAATGGGCTATCGAACTAGCGCCACATGACATAACTTACGTTAATCGAACGGCGATAAAATCCCAAATCCTCCCAGATTTCGTGGCAGATTAGATCCAATCACAGACGCCGGCAGCACCCGACATGTCGGGGTCATGGATAATGTACTTCGATGGGTCAAAACGGAGTACAGGTGCAGGAGCAGGAGTGGTGCTGATATCACCGCAGGGAGATAAGATGAAGTATATACTACGTATGAATTTCTCTCTGCCGACAAACAACGAAGCCGAATACGAAGCGCCGTTGCACGGAATGAAAATGGCAAAGGCGTGTGGTGCTACTCGTCTAGAAATCTATGGAGACTCAAACTTGGTGGTGCAGCAGTCGATGAACCTGTGCGACGCAGTCAGCGACAACATGATCGCCTAGCGGCAGCTGTATCAGAATATGGAAGCTAAATTCGAAGGATGCGAGCTCAAACATATCGGCAGAGCCAGTAATGAGGAAGCCGACACTTTGGCAAACATCGGGTCTACATGCTCCCCCATCCCAGACGGAGTGTTTTACGAAGTGATCACTCAATGATCAATAAAAGAAAAGACGTCGGCACCTCCAAAATCGTCGGCTGATGAATTAGAGGCAAGCTCACAGCAAACTCCTTCGGCTGAAGAATCTCCAACTCCTCCTGCCGAACAAGTCCTCCTCCTCGAGCCACTATAGACCAAGCCGTTCCTAGCGTATCTGACAAAGCAAGAGCTGCCAAAGGACTCTGTGGAAGCTAGGCGAATCGTCAGACGTTCAAAGGCCTTCGCCGTGATAAATGGTGAGCTTTACAAGCGTAGCATCTCAGGGATCTTCCAAAGGTGCATCGCCATTGACGATGGAAGAGCACTGTTGCGCGAGATACACGAAGGAACCTGCGGGCATCACGCAGGGAGCATGGCCCTTGTGGCAAAAGCCTTTAGGGCAGGATTTTACTGGCCAACGGCAGCATCGGATGCTAGGGATCTAGTCATGAAGTGCGATCCCTGCCAACGTTTTTCACCAAAACCATACGCTCCTGCAACGGACCTGATGACAATACCCTTGGCATGGCCTTTCGCTCAATGGGGACTCGATCAAGTTGGGCCGCTGCCAAGATCGTCACCCGGAGGACACACATACTTATTGGTTGCAGTCGATAAATTCACTAAGTGGATCGAGGCAGTACCTGTGCGAAACCAAAAAGCTGAAACAGCGGTTCAATTCTTCAAGGGAATAACTTGTCGATTCGGTATGCCCCACAGCATCGTCACAGACAACGGCTCCAACTTTGATTCCGAGGAGTTCAGGAAATTTTGTGATGATGGAGGAATCAAATTGAAATTCGCATCAGTCTCTCACCCCCAGACCAACGGTCAGGTGGAAAGGATCAATGGTCTAATAGGAGATGGCCTCAAGAAATGCCTTAAAGGCGCAGCCGGAGCCTGGGTCAAAGAGTTACCATCTTTACTCTGGAGTTTGCGTACCACACCCAACAAGTCGACTCAATATACTCCATTCTTTTTGGTGCACGGAGCCGAAGCAGTCCTACCAGCCGACGTCCGATTTGAAGCTCCTCGAGTGACAGCATACACAGAGTCCTCCTCCAACATCGCGCTACAAGATGCTGTCGATCTCCTTGACGAAGCACGAGATATCGCCTTGGCAAGAACAACGGTACACCAGCAAGCGTTGAGAAACTACCACAGCCAACGAATACGCAGTCGAAGTTTCAATGTTGGGGATATGGTACTTCGGCTGAAGCAAAAAAGACCCTTGAAGCTAGAATCTCCATGGGAAGGACCATACATCATCACCGAAGTGATACCAGGAGGAGCCTATCGGCTCAAAAATCCAGATTCAGGAAAAGACGTCGAGAATCCGTGGAACATCGCGCAGTTGCGACGGTTCTATACATAGGACACGATTGTTTTTAATCATTCAACGGCCTATAAGGTTGCTTTTACATCTATTATATACTAAAAGCAAAATAAGGTTGTTTTTCGAGGCATCAGGTTAATCCACATATGCTAAAAAAATATAAACCGATGATCTAGATATTAACGTCTGAGATTAAAGGATAAAGAGTGTTACGTACAACAATATATGTGTTCAAAAGTAAACAATAACACGTTAAATATCATACCTTTTGTTGTACACGATCAGTAAAAAACACAATTTCTAGAGATACACGTGAAAACATATATAAGAAGAAACCGGACAGAATAAAAACGGAAAGCAAAGAGTCTGCATGGATTACGTCACACTAATGAAAGGAAAGATATAATATCAGGTTATGATACAAGGCCTGGAAAGAACGTGTGGCTTTCCTCCTCTATTTGTGCTCCACGTAACATGGGTAGCCTACCTACACCGCCTGCTTTTATTTCAGAAAAATATAAGCCATCTCCTTCTTGCATCTAGAGAAAGGGATTCACCTTTCAGTCAATAAAAGTAAATTTAGATGTAGTTAACGTACGAAAGCTCATCATTGCTCTCGAGCACTGTTTTCTAAAATTTGAAATTTTCACTTTGCGGACTCTGAAGTAAACAATAACACGTTAAATATCATACCTTTTGTTGTACACGATCAGTAAAAAACACAATTTCTAGAGATACACGTGAAAACATATATAAGAAGAAACCGGACAGAATAAAAACGGAAAGCAAAGAGTCTGCATGGATTACGTCACACTAATGAAAGGAAAGATATAATATCAGGTTATGATACAAGGCCTGGAAAGAACGTGTGGCTTTCCTCCTCTATTTGTGCTCCACGTAACATGGGTAGCCTACCTACACCGCCTGCTTTTATTTCAGAAAAATATAAGCCATCTCCTTCTTGCATCTAGAGAAAGGGATTCACCTTTCAGTCAATAAAAGTAAATTTAGATGTAGTTAACGTACGAAAGCTCATCATTGCTCTCGAGCACTGTTTTCTAAAATTTGAAATTTTCACTTTGCGGACTCTGAAAAATCTACGAAAAAATACGTAGCTACATATGTAGACAGAGATTGTATGCCAGAATTGTTTAATAAATATATTGTATATTTGAAATTACAGAAAAAGACGAATGTCTGAAAGAAATAATAGTATATATGTAATCGCTATATACTGTCAAAATTTGTTCTTTTCCATAGACAAAACATTAGGAGTTTTCTACCGAAATTTTACACCGGTCGCAAACCATCTATATGTATTTAAAAAAATTAACTTAAAAATACAAATTTTAAATTTATAAAAAGTACACACTGGTGCGAGGTGCACCAAATTTGCATGCGAGATCAAAGCACTACTCAGATACACGACCAAGCAATCATGGTCTAATAGTACTTGAATATGGCAGCAGACCTAGGCTGTGATTATTTCACAAGGTCCTATCTACATAACCGTGATTGGGGAATTTTTAGGTACATGTTGATTGTTTTTCATATGGAGTTAGCCGATTGATTCAAAGTTCCAAGCAACAAGAAAATTTAATTTTTCATGGCGTGGACAAGACATCATATTAATATCAAGTGTAAAGACCTTTTAAAGTATAGAAAATTAAGTTGAAATTGGGGATAAAATGTAGGTATGCGTATGAGGAATTAGAATTTATACATTGGTTGATGTATCTTTTGTATGAGCAGATCTGATTCAATTTGTAACAATCCATGGCGAGTGAGAGTATAGGGCATCTAAACACAAGAGTGAGGAAATAAATAGCAAAATTATTGCAACCTTCAAACCCAAATACAATGTGTCGTTGAAAGCTTCCAGTTCAAAATTTCTAGAATTTAACAATGGCTAGAAGAAATGTAAATAATTGAATACAAATTATTTTTTAATTCTCAATTAATATTTTTTTATTTTAAGAAAAAAATCATATAAAAATGCACCAAATTGTGGTTGGAGTACGTGTCCATATTAGGAATAAAATATATTATAGAACAAGGCCATGCATTTTAATCGACCAAGAAAATAAAAGGAAGAAATTCTAGACAAAGTTACACAAAACTTCTCATTGCTTAGCTGGTCCAGCATCAAGAAAGTAAAATATTTTCTATTTGCATCACAAAAAACAGATTATTCGTTTTCTTAATTCAGAAAATCATAACATTTTTCTCAAACAAATTATACATGATAAATATAATGTTCTGAAATACTAATGTCGTTTTCATACAAATTCCACATTTCGATATTGCCCTCGCATATGCGAGGGCCACTGTGCTAGTTATGAATAAAGATCTAATCAGATTTTCTACCTTTTTTGATGCTTCAGGCTTTGGCACCCGAACATAACGTTTGGAGCCCCTACCATCGGCTCTAACTCCCATCGGGAGCATTGGCCCAAAAGAAATGTGCTTACACAGTGTCATTAATTAAATACTCTCAGCGAGAGCTAAGATTAATGACACACAAAAACAACCAATCCAAGCCTCGAAAAATACGCGAGTGCTGCAGTCGATGGTTACATTATCACAAGATAAGGCTCAAACCGGTGCACCGCGTGACGAAACCAAGCTCTCGAATAAATTACATATCGACTTTGCAATAACATTGCATAGAAATTCAACGAAGTCGTCGAGAAAGCAGGTTGAACTGATCACTCAGCCGCACTCGACAATAAAATATCAATCAAACTAACATAGCGTGCAGCGCACGCAGTAAATAATCTTATGCAGATACAAGGTTATTACATTCATAATTGGGTTCCCCGGTCCCAGTTGGCCTTCAGTTCCTTTTCAAGGCATGACTCCATCCGAGAAACAACGGTGTAAGCACGACCCCTAGCAACATCATAATACTGGCCTAAATCCCTCTCAGTATTTGCTACGGCTCTCAAGTCTAAAGATGGATAGCACGCCAATATCGAAGCAAAGGCAAGCTCAGCACCAGCCAGAAGCTCTTTCCGCACCAACTGTCGAATCCTCTCAGGAGACTTGAATCGGGTGAACAGGCCAGACAAGGTTTCGGGTGCCTGGTCCAGAGGAAACAAGGTGTTCCAAACCATCGTGAGATGAGCATAGTACTATCAAAATAGTAATGCGCCTTCATCACCCGGTACTTAAACTTCGCCATGACGACAGCCTTCGGACGATGCAGCCATAAACCATGCGTCGGATGCGCAACATCGGTCATCGCCTCAACCACTTCATGAATCTTCTTGTTCTCTTCAGCTGCATCCGAAGCTACGACTGGAAAAGGAACGAATGTCAGATAAAAGAACATTCAAGCTATGCCAGAAATCAGAACATAGGCTAATACTTACAGCCCAAGCTTTCGGTAGCAACATGAAGACCATCGAGAGCGTATTGTTCGACAGCAGTCGCTATCTCTCCCTTTTTCTTCACCAAGGCTGCCATCGCACGAAGAGAAGTGATGTCTTTATTTAGACAGGACACCTGATCACGCAAGCGACGAACAAGGCCTGACTCGTCATTACTCGAAGGGTTCGGAAAGAGCTCGGCACGGGAAGAAGATGAAGGAATCTGCAGTACAGTCCCCAGTTCAGACCACAATTAACATAAAAACTCCCATCGGGAGCGCTCAGCATACATTATACAGACAAAAGGATGTTTGAATTGGCAACAGAGCCGAATTTTAATTGAGCTACTTCGAGTTACGGATGATTTTATTTACAACAAGTCAAATAACAGTTCAAGGGTTCGCCGACGATGAACCAGGGGCAGACTCAGGAACAGGCTCGGCTTGTGCTTCATCCACCAGCTTCAGAAGTCAGTTGGCGCAAGTTATTGCCGATCTTTTGAAAGGCTCAAGGTCGACCAGATGGTTTTCATCATCAACAGGCAGTGCCTTAGAAAACTCCTCCAATTCTGACCCCATCCCATGGCCCATAAGCAACTGAAAAGTAAGAACCGCTCCAATCAAGCGGCTACGGCGTTTCAGTACCTCCACAGGCTCGGAAGGATCAACAAGGAAAGCATCCGCCATCTCGTCGAGAGTCTTGTCCTGCTTCATCTTCGGGAAGATCATCGAGTATAGCTTCAACAATGCTCCCTTGGTCTTTTGCAGTAGTCCAAGGACCTGGACATTAGACTCAGCGGCAAGTGATAAGGCATCGACTGTGGAGTCCACCCGAAGCTGATGACGACGGCTGACAGTTATATTGGCGGCCTCTGAAGGAGAGACATATCAGTAATCAATAAAGAATCACCAATAAAAAAGCGGGATACCATGGGTTTTTACCTAATAAATCCTTGACGGATTCGCGGAGGACGCCTTCCTTCTTATCGACTGCGATCGCTGCCGCTTGCCTGGCTTCTTGTTCGTCCTTCATTTGCTGCTTCAGCTTCGACAGCTCTCTCTTCAACGAGGCATTTTCGTTCTTGGCGTCGGAGGCAAACCTTTTGGCTTCTAACACCTGATCATCCGAGGTCTTGACGCTCTTCCGAAGCTGGGCGTTTTCAGCCTCCAGTCGGGTAAACTGCTCAGCAAAATCTGCCACAGCATCGACTGTGGCATAAATCGGCTGCAACAAGGAAGAAGGGAGATTCAGTCGATAAAAAGAGAAATTTAGCAAAACAAGGCAACATAAAAACTTACGTGGTCACGAGAAGCCAACGAAGCAGGGGGATCACCGGGAGGAATAACCTTCGACACCGGAATCTTCTCTACAGCCATGCTGGTAGGAGGTGTTGACTTGGCAGGAGAAGGATCTGATTCCTTAGCCGATGCTGTTCTTTCAGAGACTAACTTGGCCCTCTTCGCGAGAGGAACATCGTCATCATCGGAGCTACTTGAGTATAGTGCACAGTTAGCATGCAGGATGGCAAGAAATAAATCAAGAAAAAGAGTATAGATGCTCACAGGTCCAGGTCATCTTCATCCACGAAGAAACTTGTTGAACTCTTCTTAACAGGAGAAGGCGGAGGAGTTTCAACGGCATCATTATCTTGGTCGCTGGGACTAGATTCAGCCGTTGTGATGAAATCGTCATCTATCTGCAAGCGGCGCTTGCTCCTGGTAAAAGCGGCATCTTTGGCAGTGTCGCCCTCTTGAACATCGCTGTCCTCGAGGACCTGCTGCACGCCTTCAGTTCCTTCAGAATCATCGTCATCATCCTCCGGTTCCACACCACTTTCCGGTGAAGGAGGATAGCATCGGACGACGACTGGGGCCTATCAAAAAGAGTAAAGAAGATTGGAAAACGCGACGAAGCAAAAAGAAATGAAAGCATGCGAGGAGCAGTAAGATTACCTCGGACGGGAGGTGGTCGAAATCGTAGGGAGGACGAGCCGATGTCAAGACGATGGTGTCCTTCGTACTGAGGCATGTTAGGCGACGAACCTCGTCCCGAAGCTCATCTGCCGATAGATCGGCAGAGTTGATCCTTGACTTGTCGCCCTTGCCAGTATAAAGCCATAACTGGTGAGGGCGGGACATCAGCGGCTGCACTCGACGTTGTAGGAACACCGAAACTACTTCAGTGCCGCACATCGTCAGGCCTCCTGTATTCTTCAAAGTGACTATCTGCTCAAACAGTTCATCGGCTGTCGCCTTTTCTTCGGGAGAAAGGGCGTTTTGCCAAGATTTCTTCTTCTGAGCTACCAAGACATCATCAAAGGGAGGGAGATTTGAACGCCGCCCAGAAACAGCAGGATCGTGCAGGTAGAACCACTTGTTGCGCCAGCCCTGGACGGATTTCTTCATTGGGTAGTCGAAGTAGTCGACCTCCTTCCTGACGACGAAGCCAACGCCACCAACAACGGGGGGGCCATTACTGTCGTTATGACGCTTCACATAGAAGATCTTCCTCCAAAGACCCCAGTGAGGCTCAATGTCGGGGAAGGCCTCGCAGACGGTAATAAAAATGGAGAGGTGGAGGATGGAATTTGGGGTCAGCTGCCAGAGCTGAATCCCATAGAAGAAAAGGAGGGAACGAAGGAACTCGTGGGCCGGAAGGGAAAGGCCACGAAACAGGAAGGCTGCAAACATGAAAGTGAAGCCCATTGGGGGCTTAGGGCGAGAAACCGAACCTGGAAGACGAATGTCTTCCTCAGATGCGGAGATGAAGCCGAGAGCGCGAAGCTTGCTGATGTCACGGTTGGAGATGGCGGAGGCGCTCCAATCACGGCTAACTTTGGCCGCCTCCGAGGTACTGCCGCTTTTCTTCTTGCCCATGGTGAACGGAGCTTCTGATGAAGAGGCAGAGGAACAGGGAGGCTTGAGGGAGAAGATGAGCAGTAAACGGGGTAAAAGATAAAAAGAGAGGAGGCCCCCTATTTATCCCGTAAGAATGTGTGCCCAATCGTGGCCATAACTCCACAAAGCGTCGTGGGGGGTGGAGCAGATCTGACTATACACGTGGCGCTTGAAGAAGGAGTGGAACCGGCGGCCCATTATTCCCACGTTGTGCGAAAATCGAGGAGACGCCTCGATCGCCACGCGTGCATTGGTCAAGCCCTAAAAACTGCCCGCGCAGAGCTAGGGTGGGCCCGTCAGGTCAAGTCCTGTCAATCAGCCCACAGCAGTTACACGTCAACAGTGACGTCATAAAAAAACCTTGAGGCATTCGAAGGAAAAATGAAAAGTTATCGGATGAAGGACTTGAGTCTACGCCCGGCTGCAGACATCCGTACCTAGACTCGGGGGCTACTCCCATCGGGAGCGCTGACGCGCACCCGATAAAATGAAGACTCGACAGAATGAGCAGTCGAAGCAAGAAGGTTTGAGTCTGCACTCGGTTACAAGCACTCGCACCCAGACTCGGGGGCTACTCCCATCGGGAGCGCGTGATGCACACCCGATAGAAGTTTTTTACACTCCAGGATCATGCCCGGGGACTTGATTCTGTGTAGGGTAACGTTGTTTTGCCATCGGCAGTTAACCAACAAAAGTTGGACACGTTACTCATTATCCCTTGCATAAAGAAAATATATCGGATGACCTATGAAGACCTGCGGAAAACTTCGGCAGAGGAGAATATTCGAGTGGTACAACTTGAGTCTACGCACGGATTGCAAGCATCCGTACCTAGACTCGGGGGCTACTCCCATCGGGAGCGCTGACGCGCACCCGATAGAAGAAGATGAAGCAGATTCAAGATGAACAAGGACAATGAAGGAGAAGAACATCAGGAGAAGACATGTTTTAGTCTCTACCCGAACTATCTTCGGCTAGACACTCGGGGGCTACTGACGTGGGCACTACCCTTCGGGTAACCGACATTGCCCTATCCTGTATTGACTAATTGGAGGCCCATGAAGACACCCGAAGGCGAGATGGGCCACCTGGACGGCGCACCATAGGAATCCTTGGAGAGCAAGACAAGGAAGCAGCCGAACAAGGAAAGATTAGATCTAAAAATACTGTAAACCTAGTCGTACTCGGTTAGGACTCTTGAGACCTGGCCTCCTATATAAAGGCCAGGAGAGGGGCTGCTGAGGGACACGATCAATCTTAGCAATCTTAGCCAGCAAAAGCTTAGAGCTAGGTCACCTTAGCAATAGCCATCTCGACGAGATCTCAGCCAAACTATTCGGCACCCCATTGTAACCCATTATCATCATAATCAAGAAGAGACAGGCAGGACGTAAGGGTTTTACCTCATCGAGGGCCCCGAACCTGGGTAAATTGCTCTCCCCGCTTGTCTGTGAACCGATGTCTCGTGTCAGCTTGCAGGATTCCATCAACCCTAAGCCCCTATCGGAGGGCATTGGCGAGGAGTACCCTCAACAACTGTCGTCCTGAAAATCAGAGGTTAATTGATGGCTGTGATCTTCTGTACTGTGAACTGAGGCGCTTTGTGCGCGAAAGGATGACACCCAACTATGCTCAGCACATACAGTTGCTCATCAATAAGGTTGTGCCATCTCCTCACAATAGGCAAGATTAGTGGGTCAAGATGGAAGCCTTCAATATGCCTTCCCAAGGAGATAAACCGGAAATCCCTGCTATGATGCCTTCTGAGCGCCGGTCCAAGGAAAAGCATGACCCTGCTAGCTCCAGCTACTCTAGGCGCCCCAAGCGTGGTGCCTCACGGTTCTTCACCAGCTTATGGCAGATGTGCAAAAATACCAATGATGTTGCACATCAAAGCCTTGCCTTGAACCAGGAAACCATAAGGCGTCAAAATGACTTCATCACTGCCAGAAATGCTCCTGTTCCTCCTCCTGGCCCCGAGATGGAGCCTGTGCATGCACCTAATTGGGAGATGCCTCCCATTGCCGATGAGATGCTCCAGAACTTTGATCCCTCCATGTACTCTCTTGGTGGTCTTCCTCCTCGGTTTTCTCAGGATCCAGACACTCGAGATGATGATGATGAAGATGATGGCAACGATGATGATGATGAGGACGATGAAGATGATGATGGTTCTCCACCCACCGGGCACGAGTTCTATTGACGGGAGCGCTAGCATTCCTACTTATTTCTTCGCCTTTTTGGTGTTCCGATGCCAAAGGGGGAGAAGAGAGTAGAGTCTAGGATCACGGGGTCCCTTGGTTGCACAAGCCATGCTTGACATTTAATTTGCTTCTTATTTGGCTTGTGCTCATTTATTTGCTATTTGCCTTTCATTCCAAGAACCATTTGCTACTTTAAGTAATTCATGTATGGTCATGTACTTTTATGCTTAATCTCGATGTTTATGTGTTATGCTTATATATCTTGATATGCACATGTCCATACCATGATTGTTTCCTAAAGATATTGGGGGAGCTTCTCATATTTCACAAATGGTGCACTTTGCATTCAAACGCAAATTCTTCAAGTGCACACATTATGGGGGAGCCGTCTCAATATCTTATATGGAATCAAGGTTTTAGGCTTATCATAATATCTATATGTGACTCTAGCTCGGTTTGTCATCGTATACCAAAAAGGGGGAGATTGTAAGGGTATTTTACCCTTATCCATTATTTTGGTAACTATGACACCGTGCTAGAGTATTTGGTCTAATACATGTCTACAAGATAATCTCCAGGTATTAGCCAAAGAGGTATAATGGTGTATCAATGGAACAAGAAGGCAATGGGAGACAACCCACTTCGACGAAAAATCAACAAGGGTGCTTTCAGCCCTGGCCGGTCTGTGGCCCGGCTAGACTGGCCCTGGGACTGGCCAGCCCGGTGCCGACCGGCCCCTGGACCGGTGCCAGCCGAATGATGTCCAGGGGCTTCAGAAGCTGGCCCGGTTGCCTGCCCGGTTTCAAACCAGCCAACGCAGGTCTGTGGCCCGGTCGACCAGGTGGTAGATCGAGCGCCCCGGTTTCCAACCGGACCCTAGGCTGGTGCCAGCCGGGAAGATGTCCAGTATGTAAATCAGGCCATCCGGTCTGGATCCGGTCCACAACCCAGTTTGGACTGGCCGGTCCGGTCTGTGGCCCTCACCCGATTGACCGGGTTTCTTGGGCAAATGCTGATGTGGCAAGTGAGCAACGACCAGAATTCAAGTGACACTACAAATACCCCTTCTTCTACCTCTGAAGAGGTAGGCACTACACTACAAGCTGTTCTTGAGCTCTCTCTCTCATACTCCATTGTAAGAAACACCAAAAGCCCCAGATCTCCCTTCTCCTCCACCCAAACTCAAATTCCTTCGGGGAAACGTTAGAGGAGGACCCGATCTACTGTCCTACCAAGCCAAATCTCATTCCCCCTGTATTCATCAAGAAGCTTGCTCTCTAGGGTTCCTTAGTAACCCTAGGTGGGCAAGAGTGGTCCGGAAGCATCCAGGCTGTGGATTTGCTCCTGACAAGATTGTGAAGGTTTGGAGGCGCTACCTCAAAGTCTACCACAAGTGAGTGAGCTATTCCTTCGTGGGATAGGCTCCGGAGAATAGGGTGAGCCTTCGTGACGTGGGGAATCCTTCGTGGGACCTCCACTGTAATATCCCAGGTAATGGGGTTACAAAAATAGAGGAAACAGATGTGTGCATTTCATTCATGCATAGAAAATCTGGGGAATTTTCGCGCTTTAAAGTAAAACAGTCACAGTAACTGAAGTTTCACTTGACCTTGGTGGAATTGAAGTAGCTCATCAAGTCAAGCGCTATAAACCTCAATGTGACCTTGCTAAAACTTTGATTTGGGTAGAGATAGTTTGAACTAAGGGGTTAGATCAAATGGAACTAATAATCAACACAACAACACTTTACACAAGGATCAACTGCTTGATCTTATCCAAGATCACAACATGATATTCCTTGCCATAACATATGAACATCCATTGAATTGAAAATCAAGTAACCATAATTGGAGAAACTATTCTTCACTCATCTTTTCCATGTCTTAAACTAATCCTTGATCCTACCATGAACCTCATAGTATTCATTCTACTTCAATCTTGGAAACAAGACAAAGAGATCCAACTAAGAAATATATATCCTGCTCCATTCCAAGTATTACACATCAAACCTAGAGAGGTGAGAGTTCTATAGTAATTATTAGAGAAGCATTAACAAACCTTGAGCTAAACCTTGGATATATATCCAAGTATTCAAAGCATCATCTTTAGAAAGCACCCTAGGATATTATTCAAGACAATCCCTAGAGAGAGAATCCAATTATGTTAAACATGGATATTGATGATCACATCATTCTCTATGGAACTTAATCTTAGGATGGAATTAAAGTCCTTCCCAAATGAAAGAGAGACCACTCATACCAATATTAGATTTACCTATTTAAGAATGAAGGACAACCTTTGAACTAAAGTATTAAGAGATTAACCATTTCATCTTGAAGTGGTGAGATAACCAAATTGTCAATAAAATTATATCCATGAACTGATGAAGTAAAGTAATAACTAATCTAATTAAGTTATCTAGGTGGAGAATTAACCTTCTCATACCTAATTAGATATTGTGAGTACACCATAAACTTAGAATAATTATTCCTATGTAAGAGAGCTCAAGCTATGGTGTTACACTCAAGTTAGTTGAGGCAACACTTGAATTAGAGGGAGAGAACTATCCATGTACCCAGATGAGTATATCAACATTTCTTAAGTAAAGCCCTAATAGAATATCTCAGGCATTTCCCTGGGATATAAAACCATTAAGACAACCCTGACCATGTCCATCCTAGAAAATTAAAATAGAAGTTGCTATACCTTAATTGATCAAGACAATGCTTGATCATGGAAGTGAGAAACCCATTTAATGAGAGATACCTTAGGAAGCCAGACCTTGATCATTATAAATTGAGTAATGATCATAAACTCTAAGAACTTGAGGTAGAGATACTAAGAATAAGTTGATCATGCCTAATCCATGATCATGCTATTGAGCTATGTGGGGATAAGTTAAACCCTACTAGAATAAGTAGATCTCATTCCCACATAAAATTATAGGAAGATAACTAGTAAGCAACCCTAGGCTTATATCCTATCTTTAACTTGTGAACCACATGGTGATCATAAGTAGAACCCTGTCACATCTATATTCCAACTATTCCCCAATTAAAGAACCTAAGAAACCTTAGAGTCAAACTCCATACTTAATATAGTGAGAAACCATCTATTCATATGAACAAAGTTAACTATAAAAAGAACTATAACCAATGTAGTTACTTTAATGATAAATTGAGGATAGTAATAGAAGTTAATTGGTAGAAGATAAAACCAATTCTCAAATTCTTAGTAACTAGGGAAGCACATAAAATATGAAGCAAGTAACCATATTACCCTGGTTGGGGAGATTAAACCCTAGCAAATGCAATATGATGTCATTCCAATTCCATAAACCAGAGTTATATCTCAACCCTAGTTTCTGTATCACTATGGTGATCATAATATAAAACCAGGCCATAATTAAGTTCCAAACCATGCATCATAAGGTGAATATAGTTAGAACTCTATAATTGCTCTCTAGTTAATCCTTATGCTTCAATTATTAAACATAAGAGTCATCTAATGCTAAATCCATAATTAAAACCTATGGTGGTGAGCAACCACTTATCATTATACCCATTATCAAACCATGATGATTGAAACACCTACTTTAGGTATTTCAAGGTGTCATTAAATTATAATACCAGTGCTAACCTTAAATAGGATTATAGTAAGTCTTACAAGACCTTACTAAAGGAGTGTTCACATTGAATCATATGCCAGGAACCAAACTCTCAATTAAGAGAACAAATCCTAATCATACCTTCTAAAACACTTGGAGTATAATTATTAACTCTAACCATTCCAGAAGGGAGTGGGGTTCCAAATGAAAAAGGAAAATTAAAATGAGTACTTGAATTCTTGCCTAAATGAAAATTACAGCAAAAGCTCCCATATATTTGTGTTTATTCAAAAACAATACAATAATACAATGATCCTTGAAATAGACTTCATGAAATACAAATTGATAAACATCTGCAAAACAGAAAAGAATTCAAAGCTGAATTAAAACCAGAGATTCAAATTTGAAAGAAATATAAAACAGAAAATAAAAACAGAAAAGGAAAAAAAATGAGAGAAAACCTTACCTGCCTCACCTGGCCGGATAGCCCACGCTGTAGCCCACCCGAACAGCCCAACACCACGGCCCAAGTCGCAGCCCACACAGCCCACTTAACCCTTCGCCAGGATAAGACCGAAGACAACGTCTTCGTCTTCGTCTCCAACTCTGGACGCGCGAGAGCTCGCCACCGAGCCGGCAATCGCCACGTCCTGAGGTCGTCGCCGCCGTTGCTGACCGCCAGCGCACGCAAGAGGGGTATAAAGCGCACAGCAGCCACAAATTTTCCCCTCTTCGTCCAAATCGTCCAAATTTCGGAAACCCTAGCTGAGCCGGCCGTCCGTCGTCGCCGCCGATTGGGGCCGCCTCAAGCCCAGCGGTGAGGCCTAGGAGGTGCGCCTCGATGCCCTCGTTCTTCTGGCCGAGCCACGCATCGAGGGGGGCACGGGCTACCGCGAATTGAGCGCCGCCCTTCTGCCGGTCATCGCCGGATTTCGCGACCCCATCACCATCTCCGACTACCCCAGGCTTCACCGAGCTCGCCATCAGTCTCAGGTTGATCTTGCGCACCTTATGCACCTCTTTATGCGTCTTAGGATCAAACGTAGCGCAGTCCCGATGCTTGGCCGGAGTTTGCCGCCGCGGAGACGCTCGCCGGAGTTGTCTCCGGTGACCATTAGCCAGCAACGCCGCCACTATAGGGTCACCACGTCACGGTGAATCGTTTGAGCCCAAAAACGCACCCGCGGGAGCACCACCGCGCCGTCGGTGTCGACGGCAGCTCGCCGGCAGTAAGCTCGCCGGTCATGTTGGCGTGTTGGACCTGGTCCACGCCGACGTGGCGTCTGACCTGGCCAATGGCCCACTGGTCAGTGCCCCTGAGGGTACATCAGCCGGGTGTGTTTAGTTATTTACTTTTAATTTTCAATTCACAAATTACTGCAACTTTGCAAAATTATATCAAATCCATATTAACTCAGAAAAATGAAAATAATATATCAAAATTCTTAGAAAACTAAACTCTATCTAATAAAAATATAAAATGAAATTTTTATTTTTAATAAAAATTCAATTATTTAAGACTTGTTAATTAAGCCTTATTTATTAATTCTAAATTCAATTAAACTTCAATAATTAGAAAAACTTCTAAATTTAATAAAAACCAGTAAGTAAATCAGGAAAATATTAAAACTAATTTTCCTTTACTTTTAACTTATTAAATCCTTAATAAGAGGATTTAAAACCCAATTAATAATTACCTTAATTATTAATTATTTAAAAATAATAAAATGCCAAATTCAATATTATTTTTTTTATTTCAAAGTTATTAATAACTTCAACTTTATTAATGAAGTTATTAATCCAATAATTATAGGGTAATTAGGAAACCCTAGTTCCATTAGAAACAAAGTGATAACCTCATTATTTCATGTGTAATCCTAAAACCCTAGTGCCATTTAGACCTAGATCCATTACTTCTTATGAACCTTAAATGGATCCCAAACCTAAACCTAAGTAACATGTGATCATGTTACTTCACCAGTAAACATAGATTCATATCTAGCAACTAAATACTAGTTAGAATCCACATAAAATATGGGAAATCCTATCACTACTAACTAGCATCCCATGTGTTCATCTTCATTAGACCTAAATAATCCAGTAGGGCCAACCAAGTGTAAACCCTAGATTCCATTACCAAAGACCACCATCCTTAATTAACCATGCTTATCATCACATCCTTGTGATGAACCATAATAGCAACTATACTTACTATTCTGTATCACATACCATATTCCACTAAACCCTACTAGTGTTGGATACTTATCCACCATTCCATTTAGGAGCCACTCATTATTTACTTAAATAGAACTAACAGTAAAACCTAGACCACCTAAACCCTAATTGTTATACTTCTTATTATTTAAGAAGTATGTTCTTCAAAAGTTATTCTTTTGAAGTAAATAAAGAATCATCATCAACCCTGCTTATAAGGACCTATAAACCCTAGCTAACTATCACCAACAAGATGACCAATCTTGATAGCAACCTTGAATGAACAAATGCTTAGGATGCCTAGGCTTAATTCAACGATACAAGCCCTAGTAGCTGATGAATCCAACTAGGTTGTGATCCATCTAATATCTACTCCAGAACCAATTAGGAACCATAGTTAACCATAGAACCCACCAACCTAATTATCATACTTGTTCTTTATTAAGAACATGTTCTTCAAAAGTTATTCTTTTGAAGTATATGATAATTAATCATTAACCATGCCATATAGTGTTAAAACTAACCACTGTTCTTTACTTGATAACATTATACCAAATGCTATTGTTGTGTACTATTAATGTTATTGCTATGATATATTGCAGCTCATGTTTAAAATACCAAATAATCACACCTGAATAAGAACCTTGTTTGTGAATCACTCTAAAAGTGCAACACACCCTGATTGATCATTACCACTCACTAATCCTAAATCATCGGGGTTAGGTCACGCTTAGAGCGATTGCATCTCATTCTTATGCATTATTGCATCCTTGCCAATCTTTTAAACATCGTCCTTACCGGACGATGATGCTATTTCAGAATTTGGAGTTATTGCGTATCGAAGACCTTGCCTGCATAATCTTGCAGTCAAGAAAGGCAAGTTCATCGCTTGCTCATGTCATTTGAGTATTTTTACTAAATTACTTGCAAAGTACTATGATTATCACTATTGCATAAAAAGCAAAACCACTATTTTCATAACTATGAATATGACTATGTGGTGGGCAATGGAACCATGGATTGTGTTGATATGGTGGAGGTTCCATTGCAAGGGTTTATATCCATCTAGGATTAAACAACAAATGTCGCCAGTGATTCTTGTGCCGTAATACCCGTGTTAACCATAAGATCCGGAGTGGGACGGAGTAGTCAAAAGTGTTTCCACCTCTCGTACATCAACGGATGCGCTTACCGTAGACACTTGACCCAGGTTGGGCAAGCGGTGGGGTGGGGATCCCATTCTAATTCCCCACGGTAATGCGGTCTATGATGGATTGTAAGACGTCCGGAACGGTCTATCCATGGTTGATAGGGGAGGGCATATAAAAATTGTTCGGAACGGTCTACCTTAATCGGTATAGGGGAGAACAAATGCCTGGAACGGTCTCTCCATGGATATAGGGGAAGACGGTCTTACAAAAGGGTGGGTGTGCGAGGTAGCGGAGGAACATGATTGGCTAGACCTTATACCGGGCCTCACACCATAGGAAGTGTGGACGAGCTCGCGGCTCGGTTGGCAGCAAGGTTAAGATCTCTTATGGGTAAAGCAACACACCTCTGCAGAGTGTAAAGAACCGTGACCTGTCACTCCCTGTTCGGGATATGGAACTGCGAACGCGGCCGGAAAGGAGCTCCATGAAGTTCTAGTAAACCGGTGAAGGCTGACGGACATAGTTCTTCTGAATAAAAGCAACCTTTTGAAGAAGTGATTATGAAAACCTGCATTGGTATTAGACTCTCTGGTCTAATGCCGTAGCTAGTGCATTAAACACCTCTTTCCTATAATGAACTTGTTGAGTACGCTCGTACTCATCCCACTCTTAAATCCCCTGCTTAGGTATGGAGGCATCGAAGGAGGATCTACAGTGCAACTCGAAGGCCGAGGAGTCAACAATTTCTTCAAGAGACAGGAACCTGTCAGATGGTCAGATACCACATCCAACAAGGAGAAAACCTAGTTTAGCCATAGAAAGGAACTAGCTTCCTAAACCTAGCTCCTATTTAGCTAGAGTCTATTCTTAGCCTCTGCAGTTAGTTAAATACTCTACAAATAGAGTCAGTGATAAGATTAGACTACGAGTCGTTCTTCTGGAGTTTATTTGCAGATTTACCTCATTGTAAAGTAGGAGGCTGTGATGATCTTATGTAAAAGAGTCAATGTTGTAATTCTATAGACATACCTTGGACCCGCATATGTTTCTGTTGTACCACTCTGAGCGATATAATACTAGTGGAACGGTGTTTCATTGGTGTTATATCAGACTTGCATACTACACCATGCAGTGGTATGCCGGGTCACCACAGTTGGTATCAGAGCAAATGCTTTGACCTAGGATTAAAACCCTTTAAAGGAGACCTATAGGATTGGTAGTGTCTATAGGAAGTTTCTTAGTTAAACTAAATATTCTTATGACTTGAGATGGATATTCACTTGAGAATAATCCTGACACACTTGAGTCAACATTTCCTACCTATCTTTCCTAAGTTAAGTTAAATAGCCAATTCCAAGTATGTAGAACATCAATAAGTCCTTAAAACAAAAGATGAGTAGATCACAGTTGGTATACAATACATGGTAGTCCAAAGAGAGGATACAACCATAAGGAAACTATCCTATTGGAAGATGTGTACCAACTCAAGTTATGATTAAGTAAGAATTATTCAGACATGAAATAGGAGTAAATCAAGTGATGAAGATAATTAAGAAATCCTAATAGAAGATGTAGACCAAGTTAAGTAATGAGTAATTAAAATTATCTAGACTTGTGAAACAGTTGCTAGTAAGTGATAATTAGGAGTTATATGAGGTAGTATCGACCATGATGAGTCAATCATGAGAGGTAAGTAAGAGAGATGGAAATAAAACATGTCTACTTACAGAGTAGTGATAGTAATCATATATGATTCACCTGGGAATCATTATGTGATGGACTCGAACATCATAAATATTTAGGAGAAGTACAATAAGAAGTCAAGTAATAAACAATAGTGCAAGAATTGTGTTCCAAAACAATGGGAAGTGTGCCAGGCACATCATAACCATAGTCTTATGATAGTATAAACACTTAGAAGTATAGGAGATATATCCTAATAAATAGGTGTTTAGAGTAGACATGATAGAACCTAGACATATCATGTGAGATAGTCCTCAATAAAATGAAAGTTAAGTAGTATTTCCAAAGAAAATTAGTTAACCTTAACCATCCCAAACCACTTTGTGTCAAGTTTATCTCATTGCAAATATGCAATTAAGGTAAATGTTGAGACAAATAGTATAATTCCATATACTTGTGCTAAGTATCACGATATAAACCTATCTTATGTGGTGTTATATACTACACATCAGAGCCTGATGTTTAGAGATGTCTTACTCAACTAGTATATTCAGGCCTACAATGGTGTGTATTATAAGCACAAAGCTGAATCTTCTTGGATCTTATTGGATTTTCATTGTTTAACTAGATCCATACATGAAGTTTGACTTCGATATGCAAATGCATGTTGCAATATCAAGTTATTACTTGATGCTATAGATCTAGAGGGTAATAGTACTCGTGTGAGGAAGCGACGAATTCTGGAAGATTCCAAAGATAAGATGAAGGTTCATCAGAAGAAAGAAGCAAAGTTGTGGGAAGTAACCACAATACTCTGAAGATAGTACCAATCAAAACTCATGCTTTGCCTCAACAGAGGAGTACTTTAGTACATAAGAAGCATGAAGGTGAGATAACTGGTGATTCTGGTGAAGCTCAAGCAGATCCATAGTCAATATAGAAGAGGGAATGCATGGGAAATCACTTAGGATACTATATTCATAGTGTCAGCTAGTGGTTTTCTTGCAACAATAAACCCTCGAAAAAGGGAGATGACTTATGAAACCATAGCAGATATAAGAAGACCACAGTTGGTATTAGAAGACCACAGTTGTGGTATAGAATCAATACAGCGAGATAAAGTAAAAGATGTTTCGTTCAGTTGATCAGAACCTATAATAGAATTCATTTTTAGATAACAAATAGCCACAATTGGTATCAAGTAGTCCACCATTGGATCATTTGTACCAAGAAGTTGTAAACAAATAAAATTTTGTCAGCCAAATAACTATGATCTATAATCATTTAGTCGAAGGATTCACATTGGATGTCCACAATTGAGTGGATACACCACAAGGATTCTTCACGAGACCTTAGAAGAATATAAACCATAAGCTACACCTAGACTAATATTCTAACCATCAATCCAATAGTTGGAAGAAAAGGAGTTGAAGACCATAAGAAAATTCTAAGGGGTAGAGTAAAGATTGAGTTGGATATACCAGTACTCAATACTTTAAGCTAGATCGAAGCAGAAGGTCTGAACTGAGAGGAAGTTCGATCTTATTTTCATAAGATTGTTGAACATTACTTTCAGATGGATGTCAGACCAGAAGCCGAGGTTTATACCCCGAGGAAGTAAGAAGTGGACTATGACTTGAGAAAGTGAGTGATAGTTACTCAGAAGTACGGAAGCACAAGAAAGCTAAGATTAATTAAACTGGGAGAAGGAAAAATAGGAGACCAAATAAAGCTCAGGAAGGCCAAATACTGAAGAAGATTGACCATATCAAAACTAAATGTTAATTAAAAGATTCCTTTCATGGAACCTAAAAGAACCAAAATAGTTAGAGGTATCAATTATAAACCATGATTGGATGGACTAAATGAGTCTAATCCATTCTTAGGAAAATAAACCACCGTGATCAATTCCATAGTAAGTACCTTACCAAGTACCATTATTGCAGTTTTGGTAGTAAGGGGAAAACAAAGACCTATTTTATCAAATAGGAGAATGTTATCCAATTAGTCTTCAATTAAGACTGTCAGGACAAGAAGAAGTCCCAATCATTGAATATTCAATGAGAAAGGAAACAAGCTTATAATATTGGAGGAAATCATGGAAGTAAAGGAAGTAATAGTTGTTTGATGTCAAACACTAATGGATTCCAGGAAGAATCTGGACAAGGGATATATTCAATTATATCTAGTGAGATCAATACGGAGTTCGAGAAAAGATATAGTCTGCATAAGTCAGAACCACACTTCCGAAACGTGAGAGATATCAAACTTCGAGGACGAAGTTTAGTTTAAGGGGTAGAGACTGTAATATCCCAGGTAATGGGGTTACAAAAATAGAGGAAACAGATGTGTGCATTTCATTCATGCATAGAAAATCTGGGGAATTTTCGCGCTTTAAAGTAAAACAGTCACAGTAACTGAAGTTTCACTTGACCTTGGTGGAATTGAAGTAGCTCATCAAGTCAAGCGCTATAAACCTCAATGTGACCTTGCTAAAACTTTGATTTGGGTAGAGATAGTTTGAACTAAGGGGTTAGATCAAATGGAACTAATAATCAACACAACAACACTTTACACAAGGATCAACTGCTTGATCTTATCCAAGATCACAACATGATATTCCTTGCCATAACATATGAACATCCATTGAATTGAAAATCAAGTAACCATAATTGGAGAAACTATTCTTCACTCATCTTTTCCATGTCTTAAACTAATCCTTGATCCTACCATGAACCTCATAGTATTCATTCTACTTCAATCTTGGAAACAAGACAAAGAGATCCAACTAAGAAATATATATCCTGCTCCATTCCAAGTATTACACATCAAACCTAGAGAGGTGAGAGTTCTATAGTAATTATTAGAGAAGCATTAACAAACCTTGAGCTAAACCTTGGATATATATCCAAGTATTCAAAGCATCATCTTTAGAAAGCACCCTAGGATATTATTCAAGACAATCCCTAGAGAGAGAATCCAATTATGTTAAACATGGATATTGATGATCACATCATTCTCTATGGAACTTAATCTTAGGATGGAATTAAAGTCCTTCCCAAATGAAAGAGAGACCACTCATACCAATATTAGATTTACCTATTTAAGAATGAAGGACAACCTTTGAACTAAAGTATTAAGAGATTAACCATTTCATCTTGAAGTGGTGAGATAACCAAATTGTCAATAAAATTATATCCATGAACTGATGAAGTAAAGTAATAACTAATCTAATTAAGTTATCTAGGTGGAGAATTAACCTTCTCATACCTAATTAGATATTGTGAGTACACCATAAACTTAGAATAATTATTCCTATGTAAGAGAGCTCAAGCTATGGTGTTACACTCAAGTTAGTTGAGGCAACACTTGAATTAGAGGGAGAGAACTATCCATGTACCCAGATGAGTATATCAACATTTCTTAAGTAAAGCCCTAATAGAATATCTCAGGCATTTCCCTGGGATATAAAACCATTAAGACAACCCTGACCATGTCCATCCTAGAAAATTAAAATAGAAGTTGCTATACCTTAATTGATCAAGACAATGCTTGATCATGGAAGTGAGAAACCCATTTAATGAGAGATACCTTAGGAAGCCAGACCTTGATCATTATAAATTGAGTAATGATCATAAACTCTAAGAACTTGAGGTAGAGATACTAAGAATAAGTTGATCATGCCTAATCCATGATCATGCTATTGAGCTATGTGGGGATAAGTTAAACCCTACTAGAATAAGTAGATCTCATTCCCACATAAAATTATAGGAAGATAACTAGTAAGCAACCCTAGGCTTATATCCTATCTTTAACTTGTGAACCACATGGTGATCATAAGTAGAACCCTGTCACATCTATATTCCAACTATTCCCCAATTAAAGAACCTAAGAAACCTTAGAGTCAAACTCCATACTTAATATAGTGAGAAACCATCTATTCATATGAACAAAGTTAACTATAAAAAGAACTATAACCAATGTAGTTACTTTAATGATAAATTGAGGATAGTAATAGAAGTTAATTGGTAGAAGATAAAACCAATTCTCAAATTCTTAGTAACTAGGGAAGCACATAAAATATGAAGCAAGTAACCATATTACCCTGGTTGGGGAGATTAAACCCTAGCAAATGCAATATGATGTCATTCCAATTCCATAAACCAGAGTTATATCTCAACCCTAGTTTCTGTATCACTATGGTGATCATAATATAAAACCAGGCCATAATTAAGTTCCAAACCATGCATCATAAGGTGAATATAGTTAGAACTCTATAATTGCTCTCTAGTTAATCCTTATGCTTCAATTATTAAACATAAGAGTCATCTAATGCTAAATCCATAATTAAAACCTATGGTGGTGAGCAACCACTTATCATTATACCCATTATCAAACCATGATGATTGAAACACCTACTTTAGGTATTTCAAGGTGTCATTAAATTATAATACCAGTGCTAACCTTAAATAGGATTATAGTAAGTCTTACAAGACCTTACTAAAGGAGTGTTCACATTGAATCATATGCCAGGAACCAAACTCTCAATTAAGAGAACAAATCCTAATCATACCTTCTAAAACACTTGGAGTATAATTATTAACTCTAACCATTCCAGAAGGGAGTGGGGTTCCAAATGAAAAAGGAAAATTAAAATGAGTACTTGAATTCTTGCCTAAATGAAAATTACAGCAAAAGCTCCCATATATTTGTGTTTATTCAAAAACAATACAATAATACAATGATCCTTGAAATAGACTTCATGAAATACAAATTGATAAACATCTGCAAAACAGAAAAGAATTCAAAGCTGAATTAAAACCAGAGATTCAAATTTGAAAGAAATATAAAACAGAAAATAAAAACAGAAAAGGAAAAAAAATGAGAGAAAACCTTACCTGCCTCACCTGGCCGGATAGCCCACGCTGTAGCCCACCCGAACAGCCCAACACCACGGCCCAAGTCGCAGCCCACACAGCCCACTTAACCCTTCGCCAGGATAAGACCGAAGACAACGTCTTCGTCTTCGTCTCCAACTCTGGACGCGCGAGAGCTCGCCACCGAGCCGGCAATCGCCACGTCCTGAGGTCGTCGCCGCCGTTGCTGACCGCCAGCGCACGCAAGAGGGGTATAAAGCGCACAGCAGCCACAAATTTTCCCCTCTTCGTCCAAATCGTCCAAATTTCGGAAACCCTAGCTGAGCCGGCCGTCCGTCGTCGCCGCCGATTGGGGCCGCCTCAAGCCCAGCGGTGAGGCCTAGGAGGTGCGCCTCGATGCCCTCGTTCTTCTGGCCGAGCCACGCATCGAGGGGGGCACGGGCTACCGCGAATTGAGCGCCGCCCTTCTGCCGGTCATCGCCGGATTTCGCGACCCCATCACCATCTCCGACTACCCCAGGCTTCACCGAGCTCGCCATCAGTCTCAGGTTGATCTTGCGCACCTTATGCACCTCTTTATGCGTCTTAGGATCAAACGTAGCGCAGTCCCGATGCTTGGCCGGAGTTTGCCGCCGCGGAGACGCTCGCCGGAGTTGTCTCCGGTGACCATTAGCCAGCAGCGCCGCCACTATAGGGTCACCACGTCACGGTGAATCGTTTGAGCCCAAAAACGCACCCGCGGGAGCACCACCGCGCCGTCGGTGTCGACGGCAGCTCGCCGGCAGTAAGCTCGCCGGTCATGTTGGCGTGTTGGACCTGGTCCACGCCGACGTGGCGTCTGACCTGGCCAATGGCCCACTGGTCAGTGCCCCTGAGGGTACATCAGCCGGGTGTGTTTAGTTATTTACTTTTAATTTTCAATTCACAAATTACTGCAACTTTGCAAAATTATATCAAATCCATATTAACTCAGAAAAATGAAAATAATATATCAAAATTCTTAGAAAACTAAACTCTATCTAATAAAAATATAAAATGAAATTTTTATTTTTAATAAAAATTCAATTATTTAAGACTTGTTAATTAAGCCTTATTTATTAATTCTAAATTCAATTAAACTTCAATAATTAGAAAAACTTCTAAATTTAATAAAAACCAGTAAGTAAATCAGGAAAATATTAAAACTAATTTTCCTTTACTTTTAACTTATTAAATCCTTAATAAGAGGATTTAAAACCCAATTAATAATTACCTTAATTATTAATTATTTAAAAATAATAAAATGCCAAATTCAATATTATTTTTTTTATTTCAAAGTTATTAATAACTTCAACTTTATTAATGAAGTTATTAATCCAATAATTATAGGGTAATTAGGAAACCCTAGTTCCATTAGAAACAAAGTGATAACCTCATTATTTCATGTGTAATCCTAAAACCCTAGTGCCATTTAGACCTAGATCCATTACTTCTTATGAACCTTAAATGGATCCCAAACCTAAACCTAAGTAACATGTGATCATGTTACTTCACCAGTAAACATAGATTCATATCTAGCAACTAAATACTAGTTAGAATCCACATAAAATATGGGAAATCCTATCACTACTAACTAGCATCCCATGTGTTCATCTTCATTAGACCTACATAATCCAGGAGGGCCAACCAAGTGTAAACCCTAGATTCCATTACCAAAGACCACCATCCTTAATTAACCATGCTTATCATCACATCCTTGTGATGAACCATAATAGCAACTATACTTACTATTCTGTATCACATACCATATTCCACTAAACCCTACTAGTGTTGGATACTTATCCACCATTCCATTTAGGAGCCACTCATTATTTCCTGAAATAGAACTAACGAGAAACCTAGACCACCTAAACCCTAATTGTTATACTTCTTATTATTTAAGAAGTATGTTCTTCAAAAGTTATTCTTTTGAAGTAAATAAAGAATCATCATCAACCCTGCTTATAAGGACCTATAAACCCTAGCTAACTATCACCAACAAGATGACCAATCTTGATAGCAACCTTGAATGAACAAATGCTTAGGATGCCTAGGCTTAATTCAACGATACAAGCCCTAGTAGCTGATGAATCCAACTAGGTTGTGATCCATCTAATATCTACTCCAGAACCAATTAGGAACCATAGTTAACCATAGAACCCACCAACCTAATTATCATACTTGTTCTTTATTAAGAACATGTTCTTCAAAAGTTATTCTTTTGAAGTATATGATAATTAATCATTAACCATGCCATATAGTGTTAAAACTAACCACTGTTCTTTACTTGATAACATTATACCAAATGCTATTGTTGTGTACTATTAATGTTATTGCTATGATATATTGCAGCTCATGTTTAAAATACCAAATAATCACACCTGAATAAGAACCTTGTTTGTGAATCACTCTAAAAGTGCAACACACCCTGATTGATCATTACCACTCACTAATCCTAAATCATCGGGGTTAGGTCACGCTTAGAGCGATTGCATCTCATTCTTATGCATTATTGCATCCTTGCCAATCTTTTAAACATCGTCCTTACCGGACGATGATGCTATTTCAGAATTTGGAGTTATTGCGTATCGAAGACCTTGCCTGCATAATCTTGCAGTCAAGAAAGGCAAGTTCATCGCTTGCTCATGTCATTTGAGTATTTTTACTAAATTACTTGCAAAGTACTATGATTATCACTATTGCATAAAAAGCAAAACCACTATTTTCATAACTATGAATATGACTATGTGGTGGGCAATGGAACCATGGATTGTGTTGATATGGTGGAGGTTCCATTGCAAGGGTTTATATCCATCTAGGATTAAACAACAAATGTCGCCAGTGATTCTTGTGCCGTAATACCCGTGTTAACCATAAGATCTGGAGTGGGACGGAGTAGTCAAAAGTGTTTCCACCTCTCGTACATCAACGGATGCGCTTACCGTAGACACTTGACCCAGGTTGGGCAAGCGGTGGGGTGGGGATCCCATTCTAATTCCCCACGGTAATGCGGTCTATGATGGATTGTAAGACGTCCGGAACGGTCTATCCATGGTTGATAGGGGAGGGCATATAAAAATTGTTCGGAACGGTCTACCTTAATCGGTATAGGGGAGAACAAATGCCTGGAACGGTCTCTCCATGGATATAGGGGAAGACGGTCTTACAAAAGGGTGGGTGTGCGAGGTAGCGGAGGAACATGATTGGCTAGACCTTATACCGGGCCTCACACCATAGGAAGTGTGGACGAGCTCGCGGCTCGATTGGCAGCAAGGTTAAGATCTCTTATGGGTAAAGCAACACACCTCTGCAGAGTGTAAAGAACCGTGACCTGTCACTCCCTGTTCCGGGATATGGAACTGCGAACGCGGCCGGAAAGGAGCTCCATGAAGTTCTAGTAAACCGGTGAAGGCTGACGGACATAGTTCTTCTGAATAAAAGCAACCTTTTGAAGAAGTGATTATGAAAACCTGCATTGGTATTAGACTCTCTGGTCTAATGCCGTAGCTAGTGCATTAAACACCTCTTTCCTATAATGAACTTGTTGAGTACGCTCGTACTCATCCCACTCTTAAATCCCCTGCTTAGGTATGGAGGCATCGAAGGAGGATCTACAGTGCAACTCGAAGGCCGAGGAGTCAACAATTTCTTCAAGAGACAGGAACCTGTCAGATGGTCAGATACCACATCCAACAAGGAGAAAACCTAGTTTAGCCATAGAAAGGAACTAGCTTCCTAAACCTAGCTCCTATTTAGCTAGAGTCTATTCTTAGCCTCTGCAGTTAGTTAAATACTCTACAAATAGAGTCAGTGATAAGATTAGACTACGAGTCGTTCTTCTGGAGTTTATTTGCAGATTTACCTCATTGTAAAGTAGGAGGCTGTGATGATCTTATGTAAAAGAGTCAATGTTGTAATTCTATAGACATACCTTGGACCCGCATATGTTTCTGTTGTACCACTCTGAGCGATATAATACTAGTGGAATGGTGTTTCATTGGTGTTATATCAGACTTGCATACTACACCATGCAGTGGTATGCCGGGTCACCACATCCACCCCTCCAAACGTGACGTACCTTCTTGCAAAGGAAGGGAACACGGGAATAAACCCTCGTCTCCGCGTGCTATCGGTTATCTCTAACCGAACTCCTTACTTGTGTTATAACTGCCAGTGAGAGCCTCTGTGCTCGAGTTACTTGTATCCTCATATAGGTTGTCTCACCTAGTTTGCATTAGCCTCACCTTTATATTCCGCAAAGCCTAACATTGGAAAGAAAGAATTAAAATCTGTAGAAACCTATTCACCCCCTGATGTCTACGCACGCTTCTATTCCTGTAGACAGTGTTGGGCCTCCAAGAGCAGAGGTTTGTAGAACAGCAGCAAGTTTCCCTTAAGTGAATCACCCAAGGTTTATCGAACTCAGGGAGGTAGAGGTCAAAGATATCCCTCTCAAGCAACCCTGCAATTACGATACAAGAAGTCTCTTGTGTCCCCAACACACCTAATACACTTGTCAGATGTATGGGTGCACTAGTTTGGCGAAGAGATAGTGAAATACAAGTAATATGGATGATTGTAAGTAGTAATTGCAATCTGAAATAAAGATGGCAGCAAGCGAACATGTAACAGAACTTGTTGGAAACGGTGTTTCAATGCTTAGAAACAAGGCCTAGGGATCATACTTCTTTCACTAGTGGACACTCTCAACATTGATCACATAACTGAATAAATAAATGCTACTTTCTACACTCTCTTGTTGGATAACAAACACCATTCATTGTGTAGGGCTACAAAAGCACACCTCAAGCCGGAGTAAACAAGCTCCACAACGTCCGGAGTTCATATTAAAGTAACCTCTAGAGTGCATAATAGACCATTGCAATTTAGACCGAGTACTAACATAGCATACACACTGTCAACAATAGCTATGAAAGGGGGACTAGATCGCATCAATACTATCATAGTAATAGTTAACTTCATAATCTACAAGAGATTACAATCATAACCTACGCCAAGTACTACATGATGCACACACTGTCAACATTACATCATGGAGGAGGAATAGACTACTTTAATAACATCACTAGAGTAGCACATAGATTAATAGTGATACAAAGCTCATGATCACATAAAGATCACACCATGGGAGAGAGAGATGAACAACATAGCTACCGGTAGAGCCCTCAGCCTCGGGGGAGAGCTACTCCCTCCTCATCATGGGAGACAGCAACGACGATGAAGATGGCGGTGGTGTCGATGGAGATGACTCCGGAGGCAATTCCCCATCCCGGCGGCGTGCCGGAATAGAGACTTCTGTCCCCCGAAATGGAGTTTCGCGATGGCGGCAGCGCCCCTGGAGTCTTTCTGGAGTTTCGTCAATTGGTGTAGGGTTTTTACGTCGCTAGGGACTATATAGGCGAAGAGGTGGCGCGAGGGGGTGCCTGGGGGTCCCACCCCATAGGGCGGCATGCCCCCCTCCATGCTGCGCCAGCCTATGGTCTGGGAGCCCTAGGCCCCGGCTCTCCTTCGGTGTTCTGGTCCGTCTCGGTGAAATATGATGTTTGGCCTTTGTTTCGTCGAATTCCGAGAATATTGCCCGAACAACTTTTCAGGAACCAAAAACAGCAGAAAACAGGAACTGGCACTTCGGCATCTTGTTAATAGGTTAGTTCCGGAAAATGCATGAAATCATTATAAAGTGTGAGCAAAACATGTAGGTATTGTCATAAAACTAGCATGGAACATCAGAAATTATAGATACGTTGGAGACATATCACCCCCTCTAGGTTTACCATCTCTGAACTTTCAAGCACGTCCACCGAAAGTAGGCATCCCAAGATAAGTATCCTGGAGAATTTCAGAGTGTACTTCCAGAGCATCCATTACTGATTGTTTAACACGCTGATTGCAATGAGTGCCAAAAAATATAGAGGACTTTTCCCTGTTAATCTTCTGTCCAGACCCATCACAATACAGTTGCAAAGTCCCATCAAGAGCCTTGACACTGCGGTCATCACTTCTCGAGAAAAAGATACTATCATCAGCAAATAGGAGGTGAGAGATCGGTGGTCTAAGCCTGCCATTACGAACACCTTGAAGCTGACCAGATTCCTCTCTCTCCTTAAGCAGACTAGACAACCCCTCAGTTTGAAGCAAAAAGAGATATGGGCTGATTGGTCTCCCTGTCTAATACCCCTTGTGGGCACTGATACGTCTCCGACGTATCGATAATTTCTTATGTTCCATGCTTGTTTTATGACAATACCTACATGTTTTGTTCACACTTTATATCGATTTTATGCGTTTTCCGGAACTAACCTATTGACGAGATGCCGAAGTGCCAGTTCCTATTTTCTGCTGTATTTGGTTTCAGAAATCCTAGTAAGGAAATATTCTCGGAATTGGACGAAATCAACCCCCAGAGTCTTAGAATTGGACGAAGCTTCCAGAACACCCGAGAGCCGCCAGAGAGGGGCCACAGGGGGCCCACACATGGTGGCGGCGCGGCCCAGGGGGGGCGCCGCCCTAGTGTCTGGTGGCCCCAGACCCCTTCTGACGCCACCTCTTCGCCTATAAGAAGCCCCTGACCTAAATCTTCGAGACGGAAAAGCCACGGTACGAGAAACCTTCCAGAGCCGCCACCATCGCGAAGCCAAGATCTGGGGGACAGGACTCTCTGTTCCGGCACGCCGCCGGGACAGGGAAGTGCCCCCGGAAGGCTCCTCCATCGACACCACAGCCATCTTCATCACCGCTGCTGTCTCCCATGAGGAGGGAGTAGTTCTCCATCGAGGCTAAGGGCTGTACCGGTAGCTATGTGGTTAATCTCTCTTCCTATGTACTTCAATACAATGATCTCATGAGCTGCCTTACATGATTGAGATTCATATGAGTTTTGTATCACTACTATTCTATGTGCTACTCTAGTGATGTTATTAAAGTAGTCTATTCCTCCTGCACGGTGTAAAGGTGACAGTGTGTGCATCGTGTAGTACTTGGCGTAGGTTATGATTGTAATCTCTTGTAGATTATGAAGTTAATTATTGCTATGATAGTATTGATGTGATCTATTCTTCCTTCATAGTGTGATGGTGACAGTGTGCATGCTATGTTAGTACTTGGTTTAGTTGTGTTGATCTATCGTGCATTCTAAGGTTATTTAAACATGAATATCGAATATTGTGGAGCTTCTTAACTCCGGCATTGAGGGTTCGTGTAATCCTACACAATTAGTGGTGTTCATCATCCAACAAGAGAGTGTAGAGTATAGCATTTATCTATTTATTCTGTTATGTGATCAATGTTGAGAGTGTCCACTAGTGAAAGTATGATCCCTAGGCCTTGTTTCCAAATACTGCTATCACTGCTTGTTTACTGTTCTACTGCATCTCTACTACCTGCAATATTACCACCATCAACCACACGCCAGTTGTAGCATCAAGCTATTTTCTGGTGCCGTTACTACTGCTCATATATATTCATACCACTTGTATTTCACTATCTCTTCGCCGAACTAGTGCACCTATACATCTGACAAGTGTATTAGGTGTGTTGGGGACACAAGAGACTTCTTGCATTGTGATCGCAGGGTTGCATGAGAGGGATATCTTTGACCTCTTCCTCCCTGAGTTCGATAAACCTTGGGTGATCCACTTAAGGGAAAACTTGCTGCTGTTCTACAAACCTCTGCTCTTGGAGGCCTAACACTGTCTACAGGAAAAGGAGTGTGCGTAGACATCAAGCACTTTTCTGGCGCCGTTGCCGGGGAGGAAAGGTAAAAGGTACTCACACTCCGGATCTCGGCTACTAAGCTATTTTCCGGCGCCGTTGTAAGTACTCAAAGCTATTTCCTTTAGATCCTGCAATTGCATCTTTTTGTTTCTTGTTTATCACTAGTTTGGCATAATGGAAAGCAACATGGAGCTTTTTATTGTTTTTCCTGAGTTAAGACATGGATGGTTTGATCCAAAAATTAAAAAACCCATGGAACATATTAGTATGAACACTTTGAATACCATTGTTGCTAATGATATGGAAAATTCTAAGCTTGGGGAAGCTGGTTTTGATGAGCATGATATTTTTAGTCCCCCAAGCATTGAGGAGGAAATTTACTTTGATGATACTTTGCCTCCTATTTATGATGATTATAATGATAGTAGTCTTTTGTTGCCTTTGTTATGGAGGATAAATTTGATTATGATTACAATATGCCTCCTATATTTGATGATGAGAATAATAATGATAGCTACTTTGTTGAATTCGCTCCCACTACAACTAATAAAATTGATTATGCTTATGTGGAGAGTAATAATTTTATGCATGAGACTCATGATAAGAATGCTTTATGTGATAGTTATATTGTTGAGTTTGCTCATGATACTACTGAAAGTTATTATGAGAGAGGAAAATATGGTTGTAGAAATTGTCATGTTACTAAAACACCTCTCTATGTGCTGAAATTTTTGAAGCTACACATGTTTTATCTTTCTATGCTTGTTGCATTATGCTTCTTGAATTTGTTTATTTACAAGATTCCTTTTCATAGGAAGCATGTTAGGCTTAAATGTGTTTTGAATTTGCCTCTTGATGCTCTCTTTTGCGTCAAATACTATTTCTTGCGAGTGCATCATTAAAACTGCTGAGCCCATCTTAATGGCTATAAAGAAAGAACTTATTGGGAGATAACCCATGTGTTTATTTTACTACAGTAAATTTGTTTTATATTTGTGTCTTGGAAGTAGTTACTACTGTAGCAACCTCTCCTTATCTTATTTTGTTGCATTGTTGTGCCAAGTAAAGTCGTTGATAGTAAGATTCATACTAGATTTGGATTACTGCGCAGAAATAGATTTCTTTGCTGTCACGAATTTGGGCCTTATTATCTGTAATTAACTCAGAAAAAATTATGCCAATTTACGTGAGTGATCCTCAGATATGTACGCAACTTTCATTCAATTTGAGCATTTTCATTTGAGCAAGTTTGGTGCCTCTTAGAAATTCGTCTTTACGAACTGTTCTGTTTTGACAGATTCTGCCTTTTATTTCGCATTGCCTGTTTTGCTATGCTTGATGGATTTTTCGATTCCATTAACTTTCAGTAGCTTTGTGCAATGTCCAGAAGTGTTAAGAATGATTATGTCACCTCTGAACATGTAAATTTTGATTGTGCACTAACCCTCTAATGAGTTGTTTTAAGTTTGGTGTGGAGGAAGTTTTCAAGGATCAAGAGAGGAGGATGATACAATATGATCAAGGAGAGTGAAAGCTCTAATCTTGGGGATGCCCCGGTGGTTCATCCCTGCATATTTCAAGAAGACTCAAGCATTTAAGCTTGGGGATGCCCAAGGCGTCCCCTTCTTCATCGACAAATTATCAGGTTCCTCCCTTGAAACTATATTTTTATTCGGTCACATCTTATGTACTTTACTTGGAGCGTCTGTATGTTTTTGTTTTTGTTTTTTGTTTGAATAAATGCTTGCGTGGGAGAGAGACACGCTCCGCTGGTTCATATGAACACATGTGTTCTTAGCTTTTAATGTTCATGGCGAAGGTTGAAACTGCTTCGTTAATTGTTATATGGTTGGAAACAGAAAATGCTACATGTAGTAATTGGTATGATGTCTTGAATAACTTGATACTTGGAATTTGTTGTGCTCATGATTAAGCTCTTGCATCATATAGTTTGCACCTATTAGTGAAGAAATACATAGAGCTTGTTAAAATTTGGTTTGCATGATTGGTCTCTCTAAAGTCTAGATATTTTCTAAGTAAGGGTTTGAACAACAAGGAAGACAATGTATAGTCTTATAATGCTTGCAATATGTTCTTATGTAAGTTTTGCTGTACCGATTTATACTTGTGTTTGTTTCAAATAACCTTGCTATCCTAAGCCTTGTATCGAGAGGGAATACTTCTCATGCATCCAAAATCCTTGAGCCAACCACTATGCCATTTGTGTCCACCATACGTACCTACTACATGGTATTTCTCCGCCATTACAAAGTAAATTGCTTGAGTGCTACCTTTAAAATTTCCATTCTTCATCTTTGCAATATATAGCTCATGGGACAAGTAGCCTAAAAACTATTGTGGTATTGAATATGTACTTATGCACTTTATCTCTTATTAAGTTGCTTGTTGAGCGATAACCATGTTCCTGGGGACGCCATCAACTACTCTTTGTTGAATATCATGTGAGTTGCTATGCATGTCCGTCTTGTCTGAAGTAAGGGAGATTTACCACTAGTTGAATGGTTAGAGCATGCATACTGTTAGAGAAGAACATTGGGCCGCTAACTAAAGCCATGATTCATGGTGGAAGTTTCAGTTTTGGACAAATATCCTCAATCTCATATGAGAATATTAATTGTTGCAAAATGCTTACGCATTAAAGATGAGTCCATTATTTGTTGTCTATGTTGTCCCGGTATGGATGTCTAAGTTGAGAATAATCAAAAGTGAGAAATCCAATGCGAGCTTTCTCCTTAGACCTTTGTACAAGCGGCATAGAGGTACCCCTTTGTGACACTTGGTTAAAACATATGTATTGCGATGATAATCCAGGTAATCCAAGCTAATTAGGACAAGGTGCGGGCACTATTAGTATACTATGCATGAGGCTTGCAACTTGTAGGATATAATTTACATAATACATATGCTTTATTACTACCGTTGACAAAATTGTTTCTTGCTTTCAAAACCAAAGCTCTAGCACAAATATAGCAATCAATGCTTCCCTCTGCGAAGGGCCATTCTTCTACTTTTATGTTGAGTCAGTTTACCTACTTCTTTCTATCTTAGAAGCAAACACTTGTGTTAACTGTGCATTGATTCTTACATGCTTGCTTATTGCACTTATTATATTACTTTATGTTGACAATATCCATGAGATATACATGTTAGAAGTTGAAAGCAACCGCTGAAACTTAATCTTCCTTTGTGTTGCTTCAATGCCTTTACTATGAATCTATTGCTTTATGAGTTAACTCTTATGCAAGACTTATTGATGCTTGTCTTGAAAGTACGTACTATTCATGAAAAGTGTTTGCTATATGATTCAGTTGTTTAATCATTGTCTTTATCATTGCTTTGAATCGCTGCATTCATCTCATATGCTTTACAATAGTATGATCAAGATTATGTTGGTAGCATGTCACTTCAGAAATTATCTTTGTTATCATTTACCTACTCGGGACGAGTAGGAACTAAGCTTGGGGATGCTGATACGTCTCCGACGTATCGATAATTTCTTATGTTCCATGCTTGTTTTATGACAATACCTACATGTTTTGTTCACACTTTATATCGATTTTATGCGTTTTCTGGAACTAACCTATTGACGAGATGCCGAAGTGCCAGTTCCTGTTTTCTGCTGTTTTTGGTTTCAGAAATCCTAGTAAGGAAATATTCTCGAAATTGGACGAAATCAACGCCCAGAGTCTTAGAATTGGATGAAGCTTCCAGAACACCCGAGAGCCGCCAGAGAGGGGCCACAGGGGGCCCACACATGGTGGCGGCGCGGCCCAGGGGGGGCGCGCCGCCCTAGTGTCTGGTGGCCCCAGACCCCTTCTGACGCCACCTCTTCGCCTATAAGAAGCCCCTGACCTAAATCTTCGAGACGGAAAAGCCACGGTACGAGAAACCTTCCAGAGCCGCCGCCATCGCGAAGCCAAGATCTGGGGGACAGGACTCTCTGTTCCGGCACGCCGCCGGGACGGGGAAGTGCCCCCGGAAGGCTCCTCCATCGACACTGATACGTCTCCGACGTATCGATAATTTCTTATGTTCCATGCCACATTATTGATGATATCTACATGTTTTATGCATACTTTATGTCACATTTATGCATTTTCCGGCACTAACCTATTAACGAGATGCCGAAGAGCCAGTTGCTGTTTTCTGCTGTTTTTGGTTTCAGAAATCCTAGTAAGGAAATATTCTCGGAATTGGACGAAATCAACGCCCAGGGGCCTATTTTCACACGAAGCTTCCAGAAGACCGGAGAGAAGACGAAGTGGGGCCACGAGGCGGCACCACAGTAGGGCGGCGCGGCCCAAGCCCTGGCCACGCCGGCCTAGCGTGTGGGCCCCTCGTGACTCTCCCGACTCTGCCCTTCCGCCTACAAATAGCCTTCGTCGCGAAACCCCCAGTACCGAGAGCCACGATACGGAAAACCTTCCAGAGACGCCGCCGCCGCCAATCCCATCTCGGGGGATTCAGGAGATCGCCTTCGGCACCCTGCCGGAGAGGGGATTCATCTCCCGGAGGACTCTACACCGCCATGGTCGCCTCCGGAGTGATGAGTGAGTAGTTCACCCCTGGACTATGGGTCCATAGCAGTAGCTAGATGGTTGTCTTCTCCTCATTATGCTTCATTGTCGGATCTTGTGAGCTGCCTAACATGATCAAGATCATCTATCTGTAATGCTATATGTTGTGTTTGTTGGGATCCGATGGATAGAGAATACTATGTTATGTTGATTATCAATCTATCTATGTGTTGTTTATGATCTTGCATGCTCTCCGTTACTAGTAGATGCTTTGGCCAAGTTGATGCTTGTAACTCCAAGAGGGAGTATTTATGCTCGATAGTGGGTTCATGTCTCCGTGAATCTGGGGGAGTGACAGAAACCCCTAAGGTTATGGATGTGCTGTTGCCACTAGGGATAAAACATTGATGCTATGTCCGAGGATGTAGTTATTGATGTCGGGTGGAAGACCCCGGGTAGGGCAATGGACGCGGAGCAGCCGGCTGACCACCGGCCGGCTCGCGGCAAAGGCCGGCTGAGGAGCAGCCGGCTGGAGCTGTGGCCGGCTGGGCCGGAAGCCGGCTGGCTCTAGGTCCTAGTCGGCCTGGCTACGGCCACCAATGCTGTAGCTGGGCCGGCTTCTACAAGCCATATCCGACTGGAGGTTTGTACCTCAGACCGACTCGAGGCTGGTGAGTCTTGCACTAGAAGGAACCGGGTAGGTAGCCCGGTTTCACAAGTCCACGCTGACTTCATCTCCCGTAAAGCGCGGGGCACTGTGGAGCAATAGTGCCACGCGCCGGACAAGCCATCATGGCGTACGTCGATCCGTACCGGCTACAGTGCGTGATGGCGACAGGGATGCTTCCTCTCCATACCGCTGACTCAGGCAGCCGGTTGGGACAGGCCATAAGGCCTCAACGGCTACTGACGTCAGTACCTCGGGAAGGAGCGGAAGCCGGAGCCGGCCAAGCCGACCAGTAGACTATAGGGTCTTTTATGTAAAGTGCCAGTGCCTATATAAGCCGCACTACCCCCTCTCATGCAGGGGATCGATCATTCTCATTCCACCTCCACCCTTAGCGCTGCCCTGTGAGAGAGACTATCGTCTTCCTTAGCCTCCCAGGAGCAGCCGGACACAGCTCTAGGAGCAACATTGTATTGTGTGATCATCATATACACTCATAGCAGGAGTAGAGGTGTTACCTCCATCGGAGGGCCTCGAACCTGGGTACGTCGCCGTGTCGCTCGTTCCCATACCCGCATCCGGATACCGCCGTGAGACCTCCTAGGAACCACTCTCTTTAGCCACCCTATGGCATATGCCGTGACGATACCATGACATTTGGCGACCACCGTGGGGCCTTCAGCGTCCTCGGCCGGTGTCTTCATCCGGACGGGCCTCACCATCACCACTGGCGAGCGAGTCGCTTCAGGCTTGATCTGGAGATTCGGCTCCCTCGACTGCGTCAGCGACAACGCTGGCTGCTTCGCCGACCGGCCCTTCCCAGCCGGCGGCAACGTCATCTCCTTCGGCGGCCACGACGTCTACGTCGCCACCATTGCACCGCCGCGTTACCCGCGGCAGGTGCTGCGCTGCGCAAGCCCTCCTCCGCGAGCCGGCGCCAGCAGCGCTCCAGCCAGCCCCGCCGTCGTGCAAGTCATGATGGCTGGCGAAGTGCCCCCGGAAGGCTCCTCCATCGACACCACCGCCATCTTCATCAACGCTGCTGTCTCCCATGAGGAGGGAGTAGTTCTCCATCGAGGCTCGGGGCTGTACCGGTAGCTATGTGGTTCATCTCTCTCCTATGTACTTCAATACAATAATCTCATGAGCTGCCTTACATGATTGAGATTCATATGATGATGCTTGTAATCTAGATGTCATTATGCTAGTCAAGTGAATTTTACTTATGTGATCTCCGGACACTCCTTGTCCCACGTGTGTAAAGGTGACAGTGTGTGCACCGTGTGGGTCTCTTAGGCTATATTTCACAGAATACTTATTCACTGTTATGAATGGCATAGTGAAGTGCTTATTTATATCTCTTTATGATTGCAATGTGTTTTGTATCACAATTTATCTATGTGCTACTCTAGTGATGTTATTAAAGTAGTTTATTCCTCTTGCACGGTGTAATGGTGACAGTGTGTGCATCCGTGTTAGTACTTGGCGTAGGCTATGATTGTGATCTCTTGTAGATTATGAAGTTAACTATTGCTATGATGGTATTGATGTGATCTATGCCTCCTTTCGTAGCGTGAAGGTGACAGTGTGCATGCTACGTTAGTACTTGGTTTAGTTGTGTTGATCTGTCGTGCACTCTAAGGTTATTTAAATATGAACATCGAATATTGTGGAGCTTGTTAACTCCGGCATTGAGGGTTCGTGTAATCCTACACAGTTAGTGGTGTTCATCATCCAACAAGAGGGTGTAGAGTATCCATTTATCTATTCTGTTATGTGATCAAAGTTGAGAGTGTCCATTAGTGAAAGTCTAATCCCTAGGCCTTGTTCCTAAATACTGCTATCGCTGCTTGTTTACTGTTTTACTGCGTTACTACTGCTGCGTTACTACTGCTTGTTTACTGTCCTAGGCAAAGCACTTTTCTGGTGCCGTTGCTACTACTTATTTATACCACCTGTATTTCACTATCTCTTCGCCGAACTAGTGCACCTATTAGGTGTGTTGGGGACACAAGAGACTTCTTGCTTTGTGGTTGCAGGGTTGCATGAGAGGGATATCTTTGACCTCTTCCTCCCTGAGATCGATAAACCTTGGGTGATCCACTTAAGGGAAACTTGCTGCTGTTCTACAAACCTCTGCTCTTGGAGGCCCAACACTGTCTACAAGAATAGAAGCACCCGTAGACATCATCCAACCAGAGCCTTATCAAGCTGATTAAGAGGAAAGTTGACGAGAACCCTAGGCGTTGGCATGAGGTATTGTCAGAAGCTTTGTGGGCCTATCGCATGTCATGCCATGGAGCTATAAAAACTTCGCCATACCAGCTGGTTTATGGGCAGGAAGCCGTATTGCCTTGGGAAATTACGGCTGGATCGAGACGTGTTACGTTTCAGAATGATCTAACAACTGAAGAATATGCAGCCCTGATGAGTGATACTATTGAGGATTCAACAGAACTCAGACTTTGGTCGTTGGAGAAGATTAAAGAGAACAAAGCCAAGGTAGCCCGCGCATACAATAAGAAGGTGAGACCAAAGGAGTTTCAGGTTGGTGATCTAGTATGGGAAGCTGTGTTGCCATTAGGGACTAGGGATAAAGAATATGGTAAATGGTCTCCTAATTGGCACGGTCCGTACAGAGTCGAACAGGTTTTGAAGGGTAATGCATACATGCTCGAGCAGCTGGACGGTGTTAAATTCCCAGTAGCTGTCAATGGTCAACATCTCAAGAAATATTTCCCAAGCATGTGGGATGACGGACAGTGAAATATGGGGGCCGATGCATGAAATCGGCCATAAAAAACAATCTACGACTGTGATCGTATTTTGAGCCTCAAGTATACCGAGGCCAACGATCTCGCACAGATGGCGTCAGGCTACAAGGACATACCAGACGGGTCAGAAGTTCAGGTGCAGTTCCGGGAACAGGATGACTGGAGAGCCGATATCTTCAATTACTTGAAGGATCCGGCTCGGGGGGCACCTAAACGGATAAGGTATAAGGCCATGAAATATGTCCTTATAGGAGATGATATGTTCTACACGACGTTAGAAGGGTTACTGCTCAAATGCCTGGGACCAACCGAGTCCAATCGGCTCTTACACGAGGTGCACGAAGGCGCTGTGGAACTCACCAATCGGCTCTTAAGATGATGTGGCTGATTAGGCGATCAGGGTTTTTCTGGCCCACCATGCTTGAGGACTGCTTTAGGTACTATAAAGGGTGTCAAGCGTGTCAGATGTTTGGGAAAATTCAGATGGTGCCCGCATCAGCAATGAACCCCATCATCAAGCCTTGGCCATTTCGAGGTTGGGGCATGGATATGATCGGTAAAATCCATCCTGCATCGAGCAAAGGCCACGAGTGGATTTTGGCCATTCCAGATTACTTCACTAAATGGGTGGAGGCTGTCCCTATGAAGAAGGTAAAATCGGAAGATGTTATCAATTTTGTGAAAGAACATGTCATTCACAGATTCGGGATTCCCCAGACTATCACGACCGATGGAGGATCGGTCTTTGTTTCTAAGGAATTCAGAAAGTTTTGCGATGACATGGGGATTAAGCTGATCCGATCGTCTCCGTACTATGCTCAAGCCAATGGGCAAGCTGAAGCGTCCAACCAGAGCCTTATCAAGCTGATTAAGAGGAAAGTTGACGAGAACCCTAGGCGTTGGCATGATGTATTGTCAGAAGCTTTGTGGGCCTATCGCATGTCATGCCATGGAGCTATAAAAACTTCGCCATACCAGCTGGTTTATGGGCAGGAAGCCGTATTGCCTTGGGAAATTACGGCTGGATCGAGACGTGTTACGTTTCAGAATGATCTAACAGCTGAAGAATATGCAGCACTAATGAGTGATACTATTGAGGATTCAACAGAACTCAGACTTTGGTCGTTGGAGAAGATTAAAGAGAACAAAGCCAAGGTAGCCCGCGCATACAATAAGAAGGTGAGACCAAAGGAGTTTCAGGTTGGTGATCTAGTATGGGAAGCTGTGTTGCCATTAGGGACTAGGGATAAAGAATATGGTAAATGGTCTCCTAATTGGCACGGTCCGTACAGAGTCGACCAGGTTTTGAAGGGTAATGCATACATGCTCGAGCAGCTGGACGGTGTTAAATTCCCAGTAGCTGTCAATGGTCAACATCTCAAGAAATATTTCCCAAGCATGTGGGATGACGGACAGTGAAATATGGGGCCGATGCATGAAATTGGCCAGTAAAAAAAAATTTATATACAAATCACAGCCGATGTACAGACATCGACTTTAGAAATATGGATACCAGTACAGCCGATGCGCGGACATCGACTTCAGAATATAAAAAAGCCGATGCATAGCCATCGACTCTAGAGGAACAAGCCCAATTGAGCAGTTAACGGATTATTTTCAGGCCAGAGACCGTGGCATTGGGATGATTCTCCCATGGGTTTCGCTGAGGAGTTGAATCTGTGCGTTTGAGATCTAAGGACACGGATTGGACCTGTTTGGACGGCAATTTGGGGGATCTGATTTTATTCTCTCAAACAAGGGTTGCAGATTACCGTGTAAATAAGCAACTGATTTGGCCTTAATCGCGTCTTATGGAAAAGGCCGATGCGCTCCCATCGGCTCTTTGCGCGTTGACTTACTTTTGCAATCGGCAAAATTGATGTTAAAGCAAAATCGACAGAGGAACATTTTCTTCATTAATAGAGGGGATTTCTTACAAAGAAAGAGCCGATTGCTCAAGGGAGGAAGAACAAAAGAGAGGTCTATTGTCCAATCTGCTACTACTACTAGACCTATACTAGTGGGTGCTGCTCTACGGGCCATCGCTGCCCTCGTCGTCGCCGTCGGAGCTGCCGTCGGCGCTGCTGCCGGCGGGCTCCTCGTCGCTGCTCCCGTAGCCCTCAATGGGAGCTTCCTCCTCCTCATCGTCGTCGTCGTCATCATCCGATCCGGCGCGGAAACGCTTCGCCGGCGGGTAGTCCTCGAGGGAGTCGTCGTCCTCCTCTTCTTCCTCCTCGTCGGAGGAAGTGTAGTCATCCCAGGAGAACGAGTCATCCTCGCTCTTCGCCTCCAGTTCCCCATCGGCAAGGAACTGGAGGTCATCGTCTCCGCTGGTCAAGGACTTGTCGTCCTCAGACGAGACGGAGGAGTCGTGGTCCTCCTGGTCCCATTCCTCTAGGGCGCGCTCGTTGTGCGCCGCCATCAAATCCCACTCCGGCATGGGTTCGCGGGAGGAGGAAGATGAGGAAGAGGAGGATTGGGAAGAAAGACCCGACGAGGCGGAGGAGGAGGAAGAGGAAGACATTGCTACAGGAGAAGGGGGTTTTTTGGTGCCGATGGCTAGAACAGAGCAAGGGGATGAAGAGGCGAACTGTTCAGCACGGTTAAATAAAGGGGATATAGTGGAGATTTAATGCCACAGCAGTTTCCGAGGAAGTGGTGCCAAAGAAAAAAAACTGTCAAACCAAAGTGAGAAGTTGAGAAGGCAAGGCATCATGATGAAGGATACTGCGACGGTTCTGCTCTGCCACAACATGACCCGACGAAGAAAAATCAGAGTGGTTTTCGAATTATCATTACCAAAACCAGGGGGCATGTGTTATCACCAGATTTTAACCAAATCAGAGGTGGGCCGTGATTGAGATGGGCTTAGCAAATATACGTAGAAAATATTCATGAATCGGCCTTGTATGAAGAGTTTGGGCTAAATTGCCCGTGTATCTGTAAATATAGTAGGATACGTGTCGGTTAGGAGGTAGAGTTTAGCTCGTACACGGTTGGGATTATTCCCACGTTAGGAAGTCTACGGACTATAAATATGTATCTAGGGTTATTGAGAAGGAGGACGATCACGTTCACAGTAAACCAATCTAGGCGCATCGCCACCCCTTGTTTCGAGGGTTTCTTTCGGGTAATCGTTATGCTGCCTAGATCGCATCTTGCGATCCAGGCAGAATCTTGTTTATTCGTTGTTCACGTGTTGCTCGTACTGAAGCCTTTTTGATGGCGAGCAACACCGTTATCATGGATATGTTAGGGTTAGCATCGGTACTTTCTTGATGTATTTGATGAGTCATGCTACCTCTGGATATCTAGCCACCCATGTACCGATCTTAGTCTTAGAGAAGATGTTCCGGGAATCTACATAGAAAATATTCAGCACGCACAAAACCCACCGACGAGTAGCGACGGGCAACACGAAGAGCCGGGAGGCTCCCAGGACTGCTGGTGGGCCCTGGTCCCTCGGGCGACGGCCCGCAAAGCTCCGGCACGCACGTCCGATGCTGGTGCAAGGGCATGCCACCTGACCTATACCTGGTCAGGAAGGTGATGGATTGCTTCGACTAGTTTCCTGCATGGCATACACGTAAACATTAAATACGAGCCTCGATCGGCTCTCAGGTTGTCCTGTGAATCGGCTCAAGGAGCCGATCCACCCATGATTCGCATGAGATCTACGATAACATGGTGGTCCTGCTTGATCAATATTAGGTTAAAACAATCTACGACGATCTAGGGTTTTCACCACATAACCGGAACATCCTACACGTAATTGAGCCTGGCAGACACGAAAGATGATAATAAACCAGCCCTAGACAAGGCCTAAAAACCAACGTGGAGTTGATTCCCGGAACATTTGTTGCTCGCCATCAAAAAGGCTTCAGTACGAGCAACACGTGAACAACGAATAAACAAGATTCTCCCTAGACCGCAAGATGCGATCTAGGCAGCATAACGCTTACCCGGAAGAAACCCTCGAAACAAGGGGTGGCGATGCGCCTAGATTGGTTTACTGTGAACGTGATCGTCCTATTTCTCAATAACCCTAGATACATATTTATAGTCCGTAGACTTCCTAATGTGGGAATAATCCCAACCGTGTACGAGCTAAACTCTACCTCCTAACCGACACGTATCCTACTATATTTACAGATACACGGGCAATTTAGCCCAAACTCTTCATACAAGGCCGATTCATGAATATTTTCTACGTATATTTGCTAAGCCCATCTCAATCACGGCCCACCTCTGATTTGGTTAAAATCTGGTGATAACACATGCCCCCCTGGTTTTGGTAATGATAATTCCAAAACCACTCTGCTTTTTCTTCGTCGGGTCATGTCGTGGCAGAGTAGAACCGTCGCAGTATCCTTCATCATGATGCCTTGCCTTCTCAACTTCTCCGCGTGATTTGACAGTTTTTTTTCTTTGGCACCACTTCCTCGGAAACTGCTGTGGCATTAAATCTCCACTATATCCCCTTTATTTAACCGTGCCGAACAGTTCGCCTCTTCATCCCCTTGCTCTGTTCTAGCCATCGGCACCAAAAAAACCCCTTCTCGTGTAGCAATGTCTTCCTCTTCCTCCTCCTCCGCCTCGTCGGGTCTTTCTTCCCAATCCTCCTCTTCCTCATCTTCCTCCTCCCGCGAACCCACGCTGGAGTGGGATTTGATGGCGGCACACAACGAGCGCGCCCCAGAGGAATGGGACCAGGAGGACCACGACTCCTCCGTCTGGTCTGAGGACGACAAGTCCTTGACCAGCGGAGACGATGACCTCCAGTTCCTTGCCGATGGGGAACTGGAGGCGAAGAGCGAGGATGACTCATTCTCCTGGGACGACTACACTTCCTCCGACGAGGAGGAAGAAGAGGAGGACGACGACTCCCTCGAGGACTACCCGCCGGTGAAGCGTTTCCGCGCCGGATCGGATGATGACGACGATGACGACGACGAGGAGGAGGAAGCTCCCATTGAGGGCTACGGGAGCAGCGACGAGGAGCCCGCCGGCAGCAGCGCCGACGGCAGCTCCGACGGCAACGACGAGGGCAGCGACGGCCCGTAGAGCAGCACCCACTAGTATAGGTCTAGTAGTAGTAGCAGATTGGTCAATAGACCTCTCTTTTGTTCTTCCTCCCTTGAGCAATCGGCTCTTTCTTTGTAAGAAATCCCCTCTATTAATGAAGAAAATGTTCCTCTGTCGATTTTGCTTTAACATCAATTTTGCCGATTGCCAAAGTAAGTCAACGTGCAAAGAGCCGATGGCAGCGCATCGGCCTTTTCCATAAAACGCGATTAATGCCAAATCAGTTGCTTATTTACACGGTAATCTGCAACCCTTGTTTGAGAGAATGAAATCAGATCCCCCAAATTGCTGTCCAAACAGGTCCAATCCGTGTCCTTAGATCTCAAACGCACAGATTCAACTCCTCAGCGAAACCCATTGGAGAATCATCCCAATGCCACGGTCTCTGGCCTGAAAATAATCCGTTAACAGCTCAATTGGGCTTGTTCCTCTAGAGTCGATGGCTATGCATCGGCTTTTTTTATATTCTGAAGTCGATGTCCGCGCATCGGCTGTACTGGTATCCATATTTCTAAAGTCGATGTCTGTACATCGGCTGTGATTTGTATATAATTTTTTTTACTGGCCGATTTCATGCATCGGCCCCCATATTTCACTGTCCGTCATCCCACATGCTTGGGAAATATTTCTTGAGATGTTGACCATTGACAGCTACTGGGAATTTAACACCGTCCAGCTGCTCGAGCATGTATGCATTACCCTTCAAAACCTGGTCGACTCTGTACGGACCGTGCCAATTAGGAGACCATTTACCATATTCCTTATCCCTAGTCCCTAATGGCAACACAGCTTCCCATACTAGATCACCAACCTGAAACTCCTTTGGTCTCACCTTCTTATTGTATGCGCGGGCTACCTTGGCTTTGTTCTCTTTAATCTTCTCCAACGACCAAAGTCTGAGTTCTGTTGAATCCTCAATAGTATCACTCATCAGGGCTGCATATTCTTCACTGTTAGATCATTCTGAAACGTAACACGTCTCGATCCAGCCGTAATTTCCCAAGGCAATACGGCTTCCTGCCCATAAACCAGCTGGTATGGTGAAGTTTTTATAGCTCCATGGCATGACATGCGATAGGCCCACAAAGCTTCTGACAATACCTCATGCCAACGCCTAGGGTTCTCGTCAACTTTCCTCTTAATCAGCTTGATAAGGCTCTGGTTGGACGCTTCAGCTTGCCCATTGGCTTGAGCATAGTACGGAGACGATCGGATCAGCTTAATCCCCATGTCATCGCAAAACTTTCTGAATTCCTTAGAAACAAAGACCGATCCTCCATCGGTCGTGATAGTCTGGGGAATCCCGAAGCTGTGAATGACACGTTCTTTCACAAAATTGATAACATCTTCCGATTTTACCTTCTTCATAGGGACAGCCTCCACCCATTTAGTGAAGTAATCTGTAATGGCCAAAATCCACTCGTGGCCTTTGCTCGATGCAGGATGGATTTTACCGATCATATCCATGCCCCAACCTCGAAATGGCCAAGGCTTGATGATGGGGTTCATTGCTGATGCGGGCACCATCTGAATTTTCCCAAACATCTGACACGCTTGACACCCTTTATAGTACCTAAAGCAGTCCTCAAGCATGGTGGGCCGCAAAACCCTGATCGCCTAATCAGCCACTTCATCTTATGAGCCGATTGGTGAGTTCCACAGGCGCCTTCGTGCACCTCGTGTAAGAGCCGATTGGACTCGGTTGGTCCCAGACATTTGAGCAGTAACCCTTCTAACGTCCTGTAGAACATATCATCTCCTATAAGGACATATTTCATGGCCTTATACCTTATCCGTTTAGGTGCCCCCCGAGCCGGATCGTTCAAGTAATTGAAGATATCGGCTCTCCAGTCATCCTGTTCCAGGAACTGCACCTAAACTTCTTACCCGTCTGGTATGTCCTTGTAGCCTGACGCCATCTGTGCGAGATCGTTGGCCTCGGTATTTTGAGATCTTGGGACCCAATTGAAGTTGATGTACCGAAATTGTGCCATCAGCTCGCGGCATTCCGTCCATAATGGGAAAAGTGACTCACTCTCGCACTTGTATTCGTCCGTGAGCTGGGAAATCACCAACTTAGAGTCTCCGAAAAGTTCCACCGCTTCTGCCCCGGCTTCCAAAAGCAACTCCATTCCCTTGCGTATTGCCTCATACTCGGCGACATTATTGGTACAAGGGGTAGATAACCTGATGGAGAAGGAATATGTTGCCCCCCGAGGCGACACGAGCAGAATGCCGATGCCACAACCATCGTCACAAGCCGATCCATCGAAGAACATAGCCCATGCACGTACAGATAGTGCTGCTATATTAGTATTGATTCGTTCAGCAATGAGATCGGCCAATGCTTGTCCCTTGACTGCTTTCGCAGGCTGATACCGGAGATCAAACTCCGATAATGCAAACATCCATTTACCAAGTCGGCCTTTTAAAACAGGGGCCGACAACATATGTTTGACGACGTATGATTTGCATATGATGATAATTTCTGCTGTCAGAAAGATGTGACGAAGCTTGGTGCAGGTGAAAAACAAGCAGAGGCACAACTTCTCGATCTCAGGATACCTCGTCTCTGCATCCAACATCCTTCTACTGAGGTAGAAAGCCACCTTTTCCAGACAATCATAAAGTTGCACCACCACTGATGCGATGGAAGTGTCAGCTACCGATAAGTAAATGTAGAATGGTCTGTCCTGCTGAGGCGGAACCAGCACAGGCGGTGTCGATAGATATTCCTTAATCTCGTCAAACGCTTGCTGCTGCTCTGCCCCCCAGTGAAACTCGTCATCAGATTTAATTTTCACCAATCCCATAAATGGCTCAATTCGTCCCGACAGATTGGAGATGAATCTTCGGACGAAGTTGATTTTGCCGATGAGGCATTGGAGTTCCTTCTTCGTGGTAGGTGGTTGCATGGTGCGCACTGCCTCCTGGCTTTTCAGGCCGATCTCGATTCCACGTTCATGAACCAAGAAACCCAAGAACTGACCGGCCGTCACCCCAAAGTCACACTTCTTTGGATTCATTCTTAGTCCGAATTTTCTGGTTCGGTCCAGGATGCATCGCAAATCCTCCAGGTGTCCTTCTACGGAGACAGACTTGACCACCACGTCATCAATGTAGATTTCCACCAATTTGCCGATCAGATCATGAAAGATGTAATTCATGGCTCTTTGGTATGTTGCACCGGCATTCTTTAGTCCAAAAGTCATGACTACATATTCAAACAAGCCCACTGAACCTGGTACTCTGAATGCAGTCTTGTGTATATCTTCTGGGCCATGAAGATCTGATTGTAACCGGCGTTGCCATCCATGAAACTCAAGACCTTATGACCAGCAGCTGCATTGACCAATGTCTCTGCTACCGGCATGGGATATTCATCCTTTGGAGTGGCTCTATTGAGATCTCGAAAATCTATGGCAACGCGCCATCGGCCATCCTTTTTCTGCACAGGCACTATATTGGAAATCCATTCAGCGTACCTGCACGGCCTGATGAACCCGGTGGTCAACATTTTCTCGACCTCCTTCTTGACTTCTTCTAGGATATCGGCCTTCATCTGACGTGCACGTTGCTGGAACGGCCAAAATCCTTTCTTGAGAGGGAGCCGATGTTCAATGATGCTCCTGTCTAACCCAGGCATCTCTGTGTAGTCCCATGCAAAGCAATCCGGGTATTCTTTTAACAGAGCTATCATCTGGCTCCTGAGATGTGGATCTAGCTTTTTGCTGATAAAAGTTGGTCGTGGCTTATCCCCAGGACCAATGTCAACCTCTTCTAGCTCATCAGCCGATGTAAACCCATACCCTAGCTTTCCGTCGCCTGCTAGATCGATGTTAAACACAGGCAAAACGTATGGCGAGGATAGTATGGGCCGATTGCTGGAATCGGCCCCCATTTTTATTGCATTGCTCAATGAAGGTTTACATCTTGCTCGTGCTTTACTACGACTACGTGGCATGCTTGAGACGAGATCATCACTTTCTATTTTTTGGGGCCGATCACAGGGATCGGCCTTGCCACGTATGTCCATTGCCTTTGCTCTTGCTATACTGTCAGGCCGGTGGATAAGACCAGCCTCACCCCGTTTTTTGTCACTTCGATGCACTCACAGCTGTCCAAACTGATCCCGGAGAGCGGCTCTTGGCCTCCCGCTTCCCAAATGTTCATGCCAGCCGTTGAGATTTCGGCTGAATCATCTGCATGGACGACCTCCACTTCATCTCCATCCCACTGTATCAAGCATTGGTGCATCGTGGATGGAATGCAGCAGTTAGCGTGGATCCAATCTCTCCCTAGCAGGACAGCATAGGTGCTTTTGCTGTCGACGATGAAGAACGACGTAGGGATGGTCTTTCGGCCTATAGTTAAATCCACGTTCAGAACGCCTTGCGCCTCTGATGCTTGGCCGTCGAAGTCGTTCAATGTGACGTTGGTCTTGATCAGGTCTGCGCTAGAACGTCCCAAACGACGTAGCATGGAGTATGGCATTATATTGACTGCTGCTCCCGTGTCGACCATCATCTTGTTGACAGGCTGTCCGTTGATATAACCTCTCAAGTACAGGGCCTTCAGATGCCTGTAGCTCCTTTCTCGTGGCTTCTCAAAGATAACTGGCCGTGGGCGGCAATCGAGCTGTGCGATAGGTGCCTCTTCTGTTCCTGGAGCACAAAACTCCGATGGAAGAATGAACACCATGTTCGTGCCAGCCGATGTCGTATCATCGGCTTTCTTTTGTTTGGAGCGCCACTCTTTCTTCTGTGGACGACCCTCCTCATCCAGAGTTTGCTGAATTTTCGCGGCCAGATCAGGCCGCGCTTTCCTTAACGCGTGTAGGTATCGTCTCTCGGCTTCCTCTACGCTACGTAGTCGCTGAACCCTACGCTTTTGAGAATGGCTGAGTCCATCAGGGCACCACCTTGGCCGGTGGTATCTATCTTCTTCTTCTTCATCTTCGTCTTCTAATTCCTCGAGATCTTCCACCCGAGAGGACTCAGCTTGCTTGTTCCGAGATGGGAGAGGCCCTAGACGCTTGAACACTGACACGTCTCCTGCGTCCCTCTTTTTCTGTCTATCCAATCTACACCAAAACCCACCAAAATTCTACCTAGATCGCAAGATGCGATCTAGGCAGCATAACGCTTACCCGGAAGAAACCCTCGAAACAAGGGGTGGCGATGCGCCTAGATTGGTTTACTGTGAACGTGATCGGCCAAAAAAAAAATTTATATACAAATCACAGCCGATGTACAGACATCGACTTTAGAAATATGGATACCGGACAGCCGATGCGCGGACATCGACTTCAGAATATAAAAAAAAGCCGATGCATAGCCATCGACTCTAGAGGAACAAGCCCAATTGAGCAGTTAACGGATTATTTTCAGGCCAGAGACCGTGGCATTGGGATGATTCTCCCATGGGTTTCGCTGAGGAGTTGAATCTGTGCGTTTGAGATCTAAGGACACGGATTGGACCTGTTTGGACGGCAATTTGGGGGATCTGATTTTATTCTCTCAAACAAGGGTTGCAGATTACCGTGTAAATAAGCAACTGATTTGGCCTTAATCGCGTTTTATGGAAAAGGCCGATGCGCTGCCATCGGCTCTTTGCGCGTTGACTTACTTTGGCAATCGGCAAAATTGATGTTAAAGCAAAATTGACAGAGGAACATTTTCTTCATTAATAGAGGGGATTTCTTACAAAGAAAGAGCCGATTGCTCAAGGGAGGAAGAACAAAAGAGAGGTCTATTGACCAATCTGCTACTACTACTAGACCTATACTAGTGGGTGCTGCTCTACGGGCCGTCGCTGCCCTCGTCGTCGCCGTAGGAGCTGCCGTCGGCGCTGCTGCCGGCGGGCTCCTCGTCGCTGCTCCCGTAGCCCTCAATGGGAGCTTCCTCCTCGTCGTCGTCGTCGTTATCATACGATCCAGCGCGGAAACGCTTCGCCGGCGGGTAGTCCTCGAGGGAGTCGTCGTCGTCCTCCTCTTCTTCCTCCTCGTCGGAGGAAGTGTAGTCGTCCCAGGAGAACGAGTCATCCTCGCTCTTCGCCTCCAGTTCCCCATCGGCAAGGAACTGGAGGTCATCGTCTCCGCTGGTCAAGGACTTGTCGTCCTCAGACCAGACGGAGGAGTCGTGGTCCTCCTGGTCCCATTCCTCTGGGGCGCGCTCGTTGTGCGCCGCCATCAAATCCCACTCCGGCGTGGGTTCGCGGGAGGAGGAAGATGAGGAAGAGGAGGATTGGGAAGAAAGACCCGATGAGGCGGAGGAGGAGGAAGAGGAAGACATTGCTACAGGAGAAGGGGGTTTTTTGGTGCCGATGGCTAGAACAGAGCAACGGGATGAAGAGGCGAACTGTTCGGCACGGTTAAATAAAGGGGATATAGTGGAGATTTAATGCCACAGCAGTTTCCGAGGAAGTGGTGCCAAAGAAAATAAACTGTCAAATCACGCGGAGAAGTTGAGAAGGCAAGGCATCATGATGAAGGATACTGCGACGGTTCTGCTCTGCCACGACATGACCCGACGAAGAAAAAGCAGAGTGGTTTTGGAATTATCATTACCAAAACCAGGGGGGCATGTGTTATCACCAGATTTTAACCAAATCAGAGGTGGGCCGTGATTGAGATGGGCTTAGCAAATATACGTAGAAAATATTCATGAATCGGCCTTGTATGAAGAGTTTGGGCTAAATTGCCCGTGTATCTGTAAGTATAGTAGGATACGTGTCGGTTAGGAGGCAGAGTTTAGCTCGTACACGGTTGGGATTATTCCCACGTTAGGAAGTCTACGGACTATAAATATGTATCTAGGGTTATTGAGAAGGAGGACGATCACGTTCACAGTAAACCAATCTAGGCGCATCGCCACCCCTTGTTTCGAGGGTTTCTTCCGGGTAGCAGAGGTCGCCTAGATCGCATCTTGCGATCTAGGCAGAATCTTGTTTATTCGTTGTTCACATGTTGCTCGTACTGAAGCCTTTTTGATGGCGAGCAACACCGTTATCATGGATATGTTAGGGTTAGCATCGGTACTTTCTTGATGTATTTGATGAGTCATGCTACCTCTGGATATCTAGCCACCCATGTACCGATCTTAGGTGCAAGGGTGGCACCCTGCTTAGTCATTGTTTAGTAGATTCAATCCGTTACGATTGCTCCTTGTTCTTCAAGGATTAGTTTGATATCTACATAGTTAGGCCTTGCAAACGGGTTGAAGGATCCAAAGAGCACGTAAGGTATAATTTGCTAGTCTTAGAGAAGATGTTCCGGGAATCAACTCCACGTTGGTTTTTAGGCCTTGTCTAGGGCTGGTTTATTATCATCTTTCGTGTCTGCCAGGCTCAATTACGTGTAGGATGTTCCGGTTATGTGGTGAAAACCCTAGATCGTCGTAGATTGTTTTAACCTAATATTGATCAAGCAGGACCACCATGTTACCGTAGATCTCATGCGAATCATGGGTGGATCGGCTCCTTGAGCCGATTCACAGGACAACCTGAGAGCCGATCGAGGCTCGTATTTAATGTTTACGTGTATGCCATGCAGGAAACTAGTCGAAGCAATCCATCACCTTCCTGACCAGGTATAGGTCAGGTGGCACGCCCTTGCACCAGCATCGGACGTGCGTGCCGGAGCTTTGCGGGCCGTCGCCCGAGGGACCAGGGCCCACCAGCAGTCCTGGGAGCCTCCCGGCTCTTCGTGTTGCCCGTCGCTACTCGTCGGTGGGTTTTGGTGGTCAACAACGGTAGCTTTGCTCGATCAGACAACTGCGATAGGGAGTTCCAGAAGATCGCCTCGAAGTTTGGAGCCAAGGAAGAACTCAACGCGATCGATACCGTTACAGACCACACACAACCACCAGCCGACAATCGAAACGTAAGATCCGATGAGTTCGACACTGCAAAGGAAACTAAGAAGCTGCAGGTGCACCCTACTGACCCGAAGAAGACGATCAATACCTCGGCTGATCTCACTGTCGCATAGGAAAGCGCGCTCATCGAGTTCCTCCGTGAGTGCTGGGAGATATTTGCATGGGAACCATCTGACATGCCAGGTATCCCCAGGGAACTCGCTGAGCACGCCCTAAATGTTGACCCGACGGCCAAACCAGTACAACAATCAATGCGACGATTTTCTGAACCAAAAAGAAGAGCAATCGGCGAAGAAGTTAATCGACTCCGCAAGGAAGGATTTATTCGAGAGCTTAAGGAATCTGAATGAGTGGCCAATCCCGTCATGGTGCCGAAGAAGGACACAACCGCCCTCCACATGTGCATCGATTACACCAGCCTTAACAAGCACTGCCCGAAAGATCATTTCCCGCTGCCTCGAATAGACCAAATAGTCGACTCCACGGCCGGATGCGACCGTCTCTCTTTCCTTGATGCATACTCCGGGTACAATCAGATCAAACTGAAGAAGGAAGACCAGGAGCTAACCGCGTTCAACACTCCACACGGCGTTTTCTGTTACAACGTCATGACCTTCGGGTTGAAAAATGCAGGAGCTACATACCAACGCTGCATGCAAGCCTGCCTTGCGGAGCAGATTGGAAGAAACATTGAAGTTTACATCGACGACATCGTGGTGAAAACGAAGCACGCAGCCACACTCATCGATGACTTGCGGGAAACCTTCGACAATCTGGACAGATACAAAATCAAGTTGAATCCCAAAAAATGCTTCTTCGGAGTGCCAGGAGGACAAGTACTCGGATACTTCATATCAGCCAGAGGAATCGAAGCCAATCCCTTAAAGATCAAAGCTATTCTCGATATGGAGCCGCCAAAGAATCTGCACCAAGTGCAGCAGTTGGCAGGCCGACTAACAGCGCTCAGCAGGTTCATTGCAAAGCTAGGGGAGAAAGCTTTTCCCTTCTACAACTTGATGAAAAAGTCGGAAAAGTTCGAGTGGACAAAGGAGGCACAAGAATCCTTCGACAACTTGAAGAAAATCTTATCGACCTCCCCAGTGCTTGTGACTCCGCGCGAGAAGGAGACGTTGCTCATGTACATAGCCGCAACAGCACAAGTCTTCAGCAGCGTTTTAGTCGTCGAACGAGAGGAAGCAGGGAGAGTTCATGGTGTGCAGAGGCCCGTTTATTACCTCAGTGAAGTGCTCACTCCTGCAAGGCAGAGGTATCCCCATCATCAGAAGATGGCGTATGCAGTATGGAGGGCAGCTCGCAAGTTGCAGCACTACTTCACGGAGCACCCGATTATCGTTGTAAGTGAAGCACCCCTGAAGAGCATAATGACCAATCCGGAAGCCACATGTCGAGTGTCCCAATGGGCTATCGAACTAGCGCCACATGACATAACTTACGTTAATCGAACGGCGATAAAATCCCAAATCCTCCCAGATTTCGTGGCAGATTAGATCCAATCACAGACGCCGGCAGCACCCGACATGTCGGGGTCATGGATAATGTACTTCGATGGGTCAAAACGGAGTACAGGTGCAGGAGCAGGAGTGGTGCTGATATCACCGCAGGGAGATAAGATGAAGTATATACTACGTATGAATTTCTCTCTGCCGACAAACAACGAAGCCGAATACGAAGCGCCGTTGCACGGAATGAAAATGGCAAAGGCGTGTGGTGCTACTCGTCTAGAAATCTATGGAGACTCAAACTTGGTGGTGCAGCAGTCGATGAACCTGTGCGACGCAGTCAGCGACAACATGATCGCCTAGCGGCAGCTGTATCAGAATATAGAAGCTAAATTCGAAGGATGCGAGCTCAAACATATCGGCAGAGCCAGTAATGAGGAAGCCGACACTTTGGCAAACATCGGGTCTACATGCTCCCCCATCCCAGACGGAGTGTTTTACGAAGTGATCACTCAATGATCAATAAAAGAAAAGACGTCGGCACCTCCAAAATCGTCGGCTGATGAATTAGAGGCAAGCTCACAAAGAAACTCCTTCGGCTGAAGAATCTCCAACTCCTCCTGCCGAACAAGTCCTCCTCCTCGAGCCACTATAGACCAAGCCGTTCCTAGCGTATCTGACAAAGCAAGAGCTGCCAAAGGACTCTGTGGAAGCTAGGCGAATCGTCAGACGTTCAAAGGCCTTCGCCGTGATAAATGGTGAGCTTTACAAGCGTAGCATCTCAGGGATCTTCCAAAGGTGCATCGCCATTGACGATGGAAGAGCACTGTTGCGCGAGATACACGAAGGAACCTGCGGGCATCACGCAGGGAGCATGGCCCTTGTGGCAAAAGCCTTTAGGGCAGGATTTTACTGGCCAACGGCAGCATCGGATGCTAGGGATCTAGTCATGAAGTGCGATCCCTGCCAACGTTTTTCACCAAAACCATACGCTCCTGCAACGGACCTGATGACAATACCCTTGGCATGGCCTTTCGCTCAATGGGGACTCGATCAAGTTGGGCCGCTGCCAAGATCGTCACCCGGAGGACACACATACTTATTGGTTGCAGTCGATAAATTCACTAAGTGGATCGAGGCAGTACCTGTGCGAAACCAAAAAGCTGAAACAGCGGTTCAATTCTTCAAGGGAATAACTTGTCGATTCGGTATGCCCCACAGCATCGTCACAGACAACGGCTCCAACTTTGATTCCGAGGAGTTCAGGAAATTTTGTGATGATGGAGGAATCAAATTGAAATTCGCATCAGTCTCTCACCCCCAGACCAACGGTCAGGTGGAAAGGATCAATGGTCTAATAGGAGATGGCCTCAAGAAATGCCTTAAAGGCGCAGCCGGAGCCTGGGTCAAAGAGTTACCATCTTTACTCTGGAGTTTGCGTACCACACCCAACAAGTCGACTCAATATACTCCATTCTTTTTGGTGCACGGAGCCGAAGCAGTCCTACCAGCCGACGTCCGATTTGAAGCTCCTCGAGTGACAGCATACACAGAGTCCTCCTCCAACATCGCGCTACAAGATGCTGTCGATCTCCTTGACGAAGCACGAGATATCGCCTTGGCAAGAACAACGGTACACCAGCAAGCGTTGAGAAACTACCACAGCCGACGAATACGCAGTCGAAGTTTCAATGTTGGGGATATGGTACTTCGGCTGAAGCAAAAAAGACCCTTGAAGCTAGAATCTCCATGGGAAGGACCATACATCATCACCGAAGTGATACCAGGAGGAGCCTATCGGCTCAAAAATCCAGATTCAGGAAAAGACGTCGAGAATCCGTGGAACATCGCGCAGTTGCGACGGTTCTATACATAGGACACGATTGTTTTTAATCATTCAACGGCCTATAAGGTTGCTTTTACATCTATTATATACTAAAAGCAAAATAAGGTTGTTTTTCGAGGCATCAGGTTAATCCACATATGCTAAAAAAATATAAACCGATGATCTAGATATTAACGTCTGAGATTAAAGGATAAAGAGTGTTACGTACAACAATATATGTGTTCAAAAGTAAACAATAACACGTTAAATATCATACCTTTTGTTGTACACGATCAGTAAAAAACACAATTTCTAGAGATACACGTGAAAACATATATAAGAAGAAACCGGACAGAATAAAAACGGAAAGCAAAGAGTCTGCATGGATTACGTCACACTAATGAAAGGAAAGATATAATATCAGGTTATGATACAAGGCCTGGAAAGAACGTGTGGCTTTCCTCCTCTATTTGTGCTCCACGTAACATGGGTAGCCTACCTACACCGCCTGCTTTTATTTCAGAAAAATATAAGCCATCTCCTTCTTGCATCTAGAGAAAGGGATTCACCTTTCAGTCAATAAAAGTAAATTTAGATGTAGTTAACGTACGAAAGCTCATCATTGCTCTCGAGCACTGTTTTCTAAAATTTGAAATTTTCACTTTGCGGACTCTGAAGTAAACAATAACACGTTAAATATCATACCTTTTGTTGTACACGATCAGTAAAAAACACAATTTCTAGAGATACACGTGAAAACATATATAAGAAGAAACCGGACAGAATAAAAACGGAAAGCAAAGAGTCTGCATGGATTACGTCACACTAATGAAAGGAAAGATATAATATCAGGTTATGATACAAGGCCTGGAAAGAACGTGTGGCTTTCCTCCTCTATTTGTGCTCCACGTAACATGGGTAGCCTACCTACACCGCCTGCTTTTATTTCAGAAAAATATAAGCCATCTCCTTCTTGCATCTAGAGAAAGGGATTCACCTTTCAGTCAATAAAAGTAAATTTAGATGTAGTTAACGTACGAAAGCTCATCATTGCTCTCGAGCACTGTTTTCTAAAATTTGAAATTTTCACTTTGCGGACTCTGAAAAATCTACGAAAAAATACGTAGCTACATATGTAGACAGAGATTGTATGCCAGAATTGTTTAATAAATATATTGTATATTTGAAATTACAGAAAAAGACGAATGTCTGAAAGAAATAATAGTATATATGTAATCGCTATATACTGTCAAAATTTGTTCTTTTCCATAGACAAAACATTAGGAGTTTTCTACCGAAATTTTACACCGGTCGCAAACCATCTATATGTATTTAAAAAAATTAACTTAAAAATACAAATTTTAAATTTATAAAAAGTACACACTGGTGCGAGGTGCACCAAATTTGCATGCGAGATCAAAGCACTACTCAGATACACGACCAAGCAATCATGGTCTAATAGTACTTGAATATGGCAGCAGACCTAGGCTGTGATTATTTCACAAGGTCCTATCTACATAACCGTGATTGGGGAATTTTTAGGTACATGTTGATTGTTTTTCATATGGAGTTAGCCGATTGATTCAAAGTTCCAAGCAACAAGAAAATTTAATTTTTCATGGCGTGGACAAGACATCATATTAATATCAAGTGTAAAGACCTTTTAAAGTATAGAAAATTAAGTTGAAATTGGGGATAAAATGTAGGTATGCGTATGAGGAATTAGAATTTATACATTGGTTGATGTATCTTTTGTATGAGCAGATCTGATTCAATTTGTAACAATCCATGGCGAGTGAGAGTATAGGGCATCTAAACACAAGAGTGAGGAAATAAATAGCAAAATTATTGCAACCTTCAAACCCAAATACAATGTGTCGTTGAAAGCTTCCAGTTCAAAATTTCTAGAATTTAACAATGGCTAGAAGAAATGTAAATAATTGAATACAAATTATTTTTTAATTCTCAATTAATATTTTTTTATTTTAAGAAAAAAATCATATAAAAATGCACCAAATTGTGGTTGGAGTACGTGTCCATATTAGGAATAAAATATATTATAGAACAAGGCCATGCATTTTAATCGACCAAGAAAATAAAAGGAAGAAATTCTAGACAAAGTTACACAAAACTTCTCATTGCTTAGCTGGTCCAGCATCAAGAAAGTAAAATATTTTCTATTTGCATCACAAAAAACAGATTATTCGTTTTCTTAATTCAGAAAATCATAACATTTTTCTCAAACAAATTATACATGATAAATATAATGTTCTGAAATACTAATGTCGTTTTCATACAAATTCCACATTTCGATATTGCCCTCGCATATGCGAGGGCCACTGTGCTAGTTATGAATAAAGATCTAATCAGATTTTCTACCTTTTTTGATGCTTCAGGCTTTGGCACCCGAACATAACGTTTGGAGCCCCTACCATCGGCTCTAACTCCCATCGGGAGCATTGGCCCAAAAGAAATGTGCTTACACAGTGTCATTAATTAAATACTCTCAGCGAGAGCTAAGATTAATGACACACAAAAACAACCAATCCAAGCCTCGAAAAATACGCGAGTGCTGCGAATGATGGTTACATTATCACAAGATAAGGCTCAAACCGGTGCACCGCGTGACGAAACCAAGCTCTCGAATAAATTACATATCGACTTTGCAATAACATTGCATAGAAATTCAACGAAGTCGTCGAGAAAGCAGGTTGAACTGATCACTCAGCCGCACTCGACAATAAAATATCAATCAAACTAACATAGCGTGCAGCGCACGCAGTAAATAATCTTATGCAGATACAAGGTTATTACATTCATAATTGGGTTCCCCGGTCCCAGTTGGCCTTCAGTTCCTTTTCAAGGCATGACTCCATCCGAGAAACAACGGTGTAAGCACGACCCCTAGCAACATCATAATACTGGCCTAAATCCCTCTCAGTATTTGCTACGGCTCTCAAGTCTAAAGATGGATAGCACGCCAATATCGAAGCAAAGGCAAGCTCAGCACCAGCCAGAAGCTCTTTCCGCACCAACCGTTTAATCCTCTCAGGAGACTTGAATCGGGTGAACAGGCCAGACAAGGTTTCGGGTGCCTGGTCCAGAGGAAACAAGGTGTTCCAAACCATCGTGAGATGAGCATAGTACTATCAAAATAGTAATGCGCCTTCATCACCCGGTACTTAAACTTCGCCATGACGACAGCCTTCGGACGATGCAGCCATAAACCATGCGTCGGATGCGCAACATCGGTCATCGCCTCAACCACTTCATGAATCTTCTTGTTCTCTTCAGCTGCATCCGAAGCTACGACTGGAAAAGGAACGAATGTCAGATAAAAGAACATTCAAGCTATGCCAGAAATCAGAACATAGGCTAATACTTACAGCCCAAGCTTTCGGTAGCAACATGAAGACCATCGAGAGCGTATTGTTCGACAGCAGTCGCTATCTCTCCCTTTTTCTTCACCAAGGCTGCCATCGCACGAAGAGAAGTGATGTCTTTATTTAGACAGGACACCTGATCACGCAAGCGACGAACAAGGCCTGACTCGTCATTACTCGAAGGGTTCGGAAAGAGCTCGGCACGGGAAGAAGATGAAGGAATCTGCAGTACAGTCCCCAGTTCAGACCACAATTAACATAAAAACTCCCATCGGGAGCGCTCAGCATACATTATACAGACAAAAGGATGTTTGAATTGGCAACAGAGCCGAATTTTAATTGAGCTACTTCGAGTTACGGATGATTTTATTTACAACAAGTCAAATAACAGTTCAAGGGTTCGCCGACGATGAACCAGGGGCAGACTCAGGAACAGGCTCGGCTTGTGCTTCATCCACCAGCTTCAGAAGTCAGTTGGCGCAAGTTATTGCCGATCTTTTGAAAGGCTCAAGGTCGACCAGATGGTTTTCATCATCAACAGGCAGTGCCTTAGAAAACTCCTCCAATTCTGACCCCATCCCATGGCCCATAAGCAACTGAAAAGTAAGAACCGCTCCAATCAAGCGGCTACGGCGTTTCAGTACCTCCACAGGCTCGGAAGGATCAACAAGGAAAGCATCCGCCATCTCGTCGAGAGTCTTGTCCTGCTTCATCTTCGGGAAGATCATCGAGTATAGCTTCAACAATGCTCCCTTGGTCTTTTGCAGTAGTCCAAGGACCTGGACATTAGACTCAGCGGCAAGTGATAAGGCATCGACTGTGGAGTCCACCCGAAGCTGATGACGACGGCTGACAGTTATATTGGCGGCCTCTGAAGGAGAGACATATCAGTAATCAATAAAGAATCACCAATAAAAAAGCGGGATACCATGGGTTTTTACCTAATAAATCCTTGACGGATTCGCGGAGGACGCCTTCCTTCTTATCGACTGCGATCGCTGCCGCTTGCCTGGCTTCTTGTTCGTCCTTCATTTGCTGCTTCAGCTTCGACAGCTCTCTCTTCAACGAGGCATTTTCGTTCTTGGCGTCGGAGGCAAACCTTTTGGCTTCTAACACCTGATCATCCGAGGTCTTGACGCTCTTCCGAAGCTGGGCGTTTTCAGCCTCCAGTCGGGTAAACTGCTCAGCAAAATCTGCCACAGCATCGACTGTGGCATAAATCGGCTGCAACAAGGAAGAAGGGAGATTCAGTCGATAAAAAGAGAAATTTAGCAAAACAAGGCAACATAAAAACTTACGTGGTCACGAGAAGCCAACGAAGCAGGGGATCACGGGAGGAATAACCTTCGACACCGGAATCTTCTCTACAGCCATGCTGGTAGGAGGTGTTGACTTGGCAGGAGAAGGATCTGATTCCTTAGCCGATGCTGTTCTTTCAGAGACTAACTTGGCCCTCTTCGCGAGAGGAACATCGTCATCATCGGAGCTACTTGAGTATAGTGCACAGTTAGCATGCAGGATGGCAAGAAATAAATCAAGAAAAAGAGTATAGATGCTCACAGGTCCAGGTCATCTTCATCCACGAAGAAACTTGTTGAACTCTTCTTAACAGGAGAAGGCGGAGGAGTTTCAACGGCATCATTATCTTGGTCGCTGGGACTAGATTCAGCCGTTGTGATGAAATCGTCATCTATCTGCAAGCGGCGCTTGCTCCCGGTAAAAGCGGCATCTTTGGCGTTGTCGCCCTCTTGAACATCGCTGTCCTCGAGGACCTGCCGCACGCCTTCGCTTCCTTCAGAATCATCGTCATCATCCTCCGGTTCCACACCACTTTCCGGTGAAGGAGGATAGCATCGGACGACGACTGGGGCCTATCAAAAAGAGTAAAGAAGATTGGAAAACGCGACGAAGCAAAAAGAAATGAAAGCATGCGAGGAGCAGTAAGATTACCTCGGACGGGAGGTGGTCGAAATCGTAGGGAGGACGAGCCGATGTCAAGACGATGGTGTCCTTCGTACTGAGGCATGTTAGGCGACGAACCTCGTCCCGAAGCTCATCTGCCGATAGATCGGCAGAGTTGATCCTTGACTTGTCGCCCTTGCCAGTATAAAGCCATAACTGGTGAGGGCGGGACATCAGCGGCTGCACTCGACGTTGTAGGAACACCGAAACTACTTCAGTGCCGCACATCGTCAGGCCTCCTGTATTCTTCAAAGTGACTATCTGCTCAAACAGTTCATCGGCTGTCGCCTTTTCTTCGGGAGAAAGGGCGTTTTGCCAAGATTTCTTCTTCTGAGCTACCAAGACATCATCAAAGGGAGGGAGATTTGAACGCCGCCCAGAAACAGCAGGATCGTGCAGGTAGAACCACTTGTTGCGCCAGCCCTGGACGGATTTCTTCATTGGGTAGTCGAAGTAGTCGACCTCCTTCCTGACGACGAAGCCAACGCCACCAACAACGGGGGGGCCATTACTGTCGTTATGACGCTTCACATAGAAGATCTTCCTCCAAAGACCCCAGTGAGGCTCAATGCCGGGGAAGGCCTCGCAGACGGTAATAAAAATGGAGAGGTGGAGGATGGAATTTGGGGTCAGCTGCCAGAGCTGAATCCCATAGAAGAAAAGGAGGGAACGAAGGAACTCGTGGGCCGGAAGGGAAAGGCCACGAAACAGGAAGGCTGCAAACATGAAAGTGAAGCCCATTGGGGGCTTAGGGCGAGAAACCGAACCTGGAAGACGAATGTCTTCCTCAGATGCGGAGATGAAGCCGAGAGCGCGAAGCTTGCTGATGTCACGGTTGGAGATGGCGGAGGCGCTCCAATCACGGCTAACTTTGGCCGCCTCCGAGGTACTGCCGCTTTTCTTCTTGCCCATGGTGAACGGAGCTTCTGATGAAGAGGCAGAGGAACAGGGAGGCTTGAGGGAGAAGATGAGCAGTAAACGGGGTAAAAGATAAAAAGAGAGGAGGCCCCCTATTTATCCCGTAAGAATGTGGGCCCAATCGTGGCCATAACTCCACAAAGCGTCATGGGGGGTGGAGCAGATCTGACTATACACGTGGCGCTTGAAGAAGGAGTGGAACCGGCGGCCCATTATTCCCACGTTGTGCGAAAATCGAGGAGACGCCTCGATCGCCACGCGTGCATTGGTCAAGCCCTAAAAACTGCCCGCGCAGAGCTAGGGTGGGCCCGTCAGGTCAAGTCCTGTCAATCAGCCCACAGCAGTTACACGTCAACAGTGACGTCATAAAAAAACCTTGAGGCATTCGAAGGAAAAATGAAAAGTTATCGGATGAAGGACTTGAGTCTACGCCCGGCTGCAGACATCCGTACCTAGACTCGGGGGCTACTCCCATCGGGAGCGCTGACGCGCACCCGATAAAATGAAGACTCGACAGAATGAGCAGTCGAAGCAAGAAGGTTTGAGTCTGCACTCGGTTACAAGCACTCGCACCCAGACTCGGGGGCTACTCCCATCGGGAGCGCGTGATGCACACCCGATAGAAGTTTTTTACACTCCAGGATCATGCCCGGGGACTTGATTCTGTGTAGGGTAACGTTGTTTTGCCATCGGCAGTTAACCAACAAAAGTTGGACACGTTACTCATTATCCCTTGCATAAAGAAAATATATCGGATGACCTATGAAGACCTGCGGAAAACTTCGGCAGAGGAGAATATTCGAGTGGTACAACTTGAGTCTACGCACGGATTGCAAGCATCCGTACCTAGACTCGGGGGCTACTCCCATCGGGAGCGCTGACGCGCACCCGATAGAAGAAGATGAAGCAGATTCAAGATGAACAAGGACAATGAAGGAGAAGAACATCAGGAGAAGACATGTTTTAGTCTCTACCCGAACTATCTTCGGCTAGACACTCGGGGGCTACTGACGTGGGCACTACCCTTCGGGTAACCGACATTGCCCTATCCTGTATTGACTAATTGGAGGCCCATGAAGACACCCGAAGGCGAGATGGGCCACCTGGACGGCGCACCATAGGAATCCTTGGAGAGCAAGACAAGGAAGCAGCCGAACAAGGAAAGATTAGATCTAAAAATACTGTAAACCTAGTCGTACTCGGTTAGGACTCTTGAGACCTGGCCTCCTATATAAAGGCCAGGAGAGGGGCTGCTGAGGGACACGATCAATCTTAGCAATCTTAGCCAGCAAAAGCTTAGAGCTAGGTCACCTTAGCAATAGCCATCTCGACGAGATCTCAGCCAAACTATTCGGCACCCCATTGTAACCCATTATCATCATAATCAAGAAGAGACAGGCAGGACGTAAGGGTTTTACCTCATCGAGGGCCCCGAACCTGGGTAAATTGCTCTCCCCGCTTGTCTGTGAACCGATGTCTCGTGTCAGCTTGCAGGATTCCATCAACCCTAAGCCCCTATCGGAGGGCATTGGCGAGGAGTACCCTCAACAACTGTCGTCCTGAAAATCAGAGGTTAATTGATGGCTGTGATCTTCTGTACTGTGAACTGAGGCGCTTTGTGCGCGAAAGGATGACACCCAACTATGCTCAGCACATACAGTTGCTCATCAATAAGGTTGTGCCATCTCCTCACAATAGGCAAGATTAGTGGGTCAAGATGGAAGCCTTCAATATGCCTTCCCAAGGAGATAAACCGGAAATCCCTGCTATGATGCCTTCTGAGCGCCGGTCCAAGGAAAAGCATGACCCTGCTAGCTCCAGCTACTCTAGGCGCCCCAAGCGTGGTGCCTCACGGTTCTTCACCAGCTTATGGCAGATGTGCAAAAATACCAATGATGTTGCACATCAAAGCCTTGCCTTGAACCAGGAAACCATAAGGCGTCAAAATGACTTCATCGCTGCCAGAAATGCTCCTGTTCCTCCTCCTGGCCCCGAGATGGAGCCTGTGCATGCACCTAATTGGGAGATGCCTCCCATTGCCGATGAGATGCTCCAGAACTTTGATCCCTCCATGTACTCTCTTGGTGGTCTTCCTCCTCGGTTTTCTCAGGATCCAGACACTCGAGATGATGATGATGAAGATGATGGCAACGATGATGATGATGAGGACGATGAAGATGATGATGGTTCTCCACCCACCGGGCACGAGTTCTATTGACGGGAGCGCTAGCATTCCTACTTATTTCTTCGCCTTTTTGGTGTTCCGATGCCAAAGGGGGAGAAGAGAGTAGAGTCTAGGATCACGGGGTCCCTTGGTTGCACAAGCCATGCTTGACATTTAATTTGCTTCTTATTTGGCTTGTGCTCATTTATTTGCTATTTGCCTTTCATTCCAAGAACCATTTGCTACTTTAAGTAATTCATGTATGGTCATGTACTTTTATGCTTAATCTCGATGTTTATGTGTTATGCTTATATATCTTGATATGCACATGTCCATACCATGATTGTTTCCTAAAGATATTGGGGGAGCTTCTCATATTTCACAAATGGTGCACTTTGCATTCAAACGCAAATTCTTCAAGTGCACACATTATGGGGGAGCCGTCTCAATATCTTATATGGAATCAAGGTTTTAGGCTTATCATAATATCTATATGTGACTCTAGCTCGGTTTGTCATCGTATACCAAAAAGGGGGAGATTGTAAGGGTATTTTACCCTTATCCATTATTTTGGTAACTATGACACCGTGCTAGAGTATTTGGTCTAATACATGTCTACAAGATAATCTCCAGGTATTAGCCAAAGAGGTATAATGGTGTATCAATGGAACAAGAAGGCAATGGGAGACAACCCACTTCGACGAAAAATCAACAAGGGTGCTTTCAGCCCTGGCCGGTCTGTGGCCCGGCTAGACTGGCCCTGGGACTGGCCAGCCCGGTGCCGACCGGCCCCTGGACCGGTGCCAGCCGAATGATGTCCAGGGGCTTCAGAAGCTGGCCCGGTTGCCTGCCCGGTTTCAAACCAGCCAACGCAGGTCTGTGGCCCGGTCGACCAGGTGGTAGATCGAGCGCCCCGGTTTCCAACAGGACCCTAGGCTCGTGCCAGCCGGGAAGATGTCCAGTATGTAAATCAGGCCATCCGGTCTGGATCCGGTCCACAACCCAGTTTGGACTGGCCGGTCCGGTCTGTGGCCCTCACCCGATTGACCGGGTTTCTTGGGCAAATGCTGATGTGGCAAGTGAGCAACGACCAGAATTCAAGTGACACTACAAATACCCCTTCTTCTACCTCTGAAGAGGTAGGCACTACACTACAAGCTGTTCTTGAGCTCTCTCTCTCATACTCCATTGTAAGAAACACCAAAAGCCCCAGATCTCCCTTCTCCTCCACCCAAACTCAAATTCCTTCGGGGAAACGTTAGAGGAGGACCCGATCTACTGTCCTACCAAGCCAAATCTCATTCCCCCTGTATTCATCAAGAAGCTTGCTCTCTAGGGTTCCTTAGTAACCCTAGGTGGGCAAGAGTGGTCCGGAAGCATCCAGGCTGTGGATTTGCTCCTGACAAGATTGTGAAGGTTTGGAGGCGCTACCTCAAAGTCTACCACAAGTGAGTGAGCTATTCCTTCGTGGGATAGGCTCCGGAGAATAGGGTGAGCCTTCGTGACGTGGGGAATCCTTCGTGGGACCTCCACTGTAATATCCCAGGTAATGGGGTTACAAAAATAGAGGAAACAGATGTGTGCATTTCATTCATGCATAGAAAATCTGGGGAATTTTCGCGCTTTAAAGTAAAACAGTCACAGTAACTGAAGTTTCACTTGACCTTGGTGGAATTGAAGTAGCTCATCAAGTCAAGCGCTATAAACCTCAATGTGACCTTGCTAAAACTTTGATTTGGGTAGAGATAGTTTGAACTAAGGGGTTAGATCAAATGGAACTAATAATCAACACAACAACACTTTACACAAGGATCAACTGCTTGATCTTATCCAAGATCACAACATGATATTCCTTGCCATAACATATGAACATCCATTGAATTGAAAATCAAGTAACCATAATTGGAGAAACTATTCTTCACTCATCTTTTCCATGTCTTAAACTAATCCTTGATCCTACCATGAACCTCATAGTATTCATTCTACTTCAATCTTGGAAACAAGACAAAGAGATCCAACTAAGAAATATATATCCTGCTCCATTCCAAGTATTACACATCAAACCTAGAGAGGTGAGAGTTCTATAGTAATTATTAGAGAAGCATTAACAAACCTTGAGCTAAACCTTGGATATATATCCAAGTATTCAAAGCATCATCTTTAGAAAGCACCCTAGGATATTATTCAAGACAATCCCTAGAGAGAGAATCCAATTATGTTAAACATGGATATTGATGATCACATCATTCTCTATGGAACTTAATCTTAGGATGGAATTAAAGTCCTTCCCAAATGAAAGAGAGACCACTCATACCAATATTAGATTTACCTATTTAAGAATGAAGGACAACCTTTGAACTAAAGTATTAAGAGATTAACCATTTCATCTTGAAGTGGTGAGATAACCAAATTGTCAATAAAATTATATCCATGAACTGATGAAGTAAAGTAATAACTAATCTAATTAAGTTATCTAGGTGGAGAATTAACCTTCTCATACCTAATTAGATATTGTGAGTACACCATAAACTTAGAATAATTATTCCTATGTAAGAGAGCTCAAGCTATGGTGTTACACTCAAGTTAGTTGAGGCAACACTTGAATTAGAGGGAGAGAACTATCCATGTACCCAGATGAGTATATCAACATTTCTTAAGTAAAGCCCTAATAGAATATCTCGCATTTCCCTGGGATATAAAACCATTAAGACAACCCCGACCATGTCCATCCTAGAAAATTAAAATAGAAGTTGCTATACCTTAATTGATCAAGACAATGCTTGATCATGGAAGTGAGAAACCCATTTAATGAGAGATACCTTAGGAAGCCAGACCTTGATCATTATAAATTGAGTAATGATCATAAACTCTAAGAACTTGAGGTAGAGATACTAAGAATAAGTTGATCATGCCTAATCCATGATCATGCTATTGAGCTATGTGGGGATAAGTTAAACCCTACTAGAATAAGTAGATCTCATTCCCACATAAAATTATAGGAAGATAACTAGTAAGCAACCCTAGGCTTATATCCTATCTTTAACTTGTGAACCACATGGTGATCATAAGTAGAACCCTGTCACATCTATATTCCAACTATTCCCCAATTAAAGAACCTAAGAAACCTTAGAGTCAAACTCCATACTTAATATAGTGAGAAACCATCTATTCATATGAACAAAGTTAACTATAAAAAGAACTATAACCAATGTAGTTACTTTAATGATAAATTGAGGATAGTAATAGAAGTTAATTGGTAGAAGATAAAACCAATTCTCAAATTCTTAGTAACTAGGGAAGCACATAAAATATGAAGCAAGTAACCATATTACCCTGGTTGGGGAGATTAAACCCTAGCAAATGCAATATGATGTCATTCCAATTCCATAAACCAGAGTTATATCTCAACCCTAGTTTCAGTATCACTATGGTGATCATAATATAAAACCAGGCCATAATTAAGTTCCAAACCATGCATCATAAGGTGAATATAGTTAGAACTCTATAATTGCTCTCTAGTTAATCCTTATGCTTCAATTATTAAACATAAGAGTCATCTAATGCTAAATCCATAATTAAAACCTATGGTGGTGAGCAACCACTTATCATTATACCCATTATCAAACCATGATGATTGAAACACCTACTTTAGGTATTTCAAGGTGTCATTAAATTATAATACCAGTGCTAACCTTAAATAGGATTATAGTAAGTCTTACAAGACCTTACTAAAGGAGTGTTCACATTGAATCATATGCCAGAACCAAACTCTCAATTAAGAGAACAAATCCTAATCATACCTTCTAAAACACTTGGAGTATAATTATTAACTCTAACCATTCCAGAAGGGAGTGGGGTTCCAAATGAAAAAGGAAAATTAAAATGAGTACTTGAATTCTTGCCTAAATGAAAATTACAGCAAAAGCTCCCATATATTTGTGTTTATTCAAAAACAATACAATAATACAATGATCCTTGAAATAGACTTCATGAAATACACATTTATAAACATCTCAGAAAACAGAAAAGAATTCAAAGCTGAATTAAAACCAGAGATTCAAATTTGAAAGAAATATAAAACAGAAAATAAAAACAGAAAAGGAAAAAAAATGAGAGAAAACCTTACCTGCCTCACCTGGCCGGATAGCCCACGCTGTAGCCCACCCGAACAGCCCAACACCACGGCCCAAGTCGCAGCCCACACAGCCCACTTAACCCTTCGCCAGGATAAGACCGAAGACAACGTCTTCGTCTTCGTCTCCAACTCTGGACGCGCGAGAGCTCGCCACCGAGCCGGCAATCGCCACGTCCTGAGGTCGTCGCCGCCGTTGCTGACCGCCAGCGCACGCAAGAGGGGTATAAAGCGCACAGCAGCCACAAATTTTCCCCTCTTCGTCCAAATCGTCCAAATTTCGGAAACCCTAGCTGAGCCGGCCGTCCGTCGTCGCCGCCGATTGGGGCCGCCTCAAGCCCAGCGGTGAGGCCTAGGAGGTGCGCCTCGATGCCCTCGTTCTTCTGGCCGAGCCACGCATCGAGGGGGGCACGGGCTACCGCGAATTGAGCGCCGCCCTTCTGCCGGTCATCGCCGGATTTCGCGACCCCATCACCATCTCCGACTACCCCAGGCTTCACCGAGCTCGCCATCAGTCTCAGGTTGATCTTGCGCACCTTATGCACCTCTTTATGCGTCTTAGGATCAAACGTAGCGCAGTCCCGATGCTTGGCCGGAGTTTGCCGCCGCGGAGACGCTCGCCGGAGTTGTCTCCGGTGACCATTAGCCAGCAACGCCGCCACTATAGGGTCACCACGTCACGGTGAATCGTTTGAGCCCAAAAACGCACCCGCGGGAGCACCACCGCGCCGTCGGTGTCGACGGCAGCTCGCCGGCAGTAAGCTCGCCGGTCATGTTGGCGTGTTGGACCTGGTCCACGCCGACGTGGCGTCTGACCTGGCCAATGGCCCACCGGTCGCTGCCCCTGAGGGTACATCAGCCGGGTGTGTTTAGTTATTTACTTTTAATTTTCAATTCACAAATTACTGCAACTTTGCAAAATTATATCAAATCCATATTAACTCAGAAAAATGAAAATAATATATCAAAATTCTTAGAAAACTAAACTCTATCTAATAAAAATATAAAATGAAATTTTTATTTTTAATAAAAATTCAATTATTTAAGACTTGTTAATTAAGCCTTATTTATTAATTCTAAATTCAATTAAACTTCAATAATTAGAAAAACTTCTAAATTTAATAAAAACCAGTAAGTAAATCAGGAAAATATTAAAACTAATTTTCCTTTACTTTTAACTTATTAAATCCTTAATAAGAGGATTTAAAACCCAATTAATAATTACCTTAATTATTAATTATTTAAAAATAATAAAATGCCAAATTCAATATTATTTTTTTTATTTCAAAGTTATTAATAACTTCAACTTTATTAATGAAGTTATTAATCCAATAATTATAGGGTAATTAGGAAACCCTAGTTCCATTAGAAACAAAGTGATAACCTCATTATTTCATGTGTAATCCTAAAACCCTAGTGCCATTTAGACCTAGATCCATTACTTCTTATGAACCTTAAATGGATCCCAAACCTAAACCTAAGTAACATGTGATCATGTTACTTCACCAGTAAACATAGATTCATATCTAGCAACTAAATACTAGTTAGAATCCACATAAAATATGGGAAATCCTATCACTACTAACTAGCATCCCATGTGTTCATCTTCATTAGACCTAAATAATCCAGTAGGGCCAACCAAGTGTAAACCCTAGATTCCATTACCAAAGACCACCATCCTTAATTAACCATGCTTATCATCACATCCTTGTGATGAACCATAATAGCAACTATACTTACTATTACGTATCACATACCATATTCCACTAAACCCTACTAGTGTTGGATACTTATCCACCATTCCATTTAGGAGCCACTCATTATTTACTTAAATAGAACTAACAGTAAAACCTAGACCACCTAAACCCTAATTGTTATACTTCTTATTATTTAAGAAGTATGTTCTTCAAAAGTTATTCTTTTGAAGTAAATAAAGAATCATCATCAACCCTGCTTATAAGGACCTATAAACCCTAGCTAACTATCACCAACAAGATGACCAATCTTGATAGCAACCTTGAATGAACAAATGCTTAGGATGCCTAGGCTTAATTCAACGATACAAGCCCTAGTAGCTGATGAATCCAACTAGGTTGTGATCCATCTAATATCTACTCCAGAACCAATTAGGAACCATAGTTAACCATAGAACCCACCAACCTAATTATCATACTTGTTCTTTATTAAGAACATGTTCTTCAAAAGTTATTCTTTTGAAGTATATGATAATTAATCATTAACCATGCCATATAGTGTTAAAACTAACCACTGTTCTTTACTTGATAACATTATACCAAATGCTATTGTTGTGTACTATTAATGTTATTGCTATGATATATTGCAGCTCATGTTTAAAATACCAAATAATCACACCTGAATAAGAACCTTGTTTGTGAATCACTCTAAAAGTGCAACACACCCTGATTGATCATTACCACTCACTAATCCTAAATCATCGGGGTTAGGTCACGCTTAGAGCGATTGCATCTCATTCTTATGCATTATTGCATCCTTGCCAATCTTTTAAACATCGTCCTTACCGGACGATGATGCTATTTCAGAATTTGGAGTTATTGCGTATCGAAGACCTTGCCTGCATAATCTTGCAGTCAAGAAAGGCAAGTTCATCGCTTGCTCATGTCATTTGAGTATTTTTACTAAATTACTTGCAAAGTACTATGATTATCACTATTGCATAAAAAGCAAAACCACTATTTTCATAACTATGAATATGACTATGTGGTGGGCAATGGAACCATGGATTGTGTTGATATGGTGGAGGTTCCATTGCAAGGGTTTATATCCATCTAGGATTAAACAACAAATGTCGCCAGTGATTCTTGTGCCGTAATACCCGTGTTAACCATAAGATCCGGAGTGGGACGGAGTAGTCAAAAGTGTTTCCACCTCTCGTACATCAACGGATGCGCTTACCGTAGACACTTGACCCAGGTTGGGCAAGCGGTGGGGTGGGGATCCCATTCTAATTCCCCACGGTAATGCGGTCTATGATGGATTGTAAGACGTCCGAACGGTCTATCCATGGTTGATAGGGAGGGCATATAAAAATTGTTCGGAACGGTCTACCTTAATCGGTATAGGGGAGAACAAATGCCCGGAACGGTCTCTCCATGGATATAGGGGAAGACGGTCTTACAAAAGGGTGGGTGTGCGAGGTAGCGGAGGAACATGATTGGCTAGACCTTATACCGGGCCTCACACCATAGGAAGTGTGGACGAGCTCGCGGCTCGGTTGGCAGCAAGGTTAAGATCTCTTATGGGTAAAGCAACACACCTCTGCAGAGTGTAAAGAACCGTGACCTGTCACTCCCTGTTCCGGGATATGGAACTGCGAACGCGGCCGGAAAGGAGCTCCATGAAGTTCTAGTAAACCGGTGAAGGCTGACGGACATAGTTCTTCTGAATAAAAGCAACCTTTTGAAGAAGTGATTATGAAAACCTGCATTGGTATTAGACTCTCTGGTCTAATGCCGTAGCTAGTGCATTAAACACCTCTTTCCTATAATGAACTTGTTGAGTACGCTCGTACTCATCCCACTCTTAAATCCCCGCTTAGGTATGGAGGCATCGAAGGAGGATCTACAAGGCAACTCGAAGGCCGAGGAGTCAACAATTTCTTCAAGAGACAGGAACCTGTCAGATGGTCAGATACCACATCCAACAAGGAGAAAACCTAGTTTAGCCATAGAAAGGAACTAGCTTCCTAAACCTAGCTCCTATTTAGCTAGAGTCTATTCTTAGCCTCTGCAGTTAGTTAAATACTCTACAAATAGAGTCAGTGATAAGATTAGACTACGAGTCGTTCTTCTGGAGTTTATTTGCAGATTTACCTCATTGTAAAGTAGGAGGCTGTGATGATCTTATGTAAAAGAGTCAATGTTGTAATTCTATAGACATACCTTGGACCCGCATATGTTTCTGTTGTACCACTCTGAGCGATATAATACTAGTGGAACGGTGTTTCATTGGTGTTATATCAGACTTGCATACTACACCATGCAGTGGTATGCCGGGTCACCACAGTTGGTATCAGAGCAAATGCTTTGACCTAGGATTAAAACCCTTTAAAGGAGACCTATAGGATTGGTAGTGTCTATAGGAAGTTTCTTAGTTAAACTAAATATTCTTATGACTTGAGATGGATATTCACTTGAGAATAATCCTGACACACTTGAGTCAACATTTCCTACCTATCTTTCCTAAGTTAAGTTAAATAGCCAATTCCAAGTATGTAGAACATCAATAAGTCCTTAAAACAAAAGATGAGTAGATCACAGTTGGTATACAATACATGGTAGTCCAAAGAGAGGATACAACCATAAGGAAACTATCCTATTGGAAGATGTGTACCAACTCAAGTTATGATTAAGTAAGAATTATTCAGACATGAAATAGGAGTAAATCAAGTGATGAAGATAATTAAGAAATCCTAATAGAAGATGTAGACCAAGTTAAGTAATGAGTAATTAAAATTATCTAGACTTGTGAAACAGTTGCTAGTAAGTGATAATTAGGAGTTATATGAGGTAGTATCGACCATGATGAGTCAATCATGAGAGGTAAGTAAGAGAGATGGAAATAAAACATGTCTACTTACAGAGTAGTGATAGTAATCATATATGATTCACCTGGGAATCATTATGTGATGGACTCGAACATCATAAATATTTAGGAGAAGTACAATAAGAAGTCAAGTAATAAACAATAGTGCAAGAATTGTGTTCCAAAACAATGGGAAGTGTGCCAGGCACATCATAACCATAGTCTTATGATAGTATAAACACTTAGAAGTATAGGAGATATATCCTAATAAATAGGTGTTTAGAGTAGACATGATAGAACCTAGACATATCATGTGAGATAGTCCTCAATAAAATGAAAGTTAAGTAGTATTTCCAAAGAAAATTAGTTAACCTTAACCATCCCAAACCACTTTGTGTCAAGTTTATCTCATTGCAAATATGCAATTAAGGTAAATGTTTAGACAAATAGTATAATTCCATATACTTGTGCTAAGTATCACGATATAAACCTATCTTATGTGGTGTTATATACTACACATCAGAGCCTGATGTTTAGAGATGTCTTACTCAACTAGTATATTCAGGCCTACAATGGTGTGTATTATAAGCACAAAGCTGAATCTTCTTGGATCTTATTGGATTTTCATTGTTTAACTAGATCCATACATGAAGTTTGACTTCGATATGCAAATGCATGTTGCAATATCAAGTTATTACTTGATGCTATAGATCTAGAGGGTAATAGTACTCGTGTGAGGAAGCGACGAATTCTGGAAGATTCCAAAGATAAGATGAAGGTTCATCAGAAGAAAGAAGCAAAGTTGTGGGAAGTAACCACAATACTCTGAAGATAGTACCAATCAAAACTCATGCTTTGCCTCAACAGAGGAGTACTTTAGTACATAAGAAGCATGAAGGTGAGATAACTGGTGATTCTGGTGAAGCTCAAGCAGATCCATAGTCAATATAGAAGAGGGAATGCATGGGAAATCACTTAGGATACTATATTCATAGTGTCAGCTAGTGGTTTTCTTGCAACAATAAACCCTCGAAAAAGGGAGATGACTTATGAAACCATAGCAGATATAAGAAGACCACAGTTGGTATTAGAAGACCACAGTTGTGGTATAGAATCAATACAGCGAGATAAAGTAAAAGATGTTTCGTTCAGTTGATCAGAACCTATAATAGAATTCATTTTTAGATAACAAATAGCCACAATTGGTATCAAGTAGTCCACCATTGGATCATTTGTACCAAGAAGTTGTAAACAAATAAAATTTTGTCAGCCAAATAACTATGATCTATAATCATTTAGTCGAAGGATTCACATTGGATGTCCACAATTGAGTGGATACACCACAAGGATTCTTCACGAGACCTTAGAAGAATATAAACCATAAGCTACACCTAGACTAATATTCTAACCATCAATCCAATAGTTGGAAGAAAAGGAGTTGAAGACCATAAGAAAATTCTAAGGGGTAGAGTAAAGATTGAGTTGGATATACCAGTACTCAATACTTTAAGCTAGATCGAAGCAGAAGGTCTGAACTGAGAGGAAGTTCGATCTTATTTTCATAAGATTGTTGAACATTACTTTCAGATGGATGTCAGACCAGAAGCCGAGGTTTATACCCCGAGGAAGTAAGAAGTGGACTATGACTTGAGAAAGTGAGTGATAGTTACTCAGAAGTACGGATGCACAAGAAAGCTAAGATTAATTAAACTGGGAGAAGGAAAAATAGGAGACCAAATAAAGCTCAGGAAGGCCAAATATCAAGAAGATTGACCATATCAAAACTAAATGTTAATTAAAAGATTCCTTTCATGGAACCTAAAAGAACCAAAATAGTTAGAGGTATCAATTATAAACCATGATTGGATGGACTAAATGAGTCTAATCCATTCTTAGGAAAATAAACCACCGTGATCAATTCCATAGTAAGTACCTTACCAAGTACCATTATTGCAGTTTTGGTAGTAAGGGGAAAACAAAGACCTATTTTATCAAATAGGAGAATGTTATCCAATTAGTCTTCAATTAAGACTGTCAGGACAAGAAGAAGTCCCAATCATTGAATATTCAATGAGAAAGGAAACAAGCTTATAATATTGGAGGAAATCATGGAAGTAAAGGAAGTAATAGTTGTTTGATGTCAAACACTAATGGATTCCAGGAAGAATCTGGACAAGGGATATATTCAATTATATCTAGTGAGATCAATACGGAGTTCGAGAAAAGATATAGTCTGCATAAGTCAGAACCACACTTCCGAAACGTGAGAGATATCAAACTTCGAGGACGAAGTTTAGTTTAAGGGGTAGAGACTGTAATATCCCAGGTAATGGGGTTACAAAAATAGAGGAAACAGATGTGTGCATTTCATTCATGCATAGAAAATCTGGGGAATTTTCGCGCTTTAAAGTAAAACAGTCACAGTAACTGAAGTTTCACTTGACCTTGGTGGAATTGAAGTAGCTCATCAAGTCAAGCGCTATAAACCTCAATGTGACCTTGCTAAAACTTTGATTTGGGTAGAGATAGTTTGAACTAAGGGGTTAGATCAAATGGAACTAATAATCAACACAACAACACTTTACACAAGGATCAACTGCTTGATCTTATCCAAGATCACAACATGATATTCCTTGCCATAACATATGAACATCCATTGAATTGAAAATCAAGTAACCATAATTGGAGAAACTATTCTTCACTCATCTTTTCCATGTCTTAAACTAATCCTTGATCCTACCATGAACCTCATAGTATTCATTCTACTTCAATCTTGGAAACAAGACAAAGAGATCCAACTAAGAAATATATATCCTGCTCCATTCCAAGTATTACACATCAAACCTAGAGAGGTGAGAGTTCTATAGTAATTATTAGAGAAGCATTAACAAACCTTGAGCTAAACCTTGGATATATATCCAAGTATTCAAAGCATCATCTTTAGAAAGCACCCTAGGATATTATTCAAGACAATCCCTAGAGAGAGAATCCAATTATGTTAAACATGGATATTGATGATCACATCATTCTCTATGGAACTTAATCTTAGGATGGAATTAAAGTCCTTCCCAAATGAAAGAGAGACCACTCATACCAATATTAGATTTACCTATTTAAGAATGAAGGACAACCTTTGAACTAAAGTATTAAGAGATTAACCATTTCATCTTGAAGTGGTGAGATAACCAAATTGTCAATAAAATTATATCCATGAACTGATGAAGTAAAGTAATAACTAATCTAATTAAGTTATCTAGGTGGAGAATTAACCTTCTCATACCTAATTAGATATTGTGAGTACACCATAAACTTAGAATAATTATTCCTATGTAAGAGAGCTCAAGCTATGGTGTTACACTCAAGTTAGTTGAGGCAACACTTGAATTAGAGGGAGAGAACTATCCATGTACCCAGATGAGTATATCAACATTTCTTAAGTAAAGCCCTAATAGAATATCTCGTGCATTTCCCTGGGATATAAAACCATTAAGACAACCCCGACCATGTCCATCCTAGAAAATTAAAATAGAAGTTGCTATACCTTAATTGATCAAGACAATGCTTGATCATGGAAGTGAGAAACCCATTTAATGAGAGATACCTTAGGAAGCCAGACCTTGATCATTATAAATTGAGTAATGATCATAAACTCTAAGAACTTGAGGTAGAGATACTAAGAATAAGTTGATCATGCCTAATCCATGATCATGCTATTGAGCTATGTGGGGATAAGTTAAACCCTACTAGAATAAGTAGATCTCATTCCCACATAAAATTATAGGAAGATAACTAGTAAGCAACCCTAGGCTTATATCCTATCTTTAACTTGTGAACCACATGGTGATCATAAGTAGAACCCTGTCACATCTATATTCCAACTATTCCCCAATTAAAGAACCTAAGAAACCTTAGAGTCAAACTCCATACTTAATATAGTGAGAAACCATCTATTCATATGAACAAAGTTAACTATAAAAAGAACTATAACCAATGTAGTTACTTTAATGATAAATTGAGGATAGTAATAGAAGTTAATTGGTAGAAGATAAAACCAATTCTCAAATTCTTAGTAACTAGGGAAGCACATAAAATATGAAGCAAGTAACCATATTACCCTGGTTGGGGAGATTAAACCCTAGCAAATGCAATATGATGTCATTCCAATTCCATAAACCAGAGTTATATCTCAACCCTAGTTTCGTATCACTATGGTGATCATAATATAAAACCAGGCCATAATTAAGTTCCAAACCATGCATCATAAGGTGAATATAGTTAGAACTCTATAATTGCTCTCTAGTTAATCCTTATGCTTCAATTATTAAACATAAGAGTCATCTAATGCTAAATCCATAATTAAAACCTATGGTGGTGAGCAACCACTTATCATTATACCCATTATCAAACCATGATGATTGAAACACCTACTTTAGGTATTTCAAGGTGTCATTAAATTATAATACCAGTGCTAACCTTAAATAGGATTATAGTAAGTCTTACAAGACCTTACTAAAGGAGTGTTCACATTGAATCATATGCCAGAACCAAACTCTCAATTAAGAGAACAAATCCTAATCATACCTTCTAAAACACTTGGAGTATAATTATTAACTCTAACCATTCCAGAAGGGAGTGGGGTTCCAAATGAAAAAGGAAAATTAAAATGAGTACTTGAATTCTTGCCTAAATGAAAATTACAGCAAAAGCTCCCATATATTTGTGTTTATTCAAAAACAATACAATAATACAATGATCCTTGAAATAGACTTCATGAAATACAAATTGATAAACATACGCAAAAGCAGAAAAGAATTCAAAGCTGAATTAAAACCAGAGATTCAAATTTGAAAGAAATATAAAACAGAAAATAAAAAACAGAAAAGGAAAAAAATGAGAGAAAACCTTACCTCGCCACCTGGCCGGATAGCCCACGCTGTAGCCCACCCGAACAGCCCAACACCACGGCCCAAGTCGCAGCCCACACAGCCCACTTAACCCTTCACCAGGATAAGACCGAAGACAACGTCTTCGTCTTCGTCTCCAACTCTGGACGCGCGAGAGCTCGCCACCGAGCCGGCAATCGCCACGTCCTGAGGTCGTCGCCGCCGTTGCTGACCGCCAGCGCACGCAAGAGGGGTATAAAGCGCACAAGCAGCCACAAATTTTCCCTCTTCGTCCAAATCGTCCAAATTTCGGAAACCCTAGCCGAGCCGGCCGTCCGTCGTCGCCGCCGATTGGGGCCGCCTCAAGCCCGGCGGTGAGGCCTAGCCGGTGCGCCCCGAAGCCCGCGTTCTTCTGGCCGAGCCACGCATCGAGGGGGGCACGGGCTACCGCGAATTGAGCGCCGCCCTTCTGCCGGTCATCGCCGGATTTCGCGACCCCATCACCATCTCCGACTACCCCAGGCTTCACCGAGCTCGCCATCAGTCTCAGGTTGATCTTGCGCACCTTATGCACCTCTTTATGCGTCTTAGGATCAAACGTAGCGCAGTCCCGATGCTTGGCCGGAGTTTGCCGCCGCGGAGACGCTCGCCGGAGTTGTCTCCGGTGACCATTAGCCAGCAGCGCCGCCACTATAGGGTCACCACGTCACGGTGAATCGTTTGAGCCCAAAAACGCACCCGCGGGAGCACCACCGCGCCGTCGGTGTCGGCACGCTCGCCGCGATAAGCTCGCCGGTCATGTTGGCGTGTTGGACCTGGTCCACGCCGACGTGGCGTCGACCTGGCCAATGGCCCACCGGTCGCGTCCCCGAGGGTACATCACCTCGGTGTGTTTAGTTATTTACTTTTAATTTTCAATTCACAAATTACTGCAACTTTGCAAAATTATATCAAATCCATATTAACTTAGAAAAATGAAAATAATATATCAAAATTCTTAGAAAACTAAACTCTATCTAATAAAAATATAAAATGAAATTTTTATTTTTAATAAAAATTCAATTATTTAAGACTTGTTAATTAAGCCTTATTTATTAATTCTAAATTCAATTAAACTTCAATAATTAGAAAAACTTCTAAATTTAATAAAAACCAGTAAGTAAATCAGGAAAATATTAAAACTAATTTTCCTTTACTTTTAACTTATTAAATCCTTAATAAGAGGATTTAAAACCCAATTAATAATTACCTTAATTATTAATTATTTAAAAATAATAAAATGCCAAATTCAATATTTTTTTTTTATTTCAAAGTTATTAATAACTTCAACTTTATTAATGAAGTTATTAATCCAATAATTATAGGGTAATTAGGAAACCCTAGTTCCATTAGAAACAAAGTGATAACCTCATTATTTCATGTGTAATCCTAAAACCCTAGTGCCATTTAGACCTAGATCCATTACTTCTTATGAACCTTAAATGGATCCCAAACCTAAACCTAAGTAACATGTGATCATGTTACTTCACCAAGAAACATAGATTCATATCTAGCAACTAAATACTAGTTAGAATCCACATAAAATATGGGAAATCCTATCACTACTAACTAGCATCCCATGTGTTCATCTTCATTAGACCTAAATAATCCAAAGTAGGGCCAACCAAGTGTAAACCCTAGATTCCATTACCAAAGACCACCATCCTTAATTAACCATGCTTATCATCACATCCTTGTGATGAACCATAATAGCAACTATACTTACTATTCTGTATCACATACCATATTCCACTAAACCCTACTAGTGTTGGATACTTATCCACCATTCCATTTAGGAGCCACTCATTATTTACTTAAATAGAACTAACAAGAAACCTAGACCACCTAAACCCTAATTGTTATACTTCTTATTATTTAAGAAGTATGTTCTTCAAAAGTTATTCTTTTGAAGTAAATAAAGAATCATCATCAACCCTGCTTATAAGGACCTATAAACCCTAGCTAACTATCACCAACAAGATGACCAATCTTGATAGCAACCTTGAATGAACAAATGCTTAGGATGCCTAGGCTTAATTCAACGATACAAGCCCTAGTAGCTGATGAATCCAACTAGGTTGTGATCCATCTAATATCTACTCCAGAACCAATTAGGAACCATAGTTAACCATAGAACCCACCAACCTAATTATCATACTTGTTCTTTATTAAGAACATGTTCTTCAAAAGTTATTCTTTTGAAGTATATGATAATTAATCATTAACCATGCCATATAGTGTTAAAACTAACCACTGTTCTTTACTTGATAACATTATACCAAATGCTATTGTTGTGTACTATTAATGTTATTGCTATGATATATTGCAGCTCATGTTTAAAATACCAAATAATCACACCTGAATAAGAACCTTGTTTGTGAATCACTCTAAAAGTGCAACACACCCTGATTGATCATTACCACTCACTAATCCTAAATCATCGGGGTTAGGTCACGCTTAGAGCGATTGCATCTCATTCTTATGCATTATTGCATCCTTGCCAATCTTTTAAACATCGTCCTTACCGGACGATGATGCTATTTCAGAATTTGGAGTTATTGCGTATCGAAGACCTTGCTCGCATAATCTTGCAGTCAAGAAAGGCAAGTTCATCGCTTGCTCATGTCATTTGAGTATTTTTACTAAATTACTTGCAAAGTACTATGATTATCACTATTGCATAAAAAGCAAAACCACTATTTTCATAACTATGAATATGACTATGTGGTGGGCAATGGAACCATGGATTGTGTTGATATGGTGGAGGTTCCATTGCAAGGGTTTATATCCATCTAGGATTAAACAACAAATGTCGCCAGTGATTCTTGTGCCGTAATACCCGTGTTAACCATAAGATCGGGAGTGGGACGGAGTAGTCAAAAGTGTTTCCACCTCTCGTACATCAACGGATGCGCTTACCGTAGACACTTGACCCAGGTTGGGCAAGCGGTGGGGTGGGGATCCCATTCTAATTCCCCACGGTAATGCGGTCTATGATGGATTGTAAGACGTCCGAACGGTCTATCCATGGTTGATAGGGGAGGGCATATAAAAATTGTTCTAACGGTCTACCTTAATCGGTATAGGGGAGAACAAATGCAGAACGGTCTCTCCATGGATATAGGGGAAGACGGTCTTACAAAAGGGTGGGTGTGCGAGGTAGCGGAGGAACATGATTGGCTAGACCTTATACCGGGCCTCACACCATAGGAAGTGTGGACGAGCTCGCGGCTCGATTGGCAGCAAGGTTAAGATCTCTTATGGGTAAAGCAACACACCTCTGCAGAGTGTAAAGAACCGTGACCTGTCACTCCCTGTTCCGGGATATGGAACTGCGAACGCGGCCGGAAAGGAGCTCCATGAAGTTCTAGTAAACCGGTGAAGGCTGACGGACATAGTTCTTCTGAATAAAAGCAACCTTTTGAAGAAGTGATTATGAAAACCTGCATTGGTATTAGACTCTCTGGTCTAATGCCGTAGCTAGTGCATTAAACACCTCTTTCCTATAATGAACTTGTTGAGTACGCTCGTACTCATCCCACTCTTAAATCCCCTGCTTAGGTATGGAGGCATCGAAGGAGGATCTACAGTGCAACTCGAAGGCCGAGGAGTCAACAATTTCTTCAAGAGACAGGAACCTGTCAGATGGTCAGATACCACATCCAACAAGGAGAAAACCTAGTTTAGCCATAGAAAGGAACTAGCTTCCTAAACCTAGCTCCTATTTAGCTAGAGTCTATTCTTAGCCTCTGCAGTTAGTTAAATACTCTACAAATAGAGTCAGTGATAAGATTAGACTACGAGTCGTTCTTCTGGAGTTTATTTGCAGATTTACCTCATTGTAAAGTAGGAGGCTGTGATGATCTTATGTAAAAGAGTCAATGTTGTAATTCTATAGACATACCTTGGACCCGCATATGTTTCTGTTGTACCACTCTGAGCGATATAATACTAGTGGAATGGTGTTTCATTGGTGTTATATCAGACTTGCATACTACACCATGCAGTGGTATGCCGGGTCACCACATCCACCCCTCCAAACGTGACGTACCTTCTTGCAAAGGAAGGGAACACGGGAATAAACCCTCGTCTCCGCGTGCTATCGGTTATCTCTAACCGAACTCCTTACTTGTGTTATAACTGCCAGTGAGAGCCTCTGTGCTCGAGTTACTTGTATCCTCATATAGGTTGTCTCACCTAGTTTGCATTAGCCTCACCTTTATATTCCGCAAAGCCTAACATTGGAAAGAAAGAATTAAAATCTGTAGAAACCTATTCACCCCCTGATGTCTACGCACGCTTCTATTCCCTCAGAGATGTTGTTGGGCCTCCAAGAGCAGAGGTTTGTAGAACAGCAGCAAGTTTCCCTTAAGTGAATCACCCAAGGTTTATCGAACTCAGGGAGGTAGAGGTCAAAGATATCCCTCTCAAGCAACCCTGCAATTACGATACAAGAAGTCTCTTGTGTCCCCAACACACCTAATACACTTGTCAGATGTATGGGTGCACTAGTTTGGCGAAGAGATAGTGAAATACAAGTAATATGGATGATTGTAAGTAGTAATTGCAATCTGAAATAAAGATGGCAGCAAGCGAACATGTAACAGAACTTGTTGGAAACGGTGTTTCAATGCTTAGAAACAAGGCCTAGGGATCATACTTCTTTCACTAGTGGACACTCTCAACATTGATCACATAACTGAATAAATAAATGCTACTTTCTACACTCTCTTGTTGGATAACAAACACCATTCATTGTGTAGGGCTACAAAAGCACACCTCAAGCCGGAGTAAACAAGCTCCACAACGTCCGGAGTTCATATTAAAGTAACCTCTAGAGTGCATAATAGACCATTGCAATTTAGACCGAGTACTAACATAGCATACACACTGTCAACAATAGCTATGAAAGGGGGACTAGATCGCATCAATACTATCATAGTAATAGTTAACTTCATAATCTACAAGAGATTACAATCATAACCTACGCCAAGTACTACATGATGCACACACTGTCAACATTACATCATGGAGGAGGAATAGACTACTTTAATAACATCACTAGAGTAGCACATAGATTAATAGTGATACAAAGCTCATGATCACATAAAGATCACACCATGGGAGAGAGAGATGAACAACATAGCTACCGGTAGAGCCCTCAGCCTCGGGGGAGAGCTACTCCCTCCTCATCATGGGAGACAGCAACGACGATGAAGATGGCGGTGGTGTCGATGGAGATGACTCCGGAGGCAATTCCCCATCCCGGCGGCGTGCCGGAATAGAGACTTCTGTCCCCCGAAATGGAGTTTCGCGATGGCGGCAGCGCCCCTGGAGTCTTTCTGGAGTTTCGTCAATTGGTGTAGGGTTTTTACGTCGCTAGGGACTATATAGGCGAAGAGGTGGCGCGAGGGGGTGCCTGGGGGTCCCACCCCATAGGGCGGCATGCCCCCCTCCATGCTGCGCCAGCCTATGGTCTGGGAGCCCTAGGCCCCGGCTCTCCTTCGGTGTTCTGGTCCGTCTCGGTGAAATATGATGTTTGGCCTTTGTTTCGTCGAATTCCGAGAATATTGCCCGAACAACTTTTCAGGAACCAAAAACAGCAGAAAACAGGAACTGGCACTTCGGCATCTTGTTAATAGGTTAGTTCCGGAAAATGCATGAAATCATTATAAAGTGTGAGCAAAACATGTAGGTATTGTCATAAAACTAGCATGGAACATCAGAAATTATAGATACGTTGGAGACGTATCACCCCCTCTAGGTTTACCATCTCTGAACTTTCAAGCACGTCCACCGAAAGTAGGCATCCCAAGATAAGTATCCTGGAGAATTTCAGAGTGTACTTCCAGAGCATCCATTACTGATTGTTTAACACGCTGATTGCAATGAGTGCCAAAAAATATAGAGGACTTTTCCCTGTTAATCTTCTGTCCAGACCCATCACAATACAGTTGCAAAGTCCCATCAAGAGCCTTGACACTGCGGTCATCACTTCTCGAGAAAAAGATACTATCATCAGCAAATAGGAGGTGAGAGATCGGTGGTCTAAGCCTGCCATTACGAACACCTTGAAGCTGACCAGATTCCTCTCTCTCCTTAAGCAGACTAGACAACCCCTCAGTTTGAAGCAAAAAGAGATATGGGCTGATTGGTCTCCCTGTCTAATACCCCTTGTGGGCACTGATACGTCTCCGACGTATCGATAATTTCTTATGTTCCATGCTTGTTTTATGACAATACCTACATGTTTTGTTCACACTTTATATCGATTTTATGCGTTTTCCGGAACTAACCTATTGACGAGATGCCGAAGTGCCAGTTCCTATTTTCTGCTGTATTTGGTTTCAGAAATCCTAGTAAGGAAATATTCTCGGAATTGGACGAAATCAACCCCCAGAGTCTTAGAATTGGACGAAGCTTCCAGAACACCCGAGAGCCGCCAGAGAGGGGCCACAGGGGGCCCACACATGGTGGCGGCGCGGCCCCGGGGGGCGCGCCGCCCGAGTGTCTGGTGGCCCCACACCCCGTCTGACGCCACCTCTTCGCCTATAAGAAGCCCCTGACCTAAATCTTCGAGACGGAAAAGCCACGGTACGAGAAACCTTCCAGAGCCGCCACCATCGCGAAGCCAAGATCTGGGGGACAGGACTCTCTGTTCCGGCACGCCGCCGGGACAGGGAAGTGCCCCCGGAAGGCTCCTCCATCGACACCACAGCCATCTTCATCACCGCTGCTGTCTCCCATGAGGAGGGAGTAGTTCTCCATCGAGGCTAAGGGCTGTACCGGTAGCTATGTGGTTAATCTCTCTTCCTATGTACTTCAATACAATGATCTCATGAGCTGCCTTACATGATTGAGATTCATATGAGTTTTGTATCACTACTATTCTATGTGCTACTCTAGTGATGTTATTAAAGTAGTCTATTACTCCTGCACGGTGTAAAGGTGACAGTGTGTGCATCGTGTAGTACTTGGCGTAGGTTATGATTGTAATCTCTTGTAGATTATGAAGTTAATTATTGCTATGATAGTATTGATGTGATCTATTCTTCCTTCATAGTGTGATGGTGACAGTGTGCATGCTATGTTAGTACTTGGTTTAGTTGTGTTGATCTATCGTGCATTCTAAGGTTATTTAAACATGAATATCGAATATTGTGGAGCTTCTTAACTCCGGCATTGAGGGTTCGTGTAATCCTACACAATTAGTGGTGTTCATCATCCAACAAGAGAGTGTAGAGTATAGCATTTATCTATTTATTCTGTTATGTGATCAATGTTGAGAGTGTCCACTAGTGAAAGTATGATCCCTAGGCCTTGTTTCCAAATACTGCTATCACTGCTTGTTTACTGTTCTACTGCATCTCTACTACCTGCAATATTACCACCATCAACCACACGCCAGTTGTAGCATCAAGCTATTTTCTGGTGCCGTTACTACTGCTCATATATATTCATACCACTTGTATTTCACTATCTCTTCGCCGAACTAGTGCACCTATACATCTGACAAGTGTATTAGGTGTGTTGGGGACACAAGAGACTTCTTGCATTGTGATCGCAGGGTTGCATGAGAGGGATATCTTTGACCTCTTCCTCCCTGAGTTCGATAAACCTTGGGTGATCCACTTAAGGGAAAACTTGCTGCTGTTCTACAAACCTCTGCTCTTGGAGGCCTAACACTGTCTACAGGAAAAGGAGTGTGCGTAGACATCAAGCACTTTTCTGGCGCCGTTGCCGGGGAGGAAAGGTAAAAGGTACTCACACTCCGGATCTCGGCTACTAAGCTATTTTCCGGCGCCGTTGTAAGTACTCAAAGCTATTTCCTTTAGATCCTGCAATTGCATCTTTTTGTTTCTTGTTTATCACTAGTTTGGCATAATGGAAAGCAACATGGAGCTTTTTATTGTTTTTCCTGAGTTAAGACATGGATGGTTTGATCCAAAAATTAAAAAACCCATGGAACATATTAGTATGAACACTTTGAATACCATTGTTGCTAATGATATGGAAAATTCTAAGCTTGGGGAAGCTGGTTTTGATGAGCATGATATTTTTAGTCCCCCAAGCATTGAGGAGGAAATTTACTTTGATGATACTTTGCCTCCTATTTATGATGATTATAATGATAGTAGTCTTTTGTTGCCGCCTGTTATGGAGGATAAATTTGATTATGATTACAATATGCCTCCTATATTTGATGATGAGAATAATAATGATAGCTACTTTGTTGAATTCGCTCCCACTACAACTAATAAAATTGATTATGCTTATGTGGAGAGTAATAATTTTATGCATGAGACTCATGATAAGAATGCTTTATGTGATAGTTATATTGTTGAGTTTGCTCATGATACTACTGAAAGTTATTATGAGAGAGGAAAATATGGTTGTAGAAATTGTCATGTTACTAAAACACCTCTCTATGTGCTGAAATTTTTGAAGCTACACATGTTTTATCTTTCTATGCTTGTTGCATTATGCTTCTTGAATTTGTTTATTTACAAGATTCCTTTTCATAGGAAGCATGTTAGGCTTAAATGTGTTTTGAATTTGCCTCTTGATGCTCTCTTTTGCGTCAAATACTATTTCTTGCGAGTGCATCATTAAAACTGCTGAGCCCATCTTAATGGCTATAAAGAAAGAACTTATTGGGAGATAACCCATGTGTTTATTTTACTACAGTAAATTTGTTTTATATTTGTGTCTTGGAAGTAGTTACTACTGTAGCAACCTCTCCTTATCTTATTTTGTTGCATTGTTGTGCCAAGTAAAGTCGTTGATAGTAAGATTCATACTAGATTTGGATTACTGCGCAGAAATAGATTTCTTTGCTGTCACGAATTTGGGCCTTATTATCTGTAATTAACTCAGAAAAAATTATGCCAATTTACGTGAGTGATCCTCAGATATGTACGCAACTTTCATTCAATTTGAGCATTTTCATTTGAGCAAGTTTGGTGCCTCTTAGAAATTCGTCTTTACGAACTGTTCTGTTTTGACAGATTCTGCCTTTTATTTCGCATTGCCTGTTTTGCTATGCTTGATGGATTTTTCGATTCCATTAACTTTCAGTAGCTTTGTGCAATGTCCAGAAGTGTTAAGAATGATTATGTCACCTCTGAACATGTAAATTTTGATTGTGCACTAACCCTCTAATGAGTTGTTTTAAGTTTGGTGTGGAGGAAGTTTTCAAGGATCAAGAGAGGAGGATGATACAATATGATCAAGGAGAGTGAAAGCTCTAATCTTGGGGATGCCCCGGTGGTTCATCCCTGCATATTTCAAGAAGACTCAAGCATTTAAGCTTGGGGATGCCCAAGGCGTCCCCTTCTTCATCGACAAATTATCAGGTTCCTCCCTTGAAACTATATTTTTATTCGGTCACATCTTATGTACTTTACTTGGAGCGTCTGTATGTTTTTGTTTTTGTTTTTTGTTTGAATAAATGCTTGCGTGGGAGAGAGACACGCTCCGCTGGTTCATATGAACACATGTGTTCTTAGCTTTTAATGTTCATGGCGAAGGTTGAAACTGCTTCGTTAATTGTTATATGGTTGGAAACAGAAAATGCTACATGTAGTAATTGGTATGATGTCTTGAATAACTTGATACTTGGAATTTGTTGTGCTCATGATTAAGCTCTTGCATCATATAGTTTGCACCTATTAGTGAAGAAATACATAGAGCTTGTTAAAATTTGGTTTGCATGATTGGTCTCTCTAAAGTCTAGATATTTTCTAAGTAAGGGTTTGAACAACAAGGAAGACAATGTATAGTCTTATAATGCTTGCAATATGTTCTTATGTAAGTTTTGCTGTACCGATTTATACTTGTGTTTGTTTCAAATAACCTTGCTATCCTAAGCCTTGTATCGAGAGGGAATACTTCTCATGCATCCAAAATCCTTGAGCCAACCACTATGCCATTTGTGTCCACCATACGTACCTACTACATGGTATTTCTCCGCCATTACAAAGTAAATTGCTTGAGTGCTACCTTTAAAATTTCCATTCTTCATCTTTGCAATATATAGCTCATGGGACAAGTAGCCTAAAAACTATTGTGGTATTGAATATGTACTTATGCACTTTATCTCTTATTAAGTTGCTTGTTGAGCGATAACCATGTTCCTGGGGACGCCATCAACTACTCTTTGTTGAATATCATGTGAGTTGCTATGCATGTCCGTCTTGTCTGAAGTAAGGGAGATTTACCACTAGTTGAATGGTTAGAGCATGCATACTGTTAGAGAAGAACATTGGGCCGCTAACTAAAGCCATGATTCATGGTGGAAGTTTCAGTTTTGGACAAATATCCTCAATCTCATATGAGAATATTAATTGTTGCAAAATGCTTACGCATTAAAGATGAGTCCATTATTTGTTGTCTATGTTGTCCCGGTATGGATGTCTAAGTTGAGAATAATCAAAAGTGAGAAATCCAATGCGAGCTTTCTCCTTAGACCTTTGTACAAGCGGCATAGAGGTACCCCTTTGTGACACTTGGTTAAAACATATGTATTGCGATGATAATCCAGGTAATCCAAGCTAATTAGGACAAGGTGCGGGCACTATTAGTATACTATGCATGAGGCTTGCAACTTGTAGGATATAATTTACATAATACATATGCTTTATTACTACCATTGACAAAATTGTTTCTTGCTTTCAAAACCAAAGCTCTAGCACAAATATAGCAATCAATGCTTCCCTCTGCGAAGGGCCATTCTTCTACTTTTATGTTGAGTCAGTTTACCTACTTCCTTCTATCTTAGAAGCAAACACTTGTGTTAACTGTGCATTGATTCTTACATGCTTGCTTATTGCACTTATTATATTACTTTATGTTGACAATATCCATGAGATATACATGTTAGAAGTTGAAAGCAACCGCTGAAACTTAATCTTCCTTTGTGTTGCTTCAATGCCTTTACTATGAATCTATTGCTTTATGAGTTAACTCTTATGCAAGACTTATTGATGCTTGTCTTGAAAGTACGTACTATTCATGAAAAGTGTTTGCTATATGATTCAGTTGTTTAATCATTGTCTTTATCATTGCTTTGAATCGCTGCATTCATCTCATATGCTTTACAATAGTATGATCAAGATTATGTTGGTAGCATGTCACTTCAGAAATTATCTTTGTTATCATTTACCTACTGGACGAGTAGGAACTAAGCTTGGGGATGCTGATACGTCTCCGACGTATCGATAATTTCTTATGTTCCATGCTTGTTTTATGACAATACCTACATGTTTTGTTCACACTTTATATCGATTTTATGCGTTTTCTGGAACTAACCTATTGACGAGATGCCGAAGTGCCAGTTCCTGTTTTCTGCTGTTTTTGGTTTCAGAAATCCTAGTAAGGAAATATTCTCGAAATTGGACGAAATCAACGCCCAGAGTCTTAGAATTGGATGAAGCTTCCAACACCCGAGAGCCGCCGAGAGAGGGGCCACGGGGCCCACACATGGTGGCGGCGCGGCCCAGGGGCGCGCCGCCTAGTGTCTGGTGGCCCCAGGACCCCTTCTCGACGCCACCTCTTCGCCTATAAGAAGCCCCCTGACCTAACTCTTCGAGACGGAAAAGCCACGGTACGAGAAACCTTCCAGAGCCGCCGCCATCGCGAAGCCAAGATCTGGGGGACAGGACTCTCTGTTCCGGCACGCCGCCGGGACGGGGAAGTGCCCCCGGAAGGCTCCTCCATCGACACTGATACGTCTCCGACGTATCGATAATTTCTTATGTTCCATGCCACATTATTGATGATATCTACATGTTTTATGCATACTTTATGTCACATTTATGCATTTTCCGGCACTAACCTATTAACGAGATGCCGAAGAGCCGATTCTTTGTTTTCTGCTGTTTTTGGTTTCAGAAATCCTAGTAAGGAAATATTCTCGGAATTGGACGAAATCAACGCCCAGGGGCCTATTTTCACATGAAGCTTCCAGAAGACCGGAGAGAAGACGAAGTGGGGCCACGAGGCGGCACCACAGTAGGGCGGCGCGGCCCAAGCCCTGGCCACGCCGGCCTAGCGTGTGGGCCCCTCGTGACTCTCCGACTACGCCCTTCCGCCTACAAATAGCCTTCGTCGCGAAACCCCCGGTGCGAGAGCCACGATACGGAAAACCTTCCAGAGACGCCGCCGCCGCCAATCCCATCTCGGGGGATTCAGGAGATCGCCTTCGGCACCCTGCCGGAGAGGGGATTCATCTCCCGGAGGACTCTACACCGCCATGGTCGCCTCCGGAGTGATGAGTGAGTAGTTCACCCCTGGACTATGGGTCCATAGCAGTAGCTAGATGGTTGTCTTCTCCTCATTATGCTTCATTGTCGGATCTTGTGAGCTGCCTAACATGATCAAGATCATCTATACGTAATGCTATATGTTGTGTTTGTTGGGATCCGATGGATAGAGAATACTATGTTATGTTGATTATCAATCTATCTATGTGTTGTTTATGATCTTGCATGCTCTCCGTTACTAGTAGATGCTTTGGCCAAGTTGATGCTTGTAACTCCAAGAGGGAGTATTTATGCTCGATAGTGGGTTCATGTCTCCGTGAATCTGGGGGAGTGACAGAAACCCCTAAGGTTATGGATGTGCTGTTGCCACTAGGGATAAAACATTGATGCTATGTCCGAGGATGTAGTTATTGATGTCGGGTGGAAGACCCTGGGTAGGGCAATGGACGCGGAGCAGCCGGCTGACCACCGGCCGGCTCGCGGCAAAGGCCGGCTGAGGAGCAGCCGGCTGGAGCTGTGGCCGGCTGGGCCGGAAGCCGGCTGGCTCTAGGTCCTAGTCGGCCTGGCTACGGCCACCAATGCTGTAGCTGGGCCGGCTTCTACAAGCCATATCCGACTGGAGGTTTGTACCTCAGACCGACTCGAGGCTGGTGAGTCTTGCACTAGAAGGAACCGGGTAGGTAGCCCGGTTTCACAAGTCCACGCTGACTTCATCTCCCGTAAAGCGCGGGGCACTGTGGAGCAATAGTGCCACGCGCCGGACAAGCCATCATGGCGTACGTCGATCCGTACCGGCTACAGTGCGTGATGGCGACAGGGATGCTTCCTCTCCATACCGCTGACTCAGGCAGCCGGTTGGGACAGGCCATAAGGCCTCAACGGCTACTGACGTCAGTACCTCGGGAAGGAGCGGAAGCCGGAGCCGGCCAAGCCGACCAGTAGACTATAGGGTCTTTTATGTAAAGTGCCAGTGCCTATATAAGCCGCACTACCCCCTCTCATGCAGGGGATCGATCATTCTCATTCCACCTCCACCCTTAGCGCTGCCCTGTGAGAGAGACTATCGTCTTCCTTAGCCTCCCAGGAGCAGCCGGACACAGCTCTAGGAGCAACATTGTATTGTGTGATCATCATATACACTCATAGCAGGAGTAGAGGTGTTACCTCCATCGGAGGGCCTCGAACCTGGGTACGTCGCCGTGTCGCTCGTTCCCATACCCGCATCCGGATACCGCCGTGAGACCTCCTAGGAACCACTCTCTTTAGCCACCCTATGGCATATGCCGTGACGATACCATGACATTTGGCGACCACCGTGGGGCCTTCAGCGTCCTCGGCCGGTGTCTTCATCCGGACGGGCCTCACCATCACCACTGGCGAGCGAGTCGCTTCAGGCTTGATCTGGAGATTCGGCTCCCTCGACTGCGTCAGCGACAACGCTGGCTGCTTCGCCGACCGGCCCTTCCCAGCCGGCGGCAACGTCATCTCCTTCGGCGGCCACGACGTCTACGTCGCCACCATCGCACCGCCGCGTTACCCGCGGCAGGTGCTGCGCTGCGCAAGCCCTCCTCCGCGAGCCGGCGCCAGCAGCGCTCCAGCCAGCCCCGCCGTCGTGCAAGTCATGATGGCTGGCGAGGAGCCCCCCATCAAGTCCACGCGCATCCGCAGCCCCAACCTGGAGCGCAACGTCGACCCCAACGCATCCGGCTCGGTCCCAAAGGCGCCCACGCCACCATCCCGGCTGGACGAAGTCCGGGCGAAGCTGAGCTCTCCGCTCACCGCAGGCGGCGATGCCACCACCGTCGAGGCGGACCTGGAAGCGCATCGCCAGCTCCTCCTCCAGCAGGCTGACGAGCTGGCTACCGCCAAGCGCCAGCTGGCCATCACCCAGCGCGAGTACGACCACGCCCATGGCTTCACGCCAGGCGGCAACAACCCCAGCCGAGCCGGCATGATCCGCCGGCGAGGAGGCGGCCTAGGCGCCGAGATCGAGCGCGACGGCGCGGAAGCGCCGGCTCCATCAATGGAGCTACCCGTCTACAACACCCCCGACAAGAACATCCTCGCAGCCGAAGCCGCTGCCAAGGAGCTGAGCCTCCTCGAAGGAGAAGAGCTGCGCCGCCAGACGCAGCGCGTAGCTGACCTGTGCCGGGCTGCAGCTGAGCAGACCAAGGACCCCAGGTATGGTGCTCCCAAAGCTCCTCATGTCCGCGCTGCTGCAGGCTACAGCAAGGACCCCCACAGGAACACGGCCGAGTCCGCCTCGCCCGCACCAAGCCGGCGCAAGGACTCCCGCACCATGCACGCAGGTTCAAGCCGGACAAGCCGGCTGGACAGCGGCCATAGCGGCCGCAGCCGGCCACCACCAAGCCGGAACCAGGAGCATGACTCCGAGCAGGCGGCGCCAAGGCGCCAGCACAGGCCGGCTCCAGAGCGAACCGGCACTTGCCAGCCAGCACGTTCCCGGCTGGGCCCCCGCATCGAGCCCACCGACGCCAGAGACCGCCTCGATCGGCTGGTCGAATCCCGCATCGCGGAAGAAGAGGCGCCGGCTTGCCCCAAGTGCTTCGGGCCCCGCATCGCCAACGAGCCCATGCTCGACGGCTTCCAGCTCCCCCGCGACACGCCCAAGTATGACGGCACCGCCAAGCCGGAGGACTGGCTGCAGGACTACTCCATCGCAGTCGGCATCTCCAGAGGCAACAAGCGCTGGGCGGTGCGATACTTCCCCCTGATGCTGGTCGGCTCTGCCCGCACCTGGCTCAACAACCTGTCAGCCGGCAGCATCAACGGCTGGCTTGATTTCAAGGAGGCCTTCATCAGCAACTTCACCGGCACCTACCGCCGGCCGGGTCGCCCCCAGCAGCTAGAGATGTGCAAGCAGGGCCCGGACGAGACGGATCGCGCGTACCTGACGCGCTGGTGCGAGATGCGCAACTCCTGCGAGGGCGTGCACGAGATCCGGGCCATCAGCTTCTTCATGGGCGGCTGCCGGCCCAACACCATGCTGTGGCACAAGCTGCGCCGCAGCGAGCCCAAGTCCATGGGCTCCCTCATGGCCATCGCCGACAAGTATGCGCTGGCTGAAGAAGCCGACAAAGCGACGGCTGAACCAACGCCGGCTCCCTCCAGGCGGGACCATCACAAGTCGGCCGAGCACAAGCCGGCGGACGGCGCCTCTCATGGCAGCCGGCAGGACAACTACCGCGGCAAGCGTCACAGCGACCAGCCGGACCGCCGGTATGGCTCTGCCCACGTGGCAGCCGTGTCGGACAACACGGCAGGCGGCAGCCGCCGCCAGAAGCAAGACCGGCAATGGAAGCCGAAGTACACCTTCGAGCAGATGCTCGACTCGCCGTGCAAGTACCACAGCGGCAAGAACCCCTCCAACCACACCACCCGCGACTGCCACTTCATGAAGCGGCTGACAAGCGGCGAACCTCTCCCGCCTCCACCCCCGCCCCCTCCGGCCGGCGGGCCGGGTGGCCAAGCCGGCGCAGAAAACGCTAACCTCGAGCACCACGAGGCTAACACAGATGCTACCTACATCATCTTCACCTCCGAGCCCGAGGACAGGACGAGCCAGCAGATGTGGTGACCCTGCATACCACTGCATGTTGTAGTATGCCAGTCGTTGATATAACATTCACGAAGTACCATTCCGCAAATATTACATCCCTCAGAGTAGTACAACAGAACATAGCAGGTCCATAACTCATTCCATTAATATTACAAACATGATACACATATTGTCTCGGAGCTCCTCTTGGGTCCGAAGAGGAATACTCCTGGTTTCGAGGCGAACCCAACTTAGCTTACAATATAAAAGTCTCACTAAGTTATACATTTATTCTTCCGAGCAGCTAAATACTAAGAGTTCGGACTGCTCGGCTACTACTACTACTCAAGATGTTTAGGCTTGATCTCCTCCAGAAGCCTCCCCGGTGCCGTAGACGATGAGGTAGTCTATGCCTTCGATACCTCCAGAGAGGTCTGGTTCTTCATAGCCGATGATTTCGGCTCCTTCATTGTTGTCGCAGTCCTCCTCCAGACGATTCAGACAATCTAAGCATGGGATTTAAGAGTGGTATGAGTACGAGCGTACTCAACAAGTTCATTATAGATAAGAGGTGTTTGATGCCCTAGCTACGATATTAGACCAGAAAGTCTAATACCAATGCAGGTTTTGATAAACATTTCTTCAAGAGATTGCTTTTATTCCAAAGAGCTATGTCCGTCAGCCTTCACCGGTTTACTAGAACTTCATGGAGCTCCTTTCCGGCCGCGTTCGCAGTTCCTCATCCCGGAACAGGGAGTGACAGGTCACAGTTCTTTACACTCTGCAGAGGGTGTTGCTTTACCCATAAGAGATCTTAACCTTGGTGCCAACCGGGCAGCTTTCCCGTCCACACTTCCTTCGGTGTGAGGCCCGGTATAAGGTCTAGCCAATCATGTTCCTCCGCTACCTCGAACACCCACCCTTTGTTGCATGCCCCGACCCTGGGTCCACGCCGGTCCCATTATTCCCATATATTTCAGGGTGGACCCCGACCACGACGACGATGCAGGATCGAACCAAACTCCTTCGCCGGTAGCTGCAACCCATCATAGACCGCAATACCGTGGGGACTTAGGACTCCCCAGCCTCACCATCTTGCTCCTTCGGGCGACAAGTGTACTACGGACAATGTCGTGGGGATTTAGGACTCCCCAGCCTCACCAGCTTGCCCCCTTGGATTACAAGTGTACTACGGTAAAGCACATCCGTTGATGAACGAGAGGTGGAAACACTTTTGACTACTCCATCCCACTCCGGATCTTATGGTTAACACGGGTATTATGGCACAAGAATCACTGGCGACATTTGTTGTTTAATCCTAGATGGATATAAACCCTTGCAATGGAACCTCCACCATATCAACACAATCCATGGTTCCATTGCCCACCACATAGTCATATTCATAGTTATGAAAGTAGTGGTTTTGGTTTTTATGCAGTAGTGATAATCATAGTACTTTGCAAGTAGTTTGATAGAAATACTCAAATGACATGAGCAAGTGATGAACTTGCCTGAACACTGCAAAGTTTTGCAGTTGGAAGGTGTGGACTGACCCTTGTCCTCTGTCTCTGAAAAATAGCATCATTGTCCGATAAGGGCAATGGTTAAAGAAGCAATTATGCATGATTCCAGTTTTAGGGTTTGTTCCCCCCTTCCGATGTCGTTGTTATTTTATGTGAGAGGTTAATACTAAGAACATCTTGTAGATACTTGATTTAGGGTAAATACAACCTTGAAATATTGTCAAGGTGTTTTTAAAGTCCAATTGCATTAATGGACTTAATTTTCATTAATGAAAATAATATGTGAGATTTAAATTATTATTTAATTCATAAAATTAAGACTTATTCTTAATTATCTCCAAAAATTCTCTTTGATATTTTATTTGGATAGAGAATTTTATGCTGATTGATTTTCATATTTTTAATTATTTTTTTTAGTGTTCTTATCAATTTTCTATTGAATTTTAAAGTTACTGGTTTTTAAATGAATTGTGAAAAGTCACAATTGCCCCTGGGCCCACCTGTCCGTGGAGCCCAGTGGGTTGGGTTAGACCGGCTCAGGTCCGACCGACCCGAGCGGTCGCTCACTCGCTCACTCTCTCGCGCCGCTCGACCTAACCCTAACCCTAACAAGCTCTGGCGATTCTCGTCGCCGCCGTCTTCTCCGATTTGTTCCGGCCAGCTCCGGCCGTTGTCGCCGGCGAGATCAGGTGGATCTGATCCGCCGCTCGACGGCGAACACAGTGGTCCGCACCGATTCGGTCTTCATCCTCGTCATCGGGCGTCCTCATCTCGCCTGCGATCCTGGCCGTGGCGATTCCTGGCGCTTCGTCGCCTGCCGTCGATCCAGGCGCCGTGGCGCGTCTTTGGAGCGCCCCCTGCTCGGTGGCGCTGTGCCGGGCGCGGCTTGGCGGTGCCACAGTGGCCTGTGCCGCCGTGCCGCCATGGCACGCCGGTGCTCTGCTCCAGGTACATGTCCTATTGCTCTCCTCCTCTCTCTCTGTCTTGCCTGCTCTTCATCTTCATCCTTTAGCTTTGGCCGTGGCTGCTCCACCTCATGGAGGTGGTTGCCATGCTGATGCTCTGCTGCTCCAATCGAGCTAGACATGCTGCTGTGCTACTACTGCTGCCATGGCCTAGCTTGGGTTCATGTGCTTGTACTGATGCTCATGCTCCTGCTAGCTTCACTACTGTGCTGTGCTTGCCTGCCCAAGGCATGTGCTATTTCTGTGTGATGCTTTGCCATATCTCTGTGCAAGAATTCCTAGTCTAATAGGTTGCCATGCTCTCCTTTCTTGCTTAATTCTCTCTCTGTGGCTCTGTTCTTGTTACTAAGCTTGCTAGATATCAAGTGTGTTCATGTATGCTGCTCTAGCTTGGGTTCTGTGTGTATTACTTGCAATTTGGCAAGTTCCAGAGCATTAGTGTGCTGTTCCTTGTGCTCAAATTCAAGAGCATGCTCAATTGAGCATTGCAGTTAGCTTAACTGTATGATTCAGTGATTATGGGTATGTGCTTTATTGGTTTAGCAAGATCCAGTGGTTCATCAAGCCTTTGATGTGCTTCTGGATACAATCATATGATTATTACTATGGTATCTGTTTATTCAGTTAAAGTTTGTGTGTAATTCTTCAGTGGCTAGCTCATTTCTGTTGCTAGGCTTGCTTATAGCCATTTGTATCAAGTGTTAGCAAGCTGCGTGAGCCTCTGATCATCATTTGCTTGATGATTAGTTGTTATGCTTCTGGCAGTGTCTATCTGGTGCTCATTTTGGTATCTGTGTGTCACATACACTTGTGCTAGTGAGGTTTATGGCTTACTCAAGCTTTATCTGTTACTTGCAGTGATCCTCTGGATCATGTGCAAGGTTCTGGTGACTTGGTTACTTGTATAATTCATTTATCTGTATTACCTTGCTTTGTTTGATGGATAAATGATGTGAACTGGGATACAGTGATGATCATATCAATTGATTTGCTTGGGCTAGAGGGATGCCAACAATTGTTGGGGACCCTAGCCCACTCTGAACCCACTTGGGTGATGATGCATGTGTAAGGCTTAATTGTTTGGATTGATTGTGTGGTTGAGGTAACCCTGACAGTAAATTCATGCTGTTAGGGTGGCTCCCACCAGTGTTGGCTTACTGTGGCTCACCAAATGCTTTCTGGGTAATCCATTTATTGGATTGCCAGTAGCCCTTGATGTTGAAATCAAATAGACAAGGATTTGTCTATGTCTGATGGCCTGAATAGCTGTAGATGCTAAGTGTGTAGCTAGGCTAGCTTGTGCTCTCATCTCTTGCTGGATTTCTTCAGTTATGCATTAATTGTCATAGCTGTTGTTCCCTTTAGATGATTTACCAGTGGCCTTACTGCTCTTTGCTTGCACCATATGGCTTAGTAGCCAGATGATGACACAACTTGGGTATCACACCCTTTTGATTAAGTGTGATTGATGCATATGCTTATATATGAACAAAACCATCTGGTTTGTTCATGATGCTTGGTATACCTCACTCCAGCTCCTAGAATTTGATGTTGGTGTAGAGGTGTTGCTTCTGTGTTGATCTGTTGGTTAATTTGCTTGCCCTGCTCCACCTGGTGAGCTCCTGAAGCTTGGTTGGATTCTGTGGTGTTATGGAGCAGATTGAACAGTGAAGCTGTTCTATCTGTTCTAGCTGTTCTTGGTGTTCTTGGTATTCTTGGTGACTTACCAGTGCAGTTCTGTCGATGGATGAATCAAGTGACTAGGGTTTGGCTGTGAAAAGCTTTTATATGGCCAGCCATGGCTTCTTTGGTCGACAGCCTTGCTGTACTCCTCCCCTGGTCCCTGAGTGTGTGTAAGGCATGCAGCAACCTTGGTGTGCTGTTGAGCATGCACACCAGCCTTGTGTGCTGCCTGGTTGTGTGTGTGTGCAAGTCCAGCTTGGGACTTGTGCTGTGGAGAGATCAGCTCGGCAGCTTGATCATATCCACCCTATTCCAATTTTCTTCTAACCTACCAAGTGGCTTTGCCACTTGGCTTAATGTTTTATTTGTTGTGTGTGTGTGCAGGGATCAAGAAGATGCTCAAGGTGAACTCAAGATCATCTTGATCAAAGAATTCATGAAGATCACAATGTAGTTTAGGTTATTTGAATAACTTGTAATTTTTCCTTTTTCTGTTTCTATTTCATCAATTCTTGTAATGTGTTGTAATTCCATAATTCAAATCTGAATATTGTAAAGACAATGTATTATGTGTGTGATGATCAATAAAGCTCAAGTTTTCCTTATTGAGCTTAATGTAATTGTTGTATTACTCATATTCTTGCTTAATGATAATTGTTTGTGAAATTATCTTAAATTTGAATTATGTGATGATCATTTGATGTTTGAATTTGAAATTCAAATTCAAATTTGGTTTGAATTCAATCAAGCAACTTAACTTGTAATTCAATCATGCAACTTAAGATTTCATTGTAATATCACTTCTCTCTTCTCAAAACCCTAATTTAGATAAGTAGGAACAAGTTCATCGCACTCTCGAAACCCTAACCCTGTAAGGTGTCGAGAGAGAAACCCGTCCCCCTTCGATGCAGTTTTGTTTTAAAAGCGCGAAATTTCCCCGGAATTTACAATGCAATGCACATCCCTTTCTAAAATCTACCCCTCGATCGCCTCTAAACCTGGGACATTACAGCAGAGCCGTTCCCTCAAGGTCAACGCGGTCATACCGCCGGTCCCCTAGTACCTAAACTGGTCAGAGCAGGCCATCACCTTTGATCGTCGCGACACACCGGCTGTCCTGCCGAAGCCGGGCAGCTACGCCATGGTCCTTGACCCCACCATTGGCACGACCCGGCGCAGCGTACGTTTCTCGCGCGTCCTCATCGACGACGGCAGCAGCATCAACATACTCTACCGCGACACCGCCCGCAAGCTAGGCGTCCAAGAAGCCGAGCTGCGTCCCACCCCCACCGTCTTCCATGGCATCGTGCCGGGCCATTGCTGCCAGCCGATCGGCCGGATCACGCTGGAGGTGATGTTCGGGAAGCCGGATCACTTCCGCACCGAGAAGATCGAGTTCGAGGTGGTGGACCTCGTCAGTCCCTACCACGCGCTCCTGGGCAGGCCGGCCCTGACCAAGTTCATGGCGGTGCCCCATTATGGGTACCTGAAGATGAAGCTGCCTGGCCCTAAAGGGGTCATCACCATAGCCGGCGACTATCGCCGCTCCATGGACTGCGCCACACAGAGCTCCAAGATGGCCCAGACGCTGGTCATCGCCACCGAGAAGCAGCTCATCCACGACGCCGTCGCCCTCGCCAAGGCCGCACAGACGGACATGCCGGCTGCAGGCAACCCGGCTGGGACAACTCACTTCCAGCCGGCCGACAACACCAAGAAGATCCTGCTGGACCCGGCGTAGCCGGACAAGTACGTCACCATCGGTGCCGGCTTGAGCAAGAAATAGGAAAGCGAGCTCACTAGCTTCCTCCGTGAGAATCGGGACATCTTCGCATGGACTCCAAGAGACATGCCGGGTGTGCCGAGGGAGTTGGCTGAGCACCACCTCCACGTCCGACCTGAAGCCAAGCCGGTGAAGCAGCCTCTCAGGCGCTTCGCCGAAGAAATAAGGAAGGCCATCGGTGAAGAAATTGCCCGGCTACTAGCAGCCGGCTTCATCATGGAGGTACTGCACCCGAACTGGTTGGCGAACCCGGTCCTGGTCCTGAAGAAGAACGTCTCCTGGCGCATGTGTATCGACTACACCAGCCTGAACAAGGCGTGCCCGAAGGACCCCTTCCCCCTGCTGCGCATAGATCAAGTCATAGACTCGACTGCCGGCTGTGAACTGTTGTCTTTTCTAGATGCCTATTCAGGCTACCACCAGATTCCTTTGAATCCGGATGATCAAATAAAGACTTCGTTCATTACCCCGTATGGGGCTTATTGCTACACGACTATGCCGTTCGGCTTGAAAAACGCAGGCGCCACCTATCAAAGATGCATGCAAAAATGCTTGCAGGATCAAATCGGTAGAAACGTTCACGCATATGTGGATGATGTCGTTGTAAAGACCAAGGAGACGACTACCCTCCTTGATGACCTGAGAGAAACCTTCACCAATCTAAGAAGATTCCGGATGAAGCTCAACCTGGCCAAGTGCACATTCGGCGTGCCGTCTGGCCAGCTCCTTGGCTACCTCATCTCTCAGCGAGGGATCGAAGCCAACCCGGAGAAGATCAATGCCCTGGAGAAGATGAAACTGCCGTAGTGCCTCAAGGACGTCCAGAAGTTCACTGGCTGCCTGGCTTCCTTGAGCCGCTTCGTCAGCCGGCTGGGGGAGAAGGCACTGCCCTTATACCAATTGCTGAAGAAGTCGGACAAGTTCATCTGGTCACCGCAGGCGGATGAAGCCTTCCGTGAATTGAAGCGCGTGCTCTCAACCGCGCCAATCCTCGCAACGCCGGCTTCAATGGAGCCGATGCTGTTATACATCGCAGCCACCAATCGAGTGGTTAGCGTTGTCCTGGTGGTGGAGCGCAAAGAAGACGACAGGGAGCAGCTGGTTCAGCGCCACTACCTCAGCGAAGTGCTCTCCCAGTCGAAGCAAAACTACCCCCACTACCAGAAGGTCACCTATGGCGTGTACATGGCGGCCAAGAAGCTCAAGCACTACTTCCAAGAGCACTCCATCAAGGTGGTTGCCACAGCACCCTTGGCGGAAATCATCGGCAGCAAGGACGCCAATGGCCGGGTTGCCAAGTGGGCTCTGGAGCTAGCCGCCCACACCATCCTCTACGAGGCTCGCATGGCCATCAAGTCGCAGATCCTCGCGGACTTCTTCGTCGACTGGGCCGAGATGCAGTACCTGCCGCCTGTGCCGGATTCCACACATTGGAAGCTGCACTTTGATGGCTCGAAGATGCGCAACGGCTTGGGAGCCGGCATCGTCATCACCTCTCCCAAGGGAGACCGGCTGGACTACGTCCTGCAGATTCACTTCGCCGCATCCAACAATGTGGCGGAGTATGAAGCACTCATACATGGGTTGAAGCTGGCCAAGGAGATCGGCGTGCATCGCATACTTTGCTTCGGCGACTCCGACTTGGTTATACAACAAGCATCTGGCGACTAGGACGCGAAGGACACCAACATGGCCTCGTACCGCTTCCACGTCCAGCAGCTATCCGGCTTCTTCGACGGTTGCGAATTTCACCATGTGCCACGAGCAAACAACGAGGCGGCTGACGCCTTGTCCAAAATTGGCTCAACCCGGCAAGCCATTCCACCGGGTGTCGCCTTGGCGGTTCTCAAGAAGCCGTCCATCACACCGTCACCGGACTCGGATTCAATATTCGTGCCGGCTGACCCGGGGGCTGCTCAGCCGAACCCGGGGGCTTCATCGCCCAAGTCGGGGGCTTCAAAGCCAAACCCGCCGGCTACCATGCCGAACCCGGGGACTTCTCAGTCCAACCCGGGGGCTTCATCACCAAACTCGGGGGCTAGCAAGCCAAACCCGCCGGCTAGCAAGCTGAACCCGGCGACCACGCAGTCGAATCCGGAAGCTCCCACGCAGGAGGCCTTGTTGGTTAGCGTATTCGAGATAAGATGCGTACCTTCATGGGCACAAGAATTCCTCTCCTACCTCACCGACGGTGTGCTGCCTGATGATAGAGTCCAGGCCAGGCGGATTGAGAGAAGGGCCAAGGCCTATACAATCATCAACCACCAGCTGTACAAACGCAGCATAAGTGGGGTGTTCCAGCGGTGCGTCGAGCCGGCTGAAGGGATTGAACTCCTACGGGAAATCCATCAAGGAGAGTGCGGCCATCACGCCTCATCCAGAGCCATAGTGGCCAAAGCTTTCCGGCACGGTTTTTACTGGCCGACTGTGCTCAGAGACGCAGAAGAGCTAGTGAAGAAGGGCAACGGCTGCCAGCGCTTCGCAAAGAAGAGGCACTTGCCGGCTTCCGCCTTGAAAACCATCCCCATCACATGGCCGTTTGCCGTATGGGGCTTGGACATGGTGGGCCCGTTCAGAACGGCGTGAGGCAGCATGACACATCTCTTGGTGATGATTGATAAATTCAACAAGTGGATCGAAGCCAAACCAATCAAGAAGCTGGACGGGGCCGAAGCCATCCTGCCGACTGATATCGAGCACGACGCGCCAAGGATCAAGCTCTACACAGAAGCTGAAGCCAAAGAAGCTCGCGAAGATGGAGTCGACCTGGTCGAAGAGGCCCGGCTGCTGGCCGCGTCCAGATCTACTATTTAGCAGCAGAGCCTCCGACGCTATCACAGCCGGAAGGTCCAGCCCTTAGCATTCCGAGAAGGAGACCTAGTGCTCCGGCTGATCCAGCGGACAGCCGGACAGCATAAACTGTCATCCCCATGGGAGGGTCCCTTCATCGTGAGCAAGGCAGTAGGCAATGATTCCTACTATCTCGTAGATGCCCAAGAGGCTAGAAAAACAAGCCGGACAAGGCTGACGAGGAGACTAAACATCCCTGGAACGTCAACTTGCTCCGCCCATTTTACACTTGAGAGCAGGAATGTATGTATCCCTTGTACTCCTTTCGTAAGCTATGAAAAAGCACGCGCCAAGAGCGCCATTTCCGACAAGTTTTTCGCGTACTCTACTTTGTTTCGCCGATTGGCTTATACCCTCTCACGCAGCCGGCTCAGTAATGTGATCCGGTTTCCGACAGCCGGCTTCCGACCCAGCTACAGACCGAAACCCGGCTGTCCGGCTGGCGGGAGTAAGGCCTAGGGAGCCGGCACGCGAAAGACGACTAAGGGAAAGAGTGAAAGCGAATTGACTTATAACTTTTCATAAAAGTACCGGATTGCCGAACTCGGCTCGTTCGACTGAAATACTGTCGGCCTCACCCAGCGGCCCGCTCTTGATCCGGCGACGGATCGCAAGCCGGACGTGCGATCGGCAAGAGCAAAGCCAAAGAGTGGGGCGGATGGGAAAAAGCGAACAAGTCGAAAGAAAGCAAGCCGGCACACAAATGACTAACAAACACATTAAAAGTGTAACATAATAAAAGGATAATAATATTCATACATATGCACCCGGCATTCCGGGGATTTAACGAGTTGTTCTTCAAAAGTAACACCTAAAGACAGGTACATCTAAGCACCGGCTGGATTAGGACCAGCTGGGGGAGCATCAGCGGAGCCGGCTGCCGGGTGATCCTCAGGCACGTCTTCCGCCTCTTCGTCTTCCATCTCCTCGTCCTCGTCTTCAGACGGCGGGTTCGGGTCCGGGATGAAGAGGCCCTTGTCGACGAAGTCGGCAATGGCGCAGGCTCGGGTAAGCTGGGCTGTCTTGGTCTCAGCCGGGAGAGAGTCCTCCACGCCGGCCCGCCGGTACTCGAGCTGCCCAAGATCGACCTCGCTGTACCAGGAGAGCACGAAGGACAATGCCATGTCGGCTCCAGCGCGCGTGGCAGACTCTTTCCAGTCGAGGAAGCGGTCGGGCGCCCTCTCCAGCCAGGCGATGAGGTTGGAGAGGTCCTGCGGCAACGTTTCCAACGGCCACAGTAGCCGGATCAGTTCCTCAGCCGCCTTCTGGAGCTCCTAGCCGAGCTTGGTGATGGGCTCGACGCGGGCGGCCATGGACGCCATGTAATCTTCCATGGTGAAGTACTCCGCGCTGCCCTCGCCAGTCGCCCGCCTCCTAGCATCGTGCGCAGCACCAACAGCCGCTAACGCCGCATCCTGCGCCTCCGGGAAGGCCGCTGCAAAGGGGAAACGCGTCATAAATCTGTCAAAGCCGAAAAAGCTGAAAAATGCGAATTTTCGAAGTCTTAAAGTAGGCCTGGCGGCAGCCGGCAAGAGCCGACTGCCCCCAGCCCGAAGATGGAGATTTCGAAGACTAAAAGAAAAAAGCCTGGCGGCAGCCGGCACGAGCCGACTGCCCCAGCTCGAAGATGAAGATAGGAAAAGAAATCAGTTCCTGCCGCCGGCTGCCAACCTAAGCCGGCAGCCGACAGCCGAAAGCCGGCAAAGGGGAAGGAAGAAAGAAAAATGCACTCACCCCCAAGCCGCGGTCGAGCGTGCCAATCTCCTCCACCCACCGCTTGGCGGTGGCCGACAGCTCTGCAGACTTAGCAGTCACCTCTTGGTGAAGCGCAAGCCGCTGCTTCTCCACCTCGTCCAGCCGCTTGCTCAGGCCCTCCACCTTGTCCTCCTCAGTCTTCCTGAGGGCAGCGAGCTCCTAGAGGTGGTTGGCTTCAAGCCGGCGCAGGCGCGCCAGCTCCCCATCAGCCACCTTGAGCTTGGCGGCAGCAACCCGGCCCGCCTCCTCGCTCTCAGCGCATTGAGCGCGGGCGGCCCGAAGATCCGCCTCCAGCTGCGGGACCCTGGCGGCTTCAGCTGTAAGACAGCCAGAAAAAGCGTCAGCCAACCAAGATCAAGGAAGAAGAAATCAAGTCAAGCGGAGAAAACCTTACCCTTGACGGCCTCCAGCTCGCGAGCCAAGTTAGCCCACTCAAGCTTAGCCTTGTGGTAGCGGGTCACGACGCGGTTGTACAAGACGGTACGCCACTCCGTAACCGCCTAAGGAAAAAGGAGAATCAGTCAACCAGACGAAACCCGGACCGGCTCCAAGCGGCCGGCCCACGCCCCGGAGGGCTACCAGGATAATAACCAAATTGCAAAAAAGACAAAGTACTTACCTTGCTAGCTTCCTCCAGCTTGGTGATGTTGGCCGCGGTCTCAGCGGCCCTGGCCTTGAGGTTGGTGCGGAAGCCGGAGAAGAACATCTTCACTGACGCCACGCCTGGGTTCCCATCCCGGCTGGTCACCTCGTAGGAGTCCGCGCTGAGCCACGCCTGTTCCATGGTGCCAGCCGAGCCAAGGATGGAGTCGGAGGCGGATGCCACATGCAGAAGCCGGGCGCCCTTAGCCACGTGAAGGCCCTCCAACGGCGCCGACGGGCCCTCCATCCTCACCAACGCGCGCGAGCCGGTGTCCTCCGTGCGCGCCGGCTCGTCCCTTGACGGCTCCTGCCTGGCCGGCTCCTGCCTTATCGGCTCCGAAGATGGAGGCGCTCCGGGAGAAGCAGTCGGCCCGGTCGGGGCAGCCGTCTCCGGCGCCTGAGGTGCCCCCTCCGGGCTCTCCTCCAACACCACCACGCTGGGCGCGCCACCACCGATCCCAGTCGAAGGCGGCGCAGCCCCGCTGGCTCCGGCTCCGGTCGCAGGCGGCATGCCCCTGCCGGCTCCAGCCGCTGGGTCCAGAAAACGGGCGCGGCGCGGGAACATATCGTCCAGAGTCAGCTGGTGCGCCGGCTCACCCCGTGCGCCGCGGCCAGGCGCTGAAGCCAGAGGCACAGCGAAGGAAGACGCCCCTGCGGGAGGTGGAGTACCCGCAGGTGGCACAACAACCGGCGGCGGCGTGGGCGCGCGCGCCAAAGGCTGTGGCGTCGACTCCCTCCTTTGTCGCGGAGGCGGCGAAACGACACGCGGAGCCTGCCGGGAGCCGCCGCCCTGGGTGAACTTGATAGGGGCCCTAGCCGAACAAATAAGAGAAAGATGAATATAAAGAGAGAGGAAAGAAAAGGAATCAAACAAGAAGAGAAGAAAAACTCACCCGGCCTGCTCCGGAACCTTCTTCGGCTGCAGCCGGCGCTGCTTCTTCACCTTCGCCTCCAAGGCGGCGGTGGAGCGGTCGCCGACCCGCTTCTTCCCCTTGGGCGCCGAAGTCGCCGTGGTGCTAGGCGGCCTCGCGCGCAGAGGCACCGCAGGGATCGGCCCCGTGGTGGACGTCGCCGGCTCGTCGTCCTCCTGCTGCTCTGGCGAAGGAGGCGGATTGTGCTCCCCTTGGCCGCCTTGGTCAGGCGCCTGCGGCAGATCATCGTCGCCAGCCTGGTCGCCGGCTTGGTCAGCCGGATCGGCGTGATCCGGCGTCCACCTCCTTGTCGCCAGGTCGCCATCCTCAACGTTCTGGCGGTCGAAGAGCTAGAAGACAGAAGAAATATAAGTAAGCCACAAGACGGAAGTCGGCAAAGAGCGAAGTCGGCCACGCAGCCGCAAGCCGGAAGTCGGCCAAAACAACGAAACTTACCAGCTCAGGCGGCGCATCCCGGTTGCAGGGCACCAACCCATAGTTCCAGGCGTCCGGCATGTTGGCCTTGGTGATGTTGTTCACCCGGCGGGCCACCTGCGCCTTGGAGAGCTCCGCCTTGGACGTCCGGGTCGGATCGAACCGGCCGGACATGTGCCCAATCTTGTGGGTGCGCAGCTGAAGCGGCAGCACTCGGCGCTCGGCGACGGTGCAGAGGAGGTCCTCGGCAGTCAGCCCGCCCGCGACGGCGGCCCCCAGGAAGTCCCAGAGCTGGCTCACCTCCGCGTCCGGGTCCGTCGTTCGGGCGTTGTAGCCCCAGTTGATCCGGCCGACTGGAGGAGCCGGATTGTACTCCGGAAGGTTGATCCGGTCGAAGCCCAGATTCTCGTTGCGCACGTAGAAGAATGACATCTGCCAGTTCTTCACCGAGTCGACAGTCGGAATTTTGGGGAAAGGCGTACCCGGCCGGGAGTAGATCGAGGCGGCGCCGCAGGTCCGCAGATGGCCGTCGGTCGTTTGCGCCTTGATGAAGAAGAGGCGGCTCCAGAAGTCGATATCCGGCCACAAGCCGGCATACGCCTCCATGAAAGCCACGTAGCAGCTGAGGAGGACGCAGGCGTTGGCCGGAAGGTGGTGCGGCTGCAGGCCGAAGTAGTCGAGGAACTGGCGGAAGAAGTTAGACGCCGGCAGGCCCAACCCGCGGTCGAAATGCGCGCCGAAGACAACGCGCTCGCCGGGCTCAGGCCTGGGCTCCACCTCCGCGCCGGGCGCCCTCGTGGTCACCGTCGACGGGATCTGGCGGAGGCGCACCAAGCGCTCAATGTCATCCTCCCTCATGTAAGACCCCCTCCAAGACCCGCTCGCGCCAGCCATCGACGAAGAGGAGGAGGAAGAAGACCAAGAAAGACGGAAGGGTGAAGAAGAACCTCGCGATGGCGGCGACGGCGGCGGCGGAGGACGCACCGTTGAAACGCGAGGCCCCGTGGCGCCGGCTCGTTGGAGTAGCGGCGGCGGATCGGCGGAGATGTGCTCGCCGGAGTTCGCCAGTGAGAAGACGCTCGCCGGGGCAGCAATAGCTCGAGTGCGAGGGAGAAAACGCGAGGAGCAGGAACGTGAGGAAGATGAAGTGAGGGCAGTGGCCGCCTCGGTGCCCTCACCCGCGGCATTTATAGCCGTCCGCGGCGGACGGTTAGCCTCCAAGTGGCAATCGTGGCCACGTCGCCCAGATTTATTGCGCCACAACTTCCCCCACGACCGCTGCAGTTACCAGAAACCGCCACACCACGTCCCCCACGACCGCACCGGATCCGGAGGAGACATTGATGTGACCAGACAAAGCGGCAGCAGCGGCCTGACGTCAGACCGGTCAAGTCGGGCGCAGGGCCCGAGGCGGCGGAGACTCCGGCGCACTCAAGCCGGAGCCGGACATTAACTTCGATCCGGCCCCAAACTTTCTTAGCAAGGCGGAGACATCACCAAAACTTGTGAAAAAGCAAAAGCTGCAGAAGTAAAAATAGCGTCCGGCTAGGAGCAGCCGGCCGAAACGAGCCGGATGAGGGCGCAGCCGGCTGAATGGAAATTCTCAGTCGGTGATACGTCTCCAACGTATCGATAATTTCTTATGTTCCATGCCACATTATTGATGATATCTACATGTTTTATGCATACTTTATGTCATATTTATGCATTTTCTGGAACTAACCTATTAACGAGATGCCGAAGAGCCAGTTGCTGTTTTCTGCTATTTTTGGTTTCAGAAATCCTAGTAAGGAAATATTCTCGGAATTGGACGAAATCAACGCCCAGGGGCCTATTTTCACACGAAGCTTCCAGAAGACCGGAGAGCTAATGATGTGGGGCCACAAGGCGGCCAGATGATAGGGCGGCGCGGCCCAAGCCCTGGCCGCGCCACCCTATGGTGTGGGCCCCTCGTGACGCCCCTTGACCTGCCCTTCCGCCTACAAATAGCCTTCGTCGCGAAACCCCCAGTACCGAGAGCCACGATACGGAAAACCTTCCAGAGACGCCGCCGCCGCCAATCCCATCTCAGGGGATTCAGGAGATCGCCTCTGGCACCCTGCCGGAGAGGGGATTCATCTCCCGGAGGACTCTACACCGCCATGGTCGCCTCCGGAGTGATGAGTGAGTAGTCTACCCCTGGACTATGGGTCCATAGTAGTAGCTAGATGGTTGTCTTCTCCTTATGTGCTTCATTGTCGGATCTTGTGAGCTGCCAAACATGATCAAGATCATCTATCTGTAATGCTATATGTTGTGTTTGTTGGGATCCGATGAATAGAGAATACTATGTTATGTTGATTATCAATTTATATCTATGTGTTGTTTATGATCTTGCATGCTCTCCGTTATTAGTAGAGGCTCTGGCCAAGTTGATGCTAGTAACTCCAAGAGGGAGTATTTATGCTCGATAGTGGGTTCATCTCTCCGTGAATCTGGGGGAGTGAGAGAAACCTCTAAGATTATGGATGTGCTGTTGCCACTAGGGATAAAACATTGATGCTATGTCCGAGGATGTAGTTATTGATTACATTACGCACCATACTTAATGCAATTGTCTGTTGTTAGCAACTTAATACTGGAAGGGGTTCGGATGATAACCTGAAGGTGGACTTTTTAGGCATAGATGCATGCTGGATAGCGGTCTATGTACTTTGTCGTAATGCCCAATTAAATCTCACAATACTCATCATATCATGTATGTGCATGGTCATGCCCTCTCTATTTGTCAATTGCCCAACTGTAATTTGTTCACCCAACATGCTATTTATCTTATGGGAGAGACACCTCTAGTGAACTGTGGACCCCGGTCCTATTCTTTACGTCTGAAATACAATCTACTGCAATTGTTCTACTGTTCTCTGCAAACAATCATCATCCACACTATACATCTAATCCTTTGTCACAGCAAGCCGGTGAGATTGACAACCTCACTGTTTCATTGGGGCAAAGTACTTTGGTTGTGTTGTGCAGGTTCCACGTTGGCGCCGGAATCCCTGGTGTTGCGCCGCACTACATCTCGCCGCCATCAACCTTCAACGTGCTTCTTGGCTCCTAATTGTTCGATAAACCTTGGTTTCATACTGAGGGAAAACTTGCCGCTTTACGCATCACACCTTCCTCTTGGGGTTCCCAACGGTCGCGTGTTGTACGCGTATCAAGACTGTTCTCTGGCGCCGTTGCCGGGGAGATCAAGACACGCTGCAAGGGGAGTCTCCACATCCCAATCTCTTTACTTTGTTTTTGTCTTGCTTTACTTTATTTACTACTTTATTTGCTGCACTAAATCAAAATACAAAAAAATTAGTTGCTTGTTTTACTTTATTTGCTATCTTGTTTGCTATATTAAAAACACAAAAAATTAGTTACTTGCATTTACTTTATCTAGTTTGCTTTATTTACTACTGCTAAAATGGGTACTCCTGAAAATACTAAGTTGTGTGACTTCACAACCACAAATAATAATGATTTCTTATGCACATCTATTGCTCCACCTGCTACTACAGCAGAATTCTTTGAAATTAAACCTGCTTTACTGAATCTTGTTATGCGAGAGCAATTTTCTGGTGTTAGTTCTGATGATGCTGCTGCCCATCTCAATAATTTTGTTGAACTATGTGAAATGCAAAAGTATAAAGATGTAGATGGTGACATTATAAAATTAAAATTGTTCCCTTTCTCACTAAGAGGAAGGGCTAAAGATTGGTTGCTATCTCTGCCTAAGAATAGTATTGATTCATGGATTAAATGCAAGGATGCTTTTATTGGTAGATATTATCTCCCTGCTAAAATTATATCTTTGAGGAGTAGCATAATGAATTTTAAACAATTGGATAATGAGCATGTTGCACAAGCATGGGAGAGAATGAAATCTTTGGTTAAAAACTGCCCAACCCATGGACTGACTACTTGGATGATCATCCAAACCTTTTATGCAGGACTGAAATTTTCTTCGCGGAACCTATTGGATTCAGCTGCTGGAGGTACCTTTATGTCCATCACTCTTGGTGAAGCAACAAAGCTTCTTGATAATATGATGATTAATTACTCTGAATGGCACACGGAAAGAGCTCCACAAGGTAAGAAGGTAAATTGTGTCGAAGAAACCTCTTCCTTGAGTGATAAGATTGATGCTATTATGTCTATGCTTGTGAATCGTAGGATAAATATTGATCCTAATAATGTTCCGTTAGCTTCATTGGTTGCTAAAAAAGAATATGTTGATGTGAATTTCGTTAAGAATAACAATTACAATAACTCTATGCCATATTCTGCTAATGGTAACTCTTATGGTAGATATGTTTCACCTAATGAAGAAAAGATATTAGAAATTGAAAGATCCACTAAGAGCTTTATGCAATCCCAATATGAGCAAAATAAATTGTTTACTAAAACTATGAATGAACAATCTACCTTGTTGAAGAATATAGGAAATCAACTTGAAAATTTGAATATGGAGATCTCTGGGTTGCAAACTAAACTTGCAAATGCTGAAAACCGAATCTCATACATGTCTGCGTCACAATCTTCTTTAATTAATAAAATGGCTGCTAAACCTGAGGATATTGATAATAAAATTGTTACTACAGCAAATGCCATCCAAGTTAGAATTAATGAGAATATAAGATTGATGGCCGAATTGCGTGCTAGGTGGGAAAAAGAAGAAAATGAAAAAGAAGATAATATAGCTAAAGTTTGGACTATTACCACCACTAGCAATGCTAATGCTACACATGTTGCTGCACCTCCTACTAATAATGGTAAAGAATTGGTGTTAGCAATGTTTCTACTTCAAATGCAAAGCGCGAAAAACTGCCTGAAACTGCTAAAACTGCTGAAACTGCTTGTGATAAAGCTACTGAAATTTTTTCCAACATTGGGGATAATGATCCCATTGCTTTAGATTATAATGGTTTGGATTTTGATGATTCCCATATCTCTGAAGTTATAAAGTTCTTACAAAAACTTGCTAAAAGTCCTAATGCTAGTGCTATAAATTTGGCTTTCACGAAACATATTACAAATGCTCTCATAAAAGGTAGAGAAGAGAAATTAGAACGCGAAGCTTCTATTCCTAGGAAGCTAGAGGATGGTTGGGAGCCCATCATTAAGATGAAGGTCAATGACTTTGATTGTAATGTTTTATGTGATCTTGGTGCAAGTATTTCCGTTATGCCTAAGAAAATCTATAATATGCTTGACTTGCCACCATTGAAAAATCGTTATTTGGATGTTAATCTTGCTGATCATTCTACAAAGAAACCTTTGGGGAAAGTTGATAATGTTCGCATTACCGTTAACAATAACCTTGTCCCGTTGATTTTGCTGTCTTGGATATTGAATGCAATGCATCTTGTCCCATTATATTGGGAATACCTTTTCTTCGAACTGTTGGTGCTATCATTGATATGAAGGAAGGTAATATTAAATATCAATTTCCTCTCAAGAAAGGTATGGAACACTTCCCTAGAAAGAGAATGATGTTACCTTTTGATTCTATTATTAGAACAAATTATGATGTTGACACTTCGTCTCTTGATAATACTTGATACACACTTTCTGCGCCTAGCTGAAAGGCGTTAAAGAAAAGCGCTTATGGGAGACAACCCATGGTTTTTACTACAGTACCTTTATTTTTATTTTGAGTCTTGGAAGTTGTTTACTACTGTAGCAACCTCTCCTTATCTTAGTTTTGTGCTTTGTTGTGCCAAGTAAAGTCGTTGATAGTAAAGTTCATACTAGATTTGGATTACTGCGCAGAAACAGATTTCTTTGCTGTCACGAATCTGGGCCAAATTCTCTGTAGTTAACTCAGAAAATTATGCCAATTTACGTGAGTGATCCACAGATATGTGCGCAACTTTCATTAAATTTGATAATTTTCATTTGAGCAAGTCTGGTGCCTCAATAAAATTTGTCTTTACGAACTGTTCTGTTTTGACAGATTCTGCCTTTTATTTCGCATTGCCTGTTTTGCTATGCTTGATGGGTTTTTCGATTCCATTGACTTTCAGTAGCTTTGTGCAGTGTCCAGAAGTGTTAAGAATGATTATGTCACCTCTGAACATGTATATTTTGATTGTGCACTAACTCTCTAATGAGTTGTTTTGAGTTTGGTGTGGAGGAAGTTTTCAAGGATCAAGAGAGGGAGATGATACAACATGATCAAGGAGAGTGAAAGCTCTAAGCTTGGGGATGCCCCGGTGGTTCACCCCTGCATATATCAAGAAGACTCAAGCGTCTAAGCTTGGGGATTCCCAAGGCATCCCCTTCTTCACCGACAACATTATCAGGTTCCTCTAGTGAAACTATATTTTTTATTCCATCACATCTTATGTGCTTTGCTTGGAGCGTCGGTTTGTTTTTGTTTTTGTTTTGTTTGAATAAAATGGATCCTAGCATTCATTGTGTGGGAGAGAGACACGCTCCGCTGTTGCATATGGACAAATATGTCCTTAGGCTTTACTCATAATATTCATGGCGAAGTTTCTTCTTCGTTAAATTGTTATATGGTTGGAATTGGAAAATGATACATGTAGTAATTTGCTATAATGTCTTGGATAATGTGATACTTGGAAATTGTTGTGCTCATGTTTAAGCTCTTGCATCATATACTTTGCACCCATTAATCAAGAAATACATAGAGCATGCTAAAATTTGGTTTGCATATTTGGTCTCTCTAAAGTCTAGATAATTTCTAGTATTGAGTTTGAACAACATGGAAGACGGTGTAGAGTCTTATAATGTTTACAATATGTCTTTTATGTGAGTTTTGCTGCACCGCTTCATCCTTGTGTTTGTTTCAAATAAGCCTTGCTAGCCTAAACCTTGTATCGAGAGGGAATACTTCTCATGCATCCAAATCCTTGAGCCAACCACTATGCCATTTGTGTCCACCATACCTACCTACTACATGGTATTTCTCCGCCATTCCAAAGTAAATTGCTTGAGTGCTACCTTTAAAATTTCTAATCCTCTACCTTTGCAATATATAGCTCATGGGACAAATAGCCTAAAAACTATTGTGGTATTGAATATGTACTTATGCACTTTATCTCTTATTAAGTTGCTTGTTGTGCGATAACCATGTTCCTGGGGACGCCATCAACTACTCTTTGTTGAATATCATGTGAGTTGCTATGCATGTTCGTCTTGTCTGAAGTAAGGGAGATTTACCACTAAAATGGTTAGAGCATTGCATAATGTTAGAGAAGAACATTGGGCCGCTAACTAAAGCCATGATCCATGGTGGAAGTTTCAGTTTTGGACAAATATCCTCAATCTCATATGAGAAAATTAATTATTGCTACATGCTTATGCATAAAAGAGGAGTCGATTATCTGTTGTCTATGTTGTCCCGGTATGGATGTCTAAGTTGAGAATAATCAATAGCGAGAAATTCGATGCGAGCTTTCTCCTTAGACCTTTGTACAGGCGGCATAGAGGTACCCCTTTGTGACACTTGGTTAAAACATGTGCATTGCGATGATAATCCAGGTAATCCGAGCTAATTAGGACAAGGTGCGGGCACTATTAGTATACTATACATGAGGCTTGCAACTTGTAAGATATAATTTACATAACACATATGCTTTATTACTACCGTTGACAAAATTGTTTCTTGTTTTCAAAACCAAAGCTCTAGCACAAATATAGCAATCGAGTCAATTCACCTATCTCTCTCCACCTCAAGAAGCAAACACTTGTGTGAACTGTGCATTGATTCCTACATACTTGCATATTGCACTTGTTATATTACTTTGCATTGACAATATCCATGATATATACATGTTATAAGTTGAAAGCAACCGCTGAAACTTCATCTTCCTTTGTGTTGCTTCAATGCCTTTACTTTGAATTATTGCTTTATGAGTTAACTCTTATGCAAGACTTATTGATGCTTGTCTTGAAGTACTATTCATGAAAAGTCTTTGCTATATGATTCATTTGTTTACTCATGTCATTTACATTGTTTTGATCGCTGCATTCATTACATATTTCTTACAATAGTATGATCAAGGTTATGATGGCATGTCACTCCAGAAATTATCTTTGTTATCGTTTACCTGCTCGGGACGAGCAGAAACTAAGCTTGAGGATGCTGATACATCTCCAACGTATCGATAATTTCTTATGTTCCATGCCACATTATTGATGATATCTACATGTTTTATGCATACTTTATGTCATATTTATGCATTTTCTGGAACTAACCTATTAACGAGATGCCGAAGAGCCAGTTGCTGTTTTCTGCAGTTTTTGGTTTCAGAAATCCTAGTAAGGAAATATTCTCGGAATTGGACGAAATCAACGCCCAGGGGCCTATTTTCACACGAAGCTTCCAGAAGACCGGAGAGAAGACGAAGTGGGGCCACGAGGCGGCACCACAGTAGGGCGGCGCGGCCCAAGCCCTGGCCACGCCGGCCTAGCGTGTGGGCCCCTCGTGACTCTCCCGACTCTGCCCTTCCGCCTACAAATAGCCTTCGTCGCGAAACCCCCAGTACCGAGAGCCACGATACGGAAAACCTTCCAGAGACGCCGCCGCCGCCAATCCCATCTCAGGGGATTCAGGAGATCGCCTCCGGCACCCTGCCGGAGAGGGGATTCATCTCCCGGAGGACTCTACACCGCCATGGTCGCCTCCGGAGTGATGAGTGAGTAGTCTACCCCTGGACTATGGGTCCATAGCTGTAGCTAGATGGTTGTCTTCTCCTTATGTGCTTCATTGTCGGATCTTGTGAGCTGCCGAACATGATCAAGATCATCTATCTGTAATGCTATATGTTGTGTTTGTTGGGATCCGATGAATAGAGAATACTATGTTATGTTGATTATCAATTTATATCTATGTGTTGTTTATGATCTTGCATGCTCTCCGTTATTAGTAGAGGCTCTGGCCAAGTTGATGCTAGTAACTCCAAGAGGGAGTATTTATGCTCGATAGTGGGTTCATGTCTCCGTGAATGCAGGGAGTGAGAGAAACCTCTAAGATTATGGATGTGCTGTTGCCACTAGGGATAAAACATTGATGCTATGTCCGAGGATGTAGTTATTGATTACATTACGCACCATACTTAATGCAATTGTCTGTTGTTAGCAACTTAATACTGGAAGGGGTTCGGATGATAACCTGAAGGTGGACTTTTTAGGCATAGATGCATGCTGGATAGCGGTCTATGTACTTTGTCGTAATGCCCAATTAAATCTCACAATACTCATCATATCATGTATGTGCATGGTCATGCCCTCTCTATTTGTCAATTGCTCAACTGTAATTTGTTCACCCAACATGCTATTTATCTTATGGGAGAGACACCTCTAGTGAACTGTGGACCCTGGTCCTATTCTTTACATCTGAAATACAATCTACTGCAATTGTTCTACTATTCTCTGCAAACAATCATCATCCACACTATACATCTAATCCTTTGTTACAGCAAGCCGGTGAGATTGACAACCTCACTGTTTCGTTGGGGCAAAGTACTTTGGTTGTGTTGTGCAGGTTCCACGTTGGCGCCGGAATCCCTGGTGTTGCACCGCACTACATCTCGCCGCCATCAACCTTCAACGTGCTTCTTGGCTCCTACTGGTTCGATAAACCTTGGTTTCATACTGAGGGAAAACTTGCCGCTGTACGCATCACACCTTCCTCTTGGGGTTCCCAACGGTCGCGTGATGTACGCGTATCAGTCGGCCCCTCCGAGTGCCGTCAAGTATATTCAAGAGATCAAAAAGCCAGGAAAACCTGCCTAGGTCCCTCTAAACGCAGGACCTTGCCAGCTTCGGGGGCTAATGTCGGGGGGAAGACCCCGGGTAGGGCAATGGACGCGGAGCAGCCGGCTGACCACCGGCCGGCTCGTGGCAAAGGCCGGCTGAGGAGCAGCCGGCTGGAGCCGTGGCTGGCTGGGCCGGAAGCCGGCTGGCTCTAGGTCCTAGTCGGCCTGGCTACGGCCACCAATGCTGTAGCTGGGCTGGCTTCTACAAGCCAGATCCGACTGGAGGTTTGTACCTCAGACCGACTCGAGGCTGGCGAGTCTTGCACTAGAAGGAACCGGGTAGGTAGCCCGGGTTCACAAGTCCACGCTGACTTCATCTCCCGTAAAGCGCGGGGCACTGTGGAGCAATAGTGCCACGCGCCGAACAAGCCATCATGGCGTACGTCGATCCGTACCGGCTACAGTGCGTGATGGCGACAGGGATGCTTCCTCTCCATACCGCTGACTCAGGCAGCCGGATGTGATAGGCCATAAGGCCTCAACGGCTACTGACGTCAGTACCTCGGGAAGGAGCGGAAGCCGGAGCAGGCCAAGCCGGCCAGTAGACTATAGGGTCTTTTATGTAAAGTGCCGGTGCCTATATAAGCCGCACTACCCCCTCTCATGCAGGGGATCGATCATTCTCATTCCACCTCCACCCTTAGCGCTGCCCTGTGAGAGAGACTATCGTCTTCCTTAGCATCCCAGGAGCAGCCGGACACAGCTCTAGGAGCAACACTGTATTGTGTGATCATCATATACACTCATAGCAGGAGTAGAGGTGTTACCTCCATCGGAGGGCCTCGAACCTGGGTACGTCGCCGTGTCGCTCGTTCCCATACCCGCATCCGGATACCGCCGTGAGACCTCCTAGGAACCACTCTCTTTAGCCACCCTATGGCATATACCGTGACGATACCACGACAATTGATTACATTACGCACCATACTTAATGCAATTGTCTGTTGTTTGCAACTTAATACTAGAAGGGGTTCGGATGATAACCTGAAGGTGGACTTTTTAGGCATAGATGCATGCTGGATAGCGGTCTATGTACTTTGTCGTAATGCCCAATTAAATCTCACTATACTCATCATATCATGTATGTGCATGGTCATGCCCTCTCTATTTGTCAATTGCCCAACTGTAATTTGTTCACCCAACATGCTATTTATCTTATGGGAGAGACACCACTAGTGAACTGTGGACCCCGGTCCATTCCTTTACATCGAATACAATCTACTGCAATACTTGTTCTATTGTTCTCTGCAAACAATCATCATCCACACTATACATCTAATCCTTTGTTACAGCAAGCCGGTGAGATTGACAACCTCACTGTTTCGTTGGGGCAAAGTACTTTGGTTGTGTTGTGCAGGTTCCACGTTGGCGCCAGAATCCCTGGTGTTGCGCCGCACTACATCTCACCGCCATCAACCTTCAACGTGCTTCTTGACTCCTACTGGTTCGATAAACCTTGGTTTCTAACTGAGGGAAACTTACTGCTGTATGCATCACACCTTCCACTTGGGGTTCCCAACGGCCACGTGCTGTACGCGTGTCAAGCTAAATTTCTGGCGCTGTTGCCGGGGAACTGAAGAAAAGCTACACCACAAAGATTGCCAACTCCCACGGCAACAGCTAAATTTCTGGCGCCGTTGCCGGGGAGATCAAGACACGCTGCAAGGGGAGTCTCCACATCCCAATCTCTTTACTTTGTTTTTGTCTTGCTTTTATTTTATTTACTACTTTGTTGCTGCATTATATCAAAATACAAAAAAATTAGTTGCTAGCTTTACTTTATTTTACGGTCTTGTTTGCACTCTATATCAAAAACACAAAAAAATTAGTTACTTGCATTTACCTTATTTTTATTATCATGACTAGTCCTGTAGTTGTTACTCTGTCACCTGAGGAATCAATCTTCACTTTTAAACAAGGTGGTGAAGAGAATTTTAAAGAAGCTTGGTCTAGAATTTTTTATTCTTATAGTAAAACTGAACCTAAAATGACCCTAAGTTTGCTTCTTAGTAACTTTTATTTTGGGCTTATTCTTCGCTATAGATATGCCTTAGATGCTGTAGTGGGAGGAGATTTCCTTCATTGTGATGGGGATCAAGCTATTAATGCCATAAGAAAATTGATTACATTATCTAGCTCCGATAATAATTTTGATCCATCTCATGCTAGCATTCATAATAGATTAAACACTCTCGAAACAAATATATCCTGTTTAAAAGAAGTGTACACCCAAATTCGCGAATACTATGATTATGTTCCATTAAGCTTCGAACCTTCAATGTGGGTGCCTACCGTTAAAGTTGCTATTGGTGGTGAAACTTTACCTGCTCGTTGTGATATTATGTCTGAGCTTTGCCTTATGCCTAAAAGTATTTATGAATCTTTGACACTTTGGGAACTTACTGAAGGGGGAGAAGGAATAACTCTTACTGATAACTCTGTTATAATCCCTAAAGGTATAGCTGAAGGTGTTTTCACAACCTTTCTTGGAAGGACGGTATCCACTGATTATCTCGTTATTGAATGTGTAGGGACAGGACAAATCACGCTTGGAAGATCCCTGTTGAAACTCATGGGAGCAATCATAGATGTGGGGAAAAGCACTCTAAATTTTACCTCTACACCCGGATGCGGTCATGTATTCCCTAGACCAAAGAGTAGGAATAAGAGTAAGAAGAGTAAGAGCAACGCCCCTGGTAAGAATGTCAACGCATCGTCTCTTGATAATACTTGATATACACTTTCTGCGCCTAGCTGAAAGGCGTTAAAGAAAAGCGCTTATGGGAGACAACCCATGTTTTTACTACAGTACTTTGTTTTATATTTGAGTCTTGGAAGTTGTTACTACTGTAGCAGACTCTCCTTATCTTAGTTCTGTGCATTGTTGTGCCAAGTAAAGTCGTTGATAGTAAGGTTCATACTAGATTTGGATTACTGCGCAGAAACAGATTTCTTTGCTGTCACGAATCTGGGCCTAATTCTCTGTAGGTAACTCAGCAAATTATGCCAATTTACGTGAGTGATCCTCTGATATGTACGAAACTTTCATTCAATTTGAGCATTTTCATTTGAGCAAGTCTGGTGCCTCAATAAAATTCGTCTTTACGAACTGTTCTGTTTTGACAGATTCTGCCTTTTATTTTGCATTGCCTGTTTTGCTATGCTTGATGGATTTTTCGATTCCATTGACTTTCAGTAGCTTTGTGCAATGTCCAGAAGTGTTAAGAATGATTATGTCACCTCTGAACATGTAAATTTTGATTGTGCACTATAACCCTCTAATGAGTTGTTTTGAGTTTGGTGTGGAGGAAGTTTTCAAGGATCAAGAGAGGGAGATGATACAACATGATCAAGGAGAGTGAAAGCTCTAAGCTTGGGGATGCCCCGGTGGTTCACCCCTGCATATATCAAGAAGACTCGAGCGTCTAAGCTTGGGGATGCCCAAGGCATCCCCTTCTTCATCGACAACATTATCAGGTTCCTCCCCTGAAACTATATTTTTATTCCATCACATCTTATGTGCTTTGCTTGGAGCGTCGGTTTGTTTTTGTTTTTGTTTTATTTGAATAAAATGGATCCTAGCATTCTTTGTGTGGGAGAGAGACACGCTCCGCTGTTGCATATGGACAAATATGTCCTTAGGCTTTACTCATAATATTCATGGCGAAGGTTGAATCTTCTTCGTTAAATTGTTATATGGTTGGAAACGGAAAATGATACATGTAGTAATTGCTAAAATGTCTTGGATAATGTGATACTTGGCAATTGTTGTGCTCATGTTTAAGCTCTTGCATCATATACTTTGCACCCATTAATGAAGAAATACATAGAGCTTGCTAAAATTTGGTTTGCATAATTGGTCTCTGTAAGGTCTAGATAATTTATAGTATTGAGTTTGAATAACAAGGAAGACGGTGTAGAGTCTTATAATGTTTACAATATGTCTTTTATGTGAGTTTTGCTGCACCGCTTCATCCTTGTGTTTGTTTCAAATAAACCTTGCTAGCCTAAACCTTGTATCGAGAGGGAATACTTCTCATGCATCCAAAATCCTTGAGCCAACCACTATGCCATTTGTGTCCACCATACCTACCTACTACATGGTATTTCTCCGCCATTCCAAAGTAAATTGCTTGAGTGCTACCTTTAAATTTCTATTCCTCTACCTTTGCAATATATAGCTCATGGGACAAATAGCCTAAAAACTATTCTGGTATTGAATATGTACTTATGCACTTTATCTCTTATTAAGTTGCTTGTTGTGCGATAACCATGTTTCTGGGGACGCCATCAACTACTCTTTGTTGAATATCATGTGAGTTGCTATGCATGTCCGTCTTGTCTGAAGAAAGGGAGATTTACCACTTATTTAATGGTTAGAGCATGCATAATGTTAGAGAAAAACATTGGGCCGCTAACTAAAGCCATGAATCATGGTGGAAGTTTCAGTTTTGGACAAATATCCTCAATCTCATATGAGAACATTAATTGTTGCTACATGCTTATGCATTAAAGAGGAGTCCATTATCTGTTGTCTATGTTGTCCCGGTATGGATGTCTAAGTTGAGAATAATCAATAGCGAGAAATCCAATGCGAGCTTTCTCCTTAGACCTTTGTACAGGCGGCATAGAGCTACCCCTTTGTGACACTTGGTTAAAACATGTGCATTGCGATGATAATCCAGGTAATCCGAGCTAATTGGGACAAGGTGCGGGCACTATTAGTATACTATGCATGAGGCTTGCAACTTGTAGGATATAATTTACATAACACATATGCTTTATTACTACCGTTGACAAAATTGTTTCTTGTTTTCAAAACCAAAGCTCTAGCACAAATATAGCAATCAATGCTTCCCTCTGCGAAGGGCCTTTCTTTTACTTTTATTGTTGAGTCAGTTCACCTATCTCTCTCCACCTCAAGAAGCAAACACTTGTGTGAACTGTGCATTGATTCCTACATACTTGCATATTGGACTTGTTATATTACTTTGCATTGACAACTATCCATGAGATATACATGTTATAAGTTGAAAGCAACCGCTGAAACTTAATCTTCCTTTGTGTTGCTTCAATACCTTTACTTTGAATTATTGCTTTATGAGTTAACTCTTATGCAAGACTTATTGATGCTTGTATTGAAGTACTATTCATGAAAAGTCTTTGCTATATGATTCATTTGTTTACTCATGTCATTTACATTGTTTGGATCGCTGCATTCATTACATATGCTTACAATAGTATGATCAAGGTTATGATGGCATGTCACTCCAGAAATTATCTTTGTTATCGTTTACACCTGGGACGAGCAGAAACTAAGCTTGGGGATGCTGATACGTCTCCGACGTATCGATAATTTCTTATGTTCCATGCCACATTATTGATGATATCTACATGTTTTATGCATACTTTATGTCACATTTATGCATTTTTCGGCACTAACCTATTAACGAGATGCCGAAGAGCCGATTCTTTGTTTCTGCTGTTTTTGGTTTCAGAAATCCTAGTAAGGAAATATTCTCGGAATTGGACGAAATCAACGCCCAGGGGCCTATTTTCACACGAAGCTTCCAGAAGACCGGAGAGAAGACGAAGTGGGGCCACGAGGCGGCGCCACAGTAGGGTGGCGCGGCCCAAGCCCTGGCCGCGCCGGCCTAGCGTGTGGGCCCCTCGTGACTCTCCCGACTCTGCCCTTCCACCTACAAATAGCCTTCGTCGCGAAACCCCCAGTACCGAGAGCCACGATACGGAAAACCTTCCAGAGACGCCGCCGCCGCCAATCCCATCTCGGGGGATTCAGGAGATCGCCTCCGGCACCCTGCTGGAGAGGGGATTCATCTCCCGGAGGACTCTACACCACCATGGTCGCCTCCGGAGTGATGAGTGAGTAGTTCACCCCTGGACTATGGGTCCATAGCAGTAGCTAGATGGTTGTCTTCTCCTCATTATGCTTCATTGTCGGATCTTGTGAGCTGCCTAACATGTTCAAGATCATCTATCTGTAATGCTATATGTTGTGTTTGTTGGGATCCGATGGATAGAGAATACTATGTTATGTTGATTATCAATCTATCTATGTGTTGTTTATGATCTTGCATGCTCTCCATTACTAGTAGATGCTTTGGCCAAGTTGATGCTTGTAACTCCAAGAGGGAGTATTTATGCTCGATAGTGGGTTCATGTCTCCGTGAATCTGGGGGAGTGACAGAAACCCCTAAGGTTATGGATGTGCTGTTGCCACTAGGGATTAAACATTGATGCTATGTCCGAGGATGTAGTTATTGATTACATTACGCACCATACTTAATGCAATTGTCTGTTGTTTGCAACTTAATACTGGAAGGGGTTCGGATGATAACCTGAAGGTGGACTTTTTAGGCATAGATGCATGCTGGATAGCGGTCTATGTACTTTGTCGTAATGCCCAATTAAATCTCACTATACTCATCATATCATGTATGTGCATGGTCATGCCCTCTCTATTTGTCAATTGCCCAACTGTAATTTGTTCACCCAATGTAATGTCCCAGGTTTAGAGACGATCGAGGGGTAGATTTTAGAAAGGGATGTGCATTGCATAGTAAATTCTGGGAAAATTTCGCGCTTTAAAAAAAAAAACTGCATCGAAGGGGGACAAGTTTCTCTCTCGACACCTTACAGGGTTAGGGTTTCGAAAGTGAGACAAACTTGCATCTCACTTCACTAGTTTAGGGTTTTGAGAAGAGAGGGGAGAGTTTACTTGATTGATTTCTAAATGATATGACATGGTTGAATTCAAACCAAGGTTGAATTTGAATTTCAAATTCGAACATTAAATAATTACTTAAATAATTCAAATGAAGAAATTCATTAAGTAAATGATCAATAATAAACAAGATGAACAATAATAATAAAGTAAAGCTCATTAGGGAAAACTTTGAGCTTTATTGATCATCACACAAGATACATTGTCTTTACAATATTCATAATGGAAATAGATGAATATTACAACTCATTACAAGAATTGGTGAAATTGAAAATAATAAAAGGAAAATAGGAAAAATTACAAGTTAATGATCCTAGTCTAAAATCCACTAGATCATCTTCATTTGATCTTGGTTGTGATGAATTCCAAATCCATTTTGATCCATTCTTGATCCCTGCACAAAAATCACAACAAAGAGAAGTTATGCCAAGTGGCATAGCCACTTGGCAGGTTAAAAATCAAATGGAAATGGTGGATAATATCACAGCTCTGCCGAGCTGATCCACACCAAGCCAAGTGCAAAGTATCTGGTTCACACAGACACACAAGCAGCACACACATCATGTGTGCATGCTCAACACCCAGTCACTGGGTGTGCATGCGGCACAACACACTCACACATCATCAGTGAGTCACCAAAGTGACAAGCAGGAGCTGTCGACCAGGGATGCAAGAGAGCACCATATATAACCTTTACAGAGCCAAACCCTAGCCATTTGTTCATCCATCGACAGGCAGCAGTGGTAAGAACACCAAGAACACCAAGAACACTTAGAGCAGGGGAAGAACAATAAGCCACCGAGAAACCATCCAGGACGGTTTCACCAAGAACTGTCAGCTGTGAGCAAATACCAGATGGAGTAAAGCACCACAAGCTTGTAAGGAGGAGAAGGGCAAGCAAACCAAGCATCACAGAAGCAATCCTCTACAACAACACTTAATTCTAGGAGCTGGAGTGAGGTATACCACACAAAAGCCTGAGCAAGATCATATCTTGCTCATAAATAAGCATACAATGCATCACTGGAGCACAGAAGGGTAGAATACCCTGTGTGTGTCATCATCCTGCTACTGTGCCATTTGGTGCAAGCATAGCTGGGTAAGACCACTAGGGAAACATCCTCGCGGAACAACAGTTATGCAAATCCATGCATAACTAGAGGAATCCAGCCAAGAATGCAACCATAGCTAGCCTAACCCACTCACTAATCACCTACAGCTAGCTAGGCCATCAGACTATAGACAAATTCTTGTCTATAGAATTTCTCAACATCAAAAGCCACTGGAAGTCCAGTATTGGATCAAGCCAGTGAGCATCTACCCATCACTGAAAGCCACCAAACAGGGGAGCCATCCCAGGGCAGCACATAAATACTGCCAGGATCACCTCAACCACTTAACCAATTCCAACAAAGAAACCATGCACAGATATCATCACCCAGTAGGGTTCAAAAGGGGGCTAGGGTACCCAACCAGTGGTTGGCATCCTGCTAGCCCTAACAAATTCATTGAAATGATCATCACTGAATCTCAGTTCACATTATTTATCCATTTAATCAAGCAAGGTTAAACAGATAAATAAAAGAGACAAGCAATTGATGTACCAGGGTCTTGCAAATGATCAAATGGATCATGACAGGCATCAATTGATGCTTAAGCAAGCAACAGCACACATCAGGCCAGGCCTGTGTGATACACAAGTGAGCAACAGTGAGGCATAGACACCAAAGGGCAGCTGTTACAAGCAACTGGTGATCATATGAACACCAGAAGTTTGTTAGAGCATGCTACTGCATGCTAGAACTCATTCTAAGCAATTAACACATGAACAGATAATTAAATAACTGAACAATTGCATCACAGATAAGGGCATCAGGCTTTATAATTATATCCAGAAGCACATCAAAGGCTGGATGAACCAAAGGATCATAATACACAAGAAAAGCACATATCAATTCATCACTGGATCACACTGCTAAGCCAACAGTAATGCTCAATTGAGCATAATCATGAATCTGAACTAAATGAACTAGCCCAGAGGCACTGGCACTTGCAAGTATGCAAGGATTAACCACCACAATCAAGCCAGGGACAAGATTAAGCACACACCGTATGCCCTAGTGACAGTAAAAAGAATAGGAGCATGCCAGTAGGCCATGAGCATCACTGGATGCTCATGAGCAATTACAGGAGGACCACAGCCAAAGATTACAATGAACAGAAATAGCTAGGAAGCACAGTGAGCAATTGAGCAAGAACAGCACAGCCCAGTAAGCTAGGATCTATGGCGACAGCAGTAAGCCAAGCACAGCAGAGCATCAACAACAGCAGGCCAGCACCTCCACAAGGAGGGAAGCCATGGCCAGGGATACTGGAGGAGGAAGAAGAGAGGCACAGGAGAAAGAGGGTGGCGGAACACTTACCTGGAGCAGCAGCACTACAGCTTGCCATGGCGGCACGGCGGTACGGACCGGCCACGGCAGCACCAAGCCGCGGCCAAGCCAGGCGGTTGCCGAGGCGCAGGGCTCCAGCGCAACCACGGCGGGGCACACGGCCACGCCACGGCGTCAGGATCAACGGCTGCGACGAGGTGGCCGCGGAAACCCTCGGCCATGTCGCAGAGATGTTGGGGAAGAGCGGTGGCGGCGAGGAAACACGGATCGGCGCGGACCAATCGACGCGCCGTCGTGCGGCCGTTCGATTGCGTCCGATCTCGCCGGCGGGGACGGCCGGTGGCGGTCGGAATAATTCGGCGACGGCGAGGCGACCACGGTGTCGCGAGAGCAAGAGAGAGATTAGGGTTTCTGCGCGAGGAGAGGGGAGAGAACGAATGGGCCGACCGAGCCCAAAGGGTGGCTCGGGTGCGACCTAACCCGTTGGGCCACCCCCGACAGTGGGGCCCAAGGGCATTTAGGTCATTTCCTAATTCCAAAAAAATACAGAAACTTTGAAATTATGTAAGAAATGTTAAATAGCTCTAAAAAAATAATTAAAAATATGAAAATAGATCAACATAAAATTCTCTATCCAAATAAAATATCAGAGAGAATTTTTGAAGACAATGAAGAATAAGTCTTAATTTGATGACTTAAAATACTGATTTAAATCACACATATTAATTTCAATAATGAAAATAGTCCAATAATGCATTTGGACTTTAAAAACACCTTGACAACATTTCAAGGTTGTATTTTACCCTAAATCAAGTATTCCCAAATCATTCTTAGTATTAACCTCTTACATGAAATAATAACGACATCGGAAGGGGGGAACAAACCCTAAAAATGGAATCATGCATAATTGCTTCTTTAACCATTGCCCTTATCGGACAATGATGCTATTTTTCAGAACAAGAGGACAAGGGTCAGTCCATACCTTCCAACTGCAGAACTTTGCAGTGTTCAGGCAAGTTCATCACTTGCTCATGTCTTTTGAGTATTTTTTACCAAATTACTTGCAAAGTATTATGTTTATCACTATTGCATGAAAAACCAAAACCACTATTTTCATAACTATGAATATGACTATGTGGTGGGCAATGGAACCATGGATTGTGTTGATATGGTGGAGGTTCCATTGCAAGGGTTTATATCCATCTAGGATTAAACAACAAATGTCGCCAGTGATTCTTGTGCCGTAATACCCGTGTTAACCATAAGATCTGGAGTGGGACGGAGTAGTCAAAAGTGTTTCCACCTCTCGTACATCAACGGATGCGCTTACCGTAGACACTTGACCCAGGTTGGGCAAGCGGTGGGGTGGGGATCCCATTCTAATTCCCCACGGTAAGTGGTCTATGATGGGTTGCAGCTACCGGCGAAGGAGTTTGGTTAACGAGTCCCAAACTGTTGTCGTGGTCGGGGTCCATCCTTAAGTGGTATAAGAGGACCGACGAGGACCCAGGGTCGGGGTATGCAACAAAGGGTGGGTGTGCGAGGTAGCGGAGGAACATGATTGGCTAGACCTTATACCGGGCCTCACACCAAAGGAAGTGTGGACGGGAAAGCTGCCCGGTTGGCACCAAGGTTAAGATCTCTTATGGGTAAAGCAACACACCTCTGCAGAGTGTAAAGAACTGTGACCTGTCACTCCCTGTTCCGGGATTGAGGAACTGCGAACGCGGCCGGAAAGGAGCTCCATGAAGTTCTAGTAAACCGGTGAAGGCTGACGGACATAGCTCTTTGAAATAAAAGCAATCTCTTGAAGAAATGTTTATTAAAACTTGCATTGGTATTAGATTTTCTGGTCTAATATCGTAGCTAGTGCATTAAACACCTCTTATCTATAATGAACTTGTTGAGTACGCTCGTACTCATACCACTCTTAAATCCCATGCTTAGATTGTCTGAACCGTCTGGAGGAGGACTACGACAACAATGAAGGAGCCGAGGTTATCGGCTATGATGCACCTGACCTCTCAGGAGGAGTTGAAGGCGTAGACTACATCATCGTCTACGGATCCGGGGAGGCTTCCGGAGAAGAACAAGCCTAGAGATATCTGAGGAGTAGTAGTATCCGAGCAGCACAAACTCTTACCATGTAGCTGCTCGATTAAATAAATGTTTTGTTTAATGAGACAATGGTATTGTAAGTTAAGTTGGGTTCACCTCGAACCCAGGAGATATCCTCTTAGGACCCAAGAGGAGCTTCGAGACGACTTGTGTATGTGTATTGTAATAATATGTGAATGAGTTATGGACCTTGCTATGTTCTGTTGTACTACTCTGAGGGATGTGATATTTGCGGAATGGTACTTCGCGAATGTTATATCAACGACTGGCATACTACAACATGCAGTGGTATGCAGGGTCACCACACCCAACATGCTATTTATCTTATGGGAGAGACACCACTAGTGAACTGTGGACCCCGGTCCATTCCTTTACATCGAACACAATCTACTGCAATACTTGTTCTACTGTTCTCTGCAAACAATCATCATCCACACTATACATCTAATCCTTTGTTACAGCAAGCCGGTGAGATTGACAACCTCACTGTTTCGTTGGGGCAAAGTACTTTGGTTGTGTTGTGCAGGTTCCACGTTGGCGCCGGAATCCCTGGTGTTGCGCCGCACTACATCTCGCTGCCATCAACCTTCAACGTGCTTCTTGACTCCTACCGGTTCGATAAACCTTGGTTTCTAACTGAGGGAAACTTACTGCTGTACGCATCACACCTTCCACTTGGGGTTCCCAACGGTCGCGTGCTGTACGCGTGTCAGACACCACCGCCATCTTCATCACCGCTGCTGTCTCCCATGAGGAGGGAGTAGTTCTCCATCGAGGCTATGGGCTGTACTGGTAGCTATGTGGTTAATCTCTCTTCCTATGTACTTCAATACAATGATCTCATGAGCTGCCTTACATGATTGAGATTCATATGAGTTTTGTATCACTACTATTCTATGTGCTACTCTAGTGATGTTATTAAAGTAGTCTATTCCTCCTGCACGGTGTAAAGGTGACAGTGTGTCATCGTGTAGTACTTGGCGTAGGTTATGATTGTAATCTCTTGTAGATTATGAAGTTAATTATTGCTATGATAGTATTGATGTGATCTATTCCTCCTTCATAGTGTGAGGGTGACAGTGTGCATGCTATGTTAGTACTTGGTTTAGTTGTGTTGATCTATCGTGCACTCTAAGGTTATTTAAACATGAATATCGAATATTGTGGAGCTTGTTAACTCCGGCATTGAGGGTTCGTGTAATCCTACACAATTAGTGGTGTTCATCATCCAACAAGAGAGTGTAGAGTATAGCATTTATCTATTTATTCTGTTATGTGATCAATTTTGAGAGTGTCCACTAGTGAAAGTATGATCCCTAGGCCTTGTTTCCAAATACTGCTATCACTGCTTGTTTACTGTTCTACTGCATCTCTACTACCTGCAATATTACCACCATCAACAACACGCCAGTTGTAGCATCAAGCTATTTTCTGGTGCCGTTACTACTGCTCATATATATTCATACCACTTGTATTTCACTATCTCTTCGCCGAACTAGTGCACCTATACATCTGACAAGTGTATTAGGTGTGTTGGGGACACAAGAGACTTCTTGCATTGTGATCGCAGGGTTGCATGAGAGGGATATCTTTGACCTCTTCCTCCCTGAGTTCGATAAACCTTGGGTGATCCACTTAAGGGAAAACTTGCTGCTGTTCTACAAACCTCTGCTCTTGGAGGCCCAACACTGTCTACAGGAAAAGGAGTGTGCGTAGACATCAGGCACAACCGGTTCAGTTAGTTCACCATTAACTCTAACTGCATACCGTACCTCTGTGACACATCTCATCACAAAATTAATCCATGCAGGCGCAAAACCCAGTTTGCTCAAACATCCCTGCAGATAGTGCCACTCTACCCTATCATATGCTTTCATCATATCGATTTTCATTGAAAAGAAGGGCCTCTTGGCATTTTGTTTCCGAATTGTATTCAGACACTCATACGCAATAAGCACATTATCAGTGATGAGCCTCCCTGGTACGAAAGCACTTTGATGCTCTGAAATGATATCAGGTAAACAAAGCTTCAAACGATTGGCGAGAACCTTGGAGGCAATCTTGTATAAAACATTACATAGACTAATCGGCATGAAATTTTTGAGATGGAGAGGGTGTCTCACCTTGGGGATCAGCACCACTACAAAATCACACAGTCCCTCAGGGATCAGATCTCCATTCAAAAAACCTCTCACAGCTGAGCATATTTCTTCCTTGATGAACACCAAGTGTGTCTGGTAGAAGAGAGCCGGGAAACCATCAGGCCCCGACACTTTAGTGGGACCCATTTGGAAGAGTGCGATCTTGATTTCCTCATCCGTGTATTCTTTACATAAGTCTGCATTCATATCATATGTAACTCTTCCACGGATAGACTCAAGAGCCACATCAGTAGGTTCACAAGGTTCAAAGGTAAACAGAGATTCATAAAAGTTCTCCACCATACCTTTTATTTCATGTAGCTTATCACAACGAGACCCATCTTCGCGAACCAGGGCCTTGATAGTATTTGCACGTCGTTTAGCCGATGCACACGCATGGAAAAAGGAGGTGTTGCGATCACCATCCTTCAGCCACTCGACACGGCACCGTTGTCGAGCCATCGTTTCCTCCGCTTCAAACAAATCACAAAGCTTCAGCTCAATCTCCCGCGCCTCCTTAATGGAGGCCTCACATACTGGGCCGACACGGAGGAATGGCTCAGTGGCCTTGGTTGCCTTACTGGTATCCAGCTATCATATTTTTTAATTAAACATATATATATATATTGAGCTAGTAAGCCGCCTCATTAAAAACCTTCCAATCCTCTTAGGTACCCTCGTAAGAAAAAGATTGCGTCTGAAACTTGCTGCCGATAATCATTCAATGGTTACATCGTTTAGGAGCCTATCAAGGAGGAAGCTAGGGGATCATCATCCCAAGTACAAGAGATCTTATTGGAATAACTATAACTAGCTAACTCATGGGCTACCTGGTTTACTTCTCTAGGGCATAGCTTAAAAGAGACTTCACCAATATTTGTAATTTTGTCTATACACTCTGCGTAGATTGTCGCTGGTTCATTCCACCATCTTTGTTCTCCGGTGAAAGCTTCAATTGTTTCACTAGAATTTGATTCCGCAATTATCCGGTTACATCCTAGTCTCTCAGCCAGTGCTAATCCTTCTTTCATAGCATGAGCTTCCGCCATAGCCACTGAGGAGACATGTGGGAGCATCACACAGCATGTTGCAACTAGGCGACCCTCGAAATCCCTAATCACAGCTCCAGTCAAACCAGCACAATCATCTACATAAAATGAAGCATCCACATTTACCTTGAGAACACGAGGTTCAGGCCTAGTCCATCGTTCATCACGTAAGTCTTGTCTTTTCGGTTTCCTTGCATTGGTAGTGGTAGTCAGAATAGATAGTTTGCACTTGTACATGGCCGGTACATCTTCATTTTGAGTTCTCCTCATTCTGATCAACCATAGATACCAAGTAGCCACAGTGATTGTTTCCTTCAAATTCACTATTTGAAGACCTGGGTACGAATTTTCAGAAGACTCAACAGATGTTCGAGAACAACAGAGCCGTCCCTATCAATCACTTGTGCTTCCTAGATGACTTGACTCAGCCCGAGTTGTTCCCATATTTCATATGTTGTTTCACAAGTGAATAATAGATGGTGGATATCTTCTGCACCTATATGACATATTGGGCATTCTCCACTTTTTCCAATGTGTCTATTTGCTAGTATTCTTTTTAAAGGAAGAATTCCATGGAGAGCTCTCCAATTTTTTTTTTACTTTACCCGGGATGTCCAACTTCCAGAGATTTCGCCATACCAGATTCAGTGTTGATGCTCCTGGTAATGCTAACCGTGCATCATTGTGGCCAAATTGATGGCGCCATTGTATGTGATATGCCGACCGTACAGTAAAATATTCATGCTTAGTAAGAGACCAGGAGATAAAATCATTGAAGCCATTTGTATTCAAAGGAATTCGGCAAATTCGGTTTGCATCCACAACATTGAAAATTGAATTGATCAACTCGGCATCCCACTGGCCTGTTATTGGGTCTATTAGCTGACAGACTTTAGTTAGAATTGTGTTACCCTGCTGAGATGTAACCCTCATATTTGGACTAGAGGGTATCCAAGGATCACTCCATATTTTAATATCCTCTCCATTCCCCACCCTCCAAATAAATCCTCTCTTAAAAGTGGCTAGACCGTCTAAAATACTTTGCCAAGTAAAAGATGATCATGCCTTTGGTCCTGCCTGTAGAATATTGCCTTGTGGATAGTACTTTGCTTGTAGAACTCTAGCACAAAGTGAATTAGGCTTGTCAATTAATATCCATATTTGTTTGGCCAACATAGCTAGATTAAAACTATGGAAATCTCGAAAACCCATGCCCCATTCATTCTTTGGGTAGCAAAGTTTCCACCATGCAAACAAATGCATTTTGTTACTGTTCTCATTATCTCCCCACCAGAACTTAGCTATTGCATCCATCATGCTCTTGCATACCCCTTACGGAATCAGAATAACAGACAATTCATATACTGGTATCGCTTGAGCAATGGCTTTCAATAAAATTTCTTTCCTTTAATCGATAGTTGTTTTTCCTTCTAACCATTTATTCTTTGGATAATCCTTTCCACAAAATGCTTGAAGCAATCACTCATGTCCACTCTTACCAAGGAAGGGAGGCCCAAGTACTTGTCTGAAAGGGCTTCTGTGTCTATGTGCAGCGCCTTGATACGTCTCCAACGTATCTATAATTTCTGATGTTCCATGCTTTTTTTATGACAATACCTACATGTTTTGTTCACACTTTATGATGATTTTATGCGTTTTCTGGAACTAACCTATTGACGAGATGCCGAAGTGCCATTTCCTGTTTTCTGCTGTTTTTGGTTTCAGAAATCCTAGTAAGGAAATATTCTCAGAATTGGACGAAATCAACGCCCAGAATCTTAAAATCCCACGAAGCTTCCAGAACACCCGAGAGCCGCCAGAGGGGGGCCACAGGCCCACCAAACAGTAGGCTGGCGCGGCCAGAGGGGGGGCCGCGCCCCCCTGTTGTGTCGTCGCCTCGTCAGCCCTCCGACTCCGCCTCTTCGCCTATATAAAGGTCCCTGACCTAAATCTTCGAGACGGAAAATCCACGGTACGAGAAACCTTCCAGAGCCGCCGCCATCGCGAAGCCAAGATCTGGGGACAAGAGTCTCTGTTCCGGCACGCCGCCGGGACGGGGAAGTGCCCCCGGAAGGCTCCTCCATCGACACCACCGCCATCTTCATCACCGATGCTGTCTCCCATGAGGAGGGAGTAGTTCTCCATCGAGGCTAAGGGCTGTACCGGTAGCTATGTGGTTCATCTCTCTCTATGTATTTCAATACAATGATCTCATGAGCTGCCTTACATGATTGAGATCCATATGATGATGCTTGTAATCTAGATGTCGTTATGCTAGTCAAGTGAATTTTACTTATGTGATCTCCGGAGACTCCTCGTCCCACGTGTGTAAAGGTGACAGTGTGTGCACCGTGTGGGTCTCTTAGGCTATATTTCACAGAATACTTATTCACTATTATGAATAGCATAGTGAAGTGCTTATTTATATCCCTTTATGATTGCAATGTGCTTTGTATCACTATTCTATGTGCTGCTCTAGTGATGTTATTAAAGTACTCTATTCCTCCTGCACAGTGTAATCTAAAGGTATAAACGATGCCCCCCATAGGGGACTTCACAGCGATCTGAGAATGTGGACCATCCGATTTTTACAGACTCTAGCCGAAATTCGATCTCAACCATTCATTTTCTGGCAACAGTGGTACTGTCCATCCTGAGCGCTAGAGAAAGCCATGCAATGGCCGTTTTGTACACGCGTCTGGCTGCATTTGGGCCCTATGATCGGTCGGGTCCGCACGGCAGTCGCTGTGGGTCGTTTCGGTGTTTCGCTCTCCTCGCGCCGGCCGTGCAAAAAATCTGCTCCGCACGGAAAAGATCCAGCCGAAACCCTAGGTCAACCAATCGCGTCGCACCTAGCTCCTCCCCAATCCCCTCTCTCTTTTCATGCCGCGTCTGGCGGCGCCGCTCCGCCTCCCTGTTTGCCCCCTGGACGGTCGCCGCCGCACCGCCGGCGCAAGCAGGAGCAGCGCACCGCCGGCGCAAGAAGGAGGGTCTGCTGGAGCTCCGTCCTTGATGTTGATGGCGGACTTAACCTCGCACCGGCGGCCTCCACAGGAGCAGCGCAGGCGACCTCCACAGGGGCCGGCGCAGCGCGTGCGAACTCCGTTACTCCGGCGAGCGCGAGGGAGAAGTCGGAGGCGCCCGGTCCTGGTAAGTTCACGCCATCCCGTATCTTCTCCTCTCTCCTCTCGGTGTCTCACTCGCTGCTCCCCTCCCCATTCCCCTTAATCTTCAAGTTTCTCTCTCTTCCTCTCCTTCTCTCTTCCATCAGCAGCAAATAAGCCCGTAGGTGGTGGTGGAGATGCGCAAGACGTTGGTGCCGGAGCTCTGGACGATGGCGCGGGCATTGGGACAGAGGCATATGTAGATCTTCTCAGACGACCCTGCATCTGGGAGGAGGAAAATCAGTAGTGCCGATCCATGGGCCGAGGCTGATGCTGGGGAGAGGCGGCGGCGCACGGAGGAACGGTGGCCCGTCCCGAGTTTCCGATTCATCGGCCTGGAAACAGAGTCGGAGACGAGGTTCGGTACGATAGGATTCGGGATGGAAACGCGTCCCCGGACTCTCGGTACATTTATACGCGATCTGGTAAACAGCGCACCAGCCGCCCATTCTTTCTCCATTCTTTTCCCCTCCCTTAGCATCTTCCAAACTCCTGGTTCAGAGAATCACCATTGACTCCACTATCGTGCTAATCAATGGATCTCCCCATTGGGAGGAGACGATTCATCTTTTCATAGATTTCTCCCATAGTACTTCATCCCATGGATTTCTCCACTTACACAGGAGTCGAATGTGTCCCATAGTACTTCATCTTTCCATGGATTTATCCCCTTACACAGAGCCCACTTTGCCTCTTATTTATCAGGTTCGTCCTCTCTCTCAAATGTGCTCTCTTGTAGGCTCAACTACTGAACTAAACGTGGAAGCAGATTTCTCTTGTTTGTTTTAGTTCCTTGGACATTTTTTTGGGTTTGTACAGATCTGTTTCTACATGGATTCATGCTCTCCTATAGCCTGAACTACAAGTGGAAGGAGACTCTTTTTTGCTTGATCTAGCCCCCTGAACATTACGTTTTTGCTTTTGCAGATCCGTTTCTACAAGACGAGGAAAAATTTCGAGTTCATAAGGGACATGCTTATAAGGCCAGTTAATCCTCTAAATGATGAATCCTTGCTTTACACATATATTATTAACTGTTAATTGATTTGTTCTATGAATACCCCATTCCACTTTTTTGGGGGGCTTGTGGTATAGATACGGTTGAATGTAGCCTTCTACTGGTGTAGTGGTGTACCTACAATCTTCATGCTTTTACACAACATGTTATTGTAAAGAGATTTGTGTGCGCATGCTTTTGCATAGATTTATCATTTATTTGGTTAGGAACCTACAATTTTTAGATTTATCATTTGTTGTTGTGTTTACAAATCCTATAGCTACACCTGCAGTTATGAGAACTAGGATCCGAACTTTGTATGGCGGATTATTTTCCCTTCTCATGTTTGCCAGAAAAAACAGTTCTGGTCCAATTGCAACTTGTGTACCAAGCTTGAGGAAATTTGGAAACCAAAGAAATATAAAATCCAAGAGCAAGGAGGATATGGATTTTATTTTTGTAGTTCTCCGTGTAATCCTAACACAAGATGTGATAATTTCCCACATCATTAGTCATTTCTGCTTCGTTTATTTGTTCATGGTAATAGCACTTTCAGTGATTTAAGTTTGGTTAATCTGAGATACTCTTTTTCTTGATTATATAATGCCGTCAAACAGACTGGAGCAACGACTGATGGTGTAACCTGAACGCAATGGAGGTTATGGAGAGATGCATGTCTGGGATCCTCTGCTTCCATCGTACACCACGGTCGGCGTAGGAATTCGCTAACCCCTGGTGAGCCGTGTCGATTCACTGTAGTTTTTTCCTGTTCATAGTATTATGTGCTTCACTTAATTTATTGATACTTCTATGGTTTCTCTAATCGTAGGTTACCTTTCATTGCAGGGTTGACTTGCATTCTGACCATATGCTTTACTTAACCCAAGGCGAGCCATTGTAAATTACTAGGAAATTAATATGTGTTAAATTGTTTGAGGCACCCATCATACAGTATTTCTCTGATTAGAAGACCATGTACATTTCTCTTGGAAATTTGAGATGCGTTAGCTTTTCAAATCAGTGTCATGCTTATCAAGAACGGGCTTGTTCTGTTGATCAGTTGCAGGGCCAGCAGGTTGTTTAGGATTCTAGCAAATTTAATATCAAGACCTTGTGTTTGTGTGTGCGGAATTTCCAGTGAAAGAAGCATGGTTTTGTCCGAGCTTGACACTCATTCGATCTTTATATATGGTATAGATCCCTTTGTTGAGAAAATGTGTTGATTTCTTTCTTTATATATCTTGTGTTATTTCACAAAGAAAATAAAGACAAGACCAGATTGCTTCGTTGGTTAATATGTAGGAAAATTTGGCTCATGGAATTTTTATTTGGAAATATTCTATGGGTTGTATCAGTTCAGCTTTGCCTTTTCAGGTGATTGCTGATGGCTGCCAGACTGATGTGGGAAAAAAATGTTGCACAGAACCTTGATGACATGATAACCAATTCTATTATTCAGAATGTTAGAAGATCTTCCAGGCTGTTGAACATGAATATGAAAAATAAAAGCGAAGTGAGAGGTTAGCCAGACTATCTGGTTGTGTTGCTATTATTCAGGTACTGAAGACGTTCCACACTGAGATAACTATGGATGTACGTACTAGGCTTTACTAGCAAAAATATAGCAGCTATAAATTGATACATCATGGTTTGTAGGTTGGAACACGAACTGGAACTGAGCTTAGGGAAAATAAAGTGAGGGTTGAAGACTCACTGAATGCAACATAGGTAATGTTTTCTTCTAGGATGATATTTTCGATTTGTGTACCTCTGTGCTTTCATTCAAAGAGGCGTCTGAGGGTGTTGTAGCATCTGTTGATTAAAGTTGTAGTAGCACAATGTATAATTGTTCAAATATGGGTGAACAATGCCATTGACAGATAATCATGCTTATGCTCTTAAATTACGTCTATATATGGATACTGGATTTAGTGTACTTGGTGTGGTGAAGGGCACGAGTTAAATAAGGCACTTCCCAATATCTGGATCATAAATCTTAAGTTAATCATGTAACTGGTTTGTATAAGTTTTTTTGGGATGTTGTATATGGATACTGGATTTAGTGTACTTGGTGTGAAGGGCACGAGTTAAATGAGGCACTCCCCAGTCTCTGGATTATAAATCAATCATGTAACTGGGTTGTATAAGTTTTTTGGGATGATTATTATATGGTTGAACTGGCAGATAATAGACATCTCAAATGCACTTTTTTGCTTTGTGTTGATCCTAGAGGTACCGGGACTGCTTTCATTTTCATGCTATGTAAAATCTGATATTTTTTTGGTTTGTATTCTCAGATTTTCCTGGTTAACACCCGATTTATGTATCTTTCTTTTCCTCAGAGAAGGATGTATGCATTTCTTAACCTTTTTTATAAAGATGGGTTTTATCCCTTAATTTCCATGAAAATCTAGACAAGATTAAAGAAAGTAACGTATGCTATAGTTCTTGCAAAACATGCATATTTCTGGTTTTTCTCATAAAAATATTTGTCATGCGAACATGCTCAAACATGCCACCTCACCCGGAGATGAACCACTCCTTGGTGGAGAGGGGAGCCGCCAGGCTGCCGCCAAAGTTCCTATGATTAGAGAACCATGGTCTATGTTAGATCTTGCTATTTAGTTCTGGGTTGTGCATCCCTCTATTGTTAACCGAAGGGACAAAGTCAAGGTTTGTTGTCTGCAAGATTAAGGCCCATCCACCTCCTATCCTATCATAGATGTTAGTAATAGAGCCACATAGATCTTTTCTGTACGTGAAACATTTTTCTGGTAGAAATTAAGTAGCATTAATTATTATGCACATGATTGAAGCTTCATTTAGTATGATGTTCTAATTATGACTTGGTTTCTTATACCATGGTAAACGTCACAACCCAGTTCAGGTGGATGATGTTCATCTGAAGGGCACGTGAGCGTGCGAGCAGCAGTAGGGTGCCATGGCCCGGTGGCTGATGCAGGAGGGCCCCCAAGCGGCCGCATCTCGCTGGCGACGACGCGCCCTTGCCTGTCGCCATGACCAGCTCCGCCGAAATCCACCCCGTCGCCGCATCCACCACATGCTCGTTCTCCTGGTTGCCCAAGAAGACTCCTCTGCGAAGGTCCGTACAGGTTCTCCTTTGGTTTAGTTTTCTTTGGTCCGGTGGTCAGCTGGGGCGGATGCCTGATTTTGATCTTCTCCGCAGCATTCGGATCCAATAGGGGTGGGACTTGCCATGGAAGCTGTCAGGAAGTTGCTGGGCCGGAGTGCATCATGCCCGACCAGTAGGCACCTCTGCGGCTAATGGGAATCATGGTACAGATCCATCTGTTATTGTTCAACTATTAGTTGTTGAATTGTGGGATGATGCCTGCTGTTATGTCGGCTGCTCAGCTGATTGTTTGCTACCCGGTATGAGACTGCACTATGGAACCCATTTTTCTGTCCACAATAGATAGTCATGATTATTAAGGAAATTTTAAAGATAGGGATTAGGGCTTAGTGGAAAAACAACTCTAAATGTTCAGTCGTGATCATACATGCCTTGCAGTATGGTTTCGGTCTTCTAGACAATATATTCTGTTAGTTAAATGCAGTTTTTTAGTAGCCATTTTCTGTTTGTTTAGTCCAACTTTAGGTATCCATCAGCAGACTGGTTAGGAACATGTACTGCATTGATTTCTTGCTTCTCTATTCAATCCAGTTTTTAGTACGACACCTCATTTTTTCTGAATAATCATGATGCTGATTTCGTTGTTTGTATTAATATACATGACAGATTTAGCACATCCTTGCTATTTTTGTAAGGCCTTAAGGAAATCTAGAAAACTGAACAGACCACTTGCCAAATTTCTTGGCTACTGAGAAAAGATAAAAATACACAATCTTTATAGTGCACTAAGGTTAGCTAAAAATTTAAAAGCAACATGACATACTTTAAGAGAGAGAAACCGACAGAGAGGGAATTCTCTATCCAATTCAGTTTTTAATACCCCAGCTTCATGAACAATGCATGTATTTCCTATGTTTAACATCATGTATCTTTACAACTATATCTTATTTTTGTTGCAGTTAACCATGACAAGGCTATGAATATAGAGCAAGCCCAGTTCAGCGGTTATTTTTCACGTAGGAATCCAATTAGTGAGAAAGCCATTTATAGTCTCTTCTAAATCTGATTGCACTCATATATGACGAAACCTTCAGGTTTTGCTCTGTCTGTGTTGAAATTGTTATGATTCTTTATCTTGATCAAGCAAAAGGATGGAGTTCTATGATTCCTGGAGTGGGTAAATTGCTTCTGGTTCAGGTACATCTCAATCAGTACCTAAATATTTAGTTATTCAAGTCGCTTCAATGGCTTTAGCATGGTCATGCCTCTTTTTTCGTGGGCTGCTTTTATCCTTCCAGATTTGGCATGAAATCGACTATGGGAGAAGGATCCTGATGGCATTGCTCCCGCGGATTTCATTAACTCGATTTTACCAAACAACATCAAAATTATTTCTTTAGTAGATGGCCTAGCTTATATATATGTTTCTTTGTCCTTACTTCTGTTGCTCTCGACATAGCCATCGAGTGTTTGGTACCATAATATATTCCTCTATTTTCCTGGTTGTATATAAATGTTGAGAACTTCATTTGTAATTTCGTGTGCTTTGTCCTAATATCATTCTATTGACTTTGTTTTTTCAAACCTCACAAACGAATATCATTTTCACGTAATTTTTAGCCGTGTTATACAAAATTTGAACTGGTTCGAGTTTCACGGGATCGTGCGCCAAGGCGCACATCTAAATCTAGTGGTGACAGTGTGTGCATCGTGTAGTACTTGGCGTAGGTTATGATTGTAATCTCTTGTAGATTATGAAGTTAACTATTGCTATGATAGTATTGATGTGATCTATTCCTCCTTCATAGTGTGATGGTGACAGTGTGCATGCTATGTTAGTACTTGGTTTAGTTGTGTTGATCTATCGTGCACTCTAAGGTTATTTAAACATGAATATCGAATATTGTGGAGCTTGTTAACTCCGGCATTGAGGGTTCGTGTAATCCTACGCAATTAGTGGTGTTCATCATCCAACAAGAGAGTGTAGAGTGTAGCATTTATCTATTCTATTAAGTGATCAATGTTGAGAGTGTCCACTAGTGAAAGTATGATCCCTAGGCCTTGTTTCCAAATACTGTTATCGCTGCTTGTTTACTGTTTTACTGCATCTCTACCGCCTGCAATATTCCCACCATCAACCACACGCCAGTTGTAGCATCAAGTATTTTCTGGCGCCGTTACTACTGCTCATATTCATTCATACCACTTGTATTTCACTATCTCTTCGCCGAACTAGTGCACCTATACATCTAACAAGTGTATTAGATGTGTTGGGGACACAAGAGACTTCTTGCATTGTGGTTGCAGGGTTGCATGAGAGGGATATCTTTGACCTCTTCCTCCCTGAGTTCGATAAACCTTGGGTGATCCACTTAAGGGAAAACTTGCTGCTGTTCTACAAACCTCTGCTCTTGGAGGCCCAACACTGTCTACAGGAAAAGAAGCGTGAAGTAGACATCACGCCTCACAAATTTCAGATCTCAACAAAACATTAGTGTTAGGAGAGAAGAAAATGCTAGACTTTGCCAAACTCACCATCTGTCCCGAGTTAGCACAATAGGTATCAAGGACTTGTTGCAAGGAAGTTGCATTCATCATGTCCGCACTCATGAGAATCGGGGAATCATCAGCAAATAACAGGTGTGAAACCGACGGTGCACTTCTTCACACCCTTATCCCATCAATGCCACCAACTTCTTCTTCATACAACAACAAACTTGATAATCCTTCCACGCACAATAAGAACAAATAAGGAGAGAGAGGATCCCCCTGACAGAGCCCTCTGGTAGGTGTAAACATATCAGTCTCTTCAGAGTTAAACCACACTTGATATTTGACAGATCTAGCACAAGCCATCATCATATTGATCCAGGCATCATCAAACCCAGCTTTCTCATCATATTTTCCAAGAAAATCCACTCCACTCTATCATAAGTTTTATGCATATCTAATTTTACTGCAGAAGAACCAACAACTCCATTTCTCTTATTTTTGATAGCATGAATACTCTCATAAGAAACAAGCACATTATCAGTAATTAGCCTTCCAGGTAAAAATGCACTTTGCATCGGGGAAATAATGTCTGGGAGAATACCTTTCAGTATCATAGTCAGCACCTTGGAAATAATCTTGTATATAACATTACATAGGCTAATAGGGTGAAACTGGGTAATTAACTCAGGGTCATCAGTTTTGGGTATAAGAACCACCGTTGTGTCATTCCATCCCTCCGGTATTGTACCTGAATTTAGTGCTTGCAAAACTTCAGAGGTAATCTCTTCACCAAACACATCCCAAAAACGTTTATAGAATACCGCATGGATCCTATCCGGCCTTGGAGTTTTGAAGTCTCTGATACTAAAAGCAGCCTTTTTTACCTCCTCGGCAGAATATGGAGCTTTTAGTTTTTCATTCATCTCTACAGTCACTCTTGGGTGTATTTTCTCAAGGAGAACCGGATCAATGGCCTGGACTTCAGAAGAGAATAGATTAGAAAAATAATAAAAAAGAATCGGCTTCAGCCCATCAGTACCTTCTACCCATTGATTTGCTTCATTTTTTAGTCTCTTTATGAAGTTCTTTTTCCGTCTGGCCGAGGCGAAGTTGTGAAAAAATGACGTGTTCCTATCACCCTGATTCAGCCAATTAGCTCGAGCTCTTTGAAACCAATGTATTTCCTCCTATTCCAAGAGCACCTCAATTAACTCCGCCATCTCCTTCCTTTTTGCTTCACTTTCATCCGATACGACTCTAGAAACTGCAGCTTCAAATTCACGTTGAGCTTTGCGGAGACGAGTTTTGGGTCTCTTGAGGACATTACTATCCCACTCATGCAATGCTTCATGAACTCAGCCCAGCTTATTGAGGACACCATCACTGGCCTCCGTGTCGCATGCTTTCTCTCAAGCTTGTTAGACAATATCTTTGAAATTCCGCTCCTAGAGCCACCTTGCTTCAAACCGTGTTGATCCTTTCTTAGCCTGTCCCGTCCCAGGGAACTTTGAAAATCACTATCAAGAAGAATATCACGATGATCAGACTTACAGTAGTCAAGTGTTGAAGAACTACTCCAAGAAATAAATTGTACCAAGAATTGTTAGCTAGAGCACGATCCAATCTTTTGCGTATTCTGCCACGCTTCCAAGTATACTGGTCACCAATGAAACCCAAATCATTAAGATTGCGGTCACAAAGTGTATCTCGGAACGCCTGCATATACCTTTGCGGTCTAGGATTTCCACCATCTTTTTCACGGAAAACATAATCTCATTAAAATCCCCAATGATTACCCAAGGGAGATCATATTGGGCATTGAGTTCCCGTAACTTATCCCATGTTTCATATTTATCCTGCCAACGAGGTTCACCATACATACCAGTTAGCCTCCACTCCCTGCCATCATTCTCCAACATCTTAATATCAATGTAATTTGGAGCAGAGAAGAGTTGTTGCACGGTCACCTCTCTTTTCCAAAGCATAATTACACCACAACTTCTTCCATCGCTAGGATTAACAATTTTAAAATCCATCTTTAATTGTCATCGCAAGCACTCTGCCGGGTAGGTATCAAGATGAGTATCTGACAAGAAAATCACCTGTGGGTCACATCACTTCCGAACATTCGAAAGCGCACGAACTATCGGGGCGTTACCCAGACCCTAACAGTTCAGAGATAAGGTTTTCATTGCGACCAGACGAGCTCCTCTCAGGAACTCGCCAATCCTTTGAGGAGGAGTCAGCTCCGTCCTTCTTCGTGCGCTTTGTTTTGTTGGTGGTTGTTTTATCCGTATTCTCCACATCTACCCCAACTATCACTGGTGGAGTCTCCATTGTCGGGAGAGTGCCATCCCCTCTATGTCCCGCCAATTCATCCTCTGAATAGTCATTTAGGAGATTTCTCTTAGCACCCGAAATAGACATCCCAACATTATCAATGTCCATGTCTTTCTCTTTCAAGGGGCTGGTAGCAGTATCCTTTGATACGTCTCCGACGTATCGATAATTTCTTATGTTCCATGCCACATTATTGATGATATCTACATGTTTTATGCATACTTTATGTCATATTTATGCATTTTCCGGCACTAACCTAGTAACGAGATGCCGAAGAGCCAGTTGCTGTTTTCTGCTGTTTTTGGTTTCAGAAATCCTAGTAAGGAAATATTCTCGGAATTGGACGAAATCAACGCCCAGGGGCCTATTTTGCCACGAAGCTTCCAGAAGACCGAAGAGAAGACGAAGTGGGGCCACGAGGCGGCGCCAAAGTAGGGCGGCGCGGCCCAGGACCTGGCCGCGCGGCCCTAGCGTGTGGGCCCCTCGTGACTCTCCCGACTCTGCCCTTCCGCCTACAAATAGCCTTCGTCACGAAACCCCCAGTACCGAGAGCCACGATACGGAAAACCTTCCAGAGACGCCGCCGCCGCCAATCCCATCTCGGGGGATTCAGGAGATCGCCTCCGGCATCCTGCCGGAGAGGGGATTCATCTCCCGGAGGACTCTACACCGCCATGGTCGCCTCCGGAGTGATGAGTGAGTAGTTCACCCCTGGACTATGGGTCCATAGCAGTAGCTAGATGGTTGTCTTCTCCTCATTATGCTTCATTGTCGGGTCTTGTGAGCTGCCTAACATGATCAAGATCATCTATCTGTAATGCTATATATTGTGTTTGTTGGGATCCGATGGATAGTGAATACTATGTTATGTTGATTATCAATCTATGTGTTGTTTATGATCTTGCATGCTCTCCGTTACTAGTAGATGCTTTGGCCAAGTTGATGCTTGTAACTCCAAGAGGGGGTATTTATGCTCGATAGTGGGTTCATGTCTCCGTGAATCTGGGGGAGTGACAGAAACCCCTAAGGTTATGGATGTGCTGTTGCCACTAGGGATAAAACATTGATGCTATGTCCGAGGATGTAGTTATTGATTACATTACGCACCATACTTAATGCAATTGTCTGTTGTTTGCAACTTAATACTAGAAGGGGTTCGGATGATAACCTGAAGGTGGACTTTTTAGGCATAGATGCATGCTGGATAGCGGTCTATGTACTTTGTCGTAATGCCCAATTAAATCTCACTATACTCATCATATCATGTATGTGCATGGTCATGCCCTCTCTATTTGTCAATTGCCCAACTGTAATTTGTTCACCCAACATGCTATTTATCTTATGGCAGAGACACCACTAGTGAACTGTGGACCCCGGTCCATTCTTTTACATCGAATACAATCTACTGCAATACTTGTTCTACTGTTCTCTGCAAACAATCATCATCCACACTATACATCTAATCCTTTGTTACAGCAAGCCGGTGAGATTGACAACCTCACTGTTTTGTTGGGGCAAAGTACTTTGGTTGTGTTGTGCAGGTTCCACGTTGGAGCCGGAATCCCTGGTGTTGCGCCGCACTACATCTCGCCACCATCAACCTTCAACGTGCTTCTTGACTCCTACTGGTTCGATAAATCTTGGTTTCTAACTGAGGGAAACTTACTGCTGTACGCATCACACCTTCCACTTGGGGTTCCCAACGGTCGCGTGCTGTACGCGTGTCAAGCTAAATTTCTGGCGCCGTTGCCGGGGAGATCAAGACACGCTGCAAGGGGAGTCTCCACATCGCAATCTCTTTACTTTGTTTTGTCTTGCTTTATTTTACTTACTTCTTTGTTTGCTACATTATATCAAAACACAAAAAAATTAGTTGCTAGTTTTACTTTATTTACTGTCTTGTTTGCACTCTATATCAAAAACACAAAAAAAATTAATTACTTGCATTTGCTTTACTTATTCATCATGTTTCCTTTTAATTTTACTGTAAAAGATATACCGGTGGGACAAGGGTCTATAATTGGAAGAGATAATATAGAAGAATTCTTCACCCATGTTAGTATGCATGAAGATCTTAAAGATATACCCCTTGCAAAAGCTGTCCCTACTTATGAAGATGCCTCTGTTTGTTTGGTACGCATGATGGAATCTAGATTTATTAGTCTCAACCCCATGATACAACACATGTTTCTTACACTTTCTGATATGGAGAGGGGAGAGAAGAGAGATTTTGTTCTAAAAGTCTTAGTGCGAGAATTTGCGGATATAGCTAAAGAAGCTAGAAAAGTTTTTAGTAAGCATGATAGGTTTGGCATGATCACCGATTTTAAAAGAACACTTGAAAAGATGGATATGGATAGAATTAAGTATACTAATAATGTTAATAATGGTGGGGAGATTAAAGCACCAATACCATGTAAGCTCCTAGCAATGCATGAGGCACTAGAAAATAACTATGCTTGGCTTGTTCCTGAAAATTTGTTTGATGAGAGTAGTAAGCCCAAGACTAATGAAAAGGGAGCCACTGAAACTTACGTATCCAATATACTATGCATGGTTGAGAAAACTCCACACCCTGTTGTAGATGCACCATCTCTTGATAATACTTGATACACACTTTTTGCGCCTAGCTGAAAGGCGTTAAAGAAAAGCGCTTATGGGAGACAACCCATGTTTTTACTACAGTACCTTTGTTTTATATTTGAGTCTTGGAAGTTGTTACTACTGTAGCAACCTCTCCTTATCTTAGTTTTGTGCATTGTTGTGCCAAGTAAAGTCGTTGATAGTAAGGTTCATACTAGATTTGGATTACTGCGCAGAAACAGATTTCTTTGCTGTCACGAATCTGGGCCTAATTCTCTGAAGGTAACTCAGAAAATTATGCCAATTTACGTGAGTGATCCTCAGATATGTACGCAACTTTCATTCAATTTGAGCATTTTCATTTAAGCAAGTCTGGTGCCTCAATAAAATTCGTCTGTACGAACTGTTCTGTTTTGACAGATTCTGCCTTTTATTTCGCATTGCCTGTTTTGCTATGCTTGATGGATTTTTCGATTCCATTGACTTTCAGTAGCTTTGTACAATGTCCAGAAGTGTTAAAAATGATCATGTCACCTCTTAACATGTAAATTTTGATTGTGCACTAACCCTCTAATGAGTTGTTTTGAGTTTGGTGTGGAGGAAGTTTTCAAGGATCAAGAGAGGGAGATGATACAATATGATCAAGGAGAGTGAAGCTCTAAGCTTGGGGATGCCCCGGTGGTTCACCCCTGCATATATCAAGAAGAGTCAAGCGTCTAAGCTTGGGGATGCCCAAGGCATCCCCTTCTTCATCGACAACATTATCAGGTTTCTCCCCTGAAACTATATTTTTATTCCATCACATCTTATGTACTTTGCTTGGAGCGTCGGTTTGTTTTTGTTTTTGTTTTGTTTGAATAAAATTGATCCTAGCATTCTTTGTGTGGGAGAGAGACACGCTCCGCTGTTGCATATGGACAAATATGTCCTTAGGCTTTACTCATAGTATTCATGGCGAAAGTTTCTTCTTCGTTAAATTGTTATATGGTTGGAATTGGGAAATGCTACATGTAGTAATTGCTATAATGTCTTGGATAATGTGATACTTGGCAATTGTTGTGCTCATGTTTAAGCTCTTGCATCATATACTTTGCACCCATTAATGAAGAAATACATAGAGCTTGCTAAAATTTGGTTTGCATATTTGGTCTCTCTAAGGTCTAGATAATTTATAGTATTGAGTTTGAACAACAAGGAAGACGGTGTAGAGTCTTATAATGTTTACAATATGTCTTTTATGTGAGTGTTGCTGCACCTCTTCGTCCTTGTGTTTGTTTCAAATAGCCTTGCTAGCCTAAACCTTGTATCGAGAGGGAATACTTCTCATGCATCCAAAATCCTTGAGCCAACCACTATGCCATTTGTGTCCACCATACCTACCTACTACATGGTATTTCTCCGCCATTCCAAAGTAAATTGCTTGAGTGCTATCTTTAAATTTCTATCCTCTACCTTTACAATATATAGCTCATGGGACAAATAGCCTAAAAACTATTGTGGTATTGAATATGTACTTATGCACTTTATCTCTTATTAAGTTGCTTGTTGTGCGATAACCATGTTCCTGGGGACGCCATCAACTACTCTTTGTTGAATATCATGTGAGTTGCTATGCATGTCCGTCTTGTCTGAAGTAAGGGAGATTTACCACTTATTTAATGGTTAGTGCATGCATATTGTTAGAGAAGAACATTGGGCCGCTAACTAAAACCATGAATCATGGTGGAAGTTTCAGTTTTGGACAAATATCCTCAATCTCATATGAGAACATTAATTGTTGCTACATGCTTATGCATATAAGAGGAGTCCATTATCTGTTGTCTATGTTGTCCCGGTATGGATGTCTAAGTTGAGAATAATCAATAGCGAGAAATCCAATGCGAGCTTTCTCCTTAGACCTTTGTACAGGCGGCATAAAGGTACCCCTTTGTGACACTTGGTTAAAACATGTGCATTGCGATGATAATCCAGGTAATCCGAGCTAATTAGGACAAGGTGCGGGCACTATTAGTATACTATGCATGAGGCTTGCAACTTGTAGGATATAATTTACATAACACATATGCTTTATTACTACCGTTGACAAAATTGTTTCTTGTTTTCAAAATCAAAGCTCTAGCACAAATATAGCAATCGATGCTTCCCTCTGCGAAGGGCCTTTCTTTTACTTTTATGTTGAGTCAGTTCACCTATCTCTCTCCACCTCAAGAAGCAAACACTTGAGTGAACTGTGCATTGATTCCTACATACTTGCATATTGCACTTGTTATATTACTTTACATTGACAATATCCATGAGATATACATGTTATAAGTTGAAAGCAACCGCTGAAACTTAATCTTCCTTTGTGTTGCTTCAATACCTTTACTTTGAATTATTGCTTTATGAGTTAACTCTTATGCAAGACTTATTGATGCTTGTATTGAAGTACTATTCATGAAAAGTCTTTGCTATATGATTCAATTGTTTACTCATGTCATTTACCATTGTTTTGATCGCTGCATTCATTACATATGCTTACAATAGTATGATCAAGGTTATGATGGCATGTCACTCCAGAAATTATCTTTGTTATCGTTTACCTGCTCGGGACGAGCAGAAACTAAGCTTGGGGATGCTGATACGTCTCTGACGTATCGATAATTTCTTATGTTTCATGCCACATTATTGATGATATCTACATGTTTTATGCATACTTTATGTCATATTTATGCATTTTCCGGCACTAACCTATTAACGAGATGCCGAAGAGCCAGTTGCTGTTTTCTGCTGTTTTTGGTTTCAGAAATCCTAGTAAGGAAATATTCTCGGAATTGGACGAAATCAACGCCCAGGGGCCTATTTTGCCACGAAGCTTCCAGAAGACCGAAGAGAAGACGAAGTGGGGCCACGAGGCGGCGCCAAAGTAGGGCGGCGCGGCCCAGGACCTGGCCGCGCGGCCCTAGCGTGTGGGCCCCTCGTGACTCTCCCGACTCTGCCCTTCCGCCTACAAATAGCCTTCGTCGCGAAACCCCCTGTATCGAGAGCCACGATACGGAAAACCTTCCAGAGACGCTGCCGCCGCCAATCCCATCTCGGGGGATTCAGGAGATCGCCTCCGGCACCCTGCCGGAGAGGGGATTCATCTCCCGGAGGACTCTACACCGCCATGGTCGCCTCCGGAGTGATGAGTGAGTAGTTCACCCCTGGACTATGGGTCCATAGCAGTAGCTAGATGGTTGTCTTCTCCTCATTATGCTTCATTGTCGGGTCTTGTGAGCTGCCTAACATGATCAAGATCATCTATTTGTAATGCTATATGTTGTGTTTGTTGGGATCCGATGGATAGTGAATACTATGTTATGTTGATTATCAATCTATGTGTTGTTTATGATCTTGCATGCTCTCCGTTACTAGTAGATGCTTTGGCCAAGTTGATGCTTGTAACTCCAACAGGGAGTATTTATGCTCGATAGTGGGTTCATGTCTCTGTGAATCTGGGGGAGTGACAGAAACCCCTAAGGTTATGGATGTGCTGTTGCCACTAGGGATAAAACATTGATGCTATGTCTGAGGATGTAGTTATTGATTACATTACGCACCATACTTAATGCAATTGTCTGTTGTTTGCAAATTAATACTGGAAGGGGTTCGGATGATAACCTGAAGGTGGACTTTTTAGGCATAGATGCATGCTGGATAGCGGTCTATGTACTTTGTCGTAATGCCCAATTAAATCTCACTATACTTGTAACATCCCAAGTTTCAACAATAGTAAATAAGAAAGAAAATTCCCCAAACTCAAAATTTGCAACTAACAAAAACTTTTTCTATGCATATTGTGCCACATATAGTTTCATGCATTTGAGTGAAATTACTTTGTGCAATTGCCATGATGAGTGTTAGTATGATGATCAATTGCTATTGAACCCTAAACAAAGATCATCAAGCCCTAAATTAAGAAGAAATGAAGAAAATGAGAAAAACCCATTTCTCTCTTACATACACATTATGCCAAATTGCAAATCTTCACCCTAGGCCATAATTGCTTGCCCTCTTGCTTGTAGAATGCTTAAATATGATAAACTAACACAATTGCATCAATGAATCAAGAATCAAACACAAGGAAATCTCAAATCCTTCACACATATGATAATGGTCATATGACCCCAAAATATTTTCTTCACTACTTTACCCCTCTGGTTCTCTCTATTCTTAAACTAAACTTGGTCAACCAAAGCCATGTCATCGAAGACCATGTCAAGGTGAGTAACTTTGATGTTGACCACCATGGCTAGAGTTGACTAGGTTGACCAGTAGCAATGTGACAAGTAGTGATGCTGAATTAAAGAAAAGATCATGTCACTTTTGCCATTTTGCAAAACAACTCCAAATTGAACAAAACCACCACCAATCCAACACATTAATTATATAATTGAGATCCACCAAAAAGAAAACCAAAATTCAAACAAAAAGTTCATGCGGCCATTTAATCAAACACTTGGCAGGCATGTTTTCCAAATGGTGTTACACTCTATTGTCCAATGGTTCTAAGCCTAAACCAACTTTCTCTGGTGATCATTAGCTACCTCTATGATCCCTGCATCGAGCTTGGTACGTGCTAGGGTTGGAGAAAGTGGAAAAGTGAGAGAAATGCTCCATGCCAAAGCACACCCGGCCACCTTTGGCAAAACCCTCTCTGGCCCTCCTCTCAACGTTTCTCCTTGTCCCAGAGCATCTCTGCATCACGAGGCATCTCACCGTACACGATCCAGCAATGCCAAGCCTTGGCATTGGCCAGAACGCGCGCGCCCAAAGCTGGCCAGGAAATGCCATCACGCGCGCTCACCGCGCTCTGGCCGCGCCAGTACGTCGCGCACTTGAGCGACGTCGTCCTCCTCTGGCCAAGCTACCACTGCGACGAGCATCTACTCCCCGCCCTCTACACGCTAGACAAACGTCCAGGCCTGCCCCTGCTCCGTCGCCGTCGTCCTCCTCACTTTTCTGCCGCACGCCCCGCCGCAGACATTGGATGCGCCCGAGTCGTCTCTTCACGCTTTGGCCTCGCCAGCTACACGTTGAGCATCGCCAGGACACCAGCTAGCCGTAGCCGTCCTCGCCTTGCCCTTTGGATCGCCACAAGAGCCACGCCATGGCCGCCCTTCTCAGCACCCCGCGGCACCCCTCGACCCTATAAATAGAGACCCTCCCAGCAAGCTCTCCTCACACCATTCCACTCCCCTCTCCTCACTGATCCTCCTCACCACCGTAGCTCGTCCAATTACTGCCGGAGGTGCCTCAATTGCAAGATCGGAGCCGCCGGAGCCAGGACATCGACGCCGTTGATCCACGCCGCCCCAAGCCCCGCCACTGCTACCAGGAGCTTCAGCACCCTCGACAACGCCGCCTCGCCCTCACCAGAACCCCGCGGGAACACCGGTAGGCCCTTCGACCCCCTAGGCTCGCCGCCAGTGAGCTCGTCGCTCGTCGGAGACGACGATGATCACTGCCCGTTGGATCCTGTTCTAATCCAACGGCTCCTCTCGCGCGTACCGCTTCGCTGGTTAAAACGCCACTGACAGGTGGCCCCCACCTCGTCAGTGCGGCCCAAGCGCACCAGATGCTTGTTGGGCTGCGCAGTGAATTTAAATTCCGTTTCGGCCCAGTAACTCTTCCCGCCTAAGCCCACGAATTCAAATATGGATTTATTCATATTTCAAATTGTTCTGCAGATGCTATAGAAATTGTTGAATAGTTTGAATTCTACCAAACCAAATCTAGCAAACTTTATACCGTTGGAAATCCCATGAAATTATCTAACAAATGCCACTGGTCCCACCTCCATTTTCAAAGTAGATTTAATTTGATAAAAATAACAAGACAAGGACTTTTGTACATTCAAACTTTATTTAAAATTCAACCAGAATAGATTTTGAATTGATTCCAACTCGAATAAATCACAAATGATGTCCTCTAATTGATTATGCAATAATATAGAAATGTTATTTGTATGATCATGGACTAGATCAAAATAAAATAGCTATGTAGTCAATACTAGTGAAATTAATCTTGGAATTCAAACTCAACAAATAATATGAGAGCTACTCTCTCATTTAAATCTTGATCCTAAGTGATATAACCAGGGGGAATGACTTAGGCTAATGAACCCTTGATAAGTATTACTTAGAGATTTTAATTCATTTAAATGGTAGTATTAAAACTATGTGAAGTGTAGCACTTCAATTAAATTATACTCACATATAATAGATATGGAATGTTGACTTTGGTCAACCTATATTTCATACCTGATTATTATATGAAGAGATTAAATCTTAATAAGTTGTAATGAGAAGGAATTAATTTCTCTAAGGATCTAAATACCAAAATAAAGAAATAGGAATAACGAGAGGAAATTATTTTTCTCTTAAATAAGAACTAATCAAATAATCCACCATGCCATGTTTGATTGATGATAGGATTAGTGGGTGGATTCTTTTGAGTGTTTCTAGTTTAGTATGTGAGCTTGGTTTAGTATTTATACCTCGTATTTGTATATAGATGCTAGTACCGAGGAATACCAAGAGGAGGAGGCCTACTCCCAGGAAGAAGAGGAGAACTTCGATAACTACTCAGCTCAAGGCAAGCTAACCCTTGCTAAACACAAGTGCTTAGCTCTACAAGAGCAAGGGCACCATCACACTTTATATTATGTCTTACCTATCCCATGTTTTTACTTTACATTTACTTTTGCTTATTTATTTCAAAGTACTTTTTGATTTATGATTCACTTGGTCTAGAGTAGAACAATACTTGAAGTTAGATTAGCACAACTCAAGGCTAGATAGCACCCCTCATATAGTTGCTAGTGCTAATCAATTAAAATTGACTACTCTAGATGGGAACATGGTGAAGTGAAATGACTTTGAAAGAATGTAAAGTGGAGGTGGATATGAACAAGAGAAGATGGTGATTTTTGATAAAACTGATGATTGGGTTTGCATGCGATACCCTTCCAATTATACAAGTACCCCCACAATACCTGATTATGGGTAGGGCTTAACTAGAAACTTGTGTATTTTAGTATGGGTTCCCTCTAAACAAGCATCATAGGGGTTACGCCGAGGCTGCCTCCGTTAAGTGTGGAATGATGTTAAAATGAGGTGAATGTACGGCCCAAGCCCTGTGCAGTTCCCGGGTTAACTGCAGTTTTCACCGGGAGGCCAAGCTCATGGGGAGAGGTGCTCATACTAGCATATATAAGTCAAAGGTTATGGTTGATGATCCGCGTACTGTGTTACGATGATTCGAGGTTATCCTCGACGGATGTAATCAAAAGTTGTGGCACAAGAGTACAACCTCTGCAGAGTGTTAAACCTATTCGAATAGCCGTGTCCACGGTTACGGACGATTGGAAAGGCCATACTATCTCCGTTATCATAATTTTTGATCTTAAAAAGGAATGATGAATTGAAAGGTGATATTGAGGTGAAGCAATATGAGTTGTGGGAATGACACTAATGTTCCCACTTGAGTTAGTCTAGCACATGATAAGGCTTTACTAAATGTTCATCAAGCTAAAACTTGGCTTTATGCAAATGAACCTAGAGCTTAGCACCCCCTTACTACACTTAATAAAAGTACTCATGGCTTTGCCCTGGCTATTCAAATGCCAGACTATGAAGGAGAGCACCAGTATCAGGATGACGGACAGCAGGACGTCTACGATAACTAGGATCGTCTTCTAACGTCAAGCGTTGCCTGTGGAATAGATAGTCCACTACTACTTCGCTTCCGCTACTATGTGTGTTGATGAACAATATATTCGTGTAATATTGGATCATGTGATCTATGGTTGTAAGACAATATGTGTTGTAATAAATGATGACTCTATGCTACTTACTATTATGTCTCGCAAAAACATTATTCCTGGGATTGCGATGTACGGCATAATAGGCATCTGGACTTAAAAATCCGGGTGTTGACAAGTTGGTATCGGAGCCATTGTTTGACCTTAGGAGACCCTAGTTAGAATGGACGTTCAAAAACTTAGTTTCAAATTCCATGAATTGACTAGTTATGAAAACTTTATTTCACCCCCTTATCTTGAAGAGTCTTTGGCAAAACTTTAAATTCATGCTCTATCTTATGAGTGAATTAAAATTTGGAACACTTGCACCTCTCTAACTTAATCATCTAATCCCTCTACAGATGGATCACGTCGTCGACGCGCAGCCTTTCCTCCAGACTGAGTTCTATCAGTTGGGGAACGGTGGAGAGATCATTTTCGAGAGGGACCTCTTCTCCCTCTCGGAATTCCTCGGGCGCCCACCACCGGAAGTCTTTGGTGGAATGATCAATGACCAGCCCGGTGGTCAACTCCAGTGGGTGATCATGGTGGACCTCCGTGGAAGGTTCACGCTCCCAATGAGCGCGAGGATTCAGTTCTCCTTCCGGGAGAACAACTGGGCGGATGGTCTCGCCCGTGGACTTCAGGAGGGGCTCGCACGTCTGTGCGGGCAAAACTTCATGGACTTCGAGGATAGTCGCTTTGTGCACTATGCAAGGCACAACTCCCTCGGGGTGCCAATGAACCTGCCGTCGCACCCGCAACTGCGCCACCATGTGGATCATCTCGACTTCATGTTGAATGAGACCCGCATCGACCTCGACAACTCCCGTGAATACGCCAACCACACTCACATTCAGTTGGCGCAGCAGGCGGAGACCATCAAGGTCATCGCCGGGGAGCGCAGGGCCCTCCGCCGCGCCAACCAGAAGAAGGACTACGCCATCAACCGCCTCAAGGCCAGGATCGCCACTCTGAAGGCGACCATCGCCGCCCAAGCTGAACAGATCCAGGAGCTGGAGGGCGAAGGCGAAGGGGAGAACATCCAGGGGGACGGCTACTCCTACGCCAGCAACGACGACGACTACGAGGAGGAGGAAGACGACGACCTGGAGTTCCACCCTTACGAGGATGGCCACGAGCACCTTGCTGCCGGGGTAGACAACGTCTACCCTATCAACGTCGATGGGGAGTAGTCCTGTCTGAGCACTTGCGTCTCGTGTTATGTATCGGTCCTTTGTACCCGCCCCATGTATCGTAGTTTGTTGAAAGGGTTCTTCAAACCCTCCGGAACTATTGGCTTGTAATATTTGCTACCTCCATGACTATGTTTGTGTGTGTAATATTATTATTATTATGAATCAAGTTTTAAAATTGGGTGAACTTTTATCCCAAAATGAGCCATAGAAATTTCCCTCTCATCTCATGATCCATATCCCTGTTCAGATGGCACCCCCAACTCGCAGCAAAACCGCAATGCTGCAAATGCTGCAACAGATGATGATAGAGAGAGAAGCTGAGAGAGCTGACCGGCAAGCCAACTTAGCTGCACTTCAACAGATAGCTCAAGGAAATCAAGGCCACGGAAACCACGACCACCCAGGGTCGAAGCTGAAGAACTTCCAAAACACCAACCCACCGGTGTTCAGCAAGACGGAGGAACCCCTAGATGCTGATGATTGGCTCCAAACCATGGAGAACAATCTCGAGGTTGCCGGAGTGGAGGACAACGAGAAGGTGTTGTTCGCCACCCACTATCTGGCTGGACCTGCACGTGCCTGGTGGACAAGTGCTCGCGCATTGAATGCGGGGCAAATGATGACTTGGGAGGACTTCAAACTCAAGTTTAGCAAGTATCATGTGCCCCCGGGCCTGATCAAGAAGATGAGGGCTGAGTTCAGGGAACTGAAACAAGGCAGAATGACCGTGGTGGAATACCGCGACAAGTTCCTCACTTTGTCAAGGTACGCCCCGGATGAGACGGATACCGTCGAGAAGAGGAAGGAGAGGTTTCTGAATGGACTGCATGATGAGATGCAGACTGTGCTGATCAATATCCCCTTTGCTGACTTAGAAGCCCTCGTTGACTCCGCCATTCAGATGGAGGGGAAGATATACCAAGCCAATGAGAACCGCAAGCGCCGTATGATGAACCAGAGTGGGCCCAGCAATAACCACAAGTATCGCCCCAGCTCAAGTGGAGGGTTCGCCCTAAGAAACAACAAGCCCCCGATGCAGAATCCACGTCCGAGTTATCAGAACCGGAGTGGAGGAAACCCCAGGCCAGGAGGCCACCACAACTACAACAACAACAACCACAACAACAACTTCAACCGCGCTCCACCCCGCGCCCCCAACAACAACTCCAACACCGCTCCAAGGACTGGGAGCAATGCTATTCCCATCACCCCCAAGGACAAGTCCACCTACAACTGCTACGAGTGCGGAGTGGCGGGGCACTTCTCCTATGAGTGCCCCAAGAAGCTCGCCAAGACTGCCGCCAACACCTCTGGCCCTGCTCAGCAGCAACGCCGTGTCACCACCAACAAGAAGTTCGCCCCCAACAACCCGAACAACCGCAATGGCCGCCTCTACCACATGAATGCAGAAGAAGCTCAGGAAGCCCCAGACGTTGTGCTGGGTATGTTCTCTGTTAACTCAATACCTGCAAGAGTGCTATTTGATTCTGGAGCATCGCATTCATTTGTTACCGAAGATTTTGCATGCACTAGTAAGATTCAACCCATCAGTTTGAAGCATGTCATGATAGTTCAAATACCTGGATCAACAACTAAAGCTAGAAAAATTTGCAAAGATGTGCCTATCAGAATTCATGAAATAGAATTTTATGCAAATTTGATTGTTCTGGGAGCCAAAGGTTTGGAAGTAGTCCTGGGAATGGACTGGATGGCGAAACATCATGGACTGATTGATTGTGCCAAGAAGGCCATCACCATGACTAGTAGCACCGGAATAATAGTCGAACACATATCTGAAAAGATGCCCGTAAAGTTTACTCCGCAACCAAAGTCTAGCCAAACCCACCTTGGATCAGATCAGGGTCGTTTGTCGATATCCTGATGTGTTTCCGGATGATCTACCCGGTATGCCCCTAGATCGGGATATCGAGTTTATCATCGAGTTAATCCCTGGAACCGGACCTATAGCCCAGAGAGCCTATAGCATGAACCCGGCAGAGTTAGTGGAACTGAAGAAGCAACTGGATGATATGCTATTTAAAGGTCTGATTCAACCAAGTGCGTCTCCCTGGAGATCGCCAGTTTTGTTTGTGGATAAGAAGGACGGTGCCACTCGTTTGGTTACGGACTATCGTAAGCTTAACGATGTCACCATCAAGAACAAGTACCCGTTGCCCAAGATAGAAGATCTGTTTGATCAGCTGACCGGAGCCCAAGTATTCTCGAAGATTGATCTGCGGACAGGATACCATCAGCTGAAGATTCCTGCCACCGATATCCCCAAAACTGCCTTTACCACCAGATATGGATTGTACGAGTACAATGTCATGTCATTTGGACTGACCAATGCCCCCGCTTACTTCATGAATCTCATGAATAAGATCTTTATGAACTTCCTAGACAAGTTTGTCGTTGTCTTCATCGACGACATCCTCATCTACTCCAAGTCCGAAGAAGAACATGAGCAACATTTGGAAGTGGTCCTAGATACCCTTCGGGAGCATCAGTTGTATGCCAAGTTCAGCAAGTGTGATTTCTGGTTGAAAAAGTAGGATTCTTGGGTCATATCTTGTCAGCCGGAGGAATTGCCGTTGACCCCGCAAAAATCAAGACTGTTGAAGAATGGAAAGCCCCAACCACTCAGACGGAAGTCCGTGCATTTCTCGGATTGGCGGGATATTACCGCCGATTCGTTGAAGGATTCTCGAGCATAGCCAGACCGATGACTCAATTGTTGAAGAAGGACAGGAAGTTCGAATGGACCGACAAGTGTGAAGAGAGCTTTCAACAGCTCAAGCTAAGATTGACCTCAGCCCCAATATTGGTTATGCCGGACATTACCAAGCCATTTGATGTGTACTGTGACGCCTCCAAGATTGGTCTTGGATGTGTGCTGATGCAAGAAGGCAAAGTGATATCTTACCTATCAAGACAGCTGAAGCAGGATGAACAGAACTATCCAACCCATGACTTAGAGCTAGCAGCCGTGGTTTTAGCCCTGAAAGTATGGCGTCATTACCTCATGGGTAATCGATGCGAGATTTACTCGGATCACAAGAGCTTGAAGTATATCTTCACGCAGAAGGAGCTGAATATGAGGCAGCGCAGATGGATAGAGTTAATCAAGGATTACGACATGGAAATCCACTACCACCCCGGCAAGGCCAACGTGGTAGCAGATGCTCTGAGTAGACTGCCGTGTCAGTTGAACTCCATGTTAGCAATTGAGCAACCTAGCCTGTTTGAAGAGTTTGAACAGTTTAGACTGGAACTGGTTAGCGAAGGATATCTCGCCAGCATTGAACTCCAACCCACCCTGATTAGCCAGATCAAGGAAGCTCAGAAAGGAAATGCTAGTATTGAGGGGATCAAGAGCCAAATAGCTGCCGTAAAAGCACCGGGATTCACCGTAGATGAAGAAGGAGTGCTATGGTATAACAAGCGCCTTTGCGTGCCGTCAGACTCAGAGTTGAAGCAAGTTATTCTGAAAGAAGCTCACGACACCCTATACTCCATTCACCCCGGAGGAACCAAGATGTACCAGGATTTGAAGGAACAATTTTGGTGGCATGGAATGAAGAGAGAAATTGGAAGCTACATCGCCAAGTGTGACATCTGTCAAAGAGTCAAAGCAGAACATCAACGCCCCGCAGGACTGTTGCAACCCCTACAGATTCCCGAATGGAAGTGGGATTCCGTAGGAATGGACTTCATCACCGGACTACCCAAATCAAGTAAAGGAAATGATTCCATCTGGGTTGTGGTCGACAGACTGACCAAAGTCGCCCACTTCATCCCCGTCAAGACCACCTATCAAGGACCAAGACTCGCAGAGCTATATATCTCAAAGATAGTCAGCCTGCACGGAACCCCGAAGTCGATAGTATCCGACAGAGGATCCCAATTTACCTCCAGATTCTGGCAGAAAGTACATGAAGGACTCGGAACTCGTCTGAATTTCAGCACCGCCTATCACCCGCAGACAGATGGACAGACTGAACGAGTCAACCATATACTGGAAGATATGTTGAGAGCATGTGTGCTAGAGTATGGATCTAAATGGGAAGACTGCTTGCCGTACGCAGAGTTCTCGTACAACAACAGCTACCAAGCCAGCTTGCAGATGGCCCCATTTGAAGCACCGTACGGAAGGAAGTGCCGTACCCCTCTGAACTGGTCGAAAGTAGGAGAGAGTCAAGTATTTGGACCAGATATTCTCCGAGAAGCCGAAGAGAAGGTTCACAAGATCCGCGAGTACCTCAAGACAGCCCAATCAAGACAGAAGAGCTACGCCGATAAAAGACGCCGAGAGATGACTTTCGAGATCGGAGATTTCGTATATCTCAAAGTGTCCCCCCTTAAAGCAATGCAGAGATTCCAGCTTAGAGGAAAGCTTGCACCCCGATATGTCGGACCCTTCAAAGTCCTAAGCCGCCGAGGAGAGGTATCCTATCAACTGGAGTTACCGGAAGAAATGTCAGCGGTACACAATGTGTTTCACATCTCGCTACTCCGGAAGTGCTTAGAAGTGCCCGAGAAGACAGAGGTTTTCAAGAACATCGACCATCGAGCTGTGGATATCAACTCAGATCTGACATACCGCGAAGTACCTATTCGCATCTTGGAAGAAGCCTTCGGAACCACCCGTACCCGGAGTATCAAGTTTCTGAAGATCCAATGGAGTAATCACACCGAGGAAGAAGCCACTTGGGAGAGAGAAGATTTCATGAGGACTGAGTACCCAGATTTCTTTAGTACCTAGTTTTCTCGCAGATCTCGGGACGAGATCTTTTGTAAGGGGGAAGGGTTTGTAACATCCCAAGTTTCAACAATAGTAAATAAGAAATAAAATTCCCCAAACTCAAAATTTGCAACTAACAAAAACTTTTTCTATGCATATAGTGCCACATATAGTTTCATGCATTTGAGTGAAATTCCTTTGTGCAATTGCCATGATGAGTGTTAGTATGATGATCAATTGCTATTGAACCCTAAACAAAGATCATCAAACCCTAAATTAAGAAGAAATGAAGAAAATGAGAAAAACCCATTTCTCTCTTACATACACATTATGCCAAATTGCAAATCTTCACCCTAGGCCATAATTGCTTGCCCTCTTGCTTGTATAATGCTTAAATATGATAAACTAACACAATTGCATCAATGAATCAAGAATCAAACACAAGGAAATCTCAAATCCTTCACACATATGATAATGGTCATATGACCCCAAAATATTTTCTTCACTACTTTACCCCTCTGGTTCTCTCTATTCTTAAACTAAACTTGGTCAACCAAAGCCATGTCATCCAAGACCATGTCAAGGTGAGTAACTTTGATGTTGACCACCATGGCTAGAGTTGACTAGGTTGACCAGTAGCAATGTGACAAGTAGTGATGCTGAATTAAAGAGAAGATCATGTCACTTTTGCCATTTTGCAAAACAACTCCAAATTGAACAAAACCACCACCAATCCAACACATTAATTATATAATTGAGATCCACCAAAAAGAAAACCAATATTCAAACAAAAAGTTCATGCGGCCATTTAATCAAACACTTGGCAGGCATGTTTTCCAAATGGTGTTACACTCTATTGTCCAATGGTTCTAAGCCTAAACCAACTTTCTCTGGTGATCATTAGCTACCTCTATGATCCCTGCATCGAGCTTGGTACGTGCTAGGGTTGGAGAAAGTGGAAAAGTGAGAGAAATGCTCCATGCCAAAGCACACCCGGCCACCTTTGGCAAAACCCTCTCTGGCCCTCCTCTCAACGTTTCTCCTTGTCCCAGAGCATCTCTGCATCACGAGGCATCTCACCGTACACGATCCAGCAACGCCAAGCCTTGGCATTGGCCAGAACGCGCGCGCCCAAAGCTGGCCAGGACATGCCAGCACGCGCGCTCACCGCGCTCTGGCCGCGCCAGTACGTCGCGCACTCGAGCGAAGTCATCCTCCTCTGGCCAAGCTACCACTGCGACGAGCATCTACTCCCCGCCCTCTACACACTAGACAAACGCCCAGGCCTGCCCCTGCTCCGTCGTCGTCGTCCTCCTCACTTTTCTGCCGCACGCCCCGCCGCAGACATTGGATGCGCCCGAGCCGTCTCTTCATGCTTTGGCCTCGCCAGCTACACGTTGAGCATCGCCAGGACACCAGCTAGCCGTAGCCGTCCTCGCCTTGCCCTTTGGATCGCCACAAGAGCCACGCCATGGCCGCTCCTTCTCAGCACCCCGCGGCACCCCTCGACCCTATAAATAGAGACCCTCCCAGCAAGCTCTCCTCACACCATTCCACTCCCCTCTCCTCACTGATCCTCCTCACCACCGTAGCTTGTCCAATTACTGCCGGAGGCGCCTCAATTGCAAGATCGGAGCCGCCGGAGCCAGGACATCGACGCCGTTGATCCACGCCGCCCCAAGCCCCGCCACTTCTACCAGGAGCTTCAGCACCCTCGACAACGCCGCCTCGCCCTCACCAGAACCCCGCGGGAACGCCGGTAGGCCCTCCGACCCCTAGGCTCGCCGCCAGTGAGCTCGTCGCTCGTCGGAGACGACGACGATCACTGCCCATTGGATCCTGTTCTAATCCAACGGCTCTTCTCGCGCGTACCGCTTCTCTGGTTAAAACGCCACTGACAGGTGGCCCCCACCTCGTCAGTGCGGCCCAAGCGCACCAGATGCTTGTTGGGCTGCGCAGTGAATTTAAATTCCGTTTCGGCCCAGTAACTCTTCCCGCCTAAGCCCACGAATTCAAATATGGATTTATTCATATTTCAAATTGTTCTGCAGATGCTATAGAAATTGTTGAATAGTTTGAATTCTACCAAACCAAATCTAGCAAACTTTATACCGTTGGAAAGCCCATGAAATTATCTAACAAATGCCACTGGTCCCACCACCATTTTCAAAGTAGATTTAATTTGATAAAAATAACAAGACAGGGACTTTTGTACATTCAAACTTTATTTAAAATTCAACCAGAATAGATTTTGAATTGATTCCAACTCTAATAAATCACAAATGATGTCCTCTAATTGATTATGCAATAATATAGAAATGTTATTTGTATGATCATGGACTAGATCAAATAAAATAGCTATGTAGTCAATACTAGTGAAATTAATCTTGGAATTCAAACTCAACAAATAATATGAGAGCTACTCTCTCATTTAAATCTTGATCCTAAGTGATATAACCAGGGGGAATGACTTAGGCTAATGAACCCTTGATAAGTATTACTTAGAGATTTTAATTCATTTAAATGGTAGTATTAAAACTATGTGAAGTGTAGCACTTCAATTAAATTATACTCACATATAATAGATATGGAATGTTGACTTTGGTCAACATATATTTCATACCTGATTATTATATGAAGAGATTAAATCTTAATAAGATGTAATGAGAAGGAATTAATTTCTCTAAGGATCTAAATACCAAAATAAAGAAATAGGAATAACGAGAGGAAATTATTTTTCTCTTAAATAAGAACTAATCAAATAATCCACCATGCCATGTTTGATTGATGATAGGATTAGTGGGTGGATTCTTTTGAGTGTTTCTAGTTTAGTATGTGAGCTTGGTTTAGTATTTATACCTCGTATTCGTATATAGACGCTAGTACCGAGGAATACCAAGAGGAGGAGGCCTACTCCCAGGAAGAAGAGGAGAACTTTGATAACTACTCAGCTCAAGGCAAGCTAACCCTTGCTAAACACAAGTGCTTAGCTCTACAAGAGCAAGGGCACCATCACACTTTATATTATGTCTTACCTATCCCATGTTTTTACTTTACATTTACTTTTGCTTATTTATTTCAAAGTACTTTTTGATTTATGATTCACTTGGTCTAGAGTAGAACAATACTTGAAGTTAGATTAGCACAACTCAAGGCTAGATAGCACCCCTCATATAGTTGCTAGTGCTAATCAATTAAAATTGACTACTCTAGATGGGAACATGGTGAAGTGAAATGACTTTGAAAGAATGTAAAGTGGAGGTGGATATGAACAAGAGAAGATGGTGATTTTTGATAAAACTGATGATTGGGTTTGCATGCGATACCCTTCCAATTATACAAGTACCCCCACAATACCTGATTATGGGTAGGGCTTAACTAGAAACTTGTGTATTTTAGTATGGGTTCCCTCTAAACAAGCATCATAGGGGTTACGCCGAGGCTGCCTCCGTTAAGTGTGGAATGATGTTAAAATGAGGTGAATGTATGGCCCAAGCCCTGTGCAGTTCCCGGGTTAACTGCGGTTTTCACCGGGAGGCCAAGCTCATGGGGAGAGGTGCTCATACTAGCATATATAAGTGAAAGGTTATGGTTGATGATCCGCGTACAGTGTTACGATGATTCGAGGTTATCCTCGACGGATGTAATCAAAAGTTGTGGCACAAGAGTACAACCTCTGCAGAGTGTTAAACCTATTCGAATAGCCGTGTCCACGGTTACGGACGATTGGAAAGGCCATACTATCTCCGTTATCATAATTTTTGATCTTAAAAAGGAATGATGAATTGAAAGGTGATATTGAGGTGAAGCAATATGAGTTGTGGGAATGACACTAATGTTCCCACTTGAGTTAGTCTAGCACATGATAAGGCTTTACTAAATGTTCATCAAGCTAAAACTTGGCTTTATGCAAATGAACCTAGAGCTTAGCACCCCCTTACTACACTTAATAAGTAATTACTTTAGAGTTAGTTTGCGAGTACTTTAAAAGTACTCATGGCTTTGCCCTGGCTATTCAAATGCTAGACTATGAAGGAAAGCACCACTATCAGGATGACGGACAGCAGGACGTCTACGATAACTAGGATCGTCTTCTAACGTCAAGCGTTGCCTGTGGAATAGATAGTCCACTACTACTTCGCTTCCGCTACTATGTTTGTTGATGAACAATATATTCGTGTAATATTGGATCATGTGATCTATGGTTGTAAGACAATATGTGTTGTAATAAATGATGACTCTATGCTACTTACTATTATGTCTCGCAAAAACATTATTCCTGGGATTGCGATGTACGGCATAATAGGCATCTGGACTTAAAAATCCGGGTGTTGACAATACTCATCATATCATGTATGTGCATGGTCATGCCCTCTCTATTTGTCAATTGCCCAACTGTAATTTGTTCACCCAACATGCTATTTATCTTATGGGAGAGACACCACTAGTGAACTGTGGACCCCGGTCCATTCTTTTACATCGAATACAATCTACTGCAATACTTGTTCTACTGTTCTCTGCAAACAATCATCATCCACACTATACATCTAATACTTTGTTACAGCAAGCCGGTGAGATTGACAACCTCACTGTTTCGTTGGGGCAAAATACTTTGGTTGTGTTGTGCAGGTTCCACGTTGGCGCCGGAATCCCTGGTGTTGCGCCGCACTACATCTCGCCGCCATGAACCTTCAACGTGCTTCTTGACTCCTACTGGTTCGATAAACCTTGGTTTCTAACTGAGGGAAACTTACTGCTGTACGCATCACACCTTCCACTTGGGGTTCCCAACGGTCGCGTGCTGTACGCGTGTCATCCTTTAGAGAAGGATCTATGACAGCATTACCAATGACAAAAGCAAGTGCATTGTGTCGCCAGCTCCCACCATTATAACCGCCATTGCCAGTATCTCCACGGACACTATCAAAAGCGTCAGAAAATCTTCCTCCTCTAAATCCTATTCCTCTTCCTCTAACCCCTGGAGCAGCACGACCATGCCATGTATCCCAATCTGCTTTCAGCTAGTCGCCCCACTTTAAATCATCTTCAACATATTCTCCAGTACCGCACTCTAGGTGAGAGTGTCCAATGAATCCACATGCACCGCAAAATCGTGGCATCTTCTCATACTTCAATTTGAAAACCTCCCTTTGGGCACATCTGATCATAGAAACCCCCCTTTCCAGATTTTTCCTAACATCAAGTCGGGTTTTTTACACAGAAAAAATTACCCGCACCTTGAAAATTTGTTTGAATCTCCTCCACCTTCCCAATTTTCTTCTCCATTAAGTTCCTTATCAAAGTCTCATTACGGTATACAACAGGAAGTTTCTGTATCTGAATCCATGTGCTGAAAAAGTTAAGATCGATCAAATCAGTGTCCTTCGTACCATCATATGGTTCAATACAGACAATAGCTTGTCTAAAGAGCCAGGCCCCCTTCTCAACCTTCATCCAATCTCCTAGACAGAAGCACTGAATCGTGAATAAGTCGTCTTTTGCTGGGCTCCAAGCTACCTTCATGTGTTGCTCAAAGGTAGAGGCACTGAAATAATTCTGTGTATGAACCCTAGCTAGCGCCATCCACTTAACACCTTCCTTCGGAAGCCCTTCCAAATCTTCGAACACTAGGTCATCGAAATCTTCCTCACCGATCCCGCATCGGTGGAGCATATTATCAATGCGTTCCTCCCCTTGCTGATCTGAACCACCCGGTCGATTTCCAGAATTCGTCGAAGAAGCCTCCATGCCAGGAGCCTTGGAAGCGAACTCTAGGTGGAGAACAGGCCTGCCCAAACGAGACGACCTGGAGGAGAATAGCCTCGGCGAGCGACCCCATAGAAGTTGTAAGGGAAACGAGAACGGACTCCTCCACGCCAAACTGATCGGCAATGGAGTTGAGGAAACCCTAGTCGCCCTGTCTCCAGGACGCTAGGTCAGAAATTTTCCATGCAAATAGTCTCCCTGTTTGGTTGCTCGCATGGTTTCCTTTAGCCTCACCTCTTTAAAAGAGTGAAAAGGTAAACCGATGAACTAGATGATTAAGAGGGTAAGTGAGAGGTTGAGAAACACATTACGGTACACCTAAATGGCACCGATCGACCTGCATCTTTTTCATGTACTACCTATGTTGAACCGAATCATAGTTGTGTTGATTATAAGAAAGTGCCTGAAGTAGGTTAAGAGAGAGTTGAAAGTGCATGGAGCCCTTGTATGATTTTGGTAACTAATGATAATATCTATGGGCTAATGTTTGCATGGAGTTATATTTGTAGGGTCTGCACATAGCCACCTTTAAACTATTTGTTGGCTTCAAGGATGAAATAAGAAGATGAAGTGACGACAAAGGTGTTCTAGAGTGATTCAAAGATAGGTCAAGTGTGAACTAAGCTTATGGAAATCGTGTATTGAAGAAGAAGAAGATGGAGTGGCACGTCATGCGTATCTTTAAGGCATCAACATAACGAAAAAGAAGAAATAGTGTACAAGTTCAAAATAAAACCATGTTAAAGAGATCACGTGTCTGAATCTTGCCAACCGTGAGGTGATCATGGATATGTGAATATACGCCTACGGAGAGGCGCTCCCGCAGTGGAGCATGAGGGAGCCATTCACAAGATTTCAAACAAGAAAGTGCAATCAAGTAAGTCATTCCATCTTGAGGTGGACATGATCATCATCATCAAGTTTAAATGGAATATGCGTAAGGCAAACACTAGTAGGAAAATGACTATAAATGGATGCCTTAGCCGTGGCGCACCTAAATATTGATGCGCTGCTATTATTACCCATGTCGCACCAAAAAAAGAGTGGGCCACTACTATGCCCTTACGCGTGGCGCAACACAGTAATCTTTGCACAACTCCTAAACATGGCCATATTGACCGATGTGCACTTGGGTAATAGTGGCGCACCACGCCATGGGAAAGACAAGTGCCATAGCGCACCACATGCATGCGTGCGCGATACGGCGTATTAAGTTTGTATCACGAGCGCGCTAGGATTGACAAACTCGCAAGGATCGATGAAACCTTCTTCCCGCACTAGCAGAAGGCTGGCCGGTGGCGCGCGCAACAACCATCAATGTGGATGTTGGACACCACATGGCCTTCTACGGGCACTGACCAACCCATAGCGCATGTGGCCCGACACGCCTTTTGTGCATGCGTGGCAGAAAGATGACCCGCAAAAGGCTGACTGGCGGCGCATGCAACAACCATCAATGCCCAGCTGCTTAGGTTTACGCGAGTGCCGCTGATGCGGAAGGCGCCGGAAACCAGCGCAGGCATTTATGGAGCGACCATATATATACTGGCCTTTGCGCCGTCCTCTCCCACATACTCCACTTTCCCCAACATCGCCACCACCGTCACCAGCGCAAAGATGCCGAAGATTTTGCATAGGTTAAATAAGGTCACCAACAACCTCGAGGTCGGCTCGTCCGCCGGCCGCCTCAGCCTCCTCCCCTCATCCGAAATCTGCAGCCATGACCGATCACGCATGACTTCATTGGGCCACAAGTGTTGGCGGCAGACATCTCCAGCGGCTGAAGAGGCATCGGCGGTATTTCCCTGTGGGGGAGTGCCAACGATAGTGGCGCAAGGCAGACCCCATCATGTACAATGACACCTCCCCATCGGGAGGGTGGCAACTCAGCTGGGCCAAGGTGTTGGTGCTTCCGCCGCTTGTCGATGGTCCAACGTTCAATGCTGAGGTGCACCATCGCATCGAGCGCCTTCCGTCTATGCTGCGCCACGACCGGGCCTATCACCGGCCCGATTTCTGGGGGCATTTTTCCCGTGGGAGCACGAGGCTCTCCGCGTCGGCGCACCTCCCTCGGACTACGGTGGCCTTCCTGTACGTGCACGTTTTTCCTGTCGATGACTACGGTGGCCTTGCCGTAGCCACTAACGATGACACCAACGAGGGCGAGGACAAGAACGCCACACATCCACCAGCAGTGGTGAAGCTGGAGAACTACATGCCATATGAGTATGACGAGGAGGAGACTACCATGTGCGCCCTCGCCGTGTCGAAGGAGGAGGACGAGGCGCGCTAGAGCTAGGAGCTAGGGACGAACGATGTCCTCCGACTCGGCGCGATGGTGGCGCAGCACCAAGCGGAGCTGCTTCCGCCTCCACCGCTTCCACTACACACTTCGCCGTAGTTGAAGTGCATTTGCCAGATGGTCCCGCCGCCACCGCTACCTCTGCAACAGGCACCTCCTACGTATCTGGCTTGGCCATGGCAGGGGCCACCCACGCCCCAGTACCTAAAGTAATCTACCTGGTCGCATCAAGGCCCGTGGACGCTGCCCTCGGTCGTCGACCTCACCCAGGCAAGTAATAGGCGGCGGTGACATCACCACCGACGAATGGCGTGTCAGCGCCCATAGTTTAGCTAGGGTTTTATTTTTTTACCCCACTATGTAAATTATCTTTGAATGAATGAAATAAAATTCCCACGTTTCAGACTTTTTAATTTCCAATTTCATTTTCATTCCCCACGCGTGACAGGCTGACCGACCATTTTTTTTTATAGAAAATAAAGATCTATGGCGAACCTCTGAGCTACGCCACAGGTCTGTGCACATGCATGCTGCGCACCGGACTGGTGCGCCACGGGTTAGGCACTATCACTGGCGTGATACCGGTGGCGCATTCCCGCGCGCTACGTGCAGCACAACTAGCTGCGCCACGGGTAGGACTTTTCCGACTAGTGAAAGGTTTGTTCTTGATAGGATTTTCTTCCTTGCTGGTCCCGTCGTGTGAGTTGTAAGACTGATTTATTGGATAGTTAGCCGTACTATTAAGAGGGGCTCTTGAGTGAGTAACTTAATTGCAGCGTTTGGCGAGAGCTTAAACCTTTTCATATTTGGCATCGTCTTTCTTGGTTCTTATTTGGTTCTTATCCATGTGAGAATTTGGAGCTTGTGCTTATCTCCATGACAAGCTGAAGTTCATCAAAAACATATTCCATATGCATTATCTATTGCGTTTTTTTATATCTGAGGTTTTACTGGTTTGCCCTTTTTAGATAATTCAAACTTTTTTATCTTGTAGAGATCGTTGCTAGCTTCTAAATAAGCCCAAGATCATCAAAAGCGGAGTCCGGATGCTCAAGTTATGAGCAAACCGAACGTGTTTTCTGTATTTTCAAGTCTTCCTTGTCTTCTTTATGGGGAGTCGGAGTATCCGCCCTCTAGGCCATAGTCTCCGATGTTAGATGGATGTAATGGTCAGATTCCATGGGGGTCCTATAAAAAGCCCCCCTTCTTCCCCATGGGTTGGTTGGTTCTTCCATTCTCTCATCCCTATTGTTTACTTTGAAGAGATTGCCTTAGTTCTTGATTCCTCCCATGATTCTTTCATATTTTTGAGGGAAAAGAGTCAGGAGATTGTCGGTGTTCTGGAACCCAGGGTACCATGTACACCTGCTGTTGGGCCGTCGCGGAGGCCCACTAACAGAAGACAAGGGACATCTCTCCGAGAGACAAGAGGTCTCCGCGAGGGGTGGTACACCTCGCCAAGTGGTACCCCGTGAAGGGTTCAAGACTTAGCTGTTTCAATGCCACCACAAGGAGGTATCTCTCGAGATTCCATTCAGATGCCATCATAGGACAGGGCCGTAGGAGCAATGCTACTCAAGGATGACGCCAACCATGCCGCACACAGAAGAGGAGCGAAGGTCCAAGTTTGCCTGCATAAAGTGAGTTGGCTCTTGCCCCCTGACGAGGCGGATCCTCGGCAATTCCCACCATGAGAGGCTTAGGATTGACGGAAGGCTACGATGGAGATTCCGGGAGCGAGAGAAGGCACGGCGTACCCAGGGTCACGTCCCCGTGGTGGAGGATCGCTACGTCCTGCTAGAAATCCACTATATGAATATATGTGTACAGGGGGCCGCCGTTGGCGGAGTTGTTGTATCTAATATAGTTCTAATCTGCGGGTTGCGATGTCTAGGCGTATCACGTGTATGTTTTCTGTTTCAGAATCTGATCTAAGGGGTGCCCCTGACTGGCTTTATATATGTAACCAGGCTAGGGTTTACAAGAGTCCTAGTAGAATAAGAATTGGAGTCTTCTTTCTTGTAGTCCAAGTTGATATTACATGCGGGTCCAGCTTGTCGAGTCCTTGCGCTGGTCCATCTTCATGATCTACACCGGGCATAGCAATGCCGGTTACCCGAAGGGTCATTCCCACATCAGTAGCCACCGAGTGTTTGGCCGAAGTGAAGCTTCGGGCATGGACTAAAGTTGTCTTCATCCGAATGTTTTGATCATCTGAAGATCGTTGAATCTTGTGCTTGATGTAGAGTCGAAGTTGTTTTTTTATCGGGTGCGCGACTTATCCCGATGGGAGTAGCCCCCGAGTCTATGGACGGGTGCTTGCAACCGCGCGTAGACTCAAGTTGTATGACTCGAAGAGCTTGATGTTGATGTCGACGTCTTTGATTTATTCCATCATCCGATACTTTTAAATCTATCGGGTCTTCAGAAAGGTGCGAGTTTCGAGAGAAGCCGAAGAGCTAGATTGTTACAACCTTCGGGTCCGTTCTTTTTAGTCGACGAGGCTTCCATCTTATTATCGGGTGCGCGGCCAGCGCTCCCGATGGGAGTAGCCCCCAAGCCGGTAGATGACTATGACGTAGTCATGTATATGGTGTAAAATGTTGAGTCGAATATAGTAGATTTCTTCGAGTTCCAAGAATATTTGGATGCTTTTGATGATGTCGATTATTTTGATGATGTCATAGAAGAGTTGATGATTTTGATGATGTCATAGAGGAGTTGATGATTTTGATGATGTCACGGATGATGTCCCAGAGGAGTCGATGATTTGGATGATGTCCTGGAGGAATTGATGATTTTCATGATGTTATGGAGGAGTCGATGATTGGTCCGGAGCAACACCCGAATGTAGGGTGCGCTGCAGGCCCGACTGACTCAAGGAGCCGTGTATTTTTGTAAATCAGCGGCGGCAACACCCGAATATAGGGTGCACTGCAGGCCCGACGGACTCATTGCATCTTACTGAGCCGTTTATTTTTTTGTATAGTGATCATCAGCAAATTGTGAGTGATCAGTTCACGTTGCAGGCCCGATGGACCCGTAGTAATCGCAACATACTTTGCTGCATGTGTTTTTAATTATATCGGCAGCAGCCCCCGAGTCAGCGAGGGAACCGTGTGCACGACATACTCATTGCATCTTACTGAGCCATATTTATTTTGCGTAATTTCCACCGATTGCAGCACTTGCATGTTCCATGAGGCTTTTGACGAAAATTACAAGATAAAAACTTTGCAGCCCCCGAGTATTGCAGGGTATGCTTATTGGATTTTATGTGTCGAGAAATTTCCAAAATGACCATTGTATGTATGATGTATTTCTTTGTAAACCAGCGCTCCCGATGGGAGCGATAGCTGTAATAGTCGAATATTTTGATGAGATCATTGATAGTATAAAGTTTCTTCATTTTTGCTTGAATTCCAGCGCTCCCTATGGGAGTAAACGCAATAGTCAAAGATCTTCCAGGAGCCCCCGAGTAATTCTAACGCTCCCGGAAGTGTATCGGGTCAATATTATATAAGATGATATCCATTGAAAATCACAGACGGTGAATCCATTGACCCGGGAGTGCATCGGGTGAATATTTATATAGCCATAGAAGATATATCCATAACCATAGATGATGAAGCCACCGACCCGGGAATGCATCGGGTCAATATTTATATAGCCATAGAAGATAAATCCATTGATAACCATAGATGATGAAGCCATTAGCTCGGCTGTTGATACGTCCAAAACGTATCTACTTTCCCGAACACTTTTGCTATTGTTTTGCCTCTAATTTGTGTGTTTTGGATACAACTAACACGGACTAACGCTGTTTTCAGCAGAATTGCCCCGGTGTCTCGTTTTTGTGCAGAAATTCAACTTTCGGGAAAATCCTCGGAATTTATACCAAAGGGCCTATTTTACCAGAAGAATCACAGAGCCAGAAGGGCAGGCCTAGGGGAGGCCCAGGGCCCCCAGACGCTAGGCCGGCGCGGCCTGGAGGGGCGGTGCGCCGCCCTAGCGTGTGGCCCCCTCGGCTACCCTCTGACGCCCTCCTCTGGACTACTTAAGGGTTTCGATCTAAAAACGCGAGGAGAGAAGTCGAAGTCGCCAGAAACCTCCCAGTACGCCGCCACCGTCGCGAAACTCTGTCTCGGGACCAGAAACTCCGTTCTGGCACTCCGCCGGGACGGGGAATTGGAGGAGATCATCACCATCATCACCACCGATGCCTCTCCATCGACCAGCAATGTTTTCCCCATCCATGTGTGAGTAATTCCCCCGCTGTAGGCTGAAGGGGATGGCAGGGATTGGATGAGATTGGTCATGTAATAGCATAAGATTGTTAGGGCATAGTGCCTAGTGTTCGTAATTGGTACTTTGATGATATTGTTGCAACTTGTTATGCTTAATGCTTGTCACTAGGGCCCGAGTGCCATGATCTCAGATCTGAACATGTTATTGTTTCATCATGATATGCATTGTTTTATGATCTTACCTATAAGTTGTATACACATGTCGCTGTCCGGAACCCAAGGCCCCGAAGTGACAGAAATCGGGACAACCGGAGGGGATGGCAGTGATGTGAGGATCACATGTGTTCACGGAGTGTTAATGCTTTGCTCCGGTACTTTATTAAAAGGAGTACCTTAATATCCAGTAGATTTCCTAGAGGCCCGGCTGCCACCGGCTGGTAGGTCAAAAGATGTTGTGCAAGTTTCTCATTGCGAGCATGTACGACTGTATATGGAACACATGCATATGGATTGCTTAGTACTTGGACACCGTTTTATTATTATCTGCAAATGCCCTGCTTTGATTGTTACATGAGTTTCTCTCATCCATGCAACGCCCGTCATCCATCCCTGTGCCTACAGTATTTTAATCCTGCTGTTTACTAAAATCACTACTGCTGTCTTTGTTACTCTGCTGCTGTTATTTCACTACTGCTACTGCTATAAAACTGTTACTACTAATAAACTCTTGCGAGCAAGTCTGTTTCCAGGTGCAGCTGAATTGACAACTGCGCTGTTAAGGCTTTCAAGTATCCTTTGTCTCCCCTTGTGTCGAATCAATAAATTGGGTTTTACTTCCCGCGAAGACTGTTGCGATCCCCTATACTTGTGGATTATCAAGACTATTTTCTGGCGCCGTTGCCGGGGAGCATAGCTTTATTTGGAAGTTCACTTGGATTGATATTGTTCGCTGCAAATTCTCCATCATGGGTAAATCTCGTGATCCTAAAGTCGCCATATTACCATCCACTACAAGAAAAGGTACAACTCTGAGTACCTCTGCTACTCTTGATTCACCATCTGTGATAAGTCAACTTGTTTCACCACCGCAAGCTTCACTTGCTGGTACTTCTGCTGAATCTGAAAACTCTCATAATATTGATAATGTTTCTGCTGTGCTTGATGATAGTGGTTCATTGGGATCTTTTCTAGATGCTACAATTGCTAGGTCTAGACAAATTGAAAATACTGAAACTCCTAATGCAATGCTATTAATGATGATTTTATTGATAAATGCAATGCTATTACTGATGCAAGAAAAATTAAAAAGTTTCTCGCACAACATACTGTTAGATATAAGCTATCTCCTGATCCTAAATTTGCCACATCTCCTATAAACATTAAGGATAAAGATTATGATTTTTCTCTTGATCTATCTCATATAGCTATTGTAGAGAAAACAACCTTTTGTGGTACTGAAAAAGAAAGTGTTGTAGAACACATGAATGAACTTTCTTCTATGAGTAGCTTGTTTTCTGATGATGTCAAGATGCGTACTTATTTCGTTGCTAAAAATTTTCCTTTCTCATTGAAGGATGATGCTAAAACTTGGTATAATAATTTGCCTCCTGGCTCTATTAAAATCCCAAGTGATTTGCTTAATGTTTTCTTTCGGAAATACTTTCCTGCTAGTGCTCAACATGCTGCTTTACAGAAAATTTATAGCTTTGACCAGGAAGATGGAGAGAAATTGCCTGAAGCTTGGGCAAGATTTTGCTCTCTTATCAGAGCTCGACCTGGACATGATTTGGAAAAGCATGATTTACTTGATATATTTTATAGTGGACTAACCGTTGAGTCTAGAGCATATTTGGATAGTTGTGCTGGTTGTGTTTTCAGGAAAAGAACTCCAGACGAAGCTGAAGAATTATTGGCTAAAATAGGCCGGAATCATGATGATTGGACTACACCTGAACCAACTCCGACGCCAATATTGAAGAAGAGGGGTTTGATTAAATTAAATGATGAAGATATGAGGGAAGCCAAGAAATCTCTTAAGGAGAAAGGTATTAAATCCGAAGATGTGAATAACTTACCTCCCATAGAAGATCTATGTAAGATAATTACCCCTTCATCCATGATTGAGGTATACTCCCTTCAACGCTTTACAAGGGAAGATATTTCGTATTCAAAACCTCCTGCTCAATGCTTAGATGAGTTTGATAATTATATTGTTAAGCAAGAAAATTTTAATATGAGAGTAGAGAATCATCTAATGGAAAATTCTCAAGCTATTAGCAATTTGCATGATATTGTGGAGAGAACCTCCAATGATGTTAAGATGCTTGTTAAACATTTTCAAATGGTGCAAACTCAAATTGATCAACTCACTAAAGTTCAAAATGACTTATTAAAAAATAATTCTAAAGAGAAACATGCTTATGAAGTAACAACTAGAGGCGGTGTTTCTACTCAGGATCCTCTATATCCTGAAGGGCATCCCAAGAGAGTTGAACAAGATTATCAACGAATTGAACCTAGTGCTCCTTCTAAGAAAAAGAAGAAGAAACATAAAACTGTTGTAGAATCCTCTGAACCTGTTAATGATCCTAATAGTATTTCTATTTCTGATGCTGAAACTGAAAGTGGTAATGAACATGATAATGATAATGATAAGAATGATGCTTCTGATAAAGAAGAGGTTGAAGATGAACCTGAAAAGCATGCTAAAAATGAAAAGTATACTAAAGAAGATTTTATTGCTAAGAAGCATGGTAATGAAAGGGAACCTTGGGTACAAAAGCAAATGCCTTTTCCTGCTAAGAAACTAAAATCAAAGGAAGAAGAACACTATAATAAGTTTTGCGATTGGATGAAACCTTTATTCTTGCAAATCCCTTTGACTGATGCTATTAAATTGCCTCCTTATTCAAAGTATATGAAAGATATTGTCTCTAACAAAAGGAAAATTCCTAATGAGGAGATTTCCACTATGCTTGCTAATTACTCTTTCAATGGCAAAGTTCCAAAGAAGTTGGGCGACCCAGGTATACCGACTATTCCTTGTTCTATTAAGAATAATTATGTCAGAACTGATCTATGTGATTTGGGAGCCGGTGTTAGTGTTATGCCTTTTTCTCTTTATAAGAGACTTTATTTAGATAAGTTGATACCGACTGATATATCTTTGCAAATGGCTGATAAATCTACTGCTATTCCTGTTGGTATATGTGAGGATGTTCCTTTTCAAGTTACTAATAACTGCTTGACATTAACTGATTTTGTTGTGTTGGAAATGCCTGAAGATGATAATATGTCTATTATTCTTGGGAGACCTTTTCTTAACACCGCAGGGGCTGTTATTCACTGCAATAAAGGAAAAGTTACTTTCAATGTTGATGACAAGGAGCATACCGTCTATTTTCCCAAGAGGATTGATAAAGTATGTGGAGTTAATACCATTTCTAATGTGAGAACTATCAAAGTTGGAACTATTGATTGTCCTATATATGAGCCTAAAGAAGGATATCAAAATCTTATGATTGGATCCATATCAATACAATTCAAGGTAACATGATTGATTTGAGGTTTATTTCTTCTTATGCTATGTAAAATTTATTTGGTGGAAAGACTTGATCAACCTTGTTAACAAATACTTTTTATATGCATAGAGGAGGTAAACAACATTTCTTTCTTCCTCCACTTGTTCTACTTGCTGTAGCATTTTTGTTTTGCAAAGTTCTTTTGTTAATTAGAGATTTCAAAATCTTTTTCTGTCCAGCAATAATAAAATTAATACCCAGAATTGTGCATTTTTCAAAGTTTTCAAAAATTCACAAAAATTATACCGTTGGTCTTATTTTTCGAAGACGCACCTGGGAGCACCTGGGGATGACCAGTGGGGCACCCCAGGGTGGCACCCCACAGGCCGGCGCGGCCTGGAAGGGGGGCGCACCACCCTGGCGTGTGGGCCCCTCCTTGCCTCACTTATTCATCTCTTCCTCCCACTCTCTTCTCTCTCCTGAACAAACTCGCACTAGTTTCCTCTCACTCGCGTTTCTGCTCAAGATTTCTCGATCTCTTTGCTCAGCCCAGATTTCTGTCTGAAATTTGGCACATTTGCTCTCCGGTATGTGACTCCTCCGATTATCCAAGTAGAATTTTGTTTGGTTGAGTATATCTTGAATATTTTGCTGCTGTAGGTAACATGTTTAGTGAGCTTGCATGCTTGTTCTAAGTTGTAGAAACTAGTTTTGATGCATGATTAGTACTCTAGCAAGTTCCTATAGTAGTTTCCCTCAATTATATGTCGCCAAATCAAATTTTATATTGTTTGTTGAAAATTTTCAGAAAAGGAAGATGGATACTTGTAACTTTGGAGAAGTGTTTGAGAGAGAGACGACAAGCACAGGAAGGCCCTCTAGGACCGCCACCCGATTCAGGCGATCCTATAATGAGGATGTCATCGCGCCTAGCTTCGAGCCCGAAGAGGATAATGGAGTCCCTAACGCTTCATCTTTCCCATGTTATGACTTTTTGAGTAATGCAGGGTTGCTGAATGATTTCTTGACCCTCGTTGATAAGGCGGGCTTAACCGCCTATATGGGAGATGAAAGGGAGCAATACCTCATGCTCACTAAAATCTTTGTTGAGAGCTTCAAGTTCGACAATAAGCACTATCACCCGACAGTTGCATTCAAGATCTATGGTAATCCTGTTAGTATGAAATTAAAAGATTTTTGTGTTGCATTGGAAATTGCCCCTGTAGGTACAGCAAAGATGATTGAGGACAATCCCAGGGCCTTGCTTGAGCTCTATCGAGAGATCACCAATGATGACTGCCGCACCATTCAGCGTGGCAAGATAAGAAACATCCAACTCCCCGCCATTAAGTATTTTGCTTATTACCTTGCTACTAGCATTCTTGGTAGGGAGAACACTAGCAATATTTCTAGCTATCATCTTGCTTTCTTAATTGCTGCACTTACTGGAGATACACCTTATCATCTTGGTGCTCTTATTGCTCGCCGCTTGTCTAACAAGGGGCCTATTTTTGGAGGAATTATTGCATCACGCATTTTAGCATATCTAGAACTTCCTCTTGACCCTACTGATGTGAAACTAACCCCTATAAGGCTTGATATTGCTACTATGGAAAGTCATCAGTTTGTTACAGCTGACTCTAGTTCAGAAAATATAGTCTATAGAATGTTGTTTGCTGATGGGGATGAGAGGGAAATCCCTTTGCGACAGCCAGATTTGTTCAGTGTTGACAGGAAACCATGGTCGCGCTCTAAGGATGAGGTGGATGAGAAAATGAAGATACAGGGCTTCCACCAGCAGCATGACTCCGAGGACGCCGAGCCCTCCTACGACTACACCATCACGTATCCGGGTGCTTCTTCCAGCACATACCCGGAATATGATCCATCTTTGTCGTACTACGGAGGTGCTACTTCATGGGCACCATGGGATTAAACTCCACTTAGGCCAAAAGCCTAAGCTTGGGGGGAGGTATACCGGCATCACTCATTCTTTGCATATTATGGTTGCTGGATACTTGTATATACTTGTTTAGTTTCTTGAAGTGGTTTTCTAATAAGAGGGGGATGATATTTGGGGAAGTGCTGCCTGAAAACAGATTCTGGACTGTTACCAAAAAAATTCTCAAAAACAGCCAGAACATTATTTTGCGAAGCCAATTTTTGTGCATGTTACCCAGGTTGTTATCTAACTTTCATTAGTTGAACACTTTTCGATTTGAGCAGCGTAAGAATTTCTTAAAAATCGATTACTGTACTGCTGTCAAGTTTGACGAATTCCTGCTGCTTTGTGTTTATGCGACTCTTCTATTTTTCATTTTCTTGTTTTTGCTTTGTTTCTTTCCTAAAACGCAAAAAGACCAAAAATATTTATGTTATTTCTCTTCACCATTTGTTTATTTTGGTTTCTTGCTTTTATTTTGCTTTATTTGCTATCGTTGGTTTGCTATAAGAAAATCCAATTTTTGTTTGCTTTGTTTGCTTGTTTCCTTTTGTTCTTGTTTCCAATTCAAAAACATCAAAAATATTTGTTGTTCTTCTTTGGTTTTGTAAAGTTCATTATGAGTTCAATGGTCTTCGGTGGCTGGAGCATGGTTTTCATTCCATATTATTCAAACTACACAAGTGAAAGGCAATAATGACGATCTACGACAATTCAATTGTGGTGAGAGGCTGGTATGAACTCTATTTGTTTTCATTTTTGTACATATACTCATCCATGTGAGCATGCTTAGTTGGTTCATGTGAGGTATATGTCATTTAAGAAAGTCTAGTAGTTCATGATCTCTCATGTTTAGCTCCAATTTATTAATATGAGTAGCATGTCATGGATGTTTGCTTGCATAGTTTTATTCATAAATAGGTATGATGTGGTATCCTCCTCTGAATAATTCATTTGAATCGACTTGGCACATGCTCACGCATGCATATGACTGAACAAAAGTCAAATAAGCCTCGATGATTTACTTTGCTTCAGAGTTCTTGTATCACTTTTATGCCTCCGTTAATTTATTTTGCCGCAAGCATGATTATGACAGTGACTACTCTCTTGATTTGTCGCTCCCCAGTCTATTGCTAGCCTTCACTTGTACTGAGCGGGAATGCTGCTCGTGCTTCCAAACCCCTGAAAACCAAGTTGTTCCAAAGTGTCCACCATAAATACCTATGCATGGCATTTCAAACCATTCCAAGTAAATTCTCATGCGCTACCTTTAAACCTTCAAAATGCTTCTCAATTTGTGTTAATGTTTTATAGCTCATGAGGAAGTATGTGGTGTTTATCCTTCAACCTTGTCATTTATTTTTGACAGACCTTCATAATAAGAGCTGGCAACGGGGTGCCCAGCCCCAACTAATAACTTCATTAATAATTCTCTTCACATGTTTTGCTCTGATTCATCAGTAAGCAACTTAATTTTGCAAATAGACACTCCTCCATGGTATGAGATTGATGGTAGGCACCCGAGGATTCGGTTAGCCATGGCTTGTGTAAGAAAAGGTTGGGGGGAGTGTCACTCATAATAAAAACTAAAGTTCATGTGTAAACAAAAGAGAAGAGGGATGATCTACCTTGCTGGTAGAAATAACGTCCTTCATGGGAGCCGCTCTTGAAAGTCTGGTTGGCGAGGTAGTTGGTGTACCCATTACCATTCGTTGACAACAACAAAACACCTCTCAAAATAATTTTACTCCTGTTTTAAAAATGAAAAGCTCTAGCGCATGTTAATCCCTGCTTCCCTCTACGAAGGGTCAATCTTTTACTTTTATGTTGTGTCACCATCCTTTCTTTGAGCACTTTCTTGAGAGCACAACTGTCATTCTTAGTATAATATGCTTGTCCCAAAATATGATTGACTGTGGTATAACTTTGATGCTTTTATCTTTGACAATCTCTATTTCTAGTCTTTCTATGAACCTCAGAGGTGCCTGAGCATTTATGTTTTGCTGATCAAATACGGGCAAGCGAGATACTACTTTATCATATCCTTTTATGAACATTGCAATCCTGCTAATAGACATGATTCATGATGCTTATTATTAATTTGTTGGTACCTTTCCATGATTGACATAGCTATTAGATGATCTTATTTGCATGTATCTTATTATGAATTGCCTAAGTACTTGTCCATATCATGAGAATATTTACATCATATGAACAAATGTGTTCTTGAAAGTTCTTTTATCGCACTTAGTTGTTAACTGAATTGCTTGAGGACAAGCAATAAGCTAAGCTTGGGGGGAGTTGATACGTCCAAAACGTATCTACTTTCCCGAACACTTTTGCTATTGTTTTGCCTCTAATTTGTGTGTTTTGGATACAACTAACACGGACTAACGCTGTTTTCAGCAGAATTGCCCTGGTGTCTCATTTTTGTGCAGAAATTCAACTTTCGGGAAAATCCTTGGAATTTATACCAAAGGGCCTATTTTACCAGAAGAATCACGGAGCCAGAAGGGCAGGCCTGGGGGAGGCCCAGGGCCCCCAGACGCTAGGCCGGCGCGGCCTGGAGGGGGGGCGCGCCGCCCTAGCGTGTGGCCCCCTCGACTGCCCTCTGACGCCCTCGTCTGGACTACTTAAGGGTTTCGATCTAAAAACGCGAGGAGAGAAGTCGAAGTCGCCAGAAACCTCCCAGTACGCCGCCACCGTCGAGAAACTCCGTCTCGGGACCAGAAACTCCGTTCTGGCACTCCGCCGGGACGGGGAATTGGAGGAGATCATCGCCATCATCACCACCGACGCCTCTCCATCGACCAGCAATGTTTCCCCCATCCATGTGTGAGTAATTCCCCCGCTGTAGGCTGAAGGGGATGGCAGGGATTGGATGAGATTGGTCATGTACTAGCATAAGATTGTTAGGGCATAGTGCCTAGTGTCCGTAATTGGTACTTTGATGATATTGTTGCAACTTGTTATCCTTAATGCTTGTCACTAGGGCCCGAGTGCCATGATCTCAGATCTGAACATGTTATTGTTTCATCATGATATGCATTGTTTTATGATCTTACCTGCAAGTTGTATACACATGTCGCTGTCCGGAACCCGAGGCCCCGAAGTGATAGAAATCGGGACAACCGGAGGGGATGGCAGTGATGTGAGGATCACATGTGTTCACGGAGTGTTAATGCTTTGCTCCGGTACTTTATTAAAAGGAGTACCTTAATATCTAGTAGATTCCCTAGTGGCCCGGCTGCCACCGGCTGGTAGGACAAAAGATGTTGTGCAAGTTTCTCATTGCGAGCACGTACGACTATATATGGAACACATGCCTATGGATTGCTTAGTACTTGGACACCGTTTTATTATTATCTGCAAATGCCCTGCTTTGATTGTTACATGAGTTTCTCTCATCCATGCAACACCCGTCATCCATCCCTGTGCCTACAGTATTTTAATCCTGCTGTTTACTAAAATCACTACAGCTGTCTTTGTTACTCTGCTGCTGTTATTTCACTACTGCTACTGCTATAAAACTGTTACTACTGATAAACTCTTGCGAGCAAGTCTATTTCTAGGTGCAGCTGAATTGACAACTCCGCTGTTAAGGCTTTCAAGTATCCTTTGTCTCCCTTGTGTCGAATCAATAAATTGGGTTTTACTTCCCGCGAAGACTGTTGCGATCCCCTATACTTGTGGGTTATCAGCTGCGACGAGACCAATATTGAAGCAGGTCGCATGGTGGACGCAGTCAAAATAATTGCGCAATCAGAAATAGTTGATGTGGCGGGTGCAGTTGAAGTAATCACTCGGCCAAAAAATAGTCGATGTGGCAGGCGCAGTAGTCGCGTGGCCAGAAATAGTTGATGTAGCTGCGCGGCGCCTGGCCGGCGTGACCAATGAAGAAGACGTAGTTGATATGGCGGATCCACGACTAGTGAGTACTCGAGTATGTTGAGTCCACAATGACGGGCACGGTCGACTGATACGTCTCCAACGTATCTATAATTTCTGATGTTCCATGCTTGTTTTATGACAATACCTACATGTTTTGCTCACACTTTATAATGTTTTTATGCGTTTTCCGGAACTAACCTATTAACAAGATGTCGAAGTGCCAGTTCCTGTTTTCTGCTGTTTTTGGTTGCAGAAAGGCTGTTCGGGCAATATTCTCGGAATTCGATAAAACGAAGACCAAACATCATAATTCACCGAGACAGACCAGGACACCGAAGGGGAGTCAGAGGGGAGGCCTGGGGTCCCCACACCATAGGGCCGCGCGGGTAGGCCCCTGGCCGCGCCGGCCTATGGGGAGGGCGCCCTGGTGCCCCTCCTGCGCCGCCTCTTCGCCCATATAAGCCCTTTTGACCTAAAAACGTGATACGAATTGACGAAACTCCAGAAAGACTCCAGGGGCGCCGCCGCCATCACGAAACTCCAATTCGGGGGACAGAAGTCTCTGTTTCGGCAACCTGCCGGGATGGGGAAGTGCCCCCGGAAGCCATCTCCATCAACGCCACCGCCTCCATCATGCTCCGTGAGTAGTTCCCCCATGGACTACGGGTTCTAGCAGTAGCTAGTTGGTACTCTCTATCCCATGTACTTCAATACAATGATCTCATGAGCTGCCTTACATGATTGAGATTCATCTGATGTAATCGGTGTTGTGTTTGTTGGGATCCGATGGATGATACATTACAATTAGTCTATCTATAAAGTTTGTGAAGTTATTGTTGTTGCAATCTTGTTATGCTTAATGCTTGTCACTAGGGCCCGAGTGGCATGATCTTAGATTTAAGCTCTATACTTATTGCTTAGATTGTATCTACAAGTTGTATGCACATGTCTATGTCCGGAACCAAACGCCCCAAAGTGACAGAAATTGGGACAACTGGAGGGGAAGGCGTAGGTATGAGGATCACATGTTTTCACCAAGTGTTAATGCTTTGCTCCGGTGCTCTATTAAAAGGAGTACCTTAATAGCCAGTAGATTCCCTTGAGGCCCGGCTGCCACCGGCTCGTAGGACAAAAGATGTTGTGCAAGTTTCTCATTGCGAGCACGTACGACTATATATGGAAAACATGCCTACATGATTAATAATCTTGATGTTCTGTCTTAATGCTTTCAATCCTATCAATTGCCCAACTGTAATTTGTTCACCCAACACTTGTCACTTGTTATTGGAGAGTTACCACTAGTGTAGATCGCTGGGAACCCCGGTCCATCTCTTATCATCATATACTCGTTCTATATGTTATTGGAAGTAGTATCAACTATTTTATGGTGCCATCGCCTCTGTGTTATTGCTACTGCTACCATGTTACTGTTACTATTGCTCTCATATTACTGTTGCTTTCACATCACCCCTGTTATTAGTGCTTTTCCAGGTGCAGCTGAATTGACAACTCAGTTGCTAAGGCTTATAAGTATTCTTTACCTCCCCTTGTGTTGAATCAATAAATTTGGGTTTTACTTCCCGCGAAGACTGTTGCGATCCCCTATACTTGTGGGTCATCATCGACCAAGCAGAGTAGTCAAAGCTTTGTTTCAATCTGTAGTTATATTGTGTTGCACAAATTCGTGTGTAAATAATTTGGCGAAATAAATTTTCCGTAATTGGAAATATAGCACCAGATATTTTTGTACCGGATGTCCGTCTCTGAGGAACTCGTATGTCTACTGATGTGGGGGAGTAGCAGGTTATGATGTAGACGTAGTTGATGTGGTAGTGTTCGTAGTCGATGGCGATGTTGGCTCCTCGAAAGCCGATGACAATGTAGGGTCCTCCGGACTCGATGGCGATGAAGTTGTATGTAGTTGTCGCATGATGGCGGTATGTACCATGGCTTCACTAGTAACAATTCGCTAGTACATAACGATTTTAGTTCGTCAACGAATGTGCAAAATCCGTCATGGAGACTTGATCCTAACGGTTTGCAGGACCGTGGTGGATCTCGCGTCACAGATGGCCAGACTAACGGTTAGGGAAGTGCATCACAGATCCATGACGGCTAGGACCAAGCCCAAAGCCCAGCTGGTCGGGAGCGTTGTGATGGACTTACACCTTGTCGGGCGGTCCCTCTGTAACCGACCGATGTGTTAGTCCAATGATTGGGCCATTACTACGGTCGGGTGATATTGTTTTGTCGCCTAGCATATTCTCTGCGATGCAGTGGCTTGCCCCGCAGAGGACACGTGGCGGCATCTGCTCTGAAATAAACTAACATCGTTGCAACAAATGTGCCACTAGATTCATGACATGTGGCGACATACAGTAGGTGGGCCCATTAGGCGATGGGCCTTGAGGCCCGTTAGGCAATGGGGATTGAGGCCCGATAGGAGATGGGCCTTGAGGCCCGTTAGTCGATGGGCCTTGAGGCCCGTTAGGCGATGGGCCTTGAGGCCCGTTTGTTGATGGGCCCTGGAGGCCCATTAGTTGGTGGGCCTTACGTCCCATTAGTCGGTCGGTCTTGATCCGGTTAGCTTATGGCCCTTGGGCCGTTATTTGATGGACCTTCAGGCCCATTAATTTGTGGGCCTTTAGGCCCGTTAGTTGGTGGGAATTTGGGCCACTAGTTTGTGGGTCTTTAGGCCCTATATTTGGTGGGCCTTGTGTCCCTCCGATTGTGGGCCTTGAGCCTGTTAGTTGATGGGCCTTGGGGCCTGTTAGTTGATGGATCGACCGTTTAAAATTGCCTCTTATGCAACCCACTAAAATTCAATTTCTGAATTTTCGTATAAAAAATATGCCCACAAGAGCATGCAAAAACTGAAATTACATTCAGGAATATAATTTACACACTAAGATAATTACATTTATGCAATAACATCAGGTCAGAGTTTAGCGTGCACAGTAGCACACATATATCTCTTCAACATGACCAGAACAACTCCAACAGCATCAAAAAACATTTCCAGCGTTGAGCATACCACCACCTGTGTGAACCACGTTATCAGGGTTACGCAGTCTATCTTTACTTAAGCATGAGAAACCTTTCAATCTTTGCCAACATCACATCCTGCTTTTCTAATCTTTCCTTTGTCTTGGTTGTCAGCTGATTAATTTGATCCCTCTAGATCTTGGCAACATTGGACAGCTCTACACTTGCCAACTTCCCCTTCTCCAGTTCTGCAGCAAGCTTTCTCATTCTGGATCGAGAGGAGTGATGTATGACCCCTACATTATGAAGAAATGTAGGCTAGGAAGTTTTCCTCGAGAGGACCTCGTAAACAACGACCTGGGCCTCAGTCAGGCGTTGTCCTTCTGCTGTAGGTACACACAGCTCATATTCCATCTCAGCCTTATTTTACAATGAAGAATCATGGTTAGGACATGCAGCAAGATATAAGAAAAATGTTACTGATAACTTTTGAAAGATGGCTTACAATTGCATCCTTTGTCGGGGTGGAGAAGCCGTTATGTCGGCTCAAGTGGCACTCTTTGAACATATCCAGAGGACTTAGTTCTTTTTCATTGTATTTGTCCTTCTAAAAAAATAACATAAATAGGTGATCAACTTAAAGGTTTCATGTGTACATAAAATCTACAGTTTCCGCTAGCGACCATGTGCACTATAGTTACCATAGCTGGAATTCAATTCAACTGATGTTGCTCTATCAATGATGTCATTGTCAAATAAATAAAATGCAAGCCGTCCTAAAAAATAGGGAACATCATCTAGCACGTGTGTTGAGCGCAACAACAAACTTATATTACCAACAAACTTGAAATACTCATCACAACACAGTTTTATGTTGTGACAGTTCGTGACTTACCACGTTTTCCAAGTGTGCGACATAGCTGCGTGATCCGGTTGCCGAATGGATCAGGACCTTAGCACGATTGAATTTGTTTTTCTCACTGATTTCCTTCTGGATGGTAGAATTAGTAACGATACTCATAGTCAAGCTTCATGCACAAGAAAATGCAGTCATAAGTCAGAACTGAGGAAATGGCTAGTCAATTCAGTTAACAAGTTCATCTGCCATAAGCATGTAATGTACCAGCTTCGATTTGCATAAAATAACTGACCCTCATCTTGGGATTGATCCAGTGCTGCACAAGCTCATTCCACTCAACGGCGTTCATCAAACTGACATGACTTTCTTTCAGTACATCACAAAGAAGACGGTTATCAAAGTGCTTTCTTTTAAGGACACGTCGTTGGTGCTTAACACCTATCTGCACTAATTACTCCTTTAATGGTATGGTTCCAAAGAAGCTTGGTGATCCAGGTATACCCACTGTTCCATGCTCCATCAAAAATAATTTTATTAGAACTTCTCTATGTGATTTGGGAGCAGGAGTTAGTGTTATGGATTTTTCTCTATATAGAAGACTTGATCTAGAAAAATTAATATCAAGTGATATATCCTTGCAAATGACTGATAAGTATACTACTATTCCTGTTGGTATATGTGAGGATGTTCCTGTTCAAGTTGCTCATCATTGTATGATATTAACTGACTTTGTTGTGTTGGAAATGCCGGAGGATGATAATATGTCTATTATTCTTGGGAGACCTTTTATTAACACTGTAGGGGATGTTATCGATTGCAACCAAGGAAAAGTAACTTTCAATGTCGAGGACAAAGAGCATACGGTCTATTTTCCCAAGAAGATTGATGTGAATTATGGTCTAAACTCAATTATTAATGTTGACACCATCCAAATTGGGAAATTTCATTTGCCTTTGCCCAAGCCAAAGAAAGAGAATAATATTGTCATGATTGGAACTATTCCTATCGAGATTGAGGTAACATAATCATTGTGTGAAATGCAAAGTTTTGCTTGATAACAAGACTTAATCAACCTTGTTAACAAAATAATTTTGAATGAATGAAACTATGTTTTCACCTATGTACCATTGATTGACTTTATAATTAGAATGTATTAGAGTTGCTATAGATTTGTTTTGATTTTGTTTTTCATCATTCCATAATTGTTTTTCTGCGATAGAATCATTATTCAAATTCTGAAAATTGACCAAAAATAAAGTTTCTCGGAAAATTCCAGCAAATGTATAGAAATTTTTTACGTGAGAAAAGGGGCAGAGAGGCACCTGGGGCAGCCCAGGGGGACCAACAGGCCGGCTACACCATGTGGTGGCGCGGGGCACCCCCTGGCCGCGCCAAGGCCATGTGTGGGGCCCACCTGGCCCTCCACTTGCTCCCTCTTCTAACATTCCCTTCTCTCACCCGAGAAAACACATCCCCGTTGCTCAAACCCGTGCTCTTGCTTTTCTTCATCGCGATTTTTCGATCTCCTTCCTCAACCCATATTTCTTGCTGAAATTTGAAGCATTTGCTCTCCGGTATGTGACTCCTTCGATTATCCAAGTAGAATTTTGACTGGTGAAGTATATCTTGATATTTTCCTACTGTAGATGACATGATATGTGAGATTACATGCTTGTATTATGATGGGATAAGTTGTTTTGATGCATGATTAGTCCTCTTATGAGTCTCCATAGTGTTATTCTTCATTTGTTTGTCTTTAAATCATTTTTTATGAGGTTTGTTAAAAAATTTAGAGAACAAGTATGGACAACCACACATACAGAGAGATCATTGAGAGGGAAGGACCTGGACCAAGGAGATCTTCAAGATCATCTACCCAATACCGGTGTTCTTACAATGAAGATCTCATTGCTCAAGATTTTGGTGAAAGGGATGAAGGGGAGGCACATCCATCTACTTTTCCTTGCACTGACTTCATGATTAATGCAGGGATTCGTGATGATTTCTCATACCTTGTTGGCAAGGTCGGCTTAACCGACATGAATGATGAGAGCGAGCAATATGCTTCGTTCACTAAAACATTTGTGGAGAGTTTCCACTTTAGTAGCACTAAGTACAATCCGAGTGTTACATTTAAAATCTATGACAATTCTGTCACTTTGCCTTTGCAACAATTTTGTTCGATCATAGGTATTCCTACTACAGGGACAATGAGGAATATTAAGTACCACCCCACTGACTTGATGGAGCTTTACCGGGAGGTGACGAACGATGATGACCGCAAGGCCCAGCGTGGCAAGATAAGAAATATCCAACTCCCAGCTATTAGATACTTTACCTATTACCTTGCTACAACTGTTCTTGCTAGGGAAAATACTATCAACATTTCCCATTATCACTTGGCTTTTCTAGATACTGCACTCAATGATAGTACTAAGTATAATCTTGGTGCTCTTATTACTCGTCGCTTGTCTGCTAGAGGACCCATTTATGGGGGAATTGTTGTTGTACGAATTGTAGCTGCTTTGAATCTTACTATTGATCCACATGATGTGTTATTGGAACCACAAAGGCTTGACCTTGCTGCCATGAAACATCACCACTTTGTTACTGCTGACTCTTGTGAAGGGAATTTAGTGCATAGAATGTTATTTGTTGATGGGGAAGAAAGGGAGGTTCCCCTACCACAACCTGGTTTGTTTAGTGTTCACAGGAGGCCATGGTATCGCTCAAAGGAGGATTTGGACGAGCAGCTTCGACTGCTTGGATTCCATGGCCATCAGCAGGAGGAGGAGTAGGCGGCCCGTGAGGATTACACCGAGCCGTCCTCGAGTTCATACCAGGATGAAGGTGCCTGTTCGTTCTATTATGGGGGCACCATTTATTTCAATGCTTGGTCACCATAGGGTTGATCTCCACTTAGGCCAAAAGCCTAAGCTTGGGGGGAGGTATACCGACTCATCTACATATCATATTCCATCGAAACTTTGTATATGCATGTTTCGATTTCTTTTCGTTTTTGCTAGTTTTCTTTTAGTAATTTTTTTTTATTTGAATCTTGGGAAAATAGTTGTTACCACTATAATAATCTCTCTTTAGTTTATTTGTTTCATTTTTATACAAGGATATCCTCTAATAGGAAGGAGGTAAGAATTTGGGGAGTTGCTGTCTAAAATCAGATTCTGTGATGTCACCATAAAAATTCATATAAATAGCGAGAACATAATTTGAACTATTAATTTTTTAGCCTATGCCCCAGGTTGTTATCTAACTTTCGTTAGTTGAACACTTTTCGAGATGAGCTACAGAACATCTTCATAAAAATCGATCTTTGCCTGCAGTTCTGGGTTGGCAGATTTCTGTCACTTGTTGCATTTGCATGTTTATTTTAGTTTTCTTTCTTTTTGTTGTTCTTGCTTTTGTTTCTACTTTCCAAAATACAAAAGACCAAAAAGATTTCTGTTGTTTCTCTCCATTTGCTTCTTAGTTTGCTTCATCTTGTTATTATGGTTTGCTATGCGAAAAATCCAAAAATATTTTGCTTTGTGTGTTGATTAAAAATCGAAAACCCAAAAATATTTGTTGTTCTTCTTTGGTTTTGTAAAGTTGCTGCAGGGTTCAACGGTCTTCTGTGACTTCATGAGAGCTTGGTTATCATTTCATACTATTCAATCTACACAAGTGAAGAGCAATAATGATGGTCACGACAATTTGTGTTGTGGTGAGAGGCTGGTATGAACTCTACTTGTTTTCATTTTTGTACATATACTCATTTACGTGAATATGCTTAGCTTGTTTGTGTAAGGTGTATGCTACTTGATGATGCTCAGTATTTTACTCTCTCTCATGATTAGTTCCAATTTACTAATACTAGGTAACATGTCATATAGATGTTTGCTTGCATTGCTCTATTCATATAACGATATGACATTGTGGTATCCTCCTCTGAATGTTTCATTTGAATCGACTAGGCACATTCTCAAGCATGCATAAGACTAAAAAAGGTCATTTAAGCCTCGATGATTTATCTTGGCTCGGAGTTCTTGTATTACTTTTATGCTTCCGCTAATTTTATCCGTCGCAAGCATGATTATGATAACTACTGCTTTCTTGATTGTCGCTTCCCAGTCTGTTGCTATCCTTCACTTGTACTGAGTATGAGCTCTACTCGTGCATCCAACTACCAAAAACCAAAGTGCCAATTGTGTCCACCATACATACCTATATGTGGTACTTCACCGCCACTCCTAAGTGAATTACTTGTGTGCTACCTTTAAACCTTAAAAATTATTATCACTTGTTTTGTGTAATTTATAGCTCATGGGAAAGTAGTCTAAAAACTATTTTGGTGAGTATTATGTCTTATGCATTTCAGTTCTTAGAAGTTGCTTGTTGTGTGATAACCATGATGTCATGGGGAAAACCATCAACTTGCCTTTGTTGAATATCGTGTGAATTACTATGCATGCTCATCTTGTTTTAAGGGAGATTTACCATGAGTTGCAAAGATTGGAGTATGCATAGTGTTAGAGAGTAACATTGGGCCACCAACTAAATCAATGTTCACATGGTGGAAGTTTCAGTTGGACAAAAGTCCAAATATCTGTTGTCCTTGTCTTCCCGGTATGGATGTCCAAAAAGTCGAGATTTGTCAAAATTGAGAAATCAAATGAGATTCATCTCAAAGGACCTTTGTACAGGAGGCAAGGAGGTACCCCTTGTGACACTTGGTTGAAACCTATGTATGTGATGAAAATCCATGGAAATCCAAGCTAATTAGGACAAGGTGTGAGCACTATTAGTATATTATGCATGAGGCGAGCAACTTATAGGAAGTGTTATGCATGAGCCATATTATTTATCACTACCATTGACATGAGTTGCATTTCTCAATATATATATATTCCACACTCCTATTGTATTCAAAATTGAAAAGCTCTAGCACATGAGAAGTCTTACTTCCCTCTGCGCAGAGCCAATCTTATACTTTTATGTTGAGTCACCATCCATTCTTCGAGCATTTTCTTGAAAGCATAGCTGTCATTCTTAGTTTAATGTGCTTGTCTCGAAATAAGATTAATTGTGGTATAATTGTGATGCTTGAATCTTTCGACATTTTTACTTCTAGTCTTCTCTTGAACTTCAGAGGTTTCCCGGCATTTATGTTTTGCTCCACAAATAGGGAAAGCTAGATACCACTTTATCATATCATGTTATGAACATTACAATCGTGCAGATGCTTATGTTTCATGTTCCTTACTATTGTGTTGGTATCCTTTCATGACTTGCATAACTATCGAGTATTCTTAGTTCCATGCTTCTTATTATGAATTGCCTAAACATTTGATGATGTAGTGAGAGTATATACATCATATGAAGCAAATAGGTTCGTGAAAGTTTCTGTTATCGCACTCAGTTGTCACTGAATTGCTTGAGCACAAGCAATAAGCTAAGCTTGGGGGGATTGATACGTCCAAAACGTATCTACTTTCCCGAACACTTTTGCTGTTGTTTGCCCTCTTGATATGTCTCCAACGTATCGATAATTTCTTATGTTCCATGCTACTTTATTGATGATACCTACATGTTTTATACATACTTTATGTCATATTTATGCATTTTCCGGCACTAACCTATTAACGAGATGCCGAAGAGCCAGTTGATGTTTTCTGCTGATTTTGGTTTCAGAAATCCTAGTAAGGAAATATTCTCGGAATTGGACGAAATCAACGCCCAGGATCTTATTCTTACACGAAGCTTCCAGAAGTCCGAAAGGGAAACGAAGTGGGGCGACGAGGCGCCCACACAACAGGGCGGCGCGGCCAAGGCTTGGGCCGCGCGGCCCTAGTGTGTGGGGCCCTCGTGGCGCCCCCTGACCTACCCTTCCGCCTACATAAGCCTTCGTCGAGAATAGTTCCAGTACCGAGAGCCACGATACGGAAAACCTTCCAAAGATGCCGCCGCCGCCAATCCCATCTCGGGGGATTCAGGAGATCGCCTCCGGCACCCTGCCGGAGAGGGGAATCATCTCCCGGAGGACTCTTCACCGCCATGGTCGCCTCCGGAGTGATGTGTGAGTAGTTCACCCCTGGACTATGGGTCCATAGCAGTAGCTAGATGGTCATCTTCTCCTAATTGTGCTATCATTGTTGGATCTTGTGAGCTGCCTAACATGATCAAGATCATCTATTTGTAATGCTACATGTTGCGTTTGTTGGGATCCGATGAATAATGAATGCTATGTTATGTTGATTATCAATCTATCATTTATGTGTTGTTTATGATCTTGCATGCTCTCCGTTATTAGTAGAGGCTCTGGCCAAGTTGTTACTTGTAACTCCAAGAGGGAGTATTTATGCTCGATAGTGGGTTCATGCCTGCATTAAATCTGGGACAGTGACAGAAAGTTCTAAGGTTGTGGATGTGCTGTTGCCACTAGGGATAAAATATCAATGCTATGTTTAAGGATGTATTTGTTGATTACATTACGCACCATACTTAATGCAATTGTCTGTTGCTTGCAACTTAATACTGGAAGGGGTTCGGATGATAACCTGAAGGTGGACTTTTTAGGCATAGATGCATGCTGGATAGCGGTCTATGTACTTTGTCGTAATGCCCAATTGAATCTCACAATACTCATCATAACATGTATGTGCATGGTCATGCCCTCTTTATTTGTCAATTGCCCAACTGTAATTTGTTCACCCAACATGTTGTTTATCTTATGGGAGAAACACCTCTAGTGAACTGTGGACCCCGGTCCAATTATCTATACTGAAATACAATATACTGCAATACTTGTTCTACTGTTTTCTGCAAACAATCATCATCCACACTATACATCTAATCCTTTGTTACAGCAAGCCGGTGAGATTGACAACCTCGCTGTTTCGTTGAGGCAAAGTACTTGGTTTGTGTTGTGCAGGTTCCACGTTGGCGCCGGAATCCCTGGTGTTGCGCCGCACTACATCTCGCCGCCATCAACCTTCAACGTGCTTCTTGACTCCTACTGGTTCGATAAACCTTGGTTTCTAACTGAGGGAAACTTACTGTTGTACGCATCACACCTTCCACTTGGGGTTCCCAACGGTCGCGTGCTGTACGCGTGTCAAGCTAAATTTCTGGCGCCGTTGCCGGGAAGATCAAGACACGCTGCAAGGGGAGTCTCCACATCCCAATCTCTTTACTTTGTTTTTGTCTTGCTTAGTTTTATTTACTACTTTGTTTGCTGCACTAAATCAAAATACAAAAAAATTAGTTGCTAGTTTTACTTTATTTGCTATCTTGTTTGCTATATCAAAAACACAAAAAAATTAGTTACTTGCATTTACTTTATCTAGTTTGTTTTATTTACTATTGCTAAAATGAGTAATCCTGAAGTTGAAGTTCGTTCGTTTAAGCAACAAGGGGGAGAATGTTTAAGAGATGCTTGGTATAGAATTAGTAATGTCCATAATAGGTGCACTAAGAAACACTCCACCACTATTTTACTCAGGAATTTTTATGTTGGTATCTCTAGCTGGAATAGGTATGTTCTTGATTGTCTCATGGGAGGTAACTTCCTAAGTACTCCTGCATTAGAAGCTAGCTGCATTATTGAGAGTCTATTTGGAATACCCCCTGTTGATGAAGTTAAAATTGAAATCTCTCTTGAAGATGTTATGAAAAAATTGGAAACCATAGAGAAAAATTTTCCAAGTATTGAAACTAAATTGGAAATGTTACTTGATAAAACTGATGAACTTGATAAATCCTTAGGAGGAATTGATGAAAGAATTAGTGTCCTAGGAACTTGTGTTGTCCATGATAATCAAACCAATAGGATTGGCGAACTTGAAAAAGCTATGGGAACCTTGAGTTCAACTTTTTCTTCTCTTAAATATAAGGAGAAAGCTTATGTGGGTAAGGAGCAAAAGTTTACGTATGTCTCTAAAGTGCCTAAACCAAAGAAGTATTATTATAGGCCTAAAATCGACAAAGCCCTTAGTACCACTACGGATGGGGGAGCTTATGATAACGATGCTCCATCTCTTGATAACACTTGATACACACTTTCTGCGCCTAGCTGAAAGGCGTTAAAGAAAAGCGCTTATGGGAGACAACCCATGTTTTTACTACAGTACTTTGTTTTTATTTTGTGTCTTGGAAGTTGTTTACTACTGTAGCAACCTCTCCTTATCTTAGTTTAGTGTTTTGTTGTGCCAAGTAAAGTCGTTGATAGTAAAGTTCATACTAGATTTGGATTACTGCGCAGAAACAGATTTCTTTGCTGTCACGAATCTGGGCCAAATTCTCTGTAGGTAACTCAGAAAATTATACCAATTTACGTGAGTGATCCTCAGATATGTACGCAACTTTCATTCAATTTGAGCATTTTCATTTGAGCAAGTCTGGTGCCTCAATAAAATTCGTCAATACGAACTGTTCTGTTTTGACAGATTCTGCCTTTTATTTCGCATTGCCCGTTTTGTTATGTTCGATTGATATTTCGATTCCATTGACTTTCAGTAGCTTTGTGCAATGTCCAGAAGTGTTAAGAATGATTATGTCACCTCTGAACATGTATATTTGATTGTGCACTAACCCTCTAATGAGTTGTTCTAAGTTTGGTGTGGAGGAAGTTTTCAAGGATCAAGAGAGGGACATGATACAACATGATCAAGGAGAGTGAAAGCTCTAAGCTTGGGGATGCCCCGGTGGTTCACCCCTGCATATATCAAGAAGACTCAAGCATCTAAGCTTGGGGATGCCTTGGGCATCCCCTTCTTCATCGACAACATTATCAGGTTCCTCCCCTGAAACTATATTTTTATTCCATCACATCTTATGTGCTTTGCTTGGAGCGTCGGTTTGTTTTTGCTTTTGTTTTGTTTGAATAAAATGGATCCTAGCATTCGTTGTGTGGGAGAGAGACACGCTCCGCTGTTTCATATGGACAAGTATGTCCTTAGGCTCTACTCATAATATTCATGGCGAAGTTTCTTCTTCGTTAAATTGTTATATGGTTGGAATTGGAAAATGCTACATGTAGTAATTGCTATAATGTCTTGGATAATGTGATACTTGGCAATTGTTGTGCTCATGTTTAAGCTCTTGCATTATATACTTTGCACCCATTAATGAAGAAATACATAGAGCATGCTAAAATTTGGTTTGCATATTTGGTCTCTCTAAGGTCTAGATAATTTCTAGTATTGAGTTTGAACAACAAGGAAGACGGTGTAGAGTCTTATAATGTTTTCAATATGTCTTTTATGTGAGTTTTGCTGCACCGCTTCATCCTTGTGTTTGTTTCAAATAACCTTGCTAGCCTAAGCCTTGTATCGAGAGGGAATACTTCTCATGCATCCAAAATATTTGAGCCAACCACTATGCCATTTGTGTCCACCATACCTACCTACTACATGGTATTTCTCTGCCATTCCAAAGTAAATTCCTTGAGTGCTACCTTTAAATTTCCATTCTTCACCTTTGCAATATATAGCTCATGGGACAAATAGCCTAAAAACTATTGTGGTATTGAATATGTACTTATGCACTTTATCTCTTATTAAGTTGCTCGTTGTGCGATAACCATGTTCCTGGGGACGCCATCAACTACTCTTTGTTGAATATCATGTGAGTTGCTATGCATGTTCGTCTTGTTTGAAGTAAGGGCGATCTACCACCTTATGGTTAGAGCATGCATATTGTTAGAGAAGAACATTGGGCCGCTAACTAAAGCCATGATCCATGGTGGAAGTTTCAGTTTTGGACATATATCCTCAATCTCAAATGAGAAAATTAATTGTTACTACATGCTTATGCATAAAAGAGGAGTCCATTATCTGTTGTCTATGTTGTCCCGGTATGGATGTCTAAGTTGAGAATAATCAATAGCGAGAAATCCAATGCGAGCTTTCTCCTTAGACCTTTGTACAGGCGGCATAGAGGTACCCCTTTGTGATACTTGGTTAAAACATGTGCATTGCGATAATCCCGGTAGTCCAAGCTAATTAGGACAAGGTGCGGGCACTATTAGTATACTATGCATGAGGCTTGCAACTTGTAAGATATAATTTACATGATACATATGCTTTATTACTACCGTTGACAAAATTGTTTCTTGTTTTCAAAATCAAAGCTCTAGCACAAATATAGCAATCGATGCTTTCCTCTTTGAAGGACCATTCTTTTACTTTTATGTTGAGTCAGTTCACCTATTTCTCTCCACCTCAAGAAGCAAACACTTGTGTGAACTGTGCATTGATTCCTACATATTTGCATATTGCACTTGTTATATTACTCTATGTTGACAATATCCATGAGATATACATGTTACAAGTTGAAAGCAACCGCTGAAACTTAATCTTCCTTTGTGTTGCTTCAATACTTTTACTTTGAATTATTGCTTTATGAGTTAACTCTTATGCAAGACTTATTGATGCTTGTCTTGAAGTACTATTCATGAAAAGTCTTTGCTATATGATTCAGTTGTTTACTCATGTCATTTACATTGTTTTGATCGCTGCATTCACTACATATGCTTACAAATAGTATGATCAAGATTATGATGGCATGTCACTCCAGAAATTATCTTTGTTTATCGTTTACCTGCTCGGGACGAGCAGGAACTAAGCTTGGGGATGCTGATACGTCTCCGACGTATCGATAATTTCTTATGTTCCATGCCACATTATTCATGATATCTACATGTTTTATGCACACTTTATGTCATATTTGTGCATTTTCTGGAACTAACCTATTAACAAGATGCCGAAGTGCCAGTTGCTGTTTTCTGCTGTTTTTGGTTTCAGAAATCCTAGTAAGAAAATATTCTCGGAATTGGACGAAATCAACGCCCAGGGTCCTATTTTGCCACGAAGCTTCCAGAAGAACGAAGATTCAATGAAGTGGGGCCACGAGGTGGCCAGACCACAGGGCGGCGCGGCCCAAGCCCTGGCCGCGCCGACCTATGCTGTGGGCCCCTCGTGACGCCCCTTGACCTGCCCTTCCGCCTACAAATAGCCTTCGTCGCGAAACCCCCAGTACCGAGAGCCACGATACGGAAAACCATCCAGAGACGCCGCCGCCGCCAATCCCATCTCGGGGGATTCAGGAGATCGCCTCCGGCACCTTGCCAGAGAGGGGAATCATCTCCCGGAGGACTCTATGCCACCATGGTCGCCTCCGGAGTGATGTGTGAGTAGTCTACCCCTGGACTATGGGTCCATAGCAGTAGCTAGATGGTTGTCTTCTCCTCATTGTGCTTAATTGTTGGGTCTTGTGAGCTGCCGAACATGATCAAGATCATCTATCTGTAATTCTATATGTTGTGTTTGTTGGGATCCGATGAATAGAGAATACCATGTTATGTTGATTATCAATTTATATCTATGTGTTGTTTATGATCTTGCATGCTCTCCGTTATTAGTAGAGGCTCTGGCCAAGTTTTTGCTATTAACTCCAAGAGGGAGTATTTATGCTCGATAGTGGGTTCATGTCTCCGTGAATCTGGGGAAGTGACAGAAATCTCTAAGATTATGGATGTGTTGTTGCCACTAGGGATAAAACATTGGTGCTATGTTCGAGGATGTAGTTACTGATTACATTACGCGTAATACTTAATGCAATTTTCTGTTGTTAGCAACTTAATACTGGAAGGGGTTCGGATGATAACCTGAAGGTGGACTTTTTAGGCATAGATGCATGCTGGATAGCGGTCTATGTACTTTGTCGTAATGCCCAATTAAATCTCACTATACTCATCATAATATGTATGTGCATGGTCATGCCCTCTTTATTTGTCAATTACCCAACTGTAATTTGTTCACCCAACATGCTGTTTATCTTATGGGAGAAACACCTCTAGTGAACTATGGACCCCGGTCCAATTCTCTATACTGAAATACAATCTACTGCAATACTTGTTCTACTGTTTTCTGCAAACAATCATCATCCACACTATACATCTAATCCTTTGTTACAGCAAGCCGGTGAGATTGACAACCTCGCTGTTTCGTTGGGGCAAAGTACTTGGTTTGTGTTGTGCAGGTTCCACGTTGGCGCCGAAATCCCTGGTGTTGCGCCGCACTACATCTCGCCACCATCAACCTTCAACGTGCTTCTTGACTCCTACTGGTTCGATAAACCTTGGTTTCTAACTGAGAGAAACTTACTGATGTACGCATCACACCTTCCACTTGGGGTTCCCAACGGTCGCGTGCTGTACGCGTGTCACTAACCTCAACATGCTCCTTCCTATGAAGTACTTCATTAAAATCTCCAATGCACATCCAAGGCAGACCCGAGGATGACTTTATAAATTTCAACATGTCCCACGTCTTATAGCATTCACTAACTTGAGCTTCCCCGTATACACATGTTAACCACCATGGGATCATAGCAGTTGAGGAAATAATGACATCTATCTGACACTGGGAATAAGGTAAAGTCTCGACCTTTATTTAATTATCCAAAAAATTCCAAAACCGCCACTGTGGCCTGAACTACTAACTGCAAAGGTACGACCGAAACCTAGCGTAGATGCTAGTCTTTCCACTCTTGATTTGTGTAACTGAGTTTCGACTACACAAAAAATAGAGGGACATATTTCTGCGCCAAGTCACGGAGTTCTCGAATTGTCGCGGCCATGCTAGCTCCATGCCAGTTATGGCTTAATACAGTCATTGCGCATGGTGGTCCTCCCCACTAGAGGCCGCCTGTTCTTGCTCCTTGACCGACTTCTTGCAATCCTTCCCTTCTTTTGCTAGTGCCACTTCAATGACTTTCCTCTGCTTTTTCTTTTCCTTCGACGGCACATAGGATGGAAGTGGGGGAGGAATTGCTTCAGTACCCTCCCCATCAAAGGCAGAACTCATGTCAAGTTTCTTCTTGGAACTAGGATTCTCTTGTTCATCTCCATTCCCAGTACTAACAATGGGGTTTTTCATTGGGCTAGCAGCTGTGTCTTCAAGATCTTCAGCCTGCGCAAGACCAGCTTCACCTGAGGATCTCTTCTTTGGTTGATTGACTCATGTCTCCTTTGGATTCCATCTACGTTGGGTGTGCTCCCCCATGTAACCACGTCCCGCACTGGTACCACCCCTCCCTTCTCTCGGAGCCCGACTCATGCTTCCCCCAGAGCGATCAGGGATGTGAGTGTGTACGCCTAGCGTACCAGCCTTCCAGAAGATCTCCTCTACGACCATCCAGGGACCGAATTGGCGCGCATCTTCAGCATGTTCTCTTGTGCCACATTCTAGATAGACATGTCCCATATAACCACAATGCTCACAGTACTTGGGGAGTTTTTCATATTTGACTTCAAGGAACATTCTCTCCTGGCCCTCGAGAGTCAAAGGGACGAAGCGAATCAGTGGGCTAGTGGAATTCAACTTCACACGCGCCCCGGTGAAAATCACCTGCCCTTGTTTGCACTGCTACTAGTTCAACGGACACCACCTCTCCCACCCTACTAGCTAGTTGGGTAATCACTCTCTGTTGCGGAATAATGGTGGAATCTTATGGATTTGAATTCAGCCTTGCACATCTTTTGATAGTACAAATGGGATCATGGTAGATCCGTCGAAAGGTTCGACCATTAAAGCACAACCTCGGAAAAGCCAATGTCCTTCCTCCATGACACTCTTCCAGTCACCTAATAAATAGGCCTGTAGGATGAACATGTTGTCTTCCACGGCATGGAACGTGACTTCCTTTGTTGTGGCCCAAGCAGATTTCATCGTTCGCTTCAACGCTTCCATACTGAACGATTTATTCGTCAAAACCCTAGCCGCAACCAACCACTTTACCTCTGGCCAGTTCTTGATCTCCTCCTTCTCGAGGATAACTTCCTTGAGTTCCGCCTCATGTAGATTTAGGTTCTTGAGGAGCTCTTGCACATCAAATTCCCTTCTCGCCTTGCCCTCCCTTGAGCTTTCCGCCGCCATGGCACACTTTCTCTCTCTTTGATTTGGAAACCCCAAAAACACACCCCCGCCGCCCAAACCACAGTCTCCCAAGGCCAGGAAGCCAGGCAAATCCGGCCCCTTGATCAGCCCGAGTCGACAAGGAGGAGAGAGGGAGGTGCACCGATGCCAGACAAGACGGAAAACCTCCGGTGGTGAAAGTGCGCCATGGCATCCCCCAAACACCGCCCCCAAACATTAAAATACTTTCTTTTTTTTGTTTTTTGCATTTTTTATTTCAATAAAAAGAAGAGACATTCCACAAACTAATACATAATTGGGAACGTGGTTTACACGAAGACATAGCTTGGAACATGGATTTCCACAAACTAATACATAGTTTGAACCATGGTTGACACAAATATAAAATATTTCAAAATAACTAAACGTAACTAGGCCGAGCATCGAAGGTTTCGTGTGTTCACTGCCAAGAAAGAACACTCGAGGGAACCCCAGTCACCCAAACTGGAAAATCCAGCTGTTGACGGTGCCCCTGTTGGTTCTTTCGAGGAAGAACAACCAGAAACCTCCGTGTATATTTCGCTGCGAAGAAACAACACCTTAACGCTCATGTCCCTCTCGCCAAAGTAGGAGAACATGAGCACGAAGCCGGCTTCAAGGCGGTGGTAGTGCGCGAAATTCTCCCAGCCGATGTGGAGGTACATCTTGCCGTGCGCGTCGTAGATAACGTCCACGATCCACCGGCAGCAGCCGCAGGCAGCCTCCCGTAGATGCAGCGAGCCGGGCGCACGTCGCCGCCGATGAAGTTGGCGAAGGTGTCCTACAGCCTTTGGATGGCGTGTGGGTTGCCCTTGAGGACGACGCCGAACTCGAACAACACCGGCCACTCCTCCTACATGTCTGACGATAAAGACAACGGCGTCGCAGGCGACGGCGAGCGTGCAGCTCTGCCGCTGCCACGACCACGACCACGGCCGCGAGCTCAGCCTCCGCCTCTACCAGACATGGCGTCGACTCTTGAGATGGTGGCGGCTAGGGTTGGGGAGAGAGACACTAGGGTTTGTGTGTGAAGGACTGGTACGTCTCAAACATATCTATAATTTCATATGTTCCATGCTAGTTTTATGACAATACCTACATGTTTTATTCATACTTTATATCATTTTTATGCATTTTCCGGTACTAACCTATTAACAAGATGCCGAAGCGCAGGTTCCTGTTTTCTGCTGTTTTTGGTTTCAGAAATCCTACACAGGAAATATTCTCGGAATTGGACGAGACAAAAGCCCATGGCCCTATTTTCCACGGAGGATTCCAGAACATTGAAGAAGAGTCGAAGGCGGCCAGCAGGGGAGCCACCCCATAGGGCGGCGCGGCCTAGCCCCCAGCCGCGCCAGGGTATGGGGAGCCCACCCCCTGGCTCCCTCGACGCTGCCTCTTCGCCTATATATTCCTTCGTATCGGAAAACCCTAGTACCGAGAGCCAAAATACGAGAAAATTTAATGAGACGCCGCCGCCGTCAATCCCATCTCGGGGGATTCTGAAGATCTCCTCCGGCACCCTGCCGGAGAGGGGAATCATCACATGAGGGCTCTACATCACCATGCCCGCCTCCGGACTGATGCGTGAGTAGTTCGTCCTTGGACTATGGGTCAATAGCAGTAGCTAGATGGTTGTCTTCTCCTATTATGCCATCATGTTGAGATCTTGTGAGGTGCCTATGATGATCAAGATCATCTTATTGTAATGCTACATGTTGTGTTTGTTGGTATCCGATGAATATGGAATACTATGTCAAGTTGATTATCGATCTATCATATATGTTTTGTTTATGATCTTGCATGCTCTCCGTTGCTAGTAGAGGCTCTGGCCAAGTTGATACTTGTAACTCCAAGAGGGGGTATTTATGCTAGATAGTGGGTTCATGCCTCCATTGAATGCAGGACAAGGATGTGAAAGTTCTAAGGTTATGGATGTGCTGTTGCCACTAGGGATAAAACATCAATGCGTTGTCTAATGATATTTGTATTGTTTACATTACGCACAATACTTAATGCAATTGTCTGTTGTTTGCAACTTAATACTGGAAGGGGTGTGATACGTCTCCAACATATCTATAATTTCTGATGTTCCATGCTTGTTTTATGACAATACCTACATGTTTTTTTCACACTTTATGATGATTTTATGCGTTTTCCGGAACTAACCTATTGACGAGATGCCGAAGTGTCAGTTCCTGTTTTCTGCTGTTTTGGGTTTCAGAAATCCTAGTAAAGAAATATTCTCGGAATTGGACGAAATCAACGCCCAGAACCGTATATTTCAAGGAAGCTTCCAGAGCACCGAAGAAGAGCCAGAGGGGAGCCCTGGGGCCACCACACGTGTGGGCGGCACGGCCCAGGGGGGTGCCCCCCTGTTGTGCCCTTCCGACTCTGACTCTCCGCCTATAAGAAGCCTCCTGACCTAAAAACTTCGGGGGAATAAGCCACGGTACGAGAAACCTTCCAAAGCCGCCGCCATCGTGAAGCCAAGATCTGGGGGACAGAAGTCTCTGTTCCGGTACGCCGCCGGGACGGGGAAGTGCCCCCGGAGGCATCTCCATCGACACCACCGCCATCTTCATCACCGCTGCTGTCTCCCATGAGGAGGGAGTAGTTCTCCCTTGAGGCTAAGGGCTGTACTGGTAGCTATGTGGTTAATCTCTCTCCTATGTACTTCAATACAATGATCTCATGAGCTGCCTTACATGATTGAGATTCATATGAGCTTTGTATCACTATTCATCTATGTGCTACTCTAGTGATGTTATTAAAGTACTCTATTCCTCCTTCATGATGTAATGGTGACAGTGTGTGCATCATGTAGTACTTGGCGTAGTTTATGATTGTGATCTCTTGTAGATTATGAAGTTAACTATTACTATGATGGTATTGATGTGATCTATTCCTCCTTTCATAGTCTGTTGGTGACAGTGTGCATGCTATGTTAGTACTTGGTATAATTGCGTTGGTCTATCATGCACTCTAAGGTTATTTAAATATGAACATCGAATGTTGTGGAGCTTGTTAACTCCGGCATTGAGGTGCTCTTGTAGCCCTACACAATTAGTGGTGTTCATCATCCAACAAGAGAGTGTAGAGTGGTTTTATTATGTGATCAATGTTGAGAGTGTCCACTAGTGAAAGTATGATCCCTAGGCCTTGCTTCCGAATAGAAAAGCTACACCACAAAGATTCCTATCTCCCACATCAACTGCACGCCAGCAAGTATTTTCTGGTGCCGTTGCAGGGGAGGACACCGTTTATTTACTGTTCCAATGCATGTTTACTCGCTGCCACATTTTATTCAGATTGCTATTACCACTCATATACATCCATATTACTTGCATCTCACTATCTCTTCGCCGAACTAGTGCACCTATACATCTGACAAGTGTATTAGGTGTGTTGGGGACACAAGAGACTTCTTGCATTGTGATCGCAGGGTTGCTTGAGAGGGATATCTTTGACCTCTTCCTCCCTGAGTTCGATAAACCTTGGGTGATCCACTTAAGGGAAAACTTGATGCTGTTCTACAAACCTCTGCTCTTGGAGGCCCAACACTGTCTACAGGAAAAGAAGCGTGAGTAGACATCAAGCTATTTTCTGGCGCCGTTGCCGGGGAACGAAAAGCTACAACACAGAGATTTCCTCCCTCGTCAACCACGCGCCAGTAGTAGACAGTCAAGCTATTTTCTGGCGCTGTTGCTGGGGAGGAAAGGTAAAAGAAACTCACACTCTGGTCCCAGGTAACTAAGTTATTTTCTGGTGCCGTTGTAAGTGCTTTAAGCTATTTCCTTTAGATCCTACAATTGCATCTTTTTGTTTCTTGTTTATCACTAGTTTGGCATAATGGAAAGCAACTATGAGCTTTTTAATTTATTTCCTGAGTTAAGACATTGATTGTTTGCTACGAAAATTAAAAAACCTATGGAATCTTATTTGCATGCTAGTAGCAATGATATTAGTATGAATGCTTTGAACACCATTGTTGCTAATGATATGGAAAATTCTAAGCTCGGGGAAGCTGGTTTTGATGAGCATGATATTTTTAGTCCCCCAAGCATGGAGGAGAAAATTTTCTTTGATGACACTTTACCTCCTATTTATGATGATTATAATGATAGTAGTCTTTTGGTGCCGCCTGTTATGGAGGATAAATTTGATTACGATTACAATATGCCGCCTATATTTGATGATGAGAATAATAATGATAGCTACCTTGTTGAATTTTCTCCCACTACAATTAATAAGAATGACTATGCTTATGTGGAGAGTAATAATTTTATGCATGAGACTCATGATAAGAATGCTTTATGTGATAGTTATATTGTTGAGTTTGCTCATGATACTACTGAAAATATTTATGAGAGAGGAAAATATGGTTGTAGAAATCTTCATGATACTAAAACACCTCTCTATACGCTAAAAATCTTGAAGTTGAATTTGTCTAGTTTCTATGCTTGTTGCATTATGCCTACATGACTTGTTTATTTACAAGATTCCTTTTCATAGGAAGCATGTTAGGCTTAAATTTGTTTTGAATTTGCTTCTTGATGCTCTCTTTTGCTTCAACTCTTATTTCTTGGGAGTGCATCATTGAAATTACTGAGCCCATCTTAATGGCTATAAAGAAAGCACTTCTTGGAAGATAACCCATGTTTTTATTTTACTACAGTACTTTTTTTTATATTTGAGTCTTGGAAGTCGTTACTACTGTAGCAACCTCTCCTTATCTTTATTTTATTGCATTGTTGTGCCAAGTAAAGTCTTTGATAGCAAGGTTGATACTAGATTTGGATTACTGCGCAGAAACAGATTTCTGTCTGTCACGAATTTGAGCAGGGTTCTCTGTAGGTAACTCAGAAAAATCTGCAAATTTATGTGAGTGATCCTCAGATATATACGCAACTTTCATTCAATTTGAGCATTTTCATCTGAGCAAGTTAAGTGCCTCTAAAAAATTCGTCTTTACGGACTATTCTGTTTTGACAGATTCTGCCTTTTATTTCGCATTGCCTCTTTTGCTATGTTGGATGGATTTCTTTGTTCCATTAACTTTCATTAGCTTTGGGCAATGTCCAGAAGTGTTAAGAATGATTGTGTCACCTCTGAACATGTGAATTTTTGATTATGCACTAACCCTCTAATGAGTTTGTTTTGAGTTTGGTGTGGAGGAAGTTTTCAAGGGTCAAGAGAGGAGGATGATATGTGATTAAGAAGAGTGAAAGGTCTAAGCTTGGGGATGCCCCCGTGGTTCATCCCTGCATATTTCAAGAAGACTCAAGCGTCTAAGCTTGGGGATGCCCAAGGCATCCCCTTCTTCATCAACAACTTATCAGGTCACTTCTCTTGAAACTATATTTTTATTCGGTCACATCTTATGTACTTTACTTGGAGCGTCTGTTTGTTTTTATTTTTGTTTTGTTTGAATAAATTTATGCTTGTGTGGGAGAGAGACACGCTCCGCTGGTTCATATGAACATATGTGTTCTTAGCTTTTAATGTTCATGGCGAAGATTGAAACTGCTTCGTTCATTGTTATATGGATGGAAACAGAAAATGCTACATGTGGTAATTGGTATGATGTCTTGAATAATTTGATACTTGGCAATTGTTGTGCTCAAATAGATCATGTTTAAGCTCTTGCATCATATACCTTGCACCTATTGGTGAAGAACTACATAGAGCTTGCTAAAATTTGGTTTGCATGATTGGTCTCTCTAAGGTCTAGATATTTTCTGTGAGGTGTTTGAACAACAAGGAAGACAGTGTAGAGTCTTATAATGCTTGCAATATGTTCTTATGTGAGTTTTGCTATACCGGTTCATACTTTTGTTTGCTTCAAATAACCTTGCTAGCCTAAGCCTTGTATTGAGAGGGATTACTTCTCATGCATCCAAATCCTTGAGCCAAAAACTATGCCACTTGTGTCCACCATACCTACCTACTACATGGTATTTCTCTGCCATTCCAAAGTAAATTGCTTGAGTGCTATCTTTAAACACTTCAAAAGTTATTACCTCTTATTTGTGTCAATGTTTTATAGCTCATGAGGAAGTATGTGGTGTTTATCTTTCAATCTTGTTGGGAAACTTTCACCAATGGACTAGTGGCTTCATCCGCTTATCCAATAATTTTACAAAAAGAGCTGGCAATGGGGTTCCCAGCCCCAAATTAATTAACTTTCATAATTTTACAAAAAATAGACACTCCTCCATGGTATGTGATTGTTGGACGGCACCCGAGGATTCGGTTATCCATGGCTTGAGAAAGCAAAGGTGGGGAGGAGTGTCATCTAAATAAAACTAAAATAAAAAGGCACTCCTTCATGGTATGAGATTGTTGGCAGGCACCCGAGGATTCGGTTAGCCATGGTTTGTGAAAGCAAAGGTTAGAAGGAGTGCCACCCAAAAATAAAAAAATTCATGGGAGCCGCTCTTTGAAGGTCTGTCTAGCAAGGGGGTTAGAGTGCCCACTACCATTCGTTGACAACAACAAACACCTCTCAAAACTTTACTTTTATGCTCTCTTTATGTTTTCAAAATAAAAGCTCTAGCACAAATATAGCAATCCATGCTTCCCTCTTCGAAGGGCCATTCTTCTACTTTTATGTTGAGTCAGTTTACCTACTTCCTTCTATCTTAGAAGCAAACACTTGTGTTAACTGTGCATTGATTCTTACATACTTGCATATTTGCATTCATCATATTACTCTATGTTGACAACTATCCATGAGATATACATGTTACAAGTTGAAAGCAACCGCTGAAACTTAATCTTCCTTTGTGTTGCTCCAATGCCTTTACTCTGAATTTATTGCTTTATGAGTTAACTCTTATGCAAGACTTATTGATGCTTGTCTTGAAAGTACTATTCATGAGAAGTCTTTGCTATATGGTTCAGTTGTTTACTCATTATCTTTACCATTGCTTTGAATCACTTCATTCATCTCATATGCTTTACAATAGTATGATCAAGATTATGTTGGTAGCTTGTCACTTCAGAAATTATTCTTTTATCATTTACCTACTCGAGGACGAGTAGGAACTAAGCTTGGGGATGCTGATACGTCTCCAACGTATCTATAATTTTTGATGTTCCATGCTTGTTTTATGACAATACCTACATGTTTTGTTCACACTTTATGATGATTTTACGCGTTTTTCGGAACTAACCTATTGACGAGATGCCGAAGTGCCAGTTCCTGTTTTCTGCTGTTTTTGGTTTCAGAAATCCTAGTAAGGAAATATTCTCGGAATTGGACGAAATCAACACCCAGAACCTTATATTTCAAGGAAGCTTCCAGAGCATCGAAGAAGCGCCAGAGGGGAGCCCTGGGGCCACCACACATGTGGGCGGAGCGGCCCAGGGGGGCGCCCCCCTGTTGTGTGGCGCCCCCGTAACACTTCTGACTCTGACTCTCCGCCTATAAGAAGCCTCCTGACCTAAAAACTTCGGGGGAATAAGCCACGGTACGAGAAACCTTCCAGAGCCGCTGCCGTCGCGAAGCCAAGATCTGGGGGACAGAAGTCTCTGTTCCGGCACGCCGCCGGGACGGGGAGGTGCCCCCGGAAGGCATCTCCATCGACACCACCGCCATCTTCATCACCGCTGCTGTCTCCCATGAGGAGGGAGTAGTTCTCCCTCGAGGCTAAGGGCTATACCGGTAGCTATGTGGTTAATCTCTCTCCTATGTAGTTCAATACAATGATCTCATAAGCTGCCTTACATGATTGAGATTCATATGAGCTTTGTATCACTATTCATCTATGTGCTACTCTAGTGATGTTATTAAAGTACTATATTCCTCCTTCATGATGTAATGGTGACAGTGTGTGCATCATGTAGTACTTGGCGTAGTTTATGATTGTGATCTCTTGTAGATTATGAAGTTAACTATTACTATGATGGTATTGATGTGATCTATTCCTCCTTTCATAGTCTGTTGGTGACAGTGTGCATGCTATGTTAGTACTTGATATAATTGCGTTGGTCTATCATGCACTCTAAGGTTATTTAAATATGAACATCGAATGTTGTGGAGCTTGTTAACTCCGGCATTGAGGTGCTCTTGTAGCCCTACACAATTAGTGGTGTTCATCATCCAACAAGAGAGTGTAGAGTGGTTTTATTATGTGATCAATGTTGAGAGTCTCCACTAGTGAAAGTATGATCCCTAGGCCTTGCTTCCGAATAGAAAAGCTACACCACAAAGATTCCTATCTCCCACATCAACTGCACGCCAGCAAGTATTTTCTGGTGCCGTTGCAGGGGAGGACACCGTTTATTTACTGTTCCACTACATGTTTACTCGCTGCCATATTTTATTCAGATTGCTATTACCACTCATATACATCCATATTACTTGCATCTCACTATCTCTTCGCCGAACTAGTGCACCTATACATCTGACAAGTGTATTAGGTGTGTTGGGGACACAAGAGACTTCTTGCATTGTGATCGCAGGGTTGCTTGAGAGGGATATCTTTGACCTCTTCCTCCCTGAGTTCGATAAACCTTGGGTGATCCACTTAAGGGAAACTTGCTGCTGTTCTACAAACCTCTGCTCTTGGAGGCCCAACACTATCTACAGGAAAAGAAGCGTGAGTAGACATCAAGCTATTTTCTGGCGTCGTTGCCGGGGAACGAAAAGCTACAACACAGAGATTTCCTCCCTCGTCAACCAAGCGCCAGTAGTAGACAGTCAGGGTGCGGATGCTAACCCGAAGGTGGACTTTTTAGGCATAGATGCATGTTGGATAGCGGTCTATGTTCTTTGTCGTAATGTGATACGTCTCCAACGTATCGATAATTTCTTATGTTCCATGCCACATTATTGAAGTTATCTACATGTTTTATGCACACTTTATGTCATATTCGTGCATTTTCTTGAACTAACCTATTAACAAGATGCCGAAGTGCCAGTTCCTGTTTTCTGCTGTTTTTGGTTTCAGAAATCCTAGTAACGAAATATTCTCGGAATCGGACGAAATCAACGCCGAGGTTCCTATTTTCACCGGAAGCATCCAGAACACCCGAGAGCCACCAGGGAGGGGGCACAGGCCCACCAAACCACATGGCGGCGCGGCCAGGGGGGGCCTGCGCCACCCTATGGTGTGGGCACCCCTTCGACCCTCTGGCGCCGCCTCTTCGCCTATATAAAGCCCCTGGATCGAAAACCCTGAGACGTTCGACGAAACCCACAGAAACCTTCCAGAGCCGCCGCCATCGCGAAGCCAAGATCTGGGGGACAGGAGTCTCTGTTCTGGCATGCCGCCGGAACGGGGAAGTGCCCCCGGAAGGCTTCTCCATCGACACCGCTGCCATCTCCACCGCCATCTTCATCACCGCTACTGCTCCCATGAGGAGGGAGTAGTTCTCCATCGAGGCTCGGGGCTGTACCGGTAGCTATGTGGTTCATCTCTCTCCTATGTACTTCAATACAATAATCTCATGAGCTGCCTTACATGATTGAGATTCATATGATGATGCTTGTAATCTAGATGTCATTATGCTAGTCAAGTGAGTTTTACTTATGTGATCTCCGGAGACTCCTTGTCCCACGTGTGTAAAGGTGACAGTGTGTGCACCGTGTGGGTCTCTTAGGCTATATTTCACAGAATACTTATTCACTGTTGAATGGCATAGTGAAGTGCTTATTTATATCCCTTTATGATTGCAATGTGTTTTGTATCACAATTTATCTATGTGCTACTCTAGCAATGTTATTAAAGTAGTTCTATTCCTCCTGCACGATGTAAAGGTGACAGTGTGTGCACCGTGTTAGTACTTGGTTTATGCTATGATCATGATCTCTTGTAGATTGCGAAGTTAACTATTGCTATGATAATATTGATGTGATCTATTCCTCCTACATATGCATGAAGGTGACAGTGTGCATGCTATGTTAGTACTTGGTTTAGTCTATTGATCTATCTTACACTATAAGGTTACTTAAACATGAGCATTATTGTGGAGCTTGTTAACTCCGGCATTGAGGGTTCGTGTAATCCTACGCAATGTGTTCATCATCCAACAAAAGTGTAGAGTATGCATTTATCTATTCTGTTATGTGATCAATGTTGAGAGTGTCCACTAGTGAAAGTGTAATCCCTAGGCCTTGTTCCTAAATACTGCTATCGCTGCTTGTTTACTGTTTTACTGCGTTAATCACCGTGCAATACTACCACCATCAACTACACGCCAGCAAGCTATTTTCTGGCATCGTTGCTACTGCTCATACTTATTTATACCACCTGTATTTCACTATCTCTTCGCCGAACTAGTGCACCTATTAGGTGTGTTGGGGACACAAGAGACTTCTTGCTTTGTGGTCGCAGGGTTGCATGAGAGGGATATCTTTGACCTCTTCCTCCCTGAGTTCGATAAACCTTGGGTGATCCACTTAAGGGAAAACTTGCTGCTGTTCTACAAACCTCTGCTCTTGGAGGCCCAACACTGTCTACAGGAAAGGAGGGGGAACGTAGACATCAAGCTATTTTCTGGCGCCGTTGCCGGGGAGGAAAGGTAAAAGGTACTCACACTCCGGATCTCGGCTACTAAGCTATTTTCCCGGCGCTATAAGTACTCAAAGCTATTTCCTTTATATCCTGCAATTGCAACTTTTTGTTTCTTGTTTACACTAGTTTGGCATAATGGACAAGAATGAGCTTCTATTTCTATTTCCTGATTTAAAACATGGATTGTTTGATGCGAAAATTAAAAAACCTATGGAATCTTATTTGCATGTTGGTAGTAATATTAGTATGAACGCTTTGAACACCATTGTTGATAATAATATAGAAAGTTCTAAGCTTGGGGAAGCTGGTTTTCATGATCTTTTTAGTCCCCCAAGCATTGAGGAGAAAATTTTCTTTGATGATACTTTGCCTCCTATTTATGATGATTATAATGATAGTGGTCTTTTGGTGCCACCTACTATGGAGAGTAAATTTTGTTGTGATTATACTATGCCTTCTACACTTGATGAGAATAATAATGATAGCTACTTTGTTGAATTTGCTCCCACTACAACTAATAAAATTGATTATGCTTATGTGGAGAGTAATAATTTTATGCATGAGACTCATGATAAGAATGCTTTATGTGATAGTTATATTGTTGAGTTTGCTCATGATGCTACTGAAAGTTATTATGAGAGAGGAAAATATGGTTGTAGAAATTTTCATGTTACTAAAACACCTCTCTATGTGCTGAAATTTTTGAAGCTACACTTGTTTTATCTTCCTATGCTTGTTACTTTGCTCTTCATGAACTTGTTTATTTACAAGATTCCTATGCATAGGAAGCATGTTAGACTTAAATGTGTTTTGAATTTGCCTCTTGATGCTCTCTTTTGCTTCAAATAATATTTCTTTCGAGTGCATCATTAAAACTGCTGAGCCCATCTTAATGGCTATAAAGAAAAGAACTTCTTGGGAGATAACCCATGTGTTATTTTGCTACAGTACTTTGTTTTTATTTTGTGTCTTGGAAGTTGTTTACTACTGTAGCAACCTCTCCTTATCTTAGTTTTGTGTTTTGTTGTGCCAAGTGAAGCCTCTAATCGAAGGTTGATACTAGATTTGGATTTCTGCGCAGAAACAGATTTCTATCTGTCACGAATCTGGGAAAAATCCCCTTGTAGGTAACTCAGAAAATTATGCCAATTTACGTGAGTGATCCTCAGATATGTATGCAACTTTCATTCAATTTGGGCATTTTCATTTGAGCAAGTCTGGTGCCATTTTAAAATTCGTCAATACGAACTGTTCTGTTTTGACAGATTCTGCCTTTTATTTCGCATTGCCTCTTTTGCTATGTTGGATGAATTTCTTTGATCCACTAATGTCCAGTAGCATTATGCAATGTCCAGAAGTGTTAAGAATGATTGTGTCACCTCTGAATATGTTAATTTTTATTGTGCACTAACCCTCTAATGAGTTGTTTCGAGTTTGGTGTGGAGGAAGTTTTCAAGGATCAAGAGAGGAGTATGATGCAACATGATCAAGGAGAGTGAAAGCTCTAAGCTTGGGGATGCCCCGGTGGTTCACCCCTGCATATTCTAAGAAGACTCAAGCGTCTAAGCTTGGGGATGCCCAAGGCATCCCCTTCTTCATCGACAACATTATCAGGTTCCTCCCCTGAAACTATATTTTTATTCCATCACATCTTATGTGCTTTGCTTGGAGCGTCGGTTTGTTTTTGTTTTTTGTTTTGTTTGAATAAAATGGATCCTAGCATTCACTTTATGGGAGAGAGAAACGCTCCGCTGTAGCATATGGACAAGTATGTCCTTAGTTTCTACTCATAGTATTCATGGCGAAGTTTCTTCTTCGTTAAATTGTTATATGGTTGGAATTGGAAAATGATACATGTAGTAATTGCTATAAATGTCTTGGGTAATGTGATACTTGGCAATTGTTGTGCTCATGATTAAGCTCTTGCATCATATGCTTTGCACCCATTAATGAAGAAATACATAGAGCATGCTATAATTTGGTTTGCATATTTGGTTTCTCTAAGGTCTAGATAATTTCTAGTATTGAGTTTGAACAACAAGGAAGACGGTGTAGAGTCTTATAATGTTTTCAATATGTCTTTTATGTGAGTTTTGCTGCACCGGTTCATCCTTGTGTTTGTTTCAAATAACCTTGCTAGCCTAAACCTTGTATCGAGAGGGAATACTTCTCATGCATCCAAAATACTTGAGCCAACCACTATGCCATTTGTGTCCACCATACCTACCTACTACATGGTATTTTCCGCCATTTCAAAGTAAATTGCTTGAGTGCTACCTTTAAAATTCCATCATTCACCTTTACAATATATAGCTCATGGGACAAATAGCTTAAAAACTATTGTGGTATTGAATATGTAATTATGCACTTTATCTCTTATTAAGTTGCTTGTTGTGCGATAACCATGTTCACTGGGGACGCCATCAACTATTCATTGTTGAATTTCATGTGAGTTGCTATGCATGTTCGTCTTGTCTGAAGTAAGAGCGATCTACCACCTTATGGTTAAGCATGCATATTGTTAGAGAAGAACATTGGGCCACTAACTAAAGCCATGATCCATGGTGGAAGTTTCAGTTTTGGACATATATCCTCAATCTCAAATGAGAAAATTATTAATTGTTGCTACATGCTTATGCATAAAAGAGGAGTCCATTATCTGTTGTCTATGTTGTCCCGGTATGGATGACTAAGTTGAAGAATAATCAATAGCGAGAAATCCAATGCGAGCTTTCTCCTTAGACCTTTGTACAGGCGGCATAGAGGTACCCCTTTGTGACACTTGGTTAAAACATGTGCATTGTGATGATCCGGTAGTCCAAGCTAATTAGGACAAGGTGCGGGCACTATTAGTACACTATGCATGAGGCTTGCAACTTATAAGATATAATTTACATGATACATATGCTTTATTACTACCGTTGACAAAATTGTTTCATGTTTTCAAAATCAAAGCTCTAGCACAAATATAGCAATCGATGCTTTTCCTCTTGAAGGACCATTCTTTTACTTTCAATGTTGAGTCAGTTCACCTATTTCTCTCCACCTCAAGAAGCAAACACTTGTGTGAACTGTGCATTGATTCCTACATACTTGCTTATTGCACTTGTTATATTACTCTATGTTGACAATATCCATGAGATATACATGTTACAAGTTGAAAGCAACTGCTGAAACTTAATCTTCTTTTGTGTTGCTTCAATGCCTTTACTTTGAATTATTGCTTTATGAGTTAACTCTTATGTAAGACTTATTGATGCTTGTCTTGAAGTGCTATTCATGAAAAGTCTTTGCTATATGATTCACTTGTTTACTCATGTCATATACATTGTTTTGATCGCTGCATTCACTACATATGCTTTACAAATAGTATGATCAAGATTATGATGGCATGTCACTCCAGAAATTATCTGTGTTATCATTTTACCTGCTCGGGACAAGCAGAACTAAGCTTGGGGATGCTGATACGTCTCCAACGTATCGATAATTTCTTATGTTCCATGCCACATTATTGAAGTTATCTACATGTTTTATGCACACTTTATGTCATATTCGTGCATTTTCTGGAACTAACCTATTAACAAGATGCCGAAGTGCCAGTTCCTGTTTTCTGCTGTTTTTGGTTTCAGAAATCCTAGTAACGAAATATTCTCGGAATCGGACGAAATCAACGCCCAGGTTCCTATTTTCACCGGAAGCATCCAGAACACCCGAGAGCCACTAGGGAGGGGGCACAGGCCCACCAAACCACATGGCGGCGCGGCCAGGGGGCCCGCGCCACCCTATGGTGTGGGCACCCCTTCGACCCTCTGGCGCCGCCTCTTCGCCTATATAAAGCCCCTGGATCGAAAACCCTGAGACGTTCGACGAAACCCACAGAAACCTTCCAGAGCCGCCGCCATCGCGAAGCCAAGATCTGGGGGACAGGAGTCTCTGTTCCGGCACGCCGCCGGAACGGGGAAGTGCCCCCGGAAGGCTTCTCCATCGACACCGCTGCCATCTCCACCGCCATCTTCATCACCGCTGCTGCTCCCATGAGGAGGGAGTAGTTCTCCATCGAGGCTCGGGGCTGTACCGGTAGCTATGTGGTTCATCTCTCTCCTATGTACTTCAATACAATAATCTCATGAGCTGCCTTACATGATTGAGATTCATATGATGATGCTTGTAATCTAGATGTCATTATGCTAGTCAAGTGAGATTTACTTATGTGATCTCCGGAGACTCCTTGTCCCACGTGTGTAAAGGTGACAGTGTGTGCACCGTGTGGGTCTCTTAGGTTATATTTCACAGAATACTTATTCACTGTTGAATGGCATAGTGAAGAGCTTATTTATATCCCTTTATGATTGCAATGTGTTTTGTATCACAATTTATCTATGTGCTACTCTAGCAATGTTATTAAAGTAGTTCTATTCCTCCTGCACGATGTAAAGGTGACAGTGTGTGCACCGTGTTAGTACTTGGTTTATGCTATGATCATGATCTCTTGTAGATTGCGAAGTTAACTATTGCTATGATAATATTGATGTGATCTATTCCTCCTACATATGCATGAAGGTGACATTGTGCATGCTATGTTAATACTTGGTTTAGTCTATTGATCTATCTTACACTATAAGGTTACTTAAACATGAGCATTATTGTGGAGCTTGTTAACTCCGGCATTGAGGGTTCGTGTAATCCTACGCAATGTGTTCATCATCCAACAAAAGTGTAGAGTATGCATTTATCTATTCTGTTATGTGATCAATGTTGAGAGTGTCCACTAGTGAAAGTGTAATCCCTAGGCCTTGTTCCTAAATACTGCTATCGCTGCTTGTTTCATTGTTTCTTTGCGTTACTACTGCTGCAATACTACCACCATCAACTACACGCCAGCAAGCTATTTTCTGGCACCGTTGCTACTGCTCATACTTATTTATACCACCTGTATTTCACTATCTCTTCGCCGAACTAGTGCACCTATTAGGTGTGTTGGGGACACAAGAGACTTCTTGCTTTGTGGTCGCAGGGTTGCATGAGAGGGATATCTTTGACCTCTTCCTCCCTGAGTTCGATAAACCTTGGGTGATCCACTTAAGGGAAAACTTGCTGCTGTTCTACAAACCTCTGCTCTTGGAGGCCCAACACTGTCTACAGGAAAGGAGGGGGAACGTAGACATCATAATGCCCTAAGTAAATCTCATAGTAGTCATCATGATGTGTATGTGCATTGTTATGCTCTCTCTATTTGTCAATTGCCCAACTGTAATTTGTTCACCCAACATGTTATTTATCTTATTGGAGAGACACCACTAGTGAACTGTGGACTCCGGTCCATTCTTTTACATCTGAAATACAACCTACTGCAATCATTGTTCTCTGTTGTTCTTTGCAAGCAAACATCATTCTCCACACCATACGTTTAATCCTTTATTTACAGCAAGCCGGTGAGATTGACAACCTCACTGTTAAGTTGGGGCAAAGTATCTTGATTGTGTTGTGCAGGTTCCACGTTGGCGCCGGAATCCCTGGTGGTGCGTCGCACTACACTCCTTCACCAACAACCTTCACGTGGCCTTCATCTCCTACTGGTTCGATAAACCTTGGTTTCTTACTGAGGGAAAACTTGTTGTTGTACGCATCACACCTTCCTCTTGGGTTTCCCAACGGACGTGTGCTTTACCGTCACAAGAAGCTACTTTCTGACGCCGTTGCAATCCCTGTCACGCGCAAGCAGCTACTTTTCTGGCGCCGTTGCCGGGGAGATCAAGACACGCTGCAAGGGGAGTCTCTCACACCCAATCTCTTTACTTTGTTTATTGTCTTGCTTTAATTTATTTTCTGTCTTGTTTGCTTTCTTTATATCAAAAACACAAAAAAATTAGTTACTTGTTTTACTTTATTTAATTTAATTTGTTTTGATTTATTTATTTTTATTATTGCTAAAATGAGTAATCCTGAAGTTGAAGTTCGTTCGTTTAAGAAACAAGGGGGGGAAGTTTTAAAGATGCTTGGTATAGAATTAGTGATGCTCATCGTAGGTGCACTAAGAAACACTCCACTATTATCCTCCTTAGGAACTTTTATGTTGGTATCTCTAGCTGGAATAGGTATGTTCTTGATACTCTTGCAGGGGGTAATTTCCTAGGTACTCCTGCTTTAGAAGCTAGTTGCATTATTGAGAGTCTAGTCGGAATACCACATGTTAATGAAGCTAATTAAAATTGAAATCTCTCTTGAGGATGTCATGAAAAAGTTGGAGGCCATAGAGAAAAACCTTCCAAGTGTTGAGACTAAATTGGGAATATTACTTGATAATACTGATAAACTTGATAAATCTCTAGTAGGAATTAATGAAAGAATTGTTGTCTTAGAAACTTGTGCTATCCATGATAATCAAACCCATAGGATTGGTGAACTTGAAGAAGCTATGGGAACCTTGGGTTCAACTTTTTCTTCTCTTAAGTTTAAGGAGAAAGCTTATGTGGGTAAGGAGCAAAAGTTCATGTATGTCTCTAAGATGCCTAAGCCAAAGAATCATTATGAGCTTAAAATTGATAAAACCCTTAGTACCACTATGGGAAATTGAGATAATGGAGCATCTAGGATACCTATTGCGACAAGTTGTGTTTTTAAGGAAAATCATGATGTTGATGTTTCTTCTCTTGTGTTACTTGATTTTCACTTTCTGCGCCTAGCTGAAAGGCGTTAAAGAAAAGCGCTTATGGGAGACAACCCATTATTTTACTACATCAATTTTTGTTTTATATTTGAGTCAAGGTGCTTGTTACTACTGTAGCAATACCTTTGTATCTTTACTTTATTGCATTGTTGTGCCAAGTAAAGTCTTTTATAGAAAGTTGATACTTGATTTGGATTTCTGCACAGAAACAGATTTCTATATGTCACGGTTTCGCGTTTTTCTCTCTGTAGCAAATTCGTAAAATCTTGAAAACATTCATGAGTAATCCTCAGATATGTACGCAACTTTCATTCAATTTGAGCTTTTTCATCTGAGCATGTTAAGTGCCTCGAAAAATTTGTCTTTACGGACTGCTCTGTTTTGATAGGTTCTGCCTTTTATTTCGCATTGCCTCTTTTACTGTGTTTGAGTGGATTTCTTTGCTCCATTAAATTTCAGTAGCCTTGGGTAATGTCCAGAAGTGTTGGGAATGATTGTGTCCTTGCTGAACATGTGAATTTTTGATTATGCACTAACCCTCTAATGAGATTGTTTTGAGTTTGGTGTGAAGGAAGTTTGAAGGATCAAAAGAGGAGAATGATATAATATGATAAAGAAGAGTGAAAAGTCTAAGCTTGGGGATGCCCCCGTGGTTCATCCCTGCATATTTCAAGAAGACTCAAGCATCTAAGCTTGGGGATGCCCAATGCATCCCCTTCTTCATCAACAACTTATCAGGTCACCTCTAGTGAAACTATATTTTTATTCGGTCACATCTTATGTGCTTTACTTGGAGCGTCTGTGTGCTTTTATTTTTGTTTGTGTTTGAATAAATTTGGATCCTAGCATTGCTTGTGTGGGAGAAAGACACGCTCCACTTTTTCATATGAACACTGGTGTACTTCGTTTTACTTTTAGTGTTCATGGCGAAAGTTGAAAGCTACTGCATTTATTGCTATTTGGTTGGAAACTGAAAATGCTATTTGTCTTGAATAATTTGATACTTGGCAATTGATTTGAGCTCTCAAGTAGATCATGTTTAAGCTCTTGCATCATGTAGTTTAAGCCTATTAGTGGAGAACTACCGTAGAGCTTGTTGAAATTTGGTTTGCATGATTGGTGTCTCTAAGGTCTAGATATTTTCTGGTAAAAGTGTTTGAGCAACAAGGAAGACAGTGTAGAGTCTTATAATGCTTGCAATATGTTCTTATGTAAGTTTTGCTGTACCGGTTTATACTTGTGTTTGCTTCAAACAACCTTGCTAGCCAAAGCCTTGTACTGAGAGTGAATGCTTCTAGTGCATCCAAAACCTTGAGCAAAAACCTATGCCATGTGTGTCCACCATAACTACCTACTATGTGGTATTTTTCTGCCATTCCAAATAAATACTTCATGTGCTACCTTTAAACAATTCAAAAGTTATTATCTCTTATTTGTGTCAATGTTTTATAGCTCATGAGGAAGTATGTGGTGTTTTATCTTTCAATCTTGTTGGGCAGGCTTTCACCAATGGACTAGTGGCTTCATCCGCTTATCCAATAATTTTGCAAAAAAGAGCTCGCAACGGGGTTCCCAGCCCCAATTAATTAACTTTCATTAATAATTCTCTTCACATGTTTTGCCCTGATTCATCAGTAAGCAACTTAATTTTGCAAATAGACACTCCTCCATGGTATGAGAAATGTTGGAAGGCACCCGAGGATTCGGTTAGCCATGGCTTGTGAAAGCAAAAGGTTGGGAGGAGTGTCATCTATAAATAAAACTAAAATACATGTGTAAACAAAAGAGAAGAGGGATGATCTACCTTGCTGGTAGAGATAACATCCTTCATGGGAGCCGCTCTTTGAAAGTCTGTTTGACAAGAGGGTTAAAGTGCCCACTACCATTCGTTGACAACAACAAACACCTCTCAAACTTTATTTTTATGCTCTCTATATGATTTCAAAACTTGAAAAGCTCAAGCACATGATTTAATCCCTGCTTCTCTCTGCGAAGGGCCTTTCTTTTACTTTATGTTGAGTCAGTTTACCTACTTCCTTCTATCTTATAAGCAAAAACTTGTGTCAACTATGTGCATTGATTCTTACATACTTGCTTATTTGCACTCATCATATTACTTTGTGTTGACAATTATCCATGAGATATACATGTTGAAAGTTGAAAGCAATTGCTGAAACTTAATTCTTCCTTTGTGTTGCTTCAAAACCTTCTATTAAGAATCTATTGCTTTATGAGTTAACTCCTATGCAACACTTTTTGATGCTTGTCTTGAAAGTACTATTCATGAAAAGTTTTTGCTATATGATTCAGTTGTTTAGTCATTATCTATTTGTTAACAAACTATAGACCATTGCTTTGAGTCACTTCATTCATTTCATATGCTTTACAATAGTATTGATCAAGATCATGTTGGTAGCATGTCACTTGAGAAATTATTCTTTTTATCGTTTACCTACTCGAGGGCGAGTAGGAACTAAGCTTGGGATGCTTGATACGTCTCAAACGTATCTATAATTTCTTATGTTCCATGCTAGTTTTATGACAATACCTACATGTTTTATTCATACTTTATATCATTTTTATGCATTTTCCGGTACTAACCTATTAACAAGATGCCGAAGCGCCAGTTCCTGTTTTCTGCTGTTTTTGGTTTCAGAAATCCTACACAGTAAATATTCTCGGAATTAGACGAAACAAAAGCCTACGGCCCTATTTTCCACGGAGGATTCCAGAACATCGAAGAAGAGTCGGAGGCGGCCAGCAGGGGGGCCACCCCATAGGTAGGCGCGGCCTGCCCCCTGCCGCACCAGGGTATGGGGAGCTCACCCCCTAGCTCCCCCGACGCTGCCTCTTCGCCTGTATATTCCTTCGTATCGGAAAACCCTAGTACCGAGAGCCAAAATACGAGAAAAGTTACTGAGACGCCGCCGCCGTCAATCCCATCTCGGGGGATTCTGAAGATCTCCTCCGGCACCCTGCCGGAGAGGGGAATCATCACCGGAGGGCTCTACATTACCATGCCCGCCTCCGGACTGATGTGTGAGTAGTTCATCCTTGGACTATGGGTCCATAGCAGTAGCTAGATGGTTGTCTTCTCCTATTATGCCATCATGTTTAGATCTTGTGAGCTGCCTATCATGATCAAGATCATCTTATTGTAATGGTACATGTTGTGTTTGCTGGGATCCGATGAATATGGAATACTATGTCATGTTGATTATCGATCTATCATATATGTGTTGTTTATGATCTTGCATGCTCTCCGTTGCTAGTAGAGGCTCTGGCCAAGTTGATACTTGTAACTCCAAGAGGGGGTATTTATGCTAGATACTGGGTTCATGCCTCCATTGAATCTGGGATAGTGACAGAAAGTTCTAAGGTTGTGGATGTGCTGTTGCCACTAGATATAAAACATCAATGCTTTGTCTAAGGATATTTGTATTGTTTACATTACGCACAGTACTTAATGCAATTGTCTGTTGTTTGCAACTTAATACTGGAAGGGGTGCGGATGCTAACCTGAAGGTGGACTTTTTAGGCATAGATGCATGCTGGATAGCGGTCTATGTTCTTTGTCGTAATGCCCTAAGTAAATCTCATAGTAGTCATCATGATATGTATGTGCATTGTTATGCTCTCTCTATTTGTCAATTGCCCAACTGTAATTTGTTCACCCAACATGTTATTTATCTTATTGGAGAGACACCACTAGTGAACTGTGGACCCCGGTCCATTCTTTTACATCTGAAATACAACCTATTGCAATCATTGTTCTCTGTTGTTCTTTGCAAGCAAACATCATTCTCCACACCATACGTTTAATCCTTTGTTTACAGCAAGCCGGTGAGATTGACAACCTCACTGTTAAGTTGGGGCAAAGTATCTTGATTGTGTTGTGCAGGTTCCACGTTGGCGCCGGAATCCCTGGTGTTGCGCCGCACTACACTCCTTCACCAACAACCTTCACGTGGCCTTCATCTCCTACTGGTTCGATAAACCTTGGTTTCTTACTGAGGGAAAACTTGTTGCTGTACGCATCACACCTTCCTCTTGGGGTTCCCAACGGACGTGTGCTTTACCGTCACAAGAAGCTACTTTCTGGCGCCGTTGCAATCCCTGTCACGCGCAAGCAGGGACGATGAGAGAGCGACCCTTTTTATAGGCCGGAGGGAGGCGGGGGAGCGGTGACGCTCATTAACACCGGCACGCAGAGCTAGGCGCGACGAGACGCTTCGCTGCATCTCTGCGGAAACTGCACCGTCATTGTGCGCCAATAACTTCCATCGCGAGGTAGACGGTTAGGTTAAATTCAATGTGCCGCTAACGCATCGGTCCTGCCACTCCCCGCCTCGCTTTTCGGTGTGTCCGGCGTCCCCGGAGCGTCTTCTGTGAAGCGTGGACGGGCTCGGGGCTTTGGGAGACGCTGCTAGGAATGTTTTTTTTTGTCCGGCGCGCCTCAAATCCTTTTAGGGGACGGTTTGGAGGATGGGGTGGGGGTGGGTGGGGCAACTGGAGATGCTATAAGTTTGCCCTCACACAACCGATGTGGAATGAATCCCAACAGTATTAGAGCATCTCCAGTCGCGTCCCCCAAACCGTCCCCCAAAACACGCCGGATTGAGCATTTGGGGGACGTGCTCTGTTCGTGCCGCGTTTGGGGGACGTCGCTCCCCAGCCTCGTCCCCCAAACGCCTCCCCCAAACATTTAAAATATTTTTTTTGGCATTTTTATTTCAATTTCCACAAACTAATACATAATTGGGAACGTGGTTTACACGAAGACACAGTTTGGAACATGGTTTTCCACAAACTAATACATAGTTTGAACCATGGTGGACACAAATATAAAATATTGCAAAAAAACTAAACCTAACTAGGCCGTGCATCGAAGTTTTCCTGTGTTCGCTGCTAAGAAAGAATACTCGAGGGCGCACCCAGTCACCCAAACTGGAAAATCCAGCGGGAGGATGGTGCCCTTGTTGGTTCTACCGATGAGGCGGACATCCAGAAACTCCTGTGCACGTATTCGCTGCGAAGAAACAACACTCTTCATCATCAGTCGTCCTCCTCGTCGGTGTTGTCGCCATGGTAGTCCCGGCGGCAGCGCGTCTCGTCGAAGACCTTGACGCTCATGTCCCTGTCGCCGAAGTAGGAGAACAGGAGGATGAAGCCGGCTTCGAGGATGCGGTGGCACGCGAACTTCTCCCAGCCGATATTGAGGTGCATCTTGCCGCGCGCGTCGACGATCCACCGGTAGTAGCCGCACGAAGCCTCCCGCAGATGCATCGTGCGCGGGCGGTCGTCACTGGCGACGTACTCGGTGAAGGAGTCCGGCAGCCTCTAGATGCCGCGCGGGTCGCCCTTGAGGACGAGGACGAACTCGAACAGCACGTCCGGCTCCACGTCCATCTCCGACGATGAAGACGACGACGCGGGAGGCGACGACGAGCGTTCAGCTCTGCCGCAGCCACGACCAGGACCAGAACCACGACCACGGCCGCGAGGTCGGCCTCCGCCTCTACCAGACATAGCGTCGAGTCGTGTTGAGATGGTGGCGGCTAGGGTTTGGGAGAGAGGCGCTAGGGTTTGTGTGTGAGAGGGACGATGAGAGGCGGCCCTTTTATAGGCCGGAGGGAGGCGGAGGAGCGGTGGCGCTCATTAACGTCGTTACGCAGAGCTAGACGCGACGGGACATGTCGCTGCGCCTGAACTGCACCGTCGCTGCAAAGCCAATAACTTCCGCCGTGAGGTAGGCGACGGTTAGGTTAAAATTTATTGTGCCGCTGACGGGTCGGCCCCGCCACTCCCCGCCTCGCTTTTCGGTGTGTCCGGCGTCCCCGGAGCGTCCCCTGTGGGATGGGGACGGGCTCGGGTCGCCGGATACCGTATCGGACCACGCCGAACAAAAATAGGTTTTAAGTTTCTTTGGAAGACGCTTTGAAGGACGTAGCTAGAGATGCTCTTAGACCATGCACTATGTTGTAGCAAAGCGAACCAAAATGGTCTTTGAATCGGTTCTATACATAGCAGGGCATCGCATTGTGGATTCTGACAGAAGAAGCGAATCAAAAATTTGGTTCGATTCATTCTACTAAACAATGCATTCTTTACTGATCCCTGACTGTGAAGAGCAAAGTTCATGCATGGAAGGAGTAGGAAAGGGTGTTAAATAATCATCTTTTATTCAAACTGGACCCCATTGCTGCAGTATTGATGCGGTTCACACATAACAGCTAAATGTGGCTCGACTCAACTTTTGTGTCGAACCGGCACCACATAGTATATGGCCTTAGAAGCCAACATTGCCAGTTCGGCTAGCAAAATCCGCGTAGTAATTGTACTGTTCTCTGGAATATTTTCTTAGCTCGGTTCCATTGATTCCTCTAGGCTAGCATATCTTACCCGTGTAGAAGTACAAGAACGATCGCCGAATTAACTTGCCGCTGGTACATACGCAAGTACATCCTGAATGGTCCTAGCTAGTTTTATGCCTCCAATCCGGGTCATATACTCCAGTCGATGCGTACGTGGTCCCATGCACGTACGTACGTAGGTTGAGTAATATTACATGTTGTAATGTAATACACCAGTCGATGTACTTCTCATAAGATGGATCGAGTATTTTAAAACACGGAACACGCCTGCTGGCTGCTGCAGATTGCATGCCTAGCTACAGCGCGACTTTTTTACTACGGAGTAGTAATAATTGAGCGCGTCCACCGTCCACGTGAACTCTGTTGGAGGATGCACGTACAAAATGATTTGCACAAAATTTTGCATGCCACAACACTTCTCAATCTCTCGAATGCAATGAATGAATCATGTCTCGTGCAGTTGGACAGCGGCAGTGCGAGCAGGATTTAACAAACGCCGGATTGGATTAAAAAGGACGTGGGGTGGGGGTGGCGGGGGGGGGGGGGGGCAACATGTTCCCAGTCGCACCCCCGGCTTTCGCCTATTTAGCGGCGATAGATTCAAAATATTGTCTTTCCGCTACATAAAAGAATCGCCAATGTCCGGTCCTCGGATCAGCCACATTCCAGCGATCGAAACTAGACGACTACAGGTTCATCGGCGGTCCCGTCCTGAGCAACGGCGTCTGGCGCGGCATCGGGCGTCACATCGGCATCGTCAGGCGAAGCATCGGCGTCTGCAGTTGTCGAAGCGGTGGGAGTAGACGTCTATGCGTAGGACGAAGGAGCCGACGGTGGCCGGAGGATGTGTTAGCGATGGGCGTCGTACCAAGCCCTCGTCTCCTCGTCCATGTTGGCGTCGTTGCCGCTGATCAGAAATGCCAGGTCGGTGTTCCTCTTATTCGCCGCGGCTGTTTCCTTGAGAAAGGCAATCCGGACGCCCTGGTTGGCGAGCATCGCCTTCCACCGCACTGCGTGTTGTTTGTCTCTCCCGGCGGCGTGCGCACTGGCATCGGCCCAGCACTTGTCGAAGGACGCCTGCAACCTGTCGGTTGGATGGCCAACCTTCTTCTGCTCTTTGAGCTTCTTCTGGCCGAGCTCGGGGCGGCCCGCCGACGCGGCAGGGGCTGGATCGTCGGGGTTGTACTGCTCGCCCTTGTTGTTGGCGAGATTCTTGCGCACCGCCTTCCACTTGTCTCACTCCGAGATGCGGGCGAACACGTTGAGGTACTTGAACATCTGGCCGCCGTTGTCTGCCGCGTACAAGTCGAGCGTCCCCGCATCTGCAAAAATAGGCCGGCGATTAGGCGATGTAGGGTCGACGGAAGAGCCACGGAGAGTGAGTATACCTTTGCTTCAAAGTCCTCGCCGCTCACGACATGTTTGTCGATCTACTCCTATACGCCGTGCCACTTGCTGCATGCCGCCTGGACGATCCCCCAACGGGTGCCCATTGCCTTGTCGCCGCGATCCATCATCGTCGTGTTGAAGTACGGGTTGACGAGTTTGCGCTCGTCGAACGTCACCTTGACCCGCTGCCAGTACGTGTCGTAGTTCTGACTGGCGCTGGTGATGCCGTTCATAGACACCGTCTTCCAAGCTTCAGCGAGGCACTCCTCTTCTTTGCCCGTCCATTTGATCCGAGGCTCGGCTGGCGGCGAGTTCTTCTTCCTTCTCTTCTTCTTCCCCTTGGACGGCGCCTCCGGGGCTTCGGGCGCTTCCTCTTCGTCAACGTCCTGGTCGACGTACGTCTGTTCATCTTCTTCGTCGACGTATTGAGTACCGCCGTTCTTATCAACATGTTGATCGTCCTGGTCGAGGTTGGAGTTGAAGCCGCCCCGCGACGCGACGACTTCCGTCGCTCTTGCCTCCTATTGTGTGAAGCTCGGGCTCGATGCGGCGGCCATGGAGCCCGACGTGATCATCTCGTGCATCACAGGCTCATTTGGCGGCGGCATCCCGAGGTTAGAAAAGGGGAGCAGCCCACGTCTCAGGGCAGGCGAGTAGCCCTCGTACATCGCATCGTCGTACACCGGCGGTGACGACGTAAACCTAGCCATGCCGGCGGCGGCGTAGGTGTCACGGAACATGGCCATGGCCGACGACGCCAGCGAGAAGGAAGGAGATCCGACCATACCTTGGGTAGGCCATGGCCCGGGTATTTGGGCGATGCGCGGGCGGCCGAAGTTGATGGAGATCAGCCTCGCATGTTCCTCCACCGCCGCCGCCACCCTCTTCGCGTTGCACTTCTTATCCCTGTCCACCCGGCTACGAGTTTCGTTCCACCGCCGCTCCACATCCGCCGCCCACTCCGCGTTTGACATGCCCTGCAACCTCTGTTTTGGCGCCCGCGGCTTCCTCGCCTTCGGCGCGCCATCGGCGGCGAGCTTCTTCGGCGGCATGGTGGTGGAAGAGAAGAGGAGGAGCTGCAACTGTGGGGGAGAATGGCGGTAGCTCCAAATTCTGGCGGGGAAAATGGTTCTATGCGTCGCAATTTGGAGGGAAAACGAAATTAATGGAGGGAACTACCAGTTGTGTCACCGGAAACACGGGCCCGCTCGACATTTCGCGTGTTTTTGTTTCATCCGGAGTCCCCGGCCGGGCCTCGGGAACCCGGGGATAGCCTGGGCTCTCCGGACGGATGAAAATCCAGATGAAAACGAGTAACCGGGGGCGCGACTGGGCCGTTTTCATCCATCCGGATGAAAAAAAAGCGTCCTAGGGGCCTCGTCGGGGAGACGGCTGGAGATGCTCTGAGGTCTCTTTGTTGGCTAGTCACGCGTGGATCTAGCAAATCATGAATTTGAGTTACTAACACGTGGAGCCACCTATAAGAACAAGAACAATAGTAAGCCGGCAGCGGAAAGTGCATCGTTGAATCGGCCGGCATATTTCCTGGTGGAAGTCAGCCTGCAATTGGTCCATGTGTTTGGTGGGGCCAACGCAGCAGCTGATCTACTTTTCTGAACCCACGCGATACAGATACAATACAGAGGTGGGCAAAATGCATTTAAGAGAAGAGTGGGGCGGCACCTCTCCCCCAAATCAGGCCCCTCTCTCTCCTCAGGCCTCCACTCTTACATAATTAACGTCACCAGTAGCAGGTGGCCGTCGGGCGGTGGTGGCGCGGCGCGAGCGCGACGAAAGGCTGATGGCCGAGGCGCGGCGGCCGTCGGGCGAGCGGTCAGCGGAGTAGCGGGCAGACAGAGGAGGCGGACACCGTCGCGAGCGTTCCTGCCTGTGGTGGTGCGCCTATGGCCAGGCCCGCACGGTGGTGGTTAGCGGCGGAGGGCGACTCGACTAGCGGCACTGTCGATGCGCCTGATCAGGTGAGTGGCTGGCGTCGGGGGACAGGGCCGCGTCGAGGACAAGGAAACGATGGGGACGAGGTGGCGTCGGAGTCAGGGCGCCGTCTCGGACGGATCGGCGTCGGGGACATGGCACCGTCGATCTGGCGTCGGAGATGGAGGCGTCGTCGAGGACATGGCGGCGACGAGGATGGGGCGGCGGGGACATGGCGTCGGGGATAGGGCGCCGTCTAGGACTGGTCAGCGTCGGGGACATGGAGCCATCGAGCTAGCGTCGGAGACGTGGGCATCGTCGACCAGGCGTCGTGGATGGGGCATCGGGGACAGGGCGTCATCGACGTGGCATCAGGGACTGGGAGCCGTAGACGTGGCGTCGGGGATGGGCACCGTCGAGGTGGCCCGAGCTCGGCGACGGGGAGGAAGCCGAGGAACTGCAGCAGCAGGCGCATGCGGCAGTGCGCAGAGCAGTCGGCCACGACGGCCTTGAACCACTGTAGGCGAGGGGATGGATAGATGGTAGGAGAGAGGATGCAATGGGGAGATGGGGGGGACCACACATGTATTTTACTGTGGTATACGTACGTCACACTACAGCAGCGGACCCACATACATTTCCTGGACCAATTAGATGCTGACTTAAGCTAGGTTCACATAACGCCGGGTTCTATTAGTCCACACTCGCAGCGGAAAGTGCATCGTTGAACCGGCCGAGTATAGTTAACTTATAGCTAGTATATTCAATAATAATCTATAAAAGTATAGTAATTTTATACTACATGATCCATTTTTTAGTCTCTCACGCGCTAGAACTGGCTATTACATAAGAGTTCACTTCCCTTCCCTCTCCTAATCACTCCTCCAACTAAGCAAACATACAATATTTTATTTCTTATAGGACTGGATCTTATTGTACTTGCTCTAAGTGGCAAACAATCATGGTAGCTACACGTGAGAGGATCCACGTCCTCATGTGATACCCTACCTCCGCTCCAACCATACCAAGATCACGAATCTTCGGATCCAATTGGCGAACACCAAGAAACTGCAGATGTCCACCGATGCCTTTCTCACAAAGATGCAGTGCATTGTAGACGAGCTTGCGACTGCTGGCGAGGTCATCACCACCCGGGAGCAAGTCTCCTTCATCCTCGCCGGCTTGGGAGGCTCCTATAACTCCCTTGTCGCCGCCCTGGGCATCAGCACTACCCCAATCTCGCTGTCCTCCTTGTATGCACAGTTGCGGGCCTATGATCACCGCCAAGAGATGCTCGGCGATGGCTCGTCCGACATGGACTTTGAGTCCTCTGCCAACGCTGCTCAGCGTCAGGGACGCGGGCGCCAGAACAATCGGTCGCGTGGCGACCGTGGTGACTACTCTGACCGCCGTGACACGTGACGCGATGATCGTCGTGACAATCGCCCGCCTCGTCAAGGACGTGGTGGTGGCCGTGCGCCTCCTGCAGGGAGCCATGGACGCGGCCGTGGACGCCGTCGCAACACGCCATGGGTGGATGTAACCTGCCAAATCTGTGACAAGGAGGGCCACCCTGCCAAAGATTGCTGGTGGCGATTTCAAGAAGATGATGATGTTGATGATAAAGAAGCTGATGCTGCGTCATATGGAGTTGATACCAACTGGTACCAGGACAGTGGTGCTACTCATCACATCACAGGGGAGCTCCAAAACATGACTGTCCGCGACAAATATCATGGCAATGACAAGGTCAACACTGCAGGTGGACATGGTATGCATATATCTCATGTTGGTCATTCAATTGTTCGTACTCCTGCTCAAAATTGTCATCTCCATAATGTTCTCCATGTTCCACATGCTTCTAAAAACTTGCTCTCCAATCACCGCTTCACTTATGATAATCGTGTGTTTATTAAATTCCATTCTTTCTTCTTTTTGATCAAGGACCAGGTCATACGGAAAATAATTCATAGATGTCGCTGCGTTGGGGGGCTCTATCCACTCATATCATCCCTGATGTCATCATCACAGTCTCCCAAGCATGCCTATACTGCTGCCAAGCCATCACAAGCAAGGTGGCATAGTCGTTTAGGTCATACGTCTTTAGCCATTGTTAGGCAAATTATTAGCAAGAACAAACTTCTCTCAGTTAGAGATTCTAGTTCTGACTCAGTGTGTGATTTGTGTCAGCGAGCTAAAAGTCATCAGTTTCCCTATCCAATTTCCACTAGTGTTTCTACTGCCCCTCTTCAGTTAATATTTTCTGATGTATGGGGTCCTGCACCTACTTCCGTGGGTCGTCATGACTATTATGTAAGCTTTATTGATGATTATAGCAAGTTTACTTGGATCTATTTGCTTAAGAAAAAATCTGGTGCTTACAATGCCTTTGTCCATTTCAAAAATTGGTTGAGCGCCAATTTGACACCAAAATCCTCACTGTTCAGTCCAATTGGGGTGGAGAGTATGAAAAACTCAACTCTCTGTTTCAATCACAGGGGATTTCTCATCATGTCTCCTATCCTCATGCCCACCAACAGAATGGCTCTGCTGAAAGAAAGCATCGCCATATTGTAGAAGTTGGGCTAGCACTTCTTGCTCATGCGCACATGCCTCTCAAATTCTGGGATGAAGCCTTCCTAGCCGCGACATATCTTATTAATATGCTCCCTAGTAAAGTCATCAATAATGACAATCCGGTTCATCGCCTACTAGGAACTCACCCATCCTATAAATCTCTTCGAGTTTTTTGTTGTGACTGTTGGCCAAACTTGCGCCCCTACAATAAACGCAAACTTGCTTTCCGATCCAAGCAATGTGTCTTCATTGGATATAGTCCTCGGCATAAAGGGGTAAAATGTCTTGATGTTACAACAGGGTGGGTGTATATTTCCAGAGATGTGGTGTTTGATGAGGCAGTGTTCCCCTTTAAAACTCTTCGTCCCAATGCCGGAGCCTTGCTTCGCAAAGAGATACTCTTGCTTGACCCATCCCTCCATCCGTGTACACCCGAGAACGAACAATTTGATGACACACATGATGATTTTATGCATGCTACTAATCATGTGCAAAGTGCTCCTTTTCTTGCTCCACAGGGTCCTGCAGCTCAACACCAAGACACTCCTCAAAACTCGGATGAAATTGATGCCTCTAGCAGCTCAAATATGTCACATGAAATGTTAGTAGAAGAAGAAACATGCACTGGACACGAGATAGATTCTCTGCCAGGATCCCCCTCTGGATCGTCCCCAGGATCCGCCTCGGGTTGACCGTCCGCCAATCACGAGCCTGCTGACCGGTCTGGCGCGTCTACGTGCCCTGACGCCTCTCCGCGTGTGCGGGACCGTGATGCCTCCGCGTCAGGATCTTCTGCGCCCGCTTCCTCCCGCGCAACGGCCACAACATCGCCCACCGGATCTTCTGCGGCATCTGACCACGCCAGGACAGCGCACTCCCGACCAAATCCTGTCAGCGCGTCAGCTCGTGGATCTTCTGCGCCCTCTAGCTCTGTGGCTCCTCCTGCACCTCGCCCAGTCACACATGCGTCCCGCAGTACTTAAACCTCGTGAGTAACATTATTGTCTGTTGTGTCCACTGAGCCATCAAATCTTCAGGTTGCTTTGCAAGATCCCAAATGGAAGAATGCAATGGACGAAGAATATCATGCACTTATGAAGAATCAAACATGGCATCTTGTTCCTCCACGACATGGTACTAACATTATTGACTGTCGATGGATTTATAAGGTCAAGCACAAGGCTGATGGGTCTGTTGATAGGTACAAGGCTCGTCTTGTCGCCAAAGGGTTCAAACAACGATACGGACTTGATTATGAGGAGACTTTCAGTCCTGTTGTGAAGACAGATACAGTTCGTCTTGTCTTAGCAATTTCAGTATCCAGGGGATGGAGTTTGCGACAGTTGGATATTAAGAACGCATTTTTACATGGTGTTCTGGAAGAGGAAGTTTATATGACACAGCCACCTGGCTATGAAGATCCTCGGTATAAACATTATGTTTGCAAACTACACAAGGTGTTATATGGGCTGAAGTAGGCACCTTGAGCATGGTATTCTCGGTTGAGCTCCCAACTACTTCAGTATGGCTTCAAGGCATCGAAGTCTGATACATCTCTCTTCATATATCACAAGCATCATGTTACTATGTTCATGCTCATCTAGGTTGATGACATTATTGTTTCTAGCTCTTCTCAAGCTGCTACTGATGTGCTTCTACAAGCTCTTAGCAAAGAATTCGCTCTTAAGGATCTTGGTCAACTTCATTATTTTTTGGGACTTGAGGTTCACTCGGTCCCTGATGGTCTCCTTCTTAGCCAGTAGAAATATGCTCAGGATGTTCTTGCCCGTGTTGGTATGACTCACTGTTCTGGCTATCCCACGACACTTTCGTCTTCTGAGAAGATAACAACAAGGGGGGAGATCTGTTAGGTCCTGAAGATAGTACTAATTACAGGTCCATGGTAGGAGCGCTGCAGTATCTTACTCTCATAAGATCTGATATATCATATGCAGTCAATAAGGTGCGTCAATATCTACATGCTCCAACCACTGTACACTGGACAGCTGCAAAACGCATACTCAAATATGTGAAGCATACAGTAAGCATGGGACTAAAATACATGAAGTCTACTTCTACTTTGGTTAGTGCCTTCTCTGATGCAGATTGGGTTGGATGCCCAGATGATAGAAGATCTACTAGAGGATTTGCTGTGTTGGACCGAATCTGATTTCTTGGAGTGCCAAGAAGCAGGCTACAGTTTCGCGGTCTAGTACTGAGGCAGAGTATAAATCAGTGGCCAATGCCATAGCATAAATAATATGGGTACAATCACTACTTGATGAACTTGGAGTGAAACTGAACCAGACACCTTGCTTATGGTGTGACAACTTGGGAGCTACATATTTGTTTGCAAATCCAGTGTTTCATGCAAGAGCCAAACACATTGAGATAGATTTTCACTTTGTCAGAGAACGAGTGCTGAAGAGACAACTTGAGATTCGATTCATTCCTTCGAAAGATCAAGTGGTTGATGGTTTCACAAAACCACTTCCAGTAAGGAGTTTTGAAGAATTTAGGTTTAATCTCAACTTGAGAAAGTTGTGATTAAGGGAGGGTGTTAGAGATAGAATTAATCTCCGTGTATGTAGCGAGTTGTTGCCTAATATGGTTTAGCTTTCCCTCTTCCCCACGTTGTAATATGGCCATCTATATAAGGAATACAATATGTACCTTCTCGGTATCCGAGTAGAGGTGTTTTCTACCTGATCTTATGATGAGAAGCTCTTTGCAGTACGTGAAGGTTCAGTCATGACTGGGTTCAGTTAAACCATGGAGGAGATACAACACAGTTTAGAGATGCTCTTTCTAGAACAGAGTGGAAGAATTTTGTTGTGTTTGTACCAAAGTTCAGAGATGAACAAAGACAAGAATATGAGTCTGGCATTTGTATCAATGTAATTGTGTTGTGTTTTTACCAATGTACTACCTCTTCTGGATAAATATGTCTTTTAATTGTATGAATGAATATTGCAAGTAAAAGCAAGCATCAATATAGGTAAATATTGCAATATATGCTATGTAACCAAGAAGCCCAGGATGCACATGGTTACTGCAATGAACAAATAAGCAACTGGAGAGAAGTAAGATTCCAGAGAGCATATTGCCAATTACTTTGGCACCAAACATATGATTCCAGAAAATATTCTTGCTTCTCTTACACAATATATTCCAAGTTCAAGTAAATAAGATCCATAGTGTGGTACAATAAAACATCCAAGTTCATAGATGAACTAAAACTTGCAAGCTAACAAAGTAGAAAGTAAAGATCACAAATAACTCCGTAAACACAAGCTTTGACATCATTGATCAATGTGGTGCATTTTGCGAAATCTGCACCTCATCAAAGGGCACATCTTCATTTAGGTCAGGCAATGAATCCCTTCTTGCTCTCTGTTCTGCATCCTCATCGCCAAATAGCAGATCGTGAGCACTGCCTGGTCCTATCCTGTATTGCGCCCTCTCCTCCGCCTCTGCATTGGTAGAAGAAGTATCTCCCCTTCCATCGCCGCTTCCATTTACTTTTCTTCTAGCTCTGCCTCTAGCACTGGTTTCTGTATGTTCACCTTTTTTTCTTTTCTTGCCTTTCCCTCTTGCTCCTACTCCACTCCCTCTCTGGGACCCTGCATTCCCTCTGCCTCTTCCTCCTCCCCTTATGGCACCTCTTGCTTGGGCAGTCGTCACTCTCCCTCCTGCAACTAGCATAGCTTCTCTCTCAGCTGCAACAAAAGCACTTTCTTCAGGCAATGGTTCAATGCACCCGGGGATAGATATATGTGCTCTTTCCTGTCATGATTGCACAAACATGAGAGTTAGAAATAGCCATAGCATTGTAAATTTAATGTTTGCATTATGTAAGCTTTTCTACCTCTTGGACCATCCTACACACCATCATCTCAGTTTGTTGAGAAGGATCCACATTAGGGTTTCTATTTTGTGGAAATATGTGTTGCGGAAGAAACTCAGTTAATGAGGACACGGAAGCAAAGCCAGATAATTAATGAGGGAAATTAATATAACCTGCAATATTGTTGGATTATCAAAATTTCCATTTTCATCTTCAACATGGACTCCTAATGCATTTTGCTCTTCCATGTATTTGGCATGTCCTTTTTTATTGTGATTTTCATTACCACACACAGAACAATGCATCTTCACACCAGCCTTTGTTAGCATTTTTCCTCCATTGTTTTCCAACTCTTCAGGGATTTGTCTCCTTTTTTTAGGCCTTCCTAGCACCTTTGTGAAGAGAGGGGGATGCACAAACACACCACTTTGATTCTCCTAGAAGCATTTAGCTCTCAATGGAGCCAGAGTGTAAGCATATGCCTTTTTGTGTGTTTCAATTGTATAACAGTTGTGCACTAATCTCTCTAGATCAATCATATCTTCTCTGCAGCAAGCAATAGCATGGTGGCAGGGTATACTTGTTAGTTGTTACCTCTTGCAATCACATGTTTTACCTTTTAGATCAACACAATATCCACCTTCATATTCAGAGCTTGCAACTTTGAATAGTCCACCACCAGCATTCTTCACTGGACATTTAGCAGACCATTCTGTGAATTTATCCAATTTCTTTTTAATTTTCGGACAAATTCTCCCAGGCCATGTTTGTGCTTCCTTATTTTTACCAACAATTCTATGAACCATTTTGTAGAATAAATTCTCCAACATGGATAGCATAGGCATTTCTCTCCCTTCAATGATGTAGCTTGAAATTATTGAAAAGTAAAATAGTTAGCACAAGTAAAACACTTCAGAGTGATTGTTTAGTATTTAAATAGCGAATGCACATAGTACCTGTTAAACACTTCGGAGTGGTTGTTTAGTAGCATATCACATTTAGGGAGATCACTGAACAAGGCTTTGATCCAAGTATTTGGTGGCAACTCTGAAACCTAGTCAAATGCAGATGGACTATCAACCTCTAGCTTGTCCATATGCTTCTGCCAGGATGGAATGTTGGTTGATCTTTCAATTGCCCAAAGATCATTCTTCAGCGTCTCTCCTTTGTGCTTCTTGTGATAATTTTGATAAATGTGCCTCACACAATGCCTGTGCTCTGAATCTGGGAACACAGTCTGCATTGCCTTAATGAGGCCCTAGAGAAGAAAATATTACACATGTTAGGCCTCTTGAGTGTTTTTTCAACTTACTTTGCAGCAGTACAAATAATTAAAATAAGTAAGTACAATGACAATGAAGTAATTACTTTCTGTCTGTCACTCATGATAGTGAAGTTACCAGTGTTTGTTATGTTTAGGTTGTCTCTTAATATAGTCAAGAACCACTCCCAAGAACTAGTGCATTCTACCTCACATACACCCATTGCAATTGGAAATATGCAGTCGTTTGGATCAATGCCAACTGCAGTGAGCAACACACCTTTGTATCTTGTTTTTATGTGACAACCATCAATGCAAATAAGAGGCCTACATCCTTCCAAGAATCCTCTCTTGCAAGCATCATAAGACCAGTACAATGTTGCCAAATGCTCCTTCAATTCTTCGTTCTTATTCGACTTATTTGTGCTAAGAATTTTTTTAGATCCATGGTTCTTTGTGGTCATCTCATGACCATAATCCCTCAACAAACTGAATTGTTCTGCCTCATCACCATGGATTTTGATAAGTGCTTGCTTTCTTGCTCTCCTTAGCTTCCACTTATTTGGACACATGTTGAACTTTCTTTGAATCTTATTTGCGAATGTCTGCAAATCCATCTTTTGGTTATCTCTAAACTCATCAATGAAGTACTTTGTCAGGAAAGTAGCTGTCAAAGCCTTCAACTCCCATACTCTCTCACACAAATGTTTTCCACAATAATTCTTCACAACCATAGCTTCTTTCCTGTTATCCTCTGATGCCTTCAAAAACTAGGAGCAATTGCCAACTGGACATTCTCCAAGACCGACAGCATGTATCCTACCACTCTCATTTCTCACTTTCTTAATTTTCACTCTCTCCTTCACACTATAAGCTGTAATTGCTGCTCTTAATCCTTCACATTTGCAAAAATCATCCCTGTTTTAAAATCTGGATGCTCCATGTCCACTTCTGCATTGAACTATTTGAACTTGTACTGCAGCTCCTCTTGTTGCTCTTTTGTCAATTGCAAATCCTCATTGTCAAGGCCAGCATCATCCTCTAATTCAGTGATCTCCAATGGCTCATTGTTGTCATTCACACTTCTATCCACAGTAGCCAAAAATATGACATCATCACCATCCTCAGCATCAAAGACACTGTCATAAAAATCTAAATCAGTCTCTTCATCTACTGGTTCATCAAAAGATTGCTTGCCTCTTCTCTTCTTTTCACAAGGTACAACCATGTCTACCATGTCCATCCTCTCATGCTCAACCTCTCTGGCACTTGCATTTTTCTCATTCCCAACAGCTCTCCCACTTGCATTCTGCATAAGCTCTATTGCATCTTCCTCAATCCTATCATTGCCTAGCAGATCAGTTCTCAGGATCTTCACAAAGTTTGTGTGATCAACAAACAAACTCAGTGTCTTATGCACCCTGGCAGCTTCTATCATTGACACAATGTCAGCATCATTCTCAATGCAAAGTAGCCCATCACTAAAATCTTTTCCAGGCTTACACCAGAACACTTGCATCTCCTCATCCATTTGAACACCAAGTCCTGACAGAAAATCATGTATCCAGAGAATTGACCAAGTGTCCACAACTCCACATTGCAATTATCAAAGAAATCTTGACTTCCATCAATGTACAACAGGTCCTCATGCAATCCAAAAAAAGAAACCATTGTGAAATATCTCGACTGAAAATCCATTAGCGTTTCCACCTTAAAAAGTATATGGAACAAGTTAGTAAATGTTCAGAATAGTGCAAAACACAATACAGGAAACAAATGCCAAAATTTAGTTAAACATGAAAAGTACAAACATGAGTCTAGTTTTCGCGCTCAATTTACTTGTTCCGCAGCATTACGGTACAAAAAATATGGAGGCTATAGTTCGTATTCAAAATCACTTAATAAATTCTTCTCAAGTTCGTAGACATGCCCGAGACCTCAACTTACAAGACAGAAGACTAAAGACCTAGAAGGGATCAGATAGCAACTACACGGCCGACCGATCGCCACAAGGCCAGTTCTTCAGTAATGGCTTTGAACACTTCCAGTTCGCTGTGCATAAAATTCAGTCATAACTAGCAGTGAAACAGGGCAGCCACTAAAATTTCATAAACTGATGAGTAACTAAAATATCTTCACTAAAGCAACTACTACATTATAAAAATTTAAACCATGCAGTAGTTCATCAATTTTCATGCTCGGATGTGGATGAAAAATTACCCTTTTTCTGAATGCACGTAGTGCCAAAATTCAGTTAAACATGAAAAGTACAAACTCACTGGTAGAAAAACAGGCTTCCGTCCAGCACCATAAGTCGCGAAGCTAAAGGAACCGCGACTAATGGGACCTTTAGTCGCGGTTCGGGAGGCGAACCGCGACCAAAGGCCTGGGCCCAGGGCGCTCGGTGGCCAGCTGGTGCACGTGGGGGGCTTTAGTCGCGGTTGGCTAGGCCAACCGCGACTAAAGGTGCCCGAAGGCCTTTAGTCGCGGTTGGCCAGGCCAACCGGGACTAAAGCCCCTCCCCTATATATACCCATCCAGCAGCCAACACTTAGCCATTTGGAGCCATTCTCTTCACAAACTTCACAAGTGGGTGTTAGGTTTGCTTTTGGTTCCTCTTATGCACATAAGGTGTTTGATGAAATGCCCCAAGAGCATGAAACAAACATGATATGAAGTGTTGGAGCCACACTTGAGCTTTCTCATTTATTTTTTCCTCCTCGATCGCGGTTAGCAACTTGAACCTTTGATGTGTCATTGATAAAATATGCATGTGTGTAGTTCATTGTTTAATTTATATTGTTTGTAGCTAGTTAGTTTAACAAATGCATGATGGTTAATTATATATTTTATATTATAATAATGCAGATGAATCGGCAATGGATGTACGGTAACCGACTCTCCGGCGAGTTCAGTACGGGTTTGAAAGATTTCCTCGTAGTGGCTAATGCGAACAATGCGGGGGTTTTGTTATCTGTCCATGTGTTAACTGTAAGAATCAGAAGGGTTACTCTTCCTCAAGAGATGTTCACATGCACCTGCTTCGGCACGGTTTCATGCCAAGCTATAATTGTTGAACCAAGCATGGAGAAAGAGGGGTTATAATGGAAGAAGATGAAGAAGGGGATGATTTCATCGATGAAAGCTATCTTGCTCATTTCAGTGATACTTTCATGGAGGATGCTGAAGGTGAAGGGGAAGGTGAAGAAGAGGCACGTGATGATCCCGTTGATGATCTTGGTCGGACCATTGCCGATGCACGGAGACGCTGCGAAACTGAAAAGGAGAGGGAGAATTTGGATCACATGTTAGAGGATCACAGAAGGCGCTGTACCGGATGCGATGATGGTCCGAAAAAGCTGGGCTGCACACTGATTTACCGAAATGGAAGGCACAGCAGGTGTAGCTGACTCGGCATTTGAAAACTTGCTGAAAATGTTGAAGAATATGTTTCCAAAGAATAACGAGTTGCCCGCCAAAGACGTACGAAGCAAAGAAGGTTGTCCGCCCTCTAGGTTTAGAGGTTCAAGATACATGCATGCATCAACGATCGCATCCTCTACCGCGGTGAATACGAGAATTTGAATGAATGCCCGGTATGCACCGCATTGCGTTATAAGATCGAGGCGATGACCCCGGTGACGATGTTGAGGGCCGAAACCCGTGAAGAGGGTTCCCGCCAAGGTGATGTGGTATGCTCCTATAATACCACGGTTGAAACGTCTGCTCAGAACAAAGAGCATGCCAAGTTGTTGCGATGGCACAAAGAGGACCGTAAGTCGGACGGGGAGTTGAGACACCCCGCAGATGGAACGCAATGGAGAAAGATCGACGAGAGAGTTCAAAGATTTTGCAGCCGACGCAAGGAACATATGATTTGGTCTAAGTACGGATGGCATGAATCCTTTTGGCGAGCGAGCTCCAGCCATAGCACCTGGCCCGTGACTCTATGCATCTACAACCTTCCTCCTTGGTTGTGCATGAAGCGGAAGTTCATTATGATGCCAGTGCTCATCCAAGGTCTGAAGCAACCCGGCAACGACATCGATGTGTACCTAAGGCCATTAGTTGATGAACTTTTACAGCTGTGGGGCAGACCTGGTGTCTGTGTGTGGGATGAGCACAAAGAAGAGGAATTTGACCTACGAGTGTTGCTTTTCGTAACCATCAACGATTGGCCTGCTCTTAGTAACCTTTCGGGACTGTCAAATAAGGGATACAATGCATGCACGCACCGCTTACATGAGACTGAAAGTGTACATTTGCCAAATTGTAAGAAGAACGTGTACCTTGGGCATCGTCGATTTCTTTCGAAAGGTCATCCAAAGAAGAAAGAAAGGCAAGCATTACAACGGCAAGGCAGATCACCGGCCGAAGCCTGCGGAACGCACTGGTGCTGAGGTATTTGATATGGTCAAGGATTTGAAAGTCATCTTTGGAAAGGGTCCTGGCGGACAATCAGTTCCGAAGGGAGCTGACGGGCACGCAGCCATGTGGAAGAAGAAATCTATATTCTGGGAGCTAGAATATTGGAAAGTCCTAGAAGTCCGCTCTGCAATCGACGTGATGCACGTTACGAAGAATATCTGCGTGAACCTCCGAACCTTCTTGGGCGTGTATGGGAAGTCAAATGATACAAAGGAAGCACGGCAGACCAGCAAAGTTTGAAAGACCCCGATGACCGGCATCCGAACGGTTTCAAGGTCGTGCCGGCTACGCTACGACCAAAGAAGAGAAGGTCATCTTTTTTGAATGCCTGAGCAAAGATGAAGGTCCCGTCTGGATTCTCGTCCAATATAAAGAGAATAATAAACATGGCGGAGAAAAAGTTCCAAAACCTGAAGTCTCACGACTGCCACGTGATTATGACGCAATTGCTTCCGATTGCTTTGAGGGGGCTCCTGCCGGAAAATGTTCGAGTAGCCATTGTGAAGCTATGTGCATTCCTCAATGCAATTTCTCGTAAGGTAATCAATCCGTAAGTTCTACCACGATTCTGAACGATGTGATCCAATGTCTTGTCGGTTTCGAGTTGGTGTTCCCGCCATCCTTCTTCAATATTATGACGCACCTCCTGGTTCACCTAGTCGATGAGATTTCCATTCTCGGTCCTGTATTTCTACACAATATGTTCCCCTTCGAGAGGTTCATGGGAATATTAAAGAAATATGTTCGTAACCGTGCTAGGCCAGAAGGAAGCATCGCCAAGGGCTATGGAAATGAGGAGGTAATTGAGTTTTGTGTTGACTTTGTTCCTGACCTTAAGCCGATTGGTCTTCCTCGATCGCGGCACGAGGGGAGACTAAGTGGAAAAGGCACGATCGGAAGGAAATCAACGATATGTATGGACGGCCATTCTCCGATCGAAGCACACCACACGGTTCGACCAATTCCAGCTTGGTGGCTCCGTACTTTGAGAAACACAAGAATATTTTACGCTCGGACAACCCCGGGAAGCCCGAATCCTGGATTAGGAAGGCCCACATGGAGACTTTCGGCAGTTGGTTGAGAAAACATTTAATGAATGACGATCATGTTGTAGATCAGCTGTACATGTTGGCCAAGACACCATCTTCGACTATAACGACTTTCCAAGGGTACGAGATAAATTGGAATACATTTTACACGATCGCCCAAGATAAAAAGAGCACCAACCAAAACAGTGGTGTACGCTTTGATGCAGCAACCGAGAATGGGCAAAAGGTCACATATTATGGTTACATAGAGGAGATATGGGAACTTGACTATGGACCCTCCTTTAGGGTCCCTTTGTTCCTGCAAATGGTTCAAGCTAACAGAGGTGGGGTAAAGGTGGACCAGCAATACGGAATGACAATGGTGGATTTCAACAATCTTGGTTACCTTGACGAACCATTCGTCCTAGCGAAAGATGTCGCTCAGGTTTTCTATGTGAAGGACATGAGTAGCAAACCGAGGAAACGGAAAGATAAGAAAACGATCAGTACATCATGCGATGATCCAAAGCGCCACATTGTTCTTTCAGGGAAAAGAAACATCGTGGGAGTAGAGGACAAGACAGACATGTCAGAAGATTATAATATGTTTGCTGAAATTCCGCCCTTCAAAGTGAACACCGACCCAAGCATTAAGTTAAATGATGAGGATGCTCCATGGATACGGCACAATCGTAAGCAAGCAGGGACACAAGGAAAGAAATGATGTGTAATAATTTATTGTACCAAACTTTGTTGAATGGATCATGTGAATTATATTACCCGTGATGTGTTTGGTGTCCATTTTCGAATGATTCAATTGACTCGAGATAGCACTGATGATACATGAAATTTGGAGTGACTAAGTCATACTCCTGCATACATGATATTTGGAGTGATTTAGTCATACTCCTGCCTAGGCGTGTAATATGCATACTCGTAGTCTTCATAGCCGCCGCCGTTGTACTGGTAGTCGTCGCCTTCTAAGTTGCCGCCGTCGTCGTCGCTGCTGTCGTCGCTGTCGGGCGGCGCTCGTGGATCGAACTGAGGGTAGCGCAGGCGGGGGATATCGCCGGCCGTGATGTAGTCCATGAAGCACTGCAGAGTACGGCCGTACCACCATAGCCGACGGCCGGCCTCGTGGAAGTTTCCAGGAGGCAGACCGTCCTCCTCATACCTGGCGAGCGCCCTCTCACGCCGATTGATGAAGAAGGCGTCCCAAGTATGCTGGTTATCGGGATGCCAGCGGGGATTCATCCGCTGCTCCGGCGTGAGGTCGAGGTAGTAGTGGTTCGTGATGGCCGCCCGGCGCGCAGTACCCTGAGGGACGGGAGGGACCGGCACGCCGCCGGCGCTTAGGCTCCAGCCGGCGGGGACGCGGTAGCCCGATGGGCAAGGGTAGTTCGAGGCGCAAAGCTCCTCCACCTGCTGGTAGGTTAGAGTGGGTGCGGTGGAAGCCATGAGAGAGTGATGAGAGATTGTAGAGATGTGATAATGCTGGCCAAGCCGGGCTACATATATGTAGTGACAAATGGCGGGAAAAATGGGAGCGGGAAGATAGGAGGCGGGAAGAAAGAGGCGGGAAGAAAGAGGCGGGAAGAAAGAGGCGGGAAGAAAGAGGCGGGAAGAAAGTGGCGGGAAGAAAGAGTCGGGAAGAAAGTGGCGGGAAGAAAAAGGCGGGAAGAGGGGGTCGGCGGAGACAGAGGCGGGAAGAGGGGGCCAACGAGAAGACAGAGGCGGCCGGGAAGAACTGGTGGGAAGAACTGGTGGGAAGAGGGAGGCGGAAAGATTTCTATTTTTAAGATTTTTAATTGAATTAGTTTTATTTTTCTTAATTTTTTGATATATTATTTGTATTTTTAAGAATTTGAAATGAATTTGTTTTATTTTTATGAATTTATTGATGTATTATTTGTATTTTTAAAATTTTGAATTGAATTAGTTTTATTTTTCTAAATTTTTTGATATATTATTTGTATTTTTAAAATTTTGAATTGAATTAGTTTTATTTTTCTGAATTTTTTGATATATTATTTGTTTTTTAAGATTTTGAATTGAATTAGTTTTATTTTTCTGAATTTATTGATGTATTATTTGTATTTTGAAGAATTTGAAATGAATTTGTTTTATTTTTCTGAATTTTTTGATATATTATTTGTATTATTAACATTTTGAATTGAATTAGTTTTATTTTCCTGAATTTTTTGATATATTATTTGTATTTTCAACATTTTGAATTGAATTAGTTTTATTTTTCTGAATTTTTTGATATATTATTTGTATTTTATGATTTTGAAAAAGAAAAGTAATTTGAAAAAAGACCTTTAGTCGCAGTTGGCCTCGCCAACCGCGACTAAAGGTCTCTGCGCGCGGGAACGAAAAACTCGGCGAAAAAGCCTTTAGTCGCGGTCTGTCTGGCCAACCGCGACTAAAGGGTACCCTTTAGTCGCGGGTCGCCCCCCCAACCGCGACTAACGGGGGGGGGGGCTATATATTTCCCCGCGCGAGCGGGTGGTTCGCACTGCTTCTTCCTCGCCTCGATCGATCGGATTCGTCTCCCTCTCAGTAGCGACGCTCGCTTCGCCGCGCTCGAGCCAACGACGCCGCTTCGCCCCAGTGCCGCCGCTTCGCCCGCTAACGCCCTCGACGCGCGCGCCGTGACGCCGCCGTGCGTCCGTCGCCCCGCCCGATTCTTCGTCCCCGCCGCGCGCGCGCCGTTTTTCGCTGCGTTTGTCGCCGTGTCGCCGCCGCTGCCCGCCGTTCGCCGTTCGCCGGTCGTCGCCGCCCGCTCGGTGTCGCGCGCGCTTACAGAGAGATGAGAGAGGCCGCCGGCCACAGAGAGAGAGGAGAGATGAGAGAGGCCGGCCGGCCACAAATTGGAACTCAAATTTTTAACAAATTGGAACTTAATCAAATTGGAACTCAAATTTTTAAAAAATTAAATTTTGTAACTTAAATCAAATTGGAACTTAAATAAAGTGTAATTACAACTACAACTTTGACTTAATAAAAATTGAACTAAAATGGGTACTAAAAAAAGAACTAAAATTTTGACTTAATTAAAAACTTTGTCTTAATTAAAAACTTTGACTTAATTAAAAACTTTGTTTAAAAAAAGAACTAAAATTTTGACTTAATAAAAATGAACTAAAATTTTGACTTAATAAAAATTGACTTAATAAAAAATGAACTAAAATTTTGACTTAATAAAAAATGAACTAAAATTGTAACGCCGCCGTACCGTCGCCAACGCCGTCAACGCGCCAACGCTACCTCTATTCATAAAAATGTAACGCCGTCAGCGCTACCGCCTCTATTCAACGCGCCAACGCCAACGCCGTCAACGCGCCAACGCCAACGCGCTCGTCCTCGCCTCCCTCTTCCGCGACACCCTCTCCCACCCCTTCCTCGCCCCCTCCTTTTGCCACCGCTATTTCACCACCACCACCGGTCTCTCGGTCACTTTTAAAATAACTTAACAAAAGTTTGTCACTTTTAAAATAACAAAAATAACTTATCCACCGCGCGTATACGGAGGGGGCACCGCCACCGCGAGGGTTATGTGTCCTCGGCACCGCCACCGCCCTTTCGCCACCGCCACCGGTCTCTCGGTCACGCGGTCACTGCGTCGCCCCTCTCGCCTCCCTCGTCGCCCTCTCTGTTTATATGTAGGGATGTGATAATGCATATACACAATTAATTTGTTTTGACTACATGTTTTCAGGACTGACATATGGCGGACGATAGAGCTGACCCGATTGTGGACAACTATGATCCGGACCTTGAAGACCATATGTTCGGCATCATAAACGGCGATATTGTATATGTGCCGACCGGACAAGAAGAAGATGATATCTCTTCTTATCTGAACCTTGAGGGTGAAGATGAAGGGCGCCGTCAGCAAGATGATGCCGAAGAAACGTCGATAAACGACGATCTTCAATTGGAAGTAGCAACCACCTCCGGCGCCGAGGTATATATATACATTGAGCCTCTGGTGATACAAACTAACTGATTTGAATAAATATGTGTGTACTAACGCGCGCGACTCTCTTTCTTATTTTAGCCCTCAGCCGGATCGTCGAAAAAATCGAGTACGTCGTCAAAGCGTGGCGCAACCAAGACGATGAAACCAGGAGAAACATGCACCATCGAGGTTGTCGAGGAAGCAACCGGCAGGCCGCTGGAGCCCAGCAAGAACGCCACCAAGTTTATCAGCCAATGCGGAGCCGTTGTTAGAGACAACGTCTCGATCACCGTCCAGGAGCGGAATGAGCCAAAGAAGGCACGTCTTGGTTTCACTTTTGTCGATAAGAGAACAAAAAAAGATTGCTTCAACAAGCTTATGGAACATTTCGTTCTACCTCCGGAATACCGCAAATACGATGAGGAGGGTAACAAGATTGAGGAAAACAAGGAGAGGTGCAAGCTAGTCAAACAGTTCGCTCTTTCTAAGATGTCCAATGCATTCCGGAAATACAAGCAAAATCTAGCCCATGACTTTGTCAAGCAGGGCAAGACTCCGGATTTCAAAGGACAATATGAGAAACTGCAACATGATTGGCCAGAATTTGTGAAGCAAAAGAAATCGGAGCAGTTCCTTAAAATATCGAAAAAAATAAGGATAATGCGGCCAAGAAGGAGTACAATCATATTATGGGGCCAGGAGGGTATCGCTTTTTGCAGCCTAGGTGGGAGAAGATGGAGAACGAGCTGAAGGCGCGAGGAATCCGTCCAGGTACGGAGGGATGGGACCCAAGGGCCAAAAGCTGGTGGTACGGGCATGGGGGATCGCTGAACCCGGAGACAGGGGAGTGTGTTTACCAGGGCAAAATAATTAAACCCACCCAAAAGCTTATTGAGGCAATGAGGGATGCTCAAGAGCGGAGGATCAAGTTCAACAGAGAGAACGACGCCCTGACAAAAGCCCTCGGGAATCCTGAACACGGAGGACGTGTACGAGGCATGGGGCACATTCCGTGGAAAGTAGGGTTCCCCCAGAACGATGACCCATACGGTTACAGAAGCCGTAAGAGAAAGATGGATCGGGAAGCAGATGTTGTGGCACGGTTGGCATCGGAAATGGATGTCATGAAGAAAACCGTGAGTGTACTAGTAGCCGAAAGAGATGCAGCTCGGGCGCAGCATGAAGATCATCCATTGGATCTCGGAAGCCAGCAGCGGAGAAGCAGCGTGGCTTCCACGGAGGCCCCACCGGCTGGTGCACCGACGATCGAAATTACTGCACCGGAGCCTCTGGTGGTCGAAATTACTGCACCGGAGCCTCCTCGCTACCCCGTGGACGATATAAAGGAGATGAAAGCATGTCATCTCTATTATCATATCGGGAACATGTCCATGAAGGTAGCCATCGGCAGTGCTTTACCACCTGGAGCACTCCACCACAACAACCCCATTCAAGATGGCTATGCTCGTGTCACGGTGGAGGACATAGTCCAAGGGTTTGAGGACCTGGACATTGACATTGCTACACCTGAAGGGGCGACAAGACTTGGAGATGTCAAGCGCTAGTTCATTCTATGGCAGAAGAAGTTTATCAAGTTTCCAGGCGAGGCGCCAACAAGTCCACCCCCCTACGGTGGTGGTGGTGGCGGCGGTGGCGGTGGTGGTGGTGGTGCTTCACCTACACCTCCTTCACGTCAGCCGACACCGCCCCCCAATTCACCTCCGGCGGGTAAGCAGCCGCTGCCCCCTAGTCCGCCCCGGGCGGGTAAGCAGACGCCGCCCCCCAATCCACCTCCGGCGAAGAAGCAGAAGCAGCAGTCCTGGATTATTAACCCGGACCCTTACGTACCTAAGAAAACAAAGGTACCGGAGCCATCACTGAAGCCTCTCCCCACGAGGCCTTGGGAACGTAGTGCCGAGGAAGTCGAGGCGGCCGCGACTGCTGATTTAGAGAAAGGGAAGGCGGGCTGCAAGAAGAAAAGAGAGCCCGAGCCCAAGCCAGTATTTTCTGATGAGCAAAAGAAGTGGGCTAAGTCATTTTTGAACACACCGTCCCAAGCCGCAAAGAATCTGCCTGACGACTATGCACGTGAACTAAAGAATCAGGCACGCATATTCAAGGAGAAGAAAGAGGAGGCCGATAAAGCGGAATTACAAAGTGCACAAAGCGGGAAACGAGTTGTTGCCCAGCTCGGGGAACAAAGTAAACAATCGATTGCCCCGCTTATAGTGACAGCCGCCGGTCCGGATGCCCCCGAAATCATAGAAGCTGCGGCAGCACAGGGATTGACTGTAACGAGTGCCAGAGAACAAGCGGCCAACTTAGGTATTACTCTTCGTGAACTGTTAGGCCTTGATGAGGCGCCAGTGAAGGAGGTAGTACTTACATATGTGAAGAATGGGTCTCTCGTCGAGCCTGCGCAGGAAGAGGATCTACCTCCACAAATGAAAGGTCTGCTGAACTGGTACAAGGGTTACGTAAAACATAAAAATGCCAAAGATTATATTTATGCGGAAGTTGGATATGAGCATCACTTCAAACAATACTCTGTACAAATTCATCTGAGTGAATTGTTCCAGCTTTTCAATCTACGCGAGCTCGACAAATCTATCATCAGTTGCTACGTTCTGTAAGTGATTTATTTCTACCCCATCTCGTTCATATTGCTTGCACTATATATATATATATGTCCTAACTATATTGTTGTGTCCGCTATTATACATGCAGATTGAAGATTAAGGAATGCAGAGTAAGGAGCATCCATGATGTTGGGTTCATTGACCCACACATCGTTAATGGATATACGTTAAAGCATCACCCCGCCGACGTGGAGAAAGACCTGTGGCGGTTTCTTGAAAAGCAGGAACTCAAAAGTGATATTCTATTTCCTTACCATTTTGGGTGAGTGTTTATGTCTTGAGCACATTCTCTTTTGTTTACTCCATGCATGGTATGTGGCCGGCTAATCGATGAGTTATGCATGACATACTGTGCATGTATCATCTCCGCAGGTTCCACTGGATTCTGCTAGTAATTAAAGTTGACAAATCAGAATGTATCGTCCACGACTCTCTGAATATGGATAAGGCGGAGTGGGCCGACATGAGACAAATGATTCAAAAGTAATTTTTTTCATTCATTTGCGCTCTATATCGATCGGCCTATTTCGTTCATTTCCTAATTAAGCTTCAAGTAATTAACTAATAACTCTCTTGTTCATTTAATTTTCTTTGCCTCGTAGGGTTTGGAGACGGTTCGCAGATACAAAGGTCGGTGAATTCAAGAAAGAGCTAAATTTCATGCGGTCAAAGGCTAAGAATGGTAGCGATATGCAGCCACCGGGAACCAATCTGTGTGGATACTATGTCTGTGAGATGATCCGGAGATACACCTCTGAGCGCGTTCCGAGTGATCTCAATGCTCAGAGGAATAACGTTCGGATGATGCTTAGTCCAGAAGCTCGCTTCCGACCACTTCAAGAGGAACTAGCTGGATGGTTCAGGAGGGAAGTCCTCGATCCTAAAGGAGAACACCATTGCGACGACGTAGAACTATACATGCATTAAATTATGTATGGAAACTTGTTCAAACTTGTATATGGTCATCCGATGATATTGAATATATATTGTATATTCCTCTTGAATTCTTTTTGGTTCTAATTTCAAATTTGTTTGAAATTGTACATTCATATGCATGTATATATGTAGTACCGTAGAATATGTGAAACTCCTTCAAAATTACAATAAAGCACAAAAGAAATGAAACAATATACAAATTAAACAGAAAATATGTTTAGGGGGGGGGGGGGGGCAGGTTTAGGGGGGGCCTAAAACCCTAAACCTGCGGCGGCCTTTAGTCGCGGTTGGCCAGAAGAACCGCGACTAAAGGTCCTCCGCCCCGACGGTCGCCTGGCGCCCACGTGGACGGGCCTTTAGTCGCGGTTCGTAAGCAACCGCGACTAAAGGGGGGGCCTTTAGTCGCGCTCATTTGGTCGCGGTTGCGCAACCGCGACTAATGGCAGTTGCGAACCGCGACCAAAGGCCCTTTTTCCTCCAGTGACTATTGTCTTTCTTACCCTGCAAACTACTGTCTTTTATCATCTATCACCTACAGTACATGTTCAACATAAACTACATGATCCTCTGATACATGGACGCATCAAATCTTGTATCAAATAAAATCACATCTACTTCTAACTGTCAAGATGAGGACACAGTACAATATAAAACATGAAACCAACGGGGAATCTGGGTAACATGTTATCTAGTTCTAACGATCCATGTCCAGAATCAAAATCCATGGTTCATCCATCATGGCGGCCATGAACCCTAGCCAATCATGGTGGCTAGGACGAATGGAAGTCGCGGAATTCAGTCGAGAGGAGAAGCGGGAGAGAGGTTGACCGTAGTCTGGGGGCTGCATCTTCCACGTCCGGTGGCACGCTTTGTCCGCCATGGTAAAATGGGAGAAGAGAATCGTTGATGCGCAGGAGCCAAGGTGAGGAGCAAGACGGCGCAATGGCGGCGTGCACGACGTGCAATTCCAAGCCCAACCGATCAGGTGCTGGACTTTAATACGTATGATATGAGACGTTTTACCGATAACCTGTGTACGTGAGACGAACTCCTAATTCTCTATTTGTTCCAAGGAGTTTTCTGCTAATCGCCAAATCCTACATGGCTAGCTCCGATTGCTTTTGTATGATGTTTGCAAAGCCATGATAAGTTAGTGTACCACCGGCCTCCCTTTTCAAGTTTATGTACTAATTTGCTCCTTTTGTGCAAGTTTATGTATCCCAGGTGCTAATACATCTTTATTATATTATAGTTGTGTGCTTCCACAAATTCAGAGGCAGGAGGTCCGAGAGGTGGAGTAACATTTTTCTTGAAAAAATACGATTAATATAATTGGTCTACTTTCCAAATGTTGCTACTCCTCTGTTCTATTTTTTTTGTCATGATTTTGTTTTAAATTAAAACTAAAACATGACAAGAATTATGGAACTGAGGGTGTGTACCGTGTAAGAGTACAGAGTACAACCTTCTAGAAAAGCAACAACGTTTGCAAACAGCGCAGCGAATCAAGTTCTGGCGAATCAAGCGCAGCGAATCAAAGCATGGTCTAGATTTTTTAAAGCATGGTCTAGATTCTTTAAAACATGGTTAAGATATACTAAAACCATTCTACTATGTTCATACTTCTTTTAGGGCCTTGAGAAAGGGGTTGCTTCGGAACTTTAACACTACTTAAGCTGATCTGCCTCTCCTTTCTTTCCTAGCCCCTTTTTTTGCGAAACAAAGTACAATCAAAGGCGCTCATATATATACGCACACACTCACTCTTATGAACGCACGCACGCACATCCTACCTCTATGAGCACCTTCAAGGTACTGCATCGAAGAACTGATCTGGCGAGTCTTGAGATTGACGAAGTCACCTCAGTCGCCTCGCTATCGACGGAAACGTCGTCTTTCATTAAAGAATATTCAGTCTTTATGAGACACCAAAGTATCAAATATAGAATTTAAACTCTGGTGGGCTGAACGTGTTACTGCCCTCCTGACCATCCAACCATAGGCGCTTGCTTTCTCTTTATCCTATGGCCGGTTCTTGGTTTTCGCACGAGGCTTCAGGCCTGTTTACCAACGGGCAAACAGAGGGTTCGTGTACTTGAGGAACGGAAAAGAAACAAGTAAAATAATAGGAGCCCAAGTCCCAAAACATAACAGTAACTGTATTTCTGGTATAAACTCCAGAAGAAAACAGAACTTCGGTCCAAAAGATTCTCGGCTAATAGGAATCCCGAATCTACCGAGGCAGCAAATGGACCACATGCTTGAGCGAGGTTAAAATAAGTGAGGTGCCATCTTGTCAAACTCAAAAGCACAAAAAGGTGAAAGCCAAAAATGCACCTTCACTCACAATGGCCCTAAATATTTAATCCTCCTGGACTTACAAAACTCGACCGTTTCCTTCGGCATACCACACTGATGAGGTGTGTATCTCAAGTATTTGAGCGTTTGTTCTTACAATACCATAATTTTGCGGCATGAAATCACAATATTTCATTTACTACTCCCTCTGTCTCGAAAATGATGTCGTTAATTTGTCTAAAATCAGATGTATTTATACACTAAATCGGCGACATTTTTTTTTGGAACAGAGGGAATAGTAAATTTGTATGTAAAAGTATTTAGCTCTCCAATTCAACTCTTTGATTGATAGGATTGTTGTACAAAATTTAAATGATTGAAAATGCCTCTTTCAGTCAAAGGACCCTCCTAATAATTTTAGAGAATTTTAAACCCCTACTATTTTCTTACTTGGGTTTTCCTCTGAGATCGAATAATCCCCTAGGATTTTTTTCTAAAAAAATATTTAGCACTAAATTTCAAAATATATATGGCATTGCCAACAACCTTGGGTTATAGTCCTTTGTTCTAATAAAAAAAAGTTCTATACAAATCAATCATGTAAATTACTACTAGAATGAACATTGTATGATCATATGTTGCTTTTCCTTTATCACGATATAACATCTTATAGAACAAAATCTTTTTTTATAAGTGTTTGTTTGATTTGCATAATTGCATCTTGTAGGATTTTCCCCTAAAGGTTTCACTGCACAACTTTACGTTGACTCCAACATCTTGGAAATGACCCTTGTTTTCGACGGTGCAACGACATGAATTAAGTCATAAATGTATTCTTGTAGGAGCAAAGTGAGCAATACATAATAATATGACGTTTTAATATTCCCGGACATTTTGAATATCGTGACTTATGAAGCAGAAATGTCCTAACCATTCCCAAAGGAGAACCAATAAACTCCGAGTCCGAGAAAGAAAAGTCAGCACAATGTAATTAGTTTGTAATTTTGTACAAAATGCAAATATATGTAATGTTGACCGCAATTTTGAAGCTCACATATCATCTGATAATTTACAACTACACGAACTCACCAATGATCCTGTGCATTGTTCCCATGATTCTGCAGCACATACAATAGCACTCACATGAATTTAGTTGTATTTCTTACTAAATAAAATGTTACGATCTCTTTGATGCACAAGATTCCAAAAGCATGATAATAGGAAAAAAAACATACGATCGCAATGTCATGCCCACTAAAATCCTATAATAAGGAAAAAACAACCGGATTAATACCAAAGAGTATTTGACATATAAAAATAAAAATTGTGGCAAGACATTTGAGTGGATGAAATGACCCGCAAAATGAGGATTCGATACCCTGGTGAACCACATAGAAAAATAAAATCTAAGCATTTGGATCCTCAAAATTTAGGGACGAATAATCCGCCAAGTCAAAGAAAGGCAGTACCTGTATTTCTGCAAGAGAATGTGTTTCAGCAAATGCTAGAAAATAACGGTGTCCTGTAGCAAATTTTCCCTTCCCAAGCATGTTGGATATGTTAGATATGAAACCCACCATAAATAAAAGGAAACCAAAAAGAAAGAGGAGAAAAAAAAGAGCAAACTAAGATTTCGGCACATTGACAAATCCTCGTGTGCGTAGCATCACTCCACTCTCCACAAAAATGATGGTGCTCTACCACTTTTCTACACAGGAAATGGAAAGCCACGAGCACATGAGATCATGCAAAGGTAAGAAAGTTGTCCGGAAAGTTGAAAATCCCTGCGATCCATCGTACCCCAAAAGGGCAAAAAAGAAACATCCCATCCACAATCACTCACTCACTGACTCACTCACTGAGCCAGTCTACTAGTAGTAGTGACTAGTGAGTAGGCATTGCCCGATTTTAACCCAGAGGTAAACTCCTCGCAGGGTGGGTAAACTTTGTACCCCCAAAATAGAGTACCCCGGATGAACAGCGACATTCACCTACCAATTCTGCCACCCACAGGTCCGGTGTTAAAGGAGGAGAGAGAGCAAGCTAGGGCGTTGGCCCCCCAAGGGAAACATCTACTGTGTGGAGACGCTGGCTGCGGCGGCCTGGCGCTGGTGGATGGCGCGGCCTCCTGCCATGGCAGCCGTGCTGTTCATTCATGGCACTGCTGCGGTAGATGCGTTGGCGCTCGCGTCTATGCAGATGCTTTCTCTCTCGGTCCTGCGCGCGTGATTTGATAAGTGGAGGCAGACGAGGCGAGCCAAAGATGGCATGTAACGGCAGGCGTCACAGCCTTTTCCTCATACGTACTTCCTCCCCGGCATGCACGGCCAGCACACGCGCAGCCGTTTTACCCAGCATGGTAAGAGGGGCACTCCATCTCCATCTCCATCTCTCCCGACTTGAGGATCGATCGATCGAGCAAAGCAAAAGGTGCTGCCTGCTGCTGAGCTGAGCTGAGTGGTGACTATAGCTAGCATGACAGGTTGAGCGAGCGACCCACACTGGGCTGTCTCGCGGAGAGAGAGAGAGAGGGGGGTTTTTCATTTGAAGGGCGAATACTGGTCACTCGTGTGTGTTTTCCCCCCTCGCTCCCTCCTTCCCCCCCTCTCTCCTCCCTCGAGAGAGGAGAAGAGAGGGGCCCAAGAACCACCATCATCGCCACCCGCAACACAAAGCTAGCTAGGGAACCGCAATGGAGATTAGCAGCGGAGGCTGCGGCGGAGGAACCGGCGGAGGGGGCGGCGGGGACGACCAGCCGCTCCACGGCCTCCAGTTCGGCAAGAAGATCTACTTCGAGGACGCAACGGCCCCCAGTGGTGGCAGCGGCAGCGGCACCAGCGCCAATGCGTCGTCCTCCTCCAGGGCGCCCGCCGGAGCCGGGAGGAAGGGCAAGGCCGCGGCCGTCCCGGCGGTGCCCGCGCCTCCGCGCTGCCAGGTGGAGGGTTGCGACGTGGATCTGAGCGGCTACAAGACCTACTACTGCCGCCACAAGGTCTGCTCCATGCACTCCAAGGCGCCCCGCGTCGTCGTCGCCGGCCTCGAGCAGCGCTTCTGCCAGCAGTGCAGCAGGTCATCCATCCAATCCAATCCTCGCCTACCTCCTCTACTCTCTTCCCTTCCGGTTCCGGCATATTTTTGCTCCCACATTTCTCTTTTCTTGTCCTTGCTTTCGTACATGTTTTGTTTTGTTTTGTTTCTAGCGGTTAACTTCATTTGTTCTTTGCAAGGTTTTCTGACTACAACATTATTAGATATTATTATTATGACCAACTTAATTAGCTTGGTGGGGCCTTCCATTTATGTTGATAATTTCTGCCTCTCTTAATTTTTTTTCTCATTGGTTCTGGGGAGCTGGCTACTATTATATGTCAGCGGTACTCATGAGAATTCTTAAGCTTGTAGCTTGATTGATATGTTTTAGTGATGTGACACCCCTGCCTGCCTGGTGCTTTGCATAAGATTCCTCTACCTAGCATTTCTACTATAATTTAAGTTAGAGAAGTAGTAGTCGGTTAGTGCTAAAGTCCGAAAATAGCCATTCCGTATAATTAGTTAGTTTCAACATGGTCAAGTCAAAGTGCTAGCTAGCTTTCCTTTGTGTCAGTTAGTTGGTAGTCTGAACCCGGTTAGTCTGGGTCACTTTCTCACCCGAAAACCAAAATACATTCAGTTTAAGCCCCTCTCTATATTTAGCTGACTGCGTATGCTTCATGCAACTTTCTGTTGAAATATACCCAGTTATTTCTCGTTTCAAGCAGCTTAGAAAAGTGCTGAGTTCTAGCTGTTTAATGTGCACTTTACCGCTTCTTTGCAGTTTGAACTAAATGGTTTGTTAGTTCTGCAAAGCATGCGCTTCGTAAAGTAATGTGCAAGTTTGAGACGTGCATGCTTAGCTATTATATGATATTTGGCATCGATTCAATTGTCTTTATTTAATTTCTAGTTTTTAGAGCAAGATACTCAATCTGGGTGGGTCTACGTAGTGTAGGAATACCTTTTGGTGATGTCGAATCTTTTCCCATTTCCTTTACTTGTCTATACGGCTATACCAACTATGACTAACCAAAATTATGCCAACCATAATATGTTTTGAGTTGTGCCAATGTCCAGCGTGTCACTGACTAGAGGAATAATGAGCTACAAAGACATCTCCTCCACAAAAGATGGATGGCCACTTGGTGGAAGGGCATTATTGTGTTAAGCTATACATCTCACATCCGTATGAATGATTACAATCTTCATTACACCTGCATGGTTCCTCTGTCCCTTTCTTTGTTGGGAATAGTTTTACATGTACTATAGGTGCAGTGTAACTATGTAAGCCACTAAGATAATGTTCTTTAGTGGAATTTGCAGTGCTACTATACCAAGATGAGAGAGACCCTTAAGCATTGCCATGGCCATTTGACCAGACCTGTTACTATCCATTATGCATGTTAGCTCCTATAGATAAACTAATACAGACAGTAGTACTTGAGCAGCGGGAATGCAGGATATATCTTTGTTAAATTTTGTACTCCAGATTTTACCGAAAACATTTAGCATTGTGAGCACATTATTCCATGAATTCTACTTGGCCTACTTGATTTGCATTTCTACTGAATTATTTACATCAACATGAAAAAATATTTGTTTAATCACATACAATGAAAACTTATGTGATTTAGATTCCCTAACTTCTATTGCATCCATAATTCGCTTCATACGCCTCCCTAATAAATTCAGTTGAGGCATGTACCTGAGGAAGCTTGTACCACTAATTCTATGCTTGCGTTATTGCAGGTTCCACCAGTTGCCATAGCCTTTTGACCAGACCTGTTACTATCCATTATGCATGTTAACTCCTAAGATAAACTAATACATACAGTAGTACTTGAGCAGCCGGATATATCTTTGTTAAATTTTGTACTCCTCTAGATTTTACCAAAACATTTAACATTGCGAGCACATTATTCCATGAATTCTCCTTGGCCTACTTGATTTGCATTTCTACTCAACTAGTTTTACGTCAACATGAAAAAAATCTTTGTTTGTTGACATACAATGAAACTTATGTGATTTATATCCCGTAACTTTTATTGCGTCTAGAATTCACTTCATACACCTCCCTGGTAAATTCAGTTGAGGAGGCATGTACATGGGGAAGCTTGTACCACTAATTATCTGCTTGCATTATCGCAGGTTCCACCAGTTGCCTGAATTTGACAATGGAAAACGCAGCTGCCGCAGACGTCTCGCCGGTCACAATGAACGCCGTAGGAAGCCGCCTCCTGGCCCTCTGGCATCACGCTATGGCCGACTCGCTGCATCCTTTGGTGAGCAAAGGCTCATGTTTTCTAGCAATCCTCTCCCTATACGGATCCTATCTATCCAATTGTGTATTGGCTAATTTGTTCTTGCAATTCTTGCTGCAGAAGAACCCGGCAGGTACAGAAGCTTTCTGTTAGATTTCTCCTACCCAAGGGTTCCGAGCAGCGTGCGGGATGCTTGGCCTGCAGTTCGACCAGGCTACCGAATGCCCAGTGAAATCCAGTGGCAAGGGAACCTAGACCTGCGTCCTCACACGGGTTATGGCCCACATGCATATGGCAGCCACGGCTTCCCCAGTCCAGAGCTCCCTCCAGGCGGGTGTCTCACAGGGGTCGCCGCCGACTCAAGCTGTGCTCTCTCTCTTCTGTCAAGTACTCAGCCATGGGATACCACCACCCACGGTGCCAGCCACGACCATCGGTCCGCGGCAATGTCCGCGGCCGCGGGCTTCGACGGCAACCCTGTGGCAGTGTCACCCTCCATCATGGCGAGTAACTACATGCCGCCACCATCGAACCCCTGGAATAGCTCCCGGGGTCACGAAGGCGGGCGGACGGTGCTGCATCAGCAGCTGCCACATAACGTCCAACTGCACGAGGTTCACCCTGCAGCAGGCTCTAGCCAGCATGGCCACTTCTCAGGTGAGCTCGAGCTAGCTCTGCAGGGAAACAGGCCAGCACCTGGACCACGTGGCGATCATGGCAGCGGTGGCAACACATTTGACCACCCTGGAAGCTCGTCGAACTGGTCCCTGTAGGGGCCATTTCAACTAAGAATCCTTAGTCCGCGCAAAGAGCCATGGAACTGAAGAACTGCCAGGATGTTGCCTGCGCTCATTGCTACCTTCTGGTCACAAGTATGGGAAGGAAAATCCGAAGTGACAGGCGAATAATTTGTTCTTGATGCATAACGTCCATGAACTCCTAATTATTTGCGCCCATGTAAACCTCCATGAATTCAAGTATCAGTATGCTTATCGAGGACTTTTACTCGGCGTGTTATTCCCTGATTAATCTTGCCACTGCGTAGCACTGCCAGGAATCTGTTCTTGTTATGCAAAGTTGAGACCACACGCACATCGTGGCTTTGCAGCATGCTCTCAGCACCGGTGGTGCCCTATTGATGGGCTGGCTGAGGTGAGAATGTGAGATCAACGCAATGCAATGCAGTTCAGCAGCTTCTTTACTCCAAAAGAACTGATCAGTAGTGGTGAGAGCTCTGGTATATTCTCCCAAAACATCAGCATTTGCTTTCATGTGAGAGAGACTTAAGTGTTCCAAGAATCTTCCCCTTTTTCCAATGACCATTTGCTGGGATGCTGATCCAAACCTTACGGACTTGTTGATTTTATCTGGTGGTAAAGGCTGAAACTTTTGATCTTTGCAAAGAGTGTCACTGGGTCCAAACAGAATTAGGGAGCCCACACCAAAAAGGAGAACAAATAATTGCCAGAGTAAGAGCACGACATAATATTTGAACTCATACTGACTAATCCTGTAGCCACACTAGGTCACTAGCCTGTGACCAACAATCAATGATCATGGGTAGATCGTAAGTTCACATGTAAGATTGGCACTTGTAGGACTAGCATAGCACTGTACAGAGATCCAGCATTGGCGTGTAGTATTATGTAAGTGCTAGAACCAGGGATAATAGTCGCAGCCTTCAAATGATGCCAACTTCAACAGTTACATCGATGATTGGTGAACAAACCCAAATCTGTTGATCTAAAAGCCGAAATCCACATCTTTCTTCACCGCTGAAGTTCTGGACATATCAGACATATCTTGAGCTCCTTTCAGTATTTTGCATGAAGTTCATACTTCACACCATATGCAAATTTCCTGAAGCTTTCAGATATGTCTCAAGCTTTAAACTGATACAGAAGAATTTTTCATGTTGGTCACGTTGAAACATTTGATATAGAAAAATAATCTAGATAATACAAGTCCAGAACATATGGCTTCCACCAACGTGCTCGCTCATGTTGAGACATTTGGTATAAAAAAAAATCCACTTCATAAAAATCCACAAGATATGGCTTCCACCAACAAGTAGACGCTCAATTTCTACAGTTAATGACTCTAAACTAGTGATAGGGACTAAGGTTAAACGTACAGGTGTACACAATCAACTAATCTGAATGTCAAATTTACTCTTATGTCCACAATAAAGACAAGAAGAACCTGTAAGTTTGCAATCCAGTAGGTTAGGAATTTAATACAGTATGCTGATCGTTACAGAACATGGATCGACTTCTTATAGAACCGTCACCTGTAAAAGGAAGGGCAATTCTTTGTCACCACGGACATTTGAGAAAGTGAATTAATGATCATCTTCATTAGGCCCAGGGCATTCATCTGCTAGCGCTTCTGCCGATTCATACTGTAAAAACAAAATGTACAATTTAAAAACTGTAAGATGGAAATCAGCTAGTTCACTTATATCCAGAATGAAGCTCACCTTGCATCCACAATAAAGGCAATAGCGGTGTTCATATCGCAGCTTATCCAGTATGTTTTGCAGACCCTACGAAGATACAAATGAGGTTGGAAAAGAGCACATGGAAATGAAATATTGCGTCCAATCCATAGTAAGTGTCAGGGCTTTAGTTCAAATTATGGATCGGAGGGAGTAATTTAATGCCAAAAACTTCATAATTCAGAGCCAGGCCACTTCCTACTGCACTTGGGACGACACAATGATCACGATAATGCAACAACATGTGTGAGCAGTCCATACTAGATAGAGCAGTCCATCCGAGAGTGGACAAACGGAGACCGAGTTACATGTACCTCTTTATTTTGAAAATTTCAGAAATCATATTTTTAAGTTTCAAAAAAATCGGAAAAAAAAATCCCGGATGTAGCCAATGATGAAATCTATAAATGTGCAAAATATTAATGTTAAATTCTCTGTAATTTAGGCTACACAAAAATGACAAACGTGTGAATCTGAGTATAGTGAATAGTGCACATTTCAAAACATAAAACTTGTCAGATTTTATCATTTTTGTGTAGCCTCCTAGAATCCAAAGAATTTTACATTCCGATTTTGCACGTTTCTACCATACATCAGTTGCTACATTGAGGATTTTTTTTCAAATTCTTTTGAAACTTTAAAATATAACTTTCATTTTTTAAAAAAATAACGAGCTACATGTAGCTCGGCCTCCGTTTGCTTTTTTTGAGTCCATACTAGATAGGTAACTGAATTATGTGCTATGACATCCATAAGACCTAAAATGGCTATGGTGTTCTATCTTAACAACCATTCAATGAAACAATTGAGTCTGACAGTGTCATATTTCAGCGGCTATAGTGTTCTATCTTAACAACCATTCAATGAAACAATTGTGTCTGACACTATCATATTTCAGTGACATCACACATCTCATAAAACCATAATGTTTGAGGAATTTTTCATGATGGGCAGTGACTGGCACATCTTTGGACAATTCTGTCAGAACAGTGATACTAAACATTGAACATTAATGCTAGAACAGTGATATTGAAGTTGCAAGCCCAAATGTAACCAAGCAACAGAACTGAAGAACAAGGGATGGTGCAAAAGTGAGAGTATCACAGAGCAGTGAGACATGGCTACCTCTTCGGTGATCACCTCCTCCTCTTCTTCTTCTCCCTTCTCCTCGCCATCTGGAGCCGGTAGCGCCACCTCCCGGTTCTCCAGCTGCGCGAGCGCTGCGTCGGCCTTGCGGTAGTCCCACACCAACCTCCGCCCTTTCCATTGTATGCTCTTCCTCGCCCTTAGCTCTTCCACCATCTCCTCCTCCCTCTTCCTCTCCTTCTCAACCTCCTCCCGGGTCTTCGGCTCCGACGGCTGCGGCAGAGGCGCGGCAGAGACAGGCGGCTCCGCCCCGAGCCCTGCTCGCGAGCGGCGGATCTCGATCCCCACCGGCTCCGCGTCGCCGCCACGCGAGGCCGGGTCGTAACCCATCTGCTTCAAAAGCTTGAACCCCACGTTGCTCTCGGGGATGGCCTCCGCCATCCCGGCCAAGGTCCGCGCATCCTCCTCCCGCTGACTCCTCTCGCGGTCCTGCCGCCGCCGCTCCTTCCAGGGCAGCCCCTTGGCGCGCTTGGCCTGCCCTCGCGCATGCCCAGCCGGCACCGGGGGATGCTTCCGGACCCCGAGACTCCTGGAAGGGCTCGGCGGGAGGAAGAGGGACAGGTCCCCCATGTAGTCGTCGTCGGCGTCGGCCTCAACGGCCGGCTTCGGGTCCATCGTGTGCGGTGGTCGGAGTGAAGCGAGGCGGGCCGGGGATCGGCGTAGCCCTGCCCCTGCGGCGGTTTGTTGGTCAAGTCGATTTAGACTACCTTCGGGCTGGGCTTTGCACTGTAGATGGACCAATTGACGTTTTCTCTCAGGCCATTCCGTGGCTAGAAGCGCTTGGGCTGACCGTGGCCTTGCTTAGTGGGTGGGCTAGTTTGAAAGCGTGCCTTTCCTGTTTTTTTTTTTTTTTTGAGAAAAACATTTTTTTTGTGAAGGAAACAAAGGTTTTTTACATGAAATACCACCGCATTCCATTATATAGGCTCAGCAAACTCAGTAGCCACCAAAACACAAACAGAGTTGGGCACCGACTCTATCCAGAGCAGCTTGGGCTCAAGTTGACCTGTCTCTACAGTGGCATGGGCTACTTTATTACAAGGTTTGGAAACTAGCCTTACTATCACTTCTGGTATTGGATAAAAATACTGGTTTAATCAAAATCATGCAAAATTGACCAAATTTAGAGGATTTAAAAAAAATCAGCAAAGGCACAAACATTTATGAAGTTTCTACCTTTAAAACTTGGTATTTCCGCATCAAATCCTAGCATAAAGATGATGCAATAGGTTGTAGACCCCGGCTTCGATCTAGAGAAATTTCTACCTCAATGATGCTCCCGGCTTCGATCTAGCGAAACTGCGGAAGTAGATCTTCTGGATCTGGATCCCAGTAGCGCTCCCGCGTACTGGTTTGAGTTGTCTCCTTCCTACGAAGTTTTTTGGGGAACGCACGGAGAAGAAACTAGATAGCGATATCTCTCTATTTTATTATGTATTTAATTTGCCCCTATGGGTTTCTTTATACAATGGGCAAAGTGGAGGCAAGGTGGGACAAAAGAGAGGAGGAGGTGGGGAGCCAGCCGGCCAGCCCTAGGGCTGCCCCCCTCCCGCCCACCCGATCGACCCTGGTGGGCTGGCCCACTTGGCCTGGCCGGCCACCCCCTCTTCCTTTCCCACAGGCCCCTTTCCATATGGGTCCAATAAGGGTAGGGAGGCTCTTTTAATTAAATAAAACATATTTTAATTAATTAAATATATTTTATTATATTAATTCATTTAATTAACATATTAAACATATCCTTTAATTGCCTTTCGCTAATAGGAAAATACCTATAGCCGCTAGGGTTACCGTCGGCGCACCAACAAAAGTACACCCTAGTTGTATTTGCCACTTGCGCACGGCCGTTTTGGCGCGCTGGTAAAAACTTCATACCGCTCGCGCACGTCCGTTTTGGTGCACCGACGATAAGCCTAGGCCTGGTTCGGGAGGGTGCACGGAACGTGCGCCACACTTACCGCAAGCGCACCTGCATAGTGGTGCGCTGGTGGTAAATTGACTACCACAGGCGCAACACTATGCAGCTGCGCCGGCGGTAAGTGTGGCGTACGACCGTGCACCACCCCTCCCCTGGAATCGCCTTTTCAGTTTCCAAAAAACAAGAGAAAATGTAAAAAATCAACAAATAAAATCCTTCGAGATGACCACAAGTTATGTGTTCTAGTTGTTAGGAAAATTAACAAACATGAATTTTGATATATTATGCAAAATTGTGTCATGCTTCGGCAAAACGGCTTTTTTGGTTGCATATGACCTCCAATGTAAAAGTTGTTTATATCAAAATGTATCTACGCAAAATTTTACATCTGATTTCAATGACCTTTGACCATATAGGGATTTTTTAGATTCCTGAAAATCAAAAGCGAAATTTTTTTTTCTTCAGGTTTTAGGTTTTGGTGAAAAAAATAAAAAAAATACCGTCGGCGAACGGGAATAGTGGTGCGCCGGCGGTAACCTATGGTATATATGGTAAACCGGCCCTCTGCCTCTTCTCCTTCCTCACTTTTCCCCCTCCTTCTCCTCTTTCCCTCATCCTCCTCATCTTCTCCTTCCTCCTCCTTTTCTCCTCACCGACGGCCTCGTCCTACTACTGCATTGGACGACCTTGTACCCCTCCCCGATGGCCTCCTCCTCCTTCGGTGGCCCCCTCCTCCTCCACCTTCGGCCTCCTCCTCCTTCAGTGTCCTCGTCCTCGTCCACCCTCGGCCTCCTCCTCCACCTACACCACACCTCCAGCCTCCTCCTACTACACATCCTACACCGGCGCGACAATGACAACACGGTGGCCCATGACCATGATTTTCAAAGATGAGCCCGAGCTCTAGATCTAGATCGACATTTTTTTGAATTTTGAAAATAGCATACCACCGGCGCACCAGGCTGATGCACTGGTGATAACTCGTGTTCCCGCCGGCGCACCCACTGGTGCGCCGACGCTAAGCCATTACCACCGGCCTATTCCCACCGGCGGGCGCTGGTGTGTTAGGGATAACCAAAATTGGTTTGCCGGTGGTAGGGGTTTCCCTAGTAGTGTTTTGTTCGAGTTACCACCCGAACTATTCCGAACAACTTTCGGACAACTCCGGAACACTATTCTGGCTATATCTCTCAATTTTGATGAATCCAAAACTATCTTTACGAGTTCTCACTAGTTTGTGGGATAGTGGTAGGTTTTCATTTGTTTTCATTGACATTAGGTTATGGAATGAAAGGACGGTTTCAATATTTTTTTTAGCATAGGGTGGCCTACGATAAGAGTTGTTGTGATTATTCCCATATCCATTGTTACCAAATATTCTTATGTAGTTGACATCTACATTTTCATTGGTGTTTCCACTAGTTCTAGTAGGGGAACATTATCAATATTTTGTTTTGATGTGTAGGAAAATATGTGGCGTTGCCTAATGGACGGTACCCCAGAGGAGAGATCCTCACAAAGGGGGAAGAAGTAGGGGTCATTGGACGGAGAGCTATCGAGTCGGTGGTACGCGGTTTACCTAGCTTCGGAACACGCTGCTCGGAGGCAGGGCCTACTGCTGCTTGTCTGGAATTATCTAGGCTCCTTCGCGTTGTTACAATGAGTTGTGGTTTGCCTCTAGGGCTCCCGGGATCCGGCTTATAAAGGCGCCAGAATCTAGGGTTTCTACGGATAGTCCTAGCCGGAACATAGGATGCCTAACTATGGAATATACATTGTCGTGCACATCAAGGATCCACCTACGTCTAACTTGTCGTCATGGATCCGGACGCCTGCATGGGCCTTCGTGGATCCGACTCCTGCGTAGGTCGGTTGGGATCCGGCTCCTGTTCCTGGGTTGGACTTCCTCCATCTTCTATCAACAACAACTTGGCCGCCCGGTGGGCTGTAAGACACCACCACCATCTGTGGGCCACCCGGGCTTGCCGAATCTAGACCACGTCGTTGGCATACCCATGAAGTCTACCCACAACAATATGGCATCTATTTTATTGGATAAAGGATCTACTTCTTTAATAGAGGTCACTTTCCTAGATGAGTTTGGTGCTCTTTCAGTATGCCATTGACTATGGTTGTGTAGCATATTTTGTAAGATGTTTTCAGCATGCCATTGAGTCTGTCATGCTTCTTGACATATAGTTTAACGCATTATAAAAGGAGTGTTGAAAAGACATGGAGCCCCCATGTGTGGTTTTGGTAATTGATTACAATCCCTATGGACTAATGAGTGTATTGAGGTTCTCTCTTAGATCATGTCCATAGGCAATGCTTGAGCCATATGTTGGTCTCAAGGTTGCAAGATGAAGAAGATCAAGTGCAATATAGAAGACGAATGAAGACGGTGTTGAAGGGGGGTGAATACGGCGTGACGACGATGTTGAAGGGGGATGAAGACGGTGTAGAAGATGAAGATGGATGAAGATGGTGCCATGTGCAATGTTGAAGAGGGATGAAGACAGAGCTTGCCGGCTCGGGTGGAATGCGCAAGGTCAAGGTTTGTGCTCGGTAGGATAGTTGATCGCATCGTCGGAGAGAGCTCAAACCTTGCATACATTGCATCGTGTTTCTTGATTGTTGTTGGTTCTTATCCATGAGATGTTTTTGAGCTTGTGTTCATTCTCATGACAAACACTAACTCATCGGAAACAGATTCCGGATGCATCTCATGTTGTGTGTTCGAGTTGGATGATTTTCCCGGTTTACCGTATTGAGAGGTTACACCTCTAAATTCATAGAAAACCATTCTCCAATCATTTCCATCTTTTCACCTTGTGTGGTGGTAGCTATTGTCGTTCTCTTTCTAGTAAAATTGGTTTCACTGCATTCCGAATTTTCTAGATCAAGATATTGAGTTTTGTGTATCGCAGAAAAAGAAAAATGAGCGGTACTACCGGCCCAGTACCGGCAGAGCATCTGCAAGCCCGAAAGGCTAGGTCGGTACCAGGCCAGTAGCCCGGAAGTACCGGCCGGCCTCTTTCTTCTTCCTCCCCAGCCCACCAGCCTCCACGCCACCTTGGGCCGCCACCACCCGACCGGCCCACCTCCGCTTGCCCACGAGGCCGATGCCTCCTGGCCCAATCGCGCGTGCACCAGGCCGCACGCCCTCGCCCCACACGTGGTCGCTACTGCGCTCGCACGCAGCGTTGACCCTGCGCTCGATCGGGAGATCCCGCGCGCTGCGTGCCCTCGCTCCCACGTTGACTTGCGCGCAGCGGCCGCTCCCGCTCCCGCCGCATGCCATGCTGGCCCCACGCCCCCACCCTGCTGTAGCTGCTGCCACTACTGCTCTCTCTCTCACTCACTTGCTGCTGCGTTTTGTACAAACGGTACTACCGGTCCAAAATCCGGTAGTACCGCTTCGCGTCACTTTTTCAGGTATTTTCTGCACAGGTTTTCTAAAAGAGGTAGTACCGGTTTGAAGAGAGGTAGTACCGGTTGGGCACGTATATGCCTAGAGTTCTGCCCTAACAGACATATTTGTGGAGCCCCTATATATATATTTTTCTTCCACCTCTTCCCATCTATTCTCTCTCATCCATTATTGACCTAGAATAACTTGATTCTCATCTTGATCCCTCCACTATTTGTTGCACCTTTTTTGGTGGAAATGAGAGGGGAGATATAGATCTAGTGCTCCACCAAGTGATCCCTCTCCTAGTGAGGGGATCTTGCTAGATCTTGATCTTGGAGTAATTTGGTGTTCCTCTACCTTTTTTTCTCCCTCCCGTATTCCTCCAATAGCTTTTGTAGCTTTGTTGAAATTTGGGAGAGAAGAACTTGGACATCTTAGTGGTTTTCTTAGCCATTGCATTAGGTGCATCGATTTGGGTTCTCTCCGAGGTTTCGGTCTCATATGAGTTCGTGTGTGTTCCCTCTAGGGTTCTTGGAACCCTAGAGGGCTTGTTGGCCTTAGTGATGTTGTTGCCTTCGTGGCCTTGTCTCCTTTGTGGCGTGGTAGCCTTTGTGGCCCTGTTGCCTTTGTGGCATGGTAGCCTTTGTGGTGATGTTGCCCTTGTGAGGCCTTGGAGCCTTTGTGTCCTTGTAACCGTGTGTGGCGCGTTGTAGCCTTTGTGGCCTTGTACTTGAGACCTCCGGTGTTGTGGAGTTTGCCTCAAGCTTTATACTTGGGTGTTTGCCCCAGACTTGTACGGGTTCGGTGACCACCCTCAAGGGTCCCTTAGTGGATCGATGCCTTCCCTTTGGTAGGAAAGGCTCGAGGAGAATTTGGTGGCCCTAGCGGCTCATTGGAGTGTCTTGTTCCTCCACACCGCTCCAACGGAGAGTAGCAGCCGCAAGGGTGTGAACTTCGGGATACATTATCGTCTCCTCGTGCATCGGTTACTTCTCAACCCGAGCTCCTTTACCTATGCGATTTACATTGTGATAGCATTTGTGCTTGATGTTCTATATCTAGTTTGCTATCACCTTGTTGCTTATCATGGTTCGAATAGGTTGTTGGTGCACATAGGTAAAGCCTAGTTTGTAGGCTTTGTGCTTAACAAGTAAACTGTAGTTTTATTCCGCCTTGTTAAGCCCTCAAGTAGAATTTTTATAACCCTCCTATTAATCCCCCCTCTAGACGACATCCTTGTACATTCAAGTGTAGGACTGTCCATTCATTTACTCCATGTGATGGGCAAGTTCTAAGCATATTTTATAATCCTTTCCCAAGTTGTTGCTACATGTTCATTGTCATTTTGCCTAAATGATAGGATACTATTTCTATTTTGTAGGATTCTAACACGTGAGTGATGCATGTAAAATGCATACATGTAATAACCCAGAACATAGGAACAACGAAGGGTAGATTTAGGAATGGGATGTGCATTTCATCGCAAAACGAGTGAAATTTTCGCGCCTTATTGCAACTAAACCTAAGAGGGATCGAGGTTCTCTCTCAATTGCAATTAGGGTTAGGCAAGTTGAGTTATGAATTTTGACATGAACTCTTTTGTATCTTGTTGATTTTGGGAATTTATTTCATTTGATAAGTAATATTGAATTGATAACTCAAAGATTAAACAATAAGCAATAGTGAATATGAAATATGAATTCATAATTTAAATACAACTCATAATTCAAATGACTTTGAATTCCAAATTGAAATATAAATTCAACAAACATTAAAAATTGAATCATACAAATACAAATGAGCTCATAAGGAAAACCTGGAGCTTTATTGATAGACATACACATATACATTGTCTTTACAATATTCTTGATACAAGAATTGAATGAATAACATACATAAATAAAAAGAAGATTACATTGCTGATCTTAAACTAAATCCTAAACTAATGACTTGGAAGAAATGCTTCTGTAGTCAGATTCATCTTCAAAACCCGCAAGAACAAAAAAGGGAAATACTGTGCAGGGGTTTAATAGTAAGCCTGTATTCAGTTTTGGAAGGAACCAAGTGTCATAGACACTAGCTTGTGCTTGTCCAAAACCATGGACAGCACAAGGATAAGATGAAGCAGACCAAACCTGAGCACACCCAGGGGCTCAAGTTTCACCATGTGAGCACACAGCTCATGGGTTGTTGTGCAAGCAACAACAAGGCAAGGCAAAGCTTAGTCACCAGGCCAAGCCAGGCTTGTGTGGCATTGCTAAAGAAGAAGGACCAGATGTATAAGTAGGGCAGAAAACCTAGAAACCATGTACAGTCGACCAAATAAGTATTCACCAGGCAACCAGAGAAAGAAAATAGGTTAGAGTTCATCTTGTTCTTGCTCAAGAACAGCATCAACCAACACAGAATCCAACCATCCATCCAAAACCACCAAACAATCAACCAGAGAAACATGGTGACTTAAGGAGGAGATCAATCAAGAGCTGGAGGTGAAGGGTTGTGAACAGAAACCAACCAGAAGCACTGCATCAACACAATATTTCTTTCTAGGAGCTGGAACAAGGTATACCTAGTTCCTGGAGTGGATCCAATGGATCCAATCCATTATTTATGCATGACACAAGTCATGGGATTGAGCAGATGCTCAAGGGGTGATCATCACTTGGTTTTCACCAAGGATCACTGACAGAAAAGGAAAACCACTAGAGCTAGAACCATCCAGATACAAATCCTGTGCATATAAACTAAAACACATGCACAGATGTGCATACAAGCAAGCACACATGCACTGATGCACAGATAGCACCAGTAGATGGATTACTAGGAATAGAAGCTACCAAGAACCACCCAGTGAGATCCTAAGCAAGTAACCATCAGGAAACCTAGATTTTTTTCACAGGCAAGCATAATGGCATTCATATTAATTATGATTCCCAACTATGCAAGCAAAGATGAGTAGCCAACAAGATCCAGCCAACTGTGTGAGCAACCAGTCAGTAGCAATGCTACTGACATCACAACAAGCACAAATCCATCCAATTAAAGCAAAACATTAAGTCATCACTATCCAGCAATGGATTCAGACTTCATTTATTTCCAAATTAATCATGGAAATATCAAATCATGCTTAGCAAGTCATTTAATCAACACCGCATAAGCAGTTCATCAATAATTAATCCATCCAGGCATGAAAACATAACAAATCCATGCAACAATTATATAGTAGCATCACTGTGAGGCAACACAAGCATGTACCATTGCATCCTAGCTACTGGATCAAGTCCAGGGAGCTATGGATGGCAGCAGCACACACACACAAGGGCATAGGCATGCATGAGTAGCAGCAGCAGCAAGCAAACCATCCACTAGCATTTAATTGATCAAATGGATCAATTAGATCAAGCCAAGCAACACAGAGAGTCTAGCCACCAGGATCTACTAATCCAATGAATCATTGGATCATATAGAAGGCACAGAAGCACCTCACAGGCATCACAAGTGGCACATTAATAGCATAGCATGACAATAATCATCACCAGCAAGCAAATGCATAGCAATATACCTAGACAAGCAAGCAAGGGACACCAGTAAGCCTAGGTAGCATGTTGAGCCTGGCATAGCAAGGCATAGTATAGCAGAAGCCAGTGAGAAGGGCAACAATGGCCATGAATAGCAAGCAGCATACACTTGGCCAGTAACCAGAGATGAGTTGATTGGCCAGGGCTTGTAGAGAGGGAGCATAGAATGTATAGGCGACAGCAGCAAGGCCCTCTGTGATTCTTGGATCATCAGGAAGCCTGGGAGCCAGAGCAGGAAGAAGTACAGCAGCATGGAGGCGCACAGACATAGTGATGAGAAGGAGGAGGAGCAGAAGATCTTACCCGCGCCTGGAAGCAGAAGTTACGGCATGGCGAGGCAGTGCCCGCGCGGCCGTAGCAGCTGCAAATCCAGGGAGGATGTCGGTGTTACACCGACGAGCTCCACGAACAGCACAACACCCTGGGGACGACGGCACAGGCGCTGCCAATGCAGCACCCGCGCCAGGACAGTGCCAGGAACACGCTAGCATCGACGACGAGGTCCATCGCTCGCCGGAGACCACCTATCGCTGGAGGCAATTTGCTTCCAGATCTGACCGGGTGGCGATCTGGAAGAGGAGGAAGGATTCGACGAAACCGTGCAGATGGATCGATAGATATTCACGTGACGGTTCAGGTGGTGTTGGCGGCGAGGTCAGGGGCGGCCGGACTTGGCCGGAGCATGGCGGCGACCATGGCGGCGACGCTATCGTCTCGATGTCGCCATAGCGCTAGGGTTTCGTGAGAGAGAGGAGCGAGCGAGTGAGTGAGGTGGGCCGGACCAATTTGGTTCCACCGAACCGTTTTTGGGCAGGCCTTAACGGGCTGTCCAAATGGGCCAAATAAGTGGGCTGGCCCAATTGGGGCCAGGGGTATTTTAGTCTTTTCCAATTCTAAAATAACCCTAGAATTTAACCAAATTTTTAAATAATAAAATATACATCTAAAAATCCAATAAAAATTGGATTAGTGAACTAAAAAATTATTCTTAACAAGAATAAAATAATCAACAGAATTTTAAGAACAAATACAAATTTTGGAATTTTGAATTTGAAATTTAAACTTGGAATTTAATTTGTAATTTTCCTTGGAATTTCAAAATCGCGGAAGAATTTCAAATGAATTCAAATATTTGTTTTCAAATATTTTCAAAGGAATATTCTATTATTCCAAGTCATTTCCTTTAAGAGAATATTTTCCAAAGGAAAGTATTCTATTAATCCTATATCTTTTATTTCTAAAATAAAAGAAAATTCTATTATTTCAAATTATATTTGAAATAAGTATTTTCCAAAAGGAAAATTCTATTACTCTTAAATTCTTTTCTTTATAAAATAAAATGATATTAATGACTACAAAGTACCGCCATAGGCATGAAGTCTTAACTTAACCCTAAATCTTAATAAATATGTCGGGGTAAGGGATTCAACATAAAATAATACATCCATGCATGCATTATTTGGATTTTATAACATTGTCCTTACCGGACAATGATGCTTCTTTACAGAACCCGAGGTCTAGGTTCCATCCACTGCATTGAACTGCACTATCTCGTAGTCCATAGGCAAGTTCACCCTTGCTCATGTCAACTTGATTATTTTCTATCAATTTACCGCAAATCTATATACTTATCATTCCTGCATTGAAAATGAAATGTTACTTTTCCAATTATGAACATGACTATGTGGTTGGCAATGGAACCATGGTGTGTGTTGACATGGTGGAGCTTCCATTGCAAGGGTTCTATTTATTTAGGACTAATCACCAATGCCGTCTAGTGATTCTAGCGCCGTACATTTCGCGTTAACCATAAGATCTATAATGGCTCTGGGGAAGCCAACTGTATCTTTTCCCTCTCGCATGCCAACGGACTAGTGATAAGGGTTGCCTGTATCGGTCTATCTTTGGTAAAGGTGGGGACATGTGGTCTGTCACGGTCTACCATTAGATACAGGAGAGGGCAGACTTATTAAAGGTCTATGAAGGATTGTAAGGGTTGTCCGGGTCAGTCTATCTATGGTGTATAGGATAGGGCATATGAATTGTTCGGAACGGTCTACCTTAATGGTAAAGGTGAGAACAAATGCCTGGGTCAGTCTCTCCATAGATAAAGGGCAGGGCGGACTTACAAAAGGGTGGGTCTGCGGGGTCGCGGAGAAGGCGGTGTGGGCTTGGATCTTATTTCCTGGCCTCACACCAAGGAATTGTGGACGGGGACAAGTTCCTGCGGCTGGCAAAAAGGATAAGGTCTCTTATGGGAAAAGTAACTCACCTCTGCAGAGTGTATAAAATTGTGGCTTGTCACTCCCAGTTCCGGGAAGGGAACTACGAACGCGGCAGGAAAGGAACTCCGTGAAGTTCTGGTCAACCTGTGAAGACTGGCGGGCATAGTTTTCAGAATAAAATCAACCTTTTGAAGAAATGTTTTCGAAACATGCATTGACCTGAGATTTCCTGATCAACACGGTCGTAGCTAGTGCATCAAACACCTTTTTCTCTTTTGAGCTTACTGACTACCTCTGTACTCACTTTCTTTCGACACCCTTGCTAGACTGTGATATGGAAGTGGAGGCCAACGATGGATTGTCGGAAGGAGGCTACGAGCTGGTCTATGAAGAACCTGATCTATCCGGAGGAGTGGAAGGCGTAGAATATGAGATAGTCTACGGGCCCGACAACAATGAGATGGAGGAGTAGTGACATACCTTAGTATCATAGAGCCGAGCAGCGTAGAACTTACCTAAATAAGTTGCTGAGCTCAGTTTGTTAGTTATGCTGGTTTCGTAATAACTTTAGTAGGATCTTAGGGTGTTCTCATCGGAACTGTGAGAATACAAACTTGTTAAGTCTGTGATTGTACTAATATATCGAGTGTTATGACCTGCAATGTTTCTGTTGTACCACTCTGAGGGATGTGATATTTGTGAAGAAGTCCCTTCATGAAGATCATATCAACGACTTGTATACTACAACATGCAGTGGTATGCTGGGTCACCGCAGCTGGTATCAGAGCAAATGTTGCGACCTTAGGTTGGAAAAACCTAGTAAAGGGAAAAACATGTAGGAGTCAAGTAGGAATAGTAAAGAATTCTCTAGAAATATGGTGCTTATTCACTTGAGAGTGGCATAATCATATCTTTTAGTGCGATAATTCTTTATTATAACTATTATGATATATCATTATCACGTCACCACTACATCATCACCACATTATTGTTATGTTATCATCACATCGTTGTTACATTCTCACTACTAATGTTCTATTCTTGTATACAGCCATAATGGTGTACATGTTTCCCAAGAGGACTTTAAGGAAAGTTGAAGGCTGGCTTGGTGGTTACGATGGAAGTCTTACAGATCTCCTGCGTGGGATGCTAAAGGAACTCCAATGTGAGACCAGGATACCTGTTCTCAAATACATCTTTTATGATGGAGAGATCGTGGTCAAATGCAGAGTCTCTCCACAACTTCCTGACACATTGCTGATGAGTCGAATCATGCCGTATGGAGAAGCCAAAACACTTATCACGGCATACCATATGGGTATTTTCAAAGCAATACTCGAAATCAGGCAACACAAATCTGTGGAGTTGTGGTGTTCAACATATTCACATGTGCCTCATGCCGAGGAAGATGAGGATCCTTCCTTGAATCACCTGGTTATGGCACACAAACATCCTGAGGTAGCAGCCCAACACATGGATAGCTGTAAGTCTTTATTGACTTCTATGTACCTACTGCACATGAAGATGGTGGAGGAGGTCACCCACATGCTAGATGAGTTCACGGACCCTGACAAAGTCCAGGCTCGAATGCATGAACTTAGGGCACAACCACAACACACCACACCTTTCTTTAAGCTAAACAGTTTTGTAGATTTGAGTGACCAGGAGCTGAAAAGAGAACCACTCACACCCAACTTCGTTCCACATTATCCACAAGTGTCAACATCATATGGCTTGGGATATAGGGGAGACGATTCCAGAAACCTAAACTGCTCGGAGTCACCAATCGAGAACTCGACTTGCTGGCGTTTCGGGGAACCATTTGGGGATGAAGGAGAACCCATCACTTGTGATACCGATGATGACGGGGGAGAGGTTAACCAGAATATTAACCAAAACTATGGACAGGAAGATAAAGGCACACTAGTAGGGAAATGCTTATAGGTGGAGCTTAGTTCTGTGGCGCACCAGCAGAAATGCGCCACAGAAAGATTTTTTGTGGCGCACGAGGAAGAATGCGCCACAAAAATAAGCTATTTTTGTGGCGCACTACTGAACCGTGCGCCACAGAAATTATGTGGGGCCCACATCCTGCCACCACCAATTATTAGTGTAGGTATTTCTGTGGCGCACATGGCGTGCTGTGCCACAGAAATAAGTGTTTCTGTGGCGCACTGGTTCTGGTGCGCCACAGAAGTAGTTGATTCTGTGGCGCACTTGTGCTGGTGCGCCACAGAAATAACGCCTTCTATATCCAACCGTACCCCCTCCCCCGCCCGTACTTCCTCCTCCACCCCTCTTCCTCTCCCTACCGTCGCGCGCCGCCGCCTTCCATGGTGAGCGTCGCCGTCGCCGTCGCCGCCGCCGCCTCCTTCCTCCGCGAGGGCCGCATGCCGCCAAGCTCCACCCATCCCCGCCACCAGCAGCACAAGCCACTGCGGCGTGGAGGAGGAGGGGCCGGCTCCGCGTCAAGGAGGAGGAGCCACCGCGTCTTCCTCCTCCTCCACCCCTGCCGTCATCGTCAACCTCCTCCTCCACCCCTACCCGGCCCCTCCCTCTTCCTCTACCCGGCCACTCCTCCAACAGCATCGTCGGTGAGCTCCACCTCTCCCCTCCCCTCCCTCTTCCTCTCCCGTGCGGGCACAAAGTGCTCGACGAAATTACTTTGTCTCTTTGTCCCTGGTTGCCTCCTTAATTGATGCCTTATGATCCAAATTAATATATTATTGGATTGAGTGATATGGCTAATGCTTGTTTGCTCTCCAAATTACCAAGTGATGAATATATAATCCCTTTGGAGCATCTGCCCCATGCTATATATGTGTATTTGACCATGCTTATGATGGATTTCTTTTAAGGACTCTAGCTAGATTAGAGGGGAAAAAGTTGCTGCTTTGTTGCCTATGATAATGGATCATCAAATGTTTCCCTTTGTCCCTGGTTGCCTCCTTAATTGATGCCTTATGATCCAAATGACCCAAGTCCCTTGCATGATCCCATTTCTCCCTAATGTTGCTTAAGATGAATAAATTCCCTCTAATCACCATTTGGAGATCAAGACTAGTTCTTGATTTCCATTAGCTAGACTCCAATATTAAAAATGTCTCCCAAATATGGAGACAAACATTTTAACATTACCCCAATGTTATTTCTCTCAAATGGACAGTTTTTGATGGTATGCTTGCTCCTCACTGTACTTTATCCATTCCCTACTGATCCTAAGTACCCATGAATATCTGGTGGTGTTCTTCTGCTGTTTAGTTACTGTTAACACATGTGTTTGCATGTGTGTGTGAGCTGCTTGCAGATGTTTATCCACTGTTGGCCTTTATTCTTGGTAGCTCAAAGTGTCATGCACTTACTGGATCATCAAATGTTTCCCTTTGTCCCTGGTTAATTGCCTCCTTAATTGATGCCTTATGATCCAAATGACCCAAGTCCCTTGCATGATCCCATTTGTCCCTAATGTTGCTTAAGATGAATAAATTCTCTCTAATCACCATTTGGAGATCAAGACTAGTTCTTGATTTCCATTAGCTAGACTCCAATATGAATGCCACTGTGGTATCCTTTGAAGAAAATGGGAAGTAGTTCTTGCTTACTTATGCATATCCATCTCTACTGGATTGACTAGCTCAGGTTTGGCCTCTCTCTTGCCAGCATCACTTGGTTACTACCAAGTGATGAGTAATCCCTTATGGTACCCCAGCTTTGTTTTGAACTCAACTGAGTAATGATAAATTTCTATTTCTTGTTGGCTTTGATGAAAAGTGAGATATCCACAGTAGGGGATCATGTAAATGAATGCCACTGTGGTATCCTTTGAAGAAAATGGACTGTTTCTGATGGTTTTAAAAGGCTAGGTGGTGCTAGGTGATTAAGTTGGCTACCAAGACTTGTCTCATCTGGTTAGCTGGGATATGCTATGTGTTGTTGCTTGTTTAGGCATATCTATCACTTACTGGATTTACTAGTTCTTGATTGGCCTCTCTTTTGCTAGCATCACTTGGTCTATATACCAAGTGATGAATAATCTCTTTGGAGCATCTGCTCCATGCATGCTATGTGTGTTTGAGCATCTTGACTTATGTCACCATGGTTGCTGGTTTGGTGGTGTTTTTGTACTTGCCGATGATTAGATGGTTGGTCGATATCACTCGTACACTCGGGGGTGGAGCAAGTGAGCCTGGTGTGATGGCACAAATATCAATATCTTGTGCATCCTACCTGGCCTCACTTACTCCATCCCTGGATGTTAATATTTGTTTCGACCAACAAAGTATGAGGCATTTCATTTAGTTCATACCATTTAGTTGACTTCTTAATTGCATTGGCCGATGATTAGAATGTTTGGTCACTTGTACACTCAGGGGTGGAGCAAGCGAGCCTGGTGTGATGGCACAAATATCAATCTCTTGTGCATCCTACCTGGCCTCGCTTACTCCATCCCTGAATGTTAATATTTGTTTTGACCGACAAAGTATGAGGCATTCCATTTAGTTCATACTAGCTACTTCTTAATTACATTGACCTTTCTTCCATTTTAGTGCCGATGATTAAATTGTTTGGTCACTTGTACACTCTGGGGTGGGGCAGTGAGCCTGGTGTGATGGCACAAATATCAATCTCTTGTGCATCCTACCTGGCCTCGCTGACCCCATCCCTGAATGTTAATATTTCTTTTGACCAACAAAGTATGAGGCATATGATATCTAGTTGAGATACCACTTGGCTCTTTCTTCCATTTTAGTGCCGATGATTAGAATGTTTGGTCACCTATACGCCGCAATATACTTTGTAGACGGGCCCCCCTTTCCCTGGCCGCCGTTCCGTGAACGAGTCCTTGACGAGACAACAACGCCGACCTGCCTCTCCGGCGCAGAACCACGCCAGTCCGAGCCGCCTCCCTTGTGGCCGCGTCTCCTGCGCTCTGCGCTTTTCTCCATGGCCGGACCACGATTGGACACACTGAGGGAATAATTGTGGCACCCCGGACCAACTGCCCGAAATACCCTGTTATGTATACAGTTCACGATCCCATGATCAGTGCGCCGTGAACACATAACCGAACTGATATCAAATTACACCATCCATTACAAAGCGGAATAAGAAAATTACAATAAGGTCTCATGACCAAACTTACATAATAGCCTCGAAGGGCCTAACCAAACATCAGAGTAGTATCATCACTTCAACAGCGCGGAGCCCAAGTCATCTGCCATAAACCTACAGGCAACTGACTGGGAAGACGTTCCTAGCTCGCATAGACGTCGTCAACTCCTTCTTCATCTGTCGAAGTCCTCCAGGTCTGGCCAAGTAAATAGCCAGGGACAAAGCCGTGAGTACATTTTGAATTGTACTCGCAAACCATTTACAAAGTAACTTAACAAAGAGAACGAGGTACCGAGGTCTAACTAGGGGATCAAGAGGGAATGACCACTTATGTAACAAGAATATGTTATGTAGACGAGAAGAAGTGTTTTAGTGGAGTTAGCATCTCAACTTCATGGGTGAAGGAGATGAGAAAATATATCTAAGACATCCCTACTTGACTCAATTTAGGAAGATCTTTCACGACATAAACACTTAGGAAGGGTAGACCCAATTTTTATCAATTCCTTTCCGACCACCTCATTGTGGTCATCAACCATTTTTCCAGTACTCCGAGTACTCCAACACAAATCCCGTTTCTTTCCGTTGTCAAACATTTTCATAAACAAAACACATCAGGCTAAGCAACAGCCAATCCAACCGTCCATGACCGCGGACACGGCTATTCGAATAGATTTTACTCTGTAGAGTTTGCACACTTTCCCCACAAGATCTGATAAATCCGCCGGGATCATCCCCGGGCCATCATACGAAAGTATGTGGGTATCGGATAACCAGTCGAAGCCTTTCGCCCCTTCTAATTAGCAAGAGGTCCTACCCTATGGAGTATGTACCTCCCCGGCACCGTGGCAGCTCACCTCCTTTTGAGCGTGGCTCCACCGCCAAGCCAGGAGACCCATAGTGTCTTCCGGACGGGTCAGCCCCGAAGGCCTCCCGTTATACTATTGTCCCAACCTCGACAATCCGGACTCGGGGGTATCCGTACCCTTGTATAGTTATGCGGTGCCTCATGCTAAAGAGAACGAACGTCGAGCTAAGCCCCGTGCCCATGTTGGAGTAATGTGGTTGCGCTAGTTTGTTGTCATGGGTGAGTACTTAGGCGCCAAAGTTTTCGTAATATCCCAACCACTTTCTCATCCCCATCATTTTTACCAAATCCTTTCCTTTCTCAAATTCTCACTTGGGCATAACATTATACCCAAGGTTTTAACAAAAACTTTTACAACAAGGTAAAACCTTGAGGGTTTTCCCAGCCTAAAGTTTATGCGTGACTAAGATGTATAATAGCACAAAGGTTGCCATCATACCATGAAGGGTGTCAAAGACATCCATACTCACATTGAGCATGAAGGGAGATAGTCAAAGATTGGGGCAATACTAATGATGTTAACCCATATTTTTACTAGAGTTGTAGGTGTCAAATGGCGATGAATGTAATTTGCATACTTAGAGTAAGTACGCAAAGTAACGAAAGAGAATTACACACTTGGTGGCAAGTATGTAAAGAAACAAAATAACCGAAACCCAAGGAACACAAGGAGGCAAGAGACCAAAGGATGGCAAGATCTCAGTCAAGAACATAGAGAACAATGGATCAAAGTAAATGGCTTGCCTTGGCTTATTTGTCCCTGGAATTCTTCAACTCCATCAATATAAGAATCCCATCAATATAAATAAAATCCTTATCCGAACCACTTCTTCTTCTCCGGAATTGTTCGCATCTATCACCGGAAAATAGAAAAAGAACACAATCAACACATTGTACCAACAAAACAACATACAACAAGCAACAATCAATAGATAACCACTCTACTAAGGGCTTAACATACTAAGGTCTTATAGATACTACAAAACAACTTTAATAGTTTTGATTTTTTTGAAAACCCAATTTAATCATCTAAGAAGGGCATAAGAGCCTCACCAATTATCAATTGCCTCTTTGGGTATCACCATGACATAAATTAATTATCCCTTGGTATATAACACCACAAAGAAGACAAGTGCATTGGTTAGACATCAAAAGCATTCATATTTTATTTTTAAACATTTTTGGAAAATTAGGAAATCATTTTCCTAGTTTATTTGGCTAATAGACACTATACAAAATTAGGAGCTAAACAATATGCTACACTCTTTTGAAAACTTAAGCAAAACAATAGGTCTAAGGTTAAGTTGCATAGGGTTTGTTTTGCAAGAATAAAACATAGGTTGACTATTTTTAAATAAAAAGAGTTGGTCAAAGATTTTAAATAAACAAAAGTTTTGGTACAACATTTCATGTGACACACACATAACACAAACAGTAACAAATATGCATGAACAGAAACTAAAAATATTTTTCCTAGATGGCCAGTACTAAAACAAGACTAGCACAATTGGATTCACCCAAAAATATTAATTTTACAATTTTAGGAATTAGCTAGAGTCTGCAGCACACATAGAACAAGTTTAATTCACCAAAAATCATAATAAAATCTTAAAAATACAAGGCCAGTGGCATTGGAAAGATATTGAAATTTCTGATCCAATGCAATTGGTCTCACTGGATTCGGGTAAGTATAACTCGAGATATTTGCATTTTAATGCCTCTGGTTTTAGCACAATTTTTAACCGAAATTTGAATTGAGATCGGGCGGGAAAGCTTGGGCCGCACAGATTTGAGAAGTGGGCCGGCCCAAACACTGATACCGGTTGGGGAAGGGAAAAAAACAAAAAAGAAAAGAAAAGGGGGAGAGAGGGCCCGGTGCGGGGCCCATCTGCATGGGCCGACGTGGCCATGCAGACGCACGGGCCACCTCTTCCTCCTCGCGACTACGCACGCGTCCTGGCGGACGGGAAAAGAAGGCAGGGGCGGGCGGAGCTCACCTGGGCGGCGGCGGTCGACGGCGGCGGCTGGTCACGGCGGCGGTGGGTGGGGGCGGTGCAGGGGTAGGCTCGGGCCGTCTTCCTTCTCCGCAGCAACCTCGCCCCGGCGGGTCTTCCTCCGCAGACATCCCGGGCGGAGCTCCGTGGCGGCGGTCTCCGGCAGCCCTGGTGAAGAGGGAGGGCAGGGTTAGGCTACTGGGGCGACCAGGGGCGGAATGAAACAGAGGGAAGAGGGTGGCGTCGTCGAAGAAGGGCCCGGTGACCTTCTTGTCACCGGGCGGTGACCACGGACGGTGGCGGGGCTGTGGCGAGCAGCAGCCCTGAGCAGCGCCCTGGGCGTTCTCAGGGGCATCTGTGGAGGTGGAGGAGAGTGGAGTGGGAGTTGAGAGAGAGTGGAGTGGGCGGGGTGGGTTTATATAGGCGCTGGGCGGGTGTGCACCGTGGCTGTGGCCAATGGATGGGCGTGCGGGAGGCGACGACCAATGGCTGCGAGTCTGCTGACGTTTGGGCGGTGCTGGGGCGTGACGTCACGCAGAGGACGTCAGCAGGATGGGAGTGGCGCGCGGGATAGAAGGGGTCGAGCGGGAAGGTTCTGCCTGCGAGCGCTTCTCCTTGGACTCGCAAGGGTTTCGGTACGGGGGGCTGGGCTGGCCTGCTTTTGGGCTTGGGGAAGGGGAGAGGGGAGCCTAGGTGGTCCCTGAGCTGGGCCCGAGGTCATAGAGGAGCAACAGGGGCGGGTGGTGCTGGTGCACCATGGCCCGGTCATGTGGGAAGAAAAGAGAGGGAAGGGAAAGAGAGAGGGGGTGGTGTTCTTCTAGGGCTTGCAGGTGTGGGGCTTCCCAAGGTAGAGCAAGGTAGAGAGAGAGAGGAGTAATGGCAAGTATTGCCATACAAGCAACATGGCCGGCCCCATTTCTTGCTAAGTAGAACTAGATCACAAGTGAGATCAAGTGACCCGCGGAGTTGCCCAAGAGGTGGTGTTGGTTGAGGTTTAGATGATGGTTGGGAAAGGTTTAGTGAGATAGTGAGTGAGGCATAAAATCAAGGATGAAGAGGGTGACACAAATTATCAACCCATGAGGTCAAGGTGATGATGGGGAACAATATATGAGTGAGAGGTGGTTGAAGAACCTAAATTGCTATTTTAAATTTTTGAATGAAAAAGGGGTGGGCATCTCTCACTATGTGAGAGTTGATCAAATTTTGAAAGGTGTTAACATTGATCTTGCCTTTTGAAAGTTTTGAAAGAGACAAGAATATATTTTAAAACAAATTTGGTCTACTTGCATACAAAGCATAGTAGAGTTTTTTTCTCTATGCTAGTCGGTAATAAAAAGGGCAAGAAATGGTGTATCTATATGCACCATGCATTTTGTTAAAAAGAAGGAATAGATTAAATGTTTTAATAGCAAGTGTTTTTGGGTTGAAGGAAATGAGATGATACAAGACACCATCCACATTTCCTATTTTAAAGGCTTGAAAAGCTATGATAAAACTAGGATTAGTTTTGTAGTGAAAATTTGAGAATAAACTTAAATAGGATTTTTGGCACGTAAAATATTGTGGGAGAAGTGATCTCAAGGGTAGAGGGTGGCTACATAATGTACCCATCATTCCACTCTTGGTTTTATGAAGAGTGGAGAAAAACAAGAGGTAAAACAGGATGAAGTGATCTAGTGCTGAATTAGTGGGTAGGGTGCAAGATCAAGTGAAAATAAGAATTGAGGGGTTAGATGGGGACATGCAAGATGTGGAAGTTGCAGAGGGTGTTGCATAGATGAGATTCATGCATTGAGGTCACAAATAATAGTTGTCGGTGCTTAAGAAACAACTGCCAAAGTTGGAACATTTTAAGCCTGCCAAAACTTCTTATTGACTTGACTTCAAAACCAACAAGGAAAAGTGGGTATAAGAGAGATTTGGTTCAAGGCAAGGATATGGTTGGGAAGTGCTCATGATAAGTTAGGTCTAGGACCAAATGCATTGTCTTAGATGGCAAGGGGTAGCTTAATCCAGGGGTTCCAAAATGGAACCTTAAACAGATTTTGGGACTTAGTCAAAATTATGATGCCTTAGGGTTTTTGACTAGGGTAAGAGAGAAGCATGTATTAAGGGGTAGATGATCCCAAGTTTTGAATTCAAGGATGATTTTACCACTAGATGTGTTGTTCTTTGGGGTAGGTCAAGACAAAGCTTAACAAGCAAATCAAGACAATTCATCTACCAGCAGATCAAAGCAATCCATTAAAACAAACAGATCAAGGCAATTCATCTAATTAGTTTATAGAAAAAGTTTTTGTTCCCCCTAATTTTTGCACTAAGAACAAATAAACAAGGTTGCAAAAGTTGGGGTGTTACAGATCTTCCACCCTTAAAATAATCTCGTCCCGAGATTACTAAGCGTAGGACTAGGTAGGTTTTCTTAGTTGACTAAAGTTAGACTCGTCTTCTTGTAGACATGCAGTTGTCGAGAAGGTCGTTGCTTCATCTTCTGGGAAACATGATCGATTCCTGCCGAGGGCAAGCTTCGTGAAGAGGTTGATCGACTCCTCCATGTAGGTGTTAGATCTGTAGCTTCTAAGCGATCCTAGCGGGGGTTCAAGACCCTGGGAGAGTTAGTGCACTCCAGCGGTGCTTTAGCAGGGTTGAAAACTTTTTAGAGTTAGCTTTAAATTTTAATGGAAGACGAAGTCTTCCACCCTTAAATCATTCATCGGGGGTTTTGAAAAACTCTAAGCTTCGGCCACGGAGTCTTGTCGGTGCTTACGAAGAAGTGATATCTCTCGTCTTGAGTTGAAACATCTCCAGGGGCGATGTGTAGTCCACAGCTTCAAGAGAAGTTAATGCATTCCAAGTTCCCAACGGTGTTTTTAGAAAGGTTTAAAATTTTAGGGTTAGCTCCAATTTTTCATCGGGTTTTTGGAAAAACTCAGAGCTTCTGCATTGTAGTCCTGTCTGGGGCTTCTGAAGAAGTCGCCGATCTTCCGTAATCAGTTGAAGAATCTTCAGGAGAGAAATGTAGACCACGACTTCAAAAGGCACTCACGGGGTTTATTAGACCATATAACGCGCGGTAAGTTAGTAAGTCGATGAAGCGCCTGGTTGTTGTCCCTATGAGGCAGCATCAAAGGTCGTCGGAAACAATCTTGAGTTCGAGGGTCGGTGCTGACTTATATCCGGTATGAGCGGTAACTACACCTAATCTTGAGTCTTGGGGTATCTTCACGAGCTTCTCTTGATGAGGACCAGATGAACCATGTGATGTAGCTTGGTTTTGACGCCATTGTTCTCTCAGCTTGTTAGACAGTGTGTTAGAGGGTAGTTTCAAAAAATATCCTCGAGGTTAGCACGATTATACTCCAAGGTTAGACCAATTTAGAATGTCTTCTTGCGAAGGTGCAGTTAATCTTGAAGGTACTGGCTTCTGCTTCCTTGGCATAGTAGAGGTGCTTCAGCTGATCTTGAAGGTAGTCAACGCAGATAGGGCTTTGAGTTAGTTTTCCTCATGGTTGAAAAATCAACTGCTAACGGGGTTAAAGTTAGAGCCATTTGTTAACTTATTCAATTAACTAGAAATTAGCATTCTATTTGTGAGGTAGGTGGGGTAAAAACATCTTTGGGAGGCTTCCTATGTTGGGTTGTCACACTAAGAGTGTTTTTCAGGCCTAAAGACCAAGACAATCATACACACAACAAACAGATAAAAACACTCAAGGCAGCACACGAGGGAACTACAAGCAATCATCACACCAAACAAGGCACTCTAAGTATCTAGCGATACCTAACACGTGGGGGTAGCTCAATCAAAGCGATTGAGTTCGTCCTATCCATCCTATAGGTTCGGGGCTGGTCACATATGTTGGCGTCTTCATCTTGTTGACATTGTCTTTAACAAGTATTTCTCGAAGCAGTTGGTGGCATGGTGTTGAGTCGCCGATGTTGAAGTGGAGGCGAAAACTGCGTAGGGCTTCTGGTCTCAACCTCCCAGGGATGTGAGGTCTTCTGAGGGGTAGCTGTCGAGGAACTCCCAAAGTCGACAACTTATGGTGGCTGGCCTAAAAAAAATACTAGTCAAGAAACTGAGGACTTGATCCCAGACAACTGCAAAAAGGTGCAAGTCCATGGAGAAACAAGGTCAGCTCCTTGACAAACTTTGGTGACAACCAAAGACATGATCTTATTATCTCTTTATGTGCACGACTAAGTCGGCATCCAATCTTCAATAGCTTGTTGTTGGAGATTCAAGAGTCTTCCCAAGGGATTGATCCATCTTTAAGTTCGAGTCTCCGGTCTGAGTTGGGGACATCGTCCAATATGTTTGAAGTGGATGAGACAATAGAGTAAGAATTTTCAAACATTTATAAAGCGGAGAGATAAGAGTTTAGAAGTTTCGAGGAAATAAGAGGAGTAGAAGCTATGCTTCCAACTAAAGAAAGAGTTCGTTTCGTAAATAGTTTTTCCCAAGTATTCGTTTCCTAACTAACGTCCATGCTAACTAAGGTCTCCTACAGTCAGGATGGCTCTGATACCAGCTCTGTGGCACCCCGGACCAACTGCCCGAAATACCCTGTTATGTATACAGTTCACGATCCCATGATCAGTGCGCCGTGAACACATAACCGAACTGATATCAAATTACACCATCCATTACAAAGCGGAATAAGAAAATTACAATAAGGTCTCATGACCAAACTTACATAATAGCCTCGAAGGGCCTAACCAAACATCAGAGTAGTATCATCACTTCAACAGCGCGGAGCCCAAGTCATCTGCCATAAACCTACAGAACGGCGGCGGGAAGACGTTCCTAGCTCGCATAGACGTCGTCAACTCCTTCTTCATCTGTCGAAGTCCTCCAGGTCTAGCCAAGTAAATAGCCAGGGACAAAGCCGTGAGTACATTTTGAATTGTACTCGCAAACCATTTACAAAGTAACTTAACAAAGAGAACAAGGTACCGAGGTCTAACTAGGGGATCAAGAGGGAATGACCACTTATGTAACAAGAATATGTTATGTAGACGAGAAGAAGTGTTTTAGTGGAGTTAGCATCTCAACTTCATGGGTGAAGGAGATGAGAGAATATATCTAAGACATCCCTACTTGACTCAATTTAGGAAGATCTTTCACGACATAAACACTTAGGAAGGGTAGACCCAATTTTTATCAATTCCTTTCCGACCACCTCATTGTGGTCATCAACCATTTTTCCAGTACTCCGAGTACTCCAACACAAATCCCGTTTCTTTCCGTTGTCAAACATTTTCATAAACAAAACACATCAGGCTAAGCAACAGCCAATCCAACCGTCCATGACCGCGGACACGGCTATTCGAATAGATTTTACTCTGCAGAGTTTGCACACTTTCCCCACAAGATCTGATAAATCCGCCGGGATCATCCCCGGGCCATCATACGAAAGTATGTGGGTATCGGATAACCAGTCGAAGCCTTTCGCCCCTTCTAATTAGCAAGAGGTCCTACCCTATGGAGTATGTACCTCCCCGGCACCGTGGCAGCTCACCTCCTTTTGAGCGTGGCTCCACCGCCAAGCCAGGAGACCCATAGTGTCTTCCGGACGGGTCAGCCCCGAAGGCCTCCCGTTATACTATTGTCCCAACCTCGACAATCCGGACTCGGGGGTATCCGTACCCTTGTATAGTTATGCGGTGTCTCATGCTAAAGAGAACGAACGTCGAGCTAAGCCCTGTGCCCATGTTGGAGTAATGTGGTTGCGCTAGTTTGTTGTCATGGGTGAGTACTTAGGCGCCAAAGTTTTCGTAATATCCCAACCACTTTCTCATCCCCATCATTTTTACCAAATCCTTTCCTTTCTCAAATTCTCACTTGGGCATAACATTATACCCAAGGTTTTAACAAAAACTTTTACAACAAGGTAAAACCTTGAGGGTTTTCCCAGCCTAAAGTTTATGCGTGACTAAGATGTATAATAGCACAAAGGTTGCCATCATACCATGAAGGGTGTCAAAGACATCCATACTCACATTGAGCATGAAGGGAGATAGTCAAAGATTGGGGCAATACTAATGATGTTAACCCATATTGTTACTAGAGTTGTAGGTGTCAAATGGCGATGAATGTAATTCGCATACTTAGAGTAAGTACGCAAAGTAACGAAAGAGAATTACACACTTGGTGGCAAGTATGTAAAGAAACAAAATAACCGAAACCCAAGGAACACAAGGAGGCAAGAGACCAAAGGATGGCAAGATCTCAGTCAAGAACATAGAGAACAATGGATCAAAGTAAATGGCTTGCCTTGGCTTATTTGTCCCTGGAATTCTTCAACTCCATCAATATAAGAATCCCATCAATATAAATAAAATCCTTATCCGAACCACTTCTTCTTCTCCGGAATTGTTCGCATCTATCGCCGGAAAATAGAAAAAGAACACAATCAACACATTGTACCAACAAAACAACATACAACAAGCAACAATCAATAGATAACCACTCTACTAAGGGCTTAACATACTAAGGTCTTATAGATACTACAAAACAACTTTAATAGTTTTGATTTTTTTGAAAACCCAATTTAATCATCTAAGAAGGGCATAAGAGCCTCACCAATTATCAATTGCCTCTTTGGGTATCACCATGACATAAATTAATTATCCCTTGGTATATAACACCACAAAGAAGACAAGTGCATTGGTTAGACATCAAAAGCATTCATATTTTATTTTTAAACATTTTTGGAAAATTAGGAAATCATTTTCCTAGTTTATTTGGCTAATAGACACTATACAAAATTAGGAGCTAAACAATATGCTACACTCTTTTGAAAACTTAAGCAAACCAATAGGTCTAAGGTTAAGTTGCATAGGGTTTGTTTTGCAAGAATAAAACATAGGTTGACTATTTTTAAATAAAAAGAGTTGGTCAAAGATTTTAAATAAACAAAAGTTTTGGTACAACATTTCATGTGACACACACATAACACAAACAGTAACAAATATGCATGAACAGAAACTAAAAATATTTTTCCTAGATGGCCAGTACTAAAACAATACTAGCACAATTGGATTCACCCAAAAATATTAATTTTACAATTTTAGGAATTAGCTAGAGTCTGCAGCACACATAGAACAAGTTTAATTCACCAAAAATCATAATAAAATCTTAAAAATACAAGGCCAGTGGCATTGGAAAGATATTGAAATTTATGATCCAATGCAATTGGTCTCACTGGATTCGGGTAAGTATAACTCGAGATATTTGCATTTTAATGTCTCTGGTTTTAGCACAATTTTTAACCGAAATTTGAATTGAGATCGGGCGGGAAAGCTTGGGCCGCACAGATTTGAGAAGTGGGCCGGCCCAAACACTGATACCGGTTGGGGAAGGGAAAAAAACAAAAAAGAAAAGAAAAGGGGGAGAGAGGGCCCGGTGCGGGGCCCATCTGCATGGGCCGACGTGGCCATGCAGACGCACGGGCCACCTCTTCCTCCTCGCGACTACGCACGCGTCCTGGCGGACGGGAAAAGAAGGCAGGGGCGGGCGGAGCTCACCTGGGCGGCGGCGGTCGACGGCGGCGGCTGGTCACGGCGGCGGTGGGTGGGGGCGGTGCAGGGGTAGGCTCGGGCCGTCTTCCTTCTCCGCAGCAACCTCGCCCCGGAGGGTCTTCCTCCGCAGACATCCCGGGCGGAGCTCCGTGGCGGCGGTCTCCGGCAGCCCTGGTGAAGAGGGAGGGCAGGGTTAGGCTACTGGGGCGACCAGGGGCGGAATGAAACGGAGGGAAGAGGGTGCCGTCGTCGAAGAAGGGCCCGGTGACCTTCTTGTCACCGGGCGGTGACCACGGACGGTGGCGGGGCTGTGGCGAGCAGCAGCCCTGAGCAGCGCCCTGGGCGTTCTCAGGGGCATCTGTGGAGGTGGAGGAGAGTGGAGTGGGAGTTGAGAGAGAGTGGAGTGGGCGGGGTGGGTTTATATAGGCGCTGGGCGGGTGTGCACCGTGGCTGCGGCCAATGGATGGGCGTGCGGGAGGCGACGACCAATGGCTGCGAGTCTGCTGACGTTTGGGCGGTGCTGGGGCGTGACGTCACGCAGAGGACGTCAGCAGGATGGGAGTGGCGCGCGGGATAGAAGGGGTCGAGCTGGAAGGTTCTGCCTGCGAGCGCTTCTCCTTGGACTCGCAAGGGTTTCGGTACGGGGGGCTGGGCTGGCCTGCTTTTGGGCTTGGGGAAGGGGAGAGGGGAGCCTAGGTGGTCCCTGAGCTGGGCCCGAGGTCATAGAGGAGCAACAGGGGCGGGTGGTGCTGGTGCACCATGGCCCGGTCATGTGGGAAGAAAAGAGAGGGAAGGGAAAGAGAGAGGGGGTGGTGTTCTTCTAGGGCTTGCAGGTGTGGGGCTTCCCAAGGTAGAGCAAGGTAGAGAGAGAGAGGAGTAATGGCAAGTATTGCCATACAAGCAACATGGCCGGCCCCATTTCTTGCTAAGTAGAACTAGATCACAAGTGAGATCAAGTGACCCCGCAGGTTGCCCAAGAGGTGGTGTTGGTTGAGGTTTAGATGATGGTTGGGAAAGGTTTAGTGAGATAGTGAGTGAGGCATAAAATCAAGGATGAAGAGGGTGACACAAATTATCAACCCATGAGGTCAAGGTGATGATGGGGAACAATATATGAGTGAGAGGTGGTTGAAGAACCTAAATTGCTATTTTAAATTTTTGAATGAAAAAGGGGTGGGCATCTCTCACTATGTGAGAGTTGATCAAATTTTGAAAGGTGTTAACATTGATCTTGCCTTTTGAAAGTTTTGAAAGAGACAAGAATATATTTTAAAACAAATTTGGTCTACTTGCATACAAAGCATAGTAGAGTTTTTTTCTCTATGCTAGTCGGTAATAAAAAGGGCAAGAAATGGTGTATCTATATGCACCATGCATTTTGTTAAAAAGAAGGAATAGATTAAATGTTTTAATAGCAAGTGTTTTTGGGTTGAAGGAAATGAGATGATACAAGACACCATCCACATTTCCTATTTTAAAGGCTTGAAAAGCTATGATAAAACTAGGATTAGTTTTGTAGTGAAAATTTGAGAATAAACTTAAATAGGATTTTTGGCACGTAAAATATTGTGGGAGAAGTGATCTCAAGGGTAGAGGGTGGCTACATAATGTACCCATCATTCCACTCTTGGTTTTGTGAAGAGTGGAGAAAAACAAGAGGTAAAACAGGATGAAGTGATCTAGTGCTGAATTAGTGGGTAGGGTGCAAGATCAAGTGAAAATAAGAATTGAGGGGTTAGATGGGGACATGCAAGATGTGGAAGTTGCAGAGGGTGTTGCATAGATGAGATTCATGCATTGAGGTCACAAATAACAGTTGTCGGTGCTTAAGAAACAACTGCCAAAGTTGGAACATTTTAAGCCTGCCAAAACTTCTTATTGACTTGACTTCAAAACCAACAAGGAAAAGTGGGTATAAGAGAGATTTGGTTCAAGGCAAGGATATGGTTGGGAAGTGCTCATGATAAGTTAGGTCTAGGACCAAATGCATTGTCTTAGATGGCAAGGGGTAGCTTAATCCAGGGGTTCCAAAATGGAACCTTAAACAGATTTTGGGACTTAGTCAAAATTATGATGCCTTAGGGTTTTTGACTAGGGTAAGAGAGAAGCATGTATTAAGGGGTAGATGATCCCAAGTTTTGAATTCAAGGATGATTTTACCACTAGATGTGTTGTTCTTTGGGGTAGGTCAAGACAAAGCTTAACAAGCAAATCAAGACAATTCATCTACCAGCAGATCAAAGCAATCCATTAAAACAAACAGATCAAGGCAATTCATCTCATTAGTTTATAGAAAAAGTTTTTGTTCCCCTAATTTTTGCACTAAGGACAAATAAACAAGGTTGCAAAAGTTGGGGTGTTACAATAATGATAATCGCCATCACCACTATCGTCAGACTTCACAGGTGTAGAGTACTTTGCAGCAGATGCCACTTTTCTTCTCTCGCCGTCCAGTGAACGAGTCCTTGATGCACAGACTGTGCCGGCCTCCCTAGCATCATGCCGACCCCTGTTGCCGCGCTTCAGGCCGTGTCTCCCGCGCCCTGCACTCTTCGCCTTCTTGCCCGGTGAACAATAGACTGATCGTTGGAATAAGGAAGCCGATGATGGCCGATCGCAATCTAATCTTGCGACCGGCCGTCATCGGTTTCCTTATTCCAACGATCAGTCTATTGGTTCACCGGGCAAGAAGGCAAACAGTGCAGGGCGCGGGACACACGGCCTGAAGCGCGGCAACACGGGCCGGCATAATGCTGGGCAGGCCGACACGGTCTTTGCATCAAGGACTCGTTCACTGCACGGCGAGGTAAGAAAAGTGGCATCTGCTGCAAACTGCTGCACCTGTGGAGTCTGGCGATAGTGGTGATGGAGATTATCATTATTCCCCCGGTGAGTCCAATCGTGGTCCGGCCATGGAGAAGAGCGCAGGAGACGCGGCCACAAGAGAGGCGGCTGGAACTGCCGTGGTTCTGCGCCGGAGAGGCAGATCGGCGTTGTTGTCTCGTCAAGGACCCGTTCACGGAACGGCGGCCGGGGAAAGGGGGCCCTTCTGCAAAGTATACTGCGGCGTATACTGCAACTATGGTTTCTGACCGTAGTATTTGTGTTGACCAACAATGTATGAGGCACTTATTCCATTTTATCATTCCATTTGCTTTGGTATTTTCAAAATGCCGATAATTAAAATGTTTGGTCGCCGGTACACTCTGGGGTGGCGTAAGTGAGCCTGGTAAGATAGAACAAATATCAATCTCTTGTGCATCGGACTTGGTCTCACTTACGCCATCCCTGAATGTTAATATTTGTGTTGACCAACAATGTATGAGGCATTTATTCCATTTCTCTTGTGCATCGGACTTGTTGGTCTCACTTTCTTCCATTTTAATCATAGTAGGAACCGGATGAAGACCCCGATGCAAGCGAGCCTGGTGGGTAGAGAGGAGGGAGCAAAGGAGGAAGACTACTTTGTATCTCGAAATTGTGAATTTTGTATGAATTAAGAGTTGTATGCAAAACATTTGGCACTTGCCACTATATATGTATCTCAATCGGGCTCTAAGTACTGTGATGATGATGTATAATGTTGCTATGTTATATGTGTCCATATTATATCTGTCTATCTGTCTATATTATACCTGTATACTGTGTACAAAACCTGTATAATACACCAGGGAGCACAAAATCGAGTATACCTGTACATTGTTCTGTGGCGCACCAAAATAGAATTCAGTGGCGCACCTATTTCTGTGGCGCAGCTGGACCGTATGCGCCACAGAACACCTTAATTCTGTGGCGCATGGTTCGGTGCGCCACAGAAAGCCTATTTTTGTGGCGAAGTTTCTGTGGCGCACCGCCCGTGCGCCACAGAATCATGTTTTCATGCGCCACTGATGATGCTTTTCCTACTAGTGGCACCAACTCCATTTCTTTAGACTTGGAGATGGGGGTATCCAAAACATCTCAGTATGAGGTAGGTGAGAGTTCTGGAGTGAAGAAGAAGAAAAAGAAGAAGATGAGGGGGCAGGTTGATAGAAACCCTTCATGGATGGCGAATGAGGGAGGTGTGTATCCTACTGGGGATACATACGAGTCATTGTCCAGTTACTTTGGCATGAAAGATCTCTGTCTCGGTACTTCATCCGATTCAGACTACATACCTACTGGAAGGACCTATGTTCCGGACGGTGTTCGGAAGACAAGTCGTTGTACCGGATGGACTCCAGGCATTTACACGGAGGCGAATGAAGACGATGAGGAGTAGAGCTCTGGAGAAGAATAATGTAGTATAGATGGTATTGTAATAGAACGTATTTTTAAATTTCGTTGGCTTGGGCTTTGAGCCAAATAAGTGGTTATATATATACCACATGTAATATATGTGTGTAACGTTATGTTATATACAGTGTATATACATAATAAATGTTTTTTTTGGATTTGCTTCTTGATTTCATTGTGTGACTAGTTCTGGGCAATGAGTTGAGCTCAGAAAACATTTGCATGGTGTAATTATGAGTAATCGCTCTTTGTTACAGGACTAGGGGGAATATGGCGTTAGTGAAACCGAAGAGGCTCGGAGAGAGCGGGAGGCGAAAGAAAAGGAGGAAGCAGATGCAGCAGCTAGAGAGGAGAATGCACCACCACCACCACACCGAATGATGCATCCAGATTTCCAGCAATACATGAGAGCAATGGAGGAAGATACGAGGAGGTATCAGGAAAGCCAAAACAAGAATATGCAGGACTTCTTTATTGATGTCATTAACGACAGGGGTAATGAGGGCAGAGGAGTAACCCTATCATACTTTCAAAATGCAAGGCCACTACCTTTTGCATCAGCTCCAAAACCAATGGATGCAGAAGACTGGCTCATGGATACAGAAAGGAAGTTGAGGACCGTTGGATGCAACGACGAGGAGAAGATTCGGTATGCCACTTATCTGTTGTCAGGACCAGCGGCATCATGGTGGGAGAATCTTGTGGCAGTACACCCTCCAGAATTGGTGTTCACATGGGAAGAATTCAAGAAGAAGTTCCGAGAAGCTCATGTTCCGGATAGCGTGGTGGAGTTAAAGAAGAGGGAATTTGAAGAGCTTCATCAAAACACTGCACCTATAATGCAATATGTTAGGGATTTTAATCGTTTGGCTATGTATGCACCCGAAGAGGTCGACACGGATGAGAAAAGAAAGAAGCGGTTCATGAAAGTTATGAATCCATACATGAAGATGCAAGTGAGGCTTACAAGGACCGCAAAATTCCAGGAACTGATTGACTCGGCAATCACTTTCGAGGATGACTACAGGTAGGTCCAAGAGGATAGGAGGAAGAGGGCTCGAATCGAGCCAAAAAAGTACCCAATTACTAAACCAACACCCGATAGAAGTTTCAAACCACGATACCGACCTACTGGAAATCAAAACAATCGTGGAGGTCCAAATCAGAATCCCAAGTCTGAGATAATCTGCAACAACTGTGGGCAGAGGGGACACATGAAAAAGGACTGTCAGAAACCCAGGATCATCTGCTATGGTTGTGGGTAGGAAGGACACATGAAGCCAGATTGTCCCAATAAGGCGTCATGGAGTGGACAAAACACGGGAGGACGAGGTGGAGGTGGCAACAACAACAACAACAACCACAACTACAACAAAAACAACAAGAGGGGCAAACCATATGGAAAGTTGAATTGCACAACTTTGGAGCAAGCGGGAGAGTCGGATCAAGCAGTCTTAGGTATGCTCAGCATCCTTACTCACACTGGTAAAGTCTTATTTGATACTGGGGCAACCACATCATTTCTTGCACGGGAGTTTGTGGAAAAATTTGGGCTTAGATGTTCTAAGTTAGGAACCCCCATAACTGTCTTATCTGCGGGGGGAATGATCTTAGTAACCCACGTGAAAGAAGCACAGATCATAACCATATGTGATTGTGTGTATTTTGCGGACCTATTCATCATTCCTATGAAGGATATATCAGTCATCTTAGGGATGGACTGGTTGACGGAGAATGGAGCAGTGATCAACTGTGGAGACAAAACAGTGTCACTTCGCAATTCCATGTGAGCTCAGATAGTGTTTCAAGGAGACAAGTATACCCAGTTGGAGATAGGATTGGAACTTAACAGTTTAAAAGAGGTGAAGATTGAAGATATACCTATAGTAAATGAGTTTCTGATGCGTGTAGTTGACACGTCCGTTGGGAACCCCAAGAGGAAGGTGTGATGCGTACAGCGGCAAGTTTCCCTCAGTAAGAAACCAAGGTTTAATCGAACCAGTAGGAGTCAAGAAGCACGTTGAAGGTTGATGGCGGCGGGATGTAGTGCGGCGCAACACCAGAGATTCCGGCGCCAACGTGGAACCTGCACAACACAACCAAAGTACTTTGCCCCAACGAAACAGTGAGGTTGTCAATCTCACCGGCTGGCTGTACCAAAGCATGAACCGTAGTCTCTGGAAGATGATTGTTTGCAGAAAACAGTAAAACAAGTATTGCAGTAGATTGTATGCGATGTAAAGAATAGGACCGGGGTCCACAGTTCACTAGAGGTGTCTCTCCCATAAGATAAAAGCATGTTGGGTGAACAAATTACAGTTGGGCAATTGACAAATAGAGAGAGCATAACAATGCACATACATGTCATGATAAATATAGTGAGATTTAATTGGGCATTACGACAAAGTACATAGACCGCTATCCAGCATGCATCTATGCCTAAAAAGTCCACCTTCAGGTTATCATCCGAACCCCTTCCAGTATTAAGTTGCAAAACAACAGACAATTGCATTAAGTATGGTGCGTAATGTAATCAATAACTACATCCTTAGACATAGCATCAATGTTTTATCCCTAGTAGCAACAGCACATCCACAACCTTAGAACTTTCTGTCACTGTCCCAGATTCAATGGAGGCATGAACCCACTATCGAGCATAAATACTCCCTCTTGGAGTTAAGAGCAAAAACTTGGCCAGAGCCTCTACTAAGAATGGAGAGCATGCAAGATCATAAACAACACATAGGTAATAACTTGATCATTAACATAACATAGTATTCTCTATCCATCGGATCCCGACAAACACAACATATAGTATTACAGATAGATGATCTTGATCATGTTAGGCAGCTCACAAGATCCAACAATGAAGCACAATGAGGAGAAGACAACCATCTAGCTACTGCTATGGACCCATAGTCCAGGGGTGAACTACTCACTCATCACTTCGGAGGCGACCATGGCGGTGAAGAGTCCTCCGGGAGATGAATCCCCTCTCCGGCAGGGTGCCGGAGGAGATCTCCAGAATCCCCCGAGATGGGATTGGCGGCGGCGTCTCAGTAAGGTTTTCCGTATCGTGGCTCTCGGTACTGGGGGTTTCGCGACGGAGGCTATTTGTAGGCGGAAGGGCAGGTCAGGGGGCCACACGAGGGGCCCACACTATAGGTCGGCGCGGCCAAGGCCTGGGCCGCGCCGCCCTATGGTTTGGCCACCTCGTGGCCCCACTTCATCTCCTCTTCGGTCTTCTGGAAGCTTCGTGGCAAAATAGGACCCTGGGCGTTGATTTCGTCCAATTCCGAGAATATTTCTTACTAGGATTTCTGAAACCAAAAACAGCAGAAAACAGCAACTGGCACTTCGGCATCTTGTTAATAGGTTAGTTCCAGAAAATGCACGAATATGACATAAAGTGTGCATAAAACATGTAGATATCATCAATAATGTGGCATGGAACACAAGAAATTATCGATACGTCGGAGACGTATCAGCATCCCCAAGCTTAGTTCTGCTCGTCCCGAGCAGGTAAAACGATAACAAAGATAATTTCTGGAGTGACATGCCATCATAACCTTGATCATACTATTTGTAAACATATGTAATGAATGCAGCGATCAAAACAATGGTAATGACATGAGTAAACAAGTGAATCATAAAGCAAATACTTTTCATGAATAGTACTTCAAGACAAGCATCAATAAGTCTTGCATAAGAGTTAACTCATAAAGCAATAATTCAAAGTAAAGGCGTTGAAGCAACACAAAGGAAGATTAAGTTTCAGCGGTTGCTTTCAACTTGTAACATGTATATCTCATGGATAATTGTCAACATAGAGTAATATAATAAGTGCAATATGCAAGTATGTAGGAATCAATGCACAGTTCACACAAGTGTTTGCTTCTTGAGGTGGAGAGAGATAGGTGAACTGACTCAACATAAAAGTAAAAAGAATGGTCCTTCAAAGAGGAAAGCATCGATTGTTATATTTGTGCTAGAGCTTTTATTTTGAAAACATGAAACAATTTTGTCAACGGTAGTAATAAAGCATATGAGTTATGTAAATTATATCTTACAAGTTGCAAGCCTCATGCATAGTATACTAATAGTGCCCGCACCTTGTCCTAATTAGCTTGGACTACCGGATCATCGCAATACACATGTTTTAACCAAGTGTCACAATGGGGTACCTCCATGCCTTTGTACAAAGGTCTAAGGAGAAAGCTCGCATTTTGGATTTCTCGCTTTTGATTATTCTCAACTTAGACATCCATACCGGGACAACATGGACAACAGATAATGGACTCCTCTTTAATGCATAAGCATGTGGCAACAATTATTATTCTCATATGAGATTGAGGATATATGTCCAAAACTGAAACTTCCACCATGAATCATGGCTTTAGTTAGCAGCCCAATGTTCTTCTCTAACAATATGTATGCTCCAATCATTAAGGTGGTAGATCTCTCTTACTTCAGACAAGACGGACATGCATAGCAACTCACATGATATTCAACAAAGAATAGTTGATGGCGTCCCCAGAAACATGGTTATCGCACAACAAGCAACTTAATAAGAGATAAAGTGCATAAGTACATATTCAATACCACAATAGTTTTTAAGCTATTTGTCCCATGAGCTATATATTGCAAAGGTGAATGATGGAATTTTAAAGGTAGCACTCAAGCAATTTACTTTGGAATGGCGAAGAAATACCATGTAGTAGGTAGGTATGGTGGACACAAATGGCATAGTGGTTGGCTCAAGTATTTTGGATGCATGAGAAGTATTCCCTCTCGATACAAGGTTTAGGCTAGCCAGGCTATTTGAAACAAACACAAGGATGAAGCGGTGCAGCAAAACTCACATAAAAGACATATTGTAAACATTATAAGAATCTACACCGTCTTCCTTGTTGTTCAAAACTCAATACTAGAAATTATCTAGACTTTAGAGAAACCAAATATGCAAACCAAATTAGCAAGCTCTAGGTGTTTCTTCATTAATGGGTGCAAAGTATATGATGCAAGAGCTTAAATATGAGCACAACAATTGCCAAGTATCACATTACCCAAGACATTTATAGCAATTACTACATGTATCATTTTCCAATTCCAACCTTATAACAATTTAACGAAGAAGAAACTTCGCCATGAATACTATGAGTAAAGCCTAAGGACATACTTGTCCATATGCAACAGCGGAGCGTGTCTCTCTCCCATACAGTGAATGCTAGGATCCATTTATTCAAACAAAACAAAAAACAAAAACAAACCGACGCTCCAAGCAAAGCACATAAGATGTGACGGAATAAAAATATAGTTTCAGGGGAGGAACCTGATAATGTTGTCGATGAAGAAGGGGATGCCTTGGGCATCCCCAAGCTTAGACGCTTGAGTCTTCTTAGAATATGCAGGGGTGAACCACCGGGGCATCCCCAAGCTTAGAGCTTTCACTCTCCTTGATCATATTGCATCATACTCCTCTCTTGATCCTTGACAACTTCCTCCACACCAAACTCGAAACAACTCACTAGAGGGTTAGTGGACAATAAAAATTAACATGTTCAGAGGTGACACAATCATTCTTAACACTTCTGGACATTGCATAAAGCTACTGGACATTAATGGATCAAAGAAATTCATCCAACATAGCAAAAGAGGCAATGCGAAATAAAAGGCAGAATCTGTCAAAACAGAACAGTCCGTAAAGATGGATTTTATTGAGGCACCAGACTTGCTCAAATGAAAATGCCCAAATTGAATGAAAGTTGCGTACATATCTGAGGATCACGCACGTAAATTGGCTTAATTTTCTGAGCTACCTACATGGAGGCAGGTCGAAATTCGTGACAGCAAAGAAATCTGAAACTGCGCAGTAATCCAAATCTAGTATGAACTTTACTATCAAAGACTTTACTTGGCACAAGAAAACACAAAACTAAGATAAGGAGAGGTTGCTACAGTAGTAAAAAACTTCCAAGACTCAAATATAAAACAAAAATACTGTAGTAAAAACATGGGTTGTCTCCCATAAGCGCTTTTCTTTAACGCCTTTCAGCTAGGCGCAGAAAGTGTAAATCAAGTAACATCAAGAGACGAAGCATCAACATCATAATTTGTTCTAATAATAGAATCATAAGGTAACTTCATTCTCTTTCTAGGGAAGTGTTCCATACCTTTCTTGAGAGGAAATTGATATTTAATATTACCTTCCTTCATATCAATAGTAGCACCAACGGTTCGAAGAAAAGGTCTTCCCAATATAATGGGGCAAGATGCATTGCATTCAATATCCAAGACAACAAAATCAACGGGGACAAGGTTATTGTTAACCATAATATGAACATTATCAATTCTCCCCAAAGGTTTCTTTTTAGCATTATCAGCGGGATTAACATCCAAATAACAATTTTTCAATGGTGGCAAGTCAAGCATATCATAGACTTTCTTAGTCATAACAGAAATACTTGCACCAAGATCACATAAAGCATTACAATCAAAATCATTGACCCTCATTTTAATGATGGGTTCCCAACCATCCTCGAGCTTTCTAGGAATAGAAGTTTCAAGTTTTAGTTTCTCTTCTCTAGCTTTTATGAGAGCATTTGTAATATGTTTTGTGAAAGCCAAGTTTACAGCGCTAGCATTGGGACTCTTAGCAAGTTTTTGTAAGAACTTTATAACTTCAGAGATGTGGCAATCATCAAAATCTAAATCATTATGAGCTACAACAATGGGATCATCATCCCCAAGGTTGGAAAAAATTTCAGCAGTTTTATCACAAGCAATTTCAGCAGTTTTAGCAATTTTAGGCAGTTTTATATGCTTTGCACTAGGAGTAGAAACATTGCCAACACCAATTATTTTACCATTAATAGTAGGAGGTGCAGCAACATGTGAAGAATCAACATTACTTGTGGTGGTAATAGTCCAAACTTTAGCTACATTTTTCTCTTTAGCTAGTTTTTCATTTTCTTCTCTATCCCACCTAGCACGCAATTCAGCCATTAATCTTATATTCTCATTAATTCTAACTTGGATGGCATTTGCTGTAGTAACAATTTTATTTTCAATATCCTCAGGTTTAGCAGCCATTTTATTAATTAAAGAAGATTGTGATGCAGACATGTAAGAAATTCGGTTTTCAGCATTAGCAAGCTTAGTTTGCAACCCAGAAATTTCCATATTCAGATTTTTAAGTTGATTTCCTATATTCTTCAACAAGGTAGATTGCTCATTCATAGTTTTAGTAAACAATTTATTTTGCTCATATTGTGATTGCATAAAGCTCTTGGTGGATCTTTCAATTTCTAACACCTTTTCCTCGTTAGGTGAAGCGTATCTACCATAAGAGTTACCATTAGCTGGATATGGCCTAGAATTATTTTGAGCAACCAATGACGCTAACGGAACATTATTAGGATCAACATTAGGCCTACCATTCATAAGCATAGACATAATAGCATCAATCTTATCACTCAAGGAAGAGGTTTCTTCGACAGAATTTACCTTCTTACCTTGTGGAGCTCTTTCCGTGTGCCATTCAGAGTAATTAATCATCATATTATCAAGAAGCTTTGTAGCCGCCCCCAATGTGATGGACATAAAGGTACCTCCAGCAGCTGAATCAAATAAATTCCGCGAAGAAAAATTTAGTCCTGCATAGAAGGTTTGGATGATCATCCAAGTAGTCAGTCCATGTGTTGGGCAATTTTTAACCAAAGATTTCATTCTTTCCCATGCTTGTGCAACATGTTCAGTATCTAATTGTTTAAAATTCATTATGCTACTCCTCAAAGATATAATTTTAGCAGGGGGATAATATCTACCAATAAAAGCATCCTTGCATTTAGTCCATGAATCAATACTATTCTTAGGCAGAGATAGCAACCAATCTTTAGCTCTTCCTCTTAATGAGAAAGGGAACAATTTTAATTTTATAATGTCACCATCTACATCTTTATATTTTTGCATTTCACATAGTTCAACAAAATTATTGAGATGGGCAGCAGCATCATCAGAACTAACACCAGAAAATTGCTCTCGCATAACAAGATTCAGTAAAGCAGGTTTAATTTCAAAGAATTCTGCTGTAGTAGCAGGTGGAGCAATAGGTGTGCATAAGAAATCATTATTATTTGTGGTTGTGAAGTCACACAACTTAGTGTTTTCAGGAGTATTCATTTTAGCAACAGTAAATAAAGCAAACTAGATAAAGTAAATGCAAGTAACTAATTTTTTTGTGTTTTTGATATAGAGAACAAGGCAGTAAATAAAGTAAAGCTGGCAACTAATTTTTTTGTGTTTTGATATAATGCAGCAAACAAAGTAGTAAATAAAATAAAGCAAGACGAAAACAAAGTAAAGAGATTGGGAAGTGGAGACTCCCTTGCAGCATGTCTTGATCTCCCCGGCAACGGCGCCAGAAATTTGCTTGATGCGTGTAGTTGACACGTCCGTTGGGAACCCCAAGAGGAAGGTGTGATGCGTACAGCGGCAAGTTTCCCTCAGTAAGAAACCAAGGTTTAATCGAACCAGTAGGAGTCAAGAAGCACGTTGAAGGTTGATGGCGGCGGGATGTAGTGCGGCGCAACACCAGAGATTCCGGCGCCAACGTGGAACCTGCACAACACAACCAAAGTACTTTGCCCCAACGAAACAGTGAGGTTGTCAATCTCACCGGCTTGCTGTAACAAAGGATTAACCGTATTGTGTGGAAGATGATTGTTTGCAGAAAACAGTAAAACAAGTATTGTAGTAGATTGTATGCGATGTAAAGAATAGGACCGGGGTCCACAGTTCACTAGAGGTGTCTCTCCCATAAGATAAAAGCATGTTGGGTGAACAAATTACAGTCGGGCAATTGACAAATAGAGAGAGCATAACAATGCACATACATGTCATGATAAATATAGTGAGATTTAATTGGGTATTACGACAAAGTACATAGACCGCTATCCAGCATGCATCTATGCCTAAAAAGTCCACCTTCAGGTTATCATCCGAACCCCTTCCAGTATTAAGTTGCAAAACAACAGACAATTGCATTAAGTATGGTGCGTAATGTAATCAATAACTACATCCTTAGACATAGCATCAATGTTTTATCCCTAGTAGCAACAGCACATCCACAACCTTAGAACTTTCTGTCACTGTCCCAGATTCAATGGATGCATGAACCCACTATCGAGCATAAATACTCCCTCTTGGAGTTAAGAGCAAAAACTTGGCCAGAGCCTCTACTAATAACGGAGAGCATGCAAGATCATAAACAACACATAGGTAATAACTTGATCATTAACATAACATAGTATTCTCTATCCATCGGATCCCGACAAACACAACATATAGTATTACAGATAGATGATCTTGATCATGTTAGGCAGCTCACAAGATCCAACAATGAAGCACAATGAGGAGAAGACAACCATCTAGCTACTGCTATGGACCCATAGTCCAGGGGTGAACTACTCACTCATCACTCCGGAGGCGACCATGGCGGTGAAGAGTCCTCCGGGAGATGAATCCCCTCTCCGGCAGGGTGCCGGAGGAGATCTCCAGAATCCCCCGAGATGGGATTGGCGGCGGCGGCGTCTCCGTAAGGTTTTCCGTATCGTGGCTCTCGATGCGGGGGTTTCGCGACGGAGGCTATTTGTAGGCGGAAGGGCAGGTCGGGGGCCACACGAGGGCCCACACTATAGGTCGGCGCGGCCAAGGCACAGGCCGTGCCGCCCTATGGTTTGGCCACCTCGTGGCCCCACTTCATCTCCTCTTCGGTCTTCTTGGAAGCTTCGTGGCAAAATAGGACCACAGGCGTTGATTTCGTCCAATTCCGAGAATATTTCTTTACTAGGATTTCTGAAACCAAAAACAGCAGAAACAAGAATCGGCACTTCGGCATCTTGTTAATAGGTTAGTTCCAGAAAATGCACGAATATGACATAAAGTGTGCATAAAACATGTAGATATCATCAATAATGTGGCATGGAACACAAGAAATTATCGATACGTCGGAGACGTATCAGTTTCCAGATGTGTTTCCTAAGGAACTACTGGGAATGCCACCCGATAGAGAGATAAAGTTTACAATAGATCTAATTCCAGGCACTGCACCAATAGCTCAACCACCATATAAGATGGGACCAAAGGAGCTGGTAGAACTGAAAGCTCGGATAGATGAACTGGAACAGAAGGGATTTATACAAGAAAGTGTGTCACCATGGGGTACACCAGTTATTTTTGTGGATAAAAGAGATGGAGGTAAGAGATTGTGTGGAGATTACAAGAATCTTAATAATGTAACAATCAAGAACAAGTACCATTTACCTAGGATACAAGATCTTTTTGATCAAGTTCAAGGGGCTGGAGTCTTCTTGAAGATACATTTAAGGTCAGGATACCATCAAATCAAGATCAAAAAGGAAGATGTTCCAAAAACGGCGTTCGTATCAAGGTATGGACACCGTGAATACTTGGTTATACCATTCGGACTAACAAATGCACCAGCTATTTTCATGAATTTGATGAACAAGATATTCATGAAGTACTTGGATAAGTTCGTGATAGTGTTCATCGATGACATTTTAATCTATTCCAAAGATAAAGAAGAGCATGCAAAGCATTTGAAGATAGTTTTGCAAATTTTGAGAGAACATCAGCTATATGCAAAGTTCAGCAAGCGCAAGGTTTGGTTAGACAGTGTTGAATTTCTTAGACATGTCATAACCAAAGAAGGAATAGCGGTGAATCCAAGCAAGGTTCATTCAGTATTGGAATGGAAGTCACCCAAAAATGCTAAGGAAATAAGAGGATTTCTTGGAATGGCAGGATATTATCGAAGATTCATTGAGGGATTTTCGAAGATTGCAGGACCAATGACCAAGTTACTTAATAAAAACACCCCATTTGTGTGGACTGATGAGTGTGAAGCAAGTTTTCAGACAGTCAAGGAGAAGTTAACCATTGCACCGGTGTTAGCAGTTCCTGAACCCAGAAAGGATTACACGGTGTATTGTGATGCTTCCAAGAATGGACTTGGATGTGTTCTAATGCAAGATCGTAAAGTGATAGCTTATGGATCAAGACAACTAAATCCACATGAACATAACTACCCAGTACATGACTTAGAATTGGCGGCAGTTGTGTATGCTTTGAAGAGTTGGAGACAATTTCTCTATGGATCCAAATGTGAGTTATACACAGATCATAAGAGTTTGAAGTATTTCTTTACCCAAAAAGAATTAAACATGAGACAAAAGAGATGGTTAGAGTTTATTAAGGACTATGAACTGACAATCAACTATACACCAGGCAAAACTAATGTAGTAGCAGATGCTTTAAGCAGAAAGAGTACCGAGAATCAACCTACGGAATGGGAAATTCCAAAGGAACTTCGGAAAGAGCTAGAAGAAGCCCAGATCTTATTCATCCAAGGTGATACAGTGGGAAGTATAGCAACCATGAGGACCATGGATGATGTATTCTGATTTAAAGTATGAAATCATTCGAAAGCAAGTTGATGATCAGTTCATTCAAGAAGAAATCAAGAGGATTGGAGAAGGAAAACCATCAGAATTCAATCTCGGAGAGTTTGATTCCCTATACTTTCAGAAAAGAATGTGTATACCGGATGATCCGGAAGTTAAGGCAATCATATTGAAAGAAGCACATGAAACCCCTTACTCAATACATCCGGGAAGTACTAAGATGTATATGGATTTGAAAGAAATGTTCTGGTGGAACAACATGAAGAGAGAGATAGCCAAATATGTTTCGGAATGTCATACATGTCAGCGAGTGAAAGTAGAACATCAGAGTCCTCCTGGATTACTTAAACCTTTAGAGATACCGGAGTGGAAATGGGATGAAATCAGAATGGATTTTGTTACTGGTCTACCAATGACTAGTAAAAGAAAGGATATGATATGGGAAATAGTGGATAGACTTACCAAGAGTGCTCATTTCATAGCCGTAAACCAGAAGGATACTTCGGAAAAGTTTGTGGATATATATGTCAAGGAAATAATTAGCAAACATGGAGTACCAAAGAAGATAGTCTCAGATAGAGGTTCGATCTTCACATCAGCATTTTGGAAACAACTCCAAGAAGCTTTGGGATCCAAGTTGGATTTTAGCATGGCATATCACCCACAAACCGGAGGACAAACCGAAAGAACCAATCAGATACTTGAAGACATGCTTAGAGCTTGTGCTCTCGACTTTGGAGGCTCATGGGAGGATCATTTACCATTAGCAGAATTCTCATACAACAATAGTTATCAGAGTAGCATACAAATGGCACTGTATGAAGCATTGTACGTGAGAAAGTGTAGATCTCCAATCTGTTGGTTTGAAACAGGGGAGAACAAGGAGTTTACAACGGACTATATCAAGGAGAGACAAGGAGTCATCAAGGTTATCAGGGATAGACTCAAGATAGCTCAGAGTCGACAAAAGAGTTACGCCGACCAGAAAAGAAGAGTTTAGGAACCAAAAGTGGGAGACATGGTATATTTCAAAGTTAGCCCAATGAAAGGACTCAAGAGATTCGGAGTAAAAGGAAAGTTAAGTCCTCGATACATAGGACCATTCAAAATACTCAGTCAGAATCGAGGAACAGCTTTTGAATTGGAATTACCTAAGCAACTAAGTCTGATTCACAATGTATTTCATGTATCACAACTCAGAAAGTGTTTAAAGGCACCAGATGATCCCGTCTCACATGAAGAATTAGAGTTGCAATCAGACCTAACCTACGTGGAGAAGCCTCAAAAGATATTGGAGGTACAATGGAAGAAGTTGAGAAATAGGGCAATCAAATACTGCAAGATTCAATGGCAATATCACCCTGAACAAGAAGCAACCTGGGAAATGCAAGCGGAGCTAAGGAAGTCTTACCCCGAGCTATTCAGGTACCAATCTTAACTTCAGGACGAAGTTTCTGTTAAGGGGGAGATGATGTAATAACCCAGAACATAGGAACAACGAAGGGTAGATTTAGGAATGAGATGTGCATTTCATCGCAAAACGAGGGAAATTTTCGCGCCTTATTGCAACTAAACCTAAGAGGGATCGAGGTTCTCTCTCAATTGCAATTAGGGTTAGGCAAGTTGAGTTATGAATTTTGACATGAACTCTTTTGTATCTTGTTGATTTTGGGAATTAATTTCATTTGATAAGTAATATTGAATTGATAACTCAAAGATTAAATAATAAGCAATAGTGAATATGAAATATGAATTCATAATTTAAATACAACTCATAATTCAAATGACTTTGAATTCCAAATTGAAATATAAATTCAACAAACATTAAAAATTTAATTATACAAATACAAATGAGCTCATAAGAAAAACCTGGAGCTTTATTGATAGACATACACATATACATTGTCTTTACAATATTCTTGATACAAGAATTGAATGAATAACATACAAGAATAAAAAAGAAGATTACATTGTTGATCTTAAACTAAATCCTAAACTAATGACTTGGAAGAAATGCTTCTGTAGTCAGATTCATCTACAAAACCTGCAAGAACAAAAAAGGGAAATAATGTGCAGGGGTTTAATAGTAAGCCAGTATTCAGTTTTGGAAGGAACCAAGTGTCATAGACACCTGTGCTTGTCCAAAACCATGGACAACACAAGGATAAGATGAAGCAGACCAAACCTGAGCACACCCAGGGGCTCAAGTTTCACCATATGAGCACATAGCTCATGGGTTGATGTGCAAGCAACAACAAGGCAAAGCTTAGTCACCAGGCCAAGCTAGGCTTGTGTGGCATTGCTAGAGAAGAAGGACCAGAGGAAAAAGTAGGGAAGAAACCCTAGAAACCATGTACATTCGACCAGATAAGTATTCACCAGGCAACCAGAGAAAGAAAATAGGTTAGAGTTCATCCTGTTCTTGCTCAAGAACAGCATCAACCAACAGAGAATCCAACCATCCATCCAAAACCACCAAACAATCAACCAGAGAAACATGGTGACTTAAGGAGGAGATCAATCAAGAGCTGGAGGTGAAGGGCTGTGAACAGAAACCAACCAGAAGCACTACATCAACACAATATTTCTTTCTAGGAGCTGGAACAAGGTATACCTAGTTCCTGGAGTGGATCCAGTGGATCCAATCCATTATTTATGCATGACACAAGTCATGGGATTGAGCAGATGCTCAAGGGGTGATCATCACTTGGTTTTCACCAAGGATCACTGGCAGAAAAGGAAAACCACTAGAGCTAGAACCATCCAGATACAAATCATGTGCATATAAACTAAAACACATGCACAGATGTGCATACAAGCAAGCACACATGCACAGATAGCACCAGTAGATGGATTACTAGGAATAGAAGCTACCAAGAACCACCCAGTGAGATCCTAAGCAAGTAACCATCAGGAAACCTAGATTTTTCTTCACATGCAAGCATAATGGCATTCATATTAATTACGATTCCCAACTATGCAAGCAAAGATGAGTAGCCAACAAGATCCAGCCAACTGTGTGAGCAACCAATCAGTAGCAATGCTACCGAGGTCACAACAAACACAAATCCATCCAATTAAAGCAAAACATTAAGTCATCACTATCCAGCAATGGATTCAGACTTCATTTATTTCCAAATTAATCATTGAAATATCAAATCATGCTTAGCAAGTCATTTAATCAACACTGCATAAGCAGTTCATCAATAATTAATCCATCCAGGCATGAATACATAACAAATCCATGCAACAATTATATAGTAGCATCACTGTGAGGCAACACAAGCATGTACCATTGCATCCTAGCTACTGGATCAAGTCTAGGGAGCTATGGATGGCAGCAGCACACACACACAAGGGCATAGGCATGCATGAGTAGCAGCAGCAGCAAGCAAACCATCCACTAGCATTTGATTGATCAAATGGATCAATTAGATCAAGCCAAGCAGCACAGAGAGTCTAGCCACCAGAATCTACTGATCCAATGAATCATTGGATCATATAGAAGGCACAGAAGCACCTCACAGGCATCACAAGTGCTACAATAATAGCATAGCATGACAATAATCATCACCAGCAAGCAAATGCATAGCAATATACCTAGACAAGCAAGCAAGGGTCACCAGTAAGCCTAGGTAGCATGTTAAGCCTGGCATAGCAAGGCATAGTATAGCAGAAGCCAGTGAGAAGGGCAACAATGGCCATCAACAACAAGCAGCATACACTTGGCCAGTAACCAGAGATGGTTTGATTGGCCAGGGCTTGCAGAGAGGGAGCGTAGAATGCATAGGCGACAGCAGCAAGGCCCTGTGTGATCCTTGGATCATCAGGAAGCCTGGCAGCTAGAGGAGGAAGAAGTACAGCAACATGGAGGCGCACAGACATGGTGATGAGAAGGAGGAGGAGCAGAAGATCTTACCCGCGTGAAAGAGCAAAGTCTAAAACCCGTGTTTTGTGTGTTTGATGACAACACTTGAATAATCTCACCGTGTGCAAAGCGTGTCTTTGATAGATTTGCAAGTGCACGGTGACCTCGCTGGACACGTCAAGATCGGAGGACTGAAGCGTAGCTTATAGGTTTTCTGGTTTTGTGTGTGTATCGCTAGGTGACATGGTCAGAGAGGAAAAGAGGAGAAAGCGGTTTTTGTCAGGCCGGTACTACCGGTACCAATAGCGGTAGTACCGCTACCCCTACTGGTACCGCCCATCAGTACCGCTCTGGAGACTTGCCTCAGAAAATGGCCCACATATCAAGATAGAGTACCCTTGCGGTACCTTGAGCGGTAGTACCGCTTGAGAGCGGTAGTACCGCCTCGGTACCGCTTGAGTAACGTAACTTAAGTTACGGCAGTACCGCTGACGTGGACATTACCCTTCGGGTAACCAATGTTGCTCTACCCTATACGGCCCAACTAGAGGTCCATGAAGGTACCCGATGGCAAGATGGGCCACTAGGGCGGTGCGACGGAAGATTACTTGGAGTACAAGACGCGGAAGAAGCCGAACAAGGAAAGATTGGAGATAGATCTATTGTAAACCTACTCGTACTCGATTAGACCTCTCGGGACCTGGCCACCTATATAAAGGCCAGGAGAGGGGCTATCGGGGGACGATCAATCTTAGAAAAACTAGCCAGCAGAAGCTTAGAACTAGGTTACCCTAGCAACTAGCATCTCGACGAGATCACAGCCGAACTATTCGGCACCCCATTGTAACCTGTTTTCATCATAATCAAAGAACAGACAGGTAGGACGTAAGGGTTTTACCTCATCGAGGGCCCCGAACCTGGGTAAATCGCTCTCCCCGCTTGTCTGCGTACCGATGTCTCGTGTCAGCTTGCAGGATTCCATCAACCCTAAGCCCCTATCGGAGGGCATTGCCGAGGAGCACCCTCGACAATTGGCGCCGTCTGTGGGAACCCTGTCGGCACAAGGCAGGACATCGGCAGATCCGATCATGACATCGGCAGCTTCCCCGGCAAATTCGCCGGCAACTTTATCAGCAACTTCATCAGCAGCTTCGTCGATACCATCGTCGCCAATCCTGGGAAGCCCGATTCGATTCGGCTCCTACGAGTTTACTCCACACAGCGATTCCTCCCGCTCGAACTTTTCAGATCTACAAGGGAACATGGAGATGACCTTCGGCAGCGTCCACTACAACGTCAACGCAGAAGGAATCCTTCGATTGCTGGAATCCCCCGCCTCCGGATCGACGAGTTCAAGCGCACCATCGTCACTCGATCTGTCGGCTGGTCTGACAGGATCGACGTGCTCACCCGCGCCCTCGACTCCCCGCTCGGTGTCCTCCATGTCGGTAGGGTCTGACGATCCCACGTCTTCGGAATTAACCTCGTACTACTGCCTGAACTGCGACACCAGGCACGGGCTGGGATCGAGCGACACGCCGTTCATCTGCAACGCCCAGTATTCATCGGGAGAGGACAGCATCGACAACACCGTCCAGGGAATCACCCGAAGACCAGCACACCATCAGGTTTATGTCGCCAATAACACGGGAAACACAAGGCGTAGAGGTGACGAGGATCATACCCCCCGGTCCAGTAGAAGGGCGAGTTTTGAGAACAGCGCCAGCCAGCGATTACACCATCGCGGATGAGGAGTGGGCAGCAGCAAGGGCAGCAGTACTCAACAACACGCCGCTCCCCGCGGGGACTTCGGTTGGAACCCTCAATGCTTATCGCTCCATACTAGAGAAGAACCGGGAGCACCTGTCGAAAGAGCAAGCCTCCCTCGAGAGACGCTTATCTGCAGCGGATCGATCCATCGAACGACGAAGGGGCTCACAAGGGAGTGCCTCCCGAAACACTCAGGGAGCAGGCAAGCACCGGTCGAGGATGTCCAGGCTTTCGGAAGATGACGCCAGAGAGATAACATCGAATCTGACTAAATCCTTTATGACTACGGATACCGCGGGCATGCCACGGCCAAAAACCGTCGCAGGAGCAACAGCCAACCTCGCCGCTTACCTCATCAACCAGCGCCCCGAAGGATCCATGGCTCAAGCCCATCGAGGTGCCCTGGAAAGCCTCGCAATATTGGGGAACAACCTAGTCCCTTCAAAGGAAAAGACCACCTTCCAAGGCAGTGGGTCGAAGCATCATGCGAGAGATGCTCGGGACGAAATCACCCAGAGCAAGATCGACAAAGTAAGGCGACGACGCGCCACTAGGAAGGACGACGACAGTGATTCTTCGGATGAAGACCAGGAGTACGACGGCGAACTCAGGGGAGCCGACTGTCTAAGTTACAAAATCCGTGAAGCAATGCCGCCCAAAAAGTTTAAACCTACCCCTACCGACGCTGCCAAGTACGATGGGCAGCAAAAACCAAGATCCTGGATAGACGACTACTTGCAGACTGTGATCCTGCACAAAGGAAACCAGATAGCGGCAATGCAGTGCTTACAGCTTTACTTGAAAGATTCAGCACGGGCCTGGCTAAGGGGGCTGCCGAAAGGTTCTGTCAAATCATGGGACGACCTAGTAGACGCCTTCGTTGCCAACTTCCAAGCAACATACAAAAGGCCCGTCGGGATCGAAGAGCTACGGAATTGCCGGCAGAAGCAGAAGGAGTCGATGCGTTCATACATCGGGAGATTCACAAAGCTCCTGAACGCTGCCGAAGACGTATCTGTCGACAGAGCAATCGACGCTTTCAGCAACGGCGTTCAGCGGGAAAGTTACATAGAAGAGCTCGGGCGCAAAAAGCCAAAAACCATAACCAAGCTAATGGAAATCGCCAACAGCTGGGCTGATGGTGAGGATAACGTACGAAGGCCACGGCAGCGTAGTGATGACGAAGACGATGACCAGCCGAAGCACGACTCAGGTGGCCGAAGGGATCGTCACAAGAGAAGGAAAAACCGCAACTACGATGACAACAATCTGGTAGCCGCAGGGTATTCCGATCGACAGGACGATCGAGACGACAGGCACGATGGTAACAGGAACAACTCTGCGAACCGTGGTAATTATAAACCACGACAGCAGAGGACTCCCGAACTACCCTATGCTGAACAGGTCAACGCCCCCTGTTACCTACATTCGTATGTCGATTCCAAGGATGGCAAAACAAAGTCAAGTCACCTGCTCAGGGACTGCCGGCAGTTCCTTGACATGCACAAACTCATCCAGCAGTAAGGCCAGCAACAGCTACCACCACCACCCCCACCTCCACCGCAGCATCAAGTCCAGCAGGCTCAACCCCATCAACCCAACGAAGCGTTTCCACCACCACGTGGGCAGATGAGCATGATCCACATGACAGGTGTTTCGAAAAGGGAGATGAAGAAGCTCACCCGAGAGATCAACTTGGCAGAAAGCATCATGGCAAATATCCCTGAGTACGTCGACTGGTCTTCTCAGAACATTACGTTCAGTCGAGCAGATCACCCGATGACCATACCAAAACCAGGACACGCCGCCTTGGTAGTCGAAGCACAAATTGGCGGGTTCAAGATGAGCAAAGTCTTCATGGATGGCGGAAGCGGACTAAACCTGATATTCGTCGACACCATCAGAAGCATGGGGATCACCATGAGCATGCTGGAGGAAACAGACACCTGCTTCCACGGGATCCTTCCAACCGCACCAGGCCACTCTCTTGGCAAAGTCTACCTGAATGTTATCTTCGGTAGAGCCGACAATTTCAGGAAGGAAAAAATCGAGTTTGAAGAGGTGAACTGGGAGTCACAGTATCACGCTATACTCGGGAGACCAGCGTATGCCAAGTTCATGGCTGTGCCACATTATGCATACCTCAAGCTGAAAATGCCTGGGAACAATGGGACAAACATCACAGTCTATGGAAGTTTTTCGCGCTCGGACAATTGTGATCGCGACTTTCAGAGGATTGCTGCAAAGTTCGGGCCACAGCGAGAAATCATCAACCCTCCGCCCAAGCTGTCTTTACGAGAGATCAAGGAAGAAAAAGGTGGCAGGGAAACCAAGAAGAAACCAGCTGCTCTCGCCCTTAAAGCTTCGGCAGCAGAAGCTTCGGTAGCAGAAGCCTCGGCAGCAAAGGTTTCGGCAGTTGATGGCACAGAAGGCTTAGGAGAAAGCAAGACGATGGCTACCACCGCTCAAACCTCTGATGAAACCAGCAACGCTGCAGCAATCACTAACGCGGTGAAGAAGCCAGAAGAAGAGAAGAACCCCTTCCTTGACTAAGCAGTTTACTAGATTTTATTTTCTTTTTCCTTTATTATAAACAGGGCCTTCCCCTTTTCACCCTCTAGCATCGTGCTTACCTTATTAATAAGAACTTAAGCTCTGATTCTTTGCTAAGCATTGCAGTAACTACAAAACTTCTAAAGCCCCATCACTATGTAAAAATAGTACGAGGCAGAAGATCGTGCTCCAACAAGCCTCTACGAGCGCTAAAACAACGTTGACCTTTCCCTCTGCTATAGATGCCTCTACGAGTGCCGTAAATAGCAAGAGTTTGGAAATATACGTAAACAACAACCCACGTTCGATATTTTACTTATGGAAATATCAAGGAACAACGGGCTCATCGGCAGAATCACTACACCCGAAGTATTCGGGAGTGCCTGTCGAAATTTAAAACGGTTGAAAGCAAAGTTGCGCATACAACAGGTTTAGCAAGACCCGCAACACGAGCTGATCACTCACATGATTTGCTAACCAACCAATATACATACATCTAAAACGAGCAACTAAGATTCGCTCAAAACTTGCCAACGGCAATAAAATGGTAAAAGTACATATGCATGCATCTACCAAATGAGAGGGCATCATTACATAATCCAGAAACTTGGATAAAGTAGCCAAATTTTCTATTTACAAAACGGACATTAAATCCCTGAAATCACCCTTGTGGAGTTCCTCTTTCTTCAGGTACCCTTGAGTCTTCCTCGAGTCTGTCGACAACTATGTTGGCAGGCAACAATACCTTCGGGTACAGCGCCTCCAAGTCTCCAGTAGCATTGGCAATCGACAGCAAACCTGCCGAAGGATAACGGGCAAGTACAAGGGCAAGTGTAAACCTGGCCCCTGCAAAAACTTGCGCACGTACCAACTCTCGGACCTTCTTGGCGTTACCAAATTCAGACATCAAGGCAAGGAGAGTTGGAGGAACTGCGTTCAATGGGAACATTGTCTTCCAAACCACCCTCATAGCCTTATAGCACTTGTCAAAAAAGGTATGGACCTGCTGAACCCGATCTTGAAATCGCGCGACAGCCGAAGCCTTCGAGTGCTCCCGCCAGAAAATTTCTTCGGATGAGGATAGCTGGGTCAAGGCATTCACACGTTCGTGAATCCGTTTGTTCTCCTCTGCACGGTTCAGAGCTATGACTGGTACAGAAGTAAGCAAAGGATCAGATAAGATTCTATCAATCAAAGGGCGCAGAGATCAAAGGACTCATAGTTCAAGCTCTCGGTAGCCTTATGTAGCTCAGTAAGAGCATACCGCTCTACGTCGGCTGCAATCTCGCTCTTCTTGTGACAATTGCAGCCAAGGCGTAAGTGCTGCGTAGGTCCTTCTCCATCTGCGTGATCCGATCCTTCATTCGTTGGACCCGATCACCTTCGGGAAGAACGCCCGAAGAGTCATCAACAAACGAGGGCACCGGGAAAACCTGCAGGCAACAGCGTCAAAAGGATGATGGTTATGGATAAATCAAGCATCCAACGTAACTCCCATCGGGAGAGATACAAGAAATTCCTATTAGGAGAAGTACAAATGAAGATATTATGACAAAAGTATGTTGGCAACATTGCCAGCACAGTGTTCATTACAAACTTGAGTTCTCGCAATAGAATAATGTTTCATACTAGCCCAAGGAAAAAATTGTTACAACAATCAAGGAGCCTGAGTCTGAGTCGACAGGCTGGGGCCAGCCGATGCCTTTCCCGACGAAACTAAATCAAGGAGCTGGCAAGCACAAGTACGGGCAGATGCTGTAAAGGCGCTTAAGTTAACAGGTCGCCCATCTTTCTCTTTCGGCAGCTCCTTAGTCATTTCTTCGATGTCAGCCTTAAAGCCGTAACCCATCATAAGTTGGAAGGCAAGAAGGGCACCATAGATACGTGAGGTGCGCTTGAATATCTCGATGACCTCCTTGGTGTCGACTGCGAAGGCATCAATCAGCTGCCCCAGATTCTTCTCTTGCTTGGCCTTGGGGAATATCATTGAATGCATCCGCGCCAGAGCACCCTTTCCTTTGTCAAGCAGCTCCCGGGTAAGCTGGTGGGTGGCGAGAACCATTGACACACTATTTGCCGGGGAGTTGCTTGGAACTTTGTCCAAAGTAGTAGCAGGGATACTGGCGGCTTCTGCAAAGAGATTAAAGGAAATCGTTGACGAAGGAACAGATCCATAGAAAGTGGTAATCTGCAAGAGATGTAAAAACTTACCAAGCAGGGCCAAGGCAGACTGACGGAGAAGTTCATCCTTTTCTGCCGCCCGAGTTTCCTCCTCCTTCAGCCTCTCCTTCAGCTTGTTCAGCTCTTCTTTCAGGGAGTCGACCTCCTGGCGAGCTATGGCGGCCTTTTTGATGGCGCCATCCAGCTTTGAAGAGGAAGACTTAGCCTCCTCTTGCAGCCGAATTTTGTCCGCCTCCAGAGAGGTGAATTGAGAGGCGAAGGCCTCTAAAGAGGATATCACACCTCGTAGATCCTTGAAGAGAGGGAATGTTTTACAAAAATCATTAGGCAAAGACACATTCCAAAAGATTCTTGTTAAATTCTACAAAGGCTTACAGAAGGAGGGGCTGTGGCAGCAGTAGGAGCATCTTTCCCTTTGGAAAGGGAAGAGGCAGTCGATGCTTGCGCCGCGGGAGCCGCCTTAGGAGCCGAAGCTTCGGAAGCTGCGGCGGCTGGCGAGACAGCATCAGACCGGACCCTCTTAGGCGGAGGCTCAATGAAATCATCATCACTGCAAGAAAGATTTGATCGACTAAGTTATGAGAAAAATGCGAAAAGACCAAGGAGCTGAAAATAGTAAAAGGAAGAAAAACACTTACATATCAAGGAGATCATCTTCGTCGGCAAAGCCGCCGATTGACCTCTTCATAGGAGAAGCCCTGGTCTCCTCCGCAGCTGCATTAACAAAGGCATCGTGATCAGCGTCATCATCACGCACTGATCCCTCTGTGGCGCAAGTGTCATTGGCTGACGGGGGGAGATTGGTGTAAGCAGTTTCAGAATCTATCGGGTCATCGTGATCGATTGTTGGGTTTGTATGCTCAACAGTACGAGAGTCAACGGGTTCTGAAGAGCCTCTTCCTTCGGAAGTATCATTTGGCGAGTTATGGAAGTCCCCGGAAGCTATGGGGGTCTGTAGAAGAAAAGACGAATGAGAATAACAGTCATCATGTCGATTAAGTAAATAGCAGCATAACAAGAATTTGAGGAGGGAAATTACCTCTGGTGGTGGATGATCGGCGTCAAAAGGAGTATACGGAGACAACAATGGGATCGAGTCTTCTTGGCCAAAGAAAGTGAGGCGACGGACTTCATCAAGCAGTTCTTTTTCCGACAGTTCGGCAGCGTTAACTCTGGTCTCGTCCTTTGGACCCGAATACAACCATATTGGACGAATTCTAGCCATAACTGGTTGGACTCGACGTTTCAGAAACACTGCCGCTACCTCAGTACCAACCATGGTTTGGCCATCGGCTTCTTTAATCCGAAGAAATCTAGCAAATAGTTCGTCGGCTGCTACTTTTTCGTCGGGAGAGAGAACATTCTTCCAGGAATTCTTAGGCTTGGCTTCAAGGGCATCGACAAAGCAGGGAAGTTGAGATTCGGGTGACAAGGAATCCTTGATATAGAACCACTTCAACCTCCACCCTTGCACGGACTCTCTCATTGGGAAATTGAAGTAATTGACATCCGAACGAGCTACAAATCCCACTCCTCCGGTGACAAAGGATCCGTTACTACTGCTGTATCTCTTCACATAGAAGATCTTTTTCCACAACCCAAAATGAGGCTCAACGCCCAGATATGCTTCGCAGAGGGTGATAAACACAACAACGTGGAGGATTGAGTTGGGAGTGAGTTGCCATAATTGGATTTCGTAAGTTCGCAAGAGATGGAGGAGGAATTGGTGGACGGGAAGCGAAAGACCTTGATATAAGAACGATAAGAACATCACGGTAAAACTGGCAGGGGGATTAGGTCGAGAAATCGCACCTGGAAAGATCACGTTCCCCTCATCGGAGGAGATCAATCCCAAGCTTCGGGATCTTTTTTCGTCACGCTTGGTGACGGTAGAGGCTGTCCAATCTCCGGGCCTGGCTGCTGAACTTGGTGGCGCCATCGGCGCCGGAGCTGGGGGAGGAGCGCCGGGGGCGCCTTCCTTCGAAAGAATCGAGGAAGATTTGGCGGCGGCACCGCCGCTCGTGGAACTGGCGGCAGCGCTAGGGTTCTTCTTCTTCACCATTGTGAGATTTGGGAGAAATCGGAAGACAGTGGTGGCGGCGCGAGCGGTTGTGAACAGGAGAAGAAGAAGAACAGCGAAGGGATGAATGAAGGAGAATGCTAGGGATTTCTATCTCTTGGGGAATTTAAGGAAGGCTTTGTATTGTTAATGGGCCTCTTCTCTAGTTAATGGTTGCGGAAATCGAGGAGGTGCCTCGCTAACCGTGTAAAGAGGAGCAGGAATTGCTCGAAAACAGGGCTGGCAGGTCGCGTCTTATCAGTCAAAAATCAAGGGGACAGAAAAACGTCATCGATGACGTCAGGAGGAATGATTGCATGCGAAGAGATAAGAAAATATCGAGTGATCAACTTAAGCCTACGCACGGATTGCGAGCATCCGCACCTAGGCTCGGGGCTACTCCCATCGGGAGCGCTGACGCGCACCCGACAGAATAAAGGTTCGAAGGAAAAACTTGACTCAAGTCTGCATCCGAACGTAAACGCCCGTACCCAGACTCGGGGGCTACTCCCATCGGGAGCGCTGAATGCGCACCCGATAAAACTTTTTTCGCACTCCAGGATCATGCCCGGGGACTTGATTCTGTGTAGGATAACGTTGTTTTGCCATCGGCAGTTAACCAACAAAAGTTGGGCATGTTATTCGTTATCCCTTGCTTAAAGAAAATGTATCGGATGGACTACAAAGACTTGCCGGAAAAAGCTTCGGCAGAAGAAAATGTTCGAGTGGTACAACTTGAGTCTACGCACGAATTGCAAGCATCTATACCTAGACTCGGGGGCTACTCCCATCGGGAGCGCTGACGCGCACCCGATAGAAAATAGAAGATAGAAGAAACGCAAGAATGATCAAGGAGAAGAACTTCGGAGGAAGACATGCTCTAGTCTCTACCCGAACTATGTTCGGCTAGACACTCGGGGGCTACTGACGTGGACATTACCCTTCGGGTAACCAATGTTGCTCTACCCTATACGGCCCAACTAGAGGCCCATGAAGGTACCCGATGGCAAGATGGGCCACTAGGGCGGTGCGACGGAAGATTACTTGGAGTACAAGACGCGGAAGAAGTCGAACAAGGAAAGATTGGAGATAGATCTATTGTAGACCTACTCGTACTCGATTAGACCTCTCGGGACCTGGCCACCTATATAAAGGCCAGGAGAGGGGCTATCGGGGGACGATCAATCTTAGAAAAACTAGCCAGCAGAAGCTTAGAACTAGGTTACCCTAGCAACTAGCATCTCGACGAGATCACAGCCGAACTATTCGGCACCCCATTGTAACCTGTTTTCATCATAATCAAAGAACAGACAGGCAGGACGTAAGGGTTTTACCTCATCGAGGGCCCCGAACCTGGGTAAATCGCTCTCCCCGCTTGTCTGCGTACCGATGTCTCGTGTCAGCTTGCAGGATTCCATCAACCCTAAGCCCCTATCGGAGGGCATTGCCGAGGAGCACCCTCGACAACTGCTTTGGTACCGCTTGGTATCCAGTAAGCTCTGGAGGCCATTGCGGTACCTCAAGCGGTACCGCGAGCGGTAGTACCACTATGTGTCCACGTGGATAAGATCTGTGGGGATTTCGAATCCAGAGCGGTAGTACCGCTTACCAAAGCGGTAGTACCGCTTAGGCAAAAATCGCAGATAACGGTTGGATTTCGGGGGGCCTATTTAAAGGGCCCTTCTTCCCCATCTCATTTTTATCTCTTCTCTCTCTCCTCCATTGTTGTTGAGCTTAATCTTTGAGGATCTCCCCAACCATCCAACCAATCTTGCTCAAATTTTGAGGAGTGGTGGAGGAGGCCCCGATCTATAGTTCTACCAAGAGAGATTTTCACCAATTCGTGCTAGTCCTTAGTGGATCTTGGAGTTAGGGTTCCTATGGTGGGATCTTGGAGGAAGTGCACCTATGGAGGCTAGCTTGGAGTTGTGCTAGCCCCATAGGTTGTTGGGAGCCTCCTAGTGTTGTGGAGCTCGCCCCAACCTTGTGAAGGAACCACCGCCTCGACCGGTGCCTTAGTGGAGAAGGGGGAGCCCCTTTGTGGAGCTCTCTCGAGGAAGAAGGTGAGGCCTTCCTTCGTGGTGTGGCCGCCTAGCCTCTTGTGAGAGGCTAGCACCTTCTCAACGCAGACGTACTCCCTTTTGTGGGAGGAACTGCGGGAAACAAACCTCGCCTCGTCTCCGCGCCATCCGGTTGTCCCGCTCCTTACTCCTACTATCATGCTTGGTTCCTTTAATTGTTGCACTTGTCTAGGATCATACTAGGAACATCTTCATCACTAAAGTATTTACCTTTACCTTCCGCTTGCTAAAAACTGAAAAAGAATTAAAATTTGTGTAGCATCCATTTACCCCCCTTCTTGTCCGCTACGATCCGTTCACCGCGCCTGGAAGCAGAAGCTACGGCATGGCGAGGCAGTGCCCGCACGGCCGTAGCAGCTGCAAATCCAGGGAGGACGCCGGCGTTCCGTCGACGAGCTCCACGAACAGCACAGCACCCTAGGGACGACGGCACAGGCGCTGCCAACGCAGCACCCGCGCCAGGACAGTCCTAGGAACACGCTAGCGTCAACGCCGAGGTCCATCGCTCGCCGGAGACCACCTATCGCCGGAGGCGATTTGCTTCCAGATCTGACCAGGTGGCGATCTGGAAGAGGAGGTAGGATTCGACGAAACCGTGCGAATGGATAGATAGATCTTCGCGCAACGGTTCAGGCGGTGTCGGCGGCGAGGTCAGGGGCGGCCGGACTTGGCCGGAGCGTGGCGGCGACCATGGCGGCGACGCTATCGTCTCGCTGTCGCCAGAGCGCTAGGGTTTCGTAAGAGAGAGGAGCGAGCGAGTGAGTGAGGTGGGCCGGACCAATTCGGTTCCACCGAACCATTTTTGGGCAGGCCTTAACGGGATGTCCAAATGGGCCAAATAAGTGGGCTGGCCCGATTGGGGCCAGGGAGTATTTTAGTCTTTTACAATTCTAAAATAACCCTAGAATTTAACCAATTTTTAATATAATAAAATATACATCTAAAAATCCAATAAAATTTGTATTAGTGAATGAAAAATTATTCTTAACAAGAATAAAATAATCAACAGAATTTTAAGAACAAATTCAAATTTTGGAATTTTGAATTTAAATTTAAACTTGGAATTTTAATTTGTAATTTTCCTTGGAATTTAAAAATCACGGAAGAATTTCAAATGAATTCAAATATTTGTTTTCAAATATTTTCAAAGGAATATTCTATTATTCCAAGTCATTTCCTTTAAGAGAATATTTTCCTTTATTTCTATTAATCCTATTTATTTTATTTCTAAAATAAAAGAAAATTCTATTATTTCAAATTATATTTGAAATAAGTATTTTCCAAAAGGAAAATTCTATTATTCTTAAATTCTTTTCTTTATAAAAGAAAATGATATTAATGACTACAAAGTAATTACAAATTACCGCCAAAGGCATGAAGTCTTAACTTAACCCTAAATCTTAATAAATATGTCGGGGTAAGGGATTCAACATAAAATAATACATCCATGCATGCATTATTTGGATTTTATAACATTGTCCTTACCGGACAATGATGCTTCTTTAAAGAACCCGAGGTCCAGGTTCCATCCACTGCATTGAACTGCACTATCTCGCAGTCCACAGGCAAGTTCACCCTTGCTCATGTCAACTGGATTATTTTCTATCAATTTATCGCAAATCTATATACTTATCATTCCTGCATTGAAAATGAAATGTTACTTTTCCAATTATGAATATGACTATGTGGTTGGCAATGGAACCATGGTATGTGTTGACATGGTGGAGGTTCCATTGCAAGGGTTCTATTTATTTAGGACTAATCACCAATGCCGTCTAGTGATTCTAGCGCCGTACATTTCGCGTTAACCATAAGATCTATAATGGCTCTGGGGAAGCCAACTGTATCTTTTCCCTCTCGCATGCCAACGGACTAGTGATAAGGATTGCCTGTATCGGTCTATCTTTGGTAAAGGTGGGGACATGTGGTCCGTCACGGTCTACCATTAGATACAGGAGAGGGCAGACTTATTAAAGGTCTATGAAGGATTGTAAGGGTTGTCCGGGTCGGTCTATTTATGGTGTATAGGACTGGGCATATGAATTGTTCGAAACGGTCTACCTTAATGGTAAAGGTGAGAACAAATGCCTGGGTCAGTCTCTCCATAGATAAAGGGCAGGGCGGACTTACAAAAGGGTGGGTCTGCGGGGTCGCGGAGAAGGCGGTGTGGGCTTGGACCTTATTTCCTGGCCTCACACCAAGGAAGTGTGGACGGGGACAAATTCTTGTGGCTGGCAAAAAGGATAAGGTCTCTTATGGGAAAAGTAACGCACCTCTGCAGAGTGTATAAAATTGTGACTTGTCACTCCCAGTTCCGGGAAGGGAACTACGAACGCGGCAGGAAAGGAACTCCGTGAAGTTCTGGTCAACCTGTGAAGACTGGCGGGCATAGTTTTCAGAATAAAATCAACCTTTTGAAGAAATGTTTTCAAAACATGCATTGACCTGAGATTTCCTGATCAACGGTCATAGCTAGTGCATCAAACAAATTTTTCTCTTTTGAACTTGCTGAGTACCTCTGTACTCACTTTCTTTCGACACCCTTGCTAGACTGTGATATGGAAGTGGAGGCCAACGACAGTGCGCCGGAAGGAGGCTACGAGATAGTCTATGAAGAACCTGATCTATCCTAAGGAGTGGAAGGTGTAGACTATGAGATAGTCTACGGGCCCGACAACAATGAGATGGAGGAGTAGTGACATACCTTAGTATCATAGAGCCGAGCAGCGTAGAACTTACCTAAATAAGTTGCTGAGCTCAGTTTGTTAGTTATGTTGGTTTTGTAATAACTTTAGTAGGATCTTAGGGTGTGCTCATCGGACTTGTGAGAATACCAACTTGTTAAGTATGTGATTGTAATAATATATCGAGTGTTATGAACTGTAATGTTTCTGTTGTACCACTCCGAGGGATGTGATATTTGTGAAGATGTCCCTTCATGATGATTATATCAACGACTTGTATACTACAACATGCAGTGGTATGCTGGGTCATCGCAATACATTAACTTTGTCCTTTATCATATTGAATTCCCACATATTTGCAACATATATGATGATAATACCCTGTTTTACATTGATTTATGGGGATTTACCAATGATCCTCTTTATTTGGTTTATAACACTGCAGAACAAGAAAATCCTGTTTCGCTATTTTTCACTTTTAGAGACCTATACGGAGTCAAATTGACCTGGGATTTTTGGAGCATCATTTTTTCATCGGGAGGAACAACATGGGCCTTTGAAGCACACCTGGAGAGGCCCGAGGGCCGAAAGAGCATAGGTGGCGCGGCCTGGAAGGCAAGCTACGCTACCCACCTCCGTTCAGCCATCGACCACCCCTTTGCCCTAATTCTTTCGTGAACCGACGTATTTTGCCCTAAAAACCCTATATATATGGCCCCGAAGAGTTTTCGGGAGGAGAGCACCATAGAAAGACAGGAACACCAAAAAGGAGGCTGCTGTAGAGAAGATTAGAGAGGGGGATTCCGCCAGGATCACCGCTGGAGGGATATCCACCTTCTCCAACGTCTTCATCACCATCACCATGATCAAGAGGGAGTAGTCCACCTCTGGACTACGGGTTTGTGGCAGTAGCTTGATCTATTTCTCTCGGGTTCTTCATAGTACTTAGTGCCATATGAGCTGCCTATCATGATTATGGCCATATTTGTAATACCTATGTGGTGGATCCTTGTTATATGCTATTGTTTTATGAGATCTGGTCTTATTATATTGTGAGATGTATTGATAGATACATATTATGTACCCCATTCTTAAGTTTATGTTCTGATCGAACATATATGCAAGAGCATGTGTGGGGTGATGTGTGTGTTAGATGGAGTAGCAAGTTTTAGTGATTGGATAGTGACAATATGTTCATGATCTATTATGGTTTTGCCTTTCTTTTGCTACCTCACTAGGGATTAAGTGAATGCATGTGCTATGTTCATCATGTGACATCAATGGTGATCTTGTTTGCCCAAGGTAGCATATTTGATATCCAAACTTCATGTCAAAGTACTTATTGCTATGCTATGTTAATTCTTAATACAAGATTGATGAAGTTTCTTTATTGTGGAGCATAACAGAGGTGTGTTGCATCATATCTATATTAGGACGCGATGCCCATATTAATTCTGATCTTACATATAATATACCTTTATATCTCATTGATGAATTTCTTTTTGTCCACCACAACTATACGAGAGAATAGTCAAGTGAACCCATGAACCCCGGTCCACCTTTTATCATCAAAACACCTTTATATTGCTTTTACATTGTTTTCTATTTGCTGCACTATTTTATCCCAAAAATACAAAATATTTACTTTTCTTATTTGCATCTAAAACACCAAAAACAATCAATCTCTTTATAGTTTTTACTTAGTTACTTTATCTAATTTAGTTTTTACTTTTTTTATTACTACTTCTGTTATTTACTTACGCGAAACCTTGTGCTTGACAGCCACACGGTGGAGTTGGGGACACAAGGCATTTATTTACTTGCGGGATTTCTTGGAGAAGAGAGAAGAGAATACTCTTTGAGCTACTTCCCCGCATAAAACGAAATGGGGCGTGGCCAAGTGGTAAGGCAGCGGGTTTTGGTCGGAAAGAGATAAGATTGAGATAAATTGGGGGGCATTACACAGTGGCATTCGACTTTGAAGTACCGGGAAAGGCAGATAAGTTTAGCCTCAATAGAAATCTCTTTATAGCCTGAAGTTGGCTTACTTAATTCCTTGGGCCCAGATAGGGAGGCGCGGGCGAGCAACTAAAGCCGACTTCCAGAGTTCGATATAAACCCTCGAGTCACCCTTGTGGGGAAAACTACTTTGCTGACGCAACACTCTGCACTTGGAGTCCCAACGTCATTGATACGCGTAAAGCACACGCCCGTTGGGAACCCCAAGTGGAAGGTGTGATGCGTGTAGCAGCAAGTTTCCCTCAGTAAGAAACCAAGGTTTATCGAACCAGTAGGAGTCAAGGATCACGTGAAGGTCGTTGGTGACGGAGTGTAGTGCGGCGCAACACCAGGGATTCCGGCGCCAACGTGGAACCTGCACAACACAATCAAAGTACTTTGCCCCAACATAACAGTGAGGTTGTCAATCTCACCGGCTTGCTGTAAACAAAGGATTAACCGTATAGTGTGGAAGATGATGTTTGTTTGCGAAGAACAGTAAAGAACAATTGCAGTAGATTGTATTTCAGATGTAAAGAATGGACCGGGGTCCACAGTTCACTAGTGGTGTCTCTCCCATAAGATAAATAGCATGTTGGGTGAACAAATTACAGTTGGGCAATTGACAAATAAAGAAGGCATAACAATGCACATACATATATCATGATGAGTACTATGAGATTTAATCAGGGCATTACGACAAAGTACATAGACTGCTATCCAGCATGCATCTATGCCTAAAAAGTCCACTTTCAGGTTATCATCCGAACCCCTTCCGGTATTAAGTTGCAAACAACAGACAATTGCATTAAGTATGGTGCGTAATGTAATCAACACAAATATCCTTAGACAAAGCATCGATGTTTTATCCCTAGTGGCAACAGCACATCCACAACCTTAGAACTTTCTGTCACTGTCCCAGATTCAATGGAGGCATGAACCCACTATCGAGCAAAAATACTCCCTCTTGGAGTCACAAGTATCAACTTGGCCAGAGCCTCTACTAGCAACGGAGAGCATGCAAGAACATAAACAACATATATGATAGATTGATAATCAACTTGACATAGTATTCAATATTCATCGGATCCCAACAAACACAACATGTAGCATTACAAATAGATGATCTTGATCATGATAGGCAGCTCACAAGATCTAACATGATAGCACAATGAGGAGAAGACAACCATCTAGCTACTGCTATGGACCCATAGTCCAGGGGTGAACTACTCACACATCGATCCGGAGGCGATCATGGCGATGAAGAGCCCTCCGGGAGATGATTCCCCTCTCCGGCAGGGTGCCGGAGGCGATCTCCTGAATCCACCGAGATGGGATTGGCGGCGGCTGCGTCTCTGGAAGGTTTTCCGTATCGTGGCTCTCGGTACTGGGGGTTTCGCGACGAAGGTTTTAAGTAGGCGGAAGGGTAGGTTTAGGGGCGACGCGAGGGCCCCACACGCCAGGGCGGCTTGGGCCCCCCTTAGGCCGCACGGCCCTAGTGTGGCGGCGCCTCGTCGTCCCACTTCGTGGTCCTTTCGGTCTTCTGGAAGCTTCGTGGAAAAATAGGACCTAGGGCGTTGATTTCGTCCAATTCCGAGAATATTTCCTTTGTAGGATTTCTGAAACCAAAAACAGCAGAAAACAGCAACTGGCTCTTCGGCATCTCGTCAATAGGTTAGTGCCGGAAAATGCATAATAATGACATAAAGTATGTATAAAACATGTGAGTATCATCATAAAAGTAGCATGGAACATAAGAAATTATGGATACGTTTGAGACGTATCAAGCATCCCCAAGCTTAGTTCCTACTCGCCCTCGAGTAGGTAAACGATAACAAGGATAATTTCTGAAGTGACATGCTATCATAATCTTGATCAATACTATTGTAAAGCACATGAGATGAATGCAGCGATTCGAAGCAATGGTGAAGACAATGAGTAAACAACTGAATCATATAGCAAAGACTTTTCATGAATAATACTTTCAAGACAAGCATCAATAAGACTTGCATAACAGTTAACTCATAAGCAATAAATTCTTAGTAGAAAGCTTTGAAACAACACAAAGGAAGATATAAGTTTCAGCAGTTGCTTTCAACTTCAACATGTTTATCTCATGGATAATTGTCAACACAAAGTAATATAACAAGTGCAATAGGTAAACATGTAAGAATCAATGCACACAGTTTACACAAGCGTTTGCTTCTAAGATAGAAAGAAGTAGGTAAACTGACTCAACAATAAAGTAGAAGAATGGCCCTTCGCAGAGGGAAGCATGGATTACTATTTTTGTGCTAGAGCTTTTCATTTTGAAAACATAGAAACAATTTTGTCAACGGTAGTAATAAATCATATGTGTTATGTATAAGACATCTGATACGTCCAATTTGCATCACTATTTTATATCATAATTTGCTGTTATTCATTGATATATTTCATATTGGGACACAAAACTTATGTTATTTCATCTATTTTGCATGTTTCATCATTATTGGAGGATCGAACACCGGAGCCAGGATTCTGCTGGAAAAAGCACCGTCAGAACGCAATATTTCGGAAGATCAACTCTGGAAGGAAATTATACCAAAAATCCTATTTTTCAAGATGACGAAGGAAGCCAGAAGGGGGAGCCAGGAGCAGCCAGGGTGGGCCCACACCCTAGGGCGGCGCGGCCCAAGCCCTGGCCGCGCCGGCCGTGGTCCTGGGGCCCACGACCCTTTTCGCCTCCTTTTCTTCGCCAAACCCTTCGTCCCGAAGACCTAAGCCACAGAGGGTACCTCGCGAAGAGTTACAGCCGCCTCTGCGGGGCGGAGAACACCAGAGAGAAAAGAGCTCTCCGGCGGGCAGGAATCCGCTGGGGAAATTCCCTCCGGGAGGGGGAAATCGACGCCATCGTCACCGTCATCGAGCTGGACATCATCGCCATCACCATCATCATCATCTCCACCATCATCACCGCCGTCATCACCGCTGGACACCGTCACCGCCGTAGCAATTTGGGTTTGATCTTGATTGTTTGATAGGGGAAACTCTCCCGGTATCGATTTCTACTTGTTGTTGATGCTATTGAGTGAAACCATTGAACCAAGTTTATGTTCAGATTGTTATTCATCATCATATCACCTCTGATCATGTTCCATATGATGTCTCGTGAGTAGTTCGTTTAGTTCTTGAGGACATGGGTGAAGTCTAAATGTTAGTAGTGAACTATGGTTGAGTAATATTCAATGGTGTGATATTTAAGTTGTGGTGTTATTCTTCTAGTGGTGTCATGTGAACGTCGACTACATGACACTTCACCATTTATGGGCCTAGGGGAATGCATCTTGTATTCGTTTGCTAATTGCGGGGTTGCCGGAGTGACAGAAACCTAAACCCCCGTTGGTATATCGATGCAGGAGGGATCGCAGGATCTCAGAGTTTAAGGCTGTGGTTAGATTTATTCTTAATTACTTTCTTGTAGTTGCGGATGCTTGCAAGGGGTATAATCACAAGTATGTATTAGTCCTAGGAAGGGCGGTACATTAGCATAGGTTCACCCACACAACACTTATCACAACAATGAAGATTATTTAGCCGTATGTAGCGAAAGCACTAGACTAAAATCCCGTGTGTCCTCGAGAACGCTTGGTCATTATAAGTAAACAAACCGGCTTGTCCTTTGTGCTAAAAAGGATTGGGCCACTCGCTGCAATTATTACTCTCGCACTTTACATACTCGTACTTTATTCAACTGTTACATCAAAACCCCCTGAATACTTGTCTGTGAGCATTTACAGTGAATCCTTCATCGAAACTGCTTGTCAACACCTTCTCGCTCCTCGTTGGGATCGACATTCTTACTTATCGAAGATACTACGATACACCCCTATACTTGTGGGTCAACAAGACTAATTTCTGGCGCAGTTGCAGGGGAGTGAAGCGCTAGTGGTACGTGGAATTTGTAAGCAAAATCTTTATCACAGTTGTGCTGATTTTATTTCTGCCTGCTGCTATAAGTCATTATGGAGAGATCTTCTCTTCATTTTCTATTTGGGAAATCTACTACTACTGCAACGGTAGTGGATGAAGCGCCAGTGAGGAAGTGATACCATATAAAATACCTATGAAAATTATTGAACGTGTTATGGATAACCGCTATGAAGGGGATGGAACTGTCCATCCCGGTGATCATTTACTGTTTTTGCATGAATTATGCGGGTTATTCAAATGTGCAGGTATTGCTATGGATGAAGTGAGGAAGAAACTATTCTCTTTATCGCTGTCCGGTAAGGCGGCGCATTGGTATAAATTACTGGATAATGGGGATTCTCTTGAATGGAATGATATTGTGCCCCGGTTTTATTCTAAGTTCTATCCTCCAAGTGAAATTCATAAGGATCGGAATCGCATATATAATTTTTGGCCTCATGATGGAGAGAGTATTGCCCAAGCTTGGGGGAGATTGAAGTCTTTAATGCTCAAATGCCCCATTCATGAGCTTCCTGGTAATGTTATTATTGATAATTTCTACGCAAGACTTTCTTTTCAAGACAAGACCTTGCTGGATACTTCTTGTTTTGGATCATTTACACGCAACAAGGAAGAGTTTAAAAGGGACCTTCTTGATCGAATCCAAGAAAATACTGAAGGTTGGGAGAACGACAAGGATAGAGAATCAGGTATAATTTATGATTATAAATGCATTGAAGCTTTTATGGATACTGATAAATTTCGTAATATGAGTGCTACATATGGTCTTGATTCTCAAGTTGCTGTAAATCTTTATAAAGCTTTTGCCTCTCATTATGAATTGCCAAAGAAGAATTTTGATAAGTATCATGAACCGTATAAAGATAAAATTGATTCATCTATTAATAAATGTGTAGTGGTTGAAACTGCTGATAATGTTATTCCTGAAGCTTATATTGAAAAAACTCCTTTCCCTGCTAAAATGAAAGAGTATTCTGTTATAAATAGTGCGGTTCATAAAAGTGAAAAGAAACCTGTAGAACCTGAAGAACAAATAAAAATTGAACCTGCTGTTGCAATAGTTAAAGATCTTGTGACTGAAAATGTGGAGGATGGTCATATTATTTTCTGCGAAGATGCTTCTAATATTGTTTCACATCCTAATAAACCCAAACAAGCTAGTGTTCCTATGATGTCTGTTAGAATTGGTGATCATTGCTATTATGGATTATGTGATATTGGTGCAAGTGTTAGTGCTATTCCGTATGAGCTTTACACGGAGATTATGCACGAAATTGATTCTTGTGAACTTGAAGATATTGATGTGGTTATTCAGCTGGCTAATAGAGAAACTATTTCTCCAATTGGTATTGTTCGAGATGTGGAAGTTTTATGCGGTAAGATTAAATATCCTGCTGACTTTTGGTACTTGGTTCTGCTGCTAGTGATTATTGTCCTATTATTTTTGGTAGACCTTTTCTAAATACTTGTGGAGCTATTATAGATTGCAAGAAAGAGAAAATTTTGACTAAATTTGCTGGTGAATCTTATGAGTTTAACTTCTCTAAATTTACTAAAACTCCTTATAAAGCTGATTTGCCTAGTAATGATATTAAAATGGAGCAATGTGCATCTATTGTTCTTGTTCCTAATAATCCTTTGCAGCAACATTTAGAGGATAGCGAGAGCGAAATTTTTAGGAAAGAAAGAGATGAGCTTGAGGAAATTTTTCTTCGCCAACCTATTCTCAAGCATGATTTACCGGTGGAAGATTTGGGTACAACACCGCCACCAAAGGAAGATCCTGTTTTTGATTTAAAGCCTTTACCTGATAATCTTAAATATGCTCATATTGATGATAAGAAAATATATCCCTGTTATTATTAGTTCTAAGCTTTCAGAGATTGAGGAAGAAAGGTTATTGGAAATATTGAAGAAGCATCGAGGCGCTATTGGTTACACTCTTGATGATTTGAAGGGGATTTCTCCTTCTATTTGCCAACATGCTATTAATATGGAAGATGATGCAAAGCCTGTTGTTGAACCTCAGCGTCGTCTAATTCCAAAGATGAAGGAAGTGGTAAGGAATGAGGTATTACGACTCCTTGAAGCTGGTATTATATATCCTATTGCTGATAGTAGATGGGTTAGTCCTGTGCACTGTGTTCCCAAGAAAGGAGGTATGACTGTTGTGCCTAATGATAATGATGAGCTCATTCCTCAAAGAGTAGTTGTAGGGTATAGAATGTGCATTGATTTTCGAAAAGTTAATAAGGTTACTAAGAAAGATCATTACCCTTTACCATTTATTGATCAAATGCTAGAAAGATTGTCTAAAAATACTCATTTTTGCTTTCTTGATGGTTATTCTGGGTTTTCACAAATTGCTGTTAAAGCTAAAGATCAAGAGAAAACCACCTTTACTTGTCCTTATGGAACTTATGCTTATAGACGCATGCCTTTTGGTTTATGTAATGCTCCTGCTACTTTTCAAAGATGCATGTCTGCTATTTTTCATGGTTTTTGTGAAAGTATTGTAGAGGTATTCATGGATGATTTTTCCGTCTATGGAAATTCTTTTGATAGCTGCTTGCGAAATCTTGATAAAGTTTTGCAGAGATGTGAAGAAACTAACCTTGTTCTTAATTGGGAGAAATGCCACTTTATGGTTAATGAAGGAATTGTATTGGGACATAAAATTTCTGAGAGAGGTATTGAAGTTGATAGAGCTAAAGTTGAAGCAATTGAGAAGATGCCCTATCCGAGGGACGTTAAAGGTATTCGTAGTGTTCTTGGTCATGCTGGGTTTTATAGGAGATTTATTAAAGATTTCTCCAAGATTTCAAAACCTCTTACTAATCTTCTTCAAAAAGATGTACCATTTGTTTTTGATGATGATTGTAAGGAAGCTTTTGAAACTCTTAAGAAAGCCTTAACAACTGCTCCTATAGTTGAACCTCCTGATTGGAACTTACCCTTTGAAATTATGTGTGATGCTAGTGATTTTCTTTGTAGGCGCTGTTCTTGGACAGCGGGTAGATAAAAAACTGAATGTTATTCATTATGCTAGTAAAACTCTTGATGCTGCTCAGAGAAATTATGCTACAACTGAAAAAGAATTATTAGCTGTAGTCTTTGCTTGTGATAAATTCAGATCTTATATTGTTGATTCAAAAGTTACCATTCATACTGATCATGCTGCAATTAGATACCTAATGACAAAGAAAGATGCTAAGCCTAGGCTTATTAGATGGGTGCTTCTTTTGCAAGAATTTGATCTACATATTGTAGACAGGAAAGGTGCTGATAATCCTGTTGCTGACAATTTGTCTAGATTGGAAAATATTGCTTATGATCCTGTTCCTGTTAATGATAGTTTTCCAAATGAACAATTGGCTGTAATAAAGGTGAACTCGCGAGACAGTCCTTGGTTTGCTGATTATGCTAACTTTATTGTTTCCAAGTACTTGCCTCCAACCTTTTCAGCTCAGCAAAGGAGGAAATTCTTTTATGATTTGAGGCATTATTTCTGGGATGACCCACACTTATATAAAGAAGGAGTGGATGGTATTATGCGAAGATGTGTTCCCGAATATGAACAACAGGAGATATTGAGTAAATGTCATGGTAGTGCTTATGGAGGACATCACGCCGGAGAAAGAACCGCGCAAAAGGTTCTACAATCAGGTTTTTATTGGCCAACTCTCTTCAAAGATGCGAGAAAGTTTATTTTATCTTGTGATGAATGCCAAAGGGTTGGTAATATCTCCAGACGCAATGAAATGCCCATGAATTATACTCTTGTTATTGAACCGTTTGATTGTTGGGGATTTGACTTCATGGGACCTTTTCCGTCTTCAGAAGGTAACACTCATATACTTGTTGCTGTTGATTATGTTACTAAATGGGTGGAAGCTATACCTACAAAAAGTGCTGATGGTGAGACCTCTTTAAGAATGCTCTTAGATATTATTTTTCCTAGATTTGGAGTACCTAGATATATTATGACTGATGGAGGTTCTCACTTTATTCATGGAGGTTTTAGAAAAACTCTTGCTAGGTATGGTATTAATCATAGAATTGCTTCTGCTTATCATCCTCAAACTAGTGGTCAAGTAGAATTATCAAATAGAGAGATTAAATCTATCTTGCAAAAGACCGTTAATAAAACTAGAAAGAATTGGGCTAGTAAATTGAAGGATGCACTTTGGGCTTATAGAACTGCTTATAAAAATCCCATGGGAATGTCACCTTATAAAATGGTTTATGGGAAAGCTTGTCATTTACCTTTAGAACTAGAGCACAAAGCTTATTGGGCTGTTAGAGAATTAAATAAAGATCCTAAACTTGCCGGTGATAAGAGGTTGTTGCAATTGAGTTCTCTAGATGAATGGAGAAGTGAAGCTTATGAAAATGCTAAGCTCTTTAAAGAGAAAGTTAAAAAATGGCATGATAGAAGGATTATCAAAAGAGAATTTAATATTGGGGATAAAGTCCTATTGTATCGGTCTCGTCTCAGATTCTTTGCAGGGAAATTACTCTCGAAATGGGAAGGACCATATGTTGTCGAGGAGGTGTATCGTTCAGGAGCAATCAAAATTAGCTCTCTCCAAGGCAATGCTACGCAAGTGGTGAATGGACAAAGACTCAAGCATTATATCTCAGGTGATTCCTATAATGTTGATGTTGATATTATTCAAGTGGAAACACCGGAAGATTTCATCAAAGGGCAAACTGACAGTCCGCCAGAACTCGACTTTGAATAGGTAACAGTCCTGGTAATGAAAAGTACGCAATTTACTTTCCGAACTATATTTTTGCTGTTTTTAGAAAATATGAGAAATTACGAGTTCGAAACGGAGTGGAAAGTACGCACGAGGGCGCGGCACCATAGGCCGGCGCGGCCAAGCCTGGGCCCGCGCTGCCCTATGGTTTGGCCGCCCCGTCGCCTCTTTCCGACTCTGGTTCGATCTAGTACTTTCCTTATGTCGTGAAAAATTTTGCTATATAATCCCCCGGACCCCTGGAGGTCCGTATATCGTGTTTTCGACGTGTTTTGTTTCGAGCTGTTTCTGCCAGGATTTGCTTCGGATCTAGAGCCATCATGTCTTCATCGGAAACTCCGGAGGACAGCTCCAGCAAGGATGTTGGCAACTTGTACATGGAGGAGCTGAGGATGCACCCTAAGGAGTTGCTGCTCGTTGAAGGAGAACTGCAGGTCAAGGATGTTCAAGGTCCTAAAGGAGAAGGAAGCCTGGAAGACAGGATGGAGAAGCTAGAACAAGAGGTTTTCAAGTACAAGAAGATGGCTGAGCGTGAGGTGGATATCTTCCACAGGATTGTGTCTGAACTCATTGCTGAACACGAGAAGGAAACTGCAAAGCTTTGGAGCGACATCCTCTCACTTCACGACACCACCAACAAGCTCCAAGCACAACTCTATGATTTTCAGAATCAGAACTGTGAGTATGAAAACAGGTTTAAATACATAAGTCGTCTTTGCTAGTTTCAGGATCCCCGAGACCAAGATGTCGTTTCTTGATGGAGAGCCTCTTCCTTGGAAGTTTGATGACGGGAATTCATCACCACCATCTCCGCAGGAGTAATTCATCATCGGTATTGGCATCCCCTTGGTTTGTTCCAAGCTTGGGGGAGTGCCGCGGTATCACATTATCACTACCTTTTACTTTTATTGTCAAGTAGTGTCATATCATGAGTAGGGAAGTTATCGTATAAGATGGGTTGCAGTTGGAAGTGTCTCTCCTTTAGTTGGTTATCTATGTATCCCTTGGTGTGAGTTATCGTTATGAAATATTAATGAGAAGTCCTATCATTTACATATTGCACATCTTATTTTAGTTTGCAATCTCTATGATTCATCTTGTTGTTAGTATTGGTATCACTTTGGGAGCATTGAATAAATCTATTTGGTTTTGGCAAACTTAGCATTGGTCAATAGCAACAACACTTTGAGGTTTAAATAGAAAAGAGAAATACGTGTAGATGTTTCATTGTCTTTCTTGTTAGCTCATAGCTCATTATTCTGAAGTTAAAATTGTTTGTGCTTATAAGGAAGATGCATGATTGTTTCTACCATATGTATATTTGTTTGTTTCCCTGGCTCTTATGCTTGCTAATTAACCTTGCTAGCCAAAGACCTGTACTGAGAGGGAATACTTCTCGTGCATCCAAACCTTAACCCAAACCTATGCCATTTGTGTCCACCATACCTACCTACTACATGGTATTTTCTGCCATTCCAAGTAAATACTTCATGTGCTACCTTTAAACAATTCAAAACTTAGTATCTCTTATTTGTGTTAATGTTTCATAGCTCATGAGGAAGTATGTGGTGTTTTATCTTTCAATCTTGTTGGGCAACTTCCACCAATGGACTAGTGGCCTCATCCGCTTATCCAATAATTTTGCAAAAAGAGCTGGCAATGGGATTCCCAGTCCCAAATTAATCAAACTAAATAGACACTCCTCCATGGTATGTGATTGATGGACGGCACCCGAAGGATTCGGTTAGCCATGGCTTGTGTAAGCAAAGGTTGGGGGGAGTGTCATCATCATAATAAAACAAAGTAAAAAGGCACTCCTTCATGGTATGAGATTGTTGGCGGGCACCCGAGGATTCGGTTAGCCATGGTTTGTGAAAGAAAGGTTGGAAGGAGTGCCACACAAAATGAAAATAATATGGGAGCCGCTCTTAGGAGGTTGTCTGGCAAGGGGTTAGAGTACCGCTACCGATCGTTGACAACAACAAACACCTCTCAAAATGTTACTTTTATTATCTCTATATGATTTCAAAACTGAAAAAGCTCTAGCACATGATTTAATCCCTGCTTCCCTCTGCGAAGGGCTTGTCTTTTACTTTATGTTGAGTCAGTAAACCTATTTCTCTCCATCTCAAGCAAGCATTTGAGTAGTTGTGATCAAACCATTATATTGTGATTTGCTACATCATGTCTTTTATTCTTCCTTGTTTAGTACGAGTTTTATCTGAATGAATATAGCTTTGCAAGTTATCAATGATCATGAGAAGACCATTATGATTGAGTATGCAAGTTGTGCCTTATAAACTTTAACATGAGAGCGCTGCTCAATGAGATAAATATAATCATTAATTGTTCTCTGACCAAGAACGAAGTTTGCCATCACCAATCATGATTTCTCATGCACCTTTACTTGTGATTACCTTATACTTGTTTCAATATGAGTTATAAGAGGTTGTCTACTATAATGTCCTGTGTGAATGAATATGATGCTTCTTGTCCGTATTTTATTTATCGACTCTTCACTCCATAAACATGTGGTCATGTCTATCGAGCTCAGTTTCGCTTGGGGACAAGCGAAGTCTAAGCTTGGGGGGAGTTGATACGTCCAATTTGCATCACTATTTTATATCATAATTTGCTGTTATTCATTGATATATTTCATATTGGGACACAAAACTTATGTTATTTCATCTATTTTGCATGTTTCATCATTATTGGAGGATCGAACACCGGAGCCAGGATTCTGCTGGAAAAAGCACCGTCAGAACGCAATATTTCGGAAGATCAACTCGGAAGGAAATTATACCAAAAATCCTATTTTTCAAGATGACGAAGGAAGCCGAAGGGGGAGCCAGGAGCAGCCAGGGTGGGCCCACACCCTAGGCGGCGCGGCCCAAGCCCGGCCGCGCCGGCCGTGGTCCTGGGGGCCCACGACCCTTTTCGCCTCCTTTTCTTCGCCAAACCCTTCGTCCCGAAGACCTAAGCCACAGAGGGTACCTCGCGAAGAGTTACAGCCGCCTCTGCGGGGCGGAGAACACCGCAGAGAAAAGAGCTCTCCGGCGGGCAGAACTGGGAAATTCCCTCCGGGAGGGGGAAATCGACGCCATCGTCACCGTCATCGAGCTGGACATCATCGCCATCACCATCATCATCATCTCCACCATCATCACCGCCGTCATCACCGCTGGACACCGTCACCGCCGTAGCAATTTGGGTTTGATCTTGATTGTTTGATAGGGGAAACTCTCCCGTATCGATTTCTACTTGTTGTTGATGCTATTGAGTGAAACCATTGAACCAAGTTTATGTTCAGATTGTTATTCATCATCATATCACCTCTGATCATGTTCCATATGATGTCTCGTGAGTAGTTCGTTTAGTTCTTGAGGACATGGGTGAAGTCTAAATGTTAGTAGTGAACTATGGTTGAGTAATATTCAATGGTGTGATATTTAAGTTGTGGTGTTATTCTTCTAGTGGTGTCATGTGAACGTCGACTACATGACACTTCACCATTTATGGGCCTAGGGGAATGCATCTTGTATTCGTTTGCTAATTGCGGGGTTGCCGGAGTGACAGAAACCTAAACCCCCGTTGGTATATCGATGCAGGAGGGATCGCAGATCTCGTAGTTTAAGGCTGTGGTTAGATTTATTCTTAATTACTTTCTTGTAGTTGCGGATGCTTGCAAGGGGTATAATCACAAGTATGTATTAGTCCTAGGAAGGGCGGTACATTAGCATAGGTTCACCCACACAACACTTATCACAACAATGAAGATTATTTAGCCGTATGTAGCGAAAGCACTAGACTAAAATCCCGTGTGTCCTCGAGAACGCTTGGTCATTATAAGTAAACAAACCGGCTTGTCCTTTGTGCTAAAAAGGATTGGGCCACTCGCTGCAATTATTACTCTCGCACTTTACATACTCGTACTTTATTCAACTGTTACATCAAAACCCCCTGAATACTTGTCTGTGAGCATTTACAGTGAATCCTTCATCGAAACTGCTTGTCAACACCTTCTGCTCCTCGTTGGGATCGACATTCTTACTTATCGAAGATACTACGATACACCCCCTATACTTGTGGGTCATCAACATCCTATAAGTTGCAAGCCTCATGCATAGAATACTAATAGTGCCCGCACCTTGTCCTAATTAGCTTGGATTAACATGGATTATCATTGCATAACATATGTTTCAACCAAGTGTCACAAAGGGGTACCTCTATGCCGCCTGTACAGAGGTCTAAGGAGAAAGTTCGCATTGGATTTCTCGCTTTTGATTATTCTCAACTTAGACATCCATACCGGGACAACATAGACAACAGATAATGGACTCCTCTTTAATGCATAAGCATTTAACAACAGATAATATTCTCATAAGAGATTGAGGATTAATTGTCCAAACTGAAACTTCCACCATGATTCATGGCTTTAGTTAGCGGCCCAATGTTCTTCTCTAACAATATGCATACTCAAACCATTTGATCATGAAAATCGCCCTTACTTCAGACAAGACGAACATGCATAGCAACTCACATGATATTCAACAAAGGTGTAAAAGTTGATGGCGTCCCCAGAAACATGGTTACCGCTCAACAAGCAACTTATTAAGAAATAAGATACATAAGTACATATTCTTCACCACAATAGTTTTTAAGGCTATTTTCCCATGAGCTATGTATTGTAAAGGCAAAGAATAGAATTTTAAAGGTAGCACTCAAGTAATGTACTTTGGAATGGCAGAGAAATACCATGTGGTAGGTAGGTATGATGGACACAAATGGCATAGTTTTTTGGCTCAAGGATTTGGATGCACGAGAAAAATCCCTCTCAATACAAGGCTAGGCTAGCAAGGTTGTTTGAAGCAAACTCAAGTATAAAATGGTGCAGCAAGACTCACATATGAACATATTGTAAGCATTATAAGACTTTACATCGTCTCCTTGTTGTTCAAACACCTTAACCAGAAAATATCTAGACTTAGAGAGACCAATCATGCAAACCAAATTTTAACAAGCTCTATGTAGTTCTTCATTAATAGGTGCAAAGTACATGATGCAAGAGCTTAAACATGATCTATATGAGCACAACAATTGCCAAGTATCAAATTATTCAAGACATTATACCATTTACCACATGAAGCATTTTCCATTTCCAACCATATACCAATGAACGAAGTAGTTCAACCTTCGCCATGAACATTAAGAATAAAGCTAAGAACACATGTGTTCATATGCAACAGCGAAGCGTGTCTCTCTCCCACACAAAGAATGCTAGGATCCGATTTTATTAAAACAAAAACAAAAATAAAAGCAAACAGACGCTCCAAGTAAAGTGCATAAGATGTGACTGAATAAAAATATAGTTTCACTAGAGGTGACCTGATAAGTTGTCGATGAAGAAGGGGATGCCTTGGGCATCCCAAGATTAGATGCTTGAGTCTTCTTAAAATATGCAGGGATGAACCACGGGGGCATCCCCAAGCTTAGACTTTTCACTCTTCTTGATCATATTGTATCATCCTCCTCTCTTGACCCTTGAAAACTTCCTCCACACCAAACTCAAAACAAACTCATTAGAGGGTTAGTGCATAATTGAAAATTCATATATTCAGAGGTGACATAATCATTCTTAACACTTCTGGACATTGCACAAAGCTACTGAAAGTTAATGGAACAAAGAAATCCATCAAACATAGCAAAACAGGCAATGCGAAATAAAAGGCAGAATCTGTCAAAACAGAATAGTCCGTAAAGACAAATTTTTCTGGAGCACTTAACTTGCTCAGATGAAAATGCTCAAATTGAATGAAAGTTGCGTACATATCTGAGGATCACGCACGTAAATTGGCAGATTTTTCTGAGTTACCTAAAGAGAATTCTACTCAAATTCGTGACAGTAAGAAATCTGTTTCTGCGCAGTAATCCAAATCTAGTATTGACTTTACTATCAAAGACTTTACTTGGCACAACAATGCAATAAAATAAAGATAAGGAGAGGTTGCTACAGTAGTAACAACTTCCAAGACTCAAATATAAAACAAAGTGTAGAAGTAAAATAATGGGTTGTCTCCCATAAGCGCTTTTCTTTAACGCCTTTCAGCTAGGCGCAGAAAGTGTGAATCAAGTATTATCAAGAGATGAAGCATCGACATCATAATTTGTTCTAATAATAGAATCATAAGGCAACTTCATTCTCTTTCTAGGGAAGTGTTACATACCTTTCTTGAGAGGAAATTGATATTTAATATTACCTTCCTTCATATCAATGGTAGCACCAACAGTTCGAAGAAAAGGTCTTCCTAATATAATGGGACAAGATGCATTGCATTCAATATCCAAGACAACAAAATCAACGGGGACAAGGTTATTGTTAACCATAATACGAACATTATCAATCCTCCCCAAATATTTCTTTATAGCATTATCAGCAAGATTAACATCCAAATAACAATTTTTCAATGGTGGCAAGTCAAGCATATCATAGATTTTCTTAGGCATAACAGAAATACTTGCACCAAGATCACATAAAGCATTACAATCAAAATCATTGACCCTCATCTTAATGATGGGCTCCCAACCATCTTCTAACTTCCTAGGAATAGAAGTTTCAAGTTTTAGTTTATCTTCTCTAGCTTTTATGAGAGCATTTGTAATATGTTTTGTAAAGGCCAAATTTATAGCACTAGCATTGGGACTTTTAGCAAGTTTTTGTAAGAACTTTATAACTTCAGAGATGTGAAAATCATCAAAATCTAAACCATTATGATCTACAGAAATGGGATCATTGTCCCTAATATTTTGAAAAATTTCAGCAGTTTTATCACAAACAGTTTCAGCAGTTTCAGCAGTTTTAGGCAGTTTTGCACGCTTTGCACTAGGAGTAGAAACATTGCCAACACCAATTATTTTACCATTGATAGTAGGAGGTTTAGCAACATGTGAATCATTATCATTACTAGTGGTGGTAATAGTCCAAACTTTAGCTACATTACTCTCTTTAGCAAGTTTTTCGTTTTCTTCTCTTTCCCACCTAGCATGCAATTCAGCCATCAATCTAATATTTTCATTAATTCGAACTTGGATGGCGTTTGCTGTAGTAACAATCTTATTATCATTATCCTTATTAGGCATAACTTTCAATTTTAAAAGATCAACATCAGAGGCAAGTCTATCAACCTTAGAAGCAAGAATATCAATTTTACCAAGCTTTTCTTCAACAGATTTGTTAAAAGAAGTTTGTGTACTAATAAATTCTTTAAGCATGGCTTCAAGACCAGAGGGTACACTCCTGTTATTGTTGTAAGAATTCCCATAAGAATTACCATAACCATTACTATTAGCAGAAGGATATGGCCTATAGTTGTTACCAGAATTATTCCTATAAGCATTGTTGTTGAAATTATTACTTTTAATGAAATTCACATCAACATTCTCTTCTTGAGCAACCAATGAAGCTAAAGGAACATTATTAGGATCAACATTAGATCTACCATTCACAAGCATAGACATAATCACATCAATCTTATCACTCAAGGAGGAGGTTTCTTCAACAGAATTTACCTTCTTACCTTGTGGAGCCCTTTCAGTGTGCCATTCAGAGTAATTTATCATCATATCATCAAGAAGATTTGTCGCCACCCCCAAAGTGATGGACATAAAGGTTCCTCCAGCAGCTGAATCCAATAGGTTCCGCGAAGAAAAATTCAATCCTGCATAGAAGGTTTGGATGATCATCCAAGTAGTTAGTCCATGGGTTGGCCAATTCTTTACCAAAGATTTCATTCTCTCCCATGCTTGAGCAACATGTTCATTATCCAATTGCTTAAAATTCATTATGCTACTTCTCAAAGATATAATTTTAGCAAGAGGATAATATCTACCAATGAAAGCATCTTTACATTTAGTCCATGAATCAATACTATTCTTAGGCAAAGATAGCAACCAATCTTTAGCTCTTCCACTTAAGGAGAAAGGAAACAATTTTAATTTTATAATTTCACCATCTACATCCTTATACTTTTGCATTTCACAAAGTTCAACAAAATTATTAAGATGGGCAGCAGCATCATCAGAACTAACACCAGAAAATTGCTCTCTCATAACAAGATTTAGTAAAGCAGGTTTAATTTCAAAGAATTCTGCTGTAGTAGCACGTGGAGCAATAGGTGTGCATAGGAAATCATTATTATTTGTGCTAGTGAAGTCACACAACTTAGTGTTTTCAGGAGTATTCATTTTAACAGTAGTAAATAAAGCAAACTAAATAAAGTAAATGCAAGTAACTAATTTTTTTTATTTTTAATATAGAGAACGCAAACAAGACAGTAAATAAAGTAAAGCTAGCAAATATTTTTTTTGTGTGTTTTTTATATAAGAGCAAACAAAGCAATAAATAAAGTAAAGTAAAGCAAGACAAAAACAAAGTAAAGAGATTGGATGTGGGAGACTCCCCTTGCAGCGTGTCTTGATCTCCCCGGAAACGGCGCCAGAAATTTAGCTTGATACGCGTAAAGCACACGCCCGTTGGGAACCCCAAGTGGAAGGTGTAATGCGTGTAGCAGCAAGTTTCCCTCAGTAAGAAACCAAGGTTTATCGAACCAGTAGGAGTCAAGGATCACGTGAAGATCGTTAGTGACGGAGTATAGTGCGGCGCAACACCAGGGATTCCGGCGCCAACGTGGAACCTGCACAACACAATCAAAGTACTTTGCCCCAACGTAACAGTGAGGTTGTCAATCTCACCGGCTTGCTGTAAACAAAGGATTAACCGTATAGTGTGGAAGATGATGTTTGTTTGCGAAGAACAGTAAAGAACAATTGCGGTAGATTGTATTTCAGATGTAAAGAATGGACCGGGGTCCACAGTTCACTAGTGGTGTCTCTCCCATAAGATAAATAGCATGTTGGGTGAACAAATTACAGTTGGGCAATTGACAAATAAAGAAGGCATAACAATGCACATACATATATCATGATGAGTACTATGAGATTTAATCAGGGCATTACGACAAAGTACATAGACCGCTATCCAAAGATGCATCTATGCCTAAAAAGTCCACTTTCGTGTTATCATCCGAACCCCTTCCGTATTAAGTTGCAAACAATAGACAATTGCATTAAGTATGGTGCGTAATGTAATCAACACAAATATCCTTAGACAAAGCATCGATGTTTTATCCCTAGTGGCAACAAGACATCCACAACCTTAGAACTTTCTCACACATCCCTGCATTCAATGGAGGCATGAACCCACTATCGAGCATAAATACTCCCTCTTGGAGTCACAAGTATCAACTTGGCCAGAGCCTCTACTAGCAACGGAGAGCATGCAAGAACATAAACAACATATATGATAGATTAATAATCAACTTGACATAGTATTCAATATTCATCGGATCCCAACAAACACAACATGTAGCATTACAAATAGATGATCTTGATCATGATAGGCAGCTCACAAGATCTAACATGATAGCACAATGAGGAGAAGACAACCATCTAGCTACTGCTATGGACCCATAGTCCAGGGGTGAACTACTCACACATCGATCCGGAGGCGATCATGGCGATGAAGAGCCCTCCGGGAGATGATTCCCCTCTCCGGCAGGGTGCCGGAGGCGATCTCCTGAATCCCCTGAGATGGGATTGGCGGCGGCTGCGTCTCTGGAAGGTTTTCCGTATCGTGGCTCTCGGTACTGGGGGTTTCGCGACGAAGGCTTTAAGTAGGCGGAAGGGTAGGTTTAGGGGCGACGCGAGGGCCCCACACGCCAGGGCGGCGCGGGCCCCCCTTAGGCCGCGCGGCCCTAGTGTGGCGGCGCCTCGTCGCCCCACTTCGTGATCCTTTCGGTCTTCTGGAAGCTTCGTGGAAAAATAGGACCCTGGGCGTTAATTTCGTCCAATTCGAGAATATTTCCTTTGTAGGATTTCTGAAACCAAAAACAGCAGAAAACAGCAACTGGCTCTTCGGCATCTCGTCAATAGGTTAGTGCCGGAAAATGCATAATAATGACATAAAGTATGTATAAATCATGTGAGTATCATCATAAAAGTAGCATGAAACATACGAAATTATGGATACGTTTGAGACGTATCAGTCATCAGTGGGCAATATTTCTTTATAAAAGCTTCTTTGTGGTGGTCCCAATAATTTATGCTAGCAGTAGGTAGTGCTAATAGCCATTTTTAGCTTTGCCTCTAAGTGAAAATGGCAATAGTTTAAGTTTGACAATGCCATTTTCCACATTTTTAAATTTTTGCATGTCACAAATTTCACAGAAGTCATGCAAGTGCATGGAGGCATCCTCACTAGCACTTCCCCCAAATTGTTATTTAGCTATGAGGTTTAATAGACCAGGACTTACTTCAAAGCTTTCAACAGTTATTTCAGGTGTTGTGATAGGCCTAACAATGAATTGGTCATTAGGAGTGTTTGTGTAGTCACAAAGTTTTGTACCTCTTTCTCCCATGTTTGCAAGCAAAATGTTGATACTAATTTTTATGTGTTTTATAGAAAATTAAAAAACTAAAACCAGGACAAAGAAAATTACTTTGAAAATCCAAAGGAGAAGGAAAAGCTCATAGTGGTGCAACCTCCCCAAGCTTAGGTGTTTGCATAAAGTTAGTATTGACGATGCTAGAAGATGTGCTCACTCCAACTTGATGAATGTTCTGGAATTTGTAGTGGGAGTTGACTTGTGCTTCACCATGCAGCAACCACTATGATGTAACCCTCTAATTCCCCGGCAACGACGCCAGGAATTTTTCTTGATGGCAACAACTCTGTGTGTACCGACTCGTTGGGACTCCAAGTGCAGGGGGTTGTAGCAAGCTTCTTTTCCCGACAAGGGTGACTCGAGGATTTATATCAAACTCTCGGGGAATTGGTAAGGGTTTGTTTCTTCTTCCCCTCTTCTAGCAACCTGCAATACAAAGGCTTTTTCCTATGTCCGCAACTCCACTATGTGGTTGTCAAGCATAAGGTTTTGTATTACTATTATGAAACATAAATATAAATAAAGTAATGTAAAGCAACTAAACTAGGCAAGCAAGATAAAGTCAATGAAAGGATGGTTGTTTTTGGGTTTTGTGTGTTTGCAAGTGAAGCAAGTATTTTTGTATTTTCGAAATAATAACTGGCAAAAATGTGAAGTGTGGTAGTTGTGTTCGAAAGGTGTTTCTAATGCTTTAAAATGGACCGAGGTTCATGTGTTCACTTGTCTACTCTCTTTTTGGGTTGTAGTGGACATAAACAATTCATCAAAGATATAATATTGGTGGAACTTGAACATGTGTTTGATAAGCATTCAGATGGGCATCACGTCCTAACATAGAGATGATGCAACACATCTATGTTTTTACTCCTCAAGAAAGGGAAAACTCCAAGCAATCTTAAATAAAGAATCAACAGAGTATAGCCTTAAGTAATTTGACAAAATGTTTGAATCACAAATATGCTACCTTGACCAAACAAGATTATCAAGCTATCACAAGATAATTATAGCAGATGAATTCAGTTTGTCCCTAGTGAGGCAATAAAATAAAGGTAAATACCATAGTAGATCTTGAATTTGTTGTCACTATTCAATCACTACCACCATGCTACTCCATATAATACACACTTCTCCCCACACATGCTCTTGCAGACAAGTTGGATCAGAACAAGTACTTAAGAACAGGGTACATGATATGCATCTATCAACATCTTGCAAATAATAGGTTCCAATATCATATATCAAATAATTGAATAAAGATCAGCCACATAGGAATTACATATGTGACCATAATTATGTTGGGAAGCTCATATGTTACTAGATCTATGAAAAACTAGAGATAAATAGATCAAGCTACTGCCACAAACCCCTAGTCCATAGGTGGACTACTCCCTCTTCATCATAGTGATGATGGTGGAGATGTTGGAGAAGGTAGAGATCCCTCTAGTGGCTGCTCCGGCGGAGTTTCCCCCCTCCAATCTTCATGGGTTCTGACTCTGTTTCGATGTTTTAGTGTTTCTACGGCGCTCTCCTCGAGGAAGCCTCGGGGGGTCCTTTATATATCCGTGGGAAAGTTATTCGGACGACCGATGAGGGAAAGAGCATGGGTGGCGCACCCACCCCAACTGGGCGTGCCACCTGGGCTCTTTTGGCCCTCCCGGCCCTTTCCGTGAGGTCCAAGTGCTCTACATGCTTCTCTTGAGGAACTATTGAGATCCATAGAATCCTAGCTCCATTTGACTTTGGTTAGGTCCATGAAAGCTAAATATACACAAAACAGGGTTTTCCTGCCCTGTAGAATTATAACGAAAATAAAGGGAATCATTGGTAAATCCCCAAAAATCAATATAAAACATGGATATAACATCATATATGTAGCAAATACATGGGAATATGTGTTAACAAACTACAAAGTTCATGCATGCATTTTACATGCATCAACGATTAGGGGGGCATTTGGGCTCATCAAACGCAACCTTACCATGTTTTTGGGATATATAAGGACCACCAGGGTCCCTCCAGACTCAATCCACGACAACCGCCTATCCAGATTTAGGAAAATGCAAGTCACCTTGCAACCCTTGAGCACCTGGTCGGCGTGGAGGAAGCTGCTACCTAGCTTCTGCACTCCTGCCTCACCGGAATGGAGTTGTCGTTGCTGGGGGCTTCTTGATCGATCAGACCGCCGAACCTCGCCGTCGAACTCTGATACCGCCACAAGATATCTTGTCCTCGCCAGCTCCACCATCTCCCAGAGGTATAGGTTCCTTCTCATGTTTTTTGTTTAAGTTGACCACAGATCTAATGCGTACCACGGTTAGCAAGGCCGGATCCATTAGAATATTGTATTTGGATCAGTGAGTTTCGATTTTTTTAATCACTACCACAGTTAGTAAGGCCGGTTTCATTAGAATATTTAAGCCTGGATGTTGTGTCATCTGATGTGTAAGGTACCATGTTCTATATGTTATGTTGTATGCAGTGCCGGATCTACTCTTAGCTAGGGGATGCACCACATTCTAACTGGATTAGAATACTTTGTTAAATAGTAGCATTTTCACCACTTATGTCATTGTGTATTGTTTGATCTATATGTTCATTGGTATATCATAGCTTCAGTGGATCCATTGTGTAAGCACAAGTAATTTCATGTGTTAGATCTACACATTACTATTTTCAATATGTTTCCTATAGTTAACTATAACTATCATCCTATAACATGGATTGTATTTTGGTGACACTTCATAAGATGTTGATTGGCTGATTATGGCCACTGGTGTCTCATGTTTCACTCTGAATCAGTAAGACCCCAAATCATTTCTTCTTAATGATTTTAAGTCTAGCTATCATGTGTTTGGTATGTTCATATTATAACTCCAAAGATTTGGTTGTGCAGTATGGTTCAGATGAGATATCAGCATCTTTTCATAAGGATTTACAAACCGCCTCTATTGCGATGTTTTGATGCACAACATAAGACACTATTTTTAGTTTAGAGTATCTTATGCAGTGTTGCTAGAATATCAGAAAGGTGACGAGAAGACCACTGAAGGTTCTCAATGAAGGGTGACCATTTGCAACAGAACCTTATGTTGCATGGAGGCAACGACGTAACCACGAATTATTTGTGTAGAACTCTCGTTTCTATAGCTAGTAGTTAATCTATGTCGAAATACATGTGTACATGTTGTGTATGAAATTACAGTCAAATATAAATGAGTTTTGCTACTTTTTTGTGAATGCAATGTTGAGTTATGGGCTACTAAGGACAGCTGGGTATTGCTTGTTGCATATATGAAACGTCAGCGATGCTAGCAGACACCAAACAGCTGATTAAAACAAACGTGTGCTATCTTTGTGAAACGCATACACCTAAATTAACAACAACGTTTGCGATCTTCCAGTCTGCTGACGGTTAAAAATAGAGCACCGTCTGTGACAGACCAGCCTATCACACACGATTTCACGTAGTGAACTGTGTGCGACATTGGACCCCGTCGCACACGGTTTCGGAAACCGTGTGCTTTGTTTTGGCATATCTCCCACCCTCGGCTTATGATGGTTAGGTTTATCGTGTGTGACATACCATTTCAGCCATGTGAGAAGGCACGATCCGTACGAGTGCGTGTCCAAGGTATACCTAGGAATCCTTTGGGCTGGGCTGGACTGGGCTAAAGAAAGCCCAAAGCTCAAAATCTTGGCTTGGCTTGGCTCAGCCAAAAAGCCAAAAGCCTGTTGGACTAGCGGGCTGGGCCTCTTTCTTATTCTCCGTTTTCAAACTACACAGACTTGACTTGGCCCAACCATTGGGCTAACATATTTAGGCCCAGGCCTAGAAATTTGGGACTAGGCCTCCGAGCTTTCCATGCATAGGTAAAGTCTGAGGAAAAGACAATGTCCAGTATGTCCCCGTAGGGTAGTACAAGAGAGAGAAAAATATCCAAGGTAGTGTGGTCGAGCATACAGTTTACCCCTTGTCTTGACAACTAGATCAATAGCACTTTTGAAGTTAACATGGACATAGATAAAAAAGATGTTGTAATCGCTAAAACGAAACGAAGCAACATGGACGTCGCTGCCAGCGTCCCCGGACAAGGCCGTGAGAGGACACGGCAATTGACAATGTCTCATTGGTAATTGACATGACTTTCCGATCGCGTTCAATGGAGAGTCGAGCCCCATCGAGTAGAGGCATGTGGTTGTCCATCTATCATGTTTCCCCCGCGTGGAGACCGAGGGAAACCATAAATCGCGATGTCTCCATCCCCTCCTCTCCTCCTCCCTCTCCGCTCCACCTCCCCTCGCTCGCCGATGCTAAGGGGTAGCCGGGCGAAGCCCGGTTGGCGATAATGATGGCGAAGAATCTTTGTCCTCTCGCTCGTCGGAAGTGGACACGGGTCTCCCTCATTGGACCAGGACATGACCCTTTCGTCGGGGGTCTTGGGGGCGGCGCTTGGGCTCGGTCCATAGTGGCGGCGCTTGGGCTCGGCCCATAGTGGCGACGCAACGGGCGACGAGGTGGTGGCAGGCGCTTGGATCTTCGGGTGGCTGCCTCTGCAGGATGGCAGAGGTGGTGGTGTTGTGGTGGTGGCTCGCTCCTAACGGTGGGCTGGTGGTGACGTTCGTATGTTCCTGTTTCAGAAGGCGAGGAAGGTGGGGGCTTGGCTAGGCTGCTCGGAGGTCAACAGTGTGGCTTATGCATGCCGGATCTAGGCTAGGCAGGCCAGATCCTGCTAGAGGAGGTAGCCATGGAGCGGTGGCACGGGTATCCTATGCCTTTTGATGTGCATGCTGGTGGGTGGCAAGAACGACGTTGTGAGGCATTGACTGTCGGGCGGCCAATGGTCGGCCACGGGGTCGACGGTTGTGTGTGGTCGTAGGTATGTGGCGGTGGGCTCCGGCGAGCTGGAGGTGGCGGGAGTAGCGCGCTTGAGGGTCAATTCTTGGCCAGGCGGGCTAGGTTTGGTTGCCGCTTTACATGCTTGTGGGCCCAAGCTCCGTAGCCTCGAGGCCCCTGTCTTGCTTATCACCTTGCTGCTACCGTACCTTTCCATCCTTGTCGGCACGTCTGGCGTAAGCGCGGCGGCGCCTGTGGGTGCCGCCATTCCTACCTTTATGGCACTCGGTGACCCATCTCTACTCCCCTATGAGTATGGGGGAGCCCTAGGATCAGTTCGCTAGTCCGGACATCAGTGTCGTGTCGATGTTGCATTCCTTCTTAAAAGTGTTGCTTGATACTCCATGACCTATGGTGCTTATAGTGTGGTGGGACAACTTCCGAGGGTGCATCGGCTACGGGTCTCCATACTACATTACTTTTTTGTTTGGCATGTCTATGCTGTCGTTCTAACATTTTTTTCCCGAACAATTTTATGGTGTTGCTGCTTTATTTATTTATAAAATAGGAGGAAAAATTAGTTCCCTATTACCGGAATGGCATCAGGTACACCTGTCAATATTTTAACTACTCAATAGCCAATTTGATCTCAAGGTAAAGAATAATTAGTTACACCAAATAATGTAGTCAAAACAGCTAAAACCACACCTGTGATCCAAGTTAATTCTCGAAGTTATTTAAATCCACCTATGAAACACACACGAAATACATGCAGAATCATCATTAGAACCATCATCAATGAACAAGGAGTCACGCTCAATGTCGATTTGTGGGCGTAGGTCCATCTCTCCTGTTTGGCAATGCATCGCGACGGCACCTCGTGGATAATGCGGCACATATATAATTGTATAATTAGCATACACGCGTTGTCTATTGGATGTTTACTTGTTTCAAAATTGCTAGACGTCTCCATCGTTTTTCCTGTTGCTCGCCAAGTTAATCAGCCTTTTCAACACGATCACAAGAGTCGGGCTTCCACTATGATAATGTAGAATTGTAGATACTCGTCTATCCAGTGTCCATGTATAAACCAGAAAATGTAAACAGGTTTGGTTGCAGCCTACAGCGAACAATCCTGTGTCCTAGGGCAACTCTCCGTTTTACCTGACCATGGCTGGCGCCAAGACCTGCCCCATACGTCTTGTCATGTACTCATGTCATGTTTAAGGATTTCAATATCTAGATAGTAGGCAATATTGTTTTTCTGTCAACAATATCGTATCATAGGATTATATCGTAGTATCACGATATTATGAGATTTATACTTTTCCAAATATAACCAGTTTATGTGTTAAATAAAATAGTTGCCTACCATATATTTCTGAAAAAAAACATAGTGCAATGTCATATTATTCTCGTAAGAGAGTGGTATATCATACTCTAGACTTGGAGCATGCAGCCTAACACCACATGAGCTACGCGGATGTGGCAAACAGTATGTTTATTCTACAATAGGAAACCAGTGAAGCGATTACATGCTTATAAGACTCCTGATGTCAGCAGGTTAACTATTTTTTTAGTTAGTCTTAACTGATGTGTGGTACCATGAAGCTCCTCGAAGTGACGACTGAAGCAATACCTCACGCCGCAAAGCACACCACCACACATCTAGCAGGATTTGTCGTCCTCAACCTAAGGTTGCCGTCCCGGCTTCCTTTCCCTTTCATTGCCCATGTAGCTCACAAAGATGGCCACGGGAGAGCTCCCGCCTGCTTAGCCAACACAGTGCACCAGAGTCCACCAACCGCAGAGCTAGGGACTAATGTCGTGCAGATCGAGATCCACTGCCGCGCCCAAGCATCACCGACCCCAGATCGAAGCCTCAATCTTGACAACATCCGTCCTCACGCGGTGGAGCTCCACGCAGGCACCAACGGCCAAGCCGTGTGCCCAAGAGAGCCTTGGCCACCAGGTCTTGCATCCCACGCCCGCCCGGAGGAGAACGGCATGGGGAAGCCCCGATGAAGACCATGCTGCTAGGCTCCTAGAGAGCACATCCTACATGAAGGGAGCCAACCTGCCCCTAACGCTGGCCAAGGACGTGCCTGGCCGCCACGCCGGCAAGCTGCTGCACCTGGCCGAACTGCATCTAGCAGCGCTGCAGCCCCATGAAGCGCCGCCTAACCGCCTCCTTTGGAGAGTAGCATGCCCGCCGTTGCAGCAGCAGAGGCCGGCGGTAGCAGCGGTGAGGAGATGCGTGAAGGAGTGGCCCGGTGACAGAGAAGATTGGGGGCGCCCCGGTGTCACCACGGGGGGAGGGGGGCGACACAGGAGCGATGCTTTCCTGTCATTCTTTCGTTGCTAGTGACCTAGCTTGTACATTTCAGTTGGACATGTTTTTATGGTTACCCTAAGAGACTAGTTTATTGCTTGCACCTAAACATGGTTGCTTCATTTATAAAGTCGGACAAAAGCCTATTTCAAAATTTTAATCTGATGAGTTGGATTGGTTCGGCCACATAATTAATGGGCCACACTACAATTCAATCGACCGATCCAAGCCAGAAAAAAATCGGTTGCATTCCGCTCCATTCGATCGTCATGCGACGACTATGAGAAGCTCCAACGCAATTTTGCATCCCCCCTCGGTTTTCTGTAAACCAACCTGCGTTCCCAACACTTCCACTTAAACTCAAAAGGGTATATCCCTTTACACGTAACTTTTATGACATTTACAACACATATTCCATAGTGGCGATTTACCCTAAATAAGAGAATATTGCAACAACAAAAAATCACCTCTAGTACAAAAATAAATACTATTATAACAAAATGCACATTTTAAAAAGTAATGCTATAAAATAAGTGGTTAAACAACACTTTTTTTTGTTGTACATTGACTCACAACAAAATTTTCCATCAAATTCAACAAAAATCACAAATTATTACCAAAAAGAGTATGTATGCGCAGCAATAAAAACTGGTTAACAACATTTATTTTGCTACATATTAATTGACAACAAAAATCACCGCAAATAAACATAAATGACAACAACAAAATAATCATGTACTTGCAACATTTTGAAAAGCATGTAAACATAGTCGAAAATCCGATAAAACATACAGCTTGTAGCAACCTTTGCAACATTGGCGACTGCTTTTCCAAGAAACCTCATACAAGTTTGTCACATATTTAAATAAATTATCCAACATCGCATAATCTGGAGAAAAGTCAAACATGTGGCAAACACATAGGTAAACATTACAACATCTCACGCGTGCTTTTGCAACCTCACACCCGTTTATTACAAAAATAACTAATGTATTCAACATCAAAAATTCCATACGAAAATAATATCCATAGTGGACCATATCTTGGTGATTTAGCATTGCTGGCCACGAATCGAGCTCACTGAAGCCCCGTCAACATTGGAGAAGGCCACCCTGTTCCGTTTCCACCGGTTTCTCAACTTTTCAGAGTCGGGATATTAGGGAACCTTCGATTTGTACCTTCCATGGCCATGACATTGTCTGACCTTGAGGCCTTAGAGCATCTCCAGCCGCATCCCCCAAACTGTTCCCTAAACCGCGCCGGATTGAGCGTTTGGGGGACGTGTTTTGTTCGTGCCGCGTTTGGGGGACGTCGCTCCCCAGTCGCGTCCCCCAAACAAAATTTCGGAAATTTTAAACTTAACGAGATTCGATTAGATTCGTCCAAACTTACATAGATTTAAACGAAATTTGACTAAATTTAAACTAAACCTAATCTAGAACCACTTGCGGCGGCCGGAGGCGTCGTAGTACTGCTGGAAGTTGTACATGTCGTCGGTGACGACCTCCTGCTTGATGCGCTCGTCGACGGACTCGTCGACGGGCTCGTCCTTCACCAAGCCGCTTGGTCCTGCCTCGCCGTCGTCGGTGAGGTCCACCAGCGGCTTGCCGGAGTCGCGGATGGACATGGCGATCGCCGCGTCCAGGTCGCCCCTCCAGGCGTCCTTGTCGTTCATGGACGCCAAGAACGCCGCCCGCAGCCCTGGGCAGTCCTCGGGGTCGTCGCTGCTGGCGATGAGCCGCTGCTGCCGCTCCTACTCCGCCAGCAGCGCCGCCTGCGACGCTTCCTCCGGCTCCTCCTTCACCTCCGGCTTCGGGATGAGGAGTGCGCCGCCGCGCCTCCCTTGCTGCCGCCGGCTGCCGCTGCCGCCACGCCTCGTGTTGACGGGCGTCGCCGGCTCCTCCTTGACCTCCCGTTTGGGGACAGTGTAGGGCGCCGACCGGTACGACGAGGACGGCGTCGATCGCGCCGGTCCAGAGGAAGAAGAGTGTGAGGAGGACGAGTACGTCGTCCTCCTCGGCTGCCATTGAGGAGACGGCGGCGGTGACGACGGCATCTCCAACCTTGGAGCGCCGTTGCGGATATCGCGGATGACGTTGTCGAGGGTGCACCCCGGAACGCCCCAGAACAGGGCGCGGCCGTCCTTGTTCCAGCTGTTGGGGCCGCCGACGAGGTTGTCGGTCTGTGCATCTCGACGTCGTACTTCGCCTTGAAGTACGTCGTCCACCAGGCGTCGTTGTTGTTGACCGCCCACGTTGGATCCAACCGCTCCTCGGCGGTGAGTTGAGCCCGCCGGGCCTTGATGGCGTCCCTCCATTGATCCGTGCCCGGCTTCGGCGGCGGCGGGACGCCAATGCCGTTCACGGCCATCTTCCAGCCGCCGCTGCTTGGCAGCCGCATGTCCGTCGGGACTGGATACCGGGCGTGGTACAGCGCCCACGCCTCCGGCACGGTGAGGCTGCCGCGGCCGAAGCCGTTCGCCGTGGCGATCTTGCGGGAGGACGAGCTCGACATTTTTGGAGCGGCGAGGAGAAGATCTGGGAGGGGGGAGGCGGCGGCGACGAGAAGGTTTGTGAGCGGCGAGAACTGCAGGGCGTCTTAAAACAGCGGCGGCAGCGGGTGGTTGCACGCAATAACTCCGGCGCCGACGGCCACGCGGCCATGCACGACGAGACGCGTCCCTGCGTCGCCTGGAAAAACAGGGACGCCATTAACGTCGCTTGACCAAAGGTAGGCGACGGGGTTTTAGCCTTCCGTGCCGCTGACGGGTCAGCCTCGCCACTCCCCGCCTCGCTTTTCGTTGTGTCCGGCGTGCCCGGTGCGTCCCCTGTGGGACGGGGACGGGCTCGGGGCGCCGGACACCGTATCGGGGCGCGCCGGACAAAAATGGGTTTTGGGGGACGCAGATGAAACACATTTTTTGTCCGGCACGCCCCAAATCCCTTTGGGGGACGTTTTGGGGGACGCGGCTAGAGATGCTCTTAGGGTTCCCATGGAGGAGCAGAGGAAGAAAGAAGAGGAGCAGCTAGCAGCGCCGCGCGCCCGGCAGCACGGTGGTCAGCGACTCAGCGAGCAAAGCGTGTGAATTAGGAAGTTGTACCGTTCATGTGTTCCTTGAAACGGAATTAAGGTAGGTGGTGTGCCATCGATCAATCACCATAAGTGTGGCCGATCGGAAGTTGGGTCCATGGAGAATCCTCGCACTGGTGGAAAAAAGGGCTTTGGTCGCGGTTGGCAACTGCCATTAGTCGCGGTGGCGCAACCGCGACCAAAGCTGCGCGACTAAAGGCCCCCCCCTTTAGTCGCGGTTCCTTACGAACCGCGACTAAAGGCCCGTCCACGTGGGCCGCAGGCGAGCGCCAGGGCGGAGGACCTTTAGTCGCGGTTCTTCTGGCCAGCCGCGACTAAAGGCCTCCGCAGGGTTTAGGGTTTTAGCCCCCCTCCCCCTAAATCTGGTTTCTTTTTAATTTGTATTATTTTATTTCTTTTGGGTTTTAATTTTGAAGGAGTTTCACATATTCTACGGTACTGTATACATACATGCATATGAATGTACAATTTCAAACAAATTTGAAATTAGAACCAAAAAGAATTCAAGAGGAATATACAATATATATTCAATATCGGATGACCATATACAATATATATTCAATATCGGATGACCATATACAATTTTGAACAAGTTAGTTACAAATTCTGGTGCATATAAAGTTCTACGTCATCGTAATAGTGTTCTCCTTTAGGATCGATGACTTCCCTCGCCAACCATCCAGCTAGTTCCTCTTGAAGTGGTCGGAAGCGAGCTTCTGGACTAAGCGTCTTCCGGAGGTTATTCCTCAGGATGTTGTTCTCACACGTCTGGTCCCGCTCATTGCAGTATCTCCGGATCCTCTCACAAACATAGTATCCACATAGATTGGTCCCCGGTGGCTGAGTATCCCCAGTCGTCCGCACTGCCATTTTAAAAGATAGCTCTTTTTTGAATTCACCGACCTTGGTATCTACGAACCGTCTCCAAACCCTACGAGGCAAAGAAAATTAAATAAACAAGAGAGTTATTAATTAGTTACTTGATATTAGGAAATGATGAACGAAATAGGCCGATCGATATAGAGCGCAAATGAATGAAAATAATTACTTTTGCAACATTTTTCTCATGTCGCCCAAAGCGCCGGATCCATATTCGTAGAGTCGTGGACGAGAACCGAGGAGGTCTGAACTTTAATTACCATAAGAATCCGGTGGAACCTGCGGACACGATACATGCACAATCATGCATAACTCATCGATTAGCCACATACCATGCATGGAGTAAACAAAAGAGAATGTGCTCAAGACAAACACTCACCCAAAATGGTAAGGAAATAGAATATCACTTTTCTGTTGCTGTTTTCTAATAAACCGCCACAGGTCATCCTCCACGTCGGCGGGGTGGTGTTCTAACACATGTGAATTAACGATGTGTGGGTCAATGAACCCAACATCATGGATGTTCCTTATTCGCATTTCCCGCTTCTTCATTCTGCATAATAGCGTACACAACAAGATAGTTAGGACAGTGCAGGCAATGAACGAGATGGGGTAGAAATTAATAAATCACTTACGTAACGTAGCAACCGATGATAGATTTGTCGAGGTCGCGCATGATTGAACAGCTGGAACAATTCACTCAGAGGAATTTGTACCCAAAGTAATGTTTGAAGTGATGCTCATATCTAACTTCCGCATAGATATAGTCTTTGGCGTTTTTATGTTTTATGTAACCCTTGTACCAATTTAGCAGACCTAGCATTTGTCGAGGTAGATCCCCTTCCTGCGCAGGCTCGACGAGAGGGCCATTCTTCACATATGTAAATACTACGTCCTTCATTGGCGCCTCATCAAGGCCTAGCAGTGCACGAAGAGTGATACCTAACTCGGCCGCTTGTTCTCTGGCACTCGTTACAGTCAATCCATGTGCTGCCGCAGCTGCTATGATATCGGGGGCATCCGGATCGGCGGCTTGCACTATGAGCGGGGCGATCGATTGTTTACTTTGTTCCCCGAGCTGGGCAACTTCTTTCCCCCTTTCTAATTTTGACTCGGCCTCGTCCTTCACGGCTTTCTTCTCCGCCAACTCTTTCCTGTTCTTGAACGCGAGTGCTTGCCTACGAAGTTCACGTAAATAGTCGTCAGGCAGATTCTTCGCGGCTTGGGACGGTGTGTTCAAAAATGACTTAGCCCACTGCTTTTCCTTGTCAGAATATACTGGCTTGGGCTCGCCCTCTATTTTCCTCTTGACGCTCGCCTTCCATTTCTCTAAATCAGCAGCCGCGCCCGCCTCGACTTCCTCGGCACTACTTTCCCAAGGCCTCGTGGGGAGAGGCTTCAGTGATACCTCCGGTACCTTTGTTTTCTTAGGTACGTAAGGGTCCGGGTTAATAACTGACAAGACATTGGATCACATCGTTCTGTAACCGTGGTAGAACTTCTGGATTGATTACCTTCTGAGAGATTGCATTGAGGAATGCACATAGCTTCACAATGGCTACTCGAACATTTTCCGGCAGGAGCCCCCTCAAAGCAATCGGAAGCAATTGCGTCATAATCACGTGGCAGTCGTGAGACTTCAGGTTTTGGAACTTTTTCTCCGCCATGTTTATTATTCCCTTTATATTGGACGAGAATCCTGACGGGACCTTCATCGCTCGGGCATTCAAAAAAGATGACCTTCTCTTCTTTGGTCAGAGCGTAGCTGGCACGACCTTGAAACCGTTCCGGATGCCGGTCATCAGGGTCTTTCAAACTTTGCTGGTCCTGCCGTGCTTCCTTTGTATCATTTGACTTCCCATACACGCCCAAGAAGCTTAGGATGTTCACGCAAATATTCTTCGTAACGTGCATCACGTCGATTGCAGAGCGGACTTCTAGGACTTTCCAATATTCTAGCTCCCAGAATATAGATTTCTTCTTCCACATGGCTACGTGCCCGTCAGCTCCCTTCGGAACTGATTGTCCGCCAGGACCCTTTCCAAAGATGACTTTCAAACCCTTGACCATATCAAATACCTCAGCACCAGTGTGTTCCGCAGGCTTCGGCCGGTGATCTGCCTTGCCGTTGTAATGCTTGCCTTTCTTTCTTACTGGATGACCTTTCGGAAGAAATCGACGATGCCCAAGGTACACGTTCTTCTTACAATTTGGCAAATGTACACTTTCAGTCTCATGTAAGCAGTGCGTGCATGCATTGTATCCCTTATTTGACAGTCCCGAAAGGTTACTAAGAGCAGGCCAATCGTTGATGGTTACGAAAAGCAACGCTCGTAGGTCAAATTCCTCTTCTTTGTGCTCATCCCACACACGGACACCAGGTCTGCCCCACAGCTGTAAAAGTTCATCAACTAATGGCCTTAGGTACACATCGATGTCGTTGCCGGGTTGCTTCGGACCTTGGATGAGCACTGGCATCATAATGAACTTCCGCTTCATGCACAACCAAGGAGGAAGGTTGTAGATGCATAGAGTCACGGGCCAGGTACTATGGCTGGAGCTCTGCTCGCCAAAAGGATTCATGCCATCCGTACTTAGACCAAATCTTATGTTCCTTGCGTCAGCTGCAAAATCTTTGAACTCTCTGTCGATCTTTCTCCATTGCGTTCCATCTGCGGGGTGTCTCAACTCCCCGTCCGACTTACGGTCCTCTTTGTGCCATCGCAACAACTTGGCATGCTCTTTGTTCCCGAGCAGACGTTTCAACCGTGGTATTATAGGAGCATACCACATCACCTTGGCGGGAACCCTCTTCCTGGGTTTCGGCCCTCAACATCGTCACCGGGGTCATCGCCTCTGATCTTATAACGCAATGCAAGGTGCATACCGGGCATTCATTCAAATTCTCGTATTCACCGCGGTAGAGGATGCGATCGTTGATGCATGCATGTATCTTCGTAACCTCTAAACCTAGAGGGCAGACAACCTTCTTTGCTTCGTACGTAGTGGCGGGCAACTCGTTATTCTTTGGAAACATATTCTTCAACATTTTCAGCAAGTTTTCAAATGCCGAGTCAGCTACACCTGCCTGTGCCTTCCATCTCAAGCAAATCCAGTGTGCAGCCCAGCTTTTTCAGACCATCATCGCATCCGTACAGCGCCTTCCCGTGATCCTCTAACATGCGATCCAAATTCTCCCTCTCTTTTTCAGTTTCGCAGCGTCTCCGTGCATCAGCAATGGTCCGACCAAGATCATCAACGGGATCATCACGTGCCTCTTCTTCACCTTCCCCTTCACCTTCCCCTTCACCTTCAGCATCCTCCATGAAAGTATCACCGAAATGAGCAAGATAGCTTTCATCGATGAAATCATCCCCTTCTTCATCTTCTTCCATTATAACCCCTCTTTCTCCATGCTTGGTCCAACAATTATAGCTTGGCATGAAACCGTGCCGAAGCAGGTGCATGTGAACATCTCTTGAGGAAGAGTAACCCTTCTGATTCTTACATTTAACACATGGACAGATAACAAAACCCTCCTGCTTGTTCGCATTAGCCACTACGAGGAAATCTTTCAAACCCGCACTGAACTCGCCGGAGAGTCGGTTACCGTACATCCATTGTCGATTCATCTGCATTATTATAATATAAAATATATAATTAACCATCATGCATTTGTTAAACTAACTAGCTACAAACAATATAAATTAAACAATGAACTACACACACATGCACATTTTATCAACGACACATCAAAGGTTCAAGTTGCTAACCGCGATCGAGGAGGAAAAAATAAATGAGAAAGCTCAAGTGTGGCTCCAACACTTCATATCATGTTTGTTTCATGCTCTTGGGGCATTTCATCAAACACCTTATGTGCATAAGAGGAACCAAAAGCAAACCTAACACCCACTTGTGAGCTTGTGAAGAGAATGGCACCAAATGGCTAAGTGTTGGCTGCTGGATGGGTATATATAGGGGAGGGGCTTTAGTCCCGGTTGGCCTGGCCAACCGCGACTAAAGGCCTTCGGGCACCTTTAGTCGCGGTTGGCCTGGCCAACCGCGACTAAAGACCCCCCCACGTGCACCGGCTGGCCACCGAGCGCCCTGGGCCCAGGCCTTTGGTCGCGGTTCTCCTCCCGAACCGCGACTAAAGGTACCATTTGTCGCGGATCCTGCAGCATCGCGACTTATGGGGCTCACCCGAAGCCTGTTTTTCCACCAGTGTCGGTGCAGACCTGAGAAATCAATGATATATACTACTATACATGATACTTAATAATGGCAACTGATGAACAACCTGACGTGGTCATCTTATCTTTTATTTTTCTGGCTACTCAGCGTGTTTCCCTATCAAACGGGTCCCCGGAAACGTCCCATTCGAATATACAGGTTTTCTTTTTTCCTATGTTTTACTTCCTCATTCCAGTGAATAATGCGCACACAGTTTTTAAGATTTATGTTTGATAAAAAATTAAACAACTATATCTCCGTTATTACACAAAATTAGTACCGTTAGATTCGTATTGAAAATTTTTTTAGTGATAACAATTTTTATGAAATAACCATCATATACTTAAATTAATTCTTAGTTAAATTAAAATCTTGGAAAACGTATGCGCTTTATTCACACTAACGGAGGTAGCATCATCTTTCCAAGTTGCGTCACTCTATATGGGATCATGGAAGCCATTGATACAATTGGAATTATGCCACCTCTGGACAAAACCTTATCTTCCAATCGCATAAAAGAAAGTTAGGTGTGTATCACGTGCTCCATTATTGTAGTATTTCTCAATCTGACTTTTTTCTGGAAGTAAATCATTGCTAATAATCATCAAGAAGTACACACATTTTTAAAAGTAACAAAAAATACAAATAGATCTTTACACAACCTAGCGACGTCTACAAACACTGTAGCTAGACCAAGGCATGCCGCCATCCTCACACCGCCCTCGGAGTCGAGCGAAACTTATCGTAGTAGAACTTGTTGTAGTAAACATGCAGGTAATCGGCATGCTAAGTCACCAAAATACCGACACAGTAAAGCAACAACCATCGTCAATGACGAATATTGCAGATTAGTAAAGCCACACTTGCAACCATAACAATGAACGTGAACACCGACTGAATTCCAAAGAATCCATTGGGGAAAACAACTCCACGCGCCATTCGCCGACGCTGTATGCACCGCCGGAGCAGAGATAGGATAGGAAGAGGAAGGATCTTATTCGGATTTCATGATGTCGCCATCGCTTTACCATTCCAAATAAGACATGGAAATTACCTTAAAGAACCTTTAAGCCGGCGAGGGGCCATGGTCCGCCGCATATCCAAGGCCCCAAGGCCAATAGAGATGAGACGGACCCGCGACGGCGCTGCGAGAGAGAAGAACCCCTAGATTGGTTTGCGAGAGAGAACCCCTAGATTGGTTTGCAACTCCTCCACTATCCTTGGATGTACGCAAATTACTGGTATCAACCTGAAATGATACAGTGCGAGCGGACTTGTTCATTCTCATCTCATTCGCTGAATCATCAAGTCACGCAGAATCAAATGACACTTGACAATTGATTAAGCCCCACATATTCGGGACACTTGACCACTGATTAAGGGTTTCTGTCAGAAAGTCACCATTCCTCACGCGAAGCCATCTGCTAAGAGCAAGTATAATAAGGTACAATCAGCTGGCTATAAAAGATAAAATATTATAAGTTTGCTTAGTTGGAGGAGAGAGATTATGAGAGAGAAGGGAAGTAGGCTCTTATCTTATAGCCAGTTCTAGCACGTGCTTCTAGGCACTATGTGAGACTAAAAGGTGGACCGTGTATTGTAAAAGTACTACACTTTTATAGCTTACTATTATACATACTAGCTATAAGTTAATTATAGATGATGTGGCAAACTGTTATAGCCGGCTGCCCGGCTACACTATTGTTTTTTCTCTAATTTGCTGTTCCCCTCGCCCAGATCGTTTGTATAAATACAAGTAGGACATCATGGTCCATCAACGCAGAAATTAAGCCGCCTCCCATCCAATACGGATCTCGGAAACGAGCTACATGGAGAGGGCTCTTCTCCTCCCTGTCTTTCTCCTAGCGGCGCTGCTAGCTTGCAGCAGCGGCGGCGTGCATGGCGCGTTCAACAGGTCCAGCTTCCCCAAGGACTTCATCTTCGGCGCCGGCTCCTCTGCCATTCAGGTACGTATATGTCGACATGGCTCTTTATCGAAAAAAAAATTGTCGACATGGCTTGCTTTTAATTTTGTTGATCAGTGTAGTAGATGCTTAGCAGCTTCCCTTCCGCATTCATGTTATGCAGTATGAGGGAGCTGTGAACCTGCGGGGCAAGAACATCTGGGACACATTCGCTCACACCCCAGGTCCATCATATAGATTCTTACTGATGTCATTTTTATTAATTAACAGAGCCCAGTTCCATATTGGTTATCGCTGATTTAGTATAGAACGGAGGGAGTACATTACTCCACTGGTGGAAAAACAGGCTTCGGGTGAGCCCCATAAGTCGCGATGCTGCAGGATCCGCGACAAATGGTACCTTTAGTCGCGGTTCGGGAGGAGAACCGCGACCAAAGGCCTGGGCCCAGGGCGCTCGGTGGCCAGCCGGTGCACGTGGGGGGTCTTTAGTCGCGGTTGGCCAGGCCAACCGCGACTAAAGGTGCCCGAAGGCCTTTAGTCGCGGTTGGCCAGGCCAACCGGGACTAAAGCCCCTCCCCTATATATACCCATCCAGCAGCCAACACTTAGCCATTTGGTGCCATTCTCTTCACAAGCTCACAAGTGGGTGTTAGGTTTGCTTTTGGTTCCTCTTATGCACATAAGGTGTTTGATGAAATGCCCCAAGAGCATGAAACAAACATGATATGAAGTGTTGGAGCCACACTTGAGCTTTCTCATTTATTTTTTCCTCCTCGATCGCGGTTAGCAACTTGAACCTTTGATGTGTCGTTGATAAAATGTGCATGTGTGTGTAGTTCATTGTTTAATTTATATTGTTTGTAGCTAGTTAGTTTAACAAATGCATGATGGTTAATTATATATTTTATATTATAATAATGCAGATGAATCGACAATGGATGTACGGTAACCGACTCTCCGGCGAGTTCAGTGCGGGTTTGAAAGATTTCCTCGTAGTGGCTAATGCGAACAAGCAGGAGGGTTTTGTTATCTGTCCATGTGTTAAATGTAAGAATCAGAAGGGTTACTCTTCCTCAAGAGATGTTCACATGCACCTGCTTCGGCACGGTTTCATGCCAAGCTATAATTGTTGGACCAAGCATGGAGAAAGAGGGGTTATAATGGAAGAAGATGAAGAAGGGGATGATTTCATCGATGAAAGCTATCTTGCTCATTTCGGTGATACTTTCATGGAGGATGCTGAAGGTGAAGGGGAAGGTGAAGGGGAAGGTGAAGAAGAGGCACGTGATGATCCCGTTGATGATCTTGGTCGGACCATTGCTGATGCACGGAGACGCTGCGAAACTGAAAAAGAGAGGGAGAATTTGGATCGCATGTTAGAGGATCACAGGAAGGCGCTGTACCGGATGCGATGATGGTCTGAAAAAGCTGGGCTGCACACTGGATTTGCTGAGATGGAAGGCACGAGCAGGTGTAGCTGACTCGGCATTTGAAAACTTGCTGAAAATGTTGAAGAATATGTTTCCAAAGAATAACGAGTTGCCCGCCACTACGTACGAAGCAAAGAAGGTTGTCTGCCCTCTAGGTTTAGAGGTTCAAGATACATGCATGCATCAACGATCGCATCCTCTACCGCGGTGAATACGAGAATTTGAATGAATGCCCAAGTATGCACCGCATTGCGTTATAAGATCGTAGGCGATGACCCTGGTGACGATGTTGAGGGCGAGAAACCCAGAAGAGGGTTCCCGCCAAGGTGATGTGGTATGCTCCTATAATACCACGGTTGAAACGTCTGTTCGGGAACAAAGAGCATGCCAAGTTGTTGCGATGGCACAAAGAGGACCGTAAGTCGGACGGGGAGTTGAGACACCCCGCAGATGGAACGCAATGGAGAAAGATCGACAGAGAGTTCAAAGATTTTGCAGTGACGCAAGGAACATAAGATTTGGTCTAAGTACGGATGGCATGAATCCTTTTGGCGAGCAGAGCTCCAGCCATAGTACCTGGCCCGTGACTCTATGCATCTACAACCTTCCTCCTTGGTTGTGCATGAAGCGGAAGTTCATTATGATGCCAGTGCTCATCCAAGGTCCGAAGCAACCCGGCAACGACATCGATGTGTACCTAAGGCCATTAGTTGATGAACTTTTACAGCTGTGGGGCAGACCTGGTGTCCGTGTGTGGGATGAGCACAAAGAAGAGGAATTTGACCTACGAGCGTTGCTTTTCGTAACCATCAACGATTGGCCTGCTCTTAGTAACCTTTCGGGACTGTCAAATAAGGGATACAATGCATGCACGCACTGCTTACATGAGACTGAAAGTGTACATTTGCCAAATTGTAAGAAGAACGTGTACCTTGGGCATCGTCGATTTCTTCCGAAAGGTCATCCAGTAAGAAAGAAAGGCAAGCATTACAACGGCAAGGCAGATCACCGGCCGAAGCCTGCGGAACACACTGGTGCTGAGGTATTTGATATGGTCAAGGGTTTGAAAGTCATCTTTGGAAAGGGTCCTGGCGGACAATCGATTCGAAGGGAGCCGACGGGCACGTAGCCATGTGGAAGAAGAAATCTATATTCTGGGAGCTAGAATATTGGAAAGTCCTAGAAGTCCGCTCTGCAATCGACGTGATGCACGTTACGAAGAATATTTGCGTGAACATCCTAAGCTTCTTGGGCGTGTATGGGAAGTCAAATGATACAAAGGAAGCACGGCAGGACCAGCAAAGTTTGTAGAGATTGTAGAGATGTGATGCTGGCCAAGCCGGGCTACCTATATGTAGTGACAAATGGCGGGAAAAATGGGAGCGGGAAGACAGGAGGCGGGAAGAAAGAGGCGGGAAAAAAATTGGCGGGAAGAAATTGGCGGGAAAAAATTGGCGGGAAGAAAGAGGCCGGAAGAAATTGGCGGGAAACAATTGGCGGGAAGAAAGAGGCGGGAAGACAGGGAAGAAATGGCGGGAAGACGAGGAGGGAAGAGGGGGTCATGGAAAGAGGCGGGAAGAGGGGGCCAACGAACTTTTGAATTGAATTAGTTTTATTTTTATGAATTTTTGATAATTTGTATTTTTAAATTTTTGAATTGAATTAGTTTTATTTTTCTGAATTTTTTGATATATTATTTGTATTTTTAAGATTTTGAATTGAATTAGTTTTATTTTTATGAATTTTTTGATATATTATTTGTATTTTTAAGATTTTGAATTGAATTAGTTTTATTTTTATGAATTTTTTGATATATTATATGTATTTTAAACATTTTGAATTGAATTAGTTTTATTTTTCTTAGTTTTTTGATATATTATTTGTATTTTTAAGATTTTGAATTGCATTAGTTTTTTTTTCTGATTTTTTTGATATATTATTTGTATTTTTAAAATTTTGAATTGAATTAGTTTTATTTTTCTGATTTTTTTGATATATTATATGTATTATATGATTTTCAAAAAAGAAAAAAATTTCAAAAAGAGCTTTAGTCGCGGTTGGCCTGGCCAACGCGACTAAAGGTCCTTGCGCGCGGGAAAATAAAAACCGGGCGAAAATACCTTTAGTCGCGGTTGGGGTCCCCACCGCGACTAGCAGAAATACCTTTAGTCGCGGTTGGCGACCCCAACCGCGACTAAAGGGGTCCCTATATATTCGCGCACGGCGAACCGCCGCGCCATTCTTCTTCCTCCGCCCGAAGACGATCTTCGCTGCGCGCGCCTCGACGTACGCCGCCGACGCTCCTCGACGCAGACGCCGCCGCGCGCATCGACCGCCGCCACCCGCCGCGCACCATCGACCGCCGCCATCGCGCGCCATCGACCGCCGCCACCAGCTCGCCGTAGCCCCGTAAGGATCCAAACCGCCCGCCGCCGCCGCCCGCGCCGCGCCGTGTCGCCGCAGCCGCCGCCGCGCACGTACCCCGCGCGCGCCGCCGCGAGAGAGAGGCGCGGGCCCCGCGCGCGCCACCGCCAGAGAGAGGCGCGCCGCCGGCGCAGAGAGGCGCGCCGGCCACATAGAGGCGCCGCGCGCGCGCATATCTGGCGGCCCGGCCAATTTTTTCTTTTTTTTTTAGTTTTAGTTT